>NC_137072.1:96206512-99028421 GCF_951640355.1 Cnephaeus nilssonii | reverse complement strand
TTAGAAGGTGGCCTGCTGGGTGGGATTGGGTGAGACTGGCCAGTCATGCCCTGGAGCCAACCCCCCACAGTCCCTCCTTGCTGGCTCCACCTGGGGTGGCACCACAGGAGAGTGAGTGGGGTCCCTCCAACAGGTGTGGTCTTTCGGCCTGTCCTGTGGGTATCAGGCCAAAACTGGCTCTCCAACATCCCCCAAGGGGTCTGGAGTGCGAGAGAGCACTCTGCAAAGTTGCTGTCTTACAGGGTCTGGAATGCAAATGCAAGTGTGCAGTAAACCAGATTTGGGCCTACAGTGCCTCGGCAACAACATAACCCACTGCCAAAGGTGAAATCGCATGGCCTCCCAAGGAATCAGGCTCCCTCCTCTCTGGTTTTGGGGTGTGTCACCCAAGAACTGCAGCTGCCAAGTCACTGCAGATCAGCAGCTCCGGCATTGAGCGTCTGCCCTCTGGTGGTTTGTGCGTGCCATAGCGACTGGTCGGATGAGCGAAGGGACACTTATCATATTAGCCTTTTATATATATAGATAGTAGGGGTCTAATCCTTGTAGATGGAATGAATGAATGAATTAATGAATGAATGAATGAAAAAATTAAAGAAATATGTAGAGAGAGTTAAAAGTATCAGACTGCAACCTGGAAGAGTGTGAGGTGATGGTCATGGATTGGAATTCTGTCTGAATATATTGCATGTAGCACTGTGGCCTTGGAGATTTGCAGCTCACATAAAATTGAGTTGAAGGTAATCAGAATGGATGAGGTCAATTATTTGTGAGATTAAGATATCTTCATGGATATTATATTCACATGTAATGATAGCAGCAGTTGTAAAAGTGAGGGAAAGGATGAACCAGATTTTGTTTTCCTTTGGTTAACCATACAGAATAAAAATAAAATAATTTAGAAAAAATGTCAATGTCAAAATTCAGAAAAATAGCTTTAGATTTCCTCACTTAAATAAGTACCTTCCATCAAGGAATAGGACCCCAAGTAGATGTTTATCTTTCCTGCCGAGTGCAGTCTCCCACAGGTGGCTAATCAATACACAGGTTCAGCAATCCCTTTATGGAGCTTACACAAGAACACTGCTAAGCTTAAAATCCAACTGACATTTTGGAACCCTGTTAGGGATTTAATATCTGACTCTCTGGATTCATTTTTCCTTGTAATATAATAATTACTCAAGTCTACCAATGGGCAGATAAAGCTAAAATATGATATCTTTTCTCACATGCTGTGCTGTAAATGTTCTTCCTTGCATTTTTTTTTTTTTTGTCTGAAAAGAACAGATGTTCTAAGAGGGCAGGGTCAATATAATACCACAATTTATGAACTACTGTACCTGAAACTTCTGTCCCAAATATTACTTATCTCAGTTACCAGCCTTTTCTGCCTCTGCTTAAGAGGCATTTTGACTGAGGTGTTCTACTGAATATCCCTGCAACTTTTTAGCTATTACTTTATGGACCACAAGAATAATCTTAAATATTTACTCACAATTTTATAGAATATATAAATTAATCTTTCCATATTATAAAAATGTACAGTTTCATCCTAAAAGGCTTGCACATGCACACATTCTCACCATCTTAAAAGATGATTTCAATATCCCTGAGGTTATGATAAGCTTCACATTTTATCCATCTCTTCTAATGTGTCCCATTATCTAAGCTCCACTTGAGTTAACACTCTAAATCCAGCTACTTTTTTACATCCACATAAACTACAGTTGTTGACCACAAGTGTATAAATCTTGTCATGTAATAAATATGAAATAAATAGCATATGTAGTTATGCATTCATTTACTTAACTCATTGGTTCCTCAATAACAATGAAAGGAGAATAAAGATTTTTTCATAAAAATTGTTGGAATACGTTTAAATTATTACATCAATAATAATTCCCTCCTTTGCAGTACATTTATTGGGGTTCATCTTGTTTGTTTCCCTTGCCCATGGAAAACAATTTTTGTTCTGAGTATTATAAAATGTCTGCAAACAATTGTTTCATGTACTTCATCCAATTATATACTAGTAGTTGTCTACAGTGATAGGATTGATTTAGTACTCATTACTCCATTCTAGTTAGAATCAGAAATTCCACAAGCCATGTTTTCTCCTCTGCCAGGAATATCTGTTTGTACTCCTTCCTCTTTAACTATCTCTTGTTGCCTTTTCACAAAGTATAAACTCAAGTATAGACTTCTGTGTGAATACTTTAAGATCTATCCCAGTGAAATAACTGCTTTCTCCTCATATATCTCAGAATGTTTTTCATGTCTACAAATTTCATATTACACAATTATCAATTTAGATCTTTCTAATCTTCCTTTACACTGTGAGCATAATCATGATAGGGCAATAACCTCAAATTGTCTATCTTTACAAGTATCCTGGTACATAGTAAGCATATGGACGAATTGGACTGATTATCTCACTCCTTAAGCAATATACCTTTTTCCTCTTCCTTGACATATTTTCAGTTATCACCAGTTAGAAATAAGAAAGTGAATAATCCAAGCTGATAACCTCAACAGTTAATGTCTATGATTTATACTAGTGTTTAAAAAGAAAGAAATTAGTTGAATTTTATAGAATAACATTAAGTATAATAATTAAATGAGAGAGAAGAGAGAGAGAGAGAGAGAGAGAGAGAGAGAGAGAGAGAGAGAGAGAATGAGAAATACAATGTCATTGTCAGACAGTGCTTTTCTAAGATGGCCTACATACAGATTGTCTACATACAGATTGTCTATATACAGGTTGCCTATATACAGATTGCTTGTAGATTTGTAAATGTGCCACATTTTGTTTCCATGCCTTTTTGTCCCCCTTCAAGATTCAACATAGGTGCCGTTCAACTTGGAAACCATCAAACAAATACATATAAACACACTCCCTGTCATCATCACCATCACTCCTACATTAACTCTCTGAGAATGTTTTCTAAATCAGTTTATATTTATATTTGATACTTATAATAACACATCATATTTGCTATTTTTCTTCCTTGTCTTTACCACTGGTCTTTGAACTCCTTGGGAAAAGAAATTGTCTTGCTGATGCTGTGATTCCAAGGCATCAGCATAGTGCCTAACATATAATAGGCAAACAACAATAACACATGTTTGGTTAATAAGTAATCTTTATTAATTTAGCACATTTCTTTATGATTTTATTTCTAGGATTTATGACTACCCATTCTTTATATCCCTGTTCCATATCAACTTTCTTAGGCTTTTAAATTTATTTAGGGATTCTCTAATATTCATTTTTATAATTATTCCAAACATTATTTACCTCTTTCCTCTTTCTTTATCAATATTCAAATGTATTACATGTGACTCAAGATTATGTTTCTGAAATATTATTTTTATTACCCCCACTACCCTTTTTCTATAAAATTATCTAGAGCCTTCTATGATAGTTTGCCTCAGGGAATATATGTCATAGAATAGAGCATGGAAAAATGGGAATTCATTCCTGAATTTTAATTTTCTAATCTCTAGTCACCTAAATGAAAGTAAGGAGTTTGATAGCAGGGACAATATATTTAACAGGATAGAGAATGAGTGAAAGCAACACTGTATTTCCAAGGAGAGAAAAGACTCTCCTGGGCTTGAAAAATCAATTCAGTGGGAAAACCGAAAGGTATGAGGTTCCAGGGAAAGCGAGTCTGAAACCACTTCTTATAGCATTGAGGAATTAAAGGGAAAAATATAATTTTACATGACCCCATAGATCCTGGAGGTAAGGCATGGCAACACTCTAACAGACAATTGTTTACATGATGTGTATAGGCAGGCTGAGCTTTAAACAGTGTTTTCTTATTGGTTAGCATAGAATGGGAGTTAAAATTATTCAAATACACACACTAGGGGCAAGACAGTGGTCAAGCTACCTACAAAACCTAGAAGAGCTAACGATGGGAAGGAAGAGCATTTCTGCAGCATTTTGAGTGAATCAATGACAGTCACCTGAGGTAATGATGGATATCTTGTGGAAAGTTACAGTGTGGATATTTGACTTAGAGAAAAGATTTACTATCTCCCCTTACAGATCTCAACACAAAGTCTGCTCACCCAGAACTAAGGCAAAGAGAAAAGAATGAATTCAAGTTAAAATTGTATTTCCATAGTAGCAGCAGAATGAGGATTAAAGATAAATTATGAAGTAAGATTTATACTCAACACAGATGCTAATTATTTTTGCAACTTAACAAAATGAAGTATCAATGTGAAAGAATATTTATGTGTTGTTTCATTTCAGCACAGATCGATAAAACCACATATTCAAAACAAAGATAAAGGAGGCTCTTGAGAAGGTATGGCTTGGCAGTCTATGTTTAAATCTGAAATGTTGGGCATCACTACATTTTTGTAGTATAACTAGAGGCCCGATGCCCGAAGTTTGTGCAAAGGTCTCAGCCCCCACAGCCATGGCAGCTTGCCTCAGCACCCACAGCCCGGCTTCATCCGGAAGGTTGTTTGGCTGTCTGGTCTAATTAGCATATTACACTTTTATTATTATAGATAATTGCTAAGAATTGTTTAGGTAGTTCCAAAGTTTTTCATCATAAGACATAGATTAGAAGGAAATATTTGATTCTAAATATATAAGGTTTTGAAAAGGGTTTTTTAAGAAATTCACTGTTTTGCTGAAATAACTTTCCAGCTAAGATCATAAAAGAGACCAGGTTTTCTAATAACAATTCTGTCCTATTTTGTGATTTAAGTTATTACCATTTTGTTCTAATCAAACTGATTTACATAAACTTTGCTCTATATAATTGTTCCAAATGCCCCCAAACATCAGTAAAATTGCAAATGTCAATACAGTCATATTATATCCAAGATAGTGTTTGCCTTGTCGTCTCCTTATATGACTAAAAAACAGAAGGGCTTCTGTTCAGTTAATGTTGTGTCTAAGAGACAGTCTTACACGCACTATTAAATAAACTTAAGTGGTTCCCCGACACCATTTTCATTGCTAAGTAAGCTCTGGCAAACCAAGGTGCCATTTGAAGCAACTGCCATTATTTTGTTGACACAATATTCAACCATACTCTTTGTCGTTGCTTTTGCTAAAATTAAATCTGCTATGAGACTTGCAATCTCCTGACCTCTAGCCCCACTTTTGAGGATAAAGATAAGAGCTTTGTTTTCTTTGAGAAAATGTATTTCAAGGGTTCTTACTCTGTCTTCATAATTTTGCCCTATTATCTGTTCCTTTAATCCATACTGACCTTACATATGCCTCTGTATGCCTGAACATCATTTATAAGATTGATTTAAATTATTTTTTGTGGAGGCTGTTTTACTGCTGCGCATTTCAATTAATACAAATATATACCGTAAGGGCAAAGAGGAAATAGCAATCAACAGAAGCTGGATAATTATGAATGCTAGCTCTAGCTAAGCTAATGAACCCTATTGTATGATTTAACTGTCCTGTGCTATGTTAAAAAATATAAATCATCATTATGAATATAATCCCCTCTAATTTCAATTTATTTCACCTCTATTAAAAACAACTAGTCAAACAATATATCATTAAACCTGATAGGAGTTGAAAGATTGAGGACACAAAGAATGCTAATTAATAAGTACCATGTATATAACATTAAATGATTAAAAATAACTTCATCTCTGCATCTCTGAGATGTTTGCTAATCTAATCAATTCACATATTTGTAACTTGTATATGTTTGAGATCTAAAAGAAATAAAGATCCCTTGAGTAGACAACTTATTATCAATCAACAGAATAAACGCATTTACAGCAATAAAATTTTTATAGGGAGCAATTTAAAATGATTTTAAAGTACATAAGAAACACATACACACAATCAAGTGTGACTTTAAAAACTAGTTGAGAATTTTCGGGTGTTTTGGTTCTGGATCTGACATTTGGGTGATTTATTGCAAGCTATCATAGTTACCAAGAAAGAAATGGAAATTTGAATTTCTTTTAACAAGGGCTCCCAAGATTTATGCCTGCTATCTTTTTGGATCTATCTGGATGTTGTGACTTTTAATGTATGCTCTATGTTATTCCTTGTGCAACTTTTTTCAAAAATTTACTTCCTCTTAGATGTTTGCCATACCACCTGTTTTTAGCTTATAATCTGTATCTCACCCCTAATTGCTGCTAAAAGACCTCAACATTCCAACAGTTATGATGGCATAGAGTTGACTATTAGTTAGTGTTATATTTTGAAAACAAAAAAAAAGACAAAATAAAAAATTTACCTCCAAAGCAATACTCTTCTAGGATAACAGTAGTGTAATATTCAGATAGATTATTTGCAAGTAGGTCAAACTCAGTTCATTTAATATTTATCTACATAATGGTACATATAATGTTATTACATTTCAAGCTCTTTACACACTACAGTTTAAATAATGAAATGCATTCAGTATTGTTACTTATTGCTTTTTGTGGAATGACATAATTTTAATGTTAGTTAATAATTTAATAATCGTATTAATTTTTATACTATTAATTTTCAAATAATATAAGCTCTTATTTTATTCAATACATTCTGTTCTTAATAAAAACTAATGGTGTTTTTTTATTTTCTTACTTATTTTTGTATACAGGCACATAGATTTGATCATCTTTTACATTAGAAAACTTTTGTGTTAATTATGGGTACCAAAAGAAAAGAGTGGCCTCAACCCTTTGTAGCAACTTTTAGCAAACCTCTACTAAAAAGCACAGCCTTGGAGAAGTTAATTCCCCCTGGGCTGCTGTGTATATCCTGTACACCTAGGTCACCTTTACATTCCTGATCTTGCCATTCAAGAAACTAGCAAGTAATTCTTTGTCACATAGTGCAGCATCACAACGTAAGGTAGAATAATTTCTTCCTTGGGAAGCACTCATTGTTTTTTAATAGTCCATGCTAGACAAAGTATTGTACTCTTATCACATTTAACCCAGAATTTTCCATTGATTCTCCCCAAAGGCAGGTCTAACACTCATTTTCCTGGTGTCATTAGCACTATGAAATTCTTCAAGTCTTTTCCCACTGAAAACAATTTTTTTTTACTTATAATATTTCTTTATTTTTATTATTTTTTATTTTATTTTTTATTTTTCTTTATTGATTAAGGTATTACATATGTATCCTTATCTCCGCATCGCCCCTCACCCTTCACTCATGCCCTCACCCCCCTGTTGTCTGTGTCCATTGGTCAGGCTTATATGCACTCATACAAGTCTTTTGGTTGATCTCGGCCCCCTTACCTTGACCGTCCCCTACCTTCCCTCTGAGGTTTGAAGGTCTGATCGATGCTTCTCTGTTTCTGGATCTGTTTTTGTTCATCAGTTTATGTTGTTCATTATATTCCATAAATGAGTGAGATCATGTGATATTTATCCTTCTCTGACTGGCTTATTTCGCTTAGCATAATGCTCTCCAGTTCCAACCATGCTGCTGCAAATAGTAAGAATTCCTTCTTTTTTACCACAGCGTAGTATTCCACTATGTAGATGTACCACAGTTTTTTAGTCCACTCATCTGCTGATGGACGCTTAGGCTATTTCCAAGTCTTAGCTATTGTAAATTGTGCTGCTATGAACATAGGGGTGCATCTATCCTTTCTGATTGGTATTTCTAGTTTCTTGGGATATATTCCTAGAAGTGGGATCACTGGGTCAAATGGGAGTTCCAGTTTTAGATTTTTATGGAAACTCCATACTGTTTTCCACAGTGGCTGCACCAGTCTGCATTTACACCAGCAGTGCATGAGGTTCCTTTTTTTCCACTGAAAAATTTTAAAGAGGCAAGCCTTCAAAATTGTTATAAACTTACTAGAGGCCCAGTGCACGAAATTCATGCATGGAGGGGGGGTTGCCCCTCAGCCCAGCCTGTACCCTCTCCAATATGGGTATTTAATGTACAAAGTTCCATAGTTTCTTCTCAATGTAAATGAATATTATTTTTGTGAGTTTAGCCCAAACTAAATTCAATAACTGCTAATATGTCAAGAATCACTTACTAGTATACAAATTTCTTTGATACCTATATGAAGCCTTCTTTATTAAAAAACTATTATCTCTTAATTGAGAAGGCTTTAGCAATTACTCAGGGGAAGTTTATATTATTTTTTCCATTAAAAAGTCAATCATGGGCTGTTCAGATGTTAACAATATTTTATTATGAAGCATACCTTTTATTTTAGATGAACAATTTTTAAAAACTAACCGAAATACTTCTAAGAACTTCAGAAGAATAGAAATAAAAATTTAAAAATTTGCTAAATCCCATCATCTAGAAATAATCATTGGCAACTAGGTGGACATCATATATTTTATCTCTCAATGTATATCTATAGAAAGAAAAAATTAGATAAGCAAGAGACAGCTTCATATAAATTTAGAAAATGACATACAGAAGGCCAAGAGACATATGAAAACATGATCAAAGTCATTAATCATCTGAGAGATGCAAATCAAAATGACAATGAGGTACCATCTCACATCTGTCAGAATGGCTATCATCAACAAATCAACAAACAACAAGGGCTGGTGAGGATGTGGAGAAAAAGGAACCCTCATGCATACTGATGCAGCCACTGTGGAGAACAGTATGGAGTTTCCTCGAAAAACTAAAAATGGAATCCCATTTGACCCAGGTATCCCACTTCTAGGAATATATCCCAAGAAACCAGAAATACCAATCAGAAAGGATATATGCAACCCTATGTTCATAGCAGCACAATTTATAATAGCTAATATTTGGAAACAGCCTAAGTGCCCATCAGCAGATGAGTGGATTAAAAACTGTGGTACATCTATACAATGGAATATTACACTGCTGTAAAAAGGAAGGAACTCCTACCATTTGCCACAACATAGATAGACCTGGAGAGTATTTTGCTAAGCGAAATAAGCCATTTGGAGAAAGATAAATATTACATGACCTCAGTCATTTATGGAATATAATGAACAATATAAACTGATGAACAAAAAAAGATCCAGAGACATAGAAACATGGAACAAACTGTCAAACCTCAGGACACAGACAGTAGTGGGGTGAGGCCATGTGCAGGGGGGTGGGAGTGGCTGGGGAGAGGTCAATGGGGGAAAAAGGAGACATATGTAATACTTTAAACAATAAATAATTTAAATTAAAAAAAAAAGAAAATGACACCACAGCATACATGCTGACACACAATTACTAGTAATTCATTAATTAAAATTAAAATTTAATGAATTAATATGTATTGTGTCAAATTTCTTGTATTTTAAAAGTTGGTTTTAGTTTTTTTTTATGTTGCCACAACCTTTTGCAGCAAGGATTCAGGATCTGGAGAAGGGGCCGATGCACAAATGAAGAAATGAAGACACTAGACAAGAAATATTAAAATAGATTGCATGGGGGCCAGGCAGAAACCTTTCTCTAATGGAGAGGCTCTCTGAAGCCCTGGACCTGTTAGCTTTTATTCAATTTTTGAATACACATCTTGCTCTCAGTTAGGCATGGCAATCTGGTAGCAGACAGACTATCTCAAAGGTCTGTAAATATCAGTAAAGATTTACTTTGAGACTATTAGGTCAGTAAATTGCTTGAGCCACCACTATCTCCACAGAACAATCAGTGCATAGCTTTTAGCCCTTGCTAAAGCTCCAGGTTCATCAGCCTTCTGAGTTCCTTGTTGCACTTTCATGATGGTGTTTGACAATGGATAGCTTCCCATATTATGTGTTTGTTTTACTTCCAGAGGCTTTATTTATTTTAAATCATACTTTGCAAATCATTTACTAGGTAAATGGCCCCCTCCCCTGCACCAGGCCTCTATCCTATCTAATAAAAGAGTAATATGCAGATTGACCATCACTCCAACACACAATATGGATGCCCTCATGTGGTCAAAGATCCTGCCCCATGTGGACACAAGATGGCCACCACAAGATGGCCAGCAGGGGAAGGCAATTGGGAGGCACCAGGCCTGCAAGGGAGGGCAGTTGGAGGTGATCAACCCTGCAGGGGAGGGCAGTTAGGGGTGACCAGGCCAGCAGAGGAGGAAAGTTGGGGACAAACAGGCTGGCAGGGGAACAGTTAGGCATCAATCAGGCTGGCAGCGGAGTTGTTAGGGAGTGATCAGGCTGGCAGGCAGAAGCAGTTACGGGCAATCAGGAAGGCAGGCAGGTGAGCAGTTGGGAGCCAACAGTCCTGGATTGTGAGAGGGTTGTCAAACTGCCCGTTTAGGCCCGATCCCACTGAGATCGGGCTTAAATGGGCAGTTGGACATCCCTCGAGGGGTCCCAGATTGGAGAGGGTACAGGCTGGGCTGAGGGACGCCCCCCCCTCCGTGCATGAATTTCGTGCAACGGGCCTCTAGTTACCTATATAAGTAAAATTATTTCTCTATATTATAGAAAGAATTTTTCTAAGTCACTTAAAAAAACAAAGAACATTTAAAAATAATACGTAAGTGCAATTATTAGTTCTTTATTCTATTGACTTTTTACCCTGAGTCTAAAATGAATCTGAAAAGAAATTACATGTATTAAAAGGATTAGTCTAGGAGACACTTCCAATTAAATTATAACCTGTGACATTTTAAGAATTGTTTTCTACTAATGAACTATGAGATCACTTACTTATTCTTCGTGAATTCTATTAATATTTTTAAAAACTATTTAAAATCTATAATATTAATTTCAAAATTATGCACACTAAACATTATATCTGATGTCTTTTTGATGTTGTTCACAATTACTAACCATAGGAAAAATGAGTTAAGTAATTGTGATATAGTTCTTTAAGAAAAGAAAGAATAAAGACTTTCTTGATTTTATCTCTCTGCAAAGAAGCTGATAACTAAACTTCAAGAAATAAGCTGATAATAATCCTAACTAATAAAAGAGTAATATGCAAATTGAGCATCACTACAACAAGGAAGATGGCCACCTGCATGTGGTCAAAAGATGGCCACCACAAGATGGCCAGGAGGGGAGGGCAGTTGTGGACAATCATGCCAGCAGGGGAGGGCAGCTGGGGGGACCCAGGCCTGCAGGAGAGGGGAGTTGGGGGGGACCAGCCCTGTAGGGGAGGATAGTTAGGGGCAACCAGGTCTGCATGGGAGGGCAGTTTGGGGCAACCAGGCCAGCAGGGAAGGAAAGTTAGGGGCTACCAGGCCAGCAGCAGAAGGCAGTTAGGGGTGACCAGGCTGGCAGGGGAGGGCAGTTAGGGGCAATTGGGCCAGCAGAGGAAGGCAGGTGGGGGTGACCAGGCCAGCAGAGGAGAACAGTTGCGGGGGAACAAGGCCTGCAGTGGAGGGCAGCTGGAGGCAACCAGGCCAGCAGAGGAGGGCAGTTGGGGGCGACCAGGCTGGCAGGGAAGGCCAGCAGAGGAGGGCAGTTGGGGATGACCAGGCTGGCAGAGGAGGGCAGTTAGGGGCAATCAGGCCAGCAGGGGAGGACAGTTAGGGGTGACCGGGCCAGGAGACAAAGACAGTTGGGAAGACCCAGGCCTGCAGGGGAGTGCAGTTGGGGGTGACCAAGCTGGCAGGGGAGGGCAGTTAGGGGTGACCAGGCCAGGACACAAAGACAGTTGGGAGGACCCAGGCCTGCAGGGGAGTGCAGTTGGGTGTGACCAGGCTGTCAAGGGAGGGCAGTTAGGGGCAATCAGGCCAACAGGGGAGGGCAGTTAGGGGTGACCATCCAGCAGGAGAGGGCAGTTGGGGGCAACCAGGCCTGCAGGAGAGCATAGTTGGGGGCAACCAGGCCTGCAGGGGAGGACAGTTGGGGGTGACCAGGCTGTCAAGGGAGGGCAGTTAGGGGTGACCAGGCCTGCAGGGGAGCAGTTAGGCATTCATCAGGATGGCAGGGGAGTAGTTAGGGGGTGATCAGTCTGGCAGGCAGAAGTGGTTAGGGGCAATCAGGCAGGCAGGCAGGCGAGTGGTTGGGAGCCAGCAGTCCTGGCTTTTGAGAGGGGTCCCAGATTGGAAAGAGTACAGGCTGGGCTTAGGGACACACACACCCACACCCCTGTGCATGAATTTAGTGCACTGGGCCTCTAGTTGGTTATGACAAGGATTCTCAAAGTAGTTCTGTGTACCTTTATGGCTTTATCCAGCCAATTGAGAAGGTCCATGAGGTGAAAACTATTTTTATTAAAATACTAAGGCATTATTTGTCCTTTTCAGTATGTTGGCATTTGCACTTCTGGGTCAGAAATAATGTTGGTTAAATTGCTAGCACCTTAGCAGGGATGAAGTCAGTGGCATCAAACTCTATTAACAGTCATTGGATTTTATACTGCTATGAACTGAGAGGAAAAATAAAGCCAGTTGCAGTTAACCATATCTTGGCTGAATGCAATGGTTAAGTTTTATGTGTCAACTTTGCTAGCCTATGATACAGAAGGTATAGGCCCAGTCAAACACTAGTCTGGATGTTAATATATAGATAATACTTTGTAGAAGTGATTAAAATCTAAAATCTACCATAGATAAACTTAAATAAAGGAGATTATCTTACTAACAAACTAAGTGTACCTATTCAATCGGATAAACCCTTAAGAGAAAAACTGAGGTTTCTCAGACAAAAGGAATGTTGAATCAATACTGTAACAAAAATTGTGCTTGAGTGTCTAGCCTACTGCGTTGCCTTATGGATTTTGAACTCAAAAATGAAAACATCGATTCTTACCTGAGTTTTCAGCCTCCCAACCTTCTATCCGTATTTTGGACTTGCTAGCCCCCGTAAACATGTGAGCCAATTTCTATAAATAAATGATTACAGTATATAGAGTAGATAGATAGATTATAGGTAGACGATGATAGATAGATGATGATGATAAAGATAGATGATTAGATAGATAGATAGATAGATAGATAGATAGATAGATAGATAGATAGATAGACAAATATTTTGTTTCTCTGGAGAACATTGATTATTACGGATTTTGGTCCTAAAAGTGGTTCTAGAGGAACAGAGGTTTAAGGATGAGGTTTATAAATTAGTTCTGGGATTTATGGAATTGCCTCAATTATGTGGCCATAATTAAAAACACTAATTATGTCTAATGGTAAGGAGAACACTGATTATCCATCACATGATGTGGCAATAGAGATACACAAATTTCCACTGTTGGATACTCCTAATCAAATACTTAGAAGAGGCAAAGCTTTGAGTGAGCATGTATTTGCTATCTTAGAACATTTTTGTCAAATCAATGACTACGACTACAGTGAGATAAGCTGATTGCTGCTAACTGTGCTGGACAAAGTACAAAAATAAAAATTTTAATTGAAAAATAATTAAAAGGGATGAGCTTAGAGCTCCAAATTTCCTGCATGGATGACCTGAAAGTATCCACATCTGCCCTGAATGGAACCTGTATCTTCTGTATCTGTAGAGATGAGATTTCTAAAATAAAACCCACTCTCCTCCTGTGTGTGGTTGAATTATAACACATATTGAGTTCCCAACCTTACAGGCTGTCTGCTGTTGAAGTGACTGCATGGATTGGGAAGAGACGTTATCCGGAAAATCAGATTGGGTACATAGGAGCAGACCCTGGTAGAGCTGGGGACACTGGACCTACAAATTCAGCCAAATTCTTCTCTAAAGAGGTTAATACTGCTGCTCCAAGGAATCTGTAATGGCTTCCTTTTAGATAGTTAGTTTTCCAGATACTTTTGATTCTTAACAGCAGCCACCTTTTCTAATCCACTTTGCTTCTAGACCTTTAATTAGACTGCTTACAGACCTGGCATCCCTTGAATAATAGGGGGTGTGTTCCCTTAGAGGAAGGAACCCAGTACACAGCAAAAATGTATACCATTAATGTTTTTCTCAATCTTCCCAGGAAAGACCTACATCCTTTTACCAGAGTGCTGTGCTTTGGGGGAAAGGAATTAATCTTTCGGGGGGGTTACTGGACACATACTCTGAACTGAAACTTTTCCCAGAAGATCTGAAATATTACTGTGGTTCAAAGTCAGAGAAAAGATGAAGAAAATCAGGTGTGCAACAGACGTTTAACTCAGGGTCATTTCACAGTAAGTTCATTGGGTCCCCAAGCCTACTTGTTGGTTATTTACCCAGTTCCGAAATTCATAATTTCCATATACATACTCAGAAATTGATAGAATCCCAGCATTTGGTCCATGACTTGTGAAGGGAGGGCTCTGATGGGGAGAAAGGCCAAGTGGAAGCCACTAGAACTGCCCTTCGCTAGAAAAACAGAAAACCCAAAGCAAATCACATTCCTGGGGGGATTGCTAATGAGTGCTGCCATCAAAGACTTGCAAGATGCAGGGGGGGATGGTGGCTTCTATCATATCTCCATTCGCTGCAGCATTTTGGCTTGTGCAATGGATGGTTGCATAAAGGTGAGAAGGAAATAAAGTAGAAGTTTTTTAGGAAAATACTATCAGTGTACACTTTTCTACAGCCACGTGTAAAATTACCACCAATTTAGAATCTTAAAACAGCACATATTTATTATCTCAGTTGGCACACTTTCACTGGGTCCTCTGTTCAAGGTGTCACCGTGCTGAATCAAGGTGTAAGCCAGGCTGTGATGTCATCTGAGGCTCAAAGTCCTTTCGATCTTCACTGGTTATTGAGAGTATGAAATTACTTTTGGAGTAGGACTGAGGGTTGTGCTTTCTTGCTCTCTGTCAGCTGGGGTTCTTTTGAGCTCCTGGCATGCCGCCTGCCAGCTGCGAGTTTGACATGCTTGCAACCATTCCTGCAACATGTCTCTCTCCACATATCATGGCAGGTCGCTCCTTCAAGAATCACTTCAATTCTCCCCGACCTTTTTAATGGAGTCACCCAGGATAATGTCCATTTTGAATACACTCAGAGTCGACTGATTAGGAATGGTAATTGGCCCTGCAAAATCCCTCTGCCAGATAAAGTGCTACAATTACGCTAGTGATGTCCCATCATACTCACAAGTCAAATTTATAAAAAATTAGACGGAAATATACAGAACATTTGCAACAGGAAATATGAAATATGAAATGCTGTCTATCAGAGAAACTTTGAGTGCTGGGCTAAGTATTTAAAACAATATGTGTAACTAATAAAAATCAATGTACCATTTAGAAATAGGTAGGAGTAGAATGAAAACAAAGAGAGAGCCCTAACCGAGTTGGCTCAGTGGATAGAGTGTAGGCCTGCGGACTGGAAGGTCTCAGGTTCGATTCTAGTCAAGGGCAGGTACTTTGTTGCGGGCACATCCCCATTAGGAGGTGTGCAGAAGGCAGCTGATCGATGTTTCTCTCTCATCGATGTTTCTAACTCTATCCCTCTCCCTCTCTGTAAAAAATCAATAAAATATATTTAAAAAAAAAGAATGGAGGAAGTTGAACTCTAGAATCTGGAAGAGAATCCTCTTTAAAACAACAACAACAACAAAACAAAGAGAGAGTACTTTAGCAATTTTTAAAAGACAGATTTAGAAGTGTGGGATACTTGAGGCATTCATTTCAGATTGATAGATTAATAAATTATTAACTAGAGAATTGTGACCTGAATTGAGATTACTTACCTCAGGAAAGATGTAGATTAAGAAGGAATTTGAATAACATTGTTAATAAGGAGTGTGAATAAAGAAAAATAATAAAAGATAAAAAGTTATCCACACCTGAGTGCCTGGGGAAAGGCAATACAGAGGAGAGCTCTAGTTTTGAATGATAATTAGTTTTCTATCGATGATTTAAAAAGTATCCTGAAAGTAGGGCTTCAAACAATAAATTTATTATTTTGTACTTTTTGAAGATCAAAAGTGCAAAACTGGTCTTCCTCGGCTAATATCAACACCTCAGCATGGATGTGTTCTTCTTGGAGGATGGAGAGGAGAATCCATGGCCTTGTGTTTTCCATAAGCACCCACATTCCTTGGTTTAATATTCTTCCTCCATCTGCAAAACCAATGGAAGTTTGATCTCTTACCATATCTATTCATTCTTACCTCTTCTGCTTCCATCTTTCAATTTAAAGTAACCTTAGAAGTACATTGAGATACTTGAATACTTACATATAATCTCCTTATAAACTTAGCTGTTAAATAAACTTAAGATCATCCAAAACCTTAATTCCCTTTTCCCATCTATACTAATAAAAGCTTAGGTGGCCCTTGTGTGCTCGTGCGATGCCCTCATGTCATCACAAGATGGCTGCCACAAAGATGGCCACCACAAGATGGCTGCTGCAAAGATGGCTGCCACAAGATGGCTGCCACAAGATGGCCACCACAAGATGGCTGGCAGGGGAGGGGAGTTGGGGTGATGAGGCTGGCAGGGGAGGGCAGTTGGGGGCGAACAGGCCAGCAGGGGAGGACACTTGGGGGCAACCATAGGGGAGGGCAGTTGGAGGCAACCAGGCCGGCAGGGGAGGGCGGTTGGGGGTGATCAGGCCATCAGGGGAGCACTTAGGCATCCACCAGGCCAGCAGGGAGCAGTTAGGGGGCAATCAGGCTGGCAGGCAGAAGTGGTTAGGGGCAAGAAGGCAGGCAGGCAGGCAGGCGAGCAGTTAGGATCCAGCAGTCCCGGATTATGAGAGGGATGTCTGACTGCCAGTTTAGGCCTGATCCCACAGGCTTTGGGCCTAAACTGGCAGTCAGACATCCCCCGAGGGGTCCCAGATTGGAGAGAGTGCAGGCCAGGCTGAGGGACACTCCTCCTGTGCATGAATTTCATTCACTGGACCTCTAGTAAGAACAATAATGGCTTTGGAGGTTTCTGCTCTGTCTGTCTTTAGAACTGAGTCTTAGGTCTGATTTTTCTTCATGCAAAAGTGACAGTTGGTGGTTTTGTGAACTGGTCAGAAATTCACAGGTCTGCAATGTTCTGGGGAATTTATATTGGACACTGCTTTTATCTAGCAAATAAAGATGTTAATATATTCTTATTGTTGGCATGTGCACGACTGTTATTAGAAGCCACTTTATCATTTTCCTGCTTTAAATAGAAATGTCCATTTATGAATTCTGCTTGTAGTTTTTTCACAAATAAAATAGTGAAAAAAAAAAGAAAGAACAATAATGGCAGCTTCAGAAGATCAGGATGTGGACATTTTTTCTGAATCCATTATTCTGCCTACCACACATAGGTAGAAGAGAAGCCATTTAAATTATAAATATTTTGGTTTATTATACTTATTTTAGTCATTCTATTTTATCTCCATGGCACTGTGAACTTTATTGGCACTCATCTTAATCTGTATTAGTCTGTCTGATTTGCTTCATTTTAAGAAATCCAACACAAGTGTCCTAGATAAACCTTTAAAATACCAATTCCTTAATATCAAAAACAAATGCAGAAGAAAACACTTCAATCTCTAATTGTTGAGTGCTGACTAGATAATATAATTCAATGAAAGTATTAAATGTCCCTTACCATAAGATCTTATTTTTAGAAGAATTCTCATAGAACACTTACATTGATGAAAAAATTGTGCTAAATTTTATAATTTTATATCAAATTTAAAATCTTTTCATTAACTTTTTAAAATAAGTGAGATATTGGAGCTACAAGTTTATGTTTTGTCAACATAAGATTATTTTTGTACATCATTGAGAGGAACATATTGAACTCTTGTGTAAGGTCTGTGGGCACCACAGATGTTAGCTGGTAAATTTTTAATGTTTTTTTTTGCATGTGAACAGCACCACACAAAAAAAATAAGAGTGTCTCATTAACATTTATTATTTCTGCAAGGTTAAAAAGAGAACATAGTCAGCTCTGATTATAACTATTGTAGATTAGAAGTGATGTGTTACTAAAAATCATCCTCAACTTTATTTTCGTGGATTTTGTTGAAAACTAGTGGCCTGGTGCATGGATTTGTGCACATTGAAAGGTAATTAATTAGAAGGTGGCTAGCAGGGTGGGACTGAGCCAGATGGGCTGGATATGCCCTGAAACCAACCTCACACGTTCCCTCCCTGGCCGGCTGCACCTGGGGCGGCGCTGGGGTTCGAAGGGTGTTTGTGGAGTAAGCAGGGTCCCACCAGCAGATGGGGTCCCTTGGCCCGGACTGTGGGGATCGGGCTGAAACCAGCAGATTGACATCCCCTGAGGGGTCCCAGAATACAAGAGGGCATTCTGCAAAGTTGCTGTCACTCGGCAGCTCCTGCATTGAGCATCTGCCCGCTGGTGATCAGTGTGTGTCATAGCTACCAGTCGGATGGTCGAATAGTCAGACGGTCACTTAGGCTTTTATATATATAGATGATAAAAATGCACATATCTACATAAGCATCAAATATAAAACATTTGAATTTCAAGGATGGCGTTCATTTTAAAAGAAAAATGAGAACAATTTTGTTTGCTATTAAAATGACTATTATTATTGTTATTATTATTAAACTAGAGAAAAATATTTTATGGTAGATTTCAGGGGACTCATATTTTTTATCCCTTGCTTTATTGTGTGTCAATCAACTTTTTATTTATTTAATTGTTTAAATATTTTAATTAATTATTTTTTTTTTTTTAGAGAGAGAGGAAGGAGAAGGAGGAGAGAGAAACATTGAGGTGAGGGAAAAACATCAAATGGCTGCCTACAGCATGCACCCTGACCTGGGATCCATCCTGCAATCTGGGCATGTGCCTTGACTAAGAATCAAACTCAGAGACCTTTCAGGGCTTGGAAGTTTGCTCAACCAACTGAGCTCAATCCACTTTATATTTTTTGTTAATCCTCACCTGAGGTTATTTTTTCCATTGATTTTTAGAATGAGAGGAAGGGAGGGGTAGAGACAGAGAGAAACATCTATGTGAGAGAGACATATTGATTGGTTGTCTCCAACATGGGCTGGGGATGGAGCCTGCAAACGATTTATGTGCCCTTTACCGGAATTGAACCTGCAACCCTTCAGTCAGAGGGCTGACGTTCTAACCACTGAGCTAAACCAGCTAAGGTTCAATCCACTTTTTAAATGGTTGAGAAATATTTGATTTAATGAGTGATATATAGGTGTCTCTTAGATAATTCATTAGGATTCTAGGAACATAAACAACCCATGACCATAAAGACAGGAACTAAAAGAGCTCTAGAAATGAGTTAATCTTCTACTCTTTTTTTTTCTTCTTCTCCTCATATCCATAAGTTGCTATTTTATTTTCTCCCTTTTCCTCTTTTCAACTTTTCCTGTTTTTCTCTGTCTCCTTTTTTATTTCTATAAGTCATACAATCACAACTTCATAACTTCATCCAGAATCCTCAGTTTTATTTTGCACACGGTCCATAGTAGCTCTAGACTGATTCATAATTTACTTTGAACACATTCATTAATTTAATATTTTGTTCACCTATTATTTTCTTATAATTATTGAAGGACTTTAGTATAAATCAATGAAGCAAGAATAGATTCCTGTTTTCATGAATTTTATATTCCAATGAAGAGAGACAGGCAGTAAACAATAAACAATGAAGAGTAAATTATGCACTATGTAAGGAAGTAATGAACATTGTGAAAAAATATAAAAAATACCCTCCTATTTTTAAATTATTGTTTTTTCTTGACATTGAATATATTATTTGTATTAGTAATTTCATTTAGGACAAGAGAAATGTCATGTTCATGACCATACATGCACAGACTAAACACAGCATGCCCTGTTATTTCATGAATCTTTGTAGCTACTAAGGAATTGGATTCAGCTTTAACATTCCAATCTCAGTCTGAGCTGGGAAGTGGATTACATTTCTTTGTATTTTTCTACTTTTTTATTGATTTCTTTGGGGAGCACCTCCATAACTCACTTTACTTCTTTCTTTAAATATCAAAAATTTTTTCCTTAAATGTGTATTGTATATTGGGTTCATTTATGCCCAATCATTAAAGCTTATTTGTACAATAGCATAGCAAATCCAGTGGCTAGAGCCCAAGAGCTTGTAAAATGAATGATCCCCTAAAAGTGGGAACATAATTTCATTCCATTATTAAGTAAACAGCTTGTATCTCTGCCCAATGCACAGACTTGCCTTAACAGTCTTCCATCAAGTTTTATTTGCATGCAGTCATAATGGTGCTGATTTCAAAAGAACGACCTGGGCTTCAATCTGGACACTCCCATCTGTGAACCAGGATGCCTGTTCTGTTTTGGATGGGAGAGAATCATAGAATTCGGACCACACAGCAGTGGTATGGGGGATGTACTTGGAAGGCACTGTGGTTGGCATCTATGGGCAGTGAACCTATCTTTTCATGTATGTAGTGTACCACTCCCTGAAATGTATTCTTCAGCATGCTCTTGAATATACTATTTCAACATAATAGGTGAGCTTTGGTGTGCTGCTCCCTGACTCTGTGAATAGGTCCTCTGACATTTCCGAAGGTATGATTGGGTATTACTGTGCTCAGAATCATCTGATACCCTTCAAAAGTGTGGACAGTTTTGACCAATGCCCAATAATAAACTAGCAATTATCTTTCAAATGGCCAATTCTAAGTCCAAATCCAAGAGTAGGGCTATTTTTTTAAAAAAAATTCCCATCTGCATATGTTTTGAATGCAGATATTTGTCATATACTGTCTGAGCTGCTGGACCACAAGTTCTTGTGGGACTGCCCGTGCCACCATTCTGTAAATTATTTAGTGCTTGCCTCTGCCCCTCTCAGATTCAGATTACTTTCCGAGGGCTCTGTGAATGGGATCCAACAGGATTTCTATTTATGGAATATGATTTTGCCAAAAAACTGAAGAAACCACCTACCCTCTGAGCTTCTTAATTATGGCCAGGGTCTGTCCAACATATTCCTCACAATTTGAGGATTGTCTCTGTTTACTCAAGAACAACTAATTCCCAGGGATTTCATGAATTGGGGTAAGCATTGAATTTACCTGAAGTCTTCAGTAGGCCTCCATTTGTCATAGAGGTGACTAAGGTACTGAGCTTTTCCTGAGCTTCAGCTTCTTCTTCTGAGAAGATTGATGATCATGTTATTACCAATGTAGGCAATAACTTATATTAATGATTATTGAGTCCAAGTTCTGCCTCCATAGATTATGACAATATGCAGATGAATTCAAATATCTCTTTGGCAAAACAATGAATGCATACTGTTTTTCATTCCGTGACAATGCAATCTCTGAATGGCTACACTGCAAGATTGGGAATATTTTAAAATTACAGTTCGCATTTAAAATTATTTTGTATTAGTTTCAGTTGTACAGAATAGTGATTAGATAACCATATGCTTTACAAACTAGTCCCCCTGAGATTTTTTTTCAAAAGGCAAAGAATCCAAATTTATGATATCTGCAATTATTTGAATTATAACATCATTATGCCTTCTTTTAAAGAGAGTAATATGATTTTCAACAGCAAAACTGGGATTTTGCTGTTGAAAATCAGTGAAATAGAAAAGTTAAACAAAAGCTTAAAATAGAAAAGGTAAACAAAAGCCTCTACATGAATACAAAAAGAGAAAAAAAATGAAAATCCATTCACTCCATAAGGATATAAACCAGGAAGATGTTTAAGAAAGCATATATCTTTAATGAAAAATGCATATATTTCTGCAAATCTAAAACCTTACACAGCATCTTACATATATTTAGTACTTAAAATATATATTTTATTATTGAATAAACATGATTATTTTAACAAGTTAATTTTGGAATTACCATTTGGCAGGGTGGGGGAAGGAGAAAAGGAAAACACAAAATTTATGTCACTTTAACAGTCTACATTTTATAGAATCTTTCTACTTAACTGCTTCACCTCTTACAAATACCAAAACAGGGCTCCTACTGTTCTGAGCAATAGCAGTGTTTGATGGATTAATAAAGATGTGCTGAGCTGTATGAAACTTACGTTGAGTTGTCAAACTGAAGAGCACATGCCAACTGCTGTCTCCTGTGTCCTCAGGATTTTAACTATGTTCTGTGCACAGCAAAACGGTCTCCAAAAAATATATTAGCATACTGGAGGCAACATTACATTTCTAACTTGCTTCTGTCTTTTATAATTGAGACAAAAACCTTCAAATTCTCTTTCTATTTTGAAAATGAATATTCTAAAGAAAACTGAAATGGTGTAGGGTAATTTTTAAAATCATCTCTAAACTTTGCAGAAATCCATCATTTAGAGTTGTCATGAAGCAAATATTAAGCTATGTGAATTGATTAGTGGTGCCCTAGAAATAATAAATAAAATTCATTCTATGTTATATTAAATTTAATATATAAGAAGTCTCAGCAGGCACCGAATTAACTAACTATATGATCACAGGCTAATATAAGTAATGTTCATTATTTATATACTGGCCACATATATAATGTCCATTTTTCCCCTGAAAGTAGTTTTTCCACACTTCAATTTCTTTCTTCTTTCGTGGTCCCTAAGTGTCAGAATCTTATTATTTTTATCTCTATTTGTTGTTGTTTACCTTCGAATGAAAAAAGCATCAAAGCAAATGGCTGTGAAAGAGTGGAAGAGGCATAAGCTTTCCTCCAGCTTTTAGCAGAGCAGGCCAGGGGCCCAGAGCTGGGAGGGTAAGAGATTGAAATTGATTTGGAAAATTAGGCTTTGCTGTTACACTTGTATGTAAGTTTGTTTTGTTACTTATTTTTTATTATTTTTAAATGACTTTTTTAAAGAATAATGTTAGATTTATTTTAAAAAAGAAAATAGTACAGAGAGCACCCAATATCTCTTATACCTGTTTATGTTATTAAAATCTTATATTAGCATGATACATTTGTTACATCAAAAAACCAAGATTGATAAATTATCATTAATGAGATCCATATTTTATGGAAATTTCCTTGGTTTACCTCCTTTCCTTTTTTTTTTTTTTGTCCCTTATGATACCATCATGTCTCCTTAGAGACATTTGTCATATCTTCTTTTTTTCTTTTTGTTGATGTTGACATTGTTGAGAAGTACTGTCAGTTTTGTTTTGTTATCTTTTTTTTTTTTTTTTTGTAGAATGCCCCTACAAAATCAACATTTTTGATATATTTGTCATGGTTACACTGAGGTTATAAGTTTTAGAGAGGAGAAGTATAAAGTGCCATTTTAATCATATCATATATTGTGTAAATACTATTATCATGATTTATCTCATTTGATGTTGCCCTTGACCCCTTGATTAATGTAGTGTTTGTCAGCTCTATTCTTTTCACACTTTCCAGGTACACTTTGGAAGGGGGTCACTATGCACTGCCTACATTAAGAAGAGGGAAACATGCTCACCAGCTTGAGCATATTACATACAGTATTCAGAATGTTTCTGCATGGAAGGTTTTTCTGATCTAACTCCTTTATTTATTCAATCATTCATCTATACTAATATAGACTCATGGATATTTAGTTTACATTTTGACATATATTTCAATGCAACTTTATGTATCTTATTGTTGTTTTTGTTTGTTTGTTTGTTGTTGTTTTGCTCAAATTTTTCCAGTTTTAGCCAGTGGAAATATTTTTGTTTGGATCATGTGTCCCTTTGACATACCTCCATCTATATGGTGTCGGTCTCCTGTATTTTTCTTCTTCCTCTCCTAGCTCAAGATGCTCCAGGCTCATCCTGTAGGTTGCAAAACTAGTCCTAGAATAATCTGTTTCTTCAAGAAACTCTGACTCCTTTATTGAAGACTGAGTAGAAACCCAGGTATGAGTGCTATGTGTGCTTGCTGCTAGGGGGTTGTCTTTGATTTTAGGGATTCTCAGCTGGCACAGCAAAGCAATATGTGTGTTAATAAACTTGGGGATATATACATATTTATAAATATTTTAATGTGAAATATGTACTTTTATTCAGTTGAACATGTGTTCATACTGATGTCTCCAACTCTGATCCGTTACCACATGGATCACCCCAACTTCCTCCCCTTGCTTAACTATAAATCCCCATTCAACAGTGAGAAAACTGGCTACCACCATGCACTCTCCTCTTACTTCATTTTCTAATTTCAGTATACATTTATTAATCTCTACTCTCATGGAAAAAACTTTATGAGTTAGAATACAGTGCCTTTGTACACACCAGTTTGCCTTTAGTATAACAGACATTCCCAATAGTATATGTTTGCACCATTTTCCTCTATCTGCTTCAGCAAAGTTGGTGCATACCTTTGTGATAGAGTTAGGTCATCTGTCACAGACTGACTGCATTCTTGCCTACACTCCCCAAAACCCTATAAGAATTTTTGCAAAAAATATTTTTAAACATACATTAAGGTTTATTTCCTGTACAATAAAGTTCTTTGGGTTTTGACAAATGTTTAATGTTATGTATCCACCATTATAGTATCATATAAAATACTTTCACCAACCTAAAAAATTCTCTGTACTTCATTTATTTCACCTTGCCTATATCCCCAACACTTGTGATAACTAGCCACTGATCTGGTGACTGTATTTACAGCTGGGATGTTTCCAAAATGGCCTATATTTAGAATCATATTGGCTTTTGTCACCTATTAATATTTGTTTAAGGTCCATTGATGCAAATTCATGTTTTAATAGCTCATTTATTTTTATTGTTAAAATATTATATTATGTAAATATACCATAGTTACTTTATTCATTCACCTATTGGATGACTTCTTGTTTTCACTGACATGCAGGTTTTTGTGTGAACATAGATTTTCAAATCTGTTGGAAGCACTATTATTAGAAGCACTATTATTGAGTCATATGGTAAGATTATACTTAGGTTGGTAAAAAGTTACCACATTATCTTCCAAAGTGAACTGTATCATTTTTTCATTCCCACCAGCAATGAGAGTTCTTGTTGCTCCGCATCCTTGCAAGCAGTTGGTATTGTTATTGTCAGCTCTCTATTTTATTTATCTTATCCATTCTAATAGGTTTGCAGTGGTATTTCATTGTCCTCTGACTGGATGTCCTGGAGGTTTTAACTCTCAGAGTTGTCCACACAGAGCCTCCGGCAGTTCATAAACTACAGTTCAGGTTTGCCTACCACTGGCGCCGGCTCCCACAGCAGTTGCCACGTGGGACTCTGCTCTGTGGTTCTCCATCTGCTTCTCTAATCTTGATGGCAGAGATTTGCTCTGTGTACTCACCTCTCATAAGGTTCCAAGAAAAGTTTATTTTTAAATTCTGTTTAGCTTCTTATTCACTGTTAGGATGGATTGGAGATTTCTAAGCTTTTTACATGTGGTTTTTAATTCTTAAATGTAATTTTTAAGAAGTATAGTTGCAGAATTTTTGAAAGATAATTTTTTCCTCATCTGGTTTTAAATAAGTATTAGTCCTTTTCAAGTATTTTATTTTATTCTATTTTATTTTATTTTATTTATGTTGTTTGAGTGATCAAGTGATTATTTCCAATTTAACATGGTACTTAATAATCTTAATAAATTGTCCCCAAATGTCCTTCAAATTACTTAACTATAAATATACTCTATCTTGGATTCATTTTGTGGCTTATTCCCTCTCCCTCTCTCTTCCCTTCTTCTCCCCTTCTCTCTTTCTTGTGATCATTCAAATTTGTGTCTTTCCCTTTTAAGCTCTATCACACTTTCTTTAGAGATTTTTTATACAATAACTTAAATGGATATTCTTTAAGAACTAACTATCTCTTTTTTTTTTAAATCCTCACCTGTAGATACATTTTTATTAGTTTTTAGAGAGAGTGGAAGGGAGGGACAGAGAGAGAGAAACATCGATGTGAGAGAGACACATCTCGGTTGTCTCCTGCATCAGCCCCACTTGGGGTAGAGATTGATCCTGCAACCTAGGTACATGCCCTTGTACGAAATCAAACCCTGGACCCTTCAGTCTGCAGTCGATGCTCTATCCACTGAACAATATAATGCCAATATATTTGAAGATTTTGATTTGATATATTCATTTCAAATACTTCAAATATAATTTTTTTCTTCATGTGGTAGTTTGTTTTAATCTAACAGATTTTTTTTTCAAGGCTGCAAATTCTTGTTATATATTCTATGCTCTGTTTCTTAGGTAATTTATATACTATGGAGATTTTTATTTTTATTCCTCTGTGTGGCTTATTATTTTGAATTATATTATGTCTTCATACTTCTTCTGAGGTTTATCTTTGGTTCTTTAGTTGATCTTTTTGTGGTCTTCTCATCTACATAGCAAAATCTGTTTGTGTAATTTTCTCCTCATAATGGATATTAACATGGGTTTTGACAGTGATTTCCTATCATTTATGCCTGATGGAGAAGAAAAGTAAAGTTTTAGATTTGTTTATAAAGCCATCTGAAATTAGTAGTCACAGAAATATATGATAGCCAAACAAATATGATTTACAAGTTATTTTGAGGAACTAATGAATCTCTATGGCCACCAGAAGTTCTTTCAAAACTAGATAAATATTATTTCTAAGGAATATGTTATAAAATAAATGATATATAAAATCAATTTTATTAATAAATGATATATCAATTGTTAATATGTTTATAGTAATCTCTTATTATTTTTGTATTTATTTTATAAATGCTGAAGATGGTTCCCTCCTATCTATTGGGAGTCTGATTTCATCCTCACCCTCCTTCCCTTTGAGGTTCCACAGACTGTTCCATGATTATATGTCTCTGGATCTATTTTTGTTCATCAGTTTATTTTGTCCATTAGATTTCACATATCAGTGAGATCACGTGATACTTACTTTCTCTGATTGGCTTATTCACTTAGCATAATTCTCTTCAGGTCATCTATGCTGTTATAAATGTAAAGAGTTCTTTATTTTTTACAACTGTATTGCATTCCATTGTGTAAATGTACCATAGCTTTTTATTTTTATTTTATTTATTGATTAAGGTATTACATTGTGTCCTCATCCCCCCATTGCCTCCCACCCCACCCCAGCTCATGCCCTCACTCCCCTGGTGTCTGTGTCCATTGGTTATGCTTATATGCATGCATACAAGTCCTTTGGTTGATCTCACCCCCTGACCCCCACCCTCCCCTACCTTCCCTCTGAGGTTTGACGGTCTGATCCATACTTTTCTGTCTCTGGATCTGTTTTTGTTCATCAGTTTATGTTGTTCATTATATTCCACAAATGAGTGAGATCATGTAATGTTTACCACAGCTTTATTATCCACTCATCTGCTGATGGGCACTTAAGCTGTTTCCAAATCTTAGCTATTGTAAATTGTGCTGCTATGAACATAGGGGTGCATATATTCTTTCTAATTGGTGTTTTGGGTTTCTTAGGATATATTCCTAGAAGTGGGATTACTGGGTTGAATGGGAGTTCCATTTTTAATTTTTTGAGGAAATTCCATACTGTTTTCTGCAGTGGCTATACCAATTTGCATTCCCACCAGCAGTGTACTAGGGTTCCCTTTTCTTCACATCCTAGCCAACACTTGTCCTTTGCTGATTTGTTGATGATAGCCATTCTGACAGATGTGAAGTGACACCCGAATGTCATTTTAATTTGTATCGCTCAGATGATTAGTTAATTTGAGCATTTTTTATGTGTGTCTTGGCCTATTGTATGCCCACTTTGGAGAAGTATTTATTTAGGTCCTTTTCCCAGTTTTTAATTGGATTGTCTTCCTTTTGTTAAGTTGTATGAGTTCCTTATATATTTTGGAAACTAACCCCTTATTGGATGTATCATTGGCAAATATGTTCTCCCATGCAATGGGCTTTCTTTTAATTTTGTTGATGGTTTCTTTTGCTGTGAAGAAAAATTTTATTTTGATGTAGTCCCATTTGTTTATTTCTCATTGTCTTAGGAGATGTATTGGTAAACATATTGCTAAGAGAGATGTCTGAGATTTTACTGCCTATGGTTTCTTCTAAGATTTTTATGGTTTCACAAGTTACATTTAAGTATTTTATCAATTTTGAGTTTATCATTACATATGTTGTAAGTTGGTGGTCTAGTTTCTTTTTTTCTTTCTTTCTTTTTTTTTTTTTTTTTTTTGCATGTACCTGTCCAATTTTCCCAGCACCATTTATTGAAAAGACTGTCTTGACTCCATTGTATGTTCTTGTCTCCTTTGTCAAATATTAATTGAGCATAATGGCTTGGGTCGATTTCTGGGTTCTCTGTTCTATTGATCTCTGTTCTATTGATCTATATTTTTGCTTTTATTTTTAAAAGTGTGCATCAACATGAAAAATTAGGATCCATTAACACCAGAGGCCACAAGATAACATGCAGAGTGCAAAAATGGCAAATATTATGATTTGACTTTCTTGATGATATAAGAATCTCTTTATGGTTCACATCTGAAAATTCTTGATTTAAAGTAACATCATTTTTTGACTTAGAGATAGCTGCAAAAATGCATCCACAAGTAATTGTTTAAAAAGTAACATTTTTAGTTAAGACTATTTAGACTATTATATTTAAACACTGCTGAACCTGTGTCCAAAGCAGGAATAATTTAGTTGCATCTTAAGCATACCCAGGTTCATAATAATAAATGCACACTATCAACAAGGCAAAAATTACTATGCTTTGACTCTTGCCACAGTAAGTATATAAATTCCAATACATTTAAATTATTTACATTTTAAAATAAAATTTGGATATTTGACCAGTCCTAAGTTAATTTTCATAGAAGATTAAGGGGCAATGTTATTTTGAATTGTAAGTGGTCAGTCCTTTTTATATACAACATTTCAGGGTAATAAATAATCTGAGATTCATAGATTTATATTAGATTAACAGTGGATATTAGATGTTACAAAATGTTTTTTTTTGTAATGTTGTAGTCTGTTAGGGGTTAAAATCAGCAATCTGTGGACCAAGTAGTATAGACCTAAATGTGTTTTATTTTTCTATACCTCCTTCAAAATTTTTTCATTGTGTTCTGGGTATATGTACACTCTACCCTGCCAGTATGCTAAAGGCTTCGTCACTCTTTATATTATTAATTTCTTAGTCCCTGGATATATATTTTTGATTCTTGTGCAAAAACGTTCTTGTTTAGCATTCAGAAAAAATAAGATTGAGATACCCTCATCTACTTTTACTCATGCATCTATCTCTTCAAAGTTTGCAATGATGTTCATTACAGTAACAATATTGTAATCTGGGAAGTAAAGATTATATTTTTAAAAGTATACTATATATTGAAGCTGAAGAAATCCACACTTACAGAACATACTTTATCAGCTAATTCCTTTAAATATTCAAGAATAAGAGGTTGTCACCCCTGACAAAATTTACAATAGATTTTAATCTTTTCTAGGTTTTGCTATTAATAATTCAAAAATTGTTGAGGATATTAGAATGCAACTGGAAGCATTTCTAAAATTACCGAACACATGTGTATATTATACAAATGATAAATTTGTTAATCTAAATAAGTGCATGATTTTAAAAAAATCTCCTTTGCAGGTATTTTGTTTTTGGTAATAATATCCTGGAAATAGACTTTGTTATTATCTCAAACATGAAATCAAAGCTCAAAAAATCAATTTCAACACAATGTTGATTAAAATATATTGTTTATAAAGTGTTTAATCTGAAAATATTGAGTACTTTTCTCTGAACAAATCTTAAAATATTATCTCTTGAACTTTGCCAGACTAGTTTATTAGGATTGGTTTATAACTTCCAGGCAGTTTTGTACAAACTGAAATAAGAAGGCAAGCCCCCTAGTTTAGGATCAATTTCAAATCTTCTGCTCTAAAAAATGTATTTAAAGTACTGTAGCCTTGTGGATATTTTCTTGAAATACAACGCTGTGAAGAGGACAACCTGAGGGATAAGACCACCTAATACAAACAATGATGGCAGCAGCAGCACCATGGAGTAATAGAACCATAAAGCACAGTCTACCCCTATTATCTTGGCCCTATGATAGATTGTGATGCTTCACAGATGAGGGACATTTGACATCACGTGACCACATTTCATGACCAAAGGTGACCAGAGAATTATTTTGGCAGCCTCACTATTGATGTATAGAGATTTTTTATATTACTCTTTTCCCACCCCTTACTTCCATAGAATATACTTAATAAGCTTTGAGATACTAAGCCTCTGCCATAAACTGTAATTGTTGCTGTTGTTGCTTATTCTTGACTACATACAGATGGTCCCTGGTGCTGCCTTAGCCTGTTTGTCCTCCTGAGGCCCGAATGTCTCTATATTTCAAGTGTTAGCTTGGTTTCTGACTCATCTTTTCCTGTTTGCTGCTGAACATGACCATTAACTTATGTATTTAGTGTCCACCTCATGGTTTTTCCATAGAAAATCATGACTCAAATTTGAAAATTCAGAGTAAGTGATTTCCAGTAAGATGTTGTTAAAATTTCTTTTTTTGATACATTCTTTCTGAGTTCAATGCATAACAATGATAGAAAAAATTCCAAACTGAAGACCAAATAACTAAAGCAATGCTGAGAACACAGGCTAACATATGTATGAACTGAAGGTGGAACAACACTGTAATGAGGAAAGCAGGGATGAAGCTTGAGAGATGAACTCAAGCTTCAGCCAATTCAGGTAAAGGAGAAGGCCATGGTAGCTCAGAATTTGGCATTTGCAGGAGAAAGGAACTAATGCCCCTTCAAAGGTGGAAGTGAGCCAGAAGAGGTTTTTACAGTGCCCGCTATGTGTTCCCATTGTGAAAAAGAAGTCTGATGGAAAACAAAAACAAAACAACTGTGTCCAATTACCTGATACTACAGATTTTAGCAAGCTGTTGGCCCTGTGAAGCAGGCAGACGCACCCATGGCCACACTCAGGAAGTAAACCAAGCTGCCCACTGGCTTTTTGATTGGGTTATATTATCCCCAATGCCGCTGTAGGCAGGAGCTGTGAAATGCCATCTGGAATGACAGGGAACAGCACAGGAGTAATAGGACCAACTGTAAAACTATTGGCCATGAAAAGGTGATTGTAGAAAAAGAACAAAAAAGAAGAAAGAAAACACGAGGAATATTTTTTTAAAAAAGAATATTTGAAAGTATTACTGAGGATTTAGTGATTTTGGGGATCACGGAAATAGTTTGAGAGTGATGATAGAATTACACTGTGGCTAGGATGTTTAAAACAGATATCAAAGAAGTGGCCATGTTAAAGGGTGATTTTCCTCAAATTATAACAATAAATATTATCCCAGAAAGTAAATTTATAAACATGAAAGATTGCATTGTTAAGAAATAGTCAATAACCTTGAACATTTGAATATAAAAGTATTTCTCATGAAATGAAATTTATGGGACATTTTCAGTCTTTGGAAAAATACATTTAAAATACTCAAGAAAATAAATGAAGGGATAATTCCACCAATAAAAGAGCAACAAATTAGAAAACAAACAAAAAAGTGGGCAGACATTTAAAAACACACAATAGAATACCAATTAGATTAAGAGAAATAGTAATTGGAATAAAGTTCACTTAGAAGGAATCTTTCTCCCATATGAACTCATTAGGTGATGCTGTCTTTACTTCATTTCTATTGTAAATATGGGAATTATCTGCAAGTTTCTGTATGTGGTTGGTGATTTAGTTGGTTGTTAAGTTCAATGAATTTAAATAAGAGCAATTCAATTTAATTTCTCTTTCCCCAAAAGTTGTTCATTTCACACAGAGGCTAAATGGGTGTGCATATCCCTTTGTAAGGGTTCAAGATTTATTTTTTGGGGGTGGAGGGGAGTATACGTAATATGTCTTACATGCTTTTAATTGCAGAGGTTGTGCAATTCTAACCTTATTCAAAAAATAGCAAACACTCTTTAAAAATTCATCACAGATTTGTAAAAAAATGGGAATAGGAATGCTGCCCTAAATTAAATACCCAGATGATATTTGCAAAACTGCCTTATAAGAAGCATGAATGTACTTGAATACCTTAAAGAGTTCTGAAAACTCTTAAAATTTTTATTGCATATATTTCTTGCATTTTTGCTGTTCTTTTTTGGTTAAGTTGACTTTCTTCAAATATGTGAAGAGTTGTTAAATAAAAGAGTCAAGTTGTTTGGCCTAAAGGAATGGAAGTCACAAGAGATAGATAATTTTTCAAAAACAGAAAGATTAGAATGTATCACTTAAGATTTCCTCATCGTTGGAATGGTATGAAGTTAGAAATACTTTCAGCTTAGGAAGTTTAGAAATTATCTCAAACACCAATGGAGTGGCAGATGAAACAAGCTTTGCCCTTGAAGAATCTCCTAAAGAAAGTTTTAAATGTTATCCATCTAAGCATTCCAGGAAGCTTCTCTTATTTAAAATAAATAAATAAATAAATAAATCACTTACTTGAAATTTTAAAAAAAAAGCCTAAAAACAAACAAGCAAACAAAAACTAAACTAAAGGTTGTTAAAAAGTTTGATGTTATTGTAAATGGCCTACATGTTCCCCTGAAACCGAGTGTCTATCACCATAATGAGCATAAAAATTTAATTACTCTCTGGCCCATAGATTAGAGACACTTGGGGCAAACAAAAAGATGATTATTTGTACATAAGCTGTATAACAGTTCTGGAGTCTTTTTTAAAAATTATGTGTTGTCCTCCCTTCATAGCAAAAAAAAAAATCAATATCTTTTTTTTCCCCTATGAAACTCCCAGTAAAGAAATATCAGAAAAAGGCTGAACTAGTTGTTTTACATTACATCGTAAGTATATTCCCAATTAACAAAAAACACTAGAGTATGAGAATATTACATGATTTTAAATCACTCATGTGCTCTTTGATGCAGATAAAAAATTTTGGAAATGTCATAATTTGGGCAATAAAAGAGGAGAGAATAAAGCCTTAATTGAGCAAAGCTACAGAAGATGCACACACATACAAACAAAGGGAACATAATTTTTCCAGCTCCCAAAGAATCTTTGAATAAAGTCGGGTATACTTAATATGTCTTACATGCTTCTAATTACAGAGGTTGTACAATTCTAAACTTATTCAAAAAATAGCAAACACTCTTTAAAAAACCATCACAGATTTGTAAAAAAATGGGAATAGGAATGCTGCCCTAAATTAAATACCCAGATGATATTTGCAAAACTCCCTTATTAGAAGCATGAATGTACTTGGATACCTTGATTTTCTATAACAGTTTCAATCAAGAAAACATGGGTCACTCTACATATTTCCAGCAGAGGGAATTGAATACATGGGTTGATTAGACATGTTCTGAAATGTTGAGAGAACAAAATGTGAAAGTTACCTCTAAGTTGAGTAAATTAAACTGGCAATGAAAGAAATTAGAGTAGGTTAAAGAGCTGAAACAATTCTTGAGAAGACGAGAAGCAAGGTGAAGGGAGTACTTTGTTGTACTATTGTCTGATAGCGTCATAATCCACATATCTATTCACTGATTATGTACTTTTTAATTAATAACTACAAAATGAGCATTTCTTATCTGCTGGGCCCTTAGCCTCTCATTCAGTAAATTTTTGCCAAGTTTGAATTTGAAAACAAAATGGATATAGGTCAGGTGTTGGATTCTGATCTCAACAGTGTGAAATGGTTTAGTGAGTCATGAAACAGTATATTTAATCTGTGTCTTGCCTGCCACACTCAAACATTTTTTTCTAATAAGGGAAAATAATAAATAATAACATTTTTGTAAAAAATATTAGTATAATCTAGAATAAAACCTAAAGAAATATTCTCCTACACATACACATTTACCATTTAAAAGTGAATGAAACTGGTAAGAACAGATACTACACTTAATCTTAGCCAAAAGGCCTGGGCTGAGGGGCGGGGGCTGGCTGGGAGAGGTCAATGGGGAAAAGGGAACATATGTAATACTTTCAACAATAAAGTGTTTAAAAAATTCATAGAAATAAAAAAAATGAATTAATAATTATCAATAATAATAATAATATAAACAAATAATAAAATTGGCAACACATAGATTTAATTTGGCTACCATTTCAAAATGAAGTGAAACATATATCTTTTTTTGCAAAAATTTTTGAATAATACTATTGTAGGATAGTTTCCCTAGAAACAAAGACTGAGATAAGTATTTTTTAAAACAATATGTTTTTTATTGATTTTAGAGAGAGAGGAAGGGATAGAGAGATAGAAACATCGATGAGAGAAAAACATCATCAATTGGTTGCCTCCAGCATATACCCTGACTAGGGATTGAGCCTGCAAACTTGGGCATGTGCCCTGACCAGGAATCAAATCAGTGACCTTTTGATTCATTGGTCAATGCTCAACCACTGAACAACACCGGCCTGGCTAGATTATTTTATTTTATTATTTTGTTTTATTTTATTTTATTTTATTTTATTTTATTTTATTTTATTTTATTTTATTTTATTTTATTTTATTTTATTTTATTTTATTTTATTTTATTTTATTTTATTTGCTTTGGGAGTTTGAACAGTTGGAGACTAGATTCCCTTTTATTTCAGGGGAAGACCAAGAACACAACTTGCACCACGGAGTTGGTCTCACCTGGAGGGTAGGGGACCTCCTTCTCTACCTCCTGCAACCTACTCTTAACTCTGCTGTAGATACATATGATAAGAGCTGACTGTATGGTATCAATATACTGAAATAGAATGTGGAGAGAAGTGAATCCAACCATAAAGCAGCCTGAGAAATCCATCAATCACACAGAAGAGCTGCTCACCAGAGAGGGATCCAGATATCAAAGAATTTGTGACATGTGCCCAGAGACAGAGCAGGAAAAGAACCACATCTGTGGAACTATTACTAACATAATGCAGAGAGAAATCATGTGGGACTCAGGACTCTCTAATAAATTGGTGCCAGGGAAACTCTGAGTCTGTAGACTTGACATCAAAGATAACTTGTATAATGTCCGTTTTGTCCATCATTGTAACTAGGTAACCAGAGAGATGCCTGATGTGTACGAGAGACTAAATCCATATTTGTGAATGAATTTTCAAGAGAATAAAAAAGTAATTGAGCTGTGAATAGAAATTTTAGCCACATGCTGGTGAGAGATAATAGGCATGACGCTATATAAGGAAATTGCAGTTTTCATAGGGTTCTTTGTTTCCTCTGCAGCTGAACACAATTCTATATGAATAATATTGGATTCTGCTAAAGATTTACTTCAGCTAAATAAATGGATAATGTAGTCTGTTGGAGATATTGACATACAAATGGAGTCATTTCTATTTTATTGGAAATCTCTTACAGTGGTAAAGTCTATCATTACACCTTCTGCGGAGTTATATGTATTCTTCTGGACTTAAATATTATGATGTGTCTCAGAAGATTTAAACTAATATTTCAGTCTAAACTTTAGTTCGATGCTCTATCAAGAGGGTGCTACATTATAGATTAAATGTTTGTATTTGTCTTTTTCTGTGCCTTTGCCATCTAATCATAGATGGGGGACAACATAGGTGAGTAAACATAAGGTTCCCCAAGGTCAGGTTAGCAGTTATACACAAACCTAATTGGTCTTGGAAAAGGAATACAGAAAAAAACTGTTAATAGATTTAAAATATAAACTGATCCCCCATTCAAGCTCTGAACCCAGAAAAGACTTGTGTACTTCATGGTGCTGGGATCCTGTGCTTGCTGATGCTAGAACCAATTCCAATTAATTGCATTTTTATTTGATTGGAGCTTCTTAATGGGAAATGTTTGTTGACAAGCAAAATGCTTCTTGTTTTGGGAGAGAAGCCAGTGAGGCTATGATGTCATAATAAGTGGACATACCTGGTGTGTCTTTCATTGGCTTAACAGGATTTTGGTAGAGTGAGTTTTTCATGATCTGTCCCCTGGCTAATTTAATATTCTTAGCTCTGGTTGGTTCTATTACTGAGTTTAGTTTGGTTGCCACATTTTTCTTAATTACTGCAAGATATTAAACATATAAGGAATTTGAACTATATAAGTATGTCTGTAGTTAATACATTTATGTCTGATACTAATTCTGCTATGTCATAGATTTGTCCCAGTAAAGCTACATTTAATCTAATTTGTTTAAATCAACATGAATACCTCCATAAAAAGTATAAATGGAGTGCTTAAGGAGATTCTGCTTGCTTACTTCCTTAATCTTTGTCAGTACATAAATTTACATGTTAAAATACATCATGATGTATCAAAATACAATAGGAAATTATGTAAATTATAAATGTCCTAAGATATTAAAAAAAGTATTAACCATAGTAGTGTATGAGTAATAAGTATGATGGAGAGTAGAGGAACGTACTTCACACACATGATGGATAATGCTTAATATTATTGGATACAAGGAAATAATGGAATGAAAGTAAATAAATTAATGGATAGAATTTGATTATATTTTTATTATTATACTAGAGGCCCGGTGCACGAAATTTGTGCACAGGGGCGGGGGGGGGGTGTCCCTCAGCCCAGCTTGCACCCTCTCCAATCTAGGACCACTTGAGGGATGTCCGACTGCCCATTTAAGCCCGATCCCACCGGACATCCCTCTGACAATCCAGGACTGCTGGCTCCCAACTGCTCACCTGCCTGCCTTCCTGATTTCCCCTAACTGCTTCTGCCTGCCAGCCTGATCACCCCCTAACCACTCCCATGCCAGCCTGATTGATGTCTAACTGCTCCCCTGCCAGCCTGTTTGCCCCCAACTTCCCTCCTCTGCCAGCCTGGTCACCCCTAACTGCTCTCCTCTGCAGGGTTGATCGCCTCCAACTGCCCTCCCTTGCAGGCCTGGTCCCTCCCAACTACCCTCCCCTGCTGGCCATCTTGTGATGGCCATCTTGTGTCCACATGGGGGCAGGATATTTGACCACATAAGGGCAGCTATCTTGATCTTGTGTGTTGGAGTGATGGTCAATCTGCATATTACTCTTTTATTAGATAGGAGGATAGAGGCCTGGTGTATGGGTGGGGGCCAGCTGGTTTGCCCTGAAGGGTGTCCTGGAACAGGGTGGGGTTCCCTTGGGGCGTGAAGAGGCCTGGGCGAGGGGCCTGTGGTGGTTTGCAGGCCAGCGAAGCCCCTGGCGACCCAAGCAAAGGCCCTGGTATCTGGAATTTATTTACCTTCTACAATTGAAACTTTGTAGCCTGGAGCAGAGCCAAGCCTCCTGCTCACTCCGTGGCCGACAGCCATTTCTCTTGGGATTGATGTATCTTCTATAATTGAAACTTTGTAGCCTTAAGTGGAGGCCTGGGCGGCCAGGGTGTACAGAAAGCTTAGCTTCCTCCATTGCCTGGGAAACCCAAGCCTCCCACTCTTTGCAGCTCCCGGGCTGCCGCCATTTGGATTTGTTTACCTTCTATAATTAAAACTTTGTATCCTTGAGAGGAGGCCTGGGCCTGCCAGAGTGTGTGGAAAGCTTGGTTTCCTCTGTTGCTGGGAAACCCAAGCCTCCCTTCTGGTAGCCATCTTGGTTGGGGTTAATTTGTATACTCACCCTGATTGGCTGGTGGGCATGGCTTGGCTGGTGGGCGTGGCTTATGTAGCAGAGTGATGGTTAATTTGCATATTACTCTTTTATTAGAGAGTATTTTAAGATATCATATATATGGAAAATTCAACAAAAAAAAGTACTTATGAGCTTGGCTGGCATGGGTCAGTGATTGAGTGTCAACCACTGATCAAGGAGATCTTGGTTCAATTCCCCCTCAGGAATCATGCCCGGGTTGCAGGCTTGATCCCCAGTATGGAGCATGCAGGAGGAAACTGATCAGTGATTCTCTCTCATCATTGATATTTCTATCTCCCTCTCCCTCTCCCTTCTTCTCAGAAATCAATAATATTTTTAAGAGAAAAATGTATTTATAATATGTCAATTTTTGGAATAAATTTTTAACACTCATTCCTGTTTATTCTTTGTCATCTCATCTTAATTATATAGTTCAAAAGTTATAACATTACTAGTGGCCTGGTGCACAAAATTTTTGCATGGGGGGGGGGGTGTCCCTCAGCCCAGCCTGCATCCTCTCCAATCTGGGACCCCTTCAGGGGATGTCTGACTGCCAGTTTAGGCTCAATCCCTGTGATCACATCTAACCACTCTGCCTGCCAGCCTGATTGCCCCCAACTGCCCCTTCTTCTCGCCTGATCACCCCTAACTGCCCACCCCACTAGACTGATCACCCCCAACTACTCCCCTGCTGGCCTGCTCACTTCCAACTGCCCTCCCCTGCCAGACAGATTGCCCCAAACCACCTCTGCCTTGGCCCCGCCACCATGGCTTTGTCCAGAAGGATGTCTGGAAGATCTCCTGGAAGGTCTCCTGGTCTAATTAGCATATTACCCTTTTATTAGTATAAATTTCCTCTTTTTTATGAATCAGTTAAAAAATATAGTGTAGCTGAATGTTGGCTTTCAAAACTTTCTGGCAAGAATAACTTCATCTGTCATTATATTATTGAAGGAGTTCTTGTTAAGTAAACAAACTTTATAATAAATTGAAAAAAGTAATTACAGCAATCCTATATAATAAAAGTGTAATATGCAAATTGACTGAATGATGGAATGACTGGTTGCCGGGGGGTAGGGCTGGTGAGCAGGCAGCTCTAGGCCAGTGGGCAGAGGGAGGGGACAGAGATGGTGGGCGGTGGTGAACAATGGTGGCGGAGGGGTGATCACAGAGAGTGGGGCCGGCTGGCACCATCCCCTGATCAGCCTGCCAGGTTGCCTCCTGCAGAGGGAGGCCACTGGTGGCAGCAGTGTCAGGGAGATGGGGGGCAGAGCCAGCCACTCACCTTCAGCCCACTAGGGTCACGGGAGGAGGCCTAAGCCATCAGTCAGACATCCCCTGAGGGCTCCCGGACTGTCAGAGGGCACAGGCCGGGCTGAAGAGACCCCCGCCCCCGTGCACAAATTTCATGCACCGGGCCTCTAGTATTAATATAAATTGCCCTGAGAATCAAAAACATTTAGAGTTATTCTTTCACCATGAGTTCTTTCTGGAGGTGAGCAGGATATTGCCCAGTAACATAGAGAAGGTAAGCTAAATTATAAATTATAATACATTATCACTTGCAAAAGTGCATAATAGTGGTCATAGTGAATTGGAATTAATGACTATTGAAATATATGCTTTAAAAAGTGTTATACTTTAAGTAGTCTGAATGGTCACTGCTTGAAAACCCATAACACTTGGTAGTACTATAGCACATCTTATATGCTCAGTAAATTTGTGTAGGGGAATTATGTTCATATCCATGAGTTGGAGCCAGTAGTGAAGTATTATGCCCATACTTTTCAAAGTTCCTCAAAGTGTGAGTAAGATTTTAAAAAGTTACATCCATAATTTTAACATTTAAAAAAGTGGTTCATTCAAAATGTGAACTCTCAGAAATTAAAAACAGTAATACTATCAGTGATAGTATTTTATGAAGATTTTCTGCTGGGTATTACCTTTGCCCTTTTTCGTGCTTAATCTCCAATATCGACTTTCCCATGTTTGGCATTCCTGAAATCTCTGCACTATTTAACTTACTAATCATACCCACAAATGAGAAACTGAAAATCGGACCAAGTCACTGTGGCAGGGGCAGGATCTGTGGACTCGGTCGCTACTCTAGCATGTCATCTGGTTCATTTTGATTGCTGGCTGAAACCCAGTTTCAATACTCTTGGAGGAAAGCTGGACAAGTGGCTCAGGAGAGATATCTCCTGGGTTTTCGTTGTTGTTGTTTTCATGTAGACATATTAAATTCTCCTTTTGAATTCTCCTTTTGTGGGTTTGTATTCCTACTCCTGTTCTGGATTCTAGAGCCATTTATTTCTACTTCTCTCGAGAAAGAGTCATATGAATCCTTTTATTTCTCTAAAAGTCAGCTTGCATATTATCACTATCCCTAAAATGCAATCTATGCCCTGCAGGGGTCACAGATGTTTTTATAAAAGCTTTTCCAAAAGCTTTTAAGTGAAAGCAGAAAAAGAAGTAGTAACAGAGTTTGAGGACGCTTTGGATATAAATTCAACATGGAATGACCTACAATTTTGTTTCCTAGTCTTTTGTTGTTATTGCTAGAGTCTTTGCAGAATTACAGATTATATAATGGTAGACTGGAAGTGCTCAATACTGAATGCTCTTGAAAACAGCCCTGAACTAATGATTGACAGGAAAAGGTGCATAAGCAACCCAGTTCTCTTCCAGCAAATTTGGGGTAAATGTTTCACATTGGGCCCCAGATTAGTATTCTCTCCTGGATTAATTTCCACTCATATACAATGTAGCTACCTTGCTAATACGAACTTCAGTCACTGCCTCCTCATTTTTTAGCTCCCTCCTCCCCAATTATTTTTAGACCCTTCCTCCTCATATTCAACGCCCCCTTCCCCCAATTACTTTACTTTGTGTTTTTGTATCAGGATCTCTTCTGGATAATCCCAATGTAAAATATTACTCTATCTTGTACCCTTTCAAGCTTAGCTCAATTATTTCCCATTACTATAACAAGTGAAAATATCCTTTGACTTTTTAAAAATATCAAAGTTGTAACTTAAACCTAGTTGCTAAAGCATCTGGTATATATATATATATATATATATATATATATATATATATATATATATATATATATTTAAAAGCCACTATATGATAGATGTGAAAATACTGCTGCATAAATAAATTGATGCATTTCAGTCTATATTAAAATATTTTATTTATATGCTACCTATTACTAGTTTAACTTACTTTCTTGTGAGAGCCCATTTACTTAGTGGATTTTCTCCTTTGTTGGGTTAAACAGTGAAATATATAAAGTCAGGAAAACTGTTGTATGCTTCCTTAATATTTTATTACTCTGTAAATAAAACTCATAGGATTTCAGAAATTAACAAAGATGTTTCCTCGACTTAAAAGAGCCTCTGTTAGGTCCTCACTTTATTTTGTACAAATGAACATGGATACATTTTAAATTATGCTTTATTCCTATATCTCAAAGAATATTTTTGTACTTTTATTATGTCAGCTATAAAGATGAGAGCCAAAATGACATGTCAAAGATATATAACATTATCTTACAAAAATAACCACTATATCACAAGATAAAGGCTTTTCTTAATTATTTTATAAATACTTTCTTGATACTGATGATGGTGTATTTTAAATCCAATAAGATTAATACCAAGAGAATTTAATTTATACTAATCTGTGTTACTCAAGAATTCACTTTGAAGTGTTTAATGATTATTAGGAGATGCAACAATTTATGTTTTATGTCTTTAAAGCTGTGGAATGCATTCAACATATATTTATCAAATAATTACTGTGAATCAAACACTTCTCTGAGTATAAGAAAATTCAGTTTTAAACAAGTTCTGTAATTAATAAATTACATTGTATTAAATAGAAAAGTCATTTGTCTATCAAATGTTCAGGGATAATTCTCAGTGTTGGTGTGGGTGCAGGAAAAAAAAAGTCTTCATACCACGTTTGAAGTATAAATTGGTTCAAGATTTGAAAGTGAAATACATTAACATATGTCCGAATTTTTACAAATTGTTTATAACGTTTGGCATAGAACTTTCTTTATCAAAAATGTATCTCAAGCAAATACTTATACATTTGTATACATTTATATACAAAAGAAATTTGGAATCTGATAATTGACTACTGTGCAAATAATACCGATAACAATAAGATATTCAGTAGCTATAAAAATCCAATTTGGAATATTTATGATGAGGACATTAAGGTATATGGAGAATATATTTCAGGTTGTTAAAATGTTTGTCATCACATAAATATATTTTTTTAAGTAGAAGATAAACACCAAATTGTCAACAGTGTTTCTTTCTTAGTACTATTTGAAAGTTTATTTCTTAAAATGCACTTTAAGTATTTTTGGACAAATCAAATGGTCCGTAATAAGGTTTCATTATTTTTGAAATACAATTTAATGTTATATGAAATGATATATACCCAATAAAAATGGTTCAAGGTTAAAGACACTTTAATTATTGAACTTTATTATGTAATAGCAGCTAACAAATATGATTTTTCTGGAGACAAATAAATGTATCAATAAATTTTTCATATTAGATCACTAATTTTTATAATAATCTCATGAAGAAGTATGTCATGATCTTATTACTTTTGTTTTTACAAATGAGAAATATGAGACTTAGAGAAGTCAATTGTTTAAGTATATCTGACTTCAAAGATCATTAGTTTGGCCACAAACAAAAATGTTTTCACAGCTGTGGTTATATTTAACAAGTCTCAACTTTTGTCCAAATGTAATGCTAAAATAACCATAAGACCTACTTAAATTCCCCCTTCAATTATTCTTTCTTCTTATGCATTTAATCTGCATCTTAATCCATTCTAATTTTAATATAGAAGTCCTTTGAAGCCTATTTCTCCCTGCTAACTTGTATTCATGATAGATTCTTTCCTTATCTATTGTCTACTTTTAGATTCTGAGCCCATATTTTATGAATCTTTATCAGAATATTGAGGTGTTTGTATTGAGGATTGTTGTGGAAAACAGACTACATACTGAAAGTTATTTTTATAAATATGTATTTTTAAGAATATGATTCTATTTGTTTACTAAAATTCTGCCTTCAGGGAAAAATGAGAGTATCTACCAGCCATAAGTCCGGTGTCTATTCCACCTTGGTATTTAGCACACTAGTTTTATGGATTCTCTACACTTCATGATTACAGCTTATGGTTTTATCTCTGCCCCCACTATACTGCACACTCTTCATCTTTCCAGATTTTTTGGGGGGAGGGATTCAAAGATTCTTTGACTCATAACTAAACAAACGTATAAAATTTATTTGAATAGCAGTTTGATACATACTTAGAAATTAAGGAGAGAAAAAAAATATATATATATATATAAATTCAGATGTATCTTGGAAAGAAAAAGTTATACATTTGTTCCAAATAGTTCAGGTAGAATGATGTAGATGAGATAAAGTATTAAGTTTGCCTGCTTTTTAAAAAAATAGTTGTATTTGAGAGAGAGAGAGCGCCGAATCCTAACCACTAGACCACCAGGGAGATTAGTTGTATTTGAATACATAAAACATTTTTGGTTGGAGGTTAGTGATATTCCTCCCATGTGTATATCCTATATAATAAAAGCCTAATATGCTAAGTGTCTGTTTGTCCAGTCGGCTGTTCAACCAATCAAAGTGTAATATGCTAATGCTATGCTAAGGCCACTCAATCACTCACTGTGATGTACACTGACCACCATGGGGCAGACTCTTCGACAGGTATGCTAGCTTGCTGCTGGGGTCTTACCGATCAGGATGGAGCGAGATGGGATGGACATGCCCTGGAGCCCTCCCGCTGTATCTCCCTGGCTGGCCAACATCTCACAACCCTCCCCGGCCCCATGGCTGGCGAGCGCAGTGGTGGTGGCAGGAGCCTCTCCCGCCTCCACTCCAGTCAGACATCCCCCGAGGGTTCACGGGACTGTGAGAGGGTGCAGGCCAGGCTGAGGGACCCCCTGAGTACACGAATTTCATGCACCAGGCCTCTGATGTATACACACTGAGTGGCCAGATTATTATGATCTCTGAACGCATAATAATCTGGCCACTCAGTATATATATATATATATATATATATATATATATATATATATATATATATATATATTAGAGGCCCGGTGCATGAATTCATGCATGGGTGGGGGTCCAGCCAGCCTGGCCAGGGGTTGTTGGCTGGCCTGCCTGCTGGTTGAACTCCTGGTCGAGGGGACAATTTGCATATTAGCCTTTTATTATATAGGATATACACTGAGTGGCCAGATTATTATGCATTCAGAGATCATAATAATCTGGCCTCTCAGTGTATAAATATATATCTATATCAGGCCATGATAATGCCTACCCAGGGACTGTGATTGTTTACCATGACATAAGAGACAACTCGAGGTACAGAAGGTGATTTGTAGGAAAAGAAGATCATTCTACCAGCAAGCTGCAACCCTAAACAGTGCAAGAACAAATGCATGCTGCAGTCAGTGCTAGCCCAGGGAACTGTTGGTTTGTAACACTAATCCTAAAGATGTGTTTCCACATTGCTCTTCAGACTTTATTGTGGTTTTCATTAGGCAGCTGTAAATGCTATGAGGTTTTCCTCTTTTTCTTTCCAGTTTAGCTGCCAGAGAGCTGCAAAAACGGCTGTTTCCTTCAGGCTTCCCGGGGTTAACATGCCCTCTGGGATTTACAGAAGAAGCAGGCTCACCTTGTTTTTATGGCAGTGTCAACATGGTTGTTCCAGGCAGTTCTTTCTCCATAGTTTTTTATACAAGTGAATTTTGTTCAGTGTTGGCAACCTGGCAGCTCGCATTTAAAGAAATATTCAATGGAGAGAGCAACTTTGTCAGAAACATGTATAAAACTCAATTTGTCCTTAAATGAATTACAGTGATCTGTTAACTGGAAATAAAAAAAAGAGGCCTGGGCAGTGGTTGAGCATTGGCCTATGAACCAGGAGGTCATGGTTCAATTCCAGATCAGGGCACATGGTTCAATTCCCAGAAGGGGATGTGCAGGAGGTAGCTGATCAATAATTCTCTCTCATCTTTGATGCTTCTCTCTCTCCTTCTCTCTCTCTCTCTCTCTCTCTCTCTCTCTCTCTCTCTCTCTCTCTCTCTCCTTCCCCTTCCTCTCTGAAATCAATAAAAGTATATTTAAAAAAAAAGTATGGGTCTAAGAAGTAGAGTGATACTGATGTAAGGACAATACAGGCTGACACAATTTACCAAGTTGTCTCCTTTTGCTGTGAGGCAAATTGCACCTCACCTACCTTCACAAATCTATATATACTAATAAAAGCCTAGGTGACCCTCATGGCCTCACGTCATCACAAGATGGCCACCAAAAGATGGCTGCCCCCATGTTATCACAATATGGCCTGCAAGGATGGGGCCTAAACTCGCAGTCAGACATTCCCCAAGGGGTCCCAGATTGGAGAGGGTGCAGGTTGGGCTGAGGGACACTCCCCCAGTGCACTGGGCCTCTAGTGTATGTATATATATATATATATATATATACACACACACACATATATATATGCCTAAACGACCAAATGTCCAAACAACCAGAATGACCAGAACAACCAGAACCACCAGTTGCTATGACCTGCATTGACCACAGGGGGCAGACAGTCAACACAGGAGCTGCCTCCTGGTGGTCAGTGTGCTCCCACAGCAGGAGCGCTGCTCAGCTGACTGACCCATCCAGGCAGCCCACCAGCCCAGCGGCAGCCGCTCACTCCTTCAGTAGCCCTGCAGGTCTAATCTCTAGAGATCAGGCCAGGCATGAGGTACCAGTGCCACCAGCATGATCCTGATAGCACTGCCTCCTGGATGTTGGCCTCGGGCACCACACCACCTCCCCTCCCTAGACACTCCACAAGGAAGAAACAATATAAAAGTGGCCTCCGGGTGGCTCCTGACAACCGGCCGGAATATCAGCAGGATGGATCCAGATCCCGGGCTGGCAAGGGCATCCCACTGCCCACCTGCAGGGCCAATCATGTCCTGGCCCCTCCCCACACCCCTCAGGACCTCACCTGTGCATGAATTTGTGCATTGGGCCTCAAGTAGAATATAAACTTTGAGGGTTCCATGTCTATGAAATCATACAATTCCCACCATGAATGGAACTTATACATTTCTTCTTTCTCCAACATTTGCAACAAGGCTCAGGATTTCAGATATTGGTAAATGCTTGTGGGGTTTGAGTACTTAGTCACCACTGATTTTAAACATTTATTTTTGCAAAAGGGATTTCCTTATACCTTTTTATTTAGCTATGCATTCAATAGAATATATGTTGCAATATATTCAGAACATGTAGGTATATTTCAGACTGATTTTAAATTTTTTGTTTCAAAATATCAAGTTTATCAGGACATTAAAAGTGGAATTTCTAATTTCCTATTCAAACCAGTTTTGATATGCATGATATAAAATGTATAGACCCATTCCTTTGTTGCATTCTTAGTTCACATTTTCTCTTTCTCATCCAATTTTCAAATAAAAAGACATTCTTTTGGAGGCAAAGTAATAATGGCTCTAACTCAACATTTTCATTTTTTTGGCAGTAGATTATTTTTAATATTGATTATATTTCTAAGTAATTAAATACAATAACGTATTTTCTTCTTCTATGTCTGCTTTTAGTTTATTAATATTTATCTTCCATGTCTCCATCTGAGACATGTCTTCCTGATAGAGGAAATTAGGTTGCAGTATATTTTTTATAAGAGTAAATGGGCTTTATGATAATTTCCAGTTTACAAGGATTAATGTTTTATTTTATTTTTCTCATAAATATTGAAATTCTAAGTTTGTCTGGTTTATGTAGCAAAGGTAATTATACCAAATATATTGCTTAGAAAAAATAGCTTTACAATAACTCTCAGTTAACATATTTTTATGTCTCTCACAGCAAGGGACTCTTTTCATTTTAGTTGTGGCAATATAAAAGCATGTGAATTTCAGTGGTATAAAGAATTCATTTGAAAAATAAAGACTTGCCTTATAAAACAGTTGGAAGTACACAGCTATGTGTATGTAGAGCCACTGTTTGCAGGCACTCTGTATTCTTACAGTATATACATATTTAAAAAACTGAACAAAAGGCAAACAAACTTGAAGTTCAAGTGCAAGTTTATAGATTTTTTTATTTAGAATCAGTTTAAAATTGTAGATATAAAATGTAAAATAATATGAGTATATAGTTTTAGGAGAGAAATTCTTATTGAATTTATTGTAGTAACATTGGTTAATAAAATGATATAGGGTTCAGGTGTAAATTTCCATAATGCATCATCTGTACATTGTATCATATGTTCACCTAAAGTCAAGTCTCCTTCCATCACCATTATCCCTGTTTAACCTCTTTTACCTCCCCCAGCCTCCTTTTCCTCTGGTAATCACCATACTGTTGTCTGTGGCTGAGTTAGGATTGTGTTTTTTATTTGTTGTGGTGGTTTTTTTTGTTTGTTTTGTTTTTACTTAATCCCTCCACCTTTTTCACCCAGCCTCCCAGTCCCCACCTCTCTATCAGCTGTTAGCCTGTTCTCTAGAAGCCTGTTTCTAGAATCATTGCTTACATTGGCTTAATCTTACCTTATAATAGACAAATATGCAAATTGACCACATCTTTGCTACGCCCAAGCCACGCCCACCAACCAAGCCATGCCCACCAGGAAACCGTTGCAGGGACGTTGGGGTGTGGTGGAGCCCAAGGCCTGGAAAGCCTCCACCAGCGGGGAGCCTGCATGGATCGCAGGAAACCACTGGGGGTGGACTCCTGCGATCCTTAGCAGGGATGTTGGGTGCAGCTGAGCCCAAGGCCACCGCCCGGGGCCAAGCCCCGACCCTGAAAGAAGGCAGAAGGCGGTGGCCACAGCCAAGGCCTGGGTCCCCAGTGCCGGCAGAAAACTGGTGCAGGCAGCCAGGTGAATGAAGGTCTATTGCACGAATCTTCGTGCAAACGGGCTACTAGTAACTTAATAACAAGACTCACAGTAGCAAGAAAAAGGAAACGTTTTTAGTCTGAGAAAAGCTTGCACTCTCATTTATTCTATGTTGTTATATTACTTAAAAAATTATGTACTTTATAAAAATTAATTTACCATAAAATGTTCTAAACAAAATACTTTATTACTGAATTGACTTTGTATGGCTTGCAATTGATAGATTTTAAACAAATGATTATGATTCATATATTCATCACATATAGATCTCTTTTTCTGAAGTCTATTTGATGTAGATCTATTAATATATTATTAATATTTGTGTAAATTTGTTTAATCAATATCTACATACTTATAAAGAAGTCCTGCTTTTTGAATCAACATTGCAATTATGATCTAGTCTTGCCTTAACATTTCTGACTCTCTATCTTGCTCATTAGGCTCCAATAATATAAAAATCTGCATTCTGTTTGGTTTCTTACCAAAGTATCATTGCTTTCACTATCTCCTTTGCCTGTATTGCTCATCTCTTCATCATTCTCATTCTCTGTTTATATGTTATTTTTCTGGATTCTCAAGTTATTTTGGGACATATTTTAGTTGTGCCCCTTAGTATATTAAAATAAACTACTCTGATTAGGTGAGATGAGATTCATTTAAATGATTATTGGTTGTGGATGGAGGGACAATGGCTGGATCAATTTTGGTAACAGGTAAGGTTGTGATTATAACAAAGCAATGTATTTCTTTTCCTAAACCCCCAACCTTCCAAATGTGGCAGCTAATCACCAGCTCCCAGAGAAAGAGAGCAAAGGGAAGAAGAAAATATAGAATAATAACAAGATTTCTGATATGTTTCTATAATATTAAATAGTTTTGTTTTATTATGGCTATTATATCTAAACAGGAAGTTCTTTAATTTTAAACCATTATTTTTCAGTATAATGCAGGTTGAATATATAATACTGAGTTATAACATTTAACAGAATAAATTATATATAATATATTTAAACTTACATAAGAAAGAAGAGTTATCATAATATTTCCAAGCTATGATTATTAAATCACTATTCACCAGTGTTTGAATTTGAAGATAGCCATTTCAGAACTAGCACCCTAGGGGAGAAGGAAGTGGAAGAAAGCATGAGGCTTAGAATAAAGTATTCTCTAAAACTTGGCACTGAAGAATAATTCTGCTGTCATCTACTTCAGATCTCTTTTCCAAAACTTCTTATTGGTCACTGAGAAGAGAAGAAATGGAGTCATGGCAAAGGGAAATACAGCCTAGGGCAGAAGAAATACTTGGATATGATGCAGCCATGAAAAATATGATATGTGTCCCTCTACCCCATGGTTTAAATTCTCTAATTTGATTCAGTTTGCTTGTGTAATTATACCAGGTCAATAAATCATAGTTTGGAAACAATTTTTTTTAATTTTCTGATTGGTGTTGATGACTGGGGAAATTCATATTATCATGGTAAAATAAGTAATAAAAGTTCTTGTAGTTATTCCTTTTTATTCAGATTTATAAGTGTAAACAAATAGTCATTCTATCAAATTTTATATGTTGACATACATATTGAAATTATATGTACATATATACACATATGGATATTTTAATGATGCAATTATTTTTAAATATTTTAATTTATTTTTACAGAGGAGGAAGGGAAAGGGAGAGAGAGAAACATCGATGTGAGAGCATAAAATTGATTAGCTGCCTCCTGCATGACTGCTACTGGGTATCAAGCCCACAAACTGGGCTTGTGAACTGAATAGGAATTGAACTGGCAGCCTTTTGGTGCAGGAGATGACACTCAACCAACTGAGCCACACTGGCTGGGGCTAATGAAGTAATTATTAATATGATTGCTAAAACCAAGCACCAAATGTTTACCAATGCACATCAATTGAAATCAGTATGTCTAATATTAATGGTAAGAAACAAATTACAAAGAAAAATGTTTTCTGAAAAACAGTTCTTATGATAATCATTTTGATTTTATATGGATTTCATCATATATTTAGTAACAAAATTCAGAACTTTTTTTTAGCAATAGATTAGTAAATTCTGGGGTTTCTTGAATTTAATTCAATAAAACAGAAAAATAAACCTGATAATTTGGTGTACAGTGGTACTTTGAGTAAATCCTCAAATTTATTGAAACTCTATCCTATATAATAAAAGCCTAATATGCTAAGTGTCTGGTTGTCCAGTAGGCCTTTCAACCAATCAAAGTGTAATATGCTGATGATATGCTAAGGCAGCTCAACTGCTCACTATGACGTGCACTGATCACCAGGGGGCAGACACTCCAACTGGTAGGTTAGCTTGCTGCTGGGGTCCGGCTGATCAGGATTGAGTGAGACGGGCCAGACATGCCCTGGAGCCCTCCCGTGGCCCTCCCCAGCTGGCCAAACTCCAGCATTCCTCCCTGGCCCCACGCAAGAGCTGCCCCCTGTGGTGAGTGCACTCCCACAGAGGAAGCACATCTTAGCCAGAAACCAGGCTCATGGCTGGTGAGTGCAGCGAGCACAGCAGTGGTGGCCGGAGCCTCTCCCACCTCAGCTGCTGGCAGGTGGTAAGGAGCGAGGAGTCCTGTACTTTGAGAGCCCTGACTGCAAGAGGGATGTCAGACTGCTGGCTTAGGCCCAATCCCCCTAAGCCAGTAGGTGGTCATCCCCTGAGGGATCCCGAACTAGGAGAGGGAGCAGGCCGGGCTGAGGGACCCCCACCACCCAGTGCATGATTTTTGTGCACCAGGTCTCTAGTAAAATATAACAGGACTACATACATAGTCTGTCTAGTCTATGTTCAGGCATATAAGCAATTAGCAGCAAAATTACATTTTAACAAAAAATTTCACAATGTTGTGAGTGGATTATGGATCCATTACTTTAGCATATTCTAACATATTTTACCTGTACTAATTTTTATGTAGATTATTTTTCAATAATTTTTGTAGAATATAATGGACTAGAGCAGCCTTATAGAATTTATATGGCAATGAGATTTCTCTGAGCAAAAGATTCTATATATGTTCAAAGGAACTAGATAGATAAGTCTTCACACTTTAAAAGGGAAATAGATAATATAACTAATATTAGAAGGCAGAAATTTAATAAAAACTAGGAAAAGTTGAACTAATATTCTTTTTCTGATCTCAAGGGCATACGTACAAAAAAACACAGATATTGTGAGTCTGTTTCCTTAGAAAAAAATATTTTTAGCTTAATTCTCATTTCTTTTCATAGATCTTGAAAAATACAGTTCAAATTTTGCAGTAGTTTATGTTACCTGGGTACATTAACTTATTTATATTTCACAATATTCCTCTCCCCAATTCTTTTTCCCCTTATCCTATCTAATAATAGAGTAACATTTAAATTACCATCACTCTGCTACGCCCACGATTGGGTGGCGGGAGGCTAGGGGGCGGGACTCGGGGTGGCCTATCTGGCCATTGAGAGGCATGGATCCACTGCCACTGAGGGGGGCTACCCTGCTGTTGAGAGGCGCAGGACCGCGGACGCCGAGCTGCGCCTCTCAATGGCAGGGTAGCCAGGTGTCCGCGGCAGCCCCCCTCAGCGGCCGTTGAGAGGCGCCTCTCAACAGCAGGGTAGCCTCCCTCAGCAGCCGCGGACCATCAAAAGTGGGGGAGCTGGGTGCCTGTGTGCTCTGGCACCAGGCCTTTCAGAAGCCTCTGCCGAGCCGGAGGCTTCTGAAAGGCCTGGTGCACCAGCGGACAGGCACCCAGCTCCCGCGCGAAAAGCGAAAGTGTGTAGGGGACCCTACACGTGCATGATTCAATCATGCACTGGGCCTCTAGTTGTTCAATATAAACAAGTTATCTTATTCCTCTGGGTAAGTTTATGCTCATGGCATCTTGCTTCAGGAGAATAATAAAAGTTTGCCTTTTGCTTTTTAATGCTGTAGAGGTATCTTTAACAACTATAAAGAGTAGTTCAGTTGGGCTATGGAAACATCATTCTATAATCCTCATATATTTTCCTTCAGAGTCAACTCGTGAACCAGGAGGTCACGGTTCAATTCCTGGTCAGGGCACATGCCCAGGTTGTGGGCTCAATCCCCAGGGTAGGGCGTGCAGGTTGGCAATCAATCAATTATTAATGATTCTCTCTTATCATTGATGTTTCTACCTCTCTCTCTCTCCCTTCCTCTCTAAAGTAAATAAAGATATGTTAAAACATAAAAAATAATTCTTCAAGTTTTTCAGCTTTTAGAATTTATCTTGACACCCATATCGCTGATACATTTTACAGCACTATGGCAATAATCATTTTTCTATATTTTTTATCTAATGTTCTCTCCCACTATTTTAAAGTTTTTTGAAGCAGCAATACTAAAATGTTTAAAAAAACTATAAAATATCCTATATATAAAAATAATAAACATGATCTACACAGTCACTTAGGATGGACTACATAATTATGATGCTTAGAAAGATGAAGGAAGAAAAATTTGTACCTGCAAGTAGTTTAAAATCTAGAAAATCATTAAGACTCTGGACAGGATTACTAGTAGTTCCTACACGTTTGACTAGAATGGAGAACCTAGCAAAGTAAGCAATGCAAAAGAGATATTTAAATAAATGTGAAGTTGAGATAATTTTATGACTTTAGAAGCAGCAAGTGAATATAATGCTCAGTTTGCTTGTTAAGCCTACAGTTCATTCACTTATTGTGGCCACTGATCACTGGAAACTTCACTGGACTATTGAACCAAGACAAATTTACAATTTAGTATTATATACTAAATTATCCCACCTCCCTACCCCAAAAAAATACATCAACTGAAATCTAACTTCCAATGTGACTATATTTGTCACATTGCCTTTAATGATGTTTTTTTAAAAGGCTAATCAAGATCAAATGTGGTCCTGAGAACTGGGTTCTATTCAATAGGAGTAGTCTTCCTCCTAAGGAAGAGACATGAGGAGTGACAACACAGAGACTATGTGAAAACACAGGGAAAAGTTGCCATCTGCAAGCCAAATAGAGAGGTCTCACCAGAAACCACCTCTGCCAGTGTACTGGTACTGGACTTCCGGTCTCCAGAATTGAGAACAAGAATATTTCTGTTGTGTAAGTCCTACATTCTCTAGTATTCCACTATGGCAGCCCAAGCAGACTGCCATATTCACCAAGTAATGCTTGTTCTTTGATTTGCACACTCTGCTCCCTGGGAAAATAGGTATTAGCTTCCAATAGCTCCTTGAATCTTTAGATTCTTTACTTTTCTCTGACTGTATATCTAGCTCCCAGTATATGCAACTCAGTATTATAAATACTCTTTACTTGTACAAAATATGTTATAACCAAGTTTCGTATATATCCGTTAAAGTAATCATTTTTTCTTATGTTTTGAAAACAATGACAGATGTTTATAAGTAATTGCTTGTTCTTCACATGAACTTTATCAATAGATAAGTATCTAAACTAACTATATGAGTTATTTAAAGACCTGCAGAACTTTTTAAAAGCCACAGTGTATAATGTCCTCATGTTTTAATTATTTACACATTAGTGTTTTTAAACTATCTAGGTAAGAATTCTTGCCTTATAAAATAGAGGAAATCACTTTGATTTTACTTAGATGCAAATGTTGTCTCTAGAGTAGTTACAGGTAAAAATAAAAATATCTTTTGCAGCTATTAAACTTTCCTTTCACAAGGATAAAGAAGCAATTAATTAAGATCAGTTTACCAATGATTTTTCTGTATGCTTCATACTTTAATTCACAATAACTAATTAATAAGGTACATTTCAGTATTATATTGAGAATGAGAGATGATGAACCCCAAGTCATATAACTATTGGCAGTATTCTTTCTTCATATTATTTTCTCAATATAAATTTAAATAGTTGTATGACTTTGGTGTCCAACTGCCTTATTCTCCAGAGCATTGAAATGAAATGAGTCTTTTCATTTTATTGGGTTCTGAGTCAAAGTCAATGAATTAATCCTATTGTATATGGAATTAATCCTATTTTATATGGAATTTACAGCCAAAGAAGTTCCAACTGAGCCAGCATAAATCAAACTATAACTTGCAAAAAAAAAAGGGAAATTTTATTTGAACCTAAAAAACATAAGAAAAATTTATAAAGCACAAAAAGTTGAAGATCAAATATAGTTAAATATTTGAACAAGGATACTTACTAAAATTAATTTGCAAGTTAACTTTGTGATCTACTATTCCTATACAGATTAAATCCTCTGTAATCCCCCATACAGCATAAGAATAATATATTAAGAAGGTGGAGCTGAAATTAATGAATTTATAAAGTTAGATACTGTTCTAAGGAAGTGGTAAGCTCTACTTTTCAAGACCTTGATGGATGACGGTTATGTTAATAATTCCCCAATGCAATATAAGCCCACCTCTTCCTTCACTTTGGCACATTGTTGCTCTATTGGTAGAGTGGTTGACTACCTCCTATTCATTCCTTGAGACTTAGCTTAGCAATCAACTCTTCTAAATATACATGACTCTTGAGCAACACAGGTTTGAACTTACACGTGAATTTTTTTCCAATAAATATTCATACCATTTTTGAACCACAATTGGGAATCCACATATGCCAGAGGGCCAACTGTTTGCATTGATCTATGAATTTTTATAATGTTGACTTGAGCATTCGCTGATTTTGGTATTTGTGGCAGGTCCTGGAACTAAGCCCCACAGATATTGAGGGACAACTAAGTTTTTGGAAAATCAGCAGTTTTACAGGGATTTTTGACTGCCCAGGAGTCATACTATTTAGCCCCAAGTTGTTATTCAAGGTCAACTGTAGTCTTCACTAACTCTTTGGCTTCCTCTCCCTAACTTATATATCCTTAGTACAACTCTACTCAAGCACCCAGTATTTTCCAATTCATAGACAGAGTTACAACAAACTTACAATATAAATATACATTTTTTTTCATTGATACTACAACTTCTTCCTATCATTGTTTTTTGCATCTTCTACCCCAACTCAGAGCAACCTTTTTTCTTCTAAGACTGGCAATGACCTACATGCTACTAATTTCAAATAATGCACTTTGATAATAATCTTCCTAGAACACTTGGGAGAATATGACATAGTTAATGATCCTCAACATCTTAAAACATGTTTATCTTGTAATTTCTGGAACACTGAATATTCCACATTTTCCCTCTGACTAGCTGAAATTTCCTTTGTTAAATTTATACTGGAACAGTTTCCACTTCTCCTTTTTCTCTCATCCTCCTCTTTTCTCCATAATCTAAGTTATTTTGTTTGCTTGAAATATGCTTTAAATATTGACTCACAAATGTATATCTCAGGTACAGTTTCTGTGCTAAGCTGCAGGCATATTTATCTAACTGCTCTCTTCTCAATTCCACTCTGAATATCTTCCCTTCAATTCTCCACAGATTAGCAAGCCTATTTGTTTATGAAGTATTCATTACATCTTATAACTCCAGTCCTTTAAAACCTTCAATAACTTCTCACTGCAATGCAAATGAAACCCAGTTGTGAAGACGTCCTTTGTGAGCCTGCTCATGCCCTTGTGTTCCTCTCTGTATTCATTCCTACCAGCCCTAACCCACCAAGTACATCCACAACACTCTTAGTTCTTTGATGATAATCATTCTTTCCCAGTCAATTTTTTCATATATGCTGTTCCCTCTGCTTTAAATGTTTCTCCATACTCTTCATAGGGTGTAAAAGTCAATGTTTAAGTTAAGCTGCCCCTCACCTCTCTAAAGAAGATCTTTCTATTGACAAGCTTTATACTACATATCACAACTTTTCAATGTAAAAATTGCAGTTACTTCTTTTGATGTTAATTCCTGGTTCTCTTATTAGGCTGTCATCTACATCTTACAAAAGGAAACACTACTATATCTGTTCCCAAATGCTGGTTGCGGTGCCTGATATATAATGGACATAATACCAATGTTAGTTCAATGAGGAAATGAAATGAGGAAAATAATCTAAAAGGGCTGAAATTGAACAGTGTAAAATAAACTTATTTTGCTTAGCGCCAATATTTTGCTTAGCTGTGCTGCTTGATATTTTTAATAAGAGTTCAACCAATATGACTGCTCTGAGACCTTAGAGAAGGATTATATATTTAAGAGAAAGCTAAATACTATTATAACTCAGCTATTTTTTTAAAATATATATTTTATTGATTTTTTACAGAGAGGAAGAGAGAGGGACAGAAAGCCAGAAACATTGATGAGAGAGAAACATCGATCAGCTGCCTCCTGCACACCCCCCACTGGGGATGCGCCCGCAACCAAGGCACATGCCCTTGACCGGAATCGAACCCGGGACCCTTGAGTCTGCAGGTCGACGCTCTATCCACTGAGCCAAACCGGTCTCGGCATAACTCAACTATTGATTTATACTCAAATATTTAGAAAGCATATGCTCTTACGCAATGGAGATATACCTATAAATAGAGCAGAGGTCCTGCCCTCAGTCATACACCAATCACACGAAAGTAAGTACTTAACTAGTGCATTATAAATTTCAAATATGAGAAACTTTTCATAAGCCCGGTGAGAATCACATAAGTTGTTGGAGTAATATAGATGAAAGGATCCCGTGAAAGATATTCAAAAGAAATAGTAAGTGTATCTGATGGGCAAGTAGGAGAATAATCCTATATAATAAAAGGCAAATATGCAAATACTAGTAGACGGAAGGGCGGAACAAATACTAGTAGACTGAACAACCAAACAACTGGTCGCTATGACGTGTGCTGACCACCAGAGGGGGTGTGTGGAACATGGTGGGCATTGGCCACAGCGGGATGGTGGAGCAGATGAGGGGGGTCGCTGTCATTGGGGTGAGCCTCTAGTAGTTACTGAAAATTCTTTGCTCCTGCCCATCGCGGTCCCGCCCGGCGCTCACACCTGCTGCCGGTGCTGTCCCCTCTAGCACCCACTGCCAGTACTGGCCCCACTCGCACCCAGAGCCAGCACTGGAGCTGCCACTTGCACTTGCTGCCAGTGCTGGGTGTCAGTCCTAATCACTCAGCACCATCAGCGGGTGTGAGCAGTGGCTGATGGCCCTGATCACCCCTGAGGGCTTCTCCACCTCCCCATGCTCCTGAGGGGGGATCGGGGCAGCAGCTGCCACTCGCATCCACTACTGGTGCTGGCCCTGCTCGCACCCGTTGCTGGCGCCAGCCCCAATGGCTCCGTGCTGTCAACAGGTGCGAGCAGGGCCAGCATCGTCAGCATGTGGGAGCAGCGGCAGCAGGAGCAGGACTGCCAGCAGACAGGGGACTTGGGGCTGCGGCAGGAGGGGCTGGGTTGGGGGGCCGGTTGGGGGACACAAAAGACGGGCCAAGACCTGCAGCCTCACAGCCCACAGTTCCTTTCATGGTACACAAATTCGTGCACTGCGCCCCTAGTTTTTATATAGAATAAAGAAGATGCCAACGAACTAAGAAACATGAAAACTGTGAGAACTTTGAGCAATTTGGTTTTGGTAAAATGTAGGCTTTGTGAGTATGTATATTAGTGCTGTGTGTGTGTGTGTGTGTGTGTGTGTGTGTGTGTGTGTGTATGCGTGCACGCGTGCGCTTTCATGGTAGTTGGTGATGACAGGAACTGTATGGTATCCTGGGGACCCTGATTCGTTTGTGAGCTTGTTAAAGATTTTGAACTTTGTTCCATAGACAATGGCAAGGCATGCACGTTATTTTAAACCTGCTCAGCTTAATGTAGTTTGGCCATTGCAAGGAAACGAACAAATAAACAAAAACTACTACTATGCATAGTTTTTCAAAGATAGACAAACACACCACATGGACTGTTAGTTAAAAAAAAAAAAGTCATTACCTAGAAATAAATGGTCCCACTTACTCTAACAAGATCATCTACTAACTTACCTGGGTTTTTTTCAAAGGCAGAGACCGAATCAAAGGCTGATAGACTAGTTCATTAAGAAAGCTATTCTCATATGCTAAGAATGAAAAACTAGGAAACCGAAACACTGTGTGCAGGGAATTCCTGTTGGCCTGCATGTGCCCAGTGCCCCATCTCACCAGAAGGTCTGAGAAGCCTTAAGAATCACAAAGCCACTTGTTCCCCCCTCCCCCGGGTGGTGGTCGTGGGGACAATAAGATGACACATTTCTTCATTGGTTTCTGTCCCTCATTGGTCAAAGGTGGTACCTCAGGTGGTAACACTAAAGGACTCCTGCAGATGTTCCCCAAGGCAGTGTAGAGAAACTGCCCAGGACAGCACATAAGAGGAAAGCCTTAGAAAAGGCAAAGTCAAGTCTCAGCTACTTGCAAGTGGTCCAAGCTGCTGAGAAATGGTGCCTAGAGCAGTGGCCACAAGATGTATCCTGTGTTCCCACATGCTGCCAGTCATCCTAAAAGGTGATTTTAAAAAGACCTCTTTATTTCCAAGGTAGCAGGATGCCTGGTAGAAATTTCACAAGCCTTACAACTTTGTGATTGAATGTTTCACTTTTCTGCCAGTTGCTGACACAGCTTCACATGCACTCACATTTTGTCTCCTAAGCATGCGCTGCCACAGCGATTTGGATGCAGATTGCACCTTGCTGGCCAGGGGAGAGGCATGCTGTCTTTCCCCAGCTCAGAACGCACCTTGGCTTTGGCTGGAAACTGCCAGTGTTTCAGAAGTGCATTTCCGGAGCTGACTTGACCTCAACAGAGGATCCTCCCGCCAGCACTTGAGCAATTGGTTTCTCTCCTCTTTCCTCTAATGCATTTTCATTGTAACCTTTTTGCAAGAACCATGCACAGGTCTGCCAGTCAGTGTTTAAGGAAATGTTTGTCAAGATCTCTAAAGTTATTACGTTTTTTTCATTTTCGTTTCAAAGGAAAAGCAGACTTTTTTTTGTAATATCAAAAAGGGAGACGATTTGTGAAGGGTAATTCCTACAAGAGCTGATGAGACTAATCTTCCTTGAATGATCATGACTGCTTATAACAGAGGCTAAAACCATTCTCTTTTCAAATGGGATTTTTTTTTTTATTGAAATAGCCTATTCAGTGGGGTGGCAATTTAGATGCATGTAACTTTCTTGATTGTCAAGTTTATAGTGAACCCCATTTATCCTTCATCATTTCCTCATGCATGACAGGAAGAGGAGAAAAAAAAAAAACACCTACAGCACAGAAGATTTTGTAAAAGAAAAGTAAATTTACCTCCATTGTTTATTTACAGATTGAAAATAAAATAGAGCAGTAGGTGGCCTGATTATGTATTTTTATTTTCAGTATCCATAACAGAATATCTAGATGCTGTTACAACCGCAGAAAATACAATAGCAATAGTGAAAAAAATAATAACTCTCATTTGATTGCTATCTTGAAAGCATGCTAAATCAGAGGGCAGCTGCCAGCATATATCTGACTTTAAGACTACTTCACTTGTTAAATTCATAAAATTTGTTACATCCAGTACATTGAATGCTGCATTGCTCATGCCATTTGAGAAATTGTGCAAAAAAAAAAATAAAAAACAACAACAGCTAGCGCATTTTATACTTGACTACCATTAAACTACTGCCAGCCCATCAGTTATGCACTATTTATTTATTTTAATGCAATATATTTAATACAGTACAATTCCAGTTTTTTTTTCTGGAGCACATGCCATATTCAGGATAACACAATAGCTTTTTTTTCCCCCTCCCTCCTTTTTTTCTATTTCTCAGAAAGGATCAAAAGCACAACCAGTATATTCAAAAAAAGAACTTTTTGAATGTCTCACCCTAAAACCCTGCTACTCAGGTATAACCTCCGATTTCTCTTCAGTAGCTAACCTCCTATTTCACTTCACTGCCATGGTAGCAAAAATTGAGTCTGTTACATTCTTCAAAGAAATCCGAACAGCCCTCTTTTTAACTTTGATTCTTTGTGTTTGTACGTATAGAGGAGACGATGAGCAGAAATCCTCTAATATTCTGCAGAAAGCACATACTAGAGATTATAAGAACAATTAGCATGTTTAATACTACATTTTGATAAGTAAAAGGAATAACATTTTTGCTCTAATAGAAATAGTCATTTTATACATAAATTTAAAACATTACATCTTCATGAGAATCTATAAACTTTTTAAAAGATGAATATTTAGTAGATTAAGTGAAGGAAGTGACTATAAATTATAGGTCTCTGCAGCCACCACAATTTACACGTGCACACAACATTAAAGCAAGTGACTGACTCTATGCCATCAAGTGTGTTCTCTGAGTCTCCCTAGCCCTCCTTCATCAGTCAGTTTTCTTGGGAGCTAAGGAGAGATGCATTAGCCTATACTAATTCTCTCTTACTGTAACAAGATAAACTATATAAACACCTCTGAAGAAAGCAACTGCCTGGCCAGTATTTGCTTCATTTTGGCCATCAACCCAACTAAATAGAATAATTTAAGAACCAAAATAATTTTTTAGACATGAGGTACTTGTTCTGCAAGTATATGGCCTGATCAAAATGTTCTGTTTTTAATTTTGCATTTTCAAATGTTCAACATTGTATTATTAATATAAATTAAAATCATATTTTTGAAATTTTACTTTGTGCCAAGCACACTGTTATAAATAGATTAAATAGACAAGTACAGTAGATTAAGTTTACAAACTGAAAGTCTTTGCCAGTGTATTGCCCCTCCAAATCCACTTATGAAAATGAGTAATTGTTTGCATTATGGTAAAAGTTTTGGAATCAATTCATCTGAGTTAAAACTTTGAATCTCCAATTTGCTAGACAAATTTTCTTTTCTTTTTTTTATTGTTTAAAGTATTACAAATAGTAGTACATATGTCTCCTTTTTCCCTCATTGGCCTCCCCCCCCAACTCCCCCACTCCCTGGCACATGCCCTTACACTCCTAGTGTCTGTGTCCATTGGTTATGCTTATATGATGCATACAAGTCCTTTGGTTGATCTTGTACCTCCGCACCCATCCCCTGCCTTCCTGCTGAAGTTTGACAGTCTGTTCAATGTAGACAAATTTTCTTGAGAAACTACCCAAACCCTGTGAATCTCTTCCTTCATTTGTAAAATTTATTTATAGGAGTATGTGTCTGACACGACCTTCACAGATTAGTTACAGAATTAGGTCGATGAATGTATTTAATGTCCTAGGTGTATAAATTGCTATATACTAGTAGTAAGTGGTCAACAATTGAGGCTACCATTAGTACTTATTTTCACACATTATTTTACTTGGTTAGTCATTATTTTAAGGTGTGCTCTAGTTTTCACTTAAAGGATGTTGCCATTCAATCTCACATCTCTTTAAAATTCATATGTAATTTTTGGAAATGCTTGTAATTTGAGAGGGAAAATCATGCACATTTTCACAGTGGTTACTTGATAGCAGTGTTTAAATAAGCTGTTTGTTGCCTGCCAGGGGGAATAATATCTACTGCGATTTGCCTCTCCCGCTTTCTATAATGTCACCCCCCTTTGTAGAAGTTAACCTTTAATGTCTTCCAACGCTTTTTCCCTCTTCTCACTGAGGCTATTAGACTTCAGTTAATCATACAGTCAGTCACTCACACAACAAGCCACTTCATTTCTTCTGCTTATTTGAACAGACAACTATTTTGCAGTGAGAGTCGTTTTTAAGCCAGCAGAGATCTGTATTCTAGAAGTCAAGTTTTGAACATTCTATCTGAAATAATAATGTTAAAAAGAGTTTTGATATGAGTTACAGAAGCTTCTTCAGGAAGGCACTCATGTTGGTGGGGATAACTTAAGAGTCTCAATGTTGGGAAACTGACTCAGAATCCCAAATATCTTCAAATATCCAAAATATTTTAGCACTGTCATATATTTTGATTTATATTAAAAATTAAAGAGCTAACCCTTTTAATATAGCCCTAATGTTTTTGAGGATTGTTATTTCAATATATTTTGGGACAGGAAATAAAATAAATGTTTCTTATTAACAAAGGAGGGTGGGGACACTGTGAAAACACAGCTTTGTGACATTTCAGAGTTGAAAAGTTCTATTAGAACTTATTAAAAATGGGTTGTAGATTGGAGGCAAGAATTTATGCAGAGGCAGTGATGGTATATAAAACTGAGCATTAAAATTGACTGTTATTAATTCTGTTCTACCAACTGTAACATGGAAAAGCATTACCTGCCTCTTTGTTTATTGTCAAAATTCAGGAAATAACAGAAAAAAACATGCATATAAACAAGAAATAGAATATATTTTTGTTTTCAAAAATATTTAATAATTTTTATATTAGAAAAATTTCAGCTGCAATCATATTAAGAGTAGAAAAATTATTTTCATGACTTCATTAATTTGTTTTACTTAATAAAGCGTTTTATTTTTCTTTCTTTTAGATGCATTGCTATGCTTGCCAAGAAGTGTTATGTAACTTCATTTTTACTACTTTATATTTCATAGGTATCTTCCTTTTTTCAATTTGGATATTTTTAAAGCTATGCTAAAAATCAAGCAAATACTTAATGGTCAAGATAAAACTCAGCACCTTCATGGAAACATTTGATTCACCTTTAGCCCTCAATCATTTTGAGAGCTAACTCAAATTAATAAATGTGCCTATAACATCTTTATAGAGGTTCTTAAAATCCTCAAATTACATGTTTGAAAATTTTATGAGATTTCCCAAGTGGAATAATTAAAACGTACCAACAATCCGCCTTATAATTTTAAGACATGCAGTTGAGCTAAACAACTTCCCTGCAAGAACAGAATTACACATTGTAGAGAGAAATATTAAAATGCATATAATATAAAGCAGAATGAAATAAAAATTATTGTTTACATTTTAGCAAAAATACAATGAGAATAAAGAAAAAAATATGGGTTATTTTGGTCAAGAAAAATAACATGTGAATTGGATCTCGGGGATGGAAAAGAGTTCAAGTGTGTCAACAACAAAACAGTAAGAAAACACCTAGGGTAGAATGGGCAAAAATTATGGTTATGTCAAGAGTTTGGTAAGTTGTACGGTACTCTAGCTGTCCTACCTATAGGAGCTGGTTTATAATAAAGTGATCTTAAAGACTGTAGACTAAATTAAAAAATCAATGTTGTTTGTGAATAAAAGTGATATTGATGGTATTATGCATTATGAAGTCAAATAAAGCAAGAGTAAGTAATATAGGTATAAGGAGAAATAAAAGAGTGGAAACAATGAAGGTACTGATTCAGAAGCAATAACTTTTACATTAGCAAAGTAAATAATTGGAATTATGGAAGAAGGATGGATGCTGTTAGTATTCTGAGACATGGGGCAACTAGTAGCAATCAGATTGAGTCATACAGAAACTGGTTTTATAATTCTGTGCTTTTTTTTTCCCCCTTTGTTTTGGTTTCCTTTAAAGATAACTCATTTGACACTGTTGGAGATACTTAATCCATAAGTACCAGTCTGTCACTGTGTCCACCTCAGATAATAACCCTTAGAAATATATGTTTCACCTTTAGGATTTACATGTTTCTGACTTATATTTGTGCCTCTGTGTTTCCATGGCATACTGCCTACTCAAGGATTGGTAGGACCCTTGGCAACGGTGGCAACAGCCGGAGGTGTCAGGTAATACTGCGTTTTAGAAAAGCATCTTGCAGAACTTTTCTTATGACATTGGCAAATTGGAAGTGCAGGCAAGCCTTTTCTTGACAGACTCTCCGCAGTGGCTGCACATGTCTCTGCACACTTGGTGACACCTGTTCATGCTGAGTGTGCCAAGAGATTTTTCAAAAATTCAAAAAAGAAAAGAAAGCCAAGCTCTTCTCAATTTATGGCCCTGTCTACATATCCAGATATAATAATCAGTTATATAGTCACTTGGTAAATCAGATAGTTCATATATACACTGAGTGGCCAGATTATTATGATCTCTGAATGCATAATTATCTGGCCACTCAGTGTATATATATTCAGACCCAGTGCATGAATTCGTGCATGGGTGGGGCCCAACCAGCCTGGCCAAGGGGAGGAGACATGGGCAGTTGGCCATCCTGCCTGCTGGTTGAACTCCTGGTCGAGGGGATAATTTGCATATTAGCATTTTATTATATAAGATATATACTGAGTGGCCAGATTATTATGCATTCAGAGATCATATATGTAGTTTCAGACAAATCGGTATTTAAATCATTGCTATAGTAAAATATCTTATGCCCTGGCCAGGAAATTCAATGGATCAGAGTGTCATCCTGATATATCAGGGTTGCAGGTTCAATCCCCAGTCAGGGCACATGTAAGAATCAACCAATAAATGAATGCATGAGTAAGTGGAACAACAAATATCAATGTTTCTTTCTTTGTCTCTCTCTCTCTCTAAAAAAAAGCAACCAATCAATAAAAAGTATTTTAGGTAATAAACTGTGTTTAAATGTGTGTGTATGGATCTCAAAATATTTATTCTATATACCATATATCTTCATGTAATTTTTATACTAACCCAAGACAAAATAATTAATCTTCGTAAAAAAAAAGAAGAAAAAACGACCCGAGATACACAATTTCAAGAATATACTCTCATAGCAAATTAATGAGATTCATTAAATGTGAATGAATTATGAATTTTAATCTGAAAACACCTCTTAAGATATTATTTAGCTCTATTTTCTATTCTATCAATATTATGCATGATCAGAGAAATAAATAATTGCATAGTAAGTTTCTAATACAAATATTTTGTCTAGCTAAAACCTAATAATTAAAAACAAATAAAATATATTTTTAGAGTATGTTATCAATGATATTTCAGAACATTAAGAATGAGCTTTCTATTAATTGTAGTGAAATTATTAACACCTTGGAATAAACAGGGCCACACACAAAATTAGCATTCTTTGAAGATCAAAATGTCAGTGGGGTGTTGTTTTCAGCCTTGATTCTGAGGAATCTTTGCAAGGTCTCTTATGTAGGTGATAACTTGTATTTAATCAAACCATTAATAGGGGGAATCTAATTGAATGTCACTAATTACAGAGAATCTTCAAATCATGTTAAAACTCAGAGATAAATTTCTGCTTCATTCCATAAGTCCTCACATAATTTCTGAGTATTTATTTCCCACTCTGTCAGATCCTAGGAACACAAAGATGAGCACAATAAATCTCTACCCTTAAGGATCTCTGGCTTGGTCTACAAGGCAGACATATTAACAAATATTTATTTATAATGTTATAGAGTAGATATGGAGAGTGGATTTATCCTGCATAAAGTATGATCTCATAAAGGTTTTGTTAGGTGAAATATATGTGTATTAAGACCTGTGAGAGTGTGGACAATGATTGAAGGAGCGATTCTTTGGTAGGATAAATTGGAGTCTACTTTAACAACTAGCAATGTTTTGGAAATATCTATATATTAAGGATTTTATGTTGCCTTTTAGGTAAGTAAAAACTTTCAGTGAAATTTTCACTGAAAAGTAATGGTTATGTAATTATTAAATAAAAAGAAAAAAGAGCCTTAACTGGTTTGGCTCCGTGGATAGAGCGTCGGCCTGTGGACTCAAGGGTCCCAGGTTTGATTCCAGTCAAGGGCATGTACCTTGGTTGCGGGCACATCCCCAGTAGGGACTGTGCAGGAGACAGCTGATCGATGTTTCTCTCTCATCGATGTTTCTAACTCTCTATCCCTCTCCCTTTCTCTCTATAAAAAATCAATAAAATATGTTTAAAAAAAGAACATGGATATTTGACTGAAATATAAGTTTTAGAGCTGTAAAAAATAAAGTTAGATATAATATAAGCAAATATTCTTATTTTGTAGGTGATAAACAGAGCCCCAGAAAGGTGAAAAGAAATGCCTGTTAAAAAGGACCCAAGAAATAATTAAGACATGATTTAAATCCAGGTAGAGTGACTACTTCTCACAAGCAACCTTGTGATTCAACTAGTCATATACATACAATCTATAATCATGGAAGAAAAGCAACCATAATTTTTAGTGGCTTCAATAAAAAAATAAATAAGTGGATATTGGTTATTTAAGGGTTCAAAACGAAGTTATGAGGATTTTATACCATTGTTTTAATTATACTACAGATGTGGAGTCAATTAGGAATTAATACAAATTTCTAGAAAATTTTAGGTGTAGAAATAAACAAGTCCACCCAGATAAGAATGAGCAGAGAGTATTTATTCAGAGCTTGCTTTATCAAAAGAGCCAGCCATCATCAGTTTCATTTGGAAGTCTCAAAGGCAGGCAGGAGAGTGGAAAGCTTTACAATGAACAAAAGAGAAAGCTTCAGTTGTACTCTGAGTGGAAGTTGTTGGCAGGAAGAAGCTAGAATCATGCAAACAAGAAACATGAGGCATTCTATGTGATGGATCTGGAAAGTATATTTGGTTTTTTGGTGGTTAGTCCTGAGCTAGATGGGGCAGAGGGAGGGGGTGAAGAGGTTAGGAAGGAGAGAACAAAAATGAGCAAGGCTGGCACTGAGTGAACATTTCCTGGCCATTCTGGGCCAATTGCTGAAGAGATGTTTTGGAGTTCCCCACTGGTTGTTGAGTCAGAGTTCTATTTCCATATAAAGTCCGACCATTGTCCACTTTTATATTTGGTCTCTCATAGAGAAATATGACATAAATATATCACAGTGTTACTCCTTTTTTAAAAGTGTCTATTGGATATCTCTTCTTAGATCTGAATATTTTTCTATCACCAGAAATTATGATAGAGGTCAATGGCTAAAAAATCTTTTAAAAAGCCATTCCCTATATCTTAAGTTGGGATTTTGGTCATAGCACCCCCTTAGAAAATACATTCATAATTGGCTTGTTCTTGCTTTTGTCCATACATATAACATGACTTTACCAACTAAATCTGTTACTATCGAAAACTCACTGAATGGCAGATTACTTGTTATTATTTTCTTTTTCAATTAAATCAAATGCTCTTTGACATTTTTTTCTCACTAAATTATCGGCATTTTCTTCAAGTTTATTCATATTTCCTAAGCCCTACTTTTTTTATAAATATTTTAGCTAGAAATGATTATTTCCTTCTATCCATAGCTGACAACAAGTTGCAAAATGATGGATTTCATAACTTAAAAGATATAGGATATCTTTCCTTTGAAATATAGTGATAGATGACAACCTCAATTGAATATTTAACATTTCTTTTTATCCTTTATCTCAATATATTTCTTTAAAGACAGGAGAAAGAATGATTTTTCTTTATATTCAGTGATGCATATTGTATATGCACAGATAATAACTTTTGAATAATTGTCATAGTAAAAACCCTTATCACCTTGTCACTCTTTAACTTTTTATCTTCCTGTTGTTTATTTCATTTGCACACAACAGTAATTAAAGCATGATGGCAGAAAGCCATTCAACCAGAAGCAGTTGTCATACATCAATCTTCAGGATTGGTCACTCGCTAGTTGCCTGCTTGAAGGTCGTGGTTTATTATTAATTAAACTTTTAAATTATTTTCTATGTTCAAAATGTGTTTTGGTTAATTCTAAATACAAAGTTTTACTTACGATCTATTTGGAATGCTTTCAGTTAGCATGTGAGAACTTGGCTTTAAGATATCAAACCCCATATGCACCACATCTATCATTTAGGTTATTCATGTAAAAAATACTTTTGTATTACATATTTATATATTTAATTCAGAAGCACCTTTGTCACTTTATCCTGACTTTCTTCTCTTTGGTTATGTGTGTTAAAAATAAGAGAATAGATTAAAAACAGAGTTGCATTTGGAAACAGCCTAAGTACTCATCAGCAGATGAGTGGTTTAAAATCTGCGGTACAGGGGGGCCAATGGGGGGGTGAGGACACATATGTAATACCTTAATCAATCAATCAATAAATAAAAAAACCTGTGGTACACCTACACAATGGAATACTACCCTGCTGTAAAAAGGAAAGAACTCCTACCATTTGCAACTACATGGATGGACCTGGAGAGCATTATGCTAAGTGAAATAAGTCAGTCAGAGAAAGATAAATATCACATGACCTCAGTCATTTGTGGAATATAATGAACAACATAAACTGATGAACAAAAACAGATCCAGAGACAGAGAAGCATCGATCAGACTGTCAAACCTCAGAGGGAAGGTAGGGGAGGGTAGGGGTAAGGGGGAGAGATCAACAAAAGGACTTGTATGCATGCATATAAGCCTAACCAATGGATATAGACACCAGTGGGTGAGGGCGTGATTGTGGGGGGGGGGGAGATAAGGACACATATGTAATACCTTATTCCAGTGGTTCTCAACCTTTCTAATGCCACGACACTTTAATACAGTTCCTCATGTTGTGGTGACACCTAACCATAAAATTATTTTCGTTGCTACTTCATAACTGTAATTTTGCTACTGTTATGAATTGTAATGTAAATATCTGTGTTTTCCGATGGTCTTAGGCGACCCTGCTAGCGGTTCTCAACCTTTGGGGCAATGTTGGGGACCCCTGACCAATCGCATCGCACCTGCCTTGGCTGGCCTGGCGCCAGTGCTTGTCATAGTGTGGTCGTCCTGAAGGTGTCTGGACAGTCATTCTGCTGTTCAGTTGTTCGGTCAACTTGCATATTACACTTTTATTATTATAGATATGACACTATCATGACAAATATAATACAAATTACATAAAATACACAAATACTACATAAATAAATTTGTTTGCATAAGCAAAACTGCTATCTACATATAACTCAAAACATACACACATATAGAGAGAAAGAGATGGAGAAGAAGAAAAAAAAATCCATATTTAATCAATTCAAATAAATAACCTCTGAAATAAGCTTGGGGCCAACAGGATGAGGTCATCATAGCTCTCACATTGTATTTAGCTCTCTTTGCAGAAGGGCTCAAAACCTAGTCTACAGGAATATTTTTCTCTCACTAGAGAAGATAATTATAACTAAGAAACATGCTTTCTTGGTTAGCTAATATTGTATTTTCATACCTTGGCTCATTTTAGTGTTTCCATTTCAACTCCCTAGTACTTTTTAATTAAATGAGTTAGGAAAAAAGGTGCTGAGGTAGAAGTAAAAGGTAGCAATAATCTCACCTACCAGGTGGAATTCTCTGTTGCCTTGGTTCCAACAAATAATAAAACTCCAAAGCAGCCATGAATCTTCACAAATTAACGTGGACCAGTTTGTGGCGTTACAAAGAAACTTGGCTCCAAAAGCCAAACAGTTTGGGCAAACCAAATGTCAATACATATTTACTTTAAAAATGTCTACCTGGAAGACGGCTGAAAAATAAGCTTAAAGCCATTTGTTTTTTCCTTTGAACTTTAGGAAAGAATTAAATAAGATGTATAGTTTTTAATATTGTTAATTTGGGTTTGTTAGAAAGTTCTCAGGAGTTTGAAGTCTCACAACTTGGCATATTTAAAATAGGGCTTTCATGAGTGAACTGAGAGATGATGAAAAGAAGGCACCTAATCTTGTGAGAAATAACCAGACAATGTAGTGAGGTTATCCGAGCTCCTTCTGGTCTTCTAGGTAATAATTTGCAGATTATTTAAAACTGCTTTTTGGTTAATGATGCTTGGAATTAATGCTAGCCATATAATGGAGCTTATTTATGAATGATTTTTACTACTTTTATTGGGAATATTTCTGCTTGACATTTTGTGTTTTGACTGCCATTTGCTTGTTGCCAGCTGTCATAGTAAGGACTGTATGCAACACATGCCGTTAGCAGCATATGCCTTTTTGGGTGCTGAAGTGCATTTTTATACAAAAACATCAAATGATCCATAACATATTATGCTGTCATTTGAGAGTAGCATCATAAATGAAACATTTTTCATGCCTGTAATATATTTTGTTTCCCAAGGCGCAATCTAGCATTTTCTCACTACTTTTACAATATAATGAGGTGAAAATTAATTTTTTTAATTGACACTATTAGGGTTTTCTGAATACTATTTTTTTTAATAAGAAGACGTTGTAAAAATACATGTAGAAGGTTTAGTATATTGTTTATTTTACCTTTATGTACTTGGTCCTCTGTTCCTTAGGAAAACCTTTTGAAATATTTAATATATGTAATTACATATACTTATCACCATGGAAAAGGATATCTGAAGACTTTTTCATACTTTGGGTTGGCGTTCACTTAATATAATATATGCAAAATATGTAGCAATAGATTATACTATATGGTTAAATTACATTATTAATTCTACTGAGTGTGCTATGTAATATATATCAAATAACAATTTAGGATTAGCAAGAATGTCACTAAAACTTTTTTTAAAAATGTATCTTTATTGTTGAATGTATTACAGACTCCCCTCTTTTTCCTCCATTGATCCCCTCCACCCCAGTTCAGTATCTCCTTAAGCCTTAAGCCCACTATTGTCTGTGTCCATGGGTTATGCATATATGCTTATAACTGAGACTTTAAAAAAATGAGTTTGAAATTAGCAAAGTCCCTTTCCTAGTTACTCCAATTTGACCCTTAAACTTTTTATATCGTATACTTAAACATAACTTATTTTTAATTTTCTTTCCCTATTTTACTTACCTGTATCTCTAGAAAACAAACACACTTTTTTAAAATGTATAGTCTGTTCTATATTTCTGGGCTCATATCTAAAAAAAAAAAAAAAAACACATATGAAGTTAGGCAAAAACATCTCGCTTATATATTTTAATTTTTTTTTTTAGTTCAAACAGAAGCCTTACCAATTAATGTCTTATTGTCTCTCTGTTCTTCCCAGAACCTGCTTTGGTCCCTAGCACAAAAATGTTAAATGAAGAGTCAGATGTCTGAGTGATAGGATGAACATACAAATATGTCAGACCATGATACTTTTTAAGAAAAATGTGGGGACTCTGCGATCGATCACCCCAAAGAGGGATTCCCAGGCTACCCAGTGGCACTGTGGTGGGTGGGTGTGGCCTCCCTCTATGGAGCCACCCTGCCAGCGGCCACAGAGGTAGGCCCAGGGCCAGCAACGCTGTGGCAAGTGTGTGTGGCCAGCTAGCGATCACCCCACAGATGGAGGCCCAGGTCAGCCAAGCGATCACACCCCATGCCTGTCACCTGCAGAAGGAGGCAACTGGTGGCGGGGGAGGGGGAGGCAGTGCCACACAAATGGCAAGCAGTGGCAGCGGGAAGGGGATGGGGCGAGCTGCTGGCAGCTGGGGGAAGGGAAGCCCCCGATAGGCCCTGATCATCAGCCAGCCCCAGAGACCCTACCCGAGGGGTCCCAGATTGCGTGAGGGTGCAGGCCGGGCTGAGGGACACCCCTCCCTCCATGCACGAATTTCATGCACCGGGCCTCTAGTATAATATATAATTATTATATTATTATATTTGTGTACATTATTTATATATATTTGTTATATATTATATATAAACAATTTGAGGAAATATCAGAGGTATTAAAGGTTAAGATAGGTAGCATAAACTAGGTTTTTTTATTAAATGTACTTATGACTTATTATGCAGTATATAAAACAGAATCATAACATTTACACATAAAAAGACAGAAGTGAAAAATGGATAAACAACAGAAAAGGACCTTAAATAATAATGTAGGGACAGGTTTTGGATGTTTATAGCTGACCATGCTGGTGTTCCTTTGTTGAGACATTGCAGCTTTCACGGGGATCAGTTTCCACTAGCGATGAAGCTCTCAGAGAAGCACACATGGCCTCCCAGGCCCCGCCTCTGAACTGCCATGCAGTTTCTCCTGCCATATATCATCAGCCAAAGCCACTCCCACGGCCAGCGCAGATTCCAGTGGTAGGGAAATAGACATTGCCTTTTAAGTTAGGGAAAACTGCCATCAGAATGCAAAGGAGTGAAGAATTGTAGCCATATTTGCAACTTACCATAGAAGATTAATTTGCCCTGCTCTTCTCTGTTGTAAAATACTAAAGGAATGTTCTCTCAAGCACAGACTGCAGAACAAGGGGCCAGAGAATTGCATTACATTTTATTTTTAGAGAAAAAGAGACTTCTGAAATTAATCCTATCAATTTTTCTAACAGGAAAGATTTAAGGGTGTGAAATGCTTCCAAAATATAGGAGTTTTGTTTCCAGCTATAAAGTAGTTGTGAATATTTCATAGATTCATTAAAGTGAGTTTTCAGATTATAAAAGTAAATGTCATGAAATATAGAATAAAAATAAATTATTTTATTATAAATGTATGGCAAAGATAATAAATAAAAATGAGCTCAATATTTATGGGGGACATCAATTTTAAATGCTTAATTTATTTCAGAGGAGTGCAATAAAATGCATAACAAATAGAGCATAATTTTACTTATCTAATGGCATCATAAATGTGCATGACACTACGAAGATCACTGCTAGACAAATAGCAATTCCTGTTCATAGAAATTATGAGTATATATAAATATCCCTGATAAAGGAGAAGTAAATGCATATTTTAATAGAGGTAAATATATATCTGAATTTTAAGAATATTTTAAAGTGGAAAAGTTAGAAACATTATGAATAACAATGCATGTGTTATGCATTGATATAAATAGGTGACCCACATTTTTATATATTATCCAATATTTTATTCTGAAAAATAACAATCCTACCCAAAATGAGAAAGTATAAAGTAATTTTGTATACCATTTAACTAAGTTTCACCATTGTTAACATTTGCCAAGTTGCTTTACCTCTTGTATCCTCCTAGTCTCCCTCCTTCTTGCTCTCTCTCTGCTACCCCTCTTTCCCTCTCCTGCCTATCTCCCTGTTCTTTTTTTTACTGAAATATTTGAAATCCTTTAGCACCTATCTCCTAAGAAAAGCACAGTCTGCTGCGTGACTATAATAAGATTATACACAAAAGGATGTTAATTGATATTGATATTATGATATCTAACTATATAGTTTACTTTCAGAATCTCCCATTTGTACCCCAATTTTTCATTATATCTGCTTTGTCCCCAAGCCAGAATGCTACCAAAGGTCACACATTGCACTTGATTTTCCTGTATCCTTAGTCTTCTTAAATCTAGAAGAGCTCCCATATTTTTAATATTTTATGACATGGATACCATTGAAGAGTTCAGTACATTTGGCTTATGGAAGTTCCAACAATTTAGCTGTACTTGACTATTAAGGTAGAACAGATTCAGGTTAAAAATTTCTGTAAAAATAACAAGAAGATACCTTTTAAGAACTCTCCATCCTAAGAGAAGCATTTATTTCCCTACTATGTAAATGTAAGAACAATAACAAGCTCAAATAAGTATGGATATTGTTTTCTCAAACCTATGAATAGATTGATTTTTAGAATCAATTCATGATATATACCTGAATTGTTAAATGTGTAAAAAAATGATCTTCTAAGTTTAACTCATATTTTTAAAAATACAATTATATTGATGTCAGAGAGGAAGAGAGAGGGAGAGACAGATAGAATCATCCATGATGAGAGAGAATGATTGATTGACTGCCTCCTGCACACCACATACTGGGGATGGAGTCCACAACCCAGGCATGTGCCCTGACCAGGAATTGAACGGTGACCTCCTGGTTCATAGGTCAATGCTCAACCACTGAGCCACACCAGCTGGGCTCATATTTTTCTTTAAAGAAAAGCATTCCATTTTAACTGTTTGAATTATTATGTACTTATTGATCTTTTTGTTTCTATATAATTTATTTTCATTATTCTTTTTGATGCTCAAATTCTGCAGAATTTGGCCACAGTGCCATTTTCACTGAGGCCTGCATCCTATTGACATATCCTCAGTAGTGTTGGACCACGTTGTTTGCTTGCTTTCTGGCTTACCATAATGTTTATGGTCATATTTTTTTACTCCACTCCTGATATAAAAACAATTATTTCTTACGAGTCCATTTTAGAGAAGAATAGAACTATTTAGGTACCACTGACCCCCACCTTTTCAATGCTATATATGCCTAGATACACACACACACACACACACACACACACACACACACACACACACTACCTCCTATCTTGAATTTCAAAGAAGCCCTATGGTGTCAACATACACAGTAGTTCCGTTAGGGAATTTTTCCTTGTTTACATCTTTTTGATGGACCTTTATATACCTATTATCTTTGAAGGATTAAAAAAAAAGAGGTCTTTCATCATATAATAAGTCACTGTAGTGTTAGATCTGATTAGAACATTTAACAGTTATTATTTATAAAATGATAGCACATAAGGAGACATTTCAGTTCACCCTAAAGTAAGAGTATGCTTCTAACTTCCACACTTGATCTAATGCATAGTTCTAATAATATCTCTTGAAGCATACATAATTTCACTTGTCTGATATGGGGATGGTGTATAAATAGCCTTTTCATACTACTTTTGGCTTTTAAAAAATATTTGTATTTGAAACAATCTTACACCTAGAGAAATGTTAAAAAATACAAAGGGATTTTTTCTAAACTTTTTTATAGTAAATTGCTGATATGATGTCCCAAAATATTAAAAAATTAAGTGCATTTCTTACAAGAGATGATATGCATTTTTTTAACCACAATATATGAATGTCAAGAAGTCAACTCTGACACATTACTAACATTTACATTTTAGATTCATTTCAAGTTTAGTCAATTATCCTAATAACCTCCTCCATAGGAAATATACACTAAAATCTGTGTTGCATTCTGTTGGAATCTTTTTTTTTTCTTTTTATTCTCACCCGAGATTATTTTTCCATTGATTTTTAGAGAGAGTGGAATAGAAGGGAAAAGACAGAGAGAAATATCAATGTGAGAAAAACACATAGATTGGTTGCCTCCTGCATATGCCCTGGCCAGGGCCTGGGTCGGGGAGAATCCTGCAACCTAGGTACATGCCCTTGACAAGAATCAAACCCAGGACTCCTTGGTCCACAGGCCAATGCTCTATTCTCTAAGCAAAACTGGCTAGGGCCTGTAGGAATCTTTATTTCTTTCCAGCTTGAATAGTTGCTCCTTGACTTTTATGGTGCTGACAGTTTTGACTATTACAGGCTAATTATTTTGAAGAATGACACTTAACTTGGGTTTGTCTGATGTTTTCTCATATTAGCAAAAAGTGTCAAAGAGGCTACGTCTTCTTTCAACCTAACAACTGACCTCCAATTTTAATGTGTCCTAGTACTGGTGATTGTAAATTTGTTTCCTTGATTTATGTGGGGTCTCCAGAAGGTCTCTCCATTACAAAGTCACGTTTTCATCTCTTTGCAATTAAAAAGTAAATTATACAAAGGTGCTTGGAGACTCCATGCAGTAGCTCCTCACCAGTACCTTCCACTCTGTACAGCCTACTTCATAGCCACCAACCTCCCATCACACTATTCTTATTTGTCTGGGCCCCTCGTTTTAGCTTGGTGTATTTGTCTTTTTAAAGCTACCTGCCTATGAACTCTTAAATGTCTACCTTACTTCAATATATCCTCATAAGGTTTATGTTCATATCTGTTTTGTGGTTGCTCAAGTTCCTTCTCTTTCTGAAGTACAAAATATGATAGAGCACAATCACTTGTAAGAATTTGACCAAAACTGAGAAGGAGGAATCAATAGTTCAATCCTTATATACTGCATGTATTATATGTGCCAGATCCTGTTTGAAGGTATGGGCTTAGAAAAGAATCCCTGGTTTTGAGATATAGAATAGTCTTTAAATCTGCTCTAATTAAATAAGTACAAAAGGCATCTGGAATTGTTATTAGTTTTAAGTTTTTGAGCATTTTTCACTTCTGATGATACACTGATCAGTTTTGAGAATTTATTTTTCATGATAACTAAGGCATTGGCCCAAAACATATATGAATCAAGTTGTATTTAACTAAAGTAAGACCATTATGGTCATTCCACAAAATTTAGCACTATTGATTAGTATATAGAAAAAAATACACCTGCACGCAGTACTTTTGGATTTACAATCACAAAAAAATTTAAATATTAAATGTAAAAGTTGTTATACAGACAAATTTGGATGTGATGCTTAAAAATGGAATATATGCAATTAATATAAAAAGAGAGATAAATAGAATATTCTTGGTAATATAATACTTGGCCCTACAAAGAAAACTTTTCCAGAATATATAGATTGAATTAAGTTTAACTTTGAATTTTTCTTAAACTCATGGAGTACATGCTTTCTTTCTTATACTATATAAGTAAGTTCTAATCTTCTATCAACAAATCAACAATGATGCTGACCATCTACTAGCTTGAGCAGTGACCTGCAAAGCAAAAGCAAATGTAGACTATTCTCAGTTACAGCATCCATTTATAACCTTAGTTTATTAAAACTAGTGAGGGAAATGGTTTCACTCTTTTATCATTCCTGTAATTTCTAAAAAGGCATACTCATCACATAAAAGTATTCCTGAACAAAATATTATACTCATGAGCAAATAAGCATAAGATTTATTCAGCCGTAAAAGTATACCTTCATGGAAGCTTTGATCAAACTACTAATTGTCTGAAATAATTCTTAAGAAATCAACTTTTGGGTCATATTTCAATATGAAGTATCATTTTACCTATGATTGTGTCAAAGAAATCTTGTACCAAATAGAGGTAAAAAAGCTAGGAGGACCTTTATTCAAGAATATTGCAATAGAGCCAAGACTATTTGCAGTAGATAGGGGGGTTAAACTCACCATTGCTGAAACAAAAGTCAGGTGAGTGAGTTTTTTAAGCACTGGGTGAGATAGTTAAAAAGTATTCGAGGATATTATTGGGGAAATAGTTCAGCTTGACTAGGCCTTTTGTGTTTGCTAATTGGCTTTTGTGGAAGTCAACAGCCTACCCTCCCACTGAGCCTGGAAGGTAGAGGCACTATCTTCCTTGATGATTACTTTCCAAAGGGATGGCCCCAGATTCTGAGAAAGACATTCCTGGATTGTAAAACTGGTTAGAGGTTTTAAAAAGATATACAAAGACATTTTACAATTGTTAGTTTTCTAAACCAATTGTTCTAAGAAAAGGAAGGTCAAGGGTTTGTAGACAGGAAAAAAAAAATTGAAGTTTAGTCAAGCTGAGAGGAACAGTAAGATCATCTTGGTCAGTTGGTGATTATCGTGCATGGTTGCCAAGAAATGATAGCACTTGACAATGGTTTATGTTAGGTTTTATCCTTCAGTCCATATTCAAGCTGAATACGTTTTTGGCTTTTTCTCTTTTTTCCAGAGTCTAGTTTTTATTTCAAGTAGCATTACTAAAAAAAATAAACAACAACATGGTAGTCAATGCACAAAACTTTATCTCTGCACTTCATTTTCCTTGATCAGTTAATGATTTTTCAAATTTGTCTCAAAGATATATAACAACAATTTTAAATATTTCATAGTTGATCCTCAGTATATGACAATGAAAATGGAATAAATGTCAAAAAGTCCTCAAAGATAAAAAAAAATATGAAATTGTAGATCAGATCTGTGTTTTATTTTTGTTTTTGTTTTTCCATGTCAACCATGGCACTCTGTTGCATTACTTTCAGGAAAGCATTTTGGCACATCTGAAATTCAGGTATTCATTAATGCGCTTGTTAGTTTTTGTGATTCTAAAGCACTTTTCAGGAATAATCAAGATGAACCTTGATTTACTGTGCAGTTTACTTCTGCAGGGTTTTATCAGATGTGCTCTTTCCCATGAAGAATATTTAGATAAAACTCATTGAATCTGTTTGTTTTAAGTGCATAAAATGAGGTTAGTTACATCAATAAAAAAAAACAACTTATAGATTAAAACTTTTTCAAGATGATTTTTCATGTTTGTCCTCAAATTTTAAAACATCTATAATATACAAGTTTGGGCAAAAGTAGGTTTACAGTTGTAAGCATGCAAATCACAGGCTTTATTCTTGTATTATTATTTATAAACTAGAGGCCTGGTGCATGGATTCATGCACCAGTGGGGTCCCTTGGCCTGGCCTACCGGGATCCGGCCAAAAGCAGTTTTCCAACATCCCCCGAGGGGTCCCAGATTGTGAGAGGGCACAGACCAAGCTGAGGGACCCCACCAGTGCACAATTGGGGCCAGGGAGGGACCACAGAAGGGCTCCAGAATGTATCCGGCTGTCTTGCCCAGTCCTCACCGAGGCTGATGGGGGCCAGCAGGCTGGGGAGGGACCATAAGAGTTGGCCAGCTGGGTAGGGCTTCAGGGCATATCCAGCCTGTCTCACCCAGTCCTGATCGACTGGACCCTAGCAGTAAGCTAACCTACCGGATTGGAATGTCTGCTCCCTGGTGGTCAGTGCGCATCATAGTGACTGGTCGAATGGTCGAATGAATGGTTGGACACTTAGCATATTAAACTGCTATATATATATATATATATATATATATATATATATATATATATAGGTATTATTTTCCATATGAATAACTGTAAATCTACTTTTGCCCCACCTATATTTATTAAAAACATATTAAATTCTCACTCTGTGCCAATGTACATTGTTTCATTTAATTTTTAATAAAGGTCCTGTGAGTTTAGATGTTTTTGTGATGCCTATTTTCAAATAAAAAGTGGTTCTTATGTTTGTTAAGGAACTCATCCACAGTCCTTAAAATGATGGAGCTAGGACATTCAAGCAAGGATGTAAGATTCCAGAAGCCAAGCGTTTAATTCTCGGGCCCTGTGGTCCCTCCTACTAATACTGGCAAAGCGTGGCCATTATAAATTATAATGGAAAGTGGCAAAAGAAAAGTCAAGGGAAAAGTAAGTAATTAGAAGAGTTTGGCAATATAGTGGAGACCAGTACAAAATTTAATGAAGTTAAAATACAGGGCCTACAAGGATAATTAAATTAACCCATTATATCTTTATTTCTATATATAATGACTGAATTAAGCAATGGACTTTTGGCTTTTTTTTTTTTGGTAAGAAAATATAAAATAAAATAAATAATTAGATTAGGTTCAGCAGGGAATCTTTGAGAATTATCTGAATCAAATTAAGAATAAAACTTGAAACTGGGTAAATCCCTGTATACTCTGATACTCATAATTTAGCAAGAATGAGGGCTGTCATTTACTGAACTCTCTTAAATCACTTGAACATTTAATAAGACAATGAAAAAATTAAATTGAAATAAAAAGATGTTGTATGATTATTTCAATTCATTAATAAATATTTTAATGAAAATACAACTTAACTATGATAATAAAATCATATTTTATATGCATGAAAGGAAAGAGCAATTCAATCCTCTCATGAAGTTGTTTTTAGTACAAATAATTATCTTTAATAGTTCCACTTTGTTTGTTAATCTGAACTCCTGAATACTAATATTTCCTACAAAGATCTAGTTGTATTGTAAGAAAAGAGATTTGTGTAACCAACTTTTTAAATGTCCTTGAAACACTACAGTTGGCAAAATCCCGACCCAAGTGTAAAATAAGCTTAGTTCCCAATTAAAATGTTACAAGTTGGTACTAAATTTAAGCAACAATTTGAAGCCTTCACTAACACAAAAGTTGTCACCATTTTTTTAAAAAGGTGGTAGACAATTCTGCACTAAGACAGAAATTTTTAAAAGTACCCTAAAAAGCAAATTCAAAGGAAGAAGCAATGAAGAAATAGAGTACTGGGTGAAAATGTGTGGTTAGCATGTTCCATTTATTTATTTTTCTTATTTCTTGCTGCAAAAAGCTTTACTGTTTCATTTGGTCCAATGCATGAGACAGGGTTTCAGGTTGATTAAAGGGATACCTAGTGGTCTCAGGGAGAGGCTCAGGTAAAAGCCAGACACCAGGGGAAAGCATGTTCCATTTTCTTTTTAGTGGTACATCAAAAGAAAGGGGGAGGAAGACCTTAGATGTATTGAAATTTATTATTCCCTAAGTGTATGATAATCATTGCCTAATTATGATGACCAATTTTAAGGTAAAATAATGTTAGTTTAGAAAAATTCATTTCTCACGAAAAATATTATAGCATCATATAATTCAACTTAAAGTTCTTTAAATGCTTCTGACACTCATTGCATTTCAGAAGAATTTATGCCCTGAGAAAATCAGGTGATGTTTCTCTACTTACTCAGATTGGATATCCAGTTCCATCCACAGAAGGAATTAATATCATTTCTTCACAAAGGCACTGTTCAAGTTGCAAGTTGAGTTTCCCCTGTGGTCTAATAGTTTCACTATCAAATGTGAAAAGTTTTATTATCCAAGAGATGTTGGACATTTACAATTTACTTAGTATAATAGACTTGCCAGTATCTTGATAATTCTCAGCTTACATATATACATTAATAGGCAGTGACCTTCAAGCTCCGCCTTCTTTTCCATGAGATAACTGTATTGATAATTATGTTCAACCAAAAAAAGACAGTAATAACAATAATGAGGGTAATTTCAGGATGAGGGCTTGGCATGAACAAGCTTAAACTTAATCAATGGGGAGAAAAGATTACACTTATATTATGCATAGATATATTTTTCTCAATTTTTACCTTTTAAAAAGCATGTTTATCACTTAAAGAAAAAGCCACTTTGTGAGTATAGCTTCTATACTGAGCTTCTTCTATATGTTGAGGGGCTATCATAGTGAAAGAAGCACATTCTGCTAAGAGATGAGTCAGCGTGTTTTAAACCTGTGAATACAGGCGACTGACTGGATGTGTTTCAAAGAAAGCATTTCTCTAAAAAAATCATTTCTATTTCAATTTTATTAAAACAGTAATCTTATTTTTTTTTCTTTCTCAGAGTAAAACAGAATCATTTTGAGTCAAAATTAATTTTTCAATTACTAAAACATAGTCAATATTGTGGGAGCACAATGAGAAAGAAGGAATCAAATGAAATGGGCTTGAAATGAGTCAGAAACTGGTCATACTGGAATGTATAGATCATGATAAAGAGTCTTGAGTTTAATTTAAACATAATAAAGACCTTTGATTACTTGAAAGCTTGGAATGGTATAATATGATTTAAATCTCTACAAGTTCAATCTGTCCATTATGTAGTGAAGGGATTAGGTGAAGACAGAGACAAGGGGACTAGTTAGGAGAGCATTTGAATGAACCATACAGGAAATGATAGTCTTTTCAACTACTAGGGTGTTAGTGAAGTAGGAAGACGTTTGTTTAGCATGGACAGGATTTGTAGATTTGTATATTAGAATGAGAAGATGAGAGCAAGCGAAAGAGAGGAATGAGGAACACTATGAGTTATTTACCAGAGTAATTGGTGCATACTGATTTTATATACTAAAATAGGGACAGTCCAAAGGCGAGTTTGAAAAATATGGACTAAGAATCAAAATGTCCTTTGGATATGTTGGAATTGGCATACTATTAGAGATTCTTGTGGAGTTAAGTAGCAAGTTAAGTATAATTTAGAAGTGTACAAGTCTATATTTCAGGGGAGAATTGAATAAGATATAAAATATATGTGAGGATAACTCCATGTCAGTCTATACAAGGGTTGTTATTTGCTCTACTTAGGAATATCCACACTTTCAGGAAAGTTACCTAACATTCAGTTAGAAAGCCCACATCCAGAGAATAGTAGTGTAAAAACTATTTTAACTATCTTTATCAACCAAAGCTTTGTTAATTTTATAGTAAATTTTAAAAATTAGTTTTATGAGATCAGAAGACTATCAATTATCATAACAAATTTTAGAAATGGACTGTTATTGGTAAATTTATTCAGGATTGGCTCGATGATTTTAGAGATATTTTTCACACATATATAACAAACTTAAGGATCTGGATCTCTTGGGATGGTGGACAGGATTTACCCCAAAATGTGTCTAAGCCCAGCTATTGAATAGTAGAATCCTGGTGTCTCATTCTGCTTACTATATCCCTCCTTCCAAAATATTAGTGTGTCTGACACAAGTCAACTTTACACAAAAAGTATAGTGGGAGAGTTTGAAACAACAGAAAGATGGAATTTCATCATCTTTATTGGACAAACTGTAACACCTTTGTTAAAAGGTTTAATACATGTTTGTATATGCAACAGAATTTAGTTGGTGAGGTTTTGGGAAAGTGTATAACTCTCACCAGACTCTCACTTTGGCAGACAATACTATCAGGACTTGTCAAGACCAAATTGGCTTGAGTCAACCTGAAACACTGGGCTTGTCTGAAGGTACCTATAATAACTCTCTATGCAATATGGTGCAGGAAAAACAGAAAGGGAGATGACAGAACTTGGAGATCAAGTGTTTGACTGCCACTGCTGCTGTTGGTGAAGACAAATGTGCTCGCAAAAGTTCTTTTACAAATCTGCTGAGGTGTTTCACGGCAGACAGACAAAACTTGTATCCGGTTAGGCAAGATGGAAAACCCTTCAACATAATGAGAATGAATCCCTTATATCTGGTGAAGTTCTATACCCCCTCCTCTCTTCCAATGATAGGCTATAGAGGAAAAGTGTTCAAATACACACAAGTTTGAGCATCCAAAGATTAATTATTCCTCATCTAGGCATTTCCCTTCTCTTAACTTCTCTCAAATCACATTTAAACTCATTATAGCCTGTGTTATAAAAGTATTTATTCCAAATGCTTATTAATGTAACCTGTCTCCGAAGGAGATTGCTAACTCCTCAAGGTCCAGGGAGAGACAAAGAGAGGACACTTGACAAGGGGGTGGAATTAGGTTTGGCTCAGTGGATAGAGCATCCGCCTGTGGACTGAGGGTCCCAGGTTCGATTCCGGGCATGGGTACATACCTTGGTTGTGGGCACATCCCCAGTAGGAGGTGTGCAGGGAGGCAGCTGATCAATGTTTCTAACTCTCTATCCCTCTCCCTTCCTCTCTGTAAACAATCAATAAAATATATTTTAAAAAAAGAAAATATGATAACAAATTGACTTTACCTATCTCAACCCATGTGGAAATGGGATCTTTTCAGAGAAAAACGCCATGTTCTCCCAAGGATGCACTGTCTCACATAGGAATTGTACATTTGCATTAGCCAGGGTCCTTGATGAAATGTAGCCTATTTCTTAGTGTGCTGGAATCCTTCCCTTTATTCCACTTCACCAATCTCCAGGTCCCAACTCCCTCAGCATCACACTCAGTGCGATGGGTGTTGTTTGGAGTGAATTCTTCATTTCTTTCCACTTAGGAATTCTCAGTTCTCCCTAAAAAAAAGAAATGCAAGAACTTTGTTAATTATGATATAGCAAAAGACTGGTGAAATTGAATTCTATGACTTTGTCACCGTAAGCAGTTGCTGATCTTCTGGTGTTCAACAGTATTCCCAAATAGATATCTATGCTTCTGCTCACTGATATAGCAACACAGTTAGTTTTCACCCCATTTTTAATTCTAAAACCATATAACATGCAACTGTGATAGCTTGTAATTAGTCTACACATAAATTAATGGTAATCATGCACTATAAATAGTCTCACCCATTCAAATATAAAGTCTATGAAGGCAGAACAATATTTCTAATGCTATTGTAGACAGCAAAGTGACTCCCTGCCTTAGATGATCACATCCTAATCTCTGGAATGCAGGAATATCTTGCCTTCCTTGAATAAAGGTACTTTGCAGATGTCATTATGATCAACATTATTTCCATGAGAGATTATCCTGGTGGGCACAGTCTAGACAGGTAAATCCATAAGAGTGGAGAACTTTCCCAAGCTATGGTCAGCCAGCAAGAAATGACAGAAATATATGATATTACTTTATTCAAAAGCAGAGTAGGGGGGCCAAGAGCAAAGAAAATGCCTCCAGAAGCTGGAAAAGTCAAGGAACCAGATTTTCCCCTAAAGCTTCCAGGAAAAAGAAATTAGACTTGCTGATACCTTGGTTATATATAGCCTGTGAGACCTGTCTTGGACTTCTGACTTACACAACTGTAAGATAAGAAATTTGTGTTGTTTTAACAGACTAGTCTGTGGTAATTTATTTGTTACAGCAGGTAACAGAGCATTAATACAATTGCTTGGCATAATTATCAATAATTATTTAATGAATGAATAAATGAGTTAGTGAATCTATCACACAACTATGTAGAATTTTTCAGTGCTATCAAGCACAATCTAATGTCTAGTGTAATGAAAGTTTTTATTGCAATTATCAAATGTGTTTTATGTAATTGTATTTAACTATTTTGTTTAAGTTCAACAATATTTTAATTATAATTTGGTTTAATTATATTTTCTCATATTCTTCATTCAAAATTCTCCTATATTTTGGTATGAGTGATAGAAATTAGTTTTTCTAAGCACAGACCAAGTCTTGCATGAAAACTTGCCAACATTATCTTCTTATTTTTCCACCAGCACATAATACTGGACACATCAAAGGAATCATTAAGTGCTTATTGCAAAATTAATTAAAATCCTATTTCAACTTCATAGTTAGTCTTTTCAATCATTCCTTTGTGTATCAAATCAACTCCTTGGCCTTTCTCGGTGTTTGCTGTTCTCATATGGCTAAACTTCAACCCTGTTTAAATCTAACTCTCTACCTAAACTCATATATATATATATATATTCCAACTTTATACATGTTAATTTATCTCAAACAAGACCTTATCATTAACTAGTAAGCATTCCTTAGTGCATTCACTTCCCTAATTTCTCAAACATCTATTTCAAAATTTCTCAACTCTCCCCAACTCTTCAAAATCTCCCTCTCCTTCCTTTCACCTGGGTAACTGCACTTCCTAATATAATATGAAATTTAAATAAATACAAAATAACTTCTACCCACTTACACTTGTGCTCCTCTCTCTACACGAATGCTCTTCTGTTCTTATGGATAAAAATCTAGTTCAGGCCAAACTCTCAATTTGAACCATTAAAAAATAAACAGAGGCATATTGCAAATGTTGAATTTATTTGAGCAAAAATTTGATTTAAATGTTATAGCAGATAGAAATGATCTTGAAAGAGCTGTACCAAATGACAGACTTTATATGCAGAAAAGAGCAGGAACAAAGAAGCTATACTAGGAAAAAAAAAAAGCATGTTTCCTCTTGCAATATTACTTCCCTTTAGGACAAGGCAGGGGTCTATGAGGCAGATTACCTAACTAGTGCTGATGGGGTGATTTCTGATTAACTGATTTAAGATTCCATTTCTGAGAGAATTGAAATTGTAATTGAGTTAAGTCTTGATTTGTGAATGAGGCTTAGCATAAGTGATTCCACTTGGGCTTGTTATCTTATTTGTAAATAGAGGCCCAGGGCATGAATTTGTGCATAGGTGGGGTCCAGCCAACCCAGACCCAATCAGGGCAGATCGTGGCTGGGCCTGTTCCTTAATAAAATTATTTTTCCCATTCAACTGATATGCCCAGAACCAAACCAATCTAATTGCCGAGTACCCCATCACAAATAGACTATGGTTGAAAAATCAGATCTTTCTCCTGTTGATTGATCAAAGTTGGCAAAATAAACTCAGAAGGGTTTTAAAATATATATATATATATATATGTATATATATATATATATATATATGTATATATATATATATAATTGATTTTATTTTTATATAGAGAAGAAGGGACAGGGATAGAGAGATAGAAACATCATTGATCAGCTGCCTCTAGCAAGCCCCCTACAGGGGATCGGGCCCACAACCTAGGCATGTGCCCTATCAGGAATCGAACCAGTGGCCTCTTGTTTCCAAGCTCAATGATTAACTACTGAGCTACACCAGCCATACAGAAGGGCTTTTTACTTGTTCCTTATTCCTGTTCCTATCACACCTACTTCCATATTGGATTATTTCACAAATATGGAAGTTACTTCATAACAGGTGCTGTATTTTATTCATCCTCATTTTTGGTATTTGAAAAAAAAATGGCTAGAACATAATAGGCATTGATTTATGTTTGCTAAACGGATGAATAATGTTCCCTACATCTGAGTTATGCTCATCACAATTTCAAGAGGCCAAGGAAAGCTGAATATTCATTTATTAACATCCTATAATTTTACATATAGTTTCAAAATTCCACAAGATTATTTTCTTTCTACAATCTACTTTAACATCTGTAGTTAACCTAAACATCTGGCCATTTTGTTTTACTAATGTAAACATCTTAATGTTCTTTCTACATAAACTATAGTTATATTGACTGGTACTAAGTGCAAATATGCCCTTGAATGAGAAAGATATTCATTTTCCTATATAAGATGATATTAATTTAACTAATATTTTGAAATATGGCTACAAATTCTATACATATTTATATAGCCAGATAATACTTATAAGTAGTAATACAAAGAAATAATTATACTTTGTGATAAGATAAATATTTAATTTCTTATGGAAGAAACAATTTTTAGGAAAGAATGATAACTACTAATAAATAAGAACTTGAATTCTATAAAGCATGTTGAGAGTTTTAGGTCTGAGATACTTTCTGTTTGCTCAATATCTATATGCATCAACTTTCTTTTTTAGTTCATTTTAAATGAGAAAGCTGTTTTTAATCCTTGTAAAAATATAATTATTTCTATTATTCCTAGAAGAAAACAAACTCAAGGAATTAAGTTTTCCCTTAAGTTTGTATCCTGTTCCAATGTGATGAAGACAAAATTAAGATTAAAACCCCAGCTTACTTGACTGGAACCAAACTCTAAACCTATTATAACATGCTTCCTGTTTAAACCTTAGTGTTTATCACTGAGCAAGCAATTTCAGCCCTCCCCCCTTCCCCTCTCTGTCACATATACACAGACAGGAACACACACACAACAGCTAAACACACAATCTCATGTGGTAGATATAATTACCACTTAGAGGATGCAATAAAAAATTAAGTAGGCAAAATAACTAGTCAATACCATTTTATTAGTAAGAGGATGAGTTATAGTTTAAATTTGACATATGCATAATCTTTAGTGTTTAATCACAATATATTAAAATATCACATAAATTCCTTTCATATGGAAAATTTCCTAAAATCATGTTTCTGATTACATTTCATGGCTTTGGGTATTCTGAGATTGTTGAATTTTTAATCTTGTTTTAGCTTAATGTTACCTTAAAATATCTGAATGTTTAATTCCAATTATTTCTTAGACTAGAAGTGAAATTGTTACTGGAACAATGCAATTCTATAATTGTAAATTGTGAGAAAAAATACAGTTAATATAGTTAATAATTCTAAATATATAGAAACTTTAGTTCTCATTAAAAGATAGGTTGCTGGATTATCCAGATTATCAATAAGGTCATTAAGGTGGGTTAAAGGCAGTTTATAATATTGGAATGTATGTTGTGTCTTAATAAATTTCACTTATGAATAAAGAATTAGCAATGATTTAGTAAAGAGGATTCTAAACTTGGAAACTACATACTCAGATTCAAATTTCAGCTGTGACATTTACTAGACTTCTGAATTTTCAGAATTTTTAGGTTTCTTTTTCTAGCCCTCAATATTTCATTTGCTTGTTTGTTTTTATTTATTTGTTTATTTTTCATCTGTAAAATGAAAGTCCTGGATTAATGATCTTTAAGTTCTTTTTGCCTCTAGTCCCTGACATCACAATGTTGAAAACACTCGGCTAAGTCAATATTAGTAAAGGGAAATGAATATAAATGTTCTGTTCATTCTCCATATACACTTTGGAAATCATGAGTAATGAATACTAAACTCACGTTTCTTATTTATGTATTTCTTGATCTCATTTTGTGGCTATTCCCTTTGCAGTAGCCTCTGGGCACATTTACTGGATTTAATAAGAAGAGGGACGATATCTACAATCTTAATTGTATAGCAGAATGATAAACTCACAGACAGAAAGCTTGTCTTGTAAATTTAATTTCCTCTAAGCTTGTTAGGACGAGTATACCAGAGAGTATAACAACTCTCATCTCAAATTATTGTATTACATGAACTTTTCAATTCACATGTCAACTAGCATTAATACTCTTAAAGGCACATTGACTATTTTGATTTAAGATACCTCTGTGTGGTTTATAGCCACCATAGATCTATTTGAGCTATCTCTATTAAATACTTTTAATTAGTTGGCTTTGATAATGGCTGATTGCTGTTAGTATTTGCATTTCAGAGGCCGTGATAGATAATTCAATTTTCCATTACTTATAGAAATTGCCTTGTCCCATAACTAGGTTTACTACAGGTGGAGAACACCTTGAAGATTATAACTTTTTCTTAATCTCAGAATAGTGAACTATTTTTTTATTTTATGTTTAATTATTTTATACCATATAATATTGCATAGAATATTTCCATGATATCTAGGCCAATGTCTATATACAATTTAATAGTAGATTAGCACAGGAACAAAACAAATTTTTTATTAATAACATCAATCTTTTATATACTTATAAAAGTCCAGCAAGTGCAAAGAAAAGAAACAAAGTAAGATAATGTCTGTATAGGGATAGAGTGAAGATAACGAGAAGAAAACTCAGATGTGATAAGCATTGCCATGTGAAAGGTGGTGTGCTGTTTTTATAGATGTTATTCCTTTAGCTTTCATCAAAACTATATTCTTGTTATAAATTAAAAACTAAAATCTGAGAAATTATTATTTTTTTACAAATTAGAGGTGTTTATTGTTTCTACTGGGATAGATATTCATCTAAATATATCTTAAGGCAATTTTACACCGAACTTACTGGACAGGGATATTTTGTTCCTTTAAATCACCTATCCTCATAGTAGCTATTGCTAAATTTCACTTTAAAAAGTAAATAAAAAGGTTAATTTTAATTAGCAAGACTGAAAATAAAACAAATACATAAACTCACACAAGACTTTTATTGTTGTCCCAAGGCTCAATGTCAAAAGCTAGTTAGCTGTTGAAGATGCAGACAGTCAATTCTGGCACTGGTACTGCTACTTTACAGATGTCACAAATTCCTTGCTATGCTTCTGCTGAAAAGTCAAGTTCATGTCCTTTCTCCTTGAATCTGGGTCCCGTGACTTCTCAACCAGGAAAAGTGATGCCCTGCCAGTTTGTGGGCCCAGCTCTCAAGAGACAGCCATTCTCACTCCATGCTCTTAGAACACTCGCTCTTCCTGTCAGAAATACAATAATCTATATCATCTTTCAAGTCCTCCCTAGGGTACTTGAGGTCATTTACCAGCATGAACATCCATCTAGCATAAGGAAACATGAGACGTTCAAGGGCTTATTAAGCACTAAATACATGTTAACATTAATCTCTGGAAAGCCAAAACATTCCTGGACAAATCTGTATTTTGTTCACAGATAACTGTGATAATGTATGCTTTTGAGAAAGAGCTCCAGGATTACTAATGGGCCCTGGTACAGACTGAAAGGTTGATAATGGGACACCAGTTCAGTAGGCAGGTCAAGCTGCCGTCACGACCTGGGTGATGTCTGAGTCACCAAGCCATTTGGCTGTGCATGCACATCAGGGATCCATCATAAAGTGATCCATCTTACTTCTTTTGATGTGTCAGAGTCCTTTGTTCAGAGTAAGGTTTTGCAGGATACTGTGATGATAAATAAAGCATTCTTGAAACCATGGATAGTAGGGCTAGCAGAAGCATTGCGGGCAGGGAAAGAAAGAAAAAAACAACACATTTGCTCTTGGATATCTGAGCCTTCATTTAAAATTGCAGTTCCTTGCTGAGGAGTCCATCTGAGAAGCCTGGAGACCTAAGAGAAAGAAGGGCCTGACTCCAGCCTTCCTGCTATCTCTGCAAAGTACCAGGCATGCGTGTAATTGTCTTAATGCCTTCAGAACAGACCAACCTTCAGCTGTGTGACACAGTGACCCAGTCAACCTATGTGGGGCAGGAGAATCCTGTAATTGGGCTCTGCCTGAACTCATGGCTACCCCCAACTCGACCTATGATATTATCATTGATGTCCTGAACCACTAAAGTTTTGGGTCTTTTGTTAAGCATCTATCTAATAATAGAGTAGTATGCAAATCATCACTCCGCTACACTCACAAGCCACGCCCACCAGCCACGCCCCAGCCACGCCCACCATTCAATCTGAGTGAGTATGCAATTAAACTGAAAACATGGCGGCAGCCCCGCCCCCCAGCCTCTCCAGGTCTCTGGGAGTTTGAGAAGTCAGGCGCCAGCGCCTGAGGCTGGCTGCAGCCACAGAGACCAAGAAGCCGCCCGCCCCATGATCCCAGGCTGCAGCCAGCCTCAGAAGCCTCAGGTCCGCCTGCCCAACGTCCTGGGGAGACGGAGAAACTGGGCTCCAGCGCCTGAGGCTGGCTGCAGCCACGGAGACCAAGAAGCCACCTGCCCTATGATCCCAGGCCTCAGCCAGCCTCAGAAGCCTTAGGTCCACCTGCCTCACATCCACCTGCCCCACGTCCTGGGAAGACGGAGAAACCGGGCCCTGCGCCTGAGGCTGGGTGCGGCCGGGAGACGAAGAAGCTGCCTGTCCCATGATCCCAGGCTGCAGCCAGCCTCAGAAGCCTCAGGTCCGCCTGCCCAACGTCCTGCGGAGACTGAGAAACTGGGCCCCAGCACCTGAGGCTGGCTGCAGCCACGGAGACCAAGAAGCTGCCTGCCCCGTGATCTCAGGCCTCAGCCAGCTGGAGAAGCGGTTCACCCCACGTCCTGGGGGAGACAAGAAACCAGGTGCCAGTGCCTGAGGCTGGCTGCAGCCCGGGAGATGAAGAAGCCGCCTGCCCTGTGATCCCAGGCTGCAGCCAGCAGCAGAAACCTCAGGTCCGCCTGCCCCACCTCCTGGGGGAGACTGAGAAACCCGGCCTCAGCGCCTGAGGCTGGCTGCCACCTGGGAGATGAAGAAGCCGCCTGCCCCGTGATCCCAAGCCGCAGCCAGCTGGAGAAGCCGCCCTCCCCACGTCCTGGGGGAGACAAGAAACCGGGTGCCAGTACCTGAGGGTGGATGCGATCTGGGAGATGAAGAAGCCACTTGCCCTATGATCCCAGGCTACAGCCAGCTGGAGAAGCTGCCCACCCCATGTCCACCCGTCCCATGTCCTGGGAGAGATGGAGAAACCGGGCACCAGTACCTGAGGCTGGCTGCAGCCCGGGAGATGGAGAAGCCGCCCACCCTGCGGTCCTGAGCACCAGTACCTGTGGCTGGCTGTGGCCTGGGAGACAGAGAAGCCGCACACCCTGCAGTCCCGGGCACCAGCACCTGCGGCTGGCTGTGGCCTGGGAGACAGAGAAGCCACCCACCCTGCGGTCCTGAGCACCAGCACCTGTGGCTGGCTGTGGCCTGGTAGACAGAGAAGCCACCCACCCTGCGGACCTGGGCACCAGTAACTGTGGCTGCCTGTGGCCTGGGAGACAGAGAAGCCGCTCACCCTGTGGTCCAGGTGCCAGCACCTGCAGCTGGCTACAGCATGGTAGATGGAGAATCCGCCCACCCTGCAGTCCCAGGCACCAGCATCTGTGGCTGGCTGTGGGCTGGGAGACAAAGAAGCCGCCCACCCTGCAGTCCTGGGCGCCAGCACTTGCAGCTGCAGCACAGGCGAAGCCCCCTGTCCACCATCCCCTAAGGCTGCAGCCAGCCTGGGCGCCTATGGCTGACCAGAGGGAGGGAAGCCCGGATCCTGGGTGCCTGTGGTCAGCTGGAAGAGGGAATCCTGGGTACCAGGTGTGGGCCGAGGCAGAGGTAGTTAAGGGCAATCAAGCCAGCAGGGGAGCAGTTAGGGACAATCAGGCTGGTAGGCAGAAGCAGTTAGGGGCAATCAGGCAGTCAGGTGAGCTGTTAGGAGCCAGCAGTTCTGAATTGTGAGAGTGATGTCCAACTGCTGGTTATCCCATGAGGGGTCCCAGATTGGAGAGGGTGCAGGCCAGGCTGAGGGACACACTCCCCGCTGCCCTCCCCCCCCCCCGTGCACGAATTTCGTGCACCGGGCCTCTAGTGTATACATAAGTAGAACAGACATCAGAGCCCATGTTTATTCCAAGATAATACTCTGTTACCTTTGACAGAAAAAGGGTGATTTTTTTCTAACTAAAAAGAGATTGAAAGAAACTACTGCCATTTATATAATTAGAAAAATAAAGTTAGAATAAATATAAATTCCACAAAATTCTAAACGATAAAATTAAAGAGAGCTATTTCCTCCTAAGAAAATATATAGAGCTTAAAAAAAAAAAAAAAAAAAAAAAAGGTACTATTGCCCTGACTGGTTTGGCTCAGTGGATAGAGCGTCGGCCTGTGAACTGAAAGGTCCCAGATTCGATTCTGGTGAAGGGCATGTACCTTGGTTGTGGGCACATCCCCAGTAGAAGGTGCGCAGGAGGCAGCTGATCGATGTTTCTCTCCCATCGATGTTTCTAACTCTCTATTCCTCTCCCTTCCTCTCTGTAAAAAATCAATAAAATATATTTTTTAAAAGAAGGTACTATTGCCCAGCTGATGTGGTTCAGTGGTTTACCTGTGAACCAGGAGGTCATGGTTTGATTCCTGTTCAGGGCACATGCCTAGGTTGCGGGCTCGATCCCCATTGGTGGGGGGGGGGGATCTTGCAGGGGGCAGCTGATCAATGATTCTCTCTCATCATTGATGTTTCTATCTCTTTCTCCCTCTCCCTTCCTCTCTGAAATCAATAAAAACATATATACTTTTTTAAAAGATACTATTAAACATATGATGAGTCAAAACTGAAAATCTATATAGTCTATATTTTGTGGGTCATGAAATAAAGTTATGGATGTTCAAGTACAAATTAATAATTTGAAAGCAACACAAAAGGAACATACTATACTAATCTAGAGAGCTTAGTCCAGCTTTTAGACACAAAGATTTATCTTAAAAAATATAGTATATCAGGTGATCTTTACTTTTGGGGCAAAGTCTTGAAATCAAGACAAATAACTGACATTCGCCTTGAAGATCAGTTAGCACAAAGTCTAACTCCAGGCTCTTCCCACTCATATCTCTGCACACCACTTCTAAATAAATCTTCTGAAAGGTCAGCTCTGATCATGTCATATTCCTGCTCAAAAACCGTCTTTAATTCTCCTTTGTCTGTAGAAAAAGAACAAAATATTTTGTTGTGCCATGAATTATTTCATTCCAGCTTCCCTCTTCAGATGTTCTGAAACAAATCTATCTATACTTTAAACTGAATTCTTGTTTTCTCTTGCTTCCCACCCACACACAAATACACACATACATACAATAGCATTAAAGCAGGGGCATGACATCACAATCATTCAGAAATAGGAAAAAAATAAATATAATGGAAAATACTTAATAGTTCCCATTCCCTGGAATAATTGAATTCTGCCACACAGGTATTGCATTATTCTATGCCCTAGCAGTGGAATAACTGTCTGTTAGATCCTGGAACTTCCAAATAGAAAGAACTAAACTGTTCATGTTTTCCAAAGTCCTAGTTTTTAGAGTTTTTTTTTTTTCTTGCATATTATGTTTCATGACTACATCTGCAATGATATTTGGGGACTGTGCCTTCTTTGTGGGCCATACAAGTTTCACAGCCTACTTCTTGATAGTGCAAGTTTGGACACGGATGATATTTTTAGAAGTCAAACTATCAGAACCAAGACAATTTTTTAAACTCAGATTCAGTTTCTTTAGCAATACTCTATCCAATAAAACTCAGAAGTATATTAAATATTTTCTTTCTGTCCAGGCCAGGTGTCCAGATATTGGCTTTAACTCTTTTATTTCTTTGCTCTCATGGCATCCTGTTCCACACACTCAATTTAATAGCATCTACCTTGAAAGTGTCTGAAACAATAAGCTTGAGTAGAAAGATAATATACTTACTTGAATTGTTGAAGCAAAATACAGAAGCTCCAGGAAGAGATACTGAGTAAAGAGAGGGAAAGCACTAATTATATATATATATATGTGTGTGTGTGTATGTATATATATATATATATATATATATATATATATATATATATATATATATTTTTATATATATATATATATATATATATATATATATATATATATATATATATAAATAGTAAAGTCAATAAATATTTGTTAAATGGCAGTTTGGTACAATGCTTCTGAAACATTGCAGGGCACTGAAGGAAAACAGTCAGATCTTAAGGAAATGAGGCTTCACTCAAAAATCCATTCTGGCCCTGGTTCGTTTGGCTCAGTGGATGGAGCGTCGGCCTGCGGACTGAAGGGTCCCGGGTTTGATTATGGTCAAGGGCACATGCCCGGGTTGCAGGCTCGATCCCCAGTGGGGGACATGCAGGAGGCAGCTAATTGATGATTCTCTCTCATCATTGATGTTTCTCTCTCTCTCTCTCCCTCTCCCTCTCCCTTTTTCTCTGAAATCAATAAAAATATATTAAAAAAAAAAAAGAATCCATTCTGTAGTTTGTGGGGGTAAGGAGGAGAGATCAACCAAAGGACTTGTATGCATGCATATAAGCATAACCAATGGACACAGACACCAGGGGGGTGAGGGCATGAACGGGGGGGGGGACGGGCAATGGGGGGATAAGGACACATATGTGATACTTTAATAATAATAATAATAAAAAAAGAATCAATTCTGTAGTTGATGGAGAAATCTGTCACCTATCAGGGTGAAAAAGATTTGTGAATATTCAAGATATCCAAGGAACTCATCTGAAATTTAAACTATGTGAGGTAAATACTTTAAAAAGAGACTAACCAAAGAGACAATAAACAAACAAACAAAAAAATTCAGGTTGAGGGAAAAGGCACAGAAAGCAATAGTGAATGATAATTATTTATTGCAGCAATTTTCAACCTTTTTTATCTCATGGATGAAACTAATTACTAAACTAATTACTAAAATTCTGTCACACCAAAAAAGATATTATCTTTTTCACCAATCTGACAAAATAAATAGGTATAATTTTAATTCATTCACACTGGATGGCTATTGTTGTGTTGGCTGTTGTCATTTTTTATTTGACAATCTAAGGGAAAAGAGGTCAGTGCCCCCGACTAAAGAGTCAGGTATTGCATGCTTTATACATTCTTGTGACACACCAGTTGAAAATCGCTGGGTTTTGTATCAGTTTTCTATTGCCACATTAAAAATAGTAGCAAATTTAACAGCTTAAAAGAGCATGTGTTTACTCTCTCACAATTTCAGAGGATCAGGAATTTGGGTGTGGCTTGACTAGGTCCTCTGCTGATATCACAAGCTCCATTTTATCTATATTTGAAACTCACTATGTCTTCCTTCAGGATCACATAGCTGTTGAGATTTATTGCATTATATTCATAGCATTAGTATCACCTACCTCTTCAAAGACAGCATAGAAGTGTATTTCTGACATGCAAACCTTCTTTTTGAGAGCTCATCTGATTAGGTCAGGCTCACTTTTGATAAATTTAGAGTCAATTTATTAGGGCCTTCATTGCATATACAAAGTTTCCTCACCACTGCCTATAATATGATATACTTAGGGGACTAATGCTCCACTATTTTTCTATATTGGTTACATGTCCAATCCATTCAAGAGGAGATTATTATACAAAAATATGGATAACAGGGATTAGAAATCAAAATAAATGAATTCATCTAACTATTCAAAAATACAAATGAATAGGATTGCCTTTATCTCTGGAAACCATTAATATGTTCTTCTTTTATACAATTTTTAGTCATTTCAAGAATTATATAAATGGAATAATTTGGCTTTTTTCACTCAGCATCATTCTCTGGAAATTGATCCAGGTTATTGTGCATATCAACAGTTCATTTTTAAAAAAAATTGCTCAACAATATTCAATGATTTGTTTGATTAAACATTCACTTTTTGAAGGACAAGTGAACTTTTTTCCAGGTTTTTGGCTATCACATATGAAGCTGCTATGAACTTTTATGTGGGCACAGGCTATTTATGCATGATCAAAAATTTTCATTTATCTGTGTTGAATGACTAAGAGTACAACTTCTGAGTTCCATAGTACATACATGTTTTGTGTGTATGTGTGTTGCTGTTGCTTTTGTTTTAAATATGCCCTCTCATTTTCCAGAATCTGTTCATTTTACATTCCACCAACAATGTATTTCATTTTTCCCCACAATTTCCAACATTTGATGCTGTCACTATTTTTTTTTATTTTAGTCATTTTGATGGATGTGAAGTGAAATCTTCCTATAGTTTTAATTTGCATCTGTATTTTCTCTTTAGTGAAATGTCTGCATGCTCATGCTCACTTTCTAAATGTATCGTTTGGGTTTTTATTGTTGAGTTTTATTGAGTTCTTTATATATTTTAACTACTAGTCTTTTCTCAGTTATGTGGTTTACAAGTATTTTCTTCTAGTAGGGAGCTTGTTTTCTCATCATTTAACAGAGTCTTTCACAGAGCAAGTCTGATTTACCAATATTTCCTTCTATGGATCTTACTTTCAGAGTCAAGTAAAAGAACTTCCTGCCTGTTACTACATCCCAGGCATTGTTCTCTTGTTATTTTTCCTAAGTCTTATAGTTTGGAAAATTACATTTAATCTGTAATCCTTTTTGAGTTAACTTTGTACAATGTGTGAAATTAATTTGAGGGATGTTTTTTCTCCAATGCACATCCAAGTGCTGCAGTACCACTTCTTGAATGTGTATTTTTCTTCCATTGAAGAGGGGTGGATGTCCAGGTCTCCCTTTTGTCTCCACTGACATTAGTCAGGGTAGGGGGTTAACAGAGAAAGGAAGTTACAGTATGGAAAGTCTTGGGTCCATATTTAGCATATTCTGATACCATCCAAGCAGAGGGGAAGGGTTACTTCACTGTAGTTTGTTAAGGGTGAAAGTCAAGGCTCCTAACTTGGCTTTTATTATTGTGTGTATGGATGGGGCATGATATTTTGTGCGTTTGGCTGAAGTAAACAGTTATTCTACAAAACTTCTCTAACTTTCCGTGTTCCCTCTTTCCTGATCCTTTTGATAGAGAAAGCTGGCATTTGTTGAAACGTTTTTTCTTGTCTGAACTACTTGGTGCAAAGATATCTAGAAAATCTAATATATATTAACGGTCCTGGAGAAATAGCTCAGGTCAATATTCCATAATAAATAAAAAAAGCATAGAAATGTGCACTACATAAAAATAAAAGGTAATGCATGGATAATATATCAAACAAAAAATCAATAAATATATTAAAAATGATCAGTCATGTAGAATAAAGATAAAAGAATGCTGTCAATGTCATATCAAGGGTTTTCATAAATTGTTTGGGTAAAAAAAAATGGTCAAGCATGGAATGTGAATAAATATAGAGAAAATATAAAATCCAAAGGTCAACCAAATGGAATGACTCTCAAATTTCAATTAAGGTAGAAATGTGAAAGAGATATACCATCTATTGCTCAACAGGATGGTAAAATCTATTAAAGTAAAAAATATATATAAATACCCTTGAACCAGCAATTTTCCTAATACATCCCTTATTATATTATAGTTAATATAATAAACTCTATATAGAGCTACACATATAAGTATATGTGTAACATAGAATATGTATATGACTCAGATACAATTGATCCTCATTATTTGCACATTTTATATTTGCAGACCCACCTACTTGCTAAAATTAATTTTAACCCCTAATCAATACTCACAGCGCTTACACAGTCATTCCCAGGCCTGCCTGACATGCACATTTCCAGTTTTAGCTCTTGTATTATAAACAAGTGTTTTCATAGCCAATTTAGTGCCACATTACTCATATTTTTGTGCTTCTTATTGGTGATTACACTGTTGAGAATGGCACTCATTCCAAGAGAGCAAGAGTTCTAAGTGCAAGATGGGTGTGATGTGCCTTACCAAGTATGCCAGACAGATTTTTGTCAGACAGGAAGTAAAGTGCTGTTCACTATGAGTTCAAAGTCAAAGAGGTTATTATATAGAGTGTCTTCAAAACCCCATAAAACAAAGTTATGCTTGATTAGTTGACAAAATGTCGTGAACAGAAACTCATAGAAAACTATTATGAGTTTTCGTTAATCCAGTGTTTGGAGTAACTTTATAGGATAAACTACTTTGTAGAGTATAACTGCCACAAATAAAATCTATATATATAAAAGCCTAAGCTACCATTATGACTGAACAACCAGAATGACCAAAACGACCGGTTGACTAGTAGCTATAACACACATTGACCACCAGGGGTCAGATGCTCAATGCAGGAGCTGCCTGCTGGTGGTCAGTTCACTCCCACAGCCAACCGCCCATGGCCAGCTGGCGGCATTGGTGTCTGGCGTCCATTCCTTTCACGCCCGGCCCGGCGAAGGTAGCCTCCTCTCTCAACCCCACTGGGGCCTTTGGCCCGGGCTGGGATGGGGAACTGGTGGTGGGTGGTGGCGGACACAGCCCCTTTCCCAGGGGGGCCAAGGGCCGGCTCCCTCCTCAGGGCTGGCGGCCAACCTCCTGTACCCTGTCTTCCCACCAGCTGGCAGGCCCTGATTAGCCTGGCCCTGATTGGCCCTGATCACTGGCCAGGCCTAGGGACCCCACCCATGCATAAATTCATCCACCGGACCTCTAGTCATATATATATTTGTGTATATATGTATACAAATATGTATACATAGATAAATACATACATACATCTGTGTGTATGTTTGTATACATATATATCCCACATGCTTATCTGCATAGATAATTTGATTACTGGAAAAAATGTAAGAATAAAAAGATAGTTATTAGGATACATTAAATTTTGTTAACATAGATTGCCTTAGGGAATGCCTGAGGCTGATTTTAGTGTAGTAATGATGCAGTAACCAAAAAAAGAAAAAAATATATCCTATAACTTATTTTTAAAGGCATGCATATGATACTTAAATATTAATAAAAATTTTCCTTTGGGGTTTATGTAAAGGAATTTTAAAACAAGTTGCTTTAAGATCTTAAAAAGTAATCAAATGTGATAAAGTAATAGTTCTCTCAATTTTTGTATTGATGTAATTTCTATCTACATGGTTGCATTACATCTCATTATTAGTCAAATAAGATGGTATAACTCAGAGCCAGTTAGGTAGATAGATGATAGATGGATAGACAGACAGACAGAGACAGACTGAGAGAATAATGAACTATATCTGAAAGGGGTAAAAAATGGTAGACATATTGAAATGGTCTTCAAAGTGAACATTCTAAATAGAATATTAGCACTGTATAGATGTCTATATATGTAAATATTGAAATGTAAAGAAAACTGCCAAATTTTATATATATATATATATATATATATATATATATATATATATATATATATTCTCCATAGTCTCCAACTATAAATAAATACATTCTATATTCATGTCTCTTTTATTAACTAGCAGGATGGTCAAGGTCAAACCATTTTATTTCTATGATGTTCAATTTCTTCAACTGTATAATCTAGTTAACTTCACTTTTCCATGATCCTTGAAATTATAACAATTGTATAGAATTTCATCTAGAAGATAATTAGCTAAACCAAAAGAGATTTTAACCATCTTTGTCATGGATTTTTCTGGTTAATAGATTTTAGTTCTTATTGCATTTTATTAACACATTTAGTTAATCTGACTATGAACACTCTTAGCTCCTATTTTTGTGTTTCTCAAAATTGATGTTGGTTTATTTATCATGCCCATGTATCTACATGGAAAAAAGTAAATTTTGAAATGCTTTTATTATTTTTATGGCAAAAAAAATTAGTAGACACATATATACAAAAACAAAAACTTAATACAGCTAGTGGAGCAATCCCATTGACTGTTTTACTAAGTTAATGTTCCTTTTGCTGTAGTTTATTTTTTCAGTAGGTCACTTAACCAGACTTGAAAATCATGCAATGGTTGGAGGTAAGACACAGAACATCCTCGTGCTACAATTTTCTGTTGGCTTTCTAGTCCAAACATCTTTTCCCTGAGATTTTGGGGGTTGTTCTGATGCTTTCATCAGACTTAAATCCCTTTTTTTTTTTCATGAAAGTCCATTTTTACTCAAGATGGGTTCAGTGTGTTTTAGTGACTTGCAACAAAATGTGACTTACACAAGGATTAATAAACATTCTGTTCTTTGTTTTCACATATTTTATTTTTCAAGTTTCTTTGTCTGTTCTATTATAAATTATGCACATAATATAAACTCTTTGATTTAAAACCTTTGATTTCTAAAAGCAGAATTAATGTGTTCTATTGCTTGAAATCTTGTTACAGATATCTTATATGGATTTATGTAGTATATAAGTGATAATCATCTGTGATCAGTATTCAGCACTAGCAAAGAGAAATACATATATAATTCATGTTTGTATAAAGTTATGTATAATTTATAATACAGCATACAATCTAATGTATAATTTATTACCTAACATATTTTTATAATTTATAATATAGCATGTATTTCATACATACAATGTGTACACGTTCTTCCATCAATTTTTTTAAAACTTCAGACAAACTATTACACTTAGATTTTATTAAGACATTACTCAGAAATTCTCAATTAAAATAAGTATTTTTTGTTTTATGTCATGGCTATAATGAGAAACCTAGATTTTGTATCCCCCTAAGTGAACATCATACCAATGGAATATCAGTGCAGATATGTATATCATCTTGTTGTTTCTTTGAGGACAAACACTGCTCTCAACTAAATATGATGTTGAGAGTATGATTCTGTTTTGGTTGCAAACATATACGGAGTGAAATATTAAATTTTTTACCTTGTTCTGAAAAATTGTATTTTGTGGTAATATGGTTTTAAAAATTAAAAATTAATTCAATAAAACCAATACAGGGGATTTGATTTCTCAAATATATTTTTGTTGGCTCTCACATATTTTAGAACTGATAGCAACCAGACTTCAGCATGCTCTTAATTATTTTACTTTCTGCCACACGATCGTGTACTTGTTTTAAATGAATCAAACAACATTACATCGTTTGGCAAGAAATACAACATTTGATTTGTACTTTTTCTTTGTGAAATTAATTATTCTTAATAAGACACGATAGCTTAATCATTCAATGTATTAAATATTTATAAATATGATTTAGAAAAATGAAAGAAAACCCATGGAAGTGAAAGTATGTAAAGGACAACAACTAGTCTCTATGTAGGCTCTGGCTACAGGTTGGCTATAAAGTCCTCATGTGTCTATTTTTTTAAAAGTCACAGTGCTTACATGCCTGCCACAGTGCAGGGAGTTGTGCCAAGTGCAGGGCACACATACATGAATAACATGTGAACATATTATCCTAAATAATTCCAAAGAAGTTCATGGTTTATCTGGCAAGAAAGAGGCACATAAATTTAAGGGTACATTGCAATTGTAGTTCAGATGTCCCTGGGCTCCCAATGGAAGCCTTGTTTTTTTCACTCTGCACCGACCTTGTGAAAGTAACCTTTAGTAAGTAATCTATTCCTGCTAAGATTGCATGACTAAAAATAATCTAAATAAATCATAACCAGAATTACAGATTCTATTGAAATGTCAAGGCATCCATGGGAAATTATTTCCCTCGCACACTATATGACAGCACAGTATGGATGATAGGTGTTTAGATAGGTACATAGACAGAAGTATAATCTCAGTACAGGCTCTCTGGCCACCTGCTATATATCACGACATTACCATATACCTTTTCCTTCCCCTGTCCACAAATAGCATCTAAAGTAGCTCTTCCTTCCTAAATAATTCAGTGCAATCTTTCAGCTTGCATATGCCTTGGAACAAAACAAAAGTTATATAGTTATCGGCAGAACCCAGGATTCTAGGAAAGCTTTCAATTGATTATGCACCACATTCCCATATATCTCAAGGGTGATATCTCCTCCGACATATCCTTTTATTATGGGGATGGGATGGAAGAGCAGTTGAAAAGTTTGAAGCTAAGCATAATGATATTTTTTGTTGTCATATATGCCCAATACATCACATTTTCTTTAATGAAGTTTGAATTGGACACATTATACAACCATATATGGGGGGGGCACACTTAGCTATGTGTAGGGCTGAGACTGTTTCCCAACAACAAATGCGATCATTGGACTGCAAGTTAGTATCCAAGTTTTACTCATTTTTATTTATGCACTATCATAACACAAAAAAAGAGGTGTTACAATATTTGTGTGGAAAAAAGGAAAGAGCCCTAACTGGTTTGGCCTACTGGATAGAGGGTCAGCCTGCGGACTGAAAGGCCCCAGGTTCAATTCCGGTCAGGGGCACGTACCTTGGTTGCAGGCACATCTCTAGTAGGAGGTGTACTGGAGGCAGCTGATCGATGTTTCTCTCCCATCCATGTTTCTAACTCTCTATCCCTCTCCCCTCCTCTCTGCAAAAAAAAAATCAATAAAATATTTTTTAAAAAAAGAAAAAAAGGAAAGAAACATACTTCAATTGTCTTGTTGAATTTGGTGGTCCGTTATCTACTTTTATAGGATGTATAGTTGAGAGCACCTCAGTTTGGTTGGGAGAGAATACTTCAAGGGCTCTGGTGTTTCTGCATCTCGTCTGACAAAGGCATTGCATTGGTTACCTCTCGCTGTGTAACCCATCACCACAGATTTGCCGTTTATAAGAATATACATACATCACTAGTCATTTTCTGTGGGCCAAAAGTGTAAGCGCAGCTGAGCTGAGCCCTCTGCTCAGGGTGTCACAAAGCTGCCATTGAAGTAGATCAGCTGCTCCCCTTAAGGTTTAGCTCATTCAAGTCGTTCTCAGGTTTCTTTTTCCTGAACCTGAGGGATGGAGGCCCGGGCCACATACTGGGCGCTGGTGGAAGGTTCTCCTCGTGACCCTGAGGACATCAACAGTTACTTGTCATATGGCCTTCTCCATGGGTCATCTGTAACATGGCACTGTGCATTTTCAAGGCCAGCAGGAACATGCTATAATGGAGTCAGATACTAATATACACTGAGTGGCTAGATTATTATGATCTCTGAATGCATAATAATCTGGCCACTCAGTATATATATATATATATATATATATATATATATATATATACACACACACACACACACACACACACACACACACACACACACGTTAGAGGCCTGGTGCATGAATTTGTGCATGGGTGGGGGTCCGGGCAGCCTGGCCAGGGGGAGGGGACATGGGCGGTTGGCCAGACTGCCTGCTTGTCGAACTCCTGGTTGAGGGGACAATTTGCATATTAGCCTTTTATTATATAGGATATAAACTAAATGGCCAGATTATTATGCTTTCAGAGATCATAATAATCTGTCCACTTAGTGTATATAATCATATAACATAACATAATAGCATATGTATTATAATTATACATCAGAAAACATGTAATGTGTAAAAGTAAACTTGTATTAACATTTTAAGTCATTTAATAGCATGCAATGTATGATATAATATATAACATATACACATTGTATTTGTGTTGTAGTATTGTCACCTAATAAAGGGTGGCATCCCATCATCTTTGCCACATTATATTGGTTAGAACAAAGTCACAGACCCTGCCCAACTCAAGAACAGGGGCTTATGGTCACCTTAAGGTGTGTTTGTCACAGGCTATAGCAGCTTTCTTCCAAACTATTCTTTTCAACAAGGCATTTGAATAAGAAACAGCCTTGAAAATGGAAGTAGTGTCTTCCTCAAAGACAGAGGGGAGATTTGTTTCCTGAACACAGTAATAAAACTAAGCATTACTTCAGGGGAATGGTTGGGCAGAATTGCTTTCGCCCCGTAAATGATTGTAGTCTCTTAAACTCAATATTCCTTAACTGTGACAGACTCACTGTGTGCGCAGCATGACCTGGGCTACTCTGCATCACAACCATGGGATTTGAGGTGTGTGTCAGGAGACACCAAAGGCCACCTTAGACCTTGATGACTTGCTGAGAGGACTCACAGGACTCAGAAGTTGTTATGTTTACGGTTATGGTTTATTATATTGCTAATGGATATAGAGTAAAATAGACAATGGGAAAGGGCACAGAGAGCAATGTCTGGAGGGAACAAGGTACAAGCTTCCAAGAACATAATCTGGAGGAAACCAGACCCTCCTCTCCACTTGGAATTGCAGAGGACACACTTATTTATCCCACAATGGTGTGAAACGCACGCAAAGTGTTGCCGACCAGAGAAACTCAGCTGAGCTTGAATGTGCAGAGTTGAAATCGGGGTTTAGTTGTGGAGGGATTTAGTGCCTGAGTGACTGACCTCTGTGACTCAAGCTCCAGGCCCTTGGAGAAAAAAGCAGATGTTTACCATAAATCACATTGTTAAGCATAAACTCTCCTGGCAAGCTTGTACTTGAGCATGGCTCGAGACCTCAAGCATACAGAAACTCTTATCAGACTGGCCATTCCAAGAGTTCAGTTCCCAGCAGGCAACCACGGATCATGAAATAGCTTTTTTCTTGGAAATATGAAGGCTTTTGAAAACCTAAACCTGCTGAGTTAATCCTTTACTACACAGGGGATACTTACATGAAGCTCACACTGCCTTGGGTGCCCTGATTAAGAGGCCTTTGTCCTTTACAAGGTGTCTCTTGTCCTTTGCAAGCATGTATGAAACTGTTACAGACTCACTTATTATCTACAGACCAAGGAAAACTCGCAGACCCTTTACAGTGCTTGATGGACAATTGGACAATCTGGATAGAAGAGTGAAATTAAAAGACTTGATTCTATCTGTGCTATGCACAGGCATATCCTTTTCACCCAGGTAGTTTTACTTCATAAATTGAATCATCATTCAAAAATGTAAGCTAATTGAAAAAGTTTTCTTCAAAGAAAATGTTTAACTGAGGTATATCTTTTAAAGAAACATGTAATATTTTGCTTTTATAATTTGTAGTTAAATATTTTATTTCCAGTTATGTGGTATGCAAATGTTAGATTCTGTTATATATTGTTTATTTCATCTAGCTATTTAGCATAATTTCATTTAGCTTATAATTACATTGAATTGTAAAATGATAGGTACAAATTATTGCATGTACAAAATAATGATTATACATTAAATTAACGATGGCAGTTAGGGAAAATAAATAACTTCCTTTAGAAATTTTAAAAATTTTGTTAGTTCCCTTTCCTTTCCTGAAAAGATACTATCCTTCTGCTCTTAAAAGATTAAATAATATACTCATTAAGATATACAGTATGTACTTAATTTAATTGAATTTAATTGGGCCCTGGTAATGTAAATTTCTTCTCTGAACTGATTTTCGCTTCTCAGCAATCCCTTTAAGTTGTTTAGTTCAGAGGTGGTCATCGCTTATATTGATACATTTTCCCACAGCTCTCCTACATTTCTGCAAACCTTGTATGCGTTGCTCTATCTTCCCTTTCATCTGGACAATCTTTTTATAGATGCTTCTATTGCAAATTACCGTGGAAGATATAGTGACTCTCCGCAGAGCAAAAGGTAGGCATGATTACTGACCATGAGGGAATATTCCAGCATCCTCCTCCTGTAACAAACCCATGGGTGTGCAGTTGTCTCCTGGTCACTGTGGAAATTGTTGTTTGAGGAAATAATGCAAAAAATGTTGATATCTGGCTACTGCTTTTGTTGTCAGAAATAAATTATCCTCAGTTTCTAAGCTAAGAACTTTGAATACTCTGCAGCGTCCTTAAAACTGGGTCAGGTTAATTTGCTAGATTGCAAGTAGGTACAATTGTACATACTTCAGAGTCTTCCAACTCAGATGATCTTATGGCAGATAACCTTAGTACACAGTCTCACTATTGATACTTGAATGCAAATTTAACAAAGCAGAATGACTTCTTACCTCAGTACTATCAGACTTTATCCTAAACATATTTACATATTTAAAGATAGAAAATACTCATTCTAAAAGGTAGAGAGAGTTTATCAGAAGTGAAGAAAGCCACTGTCAAATGTAGAGAGAGCTGCATTCCACAGAGAGTTTCAATGGGAGAGTTTACCCTAGGTGTCCTGTTCTATTGAAAGGAGTTAAAGCAGAATTAGATAGACAAGGTAAGGGTGGAAGGAGGAGGACTCCTGGGGCTACCTGAAACCACAGAATGTTTTGCAGAGAAACAGGATGGATAGCAGAAAAACAGGGTGCTTTGAAACAAGGATCTTTTTCTTGCAAGTGCAAAATAAATGTTGCAAAAAGGCCAGGAGCCAATCAGAGAGCAGCACAGATAGACAAAGAGCAGAATGCTTGTGGGGCAACCCATTTGGGTCCGACCCCAGGAAGAATTCCTGATCGCTGGTTCCCGTATCACTCTTAGTAAGAATGTCTGTCTTGGGGAGATTAGACACATCGGGACAGGTTTTTACAGGCTGACCCTGTCTTGCCATTGGCTGGATATCCAAAGCCCCAAACAGCCATCTTCCCCTTATCTTGTACTAAAGAAGCTGTATATTATGCAGCCAGCGGTTGGGTTGTCATATGATACAATCACAAACAAATGAAATGTGCATGGAATTGTCTAGTCATGGAGGACTCTATTGTGAAAAGACATATGTCTCATTAAGAAGTCTTTTGTTATTAATATTTGCCTGATTTTCATGCCTGAAAAAAGAAAATGAATCACATTAGAATCATTTCAGGGCAAATTTACAAGTTTAGGATGAAAGAGCCAGAAAATCAAAAAAGTCCTAAATTGTTGCTGTTACCTTTGAACATTTGTTATGGGACAAAATGAGATCCAATGCTGATACATAAGAAGAAATAAAGTAAGTAATGGGAGATAACAGAGATTTCCTCTTTTTACTATTTTTATTTATTTTATTTTACTTTTTTATTTTTTATTTATTGTTGACACTCTTACAGATGTCCTATTTCCCTCCCACTTTGCCCATTTCAATATACCTCCCACACCCCTTCCCTCTGGCCATCACCACACTGTTGTCTGTGTCCAAGGATGTATGTTCTTTGGCTAATATCTTCACCTATTTTCATCTAATCCCCCCAGACCCCTCCCCTCTGACCTCTGTCCATCTATTTCATGTATCCATTTGTTTTTGTTCATGTTTTATTTTGTTCATTAGATTCCACATATGAATGAGATCATATGGTATTTGTCTTTCTCTATCTGGCTTATTTAGCTTAGCATAACAATCTCCAGGTCCATCTATGCTGTTGCAAAGGGTAAGAGTCCCTTCTTTTTTACAGCCGTGTAGTATTCCATTATGTAAAGGTACCACCACTTTTGTATCTACTTCTCTACTGATGGATACTTGGCCTGTTTTGAGATCCTGGCTATTATAAATAGCACTGCTATGAAAATAGAAGTGCATATATTCTTTCTGATTGGTGTTTTAGTATTAAAAGCTCATTTTCACACATATCCAAACTCAGGCCCACAAAAACATATACACTAAATGCAAAGCCAAAGCAATAGTAAGATGATAGTAGCTGTTCAAATTGAGTATATTTAGTAAGAAAATATGTCTAAGATCTTTAATGTCTATATTTCCCCATCGATGATTACTGATTTGCATCCGCTATTGGACCTGGGTTTGTGAGTCCTAAACTGTACTCTTGTGTTGTGGAAATCTTAGTTACTTAACTATGTAACTAAGAACCTGCTTAATAGCCACATTGTGAGTCCCTAGTGCAGTGGTTCTCAACCTTTCTAATGCTGCAACCCTTTAATACAGTTCCTCATGTTGTGGTGACCCCCAACCATAAAATTATTTTCGTTGCTACTTCATAACTGTAATTTTGCTACTGTTAATGAATCATAATGTAAATATCTGTGTTTTCTGATGTTCTTAGGCGACACTGCTAGCAGTTCTCAACCTGTGGGTCGTGACCATGCTGACGATTCTCAACCTGTGGGTCGCGACCCACAGGTTGAGAACCGCTGCTATAGAGCCTAAGACCATCGGAAAACACAGATATTTACAGTACGATTCATTAAAAGTAGCAAAATTACAGTTATGAAGTAGCAACAAAAATAATTTTATGGTTGGGGGTCACCACAACATGAGGAACTGTATTAAAGGGTCGTGGCATTAGAAAGGTTGAGAACCACTGCCCTAGTGTTTAGGCAGCAAGTCAGAATGTCCTTAAAAGCACCCATATCACTCTACTCCTTCTACTAATACTTCAGTGTGCAGATTAAAACAAAACACATAAAAGTTCCAAGCTATGTTATGCCTTTGAACAAGAAGTCCACTATTCCAATCACCCTACATAAACAAAGCAATTAACTCTCTACCATTTGGTTTTTCCTCATTTCAAATTAGGTTCATTTACATTTTGTGTTCCACTAATGTGCATTTATTTCAGTCCTTTGTACAGTGCAAAAGCAATGGATAGAAGAAATACAGCAATATATGAGCTTGCTTATGTAATCATTTTTGTTTTTGTAGGACATAGTGTGACCACTAAATGAGAAGTAGTCGGTAGTTAGACTTCAACAGGCAATATTTATTTTTTGTCTGCTTGAATACTGTATTTTATCTGAGATAAATAAGCACTCTGTATATAAAATTCATTCCTCTGACAATTCAATTGGTTACCTGGAACCCAAAAAGAAAGAAAAATAAACATTCAATGAAAATAAGCTGTAGAGTTAGTCAGTCCCAAATGTTTTTAAATTTTTAAAACTGTATCTATAACTATAGTAACTAACCTTAAATACATGTCTTTGTTGTTGCAAATATTGTAACAGTTTTTTTACAAGTCCTAAATGCTAGTCAAAGAAATTTTACATGAAAAAATAGAGATATATGGACTGAATTTTTGCAGTATTTTTAAAGTAGTCAAGATGTCAAAAATGATTTATGAATTTATTACTTTATATGTGCCTTTAATGCTTTTATATCTAAAATTAAGATATGAATTTAACAGCCCTGAGAAGTGTTGACCCATTTGCATACAACTAAAAACAAACCACATACTGTGAATTATTGAGTGTGAATCTACTGGCCCTAAAAATGGCCAAAAATAAACTGAATCAACCCTGGTGGTTACTTGTTATAAACATTGGATTACTCTACAGTTATAACTAAGGTAATATATTTCTGTCCTTTGATGAGAAAGAAGATCCTTAAAACACACACACACACACACACACACACACACACACACACACACAACAACAACAACAACAACAAAACATACACACACATCTTGAACTAAGAATAAGAATACACTAATTCTAGCCCTATTTCTGTAATTTAACTTAGTCTAAGACCTTTATCAAATAAAAAGTCAACAAAAATAAAAATTAGAAGCAACCAAACCATTTGGGCTTTTATTATCTTACTAGAGGCTCAGTGCATGAAATTCATGCACAGGGGTGGGAGGGTCCTCTCAATCCAGCCTGCACCCTCTCCAATCCTGGACCCCTCTCACAATCCTGGACCACTGGTTCCTAACTGCTCACCTGCCTGCCTGCCTGATTGCCCCAACTGGCCCCGTCTGCCAGCCTGGTCACCCCTCACTGCCCCCCCACCCCATGCAGCCTGCTGTTCAGTCGTTACTATTACTGTGACTGTGTCCTGGACCATTTGCATATTCCTCTAATATTAGTATAGATTTGTAAAAATCTGCAATCTTGATAAAGGTATAGCAAATATTCACTTAATATATTTCATGAACAGTTATTAAAATCCCATCTTTGAATATACCTTAAAGGCTTTTGTTTTGTCATATACACATGAAGTATGAGCACTCTGAGAAAAACTGACTCTTACTCACATATCTCAAGACTTTTCATGGAGGAATATTTACAGGTGTCAGAATTGTTAATCCTTAACCAGCTAAGGATCTTAAGGAAGCTGGGGTCTGCCAATTGCAGAAAGACATTAAAACTTAAGACTGAAGCAACGAAAGCAAAGAGCATAGCTCTTCTATTGAGAATGAAAACCATCACAAACACTGCTACTATCATTAAAAACCTTCCAGAGAGGAGAGGGCATAGAAAGAAATACCCTGATGTGTTTTTTTGTTGTTGTTGTTGTTGCTGTTTGTTTATTTGTTTTGTTTTGTTTTTATTCTCTAGTCTCCTATCTGAGCCTCTCATTGGTTGAGCCTCAATTTAAAGTCAGTTGCAAAGAGTGCCCTGGTGATGCCATCTCTAGGGGCCAACCTGCCTGGATCCAAAGTAAGGATTTGAAATGTAAATGATAAACTTGGGGTAGGGGAGAGAGCAAAACAACTAATGAAATACTTGTACACCTGACAAAACTGCAGTTCTAGTAAACACCATTCTCTGCCTATTCCATACCTGCACTATGCATGTGAATTTGGCTGCAAGAAAACCTAAAAACCACAATGTATAGAAACACTTAAATATGATTATTAACTTAAAGTGAACCCTTATTGTTGAAGGAAATACTACTGTATTATTCTTAATATACTTTTATTGATTTCAGAGAGAAAGGGAGAGGGAGAGAGATAGAAACATCAATGATGAGAGATTGATGGGGATTGAGTCTGCAACCCAGGCATGTGCCCAGACTGGGAATCAACTCCTGGTTCATAGGTCTGTGCTCAACCACTGAGCCATGCCAGCCAGGCCTATGTTCTTTTTAATCCATCAATTCTCCTATACTACAGGAGTCTTTTCCATACTTTCTCACTTTTTTTTTTAATGTTCAATACTTCCTCTCCCATCCTCATTCTCATCTAATGACTTTGCTTTATATTTCAGTGAAAAAGATTGCAGTCATCAGTTAAGAATTTCTACACAACAATCCATCTTTCAGTATCTGTAGCAATTCACTGTCTTTCACCTTGGCTGGACCACATGTCGCCAATCATCTGCTTGTGGGTTAGATCCCATCTGATCTTATATACTTAAAAAATTCGTTCCAGAAATTCTCCCCTTCCCCTTATAATTGCCAACAAATACTCCCTAGACAATTATCACTATCAGCATATAAAAATGTTATATTTCTTCAATAGTTATGTGATCTTTCAGCAGCATTTGACATAATTACTCACTCCAGGTGCAGTGAAGAATTTGGTCTTGCCTAAGGAGAAGTCTGGCCTTTTTCCCTTGCACCTGGGAAATAACCTCTACACTTCTGGAATTTTCTGAGTGATAAGACTGTCTTTGTTATTCTTGATGGGCCTCTGGGACCACACCTGACAACGTATGCTAATAAAGTGATGTATGGTGGGCCCATGATATCAGCTCAATTGTCAGGGAATGGGAGGCTAGCGACCTGAGTTCAACCATGTGGAAAAATCAAACAATAAGTTATTTCTACAATGATTCCTCAATAGAAAATATTGGACAGTGAATCTTGGAGAGCTTCCTTAGTTGCAAATACTCTATGGGTATTGTTACAAATCAATTGCAGAACAGTAATGTGCCCCCAATGACAATGGACACTTCACATGTACAAGCCTCACAGACTCAGTCCAATACTTTCTTCTCTTGTCTAACTTTACTCAATACCTTCCCTGTGGTAAGCCATGACCTTGAGTTCTATGAATCCTTCCAGTACATTATCAGACCTTAAGGTGGTTTTGAGAACCTCCTGTATTTCCAGTTGGTATCAAAAGTGAGGACAGTGGTGTGGGGAATGCTCCTTCAGACCCTGCAGTTTGGCTAACACAACACTCCTCTTTGACAATACTGTCTTCACATCCAGGACGCCACAATTCAATGGTTTTCCTCCTTCTCTCATGGTTTACTCCATTACAGTCTGCTTTTTAGGTTTTCTTTGTCCTCTCTCTCATACTTTAAAATTGAAGTGGTCTAAAGCAAATTCTCCCCGCTCCCTCCTTTTTTATCTATAGTAATCCTTTCATGATCTGATCCAGTCTCAAGAGCCTAAGTATTATCTCTTTGCCAATGTGCCACATATGTATCTTCACTCTGTCCTGTCTCTTCAAACCCAGTGTATCCAATGTCTTAATTAACACATCCATCTAGAGAGTTAACTGATCCCCCCCCCCAATATGTACATCATATGTTATAGGTTAGTTTGAAATTTTCAAGAGAAGTGCATAATAAGTGCTTGGCTATCAATACAGGTCTTTGATAACTTGTATTGCTAGTGTCACTGGAGAATCAAATTCCTCCTTTGCTCATGATAGTGGGGTGGCTCCTGGGGTACCGCTGAAATAAATATTTTCAGAAAGCCTCACAGAAGAATGCATTGAGTTCAAATACTTGATTGGCATGGAGTTACATTCCTCAGGGTCCAAAGTCCCATGTCCCTTAAACCAGTCCAGAAAGAGGTACAGCTGGGGGTCCAGCAAGCCAAAAGCAAGGCCAGTGTCCAGAGCTTCCAACCCATGTTGTAGCTGGGTCCAGCAGAGCATCAGTTAATTAAAGTCCATTCATCCCTTGTGTGGGTCCCACATGACTGTGAGCCAAGGGGTCACAGACAGGTGCACCCCCTGTAATAGGAGAGCCAGGAGCTCTACACACCAGAGAGAGTACTTACTCTGTTTAGAAGTTTAAATATTCAGGTTTTTGTACACTTGCCTATTCTGGCCACAGACTCACTTTCAGGTGTGACTGACAGGTAGGTAAGCACCTTCCCAAGTCACTCAGACCTTCCTGGGCATGCGTCCAAACTGCCAGTCTCTTCCCCCAACAATTAGCAGGGAACTGACTTGGAGAGCGTTAAATTAGCAAAGCGGTATAAATGGCATGCCTATAGTACCTAGTCTTCCCTTTACTCCTTTCCTGGTATATAATAACCAGATTATTTTAATGGCATAGCTAGGATGGTCTTCACTTTTGTTTGATCAACATTAAACAATATGCATTAATACAAGAAGGGGCCAATGGGGGAAACAAGGGGACACATGCAATATTTTCAACAATAAAGATTTCATTTAAAAAAAAGAAGCATGTCTTACTTTTTAAAGAGAACACTCTTATTCAACAATCCACTAAAAATATAGTGATTTGTAAAAGCAGGAGAGAAAACCTTCTTTAGAAATTCTTGCCTAAAACTATGTTTAAAACAACAACAACAACATTATGATGCATGTTTTCAAATCTTTGCACAAGTACTGTAATTTTAGAATAAGAGGCACATCCTATCTAATAAAGAGGGAATATGCAAATTGACTGTCACACCAATGCAAAGATGGCGGTGCCCACAGCAGAGGCGGGGTTTCCGTAACACAAGATGTCTGCGCTCACAGAGGAGGCGGGGTTTCCGTAACACAAGATGACTGCACCCACAGGGGAGGCTGAGTTCCTGTAACGAGCCTTAACGAGCAATCAGGAGAGATCTGAGGCTGTGTGGTGCTGGGCCCGGGCAGGGGACCTGAGGCTGTGCCCCCAGCCCAGCAGGGCTTGACAAGGGTGGGGCGGACCATGTCTGGATCTCGCCCAATAGGGGTGGGGCCGGCTAGGTCTGGGTCTCCACAATTTTGAGGCACTGCAGGTGGGCGGGACTTGACTCTGGGTCCTGCGGTGTGCCCCAGACTCTGACAAGAGGAAGATTTTCATATTCATTTTACTAATTTTCTTTCATTCCTGACACTTCTATTATAGAGAAAGGGCAAATAATAATATTAAAATATTTTCTCTAATTAATCCCCTTTTCATGTGCACAAATTTCATGCACTTGGCCACTAGTATTATTATAAATAATTTGAAGTGCTCAACAACACTATTTTTGGATTCAGATAGACAGTGTGGTGTTATTTCTAGGTCTGTCCAGTGTGACCTTGGCTATAGTGTGACTTTATCCTGAATTGCCACTCTAAAAGTTTGTTTTTCATCTTGATTGAGAAAGGGTTGTAGATTGGGTAATGTAAACATAAAGGGATTAATGTGCATAAAATCCATCATGAAATAAGTCTTTAATAAATACCTGCTATTATTATATTAATAATCTAAACAATGGTCATTATAATTAATGCAAACTATTTCAGGAAACATGCATAAACTCTAGAACATTATCTACAAACCCACTGAAATAGCTTTGTCCTACTAAACAGACATGAGGGCACTCACTTATGCAAGCAATTGCAATTAACCATGCATTCCAATTCTATTAAATTGCACCCTTCATCAGAAATATTGGAGGAGGATATGCTCTCTTGATTTCTGAAAAAAAAAGGCATTCATCCCATGCTTACTTGTGTGTGGATGCTTTATTTCCTTTAGAAGAGATCAAATTAGCAATTAACTCATTCAAAAGCAGAAACAGCCTCCTGAGAAGCATTATAAGGTCTTATGTGGTAAAAAAGAGAGAGAGAGAGAAAGTTAGTAATTATCACAATAATAGATGAGGTTAAATAAAGGGATTGCCCTGAATCAGAAAACAAACAAACAAAAAAAACCCCCACAGAATTAAATATATGTGTTTTTATTTGTTTCATTTTTTAATGGATTGATTTTTTTTCTTTATTGATTAAGGTATTACATATGTGACCTTATTCCCCTGGTGCCCCCCCACTTCCCCGCACAGCACATGCCCTCACTCCCCTAGTGTCTATGTCCATTGGTTATGCTTATATGCATGCATACAAGTCCTTTGGTTGATCTCTCCCCCTTCCCCCGACCCTTTCCTGCCTTACTTCTGAGGTTTGATGTTGTGATTGATGCTTCTCTGTCTCTGGATCTGTTTTTTGTTCATCAGTTTATGTTATTCATTATATTCTACAAATGAGTGAGATCATGTGATATTTATCTTTCTCCAACTGACTTATTTCGCTTAGAAATAATGTTCTCCAGGTCCATCCATACTGTTGCAAATGGTAGGAGTTCCTCCTTTTACAGCAGTGTAGTATTCCATTATGCACCACAGTTTTTAATCCACTCATCAACTGATGGGCATTTAGGCTTATTCTAAATCTTAGCTATTGTAAATTGTGTTGCTATGAACATAGGGGTACATATATCCTTTCTGATTGGTGTTTCTAGTTTCTTGGGATATATTCCTAGAAGTGGGATTACTGGGTCAAATGGGAGTTCCATTTTTAGTTTTTTGAGGAAACTCCATACCGTTTTCCACAGTGGATGCACCAGTCTGCATTCCCACCAGCAGTGCACAAGGGTTCCTTTTTCTCTGCATCCTCGCCAGCACTTGTCATTTATTGGTTTGTTGATGATAGCCATTCTGACCAGTGTGAGATGGTACCGTATTGTCATTTTGATTTGCATCTCTCGGATGATTAGTGACTTTGAGCATGTTTTTATATGTCTCTTGGCTTCCTTATGTCCTCTTTTAAAAAGTATCTATTTAGGTCCGTTGTCCATTTTTTTAATTGGGTTGTTTATCTTCCTTTTGTTAAGTTATATGAGTTTCCTGTAAATGTTGGAGATAAAACCCTTATCGGAGATAACATTGGCAAAAATGTTCTCCCATGCAGTGGGCTTTCTTGTTGTTTTGTTGATGGTTTCTTTTGCTGTGCAGAAGCTTTTTATTTTGATGTAGTCCCATTTGTTTAATTTCTCTTTAGTTTCCATTGCCTTAAGAGCTGTATTGGTGAAGATATTGCTTTGGCATATGTCAGAGATTTTGTTGTCTCTGGATTCCTCTAAGGTTTTTATGGTTTCCTATTTTAAGTTTAAGACCTTTATCCATTTTGAGTTTCTTTTGTGTATGGTGTAAGTTGGTGATCTAATTTCATTTTTTTGCATGTATCTGTCCAATTTTCCCAACATCATTTATTGAAGAGACTGTCTTGTCTTCATTGTATGTTCTTGCCTCCTTTGTGGAATATTAATTGAGCATAGTGTTTTGGGTTGATTTCTGGGTTCTCTATTCTATTCCATTGGTTTATATGTCTGTTCTTGTGCCAGTACTAGGCAGTTTTGAGAACAGTGGCTTTGTAATACAGCTTGATATCTGGTATTGAGATTCCCTCCTACTTTGTTCTTCTTTCTCAGGATTGCTGCAGCTCTTCGGGGTCTTTTTTCATTCCAGACGAATTTTTGGAGAGTTCTTTCTAGGTCTGTAAAATATGCCATTGGGATTTTAATGGGGATTACATGGAATCTATAGATAGCTTTGGGTAGTATGGACATTTTAATGATGCTGATTCTACCAATTCGTGAACATAGTATTTCCTTCCAATTGTTTATGTCTTCCTCTATCTCTTTTTTCAGTGTCTTGTAGTTTTCCGAGTACAGGTCTTTTACCTCCTTAGTTAAGTTTATTCCTAGGTATCTTAATTTTTTTGGTGCAATGGTAAATGGGATTGTTTTTTTAATCTCTCTTTCTGTAAGTTCACTATTGGTATATAAAAATGCCATAGATTTCTGGGTGTTAATTTTGTATCCTGCTACATTGCTGAATTCATTTATTAAGTCTAATCATTTTTTGGTGGAGTCTCTAGGCTCACAAATATGTGTTTTTAATAGGAAATAGGATAGGCTTGTTCTTTTGTAAGTTTTAAAATTCTGTATGAAAGTACACTGGCTTCTGTAGTATAATTGTAACATATAATTAAATACATGTGGAAAGAAAATTATCATTTCAGCTTATTAGTATTGAAAGAAATAACAGCTTTTATTGTCATGTGATGAGAAAATTGCATTGTAACTTTCATTATCAGTCAAAACAACTCTCAAATCTAAAAAAAAAAAATAGAAAAAAAGAATAAAAGTTTCTAAAGTTGACAAAAAGAGTGAATGCTGTTTGATGAAAATTGAAGACTAAAATGTCCACATATGATTGTTGATATTGAAATCTTAGACATAGATAAATTGTAATTTTGGTTAAATTCAAAATGTACTATTTGGTTTCTACTTACAATATAAAATAATTTTCCCATTTAAAATATACAAACTCTATTTTGTTATAATTTAACTTTTTTATTCCTCATCAGCATCCTATATATTTTTTTCTCCTGTTATGTGTTGAATGTGTGTGTCTGTCCAAAATCCGTATGCTGAAACCCTAACCCTGATATGATGGCATAAGATGGGCCTTTGTAAGGTAATCAGGATCAGATAAAGTTAAGAGGTTAAAGTCTTCCTGAATGAAATTAGTGTTTTTATAAGACCTACAAGAGACCATGCTTCCGGTGTCTGCTCCAGGCAATGGGAGGGTACCAGGAGCAGTTGGCAGTCTGTAAGCTAGAAAAGGCTCCTCACCAGAACCCAATCATACTGACACCCTGATTGATCTCAGAATCCCGTCTCTAGAACTGTGAAAAATCATTTTTGTTGTTTATAAGCTACCCCTCCTAGGACAGTTTGCTATATCAGTGGAACTAAGACAATATCCCTTTTAAATATTTGGCTTCTTTCCGCTTAATCCCCACTGAGTGCAGTCAATCCAGTCAATTAAATTTCTAACCACATTTCTTAGCCAAGATTCCCTCATCCTCCCATATACTTGGCATATTTTCTTTTGTGTTGTAAATCCTCCGATTTCTTTTATCTCTTTTTAGTATTTTCATTGTGGGATTAATTATACTATTCTAATGAAGCTTCCTGATTTTTTTTTTAAGCCTTCAAAGTCTGTTACATGATATAAAGCTGTAAAACCAAATAACTTCCTGCTGGCCTCAGCTTATCCATTTCTCCAGGCTGAATAATGCTCTCAGTGGGATAAAAAGGTAAGCATTCAAGTAGGTCAGGGATTTTCTTACAAATAGCATCGCCACTCTATTGCTCCACTATAGAAAATAACAGGAACATGTTTTTATCTGATTGCGAAGCCTTTGGCATCTTCTGTACACTTTCAGGGCTGCAGGCCACAGTGGAATAGGTTGAATTAATCTCTTAGGTTTAAGCTTATTTATCAAAAAGGAAATAGGCTGTATGTTAAAGTCTTAGGTCAAGCCCTGTGCTTTCACTACTCCTTTTCACCTTCCTACAACTGAGATGTGACTTAATAATGTCAGTACACATTGAATAATGCTTTCCATCTGCCTTATGATGGCAGAGAACAGTAAGACATTGTGTAAATTTTGAGAGATATAATATCATTAATGTAAGTATGAATCCAGGAACAGGAGTGTAGAAAGACTTAACTATCTTCAGGGAATTCAATAAAAATTGAAGTGCAGATTTGGTTCTATTAAAAGAAAATGCAGCCCTGGCCAGTGTGGCTCATTTGGTTGAATGTCAACCCATGTGCCAAGAGGTTGCTGGTTCAATTCCTGGTCAGCAGACAGGCCCAGATTGCTGGCTCCATTCCTAGTAGGGGGCTTGCAGGAGGCACCTAGTTGATGTTTCTCTCTCATCCTCTCTTCCTCTCCCTCTCTCTCTCTAAAAAAAAAAAAAATCATTAAACATATTGTTTTTAAAAAAGAATTATATATATATATATATATATATATATATATATATATATATATGCATATATATACTACCTAAATATTAATTCATATTTTAGGTAGTGTCATAATCCAGAATTCTTAGAGTAGACATGAGACATGGTATTACCAAATTATTTCTTCAATAAATATTGAATGTTAAATTATATGCCCTTGAGTAAGTTCACAATTGTTCTTTTGGGTAGATCAGTTCAGATTCCCTAAATGTAGCTAGTGGAAAGTAATGGCATACTTTTCAGAGGCCTGCTTGTTTGTCAATGCTAATCCAGTGGTGATAGTCTCAGACAAATTTACTAAGTTTGAAAAATGTATCCTTGTCCAACTACTACTTTTAAAACTTTCTCAAGTCAGGACATCTCCCCTCCCTTTTCCCCCAAGGCCAGCTCCAATTCATCTATTTGTATCACTTACTTTCTTTTCAACGTCTATGTTTTCCTACAAGCATTTATTGAAAATCCACTCGAGGAACCCCTCGGTTCCTGCATAGAAGAACTGTGGCTAATAAGTTATATATTTAATATAAAATAGATATTTTCTATTTTTAAGTACTACAGCTTTTGAACACTTGAAAAAGTAAAAAAAACTAAACAAACTAAAATGGTATGTGAGTATCAGAAATTATTCACAGGAAGATTATCAATTATAACGATCATTGGAAATCAACAAGGAAGCTTGTTAAAATGTAACTTTCTGGGCTCAACCACAGACATTTTGAAAGTGTAGATGGCACTTAATAACCTGCATTTTTAACAGTTAATATGGAAAGCCTAATAGCTAACTCATGATTGAAAGTTTAATAGTAAATGGCACTCTGAATAATATACTGACCACAATTTGAGACACACTGATTTAAGCTTTGTCATATTTTGGGGGTGAACATGCTAGCTGTGGGAGAGAAGATCCACCGGGGAAAATACAGAGAAGAACAGTTTGAAACGTATAGCAGACTGTTGGCACAATGAGTTAAGTAACCACCACCACTAATTTTGGTGATTTATAATAGCAATGAATTATTCTTCTAGATTTATGTTGGTCTCAACTGGCCAGCTCTGTTTAGGACTTCAGCTACCTAAGGGAATCTCTAAATTTTAAGCAATTGTGTGAGGCTCAAGGCCCCCCTTCCCCCCTCCCCCCCAAGGCATGAATTTTTGTGCACCAGGCCTCTAGTTCAAATATAATTTAATAAAAAGTCTTGTTAATGAGGTGTAAAGATGATAACTAGATAACAGAAATGTATTATCCCTATGCTCTGAACATCCATGAGGAGCCCTGTTATGAACTGAATGGTGTTCTCCTAAAATTTACTGGTTGAACCTAGCCCCCAGTGTAACTATATTTGAGGATAGGAGGTAATTAACATTAGATGAGGCCATAAGAGTGGTTCCTTAATTCAATTGGAATGGTGCTCTCATAAGGAGAAGAAGAGACATCATGGATGCACATGCACAAAGGAAAGGCCATGTGAGGACATAACCAGAAGGTGGCCATCTGCAAGCCAAGGATACAGATCTAAGGAGAAATACACATTTTCAGCACCTGGATCTTCTCCTTCTAGCATCCAGAACTGTGGGCAAATATGCTAGTATATCTGTTGTTGAAGCTACTGAGTCTGTGATACTAATCAGACAAACACTGCTCTATGGAACTGAAATTTAGACTTCTAAGGAACTTAGTTCCGTGGGCATTTGAGGAACCATTTCTGGTGAGTAAAGTCTTAATAAAATTTAAAAAAAAAATCACATTTTTTGAAGTCATGCTACATCAAAGTTGTTTTGTAAAATTAATTTTTTTGGAATTGTGAGCATAATAGTTCCTTGAATGCATAGATTTCTTTGAAAATTACATTCAATAATTATTTAATTATCAAAATAGTATTGCATTTTTGTTTTTCCCAAAGAAACTAAATCGATTAACATCAAAACCAGTAAATAAAAGTTTAAGAAGGAAGGAAAGATTAGAATATAAAATATGGTTCTAGGTAGGAATGCCTAATACATCAAATATCATTAATAATGACAACAATACTGATTTCAGAGAGAGGATGGAAGAGGGCAAGAGAGATAGAAAGATTGATGAGAGAGAAACTTTGATTGACTGCCTCCTGCATGCCTCCTACCTGGGATTGAGCCCGAAACCCAGGCATGTGCCCTGATTGTGACTCAAACTGGCAACCTCCTGGTGCATGGGATGACACTAAGCCAACTGAGCCACATAAGCTGAGTTATATTGTCCTTCTTGATAAGACAAATTCTAATAAAACAAAGATGCAAATCAAGTGAAATAGGATGCTAAATATTTTTCAAATACAGGCAAAGACTTTTAGAGATGAAAATACAGTCAGTCTGAAGCAATAATAGGACCAGTGGGAAGACTTAAAGGATGCCACTAGAGCCCTCATTAGGGCTGAAAACCTACCAATAAATTGATAAGCCACCAAAATAACAATTTACACCTAAGAAATCTGCAAAAAGAAGTCATAGTGTCCACATATAATGGGAACAATTGTAAATTTTTACACAGTTATAAAAATATGATTTCAAAAATTTTGATCACTATAAAAAATTACAGTTACTACTATCTACTGCAAATGTTTAGGAGTTTCAGGAAAGCTTTACTCTATATGTGCAAGAATACATAGCAAATTATTATGAGAGTTGTAAATCATCAGGTTACATGGAATGAATTATAAAGAGTTTAAATATATAAAATCTCTTCCAAAAATAATCTCAGTTTAAGCATTACACAACCTTGCTTGTAAGGGTTCTTTGCCAACAACATTTACTGTCAGGTTCATTCCTTGTTTTCTTCAGTGGTTCCTCTCCTGACTCTTCTGACCTCCCTGTTTCTTACATTTCTCTCACTTCACTGTCCCATTGAAAAAACACATTTGCCTTTTTTTTTCTCCTGCTACACAGAATTCTCTCTCTCTCTCTCTCTCTCTCTCTCTCTCTCTCTCTCTCTCTCTCTTTCTCTCTCTCATTCTTGCCCACATCCAAATGCCACATAAGGCAACATATCACAACATATTTTACAATAAGCACAATTTATTTACCTAAAAAATATGATGAAGACAGTGCTAGAACCAGGTCACCCAGATTATTGGGTGTGTTCCCAACTCCACATTCAGTAGCATCACCTTGGCAGCTTTAAATCAGTGCATGTGTGGGGCGGGGGGCGAGGGAGGCATTTAGATAATGGAAATGAGCAAGTCAGGGTTTGTTGTTTCCCCTGGTGTGTCAGCTGTTCATCATAAAATGTCATTACACTGGAGCTATTTGTTATTAAATGTTATTAGCAAAGATGAGAGTATTACCTAACATTTAAAGGTTCGTTATGGACTGATAGTCTAAGCATTTTACATACGTTAAATCAATTAGTACTGGAATAATCATCGGGAGTAGGTACTAGAATTATCCTTAGTGTGAAATGATGATACTGAGGTCAGAGATGTTGGATCTCATTCAGGACAATACTTCTCGTAAGTGCTGGAGAAGCAATATGAAAATTTGCATCAGCCAAAGTCTGAGCAACAAAAGCTTAGGACATTGGAAAAGGAACGTCATGGAGTCATAAGACCTAAGTGAAACTAACTTATAGTCCATTCTTGAACTTTGACCTTGGGAATTTTCTTTTCTTTTATATGAGACTAAATTTCCCCAACTAAAACTACACAGAAAAGACTGTCTTTCAGCATTCTTTAGGAAATCGTTTTGTAAAGTTCTTCAGTAGCCTAAAGTATGTAATGCATTGAAAATGTTTAGCAAAAATCTAAGTAAACAGTGTATGTGTAATAAAAGACAGGTAAATCAAGGCCTATTTGTTGTAACAGGGCCTAAAAGAGTAAAATATTTTGATCTGATAAAGTAACCAAAGGTCTAATGTTGTTGCTTTTTAAGTGATAGCCTGAAATTTAAAGGTAAAAATTTAGACTAAAAGATGACATAGTAAAGAGATTTTTTATTATACTTCTTAAAACCCATGAAAAATGACAAGAATATTGCCCTGCACAGTACTGTTCAGTGGCCTGCACACCAAAGGGTTGTGGGTTTGCTCCCCGCCCCAGTGGCTGTATGTGCTGGAGGCAATCAGTTGATGTGTCTTGACACATTAATATTTCTCTCTCTCTCCCTCTCTCTCTCTCTCTCTACCTCTTTCCCTCCCTTCCTCTCTTTCTGAAAAGCAATGGAAAAAATATCCTCAAGTGAGGATTAACAACAAACAAACAAATAAACAAAAAGATGACCAAAACATTAAATAATAGGCAAAAATATTTCTCATAAAATTGTTACATAAAATGAACCCAAACCCAAGATAGTAAACTGCATATTGCTATATATATATAGTTCATGTACAATGGAGGATACTTGTTCAGATTTTCCACAACATATATATATAAAAGTAAAATTTGTAGTCTTGAAAAAAAAAAAGTAAACAATTAATGGAAGAAAATGAGTTTAATGACATGAGTGGATGAAGAAGAGCGCCTTATTATTTCAAATTCTTTAGCCTGAGTGTGTAATAGAAGTATATAATTTTTTGCTATGTGATTTCCAAGAAAGTGGAGAGAGTATATACAGTCTTCCCTCCTTATCTGTAGGGAATATGTGCTAAAGCCCTAGTGGATGCCTGAAACCACAAATAGTACTGAATCCCATGTCTGTATATATACAAGGCTAAGTGACCAACCATTTGTACCTCTGACCATCTGACCCACCAACTGGCCAGTACATATGACACACACTGGCAATTTAAAAATAAATGTTGACTCGTGCATGTGCGATACATATAAAGCTCTCGCTGGAGCCAATCGCACGCATGTGTCTTAATCTGTCATTGTCGATCGTGAATTTGGTTGTTTTTGTTGACATTCTGAAGCTGAAAGAAAGCAAAGATTTTCACACCCATTTGAGTGATGATTCCATTGATTCAGCAGTTGATGCTGAAAAGGAAAACTTTCCCATCCAATTTCTTAATAGTATTACTCCTTCGGGAATGCTGTGTCATAAATTAACATTGAAAGGAGGCACAATCATAATGCTACTAAGAAATTGTAATAGTAAAATGGGGTCTTTGTAATGGTACTAGGTTTATTATCAAAAGATTGGGACCTAACATAATCAAAGCTGAGGTATTAACAGGATCTGCGGAAGGAGAGGTTGTTCTGATTCCAAGAATTGATTTATCCCCATCTGACACTGGCCTCCCATTTAAATTAATCTGAAGACAGTTTCCCATGATGCCAGCATTTGCGATGGCTATTAATAAATCACAAGGACAAACTCTAGACAGAGTAAGAATATTCCTACCTGAATCCATTTTTGGACATGGTCAGTTATATGTTGCTTTCTCTTGAGTTTGAAGAGCATGTGACATTAAAGTTAAAGTTGTAAATACTTCACAAAGGAAATAGGTCAAGCACTCTGAAAGTTTTTTTTTTATTCTTAATGTGGTACACAGGGAGATATTAGTATAAGTTTAATTAATTTATCAGTCATTGTTCTTACCAATGTTACTTTTATATAATGTTTTATTGTTATATCATGTTGTTATTGTTTATTTATTAATCAATGTATATATTATTTTCATATACATTTTACTAATTTTTTTTCATCTCTGACACTTCTATTATAGAGAAAGGGCTAATAGGTAACTGAAATCATGGAAAGTGAAACCATAGATTAGATGTGACCAATGTATCCCCACCATTGTGATATTAGGTTTGGCTATAAGACTTGCATAGACGCTGGGAATGCCAGAAAATGTGACATTTTGTACATGTTTTAAATGTGGTTCCGTGGTTATCTTTGTTTTTGTCATAGCTCCTCCTCCTCCCCCATATTGAGGCCTTTCTTACATAGCTCAGGCTCTAACACCACTCCAGGCTCTCTTGCACCAAACCTCTGCACCCCATGCCACTTTGGACACCCTTCCATCTCAGTCAGAATGCCAGTACTCTGCACTGCTTGCTCCCCATCCAGCACTCCCCCTTCAACCCTATAACCGGCCTGCCTACCTTCCCCTATCCTGTGACTTCTCACCTTACTCATGATAGAATATTCCCCAGCAGCCTGGCACTCTGCCACTTTGTAGGCCAACCCCATTAGCCTCACACACCATGATCGGGATCACCACGGTATCCCCAACTGCTAGGCCTGCAGCACTCCATCATGACTTTTGTTTTTCACTTTTCTATAAGGAAAGGGAAATGGGTAAAAAGCCAGTGGGCATGGGGAAGAGGAATAGTCATGATAGGGTTTGGGGTAAGGTTGAGACATGATCTTACATTTTAAAGAATCTCGCATTTGCCATAGAGTGGAGAGTTCAAGACCAATGTGAGAACACTACTCAGAAGTCTCATGCAGCTCTCCAGAGACATCATGGCACCTTGGATAGTGTGGAGGTGAAGAAAGTTAGTAAGGTCTGGTCTGTAGACATATTTTAAAGGTCAATCCAAGAGGATTAGATCATTTCACCACCTTAAGAACCTAGGTATTTAGAATTGCTATTTACTGACATTGCAGCCACTGTATAAAATTAGGTTGGGGAGGAATCTGAATAGCTTGGTTTCAAGTATATTAGACATTCAAGAAGAACCATTGATTGGATAGAGGAATATGTAAGGTTGATGCTCAGGAGATATGCCAGAGCTTACATTATAAATTAAAAATTAGGTTGCCTCTACTCAACCTCGTTTGCATAATGAAATTGTTCATGTAATGAAAGAAAGTGGCTAAAGGAAATATTGAAAACTTACATATAATAGTAACTATTGAAAACTGAGAAAAATCATACAAAAAACTACCAAAAAAAACCATTCCAAGCTTTTGATGGTTTCCAAGGTAAATTTTCCAAAATTTCGATTAACAAAATAATTATGATGCTATTCACAATACTCCATACACAAAACATCAAGAAATATTACATTTAATTTTTGAACTCAAGCTTTCATATAATAACAAAATTTATACATAGGAACACCATTAAGACAGAAAAACTGACATTATAGATTCAACTTAATGATCAATATAGCACAATCCTTTGATGTAAGTTTGGTAATTCGAATACAGTGATTATATGCATGTGTTATCTGATCATTTGAAGGTTATTAATTGATATATAAGTATATCATTAACCTAATCAATAAATCGAAAGAGAAAAAATAATCAGTGGACTCCATAAATGATGAAAAGAGCTTTTTAATGTTTAACTGGGAATCAATGCTGACTTTCATTTAATGAAACAAGAACAGATGGCTTTTTATCCAATGGCTATAGATAGATATAATATATGAATACATAAATATAAATATTCAAAAGTCAGCTGGATTCGAAATGGAGAATCACTGAAGATTTTTCCGTCTCATAGTCCAGGACAGTACAAGGATATCTACCCTGATCTTTATTAGTTAGTATTATTTGAGGAGTACTATCTGAGATGCTTTGATGTGAAAACTAAATATAATATAAAAATATTGCAGAAAAACGATTAAAGAGCAATACAAAGTACAAATATATGGATAAATCTAAATAAATTTGATGCAATAATACCAATAACTTGGAGTTTAAATACATCTATAGTTTTTACACATGAGAGCGATAACAGAAGGTAAGAAATTAGTAAATGAAGTTTTAATGATCTAATTTTTTGCATTACTTGAAAGTTACAAAAAAAGTTCTTAAAATAACACTTGAATTTATTAAAAAGTATCTTATACATTTTAGGGTAGCCTCAAGTAGAACAGTATTTTAAAAATATATATCACAAATAAGTAGAGTAAAACTAATAGAGTAAAAATGGAATCATAAATACAATAATTAAACCAAAAGAAGACAAGAAATCAGATAAACAGGACTTAAAGAGGGCAGAAAATGTTAAGTGTGTAGTATGTTCTGCCAGATTCTTCAACTGAATGACAAGATTTTCAGGTTGGGAAGTAGAGGTAAATAATGGGCTGCCTAGGAGAGATATATCTAAATTACCTAAACAGAAAGGATGAACTATAAACAATGGAAAAGCATACAGTATAAACACTAATCAAAAGGAGCCTGGATATCAGAAAAAGTAGATATTAAAGTTGAAACATTACCAGAAATAAAGAACAATCTTTAAGAATAGTTTTTGCATATCACCAATACATCAGATATAGCACATTTCTATCTGTATAAATATAACATCCATTCAAAATAAATACTTTTCATAAAACTATTGATAATAAGAGCTTCAATAATACAAAAAAGGTTATTTGAAATATCTGCTAGTCATCATACTTAATGTCTCATTATTAAAATATTTTCTCAGAATTTTGAGGAATCAAGGACATACTTTATTACATGCTTTCAACATCATTCTCAATCTTCTACCATATAGAAAGACAAAAAAATTCTTTCTTATTCCCTATTTAACACTGAAGAAGAAAAATCAATTACAGGCAGATAACAGATGAAAATTGAAAAGGTAAAACAATAAATCTTCCAGAAATGTACAAAGGAGAATGACTGCATGAACTTGGGGAGAAATATTTCCTAGGTCACATGAAGCACTAACCATAAGTTAAGAGATTGGTTAATAGGTCTCCAACAAAATTAGAAAAAGGCTATCACAAAATACAATTAAGACAGTGAAAAGGTAAACTACTGTGTAGAAGATACTTGCATTTGATGTAACCAGAAAAGGACTACAAATCAATTCTTAAAAAGACAATCAATTCAAAAGGTAAATATAGCCCTGACTAGTTTGGCTCAATGGATAGAGCATCGGCCTGCGGACTGAAGGGTCCCAGGTTCGATTCCGGTCAAGGGCATGTACCTTGGTTGCGGGCACATCCCCAGTGTGGGGTGTGCAGGAGGCAGCTGATTGATGTTTCTCTCTCATCGATGTTTCTAGCTCTCTATCCCTCTCCCTTCCACTCTGTAAAAAATCAATAAAATATATCAAAAAAAAGTAAATATATATGTCTCTATATCCTATATAATAAAAGGGCAACATGCAAATTGACCCTAATGAAGGAACAACCAGAAATGACCAGTCGCTATGACGTGCACTGAACACCAGCGGGGAGATGCTCAATGCAGGACCTGCCCCATGGTGGTCAGTGTGCTCCCACAGGGGAAGCTTCACTCAGCCACAAGCCGGTCTGACAGCTGCAAGTGAAGTGGCAGTGCTGGGAGCCTCTCCCGCCTCCTCAACAGCACTAAGGATGTCCAACTGACAGCTTGGGGAGTGGGCCTAAGCTGCAGTTGGACATCTCCTGAGGTCTCCCGGGCTGACAGAGGGATGTCTGACTGCCAGCTTAGGCCCAATCCCCCGGGAAGCAAGCCTAAACTGGCAGGTGGACATCCCCTGAGGGGTCCCAGACTGCAAGAGGGCACAGGCCGGACTGAGGGACCCCTCCGATTGCACGAATTTTTGTGCACCAGGCCTCTAGTCCTATATAATTCTATATAATAAAAGGCTAATATGCAAATCAACTGAACAGTGGAAGGACCGGTCACTATGATGTACACTGACCACTAGAAGGCAAATGCTCAACGCAGGAGCTTCCCCCTGGTGATCAGTGTGCTCCCACAGGGGGAGCGCTGCTCAGCCAGAAACCAGGCTCATGACTGGAGATCACAGCAGCAGTGGCAGGAGCCTCTCTCACCTCCGTTGCAGGCTGGTGGTAAGGAGCGAGTGGTCCCAGACTGCGAGAGGGATGTCTGCTGGCAGGCAGACATCCCCGAAGGGGTCCCAGACTGCGAGAGGGCACAGGCCAGGCTAGGGAACCCCCCTCAGTGCACGAATGTCATGCACGGGGCCTCTAGTCTATATTATAAAAAGCCAGTGGCTATAACTCTGGAACGCTGAAATGACCAAACGACTGGTCACCAGAAGGTGCATTGATGGGTCTCACAGCGTGGCAGGTCTCGGTCTGGGTCCCGCCAACACAGCAGGAGTCAGTCTGGGTCCTTCCAGCACAGCGGGTCTGGGTCTTGTTCAATTTCGCATGCTGGGCCTCTAGTATTTATATAAAATACTTAATAGCAAATCACAAGAGAGCACAATAGACAGATTATGATATATCAAATATCTAATAAAGGTAGAGGTATTTTCTTATGTTTGTAAAGATTTCTTGCATCAAAAATATGATTATTCCTGGGGTGAGGGCTGAGGGTGGGGGCAGGCTGGGAGAGGTCAATGGGGGAAAAGGGGAACATATATAATACAAATATTATTTTTCTTGATTACATTTTTGTAAGTGATGTTCTATAGGACCATTGCTTACTTATGATAATTTGTCAAGATATGCTTGGCTTCTTCTACAGTTGGGGCAGCGATATTGATTTTCCTTTTTCTTTTTTAGCTCTAAAAAGCATACCAACAGTATTTCACTCACATTTTTTTGTATTTTAATTTGATCTCAACATTTATAATTTGTCCTAATGGTATGGTCAGCATTCTCTGATCTAATAAGAGGTCATGCAGAAAGATATACATTCTTTATTACTGAAAGTACTGCCAAACCATCTCTCCCTGAAAATGAGGATGATTTGGCAATACTTTTTTTTTTCCTTCTTTGCAATATACTCAATTATAATTGCAGTGAAAATCTTAGACCCCATGCCAGGGTTCCTGTATTAGTGAATATAATGCTTCTATATTTCATTTTTTTCTTGCTCAGACATTTGGCTGTACCTGCTTTACCTGTGATGAATCTTGAGTGAGCCCGTTGGTAACCAGGATAATTAGCAGGAGCATATTTTTAGTGGGTTTTGGTGGATAAGTATATATCTACAAACAACATTTAGCGTTTTTCAAAAGTCTGTGTAACTCTTAGCTGGGCTCACAAAACTCATAGCATAATTTAATTGTTTAAAAATGAAATTTGATTGGGTATAGAGATTCTGAATGCATTAATTTTAAGCTATTTTTAATGAAATAGAATTAAAGAAGAATTAAATTTAAATAACTTGTATTTATATATTTTATATTGAATACTTAAAATAAAAATAGCAAAGAAACAGTCAATGAGACATGGTAATATCATCTATATCATATACATATTTTAAAAATAGCTGGATTGTGTCCAGCTAATGTTCAGAAAGTTAAAGCAATTAGCAAATTAACTGTTGAGTTGCTATTGGACTTCTTTCTCTAAGGCTAAGATAATGTTGCTAGCTATACAAAGAAAGTCTTTGAATTTTACTAGCCTAAATTGATTACGAGGGAACTCAGCTAAGCAAACACATTTTTATCTGTTGACATTTAATCAAGCCAGAAGTTTTTATTTATTTATTTGTACAAAGCATTACATACACTTGGAATGTTTTTCTCCTCTCTCATTGAAATTAACCACAGTGTGCTCTTTATGCATAATATAATTAGGCATCCATACAGACATTTCAGATACGTGAAATCAAGGGGAAAGAAAAAAGAGGGAAAATGTCTTTGTATTAATCAAATGTTTCATATGTCCATGATTGTGTTAGGTATAAACATTTTAACTCAATATTTAAACATAAGACCAGAAGCTATAAAACTCCTAGAAGGAAAAATATGGAAAAAACTCTTTGACATTGGCCTCCACAACAATTATTTTTGGACATGATACCAAAAGGACAAACAACAAAAGCAGAAATTAACAAGAGGGACTATAAACTAAAAGGCTTCTGGACAGCAAAAGAAACAAACAAAATAAGAAGACAACCTATAGAATGGAAGAAAAGAAATGGCAAATCATGTATCTGATAAAAGGTTAATAACCAAAATACAGGAGTTGGCAAAAGTAAGTTAGTAATAATAAAAATAATAGATACAACAATTAATAAATAATAATGCAAGGATACACTGCATTTCATGGACTTACAACTATAAACCTACTTTTGCACACCCCTGTATATAAACAACTCATATAACTCAACAGCAATAATAACAGCAAATCCAATTAAAAAATAGGCAGAGAGAATGAATAAACATTTTTCCAAAGAATACATACAAATGGCCAACATGCACATGAAAAGATGCTTAACATCACTAATCACTAGGGAAAAATCAAATCAAAATCACAATGAGATATCACCTCACATCTATTAGAATGGCTGTCATCAAGAAATAAGAAATAATAAGTGTTGTCAAGGATACATATAAAAGGGAAGTCTTGTGCACTGTTGTTGGGATTGTAAATCGGTTCAACTACTGTGGAAAACAGTGTGGAGGTTCCTGAAAAATAGAACAATAATATTATCTAGTAACCCTACTTCTGAGCATATATCCAAAAGAAATTAAAACATGATACCAAAAAGTCTATACTCATAATGAATATATGTTTATTTCAGCATTATTCACAATAGCCAAGATATGGACAAACTCTAAGTGTCTATAAATGGACGAATTAAGAAGTTGTGATATATTTAAGAATAATGAGCCATGGAAAAAAAGGAAATTATAATTTTAGAGAATATTATAACAAGAGATTTAAATATATTTTTCTGCCAAATCACATGAGAATTGCACTTTCATATTCAGTTACAATGACTGATAGAAATGTTTATGTTTAACAGTCCATTTTTATTTGGTTTCACTTTGTTTTCTAGCTTATTTCCCACTTTTCATCTTTAGTATACCTATGCTAAATTAATTATAAATATTTATGAAGAACCTGAATGTTTATTCTTTAACTAATACAAAAATAAAATGGTGATACAATTTTAACAGCTTTTGGTTGAAAATGAAATGTACAGGTTATTGTTACTAAGAACAACAAAGAAGCCCTATTTTTATCATCAATTAAAATGTAGTCTAAAAAGAAAACAAGAAACATATTGCAAATATTTGAAGTGTTATTCTATACAGTTATGAATATCGGATCAATGAATGTATACAACAGTAATGGATATTTAAATGTAAAATGGAGTCAAATTAGCAGTAATTAAAGTTCTTTAGAAATTTTATATGTAGTAGTAAGTGGTTAAATTAGCATGCTAAAAAAAAAAAAAAAAAGCTAAGTGATGCTGTGCTCAGGATATTTTAGAAAAAAGAAAAATATCCTATGCTGAGAAGTTGGAGACTTCTTAAGAATTTAAAAATTTTAAGATCCCATGATTGTATTAAACATCTTCAAAGTTATAGTAATTTTTAGTAGTATTGAATACCTTTCCATGACTTAAGAATAAATGAGAGATCTAGGTAGATTGATTTCTACAGTTTCATCAAGTAACAAATGACTCAGATGTACTTTTCAGACACGTAACATTAAAAGCAACATTTTCTTCCTAGACTTAAAGAGAAAAAAAAAATAAAAGAAATTGTAACTATAAAAAATAAATAAGTAAATAAAGTAAAATGTAGTCTAATATAACCCTTAGTGCTAAAAGAAATAAATGCAAGGTAAAGAAAAGTAATTCACCATCTAAAGTGTTTATATCTTAGGGAGTTATAAAAATCATTTGAATCAGTGAAATATTTATTAAACAACTATGTCTATAAGAAGCTGTATTGATTATAGGGCTCTGACAAAATTAGATTATTGTTTAATTTATTTAATAAATATTTATTAAGTATTGACCATGTGTCAGGTACTCTTCTAGACACTGATGATATATTAGTGAACAAAACCAACAAAATATGTTGCCTTCTATTCCTCTCCATTATAAAAATGAGGCTCAGATGAGGCATGAAAACAGAAGGAGATGTGAGTGAAAGGCAAGCCAACACTTACACTACAAACTAAAAGTGCCTGACTCATGGGGGTGGAGGGTAAAGTGTTAGAAAACATGTACTTTAAATTAGATATTAAAAAACTAAATTTAAATGCAATGCTCATGGGAATATGCAGGCTGGGGCAAAAGAACATTTACAGTTGTGAACTATTTATTAAATAGTATATTATTTTCCATACACCTGTAAACCGACTTTTGCTCCACCCTGTAATGTTATAAAAATCATGAGAGTGCAGTCAGTATAAGATGTTAGAAGATTATACCTTTGACAATGAAATATTTTGCGTAATTCATGACAGTTATTGATTGGGAGGCAAAGGTCATTTATTAGTCAACCAGTAGATACAACTGACTAAACTGGATTCAAAGATATATGGAATTTTTTTGGTTGGGACATACATTTTGTTAGTTAACTTATTAGATTATTTTCCTCAAAAGTCACCTATCATCTTTTAATGTTGTTTTTAAATTCAAATCTTTGCCTATTCTAAGAGATAAGTCCTTGGTTTTCTATTCAAATACTGGTGAATAGAAGTGCATTCCCATATGTGAATTTAAAATAAAATATTATTGTATATCTTATGTCATTGAGTGGGATTCCTCACTTTATATTACATTTTTGAAAAAAAGTAACCAACTTCTGTTAGTCCCAAAATATGGATAAGAGAAGTTTCCTAAACACTTAAAAAGCATAAGATCATTTAAGCATATGAACACTGAAAAAGTATGATCATTTAATTATTTACTCAAAGTATTATTTTTTATTCCTTATTTATAGTTATGACTAGAAGCCTGATGCACGAATGGCCTTCCTTTTTATGCTGCCAGACCACCTTTCCACTCTGGCCCAGAGCTGCCTCTCTCTGCTCCAGCCCCACCTTCCCATGCTGCCCAGAGGCCCTGAGCTGCTGGGGCGGTGAGGAATGCCTGCATCATCTCCATGGCAACGACACAAGCGTCCCGCCCCGCCCCCGGCCGCTTGGTGCCTGCGTATGCAAATTAACCCTCCAGCTTTGTTGGGTTAATTTGCATACTCACTCCTCATTGGCTGGTGTGGTCAATTTGCATCTTTCTCTTTTATTAGTGTAGATTATCTTAGCCTATATTTAGTTTAAAATTTTGAGTATGGAATGGAGATATGATATGCAAAGACATATTTATATGCAAAGACATAAACCATATTAAATATATTAAAATATTTATAAATATGTATAAAAGTATATAAATGTATAGCGCATGATATCCACACCAATTGATTAACATTTATATTTAGACTAGTGGCCTGGTGCACAAAATTTGTGCATGGGGGGTGTCCCTCAGCCTGGCCTGCACCCTCTCCAATCTGGGACCCCTTGGGGAATTTCCGACTGCGGGATCAGGCCTAAACCGGCAGTGGGACATCCCTCGGATCAGGCCTAAACCAGCAGTTGGATATCCCTCTCTCAATCCAGGACCACTGGCTCCTAACCACTCACCTGTCTGACTGCTTGATTGCCCCTAACCACTCTGCCTGCTGGCCTGCTTGTCCTAAACTTCCCCTCTTCTGGCCTTCTCACCCCAACTAACCCCCCTGCCAGCCTGATCACCCGCAACTACCCCCCCTGCCAGCCTGATCACTCCCAACTACCCACCCTCCAGCCTACTCGCCCCCAACTGCCCTCCCCTTCTGGCTTGATCACTCCTAACTGCCTCTGCCTTGGCCCTGCCACCATGGCTTTGTCTGGAAGAACATCTAGAAGGTCTCCCGGAAGGTCTCCCATTCTAATTAGCATATTACCCTTTTATTAGTATAGATAATAACCTACATAATAGTCAATGTAGAATTTATTTTAAAATATATGAACTATTTTCCCTAACTTAACTGACCTAATAGTTATAACCATAGCCATATTAAAATGATTATACCCCTTCAATATGCATGCAAAATAATAAATATGGCATTATATAATTTATTTTTACATGTCATTTTATTTACAATCATACTATTTTTACAATTACTCAGCAGGTTATAGATATCAATTCTAATAATATAAGACTATGTGATGGGTTGTGAAAATAACACATTATGTTTCTCTCCTATAAATACATCCTTTTATTCTTCCAGATGATCAACCAACAGCTGTGGATTGCATCAGCTGTCTTTTATTTCAGTTGATAAATGAAGCATTCTTTGAATTTAAAAATCTGCTATTTATTTGTCTGTACTAATAAATAAATAAATAAATAAATAAATAAATAAATAAATAAGATTTAAATGCTCTCTTCTCTTAGACCTCAATTGGCATGTAAAAAAAAATATTTTAAGCACACTGACAATTTTGGCAATAAGGAAGTTATATTACTCCCTGTTTTTAAAGCTTTTAATGAAAAACTTCATGTACTTATTGATTTCTATAACCTACTTTCCCTTTTTGTTTGTTATTATAATATACCATTTCATATCTGTTCAGTACATAATAACATTGTAGTTATAGAACCTTATAAACTTTGTAGCAATATCTTTCTGTTGTTTTTTTTTTCTTCATTATCTGAGGCTATGAAAAATATTTTATCATTATCTTACTAATTCTGGTCATTATAAATCAAAGTTTTACACTTATGTTAACACAACACTCTATCCTTTGAAATACATTATCCTATCTAATAAAGAGGGAATATGCAAATTGACCATCATGCTGTCACAAATATGGCGGCACCAATAGCTACAAGATGGCAGTGCCCAGTCCCCTCAGCCTTGCCAGAGTCCCCCAGTCCTTTCAGTCCCACCATGGGGGCAGCAGGTGCACAGTGCAGCTGGACCTACCCTCAGCCCCCTGGCCTCCCAGGGTCGGCCTGAGGCGCAGGCAAGCCTCGGATGGCAGCTGCCCAGACGACGCCCAAGGCACAGGCAAGCCTCAGATAGCAGCTGCTCAGCTGCCCAGGGCCGCCTGAGGTTCAGGTAACCAGGGCTGGCCGAGGCTTGTACTACCAGCAGTGGCAGCAGCAGAGGTGTGATGGGGCATCGCCTTCCCCTGATCGCTGGGTCACCTCCCGCCCTGAGGGCTCCTGGACTATGAGAGGGGGCAGGCTGGGCTGAGGGACCCCCCTCCAGTGCATGGCCTCTTGTAGAAATATAAGGAAAGATTTAAAATTTTGCTTCAATTATAGTGTTATGACAAATTAACAAAATTTACTTGAATAAAATTGGAATGACTGAACACTTTGCAATTTGTTGAATGTGACATATATTTTCTTAATATATTGAATTATTTTCCTCAAAACACTTTTTGTTACATTTTATGTATTATACTACAGGTATATTATACAGCAGAGGATTGAGTTAGTTATTATCTTTCAGAAACTTATCATTAGTCAGACTTTTGGAAACATATATTCATCTCTGCATTAAAGTGGGGTATAAAAATTAAAAGCCTCACATAGCATTGTTTTTTAAATAAACGTTCTTGAAATAAACTTGAAATTTGAATAAATGTTAAATATATATAATTTCTATTGGATTTTAATACAATTATTGTTCCATGGGACACCATGATCATTTATAAATTCAGATAATAACAACTTACCAAAGGAATTGATTATATAGATTGATGTATCTGAGATTTTTGTTTTGTTTCATTTTGACAATAATTTTCGGGTTTCTTATCTTCTCTCTATCAGTATCCACTGAAAAACTAACTTTTTGATGAGAAAAAGATGTGTTGCTATACAAATATTGTTTTGGGTAAGCTAAGATGTGGTTAAGCACATAGCTGCTTTAGTTAGAAAAACACAAATTCATATTTCTAAGAAAATAATATATTTCTTAATATATATTTAAATTGTTGGTACAAATTTGTGTTACAGTTCTAAACTTCATCTGTTGTGAACTTAAATTTTAGACTATTCATCACACTCCCATGTTCCTTTTAATAACTCAGGTCTGTCCACTGAGCACTTCATTCCTCTGGCTATCACCTTTGCTTCAGGGATAGCCATTAGACCCAACAAACATTGGGAATATACAGTCAGAGTTTTGCTGGGATTGTTGCAATAAGGTAAATGCTGGGGAGGAGGTATATATATATGAAATCTAGACTTTGAGACGCTACCACTGAAGCCCAAACAAAGAGCAGAAGACCTAAGAGAAGCAACTAAAATGATCATTTTTGAGTTACTGAATCCAGCTATGCTAACTGAAGCCTACAGATTTGAGCCACTACATTTCCTTTTACTGATTCTTTTTGAGCAGACGTGGAAGTGAGGTTCACTTAAATGATACTCTAACGCAGTGGTCAGCAAAGTCATTAGTCAACAGAGCCAAATTAGTCAACAGAGTACAGCGATTGAAATTTCTTTTGAGAGCCAAATTTTTAAAACTTAAACTTCTTCTAACGCCACATCTTCAAAATAGACTCGCCCAGGCCGTGGTATTTTTGGAAGAGCCACACTCAAGGGGCCAAAGAGCCGCATGTGGCTCGCGAGCCGCGGTTTGCCGGCTACTGCTCTAATGTTAGCTATGAAGAAAACAAACAGAACTAGAAAACATGACCAGCCAAACTTTTTAAGTAAAGGTTAGTGGCTATCAGTGTATTTTCCTAAATAAAGATCATTTTTTTAAATAAATGACAAATTTTAAAATATGTTTATTTTTTCAAAATATAATAATTTAGCCATTACTGGGATAATATCTCTAAACACACACACACACACACACACACACACACACACACACACACACACATCAAAAAACAACCAACCAAACAAAAACAAAAAAACTTACCAAAAAAACACACAAAAAACACCTTGCAAAAACCCAAGCTATAGGAGCTTGATTTCAGTGAGGCAGATGTTGAGTTTTATTTTTTCTTCAAATTTTCCTTCAGTCTGCCTCATAGTATTAGTAAATAGGCCTTAAGTGAATTGACAAAAGCATGTTAGCATTATGACCCAGTGCTACATAAGGACTGGAATTTCGTTTTGGAGTCAGTTTTGGTAAGAGGACTCTTATAAGTGAACTGGGAAATATGGTGGCCTGCTCACTTACATGGTGGGATGTTGGACTGCAGGTCATATGCCCCCAGCTCAGGGTCATCATCTCCATCAGTCAGTCATCATGGATGAACTTAATCCACCAGAAAGTCCTAATGCTGGTTAAAGCATTGACTCTCCTGATACCTATTGTGTTTTAGGGCAGAGCTCTATGTCCAATTCCCTATTAAGCATCTCTAGTTAAGTTTTTAAAAAAATATCTAACAGAGCTCCTAACTTTTGCTTTGCATAGGCAGTCTCAAACTTCACCTATGAAGAAGGATGAAGAGAAGGCATCTAAATCCTATTATATTGCTTGGAAGTCTGAGCTGCTGAGACAGCATCTAGGAGCAAGACCTAAGGCAAATATTGCTTTAAGGATGTAAAGCTAAAAAGATAGGAGAACAAAAATGTTGAAGTTGACAAGCATTCATTTATATAGATAATAGAGGCCCAGCGCGCGAGTAGCTCGCTTCTGCTTGCCTCAGTTGGCCACCCCGCCCATCAGCGCTCATAGCTCGCGCCCCACCCTCCACCACTCGTAGCTCTCCACTGCTAGTAGCTCTCCTCCACTTGTAGCTCTCTGCTGTTAGTAGCTCGTGCCCCACCCCATCCACCTCGAGAGCTGCTGCTCATTTGGTCGTGATGGCATTATGGCATGATGGCCAAGGGCCTTTTATATAAGAGTTTTTTACTACTCTGCTTTTCTTTCATCATCCTATATAATAAAAGGCTAATATGCAAAGCGACCAAACAGTGGAATGACCGGTTGCATGATGCGCACTGACCACCAGGGGGCAGATGCTCAACGCAGGAGCTGCCCCCTGGTGGTCAGTATGCTCCCACAGAGGGAGCACCACTCAACCAGAAGCCGGGCTCATGGCTGGCAAGCACAGCAGTAGAGGCAGGAACCTCTCCTGTCTCCACTGCAGCACAGAGGATGTCCTATTGCTGGCTTAGGCCTGCTCTGCCTGGGGAGTGGAACTAAGCTGTCAGTTGGACATCCCTGGGGGCTCCTGGACTGCGTAGAGGGTGCAGGCCGGGCTGAGGGACACCCCTTCCCCAAGTGCACAAATTTAGTGCACCGGGCCTCTAGTATGAAATGGTACTCTAAAGATGCTGGCTGAAACTTACAGTTTGATTTTTATCAGGGAGTAGAATTATCTTTGGGATACAATCTGCAGAGAGTAAATTGTACATGTTAAGCATCCGTTGTGTCCCTGGTGTGTTACATCATTTAATTTTCCATTTTCAGGTAGTAATATAGTTCCACCATTCAAATTAGGAACTTGAGTTTCAGAGAAACCTAATTGGGATAATAGTTACCAAAAGAACAGATAGTATGACCAATCTGATTAAACCTACTCTCTTCCTAACTATATATGCATATATACATATGCAAATAAAAACCACTGCACTTGGTCATCAGCAGAGCAAACCTGTACTGCATCTTCTTATCACAGCTGTGTGAAAACAGTGTTACATGTAGAAAAAGCAGCCCCAAAGTAACCCAGCAAATGACCTTCCTGGTTGGACCATAGAACAACTTGTAGGGCTTGCTGGCTCTCAAAATAGAATGAGAGGACCAGCAGGAGTAGTAATCTTTTGTACACAGTGAATTTAATGTACAAAAGAACACTAGAGAATTTTAAAATTAGCATGAATCGAGAGACAAAATGCTCACCGTAAAAGAATTATGCTTATTCATTAGTTCTTGTGAATAATAAACAAAAAATAAACACAGAAAAAAACTACTTTCAATATGCTGACATAACAGTAATTTAAAAAACTTTTAATGGCACGGTGTGTGTTTCTTTAAGTTGTTCACGGCAGAAACTAGCACTGATATTTTATAATATTTTAGCAAATGTATATTTATTCTCTAAAATTAATCTCTGTGGACAATATGCTATTAGTTTAATCCGTTTGAAGGTACCTGAGAACAAGTTTTGTCTCTAGAACTTTCCAGTTTGTTTGCTGGCATCAGTATCCCCCAGAAATGCCACCTTCAGATGCCTTAGCAGCCTTTCTAATTCTAAATTTGAAGTTAAAACAGCTAAACTATTGTATTTATAGTTTGTCATTATTTCAAGCCCTGTCACATCACTTACGGTATATTACTTAATGATAAATAGTGCCATAAATGGAATTGCATGCTATAAAATATCATAATAGAATAAATAAAACAGGGAACTCGGTGGGTTCATTTTATTTTCCTTGAATCATTAACCAAGCATTGCTATTATCTTCAGTGACAGCAACTGGTGATGACAAAAGGCTTGCATTTTCTGCTGCTGAGCTGAAAACACAGATTAGGAAGCAGGCAGAATTTTTGTAATTTTATTTTGAAGTGTGTGGGTAATCACTCTGCTTTTTTCCAGGTGTGATTAGAGACATCCTGATGCCTGGCAAGGCAAAAATAAAAATACATAATTTATTGTTCAAGGCCAAAGCTAACTGAAGCTTCAGAAAATCATTGAATCCTGTCCTCTCTCTGCAACCACGGGTAAGCCTAAAACCAGAAGAGAGATGAGTCAAGGTCTGAGGTGAAAGTCCACTTAGTCTTTTTCAGTCATCATGCATTCACTCATTCACTGACTCGCCCACTCAACAAATACTAATTGATGGTTTTCCAAGTGCTAGGGACTGGAGACACGGCCATTTTTCTAAATCTTAGGCATCAAGGAACTTGCAGGAAATGAAGAAAAGCTTTGAGATAGAAAAAAAGATGGGAAAAAGAATTCTGTGTAATTGAAGGTCATTTACCTGGAGAAGAGAAGCATTAAACATATCAAAAACCAAGGAAACATGTGCTTAGTCCCAAGAAGGAAGAAGCAGTTGACATTTGGATGGCATAATGCCAGGCAATGGATAGCGAGAGAGACTGAAGAGGAAGAAAAAGAGGCATCAGGGAATGAGGAATTTATCTTTTTTCTTTTTTTTTAATTCCTTACCCAAGGATATTTCCCCATTAATTTTTAGAGAGATTGAAGAGAAAGGGAAAGACAGAGAGAAATATCTATGTGAGAGGAACATTGATTGGTTGCCTCCCACAGGCACCCTGACCAGGGCCAGAACCTGGGAGGAGACTGCAACCAAGGTTCATGCCCTTGACTGGAATAGAACCTGGAGCCCTTCAGTCCACAGACCAACACTGTATTCACTGCACCAAACCGGCTAGGGCAGGGATTTATCTTAAGGTCACTGTTAAGCTATTGAAAGGCTTTAAGCTTGGGTGTTATACAGTGACATTTGTATCTTAGAAATATATTAAAATTGAATATGGGAATAGGTGAATCGATATAGGAAGACTACTTATAAGCTCTTATTACTGCAAAAGTATGTCCTATATTACAAGATTGTTTCCAGAAAATACTGTTTCAAACCACGTTTCTAGCTTTCATTTCTCTTTCAGAGACTTTATCCCATGTTGTATGGTTGTAATATCCGGTGATAGAGAAATTTGCATTTTAGCCTTCTGAGAGGCTGTTTAATAACTGTTTATGCCTAACAGTTCCTAAATAAACTTTCATCTTTTTCTTGTTTGTATTAGAGCAATTTAACTTTCTACATTACTTTCTAACATTTTCATAAAAATTTCTTGATCAAGAACTGGCAAAAACAGTTAGGTCAAAGTCTGAAACTTTTTATCTTCAGTGCCAAGCAAAAGGCTATGTACGTGCAAAGTTTTCAATAAATATTAAATGTTGGCACCTGTGAATTATTTAATAAATGTTATCAAATTGGCTATGGTGACTCTACCCTTGAGAACGTGGTAATAATAGGGGTACGATGGGCTTTTAAGGTGAAGATCAAAGGGAGATATGCAAAGTCACATGTAAGGGAAAGAAATGCATCCTCGTAACTAAGACTTGGTTGTATCCTGAGCAGCATTCCTTAGTATCTAGGGTGCCCCCAAAAATGTACACACACACTTTGAATAATTATGAAGGTAGTGCTTATTAAAATACATTTTATTTCAAAACTGAGTCATCAACTGTTAAAGTGTGTATACATTTTTGGGGGCACACCCTGTATATGTACCACATCTTTATCCACTCATCCATCAAAGGACAGTTAGGTTGTTTCCATGTCTTGCCCACCATGAATAGTGCTGCAAGGAGCATAGGGGTGCATATATTTTCAAATAATATAATCTTATTAACTAACTAGAGGCCCGGTGCATGAAGATTCATGTACTGGAAGGGGGTCCCTCAGCCCGTCCTGCCCCCTCTCACAGCCCTGGAGCCCTCAGGGACAGGAGATGACCTGGCAATCAGGGGAAGGCGATGCCCCATCACACCTCTGCTGCTGCCACTGCCGGCAGCGCAAGCCTCAGCTGGCCCCGGTTACCTGAGCCTCAGGTGGCCCTGGGTGGCTGGGCAGCCGATATCTGAGGCTTGCCTGCACCTCCGGCTAGGCCTGGTCACCTGGGGGGCTGAGGGGACTAGGCACCACCATCTTGTGGCTGTGGGCACCGCCATCTTTGAGGGTGGGGCAGTCAATTAGCATATTCCTTCCTTATTGGCTGTGGGTACTGCCATCTTTGTGACATCATGAGTGTCAATTACATATTCCCTCTTTACTAGATAGGATATAACCAGAATAAATTTAATAACAAAATAAAATAATGTGTCAGGATGGCCGAGTGGTCTAAGGTGCTAGACTCGAGCTTCCTGATTTTCTTTGTGAGTTTAATTTTCTAGGATGTTAAAAATCTCAACTGTAAGAATTTGGGAAATAGAATGAAATTTTATACAAATAAGGGAAAAATGCCATTTACTTATCACATTGCTTACCTAAGAATAATATGTATACTCTGAAAACACTGGTAACATATTAAACCTGGTATTCTTTTCTACATTGAAGATTAGCTTAATAATAATCATTTGATAATAAAATACACTTAAATCTAAATCCTTCAGTATCATTTGGTTTAAAGTATTTAGAGTAATGATAATAAAAAATACTAAAAAATATTCTTTTTCTCTTTGTATGTTAGTGTTTTAAACACATTAAGCTTCTCAATGCTCAGGAAACCGTGTTATCCCTAATTTACCATGTGAAAAGAAGTACATAGTGTTTCTGTCACTAAGTTAGTAAAATTATATAAATGTGTGTGAACACACATCTAACATATATATGAGGTACAAATACATCAAATATTTACAAAATCTATAATTAAAAGTAACTGCCGATAATAAGCAGATAGTGTGTGCTCAATGTTTATCATTTCTAGCTTCTGGGGAAATACAAAATACAATTTATGAATTCTTTTCTGCAATAGGTTTCAAAAACCATACATTCATTCTGATACCAATTTTCTGTTCAGGTCTGAGTTATTTGTCTCAAAAAATCAAAGAATGAGTTCACGGCCAAAGAAGGTAAGCGAAAAGCAAAGTTTACTGAGAGTTAGACAGACTTCCTCTAGCAGTGAGGGAATCCAAGTGGGTTGCTGTGGAAACTCTGTTTACAGGTAGATATATGCCCTGCTGGCTTCTGATGGGTTCTTTCAGAGAATTCTGCCTTAGCAACCTCCTTGGGATTGGTTATTTCATATGCCTCACTGCCTTGAGAGTGGAATGGTTATTTGCAAGCTGGATGCCCTTGCAACATCCATACTTTTTAAAGCTCAAGTTCCCCACAGCAGGATGGACCTGACTGAGGACTGCCATGTCAGTTCCCAGGTGACTTCACTGTCTTTTCTCTCTCAACTGGGTTCAGCTCTAGGTCACTTTGTTTGTTTCTGCATCTGGGTTCAGCTCTTCATTCTACTTCCCCTTCCATGGTCCCATCCCTAAATACCTAGCTCTCTTCTATCTCCTCAATTTCACAAATATACATGAGTTTTCCAGTGTCCAAGGCACGTGTAGAATGTATACAATTTTGGAAATAGCCAATGTCTGCAGTACAGAGACAGAGAGATAGAGATAGAGATAGAGATAGAGATAGAGATAGAGATAGAGATAGAGATAGAGATAGAGATAGAGATAGAGATAGAGATAGAGGAGATATAGAGATGATAGAGATAGAGATAGAGATAGATAGAGATAGAGATAGAGATAGAGGTAGAGGTAGAGATAGAGATAGAGATAGAGATAGAGATAGAGATAGAGATAGAGATAGAGAGAGAGAGAGAGAGAGAGAGATTCCCTCAAATACATTAGTATAACAAGTATCAGGATACCTAAATATCATTGCTTTGGGTTTCAACGGTGATGATGAAAGCTAGTCTGAAAATTTATAAGGAGCTAATCTTTCTGTTAGTGGTGTCAAAATCAGTCACATGGACACCTAAACTGGGGCGTTTATTACCCTACCAAGACAAAATCCACAACTTTGGTTTTGCTCTTCTGATGTAGTCAATGTATAATAAAAATTTTTTTGATATCTTATTTTTTTATGTCCACCAAATGTGCATAAAATGACAACTGATACAATTGCATAGAAAAAGTAATGTAAATTTTTGAGAAAATAACTTCCTGAATTTCTCACCTAGTTTTGGTCAACCCAAGAGCAAGGTTATTTTACATGAATAAAGAGTGAGGTTTGCACTAGTAGAGGGGTGAGCAAGAGGGAGCAGCTTGCTCATTCTTGTACACTCAGGGCAGAGTGTGAGGGGGAGGTGCTGCTCAGGATGAAATAAATCAATCCCAATTCTGGTTTTTCCTTACTTTTATCTGTGACTTTGGAAAAGTCATTTTTCCTCCCCGAGTCGATTCTTTTCCATTGGGAAGATGAGACTGTTAACATTTATTTTGAATTTCAGTGTTTACTTTCCGGTTGAAACAAAGTCGCTGAACGCATTATGAGAACTCTAATGTGCTGTGCATAAAGATGAGATTGAAAAGTTACAAAGATGTTTCTTTGCTGCTCCTTCTCAAATATGCCAAGGTATTGACATTTAGTGGCTCTAAAAAGAACAAATAATTCAGTGATTAACATTCTACTTTTCAGTGAAAAGACAATCTAGTTGTCAAAATGATTTTTTTTCTATCCTCAGAATACATCCCAAGAATGTGGGATTGTTTCTAGAGTATCATTAAATGGTGTGAGGAAGACGCACCTAACCTTATAGTCTATTATCCCAATGGCATGGACTTCCTCTGTTTCATATATAGGGTCTCAGTCTATTCTTTAAGGAACACGTTGGCAGGCATTTAATAAATATTTTAAATAACAGCAAATACACTTAAAATGACTGGTGATACATCTCTAAGCACACTGGAAGGTCTAGAAAGTCCAGTGTATTGTTTGGGAAACAAGGAAAAGCACAGTTAAATTTAAAATGTCAGACATTCTCTCAGCAATTATCACCCAGAAAATTCATGATAGACATTTTGATTGTGTGTCTAAAATCAAAGCAGCTCACTGAATGCCTTATACTCAGATGGGAAAAGTAAAGCAATACATGGAAATATGATTCCCAGGCTCTCCTCTCCCACTGTATGCAAATCCCTCAGTGCTATATAAATGATTTCACAGCCAAGCTTCTCACAGTAAATAATTTACTTTCTCACCATATTCTTTATGGGTGCCATATACACACTTTAGGAGAGAGCAATAAAATTCAGTAGGTTTCTCTATTTGACCTCCCTTGTTCATTCACAGAAGAAACATATATACACTTAACTGCTTCATAGTAATTCTCTGTTTTATTGCATTGCTGAGGAATGGTTTTCTTTTTAATCTAATCTTAGGGTTAATGAAGTTATCATGTGTATGATATATGAAACAGTGACTTTTCCAAGCTTATAATAAAATAAAATCAATGAGAAAAACTATGTTGAAAGTTTATTCATTGCCATGACAACCAAAAAGTCATTTTTATAGTTTCACAATATATTAGGACACCATATGTTGATCAGCTATCGTTTTATTGAAAGATGTGAAGAAATGATCATTCATGGGGAGTTCTGATTGAAGAATTGGTGAGTAAATGAACTTTTTAGAACCTGTACTATCATAAAAATACAATTTCCATTTAAATGTGTTATGCCCACTACATCATAAAATATGTCCCATTTCCTTATTTTCCTGTCTGCCTCCCTACCAGAGGGACAAGGATTATGTGACTTGATAGAAACCACTATCAGCCAATTTCACTCTGATGAGAAAAATTATTCCAGCTCAGTTAATGTCAACTCATACATATATGGCTGCATACCCCTTATTCTGTATTCATGGAAGGCCCTTAAATAAGTGAATGAATTATAAAAGATGCACTACATCCTATTATAGGGCAATGTCAAAGAACCCACAATCTGTAGCCTTTCTCAATCATTCCCACTTCATCTTCATCCTCCACACCCACAAGAATTTTAGGAAGTAAACTACATTGATAAAGAATTGGTATTAGAAAACCTCATTCAAATCTTAGTTCTTCCACTAACCAACTGTAGCTTTGGGTATTGACTTAGTTTATTTGGTAGTTGGGGTGAGGGTTAAATGACATAACACATAATAAGTTGTGCGTAGTTTCTCTACACAAAATGTGATAACTATGCTCAAGTACTGTTCAGAAATCTTTTGTGCTCCACGTACATCTTACTTCCTATTTTCCTCTGGGTATTGATGCAACAACCAACCTCTGAGCTGCACTATGCATATGTTGTTTCCTCTTCTGGGAATTTCTTAACTTCACTGACTTACACAGGAGGAAATCTACATATTAATGACAAAATGACCAGAAAGTGTGATGGTGTCATATGCCATGGGGCAGTCCTTGAACAATGAGAGTGTGATGGTTGGTAGAAAATCATCCCTCTTCCTTTCCTTGGATGGATGCTTCTGAGACTTATGGTGCATATCTCCTTGGAAGATCTTGGTTGGATCAAACTTCAGTTGCCCACAGTGAATCAATTAAATTATTCACCTTTGCATTGGCTTTTTGTCCATCCCGTTTGTCTTTCTTCCCAATCCCTCTCCTACTCCCTGGATGACTTTTCCTATTAAATTGTTCCATGCAGGTCCTTATCTCATTCTCTATTTTATTTTACTGGGTGGGGATGTCCTCAGCACCAAGACAAAATGATCAATGCCCTTAGATTGTTTCTAGAAACAATGGATTGGAGATCATATGAATTGGAGAGTGTAGTGATTGCAACATTAGTAACCCGTTCTGCCCAGCCCTGTGTGCAGGCCCTTTTGCAACATGGCTTTGCAGCAGTGCACTTTAGGAGGCAGAGTCCATGAGACTCCCTTTGAGAACAGGCAGTCATACATGTGATGCCGACAAGGATTGAGAAGAACCTTCGGTAAGGGTTCCTCTCTCATGCTGCTCCTGGGAACACTGCAGCTATGCCCATGCCAGTGAGTGTAGTCTACGTATCTAGATGATGAGAGCCATCTGGCCAAGCCATCTTTGTCATCCAGGTCGCTTCCACACACAGCCAAACATGTGAGTGAGGCTATCTGTGCACTCAAGGCTGGACAGAACCACCAGCTAATCACAGAGATCAGGGAGGTTGGTCCAGACCAAAAGCACTGGAGAGCCTTGTCGGAAAATTGTGAAGAATATTAAATGTTGTTCAGGATGCCCATTTGAGGATAGTTTGTTATGCAGTGAAAACTCACTAATACAATAAAGGTCCAAATCAATACTACTGCTTTTTTTCATATCTGCTAAGACTCTTGGCCTGAATGTATTTTTCTGAAAATGAGATTACTAAATTTTTATTGTGCTTGACAAGACAAGTTGCATTATACTTCCTATGACTTTTCTTGTATTTTTAATGGTTTACTGTTATTTTTAGAGATTAACTTGATAGATTTTCAAAATATAACTTTATATTTTCATCACTAGTACAATAATCTCCAATTACATGCCTCTTTGTATACATCCTTTTGTAGTTCCCTTCCATATTGCACCAACATTAGTTTATGTGACCAATAGAATATGGCAGAACATGCTGTATAAACTTTGGGATTAGGCTATAAAAGACAGCATCTTTTATCAGCTTAATCCTCTCATTCTCTCTATATCTATAGCTACATCTATATTTGTATATATCACAACTCATAACTCATTCTGGGAGAGACTACCTTCCATGGCATAAGGATATCCAAGCCAACTAAGGAAAAGCCCATTTAATGAGGTCTCCTGCCTGTGAGAAACTAAGCCTGACACTATTATATGAAGTGATCTTGCAAGTTGATAACCTCCCAGTTGAACCTTCTGATGATACTTCTTGATCATAATCTCACCCCGATTCACTATCGCCTACCCATGGTTGGCAAACTGCGGCTGGCGAGCCACATGTGGCTCCTTGGCCCCTTGAGTGTGGCTCTCCCACAAAATATCAAGTCTATTTTGAAGAAGTGGCGTTAGAAGTTTAAGTTTAAAAAATTTGGCTCTCAAAAGAAATTTCAATCGTTGTACTGTTGATATTTGCCTCTGTTGACTACTGAGTTTGCTGACCACTGACCTAGTCAAACTGCTCCTCAAATCTTGATCCACAACAACTGTGATACAATAATTGTTTGCTGTGTTTATCTGACAAGTTTTTGTGACCACCTACACTAATAAAAGAGAAAGATGCAAATTGACTGAACCTTTGTGACACCCACCAGCCAATCAGGAGTGAGTATGTAAATTAACCCAACAAAGATGTCAGGTTAATTTGCATATGCAGGTGCCTAGCAGGCGTTCTGCACCGCTCCAGCCACTCAGGGCCTCTGGGCAGCGTGGGAAGGTGGAAAAGTGGCTCTGGGCCAGAGCAAAGTCAGAAAGGAGGCTCCGGTCCAGAGCGAAGGAGGTGCCAGCAGCCAGGGGAAAGAAGGCCCTTGAACGAATCTTCGTGCATCAGGCCTCTAGTTTGTTATAAGCAATATATTATAAGCAATACAATACCCAACAGAAATGGGCCATGCAATGTAGGTCAGGTACCTGCCCCATATCTCCTTGTGAATCTTAACCTGTACAATTAATTTTAATCCTGTACTCTTTAAGCAGCTTCTCTCTATGGCAAGGGGAATCAGGCTCACAAATCTAATCATATGTCTAATCATTAGTGTACACACTCATCTGAATTGTAAGATAATCCTTAACATCATGATGATATTTTTATAAAAATCAGTTTGAAAAATCAAGGGAATACATTATTTGTTGAAGATACTAACAGAGTGTTCGTTGGCAACTGAAAGGATATGGTCACAACACTTTGGGACTAACACCTGCAATCAAACAGCTTTGTCACTACTTATTGCTGAACACACATGCGCACATGAATGTGACCACACACACAATGCATCATAAATCCTTCAATATGTACTTGTCAAATCCGGGGACCTACATTTTTGTTTTTTTACTTCAGCTTATTTCTTGTAGACAAGTTATCTATATCTTGCCTTGCTTCCAATTTTGATACATCCTCTGAGCCTATTATTTCCTGAAAAAATCTCCCTACTTTAGAAATTTACCCATTTTTACAATGTAGAAATCTGATGTATCCTGAGTCTCAATCTTGACTTTCCCCAATCTTTGCTCCCTAAAGGTATAGCCAACTGATTTCCATCCATCCATTTATTCATACATCTATTATTGAATTTATTCTAGTGATACATAGCATGTAATTTATTATTGAGTAAAATATATCGAGAAAAGTACTACCTCCTAGAATACTGTATTCTTCCTATATATTTATATTTTTATAGGTATATTCTTAGGGACAATTTATAATCCAAAGAAATTATTTTCAAAAGAAGCAAAATCAGAGTTTTCACTGAGGGTAAGTAAAAGATGACAGGAGATATTTTACAACAGACGCCTATTTCATAACCCTGAAAGAAAAACAAATCCAGAACTGTTTTAGAATGAGATTATGAGCTGGACAAGTGAGAGTGTTTGAAGCTCGAAACCAGTTCCTGCAGGAGTCTGTCTACATGCCAATGAGACCATTACTCTAGGAATTCCATTTTCTGAAGTTAAAAAAAAATTAAAATATTTCCTCTTAATGTGAAGGCAAAGTGTAGTGACATTTTTGGTTTGTGGCATCAAACTCTGAATACTGTAAAAATGCATGATCCTTACTGAGCACGCTGCAGAGCTGTCTGCTCCATTCCACAGACAAGCAGGCTGATGTATTCAGCTCACACACAGAGAGCTCACACAATATCTACAACGCCTTAAAATATCAAATGGAAAGCTTAAAATGTAAACTTTTGAATACTTTTCCATTTATGGCTACCTTTGCCTTGTCTTCTTCTCGCCCCAAGAATGTACCTCAGGCAGATTAAATCTCAAAGATAAAGAATTCATTTCCAGAATACGTTTCCTTGGTACATTAAAAACAGCTTTTAAAATTCTATTTTCTGGTTACATGTACTTTCCTCTTATCACCCAACAACTGTAATATAAGGAAATTTATTGTGTAGCCCAGGGCTTTGGGAGGATAGGACCAAAATGCTATATGACTGTAGATTTGGGGATGCTGTTTGAAGCTAGCCAAATTATGTCCATTTGAGGCATAGTTTACTACTTCAACCCTGTGAAATAGAGAAAATTAAATGTGCATGTTTGACTGAAAATACAATGGATGATACACACCCTGAACAAGCAGAGAAATTATGTTTGTGCCTAAATGGTATTTTGACAACTGGGTGTATTTTTTTTTTCTTCAGCTTCTCTTGACTGCTTGCAGGCAGAATTAGTTTCTCCTCTGCGTTCTTATAATTCTTCACACAAAGTCCATCTGAGCCTGTCTTGCTTCATAGTATAGTTAGGTTTTATATGGCTTCTTCTCCCTACACAGGGACTATCTTGAAGCCAAAGATAGTCTCTTTAATTTTTCATGTCCCAAACATATATCCCTGCCCATAAGCTTATCAGACACTCCAAAATATTTGTAGCAAGTTAATGGCTACTTAAAATAATTTTAATTTGGGACTGTGAGTTAAAATGTTTAAAACATTGGGTGTACTCAAGAGTGGTTAACAATCTTCTATTTCTAGGAACTTCTTGAGTGGTCCCAATGGTAGAGAGTTGGAGGAGGATCAGACAAGGAAAGGATGAAGTGAAAACACTTTAGGAGATAGTGACAGAGGATGGGGGTGAGTCTGGTAAATGGTTGGAGATGTCTTGTAGCAGATGTCCAGACATGTCCACAGGGCATGGCTGCTGATATTCTTACGTGTTTAGCTGTTGACAGGGGCTATGCAACACTCAGGATACAGCTATGAAACATATACCAGGCTCACAGAACGACTTTACATTTGGCTATGGCTCTGGCCACGTGGGCTCCCTTGTTCCCGAGTGATAGCAGTTCTTGTTTTTTTGTTTTTTTGTTTTTAAAAACTGCATTCTCTGCTTAAGTTGGCTACAGTTGGTCTATGCTGCTCATCACTATGACTCTGGCTTGAGGTGGGCAGGTTGGCAGGGCTGTTGGTACACCCACACTGTTTCATGTACTAGACCCAATGTGCAATGCAGGGATTTTTTTTTTTACAAGAAGTAGGATATAACCTTTGTTGATTCATTATTGTTTAATACACAATACCTAGCAACATGTATTGTGGCACATGTGCTGATAAAGAATTTTTTTTTGTATAAATAATTGTGCGGGTGAAGGGATGAATACATGAACTGCCAGAGGGGAAAGTCGAACAGTATTCTGTGCCACTCGGCTAACTCAAATTAAAGTTAAATCTCCCTCCAGTTCTGATAAGACTCCACAGAGGACAGAAAGCAATGAAGAGATATGCAGGGACTCTTTAGACAGGGAAGATTTCGTTTGTAATTAACTGAATCCAGTGAACTTACATGCGCTTGGGCAGCAAGACGCTGAGTGCAGTACTTGCCTGACTCGGTAAAGTGTCATTTCATTGTCATCAAATTAAAACTGAAGTGCAGGTCTGTACAGGAAACATAGTCAATAATATTGTAACAACGACTGTGGCCCCCAGTTGGTACTAGACTTACCAGGGGGATCACTTTGTTAGTTACATAAATGTTTAACCACCATGTAGTACACATGACACTAATATCGAATGTCTACTGTAACTGAGAAATAAAATAAAGTGCAGGTCTGTAAAATATAGAAGTTTATTAACAGTTAGAAAAAGAGTTATTTTATGTCAGTAACAGATCTCAATTTTTACAGAATATTCTTCTTAAAATTAGGCTATTTCTATCCCCCTCCCCATAGAAGATTCACAGTATTGTCAGGAACTGTGAGGATTATGAGATTTTATTTTGCTTGCAAGCTCACATGTGAGTCTGTCATAGTTACACATCCATCAACACATTTTTACAATCTCAAATCTCCCACTTTCTACTGGATATTTTCCACTTGGATATTTTTAACTAGATCAAACTAAATGTAATTCAAACCAGACTAATTCTCCCAACTCCTTCTGACTTACCTGTTTCTCCCTGCAATATCATAATTCTCATAGTTATTTAGGCGTCAAACACTGAAAATGCAGTAGATGTTTTCCTTGCCTTTGCCTGCCTTATTGGATCGGTGGATTCTCCCTTCTAAGACAACCTACTGAATGAAACAAGCCATTGGCCAATGATATGTTCGATTAGGGGTTAATATCCAAAATACATAAAGAACTCATACCAATTTAATATCATAAAAAGAAACAACCCAATTAAAATGGGCAGAAGATTTGAATATACATTTCTCCAAAAAGGACATGCAGGTAGCCAATAAACAATTTTGAAAAATGTTATTAGCTGCTCTTAGTTTATAGTTATTTATTTATTTCTTTAGTCACTCTCCACCTAATCTTAATTGATAGATTTGGTAAATCTAAACTTAAAAGTGTGTCCATTAAATTTCCAACAAATAAGATTCAAGAAAACCAGAAGGATGATTCAGAATTTGGAACTCACTTCCTAATGATGTTTGCAAACTATTTAGCATTTTCTATGTGAGAGATTATTTAAAAGCAGTGGAATGTGCCAATATTATAAGGTAAAGCCATTTTTAAAAATGTGAAAATTGAGACTCAGGAAAATAAAATAGCCCAAAGAAGCAAGCTAATCACGGGCAGAGCTGGATATCCAACCTCGTTCTATCTAACACCACGGCCCTTCCTCAGTTTCTCATTGAGACGTGTTCCATCATATTTTTGATAGGCAGAGTGTGATTAGGAAGCTTTTATGAATGTAGCCTCAAGGAGGCAACAGAGCCATCTCTGCAAAAACTCAAACATAATTGGCTATTCCTCGCTAGAGCTGATTGCCTGGAGCAGCTATTAGTGCTGCTGTTTTGGACATCGTTGGTGAGCTGTGCAATCACATTGTAAGTTATTGTTGTGCAGGGAGTCTTAACTGCTGAGGTTTCTTTGTAGGTAGTTATGCTTGTATTCTATGGCCACACACTGGAGTAAATCTTCTTTCCCATGGCTCCTTTTTCATTTACACAAATGATGCCCAGAATTATTATTTTTTTTTGTGATAGATCACTTTCAGACAATGGTAATGGAACAATAGGAGGATTTTTTGACTAGCTGCATTTTTGCTTTTTCAAGATCTTCATTTTTCAAAAAATAATATTTACTTATTTTCATGCTGCCCTACTTACATTTTTTAAATGATTTTAAAAAATCCATATTCACCAATTTCATAAGAGCTTTGATTTTCATTATGTAAGTTAAATAATTAGAAGTTAGCAATGTTTTGGTTCAGATTTAAGAGTACAGTAGAAGACAAAAAGTGTTTAAGAAGTTAGAACGTTTCTTTTCAAAAGACAGCCCACTAATGCAGGTTAAGAACATGTTCCCATGCAATGCAGTAACACAACGGGCAGGCAAGGAGTCTATTTTTGGACCACTTTGCCTCCGTTCTGCTAGGAAGGATGCTCAGGATCTGCTGGTACCCAAGACTGCTCTGTGGGGAGTGCTGAGAGTTGCACAGCCTTAAGCCCTTTGGTAAATGTAAGAGGCAGATTTCTCAGTTCCCAGAGAGAACTATTTGGAAAATAAATTATTTATCTTTGATAATTCAAGATCCCATTTGCCCCTGGTGCCCTTTTGGAGGTGAGAGACTAAATAAGTTGAAGCAGTTAACTTGTAAGAAGAAACTGCAGAGTGATGCCAGGAAGTTTAAACTAGAGAGGTTTCAGGGTAAGAGATGAGTAATTCATTCTCACCTACATATGTAAGAGGGGAAACCAAAAAGACAGGGGTATTAAATCATAAACGGTGATGCTTAGATGAAATAACTCTATTGTATTGCCAAAGGGAAAGAATACAAATATAGAGAAATATCTCACATTCATTTTTTTTCATAGATCAGATTTTCATTGATCTCCAATGCCTAGTGTACGCTGGGTCTATGAATTGTAAAATATGTTGATTATGTTTCTGAAATCGATTTTTAATTAGCAATATGAACTTGCAGACATTCACAAGTGAAAGCATGTCAGAGCTGCACAATAATAGGAATAGCTTCCACCTTTGCATTCTTTCCTACCTGCTACTTTTGCCTTTGAGTGAAACAGAAAGAATGAAAGAAAAGTGGTGCAGAAAGACACATAGACAGGACAACAAAAGTAGTGCTGCAGAGTGTATTATCTGAGAGAGAGAGAGAGAGAGAGAGAAATAGTCAAATCTTTGCCCCACCCCATATCTTTGGAGTTGAAACAGTCTTTAATTTGAACTTTGTAAAGAAAAAAAGGCATATATTCTTTCACATACTCCCTTAATTTACTCCTATATCTTAACAATATCCATTCAATAAAAGTAGTAATGGTTCTATTATTGGGGTATGTTTAGAAACAAAGAAATATAAAAGTGGGGACTTGTCCACTTTGGTTAAAACATGCAAGCAATATCATTAGCACTTTAGAATGTCTTTACTGACTTTCTCCTGCTTTCTCCCTTTCTTTTCGTCCTTTCTCCTATTGTCACCCTATCTTGCTTAACTATCAACACACCAGCAGTGTCAAATGAGAAAAGCAATTGTTCATAGATTTATTTTATGGTGCTGGTAGCCCGGTTATCTGAAATGAAAGACCTATGAAGGAAAGTTATTAATTAATAACAAGATAATGAAAGTAAATTGAAAATAAATTGACTTTGCTGACCATAACCAGTATAACAGTAGGAAATTGACATTTCTGAGCTCCAGTTTTCTCATCTGTAGGATAGAGATTATAATTTCTACCTTGAATAGTTTTTAGCAGGTTTAAGCAGGACACCTTTATAGTGTTGGTGAAAGTTTAGCCAGAAAATGCCTGGGAAGACATCAGTAAGATTCTAAAATTCATTCAGCCCTTACTTTGAGGCAGACCCTATGCTACACAGTATCTTCAAATATATCTCTTTTTTCACAACTATTCTAAGTTATCAAAGTTGACATTAGTTTTGTTATTGTAGATGAAGAAGCTAATATCTGAAGGGATTTCAGACTTGCCTAAGGTCAGCAAAAAATGGAAAGTCTAACCTTAGGGCTTATTAGAAAATCAGATGCTATACTATTCCATGAGACATCATTAAGCATTTCCCCAATTCTGCTGTTTATCGTGTAGTCTAAAGAGTAGTTACTGATGTTAGATCATTTAAGCCCCTTAAAGTTCTTTTTTACAAACATAAAAATAAACTCAAAGCACTAATATAATTAGCTTACCTAAAGCAGGGGCCAGTATGGCATATGTTCTCCTCTGAGTATGGAGCAGAATGTGAATCAGTGTGATTAATCACCAGCAATCCATTTTTTGGCTGGATTCCATAGTGCCTTGAGGGCAACAACATGGTATCTCATAAACATATATTATCAGTTCTTGTTATGAAAAAATTGCCTGAGATTTCTATAAATAAGTTTCTTTAGTCCATACTTTGATGAATATTAAGATTTAACTCACAGCACACACACCGACATATCTATATATTTGTTTTTGAAAGAAATTATCTTCATCATTCATTGAACAAATATTTTTATACACCACTTTGGTTGCTCACTACAATAGATAGACTAGTGGGGTACAAAGACAGCAGATCCTTATACACTTATGGCACTTACACTTGTATGTGGGAGAAAAACCATGTAGTATTGAATATATTATTAAATGAAACAATTACAGATTGTGAAAAGTTCAGTGAAGGGCATTAATACACAGGTTGATGTAACTGAGTGAAGAGGGACTGATGGTTTTAGGTAGGATGGTCTGGAGGATGTGGCTCTTTCTAGAGACATTATGTAAGATATCTGAGTGATGCCTAGGAGGTAGGTAGATGAGAAACTAGCTGTGGTGACTAAAGAGAGAGGAGAGAAAATGTAAAGAATTTCTAAGAAAGGGAAGATTATAGCCATGCTCTGTGAGTAAAGAGAGGGAGACCAATGTGCCTGGTCCAGGGTAAGCAATTTGGAGAGTGATTTGAGACCATATTGGAGAAATTTACAGAACTATCATCGTGCAGGAATATCAGACCATGATATGGAAATTATGTCAATTTTCAGAAAAACCTACTTCACCAGGAATCCTAATTAATTTAAATATGTCAGCCAATAGGATATATATGTTATGGGTTCACCCATTTTCATTATTCTTAAAAAGTCAGCAAATAAAATGTAGCTTTTTTCATGTACATACCCAATTCTATCTTCTATGTTATCCTCTATCTTGCTAGATAGTAAATAATAGTAAAGGTACAGAATTGGTGATGGGGAGAGAGGAGTAGAAAGTTAATCTCTTTCAACCTCAATGTTTTATGTGTGCATGCGTGTGTGTGTGTGTGTGCGTGTGTGTGTGTGCGTGTGTGTGTGTGTGTGTGTGTGTTGTTTTGACAAATAAGTGTGGCAATGAATAATTTCTCCCCATGTTTTCTTCTTCCATAAAAACAGAATTTGAGCAAAAACATTGACACCAAGGTTAGGGGCAAGATTTTATAGCTTTGTTGCAATTCAAACTTCCCAATAAGGTGTGCATAAACTGATGTGTGCAACTTTCTGCATCATTTTATTTCTTTAATATATTTTTATTGCTTTCAGAAAGGAAGGGAGAAGGAAAGAGAGATAGAAACATAATATGAGAGAATCATTGATTGGCTGCCTCTTGCATGCCCCTCACTGGGGATGGAGTCTGCAACCCAAGCATGTGTCCTGACTGGGAATTGAACCACAACCTTCTGGTTCATAGGCTGATGCTCAACCACTGAACCATGTTGGCTGGGCTGTATCACTTTCTTTTATAAAAAAATGTTTTTACCTCGAAGTCTTCTATTCCCCTTTCTTTTAACTAGTTTCATAATGGTTTGAGAACTTGTTTATGTTCTTTCTTTTTTTCTTTTAATCTTCATAGTTAAAAATATTATATAGGTCCTTCTTTTTCCACCATTAACCTCTTCCAGCCCACTCCCCTCCCCTTACCAGGCCCTCACCATCTTGTTGTCTGTGTCCGTGTGTTATGTATATATGCATCCAATATTTCAAATATGTTGGTGAAGAAAATGTCTTAGTGATTAGGGGACTGAGGAACCACAAGCTAGAGGAATCAGGTTCCTCAATAACCCTAAAATAAATATTCCTCACTAATTGAGATCATCATTTCTGTAGTGTTATCTGAATAAGGATGGATGAACATTATGTAGGGGCACCTATCAGATTTCACATCTGGGGAAAGATGAAGCTCCAGGTGTGTAGGCATGTGGAGGAGGAGTTCCACCTCTGTCATCAAAGGTGAGAGTGGCTATATATTGTGTTCTGGCTCCTCCCTCAGGGAGAGGCCTCCCGTCTACCTAACCACCGACTGCACTGCCTCAGTTCACTATTGTTAGTATAGAAGGAGAATTCTTAGTTAGAGCACAGTGAGTTTGTTGGCTCAGTCCACCCTTAGATCTGCCTGGTACTGCCCACTTTTCTGAATCACACCTCCATTCTCTAACTGTTCCCTCTCTTAAGCTGCTCAAGATCCAGGTAAGCCTGTGGGCCCTTGCCCAAGCCAGCCCCCAAGGCACCAACTTTGCTATGAGCACCTTCTGTGACTGCTGCAAAAATGTGGTTTCTTGACTTGAACTGTGCAATGCGGTAGTGAAAGGAGGTTTGTGAGCAGTAGTGGGGGCTTTTTCCATGCCTGATTACTTTACGCCTATTTTAGAAAGGACCTGAACACAACAGACTTTCTCAATAACAATAAGAGGACAATGGGATGTATCTTAAATGTCTTTCACCTCCACTTTTTATTCTCTCTCAGTCTTTTTCTTTTACTTTTCTTCCCATATGAGCAGGACTTTCCTTCTATTATCTCCTCCTTCTTCATGGAGTAGTTTTTGTCCTTGATCCCTTGCAGTAGCTAATATTTGAATGGCTTTAGAAGGATCTAATTTGTCTGCTGTAGGAAAGAAAAATATCAGTTTAATATTTCATTATATTATCCCCATTATATATGCTTATCTACATGCAATTATAATATGCATAATGCTAATTTGCTTTCCAACATTTACCAGAAAACTCTAACAAGAAAACAGATAGGTGGAGACAGTTTTAAAATCAACTTTTAAGATTGTGATCTGCAGTCTTTATTCTTTTGTTGTTGTTGTTGTTAATCCTCACCCCAGGATATTTTTCCATTGATTTTAGGGAGAGTGGAAGAGAGAGGGAAAGACAGTGAGAAATATTAATGTGAGAGAAACACATTGATTGGTTGCCTTCTGCACGAGCCGGGACCAGGGCCTGGGCCAGGGAAGAGCCTGCAATCAAGGTATATGCCCTTGACCGGAATCGAACCTGGTACCCTTCAGTCTGCAGGCCGGCTCTCTATCCACTGAGCCAAACCAGTTAGGGCTGCAGTCTTTATTCTTATCCTTTGCCAGAGCTAATGTCAAACTTCACTTACTAACCTGAAAGATAAGTATGCATTCTATGGTATAATATTTAGACGATAGGTAAAAGCTTGTAGGCTTAAAAATCCTCATTTCTATACAAGGTGATTATTCAGTTTAGAGATTCCTAATTACAGAATCTTGACATTCAAGCTTTGAACAATTTATATTTAACAAATTGGAGTACTCACACAAAGTTTCTTGTTTCTTCTGTATATTTGGGATATTTTTAAGCAGTGATTAAGAGTATTTTTATAAGTGAACAAATTTAACCTCTGAAAAACTGTTTAGTGACTTCACTTCCTCTTCTTCAAACTCTCAGAGGAAAATGGAACTGCTGCGTGCAAAACACACGATGAGTTTTCAAAAGAACATTTGGTACATCAAAAATTCATCATAGGTGCCAGGATAAATTTGGTACTACACAACTTCCCTGAACTAGTAAAGTTTTAAAGATATGTATTATACATTGTCTACAACACATTCCAAAACAAATTTTAAAAAATATTGAAATAATCATTTATTTTCTTAAGAAAAACAATTGTTTTCTTCCTCATCTGAAATTGACTAAGTAAGTAGACAAGAAGAGCCAGAGGTAGATGAGTCCCAGGAGAGAGACTTGAAGGTATGGGCTTCAGCTTCTTTCAGAAATGAATATTAGTTAAAGTGCTCATCAACCTCAGCTCTTTTTTCATAAAATAAATTTAAATCAGATTATTATATTGTATTATCTAAGGTATAAAAAGCAAATATATGAGCACCATATTTTGCTAACAATCTACTATATTAAAATGCCTTTATTAAAAATATTTACTATAAAAATTTCAATGACAATTATCTTTTTTTTTAAGTCTCTTATCCTCAAGGAAGATAAGAATACTTCAGGAGAATTAGAAGAAATTATGACATAATTGTTAGAATATTTCTCATAATTCGAAGACATTATATTCACATAAAACTGTAAAACATTTAATATAAATATATAGGTATGTGCTTTTACAGTATTATGCAGCTTTTGCTTATACTGCTCCATAAATCATGCACAATATGAAGCAGTGTGAAGTGGTGCATTCCTTTTTCATAAATCATGGAGTGTGATATATTATTAGGCTACTTTCAAACTATTTGACCTTTAAACTATACACTGAGTGGCCAGATTATTATGACCAGCCCATCAGTACTTCATTGGGCCACCTTTTGCCTTCAATACTGCGGCGATTCTTCTTGGCATTGACTCCACGAGATGTTGGAAGGTGATGTGAGGAATCTGACACGATGCCTGATGAATAGCACTGTCCAGTTCTGTGAGATTTGATGGTTTTGGAACCAGCTGCCTGATGGCTCTTTTAACTTCATCCCACAAATGCTCAATTGGATTGAGATCTGGTGATTGTGGGGGCCACCTAAGCAAGGTAAAGTCTCCTTCATGTTCTTGAAACCATTCCTGCACAATACGAGCACCGTGGCATGGTGCATTGTCTTGTTGGAAGAAGCCATCTACATTGGGTACGCCATCAACATGATAGGATGAACTTGACCAGCAACCATACTTAGGTATGTTGTGCTATTCAGACGTTCCACACGAATTAAAGGGCCCAAATCATGCCAGGAAACCATGCCCCAAACCATAACACTTCCCCCACCAGCTTGAAGGGTTGTACTCATGCATGTGGGGTGCACGCTTTCATGCTGTTTCCGTGAAATTCTCACTCTGCCATCTGCGTGATGCAACTGGAAACGTGATTCATCAGACCACATGACTTTTTTCCAATGCTCAACTGTCCAATCCTTGTGTTCCTGTGCGAATTGGAGACATTTTATCTTGGTAACTGCAGACAGCAAAGGTGTTTGAACAAGTCTTTAGCTTCCATATTCCATACGATGCAGTGTATGGCTAATTTGCCTACAAACGTCAGGTGGTCATAATAATCTGGACACTCAGTGTATACTTCCACTTAAAAAGTAATTTAGGCATTGGCCAGTGTGCTCAGTTGGTTGAGCATTGTCCCATACACCAAGAGGTTGCTAGTTCTATTCCTGGTCAGGATACATGCCCAAGTTGCAGGCTCAATCCCCAGTAGGGGGCCAGCAGGAGGCAGCCAATTGATGTTTCTCTCTCTCCTTCTTCCTTCCTCTCTCTCTAAGATCAATAAAAACATATTTTTAAAAAATCATTTACTTCAACAACTATCTAAAATTTGTCATTTACATTATATTAGTTCTTAACACAACACATTCTACATACTGTAGAGAGGGTGAAGATAATAAATGATAGTCCTTGCTATCAAATAATTTAAGCTCCCCCAAAGAAGCCCTAAAATATTTTCAGAAAATATGCACAAAGTAATTGACATCAAGTAGAGCATATTGGAGATGATGGATATTGAAATGGGTAGTGAAGGGTGGACAGCCTTTTTACCAAGAGATAGAAGTTTGATAGCAGCATTCTCAGATTACTTTTAGAAGAGGCATAGGAGCCATAAAATGAAGGACATACAACACAATTGTTTATAGAAAATGTTGGGCTATATTGTAAGATACTTGGAAAAATTACTTGGTAAAAGTGGCTAAGTGTAGAAATAAAAAAATATATATCTTAGAACCATCCATTACTATTTCTCATTCAGGAGCAGTCCTATTTTTAAAGTTAATACACTGGAACACTTTAAATGTTTGAATTTAAAACGCATGCCTAATTTGATAGACAACAGGTAGGAAGGTGGAAAGAGGGCCCGGCATGCCTAGAAGTTTCTATGTGAACCCTCCAGGTCTGGAACCCCTCATGCCCTGCCAACCCTGCTGGCCATTGGGAAATCACTCTCAGGGATGCTCTCCCACAGCCCCCAACCAAGTGGCTTTTCTGAATCCCTCACATCATAAATAAATATTATTATTTTAATATTAATGATGTATAAGTTACAACCATCCTTCTCCTCCTCTTCTCACATTTAAAACAGTCAATCATATTTAAACAAATTAGACATAGAGAACCAAGAAAGCCCATTTTTATATCGGGCCTTTTCTTCAATGTGTTTATGTTCTTTGTCATTTTTCAGAAGAATGTTTCTTAAAGCAAAATTTTGTTATATCTATATTCTCATAACTAATTATCCCAGAGGTGTGTTTTTTTTCTGTCAATTTTTGTATAACAAGGGAACTCAATAAATATAATTGACCAAGAATGAACAATGAAATATTTGTCAAATCACTGAAATTTGCCAACTTTTAGGAGAATTGGCCTATTTTTAGTCATCCTATAATTTCTAATTAATTGAACTACTGCAAAATTCAAAGAAGCTGTTAGACTAGCTCAAAGCCAGGAATAGTGAGTTTTTATTTATTTACTTTTGTATTCTATCTATGTGGTATCTGAAGTAATTTTTAACCACTTATACTTAGAAGACTTTAAAAAAAAATCAGTGACAAACTGGTACTCAGAGCTTGATAAAATTTGAGATCTTCTGTTATCTTACACCATTTTTAAAAAAAGATACACAATCACTGTTATATCACTTACAAACACGGAAATCAAAACCAGAGAAAATAAAGCCTTGTTTCTTGTCAATGCTTACATACATGCAGCATCCAAAACACATTAATCCTCTGCAGAAGATGTCAATGTGTCCTAATTTTAATAGGCCATTAACTTATTTGAATAAAAGCATCATTTTAGAGGGAAACAATAAGATGTGTATGTACTTCACCAGCTTGCAGCTCATTTTCTGATGTTTTCATCTAACTACAGCACAAGTAACCCCACTTTCCAAAGTTCAGGTTATACTACTTTGCTTTTAGGAAAGACGTACATTAATGCTTGTTTTTGCTAACTGAAATAAATCTGAAGAGCATTGTTGTTACTACACACACACACACACACACACACAAAAGGGGGGCGGGAAATAGCATTCAGCATTTGTTTTGCAGCATCCTTTAAGGTAGCAACAGCACATGGAGCAATTGGAGTGGCGCCACCACGCGCCTTTCCCGGGAACTACACTCAAGCGGTGGCCATAGTTTTGAACTGTGTCTCTGAGCGTCTGTGCTTTATTTTGATCTAGTTTATGCATCTGTTAGCAAGTTGCGTCCTAACCTAAGGTATCAGAAAAGCCTAAGACATCTTGTAAGGGTGTTAGGCCTATAGTGTAAAACTGGATGCAAACAAGCATTCCCATTGTGGTTAAGGAAATAAAGACATTGTGTGTGTTGAACTTGCCTGTGTCCATCATGTGTGTTCCTTACCCACAGAGAGAAAGAATCATGAAAACTGCTCAAGTAACTATTCGTTTTGCCAGTAGCGAAGTGGTCTCTTTTGGTCAGCATCCAGTAATTCATGAAATGGAAAACCCATTGCTTGAGTGGACCGATGAGTGTATAAAGCGTGATATTTTGTTATGTTATACTTCAGAAGAAATCAGTATTTTTAATAAATGAAACTACATTGTACATACATTATTTCTATTTTATAAAGTCTGTGTATTTGTGTATTTATCAAACCATTCTTGTTTTCACTAGATGTTGAGTTGTTTTAGGTTTTATTATGTGATATTTGCTATGATTTGGTAAACTATTTTTTGGGTCTGAGAAAGCTAAAAAACGTTTAATGTAAATTAGTGATAAATGCTTCTTTGCTTTAAGTTTTTTGGCTTGTGAAAGGTTTCATAGGAACAGGGTACTTTCAGATAGTGGGAGAAACCTGTACATGATTGATATCAATTAACAATAGAAATTATTAGAAAAAAAAGAGGAATAATAACAAGCACATGTCTTATTTTATGCTATGCACTATTTTAAGATATGTATGCACATTAACTCATTAATCTCTACAGTAACCACAGGAAGTGGTTGCTATAGTTATCCTCACTTACAGATGAGGGAATTGAGGCAGTTAATAAGGAGCAATTGAGATTTGCCCTCAGGCAATCTATCTGTATAAGGAGTAACAGAATTAAGGAAGACAGGAAGACAGTATAATATCTACAAATTTGTCAGAGCCAATATCAGACACACTGATATAAGAATGGGCAAAGGCTGTTGAAAATTAAGGTTTCTTTGTAATATGTATTTATAAGTATATTCTTGTCCCCAAGTTAGTTTGATTATCCACAAGTCATAATTATCATAGTTTAATTAGGTAATCACGCAACCTGTTCTCCTTAGTCAATTTCCTAAAACACACTGTACTCCTTTCATATTTGCCTGTTCAATACCATCTTATTTTTGTGTCTATTGTGTATGCGGACTGTGTGTGTGTGTGTGTGTGTGTGTGTGTGTGTGTGTGTGTGTCTGGGAGGGAGGGAGAGAGAGAGAGAGAGAGAGAGAGAGAGAGAGAGTAATAGGGAAGGATGGTGGGGAGGGAGGGAGATAGGGAGGAATGAGGGACAGGGAGGGAGTTTGAGTTCTCAGATGTGATTCCCTTTGGGAAGTTTGAAAAATGATGATATAGTGCAATCATTTTTCTTTGATTGTAGGTCCGGGGCATTTGGGGAATTTCAGGTTTAGACTGACATCAAGAAGGCTACTACTGTTATCACACTGAACAGATGCTGCTAACTCTTAAGCTCCAGATATTTCTGCAGACGTTCTAACTCTTGTGAGTTTGCTCAGACAAGCAAAAGGTAGGGTCAGGCTCCAGCAAAGCTGCCCCGTGCAGTCTGCGGCTTTCTATCCTACCAGGTGACATGTTTCCTCCAGATGAAACTTTTATGTCATGAACCAGTTCTGAAAGAGTTCTTAATTGTTTCTTTCTAAACTTTGTTTGCACCAACTTTTAATTCATTTTGCTGAAATGAAATTTTATTGAGGCTGTCAGGAGCAGACTGCATGCTGGAAGTTGTATGTAACCAAAAACATTATCCCAGACTAAGTAACAGCTGGAGAGAAACTAGGGGACCTCCCACATATCCCCCACTGAGAGCCAGACAATGGGTGAGTTATTTCACAGAGTAACAGCAACAGCTGCCAAGTAGGTCGTTTTTTTAAAACTAAACTTTGAAACTTTCAGAATTTAAATGAGCAAGCTTTGGGGAGCACATTGGGGGTGAGAGACATACTGAACAATATTCTTTTGCCACATGAAGCCTAGTATAACTGGAAATTTGATTGGTCGTCATTCATGTTATTATATTATAATTAGTTTGGAAATATTTCTATTGAGATGAGTATTACTTTAATATGTAAGCCTCATATCAGTTCTTAACAGTAAAAATTAGCAATTGGCAATTATCTTATAAGTCAAATTGTATAATCAACATATGTCTCCCAAATGATATTTTTGTCTTTTCCAAGTAATGTGTCATAAATAAAAAAATTTACACACACATCTGATTCACAAGTAAAAAGGCCTAGATTTTTTTAATTGAAACACTTAATATTTCCAAATTAAAGTGATCACTTTTATTTAGAATAGTATATGTTTGCAGCAAGACTATAGAATACAGTGCATAATGTGGAGTAAGCTTTTCTTTTTAATTTTTAACTACTACAGTGTCAAATATTTTGTCAAATTGTTGGTGTTACTCTCCCTCAGGTATTTATTAACAGGCAGGAGGAAGTCATTAGTATAATTAGTAAAATTACTATCACATATTATATGGCACAAATAAAAATCTCATAATCTAAAGCAAACTTGCCAATCAGGATTTTTTTAAAATAACTCAAATGATTTTTTTCATGTCTTATAGGGTTTTTCTCATGTCTCCCATTTAGTATACATATTGTCAGGGAAGTGAATTAAAGCAATATTATTTAAACGTGCCCAGAAATTATATTTGCCGGGAGTTACTCTTAACTATGGAGTAAGTACATTTTTTATGGGCCTAGCCAAGTTTAAAATCTGATTCAGTTTCTTTATCTAGCTAGGAATGAGCAATCTCACAACTAAAATGGAGGACATAATATGTGAACATCACAAAATATATATGCGATTTTGCATGGATTATTTTTTATAGAATAAACATAATATAAATAATGTCATTTCACTTTTTCCTACCTCATGTCAATAGTGAAATCTGGCTATAAACCTTTGGAGGGATTCAAACCAGGTGCTAACCATTCTTTTATATAAAATCTGAATTTAAAAGGAAAGATAATTTTCATATTATCTTTTAACAGATCTTTCTGTTTTCTTATTTAGTTGTACTTTGGAGAGTCTCTTCACTTTTAAAGGTATACTTAACAGTGTTTTCAGATTACGTTTTCTTGTATAAATTGCTATTCTGTTGAAATAAATGATTCAGAAAAATGAAGGATGCAGATGCTTTGAAAGTTATGCGATCTTTCCCTTTTGCCCACACAGACCAAAAGGGCTCCTGGGAGCGGGCTTTGAGATCAGAGAATGTAACTTAATAGATGAAAGTGTAAGGGCATTTGAAGTGGACGTTCTGTCTTTGATATTGCCAGCAGGAGCCTAGATGGTTGAGTTTTCCTTGTGCAGGTTTTGAAAAGCAGGAATGAACTGTAATTTTTGTTGTATTTCTAAAAGTCGGTTGCTTCATGAGCAACCCATACATGTTAAAACTTGAAACCAGTGTAAAATAACACCAAGAAATGAACCCTTTTAAACTATTTGTGTTATCTTGACTTTAAAAGGTAATTATTATTACAAAAATGCATTGTGAGTTATCTACTATTCCTGAACTTGTTAGAGAGCAGCAACACAAAAGTGACAGGTCCTAAGTCAAAATTGTACTATTCAAATCACCAGGACCTCAGATTCAATATTTTTCATTTTCTTTTCTTTTTTTTTAATATTTTTATTTATTTTAGAGACAAAAGGAGAGAGAGAGAGAGAGAGAGAGAGAGAGAGAGAGAGAGAGAGAGAGAGATCAAAGATGAGAGAGAATCATTGATTCGGCTGCCTCCTGCACGCCCCACACTGGGGATCCAGCCTGCAACCCAGGCATATGCCCTGACTGGGAATTGAACCATGACCTCCTGGTGAGCTTCTGGTTCATAAATCAACTCTCAACCACTGAGCCACGCCAACCAAGCTGAAAACATTTTCTAACTGCAGTCTTTGAATACATCCTTCCCAGTACAGCTCACAGTTAGTTCCAAGGGGGTCAAACTGTTCAAAAGTAGCCAGATTTTCCTATCCCCAAATTAAAGTGTTTTATTAGGACCCTTAAGACACTTGTTGATTTTGGTTTGGTAGGCCCTTAGAATATGCACTTTGCCCTTGAGAAATTACACAGATGATCCTGGAAGCAAAACTAAAACACAGTCACCTAGCAGTAAAGGGCTTTCAGTCTCTAGTCCATGTACCTCCAGATTGCCTGTTCCACAGATCCTACTGCCTGGTCCAATTCCTCCCTTACTCTGCATACACATATTTCAAAACTAAAACTAAACTTGTCTTCATCCTCCAAATATTTACCTGCTTCTTTCTTTCTCTCTCCCATATTTTATTAAGGTATAATCATCCACTAGGTGTTCAAACTTGTAACCTAGGATTCATTCCTGATCCCACCAACTCTGTGAACAAATCTTCAAAAATCTCCCTCCAATCCATATACTTCCGTCCATTTCTATGCCACTACACAAGGCCAGGACCTTGTCATTCCCAGCTTGTATTAAACACTTCATATCTAGCCGGAATCCACTGGAACCCCATCCCAAACATACAGACTTTTCCATTAATTCAAACTTCAGAATGGTGCCATCTGGACATTTTAAATATAAATGGAAATTGTTCATATACCTGTTTAAATTATCTTCATGCCTTTTATTTGTTCTTAGAAATATGTAAACTATGTGAAGCCAGGAACCATATCTAAATGTGTAGGTAGTAACTATAACAATGTTTTGCACATAGTAAGCATTCTATAAATATATTTTTTTCATGAATGAACAACCCTAATGTTTTGGTATTATACCTCCCACACATATTTAATTCCACTTAGCCAGAGTTAGCTTTCCTGTAATAATCCATTGTACATTCTCTTAGTCTTACTCATTTCCTTCTGTGAAAGAACAATGTACATTCAGACAATTTGGCCATAAACAATTAATTGAAAGGGAAAAATATGATTATAAGCAGAACATTATTTTTAAAAGAGTGTGTGATAAGCTTTTCAAGTTTATTTACTTATGTTTTGCTTTATTTAATAATGCCAAATATGGATCATATTTTTTGGAGATTAGGGATTGTTTAATAGTCATTTCCTTTTCCCAGAGAGGATTACTCTTGCTTCTCATAATATAATGGAACTCTAAGGACAAGTGAGAATTAAGAATGTACTTTTCTGTAAGGAGAATTCATTATGACACCACCTGCTAGCACCATCATGATTAGCATTCTTTCTCTAATGGGTATCACTTTTGAGACACTTTTCCTAGGTGTTAAAAAATTAAGCTTTCAGAATTTCCAAAGAAAAATTTTAAGTGCTAAGAGAAAATCCAGAAAGCATGCGTACACACTTAGAAAAACTAATGTTTTATCAAATTTATGCCTCCAAGTCTTGGACTGTAAAATACCTTCTTAGTACATTTATTTTCAGTTTCTTCCATTAGCTTAGCATAATTCAAGTTTCAAAAAAAATAACAAATAACTTCCATGTCTCCTATTTAGTATTAACGATGCAATAATGTTTTAAGATTTAAAAAAGACAATGTCAAATTGTGGCTCTGTTAACAGAGGAATTTTTCAATTTTATTGACGAAAACACAAAGGGGTTATCATGGTGACCTATAGACAGTTGTTTGTGTACCATCTTCAATACATAGGAATCAGGTTCCTCCTCAGATATAACCTCGTCAGAAACTCCCTATTCAACCACCAGTCTAAAATAGTCACATTTTAAAGTTATAAGACCAATTAGTAAATACAGACTTAAAAAATAGTTCACAGGCATTATAAATCTAGTCTTTTGCTTGATTGACTCATCCAGACTCTTTTCTGCACCTTTATAAATATGTAGAAATAACTCCTTTACTGTGATACCAGGCTTTATTTTGATGGATCTAACGAATTAGACTCATGCTATAAAAAAAAAATCCAATAATGTGCATAATGAATTCTCCTCATTCTCTGTGCACCTGTTCTCTCTCATTATATCTGAAAATTTGGGATTACTCCAAAGTGCTCTGTAATGACTTTTTTTTGTAAGCAAGACAAATAGAAGAAATTCTTCAAGGACAGAGTGAATTGGTATTTTAAACTCTGCTAAATAACTAGCAAGGAGGGAAGTGATAACAACAGATAGACCATGAGGCATGCATTATTTTGAAGTAGGAAGATTTTGGGGTAAAGAGTTATGCTTCTAGTAATGAAAGGTATAAAAATAAATGCAATCTCATTTCTTTGAGTTTCAGCTCATATTTCCAACTAATGAAATTTTTCTATATTCATTTTGGGAAAATATTTAAGCAACATATTTTTTTACACCTTTGAAGATATCTATATGGGTAATAATCTCATATATTTGTATTAATTACGCAGCTATATATAAATACATAGATTCACTTCACTACGTAGATTTGTTTTACTTGTAATTTAAATTAAGTTTTCCTTGTACTAAGCACTATCCTTGTCTATATTTCAATTGTTTTCAAGGCTGATATAGGTTAACCATAGCTAATTTATTCTTCACAAAATCCTATATAATAAAAGGCTAATATGCAAATTGACTGAACTGCAGAATGACTGGTTGCTATGATGTGCACTGACCACCAGGGGGCAGATGCTCAATGCAGGAGCTGCCCTCTGGTGGTCAGTGTGCTCCCACAGGGGGAGCACCACTCAGCCAGAAGCCGGGCTCATGGCTGGCGCGGCAATGGCGCAGCACAAAGGATGTCCAACTGCTGTCTTAGGCCCGCTCCCCATGGGCCTAAACCATCAGTCTGACATCCCTCAAGGGCTCCCGGACTGCAAGAGGGCACAGGCCAGGTTGAGGGACCCTCCCGAGTGCATGAATTTCATGCACCAGGCCTCTAGTTAAATCATAAAAGGAGATTAAGGCAATACTGAGTAAACTCTAACTAAATCCTTCTACTTAAAATAATAGAGTGCAAGCTGAGCTTTAGTTATCTTGACTATTCCTATTAGCTTTTGAAATATGTGGCTTAGTCCTTTAACATATTGCTCTTTTTGATGGGTCAAATATCTAACTGACAACATCTAAATTATTCCATATTAAAAATTATAGAATTTCTATACTTCATATTTCTGTCAGGAGTTCTGGGCAAATTAAGTTAGAGAAAGAGCACATTTAGAATTTAATTGTTAGTAATTCAAATCTTCCTCAGAAGACTATAAAATAAAAATTAAGCCAAAAGTATAGCAGACAGACTTCAACTAGGAAACAGGAGGAGTACCAAAAGATACATTTGGGAGTAGAGGAGTTTCTTCCCAGTTCTTCCTTTCTCCCTTCCTTCCTTCCTTCCTTCCTTCCTTCCTTCCTTCCTTCCTTCCTTCCTTCCTTCCTTCCTTTTTCTTCCTTCCTTCCCTCCCTCCCTCTTTTCCTCCCTTCTTTCCTTCCTTCCTTCATTCTTTCCTTCCTTCCTTCCTCTCTCTCTCCCTCCTTTTCTCTCTTCCTTCCTTCTGTTCTTTCTTCCTTCCTTTTCCCCAAGAGCATTATAGATCTATTTTGGAATAATGCCATTCAAAAAACATCATTGTCAGTTTTTGGATTAATGAACCAAATTGCAGGAAATTAATTGCATTATTAATATTCAGCAGGTCTGACTCACCAATGAAAGTGGTTCCAGTTTATAAGGGCCTACAGTAACGGTTTCATAAAGAGCTTCAGAATATCTTTGGCTTAATTTAAGCTTCATTTTCTCCTGTTGTGTTCTCTTCTATTTACTTAGTATGGTACCACTATTATTATACTAATATTATACTATTAATCATAAACTCTAAGGGAGTTGGCTTTCAGCAGAGCTAATTTATGTTTTAATAAGGGCTAATAAAATAATAATAGCTAATATTTATTGAGCATTTACTTTATATTAGACACTGTATCAAGCATGTTAAATGTAATATTTCTTCCACTATTTAATCAAAAGTGTTTAATAGGAATAGGAAAAATGAAAGCAGAAACAATAATTTTTATGTTAATAGAAGAAAACCTAATAGAAGGTTCAATTCATCTAATTCAAAATTTTTCTGAGATTATGCTTTCATTTTTCCCTTACCCTTAGTATTAAGTACTGCACATTTCTCTTCCTCTAACTAAAAACTGTGGATTGAAAATAACTCCTATATTATGGGTGGAAGTGGAGTATTCCTTCTCCACTGAGTGCTGGGGGTAGAGTCCTTATGCTATGTTGAGAAAAATAATTTTTGAGACACACATGGGAGGGTGAGTGATTTTTATTGGCATGGATTTGCATCCCTGGGTTTCCAAAGTCCCATTCCCCCTAATTCAGGCCTGGAAGAAGTGTAGTTGAGGCTTCAGGAGAGCTAAAAGCAAGGCCAGTGCTCAGAGTCTCCGTTCCAAGTTGAAGCTGGGTCCAATTCGGCATCAAGCTAATTACAGTCCATTCGACTATTGCGTGTGGGGTCCACATGGCCATGGACCATGTGGTGGAATGCAGGGGAGCCGAGGGAGTGCCCCCCTGCAACAGTACCCGGAGTATCCAAGAGAGCAGACACTTGTGTTCGGGGGATTAAATATTTCAAATCTTCCAGTGCTGGTCAATGACTTGCTCCCAGGTACCACTGACGGAAAGCGCTGTCACCAGTGCCCCACACTGTACTTGGCATGTGACTATCTCCCCCCAGTCCAGGCATGCCCTTCCCCAGAGATCTGCAGGGAATGGGGAATGGACCAGTGGCTGCCTGAGGAGTGTAAAGCTGCAGCTTCCTGGCAAAGCTTCCTAAATGACATGCCTATAATATTTGGCCTTTTCTTTCCTCCTTTCCTATTATTAATAACTAGGTTAATTACATTTCTAGCCTACATTTTAATGGGTAGAAAAATGCTACCCCCGAAAATTTAAATAGCTCTCTTTGAAAATTCACTCCCTTTTTTTGTTTGTTTGTTTATAAGGAACAACTGGAATTGTCATTGATGTCTATTTTTTATTTTTAATATATTTTTATTGATTTCAGAGAGGAAGGAAGAGGGAGAGAGATAGAAACATCAGTGATGAGAGAGAATCATTGATTGGTTGCCTTCTGCCCGCCCCACATGGGGATCAAGCCCATAACCCCGGCATATGCCCTGACGGGAAGGGAATGGAACCATAACCTCCTACTTCATAGGTCGATGCTCAACTACTCCCTCTGTTTAAAGGAGGCTATTCAGTTTCAAAAGTGATATGAATTTTAGGAAGAAAATAACCTAAAAAATAAGCTGTTGAATTCACTCTCAACAAGTGTAACCTGAGTTTATTTCAATTATTTTAAATAAGAAAAAAACAACTGCCTATGATTTTTCCAAATGTATACATACCAGGATTTGAAGATTTCATTCAGATGCTATTTTCAGATGGTCATGCTATTTAGCAGAGCATTGAAAAGTTGTGTGAAGGTGGAGGCAAACAGAATGTGCTCCCTCCAGGTGAATTAAGAGTGTGGGCTTGTGTCCAAAAGAACTGTGAACAAATTAAGGCTTTGCAACTTACACACTCTGGAAACATAAGCAAATTAATTACTCAGAGCTTTTGAAACCAAAGTGTAGGGTTTGGGTCCAAGTTCGTTGATATGCAAAACCGAAGAATGGATTTGCAGACAAAAACCGTTAGAAGAAGCAAAGTTTATTGAGAGAAGCCAGTCCTGGGAAAGGTGTAGCTGGGGTTCCAGGTGAGTAAAAAATAGGCCAGTGCCCAGAGCTTCCATTCCATGTTGTAGCTGGATATAGTTCAGCATCCAAGCTAATTAAAGTCCATTAGTCCATGTGTAGAGTCCCACAGGGCCATAAGCCATATAGGTGCAAGGGAGTATATTTCTTACCATAGGAGAGCCCAGTGCTCTAGGGAGGGAGGGAGAGAGAGAGAGAGAGAGAGAGAGAGAGAGAGAGAGAGAGAGAGCCAGGCAGTGTGTGCTTTTTGTTTAGAGGGTAGATACAGCCTAGGGATTGGTTTATACACATCACTGACTTGTGATTGGTTATTTGCATGTTGCTTGTCTTAGCAACATGCATACATGTTAAAGCTTATGCCTCCAGCATGTGACTTTCTTTTCCTACCCAGTTATGTTGTTTTGTTATAGAATTTACCACACGACCGAAAAATACACAGGAGTACTTGGAGATACAGAAAAAAAAACCATTTATTTTCAGACGTTTTGCATGTACTAATACAGTGACTCGGGAGACTGTTTCTCTCTAAATCCTGAGCCCCCCAGTATGGAGGAAGCTCTCCCTTTACACCCTTTGGTTTCTTTGTCCCCCAAATATGGATGGGACTTCCGGATCTTTCGTGGGCTTTACAAAAAGCCCCGTGTGTTGGGATGGGGGCCGTGAGACCACACCTAAAGGCCTGGCCTGGTGCCAGCACTGATAACCCGCTCTGGGGGTTGTATATTATTCATGGTTTATGGTCTCTGTAAAATGGGAGTACTTAGATAAGCAGGTCTGGCAAGACCAGATAATTAAGGAAGGGGCAGTGACTAGACTATAGGCTAACAGGAATGTGCATTCAGACTGCTAGCACCCCCCATATGTCTTATTTTCTTCATCATTTTTAGTAACTCTGCCTAGCTGGGTTCTTTGATTCTACTCCCTCCTCCCCCATGGTCCTGTCTCTGTCTAATTAGCTTGCTTCTGTCTCCTCATTTTGAGAGCTTCAGGGTCTACAATTGATATCTTCAAAATAGTTCCAGTAGGCATGAGCACAAAAACCTGATTGGTGTGGATTCAAGAAAAAAGATGGGATGGGAGGATTAAAAGCAGAAGAACAGACAACTGTTTTATGGAATTTTTCAATAACTTTTCAATAATGGGAAGTTAAGAAACGTGGCAGCATTTGCAAGAGTTATGAGACAGTATAACTGAGTAATTTAAGTAACAGCCCCAGAATCTTAATGATTCCATAAACCTAGCACAAAGTTAATAAAATCAGGAGTAAAATACAAAGATATTAAACAAGATTTGCATTGACTGAACAGTCATTGATATAGGTTCATGAATTACATTTTCCTAGTACTAATAAGCAGCATATGATCATTTTCCTTTCTAGTTTATCCCTAATTTGTATTGTCTGTAAAATGATCATAAATTTTTTTACCTCTTAGCATCTTTTAAAATATATTATTATGCTGGACAACCAAATCAATCTTTCATCACACATTAGAGTAACTAAATATAATACAAGATAGAAAATGTATCTTGGAAATAATTGCTTTGTGAGGATTAGGGTCTTTACTGGTTCAGTGGTCTGTTCTGGAACTCAATGGTATACATATTTTAGAAATTAATTTGAAAACAAAATTTTAAGTCTTCATGTGCTTTGGACCTCAAACATCCCTTATAGGGGTAAAAAATGTGGCTATTAAACATGGATATGCTCAGAATCTGCTACTTGTTTCAGCCTCCACTGGAAACCAAGTGATATTCATTCAAGTTTATGCAAGAGCCAAAAGTTCCCTCTGAAAAGGACAATGGTATTTTGTATGTTTATTTTGGTAAGCTGGTTGTTGTTTTTTTGGTTCGTTGGTTGATTTCACTTCCTCTGCAAAATGAGAGGAAATTGATTAAGTTAGTTTTTTTTTCTATTAATGTTTCTTTTTATTTATTATATACATAGTATATCCCCACAATGTGTGCAGGATGTCATGGAAAACACACACACACACACACGCACACCCCAATTCTGTAACATGGTAAATCAATGTTTATTACTACAGGAGTTGACTCTCAAAATATCCTTATTCCTGTCTAAACAACAAAAAAAAGTGACCATTTTACTTAGCTATTTCTGTGTTCCCACTATTTGACATCTTAATCATTAACAAAAAAGAAGTAAGCTCAATTTCACATCCCAAACCTATGCCTCCTTCCGATTTAATATGCAAGGCAGTCAACCTCACAGATCACAGAAGGTAATGTTTGTGGTGCCTTAATGAAAGTCAAACAACATTTGATTTGATGTCACTGACAATATCTTCCTGCATATTAATCGATTTTTTATTTCTACTTTTTCCATAGATAAAATAATTCCACTTTCCTTTTTCTTAATAGGTTTGGGGAAGATAATATTTTTTTTTTCCTATTTACTGACAAGCTTGGTTTTTCTTCTCTGAGGTATTTCATGGAACTAGAGTATCTCTTGGTGGAGCATGGGTGAAGTCAAGAGCACTCTATAAGGGATATGCTCATCCTCTGCGTACCACCGCCTCAGACAGATCTGCGCAGTTTCTTCTCTTGCTTGGCCACATGGGATCTGCTCACTCTTTGTTAATGTTCTCATTTGCAGAGATTTTCTTTCCATGACTATTTCCCCACTCAGAAATCATTGGCTCTGGGTACTCATCTCTTGGTTCTTAGTTATAACTTCCCTGGGGATGCTATTCACCAGTATATGGACAAAAGCTCACCCTGGCACAATTCTGCAACCTGTCACAGCTTCTCGGATCTCAATTCAGGCGAGATGTCTTGGTTTTACTTGCTCCAAAAGAACAGTTTATAAATTAGTAAAAATCACTTTAAAATTTAATCTTTTTTTATTTTGTTCTTCATATATGAAATTAGAAGTATATCACAAGATGGAAAATAATTTAATATCTGGAAACATATTTGTATTTTTAAAATTTATCTTTATTGTTGAAAGTATTACAGATGTTCCCCTTTTTATTCCCATCACCCCTTCTACCCTGCCCTCCCCCCACCAAGGCCTTCACCACATTAATGTCTGTGTCTATGGGTTATGCATATATGCATATAAGTTCTTTGGTTAATCTCTCCCTACCCACCCTCCACCCCCTACCCCTGCCTTTCCTCTGAGATATTTTTACATTAATTTTTTGTGTGCATGTCTAAAATGGTATGCAAAAATATTGCTTAAATTTCTATATCTTTCCTTTATTTTTCCATGTGTTTTGGAATACTATACTTCTCTTCAATCAAGTCATGGGAGTTTCTAAGACTACATTCCTCTTACCTGCATTTTGACCTGCTAATAAACACAAGAGGAAAAGAAAAAACATTCCATCCATATGCTGGAAATGCATGTTCATAGAGTTTACAATTCCATGCTTAATGATTCCATTCAGAAGTCCTACAGGGATCAGGAGATAGCAGTATTAAACAAAATCTGTGTAGCTTAGAAACTCATCAAGCAATACCACTTCAGTTAGGAAATTGTCTCTGAATCAATGGTTTATTTCTTAAATCAGACTAAGATAGTGTACAGCATATAACTACACACATATTTTTTATTTTGTAATTTAGCCTTTTGACCTGCAATACTGAATTCATCCTCTTTCTCAAATTTACTTCTACTTGTGAGAGAAAATGTCATGTCAAGGATATAGCATGATATTTAAATATTTTAAAGAATACATTGAATGGATCCTGTGGTTTCAAAAATAATTCCTGGTTAGTATCTCAAATTGATAATATTTTATGCGATTAACGTATATACGTTTAATGTAGAAAAGCTTATGTGATGTTAATTTCTCAAATATAGCAGCTGAACATAGGGTATTATTTGCATATTAATTCTGCATTGGTACTCATCCTGGATCAGACTCATGGTGAATTAAAAGATGGGTCCTCTTTATATACACTGAATGGCCAGATTATTATGATCTCTGAATGCATAATAATCTGGTCACGCAGTGTGTGTGAATACATATATATATATATATATATATATATATATATATATATATATATATTAGAAGCCCGGTGCATGAATTCGTGCATGGGTGGGGTCCAGCCAGCCTGGCCAGGGGGAGGGGACATGGGCAGTTGGCCAGCCTGCCTGCTGGTCGAACTCCTAGTCAAAGGGACAATTTGCATATTAGCCTTTTATGATATAGGATATACACTGAGTAGCCAGATTATTATGCATTCAGAGATCATAATAATCTGCCCACTCTGTATATAACTGTATATCATGAAATGAGATAATTGCATAGCAATCTCATAGGAAATGGTGGTGATTATTATAATGATTGTTAGCTTAGAGTAGTAAAGGCTATAAATTAATTACTCATTATATGGCTAAATTATTGAATTGCTTTGTTTTAAGCTTGCATGATTGAAGTTACACCAATCATCCTAGACCTAAAGTGTAATTATTTAGCGAGCATATCTCAGCATACACAATATTCATACCAACTGTGAATCATGACTATGTTTAAGATTTCCTGAAAAACATCCAAGCATCTCATAATTCGGCTAGTCTCCCTTTACACATTTTGCTTTGCAAACTGAACACACAATAGATGTTTTGAGTTAAGCAGCACATCAGTATTTTAAGAAAAAAAACTCTTTTGTATTCCCAAGTAGCTTGCCTAAGTTGTTGCCTTTAGTTGTGACAATTTTATTTCATATGTGTATACAACTGTAAAATGCAACATCAAAGTTAGATGTCAAGATACTTCTTTTCATAGTTTTCTGATAATTTAATGTTTTCTTTCTCAATGCAACATGAGCTCCCACTCCTTCATGCCTTTGTGTATGATACTTTCTCTGCCTAAAATGCTCCTTTTAACTTCACTGAATTTTTCTCATCCTTCAATATTCAGTCCAGTGGTTTTCTTTTCCAGAAAAAGGGATACTGATTTTTGTATTCTATAGCTTTGTCTCTGTAAAAAACACATTAAACTTTTATCATTTTGTTTTATAATGAATTTTGTTGTCCCAGTTATAAAGATTAGACATAGAAGCTCATAGGAATTGGTTTAAATTTCTCCAAAGGCAAACAGGTGGTTACACTGGGAATTGATACCAGGCCATCTGGCCACAGAGTGACTGCATTCTGTCCTACACACATATTTAATTTAATTTTTTATGCGGTCGTATCCCCACTAAACTCTTAAGTTTCTGGAGTGTCAGAACTGCTCATTTTTCTCATCATGCCTGTCTATTAGTTGATGTTCCATAAATGTTAATTCATAAAAGAAATAAATGGATACATTAATGACTTACATTTTATTGCATTCCATAGCAGTGCATATTATTTTTAAACAACTTTTCTATTGAAAAGTTGTCACTTATGTGAAATTAAAATTGACTTCCTCTTTGTGCTCCACTTCCTCTCTAGGTAAATCCCTCAGTGGCCCTTAGTATACATGTAATTCCTTTCCTTTCCATGTTTAAAAGCAGCTCTTATTGCAAAGCAAATCTTCCCATTTTCTTTTGTTGCTATTCATCTGCAAGAACGTCATTGTACGGTCCTTGCCATTCTCCTTTATTAAAATTGGATTCAATTCAACATAATCCCAAAATTATTTCATGATCTCTAGTTAGTTTACTTTATCTATCTAATTGTGAATAGAAGATTCCCATGAAATAGCACAGAGTTGATTTGACTAGAAAAAAGCAGTGATATCTCACTTATGCTAGAGGCTCTATCTTCATTATGGCATCCTAATATATTTTTTTCTCTCTTTGTTTTATTTTTCTCCTTTGTCTTCTCATTCCCCTTCCTCATTTTTCTCCTTTTTAAAGCCTGTGCTCATTGTTGATTTCTTTGAGGCTTATACACTTGTAGGTGAGCACATACCCTCTCTTGCACTGACAGTCTAAATTTATAATGTGATACAAATGCAGAATTTATTCTGGATTATGAAAATATGGTTACAGAGAGTTGCATTAAGATTAGCCCTGATGGATACTGCACATTGTCACATTGTGTCATCTCAGTGTCTGTCATTGTCTCTCTAGCAAAGTAGAAGAAAGTTATGCAGTGAACAGGGTTCTCATTTATCAGAGGTTCCGTCTGAAGGATTGACCCATGCATATTTCTAAAGCTCTGTTTTTGTATAATTGTCTTTTCCCCGGCACTTTACCCTGCAAATCCCATTTACTTGAGCCTTCCTGAATCCTCGTCACTCTCTTCTCTCTTCACCAAGATCATTTTTCTTTGCTTTAATTTCCTTTTTATGCCCTGAAACTTGAATCTGTACAATAAGTAATGGAAATTCTAATGCTCACCTCATTTATGTAAGTTTCATCTGTTTGTTTCAAGTGTCTAATTGTGAGATATCTACAGTGAGAGGACTTCACTTAATGTGTCACCCTATTGTATGGATGCAAGTTGATGGTTTATATTAACTTCTCAAAAATAACATTTAATTTTTTTGAAAATTAAAAAAAAATCTGTATTGATCATATACTAAAATGCATTTATACAGGTTTGTTTGTGACACCAAAAGGACATCATAGAAAGTTTTCCTCTTTGAGCCCCAGGTTTAGAGGTTGCAATTTATATGAAGGTAAAACACACATTTACCTGAAAAGACAGCATAAATACAATTTGACACTTAAAACTCCTAACTGAATAGCAATATGCATCATCATATTATTGTAATTAATAGAAAAGTTCAAGCAGAAAATAGGATGATTCTAGTCCATGTAAAGATATAATTTCTGAGGTATAGAGACATAAAGGAGGTGTTTAATTGATCAATATTTTTCTGGAGTACATATGGAAAACACAAGCATAAAGGACAGAAAAGTTTGAATCAATTGAAAAGCATCAGCAGAAAATCAGCCAGTAGGACACAAAGCTGGATCATCTCTGTCTCTCAGTATAGTTTGAAGCATGAATTTAGCATATACATATAATGCAATCTAAATATATAAAAGGCTAATATGCAAAGTGTCCCCGCGGGAGTTCACGGGGAGACGGGGAGTTCTATCACTTGCTATGATGTGTGCTGACCACCAGGGGGCGGCATGGAATGGAGGAAGGCCCCAGCAGGCAGCGGGCAGTCGGGGAAGGGAGGCGCTGCCTGGCAACCAGAAGGCCCTGATGGGCCCTGACTGCTGGCCAGGCCTACAGACTCTACCCGTGCACGAATTTCATGCAATGGGCCTCCAGTAGTGAGATAAAAGCCTTAATCAGCATCCTCAATGAGTTTAAATGTATAAGAGGGGGATATTGACAAACTAAGTGTACTGAGATAAAACTGAGGGTCTTTATGACTTTAATTAAATTTAATTTTAAATCCTAGATCTAGAAATCATGTTTTTCAACACCCCTCACAGACCCAGCCTTCCCCATGATAATCAGCAGCACCCAAGGCAGCAGAATAGGTCACCAGGTCTGGACCTCTGGCAGGCTAGGGATAACATCTTGACTTAAGTTATGTTTTAGTTCCTAAGTCCTAAGGTGGAATGACACTCTAGATATTTTCCCAGGCAGAGGGACACTGGAACAGACTTCAAAAGCTGTTTTCAAGACCTGAAGAAATGATTCATCACCCTACCTCACCTTCAACCAATCATCTCTCAGCACAGGTCGAGGTGTCTTGTGATTTTTTCCTATTTAATCTGTAACCTTCAGCAGTTTAGGCTTTTGAGCATTAGCTTTCTGTTTCCTGGGTGGTGTCATTCATAATAAAATAGCCAATACTTCTTCACTGCAGTTCTCAGTGTCTAGTGTATGTCTCTGCCAGCTCCGTGTGGGGGAACTCTTTCTGTTCTACAACAGAGATATGGAGTCATACTGACTTGGAGCAGTGACCTTGTGGGTGCCTGTGGAAAAAAATCCACTTTCAACTAGAGAACTGAAGATGGATATTATTTAGCATGATAATGGCTGAGAGAGGGGGAGGAGACTATTCTTGACAGAGTAGATTTGAAAACTCAAGAGCAAGAAAAAAAAGAAAAGAAAAGAAAAAGCACAACCCTCAGAGTCTTTTTATTACTTTCGCTGTGAAGAGGAAAATGTAGACATGGCCCAAAAGAACTTGCAGGTGTGGCCCCTACCTACCTCTCAATCTTCATCTTGCGCCATACTGCCACTGCTTGCATAACATCTACACTCGCCTTGTTTCACTTTCATGCATGTGCCTTATGCTCTCTTTCTGTTGTTCCTTCTGTCCAGAGTGCTTTTTTCCTCTGTATTCAATGCATCCTTTGACTTTCTAATTTGTCCTTTATGTTTCAATTAAAATGTCACTTTCTCAACCAACTATTCCCTTATTCATTAATTAGGTGATACTCTTTGTTAGATAATCTCATGACAGGTAACTTTCTTTTTAACTTATGATATATTCTTTATTTATTTTATATATATTTTAATTTTTTTTTTGCTCAGGGGCCTAAGATGCCTGAAGCACAAACAGAAATCGTGAATTTTGTTCATATTTGAATCCCTAGCTATTGGCAAACCTGTGTAAAAAACACACACACTGAATGAATAAAATAGCCTTAGTAGACTTGGGATTGAATTTCCATAGAACAAAAGCTAAAATTCATTCATTTCGGTGCTCAGTTTAAAAGTCAACCACTTAAAAATAGTAACCATCTCTCCCTGGAGGTTCTGCCCTTGTTTATTCCTATGCATATTCTCTTGCATATTTGATTTCCATCAAATATGTTTGACTCACTGAACCCTTGATCCCACAAAATATTTTGATTCAGTGACTCCTCAAGGATGTCTGAAAAAAAACAAAACAGAAATTATAATTTTTGTTTCGAGCAAGGTAAAGCAAACTGGAATGGACACGCCTGTTAAGACCTAAGATATTAATGAATAATCAGTCAATGACAGATCTGCAGTCAATCTTCCTCCCTCGTTTTCACCAGACTGCACAGTCCCTTGTGGATCCGTGATGCCTGTCTGGATTGGCTTACAGACCCCAGGCCTGGGCATGAGGTTCCACAACTTACGCTGTGTAGTCAGTCACTGACTTCCTCACAGAACTGGCATTTGTGTAGAGTTAAAGAGAGTCAGTGCCTTAGGACAATGCTGTTGAATGAGGCCATAGCTAGAATTATTTTTTATTTCGCACTTGCAAAAGTCTTACAACTCTTATTACTGTCTTACCAGATTTGAAAAGTGGTCATATTTTTCAGGTAAATATGGTATATATCCCACTTTTTGCTGCAATTTTTAATACATAGGCTGATAAAAGAGAAAACACACACAAAGATTGTATTGTGCTAACCTGGCATCCTCAGAAGGGGCACATTTATCAATTCTCTTATGCCCATCATAAAACATAGATGGTATAAAAGGGAAAAAAAGGTTCTGAACTTGAGTTCCTATGGGATATGACCCAATTTGAGTTTTCCAACACTATACATTTATACCAGTTAAGTGAGTGGAGAAATAAGGGCAAATAGGAGAATGTTAAAAGAGACCAGTTATTTTAAGCCTATTAAAAAGAACAGGAATATAAATTTGTAATAAACTTCCTAAAACCCGTTAGCTAGGCAACAGAGACTTCCTCTTTGATTTAATAAGAGAAATGGTCATCTTGTTCTGCATAGGGTCACTGGACTCTCCTCACAATACACAAGCCATTATATAAAAAAAAAGAAGCAAACACCACAGTGTGTGCGGGGCAAGCCATGAACTACTTTTTGACCCTCTTTCAGCCAGTCAAGGAGTGACATGAAACTTAAACAACTGCTGAAAAGGCAGACAGTGCAAAATCTCATTTGAAAAAGAAGGGATGCGCTTTCTGTGGGTGAAGGAGTCAGCTCTGAAAGGAGAAAGGAAGAGAAAATGAATTTTTAGGAGACATCAAAATCCATCTTACCTCTGCATTTTTTATTTTTGTGAGGTGACTTCTGAATCACCCTTTTTCCTACTTCTGACAGAGTGTGATGAGTGATGGTCTCCAAATTCAGTGTATTATTAGGACGCACTAATGGGTATTGGTCAGATTGCTCACATGGGTCAATTAACGTTACCTACTGGGTCTAATTAATATTGTAGATAAGAGCACCCAAGGTAACCCGAACTCTTACTCGTGTTTTTCAGGGAGAATTAAAACATACACATAATACATATGACTATGTTCATGCCTTACATATTTAATTTCAGATATATTATCCTATTCTTCAATTGTCAAATGACATTGGCAAACTCTGTCTTACTCTCTTCCAAGGATTCAAAATAAAGAAAATCTAGTGATTCCAAAATCCAAGTTTATCATGGCTGTGAGAGTCATTGAGCAGATGTACTGAAAAGAAAAAAAGAATTATATGTTTCCTTGTTATGGATGATTAGTATATTAAGGTACATCTAGTTATAGTATAGATGTTCTCTTCTGATTATTTTCCCTTGGAATTTGCTGTACTGTTCAGAATGTAAAATAGACAATGCCCAGTGGCATAATTTAAAAACTTCATTTTTAACTTAAGCAGATAGGATTCAATTTGTATGCTATTCAAATATAAAGATTTACACAGGATCCTTTTTTGGGCAACTTTTACTTTGTTATACTCAAGAGCTAGTACGCAGCACTCCAAAATTTTTTATATCCTTAGAATTTCTGAGGATTTCTCTGCTGTCCTTAAGAATCAGGTCACTGAAAGAATGCACAAGTCTCCAGTATGCATTGATGCCAATTCTGGATGGAGAATGGGGAGTATTGAAAAGTAATATTTAATGCACTTTAGCCTGTAATTTCCCACATTTTACTGAATGAGGCTTAAGACAAAGGGATTTTTTTTATATCACTAAGTTTTTAAATATCTTGACACTTCACAATAGAAACACATAAGGTTTAATTCAATATTTTTATCATCATCATGAAACACAGGGTTTCTGGTATTTTATCTCAGATGCTCATAGAAAATGTCTTCTGATGATCCATCTTCCTACTTTATTTCTGGAAATTCCTGAGGGGCTTCCCCATAAGTGCTAACATATAACCTATGCCAGTACTTCACAGCATCTACCATTTCCTTAACGTCTTATTTTGTGCCCCTTTGTGTGGTAGCTCCTGACAAGTTATATTCTACCTCCACTGTCCTTGGATAACCCTGTCCTTGGATAACACTATCTCCAATAGGCACTCCTGATGAACACCAGCCATGAAGAAATGCAATCACCTTTCTTTAGGTGGCAAATACCTCAATGTATTTTGTAAATTTTGTGTTCTCCTTGCAATGAAAGAAAATGTTTTACAAATTACTTTTTAAGCCTGCTCATCAATCTAACAAAGGTATGTGACAATGTGTCAGTCCTGGGGTAGACCAAGTGTAAGGTTTAGTTTAAATCACCTAACTAAGGACTGAGTAGTGATATTGTGGAGAACAGCCCAAATCTGTCTGCCCAATGTTCTGTATCATTTCTATTTTTTTTTTAATTTTGCCCAAAGTTCTTCTCCAATCTACATCTCTTTGAAATCAAGGTTCTCTCCTGTTTTTCCTACTTGTTTCCTAAAGCCCAAGTACTAAATTTTCTACCCCTCCTTCTTCAATATCCTCTAAGAAAATGGTAATAAATCCATGACTCCATAAGACATAGGAAGCAACACAGCTGATTTCTTAACCCCAATTTATTACTCAAAATTAGATTTCTAATTTAGAGTCATTTGTATTTCTATTAATTATGAAAAGCTAAAGAAGCTCTGAACAAGCTCAAATGGTTTTGCCTTTGTACAGACACATCTTTTATTTGTATTGATTGACTTTCTATCATGTTCAGGATGTTCTTCTAAATAACCTGAGAGATATATGATGACTCAGATATGAATTATATATTTGAGTCAAGGGTAGCCTGTCAGAAATTATGAAAACGTATGTGCATGCAGTGCAGAGCCCGCGAACGTCCACCTGAAGGCCAACTATAGTCTTGCACATTTCTTTTTGTAAATAACATTTTATTGGCATATAGGTACACCCATTCCTGTACTCAGGAAAGGGTCTAACTAACCTGAGGCAAATAAGGTCCCCAAGGCACAAAATTGAAAGCAACCATCATGTTTAGGGTTCTTCATTCAAAGGACCCTGAAAGTGAGTGCCTCCTTAATTTGTGTGTTCTAGGAATATCACACTTAAGTCGCTCTAATGTACTTATTATCTGTGACTACTCTTATGCTACAATAACAGAGTTGAATAATTTCCACAAGAACACTATGGCCTGAAAATCCTAAACTATATACTATCTGGTTATTCCCATAAATTGTTTTGCCAACCCCTGATTTAGAGGGATTCTGATGTGTTTCTAAATGAATCCTAAATTTTTGGAGTTCTAGATAAAAGATGGACTATGATGGCCTGCGGACTGAAGGGTCCCAGGTTCAATTCTGGCCAAGGGCACATGCCTAGGTTGCGGGCTCGATCCCTAGTGTGGGGCATGCAGGAGGCAGGCAATCAATGATTCTCTCTCATCATTGATGTTTCTATCTCTCTCGCCCTCTTCCTTTCTCTCTAAAATCAATAAAAATATTTTTTAAAAAGATGGACTATCATTGCTGATGTCTCTATTTATAAATTTTGAGCAGTTAAGAGGATATCTAATTGAATAAAAACTGACCATGAAGATGCACCCAGTAACATAAGCTTAGTTAATGAGGGGGAAAAAGACTCCAACTGGAACATAGTGACTGACACTCCAATCTTCTCCCAACTGAGCCCCCTTTACCCTTCCTCCCATTAGCAAAGACTGCAGGCTTAGAGGTCAGGCCACCTAGGTACAAATCCTGGCACTGATACTTTGAAAGAATATGACATGAGGTAACATGCTTTACCCTTCTAAGCTTCAGTTTCTTCATTTTTAAAAGGGGGAAAGGAGTAAAAGCAATAGTGCCTACCCCAAAGGGTATGAATTTGGAATAAGCAAGGTAATCAATCCATGGAAAGAACTTAGTATAGTGTTTGCCACATGGTACAACAGCGAGTTCTCAATAAATACTAACAGCATTCTTTATTCGGAGACTCTGAAAGGAAAAAAAGAAAGACTATAATTTAAAGCTGAAGCAATAATTTTTACTAAATTTCTCTCTATATAAAAGCCTAAGTGACCTTACGACTGACCGAACGGAACAACCAATCAACCAGTTGCTATGACGTGCACTGACCACCAGGGGCAGATGTTCAATACAGTAGCTGCCCCCTGGTGGTCAGTGTGCTCCCACAGCCAACCTCCCATGGCTGGCCAACCTCCACTGGTTTTTTCCCCCGTCCCTCCCCCAGGCCAGCAGGCCCTGATCGGCCTGGCCTCAATTAGGACTGGGCGAGATAGCCCTGATCAGCCCTGATCGCTGGCCAGGCCTAGGGACTCCGCCGCCCCCATCCATGAATTCATGCACCGGGCCTCTAGTTATAATAAAACAGGGAAATATATGACTGTATTATGACTGCCCTTTGTATATGTGATAAAAAGAAGATGCTCACTGTTGCTTACTTGCCATAAACAGCTGTGCTTTTTGGTACCACAGTCACTCAGGGCTGAAGACTCCAAAAGGACTTTGGACCATTTCTGGGAAAAAGCTGAGGCTCAGCAGTGTTCGGGATGGAGTAACATGCCAACTACATCTGCGTTACCTTAGCTTTCATCAGGCCTCATTTCTATCTATGAGGGGAAATGACATTCTAGGTACAAACACTGTTACATAAATGTCTAGAATGTGACAATGAAAGGCAGTGAGAGGTTTATGAATATCATGCTACATGAATATAGATAAGAGAAAGATTACTTCCATGTGAGTATTAGTACATTAGGAAAGACAGAATGATGAGATGTTTTTAAATCAGGGCTCAGAAAGATCCATATTTTACACATTGGACTGATCCAAATACTGAAAGGGGACCCGCGCAAGCCGGCAAATTTCACAGGGGATGTAATTTAGGATATCAAATGGGAACACGTGAGTCTTTTGTATGGTATGAGTAATGTCCGATATTTTATTCCTTTAGACCACATAATAAAACAAAAGTCTTAAAAATGTTCCTATATCATGCCTCGGCTATTTTTTGTTTGCCCTGATTGACATTAAAATAGCATCATCTGCTCAGCGGATTCCGGCTTTCTCCTCACTGCTTTATGCTGCCCAGTTAATCTCTTAAACCTATTTCATTATTCATATCACTAAAGAGTCCAGCATATGTGCTGGTCTTAAAGTCTAATTACATTTTAATACTTTGGTTGGGGTTTTCCATTTCCCTTTGGTCAAATTAACTAATATTTCTTTGAAGCAGAGGTTTTTAATTAAATTTATAGAGGTGACTTTGGTGAATACGATCTTATAGGTTTCAAGTGTACATTTCTATGCTATATGATCTGTACATTGCATTGTGGGCCCACCACCAAAAGTCAAATCATCTTCTGTCACCATATATTTGGTCTCCTTTACCCTTTACTACACCCCACCCCTCTTCCCTCTGGTAACCACCATCCTGTATGTAGTCTGTGTCTACGAGTTTCCATTTTATATCCTACATATGAGTGAAATCATAGGGATCTTAGCCTTTTCTGACCTATGTGTTTTGCTTAGCATAATATTCTTAAGATTCACCCAATTGTCACAAATGGCAGTATTTCATTTTTTTCTTATGGCTTGGTAGTATTCCATTGCATATATGTACCACATCTTCTTTATCTAATCTTCTATAGAAGGCCATTTTAGTTGTCTCCATGTCATGGTCACCATGAATAATGCTGCAATGAACATAGATATGCATATATCTTTTCAAATAAGCGTTTATGATTTTTTTCAGGTAGATATCCAGAAGAGTATAGTTTGAAGTCAGATAGTGTGATACTTCTAGTTTGTTATTTTTTTCTGAGGATTGCTTTGGCTCTTCATATTTGTTGTTTCATACAAATATGATTTTTTTTGTTCCATTTCTTTAAAAAAATGCCATTGGGATTTTGATAGGGATTACATTAAATCTGTATATATTTTTAACATACTTTTATTGATTTGAGAGGGAAGGGAAAGGGAGAGAGAGATAGAAGCATTAATAATGAGAGAGAATCATTGACTGGCTGCTTCCTGCACATCCCCTACTGGGGATCATGCCCACCACCCAGGCATGTGCCATTGACCTGAATAGAACCTGGGACCCTTCAGTCCACAGGCCGATGCTCTATCCACTGAGTCAAACTGGCCAGGGCTAAATCTGTATATTGAAACAAAGTTTAGAAAGATGTTTCTAGTTTAGGATGTGAAGACAGTTTTTAAAGCATGTAATGTATTTAAGTGGTTATTTGAATAAACATGATTTCTGTTACAAAAAAAGTTAAAAGTTATAAGCATTATTTTATATTCTCTATAAACTCATTTTATTCTTAAAATTATTGAATGGTTCTATCTGTATGGAAGAAGGTATTGAAATCAATTGAAAACATCTGACATTTGGAATTAGCAAGGTTTTATTATCTCCAAAAGTATTTTAGCTAATAACAACAGTAACATCTTATATAAACTTGAGTGCTTATAGCATGCCAGGTACTGTCCAAAATGTTTTGCACATATTGAGTTAATCAACAAATAAGTCTTGCTCTTAGTGCTATATTACATCCTTCTTAAATGTGTGGTGACTTAAACATGGACATTCCAAGAACCTTTTCCAAAGTCATGAACACAAAAAGTTATAGAGTTGGGGTTGGACTGTATGGTGGGCACAGGATTCATGGATTAAGGATTATTGGAAGGATTCATGGATTAAGGATTAAGGATTATGGTGAGCACAGGATTCATGGATTAAGGATTATTGGACTGTATGGTAGGCACAGGATTCATGGATTAAGGATTATTGGACTGTATGGTGGGCACAGGATTCATGGAATTCAAGGATTATTCACTTCTAGTCTTACAATAAAATATATTTAAAATATTAAGAAAATATTGCTCTCACCTGCATTTGAAAGGATACCCACTGGTTAACTTACATCATATTATCTTATTTTTTATTCTGGAACAACTGGTTTAAAAATGAAACAAGAGTCCATTTTGTCCACCAGGGCCAATAGGCTGTAGGAATTTCTGTCCTTTGTTTTATTTCTGTCTACCTCAGCACTTTCAGTCTCCAGGGCATGCTGCTGGTCTTAATCATACATTGAAAATGAGTAGCAGAATAATTAAAGACCAAACTGTAATTATGAACAAGATCTAAAGGGAGCAAAACCAACATTGACGATAGGCCTTCAGTTTCCTATTAGTACATTCAGGATTAGCTCTAAACAGCCTTGTTAAACCCAATTAAATAGTTCATTGAAAGTATTTTTCCTATTAGCACAGGCTGAGTGACTTGGCTTTTCGAACTAAGTTGCTTGTTACGCACAAGAATTTTCCACCATTACTTTATCTTCTAAGATTTTTATTTCCTTTTGTTTTGTCACAGTTCCATTTAAGAGTCTTTCTTAAAGATACTGTTTATGGTATAAGATATTCTGAGAAATGTCTTCTGTTCCAAGGATAAGTAGAGGTATTTACAAATGTTTTAAAATATGGAAAAGAGTAGTTTCTAACACAATATCATGTGGTTTGGTTTGAGGTGTAATAAAATGCAGACATAGAGGTGATCAGCAAAAAATATAGTCCATAGCCAGATGGAGCTGCTTTGTTTGGAATATCTATTGCTTTATATTAACCACAACACTGGCAACTGTTTTAAGTTCAATGACTATTTGAGTGTAACATAGCGCCAAATCTGTACAGTCTCTGTTACATATTTTTTCTTCTTTTTTTAAGCCATGATAATAAAATTATTTGAACCCCCCCGCCCCCAACACACACACATGTTTTGGTGGTTATAAAACCATAAACGGCTCTTTTTCAACATCTGTTGAAACAGACGGAGATGCATTTTGGCAAACGTGTTATCACGTTACTATGAAATCGCATTTGAAATCAGTTTGAATGAAAATTAAATTTTGAGATTCCAGACTCTTATATTCTTCACCTGTATACAGACTCAGTATACAGCTGAAGAATATACAGGGTTCTATGCTGGGTTGTCAGTGAAAAATTATGGCAGATTTTTTTTTTTTTCTGATCCTGACAATGTTTTCTTTATTTCTATTTGTACAACTAACAGATATTTTATTTTAGCTGTGGTTTCATTTGTTGAAAATATTTTTCAATTATGTTTTCAGTGGAATTTGTGATATAAAACAAGTTTTTCTTACATAGTTAACTATATTGAACTAGAGGCCCGATGCACGAAAATTCGTGCAAGAGTAGGCCTTCCTTCCCCCCACTGCCGGCACCGGCTTCCCTCCAGCATGCAGAACCTGGGCTTCCCACATCTGGCCAGTGGCAGGCACCCCAGACTCAGGCTGGCTTCCCTCCAGTCCCAGCTTCATCAGGAAGGATGTCCGGAATGACGTCCAGAAGACATCTGGTCTAATTATCATATTACCCTTTTATTATTATAGATTTGTTATATAGGGATATTCATTAGGTATTTAAGGCTAAAGTGAAAATTTAAAGTGACCTCTCCATATTTGTACAGGAAATAAATGGAGGGATTACAACTTCCAGTGAGACAAATTTTAGAACTCCTCCTAACTTTAAATATTCTAACTTAGTAGAGTCCAATTATTGCATTTTTGTATCATCAATAATCCCAATTATGTACCCCTATGAACATGTGTGTTCTTTTTCATTAAACAAGACTAAATAAATGATAATTTTCTGAATGCATAAGCTATCATATAGTCAAATGATATTTAAATTAACAAAGCAGAAGATATCGCCTGATACAGGGAAAAAAAAAAAAGAGCTCTGGTAAGCAATGCATTCTAGTCAGGGAAATATTTACCATAATTTAGTTTATTTTTCCAATATATGGAAATGCTAACATTTTAAGTTTCCAATCCTATCACTAAAAAAGTCTTTATAAAATATAATGTAGAAAATCTCAAACTTGACAAAATACTCTGAAATGGTCTTATGGAGGTAGGGGCACTGTTACACTCAGATTTTGTTAATTTTTGTGGGCATGCTAGATTTTCCCATATGGTAAAAAGTTCAAACTACCGAATACCCTCTCCTCTCAGTTAAAATGCATAATTATTAGTATCTAAGCAACTAGAGTAAGTATAGGGGCTGAATGTTGTTAACTGATTATTTGTCCAGGGCTGATAGAGCTTTATCTAAACTCCAGCTAACTCAGGGCACAGGTAATAGAAATTCAAGTATAAAGGAAAGGTGAGAGAATAGAATAATCAGAAAAATGTTCTTGGTCTTTCTTGTTAGTTTTTTTTTTTTTGTATATATAAACATTGGGTTTAATGGCATTTTTTTAAATTTTGTAAGATATTTTAATTTAATGGATATGGACATAGCATTACTACATAATACTACAGAACAATACTACATAATACTATTGTTATACTATATAAAAATAGACAAAATTCTATATTTTACTTCTTAGATCCATATTGATTATCTTTAAAAAATAATAAGTTAAGCCCTGTCCAGTGTAGCTCAGTTGGTTTGGCGTCATCCCCCAGGTACCAAAAGGTTGCTGGTTCGATCCCTGGTTGGTTGGAATGTTTTGCTCTCATGTCGATTTTTTTCTGTTTCTCTCTCTCTCCCTCTCCTTTCCTCTCTTTCTACAAATCAATAAAATTTTAAATAATAAATTATATTTTACTTATTATCTCCACATTGATTACTTTTTAAAAATAATAAATTACTACTAAAAAATCAAGTTATTACTCAAATTTGGATATTATTCTGCACATTTCTGGACCTACAAAGTTAGTGCCTAAAACTAACTTTTGAATGAATATTCGCTGCAAATTGATTATAAAGCACAAGGTGGGAGTTTTTCAGAGGAAAAATTTATCTTAGCCTTATTTTAAATTACATGTTTTTCCTTAAAATTTATATGCAGTTAATATTTTCCAAACTTAGGTCCAGGCCAGAGGGGATTAATTCCAAAACCATAAATTAATTTCATGAAGAACTCTCCAATTAGGAAACTAGAGGAAATATATATTTTAATTTTTGTCCATGGGCCACAAAAATTCTATGTGGGTGAATTTCAAAATTCACACTTTGCCTGTAGCTACTGTCTAGTGAGAAGTGGTCATTAATAAATGGTTTAGTTTGAAGATGAATGCTTTTTAATATAGACATATAATTTTTATACTCCTAATATCAACACTAAGCTATGTATATTGTTATAAAAATAAATCAGTATAATATAGCTGTACCTTAGCAAATAGCCTCATCCACACTTCTACCTGTTACATTCAAATAATTGACTTTAAAAATATTTGCTTTCTGCCCTATACGGTTTGGCCCGGTCAAGGCCATGTACCTTGGTTGTGGGCACATCCCCAGTGGGGGGGGGGGGTGCAGGAGGCAGCTGATCTATGTTTCTAACTCTCTATCCCTCTCCCTTCCTCTCTGTAAAAAAATCAATAAAAATATATATATTTAAAAATAAATAAATAAAAATATTTGCTTTCCCACTTGCCTTAAAAAAAAGATTGCCTTGATTGTATATACTCTTCTGTTCGATTTTGTAGAGGTGACCTGAGTGCTTTCAAAATGCAAAATAATTAAGTCAATGATCTTTAATGTAGAACATATCTTTTTTTTAGGTTGAACTGTATTAGATAAAAAGCTATTCTCAACATTTTCTTTCTTTTTAAAAAATGTTTTTATTGATTTCAGAGAGGCAGGGAAAGGGAGAGATAGATAGATATATCAATGATGAGAGAGCATCATTGATTTGCTACCTCCTTCATGCCCCTCACAGGGGATCGAGCCCACAACCTGTTCATGTGCGCTGACCAGGAATTGAATCATGACCTCCTTCCTGGTTCATAGGTCGACATTCAACCACTGAGCAACACCGTCCACGCCATTTTCTTCCAATTAAAGCAGATTGAAACTCTTTAGAAAAGTGAACTTCCATTTCTTCAGTTCTAGTATTTCATTTAGTTTATTTATTAATTTAATGTAAATGTCCAAAATGGTATTGAACTTCCATAAACCAAGTGATAGACACATGTTTCCCTTTGCAAATTATTTTCACCATAAAATGTGAAGCTGAAAGTTTATTCTCAAACTGGCTAAATAATACTGATGGACTTTGGATGAGAGTATCTATAACTTTATTCCACAATGGAGGCATCTCTACAGGAGAGAGCAGCAATACACTTTCAGATGTAGCCATTCAGAAATTATATCTCTTGAGGTCTGACCTCATATGCACAGAATATTGAGAGAGAGAAAAATCAGCTTTTTTGGCTCATGCTACCTTCACTTTTGAATGGGGATTTCTACTTTATAAAACATTTTAGAATTCAATGAACTGAGCACTATTTTATTCACTTAAGCAAACAGAGTGGTATGAGAATCCATAAACACATGAATGCCACACACATGTAAATTGAAGTGTAAAGGTTCACAGGTTTATTTCAAAATGACAAAAAAGCTGAAATTCCAATAGTGCTGTTAATCAACAGTCTGATTTCAGTGGTTGTATTATCCTGTATCAAAAGCATTAGCTACCCTGCACTAATTGTGGTTCATGAAACAATGCCACATTTATATATTCACCAACCAAGCTATTATTTAATACATAAGGAAATATATACACAGCAAAAGAGAAATTCAAATATTTCTCCCACTGAAGTCTCTTTATCTTGGCATTGTTAATTAACTCAGACATACTTCCCTCCAATATTATCTCTAACCTCTCTTATATGATATTCATTATTCATAGTTTTGGTCTTGACTTGTAGATAATTATGGGCCAAGTCCTAATTCTGAAGTGTTCCTTAATCACTTCATTTTCCCTCTTATAAACTGTGCTTTACATAAGAGACAGTTGAGTGCCAATTCATTTTGCACTGAAAGGTCAATTTTATCTAAAAATAACAAACTTTTATCTTGTTTAATTTTCTGGTAAAAAAAAAAAAAAAGAATGTAAGATCTTCTAAAATTATTATTTTCAGATAATACATATGTCTTCCAGGAATTTCTCTGGCTCCCAGACAGAATCTATTTAGAGATAACATCATGGTGACCAAAGTCAGAATGTGCTTTTCTATGGGCTGAATGATGTGCTCCCCAAATTCACATGTCGGAGCCCTAACCCTTAATATGACTGTATTTGTAAACAGGGCTTTAGGAAGCAAGGATAATTATATAAGGTCATAAAATGGGTCTTAACCCAACTGATGGTGGCTTTATAAGGAGAAAAAGATCTCTTTCTCCACATATGCACGTGCACCAAGAAATGACCATGTGAGCACATAGCAAGAAAGCGGTTGTCAGGAAGCCAGAGAGAGAGCTCCCAGCAAAAACCAGATCATCTGGAACCTTGCCCTTGGACTTCCCAGCTTCTAGCACGGAGAAATAAATGTCTTCTATTTAAGCTACCCAGTATGGTATTTTGTTATGGCAGCCCAACCTGGCTAAGACATGCTTATATTTCAAACCATTAAAACAAATGAGGCTAAATATAAGTTTTCTTTAAAAATACTCATATTTAGATTTCCTTTCCCTTTAAAATGGAAAACAAAATCCTTCCTCACACCAGCACTCAGACCCTGGAACTTACAGACTTCTGCTGGAATTCTCACTCTGATATTTATTGACTGTGATTTTAAGGTACTTTAAATATACTTGAATTAATAAGAAATGTTATTATTTACACATATTTAAAAATACATACTTCAGATTATCTATACACTCTTTATAACCATTGTTTATAATTTTTTTTTCAGGCTCACATAGCTACCAGATGCAGCATACAGCAGAACTTTTTTTCTTTTAATCACATCAAAATTGTAGCTTTTTAATACTGATGTTTGTCTTAAGTGGGCATTAAAACTACTGGTATGTTTGAGTATGTTTCAAATATTCACTGTAATTATTAAGATATTTTTTATTTCCTGCTCAACCAGCATGACTCAGTAGTTGAGCATCGACCTATGAACCAGGAGGTCTCAGTTTGATTCCTCCTCAGGGCACATGCCTGGGTTGTGCCCTGATGATTCTCTTTCATCATTGATGTTTCTATCTCTCTCTCCTCCCTTCCTCTCTGAAATCAATAAAAATATATTTAAGTAAATAAATATTTATATATTTTTGTTATTTCCCAATCTGTGCAACAATCTAGAATCTGATCTCTTTGGAGGATCATTTCTTATCACTGTTTTGATTAAGCTTTCTAATAGAAATATTTTCTATTTTCTTTAAGAATATTTGTTCTTAGTTATAAAAATGCTTCCATACAGTTATGAATCGAACTATATTCAAATGACTGCATTTTGTACTGGTTCATAAATCATAAATATTAGAACATTTACAGGGTTAAGCTTTCAGTCTTTGTTAATATCCTCTCTAATAAAATGGTAATATGCAAATTAACCATCACTCTGCTACATAAGCCACCTCTTTCCTCCCAATATAAAACTCCAGGCCTAAAGTGTTCTCTGAGTGCATCAGCTGATTAAAGCCTTCAACCACAATTTGAGTAATTTTTACTGTTTGTTTTTTGTTTTGTTTTACCTTGACACTCCTTAAGGGCAGAAAATATATTTCATTTATTTATACATGTCACACACCTTCTCAGACCTAATCAAACTGTCTTGTTCAAAGGCTCTCCATAAGGTAAGATAGTTTCATAATCATTTCATAGTTCAATTGGGCCAGCAGAAGAGGGCAGTTGGAGGCGACCAGGCCTGAAGGAGAGGGCATTTGGGGGGGGGGGACCAGGCTTGCAGGGGAGGGCAGTTGGGGGGACCTGGCCTGCAGGGGAGGGCAGTTAGCAGCGACCAGGCCTGCAGGGGAGGGCAGTTAGAAACAATCGGGCTTGCAGGGGAGCAGTTAGGCGTCAATCAGGCTGGCAGGGGAGTGGTTAGGGGTGATCAGGCAGGCAGGCAGCCAAACAGTTGGGAGCCAGCAGTCCTGGATTGTGAGAGGGTGCAGGCTGGGCTGAGGGACAACCCCCAGTGCACGGATTTCATACACTGGGCCTCTAGTTAATATATATTAGCTAGAGAAAGATAGAAAATACCTTGAGCACATAAAGTAAGAATTCATTCTATCTAGTTCTAATGTTATTTAGAAAATGCACACAGTATGGAATTAAGATGTGGTTTCACTGAACTACGAAATGATTATGAAACTATCTTACCTTATGGAGAGCCTTTGAACAAGACAGTTTGATTAGGTCTGAGAAAGTGTGTGACATGTATAAATGAATGAAATATATTTTCTGCCCTTAAGGAGTGTCAAGGTAAAACAAAACAAAAAACAAACAGTAAAAATTACTCAAATTGTGGTTGAAGGCTTTAATCAGCTGATGCACTCAGAGAACACTTTAGGCCTGGAGTTTTATATTGGGAGGAAAGAGGTGGCTGTGTGGTTGGAGGTCTTTCCCGGGTTGCTATCTGCTTCAACTGCTCCATGATTCATACAGTTGGAAGGTTATTGGTTTTTCATGTCTCATGTTTAGAATCTTTGGTACAATCTTATTTTTTCAGCTGTCAGAAGAGTTATTTTGAGAACTATTTTTGTAAGCCTATGAATTGTCTATAAACTGTCTAATGCCAGTTAAATGTCAGGGAAGTGGGATAAAAAGGGAAAAAAAAGGGAAAGGGAAGAGTGACAAAAGGAAAACGAAAAGAGAAAGGAGGCAGGGGATATAACGAGGAAAACCAAAGTCTGTTTTAATTCTTTAATAGTAGTTGGCGAACTAATAAATTTAAGGCTTAACTCCTGTGTACTCTACTTACTTAATTTGTGAACACAGGCAAAAATGTTAAAATTTTTGAAGTTATCAGCTGTAAAGCACGAATAAAGTTATTGCTATAATCATGTATCATAATATATTTTAAAGTGTCCTGTGTAACCAGCCTTTGGATAACTCTAAATAATGATAAGAGTATATTGGTTTCATTTCCATTCAGACATTTTAAATTATAGGTTTAAAGGAATAAAGAAATCTTTATAAAAATTGTGAAAGAAAACTGAATGGTCAAAATAACTGTTAAAGTCCAATTGTATTGTCTCATGAATTTTCCAAAAGACAATTCTGATGGTGCATATATAGGTTGGTAGAGATAATAATCTATTGGAAAGTTAATAGTGTTCTTAAAAGAAAATCAATGGCAAAGAAAATGCTAACCTTAGTTTTTTAGTAGAGTAACATAGACGGGATTCAGATGGTTATCTGTGATCAAGATATATTTCTTATAAAAGAAATAAATCCATTGATAGCAAGGGAGAAATTATTAGGATTGCTTTGTAGTGTCTTGGTATATTTTCGTGATAACATTCTTATTTGAGCATCATTTTATGATTTCTAAAAGCCCAACCCATCTTTTATCTTATTTGAAATTGTTATCCATCTTGTAATGTAGGTGGACCAGTTATCAGGGTCATTATTTTGGAGTGTAGAAAAAGTAGGTCATGGGACTCAAAAAACCTCTTCCAAAGTTACTTACCCATTCACTGATGACAGCAGAATTATTATCCATTCTGATAGTCCAGCATTTTCTTTTGCACTATTACATTTTTGGTGCTAGGTAGGCACAGCTAATACAGTAGATACTGTTTTCTTTTTATTTATTTTATTTACCAATTCATAATTGAGCCTGTTTTGTGTCAGGTATAATACTAGATACTAGAGACAGAGGTGAATGAAGATCACATTATACTCATAATGACCTCATTCTAGTGGAAGAAAGTGAACAGATTAAAAATTAAACAATCCTCTGAAGTATAATGAAGACAATGTTGTGATAGCTAAGGTCAGAATGAACTGATTGTGATGGGATGGTGAGAGAAAACCTGTCTGAGTTGATATATTTATGCTGGCATTTGAGCGAATCCAAAGAAACAGTAATATAGAGTCAAGATATTTGAGAATAGTGTACAATGGTATTAATATGAACGAATATGCAAATGTTGGGAGAATTTCAGAGATAAACAGAGACCAATGTGGCTAGAGAAAATGAGTGATGGGTAGGTAACTAGAAATGAATTTTAGAAAAAGCTTGTCAATTTCTGACCAAGAGGCAGCTTGGATTTTAATAGTGTCAGTTCATTCAAGAAACTTGACTGACTTGAATGAGTGTCTTTGCTTAAATTTGACCAGCTTAATAAATGTTTCCCCAAGAACCTCACAACACCATTCCAGAAGTGCTGTCCTCAGTTATTAAATGGAAAACAATTTGTTGTGATTTATATTTCTAAAAGTTCTAGGTACTTTTTATAGAAAAAGAATATCAGCAAACAAAGCAGAAAGTTGGGATATCTGTTAGGAAAATACTGCCATTGTCCTAGTGTAGTGGTCGGCAAACTCATTATTCAACAGAGCCAAATATCAACAGTACAACAATAGAAATTTCTTTTGAGAGCCAAATTTTTTAAACTTAAAGTTCTTTTAACGCCACTTCTTCAAAATAGACTTGCCCAGGCTGTGGTATTTTGTGGAAGAGCCACATTCAAGGGGCCAAAGAGCCGCATGTGGCTCGTGAGCCACAGTTTGCCAAACACTGTCCTAGTGAGAGATGTTTGTAGTCAGAGCTGAGATGGAGAATACTGGGTGAAATCAGTACATATTTTAAAAACAACTTTAATAGAATTTACTGTAGATTTGATTATTGTGTTTAGGGACAGGACTGAATTTATGTAAATATCCAGGATTCTTATTGAAAATGATGTAATAAAAAAAAGGAAATAAGTAGATTTCAATAATTTAAGTCAATAATTCAGAAAGGATTATGTTATATTTCTGGTGTTTCTGAGATGAAACTCATGGACTATGAGAGGGTGCAGGCCGGGCTGAGGGACCCTCCCCCTCCAGTGCATGAATTTTGTGCACTGGGCCTCTAGTAATAAAATAAATAAAGATGGTTGTACTTGACAAATCTTTGTACAAATAATTATTTAATTCTCCAGGGCTATGTCCAATACATATTCTGCAGTAGGTTCACATGCAAAAACTGCTCTAGTTTCAGTGATTTGATTATAATGCAGGATCTCATAGTCACTTTTATGTTTTCTGAGATGTGAAGAAAAATGGAGATGCTAATAAATAATAGAGGTTTTTACAAATACTTAGTTATTTGTGCAGCTATGTACTGAACCTTGACTTCCATTCTTATTATATCCATTTCTATAATAAAGAGTAGTAACTTTAACTAGAAGGCTCAACCCAAAGGTGTTGTTATATTGGTCAAAATCAGTTATAATAATAATGGAATATTCCCTGTAAGTAATTTCCTTAACTGATTTTCAGTTGCTTGAATGTGCTGAATTTCACTTTTTCTTATCAGAGTTATAGTCAGAGTGGTTAATTATTTATAATTTTCCCCTGAAAAAATTATTAAGTAATTTTATCTAACTCCATTCCTAAAGAGGCCAATACACAATTAATTGTGTTCAGTGATGGATAAATTCATTTTGTTTTCCTTTGAGCCCTATCAATTCAGGAGCTGAAATTAAAAAGAAGCAGAATAGCACTTAGGGAATGTGAAACATAGATTTAAATAGCCCCTTCATATGAAAATGAGAGTTCAAATACAATTATTGTGATCTAAATCAAATAATATGATTTATAATCATGAGACTCTATTGTGGCTAGTTTTTATGTCTTTCCCCAAAGCAAAAAGATTATTAAGTCTCCTAGAAATAACCCTTGGGACAGTTATTCTGATGATAGGTTTGAGCTTCAAAGTAGGTTCAAGAATGGAATGTCAGTCTAGACAGGAAAGCCATGATGTTTTGGTCAATAGAACATGGTAGGCATTCATCACACAAAAATGTGTACATAATTAACCAACTGGCCCAAGTAAGTATAAGATAAAAATTAAAGAGACAAAAAAAATTAAGTATTTGTGGAGCAGCTATTTGTGGTATTTACTTTGAAAGTGGACATTTATTCACAAGACATGCGGACTCTCAGATAAGTTATTCATGTAATAGAGGCAATACCATGAGAGCCCAGTGTTTGAAATTATGTTGTAAAGCAGACATACCCCAATTGAGATATTAGGATATCAAAATCAGAGGAGTATCAGCAGGACCAGCTTCAAGACTGACTTGATTAGCACCTTGGTATGTCCTTGCCTAGGTCTAGAATTGGTTTCAATTTTTAAAGCTATAAATAAGAACATATTTATTACCCTAGAAATGTGTCTATTAATTGTGGATCAGTTCCAGGGGTAGAGGGATGCATTTATTTGATGTAATAATTTTAATTAGCTCTAAATAAAAGTTATGGTGAATAAAAGCACTATAGCATTTTATTTTTTCCTACAAGATGGATACTATCACTCTACTCTCTACATAATGTATATGATTCAAGGGGATCCATAACATATTTGTCTAAAATATTTAATTTAAACAAGTTGGATAATATATTAGAGAATGTCTTGAGTGAACAACACTCTCATTGTCAAAAGATTTGCCTAACTTGATTTTTTTCATTATGCAAGCCTTAGCTCATATCACCATCCTTTGTATAGGCTTTTTCTAACCACTCATCTTAAGTAGCTACCTAGTCAGTCTTACTGCTTTCTAATCATTTCTTATCTATTTACTTTTACTTAAATATTTTATTACTATTCATTTATGACTACATTTATTAGAATAAAAGCTCCATGATATTAAAGACCATTTATACTGAATAACTCAATAGTTAAAATGGTGTCTTATCACACTGTAGATATTCAATAAGTGTCAAAAATGAATTAATTAACAGAGAGAGGTTTCCTTAATTACAGGTTGCTGAAAATATATGACATAGAAAGCCAAGTATTATTAGTATTATTTGCACTTTTTATTTTATATAAATAAAGTTATATCTTATTTTATCATATATTATTATTGATATTTAAAATAATGACTATTAATCAATTATTGAATACCTAGTCTATTTAGGTTTTAATGTAGATCTGGTTAGTGATGAACATCATATCTATAATTGTATGATAATCTAATAAGCATTATTTTGCACATTTTAAAAATAAGGAGACTGATTTTTAGAAAACATATTTGAGTAGTACAAAGGCACACAACCAATAAGAAAGATATTCATGATTTATACTTTATCCACCTTGCTTCATTTCTGCAATATTTTCACATTATTTTTTAAATAAATTTTAGGTCTGGTTAAGTCCTAATCACTTACATGACCATTCTTCTGTTGCCTAATTCTATTGCTTAACTCTATTGTGGTTAAAGTGCTATATTTGAGTATAGAGAACTGTCTTACATATTTGAGCTAAACATAGAACTATAGATAGGAATTAATGTAGGAGCTTTATACAGATTTCTGTAATCACATCTGTAGTATGTTTTTTCCAGCATGTGATCTATAGATGAGTAGGAACCTATTTAACCTTTTGCACTCGGATGTTGAGTGTGACTCGACACGGTTAGCATTAGAATAAAGAAATCGAGAAAAAAGCAAGCGAGTGCAAAGGGTTAATGGATGTTTGGATAAAGTCTATTGATACCAGAGAAATAAAATGCACAGTGGGGATTTTAGTCATAAGAGAATTAGGAGACCAGGTAGAAGTGCAGCTTGTACAATAGAACAGAATCAGAAGAACAACCAATTTGATGTTTCTAATGAAAATTAGGCCTCAAAGTCTGCTTTAGAATCATTGTGATGAAGCCACACTGGAAGTATCAAAGAGATTTGGGAACATGAGCCATTCAAGGCTCACAGAAATTATTGCCATATACATATATAGCAATTTTGGTCTATTCATGGACAATCATTTCCAAATGAGAATCATTCTAGCTTATCATAATTACACTTATCTTCTCCATGCAATTGAATGGAATATGTTAACTCTACTTATTGGTAATTACCTGCCTGGTAAAAACTTTATTATAGATCATTAATATACACAAGGTTATTTTATATGGAACATCAACATTTTTAATGCACTGAAATTAGAATGTGTTCTTCCTCCATTTTTCATACAAGTAACAGATTATATCTACCAGCATCTACCTAATAAAAGAGTAACATGTTAATTGACTGTACCTTCTTGACACCCACCAGCCAATCAGGAGTGAGTATGCAAATTAACCCAACAAAGATGGTGGGTTAATTTGAATACACAGGCACCGAGCTGCCGGGGGCAGGGTGGGAGGCTTGCATTATCGCCATGGTGACGACGCAAGCATTCTGCACCACCCCCGGCCACTCCAGGCCTCTGGGCAGCATGGGAAGGCAAAAGGTGGTTCTGGCCAGAGCGAAGGTGGTGCAGGCAGCCAGGAAAAGGAAGGCCTATTCTGGCACGAAACTTCATGCATCGGGCTTCTAGTTTACAAATAATATAAAATCATAAGTGTCCCAGGATTCCAAAAACATATTCTGACAGGTGTGAGATGGTACTGCATTGTTGTTTTGATTCGCATCTCTCAGATGATTAGTGACTTTGAGCATGTTTTCATATGCTTCTTGGCCTTCCTTCTGTCTTCTTTCGAAAAGTATCTATTTAGGTCTGTTGCCCATTTTTTGATTGGGTTGTTTATCTTCCTTTTGTTAAGTTATATGAGTTCCCTGTAAATTTGGATATTAAATCCTTATCAGTGATAACATTGGCAAATATGCTCTCCCATACAGTGGGCTTTCTTATTATTTTGTTGATGGTTTTTTTTTGCTGTACAGAAGCTTTTTATTTTGATGTAGTCCCATTTGTTTATTTTCTCTTTAGTTTCCATTGCCCTAGGAACAGTATCAGTGAAGAAATTGCTTCGGCATATGTCTGAGATTTTGCTGCCTGTGGATTCCTCTAGTATTTTTATGGTTTCCCATTTTATGTTTAAGTCCTGATGGTGGGAATGCAGACTGGTGCAGCCACTGTGGAGAACAGTATGACATTTCCTCAAAAAACTAAAAATGGAACTCCCATTTTACACAGTGATCCTACTTCTAGGAATATATCCCAAGAACCTAGAAACACCAATTAGAAAGGACATATGCACCCCTATGTCCATAGGAGCGCAATTCACCATAGCTAATATTTGGAAACAGCCTAAGTTCCCATCAGCAGATGAGTGGATTAAAAAACTGTGGTACATCTACACAATGGAATACTACACTGTGGTAAAAAAGAAGTTCTTACCATTTGCAACAGCATGGATGGAACTGGAGAGCATTATGCTAAGCTAAATAAGCCAGTCAGAGAAAGATAAATATCACATAATCTCACTCATTTATGGAATATAATGAACAACATAAACTGATGAATAAAAACAGATCCAGAGACAGAGAAATATTGATCAGACTGTCAAACCTTAGAGGGAAGGTAGGGGAGGGTGGGTGTAAGGGGGAGAGATCAACCAAAGGACTTGTATGCATGCATATAAGCCTAACCAATGGACACAGACAACAGGGGGGTGAGGGCATGAGTGGGGGGGGATGGAGGGGTATTGGGGGGATAAGGACACATATGTAATCCCTTAATCAATAAAGAAATTTAAAAAAATAAAAGAAAAAGAACACCTGTTGTTACATGACTCAATTTATTTTGGTAAAATAAATAAGGCATTTAAATTTGTTTAATACCACTGTGATATTTTGCACTTAATTTTTATTTAATTAGCTATGTATGGGAAAATTAGTTTCTACAGAGCATATTGTATTAATGTCCTTTAATGGGGATAGAGGAATCCATAATATGGGCTGTAGGTTTTAAATGGGAACATTGCCCCCTCCATGATTCCTCCCCCCACCCCCCGCCAGGAAAATACACATCTTTTCCTGGCTTGAATCTCTACTGGAAGTTTATTTGTAATTATTAATCATGATCCTCTTGAGTTCAACTTCTTATCTAACTGATCGTCTTGCTTCTTGCCAGAAATATAAGCAAATTTGTGTATATCAAATGCAAGTTGACTAACAGGTTTTTGGCAAATTTTAAGAGACTTGAGCTATGTCTTTCTGCATTTTGTGCAAGTATATGACATGTTCTTCATGGAAAGAAAGAAATGATGCAAAAAACAAAAAGTAGAGGAGAGGAGGAAAACCCTGGAGTTTCTTTGGTAGCTTGTTTTATAGTAACTCAAGGATAAACATTTAAAAACAAAATAGAGATACATACCTAGTACTTTAAGGTGTGACCACATAGCTATTGGAAGAATATGAAGAAGATAATATCTTACTCCCACCTATTGGCTCTGTAACAAATTATCATATGTCAAAAGTTACATAATCTCTCTGTGCCTTAGTGTCCTCATTAGTAAAATGAAGGTAATCATATTAGTCATAGGACTGCTTTGAAGATTAAGTTAGTTAATGTAATGAATAGAGTATATTTAAATTTTAGCAATTATCTTTATTTTATCAAAGTGAATATTTATTAATAACATTAAAGGTAGGTTTGTATTAAAGATAAAACCAACAGCCCTAACTGGTTTGGCTCAGTGGATAGAGCGTCAGCCTGAGGACTGAAGGGTCCCAGGTTCGATTCTGGTCAAGGGCATGTACCTTGGTTGTGGGCACATCCCCTGTAGGAGGTGTGCAGGAGGCAGCTGATCGATGTTTCTCTCCCATCGATGTTTCTAACTCTCTATCCCTTTCCCTTCCTCTCTGTAAAAAATCAATAAAATATATTAAAATAATAACAGTTATTTCATTACAGTGCGATGCATCATATTGATGGCCAATAATGATTCAGTAAATTATATGAATCCTGTGTAAATTTGTTAGAATTGTCTTTGGAAGTGATATAAATTAAAGAGGCATATTTTTCCTTAAGATAGTAGCTTACAATTATTAAATGATAGAGAGAAAAAATACTGTTTTTTATGAAATTAGTAGTTTCCCTTTATCTGTTAATAATACTGACTATATGAATGCACCAGCTTTGTTTAATCACTACTCTATTGATGGAATTTAATGTCATGTTTAACTTACCAACTCCTTGGTGAACATTTTATGCAGTCTTCTCCATCTTAATGCCTACTCTACTTCAAAGAGACATTTTACTAAGTGTTTAGCAATATCAAGTGTCAAACGAAAAGTGACCTCCCACACCAGAAATCCTGTATAATAAAAGACTAATATGCAAATGGACCGAACAGCAGAATGACTGGTCCTATGACATGCACTGACCACCTGGGGATAGATGCTCAATGCAGGAGCTGCCCCCTGGTGGTCAGTTTGCTCCCACAGGGGGAGTGCCACTCAGCCAGAAGCCAGGCTCATGGATGGTGAGAGCAGCCGTGGTGGCAGGAGCCTCTCCCGTCTCCACAGCAGCATTAAGGATGTCTGACTGCCGGCTTAGGCCCATTCATCCAGCCATCAGTTGGACATCCCAGAGGGCTCCAGGACTGCAAGAGGGTGCAGCCTGGGCTCAGAGACCCCCTGAGTGCATGAATTTTATGCACTGGGCTTCTAGTTAACACAATAATTGGGAAGAAAAGACTGATTACAAGTGTTGCAATGTGAGCTGTCAGACAAAAAGGATACAAGGATGGTGAAAGTAAATGATTTAGAGGGTTAGGGATTTCATAGATTACTTCTGCATGGGATTTAAAGGAGAGGCTAGAATTTATGCACAGCCTGAAGGGATATACATAATGCATGTCCTTAAGATCTGAGGGTGGTCCAGATCCCCATTCTCACTAGCTGTTCCACTTTTCTATTGAAGAATAATAAAACAACCTGAACTTTGTAACTTAACACAACAACCATTCCCTTGCTCATGGTCCAATTGTGTCAGGGATATTTGGACAATTAAAATTAATTTATTTTTGCTTCATGCGATATTGTTTGGGGCAACATGTGCAGCAAAATTCAGCTGGATTTTTATCTGTGGTGACAGGAAAGATGGAAACCTGAATAGGCCTTTTTTCTTCAGGCTTCCTATTTGGAGGCTCAGGTCTCCAAGAGTGAAAGCAAAAACTGTCTGACCTGTTTGGAACTAGTCTCAAAAATGGCACAGCATCACTTTGATGAAAACAAGTCACCCCGCAAATCCAAATTCAAGGGGAGAGAAAATATATTCAATTAAATGAGAGGCATTGTAGGTATAAATAGTATTCACAATAAAGACCATTGCAATCTGAAAGCTATATATTTTTTTTCATAGACTCTGCCTAACACTTTATCATGTTTTCTTTGTTAGACTCATTTAGAATTAGCTGGTCTACATGCTTCCTGCTTTAATATTGACTGATACTGCAATTAGTGCCTAGGAGTGCTCACAGGAATCAGACTTTTGCATTGGGACACTGGGATTGGATTGTTCATGTATTTGAGAATGCACCCATAGTTTTATTTTGCAAGTGAACACTGATAATCTCTGCCATGCAATTACAATGTCAAGGCCAACTTTTTGAGATTATGGACCATAAAATTGTAAAATCTCCTAATTTCTATGTGTTATACTTGGGGAAGAGTGTATAGGAATGTATTCTAGGATACTGAGTCAAGAAAGATAAAACATAATGCTGGAATTAGTTGAATTTATTGACATGGTTTCACAAACAGAAAATTCAAGATTTAATGTGTTATCTTTGGTTTGGCATCAGTACTAAATGAAGCCTAAACTCTTTAATGGCCTACAGTCAATGAAGTAGAAATGCCAGAACTTCCTATACATGCTGTAAGAAAAAAATTCAAGGCATGAGGAGTAGAAAATGTTATATGCAACCTGTTCCACATCACAGAATGAATCAGAGGCTACCCTAGAAGATATTAAGAAATGCTTTGGAATGTTCAGTAGTGGCTTTCTTCTGTGGGCCAGGATGACTATGAAAATACTATACTTACATTGTATTTCCTGATCTCACTAGAATTAAGGAGATAATAAATAGGGAAATGAGGTGACAACTCTTAACTGTCAGTTATAAGGTGGGAGGAATTATGAGACTAAGCCATAAACAGGAAGTGGTGCTTAGTGCTTGTGTCTTTCAATATCTATGGTGTTGACTAACCAATCAAAATACTGCTAGATATGACCATGGGTCAGCTACTAATATGCTGTTTAACCTGTAACAGCAAAAATAAATTCACATCAAGTAACTCAATTCACTACAGTGCGGATTCATGGCTTCTTACTCATTCCCTGGTATAAACCAGTTTGCAGATCTGGAGTGAAGCTGGGTCCTTTTGGAAAAAAATCATTGCAAAATGGCCTTAGGAAAACATGAATTTTCGCCAAGCTATTCCAGGAGTGACGTGCTGATATTTGGCCATAGTGATCATTTAGTGGAGAAAGCAATACCCAGTCCTTCTGTGATTTATATAATTTTGGTTATTTCCCCAAAGTAATTTCCAGAACTCAATCTTCATTCTTTGTAGGTTTAACAGTTTAACTAATTAATTACACAATGAAGAGTATAGATGTATCCAAAGACTCAGAGATGGAATAATAAGAATAGAATAATTAAAGAAGAATTTGAAATTAATAAGTCATTATATACTCTTCAGGTCAGTTGTGTATTTTGGCAGTTGACAAGTTACATTAAATAATAAAACAAGATCAACCAAAGAACTTGTATGCATATATGCATAACCCATGGATACAGGGTGGTGAAGGCCTAGGGTGGGGGGCAGGGGCAGGTTAGAAGAGGTCAACAGAGGAAAAAAGGATATAAAGATATATATATATATATATATATATATATATATATATATATATATATAATATGTTCAACAATAAAGATTTAAAAAAATAAACTACCATATGATCCATCAAAAATAATAATAATAAAACAATGGTTATTTTTGTTTTAGCGTTCTACTCAGCAGTTATAATCCAATAGAATCCACATTTCTATGACCATGAAGTCCTGAGCTCTCTAAATGGTCCCTAGAAGGTTCTGATAAGTTATTTTCATCTTCTTATCTTTCATGTTGTATGAATTATGTCTCTAATAAATCACCTTTGAATAACTGTGATTACACAACTCAACAGGCATATATTTGTCTTCACTCAGACCTCCTATATCTCAAACAACGTGCCTCAAAATGTCACACTTCTAATGTCATTTCTTGGTCCTTAAGGCTAAACAAAATATGCTGCATGGGTAAAATTGTTTGCACTGTTCAAGGAGTATATTTCTCTCTCTCTCTCTCTCTCTCTCTCTCTCTCTCTCTCTCTCTCTCTCACACACACACACACACAACACACAACGTGTTTGTGCACTTTCTTCCATGGCTATACTTTTCTCATGAGCCACACTTTTAATTAAAAATAAAATTGTTTACTTCAAGCTGGTCAATTGCTTAGAAAATGTTAATTGTCTGGTGAGTATTCACTGGTCACATTGTTAATTTTATTAAAATATATGATAAATACATTTTACTATAAATACTTGCATCCCCTTCCATTAAAATGTCATTTCATCTCATTGAGGAACATTACAACCCATAAAACTTTCAGCTTCCTCTGGGACTACAAAAGAGTGTCTTATCTGGATTAATATCAGTCTCATTGAAATATTCAGGGTGTCAACTGATGAGATTTTTTTGTTAAAATTATAACAAAATCTAAAGAAATACTTAACTACTCCTTCACCTAACTAAGATTTTTGTGTTGAACTATAATGACTCAATTTGGGCTTGGATGTTAGTTGTAAAGTAATATACCTGTAGGCTTTGCAGAAGAAACATGAATGAAGTCCAAAGCCCTTTCACATGAAATAATATCCAAGGAAGAAAATATCCAGGGAAGAAAATTATGATCAAATGCTAGAGTTGGTATTTTATTTGTGGAGCCTGAGATATAAACTTCAAACATGGTCAAGAGCTGGCCATTCATTCCATTTCTTCTATTGTTTCAGAGCTCACATGTCTTTTAATGTTGCATCTGGCCCTGGGTAAATATGATCCTACTTTTCAAGATCATATGAACTTAGAACAAGAACAAAAAGATGTTCTTCGGATGCTATGAATCCCTTGAAGAGTTTGATAAAATGTACATTTTTAGGTACAATGGGCAGGTGATATGATTCATTTGATCTTAGAGACCCAGAAATCATCATTTTAAAATTGTTCCATCAGGAGATTCTGAAAAAGATGGTCTTTGGATCACTTTTGATAAAATATTCCTCCAGACTAATAATGTGTTTGTTAAGGATGATTATGTTTAGTACTTAAAACAGTGATAAGTATATAATACTTTCCAATAAATATGTGTTTAATGAACTAATTAATTCACATGTAACTTTTAAAAATCCTATAAAGTCAATTAGAAGAAGTAAACTCTAATAATTTTCTGTAAACTTTCAAGTCAGGCTTAAAAAATATAACCAATATAATATCTTTATATACAATTGTCATTGTGTAATTCTTTTTAAAAATAAATATTTATTGTTGAAAGTATTACATATGTCCCCTTTTCCCCCCATTGCTCTTTCCCCCCACCCCCAAGGCCATTCTTAATGTCACATTAATCTTGGGTTTGCTTATAACTTGACAAAGCTTGATAATATGTACACAACCATCAAATGACAGGGGTAGAGGGGGCATAAAAAGATTCCACCATAATAATCTCAGGAATAGGGATACGATCAATAAAGTGAAGCTTAGAAAAATTAGGAGGCTGATATTTATATAAACTGGGGATATTTATGTCAACATTATTGCAGCCAGAGATTTTTAAATGTCAAATAGCTATTCAACGATGTGATGAGACAATCTAGACTACAGAGCTTAATATTAATATTTGTTATTCTTCAAGTGTGCAATTTTCCAGTTTAATTATTTTTCTCTCACCATCAGCCCAGAAGGTTTTAGCAATTAATGCAAAACAGAAAAAAAATAATTATTTTGTATTGGGAAGTTTAAATTGTTACAGTAAGAGAGAAAAATACAAAAGGTGTTGGGGGAAAAGTTGATTTGCACTCCCAGTTCATTCATCTGGAATGAGTTTCACATTCCAGTGGCTGAATAAAATTGGATTTGTGCTCACATGTACATAAGCACAGCTTGAGAAGCATCCTCTACCTGTATTGTGTGACCTAACTATCTACTCAATGAAAAGGTCACTGTGGCCGTAAATGAAAGCTATACATTCCATCTTCCATCTTCAACAAAACTGCCTTTAATCTTAAGGGGGGTAAACATCAAATTACAACTTAATTACAGTAATCACATGAATTATACTAACTTGTTGGAAAAGAGAAGGAGGTATGGAGCCAAAGAACACATTTGGTATTTATTTATTCAGAAATAAATCATGAGAATGCTTTTCTTATTGTTTGTTCAGGCAATGGGGGTAGGATAATGACATCAACATTAAAAATATATGTTCAACCTTTCAGAATATACAGTAAATGAAACATGAGATATTTAACTTGAATAAAAACTAAACTTCTAACACAAAATTAACAACTACTGCATAAACCACTTTATGTATTTTACTCAGTTTTTGAAGATCTCTTTATAGTCTTACACTTATATTTGTGGTCTATCTCCATTTACTCCTTAATAAAGGTCAGGGCAGAAGAATAAATATTATCAATTACTATAAATGAAAAAGAAAATTTCAATATGGCTGTCACATTCTTTGTCTTATTGCCAGTCTATAACTAAATATATAATTGCAAATATGTATACAAAAATTAATTGAAGCTAAATCATTTAATATTTCTAGATAGATGAGTTTATTTTTTTACTCTTTCAAAATTGTACATTTTATACTTCAGCTATATTAGCTTCTCTATCCAATTAGTGGCTTAAAAAATATCATTGCAAACAGACTGACCATATTGTGTTAAAGGAACTTTGACAATAAATCAATTCCTACTTAAAGCAATTCTCAACTTCCTAAATTTTGCATTATACTTTACTAGAGGCCTGGTGCATGAAAATTCATGCACTGGAGGGGGTGGTCCCTCAGCTCGGCCTGCCCCCTCTCACAGTCCGGGAGCCCTCAGGGGAGGGAGGTGACCTGGCAATCAGGGGAAGGCAATGCCTTCATCACACCTCTGCTGCTGCCACTGCTGGCAGCACAAGCCTCTGCCAGCCCTGGTTACCTGAGCCTCGGGTGGCCCTGGGTGGCTGGGCAGCTGCCATCCAAGGCTTGCCTGAACTTTGGGCCAGCCCTGGGTGGCTGGAGGTCTGAAAGGACTGGGGGACTCGGAGGCAGGCACACGGAGTGGCTGGACCTGCCTGGGGGCAGGCCTAGTCATGCCGCATGCCTGCCACCCCGGCGAGGCTGAGGGGAGTGGGCACTGCCATCTTGTGGCTGTGGGCACAGCCATCTTTGAGGGTGTGGCGGTCAATTAGCATATTCACTCCTTACTGGCTGTGGGCATCACCATCTTTGTGAGGGTGTGGTGGTCAATTAGCATATTCCCTTTTTATTAGATAGGATACTTAACTAAAAGTAAAAAGAACAGTCAGCACCAGGAATTAAACAGAAGTTCTTCATCTGCTTCCAAACTATGGTGTAAGTCAGAAAGTAGAAGTAGTTTACACTATCCCTGTACTCCAATGGAAGTTTTACATTGGCATATTTCAACCATTTAGTTGTAATTCCAGCAGAAGCTGGGACCTCTGCTTAATGTGGCCTTTGAATTGACCCAGGCTCAGTGGATTCACTCCCAATAATCCAGGAGAAACTAGAACTTCAAATAAATGAAAGAAACTCTAGTTTTACTTAAACTTACTTGCTTGCACAGAAAGAGCTTTGCCTCCGGTTAAGCAGAAATGTTTAAGATTGACAGGTCTATTACCCCAAGCCTCAGATAATTCAAAGATTTCTCACAACTTAAAGGACATCTGAGAATTTTAGTGTGACAGTCAGGATATCTGACTTCATCAGTGGCTGGTCATATCATATATGTAATCATCTAGAATGTTTTCTCCACTATTGAAAATAATAAAATATACAAATTATAAGAATTAGAGCTGAACAATGGAATATATATATATATATATATATATATATATGTATATATATATATATAATTTATCATTCATTTAAAAATAAACATTGAAAGCATCTTGGATCAGAGGAAAATTAATTATAAGAAAATATAAAAAGTAATATTTAATTTGTTAATATCACATTATTTTATATAAAAATAAATTTACATATAATTTATTAACACAGGGATGGTAGGGAATTTCAAAGGTAAAGAACCTATGCTGAACAATAGCTGTAATAGTTGGTTGCTCATAGAATAACCTGGTAAAATTCTAAAGACATTCTATTGCTTCTAATAATGTCTAAAGACATTCTAAAGTTTCTAATAGATATTTTATTGATGTCTAGGCTTCACTTTCTGAGACTCTGATTTGATTGGTCTGAGTGGACCAAGTATTCATGTGCTTAAAATACTCCCAGGACAAATGGTAGAAAGTTTCAAATATGCTAGAAGAATAAGTACTGGGGATCCAATATTCACCATGGTGTCAATAGTTAACAATACTATATTGTGCACTTAAAATTTGCTAAGAAAAGAGATCTAAAGTGTTCTCACCACAAAACAAACAAACAAACAAAAACACCAGTAACAAAATGGTGACTATGTGAGGTGATGGAGATTTTAATTAGCATAATGATGGCGATCCTTTCTAAGGGTATACATATATCAGAACATCCAGTTGTATAACTTGAATGTATACAATTACTGTTTGTCACTTATACCTAATAAGACTGAAAAAAGGAGTAAAATCTCCTTGGTGATTATTATTTATAGTAAATATTTGTTTAGGATGAAGACCTAATAAAGCAAAACAAGCTACTCTAATACTTATTTCTTTTCAAAATTCTGTCACATTTCTATTTAATAAAAATTACTATGCTTTCTTCTTTTGATTGGAAACTTTGATAAAATATATACTGTTTATTTTTTCATTTAAATATTGTTACTGGTATATTAATCATAAAATTATTTCAATTTACAAAGGACAAAAATTGATAAATTTCTAATATATTTAGGTTATATATGGAGCAAAATATTTTATCCAATTTTTATACTTAGTTTTAACTTTGTAAATTTGTGTGTGCTATACTAACGTTTTTATCAGAAATAAAAATAATAACCCAATAACTGAAAATTGCAAATATAATAAATAAATAATAGTCAATGAAAATGCTATTAACTATTTAACAATTTTAATGATAAATGCCAGTTTCCCTCTTGCACTAAGTAGTTTAACTGTGTATATGGCCTACACTCACTAATAATAGCAAACTCTCTACTTCACTCTGTACTGTGAAATGCTATCAAAAGAGAGTGTGGTTTTATTTTTTAAATTTTTTATTGATTTCAGAGAAGAAGGGAGAAGAAGAGAGAGAGAGAAACATCAATGATGAGAGAGAATAATTGATCGGCTCTTCCTGCATCCCCCACACTGGGGACCAAGCCTGCAAGCCTAAAACTATGCATGTGCCCTGACCAGAATTGAAACTAGACCTCCTGGTTCATAGGTTAATGCTCATCCACTGAACCAAGCTGGCTGCGCAAGAGTGTGATTTTACAAAACAGTTCTTTAAGCAAAGGGCAAAATGTACTTGTATAACATGTATTTTTGCCAATTACATTTTCAGTTCATTTACATTTTTATTCCTGGTAGTACAGTTTTATTAGGACTACTAGGAATGCCTGTTATTTGAATAGATTTAGCTCAATATCTTATCATGCTGCATTGTACATTGTACATTGAAATATCTTGATAATTAAAGTTTCAATGGGTGGTTTTTAAAATTTATTTAGTATATTATCATTTTGTGTACAATTTAATTTATAACCTGAATTAGTAGCTTGTATATGTTCATTAAGAAAAATAGAAAAAAATATTGTAGCAATTATAAACAGTACGAGTTGATGTAAGCATTTTTGTTAGCCCTGAAGCAGTTCTGATAGTTTTATTGTCTTAATCAACTTAGTCAACTCTGTTTATTGCTCTTTTGAGGTGGCAGTTTTGAACACATGCTGGGGTGTTAGTTCACTACTGCCAAATTAAAAATGATAATTCTCATGCGTGAAATAACTGTATGGACTAATGACCAAATATCTTTATAATGTGAGCCACTGTGGCAGCAGGTGGCTGAACAATTATACACCATAACTTAATATATCCCTAAAGTAAAAAAATAAAATAAAATAAAAAATAGACACTTATGATACAATCAAAGCAAAGACATTAGGATGAGCATATATATAGTTATATCAATAATTATACACACCACACTGAATGTGTAATATTTTATTGTACATAGTAAAAAATAAGACCCCTACCCTAAATGTTTAATTCTGCAGGCACTTGTGGAATATATATTTATTGTGTACATATGAGAAAAATGAAAATGTCATTAAAGAACCAAATTTATCCTAGCTCTTGACCTTGTGGAATTGATACTATCTTTCAGGAGATTTACTTCTGCTTAAAATACCATTGGGAAGGAAAATTCTGAAAATTAAGACTGATTATGGAAAATAAATTTCTGGAAAGAGTGACTTGGGAGGTAGTCAAAGTATAGATAATAAAATGTTTTATATTTAAAGCTTGACTTTGAATTTTATCTGAAGGCAAATAATAGTCACACAATAAGCCTTACAGTATATAGGAAAATTACTATTGCAGCAAGATAGATGATGTATTTAAAGAAGAAACATAGATTAATTAGGAGTTTTCTGTAACAATCCAGGTGAAATTTTTAAAATATGTATTTTTATTGATTTTAGAGAGAAAGGGAGAGGGAGAGAGCGATAGAAACATCAATGATAAGAGGGAATCACCTATCAGCTGCCTCCTACATGTCCCCTATTGAAGATGGAGCCTGCAACCCAGGCATGTGCCCTGACAGGGAATCGAACCATGAATTCTTGGTTCATAGGTCGATGCTCAACCACTGAGACAGACTGTCCAGGCAAGGTGAACTTTTTCTATAGGCAGTACCAAATTAATGACTATGAATGAATATCAGAGACCAGATTCAAGTAATTTATGGAAATTAGATGTACTAGATGTACATGATTTTTTTGACAAGTTAAAAAGGCAAAATAATAAAACTATGGTGTAATCTCCCAGATATTAACTTGCATATATAAATAAATTATACTTTTACTAAATAATTGAATTTTACAAAAGCAAGCTATTATTGAAGATTAGAGGCCTGGTGCATGGATTTGTGCACCAGTGGGGTCCCTCAGCCTAGCCTGTGCCCTCTCGCAATCCAGGACCCCTGAGGGGATGTCGGACTGCCAGTTTGGGCCCACCTGTGGGGATCGGGCCGTAACCAGCAGTTTGACATCCCCTGAGGGATATAGTAGTGTGCGAAGTGGCCGGCAGCCAGGGAGGAGCCCGAGCCCAGGCCAGGCACCGCTCCTGTTCATCCTGGCCCCCCTGTGCCTGCTACATCTGCCACTGGGTAAGCTTGCTGAGCAGCGCTCTCACTGTGGGAACACACTGACCATCAGGAGGCAGCTCCTGCATTGAGCATCGGCCCCCTGTTGGTCAGTGCACATCATAGCAATCGGTCAAATGGTAGACCAGTTGAATGGTTGACCAGTCACTTAGGGTTTTATATATATAGAAATAAGCAATAAATGTAATTTAGAACCCCACTTCTCAAACAGTGCTCTAAGAATCAACAGCCTTGACATGACCTGGGAATTTGTTAGAAGTCTCCAATTTCAGACTTCCTGGAGATATATTGATTTAAATATATTTAACACAATCCCCAGATAGTCCAAAATCATATACATGATTTAGAACATGTAAATTTGAGTTGCCTATATAACACAAGGGTAGACAGGTCACAAGATAGGTGTTGAAATCAGAAATATAAATGACTATGAGTAGAGAGCATAGAATGACAATATAAAATTCAGGAATATCAAAATATATAGTCATGAAAGAAATTTATAGTTTCTGAAGAAAACCTATAGGAAAAGGATATAGATTTGGGGAACATTAACATTCAAAAAGAAGTTAAATAAAGGGGCAATGCAGGAAGCAAAGAATAAAAAGTTGCTGAAAGGAAATTGAGATTAGAATGATGTCATACAATGCATTGTGAGGGGAACAGGTGAGAATCTTAATTAGACTAATCTTTCCACTGAGAGAGAGTGCAAACAAAGGCCCACTGGATTTGGCAGTTATTGTTTCACAACGCAAGCACTTTCAGTGAAATAATAAGTAAGAAGACAGATCACAACAGGTTGAATGTTGCCTCATGGCAATCCACCTGCCATTTTGTAAGCTGCTGTTCAGGTAATTGAGCTGGAAGCAGAATCTAGCCCAGAAAGCCCTGGAGGCAGCTGCATCCCCAGCAGAGAGCTTAACCACAGACTCTTGAGAGACCAGGAGCAGAACCTCCAGATAAGATGAACCAAGATCCCTGAGCAAAAGAATTATGAAGTGGCAAAGTTCGTTGTTTTCCCCAAGTAAAATCAGGGGTAATTATATACCACAACAGGTAACTAAAACAGATTTGGGTACCTAGAACCTGGATGTTCCCCTAACCTCTATGTAGAGGAACCTGGCAGTGATCATAGAGAGGAGTGACTGTGAAGGCTTAAACCACATAAACACATTGTTGACACAGTTCAAGGCTTTGAATAGCCTGTGAATGAGTGAGAAAAATATGACAAACTGAAGAAAAGGCAATCATTTTTATGAAGTGGGAGAAACTTAATAGACCTTTTTACCTGCAGTTATGCAGAAAGTAGGAACGTGCCGAATGATCTAAATGATCTACCTAAGGAGATTCCAAAGCATAGTGAGGAAGGCACTGCTTGGTTCATTCTTGCTACTCAGAGTAAAATGTGAGAGGAAAAAAATAATTTGAGGGAAGAACTACTTTAAAAAGAAGCCAGGGCTTCATGGTTTTGGGAAAAACAAATTAAGTGCTAAAATGAAGAAAAGGCTTCATCCCTATGTTCCAATACTGTTATTTATAATAGCCAACATTTGGAAGCAGCCCAAGTGCCCATCAGTAGATGAGTGGATACAAAAATCTGTGGTACATTTATGCATGGAATACTACATCAGCTGTAAAAAAGAAGGAAATCTTAGCCTTTGTGTCAGCAGGAATGGAACTGGAGAATATTAAGCTAAGTGAAATCAGCCAGTCAGAGAAAGATAAATACCATATGATTTCACTTATATGTGGAATATCTAATGAACAAATATAAACTAAGGAACAAAATAGAAACAGACTGACAGCTGTCAGAGGGGAGAGACTTTGGGGGGCCTGGTTGGAAAGGGTAAAGAGATTAAGCAAAAACAAACAAACAAACAGATACAGACAACAGTAGTAGAATGATCACCAGAGGTAAAGGGGGTAGAGGGGAGGTGCAAGAGGTCGAAGTGGGGATAAATGGTGACCAAAAGAGACTTGACTTTGAGTGTTGAGTGCACAAAGCAGTATGCAGAAGATGATTATAGAGTTGAACATTGAAATCTGTATGGTTTTATTAACCAATGTCACCCCAATAAATTCAATGAAAAAGAACAGAAAAGGAAAAAAAAGAAAATAAAAGGCTTCAACAAAGATCAAAAGATCAAATTCAGGGCACCACCAGGAAAATATGATATGAAGCTGAAGCTAAAGGTGTGACTGTGAAATCTTTTTTTAAGCCTTCGGAAAGATCAAAGGTGGTGTCTCAGAGTTCTGTTCAGTCACATACAAGGCCCTTTAAAGGGATTAAGGATATGTTACACAGTTCCTCTAAATCAAACAATAGGGTTTCTATAAAGTGCAGGGGGTTGCCCCTGGGCCTTCTCAGCAGGAGCCAAAGATAGAGATGGACTTATATAGAAGTGGTTTGTCTAATAAAGCAAACCCCAAGAAGATTTGTAAAAAACCCACCAAGTCCTTTAAACACACACACAGAAATATCAACAGATTGAACTGAAAAAGAGGCATTTGGGCCCTCCCCAAATTTCTGCACTCAGAAAGTAGGCTGAGCAAACTACTCAGCTGCAAACGCATCCTTTTATAAGAAAGAAAAAAATGGCTCTGAGAGCAAAACCAAGAACAAAGAAGACAGAGTGAGCTTGTAAGCCAATCCTCACATAGTCTAGCCATCATAACTCAAGGCTTCCTGAAGATGGACAGCAACCTCTTGAGACTGAGCAAGAGGCACCTAGCCAAGTCACACTGGGTTTCTGAGCCACAAAAATTGTGAGATAACGAAAGTGTGTTGTTTTAAGTGTTAAGCTTTGGAGTACCAGATAAATCACTGACATAAAAAGGGCATTAAGCAACAATTTTTGTAGGTCTATAAGAGAAGCAAAAGCTTTGGGGATTGGATGGATTGGTTTTGGTTAGCAGATGTGATATCTCGTTCCTGAGATGGAAAGGAATGTAGATTATTATCTTTGTGTAGAGTTTCAAATTATGCTTCATTGACTGTCTCTGTTTTCATGAGAAACTAGGAGATAAAGAACTTCTTCAAATGATGAATCTGAGTTTCAATATAAGAAATTTGAAGAAAAATTGGGAGTAAATCAAACAAGAGACCATTGAAAAAACTGTCAGAAAGTATTGATAGTAAGACAGAATTTAAGACTAATATATTTGTATAGTAGGATGCTTTGGAGAGAGGCATCCTGATGAATGATTTAGGTGTAGTTTCAGAGAGAAAATATGGTTTACTTGAACCATGGCATTTCAGAGTAGAGTATAGGGGTAAGGTGGGGTGAAGATATTTCTGGGTATTGCCAAACAAATATTAAAGTGATGAATCACAGGATTTATTGCAGATTTTAAAAAAGGCATAAAACCAAAGGAGTACAGCAGACTTGAAAAAAAAATGGTGGTGTCTAATATCTAATCTGTTTAAGTCCAGGACCCAAGAAAAAGAGATAAGATGATTGGAGAATGTGATTTTGAGGTGCATGGTCTAGCCATTACAATGCATGATAAAGAAAGCACCCTTCAATGATATTATATAACATGAGGCATATATTTATCTGAGTTATGGCTGGGGTGATTATAGATTAGAGTGATGTGTCAAAAAGCCATTGAGGGCTGACCAATCCCAGAATTTTGAAAAATGTAGATTAATTATCTGGGATACTTTATAATGTTCTGTGAATGCACAGAGAAGAAGCATACTCCTAGTTCTAATCAATAAAAAATAAATAAAGCCACCTAGATGCTAACATATTCAGATCCCATAATATGTTCTGGGCCTAAGAGAAATAATAAAAAGTAATTTGTGTCATAAATGATATTTATTATGAAAAATAAAACATATCTCTATGGTGTAGCTTTCTAATCTCAATAACATGTTTTGAAACACTGTCAATATTTTTGCCATTATAAAAGCAATAGACAGAAAGTTTGGAAAATGAGGAATTTTTATACAACACTATATTCTATATTCCCTCATTTAGAAATAAAATTATCTTAATTATATGAAGTATTTTATTTTAGCCTTTTATTCACTCACAAACTTAAACCCAGAAATGCCCAAATATGCACAAATTGTTATTATATATGCAGTTTGATATCTCACTTTAAGTTATCAAGTATAATACTGAATTTTAAAATCTTAAATTAAATCACTAATATTTTCCTATAGCTTAGATACCTCTTTTAACAATTTAGGATACAATTTATTTTTAAGAGAAGATACATGCTGTTGAATTGATGTTACAAAAGTGTTTCTTTTAGTAAAACTATTCAGCTTTGTGTTAGCGACTTTTCTCAGTTTGCCATGACCATTATTGAGGATATATATAGAAGTCCTCTTATCTAGCACCGTGGTTTTTCGCTAAATAATAATAATTTAAAAAGCTAAAGTGGGAATCACAGGGAAATGAGTTTACTTTAACTCAAACCATATTGGGTTATGCCAAAATCTGAAAAATGTCTACCAGTTGCCTTGATATCTAAGGTTGGGCTTGACTTCTGCAGGCCAGACTGTTGGGAAGGGAAGATGAATGCAAGTGGGAGGGAACAAGAGCAAACTGGAACCCTAACAGCATAGGCAGGAACCCACCTGCTTTGGGCAACCATGGCCTACATATTTTATGGATGAAAAGGAAACAACTGCTAGTGTGTTGTGCCTGTTATACCGAGATCTTTCAAAAAACCAACAACTCCAAATTTACACCAACTGCCACAGCATATATGCAAACCTTTCTTTAAATATACACTTAACATGAAGACAAGTTTACACATGTAAATACATACAGATATATACATGCAGATACATAGATACCTAGATAAATAGATAGAAAATGAAGAAGAAAGGCCCTGAACTATATCTATAATTAAATATAGTAGTATGCAGGAGCTGGCTCATACTAGCTTATAAAAGCCAGTTGTGTGCATTTTTTCCCAAATTCACATCAAGTCACATCATGTTGGAGCTTGAAATAAGCCACAGTGAATATATTCACACTATGAAATTGACAAACACTATACTATGAGCATGAGGTCATGTCATTATAAGGGAAAGCAAGTTCTCAAACTTTTACTAGCACACCACCTACTATACATATGCAGGCGCGCACACACACACACACACACACACACACACACACCATTTTAGAATGGCAATACATATGAAGCATTTCATTATATTGAAATGTTTAAGCTAAGTGAAATAGGCCAGTCAGAGAAATCAAGCCTGCACATGCCCAGGTTGCAGGCTGGATCCCTTCTGGGGGGTATGCAGGAGGCAGCTGATCAATGATTCTCTCTCATCATCACCCTGGTAACTATATTTGTTTAAAAATTGTAGATTTTGTTATGTTTTGTGTTGATGACATTTATACATGGTCTATAACTGACAGTGTTTTATACTTGTAATTTGCTCAAGTTTCTTTTCTCCTCAGTGTTATATAAATAACAGTATGTCTTATGATCAGCAGTGTTTGGTGTAACATGTTTGATGTAATTTATGCAATGTGATATGTAGTCAATGGTTAATAATTTTATTTTTGTTGAACTTTTAGTTTGTTTCCAGTTTTTCATGATTACCAATAATGCTATAATAAATGTATTAGTACATATTTCTCATGTAGTCATCTGTCAGGGACCTGCCATGACATGCAAATGGTGGCCTCAACTACAATGCAGGTTTGAGCAGAAGCAGCCCAAGGCCTGGATCCAATGTTGCAGGACTCCATCTGGAACCAGGTGAGAAAGGAATTTCAAACTAAAGCAGCTATAAAAGGGAGCCTGGAGGCCCCAGGCTCAACTTGGTGTCTGAGCCCAAAGAGAAAGGCTTGACCAATCTAGGGCGCCTGCGTTTACTTAACTGCCCACTTCAGGAGCCACCCTGAGGAAAAGACCAGTGGGATACCTACAGCCAAGAAGCTATTCTCTCTCATTTCTACAGATTCAGTGACCGCCTGCATCATAAATATCTACACATTCAACAGGATGACTGTGGGATAGGATGAAGACCAGCCTGGACACCATCACCAAGCACCTGGACAATAGCCTTCTGTATCCAGAGGAATAGCACCTGGAGATTAAGGTGTGGAGCACAGTGTTCCAGGAGGGCATTCACTGCCTGGAAGGAAGGGACCCCTGAGTTTACTGAGGCCATCCAGAAAGTGATACTTATGGCTCCAGATCAGAAGAGCCCCAAAGAGTTCTATGTGCTGAGCCAGGCCATCCTGGCCCAGATCGAAAGCCTGGAGAGACACAAGCAGCAGCTGCTAAGTAAGCCCCAAGCCTGACCAGGCCGAGTTGACTCACAGCCCAAGGTAGTCCCATATGTTTGGGGGACATATCCAAAAATGTATTATTCAGACTGATCTCAAACAAACTTTGCCTCCCAGTTTGACCTGCCTGGGATTTCTTCAACATCAGGACAGAGAAGAATCAAGTGGGAGCAGAGGCTCAGGTCCCAGACAGGGAGTTGCAGAGCGTACTGAAGATTGCTCAAATCAAAATTCAGCAGATTACATTTGAAGATCTAAATGACTTTATTAAGCAAATTATGAATTGGGCAGCATTCCCTCTAGCATCCAAAAGGGCATTCCAGAGGGGCTGTACAAAATGGAAGGTTTTATATAGGAGAAAGGGTGGAGAAAGGGAGATATTATCAAATAGGGGAAACAAAGGATTCCTTTTAGACCAGAACATCTTTTTTTAGAGGAAGGAAAGGTCAAGGGTTTCTCATGTAGATTGAACCTTTTTCCTTTGGGGAATGGAGAGGCCAAGTGATAGATTACTTTGTTGGTGCTTGATCAGAAAATTCCAGACTGGTTGATTAAGATTACATTTCTGGAAGAGGTTGAAACTGTAATTACATCAAGTATTAAAACCAGGTTGGGGCTTGACCAGCATGGCTCAGTCAGTGGTTGAGCGTTGACCTGTAAACCAGGAGGTCACGGTTCAAGTCCTAGTAAGGGCACATTCCTGGGTTGCAGGCTTGATCCCCAGTGGGGGGGCATGCAGGAGGCAGCTGATCAATGATTCTCTCTCATTATTGATGTTTCATATCTCTCCCCCACTCCCTTCCTCTCTGAAATCAATAATACACACACACACACACACACACACACACACACACAGGTTTGGTACCAGGGGCTTTGACCACAAGTGACACCGTTTTTGGCATGTAGTTTTGGGCTATTGTTTTGTGTGTGTGTGTGTGTGTGTGTGTGTGTGTGTGTGTGTGTGTGTGTTTAACAGGACCAAGGCAATGAGGGAGAAGGAGGATATACAGAGAGATGTGAAAATATATTTGCACACTGATGAGTGTTCACTTCCTCTAAGACTGCTCCTGCAGGATATGTGCTATACCCAGGAGCAGAGCAGAGCTGGTGTCAGTGCTGTTTGAGGCCTTTCAGAGGACTGGCTGTCTTTTCAGCTCCTGGCTGCCGGAGGCCAGAATTTGTCTGAGGCCAAAATCTGGCTTTCATTGAGTGTAAACTGGTGCTCCTATCCCTCCTGAAGTCACCATCAGAGTGCTAGAGAACATCAAGACTGTGGAGGTCAAGCTGGACTCATTTATCCTAAAACTTGGGTCCTGTGGGCCATCAAGATCTGGTGAAATAAAAGCAGGGTTGGCTACACACTCGTGTGTGTGTGTGTGTGTGTGTGTGTGTGTGTGTGTGTAAAGGGTTAGGCAAAAGCAGGTTTACAGTTGTTTGAATGGAAAATAATAAAATAATTAAATAAATATTGCTATAAGGATAAATTCCATGTACGCACAATTGTAAACTTACTTTTGCCCCACCCTGTATATTACATCTTTTTTGTCCACTCATCTGTCAAAGGATACCAAGTTTGCTTCCATATCTTGGCTGCTGTAGAAAATACTGTGATGCGCATAGAGCTGCATATGTCTTTTCAAATTAGTGTTTTTGTTTTCCTCAGATAAATAACCAGAAGTAGAATTGCTGATTCATATGGTATATCTAGTCTTAGGGTTATTTTTTTTTTTTTGAATTTCCACTTTGTTTTCCATGGTGGCGATACCAATTTGTAGTCCCACCAAAAGTGCAAAAGGAATTATTATTCCTTTTTCCACATTCTCACCAACATATGCTATGTGTCGTCTTTTTTATAATAGCCATTCTGGCTGGTATGAGGTGATATCTCAAGCTTTGATTTGCATTTCCCTGATAATTAGTGATGTTGAACATCTTTTCATATTTCTGCTGGCCATCTGTATTTCTTAATTAGACAAATGTCTTTTCATGTATGCCCATTTTTTTTATCAGATTGTTCATTTTTTGTTATTATTAAGTTGTATGAGATTCTTATATCTTGGGATAGCAATGTCTTATTGGATATATTATTTGTGAATGTATTCTCCCAATCAGTAGGTTGTTTTTTTTTGTTTTGCTGATGTTCTCCTTTGCTATGCGGAAGCTTTTTAGTTCAATGAAGCCCCATTTGTTTATTGTTGGTTTTGTTTCCCTTGCTTGGGGGACATATCCAAAAATGTACTATTCAGACTGATCTCAAATAATCTACTACATATGTTTTCTTCTAAGAGTTTTGTGATCTTAGCCTTACATATAAGTCTTTAACCCATTTTGAGTTTACTCTTGTATATGGTATAAAAAATGGGCCAATTTAATTTTTTGTATCTGGAAAATTATCACTTATGAAACAACCAATGAGGATATCTCTCAAATTATTTTCTCCTCACATGTCTCCTGGTCTAAATTTCCTCTGTTAAATTATTTCAAATGAATTTTAAAATAATAAGCATCATTTTTTACAGTTATTAATGTATAATTCCAATATGTCCTATAAAGAATTTACCTTTCATCTCATCTTCCATCTTCACAAATACGGAAGGAAAGTTGTATATACATTGTTTTACATTTAAACACCTGGACAAATATAATCATGATTTTGTTTTTGCTATAGACGAAAGCCATGCTATTGAGAGCTTTAAGTAATTATTATTCCTTTAACAAAATAGCAGTGCTATTCAATGTATTTTTGCATATATTAAATGTGCCAAGTTACAAGGCATAATTAATGATTTTATTCTCTCTGTGGAAGGTGACTTACAAATCGTTAAACCCCCTCCCCCTACTCAACACACACATATATACAATGTTCAATGTGTGTATTGTTTACCTTAATTATTTCAAGCACTGCTATTTTTCATAATCATGCATTTTTAATGCCATGTTAAATGCATATAGCACAACATCTATTTCATATCCTTATTTTAAAGTTTATATGGATAGTTAAAAAAATCTCAAATCTGCGCAAGGTTTTCAATTGTAGTAATATTGGGCACATATGACAGAGGTGTTCAACTGCTTACATTTCCACACAAATGTGGGAATGCACACCCCGAGGCAATGTGAATAGCAGCTCTTCAAACTTCAAAGGATGTGAGAAGGCTTCTTGCTCCGCTCTTGCTATCCTGAATTGGCCTATGCTTGGGGAGCAATTAAAATTAAATTGCCTCTGAACAGCAAAAAGTGAAAGGCCCTAGCTCTGAGTATGAACGTACTCTATCACAGCACTGGCAAAAGAGAAGCATTAAGAGACAGCAAAATAACACACCAGAGAAGAGGAACATGGCATTGTGCATGCAGTGAATGTTTTCCAGACAATATTTTATGTAATTGTATATTTCGTCATGTTGCCCACCCTTTATGATAAATATACCTGTGTGGTATATTTATATGTATACAGGCTTACACACCCACACATAAATAATCATTAGTACACTATTACAAGATCAATGCATCCTTAGAAATTAATATTTTAACCATCTTAAGTAGTTGTTATGCTTCCTAACTTCAGCACTGTAAAGAAATCTTCTAGAATTAGTCACAAAATTATTAGATGCCTGTTAAAAGTGTATTTTTATACACTTCTCTGAGATTACCTATATATGTTTGCATGAGTAGTTAGCATGGTTATATAACAATTTAGGATACTATGAAAAAAGGATGATTTATTTCCTAAATCATCCTTTTTACATAGTATCCTAAATTGTTATATAATATTCATTTTATTTGGCTGAATTTGAATTACAGAAAAAAGTCAGTTTGAAATTCAGAATTAGCTGTTCACATTGAGAACCCAAACCAATCACACACACACACACACACACACACACACACACACACACGCCTTACTTACTATTATTCACTTAATGATTATTGGCAATCTCCACTACCATGACTTTCCAATTCCATTCTCTTCTTATATATGACAACATTACTACTTTGAAGAAGTTTCTATCAGGATGATAACAGTTGAAAATAACTTAATTGTTCATTTAAGAAACCCCTGGTAACATTTAAAACTGCTCAATTTTTCAAGAGAAAGCAATGGATGTTACTACCAAGTCCTTGCCCCAAACTTGCTATATTCCCTTATCTTAAACTCTTATATCAGGACCCTTATCCAATACCAATCAAGCCTTTAAATGGAAAGACCCAGTTTAAGCCAAATATGACAAACATTCAGACTGCACTTTCCACTCTAAGATGCTCTAAGCCTCTGCTACAGTAGTGCTCCCCTTCACAGTAAGCAAAAACTTCCCTGATTTTCTGTGCAGGAAAATGGGAAGGGTCACAGTAAAGGATTAAAGAAACCTAACTTGGGACAGCAAATAAGCACAAATTTAAAATCAGGAAATATATTTGGAAATCAAAAAATTTTGAATAATGCTGGCAATCATAGTTACCAGAAGAAGCTAAAATTGTTTGATTAGAAATGTTATTTAAAATAATGCACTCTCTTTTCATATAAAATTATTCTAACTTGTTATGTATAATTTTATTATTTTTATGTGATCCCCATTGTCACAGTGTTGCTTTTATTTAAGATCTGTCTCTCTATACTCCCTTGAATGTTTCACTTCACCCACTTTTACATTTCTGAAAGAACAGTTTTTTAGAACTGAAATTAAATTGTGGAAATTCAATGAGTTTGTGTAAAATGCTTAGTATCTAGCACACAATAATTATTCAATAAATGAAGATTGACATCCTTGATTACTTTGCATTTGTTTATTTCTAACCAGAGTTTAAAAGTAAAGAAAACAAAACAAAAAAAAAACCCTTAGGAACCTCTATGTTCAATGTAAAAAATTAAAAACTACAGAAAGATATAATAAAATTTTAATAATTATCCAATATCCCAGTATAAGCATTGTTAATATTTGTTATGTTTCCTTCTTCTTATTATTTATTTATTGTTAATATATTTTTAATGATTTCAGAGAGAAAGGGAGAGGGAGAGAGAAATAGAAACATCAATGATGAGAGAGAATCATTGATTGGCTGCCTCCTGCATGCCCCCTACTGGGGATTGAGCCCACAGCCTGGGCATGTGCCATTGACCGGAATTGAACCCGGGATCCTTCAGTCCTCAGGCTGACGCTCTATCCTCTAAGCCAGATCAGCTAGGGCTCCTTCTTCTTCTTTAAGTTTGATTTTTCAAATGCATATTTGTATGTATATACATGTTCTAAAATTTAAATACATTGAATATATTTTTTGTATTCTGTGGTAGTTCATATAGTATTTCTTAAAAAACTGTATGGTCTTAATACTTTTTCAAAGGTTTGATCTTATTGTTCATATAGTTTATGGATGTTTATTTATAAACTACTTGTATTTATATATTTATATCATACTCATCTTAAGATGTGGCATATTTTTCACTTTATTAAATGTTACAGACTAGTTAAAAGCATAAAAACCTATTAAGTGATCCACTTTATTTCAAAATTCTTACACAGAACATTAGTTTTTAGCAAACTTTTTACTTGTAGGCTCTGAATTCAGACTTCTGGGGCTTAAGATCAATGGGGAAAAAAAGAAGACATATGTCATACTATATGCAATACTTTAAACAATAAAGAATTACATATATACATATATATATCAATTATTAGTCATTTTACATTAAATTTTTAACATTCCTGTTGCTCAGGTTCTATCTGGAAAAGAAGGGAAACAGAAATATTATGAATTGAATAATATAATTTATTCAAAGGATTTATTAAATCATCAATATGTCTAAGGTAATTTTGTCATATCAACTTTCAAAAATTTAATTAATTACTTCAGAAAATTATAATTATGCTTTGAAATGTGTTTTTCGGTTAATAACGTCACTTACTTTGGAGTAGAATATATTTTATTTATTTATTTATTTTTAATATATTTTTATTGATTTCAGAGAGGAAGGAAGTGGGAGAGATAGAAACATCAATGATGAGAATCATTGATCAGCTGTCTCCTGCATGCCCCACACTGGGGATCGAGCACACAACCTAGGCAGGTGCCCTGGACAGGAATCAAACTGTGACCTCCTAGTTCATAGAGGGATGCTCAACCACTGATCGACATTGGCTGGGCTAAAACATATTTTAAATTATTATTTACATTTATTTTTTATTGGCAATCTTTCTGAAAATCTTTCTGTATATATCCTCTACCAAACAACCCCCAGTTGCTATATAGTTGCTCTCTAAACTTTTTTGTACTTCAGCCATGAAACCTTGTTTGAAAACTGTCATCCTTTCTTTCTGACCATTACCACACTATTATCTGTGTGTTACATGATATCAGTACACATATCCAATATTACTAAAAACATGCTTAAAATTCAACTTGGGTTCCTATTTAACAAATTTAATTTTTAGTCACTGTACATAGAAAGACTTGTAAAATGGTTTTACTCATTCTGTTTACAAAATAACCTCTCGAGTTAAAAAGAAAAATATTAAAATACACAGGCACACACACAAAATCAGAGCTATTGAAATTCTCATCGGGTAGATAGATGCAAACAACATGAATAATGCAAAGACACCATCTCTGGAGCAAAACGAGCATCAAAAGATGTGAATTCAGTTACCCCCGAGGAACAATGAAACTGTAGGTAGCCTGAAATATTTAAATTAAATCACATTCTAATATGCAATATGCTCCCTGAGAGAAATAACTGGAAAGGAATTAGCTTTTTTACTCTTCTAGGATACCGTTTATTATGTACTTGAATTAAACAAAAAACTTATTTATGGAATTATGTATCTACACATGCATATGTATGCATAGAACTGTGAATATTTTAGTTTGCTATTACAGTTTTAATGAATTACCTACAATTTAGTGATTTCAAAAAACATAAATTTATGATTTCACGTTTTTGTAGGTCAGAAGTACAATGGCAACCTTAAATCTGTCTACAAAGTCTCTTTTGCATGAAGAGAGCATATTTATATGTGTAACATCAGGCGGTGAAGGTCATGGGAGCCAAAATCTTATTCAAAACATATGACAGGAATCATGCAAAGGATTTTACCCTAAATTATTTGTTTCAATCTTTACAATGTATTTGCTAAGTAAGTATTATTGCAGACATTTCATAAATGAGCATGCATCTATTCAAATGATTACGTAGCTTGTCTGATAATTGAATGAGTTCAAGGTCAACCAGAAATTGAGCCTACAGCTGCCTGATGCCAAAGCTCAGACGTCTAACAATTCTGTTTTTTGTTAATGTGACATAAACTAACACTAACATTCAGATTCCTTTTAGTTAGCTCAGGTCTAAATATGAAGTATTGAATCAATTGTTAAGTTAATTTTTTGATTTCTCAGTAGATTTACTAATAATGTTATATGTAGAGCTGAGCTGCCATGGTTACAATCACACACGCACACATGCACACACAGACTTGTATACACACACGTGATTTGTAGCCTAAAGCTTTTATTCTAGAAAAAAATTTCAAAATAACTATACAGGTTCACCAATAAATTGTTGTAATTAATCTAATTTTTAAAAAAACTTTTAGAAAGCATTCAAGAATTCATCTTAACCTGCATTTCTAGTGAAGCCTAAGTATAAAATTCAAATAATTTTTATGGTTTTCTACTTTTTAAATTTTATTTTCTGATTCTCTCTAATTCTATTTTGTAGCTACCTGTATCAGCACATTAAAACAGCAAATTTATTTATAGTAAACTTATGAACCTGATGGAACTGTTCTCCTAATTCTTGGTTTGTGCATTTATATATCTTTCTTAAGTCACCAGGAGCCATTTAAAAATATATATATTTTGATTAATTTCAGAGAGGAAGTAAAAGGGAGAGAGAGATAGAAACATCAATGATGATAGAGAATAATTGATCGCCTACCTCCTGCATGCTCCCCTACTGGGGACTAAGCCTGCAACCCAGGCTTATGCCCTTGACTGGAATGGAACCTGGGACCCTTCAGTCTGCAGGCTGAGGCTTTATCCACTGAGCCAAACCGGCTAGGGCAGGAGCCAATTATTTTTAATCATCTAATATCACCTATGTGTTTTAGATAATACTCATTCATGATCATGAAAGCTTGTGCCTTAGCACAAGGTAAAAAAAAAGAGCTTTAACTAATTTATTCTCCAGTAAATTATCATGTTGTTTGTCTCACTTGATTTTACTCACTTTTGTCATTGAAAGTAGCTGGGCAAATACATTTTCAAGCTTCTCTACCTTTGCCCTGCACTTGAAATATATAGTCCTCGTATGCTGTCAGTTACACCTCTGTGTCCTTTCAATATACACAGCAAACACTAAGCCTCACATATCTATGAACAGAGTCAAAGTCTATCATTCTTGTTACTCACCAGACAGGGACATTGCTCGAGGGAGGCAGTAACATTGCTGCTCCTTGGTTTCTATCTGCCTGGAAGTAAGCCGTTCACAGAGAGGAATTATGTTGGATCCTATTTGCTTGTCAGCTTTGTCACATCTTGCTCCTCTGGCTATATATTTTGTGATTATGTTTTCATCATTTTCTGCTGATTATATTATTGAGAGTCCTTCCTACAGTGACAGTTTCTGTTTGACATTCATTCTAACCATAGATCTGAGTTTGGAGACAATTGTGAAAATTTGAGGAGGTACTGTTCTTTCATAATACACAATGTTCTTATAAACCAGGAGTTCATAGCATAGTTAGAAATGATGCAAAATTGGAAACTGTGTTTACTTTGGGGATTACAAAATTACACAGATAATTTTCAGTGAGTTAGTGTTAGATTTTATAAATGATTCTCCAATCGATGTTGGCATTATATAACTAACTTTTGGTTAACTTGTTCCAAAGTGTATGCTAGAGTACAATAGAACAGAGTCAGCTATAAGAAAGTTCAGATTGCTGAACTTGGCATTTCCACCCTATATGGTAATAAGATTAAGCACTTCAGATACTCTTAATTCTTAGAAATTCTATGAAAATTTAAAGGGAAGCTGTCAGAGCTTTCCAGTCAGGACCCTCTAAAAGCCAAATCAGTTTTAGTTGATTAGGGATTGACTTTGCATAAAATGGACATTATTTCAGAATGATTTTTTCATGATGTGATTTTTAATTTGGTTCTGAGCATTTGTAATGTTATTTTAAAGGCATTCTATATGAAAATAAGTTTTTATCACCTACATAAATCTTAAAAATACTATGTTCAAAAATAATAAAAGAATGGCACAAGAAAAGTCCACTTCCTGTGTCATTAAGCACCTATAAATCTTTCCCAGACATAATACTCTTGTTTGCCTTTTTTTATTTTCTTGCTTATTTTGCTCCTTTTCTTCAGGTCCCTCTCTTTCTTAAATTGAAAGCATATTAAGCAGTAGTGTTTCATAGAAATATCACACCTTAACATTGAAACCAAAATGTGGGGTGTTTGAGTCCGAGTTTGTTGTCAAGAATGAAGTAGCTGACAAAAACAATTAGTGAAAATGAAGCAGGAATTTTAGGGGAATATAGGCAGGCTTAGGGATTTTTTAGAATTGGGGCCCATGGAAAAACGCAGGGCTACAGACTGGGAGAAGGTACATCTCCATAACACAAGGAAGCCAGGTGCAGTTACATCTCCATAAGACAAGGAGGCTGCAACAGGTGTATTTCCGTAAGACAAGGGAACTGGAAGTAGCCAAGAAAGGTCTATATTGACAAAATGAAGAGGAGGAAGCCCTTCATCCAGAAGAAGAAGAAAGCCCAAAGGGAATAGGAAAACAATAAGGAAGGAGGGGGGAGAACCTCACATGTCCCATGTGAGGTTGGACCTTTGAGCCCAGGAGTTACTATAGTAACCAGTCTAAGGGAATAGTGACCAATCAGAGAGGAAATCAAGGCACCAGGATCTGCAGCCTTTACAAGCCATTGGGAAGAGGAACTCAGTGGGACCCTTTCCCCCTCCTTACTTGGGAGTCTATTCTGTGGGACTCTTTCCCTCTCCCCACGTGGGAGTCTGTACTTGTTCTTCAATAAATCTCCACCTTTGCTATACCACTTTCTGTCCGTGGATTCATTCTTCAATTCTGGTGGACAAAGAATCTGGGTTCCAGTCCAAAATTCAGTATCAGAACCAAAGGTTAGTGAGAGAAGCCAGTCCTGGAAAAAGTGTAGCTGGGGTTCCAGGAGCAGGCCAGTGTCCAGAGCTTCCTTTCTTTGTTACAGTCAGGACTAGTTCAACATCCAAGCTTGTTAAAGTCTATTAGCCCATGTGTGGAGGCCCACATGGCCATCAGCCACATGAGCACAGTGGAGTCCATTTCCTGCCATAGAAACTTCCAGTGCGCCAGGGAGAAAAGGAGGCACAAGTGCTTTTTATATATATGCTTTTCGTTCCTGATTGGTACTCTCAAAGAATTTTGCCTTAGCAACCACCTTGGGATTGGTTTATATGCCTTACTGTCTTGTGATTGGTTACCTCCATCTTCATAAAAACTGCTGTTTTAAATTTTAACCCCGCTATTCTGGCTTCTGTAAACATTTGCTTGCTTAAACAATAGGGTAGTTATTTTGACCTCCATTTCCAGAATGAGACCTGGAAGCTCACATGAATCACCCCACTTTATTGCTAACCCCATGGTGGTTCTACAAAGGACATTCTTATGTGCTTAAGAACCAGAACCACAAAATTGCTTTCCTTGACTCAGTGGCTCTGGGAATACTTTCCAATGACTCAGTGGCTCCAGGAACTGAAACTGTAGATAACCTTCAGAGATTATTAACTTGGCTCAATTTTGCTTCTGTAAAACTGCTTTCGCAAGATAACTCCACATTCCAATGTCTAGCGGATGTGGTTTTTGCCTTTATAAGCTTGCTACTGCCCTCACTCAGGGCTGGGAGATTTGGAGAGCTAATGCCCCCTCGTAGCCACCGGCTTTTGAAATAGAGAGAACCTTGATTTGATTTTGTGACTGAAGCATCCTCTGTTCAACTCGAGGGGTACCTTACAACACAAGCTGCCTGTCTTAGTAGCATTCATACATTTTAAAGCTCATGTCTCCCATGTTCGCCCTTCCTTCCCTGCCTAGTTGGGTTGTCCTAGTAATTTCTCCCAGTTGGGTTCCCCATCTCTACTATCTCTGCCCCCATGGTCCCGCCCCTATCTACCTAGCTTCTTACTCCTCAACATGATCTTCTCCTCAACATGATCTTTGCCTTGATGCTGGATTACTTTCCTTAATACAGTTTATTGGGTCTTATGTGCAAAGAGGCCCTTATGGATGGAAAACCCAAGACCTTAAAATTTTGCACTTCCTTTCTTTCCAGCAAAATAGATATTGCTGCATTGATCTATTCCACGTAATATTATGCTATAAGCAGCTAAGAAGAAACAATGCACCCTCGTATGCTGGCTTTACAACTACTGAGACTTGAGTCTGAGCTGTTGGGTTCCATGAACAAGGCAGGAGTAAGCAAATGGAAACAAAGGTTATTACTGTGAAAGTAACAAAGCTTTGGACACACAAGAGGGGTCCTAAAAATGGTTACTCCAGAAGCTCAATAGTCTAGGGCAGTGGTCGGCAAACTGCCGCTCTGTTGACTAATGAGTTTTCCGACCTCTGACCTAGACTCTTGATTCCCATAATTACAGGCTGTTGCTGTTCCTTGTGATTAAGCCCCTATCCCAGTGGTCGGCAAACTCATTAGTCAACAGAGTGGCAAACCGCGGCTCGTGAGCTGCAGTTTGCCGACCACTGGTCTAGGGGTTTAAACTTCCTGCACTTGCCTCCTATTGGCACTTTCAAAAAACACTAGCCAATCTCCTTTTGCCCTCATATCCCTGTTTTTAGTTCAGGAGGAAGGGCAGCTGTATGGATGACTGGTACATTCTACCTATCTTGTTCACATCCTGACCATCTGACTCATCTCTTTATCTACCATCTTCCCTCCTTGAGTCCCTTTCCATAAACTGCCTGATCCCATATAAATCCTCACCACTATCCTAAAGGTACAGACTGAATAGGTACTGGTTCTGACTTCTAAGGTAAGGGAGGTAACAGGCCTTCATCAACCTACTTAGGGCCAGCTATTTCCCTGTTGCCTGCCTTCCAATTGCCTATCCAATGCCACCTACTTTAGGTGATGTTTGAAGAGAACTCCCCTTCAAATTACCAATTTCTATCTTAATTAGTGTAACCCTAGCTACTGTAATAAAGAAAATAAAAGGTCATTTTTTTTCTGATGTTCCTGGACTTTGGTTGCTTTTTCTCCACAAGATGATTAGGTTCAACAGAATCCTTCCATGTCTTAGCCCCTCCATCACTGTCACTGCAAGCAATCTGCTGAGAAGAGGAAAGGAAAACAAGCGCGCGCGCGCACACACACACACACACACACACACACACACGTTTCATTTCACATTATCTCTCATCTCATTGCTAATAATTCAGCATCTGACTCACCACTTGCAGGGGCTGAGAAATATAGAATCTGATTGGACTGCTGTTTCATGGTAATAATGCTACACTATGGATGGAGTAGCAAAATGTTAATAAATGTGAAATTCTATGTAGCAGATAAGTGTGGGAAGGAGTTGTAAGTGTGAAGAAAGTGTTGTATTTTGTGCTAAATAGGAAAGAATCAATATCATACTATATATACTATTTGAAAAATAAACTGTAAATGAAAATATATTTATTCCATATAAATGAAAATATTAAAGCAAGGGAAATGATATTACCAACTTCACAGATTGTTGTGATGAAACAGGAATTTTGGGGCATGAAAAAAACAGGTTTTAGGACATTTTAGAAATTTTAAATTAAGAGGACCATGGAAGAAGCACAGGGCTGCAGAGCAGCAGAAGGTATATTTCCATAGAATAGGGAAGCTGAAAAGCTGCAACAGGTACATTTCTATAGAATGAGGGAGCTGGGAACAGCAAAAGGTCTATATTTACAAAATAAAGAGAAGGAAGCCCTTCATCCAGAAGGAGAAGAAGAAAGCCCAAAGGGAATAGGAAAACAATAAGGAAGGAGAGGGGAGAAAGTCACATGTCCCATGTGAGGTTCCACCTTTGAGCCCAGGAGTTACTATAGTAACCAGTTCAAGGGAATAGTGACCAATCAAATGGAATATCAAGGCACCAAGATAAGCCATAGGGAAAAGGAACTCAGTGGGACTCTTTCCCCCTCCCAATGTGGGAGTCTGTACTTGTTCTTTAATAAATTTCCACCTTTGCTATACCACCTTCTGTCCGTGGATTCATTCTTCAACTCCAGCAGACAAAGAATCCAGGTTCCAGTCCAGGGGAACACCACATGTTCTATTCCAAAAAATTCTGCTTCAGTGAGAGTTAAATAGGTTTATAATGCAATTTACATATATGAGCTATAATTCTTTACTATAATTCCTTTTTTCTTATTACTATCAATGCAAGTTAAAGCTTTACCATATATGTATATATGGTAAGAGAGTGACCCTAACTATATTCTGAACATTGTTATCCTATCTAATAAAGAGGGAATATGCTAATTGATCGTCACACCCTCACAAAGATGGTGGTGCTCACAGCCAAAAAGGAAGGAATTTGTTAATTGACTGCCATGCCCTCAAAGATGGCGGTGCCCACAGCCACAAGATGGCGGCGCCCAGTCCCCTCAGCCCCGCTGGGGTGGCAGGCGTCCGGCTGCTCTGCATGCCTGCCTCCAGAGTCCCCCAGTCTCCTCAGCCCCCAGCCACCCAGGGCTGGCCCAAGGTGCAGGCAAGCCTCGGATGCCGGCTGCCCAGCCGCCCAGGGCCGGCCAAGGTGCAAGCAAGCCCCCGATGGTGGCTTCCCAGCTACTCAGGGCTGGCCTGAGGAGCATACAAGCCTTGGATGGTGGCTGCCCAGCCGCCCAGTGCCGCCCAAGGCTTAGGTAATCAGGGCCGGTCAAGGCTTGTGCTGCTGGCAGTGGCAGCAGCAGAGGTGTGATGGGGGTGTCACCTTACCCTGATTGCCAGGTCACCTCCCGTCCCTGAGGGCTCCCAGACTGTAAGAGGGGGCAGGCCAGGCTGAGGCCCACCCCCCCCTTCAGTGCATAAATTTTCATGCACTGGGCCTCTAGTATAATAATATTCAGTCAAACCATATGAAATTGTCATTTTTAAAGGTAAAAATTGTTCAAATATCAGCAAGTACTTGTCAGTCAGATCAAATGTGATAGGCAGAACATTTTGGCTCCTTGGCCTTTACTCACTGCTGTTACTACTATAAATGTGTAAGTGTGTTACTTTACATAATAAAAGATATCAGTTTAGGCAGCTTGGAGTTGACAAAAAGAAATAGGAGCTAGACTGGATGGTCTGATTGAGTCTGAAAGTTACACTTAATCAGGCTCAAGTCTGGAATTTACAACTTCAGACACCCCAAAGTATAGCTGAATCCCCACCAAGGGAATTCACAACCCTCCCTGCACCCTCCTCCACCTGAGGAGATAGAGGGAAGCTAGGTAGTCAGGAATTGGGACCACGGGGAGGAAATAAAACATGGGAAGCCAACTCAGTGGAGTTACTAACGAACCAACTGGGCAGGGAAGGAAGGGCTGTGCTAGAGGCATGGACTTTAAAATGTATGGATATTACCAAGACAGGCAGCATACAAATAACCAATCACTAGGCAGTAATTCTTTGAAAGAACCAATCAGGAGCTAGCAGGGCTGTATCCACCCCCTAGATTAAACACGGCATGCTTCCTCTCACCTTCACTTCCCCCCTGGTACACAAAGGGTTCCTGAAGTTCCTGTGGTCAAGGAACACATCCCTGTGCCCACGTGGGACTTTACACATGGACTAATAGACTTTAATTCGAATTAATTAATGCTTTAATGCTCTCAATAAACTTCAGTTCCACTAACTGTTTTTTCCACGACTTTATTCTTTGATTTTTCAAGACAATGAACTCAGACTCAAATACCCCACATTTTGGTTTCACACCCACATCCCTGCCCCACCACATGTATAAGGAGAAAGGATCAGCTTTCCAATCGCTTGCGGGGAGGGGACCAGTCCACTCACCCAGCATGACTCTGGGGAGAAGAATAAACAATTAAGGGTAAATCCTTCTGCTGGGTGTCTGTGCAGTAGAAACAAAGATGGCTCAGAGGGATGTAAGCACATGCACAGTAGAAACCAGAGGATGAGACAAAACTTTGAGTCGTGTGCAGAAAGAACCAAAATGGCAACATAAACAGGCAGAACCTAGCCTAAGAAAATCTGGGAAATGGATCAGATTAGATAAGGGACATGAAACCCCAAAAGATCCAGAAAAAGGATTAGTTAGGGCGAGGGCCCAGCACAAGCCCCTGGAGAGCCAGGAAAGAGATTGCTTAGTTTAAAAGAAAGCCTGCTCTCTCCTAAGCCCAAGGTAATATAATCAAAGCTTTACAAAAACCCATCTCCCAGCGTGCCTTCATGTGTCCAAGTGGGTTCTCTCTCCGTAGCAGCCACATGGCTCCAAAGGCAAGTCCCACGTGGGCCCAAGCACAGGCTGGGATGCAGCAGCACGGAGCCAGCAGAGCGCAGCCCTGAGCAGAGACTACCACAGCGCAGGTGATGGCATTACAGTTCTGGATCGTGACTCTCCTGGTGGGCACTAATGCTCACCAGGCCTGGGATTCATTCCATTGTGAGACGGAGCTAAGTGACCTGGTCCTGGATGAGACACTGGGCACCTGGAACAGTCCTTTGTTTTTAGTCCAATTAATCTTACCACTACACCTCACCCTCCTATGTGAGGACCCCCCAAATGATTTTCTGGTGACTCTGTGGGAGAACCTTATGTGTACTGGCAACAAAGTTTCTCTAAAACTCTAATAAGCAATTATTCCTACCAGAAAATATTTTTTTTTAATGTGCCACTTTCCACCTAATATTTGGTTTAAGTGCTTCTCATAGTTACTCCCATAGCATTCTGAACATTGAACTCTGTTTAATTTGTCTATATGTCTGCCTATCCCTCTATATTTTATTATTTTTATTTGTTAATCTTCACCCAAGGATGTTTTTCCATTGATTTTTGGAGAGAGTGGAAGGGATGGGGAGAGACAGAAAGAAAAACATTGATGTTAGAGAGACACTTTGATTAGTTGCCTCCCACTGGGGCCCCGACCAGGTAAGTACCCTTGACAGGAATCGAACCCAGGACCCTTCATTCCATGGGCCAACACTCCACTCACTGGGCCAAACCAGCTAGGGCTGTCCCTCAATATTTTAAATTCCTTTGGGGAAGTCATTGTGTCTTGCTTGCCCATTAAATCCATGGAATCAAGTATCATACAAGGGACAAAAAAATAAGTTTAATCAATATTTGTTAAATATTGATTTAAATCATAGTCAAATTGAAAAAAGAAAAAAGACTTAGTCTGGCCATTGTAGCTGCTAAATTTGTTTTACTAATATACACGGAAATATAAAATTCCTCTGAAAACTTAGTACCCTGTTACCTTAAGGTGTAGCTCTAATACAAATAGAGTTAATATTATGCTAAGTGAAATAAGACAAATGGAGAAATACAAATATCAAATGATCTCACTTATTTGTGGAATCTAATGAACAAAATGAATTGATCAACAAAATAAGACCTGAAGCAGGGAGTCGTGAAACAGACTGACATACCTCCATGTGGGGTTGGGGGATGACAAAAGATAAACCAAAGAACTTATATACTTATATGCATAGCCATAGCCAATGAACATGTGCAATAGGGTAGTCTTCACTGGGGGGTGGTGTTAGGGACTCTCACTGCTCCATCCTGCCAACTTGGCTAAGTGTGGGAGTACTCACTCCTGGAATCTGCACATACTTCTGAACCCTGCTCGCAATGCCAATTGTCAAAGCAAGTTCCTTCTTGAACCCTGCTCACTGTACTCACTCTTGGGAACTCCGTTCTTCCTTTATCCTCTGCTCCACTACACCAACTGTTGGGTTCAAGCCCCTCTGCCAGGGCTGGACCTTCTTGGACACTCAGTGGTAGACGGAGAAGCCGTGAGAAATTGTGGGTGTATAAGAGAATCTTTATTGTAGAAGCTAGTGGCCATGTAGCCATTGCTAACAAGGAGTAACTGGACAAGTTCTTCAAAACAAAGTTCCATAGGGTAGGTAGCCGCACACCAGCTAGGTAACAATACATCTTTCCTACATAGTAGCCTCTAACTTAGGAGCTATACAGAAGCCATTCTTAGAGCTACAAGCCCTCTAAGCAGCTACACCAGACATCACTTGAGCTAGCTACTTGCTGGTGAGTACTATACTTTATACTACTTAGACAAAAGAGGCTTTTTGACAAATAGTGATCTTACTCATTTGGGTTACAAAAGGGCATGCATGAGCAGTGAATAGGTTGCTGAACTTAAAAGAAAGTTTAATAGAAAGCCTGCTCTCTCCTAAGCCCAAGGTAATATAATCAAAGCTTTACAAAAATCCATCTCCCAGCATTCCTTTGTTTGTCCAAGTGTGTTCTCTCTCTGTAGCAGCCACATGGCTCCAAATGCAAGTTCAATGTGGGCCCAAGCATGGGCTAGGATGCAGCAGCATGGAGCCAGCAGAGTGCAGCCCTGAGCAGAGACTCTGCTGGACTACCACACCTTGCACCTGCATATAGTCCTTGGACACCCTGGTTAAGATTCACATGCTCAGAGTGGCCTTGGACATCCGGTGTACTCTGAATGGAGCCTTCACACTCTATTTGGCTTTGAGCATCCCACATAGTCTAGACAGGGCCCCACAGGTGGGTAGGGGCTTGAAGGAGTGGGGGAAGGGAGGGAAAATGGAAGATATCTGTAATACTATCAATAGTAAAAAAATACATTAAAATAAATAAATAAATAAATAAATAAATAAATAAATAAATAGTGTTAACAGAGTCTTAATGGCCAGTCTGTATTGAATACATGCTATAGCAATTTTTTGATCACTATTTCTAATATACTACAAAAAATCTTGAGTTGTGATTTTTAGACAACTAAGTGCTCTATAAAATACACATATGTATTAAACATTTTAACATGTATTAAACATTTTCTTTAATTTTGCCATCATGACCTCAATGAGGAATGTCAAAAATGCCTTGTTATTTTGTAATTTTTAAAAAATGGCTATCACTTACTTTTTAAATATTTGTTACTCCTTTTCTTATCACTCTTTGTCATCATTATAATTTTAGTGCCTATAAACAATAACCTAGATTAATTTACTTAAGATTTATTTTTTAATAAAATGCTTTTCAAAAAAAGGTTTGATGACATTCTTAATAATTTTAAAGGCCACATTTTTAAACCACTAATTTCTCGACTTGAAATGTTTTATATATTTAATTTTGAGATGTTATTTTTTGTTTGTTTGCTTCCTATTTCAACACTTTCATCTAGCAACTATTAGGATTAGTTTGTTTTTGCACTGCTAGTTCAAAGTTTCTACTCTCAGATGTACACTGAGATTTTTTGCAAAAGAATACTCTACAACAATGTTTATAATAGAAACAAATGAAAACATTCTAAATACTTGCTAACAGGAAATTGATTTACTATATCACTTTACATGAACATTATGAACTACTATATTTTATTGTTGCTAATATGGAATGCTCAGGTACATGATGAATTGAGAACAGAAGGCAGAGTATGATCTTAATTTACATTAAAAGGTTAAACAGGTATAAACACATACTTTTTAAATAAATTCATAATAAAATTATAGAAAAAAATAAACATAATTATTCTCCATTCTGGAAAAAAAGAGTGAGGTGATTCTATATAGGTAAAGAATAAACTTTGTGCTTTATTTTGTATTTTCAGGTATTATTTGAATCCTTTCTAATAAGACCAGTATCAATAGTAATAGCAGCTAGCCTTTATTGATAGTTTACTCAATCACAAGTTTTCCAAATTCCAAATATTACCTCATTTAATTTTCATAAATACTCTATCAGACACTCACTAGTATCTTTTTTTAATAAAAGAAACTGACACAGAGAAGTTGAGTAATTCATATGATGTCCATAAAGCTATTGTTCCAAAAAGAATATGAATCCAAGAGATATGGGACTGGGTTTGCTTCATCACTACATTTCATGTAGTACAAGTGTCGCTTGAATACATTACAGAAATTTTAGGACACCAGCATTAATCTCACCATCATATAATATTGTAATTTTTAAAAATAATACTATGCACATGGGTTTGAATTCATGATTAATATTTGACCTGCTTTGTTTTAAACATAACTTTTTGCTCATTCTTGGCAATGATCATATTTAATTAGAATTATTTTTAATTCAATACCTTTATTCCTGTTAGTCAGCCTACTACTTATGCAAATATTTTCCCAATTCAAGTATAAAAGTTGCTGCTGTCTAGTATTACTTTTCCATCAGAATAAAAACATGTTAGATAAAAATCTTCATTACTTTTTGAAACTTCAAATACTACCTTCTTCATATTCCAAATTTGATTCTTTAATAACGTGAAATTCATATGGGTCTTTCTAATATGTTGAAAATTTCCCCATATTCCCTCAACCTTACCTCTTTATTTTTGTTTTCCCACTGCAGATTCTGTGCTCCAGCCAGACTCCCTTGACTGATTTCCCTGCATATCACTTGCTCATTGCCACCTGCAACTAATTCAACAAACAGATGGTATTTATGAGACAGTGCTAGACATCATTGTGCATGTGATTTTTGCCCACTTGCTATTCTTCTGTCTCCTTCTCTGAGATCCAGCTCCCTTTCAAATTTCGCCAAGATCTTTTTTTAATCAGATAGTTCTAACGATTCACACTCTCCTTCTAAATGCCTCTGGCACTCATGAGTGTGGTTTTCACCTTGTATATTTGCACTCTGCTTTGTGAACATGTGGAGACAGCTAAGGAGCCATGGTCTTTATGTATCACTAGTTCATATGTTTATGAAAATCAGAGACTTTATATCTTCCAACCATAATCCCGGCATACTGTCCCATCTAGTGGACAATCAGCAAATGGTACTTGACTATCTCATGAATCGAGATTAAAACAGAATCAATAAAAAAGAGAAAGGTATAAAATATGATGCATAAAAATAAGCAGAAACTCAAGAGGAGGGAGAAAAAAAAAAGAACTCAAAACAGGAGACTAAATAGAAGGGGTTGGATGACATAATCATGGCAAATGAACTGTCCATACCCTTAGCTAAATAGGATTGAACAAGAATCGTTAAGAGATTTCTACCCTACATGATTATCAGTTGCATAATTTTTAAAGATACCGCCCTTTGTTTTATGTAGATGATAATCAGTTAAACTTTGTAAGTGAATGCTGATTTCTAAGTTCTAAAAAACAAGGTGGAATACTCTACAGACATTTTTTACTATTCTCAATAAAATATTATACCATTTAAACTGCACTTGAATGTACTTCTGAGCTTAATAAACTTATGTGGTGCCAGAGTCAACCTAAGACATATTTAAAATTTAATTTAGAGGCTAATTTAATAACTCAGCATGTCATCTTTAGTTTGGCACATTTACTTCATTATCAGAACCCGATAGGATACTTTATAATCAAGCAAACAAAATTTAGGAATTATTTAAAACATCACAGAGCACTGGAAGAATCTGTCATGTCTAGATCAGTTTAGCTTTGCTGCAGTGTTGATATGAACATTGATATTGAATGTTTTATTCATAAAACAAAAGATATAAAGTGAGTTGATGATAGATTTATTATAAAATAATTCAATTTTACATGGCAATGCTGATAGTAACTGTATGGCATATAAAATAGTTTATTGGAAAACTAAGCACAAAAAGCTGTTAGTTGGCTAATGTAAACTGTGTACACTTAAATGTTTAATTTTTATACTTTCCTAACACTACGTATTACATAGAAAGTATCAGTCTCTTAATAAATCTCCCACCTGAATATGCCATAACAACATCAAAATTAAGTGTTGGAAACTAATGATTACCTCTAATTTTAACCTTGTCCCCTTCCTAGATTTACATTATAATTCATTAAGTGATCATTCTTCCTGGCAACCAAGCCACAAACCTGGGATTCATCAAAACCTTTTCCATTAGCATGTATTATAATTGTTTTTCTTGCTTTTCTTTAGATTTTTCTTACAGGCTTCTTTAGATTTGGTTGGTATTGTAAATGAAATCAGAAATCACAACTGCAAAATGGACCATAAGACTCTCAAAAACACTCAGAAAACTCTCAAAACTATACCAAACTAAACCATGATATATATCACAGAATGAATTCAAATTCCATTACAACACTTTGCTCAGAAACATATTTTCTAAAATTAGACCACAAACAACCTGAATTAATAGTGACACAGTATAGACTCACATATTTAATATAAGCACTAATTTCTACAGCAATTTTCCTGTTGACTAATCCTTGCTAAGACTAATCCCCGCCCCCCGCCCCAAATCTAAAAACCCTGATGTATTTTCCTCAACTCTCCTCTTTTGAGAAACTTTACAGTTGTATTTTATTATAGTGTCCTTTGCTTCAGAACATTGAAATATATATATATAAACTTCCCCCACCTGGTGAAAGAAATAGACTTATATTTCTTATATAATAGAAAGAAATATATATATTTTAATCATGACTGGGTTCATTGCAGTTTTTGCCTTGTATTTCTTTTGTTCTAAAATTTCTTTTTAATTATTTTTATAATTCCAATTCTCTGGTAAAATTCTTTATCTGATCATATATTTTCTTGAGTGTATTAAGCACAGTTATTTTACATTTAGACACTATGTCTGGTACTTTTAAAATCTGATTTACCTGTCAATATATTTTTAATTTTTATACTTTAGATTTTGTTTTATGAAATCTAACCTTTTTTATTAGATATAGCATATTTTTTCAGAAAAATTGTACAGGTATTGTATCATGTTGTTTTCCTTCAGAGAAAGTTTTACCAGAAAAATATAGTGGAAGGATAATTTCAATCTAATTAGCTACCTGGATTTTTTTTTTAGTATATTTTTACTGATTTCAGAGAGGGAGAGGAAGAGAGAGTTAGAAACATCAATGATGAGAGAGAATCATTGATTGGCTGCCTCCTGCACACCCCGCACTGGGGATTGAGCTCACAACCCAGGCATGTGCCCTTGACTGGAATCGAACCTGGGACCCTTGAGTCTGCAGGCCAACACTCTATCCACTGAGCCAAACCAGCTAGGGCAGTTACCTGGATTTTGAGTTGCAGATTTTGAAATATTCTTCCTACTTCTGTATTCTTCTTACTCTCAGAATATACCCTACCAGGCTTTCCACTGAGAACCCAGGATGTTTAATAGTACCTGTTTTCTTTAGCACTTCCATACCTCTAACTTTTGTCTCCTCAGTATTCTGAAACTCCTCAGAACCCCGTTCTGTGTTTCAAAAACATTTTCTTAACATCTTTCTCGGAGGAGTTTTAGAAATCAGCAATTCCCAGGTTGTTGCCGGGCTCACCAGGCACTGCAGCAGTTCTCAGCGACAGGAAGTGTTTATAGTAGGAAGCAAGTGAAAATAATGGTCTGACCTATGAGACAAAGAAATAGGTATGTAACTGCCTTTAATAATGTGATTCAAGTATAGAAGAGTAAAATTAGAGAAAACATAATATCTCCTGGTGTACCTATAGAGAAAGTGACTTTTGTTTCTCCATACTTTATTTTTTTAATGTTTTTATTGATTTTATTTTTATTTATTTTTAATAAATCTTTATTGCACAGTTTATTACAATTGTTCCTCTTTTTTCCCCCATAGCTCCCCTCCACCTGGTTCCCACCCCACCCCATGCCCTTACCCCCCACACACTGTCCTCATCATAGGTGTACGATTTTTGTCCAGTCTCTTCCTGCACCCCCCACACCCCTTTCTCCCTGAGAATTGTCAGTCCATTCCCTTTCTATGCCTCTGATTCTATTTTATTCACCAGTTTATTCAGTTCATCAGATTTTTTATTCACTTGATTTTTAGATTCACTTGTTGATAGATATGTATTTGTTGTTCATAATTTTTATCTTTACCTTTTTCTTCTTCCTCTTCTTAAAGAATACCTTTCAGCATTTCATATAATACTGGTTTGGCGGTGATGATCTCCTTTAGCTTTTTCTTATCTGTGAAGCTCTTTATCTGACCTTCAATTCTGAATGATAGCTTTGCTGGGTAGAGTAATCTTGGTTGTAGGTTCTTGCTATTCATCACTTTGAATATTTCTTGCCACTCCCGTCTGGCCTGCATAGTTTCTGTGGAGAAATCAGCTGACAATCGTATGGGTGCTCCCTTGTAGGTAACTGTTTTTGTCTTGTTGCTTTTAATATTCTCTCTTTGTCTTTTGCTCTTGGCATTTTAATTATGATGTGTCTTGGTAATCTCAGGGTGGTCCTCTTTTGATTCCTTTTGTTTGGGGTTCTCTGTGCTTCCTGGACTTATAAGTCTATTTCTTTCACCAGGTGGGGGAAGTTTTCAGTCATTATTTCTTCAAATAGGTTTTCAGTATCTTGCTCTCTCTCTTCTTCTGGCACCCCCATAATTTGGATGTTGGTACACTTGAAGTTGTCCCAGAGGCTCCTTACACTATCTTCATATTTTTGGATTCTTTTTCTTTTTGCATTTCCGGTTGGGTGTTTTTGCTTCTTTGTATTTCAAATCTTTGACTTGATTCTTGCGATCCTCTAGTCTGCTGTTGGATCTCTGTATATTATTTTTTTTATTTCAGTCAGTATATGCTTAATATCTAGTTGGTCCTTTTTCATATCCTCGAGGGTCTTGCTAAATTTATCAGCCTTTTCTAGAAAATTCTTGAAAAACCTTATAACTGTGGTTTTGAACTCTATATCCAGTCTTTTGCTTTTCTCCATTTCTTTCATTTGTGACCTATTTCGTTGTCTCCACATTTTGGCTGCTTCCCTGAGTTGATAGAGTGGCTTTGTGTGCTAGGTGTCCTATAGGGCCCAGTGGCTCAGCCTCCCCAGTTACCTGAGGTGGACACTCTTGGTGCACCCCTTTGTGGGCTGTGTGCATAGTCCTGTTGTAGTTAAGCCTTGATTGTTGTTGGTATCATTGAGAGGAATTGACCTCCAGGCCAATTGGCTGTGAGGATCAGCTGTGTCTACAATGGAAGAACTTCTGTGCTGGAGACACCCTTATGAGACAAGATGCTTCAGTGGGGCTTTGGTGCTTAGTAAGTCTGCCCCCTGAGTGTGTCCCTTATGGATCTGAGGAGTTGTAATCTGGATGGTCCCACTCTGACCCCTGGGTACACTGGCTCTTGGATCTCCAAGGAGGTGCTAATTTAGCCTCTGCCTGAGGCCACCCAGCAGGAGTTATGGAGAGATCTGCAGATTCCTCTTCTTTGTTTAGGTTTTGGACGTGCCCAGATGAGGCCCAGCTGTGAAGCAATGCAAGCTGTTGCAGTGCCTTGGGCCTTCTTTTGGATGTTGTGGGTCTCACTGACTCAGCTGCAGTTTGTTAGGTAAGTTTAGAATGCAAAGGGCCAGGCCATTCATATCCTAAAGCCTCTGCGCTCAGCTTGGATGCAGCTGAGTCTCAGGGTGGAGCAAACAGCAATGGCTTTGTGGGGCAGGATCTCAGAGTGGAGCAAACAGCAATGGCTTCCCATCAGCCCTGCTCTAAGAGGCCCCTGGGTCTCAGTGTCCCACAGTAATCGCTGCAAGCACCTCTGAGAGAAAGCCGCCCTCGAGTTCTGCCCGCTGCCAGACAGTCTAGTTTCTCCTCGTATGAGTCTGGGTCCCCAGAGTCTCGCCTGGAACTGGAGTTCAGAGCAGTTGGGAGCTTTTTTCTTCTTCTTGATTGAGAAAGCCAGCCACATACTCAGTTGCCAGCCCTCTCTGCACGCGCCTTGTACCTCTGTCTTCCGTAGCTCCTGTGAGTCTCAGTGTGCTTTTCTCTTTCCTTCTAGTTGTAGAATTTCCACTCAGCCAGCCTTCCTGTGGTTCTGGATGATGTCTGTTTTGTCTTTTAGTTGAAGTTTTGAAATTGTTGTGCGAAGCATCAGTTCAGGTGTTTATCTATGCCACTATCTTGTTTTTCTCTGTTTCTCCATACTTTAAATGCAGTCTTTTAAATTGATTCCCCAGAATTGATAAGAACCTGAAATTAACCCGGCTTTGTATTCACTGGTTGGTGGAAGAGATGTGTAAATGTCACTACTCACATTGCCCGACCCTTGTAGCTCAGTGGTTGAGCATAGACCCATGAACCAAGAAGTTACCAGTTGGAATCCTGGTCAGAGTACCTTCCCTGGTTATGGGCTTCATCCCTGGTCCCCAGTGGGGGCCCTGCAGGAGGCAGACAGCTGCTCAATGTTTCTCTCACATTGATGTTTCTATCTTTTTATACCTTGCCCTTTCTTTCTTTCTAAAATTAATAAAAGCATATTTTTAAAAAATGTCACTACACACAATAAGAGGCCCAGCCTCATATACATAGTCTTACATGTGTTTTCTTACACTAATCTGATGGTCAAATTCAAGTCTATACCTGGGTTACATGGTCCAAAGAAGTATGCCAATGTGAGTAAACTAGAACAGAAGAATCTTTCCCCAGGCTGGGGATCTCTGCTATAAAGATAAGAAAGTGTGGAATCAGTTAATTCCTTACAAGAGATAGATAGGAAGGATTGGTGGGCAATGCTAAGGGAGCTTTGGTTTACCAGGAATTCTTTCCTTGAATTAGACAATTTCCTATCAACGCTGCTTGATTTTCTCAACAGTTTCTGAACATGTTCTGTGGTAGATAGAACATTTCAAAAGGAAGGATAAGTGTAAGGATGATGAAAATGTAGTAGCAACGGAGAATAAATTGGCAAATCCTCTAATTTTAGAATGACAAAACAGTTCTGATTGCTCTGATGAAAGATTAATTGAAAATGATTTTGGTAGAAAAATAAGGTAATTTATTGATAGGAATATGGTAATGTGAATAATTTGGTATTCACAGAAATAATTTGAGTGCTGTGGCTTTTATGCTAAAAGTTTCCCATTAGAATGAGAGTCTAAAATTTTAAATGACTGGTAATGTAGTAGGAACTCATGACTACATGTCAAGATAAACCATTCTAAGAAGTCTTTTCAGGGATTCCAAATAAAATTAGACTCAGCAGGATCAAAGGGAGTCACTCAATTAGAAATATAAATAGCCCAACATAAACTCCTTTGATTTTAAATATTTGCATAGTATTACACATACATAAAATAGTTCTGCTGAGTAATAGTCTTGATACATAAAATAAATTCTAATATTAGGGTGCTTCAGTTATTTAAGGACAGAATTCAAAATACAAATTGAAACAGCCATTTCTTACCTCTGTTATCTCATATTAAAGGAGGAAATACTAAGCTGACATTTAATATTTCAGTTGCAGCATAGATTGCTGTAATTTGAATATTAAAATAAGGTCACCTTGAAAGCAGAGCTTTCTCACTTGTCACTTTATCCCCAGTTCTTAGCACAGTGCCTGGCACATAGAAACTGCTCAATAAATGTTTAAATGAATAAAGATGATCCATTCATTCTGTATTTGGAGGTCAAGACTAATGTGCAGCTGCTTATCTATTTTACACTTAATATCTTTAGAGGAAGTTTTGTGTGTTTTTTTTAAATTATGTTTTATGTTTAATTTATCCACTGTCACCGTAGCAGCATTTGACTCTGGTTGTGCTCTCTCCTTGGTTTAGTGTAGGCCAAAGCTGGCATTTTACTGCCTCTCTCGCTCATTTATTCCATGTATTTCTTGTAAGATGTACACGGCATGCCAAGCTATAATAAACAAATACCTCACCATTCTATTTCAGGGTTAAATGCACATTGTGGCGTTATTATTTTATATGACCCCTAGAATGTCTGGCATGTTTCTAGTACTCATCAATATGAATATGAGTAGAATAATTCTGGATCAAAACAGGACTCATTGGCATAGCCATTGTCTGTGTTTCAAGGATAATTGCAAGCATTATCCTTCACTCCATGGGATCAAACAGCGAAATCAAAAGTTAAAATTACCCTAGAGTGCTCTCAGCAGTCCCGGATCTGTCTCTTGCTTCAACAGCCTTTAGGTGGAACAGACTCAGGGACGCCCCTTCTCCCAGCCTCCGGACACTCTCCTGCATCTTATCCAGTCACCACTGTCAGAACCACCTCTGAGACCAGCCAACACACCATTGTTTTTTCTACCTTAACTCCTTATTGCCGAACAACCATGAGCTCCCAAATTCATCAGAACTGTTCCACCCAGGTGGAGGCTGCGGTCAACCACCGGGCCAGGCCTGCATCTGCAGGCCTCCCACACCTACCTCAACGTGGGCTTCTATTCCACATCTGCTTCTCCCTGAGCTTCTATTCCACACCTACCTCTCTCTGGGCTTCTATTCCACTCCTATGTCTCTCTGAGCTTCTATTTTTACCATGATGATGTGGCACTGGAGGGCATGGACCACTTCTTCCCTTGAGTTGGCTGAGAAGAAACGTAAGGGCTCTGAGCTTCTCTTAAAATTGCAAGACCAGCATGGTGGCCACATTCTCTTCCAGGACATGCTGAAGCCTCCCCAGAGGAGTGGGGTGAAACTCAGGGTACCATAGAAGCCACCTTGCCCTTAGAGAGGAACCTGACCCAGGCCCTCCTGGAGCTGCCTGCCCTGGGTTCTACTTTCACAGACCCTCAGCTCCGTGACTTCCTGGAGAACCACTTCCAGGGTGGGGAGGTGAAACTGCTCAAGAAAATGGGTGACACCTGACTCACCTCCAGAGGCTGGGTGAATATCGCTTCAAAAGGCTCACCCTCAAGCAGGAAGAGGAGCCCTTAGAGCCAGAGGCCTTTGAGGGGCCCCTCTGCATATCCCTGAGGTCTGGCTTTTGCCTGAGCTTCTCCCTGAAACCACTAAGCATCCTTTTACCACCCTGGAGCCCTGTCCCATGCATGTTCTGTAAAGGAAGACATAGACAACACGTTATGCATGATATTATACCTCTTACTCCATTATATCCATGTGCATTTAAGATAAACTAGTAAGGGATAGAGTAGCTGACATAGAGTCATAGGCAGAAGGTTTACAATTTTGTTTTGTCATTATCTTCTGAAATTTGAGAAAGAGAGAACATAGGATAAATACATGGCAACTCCCCTTTTATCTTTAGTTCCTAGTTTGAGGAAGAAACTTAGACAATGCTAAACCACATGAGAATTTCATTTAAAGAATATAATGTGCCCCGGCTGGTTTGGTTCAATAGATAGAGCAATGGCCTGCATACTGAAGGGCCCAAGTTTGATTCCAGTCAAGGGCACATGCCTGGGTTGCGGGCTCAATTCCCAGTGGGGGACACGCAGGAGGTAGCCAATCGGTGATTCTCTCTCATGATTGATGTTTTGGTCTCTCTCTCCCTCCCCCTTCCTCTCAGAAATCAATAGAAATAATAACTTAAAAAAAGAATATAATGTTCTCCCTCCAGATTCAGAAACTTCACTGATATTTATTTCTAATACTTATTAATAATTCCCCCTAACTGGAAGAAGAAAATAGCCAGCTGATGGTCATAAGTGAGGACAACAGAGAGATGAGTGCATTCCAAGGAGGTGGTACACACTAGATAGAACTTTGTAACTCCCAGAGAGAAGACGAGAGATTAGCTTTCTATGCCATAATAATTCAAAGGAGAGATGGTCTGTGGTATTATAGCATCAGAATTGAGAATGAGCTGGCACAGGTAAGCCACTAGCCAAGAGTGATACAAGAGATCTACATCAGGAGAGTTCTGCCATTGGGAGAGCTGGGGTCTCTGTAAGATATTCTGGAACGACGGACACAAAGTGATGTGCTGTGGTTAGTTTTAAGTGCATTGAAAAGTATTCCCTTTTGATCTTATCCTCCCATAAACAGGCTTTTGTATATTTAGAGAAAAATGAGATTATGAAGAGATGAATTTCTTTGTAGTCCAATGCTGAGAGACTGAACTTAATGCTAATAAGAAAGAATGTTTGAAATTATGTTTATAATTGTACCATCCCCACACCCCAGTGACAACTTATCATTTGTACCTCTCACTCATGTTAAAAAAGCTCTCGGAAGTGCTTTGATACCTTGAAATTATGGGGTAAAACTATATTAATATAAATATAACATATAAGCAGGATATTAAAATTGGCTAAAATTTGTAGATGCCTTGAAAGTCTTATTAGCTCCTGGAATGTTGACTTGTAAATAAAATTGGATTCAAAGATCACAATAAAAAAATAATCTTCTAGCCCTAGCTGGTTTTGCTCAGTGGATAGAGCATCATCCTGTGGACTGAAGGGTCCTGGGTTTGATTCCAGTCAAGGGCACATGCCCAGGTTGTAGGCTCCATCCCCAGTAGAGGGCATGCAGGAAGCAACAGATCAATGATTCTATCTTATCATTGATGTTTCTATCTCTCTCTCTCTTTCTCCCTTTCTCTCTGAAATCAATAAAAATATACTTAAAAATAATAATCTTCTATAGATATAAAAGCCTAAGAGACCGTTATGACTGAACCACCAGAACGACTGTAACGACTGGATGACAGGCCGACAGCTATGATGCACACAGACCCAGACCTTGCTGCCGGGGCCCTGACAGCCCCAAATTTGGTTCACCCGCCTTCAGACCCAGACAGGAGGGAGGAAGGAGCCCAATTCCTCATGGAATCGGCCATGCCTTAGCCGTGCCTTGTTTGCTGTTGGCGATCGGGGGGGCCAGCCAGCCAACTTCCCAGGGTCCCTCTCCCCAGCAGGCTGCCCCCCCGCATCAGCCTGATAGCCAAGAGACCCCACCCAATCACGAATTTGTGCACCGTGCCTCTCGTGTTTAATACAGGTTGAAGAGTTGAACGGGTAGCTGCTCTCTTTAAGTCAGTCACGATGACTTGATTTCTGTAGGCAGCAACTTTGAAGAAACTTTATTTACTGTACAAAAAATGAAATAAAGAGAAAAAAATATGAAAGGAGGATAACCTCTTTTGAACTGGACTGGGCTTTGTGCCAGTAAGAAGGCACTTCAAGGGAGTTCCTAAGCAAGGGACCCAGGCAAAGAGAAACACCCCTTATTAAGAGTATCAGGTGCTTCTGAGGGGTGCAGCCTCAAACTTGAACTTTAGCAGACACACCTGGGAAGAATTCCAGAATGGGCTATGTTTCATGAGTGGCCAGTGCAGCAAAAGGATGGTGTTAACTTCAACTGGGGTTGTATGCAAAGGTGAACTCAGTAAGTAAAAGTTGAAAGCCCTGATCAGTGTGTGTATAGCAAAGTCAAGTTGAAAAATGTAACATGATCATGAATTTTTAAGTGTCTTGTACCTCCCAATGTGGCAGAAGAATTTTGCTCTCTAACCTAAGTGCTTTTGCTAGGGACACTGCCAATGAAAGATGTTGAATAAGAAGTAGTAGAGAAAATGCTATGGTCTTATTGTAAGATCCCTACTTTTATACAAAAGGCTTGCAGGCTCCAGGTAGGTGACAGTAAACCTGTACAGGGGCTGGAAGAGCAGCAACCTGAATTGAATTTCCTATGTTTCAGACACTATGTTAAAGGCATTGTGTGAATGATCTTATTCACTCATAACTATGAGGAGTTGTATTTCTATTTGATATATGAAGGAAATAAGGCATAAAGCAATGAAATATTAGACTAAAATCCCAAATATTTTCACGGCAGTGACTGGATCAAAAGTAAGATACATCTCTTTCCAGAGCCCATGTGCTGAAATAATATTCGAGACTGTGTGCTGGTGAACCATGCAGTCTGTGAGTCACTCAGATTTGCTTTGGTATAAAAAATCACCAAGAAGCTAGATGCACACCATTGGGAATAACATTTAGTCCAGGTAGTAGTTAGAATCTCCTCTTGACCCATATGCTCTAACCATAGGTAATTTGCAGAACAACAACGAAAAAGAAAGTAAATATAACATTAGACTTAAAGGGGGAAATAAACTAAAATCACTAATAATGCAATACAAGTATAGTACTTACAATTTGGCTTTTAAAATTATTATTATTTTTATGCATGTGAAAATATATGAAGTATAGAGTAATACATGGGAAAGAAAATGTTTAACAGCAAACCTTCAAAGGATTCCCTTCTTTTACCAGGTGACATTCCTTAAAAAGAAAGAAGGCAAGTAGCCCCACCAAGTTTTCTTATAAACATGTCACAAAACCAGACCTCCTGGTGTTTTATGCCTGGGCATTCATTTATAAAGATGACTGGGTGATACAGAAAGATCAATGACATTGAAAAAAATGTTTAATGTTTCTTATAGTTCCCATAGGAATAAGAAAATGACCACACAGGGTAACTGCAAGTTTTGGTCAGGAAACAAAACAGGTGTGAGGGGAGGCCATAGGCCATGACCTTTAGAAAGACAGACAATGCAGGCAGGGTAAATATTTTAGGATTGGGTGGTTTGAATAATAATAATTTGGGGCTGTATGAGTGGTCTCCAGTTGCCTGGTGCTGGGCCCTGTGATGACTGACTTAGAAGGATATTGCTTCCTTGTTGTAAAAGCCAGCTAGAGGAGTCAAATTCTGAATTGCTTAGTTTGCATATCAAAGGAATGCTCCAGACTGAGTCCCTGGCTATCTCTAAGAATTGGCTAGCTTACTGGGAACAGTCTCTCCCCAGCAGGAAAGTTTGTGTAATTGTCAAAATAGCATAATATACAGAGTATATATTACTCTGTCTATAATTGCCTCTGCAGGGGCCAGCAAAGTATGACCTATGCAGTTAAGAATGTTTTTACATTTTTAAAAATATATTTTATTGATTTTTTACAGAGAGGAAGGGAGAGGGACAGAGAGTTAGAGACATTGATGAGAGAGAAGCATCAATCAGCTGCCTCCTGCATGTCCCCTACTGGGGTTGTGCCCACAACCAAGGTACATGCCCTTGACCGGAATCGAACCCGGGACCCTTCAGTCCCCAGGCCAACGCTCTATCCACTGAGCCAAACCAGCTAGGGCTGTTTTTACATTTTTAAGTGTTGTAAAAATAGAATGCAAAGACTACTAAAGACTATATGTGGCCCATAAAGTCTAAAATATTTACTGTCTAGTCCTTTACAGAAAAAAAATAATAATAATCCCAACCCTGGCTTATTATAACCAAAGTTCAATTCTATGGATGTATCGTAAAAAATAAATTTGCTAGAAACAATGATGTTGGAAATGGAAACTGTCCTGCTACATTGGGAGGCACAAAACACCAAAAAATGCATGATCATTACAGTTTTCAACTCCACTCAACTATACACATTGATCAAATGTTTCAAGTTTTACTTACTGAGCTCACTTATGGCATTACGTGGAAAATGCCATCAAAGAAATGTACCTATCAGAATGTAAAATGTAGATAGTTCATGACCGAAACATCTCCCTTCTCTAAGGATGTGATCACATATAGAGCTTAGAGGCTTTTTTTATGGTGATCAGGACCAGCGAATGGTCTAATGTGACAATAAAAGTCTTGGGGGACTGAGTTTGGGATTTTATCCCTGCTTCTGCTTTGCCAGTGCTCAAAGTAATTGTAATCTTGACATTGTTAGTAAAGCTTACTGGGTAAGATCATTGAATTTCTAACTTTTTATTGACCTGGTCTTTGATATTACCTCATAAACAGTTTATGTTCTATAATCTTCATAGTGAAAATGTAGTGGTGTGATGTTTTTATAGAAATTCTAAAGAGTGAGAAAAAAAAAAAAAAAAGACAAACCTGAGCACTTAGGATTATGTTATAAACTGAATGTTTGTGAAATCCTCAAATTTGTATGTAGAAGCTTTAATTCTCACAGTGATAGTATTTGGAGGTGGGGCTTATGGGAGATCAAGTTTAGAAGTGGTCATGAGGGTGGGGCCCTCATAATGGGATTAGTGTCCTTTTAAGAGGAGGCAGCAGAGAGTGTGCTCTGTATCTCTCTCTCTTCACCATCTGAGGACATAGAAAAAAAGGTGGCTTTCTATAAGCTAGAAAGCGAGTTCTCACCAGAAGCCAAATGTGCTGGCACCCAGATCTCAGACTTCTGGCCTCTAGGCCTGTGACAACATACATTTTTGGTGTTTAGACAGCAGTCTATAGGATTTTGTTATGGCAGCCCATGCTGACTAAACAAGAAAAATTTCATCCAGGATACTCCTGCTGGTGTAAGGACATGGAGGGGCTGCTAAGATGACTATGCTGATGCAGAAATAATGCATGATGATAATGTTGACTAGAATTGCATCAGCATAATGAACACTGAACAAATGATGAGAGATGATGTACACATTGCAATAATTGGTATTTTTTGCCTCTGACTTCATGAGTTAGGTAGAAATTAGGTCCTCAGTGACTGATGTCAGTCTAGGAGGCAAAGAGCCATCAGCCTTAGATATCAGATTAAGACATATTGTGGTTAACTTCTACATCATCTTGAACAATTTTGTGTAGATCTTAGTGCTGGTGATTATTATTTCTTTAAAAAATGTTGACAGGTAATCATCACATATGTTAAACTGTAATTTTCCTGATACAATATTAAAGGTTTCTTAGTGTTGATACCATTGTAATTAGCTAGTTATTAATAACTAGCGTTCCCGTTGCAGGAAAAATCCTGCAATAGGGTTTCCTGCTGCACTCTACCCGGCCCCGCCTCCGCTCCTCCCTTGTCCCCCGGCCCACCTTCTCTGCCAGCCCGCCCCGCTCTCCTTCCTTTTCCCCCGGCCCCGCCTCCGCCCCTCCCTTCTCCTCCCCCGGGCTTGCTTGCTTCTCCGCAGCTTTGCTCCCTTCAGCATCTCTTGGCTTCTTTCTACGCTGTCTTGATATGCAAATTAGCCGCCATCTTTGTTGGGGTAATTTGCATACTCGTCCTGATTGATTGGTGGGCATGGCTTGGCTGGTGGGCGTGGCTTGGGCGTAGCGAAGGTGCGGTCAATTTGCATATTTGTCTATTATTAGGTAGGATGTGAAAGGATCAAAAGGGGAGGCCAGGCATTATAAGCATGAGCATGGCCATCAAAGCAGCTTCACCAGCAAGCTTCAACTGTACCCTCCCTAGGGGACCCCCAGTCCATTCCCTGCAAACCACTGGAGGAAGAGGTCCAACTAAGGGGAAATGGGCACATGTACAGTGAATTGCGATGACCTAGGGAGGGTGCCTGTCAGTCAAACCTGGGAATAGAGATCATTGGCCAGAGGGGGTGGGGCCACTACAAGCTCATGAAAATTTGGGGAATGCATAATCACAAAACAAAGGAATTCTTCCTTCTTTTGGCTCATGGGGTTCTCTGGTTCTTCTTTTGTTCACCTATGTTCCCTCCATAGCTATGTGGCCATTGCCCCCAAGCAGTGGACTGATGGAACTGGGAACACAAATTAAGCTAGTTGGATGCTGGACTAGGCTGTGACTCAACTTGGAATGGAAACACTGGGCCTGGCTTTCATTCTAGCCCTATGGGAGACACAGCTGGACTAAAGGAAATAGGATTTTGGAAACTTACTTCTTTGATGCCATAGAAGTAAAACTTTCTACAATATCTCATCCTTCAGCATGAGTCTCAGAAAATTCCTTTTCTCATGACATGTTTCTACAGTACTTCCGTTGATGAGTAAATCACCCTGCTCAGCAAGTATGGGACATGTACTAGAGCCTACAATCATGGTCTTACTGTGGTAATATTTTACAATATTACCCCTGGCTGGAGCCAGGAAACCTAGGAAGTTGAAGCAGAGGTCATTTCTGATACAAACCACAAAAGGAGCTTCAGACTGGTCACACCTGGCTTATTCCCAGGTTAAGATGAGGGAGTGATTTGCCCCAAGTTACAAAATCACAACAAATTTTAGAACTAAATACCATATTTCATTTCAAGGAGTAGACTATCATTTTCTGATTGTTAACTCCTTTACTTCTCATCAATACAGATTTTAAATGTTGGTGTTCTTCTGGAGTAGTGATGCACACTTCCAGTGTGAAAGTGCGAAAGCATTCGCTCTGCTCACAGAACCAGCAGCTGGAGCTCTGCCTTGATACATCCCCGCAGCTGCTTTTAGGATTGTTGAAGCCAGACTCCTTCCCCCTCTACTGCTGCTCTCCTCCTGTTGATGCCTTGTTATCTTTTCTGCAGAAGCTGCCATGCAACTTTCCATAAATAATCCACTTATGGTGAGGCTTCCACTTACCTTTTCTTTAGCTGCCTTCTTTTGTTTCTTCTCCTTCCCCAGTGACACCTAGTGGTCTTATATTTACTTCCATTTCGTTTTCCAAGAAGGTATCTTCATCTTGCAGAGACCACTATTATTTCCCAGCACCCACCCTTTTCTTGTTACTATATTTAGCACAGCATTAGTTTCTTACTTGAGGTAAACACGGGACTCCAACTATGACCTCCTGCTTTTTGGGTCGTCATTCAACCACTGAGCAACACTATCTGGGCCATTGCTTTACTTTCAAAACTACTATTTGGAAAGTCTTGCAATCAAATTGTCCCTAAGCAACAAGCAGCTGCTAGGCCTACTCATCACACTTCCACAGATTTACTCAATAAGGAGACAAACATACCAAGTGTTTTTAGACAGTTCATAACTCCTGGTAGAGCAGGCAGCGTGAACTTCATGCTATCATTAAACTTTCTTGCCCCTCAGGTACCATAGGGATGATTCTAAATGGTCCTAGGTGAATTATGAGCACTGTCCTAATCTGTGTCCAAAGGTTAGCAAGCCCCCAGTTGCATAAGGGGCTGCTAAAAAACTTGCCCAAACTGTGTTACAAAGGAGAATATTTATTACTCTGGGATGTAAGAAAGTCTCCTCTGAAAACAAAGTACTATCTTGCTATATCTCCTTATACAAACATTCATAAATTGACCATAAATGCCTAGGTATGTAGAAATGTAAGGGATTCATGAAGAATTGTCTTTGGACAGTAATTTCTGAATGGTTCTACAATCATGGAGAAAGGACTTAGCTAGCATATATGAATAAATGAACATATGGAAAATCAGGATCCCTTCCATCTGAGGACCCTGATATAACTCTCAGTTGAATTCAGTCCAAATTGCTGCTTCACATATTGTGAGTAAATAATAAACTAAGGTTTCTGGATGATTTGTTACACAACATTGGATAACTGAAACAACATGTTGGGTTAAGAATCATAAAAACTTAACTCAAAGCACAGCTGGCTACTTTTAAAAATAGTCATGGGTTGTTTGGTACAAAATGATCCTATATAATAAAAGGCTAATATGCAAATTGTCCCCTCGGGAGTTCGACTGACTGGGAGTTCAACCACCCACTATGACATGCGCTGACACCAGGGGGGCGGGTGTGTGCAGCACGAAGGAAGGCCCCGGCTAGCAGCCAGCAGCTGGGGGAAGAAAGGCCCCGATTTACCCTGATCGCCATCCAGGCCTAGGGACTCTACATGTGCAAAAATTTTCATGCACTGGGCCTCTAGTTATTAACAAAATTCTAAAATAATTTTTGTTTCAAAACTATTTGGTAAAACATCTATTTCTGTACATAAAATATTTTATATTCTGACTAAAAGCCCAGAGCATGAAAATTCATGCACTGGAGGGGGGTCCCTTAGCCCGGTCTGCCCCCTCTCACAGTCCAGGAGCCCTCAGGGACAGGAGGCAACCCAGTGATCAGGGGAAGGTGACACCCCATCACACCTCTGCTGCTGCCACTGCTGGCAGCACAAGCCTTGGCTGGCCCTGGTTACCTGAGCCTTGGGCCGGCCCTGGGCAGCTGGGGGGCTGAGGGGATTGGGGGACTCTGGAGGCAGGTGCATGGAGTGACCGGGCCTGCCTGGGTGCAGGCCTGGCCTTGCTGTGCACCTGCTGCCCCAGCAGGGCTGAGGGGACTGGGTGCCGCCATCTTGTGGCTGTGGGCACTGCCATCTTTGAGGGTGAGGCAATCAATTAGCATATCCCCTCCTTATTGGCTGTGGGCGCCACCATCTTTTTGACAACATTATGATTAATTAGCATATTCTCTCTTTATTAGATAGGATTAGTCAATGGGTCTTCAATGTTAGTGTTTATATTCTAGCTTAAAAAACCTTTCAGATATATCACTTTTATTTTTCAATTTTCTTCCATTAGAATTTGAGAAAGTGAGAAGTGGTATTAGACTATTCCTACCAAGCCTATGTAAATAATTATTAATAGCACCTGCACTTGTTTGATGTTGACCTGGTGAGTCCAACTGTGAGTTTTTCTTTTGATTTGTGTGGAATGAGGTGGAATATTTGATTTTTGTCATTATGAAAAGTGTTCTTTTCATCTGTGCAACAGCCATGCATTGCTCATAGTAAGTTACAGTGAAATGAAATATCAATAGCTACAAGACCCTGCTCTGCCTCTTTGGTTTTCCCTTTGCTGCACTTCCCCTCAGTCATGCTCCCACAATTTTAGCCTTCTTACTGTTACTTAGTGACATAAAGTTGTCACCTTTTCCTGAAATGTTCTCCTTTAATAAAACTGTATGCCAGGCTTTCTTTTCTTTTTTCTTTTACATATATATATATATATATATATATATATATATATTATTTTTAATTGATTTTAGAAAGAGAGGATGGAGAAGGAGAAATAGAATCACCTATGAGAAGGAAACATTAACATCCATTGGCTGCCTTCAGCATGCCCCCTATAGGGGATTGAGTCCTGACCAGGCATGTGCCCTGACCAGGAATTCAACCAGTGACCTCTTGGTGCATGGGTCGATGCTCAAATATTGAGCCACAGTGTCTGGCTATGCTTTCTTTTTGTTTTTAATTATAAATTGAATTATATATTTGAGCTTTTATTTATTTTCTTATTAACCTCTTTAGGGATAACAGTAGTTAACAACATTATGTAAATTTTAGGTGTACAATATTATAATATAACGTCTATTAGAGGCCCAGTGCACGCAAATTGTGCATGGGAGGTGTCCCTCAACCCAGCCTGCACCCTCTCCAATCTGGGACCCTCCCCTGCCACGACCCGCCTCCTCTGCCAGAACCCGCCTCCTCCACGGAAGGTGGCGGAGACACGGGGACTGGCTTCCTCTGTGCCGTGCAGAGCCGTGGGTCCCCTAGGCCTCAGCATGCAAAGCAGCCGCCAGGCCCCGCCTCTGCTGAGTGTGCGGCCATCTTGTGGTGGCCATCTTGTGGCAGCCATCTTGTGATGATGTTGCATAAGGGTGTCACCTGAGGGCATGATGCCACCTAGGCTTTTATTATATAGGATATACTCTATTGTGTGGTTACCTATAGAGTATATGGTAAAAGTCTAGTCTCCTGTGACCACATATTTGACCCCTTTAAAAAGCCCTCTTTTTCTATCTTTTTAAAATATTTTTTGTACCTTAGCTCTGGTCAAATATCATTGTATCAGGAACTCACTCTTTGACCACCAGCTTCACTTTCATCACTCCCAATTATAATTTCATCTTTTCTTTTCTTTTTTTCCACAGCACTTAATCACCAATAACAGACACTATTTTTAGAAAATAGATTTGTTGTTTTATCTCATTACCTGTCTTTCTTCAAAAGAGCATGGGTTTTCATTTCATTCACTGTAAGGTTTTTAATGCTTATTTCTAATGCATAGCATTAAAAAATGCTTGTTGAGTAAATGAATACATAAATTAATGGTGTGTAATCAGACCCTGATTTCTAAGAGAAATCACCAATACCATAGTGGCTTCTAATAAAGTTTTATTTATACATTGACCAGGGGTTCTGATCCATGTCTTCACATTTCAGCAGCTGATGAAGCCTTCAACATCAGATACATTGTTTGCCAATGTGCCAAAGAAATGGATATTAAACAAAATTTATACTGGTTATTAAATTCTCTCATATAGAAATGATAAACAGAAAATTTAGTCAAATTTCATTGTCCACAAGCAGATAAGTTGTGCTACTATGTGCTGAAAGGACATGAGCTGTGATAATATCAGAGATGGTATTTGTATTGGATGGTTAGGATTGGCCCCTCAGAGAGAGTAAGAATTAAGCTAAGCCCTGGAGGCTAACAAAACCCATGTTCTAAAACATGAATTAGAGCCCAGTTCTACGTGATCTGTCAAACATGAATACAGCTGTCCTTATGTCCTGGTGTGGCTGTATTAAATGAAATTATTTATGTTGAACACTTAGCACAGTGTCTGGACATTGGTAAATGCTCAAAATCCTACTCATTATTACCATTATCACTGTCACTTAAAATTACTTCAAATTGAATGGTAAGTCTTCCTTAAAACAATGAAATATGAAAGCATATCTAAAGGGAGTTGATTAGTGCTAAGCAGATTTTGTCATAAAATGACCATCCATGGTTGTAAGACCAACTCATAAGAGGTGAGTTTTGAATCATGTTAGGTAGAAGCACAGGCTACCCGCTGACTGTCATGGGAGGTTGGCAATGCTCTTGAAATCAGTGCAATGGTGTGAGTGTACATGGAATATATTGAAGCAAGTTAGTTCTCAAAGACCAAGCAACTAAGCCTTACCAGAAATACAGGGCCAATTTTCTATTAATAATTTATATTTCATAACCTACCAAGTACCAACGGTTGCCTGAGGTGTTGGTAGTAAAATATTGCTCAGTAACAACAGTTAAATGCTGGAGATAGAGAAGGTCGACAAACTGTTATCTTTGATTAATATGATGTGGATTACAAATTTTAAAAAAGATGGTGTGCATGGGTATGTAATATACACTGAAACTTTTGGGGAAATATTAATATAGAAATATCAATAATTGTATAATGCCAAATTATTGACTACCAAGGAGGAGAAAAAAAACACATTGGAATTGAATTATGAGAAGACATTATAGAATGAAAACCCTGTAATGATAGTTTGGAGAAATTTTGATTGGATGCATTTACTTTAGAGAAAGATAACGATTTTACATGCAAAAATAAATAAATAGAAGAAAAAGTAAAACTCCCTATAGCATTCCGTGCTTCCTATATTGTTTTAACTTCAATAAATCAACGTTTAAGATAATTAGGCATGTTGGTTAAACACATACTTCTCATTAATAGAGTAATTACCATATATTTCCACAGTAAGGTAAGAGTGTATATCTTGATACCTGATTTAATATTCAAGGACATTAAATTGTTTAACTCGTTATTGCAAATCATGAGCATTGCTAGAATTTAGCTCATAGAATTACTAGAAAGCCTAGTAGAAGTTGTATTGTACAAAAAAGAGTTAAGAAGGTAGAGGAATAAGATCTAATATGGTTGCTTATAGTCATATGATGCCAATTAGTGTTTTACTAACACTGAATATCAAGGAGCACAATGTGACTTACATTTCCATTTTGATTTAACACGTTTTATCTAGGTGTTTAGTTATTCGTGGGTCTGAGAATTTATTTTGCCATTCATTGAAATCTCAGTTGTAGCTATAATATTCCTGACTTATCTGAGCTTTTTCCACCTCAAGTTTAAGAAAAAAAAAGTACCATTCCTCAAGGCACTAAATTACTTTTAGTATTACAATTTCTAGTCCTTTGTCTCTCCTTGATCCTCTGACATTTTTTTCATGTCTCCTCTTGTAGTGCACTTAAGCAGAGCTATTTTGATTAAATAACTCCCCAGAGGAGTGAGATTATAATACAGTAGTCTTCCAAACAGGTTATTCTTGAGCACATATTGCCATTATGCAGTGCAGCTATAAAATCAGTATTTCATAAATGCATGTTTCTATGAAATCTGCCAAGTAGATGAATATCTCTTTCATTGTTCCTGACATCATTGAATTATAAATAATAAAGTGAAACTCAAATTGTTTATTTGCAATGGAACAGCTCTGAGAAAAATCTCAGTTATCAATGATATAGTAACCTCTAGAAAAGACAGTAACTTTAAAATTACAGAGAACGCTCTGTGAAATAATTTCCTTTAAATTGGGCAATTGCTCAGAATTGCCATAAATCAATTCCCTAAATCCAATAGAGTTAAAAATGAGTGGTGAGTACATTTCTATTCAATTCTTTCTTTCTTTCTTTTTTTTTTTTAAAGATTCAATCTGCCTCAGTGTTTTGGAGTTAGGATGACATTAGATTGGCAAAACGATTACTAATGAATGTGGTTTTACCAGCACAGAGCCCTTCATTCCTTGTCAGGTCCTTTACTCTTCTGAGAAATTGGTTTGCACCTTTTTAGAAGAGCTCCTAGGGAATGTACTCTTCCTTCTTTACGTCAAAATATCACTATCATTATACACTTGGAAAATTTCATAAATTAAAGTAAAACATGGCATAATTTAATAAAATCTTCAAAATTTGACTTTTTAACTAAAATAAAGCCAAAAATACTTTTTTTTTTCCAAAATATTTTTATGGAGTTTTAGAGAGAGAGAGAGGAAAGGAGAGGTAGAGAGAAACATGGATATGAGAGCAAAATATGGATTGGCTGCCATCTGTACACCCCGTACTGGAGATCAAGCCCACACCTCGGGTTCAAGGACTGGAACCAACAACCTATCTTTCAGTGCAGGGGACACTGCCCAACCAACTGAGCCACACTGGTCAGGGCCAGCGATAAAATTTTATTTGTGTGACAAGTTATTAACCTCTTTACACTTTTCATGTAATTAGCCTTTTAATAAAGACCATTCTAGGTTAACTCTTCAGCACATCAGAGGTCCACAACGCCTGATTTCACTACTCGAGTTCCCTTTCTTAAAGCTGTCTGACTCTGCCTGCCTCAGAAACGATTATAAATTCTTGGCAGAATAAAATATAAGCAAAGCTACAACATTTCAGTCATGCAAGGTGAATACATTCTGGAGATCTTACGTAAAACTATGTGAGTATAAAGAACAATAGTGTACTCTGCACTTGGAGTTTGCTAATAAGGTGGATATATCTTAAGTGTTATCACCAGAAAGAAAGAGAGAGAGAGAGAGAGAGAGAGAGAGAGAGAGAGAAAGGAAGAAAGAAAGGAAGAAAGAAAGGAAGAAAGAAAAGAAAATAATAACTGAGGTGATGGCTATGCTATTTAGCTTATGGTGCTGAATATTTTAAAACATATATGTATATCAAATCATCAAGTTGTATATCTTAAATATATGCAATTTTTAACTGTGAATTATACTGGGGAAAAATTTCAAGTAAGCAAAGCTGTTAATCAGTGACAAAAATATACCTCTTTGAGGACCCTATCACTCAGTAACTGTTTTGTGATATATATGTGTATTTTTTCTCAAAACATTTCTTTTTGAGAAAAAAATCTAGCAGTTTGTTTTTTAGTTGATTAATTTGAGCACAACCTGGTATTAACTTTTGGAGATTTAATACACTTGGGCAAGTGGTTAGGAACTTTGATTTGTTTTGTTTTTTTTTATATATATCTCCTTGGAGTAAGGCTAATAACACAAGCCACAGAGAATGATAGCAGAGCGGTAGAGCTAATCAAAGACATTAAAAACAAACAAACAAAAATCCTTTCTATTATTTAGGTCTAGAAGCTAAAAGTAAAATTCGAAGGTTTATTTTGCTTGCTATTTTCTTTTACTTAAAACTAACAATTTAGTGATTGAGGATCCGTGTAGTGTTTTTTTTTTTTTATAGAAGAATGTATTTATTAAATAACATATTTCCAAACTATTTCCAATTTAGGGAGGAGAAGGGTGCAAAATATTCTGGTTTTCCCACTGAAATATTTGCCAAGTACATTGAACTAAAACCATTTGAAATGTACACTTCGTTTCTAGGATATCTTGAGCTGTGATTGTATATTAAAAATTAATAAGATCAGTAGTAAAGAAGAGAAACTAGTTCTTTCAAGAATAGCATTCTTTATATTTTGGTGAGAATAGTAAAAGGAAAGACTGCTGTGTCCTGACTCATCTCCACTGACAGGCCAATGCTGAAACCGATTTACTTCGCTTTCACCAGTTCTTCATCATGTTCCCTGTGATCGCACTGCTAGTACGGTGTCTTTTGACTGGACCAAACAAGAATGCTGAAGAAGAACATTTATGGTATATCTGAATTAATGAAACCAGGGCCAGGAAAGCAGCGCTGTGCCATTTGAGATATTTTTGCTCTCACAAGAGGTAGAGGTGCTCATGAGGTCAAGAGCTCGTTTGGTTATAACTTCCAAGCATGCTCGCAGTAAGAAAAAAGTGTTCTATATTTTACTGTACTTCTTAAAATCTTCCTCTTTTCTTCTTTTGTAATATTCTATTCGTAGCGCTTTTGAAAACACAATAGATGCAAAAAAAAAATCAACTTTCACTTTTCTCTTAGCTGAGAAAAAAATTTCTCATTATTTTCACATATCTCTCTTATTTTTTATTTTGCTGTCAGTTTGGGTAAAATTCATAATAAAAATTTTGTGCATGATAGTATATGTTCTGAGTCTGTTGTATACTTCTTTTAAAATTAAAATGCTCTTTTTTACTAGTTTATTTTATACTAGCACTGAAATATATTGAAAAAAACAAAAAGTGTGTACAGAATATTAAAAGCATGTAATTTGATATTTCCAATCATTATTTCAATACCATGTTACTTTTAATTTTAGTTAAATTATATCTTATGAAATTTCACTTTCCCATATGAAATTTGTAATTCAATTAGTTTTATGGCAGAATTATTTTAATATATTAATGTTACAAATCCAGTGTGTGTAGAATTATTTATTCCAAATGTATGACTTCAAAGTTTTCATCCATTTGGGTTTCAAAAACGTCTGGACCTTCAAATATTACTGTGAATGTATGAAGTTAAAAGTGAAAATCAAGGTCAAGAACAGAATCTGAAATTATTAAATTTATCCAAGTATACATCGCTACAAGTAAATTTCAGATTAAAATGTCTTACAAATAATCCAAGGATGTTTAAATGTGCTTAAGAATATCATTTTGATATTGTTACTCTTTGTTGGTAGGGTTTTTCTTCTCTCTCTGTCTTCCTTTCTTTTTGATTCTACATACATGGCTTGTATTCAGTTAAAGTAGAGCTATGCAAAATAGTCCACTTTTCAGAAGACATATTGTTTCATGAATGACATTTACTCTTTCCTGACACAATCAGAAGTTTTCCTAAAAATTGAATACCCTTAACGTGTACAGATATTTAGCAAAACAACCAACTTTTGCCCTGACTGGTTTGGCTCAGTGGATAGAGCGTCAGCCTGCAAATTGAAGTGTCCCAGATTTGATTCCAGTCAAGGGCATGTACCTTGGTTGTGGGCACATCCCCAGTAGGGAGTGTGCAAGAGGCAGCTAATCAATGTTTCTCTCTCATCTATATCCCTAACTCTCTATCCCTCTCCCTTCCTCTCTGTAAAAAATCAATAAAATATATTTAAAAAAAAACAACTTCTACAATATCAGTGTCATTGCCATTATTATAAAACTATCCTATCTAATAAAGACGGAATATGCAAATTGACCATAACTCTGCAACAAAGATGGTGGCCCCCACAGCCAATAAGGAGGGAATATGCAAATTGACGCAACAAGGCAAGAGGCGGAAGGCAGCTCCGGGCGGGAACGAAGGCGGATAGGCAGCTCCTGGCCAGAGCGAAGGTGGAAAGAAAATTATCCTCTCACATATGTCCACGTTTTAAGTTAAGTAACTTTTATTTCCCACACATTTCCTTTCAGACTCTGCCCACACCCATGTATATTTTGCTTTGTTGCTTCTAACCAACACACTGTTCTCTTTTTCCATTTGACCACAGTCATATTGTTCCTGTTTCCCAATTCCTATTCTTGGCATACCAGTCTTTCAGTATTGAGGCTGCTGACCAGGTGGGCTCTGCCTGGGGTGAGCACTGGCCAGCCTCGGAGCTGCAGAAACTTCCCCCATGGAAGTGACTATCGACAGGCTCTACTGCTTTCCAGTCCAGGGTAAATTCTGGCACATCGATGTTGAAGAGTAACAAAGTGTGCCACTTTGGTATATTGATTGTTTGAGCTGTAGACAATGAAAAAGCAGAGAATATAGGAAGAGGCCTTTTCTGGACTCCCTTCACCTGCCTCAAGATAGATCCTCTAAAAGGAACTCAGTGTCATAAATCCACTCCTGGGAGTTTCATCAACCAGGCAGCCTGACTCTTATCAATCTATCAACCATACCACACCCAGACACCCTTTGTCACAAACTATCACTTCTCCCATCTACACTACCAAGGGCCCATTCATCTTTCATAAAAATCATTTTCTCTCCCCTAAGAAGTTTTCATTCCTCCTCCTCCTCCTTTCCTAATTACATGGTATTTAACCCTGAATTCTAAAGGCTTCTCTTTGAATCATTCACTCATTCATGTACACATAAGGGATCTGTGTTGATAAACATCTATGTGTTTTTCTCTTGTTAATCTGTCTTGTTATTGGGGGGTGAGGTTCAGCCAAGAACTCAGAAGGTGGAGGTAAGTATTTTCCTCCTCTATAATGTCTATGTGTAAAATTGTTCTATCCCTCATTCAAATATCCTATATAGTAAACGTGTTCTGGCATTATATTCAATAAAACATATAAAACAAACCTATTTTTCTATTTTAATAGTAATAACAATAATAATACCCCTTAAGTTTACTTTAATAATACCAATTACAATAGCATCACAACTATGAATTACTTAAAGATAAATCTGGTAAAAGAAGTTTATGAATCTGCATTACTTATATACTGAAAACTATGAAACATTGCTGAGAGAAATTAAAATAAATGGGCTTGTTTGCATAGGTTGGAAGACTAAATCATTATTAAGATGCCAATTCTCCCCAGATTTATCTATAGACTACCCAATCAAAATTCAAAAAGGCATATTTGTAGAAATTGTTAAGCTGATTCTAAATTTTGGAATCAGCCAAAATATGGAAATTAAAATGTCTAAAATAATCAAAATGACTTAGAAATAGAACAAAGGTGAAGCACTAACACAACCTAATTTTTAGACATAAATAAAGCTACATTATTCAAGACAGTGTGATGTTTATGTTAAGATAAATAAATAACCAATGAACTAGAGTGCTTAAAAGTAGATGCACATAGGTCTATTTTATATTTAAACAAACCACAAAACTGACAACTTATTTTTGTTCAAGGTAAATTGGCAATTAATTAAGCAAGTATAGTCTTTTCAAAAAATAATGCACAAATATTTGAATAATCATTTGTAAAAATATGAAGTTCAATCCATATTTTACTCTGTGTAAAAATTGACTCAAGATATATCACAGACCTAAATGTAAAATCTAAAACCATAATACTTCTAGAAAAAAACACAGAAAAAAGCTTTATGTTTTTGGATTATGGAAATATTTCTTAGCTATGACACTAGAAGCATAATACAATTCTCAAAAAAAAAAAGAATGAGAAATTAAAAATGTCTATTCTCTAAAAGATCTGGTTAAAAGAACAGAGAGGTCAACTACTGACTGGGAGAAAATGTTTGCAAAATATATTAGATAAATAAATTGTATCTAGAATATATAAAAAACTTTCACCACTGAACAATAAAAAAGAATAAAGTGGCAAAATATGTAATATTTAATTTAATATTTAAATACCAACTTCACCAAATAAAATTTCATGTGTATGAGTTAGAGTTTTATCAAGAAGCAGAAAACTGTATTCCTGAGATTTCAGCTGCTTTTCATTATTTTTCTGTCATCTGTATCTAAAAATTTAAACATAATTCTACTTATTTCTTATTGAACTTTATAAAAGAGAGGTGAGACAAGTAGTTTGGTCTTAAAATTGATAACTTGGTTTTAAAAAAGAGTTAGCTCAATAGTTAATAAGATCATACTAAATTTTTTATGTAAAACTAGAGGCCCGGTGTACGAATTCATGCACAGGTGGGGTCCCTCAGTGTGGCCTGCGGGATTGGGCTGAAACGGGCAGTTCAAGGCCGCCTGACACTCCTGCCTGTTGCTCCCACTCATCCAGGCCCCGCTGCACCTGCCGCGGGCTCACGCCCAGTCAGTCCTGATTGGGAGAGGCCCACGTAACCATAGCAGCGCTCGCCAGCCATAAGTCCTGTGTCTGGCACCTGTCCCAAGGTTTGGGGGGGGGGGGGCACGATTGGCACTCCAGGCAGGTGGAGGGACGCCTTTGCCAGCCCAGGATCTGGATCCATCCTGCTGACGGTTGCGCTGGTTGTCCTGAGCCACCAGGCAGCCATTTTTATATCATTTCTTCCTTGCTGAGCTTCTAGGGAGGGGAAGCAGCCACGGTGCCCAAGGCCGACTTCCAGGAGGCCAGCAGCGCTGTCAGGATCGTGCTGGCAGTGTTGTCCATCAGTGCCTGGCCCGTTCTCGAGGGATTGGACCTGCAGGACCACTGAGGGAGTGAGTGGCTGCCACCAGGCTGGTGGGCCGCCAGGAAGGGTCAGTCAGCTAAACTACTCTCATGCTGTGGGAGCACACTGACCACCAGGGGGCAGCTCCTGCATTGAGCATCTGCTCCCTGGTGGTCAGTGCGCATCATAGCAACTGGTCAACTGGCCATTCGGTCGTTTGGTCATTTGGTTGCTTAGGCTTTTATATATGTTGATATCTGCAATTCTATTAAGCATTTTTATAGACCATGGTTAGTGGGGAAAAGGAAAACAAAACTTGATTGTCTCGAATCAATACAATACCATATTTACATACTTTTATACAGCTTAATTCATCTTCTTTAGTTTTATTGCCAGCATAAGCACTTTTATATTGCAGTGGCCTAACATAAAGCAATATATTTAAGAAAATTACCAAGTAGGAAATATTTGCTGCTCAAAGCTCGATATCTGATCAAAAGCCTTTTAAATTGAATCTGATTTTTTAAATTGCCATTATTTCCTTTTTTTCATCAATTTTTCTTGAATACATTTTAGTCATTAAGGCACACAAAATGATGAATAGTTTCCAATGTTTTATTCAGCATAGACCTTAAGTTTTTAGGAGGATTTTATTTTCTTATTCCAGATATAATCATGTTGAGCTATTTGTCATGGACCAAAACTGGACAGCTTAGTATTTTAAAGACAGCCCTTCCAATCAATCATTTCAGAAAGAGCAATGACATTAGCACTACAGGCTTCACAATATTGATTATTCCTAAAGTTATGACTCCAAAAGTTCAATGGGATAACATAACCCTATTTTACCAATGAAAAGGTTGAAGGAGAAAGGTTAACATGTTTATCAACTCAACAAACAACCTTTGGCACAGCCAAACTGCAATATAAATTCAACATATTTTTTCTCAAATTTATTCAAATACTTGTTAGATTTGAAATCTATTAGAATTTGAATTGTATTTAAGTATTTTTAATAAGTGACTTTTCTCTGTATTATCCTAATATATAAAATCATCACATATATACTTTAAAATTACATAGTGTTATATGTCAATTAATCCATTTTATTTCAATAAAGCTGTGGAAAAGGAGCAATAAAACATTTTTAAACCCTCCCAAAAAAGTGGAAAGAATATAATATCAAGAAAGAAAAGTAAATCGTTTTATTTAAAATTCACCTCATTGTCTTTATTATTATTTTTCAGCATACTAAAACAAATAAAGAAAAACAAAGGAACAAACTAACACATATATTGCCATTAATTTGTACTAGCTTTTGGACCAGCAAATAAACCATCAATAGTTTTAAATTTACCATCTGATGATGTTCTACAGAATGTAGTCGAAATCTGATCCAGATAAACCCCATCGCCTTCCTTTTACAGAATCTAACTTGAACAAGTGTTCATTGTAAAGTTCTAATATGTGACTCTATTGATTTAATTTGGTCTTCATTGAATAGTTTTAAATTACAGAAATAAGAACAGTTGACCCTTGAAAAACACAGGTTTGAGCTTCACAGCTCCACTTATACATGAATATCTCTCTATATAAAAGGCTAATATGCAAAGTGTTCCCTCGGGAGTTCGACCTGGAGACCAGGAGTTAGATTGCACTCTATTTTGTGCACTGACCACCAGGGTGCGGCACAAAAGGAAGGCCCCGGCCAGCAGCTGGAAGGCCCCGATCGGCCCTGATCACCGGCCAGGCCTAGGGACCCTACATGCCTCTAGTCTATATATATAAAGCCCTAAAACGCAAATAGACCAAACAGCATAACAACCAAACAACCAGTCACTATGACATGCGCTGACCACCGGGAGCACGTGTGAAACATGGCGGGCATCGGCCACGGCAGGATGGTGGAGCAGGTGAGCGGGGGTGCCAGACCAAGGCAGGCATTGGTTGCTGTCATTGAGGCAAGCCTCTGGTGGCTACTAAAAATTTTTTTGCACCCGCGCACTGTTGGCCCGCCCGGCACTCGCACCCACAGCCGGCACTGGAGCCACTGCCTGCACCCGCTCCTGGTCCCCGGCATTGGTCTCGATCACTCAGCACCATCAATGTGAGTGACCCTGAGTGCTTCTCCACCTGCTCCTGAGGGGCGATTGGGTCTGGTGCCAGCCCCGCTCGCACCCGCTGCTGGCACTGGCCCCAATCATTCCGCGCCATCAGCAGGTGCGAGCGAGGCTGGCACTGTCAGTGCATGGGAGCAGCAGTGGCAGCAGGAGCGGGGCTGCCAGCAGACAGGGGTTTGGGGACTGTGGCGGGAGGGGTCAGGCGGAGGCGCAGAGGATGGACCAAGACCTGCCCCTATGCCCAACACAGCCTTGTGGCCCACAGTTCCTTTCAAGGTGCACGAATTCGCATTGGCCCCCTAGTTCCCTAATAAATATGTACAGTATTAAACATTTCTTTCAATTCCTTATTTTCTTCTTAACATTTTCCTTCCTCTAGCTAATTATATTGTACTTAGAGGCCCGGTGCATGAAATTCATGCACGGGGGTGTGTGTCCCTCAGCCCAGCCTGCACTCTCTCTCCAATATGGGACCCCTCAAGGGATGTCTGACTACCTGTTTAGGTCCAGTCCTGGTAGGATCTGGCCTAAATGGGCAGTCGGACATCCCTCTCACAATCCAGGACTGATGGCTCCCAACTGCTTGCCTGCCTGCCTTCCTGATTGCCCCTAACCACTTCTGCCTGCCAGCCTGATCACCCCTTAACCACTCACCTGACAACCTGATTGATGCCTAACTGCCCTCCCCTGCCGGCCTGGTCACCCCTAACTGCCCACCCCTGCAGGCTTGATCGCCCCCAACTACCCTCCCTTGCAGGCCTGGTCCCTCCCAACTGCCCTCCCCTGCTGGCCATCTTGTGGCGGCCATCTTGTGTCCACATGGGAGCAGGATCTTTGACCACATAAGGGCAGCCATCTTGTGTGTTGGAGTGGTGGTCAATTTGCATATTACTCTTTTATTAGATAGGATACAGGCCTGGTGCACGGGTCGGGGCCAGCTGGTTTGCCCTGAATGGTGTCCTGGATTAGGGTGGGGGTTTCCTTGGGGCAAGGGGTGGCCTGGGCGAGGGGCCTGTGGTGGTTTGCAGGCTGGCCACGCCCCCCACCCCCCCCAGCGACCCAAGCAGAGGCCCTGGAATCTGGGATTTATTTATCTTCTATAATTGAAACTTTGTAGCCTTGAGTGGAGGCCTGGGCCTGCCAGGGTGTGCGGAAAGCTTGGCTTCCTCCATTGATGGAGAAACCCAAGCCTCCTGCTCTCTCTGTGGCCACAGCCATCTTGGTTGGGTTAATTTGCATACTCGCTCCTGATTGGCTGGTGGGAATGGCTTGTGGTTGTAGCAGAGTGATGGTTAATTTGCATATTACTCTTTTATTAGATAGGATTAACAAAGTATATAATTCATATAACATGCAAAATCTGTATTAATCAACTGTTTATTTTAATGGTAAGTCTCCAGGTCAACATGAGGCTATTAATAGTTAAGATTTGGGGGAGTCAAAAGTTATACTGGAATCTCTGAATTCTCATGGGAGTGGGCATCCCTATCTCTTCATTGTTCAAGGGTCAACTGTACTCATTGTTTTCAAGTGACACCATCTAGTCCTATCCCTTGAACTTGTGTTATTGATTACAGCTGGAGATAAAAATTACATACCATGGAAACTACTCCACTAACAAATAATTAAAATATACATTATGCATTATATCAGCTAATCCTTAACTCCATTTCTAATTCTGACTTTTATATTCTGATTATAGTTAGTAATAACACTTCCTCTGTGACTTGCATTTATGAGAACATCCATTGTGAGTATAAGAAATACTTCTGTGACTTTTCTACTTTTGAGCTGGAAGGAACTTTATAAACATTAAATAATTAATTCTCACAACACTCAAGGCAATGTTTAATAATCTCACTTTATAAGCAGGGAAATGAGAACAGAATGCTAAAGTTACTTGCCAAATACACTACAGTGCCTGTCAGGCCTGAGATGGGAATTTGGAGTGTGAGTTCAGATTTGTAGATGTTGTAAAGCAACTTCTTATTAGAAGGATTAAAGCAGGTTATTTGTAATTAATATTCTCAGCGTTCTTGAGAGCATTATATTTCGTGCTTTGTTATATGCCGCTGAGTAAAATGGCCTAACTTTTTGAAGGAATTGGAACATTGGTAAATGTCACTACGAGGTGACACAAACCAGAAGGCTTTTGTTTTTGTTTGTTTTCTTTCTACTCTCTCCTTTTGTTTTGGCATAAATACAGTATGTAATTTTTGAGCTGAATTCCACATTCCATGATGCATATTTTACTTTCTAAAAAACATATTTTTATTTATTTTAGAGAGGAGGGAAAGGGAGAGAGAGATAGAAACATCAATGATGAGAATCATTGGTCAGCTGCCTCTTAACACGTCTCACATTGGGGATCCAGTCTGTAACCTGGGCATGTGCCAAGACCAGGAATCGAACTGTGACCTCCTGATTCATAGGTTGACGCTCAACCACTGAGCACATTGGCCGGGCTGTATTTCACTTTTCACATCCACAGGAGTTGAGGTACTTGAGTAAAGCTCATGCAAGGGATACAATAAAAAATATACTATGATAGCCCTGACAGGTTTGGCTCAGTGGATAGAGCGTCGGCCTGCAGACCGAAGGGTCCCAGGTTCGATTCCGGTCAAGGGCATGTACCTTGGTTGTGGGCACATCCCCAGTTGGAGGTATGCAAGAGGCAGCTGATCGATGTTTCTCTCTCATTGATGTTTCTAACTCTCTTTCCCTCTCCCTTCCTCTCTGTAAAAAATCAATAAAATATATTTTTTAAAAATACTATAATAGACCAAGTTTTGTGGTTAGAAAGAGACAATTTTCCTTATGAAAGTGATTTTCTTTGCATTCAATAATACTATAGTTGGGGGGGGGGCAGTTGCTGTTACTATGAAACTCATTTCAAAAACAGCTTACTCAATGTGGACATATATAGACAAAAAACAAACAACCTACTTTAAATGAGAAGCTAATACAGAAGCCTGGATTTTGGAAAGCATTTCTCCTATTTTTCCATATCCCACATAGCTGACCAAGGTTAGAGGGTTTATTATATAGAGCACAAGTAGGGTATTTTAAAAAATTTGATGAATTTGAAGTTACCAGGTGGCCTGTATACCAGAGTTTTCTCCCATAAAATCAAAGGACTCTTAATTTCATCTTTTTCTATCTATTTTGTAATTGAAGAGGATGGGATGAAGAAATCTTGGGTGTCAGAGAAAATAAAATGTAAGATGAGCTTTTGATTTCAAACTTTGAAAAAAAAAAAACACACCTAATTTTCTTCCATTTCTAAAGTTCCTTCTACTTTTCTGAGACACAAACATGTCTTTCTGGTGATGACTCCAAGGGTATTTAGATTATGATAATACACTAATCTAATTTATGTGCAAGAATTTAAGAACAGGCCTTTGTTGACATTGTCTGAGATTTTAAAGCTAAATAAGGACTTTTGTTCTTAGTCACTGCAAACATGTTTACACTAGTGAGAGCCTTATTTGTTTTACCCCTTGTGCCTCAGATTTAGAACATTTGTTGCCATTTCACTTCAAAGAGTATTTGACAGTTTTTCTAGAGTTTTTTTTTTTTGTGGAAGCGCTACTTTTTTTTTTTTCCCTGTTAATCTCTGGGCTTCTACCACTTTGTTACACAAAGATGAATCTTAAAGGGGCAGAGTGAAATTAAATGACATGCCAAATTAAAGAGACAAAGTTTGAAAATAAATACTTGCCCAAAGAAAATTTATTATGATTTTGTCAAAGAAAAACAACTCAATTCTATCTTGACCTTTGGTTGCGTTACTTGATGATCTTACAGGCGCTTTAAAGTTCAGATAGCTCAAGAATCTTATCATAGTCACTTTGTAGCTCTTATATAATTTAAAAATGAAAAAAAAAATCCTTGAAATTACTGATATTCACAGTATATCTCATATTCAAAACCTTATTCAAAAAAGAAATGTGAGGAGAAAAATATAAGGGGGAGAATATATATCATTTTATAATCTTATATGAAGCCTGTTTTCTATGCCTACCTTATGAATCATTCAATGTATGCCTACCTGCAATACATATAATTTTAGATTAGAGAAGTGGCCAAGTATGAACTGTAATTAAGAGGCAAACTCTCTGTTGTAGAAGTATTTACTCTAAAATACCTAAACAGCACCATTCTGAAATGTTTTCCAAGAACATAATAATAATTTAATTTATATCTTGAATAATCAATCCTGAATTTAAAATTCAGCAACATATTAAAAAATCATATAGGGCTTAATTAACTACTTACCATACACTTATTCAGTTTGTGTAAAACAGAACCTAAATAGTTATCTAATGAATTTAATCTCATTTAGTACTCAATTATTGTTTTTGACCTCCTGGTTCATAGGTAGATGCTTAACCACTGAGCAACACTGGCTGGGCAGGAACAATTATTTAGAGAAGACTCTTAAACTTACCCTCACTCTACATGACAGACTAACATAAGAGCTGTGCTATATTTCCAACGTAAAAGAAGGAAATTTCTGACATAACAGTCATTGATATCTTATGTCAAATTTAAGAGTCAAACTAACTAGTATATAATATTCAGAGTTAATGATTAAAAATTAAGCTAAAACACTCCTCCAAATAGCAACTATATTGCTTGTATATTGAAACTTACCAAGTAAGACATTGGTATTTAACAAATTAATTGCCTCTAAAAATAACCAGTTTATAAACTATGGAGAAGGGCAACTTGAGAATGAAGAAGGTCTTTTAATGATATTTTCCTCACAAAATAATAAAGAATTCTAAAACACATTGATTTATATATTTACTTACAGATATATTAATTGAGAGTATGACCATTTTTATCAATTTCATTTAGTTGTATTCACTATACATGATTAATCAAGGGGAAAGTATCTATTTTGGGGTATAGATCTATATGAAATGTAAAAAAACAGCTTCCTTAGATGTACATTAAATAGCCTCCATTAGTGACCTGTCATGAGCTCATGCCCATTAAACCTTTGTAAAATATTTCCAATGGTCTAGGATCTGACAAGGCCATTATAAGTTAATTTAGTATGCAATATTTTTTGCAAATACATACAACTTTTATTATTTTCAGGAATTAAAAGTCATTCATAAAAGTGGTTTACATAAAACAAGTGTAATTAAGTAATCTGTCCATTCCCCCATGGCAGTCTTCACACATGATTGAAGACAGGCTGACTAAGCATCACAATTTTTAATAATTTCAGCATGTTCAACTAAATGTGAAAAAAAACACACACTTGTAATTGGGAAAGAAATGTAATGAAACTTTCTGCCCCATAAGTGTTATTGAAATATAATATTAAAAAAAGAAATGCATATTTGGTGAGTGGTGCTAGTTCGCCACACTTTTTACTTTAAAACCATAGTTAATAAAAGAACAAGACATTCAGGATGTGTGAGCATTGATTACTTTGGGTTTCTCATAAAAGAGGCCTGATTTCACAAAGACAATAATTATAGTTGTATGGACAAATTACATGCATATTGGAGAAAAAACTTGTGAGAAAGACAACTTTTTAAAAATATCTTTAAATATTAAGCACTTGTAAGTGAAGATTTCAAAGAAAAAAAATTTAGCTATGCAGTTTCCAGATAATCTAAATATGAATTATGATATGTCAATTATTTTCTTGTTGAAGTAGGTTAATGTATAGTGGTATAATTAAGCAAATACTTTGCATATTAATGTAGAAGCTCTTTCTAGTCTCATGACATTTGCTCTGAGAATTAGTATCCTTCCACATAAAAATATTTTGGGAAGTGCTAAGAAGACAATTCCTTTTATCAGATGTATTTTCCCCAGAGTTCAGCATTATTTTCCAATGCTTTTTTTTTTTTTTTTTTTTTTTTAATTAAGGGACTTTTTCACAGCCCTAAAAATCCCCTATACTATACCTGGTATCCACTGATACTTTTACTGTCTTTGTAGTTTTGCCTTTTCCTGAATGTTTTATAGTTTTAATCATACAGTATGTAGCCTTTCAGATAGGCTTCATTCTCTAAGCAATAAGTATTCAAGCGTCCACCATGTCTTCTGGTAGCTTGCTAACTCATGACACTTTGTTGCTGAATAATAGTGCATTATATAAATACTAGAGGCCTGGTGCACGAATTAGTGCATGGGTGGGTTCCCTCAGCCTGGCCAGCAATTGGGGCTGATCTGGGGCGGGGGAAGGGGGCTGGCCAGCCACAGGGAGGAACTGCAGGGTGTTGGCCGGCCATGGGAGGTTGGCTGTGGTGATGCACTGACCACCAGGGGGCAGCTCCTGCATTGAGTGTCTGCCCCCTGGTGGTCAGTGTTCATCATAGCGACCAGGCGACTAGTCCTTCGGTCTTTCAGTTGCATAGGCTTTTATATATAGAGATCTGTTTATTCATTCAGCTATTGAAGGACATCATCATTGCTTTCAATTTTTGTCAATTAACAATAAAACTTTTATAAACACTCATGAGCAGCTTTTTGTGAGGACATAAATTTTCAACTCATTTGGGTAAATATCAAAGACAGTGACTGCTAATCTTATAGTTAGTTCATCTATTTTTAGCTGTATAAAATTTTACCAAATTTTATTACCACCAACAATGAATAAGTATTTTCATTGCTCTGCAAATTCACCAGCAATTGGTACTTTCAGTTTTTTATTTTTAAGCCACGCCAATAGATATGTAGTGGTATCACACTGTCATTTTAATTTGCAATTACCTAATCACATATGATGAGCATCTTGTCATTTGCTTATTTTCTATCTGTATAGTTTCTTAGATGATGTGTCTATTCATGTTTTTACATCTTTTTATTTGGGTAGTTTGTTTTCTTATTATTGAATTTTCAGAGTTCTTTGTATGTATTGGATTATGTCCTTTAACAGACATGTTACATCTTATGATTTTCCCAAGTTTCTTGAATATTCATTCCCATATTTTTTAGCTTTTTTTTTGCCTTTGCATTTCAGTTCTGGAAATCTCTATTGATATATTTTCAAGCCCATTGGTTATTTTTTGGTCATGTCCCATTTACTGGTCCTATTATAGGCATTCTTATTTTCTGTTACAGAGCATTTTATTTCTAGCATACCATTTTGATTCATTCTTAGTTTTAATCTCCTTTGTTACTTTACTCATTTGTTCTCAATTTGTGTCCACTTTTTTATTAGAGCCCTTAGCATATGAAACATAGTCATTTTAAATTCCTATTCTGATAATTTCAAAAATTCTTGCCAAATCTGTATCTGGTTCTGGTATTTGCTTTGTTTCTTAATACTGGAAATTTTTTCTTTTAGCATGACTTGTTTTTTTTTTGTTGCTGTTACGAATCCAGACATGATGTATCCAGTAAAAGAAGAGGTATATATGTCTTTTGTGTGAGATACTATTTAACGGGCCAGGAGTTAGACTGTGTTTACTGTTTGTTTTACCTATACATGTCAGGGGCTAAAATCTCCTTTACTATTTTTGTTTATATCTTATTTATTTTTTTTCCTAGAGACTCCTCCAATAGGAGTCTGTTTTAGTTTCATTATTTTTTAAATCTGTAATTCCCTGTTGTTATATAGGATCCCATTGTTATAGGGCTGAGGTGTTAGGAAAGGAGAAGCGTATGCAAGTTCTATGATTAGGCCAAAGTCTTTCATTGAGCCTGAGTTGAGTATTTCCCTTCCTCTACATGAAAACCTGAGGTTGGAATTTTCTCTTCCCACAGTTTGGTTAGGCTTTGGTAAATTCCCAGTCGGTGAGGCTCTTGTAAAAGAGTTTCCTTTAAGGTCAGGTCTTGCCAAGGAGAACAGAGACCATTACCCTAGTTCAAAATGGCAACATTTTTTTTTCTTTTTGTGCTGAAACTAAAATAATTTTCTCAGGTCTTCAAAGTGAAAACTTGGTTGTCCTCCTGGTGATAAACTTATGAAAGTGTGGGGCCTCCCTGAGACTGGGCCCATGAAGTTTTTAAGTCGCCAGCCAGCCTACTCCATGCCTCCAGCAATTTATCACTTACAATTTAAAGTATTCCTACTGATATCGGCTTGAGCTGTAGGCTTCTCCTTCTGGCCTTCCCTTCCCACAAGCTTTGATTCTCTGTGTGTGCCTTCTCCCCCGTTTGCATGTCAGTAGTTTGCCCTGGGACCTCAATTCTGGGATGGACTCCAAAAAGTTGATGTTCAATTTGTTTAGCTTTTTTTTTAAGATTGTAATTACATTATTTTGTTTATTGTGTGAGTCTGAGAGATGACCTCTGAGATCTTTATGTGACAGATAAAGAGTTTGGTAACTTTTTAAGTAGAAAGAGCAGATTATCTTTTTCTACAGATTCTTTCTTTAAGATGACAATTTTGTATCAATTGTCATCTTCCAGCTTTCATGGGAAATAAAACTTTGGGATAATATATTTTTTCACTGTATCATTTGCTAAATAAAATGATTCTATTTTGAATGGCCTCAGTTTGAGTTAACTCAGCCAGTACTGCTTTGTGGACTCAGAGAAGAAAGTACTATATAAAATGTGTGTGTGTGTGAGTATGAGATTATGAGTGTTTGTGTTTCTGCTTCTCTTTGCATAACATAAAGTTAACGATCTCAGAAAAATTAAATCTATTGTAGGGTATTTCACAAAGCTTTTCATATGTTTGTATTTTAGCATGTAATTTAAAAAATCATAAATATATCTGAAAAATAAATATTTCCCCCCATTTTTATGTTAGATTACTAATATTCAGAAATAAATTACTTGCCTGTGCTATTATGGCCTTTTTATGTTTCTGGACTCTTTTAATTATTGAAATCATATTACAGCCTATATTATATTTCAATTAAAATAAAGTATCTCTACAATATATGTATGCAAAGAGTTTCAGAAGAGTTGATTTAAAAAAAAATAAAACTGAAAAGATTGAAAGGATAATGCTGATTTGGTTTGAGAACATAGAGGAAAACAAAGCTAACATAATCCTGAAACACCGTATAAAAGGGAATAGCGACATTAATTTTAAAAAGATGACAAGGAGTATCAAAGTACCAAGTGTTGAAAGAGGACAAAATGGTAGAATGTTGTTGTGGGTGGGGACAGGCCAAGGAGAAGGTTTCTGGAGTAAATGCTGTTTGAGTTGATGCTTGGTTTCACTGAAAAGGAGATTCAGAACAGTGCAGGCAAAAGGAACAGCATCTGAGGATGAGGGAGAGAAATAACTGGGCACTTATGGCCAGGACACCTCTGACTCTTGGCACTATGGAGAAGAAAGGAGTGTTGATGATCTTTGGGTTTTCAGAAATTCCACTGGAGCATTATATTACTCCACATGCTCTGTTGTGGTTCTCCTACACGGTTGCAAATACCCACAATGCATCCACTGCCAGATTGTTCTCAGGAAGGTTTGACAGCCGGAGGTGACCCCCGCTCCGGCACCACCCATTCAAAACAACTCCAGTGACATTCCTCCCTCCATTCTCAGTCATAGTCATGGAGGAATACTTTATCATTTTAAAGAAGCAAAGTCGTACTTGATTAAAATGAAAATATCTGCACTTTTGAAAGACACCATATTTAAAAAATGAACAAGCAAGTGACAGAATGGGAGAAATGCTTACAATACATATATCTGAATCCCAGAATGAAAACTCCAAGCTAAAAAGACAAACCAAGGAATGAGCAAAAACCACAATAAAAATAAATAAACAAACAGACAAATTAATTAATTAGTTAATTAATTAAAATTTTGAAAACCCAGAGAAAGACTTCACAGAGGAAAAATGACAAATAGGTAAATAAGCACATAAAAATTTTTTAATATCATCAGGGAAATGCAAGCGAACCCATAATAAGAGGACAGGGCACATCTTGTGTTGGTGAGGATGCATAACAACTACAGATCTCCTACATTGTCAGATAGAGTGTAAAATAGATAATCATTAAAAAAACAATATGGTAATTTCTTATAAAGTTAAAAATATACCTTGTAATAACCCAAAATTTCTACTGCTGTTTATCCAGGAGAAATGAAATCATATGCCAGTATAACAACTTTTATGAGAATGTCCCTAAGAAATTCATTCATAAGCGCCACAAACCAGAAGAGAGCCAAAATGTCCACCATCAGGTACAGATATTGTGTTAATCCATATAGTGTACTATTCTAGATTAAAAGGGACAATTTCATGATTCTTGAAATAACCTGTATAAATCCCAGTGTGTAAGCTGTAAAGAAGAAGCTACAGGCAGAAGAGTTCCTATTTTATTTATATAAAGAGTTTATGTTCTGTACATTTGAAGTTTAAAACTAACAAAGCTGTTCAATGGTGAAAAAGAAAGCAGAACAGTGATTGCTTCTTAGGATTTGGTGAGACTGGGCACTGAGACAAAGGGAACTAAGTCTCTAGTTTAATAAAAGTGCACTGTACATGTATGTATGCATTTGTCAAAACCTACAGCACTCATATTTAATATCTGCTCATTTCAAAATACATAAATTTTACTAAAAACATTAGAAGACATTATTGCAATATCTTGTTATTTTCTTGGTGTTTCAAGAAAAATGCCCCTGAAAGAGGAATTAGGATGAAAACACACTCTCTTCTCTGTCTCTATGCTCTCCTTAGAGCCCAAACCCACACTTTTACATTGTGTCCCAAATGTACTTTCCTCCCCAGGGTTGTTTCTTAGTCCATCACCCTCCCCCTTCTTACTGAATCCTTACATCAGCATAAAACATGCTCTAATTTCTCCTACATGCACAAAAGAAATAATTACTCCTCCCAGTTTCACATCGTCACACTAACCTCTGAAGTTTTATCCTAAAGACAATCCCCCTGTAGGACTGAAAACGAACTACAATATTCTCCAATGATAATGAGGTCATCTTTGAATTGATCTTGATTCTTTTTCTCACACCTATTATCAAATATTTCAACAAATCTTGTTGCCTTTACTGAAAAAATGCATCCAGGCTTGGCTGGCATGGCTCAGTGGTTAAGTGTTGACCTATGAACCAGGAGGTCACAGTTTGATTCCCGGTCAGGGCACATGTCCGGCTTTTGGGCTCGATTCCCAGTGTGGGGCTTGCAGAAGGTAGCCAATCAATGATTCTCTCTCATCATTGATCTTTCTATCTCTCTTTCCCTCTCCCTTCCTTCTGAAATCAATTACAAAATATATTTAACAAAATGCATCCAGTTTCCCTCCATATTATCCTACTTCCATGCACAACAAACATTATGATCAAAGACAATGTTGTCTCCAGCATTGATTAGTCCTATGACCTCCTCAGGGTTTCCCTGTGTCTAGCCTCTGCCCTTTTGTACAGTGTCAGGATCATTCCATTCCATATCACCCCTCTGCACTAAAGTCTCTCATGGCAGTGGAGAGCTGTAATAACTTCAAGGCCTGAAATACTTCTCCCACCTGAGATTTTTCCCACTCTGAACATGTCCCCTGCTCCACTGAGCTCACTGTCTCCCTCACTTCCCCTTGGGCAGTAGTTTGAGTAGTTGTATTCCTTGTCTCATTCAAGGCTGATCAAATATCTCCATCTCAGCAACGTATTTATAATTTAAAGTTCTTTAGGTGGTTGGGGTCCCATCTCCTTTCCCCGCTTTATTTTCCTTTGTAGCATGCATCACCTTTTAATGTAATGCATATTTTATTTTATTATTTGTATATTCCCAGTAGAATATAAGCTCCATGATGAAAGGTATTTTTTTTCTATCTACAGTATTTAGAACCGTGCCTCATGCATAATGAACACAATTAATATTGAGTCAATAAGTCAATTTAGGGAAAAAATTGCTGATACTCTTTTGCTACACTGGATAAATGGCTTATAGAAGTAAACATCAACTTTCTTTGATAAACTACAAGTTAAAAAATCATGAAAACCCCAACACACTGAACTATGGGAGAGAGAAATCAGATCCTTGGCCTGGTACATATAAAGGGTGTCCCCAAAAATGTATACACACTTTAACAGCTCACAGCTCAATTTTGAAAATGAAATGTATTTTAATAAGCACTGTCTTTATAATTATTCAAAGTGTGTGTATACATTTTTGGGAAATCCTATGTACAATGAAATAATATTACTCAGTATTTAAGAAAAAATAAAATTCTGCCATTTGTGACAACATAGCTGGATCTTGAGAATATCACACTAAGTGAAATAAATCAGTTAGAAAAACATTGAGAATCATATGTGGGATATAAACATGAAATTAACAAATGAACAAATAAGAGAAACAAACTCAGAGACACAGACATCAGTATAGTGTTTGCCAGAGTGAAGTGTGGGGAGGAGTAAAGGGTAAAGGGGGTCAAATGTATGATGAAATATGAATTGACTTTGGATGGTAGGCACACAATGCACTATATAGATCATGTGTATAGAAATGTGCATTTTAGCCTTATGCTTATTGTTTTCAGATTAGAATTTTGATAATTATCTGGCATAAGTGAATGACAGCATATAAATAAACATCATCCATTTACAACAAGATTATAAAACGTGTTAAAAGTGGGCAAGACCCTTGAGGCCTCGCTTGTGCCTATTTTGTAAAACATTTTCTCAAAGACAAAATGCTTTCATTTTAGTGACTCTTCAGCTTTATTTATAGGTTACAGGCATAGACATGTAAATTACTTTGCCAGTAGTAAAGTAATTGATTGGAGAATTAGATTCTTAAACTATTTGAGTTGTCTTTGACGCCTTACAAACCCTTAACTTCTTTGAGATACCTGAAGCAAAATTATGAGTTATTGTTGTCCTTCCCTCAGAAGACTAGGTGAGAAGTGCCTAAGGCATGGAGGAGTTATAGCAAACAGCAGGGGACGCTGGCCTATGATTCATCGTGTGTTCCCGGCTGTTTCTTTGTTGTCGGCTGCAGAAAATGGGATGGATCCGCTAGGTATCGATGTTGATGCTCTCCAGAGATCCTGACAGAGGTGAAGAAATAAATGGTCTGAGGTGGTACATAAAAGTGACTCTCCTGTTGGCATAACCGTTTTATGGTTTTAACAGAGAGCTATCTCTATCCAGTTAATAATCTCATTTTATCTTGAGTTTCCTGCATCATTGAACTAAACATAAAGGGTCTCTGGGAACAAAGCTGTGCATCAGGATTTGACTGTGCCTTTCATGTGAGTAGAGCTCATCTGGAAGGCTGGGCATGCATTAGGCAAATTGACACTGCAATTGGTTGTGTTTCTATTGAAGAAGGAAACAGTGGAATGAAAATTCGGTGAAATGCTGATATTCTTTTGTTTTCCTTTTTTCAATGTTTTTTTAAGTAAATCTGTCAAATAGTATAAATTAAAAGTGAGTTATTTCCTTCAGTTATCAAATTCCTTAAATTTACGTTTTGCTTTCAGGCAATTGGGAAATTTCTGGCAACTTTAAACCCTAAGAGATTTATTACCAAGTGTTAAGAGGATACACAATCATTGAAAGTATGTTACAGACGGTTTGGGCCACACTTCCGGGAATGGTTTCACCTTCCAAACTGGATGGCCTCTGCTCTGACCACAGGCTCCATCGCAGAAACAAGCATCTCAGAATGAGAAGGCAGGGATGACGTAAGAGCACTGTCTTGGTCCTGATCTGGGTCAGCACGAGGGACTCTTCAGGTTCCACCTACCTGTTACCTTCATTCAGGTCTGAATTCATTTCATGTGAGTTTATCTGAGGGACCCACCTAAAGCGCATTTGCAAAAACCAGCTGCAGGGGTACCTAAGAAACAAAGCATTTCGCTTTTCAGCCTCCTTTGTATATGGATGCACGCTAAAAGGAAATTCAAATGGATCTTGAGCATCGATACATATTCCATATCTGTGACATCTTTAAAGATACTTCCATACAGTTTACTGTAAGTTGAAATTACATACATAAGACTCTGGCTTCCATATACTTGTACTATATGATTAAAGAGGTGCTCCTATGGGCAACAGAAAAAATCAATATCAAATTTTATAGCATATGGGGCAGACGGTCCCTGTTGCTCTCATTTCCATAATGCTTTTATTTTTGAGTAATTGTGATTATCTTTGCTCTTCATATAACACACAGAACTAGGGGAAATCACTGCCCTGCACTTTTTTTCCTGTTTATTTTAATTGACTGAATGGTATTAAAGTTTTCATGGAAACTGTAACTGGGGCCTAGGACTTTCATTAAGCAAGATACCGTTTATCTGTAAGAAAATTAAAAATAAATGTTATTATACTATAATATCCTTTCCCTCATCTATGGTGGTATCCCTAAAGATCACCCCTCAGGCTTGATAATTTGGTAGAAGGACTTACCAGTCTTAAAAATGCTGTTATGTAGTTTATTACAGCAAAAGGACACAGTTTAAAATCAGTAATGTGAGAGGTGCATGGGGTAAAGTCTACAGAAACTAGTGGCAAGCTAGCAGGTGTCTGCAACCTGGGAGTCCTTTGGCATGCATTTCATTCTCCCAGGAACTATGTGCGATACCATGTGTGAAATATTGCCTTGTAATTGATTCCAGCTTCTCAGACTGCAGCCAGCCCTTACTCCAAACCACGCACGCACACACACACACACACACACACACACACACAGCATTCCCCATGCATCACACATCATTATAAACTTATCTGGTCAAATTGGTAGGGCACTTCCCAGGCCTCAGGCATTTAAAAACAAAAACAAACAAATAAAAAATAATATTAAAAGCACAAAATTCAAAGAGCTCAGAGGTTATTGTTTTCCCAGGAGCCAGCCAAGGGCCCATTCTGATGATGGCCCTTTCTTGGGAATATGTAGTGTTTGAGCAGCACAGGCCTGCTGAGTGGACTCCAGCCCACCATCCTGGACTCACGTGGCTTTTCCCCCAACAAATGTAATGAGATGCTCCTGGTTCAGAAGCTAGATGATGTTGTTAAAGCCATGGAAGCACCAGCACACAACTTCCATTATTTAAAGAAATGGTCCGTTTAATCTTATTCTAAACTTCCGTTTGTTCCTTTTAAAGTGACATTGTACCAGGATTACACCTTTTTGATTGGAAGGTGGTTCCCTTTTTCCTGAAAGATCTTTGGCTTGCATTTCCTCGCCTTGGAAACACACCTATCGCCTCTTGGGACAGTGTTATTGGATGTGCACTGAGAAACGCGCCTGACTGGCTGCAAGGTGCCAGGGTCTTCAGATCAAAGTAAGGAATAGAACCTTCACTCTTCAGGAACGAGCTGTTCATACAGGAGCCAGTGGTGGCTGAACCTGAATAACTTAGACATGGAGAGATCATTTGAATTCCCAAGCACTGAAGTCATACAACTGAGTTAAGAACGTGCCCTTGTCTGCCCGTGACGCAAAGGATTGGCCTTTATTATTTCCTCACGTTGATTAGTACCAAAAAATTAATCCTTGAGACAATGACATGTAAGATTTACAATCTGAAACAAGGCAAACATAGCAATGTTTAAAGCTAAATGGTGGGAAGTCATTTAAGGGGAGTTATATCACAGTGGTATAAAAAGAACTGGAGAATATCAGATAAGCAAGATCATTCTGTTCACCTACAAGAAGTGATAACAGTGAAGTGTTAAGAACAGAAGACAAATTTACCCAGAATAAATGTGCTGATTTATGCAGTTGTTTGGTAATGCAAGTTTTTGAGTAAAATATATATTACGTCTATAAATATCCACTGAACACGAGATAAATTCCCGGACACACATATGTTCCATAATGTGAAATATTTCAGATTGACATTCTATTCCTTGAAATACTATAACTGCCATGCATGAGAAACCTTAAATGCCCTCTGGGGCACGTGTTAGTTTCCTATTGCTCCTGTAAAATTATCACAAAATTTGTGGCTCAAACTATAAAAATGTATTATCTTAAGTTTAGGAGGTTAGAAGATAATAATGCATCTCGGTGGGTTGAAAGCATAGTATGGACAGGTCCATGTTTCCTCTGGGGGTCCAGGAGAGAATCCATTTCCTTGCCTTTTTCTACTTCTTGAGGCTGCCCTCATTCCTTGGCTCATGGCCCGTCTTCTTCCTGTGTGTTCAGAACCAGAAGTGTTGGGCATTTCCTGCTCACCTGGCAACCGCTCTGGTTCTCCCTCCTTCGCCTAACTCTTCTGCTGTTACAGAGCAGTGAGATTACACCTGCTCCCACTCGAATAATCCAGGATAATCTCCCCATTTTAGGTCAACTGATTAGCAACTCTAATTCCATCTACATCTTATGTCATTTCCCGTTGTCATATAACTTAAACCATTCATATATTCCAGAGCTTAAAGACACCTAAGCCCCTTTGGGGACCATTACTTGTAGACACCATTCGGGACTATTACTCTGTCTGCCATTGGGTAATAGTCACATGCTTCAAGATTGTGTTTGAAATGTACCTGGTAATAATTTAAGAACCTATAATGCATTCTCCATTGGTCACATTAGGGGGGAAAAAAAACCAACTTTTTAAATTCAAGATGAGGCAATTTTTTTTCAAGTCAATATTTTGAATTCCTTAAGAGAGTTTGAATGAAAGTTAGGTAAATCTTATTGTTCCTTTTACTGACTGTACAAATATTAGTATAGACACTGACATTAAAGAAAGATAAGCATCATTGTATTTGATTAAATGATAAAAGCATGAAGGTAATCAAGCCAATATTAGTCTAGGAACAAAAAAATAAAAATATATGAATATTGCCTGGCTGGTGTTGCTCAGTGGTTAAGCATCAACCTATGAAACAGGAGGTCAAGGTTCAATTCTAGTCAGGTCACATGACTGGGTTGCAGGCTCAATACTACATAAGGGGTCTGCAGAAGGCAGCTACTCAATGATTCCCTCTCATCATCGATGTTTCTATTTCTTGCTCCCTCTCCCTTTCTTTCTGAAATCAATAAAAATATATATTTAAAAATATATATACATATACATATGATTACCTTGATTCAATGTTTTTGTTAACTATTACTATTAACATGTTACTTCTACATGTGAATGATATTAATTGAAGAAGAAAAATATTTTTTAAGAATGGAAAGACTAAATTTCAACAAACTTCTTTAACTCTATGTATTTATGAGTTCTGACACTTTGTCAACTTCATTTATGCTGAAGGTACACAATGCTAATATTTGTCATGACATGCACAGAGGAAAAGTGCTTAGTGCTACAGTTTTCATATAATTTTAATAACATTTTTCAAGAGAGAGAAATTTGCAAGTTAAATGTCTAGAAGTGTAATCTCAATTTTTAAAATGAGACATCATAATTTTTTAAAATTAGATGCATTTAATTAATTATGTCCAAAACGGTTAGCGCAGAGGAAACATTTTTAAATGTAAATGCAATCACCAACGTGTAAAACATAGTGAAAAATCTATATTTTAAAAGGTTTCCCTAGCCACTTGCAATTTTTTAATATTTCTGTTCAGATCTAATTAAGGTTCCTTTGAACATTTAGAAGATTTAATACTCAAAGACATATAAAATTAAATTAATGAATGCAAATGAAATCATTGCTACTACGGTTTAGATGTGACCAAATTACCAGGTAACAGTATTAGTGGATCAGCACGTAAACTGTTGCTGGAAGTAAATGTTACTTGATTTTAATCAGAAATTGTTTTCTGGACATCTGTGCAAAATTACATTGAAAGGCAGCATATTCTCTGTATCTATGAGCCTATTTCTGTTTGCTTGTTCATTTATTTTTTATTTAGATTCCATGTATAAATAATATCATGAGATTTGTCTTCCTCTGTCTGACTTTTGCTCAGCACCATGTCCTCCAAGTCCACCCATGTTGCTGCAAATGGCAAGATTTCATTCTTTTTTATGGCTGAATCACATTCCTCTGTATATATGCAGCACTTTTTAACCTATTCATCTATTAATGGACAATTAGGTTGCTTCCATAACTTGGCTGTTATAAAAATGCTACAATAAACATATGGAGGTATATTTTAATGATAGCCAAATGGGAGGAGGATTGGGAGAGAATGAATGAAAAAGGTGACGGGATTAGGAAGTACAAATTGGTAGTTCCAGAATAGTCAATGGGACATAAAGAACAAGATATGGGCTATAGTCAATAATATTATAAGAACTATGCATGATGTTTGATGGGTACTAGGTTTATTAGAGTGGTCACTTAGTAATGTCTAATCACTAGGTTGTATACCTGAAACTAAAATAGTGCATGTTAACTATAATTGAAAAAATAAATAAATTTCAAGTCAAAATAAAAATAAGTCAATGTATTATAGGAAGTTTTTAAAACTTCAGTTTGGTTATAGATTTCCATGTATCTTCTTAGAAATAATACTTTCATCTGTATCCTCAATATGTAAAAATATTATCTATCAACTCTAAGACTCCTTCCTACAGTACTCACTGAATTTTGTATAGAGTATATTCCTAAAATATCCAATACAGGTAAAGATGTGCATATCCTAAACCATAGTAATAGTTTATATAAATTATGTAATCACAGAGAAACATAGAGGCATATAATAGAAAGTTATGAGTGAAAAAGTGAAGGAAGAGGGACTAAACTCACACCATTAGAATGGGTAAATATACTGTAGTATATTCATGCAGTAGAGGAGTAGACTGAGGTAAAAATGAAAAACATTGATATGTGAGAGAAACATTGATCTATTGTCTCATGCACTTGCCCCAACTGGGAATCAAACCCACAACCTAGGTATGTGCCCTGACAGGGAATCAAATCTTCCACCATTCAATGCAGGGGATGACGCTCCAACCACTGACCTACAGGGGCCAGTACAGTAATTTTATTCTTAATTTTTAAAGAAACCTCTGCACTGTTTTTCATAGTGGCTGCACTAAATTATGTTCCACTAACATTGTATTAGTGTTCCCTTTTCTCCACATTCTCTCCAACACAATTCTCTCTTTTTGACAATAGTCATTCTAACTATGAGGTGGTGTCTCATTGTGGTTTTGACTTGCATTTCTCTAATAACTAGTGATGCTGGGCATCTTTTCATATGTATGTTGACCATCTATTTATCTTCCTAGTAGAAGTGTATTATTTCATTCAGATGTGGAATATTAAAAAAAAAGTAACAGCCACATTAACAAAGCAAACTCACAGACACAGACACAGAATGGTGGTCACTGGAGGAGAAAGGGGGAGGGTGAAGTTGGTAAAGAGGGTCAAATACATGATAGATGAAGGAAACTAGGCTTTTGGTAGTGAGCATGCAATAACGTACACACATGTGGAAGTATAATCTTATATACCTGAAAATGATATGATGTTATTAACCAATGTCATACCAATACATTTAACTTAAAAGAAAAAAAACAAAACTAAAGAAACGCACACACACAACAATAACACCAACAAAAACTAAAACTAAAACCCATGAGGAAAAAGCTTGTTTACTTTGAGAATGCCAGGTGCCTAAACTTGATGTAGTCACTAGATTCTGTTTTTAGGTGAGCTTCCAAATTAGGAATAACATCGTCTTCATCCATTTGGGCTACTATAGCAGAATACCACAGACTAGATAGCTTATAAAGAACTGAAATTTATTTCTCAGTCTTAGAGACTGGAAGTCCAAGATAATGGTGCCAGCATGGTTGGTTTCTGGTAAAAACCCTGTTCTGGGTTATAGACTGCTGACTTCTCTGTGTCCTGACCGGGTGGAAGAGGCAAGGAAACTCTGTGGGGTCTCTTTTATAAAAGCACTAATCCCACTCACAAGGGCTCCACTCTCATAACCTAAGCACAATCCAAAGCCCCACCTCCCAATACCATCATATTGAGTATTAAGATTTCAACATATGAATCTGGAGGGGCCATACATGTTCAAACCATAGCTACATTCATGTGAAGATACCAGGAATGATGAACCTCATTATAGAATCACATATCATTTTATTTTCCTGAGATCATTAGCTTAAAACTCATTGTCAACGTATCAAAAGTCTTCTCTATAATCATCATGCAGTTACATGAATTATAGTATATTTTCAATTTCAGGCTGCCTCTTAAAAACTATGGTGGATATTGTAGGCCCTAATGGTTAGGCTATTGGTATGAAAGACTTGACAGCACAAAATACTTAATGTGGTGACTATTGTTTCAAACTCAATCTACTCTAGGACATAACTCTGTAGTGGCAGAATTGATACAGTATTAGTGGTGTCATTAATTAAAGACACAAAGCAGTTTTAATAATAATAATAATTCATTTACATGGCTTTTAAGGCAGCAGTTCAGTCAAGCAAAACAAAATAGTATAACCCCCCAAAAAAAACCCACAAAATCAGTATCAACAATCTATTTCATATTTTATTTGTTTTCTTATAAATGCTTGATAAAGGAAATGAAAATAAAATGTGGAAATAGCCATTTTTTGTATAAAGGTATGTTCAGAAAAATAGGATCTCTTTTTCTCCTTGAATCAACCACGTTATAACTGAAACTTAATTTAAAGTTACTTTTTACTGTAGCATTGCTTTCTCAGATTAATTAAAATTCATGGCTGTATTATGTACAACACTATACTTTCCTAAATTTCACAGGACAGATTGAAAGTCTAATACATTGGCTAGGAAAGCTTTCAATTGTGTAGCTATCCAAAAGAAAAATCCAATTTTATAATCTAACAGCATTTTTTTTGAAAAACAAAGCAATGATTTTTTAAAAACTCATCCTGGGATGAGTACAGGCACCCGAATTCCATTCTGAAAAGGCTATAGTACTTGTTCCTTGACATTTTCAAAGTTCATGTGATCCTGATAAATGATTAAAGGTTATCTCTAGAGTATATTTCAGATGACAGTTTTTCTAGTTTTCTACCTAGTTCATAGGTAGGAAAGAATGTATTGTTTAAAGAATTGTTATTTTCTTTTCCACTTGATCCCTTAAGTCATAATTTAAGCCATTCTTTATTCCCTAAGCTGATATAGAGTTCTGTGTACCCCAGGATAGTATGTCACTGATAGTGATATAAACACATAGTTTGAGCCTTCAGAAATCATATTATTCCTATCATTTCCTGTGATTTTCTTCCATCTGGATGGTATATTATTACTTTATCACAGATCAAGAAAAAATAGAACCCAAGGATCACCTTGTAACATATTACCAAGATATTTTATAAGGGCTATATAAAATAAAAGTAATAAACTATTTCCACACTTGAGAAGCTTGCATTCTTAACATGTATTTTTATTCTATTCTAAAATTAATTTATGACAAGTTCATTTTAAAAAGTCATGATTAATGCTCGTAAAGCTTATTTACTACTCTACGTTTTAAACTAAGTAACTACAACTATAAATGTAAATGTGAATAAAATTTCTAAAATGTTCTTTTATACCCCAAGGGTGACATAGTCCCTACTTTAAAAACTAATCAAACATCTTGTCAATGTGCAAGCATTAACTATTATCTAATTCATCCCTAGATCTCATATTCGCCTTCATTAATAATTAGTGTGTTAATTATCTTTACCACTTGTATACTTTCATATTAGAACTAGAGGCCCTGTGCATGACAATCGTGCACTCAGGGGGTTCCCTCAGCCCGGCCTGCACTCTCTCACAGTCCAGGAACCTTTGGGGGATGTCCGAGGTATGGGGAGTGGGCCTAAGCCAGCAGTCGGACACCCTTAGCGCTGCTGCGGAGGTGGGAGAGGCTCCCGCCACCACTGCTGTGCTTGCCAGCTGTGAGCCCGGCTTCTGGCTGAGGGCGCTCCCCCTGTGGAAGCGTACTGACCACCAGGGGGCAGCTCCTACATTGAGTCTAATGCCACCATTTGGTTGATTTGCATATTAGCCTTTTATTATATAGGATTAGTTAGAAAAAGACTATTTCTCTATAGCCCATGGAAATATTGGGTCAATATTTCATTATATAGCAAATTCAACAGGGCAATTTTCCAAACTTTCTACACTAAGACACATCCCTATATTTTTTCCCATTCTTGTTCTCTTTTCCCTTACACTTCTCTTTGTTCTATGAGGTACACTTTTTAATTATTCTTCAATTATAGATGATATGACTGAGGCAGAGTAAAGCAGATTCCTGCCCACTTTTTCACAGCCAATAAATGGCAGGACTACAGTCTAGGAAAACCTGTAATGGTTTCTTCCATTAAAAAACTAAAATGTCTCATCTGTTTATTTTGTTCACTATATTCTACATATAAGTGAGATCATGTGATACTTGTCTTTCTCTGACTGGCTTATACTGATGAACAAAATAGGTCCAGAGACATAGAAGTATGCAACAGAATGACAAATCTCAGAAAGAAAGGGGTAGTGGGGAGCATGAAGAGATTACCCAAAGAATTTATATGCATATATGCATAGCCCACTGACACAGACAATAGTGTGGTAGGCCTGAGGAGGGGGCAAGTAAGGGGTGGAGGGAGTCAAAGGGGGAAAACATAATTTTAACAATAAAGATCATTTTTTAAAAAAATGGCAATTAAAGATAGAGATTAGGAGAGGGGAAGCCATTGAAAATAACTTTATCCTATATATCCCACTCAGTTGAAGTATTCTTATCAGCTTAGTATTTTAGAAAGATATAGATTATTACATTAGTATACAAGCATCATTTATATCTGTGCCGAGATGTCTCTATGATATTTGTTAAATTGTTAAGAAGTTATAAAAACCATGTAAAGTATTTTTCTTCATTCAAACAAAATAGAAGAACTAGAGTTTAGTCAGGCCAGGAGAGCTTTCCTAGGCATAATACCAAGGCAGAAACCACTAACATTTAAAATTTCAGAGCAAAATAAAAGCTAATTAATTAATTGGGCCAAAAGGGAAATATCCACTGCTCTGTCCTATAATATTGATGGACACATAATTGTAACAATTTTTCTGAAGTGCTGTTTGATTATATTGATGCAGTTATAAGCTCAGACTCAGAATAGATATTGATGATACTGATATAGACAGAGACACAGTTATTACACTAGGTTTGCTCTGAGTCCAAAAATTCCACTTCCAGGAATTTTTCTTAAGGATCTAAGATGACTAGTGAGAAACATGTCTGGATTTTTCAGGAAAATTAAATTAACCTAAATTGCCAATAAAGGTGGAAAACTTCATAAACATTGCACATTTATACTTGCCTTGAACAAGATGCAACTATTGAAAATGTTGATGCACTCCTGTGGTTTTATATGTCTCTATTATCCTGTTTTACTTTTTCAAAGTTCTGAAATAATATATGTACATTTTATCACTTCAGTTTTCTTTTTTAAAATCGATTTTAGTGTTTTTAAATGTGGGTACATACACATAATGAAAATACTTTGAATAATAAATATCAAGATCTAAATGATTGAAAAAACCTCAAAGTCTGCTTTGTGAGATGGGTGTCCACCTCAGTGAGGCAGACTTGAGTGGAGGACTGGAAAACACAATGAGCTTTTGAGTGTAATCTGAGAGTGATTTCCAGCTGTAACACAAAGTAGCTGGCTGATCTTAGAATCCTTATTTTTTCTGGCTTCAATTCATTTACCTATAAAATGAGGCAATTATATTGATGATGCAAATGTATTGTGGCAATTAATTGAGCTGAAGATAAATGATCAGTTATAGCTCCTCACAAACAGGTAGCATTCAATAAAGAAAAATTACTATTATAAATTGCTATGGAAATAGTGTAATGGTCAGTTATAAGAGAGAATATAAACTCATGCTGAAGCCAATTTAGTGATACCTGAGAGATAAAGTGTATTCCATCTGGCCTATTATTTATTTAACTGTCACATATTATCTATTTTAACTTAATTTATTTTGCACTCATGGATTGGGTGAACAATTGCAGTAGATAATTTATAAGATCTTCCTAATCCTAATGTTATATGGAATAAATAGTGGCTGATAGAAGGCCAAGTATTTGGGTCACATTTACTACCTTTAGTCGAACTATATTTATGATAATTCATAACAGAACACTTTCCCCTTTTGTTTATATAACTGGACTTCTTTTAAAACATAAATTAGTAGGTCTTCTTTTAAATTTTAATGTTTTAAAAATATTTTAAGTTTGTTTTTATTGATTTCAGATAGAGGAAGGGAGAGGGAGAGAGAGATAGAAACATCAATAATGAGAGAGAATCATTGATAGGCTGCCTCCTACATGCCCCCTACTGGGGATCAAGTCCGAAATCCAGGCATGTGCCCTGACCTGATTTATGGGTCAATACTCAACCAACTGAGCCACACCCGCCGGGCTAAATTTTAATGATACTTTCTAAAAGCTTCCTAAGACTGGTCATAATTTATGTCAGGAGCATGTATCATCACTTTTGCTTCCCCCCAAAAAAAATTGTATGAGATTTTGAGTGTTCAAAAAATATAATATGGGAGTGAAATAAAAACAACAAAAATCACACACACAGAAACTGGTTTTTACTAGTAATTGAGAGATTATAAGTGAGATTTTAGACCACTTTATACCCTCAAGTTGCTATGAACAGAAACAGAAATGTAGGCAGCAGGCTGCTTGAGTGCCTACATTGTGCTAAGTGTTGCAATAGTACCTGTCTTTTCATATACCTTGATGAACCATTTTCAGCTCAAAGCCACAAATGAAGTTTTAACAATAGATAAATATAGCTCTTTCTAAAGAATAACAACTTAAACATGATGTTTTACAAGAACCAGTGAAAGAGAAGGAGTCCTTCTCTTGTCCCTGTGGATAAATGGTTAATGCGCTGAAGTGTAGTATTTAATTACCTCTTTTTATTTTGTCCTTTATTATTTTAACGTTCATAGCTACACATGTTGTGCTGGCCATAAAATTATATAGTCCATTTTAAGGTGCATCTACACTATTTTTCTGGCTGATTTTCTGATAGATTGTATTTTTCCCGTGGTCACCACACCATGGGAAGGATTTTCTCCAATCAGTTCCAAATTTATAGCCCTTAAACTTTACCAGTGTCATGTCATTAAACAGGGGGTCTATATGTCTGCAATCAATTAGAAATTGTCTGTAAGTTCCAGCCTCCTCCATTTGATCATTCCACTTGACAAGATGAAGATATTAATCCCAATTGCCAATGTCTCAGCATTCAAATTACTCTGAACACTACACAAAATCCTACTATACCAGAACCTTTCAAAAAGAGAAAATATACCAATTTGTAGGGAAATACAAAAGAGACTGCAAGTGTGTCCATGGTGGGAAGCATTAAAAAAAGATTTTATTTGTGAAATTTGAAGATGCTTGTTTGAAAACTTTTATTGGAAAAAGGCTGTTTGTCGCAGGGTTATTATTTAGTTTTCTTAGTTTCAAAAGCACAGAAAATAAAACTTGAAGCACCTTAAGTGCTCAGTATAAATTGCTGATAATACGGGAATTTTATGGTTGCCCAGTCATTAGTGACATCATTATGATGTCTTCTTATTTTTTCCCTGTATACAGGCAGAGAGAGTTAAACAAGTTGTACCATTTCAGTATTTTATTGTTTCATGCAAAGTAAAAGAATATGAACATATTGCATCATTTTAAATCATACCGATGCATAGCAATGGTATTCGTCTAAATGTGAATCACATATATTTACACATGTACACGCATACAGATACACTATTATGTTATATACATACGTTTACATATTTATGTGTGTTCATTTATTTATGTATTTATTTTGAAAAAATAAATTTAGCAAAGTACAAAAATTCAGAAAAAATTTGGCATATTCTCCAACTTCTACCTAATTGCAACACACTAATTATCACACATTAATAAAAATATTAAAAAACTCAGGTTGAAAACACTTATTTGCAAAGATATAAGCACCCCTATGTTCATTGCAGCATTATTGATGGTGGCCAAGTCATGGAGACAACCAAAGTGCCATTCGATAGAGAATTGGATAAAGAAGATGAGGTGCAATGGAATACCACTCAGCCACAAGAAAAGATGAAATACTACCATTTGCTACAACATGAATGGACCTTGAGAATATTATATTAAGCAAAATAAGTTAGTCAGAGAAAGCTAAGAACCATATAATTTTACTCATATGTGGGATTTATAACTGAAACTTATAGACACAGAAAATAGTATGGTGGTTACCAGAGGGAAGGGGGTGGGAGGGTAAAAGGGGCCAACTACATGGTGACAAAAGATTATTTGACTTTGGGATATGGATACACAATGCAATGTATAGCGCATGTATCACAAAAATGTACACTTAAAACTGTATGATCCTGTTAACCAATGTCGCCTCAATAAATGCAAGTCTAAAAAACCTCATATTAATATAGCAATAGGTGAAAAAGAGCATATAGTTTTATTTGTTCACTATTTTGTCTTCAAGCATAGAAACAATGCCTGGGAAGTGATTAGTAACATTTTTTGAATAAAAACAAGGACATACATTTTTATTTATTTATTTTATTAAATAAAGCTTCACCTAGAAACTACAATTTGGTAAGCACTAAACAATATGCTAATGATTCTGAAATAAAAATTACTAAAATTACTCTGGCCTCAATAAATTCCCAATCTAATGGAATAGATACCTATTTATCCTATGTAATAAAAGGCTAATGTGAAAATCGACCGAATGGCGGAACGACCGGTCGCTATATGCATACTGACCATCAGGGGGCTGACACTCAATGCAGGAGCTGTCCCCTGGTGGTCAGTGCAGTCCCACAGGGAGAGCGCTGCTCAGTCAGAAGCCCTGCTCATGGCTGGTGAGTGCAGTGGTGGTGGTGGGAGCCTCTCCTGCCTCCAAGGCAGCACTAAGGATGTCCAACTGCTGGCTTAGGCCAGCTCCCTGCTCCCAAGGGCTCCTGGACTGTGAGAGGGCGCAGGCCGGGCTGAGGGACTCTCTTCCCCCTCAGTGCACGAATTTCATGCACCAGGCCACTAGTATATAATAAAAATATTACATCATTATTGTCACAATCCTTAGATGCACTGAACGATTTCCTACCAAAGCTATGTTGGAAAACCCATGTGCAGACTTTTAGTGGCTAATTGGAATAAGATATTTCCTGGATTCTGTACTGGTTAAGAACAATCAATTCATAATATTTCTCATTTCTATTAGCCTGGAATGCTGCATCAAATGCAATTCAGTAATCACATTTCCATGCCAAGCCTCTATTCTTATAACTTTCATCTTTTCTTTCCTTCTTTTCTAGGTCTGCCTCTCTATTGACCCATTTCACTGTGCCTTAGAAACTCTCCTTTTGAAGACTCAAAAAATTTTTCTTTACACAATGTCCATCCACCTTCTTATTTAAGTGGAATCTGACTGCTCTTTCAGCTGACCTCCTCTCCTTCAGTTTGCTGCATTTGGAGCTCACTATCTGATTATATTTCTTGGCAGCTTGAGAGTGGTTTAGCCATTCTCTATTGCATTTGTTTCATTACAATGTTGACCAAGATCTGGCAAAAATCCTTCTTTGATTATGTTAACACCACCTGGTGCTTAATAAACTTTCAAGATATTAACTGAGTTTATACAATTCTCAAGTCTTTGTTAACACAAGAACTTTTTCCTAATACATGGAAGGTGAGCTTTCGATTAGAAAAGAAATTATGGTTAACAGAGAGAAAACAGAGTTAAATTATGGTGTTTAGAGTTATAAAATAGCTCCTTGATACCTACAGCAATGAAAATAACCTCCTGGTCTCATTGAAAGTGCTTGGGTTCTCTAGGGAAGAGAGGGGGAAAATGGTCTCAGGAGGCTAAGGTGAATGATTGAACATAAAATTTTGCTGTAGAAGACATGTGGAGGCAGGGAGCTACCTCAGTGTTGGCTTTGGTGAAGGCTGTGTTCACATATGTAGTTATGGGAAAATAAAAAGAAAATTATTATCTGGAGTTTCTAGAATTTTCTGGGCTGTGGACACTAAAAACCTCCTCTATGGCTCACATGACGTGAAAAAAAACATGCTTGTGACCATTGCAATATGCACATGTTTATCAGTGAAACATGTTCAATGTATGAAATAAACCCTTGCACAGTGATGCTACTTTATGGGAAATGACATTTTCTTGTGGACTTGGCCTCTTTCCATAAAGACATGACTCCTCTGTCAAGGCCCGAGAAACTTTGTGGGTACATACATGCTCATGGAGTGAAGATCTCCAATAGCAGGGTTTTCTCTAGCCACCTGGAGAGTCTTATTCTCCTTTCTCTTGATTGCTGAAACAAACTGTGGCTTGTCATTGATCCTTCACAATTCTATCACAACTTCTGTGTCATTTTCCAATAACTGCTGGAATAAATGCTCTTAAATTTGGTCCAGTTACATTAATTCCCTATCAAATACCTTCAGAAGAAATGTTCTTCCCCATTTGGCCTTTTTACTTAATTCCCATGTTTATCACCAACTGTACTATCATCTTTTTCCCACATGCAATATAGATATATTTTATATTTTATTTCCTAGAATTTTTCATTCATGCCATTACACCTCAGAATTATTGCACAAATTGTTCTATGTACCTGTGTTGACATTATAAGCATGCACTCCCACAAATATACAAGCACACACATCCATCCATGCATGTATACATGCAAAATTTATACTTTTCTTTTACTGAGGACTTTAGTTTAAGAAATACCATCTTTAGCAATCAAATATCACCCCTAGTGGAGAAAGCATGTCTCTTTGGTGTACATTTGCTTTTAGCATCTTGCTCTTCTTACTATCATAGCTTTTGCCACACACTATCTTAATGGCATATTAACATCCCTCATTCTTTCATTATGCGCCATATATCTTGAAACTAAGAATCATGTATTAATGTGTCATCAGCACCTATTATAGTACATGATCAATAAAAAGGTTTTAACAAAAGACAAACTTAATCATCATTACATTTTTATGTTGATAATTGAGGCAGACAAAAGAATGCTTCCCTACCACAATGCTATCCATATCTTGTCCCTGAAACTTTACATGGAAAGGGGAATTAAGTCTCATATTGAGTCAAGATAGCTAATCAACTGATTTTAAATAAAGAGATTATCACAGATTATTTGAATTTACTATATTGAATTTACTCAAATGAAGTGATGTGTAGGTATAATCAGCTGTAGCCTTTATACAAATATAGGTTATATGCAAATATTATTCCACTTTATATAAGGAACTTGAGTATCCACAAGTATCAGATTATATGCTCCAAATATAGCCATTAAAACTAATGCTCAAAATATAGGTAAGTCCATATAATTGGAAATTAATTTTATACTTTGAGATAAATCATGCAGCTAATTAGAAAATATTTATGACTGAAGTACTATTGTTTTTGGAGAATTGTGGGGGAGGATTTTCTCTGTTGCTAGTGCAAGTGGGGGATCTCTTTTCCCACTGGGTGCTGGGGGATGGGTTCTTACAATATCTTGAGAAAAAGAATTTTCTAAGACTGTCATGGAGAATGAGAGAGTTTTATGTGTGTGAAGGTATATCCCTTGGTTCTAAGTCCCATTCCCTTACACCAGTCCTGAAGGGGTGCAGCTGGGACTTTAGCAGAGCCAGAAGCACATCCTGTGTCCAGAGTTTCCACTCCATGGTGGAGCTGAGTCCAGCACAGCATCAGGCTAATTTTAGTCCATCAGTCCAGTGTGAGTGGGGTCCACACAGCTGTAGGCCATGTGGGCAAACGCAGGGCATGAGAGCCCCATAAGCCAGGAGTCAGGCTTGAGCAGCAAGAGAGAAGGGGGTGGCTCCTTTGTTCAGGAGCTTATGTATCTCCGATTTCGCACCCTTGCAGTGGCCACACCTATTCTGGCTAAGACTTGCTCCCAGGTGTGACTGACACATAATCACCTTTTCTACATTGTCTAGACTTTACAAGACATGCCTATAATATTTGGACCCCTCCTTGTTCCTTTCCAGTTAATTAATGTCTGGGTTAATTATGACAGTATCACTATGATAATACAACTTGTCAAAATATGTGACAATAATCAAAGTTATTATAAAAGGGAAATGTAAAGGTTTAATTTCCTTAGCTCAAAAGAAAAACAGAAAAAAATATAACAGAAACAATAATAATAAAAGCACTAATAAAGTAAATAAATGTTTGATAACTGAACCAAGAGATGTTTTGGTAAACAAATTAAATATGACAACAGAATTTTATTTTGTAGTGATTTACATATTAAGTTATAATATTATGTCATTGGTCTATGAATTAGCTATGCTGAAACTATCATTTTTACATAGTAATTTGGGAGTTTTTAGGAAAAGAATGGTCCTGATTGCAGCATATAAACCATATGCTACATGTGCAAAAAATTCCTGGGATAAAAATTCAAATCCAATAATCTACAATGTCCAGAGTATGGCATGTCCCTTATAGGCCTGTGGTGCATTAATAACTATGACATATAATAGTCTTTGTGTATGGTTTCATTTATTTCACAAATGCAATATGAATTTAGGAATCAGAGAAAATTTGAAGAGTTTATAAAGTTTGTGTCTTTTTGTAACAAGTATGGTAGGTTTAAAATGTTAATCTAAAAAGACTTGTCATTAGACACACATATATTCAGACTTTATATATAAACTAGAGGCCTGGTACATGAAAATTCATACACTGGAGGGGGGTTCCTTCAGCCTGCCCTACCCCTTCTCACAGTCCGGGAGCCCTTAGAGGCAGGAGGTGATCCAGCAGCGATCAGGGGAAGGCAACTCCCCCATCACACCTCTGCTGCTGCCACTGCCGGCAGTGCAAGCCTTTGCCGGCCCTGGTTACCTGAGCCTCGGGTGGCCCTGGTGGCTGGGGGGCTGAGTGGACTGGAGAACTCTGGAGACAGGCATGCAGCAAGGCCTGGCCCACCTGCCGCCCTGGCGGGGCTGCGGGGATTGGGTGCCGCCATTGTGTGGCCATGGGTGCTGCCATCTATGAGGGCGGGGTAGTCAATTAGCATATCCCCTGCTTATTGGCTGTGGGCACTGCCATCTCTGAGGGTGCGGCAGTCAATTAGCATATTCCCTCCTTATTGTCTGTGGGTGCTGCCATCTTTGAGGGTGGGGCAGTCAATTAGCATATTCCCTCCTTATTGGCTGTGGGTGCCGCCATCTTTGCGATGGCATGAGGGTCGATTAGCATATTCCCTCTTGATTAGATAGGATGTAAATAATTCATAAATGCTTATATATGTATAAAAATGAAAGAATTTACTTAGGCAATTAGCAAAATGCCTTTACCTATCTATCATAGGGGTCATTTTTAAGTGCTACATATATGAAATAGGTGAAAAGAATATAAGTAAGTGGTAAACCATAATTTCAAGGAGCAGTGTGTGGTCATCAATGAGCTCTGACAGGCTTAGGAAAAGATATACTACTTGAACTTAAAAGCCCCCATAATTAAGTGATGGCCATTTGAAATTTGTTATTAACCTTGCTGCCGCTTTTCTTGCCCTGGCTGCCCTTTCTCAGAAGATCATTAGGAATTTCTGTGAATGTCCTTATATTTAATCTCATGCAGGAGTTGGCTGCCGCTCACTAAACAAAGCCAAAGAGAGAAGCGCCACTGCATCTGGAGCTCCCCACACAGCAACACGTTCATAAATAATTCAAATGCCCTCCACTTCACAGGATTACCCTCTCAGCTGGTAACTTCAGTGAGGAACCGAGGTCACTTTCCCAGCACTTTTCAGAGAACGCAACTCAGAAAACTTTGCAGTGTCAATATTTTTTGTAATGTTTCTGCATTACTGTTTTTAATTTTTTCAATACAATAAAATAAAGTTCCATCGAGGCAGAGACTAATTTAGAGGGTCTGACACATAGAGGATGTTCACTAAGTGTTTGCAGAACGTAGGTGTTTCAGAAGGCTGGGCAGGCTTCCACATAATGTGGAAGAGATTAGTAACCATTGCATCACACATTTCCTGGGCTTCAGCTGTGAAGATAACCAACTTACTCAGAGACAGAGGAAATGTGCAAATAATCCTGGGTCCAGCAGAATAATGCCCTGTGGTTTGCAGATCCTCTTATACGTTGGCTCTCTTGCAAGAATGCATTATTTGGCAGGGAAAAAAAATTGTGTTTATACGTACTCTGTTTCTTAAAGAGATCTACTAAAGTCGTGGATTTCCTCTACTACTCCTTCCTCTGGGTGGGCCCAGCTTGTCATGCGAAGAGAGTGGGCAACCTAGGCAGCAACCAACCAACCACTCTTACAAGCATCAGATCCTGGGTCCTTTCCTGTGGCAATGTTAAGGGGTAAAGTGCGTGGTGCATGTAAGTCTTATTGCTCCTTGTCATGACATCATGCTTTGACTTCAGCTCTGTTCTTCTCTAGTGGAGCTAACTAAACAAATGAAACATTTTTTTAAAACATTTCATTTGCAGGTGGATTTCCTAATTATGTTATTGTCACATGTGAGGTGAAGAGGCCAATGTACATGTGTGACATCTCTGGGTTTAGTTCTATGAATATTTTTATTTCTTTTTCTATTCTGCCCTGGGAATTTGCACTTTAGAGGTTCAAGTGTTTCAAACCTTTCCTCCATCTGCCTGTTTTCTCTCTCTGCTTTCCTTGTCTTTCTGAACGCCCACCCCCACTTCCCACTCCTTACAATCTTTGAATAATGAGAATAATGAGTAGTAAGCACGTCTTTTATTCTGTCTGCCATTAGGCTGCCCTTCCCTCCTTCCGTACCAGGTACCATAGCTTCTATCCTCAGCATTCAAGCTGTAATAATACCAAAACGTTCAATCTCTGCTTTATTTTAGTATGGCTTACCCAGGTATTTTGTTGTTTACCTCCTTTTAAAAGGAAGCCCATTAGTGAATTTTTCCCTGTCTGTAATAAAAGAATATAAACACCCATTATTCTGAAAACATTTTGATGGCTTTGATGGCTTTGACTTTGAAAAAGTCAGTATGTGAATCTTGAACCTACGGAAATATAATAAATCATCTATTCTACTCCTTAACATAGTCCTTTAGAGAAACCCATTATCTGGGAAGGAATCATTCTCCTGTTGACTTCTCTGACATTTTGAATGTTAGCTTAGATTATCCTCTTTGTCCTTATTTTGAAAATTAGTTGTAAAATATCAGCAGCCCTGATTTCTTCTTTCAAAGGATGATAGTTATTTTACCAGGTCCAAAAACAATATCTCTAGACCACAGTAAACAGCTTTGACCTACTTCTTTGCCCTATTCTAAGTGTGGTCATGTTTTACTACCTTTTATAAATTTATTAATAACTAGAGGCCCGGTGCACGAAATCTGTGCACAGGTAGGGTCCCTAAGCCTGGCCACTCTTCAGGGCCAATTGGGTCCTTCTGGCTGCCAGCCGGGGCCTTCCTTCATTCTGTGCCACCCCCTGGTGGTCAGCTCATATCATAGTGAGTGATCAAACTCCTGGTCTAACTCCCTAGGGGACAATTTGCATATTAGGCTTATATATATATATATAGATTGGTAGGCCATGCCTTCTAAAATGAAGTAGTTTCACCATTAGATCACCACCAGAATTCCTATAGTTTGAAAGATAAATTCTTAAAGTTTGGTTGCAGTTGAAGTCACTGTATAATATCATAATAAAATTAAGTTTAGGTAAAGAGGTTGTAATATAAATAAGAACAAAAGCACTTTGAAATTATTGCTTGTTTAAATGAAACTTTCCATGAAATTTTCCCTCAAGTAGTAATGCGAATGTGGGACAAATCCATCCCAAATAAATTAATTCTACATTTTACTAAAGACAAGGTAGCTTCCATGCGGCATATTGTCTCTGGCAATTGTTCCTCTCCTGGAGTAAAAGGAGGTATACTATTCAGTGAAGGCCTCCAACTCCATCAGAGATGTTGCTCCAGCAGATAACCCATAAGGACTAGAGTTACAATCATGCATCCTGAATAACTGGGTTCACATTTTGATGGCTTCTTCTTACAAATCTTGACTGACATTTACTGCATCCCAGAACTATTTTAACCATATTTGGTCCTTCTCAGTCCCTAAGCAACCAGTATTCAACTCATCTAATTGGTGTGACATCTTGCAGTATTTTCCCATTGGGAAATCTCAAAGTGTATTTTTGGAAACAGTATTCCATTGGTCACTTATGTTTCTGCACTTATTACTTGTTCTAGGTTATGTATTGAGGGATGTTTGTATATTGAACAAACTTGGAGGAAGGACAAATCTTCCTTCACAGCAAAGTGCAAGCATCTTTCCTTCTCTTTTTAATGCAGCCCATTGAATTTGAAGATATTATCTGCTTCTCTTTTGCATATTTATGTGGGGCTTGGATAACTGAACCCCCAACCCCCCACCTCTCCCACACAAACATGGCTAATACTATAGCTACTGCTGTTGCTATAAATAATAAACTGTCCTTTTTGTCTGAACCAGGAGTATGTGTCTTCTCTCTGCACTCATGAAACCATGGAAGGCTCATTTGTTTGCATGCAAGTAAGAGGGGAGAATCTCAGACTCTTCACAGTTTTTAACTGTCATCAAGCCCCAACATATGACCAAACACAAGGAAAGCTGGAGCTAAAGCCACAGACATTTGCTTCTGTGAAAGGACTGTGCATTCAGTGCTACACAAAAGGTAAAGGGCCTGGTATAACTTTTTCTCATGGATTTTATTTTATATTTCATGCAGTTGTTCAAATTGCATTGGTGCTGGAGGCAAAGACCAAAAAGTAGTTAACATATAAATGTGAGAAGTCCATCAGAAGGCTGATGGACTTTGATATTCATCAAGGGCTGAAAATCTGCATGTTATTACCTGTTGCTGGCTGAATGGCCAAAGGCAATTCCCTAACCTGATAATCCTTTTATTGTTTACCAAACCTTACCATTGATGTCTGTTTGCTTTGCTAAAGGGCAAATGTATATTCTAGTAAATAAAAAGCTATGGGTCTGGAGATTCAGAGAGCCACTCCACTAGAGGGTGAGGCCTCTGCCTGGCTTTCCCCCATGCCTTTTAAATTTATATTTCTTGTCTAGTATATCCATTTGTGCCTGACCCCTTCTCCAGACCCTTGAACCATCGCTGCAAAAGGTTGTAGCACATGGGAGCTAAGGTGTATATCACTCAGGAAATTTTGGAGTATAGTTCATACAACAAAAAGTAATTTTACCCAGTGTCTATCCATTTACTCATTTATTTGTTCATTAACTAATTACAAAACTTTGACTGAATTCCTATTATGAGCCAGAATTTGGGTGTAAAACTGGGTATTAAGTAACAAACATGACAGGGTTCCTTTTTTCCTGGAGTTAAAATTTATTTTCATGTCTATCATTAGTTAGAAAAAAATGCACATACATGGATGTTGATATACATATATATGTCTACCTATCTTTATCTAATAATTGTGGTAAGTCCTATGAGGAAAACGAATGAAACATTTTGAAGAAATATGTTGCTGATGTTAGGTAAGCAGCTTTAGACAGAATGCTCTTGGTCTCATATGCATGTGATATAAAATAATTACTCAAATGAATTATTTAATATCATCTAGAGGAAAACTAAATTGCAATCATTGTATAATTGAAAACAATAGGATAGTTAAAATAGTTTTTTTTTTTTTTTGTTTTTGTGTGTGTGTGTGTGTGTGTGTGTGTGTTTCTTTGTCTGGCTCTATTTTATACATGTTATGATCTGAATGTTCATGTGTCCCCCCAAATTTATATGTTGAAATCTAACACCCATGGTGATAGTATTAAAAGGTAGTAGCCTTTGAAGGTTATTAGATCATGACAGTGAAGCCATCACGAATAGGATTAATACTCTTTTAAAAGATACACCATACTAGACTTCTGGTGGGGGGATGGAAATCTCTTTGTATGTTATATAAATATCTAACAACAATACTGCACACCTGAAACTATTATTGAATGTCAACTCTAATTAAAAAAGAAAAGCAATTTGGAAAAATTCTGGCATGCAGGTACTCAAAAAGTAATAGCTTTTATTATTTAAAAAATAAATTTTAAAAAGTAAAAGAGAACCCCGCCTCTTCTGCCATATGAGAAGATAGCAATTTATGAGGAAGTAGTTTTCCCCCAGACACCAAATCTACCCATACATTAATCTTGAAATTCCCAGCTCCAGTGTTATAAAGAAAAATTTTTCTTCATAGGTCATTCAGTCTATGGTGTTATTGAAGCCTGTGTGCGCACAAGGATAATATGGTAGAGAATGGAAGCAGTGAGGTTACACGTTCAGTGAAGTCAATTGAAACAATATTTTTCTTAGAAAGGAGATGCTGTTTGTCTCTTAAGCTTCAGTGTATGATTATTGAAGCAAGGACCACATCTTATTCCTTCTGATGTTTTCCCCAAAGCCCAGAAAAGTGTCTTACATGAAGAAGGTACTTTACAAATAATTTAGAAAAATATATACTTCTTTTAAATTTCACCTTAACTAAAGATTACTTGGCTTCACTTTGCTTTGTATAAAATATTTCAAATATGTTAAGGACAAAATGTTCTCTCCCAATAACATTTAGAGTCATCATTACTTTAAGCTCCCAGATTCATTTGTTTATAAAGTAGGACTGTGATTCAAGAACATTACAGCTTGTAATATAATGGTTTTGAATTAATCACCAAGCTAATGTATTATAACTTAGGGAAACATTTCTCAGTTTGGTTTATTGCTGCTCTTAGGTTATGGCCATAATATTTTTATTAAATTAAACAAAGTAGATAATAAGGTAAAAGTCTCGTGAACTTTCAAACTTGTCATATTTTTAATTTTGCTTTGGTCTTCCTGTGGCAAAGTTATTTTACAGGTAGATACAAATTTCTAGTGTCTAGGCTTGTTACTTTAATTTACAAAATATAAGAGGTTGAATATTGGTTTGAGACCATTGTAATTAGCAAGTTATTGATAATAGGAAAGGAGCAAAAGGGAGGCCAGACATTATAAACATGGCATTTGAGCAACTTCACCAGGAAGCTGCAAGTTCACACTCTCCAGGGAACCACCAGCCCATTCCTGCAGGTCACTGGGGGAAGGGGTCCAACAAAAGGGGAGATGGGCACATGCGCAATGAGTCGGAGTGACACAGGGCTAGTGCCTGTCAGTTCAGCCTGGGGAACCATGGATTGGCTAGAGTAGGCAGGGCCATTGAAAACCCATGAGAATTTGGGAAATCATAATCCCACTGACAATGGACCTCTCTCTTCGCTCTCTGGTTCTTTTGACTTTGCTTTTGCCCATGTTCCCTCCATAGCCACATGACACACATCCATGCGGCCTCCACATGCAATGGACTGATGGACTGCAGTGGGAGATACAAACTAGGCTAGCCTGATGCTGGACTGGGCTATGCCCTAACATGGCATGGAAACTCTGGCTTTGACGTTCAGCTCTGTTGAAAGCAGAATGGGACTTCTTCTCCGATGGAACTGAAGGAAAGAGGACCTTGAAAACTCAGGGGTTTGATTCCATAGAAATAAAGTTTTCTACAATACCTCATCCTCCTGTGTGAGTCTCAGAAAATTTCTTTTCTTGGGATATCACAAGAAGTTCACTACCACGAGCAACGGGTGGGGACAAGGAGATTTCCCCAGCTGATAACAGATTGACTGTTCCCTAAACTTCTGATCTACCCATACATAAATAAATAATAAATGACTGTTACCTGGGTATTTTTGTTGTTGGATTTTGTATTGCTATATAAGTTTTTATAATTTATAAAGATACTGTATATAGTAGTCCCCTCTTATTTCCCTTTCCATGGCCAACTGTGATCAGAAACTATTAAATGGAAAATTCTAAAAATAAACAATTCATACATTTTGATTTGCACACCATTCTGAGTAGTGTAATGGAATCTCTCCCTGGCCCACTCCATCCCACCCAGCATGTGAGTCATCACGTTGTCCAGCATATCCATGTTGTAAACTCTACCCACTCATGAGTGACTTAGTAGCCATATCAGTTAACAGATTGGCCATCTTGATATCACAGTTCTTGTGTTCAAGTGATCCTTATTTTACCTAATAATGGCCCCAAAGTCATTCACATAACTTTTATTACTACAGTATTTTTTTTTACTATTACTTTATTTTATTTTTAGTTATTGCTCTTAGTTTCTTGCTATGGTTAGTTCATAAATTAAGCTTCATCATAAGTATGTATGCATAGGAAAAACACAGTAAATATATGGTTTGATATTAACCACAGTTTTAGGCATCCACTGGAGATCTTAGAACATATCCCCCATAAAGGGGATTAATATTAACACTGCAGACAATCCCACTTCATCAGTATGTCCATCACAGATCATGAATGATTTCTGTGCCTTGCTATATTATGATCAAAAGATTGTCTGATATAGTCCTATATTTATGCAGGTAGTTGCTTAAACTACAATTCTCTTGTTATTTGCTTGTCCCTGAACAGTGCTTTTGAAAGATGGCATGTAATATAGCAGGTATGACTGATAAAATGTTATTATTGTCTGATACACTGTATAAAATAGGTGAATTAATTCATAACTTGTATATTAAATTAGAACAGAGGAAATCCCCTTGGGTTTGTAATTTTCAGAAGTTTTTTAAAAAATAATTATTTGAGGTTATTTTTTTTGTAATATATGTCACATACCTCAACCTCTAAATTCAAAAGTAGAAAAGAGTTATCAGATGAGTTTAGAAAACGATAATTTTAAGAAACATTCCTGAGACCGGTTATATTTTGTTAACTTGAGAAATATAGGAAGAACATTTTTTTTGGGGGGGGTGTTTTTATTAGCATCTCACATGCCCTTACTGATGTCATGTTTCTCTTACTCTCCTTTACGTTGTTATATCCTTTATGATCTATAATAATCAATAAAAATTCATAATAGTACTCCTCTTCGGAAACATATTATTTTAGGAAGAATCCATGATCAGAAATTTCAACCATTATTTATCTGGTAGGTAAGAATATCAATAAATTTTGCCCACTGTCTTGTCAAATGTTGATATTTCCAAACGTAGAGGTATACAATTCACTTTAAAATGCATTTTGAATTGAAAACAAGATTGTGTTGAAGTCTAGTCATTTCAATTTATATTAGGCCTCCCGTGCATTCTAATTTACTTATAGAAAATATTGTTCATTAAAAACGTCACTTTTTCCATTTGATTTATGCTGAAGCTTCAACTAGTCAAAGATGTCAGTTCTGAAAAGTATTACCATTTTATAATTTCTGTTTACGAGGCTGAATGGATATCCAATTTTAGTAAAATTATCCAACAGTTTTCAAATACCAGCATGAATTTAAAACATAGTTATTATTCCTTGAAAATCAAGTATTGAAATGTACAAGTAACAAAATCTCAGTCAGATCGTAAATGAAATGAACCCACACAAACAACTCTTAAAACTTTCTAACGTACGAATTTGAAATCACTGCCTCAGGGTAGTAGATTCAGTGTCTGCAATATACTTCTTAGGGGAGAATAAGGTGAGCTCTAAGTCACTTTTTGCCTAAGGCTGACCTAATAGTGCTTCTGGCATTTTTTGTTTATTTTTATTTTTTTGAAAATACTTCACTGGGTCCTATTCAAAAAGTGCAGAGTTTGGAAATCTATATAAATTAAAGATGATCTTTTTGTATGTTTGTCTTTTACTAGATCAAGTTAATGTAGTTGGACAGAATTTCACTAAATTAAATAATATGGTAGGAATTGTGTAAGTAGTGCTACTCAAAGTCGTTGCTCTTTGAACTATGTCTTATTGGTCCAGGATGAGGTTAGGAGTTTGCCAGAAATGATAAATCATTCCTTTCTTCTTTGAGAAAGTCTTGGTATATATAAAAAAGTCAGCTGAAATAAAGTGATTTACATTTTTGCACAAGCTCCTAAACTCCTTGTGAATCATAACAAATTTCATGAATCATTATTGATTTTTCCTATTTTTGTTACCCTGTATAAAGGACATTCAGACATTGGCAGTTAAACCTCTAGAGGTGCTATGGTTGAAATGACATAACATGAATTGTAAATTACTTTCAAGAAGGATGGACATATGCAATTTATTAAGACACAATGGAGAACCAAAAATCCCATCATTTTAAAACATAAATCCCAACTTTTAAGAATTGATTAGACCTTGATTAGTAACTGACCATTGATTACATGGACAACTTGAGGCAATGTGTCCTGGGTAAATTGTACAGATTACATTTTGTGTGTGTGTGTGTGTGTGTGTGTGTGTGTGTGTGTGTGTATGTATGTATGTTTCAACCAATGTTTGATTATTCTGTCTAGCAATTCATAGAAGTGTTAACATAAGAAACATCCTGCATGAACCTGTAGAGAATTTTTATAAGAGTTTGTTTGAGACAAACTGATGACATATGGACACATGCCAGGGAACAAGATCTCAAATGCTTCAGAGAGAAACAGTTTTCAGCTTCTTTTCTGCTTTTAAAATTAAGGAGGAAAGGTAGAAGATTACATGGAGGTGGGGGGAAGCAAGACCAGGTTGGATTAGCAAATAGTTCATGAGATGATGTGTGCTCTAGAGAGTGGTTATGGATTTTTTCAGTGGAGTGTTAACCTAGATACACAGACACAATGGACAGGGATTGCTTAAAATGATAACCCTTTTACTAAAAAGTTATATGTTGGGGCCTGACTCCCCACCATGACCTGTCCAGTTAGAAATTTATGATCAGAGAACCTCTTTTTTACCCCTCCTTAACAGTAAGCTGGCTAATTTTAAATCAACTCTCATAATTTTTGCTGTTACAAAATTGATTGATTTCTATAGCTGCATACATATGTTACTGTTTAGGTCTTTAAAATGTTCATAATCTACATGAAATATAAATTATGTGTATGCCTTGGAAAATTATACTGAAAATTAAAACTAAGAAGCATCTAACAGACCATCAAACCTCAGAGGGAAGGCGGGGGGGGGGGGGGAGGGGTGGTGATGGGGTAAGAGATCAACCAAGGACTTGTATGTATGCATATAAGCAAAACCAATGGACACAGACAGTAGGGGGGTGAGGGCATGTGCTGGGGGGTGAGAGCAGCCGGGGAAAGGTCAATGGGGGGAAAAGGAGACATATGTAATACTTTAAACAATAAATAATCTAAATTTAAAAAATAAAAATAAAAAAATGATATTGTACATACAAAAAATAGCCTGTCCCAATTCCCCATAATCTATCAGTTATGTGGAGTGATTTATAAAGCCCCCACTCCATCACAACTATCCTTGGTTGGGATGGGTGGTAATGTTCTTATTTCTATATAAGGGTTTGATCTATGAACATAACGAAGCTATACTTTTGCTAAGTGGCCGCATGGTCTTGAATGAAAGTAGCTCAGGACATTACACATGCAAATAATATGGCATGAAGACATACTATGCAAGCTATGCATACGTAAGTTAAACAAAGGGCATTTGCAACTTTGCATATTCTTATAAAGAAGCATCATTGGGAGAAAGCAGTTTTCATAATTTATCATCCATCAGTCCTAGGTGTTTGGAGGGAAAAGCATGAAGAGACAATACCTTAGGCAACTAGTCTCTCCAAAGAATTTTTCAAGTCTCTACCCTTCTAGACTTTTGCATAGTCCTGATATTTTCTTATTATTTGGGCTAATTTCTGCAGTGAGTGGTTAGTTAAAATCTGTCTCAAAGGCAAAAACAGAACTTAAACCAGTCAAAGACAGCTTTGAGTCTTCTCAGAGATTTATTAGTTTCTTTTTGTTGTTGTTTTGTTGTTAGTATCTGAAACACATCTTTATCTCACTTAAAAAGTTTCTCCAAATTTGACTTAAGAGGAGACATCTAGCAGCTTAGGCTAGTTTCAGTATTTTTCCAATAGCTATTGTCTTAAAAAACTACATTGTTATGCCAGTATTCAATTTCTATTATTTGACATATACCAATACAAATAATGCAAGTAATTGCTCTTTATCAGACTGTCAACAAAGATCCAATACATATGTCACAATTTCCCTTGTTTTTCATCAAATTTTATGTTGTGTGTATTGATCAGATATTGTTTATAAAATTAAATTTAAAGTGTTAAAAATATATCGGCAAATATTTTCACTTAGATGTAATTTTGAAAGAAATATACTTCTCAAAATACCACTTTTTCCTTTGTTTAAAAATTTTATTCACAGCTGATAAAATATTTAGCTAGATTATGAATGTTAGATTGAAAACTAATTAATAAATGTAGATTTAAATTATTATGTTCTATTACTAGTAAAAATGATTTAGTCCACAATGAACATCGGTTTGGTGATATGTTATATCCAGATATAATAAATTAATGACATATATTAAATTATAGGGAAATTACACCTTCAGTTTTGTTATGAAGCTTTTAAAATGCTATTTGTCATAACCTGTCATTCTGTCATTATGTAGCATTTAGTTCATCACCACCAAACCAATATTATATGAAATGTTAAAGGGTCTTCTTTAAGAAGAAGAAAAATATATAAACAATAAAATACAATAAGTATACATCTACCAACAATTGAATCTGAGAAACAAAGTAAATAAGCAGAACAGAAACAGACTCATAAATGGAAAGAATATGTTGATGGTTTCTATATGGGAGGGGGGTCCAGGAGATGGATGATAAAGATGAAGGGATTAAGAAGTAAAAATTGAGCCCTAACCGGTTTGACTCAGTGGATAGAGCGTTGGCCTGCGGACTCATCCCAGGTTCAATTCCTGTCAAGGGCATGTACCTTGGTTGAGGGCACATTTCCAGTAGTGGGTGTGCAGGAGGCAGCTGATTGATGTTCCTCTCTCATCGATGTTTCTAACTCTCTATCCCTCTCCCTTCCTCTCTGTAAAAAAATCAATAAAAATATTTTAAAAAATAAGTAAAAAGTTTTTGTTTTATTCATCAGTTTATGCTGTTCATTATATTCCACAAATGAGTGAGATCATGTGATATTTATACAGATCCAGAGACAGAGCAGCATCAATCAGACCATCAAACCTCAGAGGGAAGGTAGGGGAGGGTGGGGGAAAGGGGGAGAGATCAACCAAAGGACTTATATGCATGCATATAAGCCTAACCAATGGACACAGACACCAGGGGGAGTGAGGGCATGAGTGTGTGTGGGGGGGGAAATGAGGGGATAAGGACATATATGTAATACCTTAATCAATAAAGATAAAATAAATTAGTTAATTAAAAAAGAAGTATAAATTGGTTATTACAGAATAGTCATGGGGATCTAAATTACAGCATAGAGAATATAATCAATAATACTGTAATTACTATGTATGGTGTCAGATGAGTACTAACTGGCTTTATTGGAATGATCTCTTAGTAAGCTGTATAATTTCTAATCACTGGGGTATATCCCTGAAACTAATATAATATTGGATGACAACTGTAATTAAAATAAAAAAAGTCATTTTCAAAACAAGGAATATATATACTAATAAAAGCCTAGTTGGTGTCTCGCCCTTGCATCATCACAAGATGGCCACCCCATGTCATCACAAAGATGGCCCCCACAAGATGGCCACCACAAGATGGCCAGCAGGGGAGGGCAGTTGTGGGCAAACAGGCTGGCAGGGAAGGGCAGTTGGGGGCGACCAAGCCTGCAGGGGAGGGCAGTTGAGGGGGACCAGGTCTGCATGGAAGGGAAGTTAGAGGCAATCAGCCTGTCAGGGAGGGCAGTTGGGAGCGATCAGGCCAGCAGGGGAGCAGTTAGGTGTCAATCAGATCAGCAGGGGAGCAGTTAGGGGCAATCAGGCAGGCAGGTGAGCGGTTAGGAGCCAGCAGTCTGGGATTGTGAGAGGGATGTCAGACTGCCGGAGAGGTCCCAGATTGGAGAGGGTGCAGGCTGGGCTGAGGGACACCCCCCTCAGTGCACAAATTTTGTGTACTGGGCCTCTAGTATATGCTTTTCATTTTGAAGGTTTTTAGATATCTAAAATATATTACTTGTGGTTCCATATTCTTTTATTGCCACTATGAAAAAATTCATATGATTTGATTCAAGTAGGGAATACATATTGCTTATTTGGAAAAATGATGTTTATTCTCATCTCATCCTGAGCACATGGTTTAAATTTAATACACTTCAGAGTTATAATTTTGCACTTATTAAAAGCCTTTATTGTTATTATTAAAGATACTCTGTATAACTGAACAAAACTTTTATTTTATTAAATTATTTACAAAAACAATTATTATTTTTATTTCTTCCCATTAAGGGTTATTTTAGGATTTTTAGAGAGGATGTAGAAGTGTGGGGATATGTGGTTTTGAATAGTTACAAATTGGTAATTTATATGACTGTTCTCTGCTATAGAATATTTTGAAAGTTAATTTATGCTATGTTTTGCATAATTTGTTTTTTGGAGGAAAATTTTGTCAAAATGATTTTTTAAGTTATGCATTCTTTCAACATTAATTTATTCAGTAACTTATCAAATGTCTATGTGGCTTTTGATTACAATGGTTGGACAGAACACCTGGCTTTTTTGGAGCTTTTAACATGGGAGGCACAGTAAACAAAAGCTACTTTCTAAATAAGGAAGTTACATAGTATGATCAAAGATGAAGGGCACAATGGGGGAAAAATAGGTCACGGTGAGAAAAATGAAGATTGCTGGTAAGGGATGGGAGTTAACATTTTAAATAGGAAGCTCAGCGGAGTTATAGTGAAGGTGACATTTGAGCAAAAATATGAAAAGGTGAGAGAGTTTGTCAAGAGCTATCAGCAGTAAGACCACTCCAGACAAAGGGATTGGCTATTGCAAAGGCCTTAAGGTTAGAACATGCCTGGCATGTCTGAGGAATTACTGTGAGTGAGTGAGGAGTACCAGGGAATGAGGTCACAGGGGTTAAGTGAGTGGCTAGATCACTTAAAAGCTTAGATATCATTGTAAAACTCTAGCTTTTATATTTGAAAACTTACTCGTGAATTGAATTTCTGCTAATAGCTGAGAGTTCAAATGTCCATAACTTCAAGACAGAAGAAAAAAAAAAAATCAGGTTTCAATACAGTGACAAATGCTATGAGATCCAAGTGGAGGGAATTATGGGAGCTCAGAAGAAGGCCACCAAAAGCAAACTGATATAATTGGTGACATTCTGTGACTACAGATTGGTTAATATTTTCTAATTTTTTACAGAAATGGATTAACACAGCATATGTATATATATACATTATTGTCTGGGTTTTTTCTCTCAGCATAATTATTTTAAGAATGCCGTAGATGTGTAAATCAATAGCTCATTTTTTTAATTCTGAGAAGTATTATCTTGTATGAATATATCATAATTTTTATCATTGTTGTGTTGATGGGCATTTATATTCTTTTCAAATATTAGTGATTGAAAATAAAGCAGATAAGAAATTCATGTACAGGTTTATGGATGAATATAGGCTTGGTTTTTCTTGAGTAAAATGTCTAGTTTATATAACTGGGACACATTTAACATTTAAAATATTTTTCAAACTATGTTCCAAAGTGGTTGTATGATATTAATGCCATCAGCAGTTTATATCCTGTTGCTTCACAACCTTTTCTTGACCAGGTCTGAACAGCCTTAATAATTTTAGCTATTTAAATAGATATGTAAGCATATCTCATTGTGATTTTAATTTGTATTTATTTTATGTCTAAATGTGAAGCATTAAAACAAATATATATATTTATATATTTTTTTAGAGAGAGAAAAATATCGATGTGAGAGAGAATCATCAGTTGGTTGCCTCCTGAACATGCCCCAACCTGGGATAGAACCCACAACCTGGGTATGTACCCTGACCAGGAATGGAACCTGCCACCTTTTGGTGTACAGGATGATGTTCCAACCAACTGAGCCACACTGGACAGAGCCTGATGCAAGTTTAAATGAGTAAAAGCTTATATTAAACTAGGGGCCCAGTGCACAAATTCGTGCTCCTTGAAAGGAACTGTGGGCCGAGAAACTGCGGTGGGCACAGGGGTGGGTCTCAGCCCATCCTTTGTGCCCCCGCCAGGCCCCTCCCACTGAGGCCCCTGGTCCCGTGCCTGCCTGCAGCCCAGCTCCCGCCGCAGCCACTCCCACATGCTGATGACGCTGGTCCAGCTGGCACCCACTGATGGTGTGGAGCGATTGGGGGAGGCGCCAGCAGTGGGTGCAAGCAGTGGCTGCTGCCCTGATTGCTCCTCAGGAGAAGGGGGAGGTGGGAAAGCCCTGAGGGGCAATTGGGGCTGGCAGCCACTACTCGCACACATTGAAGGTGCTAAGAGATCGGGGCCAGGGCCGGCACCAGGGGCTGGCAGCGGGTGTGAGTGGTGGCTCTGGCACCGGCAGCAAGTGCGAGTGCCAGAAGGGACTGCGGCCTGTGGGAGCAAAGAATTTTTAGTAACCACCAGAGGCTCGCCCCAATGACAGCAACCGATTCCCTGCCTTGGTCTGGCAGCCCAGCTCACCTGCTCCACCATCCTGCCGTGGCCAACACCCACCACGTTCCACGCTCTGCCACCTGCTGTTGATGCCCACCATGTTCTGTGTGCGCCCCTGGTGGTCAGCACATGTCATAGTGACCAGTTGTTCAGTTGTTCTGTAATTAGGTCTATTTGCATATGAGCCTTTTATTATATAGGAAAGGATGGCAAATTATGAAAGCTAAATGAATGACCTAATACTAGTTTATGGAGGAAAAGGTTGGATATTTTCTACAGTTTAGTAGTGGAATTCTTTTACAGAATTTATTTAGAATCCTACACTACTATATTATAATGGGCACTTGTACATTACAATTTCATGTGAAATAAGCTTATTGGGATGACTATGTTTCTTGTTTAAATGAAGAAATAGTCTTGTATTTCATTTAAGGTTGTTTTTTTTCCATAGGAATAAATTACATTGCTAGTTGCAGAATTTTGTTAAATTCCAAATCTGTCACTGAAAAAAAAAACTTTTTCAGAGAGAAATCACTTTATACAAAACACAAAAGTTATGTAACACTCAATTGTAATACCATCCATAGCTCTATGTTACAGTGATACCATCCATGTTAACTCTAAGGCAAATCATTGCCAGATGACTTCCTAACACTGACTGTATAGATGGAATCTAGTTTGACTAAAAGTTTTTATTTTATTGAGGCATAAACAGTTCAGAAAAAAATGTATTTGGAATGAAAGATAATGTTTTAAGAGTTATTCGAAGATCATAAACTACATATTTTCATCTTACTCTCTGCCTAGCACACAGTGCTATCCACATGGCAACCACTACAATACTTAAGCTAATTACCTAGACAACAAAATGTATATTAATAGGAATAAAATGTAGGATTTTTCTGGGACAGTTAACTATGAACTATATTCATTATTTCTAGCAGTTAAAGAGAAACTACCAGTAATATTGATTTTGAAACTACTCCATGTTCATTGATTATAAGAATGCATTGAAAACAAACAAGCAAAAAATAATGTAAAGGAATTAAAAAATAGAGATTGACCCAATATACTCAATGTGTCTTAAAATTATTAGAACCATTTATAACAGAAATTAGTGTTCAGATATTCATTATACAAGCATATTCAGAAAATAAATGTAAAAGAATAATCAATGTGTATGGGAATGAAATCATTCTGACAAAGGACAATTTTTATATAGCTATCACCTAAAACCATTGTTTTGCAATTCAATGCTTTTAATTTTAATTTATAAAAATATAAAAATAATATGTAAGAATAAGTCTATTGGTACCTTGGGACATGCACTCTAGTTGTTTACTGTTCATTGTTTAAAAGTCAACAAGTTTCGCTGAAACCGGTTTGGCTCAGTGGATAGAGCATCAGCCTGCGGACTGAAAGGTCCCAGGTTCGATTCCGGTCAAGGGCATGTACCTTGGTTGCGGGCACATCCCCAGTAGAGGTTGTGCAAGAGGCAGCTGATCGATGTTTTTCTATCATTGATGTTTCTAACTCTCTATCCCTCTCTCTTCCTCTCTGTAAAAAACCAATAGAATATAATATATTAAAAAAAAAGTCAACAAGTTTAGAACCCTAAAAAGCATAGTATTATGGAAAAAAAGGTATCCCTCATTCTTTTCAAAGATAAAGCAGATTACGTTGTATATGCTATATCAGGGGAATAATCTATCTAGTAGTGTTGGTGGAAAAAATGTGACAGATTTTCGTTGTAACTTTAGAACCGTACTTAAGACGAAATATTGTGTTAATAGACTTGAATAGAGTAAAAAACTATTTCTAACTCATTGAAGAGTACCTAGGAAAAACTATAAAAAAGACAAGTGGTAGTGATTCTACTAAAGAAATTATATACAACTAGAGGCCCAATGCACAAAGATTCATGCAAGAATGGGCCTTCCTTCCCCAGGCTGCCAGCACCGCCTTTGCTTCGGCCAGAGCTGCCTTCCCACTTTCCCACGCTGCCCAGAGGCCCCGAGTGGCTGGGGTGGTTCGGAACGTCTGTCCCCGGCCACTCGGCGCCTGTGTATGCAAATCAACCCACCATCTTTGTTGGGTTAATTTGCATACTCACTCCTGATTGGCTGGTGGGCGTCACGAAGGTATGGTCAATTTGCACCTTACTCTCTTATTAGAGTAGATATATTTCAGCAGTTTCCATGTATTTTTCCTAAAAAAGCTATTCTATTTAAATTAAAAAGAGCTCTATTATCTTGCCAATTTAAATAGGAGACATTATTTGTTTTTTAAATTAATCAATAAAATAAGTTAACATATTTTTAGGAAACAGACATGCACACTAAGTTAAAAATAACAGTATTAGCCACCAGCTAAGTCTGGATTCTGCCAGGTGACAAAGGCCATGTGCCACACTGCTCACAGCATGATACAAAGCCATGTCCCCTTGGCACCCACCTTTCCTCTGGATATGTTGTGCTCTATTGTTTAGATATGCACAGATTGTCCTATATAAAGACCTCTGTTTTGTGGGTATATGGGTGAATGCATATTCATTCTCAGAAATGGACATTTTTTAAAGCGAATTGATAATATAATAATTCACCTTAGTCTTGTCATTGATATAACATTGCTTTCTCAAAAGTTTTGGTCCTGGAACTTTAGTTTTCTAAGTTAATTGTAATATAGCAATTATATTGCATATTTCATCAGACATCTTTAAATCTTAGAAAGCATGAGTCATTTTATCAATATACACTTTATGTGCACAACACTAAGGATAGAGCAAAGCAAATTAAATTTAAACAAATTAAATTTGTTTTTTAATTTTTATGTGTACCGTAAGTAGATGACATTGGTTAACATCGAAAACAGTTCTTATGAATCAAAAGAGTGAGTATTCATCTTATTAATACAATACATGGATATTATTTTCAAATTTTACCTTGAAAAACTGTCAAGCATCCATTTAAATTATTCATTTAAACAATATTTCTTGAATATATTAAATGCCTATGATGTGGCAGTAATTTTCTAAGTTCAAGGTACATGGATAATACACAATTTATAAGTTTCCTAGCTCCTTTTGTATTTTGGTTACACTCAAGTACCCCCCCCCATACCTTTATTAAACTTAGACATTAATTTATTATTTTAGAGATATCTTAATGATTTAAGTGCATACTACTGTCATTACTTCCCTTATATTTTTAAATGAATAAAGATTAAATTTCCATTGTTTCACTAATATTTTGTGGGAGACTGATAATAAAAACAGAACAATAAACAAAAAATGCCCACGTTTGACACCTCATTCAGCAAGGGCATTGCTCTATCCTTAGTGTTGTGCACATAAAATGCATATTGATAAAAACTAAGGTTTAAAGATGTCTGATGAAATAAGCATATTACAATTAACTTAGAAAACTAAAGTTCCAGGACCAAAAACTTTGAGAAAGCAATGTTATATCAATGATAAGACTAACGTAAATTATTATATTATCAATTTGCTTTAAGAAATGCCCGTTTCTGAGAATAAATACTTTGAGGGTAGTTAGTGAGAACTACTAAACCAATGATAGCAGGAAATAAATTAGCTAAATGGCATTTTACCGTTAGTCATACCTGGTTATAAAATGTTAAAGAAAATATAAAGCTTAACATGTGATCGTATACCTGCCCTAGATATATAAAAACTAATTGTGTTTTTAAGTATGACATTTTAGAAATTATTCTTTCCTTTTTCTGACTTTCTGAAAAGTAATGATCTTGGTACTTCATCATGTATAATTATTGAAAACCAATTATAACAACAACCTTTCACTCCACCATTAACATTATCTAAAAATATTTATATATTTTTAATAACGTATTTTCTTGTATTATGTAATAGGGCAGATAAAGAGAAAGAAACCTTTTGGCTTTCCCATTGCTTTTATCTTAGTTACAAGCCTCATCTCATAAAATCAATAATAGCACTCATGGGCATGTACTAAGCTGAAACAATACCAATTCTTCTCTTTTAAGCCACCAGTGCCACTGAGTCTTGCTATCACACTGCAGTGTATATCTTCTGGTTCACAATACTTAGTCAGTAATTTCAATTCTATGAGGTTCTCCAGGGACATTTTGAAAACATGGATCTTTTTAAAGGTTGTTATTATGTGACATGAAGCCATTCTACAGCAAATTATTAAATGGTTGGTATTCTTCTATCCGTCTGAATAAGCCATCAATGTGATGATATGCTGAAATTTAAGTGTTAAGTAAAAATGACAAAGTGTGTGGTCAACAACATCCTCTACTAATTGAATACACTAGACAATAAAGATGTTCCCTTCTTCCACACCAGATACAATTCTTTGAGAAATCTATGGACAGCAAGTCTCAGCAGACCTATCTGATATGTATGTATATCCCCATTTAAGTTCTTCCTCATATGGTCATTTTCTAAAGCAAATCCGCGTGTTCCAACCTTAAAACCAACTACATGTAAAACTTTCACTTTCCATAGGTGAATTTTAACTTCTTTACTTACAGAAAACTTATCTCATATGAACCCTTTGATTTTTTCTAATGATATCATTCTTTTCTTTACTCTCATCTTTGTCCATCTTTCAAAACTGAATTCCTCGCCAGTTTTATCATTAATTTTATCACATTGTGTGTGTTTTTTTTTTGTTTGTTTGTTTTTTTAAGAATCTGGAGCAACTATTCCATCAAAATTTCAAGTATTTCCATCCTCACTAGCACTTGACCTTTGCAAGTCTGTTCCAGAATTCCTTTTATCAAATGGGGTGGGGATAAAAAACAAAGTGTACCCTCTTTTAAAACATTATTTTTTACTCCTTCTTGGCATAGCAGACTGTCTCAATATAACAAATTAAAAATGCTATTCCCATTTCCCCACAATTATTCCTTTTAATCCCTCTACATGACGGTTTAAAATCCAATGCAATTAAATTCTTAATGCGGAGAATAATCTTTTAATTTCCAAATTTGCTGGCATTATCTAAGGTTTTATTATGCATATTGTACTTTATTTGGTTTATATCTCTCTGTTCTTCGCTTTGATGCTTGGCTGTTGCTTCATGGGATTTTCCTGGTTTTGTATTATACCAATAGAACATCCAGTGTATATTTCAGTCTTTAAAATCTTCTTCAACTCAAATATTATTTTTAAAAAGATTCATTTTTTTTAAATCTAGCTAATTATCAAATTCATTTTATTCCTCAAGCATTAACTATATTCTCCAGAATTCAATTGTTGGACCTCTTTCTCTATTTTCAATCCGAGAAGTTAGGAATATCCTGTGAATCATCTTGTCCATGCTCTCTTCTAATTTTCTAGTGTCATGCTCTGTATATAACTCTATGCTGCCTACAGAAAGCTCATTTTAACAAAAACACACAAGCAGGTTAACAGTAAATAGATAGGTAAGTATATGCCATGCTAAAACTAATCAAATAAAACTGAAGGAGCTATCATGTTAGACAGAGTACACTTAAGAATAAAGAATATTACTAGGGGAAAGAATGTTATTTATATTGATAAAATTTTAATTAATAGAGAGATATAAACCACACTTTATATTTATGTGCCTATATTCTAGCACTTTAAATATCTGATGAAAAAGCTAATAGAAATTAAATGGGAAATAGACAAATCTACACCTATATTCTGAGGTTTCATCACTGATCTCTTAATAATTAATAAAACAAATAGGAAAAAAATTAGTAAAAATATAAATGTTTTGAACAATTCTATCAACCAGATACACCTAAAGTGACATTGCTAGAGTAGAGTACTCCGCCCAATAAAATAGTTACAAATTATTTCGATCATACAATGCAATTTTTAGAAAAAAGTGAAATTAATATAAAAAATGTATTTTGAAATGTATTTTGAAAATCCCCAAATATTGAAAAGCCAAATAATATCCACACAGGTTCCAGAGAAAACTTAGCTGGTTTGCTCAGTGGGTAGAGTGTCAGCCAGCAGACCGAAGTTCCGGGTTTGATTCAAGTCAAGGGCACATGCCAGGGTTGCAGGCTTAATCCCAAGAAGGGTGGCATGCAGGAGGCAAACAATTTCATCATTGATGTTTCTCTCTCTCTCTCTCTCTCTCTCTCTCTCTCTCTCTCTCTCTCTGAAGCCAGTCCTATATAATAAAAGGCCAATATGCAAATAGACTGAATGGCAGAACAACCGAACAACTGGTCGCTATGATGTGCACTGACCATCAGGTGTGTACGCATAACATGGTGGGTGTCGGCCATGGCGGGATGGTAGAGCAGGTGAGTGGGGTCACCGGACCAAGGCAGGGCACCTGTCCTGTCATTAGAGCAAACCTCTAGTGGTTACTGAAAATTCTTTCTCCCAAGCAAAAATGGTCCCACCAGGCGCTTGCACCTGCTGCCGGCACTGGCCCACTTGCACCCGCAGCCAGCGCCAGAGCCACTGCTCGCACCCACTGCTGGTGCACCGCATCGGCCCCAATCGCTCGCCATCATCAGCAGGTGTGAGCGGTGGCTTTCAGCCCTGATCACCCCTGAGGGCTTCTCTACCTCTCCCTGCTCCTGTGGGGAGATCGGGGCTGGCAGCCGCCTCTCACACCCACTGCCAGAGATGGCCCTGCTCTCACCTGCTGTTGGTGCCAGAGCCGCCACTCACACCCACTGCCAGCACTGGTCCTGCTTGCACTCTCACCTGGCACTGGAGCCGCCACTTGCACCTTCTGCTGGTACCTGGCGCCATCAGCAGGTGTGAGCAGCGACTGCCGGCTCTGATTGCCCCTGAGGGCTTCTCCACCTCCCCCTGCTCCTGAGGGGCGATCAGGCTAGCAGCTGCTGCTCACACCTGCTGACAACCCTGTCCCGCTTGCACCCGCTGCTGGTGTTGACCCCAATTACTCCGTGCCCTCAGGGGGTACAAGCAGGGCCGGTGCTGTCAGCCTGTGGGAGCAGCAGCAGTGGGAGTGGGGCTGCTGGCAGACAGGTGAGAGGGGGCAGTGGTGGGAGGGGTCGGGCAGGGGTGTGGAGGATGGGCCGAAACCCGCCCCTGTGCCTACCGCAGCCTCGTGGCCCACAGTTAAAATATATTTAAAAAAAAAAAAAAGAAAGAAAACTTGGAAAGTATTTTTATGTGAGTGAAAATGAGCACCCAGCATATTAAACTTTTGGGGATTCAGCTAATACAATACTTAGATGAATATTTTTGGCACATATTATAAAAGAGGAAAGTTTCCAAATCAATGAGCTCAGCTTTCATCTTTTAAGAAAATAGAAAGATGAAACATAAACAAATGTTCAGTGTCATAAGTCATCAGGAAAATGCAAATTTAGGAGAGCTAAAATTACAGGAACTGTTCATACCAAGTATTTGTGAAGATGTTGAGAATCTTGGACTTTCTTTTACTGCCGATAGAAATGAAAAATGGCACAACCACTTTGGAAAACAATTTGGCCATTTCTTAATGGGTTAAATATACACCCATTCAAATATCAAATATTTAAAAAATGAAAAACTTGGCATAAAACTAGACAAATAGGTTATAGAAAAATAAACTAAAGATAAGCTAAAAAATTCAAATACATTCATAGGAAGAGGAGTACATATTTTACTGCACTGAGATATAACTATCAAATGCATTAAAATGAAAAAGTTTGCCAATTTTAAAATGTAAACATTCTATATATTTAAACTAACTGAAAATAAATAAAATCACCTTCAAACACCGAAATCAAACTGAAACGGTTTAACCTAATTGTATATTAAAATTAGTAGAGTAAACCACACAGAAAAAAAATTAATGGAAGCTTTTTATATTAATTTGCCTATATTAAACAATAACTTTTATGTAACAAATAGAACAATAATAGGGTAAAAAGGCAAGCCGTAGCCTAGTAAACAATATTCAAAATACAGATGGACAAAAAAGCCAACCTTATGTAAAAATAGTCAGAAAGATAATGTGTAGAAGAGCAATTCTGAATAACAAGCAAATATGTGTAAATAAATGTCAAGTTAGTGAAGAATAACAAATTTCAAATGATATCATTGTACAGTCATCATACTTGCAAAACACCTAAAGTTCTAAAATATAAAGTACTGCAAATAAGAAACCTCAAATGATAATGGTAGGTATATAAAATCAGAAACATATTTGGTAAAAATTGGAAAATATATAATAAATTTTAAGGCACACTCCAAGTTAGCTTTTCAGTATACAATCAAGTTAGCTATACACTGTAGAATGATTTAATAAGAGTAGCAAAACAATGCCTATCAGTAGGGAGATGGAAATATAAAATTTGGGTATACATATATTAGAACTAGAGGCCTGGTGCATGAAAATGCAGGCACTCGGGGGTTGGGGGGGTGTCCCTCAGCCCAGCCTGTGCCCTCTCGCAGTCCAGGACCCCTTGGGGGATGTCCACCTGCCGGCTTAGGCCCACTCCCCAGGGGATCAGGCCTAAGCTGGCAGTCAGACATCCTTAGCGCTGCCAAAGAGGCAGGAGAGGCTCCTGCCACCAACACTGGGCCCGCAGCTATCAGCCTGGCTTGTGGCTGAGCGGAGCTCCCCCTGTGGGAGCACACTGACCACCTGGGGGCAGCTCCTGCATTGAGCGTCTGCCCCCTGGTGGTCAGTGCGCTTCATAGTGACCGGTTGTTCCCTGTTATTCCTCCATTAGGGTCAATTTGCATATTACCCTTTTATTATATAGGATACAATACATGATGCATTAGAGTAAACTAAGCAGATCTGTATGTATTGACATAAAAAAGTATCTTAAAATATGATATTGTGTGTAAAGGAAAGATAGGTGATACCAGAAGTATAAGACATTTATGTGAAATTTAAAATGAAAACTACAGATATGGAACTACAATACAGATATTCTCTGCTATCCATTGGTAGAGAATTATTATGAAACCTTTCCTATGAAAGAGGGTGACGTGAAGAATATTCCCTACTCCCTGAAAGTTTGTGTTATACTACTTCACTTTTACAGAAAGCACCATTAGTATCTGTTTTGCTAACAGAAAGAAATCTGAAGAGGGTTTTTGCTTTTACCAAAAAAGCCCTTACCGTACCCTTTTTGGAAAGTGAGGGTCACTCTAACCCTAAAGCCATGGACAGCAAAAATAACCACTAATTTCTAGTGAGGGAAGGATAGCAATTAGGTAATGCAGTCTGGTATAAATAGAATGAGGATAAAAGTCTGTATTTAATCTTTTTTAACACCTGGCTTTTATGCACATGTGTGTTTGGTACATTACCTTATGCTGTTTTTAAAATTAGAGCAAAAATAAAAATAACTGAAGTTTCATGTGTATCTTTGGGAAGATTATAGAATTCCAAGTTACTTTATGGAGATGTCTTTATAGCACCTAAAAGCTAAAGGGTGAATCTCTTATTATTAAAGCAAAAAACAAAACCTAACAAATGAAATAAATTTTAAATATTCAATGGTATCATACAATTTTATTATCTTGTGGTTCCAACCTCTTTGATGAGTTGTGAAAGCTGTTACTTGTAGTGGTTTCAAAGTTTTTAGCTTTTTTTTCTCTTTCTTTTCTAAATTATATGCCTGATCTGTAAACTTTTCTAATCCTCTTTAAGTATTTTAGGCCTAAAATATCCTTGTTAAAAATTATGCAAATCTTCATTATAAGACTTTACAAAGAACTTATTTGGCTTTTAGCCTATCCTTTTTAATATGACTACTATCCAATAATCCTCACTTGATTGTTTTTCCATTGGGAATTTCTCAGGTCCTTCCAAGTGATGGATGAAGACTCTCCAGGAAATATATGTAAATTAATACATATACATTTTTTAAAAATGTATTAACAAGTAATAATATTCTGGATTTAAAATGTAATATTCTAATCAGTGATTCTAGAATTGAATATCTTTTATTTGTAGAATGCAGTATTTTCTTCTATATCTAATAACCAGTTTAATATAGAAGATAACTTATGTCTTAAATAAATAGTAATGGCATTCATTATGTAGAAAATTTTTAGCAAACCAACATGCAAACTAATATATTAAGTACAACTGTTCAAATAATGGACTATTGAGTAGATATTTTGAAAAGCAGGCTAAGGGAAATTCTGTTCATTGTGTGGTAATCAGGAACAATTATTTAAATATTATTTCCTAACATTATAATTGATTATTTATGTAAAGCATTTTTTTGTGTGTGTTTCAGTCAAGTTTTAGAAAATGAATGAGGTGCTTAGGTTAACATATGTTACATATTTTCCCCATTTAATTAAAAAAACACCCCTCTCCTAATTGCTTTGTGTGTGTGTGTGTGTGTGTGTGTGTGTGTGTGCATTTGTGTAGTAAGTAGTGTGTAGTGCGTAGAACGTGTTGTCAAGATTGGATATAAAAGACTTGTTTATCTATTTAAGGTCATTTTCAGGATACCTCATCATTTTTATTTCATCTGGATTCAATTCATATGTTGAAAAGTGATTTGTAGGTGGTTTTTATGAGTGGTATTTTTTGGATTGTGATTGCAGACTTCTAGATGATTCTTGAAGTCCACATTCTTTTCTTTATGCAGCTATATTACATTTTCTTCCTCTAGTTTTTTTTATGAATTCAAGCCAATATAGTGTGAGTAAAAGTAATTGACATTATTTTCATAAAACCTTTCATGCTTTTCTCTCCACTTGTCAATGGCTGGAATTACAAGGACCCCTAGAATAAATAAACCCCAGTGTATACTTTAATAATTTTGTATTGCAGAAAGAATGACTATTAATAAATGTGTTATGTAACTATATTTGAAGGCTCTAGGGTGGTACTTGAAAATAATTCACAAAGCCCTGGCCGGTGAGGCTCAGTTGCTTGGGCGTTGTTCTGTGCACCAAAATGTTGCTGGCTTGAACCGGGTCAGGGCACATGCCTGGGCTGCAGGCTCAATCCCTGGTAGGAGAGTGTGCAGAAGGCAGCTAATCAATGTTTCACTCTCACATTGATGTTTCTCTCCCTCCCTCTCCCTTTTCCTCTCTAAAAATCAATAAAAATATTTAAAAAAGAAGTCACACAGAAACATACACATACAATTTTTCAGTTATCCTTTATGGAACATTTGAGGAGTATTTGCTTTCATCCACCATTAAAAATGTCACCCTGGCCACTGTGGCTCAATTGGCTGAGCTTTGTCGCATACACCAAAAGGTTGCTGGTTCAATTCCAGGCACAGACCTAATTTGTGGGTTTGGTCCCCCGTTGAGGTATGTGTGGGAGGCAACTGATCAATATTTCTCTCTCAAATTGATGTTTCTCTCTCCCTCTCTAAAATCAATAAAAATATTTTTAAAATGTCTTTTAGAAACACTGGGAATATAGCAAATACAGTCACTAAGGTATTTGAGTGCCAAGTATAGGACTTGATTGTGAAGGGTGCACTGATCTATTTAAGTCTAAATATGTATACTAGAGCCTGGTGCACAAAATTTGTACACAGGTAGGGTCTCTAGGCCTGGCCGGTGATCAGGGCATCTCAGAGCCTTATGGCTGCTGGCCGGGGTCTTCCTTCCAGATGCCGGCCGGGGCCTTCTCTCATTCCATGCCATCTCCTGGTGGTCAGCACGTGTTATAGCAAGAGATCTGTCTCCCAGTCGAACTCCCATGGGGATAATTTGCATATTAGGCCTTTATATGTATAGATATAGTACATATATATTTATATGAAATCATTTATAGGTTGTGGCTCATCCAACTCCATATGTTTTTTTTTTCTTGTGTGTTGATTCAGGCTTCACTATTTCAATTAACTTGGGACACTTTTTAGTCTCATTATCCAGCTATCATGGATCTTCATATCTAACTTCTTATGAACCTAAAACCAAGAGCCACAGACAGCTTCAACACGACTTGCCATAATTAATAGTTTGTTCTAGAAAATTATTTTGTGCATGACAGTGTTCTAATGTTAACTTTAAAGAGCTCTTTTCTCTATCGTTGTTATAGTTTTGTCATGGGGTCACAACAGGTGGCAGATGCACAAGTGGTGATTTCTTATTCCATCCAAATCAGTAATGCAACATATATTTATTATAATTAAGCTTTTTTCTGGCTCACCTTTCTTTCCAGTATTAAATCTTACAATTAAAACTGATAATGAAGCACAACAGACTACAGAATTAATTCAATTACTGTATTAAAATGAAATACTTGAAGTCTTTCTTTTGATTTCCTCCCACTAATTAAATCAAAAGCAATATATAATAACTGTTATGTTACAAAATAACATATTGTTTAGCAGATGTAAAAACTCCTTCTTTTCAAGGCCCTTGAAAAGTAGAATCAAGGCATCATTTGGATAATGACTGGAGAGTGACAGGACTGTAAATCATATGTATTTTATATGTACCCAATCATTGCAATAATAACTGTATAATTTGGTGTGCAGAATCCAAACAGCAGTTCATGGTATGGTAATAGTCATTTTAATCTTTGATGTTTAATCAGATGTTTATAGGAATATAGTCATTTGATGTTTTTATTGTTTATACGAATATGTAATTTCTCCTCATTTTTACTCATTCCCTGATCTGCAGTTAAGTATATTTAATAATCAGTGCTGAAATTCCTTTCTATTGTATGGATTACATTATATGCTGTAGGCACAAAGCAAGAGAAAATAATGGAGCTTTCAAATACTTACGCTTCTTGTCTCCAATGAATGTAAGATAATTGCATTAAGAAAGAGGCAAAATGTTGTGCTTTTATCTAAAGGAAATGGTTATCATTGTCCAACAAAGAATGAAATAAACTATGTAGATAAAGACTCTACCTCGATTCAACATAAATCATGCAAAACTAACACATTTATCCTAAATCTCTTTGAAATTTGAGAATGTATTCTTTGTCTAAATAAAAAAGAGCTGGAAACAGGTTAAGCTGTATTGCATAAAAAGTAGGAAAAATAAGAATCTTTTGTCAACACAAACTGTCCTTAACTTCATCGAGATTATATATATACTAGAGGCCTGATGTATGACATTTGTGCAAGGGGCTCGGCCCCTGCCACCACAGTGGTGGGGGCCTCTTCCTTGGCCTCTGCCTCCACGGTGGCCGCCTCCTTTGCTATATAGCCCCTGCCTGCTGCAGCGGCTGCCTCGGCCCTCTCAGCCCTGGCTTCATCCAGAAGGTCATCCGGAAGGACATCCCGTCTAATTAGCATATTACACTTTTATTATTATAGAATATATATGTGTGTGTGTCATGGCCATGTAATAGACTTAAGGAAAATAATCACACAGATCAAACATGAATTAATTGGATGGTGATTAAACAGAAGCACACTCTTTTATTTATATGTGTCAACATTAAAATGACTTATAGAACAAGTTTACTTATTTATACAAATATTCCAGTATGCATAGTTTTCTATAAGGCACTGAGCTAATCTATGTGTATGTTTATTTAATTCTTATTACAATCTAATATAGTTTTTCAAATGGGGAGCCTATAATTTAGACAGTTTAAGTAACCTACTCAAATGGACCTGCTATTACATGGCCAAGTGAGTAATCAAGTTTGTCTTACTAGTTAACCATTGCTTATGAACATCACTGTGTAATGTAGAAGTCAGAATATAGCCGGACAGATGCAAGCTTACATAAGTGCTTACTACATAAAGGAAGGTCTGACTCTCATAAAATTTGTTACAGTACAATAGAAAATTTCTGTGAAAAACATTATGGATCTCTTCATATGTGTATGTTATGATTCTCTTTGTAAGTATGTATATACTCAAATTAAACATGCATATATTTGAAATAATCTTTTTCATTTATGAAAGCAATTTCTCCCTATTGAAATTTTAAGCCTGCATTTTATACATAAAACCCAAGCTCAAAAAATATTTCATGTAGTCTCACAATTCGCTTCCATTCTCATTTAATATTTATTTCAATTCTTCACAATAAAATGCTAAACAATAATGTACGTTTTTTTTCTGTAACAGGCATTTACTAAATTACAATATTGATATAAAAGAACACTTTACTAAATGTGTGTAACAGTTTTTCTTTGTGTAGAAAAACAAAATGAAAAAGAGTATATCCTTAATCTTGCTGTTTGCTCATAGATGAAGTTACATTTCAGAAAATGCTTTTTTTACTCCACCATCATCTTTGAACTACAAGAATACAAATTTTAGCAATTGCACAACTCATATTATCCTATGAGAAAAACTGTAGTTTGATGGTAATAGACTGGATTTTGGAGTCATACAATGGATCTTAGAGAATTTGTTTACCTCAATTCATCTTAATTTCTTTTTTTGTAAAGGCAAATGTCACTACCTCCCTGATAATTTTATTTTGAATTTTTTCATAAATGCTATTTTTTAAAGTCTTCGCATGTATACAGGCCACAAAGAGTATTAGTCTAATCAAACATTTAAAATCCTGGGTTCTGGATTCAGAAAGAGTACAAATCTCTGTTAATGGCTATTAGTTATGTGATCAGAGGTATACTAATCACTCTAGAGCTCAGTTCCACATCCACACATTGGAATTTCTAAAATTCCCTCTGCATGTGAGTGGCAACTATTGTCTGGGCATGTCATATGTACAGCTCTCAGCATAGTTAGCAATCCTCTGTGTTTCATGGTCATTATTATCAAAAGTCACATTGTTAAGAGCAGCAGAATGAGGAAGGAAGGAGTAGTAAATGCCTAATGTGATATAATGTAGATGATGATAATATATCTGATGAAAATAATTTTTAATACTGAAATTTTTACTTCAAATAATGTATTGTTGTGCTTTCAATGTAATCTTATAAAAAAGAAAAAAAAAGTTTGTTTGTTTGTTTTGCCTAAAGTGAAATACTTGAGATTTTAAAAATATCTACATATAGAAAAAACTGAAGTACATTTCATTTAAACAAACTTGCCTAAGTTACAAGTTTGGAAAAGAAACATAAATATATATATATATATATATATATATATATATATATATATATATATGTGTGTGTGTGTGTGTGTGTGTGTATGTTATTTATTTATATGTAATGTATAATATTAATACATTTGTATGTAAAGCATTTTTATATATAATGGCAGCAAAAATTAGAAATTACCTTAAATGTTATATTAGATGACTCTGTCTTCTTTTACTATGTAAATTGAGTACTACAACCAAAGATTTGAAATCCTCATATCATGCAATCTCTGGTCACATCATTTATACTTAGAATTCTTTTTTTTCCCCCTACTTTCAAGGAAGCACTCATGGTCAAGATATTTAGAAATTGAAGATTCTTAGACAACTATACCAACAGTTCAGGGAATTTGTCCATTTTAGGTTACTGCAATAAACCCATTACTAAGAATAGTACTTGATAACTAGTGCATAGAGTCTATAAATATTTGCCAAATGCCAATGGTGTTCTTATTTCATTGACCCAATCAGTTTTTATCTACCTTTTACCTCATCCCCAACCTAGATCTATGTCCATATCCACTGCTTTGTGTGTCTTTTTGAGCATTTCTTAGAGCATAGCATTTTAAAGTCTAAGACTATCCTCCCATTAGAATGTATCAGGAAACCTCAGAGTCATCTCAGTCATTAAAAATTATTTTCTCATTCCCAGTGGCTTATGATAAGCAGAGATTTTTTTAAAAGTAGGATACCCCCAGAAAAACTCTCATACACTTAATAAAATTCATCAAGAACTTTGTGAGTTGGTTCTAATGCTCTAGGTCAAGCTCACTGAGTTGTACTATTATCTGAAAATGTGTGAAGATTGGAATAAGAATACAGTAATTAGCAATGAAGCCAAGATCTAAGAAAATTGAACCATCTGTCTATTACCACATGCTTTGATGCATTGTCATTGTACTGATGGGAGTATGAGGAGAGCATGGATCAATCAGATAAGACATTTTACAGTATGCTTGCTTTATTGGAGTTGTTAGAAACATAATGCTCATATTTAGTCAGTGAATGTGACATGCATTTTATGAGTAATTACTGGGCAGATAGTAAGGTACATAGTAAAATATTGCCAGAGAAATATAAGGTCACTAGCACACAGATACTTATAGCTGAATTACATATTCTGGATATGTTGAGTATAGTAACATATTTTTTAAACTTGAGAAATAATTTTCTTGATAACACGTGTAGCCATTTGCCATAATTTTATACACAATAATCAGCAAATTAAAATAATTTTTTATTTTTAATGTCTATTTAAAAGCCAGACTCTGTTTTAGATGTTAGGATTACCTCAGTAGACAAAAGGATGATCCCTAAATTTGTGGAGCTTACATCTTAGTGTAAGAGACAGAGTAAGCAATTAACATAATTTCTAAGTAAATTTTATAGTACATTAGGTGACATGTTCAATGGTTATTAATCAAAGGATAAGGAGATAGGGAACAGAAAAAGAAGGAATATAACTCTGTGGGAGTTGGCATATGTGAGGTGATAAGCAATTTAATATTGAGTGGTAAGGGTAGGTCTCAGTGAGAATTTAATATTTGTGTAAATACTTGAATGAAGTGAAGCAGTAAGCCATGTTGCTATCTAGGGGAACAATGTTTTGGAAGGGAGAACATTTCTCATGATCAAGGAATAAAAAATAGGCCAGTAGTTTAGGAGTGGGGTATGTAGTGGATGAGATTAAAAAAAAACACAGACACAAATAAACAAAATACTAATAAAGAATTCAGATCATGCTGGCACTAGATATCACTAAAGGACTTTGACTCTTAACACTGAATGAATCAGGGATCCCAGGGTTCTGTAGAATAACATGATCTCATTTGTATTTAAAATTTATGGCCACCGTGATTGTTGAGTCGACTTTCACGGCATTGACAATAATTATCACATATATTATAAACATTCTTTTACCTTTAATTGTTTTTTTTCTTTATTGATTAAGGTATTACACATGTGTCCTTATCTCTCCATTGCTCCCCCATCCCCCCCACTCATGCCTTCAGCCCCCTGATGTCTGTGTCCATTGCTTAGGCTTATATGCATGCATGCAAGTCCTTTGGTTGATCTCTCTCCCTTACCCCCACCCTCCCCTACCTTCCCTCTGAGGTTTGACGGTCTGTTCAATGCTTCTTTGTCTCTGGATCTGTTTTTTGGTAATCAGTTTATGTTGTTCTTTATATTCCACAAATGAGTGAGATCATGTGATATTTATCTTTCTCTGACTGGCTTATTTCGCTTAGCATAATGCTCTCCAGTTCCATCCATGCTGTTGCAAATGGTAAGAATTCCTTCTTTTTTACTGCATTACCTTTTTTAGAACTATTTTTCCAAAATGATCATGAATTCCAAATTTCTAGGATATTGATGTCTAAATTTTATACACAATTTTTACTCCTCAGACTGGAGGTGTTGGACATGTAGGTAGCAATCCGGAAAAAAAACCCATAATGATTGGTTAAGTGCAAAATATTTCATTCAATCAACAAATATTTTTTAACTTCCTACAAAAGGCTGATACATAAGATACAATAGTGAACAAAACACGAAAATCATTGACCTCAATGTCAGTTACTTTTCAGGATAATCCATTCATCCAGAGAATACATGAAGCCTTTCTTTAAAATCTAGATAACAAACAGAATTGTGCTTATTAAACTGCTCTTTCCATCATATTCTAATTGTAGTGTTTATGAAATTACCATCCAAACATACAGGTACTGAGAGGATAATAAATCAATTACACTCTGCTCACCTTACACAATTCAATCACAGTAATAGTAACTCATGCTATCTTGCATCCACCTACACAGCAGGCTCCGTCCTCACTGGGTGATTCAGTGTGTAGTAAAACCTCTGGTCTTTGCTGATGTCCTCTCATGGAGTCTTGAGTCTCTTTCTGTGCGTGTGCCCTTGACAGTGGGGCACAGTCTCATCTTTGAATCCTCCCATTCCCTGCTCTAGAAATCTGAACAAAAGCAGTTCTACTAGATGTGATTGCATAACTGAAAATTTCCCCACATAATTTGGAGAGTAACTTAAAGTGTTGTAAACAATAAAGTACCTGCAGGTATCAGAAGATGAATCTTTGAGCTTTGACCTCCTCATCTGCAAAACTGAGGTACTCATAAGCTACCTCGCTAAATTATTGTGAGCAGTTTTAAAGATAGAGGTATGGCAGTGCCTTATTAACACTTATTAAGTTTCAATCTTATTAATTAAACTATAGGTATTATTTCAATCAATTGTGACTCAAAATATGAAAAGGTTGAAAGACCTATGTTTTCTAATATAAGCTCCTTCCATGAATTGAATTTATTAATTTTATCAGCTTTAATGATGCTTAGAAAAAATTGTATAGTAATGATTCCCGGCCCAGTTCTAGAACCTGAATCTGCTTCAGCATTCCAATGTATATCTCAATAGCTTTCTCAAAATACCAAATGAAACTTTAAACTGATAGCATAACTATAATGTATAGTTTTTTACATTTATACTTCTTTTTTAAATATACTTTTTAAATCAATGAGCATAAAGTAGATAGAAAACAACTGGACAATGTAATGCTGTTATATGGTAATTATGTTACAAAATAATTTAATTTTTATGATTCTAATGATGACAGAGCTAGCTAGTCTCTATCAGTAAAAAGTATAAAGTACATATGAAGGCAAAAAGGCATATTTCAGTGAATACTTAAAGCGGTTTCAGAAAAGAGAAAATTGAATTAATAATTAATTACTTCTTTCTAAAAGGTCTTTATTTGGCAAGTTCAACAAGCAGATGGCACATCGAGACTGAAACTTATTAAGATATGAAAATTGTGGTTCTCTCTATTGGTTCTACAATATCAGTACAGTTTAGTCCATAAGAGCAGGGTAATTTGTTGAAAAAGAGAGGTGCATGATGATTTATATGGAAATTACCAATATTCTTTTTATAAAAATATTATAAAACCATTATAAAATTTAATATAAAATATATATAACTGTTGTAAAGTGTAAGGCCTAACCCCAAAAGTAAATGAAGGCTATATATTGGTTTGGAACCACATGGAATCACTCCTTTCAGTGAATAATGTATTACTTGTCTTGGGCCCACTAACAATTGAGTAAGATGCTCAATATTTGGTGGGATATTTTGAATTTAAACACATATCCAAAATCTGGAGGTATTAATAGGCCCTCCCTATCAAATAATTGACACAGAATTTAAGCAATGTTTCTTTACCAAAATTAACTGCACGATAGAGCAGTAAACCCTAGTGTTTTTAATTATACTGGGTATAAAACACTTCCATCAGGTTTTTTGGCTTTGAAAAAAAATACTTGGTGATATAATGCTCACTCTAGAACTTCTCAAGGAAACTCCAATCAGTATAGGTCATATAGCTAGGAATATGCCAAATGCAGTGGAAAGGAAAACATCTAAGAAATACATGAACAGATGGCTACATGCTCTGAGGATCATGCTCATCTTCTAACAATTTTGCCATAATGTAATGCGACAGACATAATCAATAAGGACCTTGGTTAATAAATAGAAGGGCTAAAATGGCTGAAAACAAACATTTTAGAAAGCTGTTGCATACCATCCTATCCATGGAAAAACAATTCTCTGACTATTTTAGCTAAGGTTCTGTCACAAGAATTACTTGAAAAAGAATTCACTGACTCATCTGTGATAGCTATGTGGTGACTGAGATAAGCACAGAGATACTGCAATATGGCAGCAGAACTTGTAGAAATTGCTATATTTCTAGACACTAAGATTTGGGGGCTACATAGAGAAAGAGCTAAAGTAGAAAATCTAGATGGTGATATAGAAAATTTTATAAGGTCCTTTGTATTGGTTTCACAGCCTGGCCTCAGACTACAGCTTTTAGAATCCAAACTTGTACTTTCTTCAGTTAAGCATAGAGAAACATGGCTAAAATGAAGGAAGAACTCTTTCCATTTACTCAACTATTGTTTTATATAATATTTTAATTGCATTAATGTTTTAATTCCCATAATGTGTTAATAATGTCCTAAATGTTTGTGCTTGTTACAACAAAATAAATTCGAAATTTCCAATGAGAGGAGAAAATAATAGTATCTGTCTTAAAACAAAACAACAAAAAATCAGGGTACCTCCCATGTGATTGTTTGCTGTCTTTCTCTCATTGTTCAATGAATGTGCATTAAAACTCCCTCCACTCTCCACAGGCAGCCATCTGTGTTCCTGTCTTTAGAAAGTTTTATCTTATAAGTCTTTTCTCATGACACTGCTGACTATTACATAAATCACAGGGACATTCAACCCCTTGGAATGGAATCAGAAACCCATAAAGCTGACTACTGTCAGGACTCATAAAGAGTGCAATTAATAAATTTATTATTTAAGAGTGGAGCTGTTTTTATTCCAAGAATTCATGTAAATTGGAGTGCTAGCCAGAGTGCATACCAAAGCAGCTATGCTGAAATTGTCTTTCAACTTCAGGTTCCCCCATTTCACAGTCATTATGTTTTCTGCTTCATCTCTGCTCCGTCAGCTCTGCTCGCGTCAGGACACATCAGTCATTCATTCAATCACCAAAGGTCCACTTAGTGCCATTTCTGTGTGTGTGATGAACAAGGCAAATCCCTGGCATCATGGAGTGTATCATCTAAATTTTAAAATCCGTTTTTATACTTGAAACCACAAGTGTAGCATTATTTATAAAACTGAAAAGCAAACAGATAGTAACAATTTTAAAGAGAAATAAAATATATGCAAACCCTAGCGGGATTTATCTCAGGGATGCAAAGATGCTCAACATACACAAATACATAAATGCGACACATCACATTAAGAAAATTTAAAAAATAATCATATAAGCATCTCAATGGATGATGAAAAAGCATTTGAAAAATTCAACACCCATTTGTGATTAAAAGAAAAAGAACTCAACAAATTGGGTATAAAAGAAATGTACTTGGATATAATAAAAATCCATATATGGCAAGTCAATAGCTAACATGATACTCAATGGAGAAAGGTTAAAAGCTTTTCCTCTAAGATCGGTAACAAGACAAGTGTGCCCACTCTCACCACTCCTGTTCAACATAACACTGGAAGTTCTAGCCAGTGCAATCCAAATAAGAAAGGGAAAAGTATATCGGGCCTGCATGGCTCAATGTTTGAGGGTTGACCTATGAACCAGGAGGTCAGGTTCAATTCCAGGTCAGGGCCCATGTCCAGGTTGTGGGCTGGATCCCCAGTAGGGGGCCTGCAGGATGCAGCCTTTTGCCTAAAGGATTAAAACTATGGACAAATCATGTAAGCTCAATATTATGACGATTCTCTCTCATCATAGATGTTTATATCTCTCTCTCCTCTCTGAAATAAATGAAAACATATTAAAAATATTTTTAGTATATATATTTTTCACACCTTCTATGGCTTTGTACTTCCTATGACGGAGGCATCCTTTTTTTTGTCATCAGTGAGGCAAATTCCTATGTCCCTTTAAACACAAGAATTGCTTAATTTAAGACAAGCACTCCCACACAGTCTTAGCTGTACCTTGTTTGTATTGTTTGAATGCCTGTGTACATCATTATTATCGCATCGTGCTGTATTTTACTTTGTTTGTTAATGTTTGTTGCATGTGTATTTGTTTATGTGTTTGTGCTGTGAAATGTGAGGTTCTTGAGTTCAGGGACTCTAAGCTAAATCCTTCTTATCCTTTAGAGTTTAAATTAAGTATCAATTCCGTAGGGAGCCCTTCCTTTTTCTCTCAAACCCCAGTTTGTTATTTCTCTTTGTTCTTTGTTAGAACTTCCCTTGTTAGGGAAACTTACAATTTGTATTGTGACTTCAAACCCTTTACAATGTTATATGCCTGGAATAATTACACATTCCTGAGATCTTTATGTGGCATAATATCTGATATCATTTAGAAATATCTTCAAAGCTGACTTTCTTGGACAGGCCTTTTTTGACCACTCAGTTAAAAGATTCCTTCTGAATCACCTCTATCCTTTAATCTGTTGTATTTACTTCAAAGTATGCATCACTATTACCTCCCCCTTCCCTGCCCCACCGCCACCCGCCACAGATATTTAGTTGGCTTCTCCTATTAGGCTCCCATTTATCTGTATCTCCCATTAACATGATTCTCCATCAGGGCCTGGAACTTAGTTTGCCTCATCTTTGATTTTACCACCAATTTAGAGAATAGTGTTCAACTCAGAGCAGTCATGCAATAACTGATTGCTAAATGAGTGAACTGTTTGATTCCTTTATTAGATTCTCAACTTCATGAGGTCAAGGATAATGTCTGTGCCATCCTTCATCCTCAATGACTATTATTTCATAGACACTCATATTACTATAATCCTATATAGTAAAGAGGTAATATGCAAATTGACCCTCATACCCTTGCACAAAATGGCCACCCCCATGTGGTCAAAGATGGCTGGCAGGGGAGGTTAGTTGTGGGCTATCAGGCTGGCAGGGGAGCACAGTTAGGAGCAACCAGGCTGGCAGGAAGGGCAGTTAGGAAGTACCAGGCCTGCAGGGGAGGGCAGGTGGGGGCGATTGAGCTGGCAGAGGAGGGCAGTTGGGGCAATCAGGCTGGCAGGGGAGCAATTAGGCATCAATCAGGTTGGCAGGGGAGTGGTTAGGGGGTGATCAGGCTGGCAGGCAGGCGAGCAGTTGGGAGCCAGCAGTCCCAGCTTGTGAGAAGAATGTCCAACTACCGGTTTAGGCCTGATTCCACAGGGATCGGCCCTAAACCGGCAGTCGGACATCCCCCAATGGGTCCCAGATTGGAGAGGGTGCAGGCTGGGCTGAGGAAACCCCCAGCCAGTGAACGAATTTTGTGCACCGGGCCTCTAGTAATAGAATAAAGGGTTAAAACCATAGAAAATCCATGTAAATTAGATATTATGAAACTTCTAAAATTGGTGCTGGAATTAAATATGAACTGCAATTTTTATTATTTTTTAAATATCATATTTTTACTTGAATGAAAATATTTGCATGGTAAATGGATAGAAAATTATAAAACTAAATCATTCCTTAAAATGAGACTTAAGTAGGCATCACTGACAAGCAAAACTTTCAAAGGCCAAACATCCAAAGGCTTAGAAGGAGAAGTACAAGGGTGAACTGTGCTTCATGGCTCTTTCCTTTATATTTGGCAAGTGGTTTCATTCACAGCTTTCCAGTTCTTCAATTCTTTTGATAAAACCTTCAAAGAATCTCCTATTGATGATAAACGTAACTCCTTAACAGAAGAAATGTTATTGGGAAAATGCTAACATTTTTCCCCCCAATTTGATAAGGACATGGTGAGACTATACTGGATTCAATGGAATAATGCACAAGTAAATATGATATGCAATAATAACTTATTTTAATAGTGGCTTTATAGTATTTTAAATATATCTGTTTACTAAAATATCACAAACAAATTAACAAAACCAAGTAAACAAACAAAAAACAGGGGGCAGAGAGAGTAAATATATAATCCAAAATGTAGCATATGTTTACAGAATATCCATATCCCAAATACAACTATAGACTTCACCAGTGAAAACCATAGTAAATATGTGATTCAGACCTTACTAGTCAAATCATAAATGGGACCTTAATTATAAATTCTTGTATTTGGACCAAGTAAGCCACGGGTGCTGCAGATATGTTATAGAACTGCTATGCCATCCCATCTAGGATGGATCATTCATTCCATTGCTGCCTGGTCCAAGCATTGATTCTGATAAGAACCACTGCCCTGTCATACTTCTTAACCTCACACATATTGATGACACTAATCACTCTTTCATTTCTCTGCAACTGCCACTATTTTAAAATGTGGAAATAGTTGGAACACTTGTGCTGGGAAATTGTAGAAATAAGAAAATAGAGAGATGACCTTGCAAAGTGTTGTGTTATTTCTAAAGATGCATGCATCATAATGTATTTATACCTTAAGGAGTGTTAATAGCACATTCTGACTTTTAGGAGGAGCCATAGGATGTGGGTACTAAGTAATGCACTGAGATTACACTCCAACACTACCTGTCCTCTAGCAATTGGTAATTGCTTCCTCATTTCCCCTCTTATGGGACCAAGAGCAACCTTGGTGGTAAAGCAAGAAGATGAATTGAGGCTCATATACCCTTTAGCACTAAAAATTATCACTCACTTCTGGCTTCCTAAATCTTCTTACTTTACTTATTTACCTTGGCTTTTCCCTGAATTCAGAATATGTGAAAATTCAATATGTCAATAATTATCTGTTTTAATAACAGGAATTTTCCAATATTCTAATCACTCTACCTACCATAAGGCTTCTTAAGTTTTAACAATTATAACCAAAATTTGCTTTGCCTCCTCAGATTGGTACATTGTGATTTAATTTAATTTATTTATTTATTATTTTTTAAATTTTATTTTATTATTGACAGTGTTACAGATGTCTCCTAGTTCTCTCTTCCCTTGTACCCCCCTCCTCCCAGACCCTGCCCCACCCCAGGTTGTTTGTATCCACTGGTTATGCATATACGTATATGAGTTCTTTGGTTAATTTCTTCCCATCTCCTCTCCTCCTCCCACTCCCCCAAATATGCCTGTCTGTTCCATTTACACTGTAATTTTAAAGTGAGGAGAGTTTTGAGTAATGCCACACTCAGTAATCTACTTTACAATTCCAAGTGCTTGGGAGTAGATATGGTGATATTTGTTCCAATAAATCACCACACATTTATTATCATCACACAAGACTTCAAAAGGAAACTTCAATCAAAACCATCCATGTATTTACAACTTCTAAGGATAAAGCCTATATCTATGGGATTTTTTTGTATTTTGGGTAATCATATTTCTGGTGAAAACTAACCAGATTGTCCTCATATGTGTAGGCAATCTAAGTAACACCCTACTGATATTAGAAAGAGATAAAGCTAAGAAGGGATAAAGAGTGATATAAGTATTGCCTAGGTGAAAGAAATCATTGTCATTACATAGTGAATATTTCAAATCAATATTGTATAGCTCCTTTGGGAATACTAAACCAGATATTCAGGTGTGATCTTGTTTATTGTTTAATCCAAAACTTTGATGTATATTAACCTAAAGAGTAGGCTTTTAGAGTTTGAAAAGACTAACAAAAATGACCCAATTTCATGTGTGTTTATATTTATATTTCTGTTTTTGTTATGAAAATCAAAGTGTAACTGTTAGTTTAATATTGTGAAAAGAATAATGCTTATGAACTCTAAGAGTATAACAAATTTTCAGATCATACTGGAAAGAATCCAGGGAACATGTAATTAATTGATTCTCAAATCCTCAGAGAGCTAAAGGATTATCTAGTCTATTGAATACATAGGACCATCATACAGCCTTTCATGTGTGTGGTTAATGAATATTTCCATAAATGGTTGCTAACTAGTCAGCTAGTACAGAGACATTAGGTAGGTCAATTAGACATCTATGTTTAATAAAATGAAACACAAGACTAAATGACACTACTAATAATCCTAAAAAGGGATAAACTATTAAATGATAGTTACAAGTATTAATCAACTTTCTTTCATGCTTATGAATCTTCTATCCTTTCATCCTAGTTGGAGTGGTAGATTGTCCACAATGATTGTGAAAACCTAGCAATGACTTGACAGTGAGTGCCTACCATCAGTAATGATAGGTTAAAATGATTCTGGTTGGTCTTGAATAAATGTGTCAGTTTTTAAAAACATTTCTGTGTGTGTCATAAAAAAGGGAGCAATAGTAAATTCTTATTGTTACTCCATGAGACCAATAAAATTATACTGTCAACAAGAGGCAGTTGACACCATAAGTATAGTTAACTATTTTCAGATACTATACTTGGAAATTAAATTCCAGTATTTCATATGACCTTGAGTTTTTCATAGAAAAGAAGCAATGATATTGTTTACAGTTGAGGGCTCTTCAGTTATGTAGCTATTTTGAACATGTCTATTATGATTTTCTTTTTCTATGTAACAGATTCACTCAGAGATCAATCTGGATTGCAAACCAATTTCTTTTTTGAAAAGGCTAGTTTTATAATATAAAATGGTTTAAAGAAAAATATTTGTATTACAATAATATATTTACATCTGAACAAACCAATAATCTATATATATAAAAGGCTAATATGCAAAGTGTCCCCTCAGGAATTCCACTGGGAGACCAGGAGTTTAATCACTTGCTATGATGTGTGTTTACCACTAGGGGGCAGCGCAGAATGAAGGAAGGCCCCTGCCTAGGGACCCTACCCATGCACGATTTCGTGCACCAGGTCTCTAGTTATTATAATACTGACTCCTACTGTTCAGAGAGATAATTTGAAATCCAGTTATTATGCAGTATGCTTCTAATTTGCTATTTTCTTAATTACCACTGAATTTCTCTAGTGAAAAATGTGAATTTGACAATATGGACAAATTATTATGTTAGGTCACCTACATATTTTTATTACTACAATGATAGTACAGCACATTTTACAAAGTCAATATATTTTACAATGGGGCTATGATACACAAAGCTATAATGTCAGTATGCAGTATGGCATCAATAAATAGAAGTATCCAGAAGTTTGAGTGAGATCTATTAATATTGTATAAGATTATGACAACATGTATTTTCTATATAAAAAATATTTTTAAATTGGAATTATAATTAACAAGTACAGTGTATAAAATTGCAGATAGATTTTAACTGTTCCCATTCAATAAACAAAATGAGATAATTTTTAGTTTGGCTATATTTTGACCTGATTTGTAACCATTTTGTATTAGAGAGAACCTTCCTGAAATAAGGGTTCTTAAACAGATAACCTCTGCTGCAAGCTTTTAAAGAAACTTTTTTTTGGTGGTTTAAAGATAAACTGTTAGATACCAATATATTCTTCTAAATGTCTTATGGTAATAATATGTAAGCCATACATACCAAAGTTACTAAAACACATATGTAAATATACACCAATGTTTAAAAATTATTTTATGACTCCATCATATACTATTTAACAAATTGCTGACAATCTCTCATCATTGATGTTTCTATCTCTCTCTCCCTCTCCCTTCCTCTCTGAAATCAATATAAATATACTTTAAAAAAAGAAAACTAAAGGAAAAGAAAAAGAAAACTTATTTCCCCCAGACTATATACTGCTTACAGAAGACTTAACAGAATTTTTACTTTGATGATAACTGTTATTTCCTATACTTCAGTCTAAACCCTTTGCACTCGCTTGCTTTTTTCGATTCCTTTATTCTACTGCTAACCATGTCGAGTCACACTCGACATACGAGTGCAAAGGGTTTAACCCTGTTGGAAATATTAAATAAGCTAAGAATTAATTTTAAAAAATCTTTATTTCAATGAAAAGGGAGGGGGCTCTCTTTTTCAAAACTGTGCCTTCAGGTGACTCTAATATTCTTTCACTTAGTAAAGATATTTAAGTATTTTTAAAATTACAGGTAATGGTAAAAATTACTCTTCCAGCATACCTCCTTGTATTTTCTACTCCTTCCTTATCACACATAGAGAAAATACATTGAGTCTTAAGAGAACTTAAGGAAACCAAAAGTGGTTTGATGAATTGTCAAACAAGAAATAGCTAAATCAATCAGTGGTTGTGCTAGGAGCTACCATTTTATCTTCTTTGCCCAGGTTTCAGTCAGTCTCTTGCCAAGGCCAATTACCTTGTCCTGGGTTGATGTGCAATTCAAACTTGTTTTCTATTTTGTGAAAATAAATATAATTAGCTTATATTAATCAGATAATCAATGTAAGTTAATGCATTAAATAGTCAATACATTACTATATGAGGAATAAAACGCAAAAACAAGCTAGGCTATTATTGAGTTAAATTACAGTTTACTTAAACCATTGGTCTTTAAACAGGTAGGCTTAGCCCTGGGGGATACAAAGACATTTTCCAAAGATCAGAGTGTATTAACAGTTTTAAGAAATCATAGTCATTGTGAGAGGAGTTAGAACCAGAATTAGGCAGACAGGGTAAGGGGTGAAAGGAAGGAGGAAATATGGATGTGATGGTTAGAGCCAGCTAAAACTGTTACAGGATTCCAGGGAAGGAGAAATAGGGAAACAGACAGCAAAGTTAAAACAAGGCCTAACAGTGTAGGCAATTTGCAGCCAGCTTGTAACTAACAAACCATTATCGTCCCCAGCCAAGGACACAGAGCAAATGGTAAAAAAGAACCCTCCCTAATGAGAGAATGCAGAAAGGAAGGGGGAAAGGGGAGAGGAAAAGAGGGACATTTTACTCCCCAAGCAGAGAAGCCAGCAGTCTCCAGGTTTGGCAAGATAAAGTTCCCAGGTGCTTCTCATGAATTCTGGGAAGGCCACAGCAAAGTTAAAAAAAGGACCTTGAGAATTAATTTGCACCAAAATATTCAGCAGAGGAATTTTGAAGCCTATAGACAGGAGGGTACGTAACACCTCAGACTCCCACCCAACTTGCTCTTCAGATTAGCTGAGAGCCTGTCTTTGCTTTGTAAGCCAGATGTATAGGTTTGCCAGCTTTGCTTTTGTATTTTTTTCTTCAATAAAGATGCATGCTTTAATTGCTTTACTAAATTAGCTTTTCACAACACAGTCAAGGTCTCTCTTATAAATTCATTTATATGAGAAGACAAGGATCCAAGTTGGGGACAGCCCTGTCCTGTAACACCTCTCTGGTGTCTGTGAGAGGTGCCTATAACCATTGGATAGTCATCTTTATGTACTGTGTGCTAGCATTTATTTCCTACTTCCTATTTTGCAAAATGAGTCTTCCGAATTTATAAAACAAAGGTACTCTTACCTGGCATCAATCTTATTATGGTACATGACTCCATGTGTAAAACTTCTATGGAATCAAATAGAAGGGCAAGAGGAAATTTTTTTTTTCCCAAAGAAGACTCCTTTTATAATTGATCATGGCACAGTAAGCCACTCTGGGGTTTAATCTTTCTCTATGTAAGCAAAGTTAGGAATGGGGTATTTGGCCTTGTTAGTATTGGTAAATTAAATATTATACAGAATATGGGCAATGGGAGATCGTACATCTTTCATTTTCTAAGTATTTTAAGTAATAGATGGCCCTTGTGAGAGTGTCGTGAGTGCAAATCAAATAAAGCTTTGATTTTTAAAAAAGTGAATTTCTTTCCAAAAATTTAAACCTAAATTCTTCACCCGTCACTCTATAACTGCTAAAACAGAAAGTACCTTCAAACAGCAAAAGAAATTCAAGTTGTTGGCACTAACACAGTTACCTGTAACAATCTTTTCAAAGCTATCATATTTTTAGGGTTATACTGGACATGACTCAAGGTTAAATGTTTTATACACCTTTTTTTAATTGTAGTATGTTCATTATTTGCAAAGATACTTACAACCTATTTACCCAAATCAAATTATGAAATATTTATTCCAATAACAAACTATTCTCACCTTATTTTACCTCTAAATGTTTAATTGATTCTAACTTCTAGTAACAAAACTATAAAATCAATGCTAGTTGCTAAAAGTATTTCTTTAAAATATATAGACATCTTTCATTAACTAAAATAATTTGATTACGATGTCTAATGATTTAATGGAGTTATAATTGAATATTTTACATTTGATCCTTAAATATTTTTAAAGAATACCAGATTTTAATGTACTCATACCTAAATTACTATGTAAATATTTCTTTCTTTTCCGCATCCAGCATGGCTAGAGAGCGGTCCGGTTCCTGAGTAGGGGCTGCTGGGGATTGAGAAAATGAAAGAAAGAGACAGACACAGAGATAGAAGAAAAAAGCTGAGGCTGGATGGGACGTGGGACAGCTGTCCTCTTATGGGGAGATAGTGACCCAGAGCCAATACAGCGAGTTTATTTTATACATCAAAATACCAGGAAGTTTTACTAAAGCCCAAGACAAAGGAGATTATGTGAATTCTTGTGACTTCTTTGTAATCCTCCCTTCTGGGTGGCCCGGATAATCATATTTGTTCCTGTTGCTTGGCTGGATTTAGATAATGAAACCCATCCCCTGGCACCTGAGCTGAAGGTCAGGCTGACAACATACCTGCCTCTGGCCAAGTGTGTTTCCAGAATGTGGCTCTGCCAATGCCACTGGATTCAGCTGACAATAATTAAAGAAATGCTCATGTGCCTTCCCAGGCGCTCTCTACATTAATAATGTAATAATGTCTTCTAATTGTTATTTAATAAATATTTTATAATTTTATCTATGTATTATAATTGAAAATTCAGCAATGAGAAACAGCACACAGATTTATTAATGTTAATATAACATTACTATATTAGGCCTGTATTAACCATGATTTGACCATAATTAGTAATACAAGACATGTACTTTTCATTGTATTTATAATACTTCATGCAATGAATATAAACAGTATTATCTACTTCAAAAATGAAATCCCTCTTTGTCTGACAGAAGTCAAATAAGGTTGGGCTGATTGGTAAAATATATATCACTTATTTTGCAAATATGGTAATATGGTAGTCCTATTCATTCTATACACTCATTGAGAGAAATATACAGTATACATATAATATTTTGACAAAATATGTAAAATTCAAGGAATGTAAAAATACTTTGTCCAAAAATGTAGTATTGACACAGAGCATTAAAATTAACTTTGAAAAAATATTTCCACAAGACTCTAATCAAATTAGCCAGGAAAGTTGCCATTGACTAAAAGAAAAATGATTACAGGCTTATACTCTTTACTCTTGTTAGAACCTTTAAAGGCATGGAATTAACAAAATTCATAGTTGTAGTTAGTGAGTATAAATCCTTTTGTAGATCAATTGATTGTTAATTTTTTGACTTTAATAAAGAAGAAAAAAACTAACAGGGATATTAGTTTGTATATTATTGTGATAGGTCACTATTTTATGTCTGAATTATAACCTGAGAGGAGTTTAAAACATTTTGAGACTTTTCCTTAACAACCCCGACTCCCTTATAAAATTAAAAATTAGTAATGGAATTGATTAGAAACCCTATCTATACTAACGAAAGGGTAAATTGCTAATTAGGGCAGACATCTTCCTGACATCCATCCAGACAAAGCCACAGCAGCTGCGAGGCCTAGGGCTCAGGCAGCCATGAGCCCAGCGGCCGGCAGTGGCAACAGCAGCAGGGTGATGGAGGTGGCGCCTTCCCCTGATCAGCCCAGTCGCCTCCCACAGAGGGAAGCCAGACTGCAGCTTATGCTCGCTGGGGAGTGGGCCTAAGCTGTCAGTAGGACATCCTCTGAGGGCTCCTGGACTGTGAGATGGGGCAGGCCAGGCTGAGGGACACACACCCCAGGCCTCTAGTCTCATTATAACAATATAAAATTATCCCATGGACTTCAAAAAAATCCCCTTCCTAATTTCATTAATAAATTGTACTTACTATCTAATATTTATAGGCATTTATAATATAATTTTCATTTTACAAAATTATCTATAATAATAAAAGCATAATATGCTAATTAGACCAGACAGCTGAATGACCTTCAGGACATTCTTTTCCAATGACCTTCTGGATGAAGCCAGGACCAAGGCAAGCTGCCACAGCTGTGAGGGCCAAGCCCCTTGCATGAATTTTGTGCACCAGGCCCCTAGTTTATAATAATTCAATAAGCTGGTTTTTGTTTGAATTATTTATAACTTTATAAGTTAAAAGAATGTACCAATTTTATTGTAAAATTGTGATTGTCATTGATAAAAGTTCTGTTACGATAAAATATAATAAACTAGAAAAATTCTGTGGCAAAGGTGAAATGAAAATAAATACTCAAAAAGAATTATGTAAAATTAACTGCTGTTAAAGAAAAGTCTGTTCGCATATACTTTAAGTAAATATTATTATGCTATGGTAAAAGAATGATTTTACAGCTGTGTTTTTAAACATCAATATTGACAATATTCTTAAAATGCCATACTTTTTAAAAAAAAATATTTTCACCAATTTCAGAGAGGAAGGGAGAGGGAGAGAGAGACACACAGAAACATCAATGATGAGAGATAATCATTCATTGGCTGCCTCCTACATGTACCCTACTGGGTATCAAGCCCACAACCTGGGCATGTGCCCTGATCGGGAATGGAACAATGATCTTCTGCTTCATAGGTCAATACTCAACCACTGTGCCACACCAGCTGGCTACATACTTTTGAAGAAATAGAGAACCTACCCTATGCCAGGCACTGGACCATAATCAAGTCATAGCAACACTCAAAATAAAATGCTTATTCTGAAAACTTACATTACATTCTAGTAGGAGGTAGGGTAAACATTTACAAGGCTACTAGAGGCCCAGTGCACAGATTTGTGAACCAGTGGGGTCCCTCAGCCTGGCCTGCGCCCTCTAGCAATCTGGGACCCCTCGGGGGATGTCAGACTGCCAGTTTTGGCTTGATTCCAGTAGTCCAACATCCCCTGAGGGATATAGTAGTGCATGAAGCAGCAGGTGGCTAGGGAGGAGCTCAAGGCCTGGCCTGGTGCTGCTCCACTCCCACCTCATCCTGGCCCCACTGCGCCTGCCACTGCTGCCACTTGGTAGTGCTGCCACAGAGGCTGTTTCAGCTGTGCTTGCCAGCCATCTGGCTCACGTTGGTCAGCTGAGCAGCGCTCCTGCTGTGGGAGCGCACTGATCACCAGGAGCAGCTCCTCCATTGAGCATCTGCCCGTTGGTGGTCAGTGTGTGTCATGGCAACCAGTCAACCGGTAGTTTGGTCATTCAGTCGCTTAGGCTTTTATATATATAAATGGATTATATATATTAATAGATGGATATATATAAGAGAGTAGGGAGGAAGGAAGGGATAATATTGCCACAAATGATTGTAATATTATTATTGCCTGAGTGAATTAATCTATGATTATGGTCATAAATAGTGCTTTATTTATACAATATATCATGTAATAATGAATATAACCAGTTAGTATTGAAAAACTTTAAGATTGACATCTTATTTGCTAACTTGGTAACAAATATATGTCTTGGTGTCTGGTAATACTTTTATATAGTATTCTAAGAGTTGTTTGTAAATTTACTTGATAAGCCTTAAGGAATACAATGCATAGCTTGTTTAATGTAATAGAAATATATAAAATTTTCAGGAATATTATTGTTTATATATTTCTATCACCTCATATAGGTTACTCCTTGGTGGTTTGAAATTCTGTATCACTTTTTCAAAGGAAACTCCTTGTCCTCCATTCCCTTTCTTCTTCCCTGGGGCTGCAAAGCATATATCTTGGTGGTGAGACAGTTTTATCAAATGAATGAAGAACATACCCTAGAGGATAACAGAGCAAGTTAGAAACAATTGGCATGTTATGTTACATTATGTAGTAGAACCACATAACCCTCTTGGAATACTCAGGTCTCTCTACACTGCAGAAGAAGAAAAAATTTTTTATACTGTTTGAGCCATTGCATCTTGGTTTTCCTTTCTACAATAACATAGTCAGTGACAGGTTCCCTTCATTTGATTGATATAGGGAGACAAGCAAGTCTGTTGTTGGTTGATAGATCAGGAATATATTTCAATTTAGAATGAATTGAAAAGTACAGATTGATCAATGTGGGAGAATGACATAATGAAAACCCCATGCATGTTGCATTGCAAAATTCAGTTGTGTACATCAAAAGAATCATATATTTTTCCTATTTTTGAAAGTGTATTTTTGAGACAGGGTAGGAAATGTACCTGGTATATTTATAAACTTATCAGAAATGAAGTTACAAAGCATTGCTCCAGGAGAGATGATTTTTGTCATTCACTATTTTACTGGGAAATTCTACATCATCAAAGCCCTATCATTTTGGTGATATATGATACTAATAAAGCATCATGATGACCATGATGATGTATATGTGAGTCATAATATATCATCAGAATGATACCTCTGAAATGATTTATCAGGATAGTACATCACTATGGTGACATTACATTGATGTTGAAGTAACAGCAGGAATACATCCCTCAGACTTAAAATCCTCATTTTAATAATAAATGCTTTATTTTTATGAATTTATTTTATTGAGAAATGAAGTGTTCTAGTATGTCAGCTTGATAAAAAAAAGAACAAAAGAAATTCAAAATATTAAATCTGTGTATTTGACTACCATGGAAAAGGTACTATCATATAAAGAAAGATTTAAATGTGCAAATCAAATGAACTATTCAATTATTTCTGAAAATATTTCTCTCTTACAATCCAATTAAATATGGTTACAATTTTGTCCCAGATCTCCAATTATTGTTAGTTTTTTTACACATGTAGTAGGTTAAATTACATGTTTTACAATAATAATGTAAAAGAGACTTTATGTTCAATTTCCTTCTTGATAACCATTGAAAAAGTTGTATCTGAACATCAAAACACTGATGTCCAAATGAAATGATCAGCCCCAAGTAATAGGTGAGTGGATATGTTCTCCTACTTCTCTGAGAACTTAAAATCAAACACACAAGCAAAAACAAACACAAAACAAAAATTCATATTATTACTTAATCTGGGGTAGAGTCAGTATGTCATTCAGACAGACAGTAGGATTTAAATTTACCAACTTTCTGAAGTCAATGTACTTATAATCTACTTTCATACATCTTATGGTAGGTGAAAATTTGCTATGTCCTGGAATGCTGTAGGAGTATGCCTGCTAAGACGTTCTGTGGTGGAGGTGCAAGAGCTGGTGTGATATTTCTGGCTTTTGATTGACATGGAGGAAATAGTAACTAAAAGGATTGTGGGCTTAAGTGGTTGCTACTAATTGCTATTGATAAAGGAGTACAGAATATAGGGCAACCTCAGAATGATTAGTCAGAAATGTAAAGGAAAGTGTGGGAGAGTTTCCCTGGCAGTATTTACAGATATTTATCTCTTGAACAAAGAGGACACACAGAGTTGAAGATCAGACAGGGGGCTTACATCTCATACAGCTAAAAATGTCCATCTTGACTCTGGGAATGTAAGAAACATTAAGGCATACATTTGGTAACACCAGCAGCAATCCATTGTAAAATGGACATGGCAGACCTAAGATTGGGCTAGAGCAGATTCAGAGGGCAAAGTGAGCTGAAAATGTGCCTTCATCATAGCCCCACTCAAAAGTAATCCTGGCCCTAGCTGGTTTGACTCAGTGGACGGAGCACTGGCCTGTGGACTGAAGGGTTCCAGGTTGATTCTGGTCAAGGGCACAAGCCCAGGTTGTGGGCTCGATCCCCAGTAGGGGGTATCCAGGAGGCAGCTGATCAATGCTTCTCTCTCATCATTGATGTTTTTATCTCTCTATCGCTCTGCCCTTCCTCTCTGAAATCAATAACACTATATATATTTTTAAAGTAATCCTGAATGATAGCAGTGATGGGAAATCTTCCCATTGGGCAGAACTTTGAGTACAGCTCCTGATCATTTGCTCTGTTTGGAAAGATACATCACTCAAGTCAGGGATAAAGTTAGCCCTGTAGGCAGTGGTAAATGCCTTAGATTATGCAGGAACCTGGAAAGAGCAAAATTAAGGAAAAGACATGGGGAATAAGTATGTTAATAGACAAACTGTATTAGGAAAAATGTGAAAATCTTTTAATTGCACAGTAATATGCACCAGATAGCACTCACTAAAGGGAGGCATACAAATCAATATTTCTACAAGTCTGTTGGATATTTTCAAACGGAAAATTTGCAGGTACCTCAAGTTGTCCAAAAGCAAACACCTCATGCTGCTTTTTAAAATTTGCTTCCTTTCATTACTTATGTCAGTTCATTTGAAACACAATGTTCTAGAATTTGGCGAATTTTATCAGGACAAAGGTCAATCTTCTTGTACATCTTGTGGAAATATTGGGTTGAATGTGAGGGTCATATGGGTTTCTATGTGAAAGAGAGTCTGAAGTAGCAATAAAAGCATTCTAAATCAATTCTGGTATATCCACTCCCTATTACAAAGGTAAAATGAAGAAGTAAAGAACACATACAAATATATGTTTGGATATGAAAGCGATTTTTATCATAGCAATAATTGCTATGATGTTATCAGAGATAATACCTGGTTGAAAATATTGTCCTGAGAATGTAATCTATAAGAACAAAAGGATACTCTTAAACTTTATATGGTTTTTCATGTACTCAAAGAAATATTTGAAAAGTTTGTTTTATTTAAGTAGTTTTCACTAAAGCAAAGAAACTGAAAAGGAATATATATATATATATATATATATATATATATATATATATATATATATTGTGTGTGTGTGTGTGTGTGTGTGTGTGTGAGAGAGAGAGAGAGAGAGAGAGAGAGAGAGAGAGAGAGATACATATTCATCAGCCCCTGGACAATTAATAATGTATGTAATACTTACTCATCAGAGCAGCCTGGTGTAGAAGACAAAGAACCTCAGGTTGGATATACTCTGTATGAGTAGGTCATATTAAATAGTTACATAATATTCATTCATGCAAGATCAGTCATTGAATATTTAAATTGACTAAGACCAGAATCTTATTTTCAGGGAAATTTGAGACTACAATACTATGTAAGGAAACAGATATGAACTAAGAAGATAGTACAGGAAAAAATGTATCAGGATTTGTCTTGCTATATTTAAGATTAAATTTAAAATAATAATAAAAATATATAGCAGAAAGTTAAATAAATTGAGGTAAACAAAGTAAATGTGTGATCTCATTGGGAAATGAAGGTAATTCATTGATGAACTATTTTTGAGTCTTTTCCCTAAAATTACAAATTATAAAAACTGATTTAGTTTATCTGTAAAATTATAATTGACACTTAATTTTATATCACTGTATATTTTATTTTGCTTTTTATTTCAGAAGAAAATACCATAAAAATAATGATTAAACACTAGTAGTGATACTTTTTAAAAATATCAAATTTCTATTTTTATAATTTATTCTTTGAACATATTCTTCTTTACATAAATTTCATATGTATGTATTCTTATCTTAGAATATTGTACAAACACATGACACTATTGACTTGCAAGGAATTAACTGAAAATATACCTTGTTTAGCCTATTATTTTAATGACTTCCATTATTTCAGTGTCATTAGCAATCTTGGAAGCATGTTATTTAATTTTTAAAAGACTAGTTTTAATATTATTTCTATTAGGATATGTCAAATACAGTATTATATTGGAAACATACTCTGGATGTGTTACAGAATTCATATAAAGAGAACAGATGACAACCTCAAGGTCAAAAATCAGGTGTTAATAAGAACAGAGTTTTTCAAAGCTTTCTTAGCTCTTCAGTTGAATCCCTAGATGGCCCAGCCTTGTAAAGGCAGCAAAAAGGGCAAAGAGAGGTTATTGCTTTCAGGGTCTATATATATTGAGGTTCCCTTTATTGTTGATGCTATTTTCAGTTATATCTTATATATCAAAGATAATGGATGACTTTTATTTGCTTTTATTTTTATGTTTTATAGATATATAAAATTATATAATACATATAAATATATAAGTATACAGTTATATGCAGATATGGTTAGGCTTTTTGTGAGTAGAATTTGGAATTACATGAATTATTTATTAAAAACTAAATGATGAATAATTAAATCTATGTACAAGAACATGAAGTCATATCCAGAAATGGCTGATGGGAAAATATGAATATAGTATTTCAAGCTGAGCATAGCATCAGGTTTGAATATCAAACAAATAAATTGACATTGCTTTACAAATTACAGTGAATCTTAATTGCTTTACCAAGTATACATGACACTGTCACCTGGGTAACAAGCTTGTAAGTTATATACAAGAAATTCACATTAGATTGTAGAATTTCCTAATTTCAAAATCATGTAAAAAAAATCAAGTCAATTATTATGTTTAAAACACACGATTATAGAATGTTGTTTGTGTGTGTATCTGTGTCTCTGGGATCATTTATGACAATTCCTGGATTTATAACCCAAGGACAAAAATTGCAGTTGTTTGAAAATTGATTTTAAAGAAATGCTCAGCATCTGTAAGTTTCCACCTTGCAACAGACAATCAGTGACTATTTGTGCAGGCACTGACTGAAACCTAGCAACCTGTGCTTTTGTGATTAATGTCTTATATACCTTATTTTTTGTTTCTTTTGTTTGTTTTTAGAAAGAAAAATCATATAAAGTGGGGTTAATGATCTAAACTTTTGTATCAGAAATATTTTTGTTATAATTTTGATATAATCATAAATGTTACATTTTTACTTAGAAAGAACATTAGCAATTAAGTCCCTAACCCCATGTCATTAAAGCTTGAGCAGACAAAGTTGTCATCTTATTTCAAAAACAATCAGTGGAAAGAAAATGCCAAACTCCTGGTAACAAACTGCAAATGAAACAGAATGAAAGACACAGAAAAACTAAAATAAAATTAGTGTTGATACCGTAGAAATGGTATTATATTTGATTATTATAATACCATTTCTATGGTATTTCTTGATTATTAATTAATGATTCTGCTTTTTGAGGAGAAATAAATTTGATCAACAAAATTTCTCTCATAGGTTTTACAAGAAAAAGTAACAAATAAAATTTACATTGAAAATGACATAGAAAACAAAATCACCATTATTTCCATATTATATTACATTAATTGGTTAGTGAAATTAATAGCAATTTTAACACTTAAAAGGAATGTTTAGTATTAGCACCTGAAATCCCAATGTGAATGAGGTCTTCCATGCAGTGAAAGTGTGAAGTATGCTTGACATGGGAAAGTGTCTCCAAATTCTCTTCCACTGACTACCAAATGCATTTGCTTAGAAAGAATAATAATAGTTTTGGGAAGATTATTTTAAAAATTGTCAAAAAGTTATTTTTACCAAAATCAGGAATTTGCTTACATGTTAATAATAAAAATTATTCTCAAATTTCCATATATTATAACAAATATTAAAGCAATAAATGCTTCTTAGTCACAAAATGAGCATCCCAAGCTAAATGTAACAATGAAGGTTTCTAATAAACTACATTATGCTATAGCAGCTATCTCATGTTTATTATAATGGAAGATTCAAATCAAAACAAAAAAATGGACTTAAACTTACTAATTTGTTCATAATATACTTGTTTTAGAAGAATATTCTTGAAAAATCTAGCTAGTTTTGGAATTTAATTGAAAATAATGGTCACATAGCCTAAAATTTCTTCTTAAATTAACTACTTTTTTCCCCCTTTCCATTATATTTATTGATAAACTTAACTCTTTTTTTAAAGAACAAAATGTACTGTAGCTTAGCTACAGTACATTTTGTTCTTTAAAAAAAAGAGTTAAAGTAATAGTATTCAGAAAATTAATGTTAGCACTTTGGGCAATATGTTTCTGTTTTAATCCTTAGCCTTAATTTTTGTCCTTGATTTCTGTGTCACAAAATTGAGAGGATATAGACAGTGATTAATATAATCTGGAATCTAATTCCTCCTGGATAGTATTGCTTCTACCTCATTGGATTAACTCTTCATGGAAAGATGCAGGTGATTATTTTCTTTAAAAAAAAAAGTAAAGTCAAGGTCAATGAAAGCCTGGTGTATGTATGGATTTTATTTCAGAAATATTATAGTTACATAGCATAACACTTTTATAATATATAGAATAAGAATAATAGAAATTATCCACAGCCAATGAAGGAATTTTATATAAAGTGAATGGTATTAAGAAGCAAAAATTGCCACTTATAAAAATAGTCATGGAGATATAAAGTACAGCATAGGGAATATAGTCAAATATTGTAATAAGCATGTATGGTTCCAGATGGGTACTAGTTTTATACAGTGATCACTTCATAAGATATATAAATGTCTAATCACTATGTTGTACACATGAAACTAATATTATAGTAAATGTCAAATATAATAACAAATCTAAAATATTTTAAATGGAAATAAATAAGTAGCCAAAGAAGAACAGCCTCAAGTTCTTGGTCTTTAGAAACGTTTATACTAAGTATGGCATCAGGCAGAGACACCTTTTTATTCTTTCATATTAAATGCTTATTCCCTGGTACTGCACTTCAGATGGGTTTTGAAGTTATTGCCAGTATGAGTTATTGAAGTTATATTATTATAGCTTTTATAATGTAAGAGCTTAATTAAGCATGTGCATCTTTAGAATCATTATAAAAACATAGTTATACCCGAAACCGGTTTGGCTCAGTGGATAGAGCGTCGGACTGCGGACTCAAGGGTCCCAATTCGATTCCGGTCAAGGGCATGTACCTTGGTTGTGGGCACATCCCCAGTAGGAGGTGTGCAAGAGGCAGCTGATTGATGTTTCTCTTTCATTGGTGTTTCTAGCTGTCTATCCCTCTCCCTTCCTCTCTGTAAAAAATCAATAAAATATATTTTAAAAAAATACTGGAGTCCATCTTTCCGTGTGGCCTATTACAGCTTTCTTTTCTTTGTAATACCGTAATCAATTTTTAACTAGCAATGGCAATGGTATATAAAGAGGTAATGAATTGTATTCTCTTTTTCAACTTGAGATCTATTTAGCATAGCCTTTCAATTTCCTTACAATATTTTCATGACTCACTTGTTTTACTCTAGAATGTTACTTGCTATATGGCCAATGTTATGCAGGGTTATTAGCTGGTACCTGCTCTTTAGCCCACAGTGTTGTTTATAGAGGTATCCCTGCCTTTTTTTGGTGCCCAAATTTTGATAGGTGACACATATTTTGGATATCATTCTTATTGCCAGCCATTAGAAATAAAATCATCTGCATCTTTTTCATGGAGTGGAAGTATGGTAAATTAAAAGAGATATTTTTCTACAATTTAATTCAATATATCCATATACATGTGTATATGTTTACATATATATACACATTGGCTTTAAATAAAAGTCTTAGTAATTATTATTAGTATTTCTTATGGATATATTTATTATTATGAATATCTACAATAGAAAATATTTAAATTAAAATGTATAAACATTTTTATTCATTTTATATAATTAATCCCCATAATAACAAAATTAACTACTATATATATACACATATATGTGAGTATTCATATATATAAATATATATATATATATATATCCTCTCTAATAAAATGGTAATATGCAAATTAACCATCACTCCGCTACATAAGCCACGCCCACCAGCCAAGCCATGCCCACCAGCCAATCAGGGCGAGTATGCAAATTAACCCCAATCCAAGATGGCTACAGCCACAGAGAGCAAGGTTTCCTAGGTAACAGAGCAAGCCAAGCTTTCCATAGCCGTTGCAGGCCTAAGCCTCCACTCAAGCTACAAAGTTTCAATTATAGAAGGTAAACAAATTCAAACAAATGGTGGCAGAATGGAGCTTGAGAGAGCAGGTCAGGGTTGCCGGCCGCAACAGGGGAAGCAAAGCTTTCCGCACACCCTGGCCGGGCCCACCCGCTTAAGGCAACAAAGTTTCAATTGTAGAAGGTGAATTAACTGCCACAGAAATGGCTGCCGCCCCAGGCTACAAAGTTTGAATTGTAGAAGGAAAATAAATTCCAGATACCAGGGCCTCCCCTTGAGTTGCCAGGGGGCGTGGCTGGCCTGCAAACCACCACAGGCCCCTTGCTCAGGCCACCCCACACACCAAGGGAACCCCACCCTGATCAGGGACACCCTTCAGGGCAAACCAGCTTGCCCCCACCGCTGTACCAGGCCTCTATCCTATCTAATAAAAGAGTAATATACAGATTGATCATCACTGCAACACACAATATAGCTGCCCCCATGTGGTCAAAGATCCTGCCCCCATGTGGACACAAGATGGCCACCACAAGATGGCCAGCAGGGGAGGGCAGTTGGGAGGCACCCGGCCTGCAAGGGAAGGCAGTTGGAGGTGATCAACCCTGCAGGAGAGGGCAGTTAGGGATGACCAGGCTGGCAGAGGAGGGAAGTTGGGGGCAGACAGGCTGGCAGGGGAGCAGTTAAGCATCAACCAGGCTGGCAGCGGAGTGGTTAGGGGGTGATCAGGCTGGCAGGCAGAAGCAGTTAGGGGCAATCAGGAAGGCAGGCAGGCAAGCAGTGGGAGCCAGCAGTCCTGGATTGTGAGAGGGATGTCCGACTGCCTGTTTAGGCCAGTCGGACATCCCTCCAGGAGTTGCAGATTGGAGAGGGTACAGGCTGGGCTGAGGGACAACCCCCCGCCATGCACGAATTTCGTGCACCGGGCTTCTAGTATATATATTAGATATTTATAGATAAATATTTATTGAAATATTTATAAACTAGAGATCCAGTGCATAAAAGTCATGCACAGGTAGGGTCCCTAGGCCTGGCTGGCTATCATGGCCAATCTGTGGAGTGACCAGCGGGGAAATTGGGGCTCCCACTTGCACCCACGTTTGCATGGCATCACCTGCTTGCTGGCCCCGTTCCCCCCACCGAAGCTGCTGGTCGCCATCTGTGGGGCAACCAGTGGGGCGAATGGGGCCCCCACCATGGTCCTTCTCTCATCGGGTCCCATCAGCAATGCCTCCCCTGCTGCTTGCTGCCAGGGCCATATCTCGCAGATGTCTGCCATGTTCCACGCTGCCCCCTGGTGGTCAGTACAAGTCTAACTCCTGTTCAGTTGAACTCCCACCCAAGGGTATAATTTGCATATTAGCCTTTTATTATATAGGACTAGAGGCCCAGTGCACGAAATTTGTGCACGGGGAGGGGAGTCCCTCAGCCCATCCTGCACCCTCTCCAAACCGGGACCCCTCAGGGGATGTCCAACTGCCTCTCACAATCCAGGACTGTTGGCTCCTAACCGCTTGCCTGCCTGCCTGCCTGATAGCCCCTAACCACCTCTGCCTGCCTGCCTGATCACCCCTAACTGCTCCCCTACTGGACTCATTGCCCCTAACTGCTCCCCTGCTGGCCTGATCGCCCCTAACTGCCTCTGCCTTGCCCTGCACCCAGGATCCAGGATTCCCTTCTCCGGCTGGTCGCAGGCACCTGGGACCTGGGCTTCCCTCCCGCTGGCTGGCTGCAGGCACCCAGGTCCCGGGCTGGCTTCGCCCCGGTGGCTGCAGCCACAGGGGATTTGGGCGGGTGGCTTTGCCGGGGCCACAGCCACAGGCACTGGACCCTGGGACTGCGGGGCAGGTGGCTTGTTCCTCTCCTGGGCCACAGGCGCAGATACATATTAATATATGTATCTTTGAACATCTGACTGACAACCATGAATATTACAATGAGGTTTTCTTTTCATTGTGCATGTGTTTGTGTGTATGTGTGTTTTCCTAATCATATTTTAAGTGTTGTTGTTGTTTCTATTCACTAGCCAAGGAGTACTACTTAAATTATCATGAGATAATGAGAAAAAGATACTAACTTTATATTGCACAAAATAATTCTTTCCAGGCAAAATCCAATATTATCTTGTCACCTTGGAGAAATTGAGGGAGTTTTTGTTTGTTTTTGTTTGTTTGTTTGTTTTTTTACAGTATAAACAGAGAAAATTGAGCAATAACTGAGCCAGTACTTCACACACAGAACTATAAGCATGCCCAGGTTAAATAAACCTAGGCCATAGCACTCACTACTATATTCATATTTTGAGTAGTACTTAATTTTAGCAAAACAGCACTTTAATAAAAATAGTTTTAAAATATATTTATTGTGTTGTTCAATTTTTATTTAAAATTGCATTACTCTTATTTTTGAATAAATGTAATAAACATTAAAAATTTATTTCTACATTTATGTGTACACATTTAAGTAGTATTATAATACAAACCTTCTACCTAAACATCTAGTTAATGCATTTTACTTTAAAAGTTAACAAATAAAAAAAAAAGTTAAATAATAATCAAATGTTGAAAAAATATTTATATATTAAATACATATGTTAAAGTGAAAGAGAAATTATATCTTAATGTAATATAAGTATTTGATATGAAATGTATTGACATTTAATGTTAGGTATTATATTAGGCTTATGTAGAAATAGAGAAATGACAATATTTAAATTTTATTGTGGTCTTAATTTTCTATGTATTAAAATATAAACTATACTATAACAATTTCTGTTTCTAATTTTTTAACTTAATTACTTTTCTGTGAACTTGGCTTTCCTCTAAAGTTATTGGCAAGTTTATAGAATAAAAGTATGTAAAGGCTTAACATAAATAAGTGAAAACATTTTTAAATTAGTAACCTTTGTTAAACTTATCAAATGTGATATTACAACTTTAGCCTTTCACCTTGGCCATTTTGCTTAGAGGTTAGAATGTCAGCCCATGCACCTAAGGGTTGCAGATTCAATTCCCAGTCAAGGGCACATACCTGGATTGGAGGTTCAGTCCCTAGCTCTGGTGGGGGCATACGCGGGAGGCAATCAATAAATGTGTGTGTCTCTTCTCTTCTTCTCTCTCTCTCTCCCTCTCTCTCCCCCTCCTCCCTCCCTTCCACTCTGTGAGGATTAACAAAAATAAAATAAAATTGAAGCCTAAACATTAGTGTTGAGCTTGAAGTTTAATTTCTTTATATATTATACTTAGTAGTCTAGTAAAAATCCAGAGGTGGATAATATGAAAAAGTATTGAGATTCAACTAGAAAATGTCCTCACTTCAGGCAAGTAGAGTTTATTTTAATGAAATTAAGTCAATGAAAATAGAGTAGATATTACTGTTTTATAGGAAGTGTTACAGAATTAATATGGTCTCCTAGTCTGATAAATGACTAATGGATGGAACTAGCTTGCAAAAGAAATCACACTAAGATCTTATTAAACATTGTTAAAAACTTAAAGTGAAAGGACATCGATTTTAAATTAATATACACTGAGTGGCCAGATTATTATGATCTCTGAATGCATAATAATCTGGCCACTCAGTATATATATGCAGGCTCGATCCCCAACTCCATCAGGGCACGTGCAAGAGAAAACCAATTGATGTATCTCTCTCACATGTACATTAAAATCAATGGAAAAAAATATCCTCAGGTGAGGATTAATAATAACAACAAAAAGAATAGGGGAGAAGTAAGAGGGGTAAAAAAAAGTAAAACTAATGTAAAGAATTACAGAAAATAATAATAAATTGAAAAAATATTTCCAATGTAATTTTATATGGTATGGAAGGAATATACATTGAGATGTTTTTTATTTCTCAAAATAAATTACATTTTTCAGTTCTAGGGAAGCAAGGAATCTCACATTTACTTACTGATATATGCCATACAGTAATACATATTAATAGAATTAATTTTGAAGGAAAAGATCTAAAACAGTAAAGTTCTGAAAAACCAGTACCTAACACATAGCTAGTTCACAGTAATTTTAGCACTTTCTCTTCTTTACTTCTCCTCTTCCAACCCAATATTATGATGTCAGTTTAAGATAAGGGACTTTTCCATTGCATATGACAAATTATTTATTTTAGTATTATTATATGCAAACAATATGAACACTTTATGAAAATGCATGGGTTCTGAAACCTATGAACGCTTACCTGAAAGCCTGTACAAAAGTAGAAGACAAAGATGCGGAAAATTGATACGTAATGTTTATCCTTAGTGAGAATAGAGTCATTGTTAAGCTAACTATGTGACCAAATTACCCCTGAACAATGCTTTTCAAAGGATTGGGAGTGGTTTCTCAAAGTTGAGAATTCTTGCATGACATGACAAAGAGTACTAATCTGACAGTGTAGAACACATGCAAATAGTGAAAAAGCAATAAAATATTTTTAAATAGATTTTATTTATTTTTTACAGAGAGGAAGAGAGAGGGATAGAGAGTTAGAAACATCGATGAGAGAGAAACATCGATCAGCTGCCTCTTGCACACCCCCTACTGGGGATGTGCCCGCAACCAAGGTAAATGCCCTTGACCGGAATCGAACCCGGGACCCTTGAGTCTGCAGGCCGACGCTCTATCCACTGAGCCAAACCGATTTCGGCAGCAATAAAATATTAATGGTCTAAAAAAGAAAAAAACAATAGGGTTTTGACAGAAAATTATTCTAATAGGAAAGAAGGTTATAAACACCCAGTAAAATAAAGTACCGGACATTATGAGTATAGGAAGGAACTACCTGATTATATGCCAAGACTAAAAAGACAAACAGTACACATTTTGTGGAGAATCACGTGTTGATGATCTCATCTTACTTCATCATACTTTCTGGCTTCCTTGTCCTTCTCCTTTAAGCATATTCCCTAATCTTCTATTTAACTCACAGTCCAGCTCCTATGTAAGTTTCAGATTCACAGGAAGTGTATTTGGGTACAGAGTAGGATATATGCTACAAAGAACTATACCTTGAGGCAGGCGTCCTCAAACTACGGCCCGCGGGCCACATGCGGGTGTTTTTGCTGTTTTGTTTTTTTTACTTCAAAATAAGATATGTGCAGTGTGCATAGGAATTTGTTCATAGTTTTTTTTAAACTATAGTCCGGCCCTCCAACGGTCTGAGGGACAGTGAACTGGCCCCCTGTTTAAAAAGTTTGAGGACCCCTACCTTGAGGTGAGGACAAGATAAGCTCAGTGCCCAGGTGAAGCAGCTGGTTGATTGGGAAGACAAAAATGTTTCTAAAGGGGGAAAGAAAGCACTAAGTCAATGTCAACAAAAGCCTTGAACAAATTCTTGCCTGCTAAGTGTAAAAAAAGAAAAAAGATGTAACATGTCTGGGAAGTATAACGAAGTGAAGTAAGGAAAGACAGGATGGCCATAAAAGAAAGTAAAGATGGTGCTGCTTTCACATGTTGGACACATCCTGTCAAATATAAGAGGAGAATGATCAATTGTTTTCATTCTCACTTTTAATGCTCACATTTAATTACTTGCTTTTTCAGAGTCTATATGCGCCTTACTACAGATATAGAGGCTGAAAATAGCATCCTTTTCTTTCTTTTGCTCAGTGATTCTGTGCATCATGCATGTGACAGGAACTCAGCTGAGAACTCTACACTTGGGGCCGCATGCAACTTTTGTCGGGTAAAAGCTGCTTTGACTTAACTTTATACTGCAGTCACTGCGGTTGGTAATCTTGCTTGGTAAGTAAGTTTGTATCTTTTTTTGCAATTTTACAATATCATACAACTGCCTATTTTTATGTCTATCTCATTCTCTTCACTAAGAGTTTCTAGAAATTTAGACACTTTCTTATTCATCTATTTAAATTCTCAGAGAACTGGCACAACGCAGGAACTGTAAAATAAAATGGCTCCAGGCTCACAAAAAAGAAAGGGGTCCACACATACCATGTAAATGATACAGGGCTTCATGTGGGGACATGTGCTCCATAGAGCTCACTTTTCTGCACAGCGTATGAGGGCACAGCGAGTCTTGAGTGTTAAAACGTACAAGTGTGTTAAGAATAAATGTGCTTAACATAAGCCTCTCTGGTGTCAATAGCTGGGGGGGGAAAAACAATCAAATAAACCAATGTTTCCAAACCATGACTAGAATATTTACTTTCTCCCGTGCAAGAGAAACACAAATCCTCACCAAGGAGAGAAATGATCCTTTATAATAAAGAGCTAATATGCTAATTAGACCAGACAGCAGAACAACCTTCTGGAACGACCTTCTGGAAGGACCTTTCAAATGACCAGTGGGTGGGGGAAGGGGCCGCGGGGCCATGAGGCAGCTGGGGCCGTGAGGGCCACGGCAGCCGGGGCTGTGAGGGCCTACCCTTGTACGAATTTCGTGCATCGGGCCCCTAGTTTAAAATAAATGAGAATATGGCATTGGAAACTGTCATTTGACTACAAAAGGGAAATGTCTGTTTGTGTGGTGGAATGACAGTACAACATTAAGAGATGGGAGAGGTTCTCAGACAGGGTGACATCCTGTCCCAGCCACCTGGTGGTTTTCCTGCAGCTGCAGACAATGGGACCCAAGAACAAGACGACCTATGCATGCTGGAGAAGGGGGTTTGGTTTAACCAATAAAATGTCCCCAAACGAACATCTTTATGTGCGTACTTACTTTATCAGCAGCTTTAAAATGGTTTTTTCACTATTACCTAATAACAAATTAAGTGACAATATCAGAAGTAAATGATATAGTTTCCCACAGAGACTGACAGATATGGAAATGGAACAAAGAGGCCCCCAAATGAGTATTTATTAATTATTATTATATTAGAAAAAAACTGTCCTGGTTTTATTAACTCTACATTTATGATTAACTCCAAGTCCTTTCTTTCATCTGAAATATCTTAATGTGTGTGTAAATACAATACAGGCAACAACACATATATGTTGGAAAATGGCCACTAGACAGCTGTTGGTAAGTTCTTGCGTAGCATAGGGTAAGTCTTCAATCAGTGTGTGCTGTTTGTATGAGCACGGCTAATAAAAATGTATTTTGTATCCATCTATTCCAAATTAAATAATAAAGTAAAATGCCAACTTGGAAATAATTTTATCATCCCAGCCACTGGTCTAATGTAATATTTTCATGATGTTGTATAGCCTTTGTTCTATGTTGAAATTAAAAAAAAAAAGATAAAGTATACATGAAAGACAAAAGGCTGCATAGCACTCTTTGAAATGTGTATCGGGCTTTCATTGAGCTATGAGGAAAGCGGTCTCTAGTGATGCTACAAATGTCTTTTTAAAAGGTGGCTGACACTGTCAGGTGTAATAGTGGAGAAATCTATGTAATCTTGTTTGATGTTAAATCCAAGGGCAAAGTCTAGATTCCATCGCCCAGAGCAGGACTGTTAAATGAATAGGAGGCTTCTATTTCTAGGTCTGTCTCTCAGGGAATTTTTGAAAGAATGACCAAATATGATTTTTAAAAATCTACTTAAATGAAAATAGTATGTGTTGTTGTTTTTTTGGGGGTAATTGTTGATATGGGGAATTCAAATCCATTAGAAAAAAATATATATACTTTGCATTATATAATCACTAAATTAGCATTTATAACACTTAAACAGGGTTAGAGAATAAAAAATATTGTGGAAGTCTAGACTATAACTCAAAAGCAAGACCTTAAGAGATTGACATGTGAAGTCCTTGTGCATTTATTGAAGTTTCTGAGGAAAGTGATTTGTAATAATTTCTCACTGATTATCTGAGCATAAAGGTGACCTGGAACAAAATCTAATAACAAAAACTAAATAAGTTGACGAGAACAAATCAATGGTACTTTTAATTATATGAATTAGGTTTGTTAATATATGGCATCATAAAATGCACAAAATGCAAATACATAATTTGTACAATGTGAATAAAGAAATGCACTTTTTCTCTATCAAATAACAAGGGCACTTCTAGAGGTACAGAAAGAAATGATTTGTATATTTTTCTACAATGCCTCTAGCTGCAACCAAGAAACTCAAATCATTTTCTTTGTTTTATTCCTCATTGCCTTGCCTATAAGAGATATCAGTACCTAAAATAACTGCAAAACTTTAAAAATACAGTAAATTTAAGGGATAATCTAACAGCAAGGGCAAATGGTCAATGTAGACATGAAAAAGCAGCAAGGTTAGATAGAGATTACTATATATTTCAGTGTCAAGTATAGTCAGTTCAATAAACAATACAACAAATATGAAATCTACAATGTCAACTAGAGATAGAGGCTGGGGATATTATAGACTGACATTACTGTAATTAAGGAATGAAAAAAAATAGCAGCATTTCAGGACATAACAAAGTACACCATCTGTGCCTGCCAACTCTAAATATTAAATATGGAAAAAGGAAAGACAAACAAAGCTAATATAAGCATCGAGTCATTTTGCAAATTCATAAAGAATCAAAGAAAATCAAAGAATCATTATAACCTCTAAATGCTTCTAAGGGTAATTTGTTGATAAAAGAAGCTGGCATCACTTCATAATTTACAAAGGGAGATAGAAGACAGATGTCAGTAGCAGATGTACATGTCCCAGAAAAGGGAAGAAGGAATGCTGAAGCAAATCAGGATCATTTGCAAAATAGAGATAAATAAACTGGGGGAAATATTAAGATTGAAAAGAAAAAAAAAACACACACCACTTGTTTTACAGAGTTGGCTTTGTTGTCCTACCAAGTCAATACAAATCTGTAGGTCATCATATACCTCTCAACTTTGGAAGTGGAGTGGCATGGATTGAATAGACAAGTTTTTGCTGCCCTACTTCATGTGTAGCACTATGCCAGGCCAGGAAGATACAACTAGATAAAGGAGACCACTAGCTGCAGAGACCTCAAGAGAGGATGAAATACAAAGTACACAGGTGGGCATACAAGTCAGAGTGTGTTGATAAATTCCTCAGGAGACGGTGAAACAAGAGGGATTCCTACATTTATCAATCATCCATTAGCTCAACATTCATTCACCATCCATCCATTCCTCTACTAATCATTGAGAACCTATTCTAATTATAGCCTCAAACACAATATGGTTGAAGCTATTTTAGAGGCCAAGAAGACATAATAAAAAGATAATTAATTTCAAATAAGAGCTCTTTATTGGATTTGAAAAAAACACAGGATCTGTCTTTATTTAAATGCATGGGTAGAAATTTGATTTGCCTAATTATGTCCTGAGTACTTCAAAGAGTAAGATGAGAGAAATAGGACTTGTATTTCCTTCCATTATTCTATATATATACATATGAACACACATAACTAATACTTTATTATATAAAGATGCTCATATGTGTACCACAAATGACTATATGCATAATATATATTGTATATATGTGTGTATATGTATAAACTATAGGTGGAAGATATTCATTCTTAGATTCAACAGTAAAGTTGACCATACACAGATGAACATAGATAACTTGGCTGAAAAAGTGATCAAAAATCAGCAATAAAACTGATCACAACTTAAATAAAAATATATATTTATACATATATGTACACACGCACTTATTTTGCTATTACAACTCATATTTTGTCATTTACAAAAAGAAGGTAAATTGCAAGGCTGAGACAGATTTTAAAAACTGGTAATATTGATCACATGTGCCCTCTCTTCTTCATGCACGGTGTGTGTGTGTGTGTGTGAGTGTGTGTGTGTGTGTCCCTCAGCCCAGCCTGTACCCTCTCCAATCTGGGACCCCTTGAGAGATGTCCAACTGCCTGTTTAGGCCCAATCCCAATGGGACATCCCTCTCACAATCCAGGAATGCTGGCTCCCAACCACTCACCTGCATGCCAGCCTGATCACCCCCTAACCACTCCCCTGCCAGCCTGATTGATGCCTAACTGCTCCCCTGCCAGCCCAATTGCCCCTAACTGCCCTCCCCTGCTAGCTTGGTCACCCCTAACTGCCCTCCCCTGCTGGCCCGGTCACCCCTAACTGTCCACCCTTGCCAGCCTGATCGCCCCTAACTGCCCTCCCCTTCTGGCCCGATTGGCCCAACTGCCCTCCCCTGTTGGCCTGGTCCCCCCCAACTGCCTTCCCCTGCTGGCCTGATCATCCACAACTTCCCTCCCCTGCTGGCCATCTTGTGGCGGCCATTTTGTGTCTACATAGGGGTGGCCATCTTGTGTGTTGGAGTGATGGTCAATTTGCATATTACCTTTTTATTATATAGGATACACACCCGTGTATCTATATATCATATTGAAATGAACAAATTAAATAGTTCATATATTGCATACCTTCCTCCTCTGAGACTACTTTTCATGGGTGTCCACAGGTTTACATGCAGGTATGTTCAAGTGAACTCATGGATACAAACATATCCACACAAGTTTACATAAATATATTATGTATTCACACACACTAATGGATTTCTTAAAATTTACATCATAATAGTTCATGGGTATAGTTTTAGCAGAGGATTGGTGTAGCTGGGAACTATTTTTTCTCTAATCATATATGCAATGGCAGCCACGATGTTAAAAGATTTTTTCTGTCTCCAGGTGAAAATTCTGATATAGTGACATGCACAAGATGATGTCTAGAAAGGAGAAATCTATTTTTTTGTTGTTTGCTGAAATGATGGTTCTGTTTAATAATGAGAACTACAAGTTGGAACCCTGCAATGAATACCTCCAGGGCTCTTAGATAGAGTGGGAAGTCTACCTCCCTAAATGTAGTTGAGGGTAAGTTGTTCATAAATGCATTCTGTGTACCTAAAGTAGGATTTCACACAAGCAAGAGCCTTCAAGTGATGCACTAAACAAATGTTATTGAAGAATCAACTACATCACTTCTGAGACAAAGACATTTTTTTCCAGACACTTACATGTGTTGTGTCATTGGGTGCTACATTAGTAATCTGGGGAGGAAAAGGCAATAACAATTTGCAAAACATGGTAGGGATCATTTCCTTCATGTTTTGAACCAAAAGGAGTAAATTTAAAATTATGTAAAGGTCTATGAAACTAGCTACTGTGGATATAATAGCAACAATCAGCTTATTATTGCTTTTACTGATGGCCCCAAAATATTTGGCCTGAATAAACATCTGACATTAATAGTTCCCTTTTCCCCCTACTACTATTTTAAAAAATGAAACCTGTCTTCACTACCCCACATGAATCAGTCTGAGGCTCCTATTCTTCCCATCAGCATTGCTCTAGATTTTATCATCACCACTACTGTGGATTCTGTCTACAGAAGAAAATCTAGTAAACAGAGAGTTGCTACTCCCATTGGCTGACAGGCAAGGCTGTGACACAAATGATAAAATTTCCCAATTCCTTACCAATCATGAGAAGTGAGGGAAGGGAAAGGGTGGTGGTGATAAGGGTTGGGCATCAGAATTCAATTATTTTAGAAAAGGTTTTGTCCATAGTTAGCACCACCAGTTTTAAGCTTCAAGTACACAATGGTTATAAAATGTGTTTGCTAACAAGAATGAGAATCCAAACTTTAAAAAGTTGGATTAGAGGACTGACAACTCAGAAAAATGAGAGAGAACCTATATCCACAAGGCAACATTGGAGAGACAAGAGTTGACGATGGCTCCTAATATAAGGTGACAGGAGAAGATTTGACTTTGGGTGGTGGGCACACAGTGCAATATACAGATCTTGTAACATAGAAACCCACACCTGAAACCTATATGTGCATGTTGACCAATGTCACCCCAATTCATTTAATTAATAAATAATAAAATAAATAAAAAAGAAGACTTAAGAAGTCTATGTATTTGTGCATGTATGTGTATATTATTATTTTTTCCTGAATGAGATGATCAATTTGGAGATTTCCCCTCCATTTTTCCAACAGAGTATACTCTTATCACTGGAATAGATGTGAAAGGTACCCTAAGGTGTGAGCAGTATGTGTCCATATTTGAAGTCCTTGTATCTTGCTTAGCTCTGATCCCATGGTGGAATATATTCTAAAATTCCTAGTAATCAATGCACATGCTCTTAAATTGGCCTTTGCCTAAACTACAAAACTTAATCGTAGTTAATGCTTCAATAATGTAGTTCTGAAGCAAAATCTTATGAATGACAAAATCATTACTCATTTACATAATTCTTTAAGGTGACTTTTTTTTTTTACATAAACACAGTGTAACCACAGGGATGACAAAATAATTGACACGTTATTTTGAAAATGGAAATTATTATGTTGAGCTTAATGTCCATTAAATGTTGATTCTAAATTTAAAGTCCTTTTGGTGAAAATTACATCAAGTGTCTAAAAAGCCATTTCATTTCTGCATGTAATGCAAATATAAGTATTTTATATATTTTTGATATTTCCTAAATACTTACAGATTTTACTGTTTGTTTCTTTGAAAGATGAATCAAACTTAACAGTAATTAATATTTTGTTTGCATGTACCTGCAAATAATAAGCTCTCAAATATTAGGCTATTGATAGAATTATTACTTTTATATTTCTAATTCTATTCTTGTGGTCACTTCTTCCTACTGCTTAAACATGATGTCAATAGCATAGTTAAAATATCAATAAAAATGTTGGTGGTCCTGAAATAGTATGTAGTCTCTACTGCATTTCTATGTAGTTTGCTGAGAGCAAGACCAAATCTAGTCATCTCTTTTGCCATTAAAACCTTTATTCGTGGCACAACCAGTGTGACTCAGTGGTTGAGCATTGACCTATGAACCAGGAGTCAGGGTTGATTCCTAGTCAGGGCACATGCCCAGGTTTCAGCTCGATCCCCAGTGTGGAGCATGCAGGAGGCAGCCAAGCAATGCTATTTCTCTCTCATCAATGTTTCCATCTCTTCTCTCTCCCCCTTCCTCTCTGAAATCAACAAAGATATATTTAAAAATATATTTACTCATGTACTTTTCCAAAATGTAAATTTCAAAATATAGAAAATAGTTGGATTCCTTTTAAATAAATAAATAAAAAAAGTAAGGCAAAAAATAAGATCATAAACTCTGGGGATTTCTTACTTCTGGCCATACAGCCTATTTTCAGCTCAATTAAGCTTAAAGATCTTTTGGCTTTTCCCTATAGTATCCCCAGCAGGTTGACTGTGTCTTCTTCTTTTTAAATACCCTTTAACCCAACTGTTTAGGAAGGACAAGGCAACTTCTTAAAATTCTGCCTATGTTCTCAGGAAATGTCATTCATCTGGCAGGGCTCCCAGTGTGTAGCACAGCTTGATCCCCCTGCACAGTCCCCAAAACAGCCAGGCCTGACACTAAGAAGCTCTTTCAATGACAGGCATTCATTTATCTGAACTTACTCTGGACTTAGAGAATACGTGTGGGGTTTTTTTCCTAATCTTCTCTAAGGGGCACATTCTGATGTGTCTGTGAGCAGTCAGTATTCCTCCTGCAAAAGTTTTATACAATAGAATGGTTTTAAGATGTTTTTCTATATATTTTTAGTGGGAGTCCTGAAATGTGTGAATGAAAATTATTTTAACACATTTTTGGCAAATTCCTTGTTTTAGAATTGGTGTTTGGCTTTGTTTAATGAGAAGGTGGAGCTTCAAGTTCACTCATTTAATTTCCACCTAGAAAAAAAGAAAGTAAAAATGACATAGTACAAGTGTTAATGATAGGATTTTGCACAGAAACATTCTGAGACTTGGTTAAAATTTTTAGATGAGGAGCTTTTCAAATTAAATCAAGATTTCACAACTATGGATTTTAAAAATATGCATTGTGCCTATGTTTATCAACATGATATTATAAATTTAAGTTGCACATATATTTTATTTATTACAAGAATCCTATATAATAAAGAGCTAATATGCAAATGGTCATCATGCCCTCATGCTGGAGCTGGGGGACCTGAGGCTGCGCCCCCCACCTTGCGGGGCTTGATGGGGGTGGGGCCGGCTGGGTGTGGCTCTCACATGATTTTGAGGCACGTGCAGGTGGGTGAGGACTTGACTCTGGGTTCTGCAGTGTGTCCCAGACTCTGACAGAAGGGAGATTTTTTCATATACATTTTACTAATTTTTTTTCTTCTCTGACACTTCTATTATAGAGAAAAGGCAAATACCAATATTAAAATATTTCCTCTAATAAATTCCCTTTTAATGTGCACAAATTTTGTGCACCGAGCCACTAGTTTATATATAAAACAATTACTTTAGAAGCAGGGACTCTTTTTTTAAAAAAAAAAATGTTTTTGTTGATTTCAGAGAGGAAGGGAGAGGGAGAGAGAGATAGAAACATCAATGATGAGAGAGAATCATTGATTGCTGTCTCCTGCACATCCCACACTGGGGATCAAGCCTGCCACCTGGGTATGTGCCCTGACTGGGAATCAAACTGTTATCTGCTGGTTCATAGGTCAATGCCTAACCACTGAACCACACCAGCTGGGCTAGAAGCAGGGACTCGATTAAATCCTGGATGTACCATTTACTACTTGTGAAAATGTGTGTAAGTTTCTTAAGTTTTCTGTGTGTATCTTCAATTTTAAAGTAAGGATAAAAGGGGCACTTAACTCAGAGTCACTATGAAGAATGAATTAATCAATGTTTGCTACCAGGATTGGTGCTCAGTGAGTACTCACTAATTATAAGCTCTTCGTTGGTGCCAGTGTTTCTAGGCTTCATTCATCCACAAAGTCTATTATTTACAAAGAACATTACTTTTTCAGTTAATCTACTTTTGTAAAGTTTCAGTTTACACAAAGGTTATTATATATTTTGAATTTTATATTTCTTATTTAAGAAATACTATGGAGTCTTATCCTATCTAATAAAGAGGGAATATGCTAATTGACCCTCATGCCGTTGCAAGGATGGTGGTGCCTACAGCCAATAAGGAGGGAATATGCTAATTGACTGCCCCACTCTCAAAGATGGCAGTGTCCACAGCCAATAAGGAGGGAATATGCTAATTGACTGCCATGGCCTCAAAGATGGCGGCTCCCACAGCCACAAGATGGTGGCGCCAAGTCCCATCAGCCCTGCTGGGGCGGCAGGCATGTGGCAAGGCTGGGCCTGCCCCCAGGTGGGCCTGGCTGCTCTGCATGCCTGCCTCTGGAGTCTCCCAGTCTCTCAGCCCCCCAGCCACCCAGGGCTGACCTGAGACACAGGCAAGCCTCGGATGGCAGCAGCCCAGCTGCCCAGAGTCGCCCAAGGCTCAGGTAACCAGGGCCGGCCAAGGCTTGCGCTGCCAGCAGTGGCAGCAGCAGAGGTGTGATGGGGCATTGCCTTCCCCTGATTGTTGGGTCACCTCCTGCCCCTGAGGGCTTCCGGACTGTGAGAGGGGGCAGGCCGGGCTGAGGGACCCACTCCAGTGCATGAATTTTCATGCACCAGGCCTCTAGTTTGACTATAAGACTGTGTATATATATATATAGTTCTATATAATCTATACTAGAGGCCCAGTGCACAAGATTCATGCATTCAGGGGGGTCCCTAGGCCTGACCTGTGGCCTCTCACAGTCTGGGAGCCCTTGGGGGAGTGGGCCTAAGCCTCAGTAGGACATCCTTAGCACTGCTGTGGAGGCAAGAGAGGCTCTCACCACCACTGCTGCACTCGCCAGCAATGAGCCTGGCTTCTGGCCAAGTGGTGCTTCCCCTGTGGGAGCACACTGACCACCAGGGGGAAGCTCTTCATTGAGTGTCTGCCACTGGTGGTCAGTGTGAATCATAGCGACCAGTCGTTCTGCCATTAGGTCAATTTGCATATTAGCCTTTTATTATATAGGACTAGTGGCCTGGTGCACGAAATTCATGCAGGGGGTGGTGTCCCTCTGCCTGGCTTGCACCCTCTCCAATCTGAGACCCCTTGGGGGATGTCAGACTGCCGGTTTAGGCCCAATCCCACAGGGATCGGACATCCCTCTTGCAATCCAGGACCGCTGGCTCCTAATCGCGCACCTGCTTGCCAGCCTGCTCGTCCCCAACTGCCCCCCCTGCTGGCCTGATTATCCCCAACTGCCCCCACCTTGCTAGCCTGCTTGCCCCCAACGGCCCTCCCCTGCCAGCCTGATCATCCCTAACCACCTCTGCCTCGGCCCCGCCACCATGGCTTGTCCGGAAGGACGTTTGGAAGGTCTCCCTGTCTAATTAGCATATTACCCTTTTATTAGTATAGATTATATCTGGGTTCAGTTCAGTACTAGGAAATTTACTTCAATGAATAAGTTAGGACAAAGTCACCTCTGTCTCTATTGCCTTGCATATAGATAAAATGATGTTCATTTCACACATAATTTTCCTTCACATAGATCTTTTAATATAGCAAATATAATGTCTTTTCCCTAATAATCTGAATTTCCATGTATGTGCTATATAAATTCTACTGTCCTGATTTGGAAATCAATTCCCTTTTCCCATTTTAGTGATTAATTTCACCAAATCTCTATATGTCCATAGAATATACTTTGTATTCATAATTTTCAAAATCTATGATTATATATATTATTTAAATTTAGGTTCCATGATAATATATAAAAGTAATAATTATAGCCATGCTTTACATTAAATATTTCCCCAACCATTCTCCATTTGACCAGCTGGAATGCATAGAGGGTATTAAAGTAGGATATCAGAGAGTGGAGGAGAATTGGGGATATCAGAGAAGTCAAGATCTTTATTTCTCCAGCCACCCCTTACCCCCAACATGTAGCAATGATCTGGCTGCATCCCTCTAATAAATGTTGATTTTAGTCAGTCTTCCCCTGCTCTCTATACATACACAGAGACAACAACTTTCTATTCTTATTTCTTCACTCATGATGTTCGTAATGGTTTATAGCTGTAGCTAGCCATAGTGTGTTTCACAGTCCTCTGTTGGTTTCCCTTAGGCCTGTCCACACTCCTCAGTTTCCCCCTTTGCATGTTCCACTTGTCGTTTGCTAAAATCTTGAATCATAAAATAATGAACTCTTAATGTTAAGGTACTTAACACAAGCTATTAAACGAAATAATGTCTTACAAGTCAATAATTTAACAAAATAAAGATAAATATGTGGTAAAGGAAATTTTTGAACTGTATTAAATAAATTAGTGTTTCATTATGCAACAGGAATTACACTGCATATGAGATTTTGGGTACGCTTACCTAAAAAATAGGGCACCCTTTGTTCGGATGGCATTAAGGCAGTATAGCACTTGTGAAAAGGAAAACTGCTACCTGAGCATCCCAATGGAATGAGCTGCCTGATCCCTCAGCATTAATAAAACGGGGAGATGAGAGACTAACAATTGTTCATCACAAAGCTTAAAAGAACAACTGTAGCTTTTCTAAACTATTCATATTTTTTACAAATGTTTGTGAGTATGTAGAGATACTGTAACTCTCATATAATATGCTACTGCAAATAAAGTGGTGGGCCTTCCTTGGAAAAGAGATGGACATTTCCTTCAAAGTTTAAAACCATAGTTACCATACATCCCAGCAATTCCATCCTAGGGGTATATAAAAAAATAATGGAAACATAAATTCACAAAATAACGTGTACATGGATGTTCATAACAACAATATTCATAGTAGCCCCAAAGTAGAAACCACCTAAATATCTGTCAACGGATGATTTACTAAAAAACCTGTGATGTAGCCACACAAAAGACTATTGTTCAGCAATATAAAAGAAGAAAGTACTAGCCTTCACTGGTTCGGCTCAGTGGATAGAGCTGTCGGCCTGCCCACTGAACGGTCCCGGCTTCAATTCCGGTCAGGGGCACATGCCCGGGTTGCGGGCTAGAACCCTGGTAGGGGGTGTGCAGGAGGCAGCCAATCCATGGTTCTCTCTCATCATTAAAGTTTCTATCTCTCTCTCCCCTCTCCCTTCCTCTCTGAAATAAATGAAATATATTTTTAAAAAAAGAAAGTACTGAAGCATGTTGCAATATTGGTAGTCATTGGAAACATTAGTATAAGAAGCCAGCCACCAAACATGACATATTATCTGATTCCTTTCATATGAATTGTTCAGAATGGAAAAATTTGTAAAGATGGAAATTAGATTACTATTGGCCAATGCCATGGAGACTTGGCAGCAAATGAAGAAAGAGTGAGTGCTAATGAGTACAGGTTTTTTATATGGAGTGACAAAAATATTTTAAAATTGATTGGGGTAATGGTTGTACAATTCTGAAAAACTATTCAATGATAAACATTGAGTGAATGGTATGGTATGTGATTATATCTTAATACAGCTATTATATATTTTTAAAAAGTATACTTATTAGAAAGATTAAAAGAATTATCTAAAATATAAATGATGATGATTAGCTATAAACTATTTATTGGTGCCTTCCAAAAGAGAAGATAAAGACATATGCAATGTTAGGGCAATTCTTTTTTTTTTAAATATATTTTTATTGATTTCAGAGATGGAGAAAGAGAGAGAGATAGAAACATCAGTGATGAAACAGATCATTGATAGGCTGCCTCCTGCACACCCCACACTGGGGATGAAGCCCACAACTCAGGCATGTGCCCTGACCAGGAATCAAACCATGACCTTTTGGTTCATAGGTCGACGCTCAACCACTGAGCCATGCCAGCTGGGCATGTTAGGGCAATTCTTTTTCTTATGACATTGCATGTTTAGTTATTTGTAGTCTTGGGTTATGTTTTACTTTCATCTAAAGTGTTTATACAAGAATTTCTAGGCATATTTCTTACAAAATGCACCATCTTCCCTTAAAACAATTTAAGTTAACAAATGCACACAATTGAGTAAGTGCAATATGCTTTAAACATATGTTCACTTCTTACAGCTTTGATTTCTGTTTGGTTTTTATAAATATTCAAGCTATTTCAAGGTTTCTAACTTTTTATTTGGATGTTCTAAGGGATTTGAAAGCAAATCTCTAATATTTTTTAATAAGTATGTGATTCTGCAGAAGCTAATTAAACATCTGTGAACATTACTTAAGATATACAAATTATACTAGAAAACTGCATTTTTTTTTTAGAATCAGCATCTCAATAATATCAATGGTTAGAATAAAATAAATGATCAGTAATAAAAGTCAGAAATTTAGAAAAGGAGTCATTACATTATTTGAAGTTTAAAAACATAGCTATATATCTGTGTGATGTTGTCATAATTAAACATATTTATACATAATAAAGTTTACAGAAGTAGAAACCAGCAGTAGTTTGGTGCCAAGGATAATTTCAGGGTTAACCTACAGGCTGTTGTTTTGCAGAGTAGTGTGGGACTGTAAAAATGATTGTGAGCCCAGCTGGTGTTGCTCAGTGGTTGAGTGTCAACCTATGAACCAGGAGGTCACAGTTTGATTCCTAGTCAGGGCACATGCCTGGGTCACAGGCTCCATCACCAGTAGGGGGGGTGCAAGAGGCATCCAATCAATGATTCTCATCATTGATGTTTATCTCTCCTTCTCCCTTCCTCTCTGAAATCAATAAAAATATATTTTACAAAAATGACTGTGAAAGCGGAAACCAGTTTGGCTCAGTGGATAGAGCATCGGTCTGTGGACTGGAAGGTCCCAGGTTCGATTCCGGTCGGGGGCATGTACATTGGTTGTGGGCACATCCCCTGGTGGGGGGTGTGCAGGAGGCAGCTGGTCGATGTCTCTCTCTCATCGATGTTTCTACCTCTCTATCCCTCTCCCTTCCTCTCTGTGAAAAATCAATAAAATATATTTAAAAAAAAATGACTGTGAAAGCTAAAAATAATTGAAAATAAGCATATTAATCAGTGCAAAAATCATGTTTGTTTCATAATCCATAAAATTGTCAGCATATAAAATATATTTTACTATTTGTTATAATTGTAAAGGTAAATAAACAAAAGAACATAATATGTATTTAATAGTTATTAAAACATTAAAGTGATTTTGTTTCTTTAAAAAATACTTATCAAGAATAGTTTGGATAATATTTGCCTTGTGTTTCTTATAACTTTCAACGTGGAGGTCATTTCTTCAATTGCTGAGAAGATTGTCTTACTCCTAAGTTTGGATTAGCCACCCACATTCAGTCCTTTGTACTTTTAACTGTTAGAAAGATCTCTGACAGTTCCTTGAAACTTTAATGTGAAATATTTTGCTGGTGTCACTTTCTCTAGGATGTCTTCATTTTTCTGTGACAAAGATTTTCCTCATTTCTGTTGATAAGTTCACTTTCATTGTTTCTCTAGATTCTCTGGTAAGGTAGCAGTATCAACATGTTCAAGGTCAGATATTCTAACTATAACTCTATGTGTTGTTTATTTTTTCTAATTTCTCTTCCAGTGTTTTCATTTGTCATTGCTTTGCTACACTTTAAACTTGGTTACTTACCACTTAAAGTATTATTAATTTTGCAACCTGATTGTGAGACAAGAAATCAGCAAGGACTGCATAGGGAACAATTTTTGACAGAATTTGTTACTGATCAGGAGGCACATCTATGATATATGTAATTGGTGATTCATTTGTAGACAGAAACTGAAGAGTTTGTACCTTATGTAATTGTTGACAAATAATATGCCATGTTAATAAACTATGAGCCATGTTACTGGTGAAACTTGATAATAAAAGAATGAATAAGCAACATGTCATGAATAGGAATGATGTTTTCATAGATTTTATCATGAATGAATCTTGAAATTTTTATGTTAAGTGAGGTAAACCAAACTCAAAAGGCATATATTGTATGATTCCACTTCTATATAATATCTAGACTAGAGGCAGAAAGTAGACTAGAGTTTATCTGGGGCTTAATTGAGGGAGGCATGGGCAATTATTCCTCTTTTTTGTAATTTACTTTTTAAGTGATACAGTGTTGATGGCTGTACAACATTGTAAAAGTAATGAATGCATTAAAATGATTGCATTTGTGGTATATGTATTTTACTACATAAATTGTTTTTAAGAAGAAGGCAAATTAAAACATTTTCTGATGAACAAGATTATCTCATGTAGCCTCTAGAAAATCCCACTGTACAGTCATGATAGAATAAGCATTAAAAAGATAGATAAGATCTTATACAGTGTCTCTTAACAGGAGATGATTGGCAACGTCTGGAGATATTTTTAGCTGTCACAACTCACACTTGAGTTTGGAATGACAACTGGAATTTAATGAGTAGCGGTCAGGTATTCTGCTAAACAGCTTAAAATGCATGAGAGCCCCCTACAACAAAATGTCAAAAATGTCAAAACTGTCTAATGACCCCCCTGAAGAATATTTGAGGTCCTCCAGGATCACAAAGTTAAAGCTTGGTATGGTTTACAAAAAGTTTACTGATTTACAATCCAAAAAGAACTGAAGTCTCTTTTTCTTCAATAAAAAGTGTCAATCAGCAAAGAAACAGTATTACTTTTGTTAAGAAATTACCATTCATCAACAGACAATAATACACGTGTTTATTTTCTAATTAATAGGGTAGCAGCAAAAGTTCTGAAATAAAATCTTGAAACTGAATTGGATAATGCCGCCCTCGGTATATAAACAGAGTAACTAGGAAATGCTATTATTGTCTCACACGCTGTATATATTTAACCGCAGGAATCTAATGCTCATTGGCCAACAAAAGAATAAGCAAGATTAGGCATGGCCCACTTCAATTTATTTTCAATTCTGTAAAGCAAAAGGCCCATTCAGGCTAGAGCACTACCCATAGAGAGTATAGTTAGGTGCCTGTCTTTATCTCCCTTGCAGTAAAAACTCAGAGTTGCATGGTTTAGTAGCTTTGTTTAAGGCCCTGCTGTTTACTTGAGGGAACACAAAGTACCCAGCTTGCTTCCTGCTTCTCGCTAAGCAAGGCTCAGCATGACTCCCCGCAGAGTTTTACTTTTGTGTTGGGAAAGCAAATGCAAAGATGCCTTCTACAAAGCAAAGACGCACTGAGTCAGGGAACTGGGCCAGAGGCTCCGAGAATGGCTGCTCCTGGGGAGGGAGAGCACATCGCTGGCTCGACGTGAGCTGTCCAGATGTGGAGCTGATACTGCCAATCTGAAAGAGGCTAGGCAATTTGGAGTACATAGAGAAAAGCCTCAGGTTACCTTTTGTTCTGAGAAGGTCTTCTCCATTCACAGAGACAGCAGGACTCGGCTTGGCAGCCCCTGGTCTTCAATCCCTCACACACACATACATGCTAGCAATCATCGCCCAGTAACCCCTGGAACTCAGTGCCCTTACTTACCCCAGCATACTCAATGGTGCCCTGACAATGGCTGAAACTCTCTCTCTTTTTTTTTTTACCTCAATGCAATGCTGCTCTCTGGTTTTATATCATGATGTTAGTATTATAGGGTCCTCTAGTATTTTGATAACATCGTTCCCTTTAATACATGGTGAAACAGGCACTTCAAATACTGAATAGCAAAAAAAAGTAATAATAATACCCGTTACATAGTAAGGAGCTCCTTATTGGCTACCCACTATCTGCAATATTTTTCAAGAAGTGTTCACCTAATCTTCAAACTTTTCAATGAGGTAGTATTATTATTACCTTTTTTCAGAATAGGAAACCAAGGCATAGAGTTTGGAGTAAGATCATAAGCCTACTATTATAAAGTCTGAGGGAGAATCAAATTTCTTAAGCTCCAGAGTTCATTTCCTGTAATAAGTAATATTGCCTCCTTATAGCAATAGTATTATTTATCTTTAAAGAAATGTCTGTGAATGTTATGTAAAAAGCTTATTTAGAACTACTGATATAGGACAGAAAGCCATAGAAAACCTGAATGAATATACTGATAATGAGCTACAATACATAAATAAATTAATCGTAAGATTGGAAACATTATTTAGGCAATTAACAATTGAATTTAAGCTTTTTTTTTGTATTGAAATCTTCTAGGGGAGCACAAATCACTAATAAATTTAGTAAGTTCTGGGTATAGATGACACCAATCATTAGTTATATATAATATCTTCTCTGTATATGGAACAAAGAAGAACTAGAAATCATAATTTCTATGGAACACCAAAACCTGAAAGAAAGTTCAAATGCCTTGGCTGGTATGTTCAGTGCTTACAGTGTCACCTGTGTACCCGAGGGTCACTGGTTTGATTCCCAGTCAACGGCACCTACCTGGGTTGCAGGTTCAATCCCTGGCCAAGATAAGGGCCATGTGGGAGGCAACCAATTAATGTGTGTCTCTCACATCAATGTTTCTCTCTTCTGTCTACCTCTCTCTCTCTCTCTCTCTCTCTCTCTCTCTCTCTCTCGGCCCTTTCTCCTCCCTCTCTCCCTTCTACTCTCTCTAAAAAGCAATGGAAAAAATATCCTTAGGAGAGGATTAACAAATATATATATATATATATCATACTTCTAATTTTAATTGTACAAATTTTAGCACATATAAATGTTAACCAGCACTTATTCTCAAGCCTAATAACTTGTTAATTATTTAACACTTCTCTTGCACTCATTATTAAACTACAGTTTCTTCTTGCTTCTAGTGCCACTTTATGAGGAATCCCAAACTTTCTTTTTATTTTTCTATTGGTAGCTGGGAAAGAAAAAGTAAAATATACATAAAAAAAAAAAAAAAACAAATTGAGCCTAGCTGGTGTGACTCAGCAGTTGAGCATTGACCCAGCAACCAAGAGGCCATGGGTTGATTCCCTGCCAGGGCAAATGCCTGAGTGTCTGGCTCAAACCCCAGTAGGGGGCGTGCAGGAGGCAGCGGATCCATGATATTGCTCTCTCATTGATTTTTCTATGTTTCTGTCTATCTTTCTTTCCCTTGCCCTTCCTCTCTCTCTCTCTCTCTCTCTCTAAAAAAAAAAAACAACAAAAAAAAAACCACAACAAAAATAAATCATATTTAAAACACACAAACACATTGAAGTCAAGTGCATACTGGGATTTATCAACAAAGACCTTCAAGTTGCAAACCACTGTTTATGGTCTATTTCCCCTCAAACTATGTCCCCTCCCACCTTCATCTCTTCTTTCTTCTTTGTCAAACCTCTCGAATCTTTCAAAATTTGTATTTGTCCTCTAAATGCCATTCCAAAATATAACTTCTTCCTACTTAAAAAAAAAAAAAAAAAGACAAAACGAACAACAAAACCTCCCATTGCATATCATTACCAACGTATTTTTTTTTATTGTGGATTTTTCTTATTCAACTTTGTTTTATATATACACTAGAAGCCCGTTGGACGAAATTCGTGCATGGCAGGGGGTTGTCCCTCAGCCCAGCGTGTACCCTCTCCAATCTGGGACTCCTGGAGGGATGTCCGACTGCACGTTTAGGCCCGATCCCACCAGGACATCCCTCTCACAATCTAGGACTGCTGGCTCCCAACTGCTTGCCTGCCTGCCTGCCTTCCTGATTGCCCCTAACTGCTTCTGCCTGCCAGCCTGATCACCCCCTAACCACTCCGCTGCCAGCCTGGTTGATGCTTAACTGCTCCCCTGCCAGCCTGTTTGCCCCCAACTTCCCTCCTCTGCCAGCCTGGTCACCCCTAACTGCCCTTTCCTGCATGGTTGATCACCTCCAACTGCCCTCCCTTGCAAGCCTGGTCCCTCTCAACTGCCCTCCCTTGCAGGCCTGGTCCCTCACAACTGCCCTCCCCTGCTGGCCATCTTGTAGTGGCCATCTTGTGTCCACATGGGGGCAGGATCTTTGACCACATGGGGCAGCTATATTGTGTGTTGCAGTGATGATCAATCTGTATATTACTCTTTTATTAGATAGGATAGAGGCCTGGTGCATGGGTGGGGGCCAGCTGGTTTGCCCTGAAGGGTGTTCCGGATCAGGGTGGGGTTCCCCTGGGGCGTGGGGCGTGGGGCGGGCTGAGCGAGGGGCCTGTGGTGGTTTGCAGGCCAGCCACACCCCCTGGCAACCCAAGGGGAGGCCCTGGTATCGGGAATTTATTTTCCTTCTACAATTGAAACTTTGTAGCCTGGAGCGGAGCCAAGCTTGCTGCTCCCTCCGGGGTGGCAGCCATTTCTGTGGCAGTTAATTCACCTTCTACAATTGAAACTTTGTAGCTTTAAGCGGGTGAGCCCGGCCAGGGAATGCAGAAAGCTTTGCTTCCCCTGTTGCCCTTGGCAACCCTGGCCTGTTCTCTCAAGCTCCATTCTGCCACCATTTGTTTGAATTTGTTTACCTTCTATAATTGAAACTTTGTAGCTTGAGTGGAGGCTTAGGCCTGCAACGGCTATGGAAAGCTTGGCTTACTCTGTTACCTGGGAAACCTTGCTCTCTGTGGCTGTAGCCATCTTGGATTGGGGTTAATTTGCATACTTGCCCTGATTGGCTGGTGGGCGTGGTTTGGCTGGTGGGCGTGGCTTATGTAACAGAGTGATGGTTGATTTGCATATTACCATTTTATTAGAGAGGATGGCGTCCCAATAAATGTATACACATTTTTTTTTTTTCTGATAGCTCAATTGATGTTTCTTTCTTTTCAGGATTCACCCCTTGGAATTATTAATAATTTAATAAAATTTAAATGACAGATTGATTTTCTAGGTATTTATATATCCTCAGCAATATTGAATAGAAAAAGAGTATGGGTATCTAATAAACAATTAATAGATTTATAATTTAACAAAGCATCAAAAATTTAGAAAACACTAACCTTTGGCTATGATACATACTAACAGAAAAAATAAATTATTTCCCAAATACTGATCTGTACACAATTATTTAAGTGTTTTTGAAAATTTTATTTTTTTAAAATATATTTTTATTGATTTCAAACAAGAAGGGAGAAGGAGAGATAGAAACATCAATGATGTGAATCATTGATTGGCTGCCTCCTGCACAACCCCAACTGGGAATCTAGCCCACAACCCAAGCATGTGTCCTGAGCAGGAATTGAACCATGACCTCCTGGTTCATAGGTCGATGCTAAACCACTGAGCCATGCTGGAGGGCTTTTTTTTTGACACTTTTAAAAGAAAATTTTAAAGGCTTCAAAGCTGAGAATGTACTATAATTATTGTGTATGTCAAATAGGTTGTATGAAACTCATTATTAATAGGATTAACCATTTTGAAAATATAACTTTCTATGACAAGAATGCTGATCTACCTGATATCATAAGTTTCAGGTTATTAGGCAGTAAATATACATTATTTTATAGGAAATTATAGTTTTTATACATCATCAATATTTTTAAAATTTTATATATTTAAAGATGGTGAATCTATGACATTCTACCACCTTGTGGAAAAAAAATAAGAAAAGACCCTAGCACGTTGAACATGTAGGGGAAAAAAGACACACCCAGAAAAACAACATTCTCGTAAAAATTTGCAACCAAAAGTGAGTTTGCTATAACATAAAGATATACAACTTGGTTGAATATATAATTTTATAAAAATATGAATTTCAAACTAAGAATTTAATTTAAAGTGCCACCAGATTGATAGCTCTACCTCAGATTTGATAAACAAGATCCAAATGTTCCTAGTGAAAGGCATTACCTGCCACTTGTGACAAGATGGATGGACCCTGAAGGCATTATGCTAAGTGAAACAAGTCAGAGAGTGACAAATACTGTATCTTCCCATTTATATGTAGAATCTAAACAAAATGAAACAAACAAACAAACAAAAAAAAAAACCACCGGAAGAAGATAGGAAAGGGAGTGGGGGGAGAGAGAGAGAGAGAGAGAGAAAGAAATCAATTGGCTGCCTCTTGCATGTCCCCCTACTGTGGATCAAGCAGACAACCTGGGCATGTGCCCTGGCCAGGACTCCAAACAGTGACATTTAGGTGCTTGGGATGACCCTCAAACAAGTGAACCACAACAGCCATGGCAAGAGATCAGAGTTATGGAGGGTGGGGTAATTAGATAAAATAGTCAAAAGGTACAAATTTCCAGTTACATGTACTGGGGATATAATGTACAATATGATACCTATAGTTAACACTGCAGTGTGGCTTATTTGAAAATTGCAGAGAGAGTAGGTACTAAGGTATCTTATTGCAAGGAAAAAATACTTGTTTCTCTTTTTCTTTTCATATCTGTATGAGATGATGAATGTTAACTTAACTTCTTTTGCTAAGCATTTCACAATGCATATGAATCAAGTCATGCTGTAAACCTTAAATTTATATAGTGCTGTATGTCAATAATATCTCAATAAACTTAAAAGAAAAAGAACATTATCCAATTATATTTTCAGGATTTCACAGGTAAGATTCTATGGAAAAAATCTCTTAAAATGTTAGCAACAAAATGAAGAAAGAGCACAATATGAGTGAAAGTCAATAAAGAAACAGAAAAATAAGAATCCCCAATAAAATCAATTCTTGGATTTGTCAGATGCAGATATAAAATATTCCATTATTTTTAAAGTGAAAGAATACAAAAATCAGGAAATACAGTATCATCAACAGGAGGAAGGAGATTTTAAAAGTACCAATAAGTACTTTTAGAAATGAAAATGAGTATGCTTACTGATATTAACAGCTTAATATATAACATTCATAGCATATTAGTCAAAATGGAAGAATTGCTAAACTTGAAAATATAACTGAAGAAAGTATGCAAACTTAAGCTCAGAGATAGAAGGATATAGAAATAAAACATTTTTTTTTTAAAAAATGGAGAATAGAATTATAAGTGCAGTATACAGTTCCTCTGATTTCCAGAAAAACAAATGAGCTATTGAGCTAGAGAAAATATTTATGATTTACATTAAAATATTATCTCTTAAAACAATAGTTAGATAATTTCAGTAATGCAAAAAATTATTATCAGCATTACTTCTATAACTTTCATATGTATCTGTTCCTGTGTATGTGTATGTCACCTCCTGTCTTACTGTATTTGACTCTGTTTATCTGTCTCTACACAAAAGATGGACAAGGGTTGTTTAATCTTCCAAAAAGTGTATCTGTTGTGAATACAACACTAATTCCAACACATGACTGAACCAAGTGATTCAAAAAAGAAAAAAGAAAAAAAAGGAATGCTTAACACTCTGGAAAGAGACACTTCCCTGTAGAAGAACCTATGCTATTCAGATTATTTGACACATTAACTTGTGTTTTCCCTACCTAAGTGTTTCAATCACTTAAGCCTCTCTTACCCTCAGAACAATGTCTATAGAAACTAATAAAAGAGAAACATGCAAATTGACCATCACTTCGCTATGCCCACCAGCCAATCAGGAGTGAGTATGTAAATTAACCCAACATAGATGGTGGTGGCTCTACCCCGTAGCCGCTCCAGGCATCTGGGCAGCACACATGCAGGCATGGAGCGGCTGGGCGGGGCAGGATGCCTGCTATTAGGGGGAGAGCAGGGGGCGGAGGGAGCTACAGGAGCAGTGCTCCGCCTGGAGTGAAGACTGAAGGCGGCGGCCAGAGGGAAGGCCTGGGTCCCGGGTGCTAGAGGAAAACCGGTGCCAGCAGCCAGGGGAAGGAAGGCCTATTGCACGAATCTCCTCATGCAACAGGCCTCTAGTGTTCTATATAAGTGGTGATGTTACATTCAGAGCAGATGCTTAATTAATTAATTAACTAATTAATTAATTAATTTTCTCAAGGATTTAAGACAAGTGAAGAAGTATCTACTGGGACTAGATCCTGAGACAAAAAGATATTCATTCTGAAATAATATAATCTTACTAGAGGCCCAATGCATGAAATTTGTGCAAGGGTAGGCCTTCCTTGCCCCATGTTCGGGCACTGACTTCCCTCTGGCACCTGGGACCCAGGCTTTCCTTGCAGCCTCGGCTTCACCTGGAAGGATGTCCAGAAGGACGTCTACTCTAATTAGCATATTATGCTTTTATGTATATATATATATATATATATATATAGATAGATAGATCATGTAGCGCTCTCTAAGTGTGTGCCTGAGGCAAGGGACTTTCTGACTGGTTTAAGAGGTGTTTGAGGTGCCATTTGGAATAATAATAAAGCACAAAATTTACATCAAGTTGATTTCTAGTAGGGAGGGATATGTGCTTTATCTGTATTGGTGTTTTAGTCCAGTCAGGCTGGGACAATGGAATGCCACAGATTGGGGGGCTTAAAAATCAAATATTTCTCACAGTTCTGGAGGCTGAGAAGTCCAAGGTCAAGGTGTCTGGTGACCATCTTCTCTCTGTAACCTATGGCAGAAGGGGACTCTTTCCATGCAGAAGGCTTCTGTCCTCATGACCTAATCATCGCCCAAAGGTCACACCTCCAAATAGCATTACCATCACAAATGAATTTCATGGGGTGGGAAACATTCAGTCTATAGTAACTCATAATGTTCTACTTCATAAACTGTGTAGTTTATTCACAGGTATTTAATTTATCAATGATTCTTGTGCTTTGTAATTTTTCAAGAAAATTATTTGTATAAATAGCTCATTCCCAAATCCCCAAATCCTCTCATGGTCTATGTAATTGCTGTTTAAAATCATGTAAGATTCTTTATTGTTATACAGCTTTATTTTCCATATTCAATATTCAATATTAAAATTGTATAGTAAACTTCCACATGATCATAGAATTAAGTTAGCACAAACACCTCCAATGAATCAATCCATTCTCCATTCTCCATCATCACTAAGCACACTGCCACTCAATCTCCCAATGTTGATGTCTATAAGTGGAATGTCATGATCACAAGGAGCCATCTACTCAAAGTTGGACTGTCTGAGTTGCTAGGCTCTGTGACATGTATAGCAAAACCTCCTTGTCTGTCTGATTATTTATGTATTTCATTCAAAAATCGTTCCTATTTTTGCTCTCTGAAGTCATATAGAACAAATATAACTAAAAATAGCAACTATTATAAATACTAGAGGCCTGGTGCACAAAATCTGTGCATTCAAGAGGGAGTTCCCTCAGCCGAGCCCTCAGGGGATGTCCAGCAGATGGCTTAAGCCCACTGCCGCGGAGGCAGGGGAGGCTCTTGCCACCGCCACTGCGCTCACTAGCCATGAGTCCGGCTTCTGGCTGAGCGGCACTCCCCCTGTTGGAGCACACTGACCACCATGGGGCAGCTCCTGCATTGAGCGTCTGCCCCCTGGTGGTCAGTGTGTGTCATAGTGACCAGTCGTTCTGCTGTTTTGTCGATTTGCATATTAGCCTTTTATTATATAGGATTTTATCATCTTGTATAGACAATACAAGCATAATGTTAACAATTGAATTTTTTATATATCATTGAATGCTTTATGACTGGTGTTTATGCCTAAAATTTTCTACCCAAACTAATATTTCAGAGGTGAAATAAATTAGCTCAGAAAAATTTAGTGTTTTACAAGGTAACATTCAAGAAGTTACAACTTTTGATTGCAGGACATTTCCATGCATCATTAAGTAGATAATAGATAAATAGATAAGAGAGAGAGACAGATAACTAATAGATGATAAAACTGCAAAAAAAGCCAATTATCAATTGTACTTCACTAGGAAGTGAGTGAAATTCTGATTATAGAATATTATATGTGTTAAATTTTGTTTTGAGGGTTGAGTGAAAAATATTTTCAACTATTAAAATGGTCTTAAATATTAAAACTATAATTTAATAGTACCTTCCCTTTCACCTAATTCATATATGCATTTCAAAAGTATGCATTTTGTTTATATCAGTGTCTTTAATTAAATAGAATTTAAATATTTTTAAGCAAAGGAAAAAATCACATTCAATTACAGTCTGCTAGGAAAGTTAAATTTTCAGTATGGATGCTCAAAAGTGGCAAAGCTACATGACAGGTATAGCTGACATTCAGATACATTTTTTTCTTATTTCATCCAACCACTGATATATATATGAGCTCCAGAAACAAATTTTGGCAGATTGTTATTTGGGGTAAAAAATAAGGTTTGGAATATAAAATCTTGAATTTCTACATGCATACTAGTATTTAAATGTATATTCAGAATGCAACTTCCAATTTTATTACTATGTTTTCCTGAGGTTTGGCTTTATATTCATTATAGAATAAGCTTGACTACTTCAACAAGTTAAAATTCTATTTTAAAACTATGAGTCATGATTTTTCTTTCTTTTCACTATAAACATTTTATTAGATTTGTTTGTTTTTATGCAATGTGATTATAGTTAAATGTTGAATTAAAACAAAACTAATGTGGAATTAAATGTTATATAAATCACATAGGAAATGTATGCCACAAAATGTATATGTGTCTCCCTGGAGTTGCTTCACCTAAAACAAAACAAGTGTTTAAATATAGAAATAGATTTCCAGATTGATACTGAAGGTTTCCTTGTTTTTGTTGTAAGAAGAAAGTTCTCTTATTGTAGCCTAAAACAATGATTATCCAACTTTTACATATGCTTAAACACATTTGTAGTGATAAAATACCTTCTTGATAATAATTACTTTTTCAATAATTTAAACTGATCTTCTACATTGGATCTATTGGCTTAGGTATAGTATGTTTCAAGCTCACATATATCAGTCAACCAGTAAGGTGAACCCTAGAGGATTTCCAAACTGCTTTCTTCCTTAGTATACTCATCTATAAAAAATGTGGTTAACTAAGTACTCTTTAAGGTTAATTCTGACTCTAAACTTCTTTGATTTTAATTTAAAAACTTAGCTGCCTGTATACTTGGAATTAAAATTTATTTGATCTTACTAGTAAACAACAGAGAATTAGCTCCACTCTTTCCATAAATATTAGTAAATATAATACGCAAAAGAAACGAAAATGCAATTTACCAAATTATTGCAGTGTTTTAATAGATTATGATACATTTTGGATTTATAGAAAGAGTATTTTAAAGCATTTATATATGAATTGTAAAATTCATAATAGTTAAATTAAGTGCATTCATTAAAAACTTGTGAAATGTTTTTATGTTGTAACTAGCATATTACCTAATGCCTATAAAATATATTTATAAATGAATCCTAACTGCCTATTCACCAACATTTTAAAAATGCGTTTTAGGAGCTTTGTATTGTGCAGTATTATTTTTTATGATGACTTTACTAAAACTAGGCTTATAAAATATAGTTAATTATTGTCATTTCCGTCTTAGACAACCCACAATTGATGTGGTTTCATATATGAACACTCTGTCCAAGGTATCCTCTCTCTACTTTGTTTACAGAATCCACTAGATTTGGCAAAATGCATTTCATGGGAAAACAAGAAGCCAGCTCAGTGATAACCTTGCAACATCATTGTTATGTCACAGCTGAGTAACCTCAGAATCTGCTTTTTATGTTTCAGGGTGGTATGAAGAGAGCTTACCTTGATCACATCTTTGAGTTAAGATTTCTATGTTTTTCTAGGGCTAAGGTTTTCTGAGCAGGGCTGTTAGCTGTCATGGAGTAACTATATTCTTATCATGCTGTCCTTTGAAGCATGACATCATGACTAAAGATGAGAAGCATTACTGGATTGCAGACACCTGAGCTGAATTTTGATGGATTTTCTGTAGTAGGTTGAAGTCTCTGTGGACAGAAAACCAGGCCTCCTGATTTACCAAAGAACTAGTTGATGCTTTAAAAGAGAAAGGAGAATGATTTCCTGAACGACAAATGCTAAAAAGATGTCATTCCTTAGATTAGTGATTTCGGTCAAAATTAACATTGCCTAACTGCAAAGTTAGGCACATTCTTTAGTACAGTGCTAAAAGTAAATTTTATACACTCCAAGTATACCTTTACTAGAAAATCAGCTTGTATACAGTAATTATATAAGTAGGCATAAATATTTGCACTGTGTCTTGAACTTTTAAAATATCATTTATAATTTTTTAAAAATTTAAATAGCTGTGTTATGTAAAATTATAAAGGTGAGGATTCTAAATTTCTTCAAAGTCACACAGCTAAAAAGTGATTTTCTAGGTAAACAATAGCAATTTACATCCTGGTTCCTAAGAGTTATATTTCTTTTTTCATGTACATGTAATATTTAAGAGAATTTGCAAATAAATTTAATGGTTTGCTATTTGTATTTCATTGTCAATTTAAACATTGTTTAATCTTTTTAAGAATGTAGGTTTTTGTTTTTTTTTTAGAGTGAAGATAAGTTGGTAGAAATGTTGAATTCCATAATATATATGTTAAGTAGGACAGATTATAATGAGAACGTATTGATGACATATCCTATATAATAAAAGTATAATATGCAAATTGGGGGGTGGGGCCAGCGAGCAGGTGGCACCAGGCCAGGCAAGGCATGTGCCAGCGTGCAGAGGGAGGGGATGGTGATTCGGGGGGGGGAGCGATGACCAGAGGTGGCAGCGGGGTGATTGCGGGGGAGGGGGGGTGGCAGGACCAGCCACTTGCCAGTGCCATCCCCTGATCGGTTCACCTGGTCGCCTCCCAAAGAGGGAGGCCAGACTGTGGCTTATGCCTGTTCCCCTGGGGAGCAGGCCTAAGCCGTCAGTTGGACATCCCCTGAGGGCTCCCGGACTGTCAGAGGACACAGGCTGGGCTGAGGTACCCCCCCCCCGAGTGCATGAATTTTCATGCACCAAGCCTCTAGTTAATCTAATAACAAGCTCCATAATTATAAAGTATTCAAAAATTTCTGGCATAAGCCTTAGCCTGCTGTATATCTTGTAAACTATTAGAATTATTTATTTCATTTGAATATTTTTTATCTTTGTGCTCATAGGTCTTTTATTAGAATGTTGAAGGAAAGAAAACCAAGGTAAAGTTGATACCAGTCCTTCAAACATTACTCACTAAAAAAATGTTTTAATTTGTCTGCTTTGAGTTCTTACTCATTATAAGAAACCTTTCTATATGTTGGAATAAAATACCTAGGAAAGAAAGAAAGAAAATGAACCCTTACTTGCAATCCTATCTAATAAAGAGGGAATATGCTAATTGACCATCACTCTGTCACAAAGATGGCTGCACCCACAGCTGAGGTCAAGTTCCCATCAGGAGCCTTAATGAGCAATCAGCAGGGACCGGAGGCTACGCCCTCCCCCACTCCCATGGGGCTTGACAGGGGATCTCAGGCCCATCCCTCACCTGGCAAGGCTTGACAGGGGACCTCACGGTGCGCTTCCTGTCCTGGTGCTGGGCTAGGGGACCTCAGGCTGCTCATCCCGCCCCAGCGCCAGGCCAGGGGACCTCAGGCCATGCCCCCCACCAGGTGGGTCTTGTCAGGGGACCTCAGGCCATGCTCCCCTGCCCCAGCACCAGGCCACAGGACCTGAGGCTGTGCCAACGTGCCTGGCTGGGCTTGACAGGGCAAATCAGGCCATGCCCCCCACCCAGAGGGGCTTGACAGGGGACCTCAAGGTGCACCCCAGTGCTGGGTTGGGAGAACTCAGGCCACGCCCCCACCCAGCAGGGCTTGACAGGGGGCCTGAGCCTACAACCCCCTGCCGGTGGGGCTGGACGGGGGACCTCAGGCCATGTCCCCCACCTGGCAGGGCTTAATGGAGGACCTCAGGGCATGCCCCCTGCCCCAGTCTGGGCTGGAGGACCTCAGGCCACACTCCCCATCCTGGCACCGGGCCAGGGGACCTGAGGCTATACCTCCTCCTTGGCAGGGCTTGACAAGGGTGGGACTGGCTGGGTCTGGATCTAGCCCAATGGGTGGGGGGCAGCCGGGTCTGGGTCTCATGCGATTTTGAGGCACATGTGGGTGGGCAGGGACTTGACTCTGGGTCCCGTGGTGTGCCCCAGACTCTGACAGGAGGTAGGTTTTCATATACATTTTATTAATTTTCTTTCATCTCTGACACTTCTATTATAGAGAAAGGGCAAATAGCAATATTAAATTATTTCTTCTAATTAATCCCCTTTCAATGTGCATGAATTTCGTGCACCGGGCCACTAGTTTAGTATAAGAGGCAGGCTTTAAACAATTAATTGCATAAATAAATAATTTTAACTTTGGCAAATGGTACAAAGCCCATGATGATGTGAATGTGTACTTACAATGAGGGATGTGATCTGGTTTAGGGGCTACAGAACCATTTTTGAGGAAGTGACACTCAGGCTGAGTTCTGAAGGACAAGGAGGAATTATGTAGAAAAGAAGGTGTGAGAAAGAAGGGGAGGGGGAGCACTTTGATGCAGCGTGTATAAAGTTCAAAAGAAGCACGGCATGTTGAAGCATCTTTAAAAAGCATATTCTCACTAGGAATAGAGAGGATGCATCTTTGAAAGTTGGTAGCCAAGCTTGACAATTTAATTCCTCACTTAGTAAATTAATATGAAGTAACCCTTTTTATATCTCCATTTTACAGACAGGTTAACTAAGACCCTAAAGTGGTTTTTTTATATAAATTCACCAAAATTAAGACATAGTGAACATCAAAGCAGGGACTTGAAACTCCCATTAGCTTGCTGCCAGAGTTTCTATTTTTTACAATATTATACCTGACATCTCATAGGAAAAGACAAAGACTCAACAGGGAATTGGGATAGAAATATGTCAGTTTCTTAAATAATAAGTAGATGCATGACTTTGATAGGCAGAATCAGTAAGCAGTACCTCACTGAACCATACTGAAGCCTGAGACAAAAGGAAAAATATCTATCCCGCAGTTATTTATAATTTCATGTTTTCCTTATGGTGAGATTTTTCATTAATTTTTTTATTTTTAAAATATGGCATTACAATATTGTTTACTTTGATTATGGCTTTTTGGTGCTTCTTTACAATCTGTGCCCAAGGCAGATGCCACAAAACTTCCTCTTGTCCCAAACGCGTAGGAGCAAAAGAGGCCGGGGAGTTCAGTGTATATGCAGAAGAATGATAATAGGATGAACATGTATTCAAAGTGGCTCAGGAGGAAATTAAGCATATTGATAGAATAATAAGGAAGGAATGACAGGCACTCAAATCTAGAGATCCTGGTAAGTTGAGATACACTTTTGGAGAAGAAGTAGGAGAAGGAGAGCTGAAAGATTCAGAAGATTTGATGAGAAATTCCTTGAAAAACAGGTTTTGGAGAGGCTGAAGTCATTATTGGCAATGACAAAGGAAATGACTGAAAAACTCACCATATGCTAATTAAAATAGAAAATGTCTCTGAAAAACATTGCTAAAAACGTTAGTTGACACACATTAGCTGCCCAATACATTTTCTTGATGTCTACTTAAGTTATAAAACGTTTATTTGCATAATATGAAAATATTTTGTGACTGCTTAAGTGCTTGATGATGTAGGCTCATATATATATGAAACTGGCCAACATATTTTTGAGGGGCTGAATGCCAAAATTTAAAGCAGAAAATATATCTCAGAGTCAGGTTCTGTACTTATTTTGAACAGGAACTCATCTTCACCTAATTAATTTCTATAAAGCATGATTTTTCAAACCTTAACATATAATGACTAGTGATAATTTATAATTATTATGCCTGGCTCTTTCCAGAGTCTCTAACAGCTTCTATGATAAATGATAGTTACCTGCAATGTGGAATGTTAACACCTGAGTTAGAACATCCTGACCATATGTCTGTCACTGCAGGCGAGTCCAGGAGGCTGGTGAGAAGATAAAAACACCGGGTAATTCCTCCTCATAGTTACAAGCAAGTAGAAACTGATCATTGACAGATAACAAATTAGATGTAAAATTATTGCTTCACATGTTTGGATATTAAGTGAGTTCATTTATAAAAATATACGCAATGCCCAGGAGTTAAAGCACAAAATTTCTTCTCAGAAAAAAAAATATCTGTACTTAACCAAAATTCCTCTTAATATGAGATCAAATGTAAAATTTATTACTTCAAACACAAGAGCATCAAACCATGAATCTGGGTGAGGTTATGCCCATTTTTAAAGCTTCAAATTGAAGTTAACAGATCAAAATCAATTAGGTCTGCTAATCAGTTCACAAAGGTGTAAATTCTTAATCAGAATTTATTACAAGGCTGACAATGTAATTTAACAGCAGTGCTTAAATCTTGATCAGACAATTTAGCTCTCAGACTCAGGTCCTTTTTTTTTCTTGAAGGAAATGAAAAGACTATTTTAATGTTAGCATCATAAGGCAATTGTAATGTAAATCATATATACTATACATAAGGTATGTGATATGAAATGTATGTTATAAATAACACTTAGTGCCAAAAAAGCTTTTTGACATATTTTATGAGAATTGACATTTAACATTTATATTGACATCACATTATTTTATTTTGGAATACATCAGGTGGTAATTTCCCCTAAAATTCCTATTTAAAAACCCTCACTAGGATGTTTTCAATTTTCTATAAAAAGAACTACTTCAAAGCAGTGTAGTACCATTTGAAATGAAGCCAGCTGTATTCTCACCACTGCCCCTGGTGACAAGAGATTCCATTAGCTTCAAGTTGTTTAGCAGAATTAGTCCCCTTAGGTGTCTTAGAGTTATGCAATGTCAAGTGCCTTTAGAAAATGACATGTGGAATATCTGTGGCAGTTGACTTTGAAAATTAAAATTTTACTTTTTGCTTTAATTTTTTTAATCCTCACCGGAGAATATTTTTCCACTGATTTATAGAGAGAGTGAAAGGGAAGAGGAGAGAGAGAGAAAGAGAAACAGCTATGTGAGAAAGAGAAATACATAGATTGGTTGACACAGCGATTGGTTGCCTTCCATTCCTTGTTCAGAATCGAACCAGGGACCCTTCAGTCTGCAGGCAGATGCTCCATCCACTGAGCCAAACTAGTCAAGGTATATTTTTTGCTTTAATCAAATAGATGTTTATTGAGAGTGTATTATAAGTAAAAATTAGTTATTTGGGGTAAATATTAACGGATACCACAGAGATTTCAAGACCTCATTTTTTTTTTTCCTCTTGGCCACTAAGTTTTGTTTTAGCTTAAAAGAGAGCACATATCCTTAAATTAATAAAAATAATCTCCTGGGGGGGATAAAAAAATAATCTCCTGGAAAGTTAATTGGATTACATTTCTGAAATTCTAATGAAAAGCATTTTCGAATTTAGTTGCACATATTTTATGTATTATTTGAAGTATATTACTGTCTCTTGATTTTGAAAACTTCTGTTTAAAACTGCAACAAACTAATAAAAAATCACATCATTAGTACTTTAATATATTTTGGAAGTCTTGTGATGAGCAGTTTCTAGGTATTAGTTATGGGTTGAGGTAGGATTGAGCAAAATCAACATAATACCTGCTATAGAAAATCCACTTAATTGTTTACACAAATAGTCACATATCGTAAAAATATACATAAAGGTCTTAGAAGTAATACAAGTCAAATCATTATTTGATGAAGAAACTGCATTCCAGAGATGGTAAATGGCTTTTCAAAGTAAAAAAGCTAATTACTATAAAACTGACCTAAGGTGCAAGTCTTGTAATGTGTCCAACATGGCATAATTTTACCCATATTTAAATTTTTCAATTATTACTCTTTCCTCCGCAATTGTTGAAGATAATGAAAAAAGAACTTGTATAATAACATTTTTCTTTACCTTGAGTTTTTGTTTAAATACATTATATATGTGTGTGTATATATATATATATACATATATATATGTATATATATATATACCCACATGTAGAAAGAGAGAGATAAAAAGATGAACCAATGATTTTCAAAGAGAAAAATCACTACTCATATTAACCTAATGCAAATTAAAAATGAGACATTTCAGGAAAAAATCACAAATTGAGAAAAATCTGCCTTTAAATAATAATCTTTAGTACTCATGCTGTAGAGCTGAGATGATAGTGGTTCACGATGCCCAAGAAGAGTTACACAGACATCAGTTTTCTAGTAGATGTCTAGGTAGAAAATGTTTTAGTTAATCTGATTGATTCTCAAGCTATTTTCAAATCATGAGTGGACTTTAGAAAGCCTTCTAAAGAGGATTTATTTTCAATAGCCCCTCAGGTTAAAATGGTTAACAGCTGGATTAAGTGCTGTACCTCCAATGACCTGAAACAGGAAGGGAATGAGCACAAATGAATAATTTGTAGGATAGTAGTACTTTATTCCCATGAAACACAGACAGAAAAATGAAGAGAAATTTGATGACTGAACAGTAGAATTTTAGAATTGGAAATTATCTTAAATAAAACTGAGACACTTTATATGTTTCAAGTTTTTTAATAAACACTTCATGCTTATTACTTAAATGTAATTCTCACAATGCATGATATGTAGAGTAATAAGACCTTCATTTAACTGAAGTAGAAGTGTGAGTATCCAAATCTCACTTTCTTTTTCAAATAAGGCAGCTGAAATTCAGGGCGGGGATGGGGGGTGGGGAGCCGAAAGCAATTCTCAACATAGTTTAGCAGTTTAGTGGATTGGAAATTCTGACTCTCCTGGTCTCTCACTCACAGTTCAGCATTTAATTCCTGCCATAATACTGTGTGCGTGTGTGTGTGTGTGTGTGTGTGTGTGTGTGTGTGTGTGTGTGAGTGTGTGAGTGTATAAATGGGTAAATAGACGATAAATGATAGATAGATAGATAGATAGATAGATAGATAGATAGATAGCAGATAAAAATAGAAAAAATATATATGAAAAATTATATTTTGAAAATGTGAGTAGGCAAATTATAGCATCTATAAATAATTTGAGGCCTGGTGACAATCACTCCAACACACAAGATGGCTGCCCCTATGTGGTCAAAGATCCTGCCCCCATGTGGACACAAGATTACCGCCACAAGATGGTCACCAGGGGAGAGCAGTTGGGAGGGACCAGGCCTGCAAGGGAGGGCACTTGGGCGCAATCAGGCTGGCAGGGGAGCAGTTAGGCATCAATCAGGCTGGCAGGGGAGAGGTTAGGGGGTGATCAGGCTAGCAGGCAGAAGCAGTTAGGGGCAATCCGTAAGGCAGGCAGGCGAGCAGTTGGGAGCCAGCAGTCCTGGATTGTGAGAGGGATGTCCGACTGCCCGGATTGGGCCTAAACAGGCAGTCGGACATCCCTTGAAGGGTCCCAGATTGGAGAGGGTGCAGGCTGGACTGAGAGACACACACCCCCATGCACGAATTTCATGCACTGGGCCTCTAGTATATATATAAAAGCCTAAGCCATCAAACAACTGAACCATTGGTTGACCAAACAACCAGCCAGCTGGTTGCTTTGATGCACTGACCACCAGGGGGCAGTGTGCTACTACAGCAGGAGTGCCGCTCAGCTGACTGACACATCCCAGAGGCCCATCAGCCAGGTGGCAGCCAATCACTCCCTCAGTAGTCCTGCAGGTCCAATCTCTGGAGAACACCCCAGACAACAACAGACCTGTGCTCCTGGCATGATCCCAACAGCGCCACCTGGTCTCGGGCACTGAGGATGCTTCCTCTCCCTACACACTCCACAAGGAAGAAACTATATAAAAGTGGCTGCCAGGTGACTCCTGACAAACAGCATGAACATCAGTGGGGCAGATCCAGATCCTGGGCCAGCAAGGGCATCCCACTGCCTGCCCAGAGGGCTGATTGCATCCTGGCCCCCACCCCCTACCCCCTTGGGATGCCCCTCTTCCGATCGCAACTGACTGGGCCCGAGCCCACAGCAGGCGCAGCGGGGTTGGATGAGTGGGGGTGGCAAGTGGTATTGGACTGCAGGTTTCTACCCAATCCCTGCAGGCCACCTGGAGGGACCCCACCCATGCATGAATTTGTGCACTGGTCCTCTAGTATCCTATATAACAAAAGGGTAATATGCAAATCGACTGAACCGTGTAATGACCCCAGTCACTATGACGTGCACTGACCACCAGGGGACAGACGCTCAATGCAGGAGCTGCCCCCAGTCCCTTCCCCCAGCTGGAAGGCTCCTATCACCCATTTGTGAATGGGGAACCGAGGGTGGGTGGCAGCAGGGAGAGGGGCTGGCTGCAGGCAGCCAGGGAAGATGGCCCTGTTCACAGGCCAGGCCTAGGGACGGTACACGTGCACAAATTTTGTGCACCAGGCCTCTAGTATAATAAGATAACACAACTTAGCAAAATCAAATATATAATTTTTCATAGAAATATGTTTTCAGAGAAAAAAAGTTATTTAAAATGGTCAAGTGATTTAGCAAGATTTCTAGGAGCATATCACTAAATATCTTTTGAAATATAAGGAATAAGAAAGTGTTAACCTAAATTTAAAAAGCTGAAATCAGAGTCAACAGGCTTTATTTAGGATCAAGGAACTGCAATTGAGAAGCACAGCTTTAAGCAGAAATTCAAATAGTGTCCTGATTACAGTGAGAAGGCAAGGGTTTTTTATGAGAAAAGTAAAGAAATAAATTACATAAAAAGAAGAATTTCTGTAATTGCTGACAAGCTGAATTACACTTGGCTATCCCAATCAGTTACTGATTCTATCTGCAGATAGAGAGTCCATAACGATCAGGACTATGGTTTGGATGCCCACTGTCCTGCTGGCTATACAAACAATGATTTATAAAACAATGTTGGTTTGGCCCAGTCCAAAGGTTTGGCTGAGCCCAAAGGTTTGGCCCAGTCCAAAGTTTTGGCCGAGACCAAACAATATCCAAAGATTCGAGGATTAAGACATTCAAGGCAGTTCCTCTGGAATGGCAGCTCAGACTACATTTTGAAATGGCTCCATTAATGTTGTTTGTTTTTTTACAAAAGCACGATTAAAAGTAATTTCTAACTTGTAATGAAGTGCGACAGAAATCAGCTGAGGTTGGCTAGAGTAATAGGAGCCATCAGATTGTATACAAACATTGAGAACATCTTGAAGATGAGATATGCTAAAAAATAAAATTTACATGAATAACCTCTACCAAGTGTCTTACAAAATTAAAAAAGGAAAAAGATGAAGAACCTCTATTTCTGAATATGAATATGCTGTGCACAAGGCCCATGCTTCTCAAATGTTAAAGTGATTGTGAATCTTCCAGGGATTCTGTTAATATGTAGATTCAGATTCAGCAGGTCTTGAGGGAGGCCTGGGATTCTGCATTGCTATCAATATCCAAGTGATGTCCACATCGCTGGTGTGTGGACCACTCTTTGAACTGCAGGATTCTAGGTACTCTGCTAGTTATTTCCATATTGCTGTTAGCGTGTGGCACTATGTTAAATTTGTAAATGATAAATTTGAGGAAGTTTTTAAATAATTTATTAAAACTTTCATAGTAATTGGGTTATTTTCTTATTGCTGCTGTAACAAGTTACCACACATATAGCATTCTAATTGGGACAAACGTTATGGGACTTTGGGTTAAAGGTCCCAAAATGGCTGAGCTGTTGGCAGTGCTCATACACAGCTTGACATATCCTAATTTCATGCTACAGGCAGCTAGCAGTCACATGAATCCTGCACAACCTCAGACTGGCTGTGAAGTTTCAATAGAATAAATTAACTATGGAAACTCAATTACAAATTAAGCATATGACCAAGAATTACCAGATATCGGAAGAAAGCCAACCTCATGAAATAGTACAAACAGAAATGGTTCAGGAAATAGAATTAATAGATAAGCTGAACAGGTTGTTACATAACTAATATGAAAAAAGTGATTCAAAAGTATACTGGATATATTAAAATACCATAAATTTAAAATAAGTGATCACATGGAATAGATTTGATAGCTGGGATAAATATATAATGGACACAGTTAAGGAACAAATTAGTGAGTTCAAAGATAAGACCGAGGAATACTCTGAGAGCATGTCACAAGGGCATATGGAATTCACGAAATCTAGTTATAAATCAGAAACTAATCTTTCAGAAGCTGCAACATTTGTCTGATAGCGAAAGAGATAAGAGAGAAGGGTATAAAGTCAATACTGAAGACAATGAGATGAGAATGGCTCTGAAATGAAGGAAAAACTAGACTCCTAGAAATTTTATTGATAACTCTGAACATTTAGGAAAAGAGACAGTCCTACAGGATTACAGCTAATCTACAAAGAGACAATGATAAAAATGATATATGTTATATCTATCTACATATTTAATATTGACAACACTGGATGTAATTTTGAAAGACAGTTAAACAATAATCATGAGGAAAAGTAATTTAAAATACACATTTCAATAGGCAGCCAAAATATAATTATTGTGTAAAAATAATGTTCATATATGTAAAATAAATAAGCGTTATCTTAAAAAAATAAGTATTCCCCCAGCCCAAATTTATTTTACAATTTAAAAAGATAATAATTTTCCTGTGTCAAACAAAAGCATCAATAGCAAAATATTGTATGTACCATTTTATACTTCCCGTTTAATAAAGCAGAAACGTTCAATCATTTTCTTCTTTGAACATATAACATATGCCAGAATATAATATATAATATGTGCAATAGCATTAAAAATTCAAATACTAAAATATTCAGAATTTTTAATATCTTACCACTTTTATAGTACACATTATTAAATATAGTGTTGTTTCTAAATTATTTTTAGTGTTATTATTTAGTTTTATGCAGATTGCATATATTTTTGTGTTAATTTTAGAGATAAAATAATATTTGCCATAGAATTAAAGACCTATAAGATTTTAAAAGACTCCAAAGAAAATGCAAAATATATTAGTATCATACTAGTATTTGCTGAGCAGGTCCTCTGAACTTTAAAAACAGAGATTAATCAAAGTAAAATCAATTTTCAATTATCTGTGTGAGATTGTATATGATTACTAAGATCCATCACTGTGTACAACTGGGTTCTAAATCACATGTAAACATTTTTTTTAAAATTATATGTTTTTTCTTTATTGCTCTTAGTGTATCATAGGATAATAAAGGGCTAATTTTGTGGAATATTTCAAGTAAAATAACCCAACCCAATAAAAAAGAAAAGTGTGAGTTCATACTTTGAGAAGGCCAAAGAAGAGATTTTAGATTTAACTAGCCAAACATTACCAGGAAGCTTTCAACTTGGCCGTCCTGAGGCAGATTCCCCACATAGTCAACATTTAACATTTTCAGGAGCAACAGTGTGCCTTTCCATTAATGGCAATACAACTAACTCCTGATATGCACTTTATCATCAGTTTACATAGAATGCCCAGCTTCAGACCAATCACTCTAGCCAAAGGGACAAAGTACTTGTATTGAACAAACTTTAGTCCTGTGAAAATTCAAGTCAAATCATATAAAGCGTATTGGCGAAGGAGAAGAAGAAAGAAGAAAGGAGGAGGAGGAGGAGAAGGAGGAGGGGGAGGAGGAGGAGGAGGAGAAGGAGGAGGAGGAGGAGGAGGAGGAGGAGGAGGAGGAGGAGGAGGAGGAGGAGGAGGAGGAGGAGGAGAAGGCAAAAGAGATATTCACTAAAACTAGCCATAATCTCTGCCTCCATATGGCACTCTTTCCAAGATGAATATATGGCACTAAATTCACACAAATTATCCAGAACATTTAGGCTTAATCTCTGTAATGAAATCTTATTGCATTGTCTATAAGGGAGACAAATGGAGGGACATGTTTTTTCCATGTACTTCAATTGAAGAATATAAAAATTGATATATATATATATATATATATATATATATATATATATATATATATATAAAGTCTAAAATATTTGTAATGTTTTTAATTTATATAGAAACCATTGTCAGTGCTACAAAAAGCAATAAACTATTTTAGTTAATATTAAGCTTTTAGATAAATACTTGACTTTGCTTTGAGTGAATGACATTTATTCTGGCATTTAAATTTAACTAATCAAGTTTTTTAATTTTTTTGTCCATCTTATAAGAGATATACCCTGATGATCAGTTAGTAGTTTTCATTTATTTCATAGTTTAAGACTTAAAATCAGCCTCCTTTGAAATATTTGGATACTATTAATACTAACATTAGTTTCCTAGTTCTGTTATAGTCTCCTCCCTATGCCCACCACTATACTAACTTTCAGGAAGATTATGAGGATGACTCTATCTGGTTATTTTCTATATGAAATGTCTTATTTTATCTAGATGTGTGAAAGGGGCATGGGGCGGAATCTCAAAAATTAAAATATCAAAACCTAATAAACAGACATTTAAGATGACTTTATATTTTCCTAACATACAGCAGACACCATACAGCCTACTTATGTTTGAGCATATGCTTGCAGATAAATAATCAATAAAAATTACCCATAGTCACTTCAAGCCTATTTTTTTCTAGTTTTCTTGACAATTTTTAATTTGCTTTGGCTACCCCCTCTTTTGCTGTGTCTAAATATCCTCATTTATTAAATTTGTCTTGTATATCAAGACACTGCTAGACTTTTGGATTTGAATTATTTTCTGCCCTTTAATCTATACTAGTAAACTGGATATTCCCTAAGAATACCAGGATTTCATGCTAGGATTTCATCATTTGGCTTTTACTACTCTTGACTGATATGTGTAACTATTGGTGATCCTTCTCATGGCAAACTGCTTAGCTCCAACATTGGGTATGTGTGTCTGATAGATGTCAGGGCATTTGATAATATGTTAAGGAATAACAATCAGATTTTACTTTTAACTTAGCAATGTACAAGGAGGCTGCAATAGTTCCTCAATACTATTCATTAAAGTGGTTTGATTGGATTTTAGCCAAATGTTTGTGTTTTTTTAAATTGCAAAAGAATGACTTGAGAGGAATATTTCACAAAATTATAATGCACAATTTTGTTAAAAGCACGTTCAAATGCTTTACTCTGTTGAATAAATATTTCTGAACATTTGCTCTTATTGAATATTCTTGGATAAATTTAATGAGATAGACTGCAAGCAGTAACATTGAGGTGTTGCTTTTATATTGTGCTGATTTTACCTTGAAGTGGATACTGTAGTGCAAGCATGTCAAACTCAAATGCTAGCACGGGCCAAATAAACAAGTGCACGGTTATGTGGGCTGCAAAAGAACAAAAGTTGAGATCAAATTTATCATGGCACTTACAACTTGTGCCTTTGATTATTTTATTATGTATGTTCCTCTCTAGAATGTAAGAGTCTAGTACTAAACTTAATCCTTCACCACTGCTTTATTGTGTCTAGCACAGTGTCAATCAATTAATATGTAGTCATAAATATTTGTTAAATTATTGATTTAATGAGTGATTAAATGATGAACAGTAATATATTTCCACACAGTGAAGAAATATAAACAATTGAGGTTGATAGATGAGTAGATTGATAAAGAGAAAAAGAGGAAATAAAAAATCCCAGGGATCTGACTTAAACTGAATAGAGACTGTTGTCCTTTACTGATAATGGAAGAGTGTTGAACTTTAATATTATAGGAATAACGTTTGGGAATCATTTTGGAAATTTTGAACATGGATGCCTAATAACCACTTTGAAATAAATGTTAATATAGATACAAAATTCTAGAGAAGGGATAAGATAACATTAGTTATAGCGTACTTCGGTGATAAATTAGAATTATCAATATTACACATATGGAATCTTGATAAAGCCTTTACAAATAAATATACAAGTTGCATTAAATGACTTCTTCTTCATTAAATAATCCTAGTAATCATTAACTCTATAAACTTTCCAACTAAATAATGATGTTCAATATTATTATAATAACATCTCTATCTCTATATAATATAATATAATAATATCTCTATCTCTATATATAAAAGCCTAAGCTAATGTTATGACCAGTCAACTGAATGACCAGTTGACCGAATGACTGGTCAACCAGTCACTATGATGCACACTGACCACCAGGAGGCAGATGCTCAACCAGGAGCTGTTCCCTGGTGGTCAGTGTGCTCCCACAGCCAATCTTCCGAGGCTGGCCAACCTCCCACAGTGCCTCCCCCCACATTGGCCATCCCTGATCGGCCCCTACTGGGTCTGGGCAAGACTGCCCCAATTGCCCTGATCACCAGCCAGGCTGAGGAACCCCACCTGTGCACACATTCATGCACTGGGCCTCTAGTTACATAATAATATTGGAAATTGCCAGAAAATATTACCATAGCAATCATAGGGTTTTGAAGGCAACATTTTCCTCGATTTCAAAATAAATAAATATATAAATTGTTTTCATTATTCTGTCTTTCAAGATTTCTGCTGCTGAGGTTTTTTGTTTTGTTTGTTTGTTTGTTTGTTTGTTTTAAATATATTTTTATTGCCTTCTGAGAGGAAGGGAGAGGAAGACAAAGATAGAAACATCAATGATGAGAGAGAATCATTGATCAGCTACCTCCTGCACACCCCACACTGGGGATGGAGCCTGCAACCTGGGCAAGTGCCCTGACCAGGAATCGAACCAGTCACCTCCTGGTTTATAGGTCTATGGTCAACCACTGAGCCATGCTGGTTGGGCTGCTCTCTGAGTTTTAACCAAGCACAATGGTTCTCAGAACAAATTCTAGGTCCTTGTTGGTAAGAAAGCAAAGGAGAAAGGTACATAACCATTTTATCTTCCAAAAATAAGCAAGAATTGCTCTCTTTAGGAACAAATAAAAGTCTTTTTAGATCGCTCAAGCTGCAACTCACATTACAGTTCAGGTTGTGATGATGGACACCTCTATTTCAATGACCAGATGGAAATAAACCACACAGCCTCTGCTCTTCCTCTGTGTCTCTTAGCAACTCATTGTCTTTTTAAGTAGTGGCCCCGTGCATGTCTTGTTCTTTATCCCTTCAATATTTTGTATTATACTTTGGCTCATTTTAAATATTGTTTTTGACATTACAATGCAGTTATACTCCCCATATTGCAATGTCTCCTTTCTTACCCTCCTATGTCCCACTCAACTTTCTTCTTCAAGAATTTCCTGAATTCTCCAGGAAGAGGCAACCACTCACGCCCTTATGTATTCTTTCATTCATTTAACAAATATATATTGAGTACTTATTTTGGACTAATCATCCAGTTAAATAGGAAAAATACAGCATAGAGACAGGGGTACTATCCTCATAGAGTTTATATTCCAATAGAAAAAAAACCCACACCCATTAAAGGAAAATTATAACTTGGGGTTAGTTGCATGCCTGAGAGACAGATTTTGAGGTAACAGAAATTAGAAGAACAGATTCATTAGATATAATGTTTATGGAAATATTTGTTTCCTTTTACAGTGCACACTTTTGGTGTGTGGTTTTACATTTCCTCTATCAGTTTAGTAGCCTCCTAATTTCTCTCCCCCTCTGCCTCAATGTAAGTGCCAAAATTCATTATACATATACAATGTACTTATATTAGTAACAGATGACCTGTGAATAGATAAGAAAAACAATTTTTTGATCAGTGCTGGAAATTATTTATTTCAAATTAGACTATTTCTATTTGAGCTGCTTAGAGCTCAAGCATATGCTTATTGCCATACTCACAGATCTGTGAACTGTGAAAATAATCCATAGTTCTACCATATGGTAAAAGGCATCTTTTAGATGATATGAACAATCTACACATTTTACCAATTTTCTTCCATCTTATTTTTTAACTATGTCATAAAATGGCTTTATTTTTCCACAAGCTTTTTATTGTCACTTAACTTCAATAGCCATTATTATAATGTTTTTAAAAATTGTGTATCAATTATGTCACAAGCCTTGGAAATGCTTGACAATATAAAATGAATTGAATGCCTTAATAAAAAGAGTAATTTATTTTTATTGTAAATAAATAAAGAAGCATTTAGGGATGGTTTAGCAACCTTAATTTAAAAAAAAAATGTCTTCTAGATTACAAATCTAGTTGTAAGGAGAAACTCTGACCATAAACATAAAAGTTATGAATTGTTATATTCAATTTTATGATCAAACTGTGATGATAAGAATAACATACTCTTTGTAGAAAATAAACACAGAAAATCAGCAAAACATAAAAAGTAAAATGTAAAGTATGGCATAAAATTTCTTCAGCGTTCTTAACATTCTGACATATATACTTCCATGCATTGTTAAAACGTCTTTTACATGCATAAACCACCCCTTAAACAAAATTAACTGTGGTTTTCTATTTTCTTCATTAAAGATACAGATTGCTATGCATGGAAAGATAAGTTCTCAGAAATGTTAGACTACTTTTTATTGTGTGGGGCATTCTTCCACTATTAGTTGAACAATATTCATACCAAAATCAATTTTGTGTGTATTAAATATTAGTGCCATCATGTCATCATCAAATTTATTTTGCTTCAGTAAATATTTTATAAAGCATTTAAATAGGAATTGCAAAACCATTATTTCCACCATAGGAACAAAATTAATACTTGGTAATTATTATATTAAAATGATTCACTTTGAAAAAATGTGTTGATAGTTCATGAGACATTTGCAATGGATTGGAAAATATAGTGTAAATCTGGCATCTTTAGTCAGACTATTCCATAGGTTTCTAAATTCTTCCATAACAAACAAACCAGATCTCTAAATTATAGATGATAGATCATTATATTAGTTGTTAGTAGGAAAGAATCTTGGATATTCAATAGATTAAAAAAACAACAACTCTACTTAATTACCCTGAATAAAAGAATAATGACAAAAATAATGGGATAGTTTTGTCCTTCAAAACTTTCCTCTTTGTAAATTTTCCATCCTGTCTCCTTAGCAATCTATATGTTGGTGAGAATTACCCAACTCCAGCTCACTCTAGCCATCCTATCTCATCTAAAAGGAGGAAAACAGCCCTGGCTGGTTTGGCTCAGTGGATAGAACATCAGCCTGTGGACTGCAGGGTCTCCGGTTCAATTCCAGTCAAAGGCACGTGACTGGGTTGTGGGCTCAATCCCCAATAGGGGGTGTGCAGGAGGCAGCTGATCAATAATTCTCTCTCATCATTGATGATTCTATCTCTCTTCCCCTCTCCCTTACTCTCTGAAATCAATAAAAATCTTTTTAAATAAGTAAATAATAAAAGGAGGAAAATAAGCAAACAAAACTGAGGAACCAGTGTGAAGCTGGGGTCCAGAGGCAGCTTTACCGGAAGTTGTGGTTCAGAATCTTTCATGAAGTTGCAATCAAGCTGTGAAATGGGCTGCAACCATCTCAAGGCTCAAAAGGGGCTGGAGAGCTCATTCACTGGATTGTTGGTGGATCTCAGTTTCTCACTGGCCAGAATATTCCTTGATCAGAAGTCTCTGTATCTGATGTGGGCCTTTCTAAGGTTACCTAAGTGTGGCCGCCTAAGTGTGGCAGATGGTGTCTCCCAGAAAAAAAGAGGGTGTGGTGGAAAGGGAGAGGAAGGGGGAGAGTAAGGAATAGCGCAAAAGATATAATCTACAGTGTTTTACAATTCATTTTTGTAAGTGACATATATCACTTCTACACACACACACACACACACACACACACACACGCACACTCACAATTAGTCCTGGATTATAATGTGCAACTTTAATTATTATCCTAATAGAGGTCTGGTGCATGAAATTCGTGCACGGGGGGGGGGGGATGTCCCTCAGCTCAGCCTGAACCCTCTCCAATCTGGGACCCCTCAAGGGATGTCCGACTGCCCGTTTAGGCCTATCGGGATTGGGCCTAAACAGGCAGTCGGACATCCCTCTCACAATCCAGGACTGCTGGCTCCCAACTGCTCGCCTGCCTGCCTTCAAGATCAGATGCACATTGGTCTTCAGACATTTTCTGTCGATAACACTGGCTTCTTTCGGCTGCAGAGCTACCTTGTATCAATAGTAGATATTTAGACATAGTCCCACCTCCCTGCTGTCAGGTGAATGAGAGTCCTGGCTGTCAGGTGGCAGAGAGCTGTCTGACCAATGGCTGATTCTCTAGGGGTGGGACTTCCTCCTCCCTGCTGTTAGATGGCTGTCAGGCCACTGAGAGCTGTCTGACCAATGGGTGATTCTGGCTGATTCTGTGGGGGTGGGACTTCCTCCTCCCTGCTGTCAGAGTCTGGGCCAGCACAAACTGGGACACAGCATCAAGTCCCCCTGCGCCAAAAGACCCAGAGTCAACTCCCTGCCCACTTGTGTGTGCCCCCTGGATGCAGCATCCACACTCATGGAGGGGCTGACAGGTCCAGACACTTCCAGTGGCTGGGGAGCAGTGAGGCTGGATCCGCCATCAGAGTGGGCAGATCCCGCCTCTCCCTTTGGTCTCCGTGACCACTGGCTGGGCTGACAGGCCAAAACACTCCAGCGGTGGGGCTGAGGGGACTGGGCACCACCATCTTGTGGCTATGGGCGCCACCATTTTTGTCACGAAGTGATGGTTAATTTGCATATTACTCTTTTATTAGATAGGATGCTTAATATTAATATTGTTCTACTTCATGTAAATTGTGAAAACATTACTTTCCCATTTCCTTCAGACTGAAGACTTCATTTTAGAGTTTTACTGTGTGTGTGTGTGTGTGTGTGTGTGTGTGTGTGTGTGTCTTTCTACTGGGGACAAACTGACCTTTGAAACATCAGAAAATCTGCTTAATTTTCCAGCCCTTAAAATAATATTCTTGCTGGATATTGATTTCTAGATTGACACTGATTTTTGTTGTTATTATTTACTTTCCTTTCATCACTTTAAAGATGCCATTTATTTGCCTTCTGGCTTCTGTTGTTCCTAAGGAGAGAGATGTCAGCCATCTTTTGTATGTTCCTCTTTATGTGATGTGACTTGACATTTTTTCTTCTGGCTGCTTTTAAGCTTTTCTCTTTACCCTTGGCTTATAAGGTTACCTAAGATGTGTGTTTTATTTGTTTGTATATTACTTGTATTTCACTGAGCTTCATAATGATGTTTTTCACCAATTTAGGAACTATTCAGACTTTTTTTTCCCCCAAAATTAATTCAAGCTGTTCTTTATTGACATTTTATTCAATCAACATTCTGCTGTTAAACTTATACAGTAAGTCTACATATTAAGCCTATATATTAAACATATATATTAAGCTTTCATTTTCAGGTACTGTACTTCTTGAATTTATATTTATTTATTATTTATATTTATTTATTTATTTATTTATTTTTCATTTCTAAAATCCCCCATCTCTTCACTAATTTTATCCATTTTTCCTTAAGTTTTCAACATATTTAAAATGTATTTTTAAAGTCCTTGACCACTAATTTCAACATCAATGTCATTGTAGGGTCTATATGCATTAGCTTAAAAATAATTTTCTGTTACATTTTTTCATGACTTATAATTACTGTTTTAGGTTATAATTCTTCATAGGACTTATACGTTTTCTTTTATGTTATACATTTACATGATACATTGAAGAGATTTGTAATTACATTAAACAGCTGAATTAATGACTGATGATCTTGATTCTTTCAGAATTGATTTATTATTTGTTAGAGTTGATAGAGTTTCAATTTTACCTTAGTCCTATAGTACATTAATTAGTGCAGGGTCCAGTCCTTACTGTTTGTCTTTTCTGGATTCTTAACTAAGTAACTGAATTTCAAGGAAATATACTCTAGTTGAGCCAGAATTCCAACATCGCTCAGTCCTGCTTAAATGTAGTATTTCTATTCATTTCTCAGTGTCACAGTGGCTGCTCTGTTATATTTTATTGAAATATACCTTGCTTATGCACAGCTCAGTCCTGGGACAGGGCCATGTAGAATTCCAAGTTCCCCTTCTGCTCAGATCTTTCTTTAATGGCTCATAAGTTCAAGCTGCATATGCAGCACAGAATTCTGATTTCTACCTTCTCTACTTAGACTACCTTGCTCTGCTTGCACTCCAGTTTCAGGTGCCACAGCCAGGGAAAATGGGGAACTCGTATTATCTGTTTCCTTTTGTTACGGACTGCAGAATTTCACTATCTTTTGCTTAATACCTAATTTTTATATTTTTAATTTTTATATTTTATCAGTTTTACAATTATTTATGTTGGAATGCACATCCAATATCAATTATTTTGCAAATGAATGTAATATAATTTAATGCATATTTGTTGACTAAATGAATGACCATATAGAGAGGCATAACCTATAGTGCAAAGGCCCTAAAGCCATTAGTTTAATCGACCTCTGGTTCCTGACGTGGTGGCTATTTTTCCCCACATCACCTTCTTTTTCCAGAAGGTTCACCTACTCATAAACCATAATGTCCAAATTTGAGTTTTATATGAAAAGCTACTAAAAGATAGATTTTTGTTTTAAAATAGTATAAAAAAGAAACAGAAAAACACCTATTCACCTTGGGATTTTCTCATAAGAAGTATATCGAAAGTAACCAATACAATTACACATTTCAGTCATTTCAAAAGGTTTAAAATTATAATCTTTAAGTAAAACAGTATGAAAAGAATTTAAATTTGTACTTCATTTTTTTAAAAATAATAAGCTTTCAGTTTATCATCTTAAGCTACAAAAATGCAGTTCAACTAATTAAAAACCTTTTTTTTTTTGTAAATAAGGCACAATTTGGTGAGCCTGTGAGCCATAGCTTTTAAGATATCTGAAATTAAGCACTTTCTCTCTTTCTCTAATTAATTCTATTTTACTCTAGTAAAATTTATGCATCATGATTACTGAAGTCTCAGAAAATGTAGAACGGACATTAGCTGTTGAACCCTAATTAATAATTAAGTTACACCAGGGGGAACAAGACAATTTATTTTGACAGGCGTTATTACCTATCTCCCAGATCACATTGTCTTGTCAGAAGAATCTCAGTCCCAAAGACTTTATTTCAAACATATTGCTTTTGAAATAACAGCAGGGACTTGTGAGCTTTGCTGCATCTCTTGTTTACTATCTAGTGTCATGCTTAATGATCAACATGAAAGTTATTGCTTCCAAATCACCTTAATTAGGATTGCAGACACTTTAAAAAGTTCCTTGCAAAAGCTCAGATCATATAATTAAATCGCCTTCATCTATTGTGATTATGTAAGGCTCTTGTAGGGAAATATCATAATAACATTTTCAGACATTCTGCATTTTTCAGGTAGATTTTCTTACCCACAGTTCTTGCTGTGAGTACAGTGTCCTTCACTCTCCAAGTTAATAGTCGATTGAACCAAAACAGGGCAAGTTAACTAAGTAATGAAATGAACAGGCCATGGGACAGTCTGCTACATAATGCTGTGCCCAAACTGAGACAATCACGTTTAATTGAATTATCCTTAAACTCTTTTAGCTGGGGATTGGAGAGTGTTGTTTTATATAATTTGTCTTACATTTTTTAAGTAAACTCCATACTGAAGTGCAACATATATGGAAAAATACATGACTCGTGTTTGCAGCTTGATAAAGTTGCCCAAAGTGAAACAACTTTTGTCACCACTGCCACAATTATGAAATGGAATATTCTCAACCCCAAAGAAGTTCCCTTACGATCTTTTTCAGTCATTAACAACTCACTAAGAAAACCACTATTCTTATCTCTAACACCAAAGATTATTTTTCTATTTCTAAAGTCTTTTTTAAAAAATAAATAAAGTAATATATTATTTACTTTTTTGACCTATCACCTTTTGCTTACTATGCTCCTTGTGAGATTCATCTGTATTGTCAGGTGTATCAATGATACATTTTTTCTCTTTGGTTTACAGCATTTTATTTTACGCAAAAATCCCAAGTTAATCCATGATTTCTTGAAATACTTGCAATGAAGTAATAGATATTTATATATTATCAGTATAAAAATTCTAATGCATTCTATTTGATAAGTAGTCTAATGAGTATATTAATGTGAGTAGACTTCCCAGTTTATAGAATATGTACTAGTATACATATTTGGTTAGAGTAGTTACTGCTTGTAGTAGTTTCCTACTGTTGTGGTAACAAATTACTAGAAAGAGTGATGTAAAATAACATAAAATTGTCATTTCATAGTTCTGGAGCTCAAAAGTGTAAATTCAAGGTGTTGAAAGGCTGTATTACTTCTAAAAATTTCAAGGAAGAATTATTTCCTTGTCTTCTCCAGCCTCCAGAGGCTGCCTACATTCCTTGCCTCATGGCCCCTTCTTTCACTCCAGCTTCTTACTGGCATCATCACATCTTCTAATATTTGAACCCCTGTCTTCCTACTGTAAGGACCTCTGGGGTTACATTGGGTTTATCCAGAAAACCAAAGATAATCTCCCCATCTCAAAGCCCTTAACTTACTTACATCTTCAAAGTCCCACTTGCCATAAGGTAACATCAAGGGATTTTTTGGGGTTAGGATAAGCACATTATTCTGCCAACTATAATAGTGAAGAGAGATGAGTAGGACCCTTAAATTATAGACCCCGGTGGTTTTAAACACTCTTAGGATATATGTATTAAATCAGTCATCTTTTGTGCCCTGGGCTGCCATTGCTCTTCTTTTGGAATACAAGAAAGTGAAATGTTCTAGACAGTGTGTATGTGTTTGTGTGTGGTTGTGTGAGTGTGTGTGTGTGTGTGTGTGTGTGTGTGTGTGTAGTGTGTGAGTGAATGTCAGTTATACAGTGTTCTAGTGGTTTTTAGTGGGCCTCACAACTTTTTTTAGGATAAACTTCTTAGGATGACTGACTTATTGAATATCCATGAGCTAAAATATATAAATTGAGATCAAGTAGCATAAATAAAGAATAACAGACTTACTAAGCCCTTTCAGAAATAATACATCGGTGAACATAAAACTCCAAAGTGTAAAGGTATCTCTTTATGGTTACATATAGTTCTTAGGTTGATGACTATTTACTATAAGACTCTATTTTATTAATAGTTTAGAGCTAAAATAAAATTATATTCCAAAACAATTGATCAGTATACATGGCCTTGGGAAAGCCTGGGGGAGAAAAAAGGAAAAAGTATATTTTAAAAATAACATAAAGGTTAAGTTGATTTTTAAAATGTAAATTTTATCTTTGTAACAAAGTAGGTTATTTTTGTGCTATAGATATGTTTAGCATACTTAAAAACCTACTCTATGTTCAACAATTTTATATTGGTACCATGTCATTGTACTTTGTCTCCTAATTTGATTTGCTTTAGTTTAAGTGAACTGCATTTCAGATTATTCAGTTGTTAGTATATGCAGTCAGAGGAGGCAAATAAAGGCCAATTTGAAGATACTTGTTCTATATTAAAGTATACATATTTCATTTTTAATAACAAGTTAATACCCCTTTTGATATTATCTCACAGAATGTTACATCATGACTGACTTAATCTTTACCAAACAACTTCTTTATATACTTGATAAATAGAATTGTGATTGTCCATTTCATCACCTGTATTTTGCTGAATACAATTCCCTGTTTCTTAGAATTACTGTGTCTTCAGGAAATAATTTTTACTATTTCATTCCAATAGGTGGCATGCTTACTTGGAGCTTCTGGCTGACTACCAGAAGGAAACTATCCTTATTCATTCAGTTCTAAATCTGTTGTAAAATATGTCAAAATGAGCTCTCAAGCAATTATATACTAAAATTATCTCACATTTTGGTACATTAATTGCCACATTAAAATGTGGTATTGACTTAATATTTTAGATACTTATATTTAGTGAATTCAATTAGGATATTAAGGAAATCTGTCAGTTTTCAAATAAAAGTTATGTTTTATTCAGTCTTTATAGAGTACTAATGTAAAGAGGATTTATTTAATATCTATTTCTGTACACTCTACCAAATGTTCGTTAAGTGGGGAAAAACTACTTTATTAAGCAATTTATCTTAAACAGCGACCTCTGCTACAATTTTTCTACTGGACAAGTTTGGGGTAAACTGAACCAAATTTTGGAAGTCATTGTTGCATATACACACCAGTATTCAGTTTTTCTTTCCTTCCACGCACAAAGAAGTTTACACTGGTTTTCACTTCCGGTTTGGCTAAGTTTCTAATAGGCCAACACTCTGGCAGAAACAACTATATACTCTGTATAATTGACATCAAACTATCTAAAGGCTCTGAAAAGTGAACAAGAGTAGCAGATTCAGTGAGGAAGCAGAAACGTAGATGAAGAGATTAGCAGCTGGTATATTCTATCATTATTTTTTAAAATATGTTTTATTGATTCTTTACAGAGAGAAAGGGAGAGGGATAGAGAGTTAGAAACATCAATCAGCTGCCTCAGGCACACTCCCCACCAGGGATGTGCATGCAACCAAGGTACATGCCCTTGACAGGAATCGAACCTGTGACCCTTGAGTCCGCAGGCCGACGCTCTATCCACTGAGCCAAACCAGTTTGGGCTATTCTATCATTATTTACCGTGTCCTTTTTTTTTGGTCACGTCTTGTGGGCATGCTGAAGTTATTTTTTGTTGGCCAGCCATAATTTTGATGACTCAGAGTGTTTTGGGGACGAAGGGAAGAGGACAGAGATTTGGACAACTACAGCCACTAAGATGGAAGATAAAAACAGTACAAAATGGAGAGCCAAAACAAGGAGCCAAATTTCAATATACAGTATATTACTGTGCAAATCTCTGTGGATAACAGTGCCATCACGCATGGCAAACTATAGACAACCCAGCCAAGGAAATAATAAAAAGACTAAACTAAGATGTTAGCTACTGTATAAGACACAGAATTTTCACTTTCTTTACAACTGAGTTGACTGCCAGTGAAGAAAAAAAATGTCTACACCCATGGGAGAAATTGAGTAGAAGCTAAAGCTTATACAACATAACATTCAGAATATTATCTAAAATTACTTGACATATAAAGAACCAGGAAAATGTAGCCCATACTTAAAAGTGTTCCCTGTCCAATCTATAATAATCAAAGCACAATATGCAAATCAACTGAACAGCAGAATGACTGACTGAACAGGAGAATGAATGTCTGAACAACCATGCTATGACATGCAGTGGCGCCAGGCCAGCCAAGGAGGGTGCAATGTGATTGGGCAGGGGGCCCCACCATCGCCCCACAATCGTCCCACAGAGGGAGGCCTAGGCTACCTTGTTGACAGCGCTGCAGCTGGTGAGCGGGGCTTCCTTCTGTGGAGCCATCAATTGCAGAGCCCAGTGATGGATCACCCCACAGAGGGAGGCCCAGGCCACCTGGCCAGCAGCACTGTGGCATGTTGGTGGGGCCTCCCTCTGCAGGGCAATTGATCTGGGGGCCCCATGAATGACTGCTCCATAGAGGGAGGCCAAGGCCACTGGCCAGTGATGCTCTGGTGGGTGTGCGGGGCTGGCCAGCGATCGCCCTGCAGAGGGAGGCCCAGGCCAGCCAAACGATCACACCCCACGCCTATCGCCTGCAGAGGTAGGCAACTGATGGCAGGGGAGGGGGATGAGCGCAGTACAAATGGCAAGCAGTGGCAGCGGTGGGGGTGGGGCCAGCTGCTAGCAGCTGGGGAAGGAAAGCCCAGATAGGCCCTGATCACCAGCCAGGCCTAGGGACCCTACCCAAGGGGTCCTGGATTGTGAGAGGGTGCAGTCCAGGCTGAGGGACACCCCCTCCCCCATGCATGAATTTCGTGCACCAGGCCTCTAGTGAACAAATAACATGAACAGCAAATAACTTGTAGGATTGTGCACATTTGAGGAATCTAACCAGGTAAAATATTAAACATCACCAGTTGTAAAAGTGACTAATGTGCTGTGTATTTGCGATTAATTCCCCACTCCCTCATGTCAATAGGGCCAGAAAGGTGAAGAATTTGATGTTCAAACTATGCTGGTCTAGCATTTTAAAGTCATTCTTCATGGTTTTTGATGCTTCATGGTATTCTTATTCTCAATAATTCAATTTTCCAGGCTTGATAAAATGCACGAGGTTTCCAATAGTCCATGTCATTATGTTGTTTTGTTCTCACAGTGAATGGTGACCTTGATTACTGCTTTTCTTTTCTTTGTGTATTTTCAATAAAAGGGCTCATGATCTTCAAGATATGTTTGCAATGGTGATATCTCCTTCTAAAACAGATCTGACATTGTCATTAGTCATTCAGAGAAGCCCCAGCTGTTAACCTACTTTGTCTTTTCACTGGACATCAAATGCTGAAGTTTACAAGACACATTCTATTCCCCTCTCAATCAGATGTCTGCCTGACACTTTAAGGCATGTTGAATACAGAAATGCAAATGTAATTCTGGAATAATTAGTCCGTTTCTTTTCTCTTCATTGCTTTACACTTTTTTACTCTCTACAATTTGAAATAAATCCAAAATTTTCTTAGAATTTTGATTACTTTTCTCTCATGAGATTATGTACCATTCAAAATCTTCAGAGTTAAAAGAAACTAAAGAATGTTAAATGCAACCAGAGTGTCTTTTCCCAAGTGTTGTTCTTATCCAACGCCAAGATATGATTTCCGTTTCCTGTGCTGTCAGTTCATCACATTTTAATGTCAAAAACATTGTTAAAGGAGGTCAGACATGCTTCCTGTTTTTGAACCTGATTCTGATAAAGCTGCTGAATTTGTAATAATGTAACACAAAGACTTCAGAATTTTAATCCATAAATCCTAGCAGTTTACTAAAATGTCTGTTCAGCAGGTTTGTATTGCCTGACAGCTAAGGATGTCTCTGGAAGTCCCAGTGGTACCCTGCTCTGATGTCATGTGGTCTGCTAACATGGACATATAGAAACAGAAGCCATAAAAACAGGAAGGAGTATCTTTAAAGCCACAAATACAGATTTATACTCTCTATAGTTTGGGATAGTACATATATGATACTACATAACTGACCTGCTCTGGTATATATATATTCTGTTGAAGAAAACAAAGCAATGAAAATGGAGTTGAAGTACACAAATTTCAGAAGTGAATATGAACATGTTGCTCTGTCACAGAAAAGCAGAAAATGATTTTTGCTTACTCTTCATAATGGCTGCAGCCTGTGTAAGAAGTAATTAAATACCTACATAGTAACATAGTACATCTGTAATACTTTCAACAATAAAGATAAATTTAAAAAATACCTATATAGTAACATTATGATCCCTAAATGGACAAATTCGGTCAAATAAATCAATACAATGAGTTATTTGCCATCATATAAACTTGTATAGAATAAATATTTTCAACTATTTAATGATTTGTATTAATATTATATAAATATAGTCTTATAAGACCATATCAAATAGTTGAAGAAAATATGAAGAGCACATAAAGATTAGTACAATTCAATTAAAAAGTTTTAATGATCAATAACATTCTAAATATATATATATATATATATATATATAACACATATATATTTAATTTATTGGTATTCAGCATTAAACATTACTTGATACCAAACTATTTTTCATATAGTTTCATGATCTTAGCAATGAATTAAATATGCATATTTTATATAATTCAACCCTTTCTTCCATCCTTATATACTTTTCAATTGGAATGACAATAGAATATTAGCACATAACTTGGAATGTACTGGAGACCATATAGTAACCATATATCTTCGGTTATTTATAAAAATGGCATATAGGGATATTTTGTCCAATGCTATCATTAAAGTGTCTTAAAAATTACAAACATTGCCCTAGCCGGTTTGGCTCAGTGGATAGAGTATGGGCCTGTGGACTGATGGGTTTGATTCTTGTCAAGGGCACATGCCTGGGTTGTGAGCTCAGTCCGCAGTTGGGGGTGTGCAGGAGGCAGCCAATCAATGATTCTCTCTCATCATTGATGTTTCTATCTCTCTTTCCTTCTCCATTCCTCTCTGAGATCAATAAAAATATATATTTTTTAAAAATTACGAACATTGATTTCTTCTACGCTAGCTCTTCTACTTGGAAGTCACCTAAAATATATCGGTCCCTACTGTGTACTACTTTTTTTGACTAAAAGTAAAATTTTAAAGAATCATTTAAATATGTACAGCAATAACATTTTAGTTTCCCAGATTATGAAAATATCTCTGTGTCCTCTCTTTTTAAACTTGCCTAATTATAGACAATTAAGGCTGGTGTCAATCTGTCCATGAGTAGTTACCAATTCTATCAAGACACGCAGTGGAAACAGGTGAAGAGAGCAGACAGAAAACCATGCTAGGTGTTTATTCCTGGGGACATGGACTCATTTTTGATCAATTGGTTTTAAAGATACATTCTTGATTTATTTTTATGGTATACCTGGAGGAATACAGTTTTTCAGCAGGTCTTAATGATGCCATATTTTATTAACAATCTGTAGACCTCTCTATGGTCAAACTTCTTAGCTGCCACTCCAACCTACCCACTCATTATAATAGAAAGCATTGCATCAGATGGTTAAGAACTGCCACCTAATCATTAATCTTTTAGGACTCTTATTCTCATTGTAATTAAGGAGCCCACTATTCTAGTTCTTTGCATTATTTGCTCATGTTATCCTTGCAATGCATCAGTGAGGTAATGACTTTTCCCCATGTTATCGATTATGACATTGAGGCACATAGAACTTGTGAGTTTTTGCATAATTAAGTTATTTTTGGTCAACAGTATTTTCAGGACAAAATACCCTAATAAATATCCATCAAGATTGTTATGAGTGAAATTTAAGAAATTTCTGATATTTCAAGTGGAAGTTCCATTCTTCTTTAAAAAGATGTAATCATATGGGTCTATTTTCATCATTCCTGATATTCTTGATGAATTGTCAAGATAAAGGCTAAGAATTAACAGTGAAAAGTCACATACCCATGAAACAAAGACTGCCAGAAGTTATTCTGTAGTTTCTTTTCTTTTAAAAGTTTTGTTTTACTGAGCAAAACCTTTTACTTTCAAGTGACAACAGAGCTTAAACAGGCTTTAAAGTGATTGTGAAGTACAAGAAAGCAACTTCCCCAGCTGACTTACAGACCTTACTCATAGTCATAATCTCATTTGTGGTTCACCCTGCTGTTCATTGCTGTGCTTTTATAGTCAGAAATTTCATAAAGCAGAACCTCACAAAATAAATGGCAGATTCCCTTAAGCACAAATGGATGAATGGTTATGGTATCAACCAGATATGGGATATGCTTAAAGAAATATCTGAGGAGTCAGGTATCAAATAGGTCAAAGAAGCGATTCCATCCACATAGGAAATAAATTATACATATATGTATATAATATATAATTAATAAATATAAATTTATATGTAAATATATATCAAATATAATTTTGTATGTACATTATATATAAAGGTATAGCACATATAACATATATAATTTATTTTATATATACACACATACACATATATATAATATACACACATATGTATGTGTTTATATATATGTGAATATATATATATGAATTAGCATTGTAAGCACATGAGTAAGAAGGCTTCCCGACAAGTGAGCTCCCAGCAGAGGGTTGGATGAAGAATGAGGCTCCTGCAGGTGGAAGGAGATCTCATTAGGCGGGTGCAACATTGTCCTGGGCACAAAGGGCAGATAAACATAGTAAGTTTAGGGGTAGCAACCAGCTTGCTATGGCTAAATTGCTTGCTATGGAATAAACATATTGCAAGAGGTAGAATATGAATCAAGAAGTGCCCAGAAGGTAAATCATAAAGGTCCTGTTAAACTATGAGAACACAATTTTTTTCCTGAAATGAATTAGGATTCCCTGGATAATTGTAAACTGCATGTTGCATGTTCCACACTGCTTGTTTAAATGATTACTTTGTTGTAAGTATAAGGGAAAGGCTGGCAGAATATAAGACCAAGCCTCCTTCCAGGGAAATGATAATTTGGAAGATGATTAAGATAATACTGATGATGCTGAGAATAAAAGTAGTAAATATTATATAGTCCTTATATGTGCCAGTCTACTTCTACGTGTTTTATATATGTTAACAAATGAGCAGTGCTGAACTATTAAAAAAACTTCTAGAGGCCTGATGCACAAAATTCATGCAAGGGGCTCAGCCCTCACAGCTGCGGCGGCTATCTCAGCCCTTGCAGCTCCTGCTTCATCTGGAAGGTTGTCCGGAAGGCCATCCGGAAGTTCGTTAGGCTGTTCAGTCTAATTAGCATATTATGCTTTTATTATTGTAGATTATAATATATATCTTTTTAATTTTATAAGAAAACTATGATAAATTTTCTGATATATTCTCCATTATTCCCTCACAGATGATGAAACTTAGAATGGAGGAAATATCTGAATACAGCCATTTGGATACAGCGTCCAAATTTAACCAAAATATTAAATGCCACTTAGAACCTGAGGAACCCAAATGGGTACAAGAAAATAAGCGAAGTAAAAATTGTTATAATTAGTCTAAGTTATCCACTTCATTAAATTGTCATCACCACTCTGCTTTTTAATAGAAGCCTCTAGCATAATGCCTGCATTTTGCATGCTTCCTCTTGTTCCTGCGGTGCCAGCATCTCTTACATCCTTATCAGCTTGCTCTACTGCAGCAGCTGCTGTGACCCAGAGCTCTGCCTCTTGGGTGAGACCATGGTTTGTCCTAGAGAAAAGGGGCCTCTGACCTGGAAGCTATGGTATGATTACCTTAGGCAATCCCCTGATTTGAGTTCCTGGTATTTTGTTGTTGTTTTTCCTGCCACATGTGTATCTTAATCTCTCACCAATCCATTTTCCCAAACACATGAATAGGGACATGCAGTCAGTCACGTACTTCAAAGATTCATCTATTCGGAAGTAGGGGAAGGTGGTGTCCCTACCCTCTTCCTCTGCTCTTTTCTTCCTCTCCCTCAAGAGACAGAGCTCTCTCTTCTTTAATAATCAGCATTTTTCTTCTCCCCTCTTCCAATCCATGATTAGCTAATGCCATTTTCCCATTTGGAAGAAAAAGGAGAAAGGATAGTCTCTTTAATAAATGGTAAAAGAATGAAACTCCACACAAAAAAAAATACTAAAAAAATGGATTAAAGACTTACATTTAAGACTTGAAACCAGAAAACTCCTAGAAGACAATATAGTCAGTAAGCTTCATGTTAGCAGTCTTGGTAATGATTTTTGGGATTTGACAACAAACATTAAGGCAACAGAAGCAAAAATAAACAAGTGGGACTACATCAAACTAAAAAAGCTTTTTCACAGTAAAGGAAATCAACAGCAAAATGAAAAGGCACCAATGGAATGGGAGAATGTATTTGCAAATTATATATCTGATCAGAGGTAATATCTAAAATATGTTAAAAAAAATAAATCAGACAGAGATAGACAAATACCAAGTGATTTCGTATATATGCTGAATCTAAAGACAAACAAGCAAACACCCCTCCCCCAATTAAAAAATAAACACACACACTCATAGAGAGAATAGATTGGAAATTACTAGAGTTATGAGATAAGGGGTGAGTGAAATGGATGAAGGGAATCATAGGTACTAAAAGTCACGGAAATATGATGTACAGCATGGTGACTATCCTATATAATAAAAGCCTAATATGCAAATCTACTGAAAAGGTGGAAAGACTGGTGGAAGGACGGGTCACAATGATGTGCACTGACCACCAGGGGGCAGACGCTCAATGCAGGAACTGCCCCCAGCCCGCAGGTCCCAGGCCAGCCAAGGCAGTTGTCAGCAGGGGCCCCCTGATCGTCCAGTCCGGTTGCCCCACAGATTGGCCCTGATCGCCGGCCAGGTCAAGGGACTCTACCCATGCATGAATTTTGTGCACCAGGCCTCTAGTCCTTACTAATCCTGTATTGCATATTTGAAAGTTACCAAGAGAGTAAATCTCAAAAGTTCTCATCACAAGGAAAAAAAAAAAAATTGTAAATGTGTATGGTGACAGATATTAACTACACTTATTGGGGTGATCATTTTACCAAATATACAAATATTGAATGATTATGTTGTACACTTGAAACTAATATAGTGTTATATTTCAATTATACCTCAATTAAAAAAAGAAGAAAAGATTCCATTAATGTTTTCATAACAAAGCATGGTTGGGTTATTATTATTATATCACTAATTTTTGCTGTAAATCCTTCCTGCCAACCCAATGTATTATATGTTGATGGAGATTCATCATTGGCATTAAACTTTTTCTTACCATCTCTAAAAGGAGAAAAAAGAAAGGAAGGAAGGAAAAGGAAGCACAGCTTTAACGCTGTTCTTATTCCAAAGAATATCCTGATTTGGGGGCCCGCTCTGCCAGTGGCCTCAGGCAGGAAGACCTGGGATAGGATGATATGAAGAGCCAGAGGACGAAGCCATGAAGAAGTCTTTCTTTGATGTGCAGTGTTTGGATGCATTTCTGAACATTTTCTTAGAGCAATGCTTTAGGCTAAGGTCAGTTCTCTCATTTGTCCTGCTTTCTATATTCTTTGATCCTTTTAATACTATATTACACTATGTCTGCTTCATGTTGTGATCTCAGAGAAGAAAAAGCAAAGCAAGTATTGGGAAATCAAAACGTGTGCCTCAATTATTTGAGTAGCACCATTTTCTTCTCCCCTCAGTTCCAAGTTATAAACAATCAGAACCCAATATGTTATATTTTACAACAATAAAAATGTAACGTAAAACCTAGGAAAAAAAAATCCAATTCAATCCCTAGCGGAGTTCTAGCTTATTCTTACATTGAGGGTACCCAAAAGAATATAATGTGAAACAAAAAATGTAAGTCACATATGTAACTTTAAATTTTGTAGTGTATACATTTTTTAAGGGAAAGGGAAAAATGAAGATTTTAATATTTTATTTTAACCTAATTTTTTTAAAAAAATATTATTTTAACATACCAATAAAATCATTTAAAATATTTAACATTGTTTTATGTTGCATTTTCAAAATCAATAGCCATCGTCCACTTATAACACATCTCCATTCAGATTAGCCGATTTCAAGGGCTCAATAGCCACAGGTAGTTTGTGGTTCCCATCACGGGCAGCAGATGTATATAGTCCTTTCAGTTCCCAGCTTTATGTGAATGGAGATGGACCTTCTAAATACCCCCTGTGTAAGTGGACCCTGGGTTAATTGAATTGAAAATTAAAATTAATTTCAAGCAAATGTCCTCTGGGTAGAGGCCATCTTAAGGGTTTAGCTTTCATCTGAGTTGTCACATTGATTTGAGTTTATTTTTCAATTTTTCATCTAATTTATGAACTCTCCTTAGAGGACTGTAAACATAAAGAGGAGTGAAGCAATCCAAAGTGCACAGAGTAAAGAATGGTCACAAAGCAAGCCCACCTTGACCCAGGACCCAGCTCAGAGAAAGGAGCGAACACCAGTGTGCCAGAAGCTACTCTTCTGTTACTTCACAGCTGTCAATTTTTTTTCCCCAAAAGTAATTACTGGTTTGACTTTTAATGCCATACATTTGATTTGTCTGCTTCAATTTTATATACATGGAGTCATACAGAAAGCACTATTTTGTATTTACTTTTTTTCATTCATAATTATGATGGTTTTACTTTTTAAAATTTCTATGATACCTTTCTAAATGGCCAGAACACTGATGCATTTTGAAAAAGAGAAGAAAGACAGCTTCTGGCAGCCAAAACCTAGCCAAGAACTGGCCTAGCGCTGCTGGGGATGCATTCCTAGGATATAGCTGTCACTCTCAGATGGGACAGGGTATTCTCTTGGGGAACATAAGCAATTTCACAGAATACCATCAGACAAGGTCTCCCTGTGATCATAATGGATCAACATGAAAACATGCCAATTCCTGAAAAACTTAAAAAAAGGATATTTACCAAACCACAAAAATTATCAAACATCCCTGTATTCTGGCTAATATGAGTGGCTTACTGCTTCTTTATTAATTATAGACTTGCTTCAGTCCTCCCACCTCTAGATAAGATCTACTAAAAAATAATAGAATGATAGAATTATGTTCATATTTTGACAACACACAATTTAGAGCAAGCCCATTTCGTTGATTCTTCTACCAAATCACATACAAAAGCCAAATCCTGTAAGTCCTTTCTATTGCTCTGCTAAGATACTTCCGTTTTTCATGGTGTGCTGTCTCCTTTGTTGCAACATGTGATAAAACAAAACAAAACCACAAAACTTTGTTCAACTACAATTAATAGGAGGGCATTAACAATTTAAACATTAGTTTTATGATGTTTTATACAGATTAAATTTGTCAAATTGTCAATACCCTCTTAGGAGATCCATCTGTTTGATAATTTGATTGGTAATTTGTTTTCATCACCAGATAGTTTAGATGCTATGGTCTTCTACCTTATCCTAAGGCTGTTTATGAATATTTCTTAGCTCCTCCAATACAATTTAAGTTTCTGTAACATTTTTTTAAACCATGTCAAAAAATTGTGGATTTAGTCACTCATTCATGAAACGCTTTTATGTTTAGAACTATCGTGCAATCACGATATTTATTTAAATAAATAAATAAACAAGTCATGAGCAAATTAATACTTAGATTATCAGTGAGACATTGATCTCCATCATCTATCTTTTGTTTAATTCTTCCAGACCCCAAAGATGCATAAGGTAAGTGATGGGATGGTGTCCAGGAAAGAATATTTTTTTGTGTGCACAAAACACACTGTCATATATCAGAGTCAACCCCGTAAACTTTGACACAATTAAAGCCATTTCTAACCAATTTTACTGAAACGATCTAGTTTGGATAATCCATTTAAATGGGATGCCAGCCATCTATTTGCACTCGGGAAGCTGTGAGCGCTCTATCTTCTTCCCTCTTCGTTGGGAGGCGTGCTGGGGACTGTCACCCACTCCACAATTACACTTCTGTATGATTTGCTGGTCAGTAGTGCGAGGAGATCTGTACCTAGACTTGGCTCAAATGGATTGTGTGATGGGAGTCCTGGGGAACATTTATGATGCTTGTGCTATTGCAACTGCTGCTCTGGGTTTTCGTTTTCCTGTTTCAAAGACTGGCCGCGACAGTGGCCGAGACAGCCAGTGATTTAAGAGTGAAGGATCGCGCCGCTGTTACAGCTGTGGTGCCTGTGATGAATGGAGGCATCTCCAGCAAGAAGGAAAGAAGATGTGAAATAAGAGAAGAAGGATCAAAAATGACAGATTTAAAGCCATTCTCCCAAACATCAGCTAGTTTACCCTGTGAGGTAAAAACTTCGCAATTTTAATTTTAAGAGATTTTATGAACTGTCATGCTAAATTTGATTGAATCATGGTTTAAAATATAAATCCCCATCTACTTAACACTTACTCTAGCCTGGGAGAAAATGCTATCTATTCTCTGTTCTTGGACTTACTGAAATTTTTATTTTTGCTTAAGTAATATACAAAATATTGTTTTTAATAAAATAGGAGAGATATAAAACATTATAAATATTAGTATTATTGCTCAGTGAAATAATCAAGTGCTACCATATTTGGCTATCATTTAGAAAACTTCATAAAATGTTAATAAGATAGATTTTCTAAAATTTCATTACAGAAATCAAACACACAGCATCTTCTATGTGATGTCTATCGTTGTGGCTGCTCTAGGAAACAAACAAAAAGAAGCATAAGATACATGTTTACACCATTAAAACTCTAAAATGTGGATACATGAAACAATTGATAAAAAGAAACCGCAAAGTCAGCAAACAATATTAGGACAATAGGTATGCTAACATCACAGTTTCAAAATTAACAAATATTTCACAAGGCCTGCCACGGGCTTATTTAGGTTTGCCATGGAAGTGTTTGGTCCGCTTTGCAATGTAGGCATTAGAAGAAGAATCGTTCTCCTTTTGTGTGTGTGTATTAAAGAAACAGAGTTGCCAACAATTTTAAAAAGGAAGAAGTTATTTAATGAAGCTATAGGACAACAGTAGCCAAATAATGTGGAAAAGCAATATGTAGAATAACCATTCTAGTATGTATCAGGCTTCAAAGTGCTTTTGATGTGTTCTACTAATTAAAGGACTTGTTCCAGAGACACACAGATGTATTTCAATATGGTCACACTTAAACTTTTGATGCTTTTCCTTAGTGCTTGTCATATCTATCTATCTATCGATCTATCTATCTATCTATCTACCTATAGATAGATAGATGGTAGGTATACAGATAGATATAGATAGATAGGTGATAGGTATACAGATAGATATAGATAGGTGATAGGTATACAGATAGATATAGATATATAGATATAGATATAGATATAGATATATAGATATAGATATATAGATATAAATATATAGATAGATGATAGATAGAAGATAGGTATATAGATAGATATATAGATATATAGATATAAATATATAGATAGATGATAGATAGGTGATAGAGGATAGATAGATAGATAGGTGATAGGTATATAGATAAATATAGATATATAGATATAGATATATAGATATAGATAGATAGATAGATGATAGATAAATAGATGATAGATAGATAGATAAATAGATAGAAGATAGGTATATAGATAGAGATAGATAGATAGATAGATGATAGATAGATAGATAGATAGATAGATAGATAGATAGATAGATAGATGAGAGAGAGATGAGAGAGAGAGAGAGAGAGAGAGAGAGAGAGGGGGGGGGAGATTTTTATTGATTTCAGAGAGGAAGGGGGAGGGAGAGAGAGAAAGAAACATCAACGATAAGAGAGAATCATTGATGGGCTGTCTCCTACATGCCCCACACTGGGGAGCAAGCTTGCAACACAAGCATGTATCCTGACCAGGAATCAAACTGTGACCTCCTGGTTCATGGATTAATGCTCAGCCACTGAGCCATGAGCCATGCTGGCCAGACACCTTAGTGCTTGTTTTTAAATTTGTAATCATCTCTACAGTGCTCCTTTGAATCTGCTCCAAACTTGTTATACCAACTTATTTTGGGATGACTCAACTTTTGTCAGTGTTCTAAATAATGCTGAGGAGTGACTAACGTAATCACTTCCAATAATTCCTCAAGTGACAAAATTCTGTCATTTGCTAAAGAAATTTTCCAAAATAAGCTCAATTGCCATTATGAGAGAAAGTTTCTACTTAGTCAACTCTGATTATAGTTGCTTCTTTATTTTTAATTTCATACTATCTTCGCATTAACTTAACTATCAATCATCTCCCAGCTGTATTCCTATTGTGTGGTGGTTGTTTTTTCTATCCCTTCATTACAGCAATTGTCTCACTGCTATGATTATTCTATCTCCTCCTAGGAGCTCCTTGAGGAAAAGGATTATTTTTTAATCTCAGTAACTTTACATAATCAGATTTCAATACATCTTATTCAAATAAAGTTTGCATCAAAGTCAATAAAAGGCAAGTTGATTTTCTAAGATGCTAAGCTGCCTAAATTAAAATATCAGTTAACAAAAATGTATAGCCATAGTTATATCCTCAATATTTCTGGAAAAAGACTTAAAATGTTCTCTATCAAGATATGTATATTCTTCAGGAGTGATCTTGGATTGTTAAGCAAATGTTATAATAGATAAGATAAAATATAAATACTAAAATTATGTTGTATATGTACAGTTTTCACAGTACATATATTAATTTGACATGCTTGATTCTTGAAATATTCATACATAGCATGTAGGACTTGCATTGTTATCCTTCAATTTCAAAGGAGAAAATGAAAACCTTAAGTTATTTTTCCTAAGGATACTCAACTACTAAATGGTAGTAGGATATTAACCCAGGTTTCCTAGCTCCAGCTTTGCAGTCTTCCTACTACATTATTAGATAAATAAAACAGACAAGTAGTCATGCAGTGAAAAAAATATACATTTGCATTAAAGCAGTGAAACCACAGAGAATACCAGTAATAGGAGAAATCATATATCAGGACTATTCATAAAGTAACAGAAAGCCTGTCTCTAAGGTGAATTTAAGCGTGAAGTGAGATTTTAAGTGTGCCAACTAACAAGGTTGTAAAATGGAATAAAACTCAACTTGTATTGCTATGAGGAGCTGAAGAAATTAAAACAATCACCTAGAAATGAACTTATGTAAATTGTAAAATATTAGAAATAGTGCAATATATACTTATGAAATAAAATGTTATGTTTATTTAAAATTATGATTAAGGGGAAGAGGCAATCCCTAACATTGTCCACTGTTATCAAATGCACACCTAACTTAATTTAATGTCTGAAACTTCTTTAGAAAAAAATTCAATATAGAGGTCAAGCACAGCAGGGTCAGAAATAACAGGAAAGATAAACACCATTTATTTTCCTATGAACAAAATTTGTAGCTAGACTAGTGGTGCAGTACTTACATTATGCTGACATGCAGGCTCTGAAGACTGATATTGAAAGCTGGGTACAGGAAAATACTAATGTGCAATTGTGCATAGTTTTGAAGGATGGTGGTAGCATCATTGTTACATTGTCCTTGCTGACTAAATCACTCTTGTTTATTGGAATCTACTTTAGAAGAAAAATTTTTGCAGAACACTGAGGTTGATCCTAATGGATAAAGATTTTATATTGCTTTTGGGATACTGTTCTACTGAGTCATCATTTGAAGTCTTATATTTGTATTAAATTAATGTCAAGGTTATTTGCAAAATTTTGTGCTGTTCTGAAAAATTCAGTTAACCAAAACCAGAAAATTTCTTCACAATTCAACTTTCTTTTATTTATTTCACTTTAACTTTCCTTTTTTCTTATAATAAGATGACAAAATAAACTAGATGCATCTTTTGTCTATAACTGAGGTTTCTGATTCAGGACACTAGACATCAAATCCAAATTTTGTTACTTACTAACTAAATGTCCACATGCAAATAACTTAACCTACTTCATCTATTAGTTTTCAAAAAATATAAAATTAATTAAAAAAGTAAAATTAAAGAGATTAAATTAACACCTATCACTTAGGGTGAATCCTATATAATAAACAGCTAATATGCAAATTGTCTCCTTGACCATCTATATCTACAGCCTCTCCCCATGGCCGCCCCATCCCTCTGGCTGCCCCCCCAACCCCGATCAGGGGTGGGTCCAGCCGGCCAACCTCCTGTGTCCCCTCCCACTGGCTGGTCCAGCCCTATTGCCCTCGATTGGGGCAGGCCAGCTGGACCCCACCCGTGCATGAAGTCCTGCACCAGGTCTCTGGTATTTAATAATAGAATACTTAACTAACAACACAAAGCCATGACTTTTATGTTATTTTATTTCATTTTAAATATATTTTTACTGATTTTGAAGAGGAAGGGAGAGGGAGAGAAAGATAGAAACATCAATGATGAGAGAGAATACTTGATTGCCTGCCTCCTGCATGACCCCCACTGTGGATTGAGCCTGCAACCAGGCATGTGCTCTGACCAGGAATTGAACTGTGACCTTCTAGTTCATAGGTTGATGCTCAACCACTGAGCAACACCAGCCAAGCACAAAGTCATGCCTTTTAAATAGTTGGTACTAATTATATATTTATGGAAGATTCTGCCATTTGCATCTTCAAAAACTATACTTCTCTCCTTCATTACTATCAGAACCTTTGATGCTGCATGAATTAAAATTGGACCCAATTACCATCTTCACCCCTTTGTAGCCAGGGAAGATCCATTAAATTAGTCATAACAGAAGTTAAGTTGTGCTTTCCTTATTATAGGCCATATTATTCTCCCTTGATATGCCATTTACATTCAGGCTGAAAAACAGATGCAGTGACTGATGATGCAGATAGAGACCAAAATGACAGAATTATCCTTAAAATGTTAGGATGTCCAAGTGATAATTAGAAAATGTTTGGTTCCTTGATGTCACTGTGCTTCTTCCCACCAGTTCTAAAATGCTTATCTCTAGGCATCTTATTATAGAACATGAGAAAAATAAGCAAGTATTTGGTTAAGACATTCTATGAGGTATTCTATGGCAGGCATGTAAACAAAATATTCATGGAAATAAGCTTTTATGAATATATTAATGTGTTTTCTAAAAGTCATTTCTGCTCTTAAAAATCTTAATTTATGTAATGTTATGGTGATCATACTATAATTGCATAAAGATTATTTATTTAAAATATTCTTGAATAATTTATCATTCAACTTTATAAGAAATAAAAACTAATTCTTAAATAAAATAGAAACTATATTGAGGCCTACTATGCCCAAGGTGCACAGTACTTTAAATGAATGTCAACAAAATTTTATGCAAATCTCATGGGTCATACAAATAAAAAACCTAGAGTAGATTCACAACATAAAAAAAAGAAAATTAGAGAATACCATTACAAAAAACCCAGCAATTCTCCACCCCCCTCTCTCTCTCTCTCTCACACACACACACACACACACACATACACACACACACACACACAGTCAGTAAGAGAGTCAGAAAGGAACAAAGGACCTATAAAACAGGCAGAAAACTATTAAAAGAGAGTATTAGTTACTCCTCACCTATCAACAACTACCCTAAATGTAAATGGATTAAATTCTTCAACCAAATAGCAGAGAGTAGTTAGATGGATAAAAATGCAAAACCCAATTATATGCTGCCTACAGGACACTAACTTCAGTATTGATGACACACATAGGCTCAAAGTAACAATAGAAAAAACATTCATACTGATTGCTCACTAGATAAATCTGAGTAACTTTTCTTAAAAATGTTTGCCAATTGTATCAGAATCTCTAGAAATTTATTCTGGACAAAAATAAGACTCATTGCTCCTACAGCTAGACACTTTTAATCAAATTTTAAATAGGGGGAATTATGCAAATTGCAGGCATTTTTATATTTCTGTAAAACATAAATAAAATTTTGTTTGATTTTTCAAAATCTTCCTAAGCATACTAATTCATTAAATGAGTAATTTTTTCCTGTTGATCTGTATTTCTAAAAAAAAAATAATAATTTTAGCATCTACTAGCTTTTAGTTATTTGTTATTATTAGAGGGTGTGTGTGTGTATGTGTGTGCACATTTTCATGAGCTTTATCTTTTTATGCTTGCTATATATAAAATCTACTCTACAACTAACAGAAGTCCAGTTAATGGCAACTACCTTTGTGTTAGTGTGTTAAATGTTATATAATTTATATAATACAAAACCTCTATTATTTAAGCTAAATAAACATAACCAGATAAACAAAATGTGCAAGTAAATTTTCTAAAAACTTTGAGTATCCCTTGAACAAACAGTGTGAAACAAATGTAAGTTTATACTTAATAGTTTATATTGCTTAGGTTAAGTACTACACAATATTACAAAGCCAAAGGAGCTTACATATAAAGACTGTGTGCTCAAAAATCCTGTGACACATTAATTACACATTCATGTGGGTATAGCTTGATACTGGTAGGTCTAGTGAAATCCATTTCTCTGAGAAGCAGCAGAAGCAAGACATGATCAAGTGACCATTTGTTATAAACAGGAGTGGAGTGTATGGTTGAGAAAGGACATCAAGACTAGATTTTAATACCAATCTAAGGTGCATTCAATGGATCCTACTTGAAGAATTTTGAAGAATGGGATAGCATAATGAAATCTGCATTTTAGCAAGATTAATTTGGCAGTATTATGATGGACAAATTGGTAGGAATAACAGGTTAAGGACAAAACACCAGTTAAGAAGTTAACACTGTAGTTTGAGTGAAATGTGGTGATGGAGAATTAGAGGAATGAAAATGTCAGAACTAACAGAATATAGTTCAATATGTCCTCAGAAAGGACAGACATCAAAATTACTATGAGGATCTAATTCCAAGTAGTCCAGAGAATGTTGATGAATGTCATTGGAAAAGGGAAAAGATAAAGCACCTGAATTTACAATATAAACTATTAAAGATGTACAGCAGAACTAGAATAAATGTGGAGCCTAGATATAATAACTATGTAAATAAATCTAAATTTCTCCTCGGAAACAGTAATTCAATAGAAGACTAAAAAAACTAAAGAAACTCTGATTGCTACTTGTTAGTTGTTCAAAAGGACTTTTCTTAGACTGAAACCATTTCCCCTGCTAGGGAATTTGCTAGGTTCAATTTGTTGCCTTTGTATCCAAGAAAGACCTTCTGGTAGATCTTCAATGTGCTCTTAACAGCTTCCTTCTGGTTCTCTTATCAATCTGGGATGATACCCAGGAGAATCAGGAAATACTATGATTTTTCTATAAACTATATTTTAATCTATGTCTTTTCAAATGAAAGTGCTGCATGTATTCTATTCCATTCTTCCCTGAGACTGAATGACATAGATTTGATTATTTCAGTGATGTGCTTTCCCTGTAATTAATTTCTAGAAGCATTTTGTTAATATGCCCCTTATACCATAAACTACTTAAGTTATTTAGCTAAGGGAACAAGAGAGATTTCGAATACAAATTGAATTATTCACTACAGTTATTTTCATTCAGCATTATTTTTAAAATGCCTTCATTGTACTTGAATCTTACGTATAATTATTCATAAAATCATATCTAAAATGTTAAGTTAAATAAAATTATAAAATTTATAGTTTCAGCAATTTCAAATATGATTATTCTATTTTTAAAAAATATACTTTATAGATTTTTTACAGAGAGGAAAGGAGAAGGATACAGAGTTAGAAACATTGATGAGAGAGAAACATCAATCAGCTGCCTCCTGCACACCACTTACTGGGGATGTGCCTGCAACCAAGGTACATGCCTTTGACTGGAATCGAACCTGGGACCTTTCAGTCCACAGGCCATTGCTCTATCCACTGAGCCAAACCGGTTAGGGATGATTATTCTATTTTTAAATTAGTCTATTGATGCACAGCACAGATAAGTTGAACCATTAGTCTTCTCTTTTATTGTTTTTTCCCTTATTCTGACTGTCCTTCAATAGTTGTTGCAACATTATTATAGACAGGAAATGCTATGTTTTGAATTAATAATTTTAAGAAAGAATAATCAACATAAGGGATGTAAATTGAATAATAATGAAAAATTGCTCTTGTGTCTTTGGCAAAAGCACACCATAATTAATTGCAGCTGTTTTCACATAACAATTGTGCAATTTTCCCTTCTTCCCAGGAGTTGCTGAATCAGGTTATGCAGCAAAGTTGATGTATACCATCCATGGAAATGAGATGTTTCAGATGCACTATTCTCAAATGCCAAAATGGATGACAGTGTTAGATATAATCCTTTACTGTTTAATGCAACCCAAACCAATCTACATTCTAAAAGTCATTTGATTCCCGCCCCCCACAACCCCGCTGTACTGCTATCAAATAGCAACTAGCTCTCTGGGGACTCCATTCATGCTGAGAATGCACTAGCTAGTGATTACACTGCTGAATCAGTCTGTAATCAATCTTGCATCCTACTGATCTTCTTTAGAGTTTTTATTTTGATCACCAACTAATGGGAAACACAACATGTTAAAGAATAATACAGTTTCATCTAATAGTAGCTCCATTGAATAGGCCTCTGGGTGCTCTTGTATTCACGTTTCAATGAAAGTGTTCATAATACAGTCAATTTTTGAAGTAAAAAAGATAATTATTATAGAGTTAGCTTTATTTATCTTAAGCATAAATGCATCATTTAAAAAATTTATGAGTTCCCCAAACAAATACAGTTTTCTAAGATAAAAAAAGTGCTTTTCTTATTTTCTTATTTATTGTCAATCCATTCATAATCATAGATCCTTGGATAAGTTGCCAAATGGGCTTTATCACTAGGAAGTTCCCACTCCTACATGTAGATGTAGTAGAGAAACATATTTATAACATAAAATTAAAAGACAATAAAGTATCTTTTGCTGTGTGCAGAGAGTATTTCCTAACAGGCAGGGTTTGTGAAGAAAACATGGTCAGAAATCTCAGGTTTAAGTTGCTGTGAAATATACACTAAGTAGCCAGATTATTATGACCACCTGACATTTGTAGGCAAATTAGCTGTACACTGCATCATATAGAATTTGGAAGCCGTAGGCCAGTTCGAACACCTTTGCTCTCTGCGGTTACCGAGATAAAACATCTCCAATTCACACAGGAACACAAGGATTGGACAGTTGAGCATTGGAAAAAAGTCATATGGTCCAATGAATCACGTTTCCAGTTGCATCATGCAGATGGCAGAGTGAGAATTTCACGGAAACAGCATGAAAGCATGCACACCACATGCATGAGTACAACCCTTCAAGCTGGTGGGGGAAGTGTTATGGTTTGGGGCATGTTTTCCTGGCATGAATCGGGCCCTTTAATTCATGTGAAACAATGTCTGAATAGCACAACATACCTAAGTATCATTGCTGATCAAGTTCATCCTATCATGTTGATGGCATATCCCAATGGAGATGGCTTCTTCCAACAAGACAATGTGCCATGCCACGGTGCTCATATTGTGCAGGAGTGGTTTCAAGAACATGAGGGAGACTTTACCTTGCTTAGGTGGCCCCCACAATCACCAGATCTCAATCCAATTGAGCATTTGTGGGACGAAGTTAAAAGAACCATCAGTCAGCTGGTTCCACAACCATCAAATCTCACAGAACTGGAGAGTGCTATTCATCAGGCATGGTGTCAGATTCCTCACATCACCTTCCAACATCTCGTGGAGTCAATGCCAAGAAGAATCGCCGCAGTATTGAAGGCAAATGGTGGCCCAACGAAGTACTGATGGGGTGGTCATAATAATCTGGCCATTAAGTGTATATATAAAGGTATGTGAAGCAATATTGTAGGGTCACAGAATTGGGAATGTTAAGTATTGGCAAAAAGATGGAGGTAAGTGAAAGTAAAATTTTGTGTTCTTACAGTGTTGCCAGGAAATATTTCAAGAAGGCAGTTTGATGTGCCTGATGACCAAATTATCAATATTCATGTTTTAGTTTGTGTTTCACAGAAAACCAGAATCTAAGAAAGTGACTAGAATGTATGAGGTCATTTCATAGTTTGTTCTCAAGAACGAAGGTGGAAATGAAGAGTAAAACATGGAATGAAAAAAAAAAAATACATCCGACATCCACAAACAAGTTAATTAATATGAAACACTCTAATAACAAAACAAAGTTTAAAAAGCATATTATCATTTCAATAGATCCCCAAAAAAGCATTCACAAAATTCAACACCCATTTGTGATAAGAAATAAATTCTCAATAGAGTAAATATACAGGGAATCCTATACAATAAAAGTGTAGTATGCAAACTGTCTCCTTGACCGGGAGTTGTCCAGGAGTTTGACCAGGAGGCGGGGCCAGCAGGGGGAAGGGAGGGAGGCCCTGGCCAACAGCCGCAGCTGCTAGGGAACCTACCAGTGTATGGATTTCATGCACTGGGCCTCTAGTGTACCTCTATAAAGGCCATATATAGCACAAGCCCACAGACAACATCATAGTCAGTGGTGAAAAGCTAAAGCTTTTCCTCAAAAATCAGGAATGAGACAAAGATGACCACTCTCACTATTTTTAGAAATACTAGCTATGATAATTAGACAAGAAAAAGAAATAAAAGTCTTCCAAATTGGAAAGTATATGTAAAACTGTGACTCTATGCATATGACAATATATTATATATAAAAACCCTTAAAGACTCTACAAAAAAAAAATTAGGACTAATATTTCAGTAAAGTTGCATCACACAATATAAATATATTAAAATATGTTGTGTTTTTATACACTAGTAACAATCTATCAGCAAAAACTCTGAACATTGAAAAAATCCTTGGGTATAAAAGTTGAAAGATGAGACATGGAGGGCGTTTGAAAGGGGACTTCTCTACAAGAGTCCTGTCAGCCACCACTGCAAAAGTACCAGTGAACCATGTGAATGTGGCATAGAGCAACCAAGAATAGAAAAAAATATTACATGTTCCCAATCTGGATATTTTCTATTTAATTTTTTCCTGCCTAATTGCCCTGGCTAGAACTTTTGTACAGTATTAAATGGAAGTGGTGAAAGTGGACAGCCTTATCTTTTTTGGATATCTTTCTCCAATAAATGCTCAAAGATTATTGCAAGCCTTACGTTTATTTTTATAATTATGAAAAAAAAATGGTTTGACAATTTTTGCCATTGTCCTAACTGTTTTATAGATGAGCAGATTTTCAAAGGTCCTTATTATGATATTTCAGATGATCTTCTCCCCACCCCCCCCGTCACTTATGTTTATGTGACCTTAAAGTTTTCACATAGAATTCTGCAACTCAATTTATATAAAATCAGAATTATAGCATTTGTCTTGCATTTTTTTTACAGGATTATGACATTTTTATCCCATAATAAAATAAATATTATTTTTGAAATATATTTTTATTAATTTTTTTAGAGAGAGAGGAAGGGAGATAGGTAGAAATATCAATGAGAGAGAAACATTTATTAGCTGCCTCATGCATGCCCCCTACTGGGGATCAAGCCCTAAACCTGGTCATGTGCCATACTGGAAATTGAACTGGTGACCTCTAGTTCATGGGTTGACACTCAATCACTGAGCCAAACCAGCGGGCCATAATTAAAATTATTAACATCCAAATAAACACACAAGGTAGTTATTTCTGCTATTTTATATATGAGAGAATTTAGATTAAAAGCCACAAAAGTTATTTCCTCAAAGCTTTCCATCTAGCAAGAACAAAAGCAGGAACAAACTCATGACTAGTTATCTGCTTTCTAGGACAAGTTACTCTATGAAACACAATGCTCAGGAAAGTTGAGGAGGAGGAATAGAGGGAGAAGGATTATCTGTTATCCTTTATTTCTACTATAGAAATTGTATTAATACCAACATTTCATTTCAGTAATACATAGAGAAAAAGTCTTCACAGCTCATTCTTTGTGTAAATTTAAATCTGCAAAGATCTGATGTCATTTGCTAACTAAAAAGATACGATATCTTATTAAATGTTCACTAATGACTAGGTGGTGACAGCTTATTTTAGAGCATTATATAAACTAGTAGCCCTGCGCACGAATCCATGTGCCAGTAGCTCTCTGCGGGGCCTGGCCGCTCTGCGGCCGCTGTGCAGAAGCTCTCCACGGCCCAGAGGCCCATCCGCGTCTGGGTGCGAAACACTTGTCTCGTTGCTGTGGCTATGAAGCAAGTATTCCACCAAGCTGCTCATGCTGCCTGCTCTCAGCAGCCACCCTCCCTTCTCCCCCAGGACTGGGGGACTCTGGCGGGGCTGAAAGGACTGGGCACTGCCATCTTGTAGCTATTGGCGCCGCCATCTTTGTGACAGAGTGATGGTTAATTTGCATATTACCCTTTTATTAGATAGGATTGCACTAGAGGCCTGATGCATGAAAATTCGTGCAAGAGTAGGCCTTCCTTCCCCCACCCCCTTGTCGGCACCGGCTTCCCTCCAGCACCAGGCTGCTTCCCTCCTTCAGCCACTGGCAGGCACCTGGGCTGCTTCCCTCCAGCTCTGGCTTCATCAGAAAGGACGTCCAGAATGACGTCCGGAAAATGTCCGGTGTAATTAGCGTATTACCCTTTTATTATTACAGATTATGTGTAACTCCTGCCATTGTGGATAAAAACCATATTGTTCAGTGGAGACCATTCAGAATAACAGTATATTTACTTTTAACAATAGTGTTTAAAGTTTTACAGTCTTTTTGCTACATTTATATAGTTTATCTTGTTAAACAGCAGTGAATTTTGAAATATAGTTAGATGATAGACAAATAGCCAACTTTCTCTACTGATAGTTGATCAATACCACAGGCTCAATTCCTGTAATTCTCTTCATAGCCTTAGTTGTTGGAATGCTCTGATTCTTTTAAATATTTGTTTTACTATATTTTATTTAATTTCTGTGTCATGTGTAGCTAATTTATCATTGGTTAATTAAGCAATGAAATAGTTATTACCTAATTTATGTCAGAGAAATTCTGGCAAAGTACAGAATATTTCTTTTTTACCTTATGACAAGCCTTAATACTTTAAAAATGGCAAACATGTATAACTTTAGACAAGATTTTTCAAGCTAAATTTTTTTTTCAGTTTTTTTCTTATATGGTTGTGTATTCAGCCAGCTCATAGTCCTGATTACCTCTGTATTTCTTTATCCCTATTTATCAAAATCTCTCTCAAAACATGATACTCATGACATATTAATTTGTAGAGATTGCCACTAAAGCCAGGAAAATTAATTCCTTTTCAAATACATGTTTGTTTGTTTTTTCAGATTTGTTTTGCTTATGTTTGAGAGGAGAATATTTTATTAGAGAATCAGATTTTGAATATGAGACTCTGAAGTCAGTATATCTAGATTCAATTCAATGTCTGTCATTTACTAGTTCTGTGACCTTGGAGGAGTACTTTACTGCTTGAGCAATTATTTGGAGATGGAACTGAGAGAGATGAAAGAGTAGCATAGAAACCACTTATAATATTATGGCAAGAGCCAAGGAGATAAGATGTGAGCCTTAATGAATGCAATGCTTTATTAAGCAAATACTAATAGCTACATTTCTGCTGGATGTCAATGACAATAAAATTAGATAAGTCATGGGCTTGCATACATGTAATTCACAGTCTAGGGTAGAAGAAAGATACATAAAAAACAACGTCTAAGTCAAGTTGGTAATTGTCATTATATGAATGTAAGTAAAGTCCAAGAGAAAACAAATGGATTCCATTATTTTGTGTGTCCTGACCAACACAGTCCAATGGGGATATTATTTCCCATTATCTAGGCAATTAACTTCTATTATGCATCTTAAGATTGTATTACCTTTGTTAACTACACCTCACTGATGGATCAAATTAAGCAAGAGAAAAGAAATTAATTTTGCCCTTTACATTTTTATTATTTAAGTTTGTGATGGCACTAGGTGATTGTTATCTTTATTTAATGCTTTGGATATATTTAGTTTCTCATTGAGTATCATAACTCTACATTAAATTTTACAATAATTTTGGTAAGCTTTAGTATAGTAGAAAATGTGTTCTGACAATTTTTTTTAATCAGTTGCTGACACCACCTGCTATTCTGTAATAAAAATACTGCATTTATTTTTACTAATGAATTTTTCTAATAGATGATTTGTTCTTTGATTTTAGGGTTAATTCAATTTTTAGGTCAAATTTAAGAAAATATCTATGTTAATTCTGTACTCCTGAAAAGATCTGAGATATAAACATATCTTTGGGCTATAAATATTCTGATAAAAGTGTAGACCTTTTCAATATATGATGAAAGAACAATTAAGATTTGAAAGTCAAATATAAATTTGAATATCAGTTCTTACACTTATTATACTATGGTGCAGAAAACTTATATTTTAGGGCATGGATGTCATGCATAAAATGGGGTAATGCTTATTTCATGAAGTTATTTTGAATATTATATTTTTTACAGTTGTAAAAATCTTAGAGTAGTTTCTAACTTTTGATAAATGATTAATAACTGTATATTATTGGTATAACTATCCATACTTCCATATGTTATGTCATTGTTTATTAATTATAAATTTATGTTAATATCATAATTTCATATAAACAGTGTTTATGACTAATTATTAGCTTTAAATAATTTTGTTTCCAGTTTATAAAACAAATATAAAATAAGACAGTAGTCATATTCCATATAACCTATTTAATGTTCTAAATTTATTTTTTTCTATTGAAAATTATAAATGGCATTCTCATTTCAGAAACAGATGTTGATTGGCAAATTTATCTACAGAAAGAACAAATAAACATATTAAAATTTTAATGTATATATATTTAAATTCTAAATGCAGAGGGTGAAACTGTGAAGCAATTTTATGGGAAAATATATGTAGAAAATCAAAGTAAATTGTTTACTCCTTTGGGGTTTTAATTTCTTCATGTGTTAATTGCATAATATCTGTTTAATAAATGAATCAAATTCAATTTATTATGTAAAGGCTCTACAAATGCAAATTATATTTGAAGCCTTAGTATAGGAAAACCTGAAAAAAGAAAAAAAGAAAATTCTTGGTGTCGCTTACTCCCTGGTAATTCTTTTTAAAAAAATATTTTATTGATTTCAGAGAGTAAGGGAGAGGGAGAGATAGAAACATCAATGATGATAGAGAAGCATTGATTGGCTTCCTCCTGCACACCCCACACTGGGGATTGAGCCTGTAACCAGGGTATTGCCCACATGTGCCCCGACCAAGAATCAAACAGTGACCTTCTAATTCATAGGTCTACACTCAACCACTGAGCGATGCAGGTTGGCATCCCTGGTAATTTAATTTTATTTTTGGGAGTCTTTTTTGTTGTTTATTTTTTTCCTTTTATTGAATTCATTGAGGTGACATTGGTTAACAAAATTATACAGGTTTCAGGTGGACAATTATGCAACACATCATCTGTACACCACACCAAGTCAAGTCTTTGTCCATCATCATTTATACTCCCTTTATCCTCCTTCACCTTCTCCACTCCCTCCCCCGAACAATCACCAACCTGTTTTCTGTATCCATGTATTTTTTCTTTTTTTTTCTTTTTTGTTCAATCCATCCACCCCCACATCCAGCTCCCCTGCCCCACCCCACGTGTCAGCCTGCTCTCTACCTATGAGTCTATTACTTTACTTTTAGCTCATTTTGTTCATTAGATTCCACATATAAGTTAAGTCACTGTCATATATTAAAAGCCCATAAGTTACCCCATTTGCAGAGCACACATTGCTTTATTTACCTTCAAAATATCACCTAGAAACTGCACTTTTCAGCCCCACCATTCTGAAACTATCCACACATCCACCACCCATATAGATATAATGATAGCTGCCATGTTGAGACGAAGTGATCCTCGCTCCTAGTGTATGGATCATGGTCAGGGGTTCTGATACAAACTGATCTTATGAATGTATATCTCTGCGAACTATAAGTGTGAATCTGGTCTTTGTGAGCAGAGCCATGTTAATGACAATATTCTCAACAAGAATACAACCAAACCTACCACTTAGTTTGTCACACTCCTCCTTGCATGCTACGAGATAATTCAGTATTTTCAGTAATTTTCTCTACCCCACTTTTTCTTGTGCTTTTTTTTTTTCTTTTGTTTACACAAATGGGGGAAAATGTCTGCTCTTTGAAAACAAACACTGAAGTAGATATATTAGGCAACTGGCAGATTATCTTCTTTGGTTCCCCATTTATAGGTTAGGCTATATCATATGCAAGGCCAAGTAGAATACTGGAGTATAATCCTTTTAAGTTTAAACATGTTGCAGAAGCTGCAAAACTTAAGCCATTATCAATGGTTAGGCATGGCGAATCCTATCAACACCCCCACCAATCATCAATAGTGCCAAAGACTGATAGGTACTGGAGATTGGTGAGGGATTTATTGTCTTAACTTTAATCAGATAATAAGTCCAAAGCTAGCTAACATTTTAGGTCTCTGTTCCATATCCTAGTAAAATAATGTACTCCATCCATTTGATATACAGATTCATTCATCTGTCAATGCGTTTTTTTCCTACCAAAAATAGTTTGCCTTCAACCACAACTTTTCTGTCCCAAGGATTTCTACTCAAAATTTCTGATACTTTGACTATGTTACTATCTTCTTATGGATTAACCACTAATAGTTGCTATTGAAGATACCATGCAAACATATCAGAATGAACATGTTCTTGCTTCAGTATCTCTTCAAAGCATCTTTTTTTTAAATAATTCAAAAGCATAGAGTGATTGTTATACTTCTAAAACTTCCTACAGTAAGTTCATGAGACTAAAGATAATTCTGAATATATCACAGTTGCTCACTTATGACTAAAAATTCAAGTCTATCATAGAATCTGTAGGAAATTTTGTAAGGGCTAATATATTAGCTTAACTTTCATTTATTGAGATCCAGGCACGTGAGAGGAATTAACGAAGATGAGTAACATACAGTATTTTATTCAATCATAATAAAAGTTCTGTGATGAAAATATTATTTTTCCCATTTTATGTTCATGGACAGTGAGGCATAGAGAAGCTAAATAAAGTTTCTTTGTTTCTCAGATCTAATATGGATTCAAAACTAGATTTTACAAAATCTACACTGTATAATTAGCTTTCCTTCAGAAAAAAAGTAACATAAACTCCCAATAAAGCAACTCGCAAAATAGGAATGTTTTTAAGAACACAAACAAGCCCAGAGTCAGATTGCCTAGGGCAGGTGCAAGGCTTACCACTGCCATCAGAGTCTGAAGCACTTTCTATCCTACTGCTCATTTATCATCTTGAGAAGCAGTTTAGCTAGAGCAGGAGAGCAGAGCACTGGGTCAGACCTCTAGAGTTCATTTCCTGTCTCCATCACAAATTTGCCATATGACCTTGGGCAACTTAATCTCATTTTGCTTTATTTTCCTCCTCTCAATAATAGATATAATAACAGTACCTAACTTAAAAGATTTATGTGAGAACTAGAATTCGATTTAACTGTTGTGGACACTCTAGAGAAATAAAATGCATCCCCTCCACCCAAAATGTCTTTCTGATGTCAAACCTGAAGATATTGCATCAAGAGTGTATAAAAATTTGAATTCCTCACATAATGATGTTTTCTGGGGGTACAGGGAAGCTCCAAAGCAGGCGTAGTATTAAAGTTTTGGGTTTGAATGAGTCCCTTGGCACTACACTGTAAGTCCATTAGCTATTTTTCCTGAAACTTTAAGGATGAGGACATTTTTTGCTTGTTTGCTTTATGACAGAGGTATAACCAGCATCATCAAAGGCATTTTATAGGATCCTAGTGAGCTACTTACTTTCAGGGACCATCTGATGGGCCTTTATGTCATGCAGGGTATTAGGCTTTCTCCTGAGCATGCTATAGATTAGGGCCAACACCTGGTCGAGATTCAGAACTCACTCCTGGTCAGGGGGTGAGAGTTATTCCCCTGAACCTTGCATCCATCATGGCTTTTCCTGGAATAAGTCACATCACTCAATCTGAGATACACCGATATGTTGGGGCAGTGACCCGTGATTTAAAGCCACTTTGAAGAGGGTCCAAACCCATACAGCTGCCCATAAGCATCAGTTATTAAAACTGACTTACCTCAGTGAAATCTATAACAGAGGCTCAGTAGAATTCAACAAACACAGCACACTGCAGCAAAAATAAGATTTCCACCAGGCATCAGCTCATAGCTCAAGTTGGCCAGTAGGTAGTAACACAGCTCAAAGAGCATGCTAGCCAGCAGGCCGCAGAGAAAATTAAGAAAGCTAAAACAAACAAACAAAAAAGATACCTGGTAGTTTGGCTCATCACCTAGATATCCTACTCACGGTACAAATGGTTGAGGTTACCCCACAGAAGTGAAATGGACATCCAACCAAATAGTTAAATAGAATGTTGAGACTGATGACACCACACACAAGCAAAGAGGATGTTAAAAAAAAAAAAAAGCTTTCTAGAACTTGCTGGGATTAAAAAGGCAGGCATCCAAGCAGGTCTGAAAATGGCTTGAGAGAACAGGGTAAGACCAGATAGGCTTTTCTTGTGGATGGAGGGTGGGATGGGGCATGCATAGATTGTGGTTTATATGGTTTGAACTGCCTTTTGGCGCCAAATTGTGGAGCAATGGGATTACTTATCAACTTTGCCAGAGGTGGGCTGAAGAGGAAAAGAAAATAAAGGGACTTAAAAACTATTGGTACTCAAATAATTAAAATTGAAATCAGACTACTATATTATTCTTTCAGCAAATGTGTTTTCATCATTTTTTCCCAAAATATTTTTATTGATTTCAGAGAGGAAGGGGAAGGGGAAGAGAGAGAGAGATAGAAACAATCAATGATGAGAGAGAATCATTGATCAGCTGCCTCTTGCACACCTCCTACTGGGGACTCAGCCTGAAACCCAGGCATGTGTCCTTGAATAGGATCAAACCCAGGACCCTTCAGTCCACAGACTGATGCTCTATCCACTGAGCCAAACTGGTTAGGGCCATTCTTTTTTTAAAATATATTTTTTATTGATTTCATAGAGGAAGGGAGAGGGAGAGAGAGATAGAAACATCAATGATGAGAGAGAATCATTGATTGGCTGTCTCCTGCATGCCCCCTACTGGGGATCAAGTCCACACCCAGGGCATGTATCCTAACTGGGAATCAAACTGTGATCTCCTAGCTCAGTGGTCGTCAAACTCATTAGTCAACAGAGCCAAATATCAACAGTACAACGATTGAAATTTCTTTTGAGAGCCAAATTTTTTAAACTTAAACTTCTTCTAATGCCGCTTCTTCAAAATAGACTTGCCCAGGCCATGGTATTTTGTGGAAGAGCCACACTCAAGGGGCCAAAGAGCCGCATGTGGCTCGCGAGCCGCAGTTTGCCGACCACTGTCCTAGTTCATAGGACAACACTTAACCAGTGAACCACACTGGCTGGGCCATCATTCTTAGAATGTTAAATTCCATGTCATATTTGTTACTTTGTAATCACAAGATGGCTGCTGCACTGGAGGCAACACAAAACACACCTAGTAGGAAAAAAAAAAAAAAGACCCAAGATGGCAAGCGCCACATCTATGCCATTTATCAACATTTAAAAAACAACAATAATAAAAACCATCAGCTTTGCTAAGAACTCTTACTGCAGCATTTCCCTTAAATATCATTAAATAAATCTCAAATGACATGACCACCCCTAAAAAAAGGGAGACTGAGAAAGCTAGCAATTCTAATTTCTAATACAATGAGGGGTCCTCTTAGAAAAGAGGGTGGTAATGACTATTGGTAGATAGTTAATTGACTATAACAGTAATGTCTTTTTACATTTTATGCAAAGAGATTTGCACAATATTTAACAATAGTTGTAGATGGTATGAATTGTTTTACTGTAGTACACATTCTGTATCCTTTTATTGAAAGGTGACAATATCCATCACATACAACAGCTAAGAAATTTTCAGGCCCTAGCAGGGTATCTCAGTTGGTTAAAGCATCGTCCTGATACACCAAGGTTGTGGGTTCGATCCCCAGTCAGAGCACATACAAGAATCAACTAATGAATGCATGAATAACGGGAACAACAAATCAATGTGTTTTTTCTGTCTCTCTTTCTCTATTTTCTCTCTCTACCTTCCTTTCTCTAAAAATCAATCAATAAATAAAAATGAACAGAATATTTTCAGTGGTTGCTGCTTTGACAATAGTGTGTCTTGTATTATGCATGTGGAAGAAGGAGAGGGCTCAAGATAAGAAGCACTTATGACACTGGAAACTCACTAAAGTTTCTTTCTGTTTGAAGGACTTATAGATGAATTTGCACTTTTACAGAGATCATTGAATGGTCACTTATGTAACTTGCCTTGAAAGAAAGAAAGAAAGAAAGAAAGAAAGAAAGAAAGAAAGAAAGAAAGAAAGAAAGAAGGAAGGAAGGAAGGAAGGAAGGAAGGAAGGAAGGAAGGAAGGAAGGAAGGAAGGAAGGAAAGAAAGAAAGAAAGAAAGAAAGAAAGAAAGAAAGAAAGAAAGAAAGAAAGAAAGAAAGAAAGAGAAAGCCTTGCCCAGAATACCAAACATTACCTTATTTCAAATCCTGTGTCAGACATAAATTATCTTTCTAACCCATACCCAAAAGTCAAATAATCACTAATAGGAAAAATTTAAAAGTATATTTCTATTCAGTCATATAAGCAAATAAGGAGAGAGAAAAACTAGAGTAAAGGCTGTACCCATTTGGATATCACAATTGTATATCTCAGTACCTTTCCTTTCATTATTAAGAAACATAAGCCCCTGAAACGTAAGAGAAAGAACTCAAGCTGTTAGACACATGGTTTGTTTCTCTGTGCTTCTGCGCAGATTAATGCCCCGAACTCGCACAGCTGTAAGGTTATACCGATGTCCTCTTTAGACGATGCCTCACATGACTGGACTCAGAAAGGGAGAGAAAGACTTGTTAAGTCAAGAGTAAATGAGATACCTCATTTGCATTGAACTGTAGAAAGGGTTGAAGAAAAAGGCTGCTTCTTCTTTGCCAAGTGTATTTCTTCCTTCATACTATGCTGATGATATAATGGAGTCAGACATGACACTATCATTTGCATTTGGCCTTGCTTTCTGTAGTATCTTTCTATGCCTCTTATTTCAAAAACAAGTGAAACATTAAATTCTTTTCCACTCAGGAAACTGTTAGACCCTCATGCGATTTTCTTTTTGTGTAATAAAAACAAAATCTTATTCCCCACTTTGGATTATTTTATTTTGTTAGATTACCCACATGATTGGGAAAAAAAACACACATAAATAAAACACCTCAAATATACTCTATGATAAAAATATTTTATCATCCATTTTCCTAACAGGAAGTACAGAGGCAGTCAGATACATTAAATCAGACATTCTTTATGACTTTACTTAAAACAGTATTCAGCACAGGTTAGTGGTTATTTTGAACAATTATTTAAAAGTACACATGAAATAATCTGATTCTTTTTTTTAAGATTGTTCAGGGGAAGCACACTCATTATGGAAACATTACAGTAACACATAGGTCTGTCCTCATTTCCCATTACATTCTTACTTACAAATAAATACGTAAATAAATACTACATAATAAAACTTGGACCATACATTTCCCTACTCAAAGAGAATAATATTATTTCATTTGATGACTGGATAGTAACAATTTCTTCATTGGGCTAGACTTCTTAACAATGTCAGTGAGGTGGATGTATATTTCCAGAATCAGCAGAGTTCTTAACATCAAGTTACCACAAGCATGGCACTACAGGGAATGCACAGCATTACGTTTGAAAAGGGAAGCCATGTCCTTTCTCACCTGGTTGTCTTGCGCTGTTGGAGTCAGTCCTGCCTGCTAGGCTGTTAGAGGGCTAATTCCCATCCTGCTGTTTCTAGGTCAGGCTATTCTGTATTTGCCTAGATTCTACACACACAGACATTTCACCAGTTAACTGATTACTTCTCCTCATGAGTACTGTTTGAGGACCTGCACCATACATAGTTTGTCACACCATTGGGTTACTATGATAAAGCTAGTGCTAATTTATTATTGGAATTATAAACGTAAAAACAAGAAATGCCATAAGGAAAAAAATACTCGACTAAGAAGATAATTTGTATTGTGAGCTTTTAATTAAAGTTAACCCATAAACAGTGTTAATTCAGTGCATGGGTATATATCGGAAGGAAGTGAAATCACTGGCTCACTGAGTTATCTGCCCTCCCATGTGCATTGCAACATTATTTATAAAAGCCAGGATATGGAAACAACCTCATTGTCCATGAGTGGAGGAATGGAGAAAGGAAATGTGGTATATACACATAAGAGTATATTATTCAGCCTTAAGAATCAGAAAAATATCATTTACAACAACATGGATGAAACTTGAGAGCAAACTGAGATAAGTCACGTAGAGAAAGGCAAAGTTTATATAAGTCCTGGTATCTGTGAAATAAAATTTTTTAATTTTTTTTTTTTTATTGATTTCAGAGAGGGAGGGAGAGGGAGAGGTAGACAGAAACGTTAATGATGAGAGTCATTAATCAGCTGCCTCCTTCGCACCCAACATTGGGAATCAGGCCTGCAACCTAGGTGTATGCCCTGACCGGAAATTGAACAGTGACCTCCTGGTTCATAGGTAGATGCTCAACCACTGAGCAACGCTGGCAGGTCCAAATTTAAAAACACACACAAAATATATAGAAACAGAGAGTAGAAATAGATGTTGGTCAAAGGATTATATTCCCAAATTATAAGGTGAATAATTCCTGGGGATCTAATGTTCAGTGTGATGACAACTCAAGTAAACAATTCTGTAATATATGCTTGAAAGTTACTGAGAGAGCATATCTTTAATGTTCTCACCACACACACCAACAAAATGATAATTCTGAGAGGTAATGAGGTGTTAACTATTCTTATTGTGGTAATCAACTTACAATAAGTAAGTGCATTAAATCATCACATTGTATACATTAAACTTACACAACACTTTATGTAAATTATATCACAATAAAGTTAGAGAAAAAGTAGATGCCATGTGTGGTAGTGACCATTTACTAGTAAACATGGGAACTGAAATATTATGGTTATAAAATTGCTCTAGAGGACTGTAATATATTTGACTTTCTATGGTCTTACATTGCAAGCCAATAAAATATGTTACAATTTCCTTGCACTGTCTTTTCTCAGTTCTTTGAATATTTATCTTCTCTCTTATTGCCCTTACATATAAGAATTGCCAACTACACACCAACTCAAGGCAAAGTGGGAAGGTAAAGATCACAAAGGAGAAATAACATCTTAAAAGGAAAGAGATTAAAGGGAAGATAAAGGCAGTCTCTCAAAAACTGCTAATAGTAAAGTTTAAAGACCTCTGAATTCACAGGAAGCATTTCTTTAGGAAAAATTTGGTAAGAATAATTTGCAAGAACTTTATTATGTTATTTTTCTGATCCCTGAAAGTGGAACATCAAAGTCATTCACTCACCTTTAAGATCCTTGGCTCGACTTCAATGGAAAGAAAATATTTCCCATACATTAAGGGCACTATTTCTGTACTTAGAAAAATTTGGAAGATATTTTGTTTTAAAAAAGTCACAATTTTTTTGATACTTTAAAATAATGTTTATATTTGGAACTTATATTCACAGAATGCGCTCTAAATGATAATTGTATCTTCTGCTATAATAGTCTCATTCCTTGGTTGTTCATGTGTTTGCTAATCATGGATTGCAAAGAATTTTATTGTACTAATTATATCTACAGAATTAAAGAGGTCAGAATTGTAGTCTAGTGGAATGAAATAAAACAAAGTAGACCTTGGTCAAAGTACGCCCCTGGTTGGAAGTACCGGGTCTTTTAAGAACCGAAAATAATTTCTCTCAGAAGACTGACAGCACAGGAGAAGGAAACTTACCGGGTAACTTAAGAAGAAAGAAGTTACCAGAAAATAAGGCCAGGAACCTAAGCAATGAAAAATCAGTTCAAGTACAAAATCATTAGGGATAAGTAACTTAGGAAAGATTTTCCTTCTAAACAGGAAATTTTGATTTTAAAACTCCATTATGAATTCATTAGGAGACTGAGCTACTAGGATTAAAGTTTTACTTCCCCAAAGCATGACTATGAAGCAGAGGTCAAGGTGTAGAAAGGCAAATTAGTATTATCACGCTCGACTGAATTAATAAATGGCCTGCCCGTGTGTTTCTGTTCACTATAGTTTTAAACTCAGACTAGGGACTGCATCACAGCCAACCTGGAGGGTAGGCGAAGTTAGAGAAGAAGATGGAGTAATGAACATGCACAGAGAAACGTATTGATCTAGAAATCTTTCTAAGTAGAGGGAACTAAGCCTGAAGAAACTGTCAAGGAAACCAGTTCAAATGCCAAGAGAGCTGACGTCAGCGATGTAGCACCTATTGATATTCTGAGGATTGAAATAGCACCAACACTCACGCTGAACTAATAATGTAAATTAACAGTGGGATTATTGACATGCAAACAGCAATAGGCCTAGCAAACACTTGATCATTAATGGAAGTTTCCTCAGCAGTGACATTTTTTAATCCAAAGGACATAGGTTTATAAGATCTTGTCAGTACTGATTTTTTTTTTTTTTTTCTGGATCACATAAGCATCAAGCTCCTCATGAGCATTTTCAGGATTTGGATGCCATTGAATGTGCATTGTCCTCTCTCCCCACCTGTCACTTTTTTTTTTTTTTTGGTGGTTACAGCTTTATTAAATCCCCCAGCAGCTCACGGTTGGTCATTTGCCACCCCTCATGGTTTGAGGTTCCTTAAACAGTTTTCCAGTTTGTCCTTGGAAAAACTAATAGTCATATCTTCCCATAAAGCAAGCGGATCTAATATAAAATCATTGATTGGAAATAAAACTACAAAGCACCTTAAAGCTGCCTCACAGCAGTCTTTTGAAAATTATAATGTATTTAGTAACATTCAACAAATGCTTATTGAAAGTCAGCCAGCAGTCAAAAATGGGGTTCGATGCCATGGACATGATATGAGCAAGATAACACCTCTTCCCTCAAGAATTTTATGATGCAGAAATGGATGTAAACAGGCAAATGTGGCTTAAAAATGTGGAAGGACCAATCTAACATTGTTATCTCAACTATGATACAGCATTTCAGAGATGGAAGGGAAACCCTATTATTAGTTTTCAAGTCAAAATATACACCCCTGCACATTCCATTTGTGCATTCAAATATTAATTTTGATAATTGTGTAATATTTTTTTTAAGTTTTCAATTCTTTGGACATATAATTTTATCTTTAAACCATAGATGGGTTTTTAGGCGAACGTGATAACCACTACACTACGGAAACTTCATAGATGGGTTTTTAATTAGTGTGAACCTGTAGGTAGTGGGGAGTACATTCTTGCTGATGGTCATCAAGGAAAAATTTTACTTATAAAACATAAACTTGCTTGAATGTTAAGAGTTTAGAATTTATTCTAAATGGAGTTTGCAAAATTACAGAACTTATACTCTCTTAAAAACTGAAAATAACAATCATAAAGGTTTCTGAGGATGACTAGCTTTTAGAGGAGAATTGTCAGCCATTGCTATGCTGATTTCAGTTTGATTTCCTTTCAGAATAAGAAATTATAATGAATCACCACCAATCAGCAAACCTGATTATGGATGTCAGCTATCCTGCCTAAAAAAGCACCTGCTTCCGGGGAGCGGACTAGACAGCTGTGGGCCACACTGCAATGAAGTAGTCCTGTGCCAGCAACAAAGAATTTGGAAATCTGCCATCCATATCTGTAATATATTTCTTAAATGGCACCTTAATTATGCTGCATACAATTGAAATCTTGGTTGTAGAATATGTGTTATGTAGATTTAGGACAGATTACATATATGCCATATTACCAATTTTTGGCTATTTGTTGACAGCCCTCTCATTTTAGTCAAAGGTGATGATACAGAGTAGGAACAGGGTGATGTGAAGAATGAATTACCCATGAGGCAGGATATACACGTGCAAACATAGGAATACCCCAGAAAAATAAAAACAAAGGGAAATGTAAAAATCTAGAAATAAACAAGTTAAATATCAACGTGTGTGTGTTCCATGGATGTTTTGGAAAAGTCTTTTACTTTTATTTTGTGATGTAGTGTTACCTTTATTTCAAAATAGGGTATTTATAATTCTCTGAAGGCATGAAATTACTAACGTTCTTAATTCAGCCCAGGTGTTATCAGTGTCCTTCTCAAACATAATTGGTTATCATACACTGGGCAGAGTCCTATGCCAAACCACCGGAGACGTGATTCAGGCGTTTGGGTTGACCCTGCGCATAACGGTCTTTGTCTTGAGCATGGACTTTCTATGAAACCTGTCGAGGTAGGAAAGGTTGACTTGCTCGACATAGCACAAATGGGCTGAGAAATCTATCACAAAAGAGAGATCATTTTAGCTATCTTTCTCAGGAAGAGGCAATGTAACAGACAGAAACTGTAGGCAAGAGAATCTCCAGGTTAAAACCTTTAACTAACGCTATTACAGGAGGGGTTGTATTGTTTTGGATGGGTAAATTGGTTGCCATCTAAGGATCTCTTAATTCTAATATTTTGATTACAAATGTGACAGCGGGATAGAGTACAAACCTGTTTTGAAAGTTTGAATTTGCCTAACAAATACTTCTGATACAGAACGTTTGGTAATTGATCCTTTTTTCTCCAAAATCGATGTTCTCTTAATTCAAGGATGCTACTATTGACAAGCTTTAGCATCAATGAGTGAGCATGACCTCAAAGATCAACATGGGGCCAACAGATCTTCTTGTGTTGTGCACACACGCAGAAAGATTTTACAAGAATTAAAACAAAGCCAGATGTTTCGGTGAGGATGCAGAATCTACCAGCACAATCCAAATAAAGTGTTGTTGTGGGGTGTTTTTTTTGTTTGTTTGTTTTGTTTTGTTTTTTGTTAGAAACAAAACCTTGATTTTAAAACCTACTACTAAAATATGTTAAGGTTTAAATAAATGATTTGTTTTTCCACCTGAAGGACTGTTTTACATTTTAACTCCTGTCTTAATTATAGCCATCAACATGAAGAAGGAATAAAAAACTCATAACATCACATAGATCCTGCCCATCCTAAATTCCATGTTTCATGGAAAGGTGATGATGATGGATTTTAAGATAAACAGAAGGCGGTGGCAGCATTAGAGAACTATGAAGTGAAATGGGAGAGTCATAAATGACTGGGTGTTACTGCACAGGGTTCCTGGCCCTGAGTAGATCTGTCAAGGGCCAGCCATGAGTGCAGGTCATTCTGAGGATACATTGATTAAAGCTGGGGGCAGTGAAACAGGAAGGGCTTAGCATAGAAGAAGCAACAGGAGAGCCTCGGTTGAGCGGCTTTGGTTCTCTAAAAATGTTATAGGAAAGAAATGAGCCAAGGCGGGCTGCTTTTGCTCACTGGGAAGTCAGAGGAAAGGAGGCCTTGGGTACAGGTTCAAGGGGTTAGCTGGGACAATCTGTCTCTGCCCATTGCTCCCCTGGGTGCAAGTCTTGTGGGTTCCCTTGGAGTTTAGGAGATGCATGCCTGTGGGGGAGGAAGAAGGAGAAGGCAAAGCCACAGGCATGCTTACAAATTCTTTTTACAAGAATAAATGCCATGGGTACTCAAGATAATCTCGTTTTTCTACTATTTACCCCCTCAAAACAAACAAAAAACAGAAACAACAACAACAACAACAAAAAAAAACACTTACCTTTAATCCATTACATGTAATCATTTTTTTCTTTGCTCTTATTTAGAGGTAAAACTAACCTTGGCTTCCAGTCAATAATTCAACAACAACAAAAAGATGATGGAGCATAGCTATATTGTATTAAGAGGCGGTTTTTTTTTTTTTTACATTGCTTGCAATACTGATGGTGGTGATGTGCAGGTCTCGTTGGTTTCATTCTTGCCGTTGCCATACAGTGCCTTTCCATTTATATAACCCCCACCTGAGCGGCATAAACTGAGTGTTCCACTGGTGTTTTTTACTGTAAACAACAAGGAGACTTTGCTCTTCATTTAAACCAAAAATCATTATTTCATATTTTATGCTCAAGGGTTTTTACCGGTTCATTTTCACACTCCTTAAAATTAGTTTTTTAGTCATTTGGAACAAGAGTTGTTGTTGTTTTTTCTTTCCTGGCAGCTCTTAACATTATAGCAAATTTGTGTCTGGGGGACTGCTGGTCACTGTTTCTCGCAGTTGCGAATGAAGAGGGGAAAAAAATTGCAATCAAGAAAAAAAAAATGTTTTTGAATTGCAAACTGGACCCGGTAAAAGGTGTTTGAGCAGCTGCTGTATATAGGTTTAAACGGTTTGTTGCACCTTCTTAAGTTGCACTTATTTTGGGGGGGCGGGTTGATCGAGGTTTTTAATCAGAAAGTCACAGGACTTCTTTCTTTTGTAACTGAGCTAAAAGGGGCTGCTTTCTGGTGGGGGCAGAAGGCGGCTCACAGGAGCCCTTTCTCTCAGAGGGGACAAGTGTCCTTCCTTGTTTCTTTGATTTGAGAAATGTATGGAGCAACCGTTGCAGTGGATGGAAATGCTACTGAGATTTGAAAACTTGACATTTTCTTTCTTTAAAAAAAAATAAAAAATCGACTTGCCCCTCTTTGGGAAGTGAAAGATGAGACAGAGGGCCGGAGACCAGGAGACCAGGACACAGGCTTTATTGGAGGAGAAGACCCCTGCCGGGCTGCGTCCCAAAGGAGAAAGAGCACACGTGCGGGGTGAGCACGCCTTTTGAGGGGAGGAAGGGAAGGGAAGGGATGGGGCTTAGGGCACTCAGCACACCCTGATTGGTGGTTTCATGTAAGGCACATGATTAGGGACCTAGGGACTTAGGAATCGGGGGCTTAGGGTATTTGGCAGGTGCTGATTGGTGGTTCAATGTACAGTCCATATAAGGTGCCTGGTTAGGTGCTCAGGAATGTCTATGCTGCAGGTACAGGTTACGTCATACTCCGTCCACCCGTTGGGGGAAGGGAGGATCTATCAGGAAGCTGTGTGCCAAAGAACCAGTGTCACCCCCCCCTCCCCCCGCTGAGCTGACCTTGCATTGTTGCATATCCCAGCTACTCTGGGTTTTGTGAAACTGTGTGTGAAGTCTCTGCCTCATTGTAGTATATGCAGGCAAGACTGCACTCTCCTACAGATGTGTGGAGTAAGCTGTGGTGTTGTTGTTTCTTTTGGCACATAATAAACACATTGCAGCAGAAAAAAATAAATTAAATAAAATAGAAAAGAGGCATCTGTATATATTGTACTCGTTAAGAATATGCAACCTCACCCTCCATTCCCAGTGCTCCTTTAGAATGATGCACTGCCACAATGGAGGAAGATTTCAGAGATTTTTCCACTCAAACCTCATCATTATACAGATGAGAAAAACGTGGCCAAAGCAGGTGGGTGGCTTTTCTGAAGGGTTAAATGCTCATTACAGGCACAGCTGGTACTAGAATAAATGTCTTCTACACCCGATATACTATTATCCTAATTACTTACATTCTTTGCTGCTTTCATTCCTATGCTCTTTGTAGTTATTAGAACTAAAGATGTAGATGACTAAAGCAAATTGCCTTAAACAAAAAGGCAGTCAGTCAATAGTGGTTAGTGAATTAATTTGTTTCAGCTATTTAGTAGGTAAAAAAACATAACTATATTTAAGTATCCTCCCCCAAAAATGTGTTCCATTGAGAGGTCTGTGAAACAGTGGTTTAATAGCAAATTCATCAACCCCTTTTAAATCGTAACAGCTTTTAGTTACCAGAATAATTAATGCAATAAATATAAAAATTATTTTTAGTTTTTTAAAAGTTATGGTATTCATGGTTTTATGTTGCTTTACATTTGCATCTATTAAGATATCTTTGGAAATTAGAAAACAAAAATGATGGAAGTATATAAATATTGTCCATAAACTCAAAAACCTAGAAATAACACAATAGATTCTACACATCTGCTTGTATATCCATGTAAAATATCCACATTTTATAACTGGTATTATAATACTCCATTATAATAGTAAATTCCTTTTCAACCAAAATTGTTCCTAAGCTTATTTTTAATTGCTATAAAGTATTCAAGGTATTTAGTGCTTAGAATAAAATTTTTAATCTAGAACAATTACCTTATTTTATACCTCTATATATGGAAATGCCATTATAATGTGTATGGCTATGTAAACACCCTTGAAAAGATTTGCCACATTTCTTTTTATAAGCATACTAGAGGCCCGGTGCATGAAAATTCGTGCACTGGAGGGGCCCCTCAGCCCGGCCTGCCCCCTCTCACAGTCTGGGAGCCCTCAGAGGATGTCCCATGGATAGCTTGGGCCCGCTCCCCCTGGGTGGAGCAGGCCTAACCAACAGTCTGGCCTCCCTCTGCGGTAGGCGACCTGACCAATCAGGGGAAGGCGCCGCCCCCATCACCTGGCTGCTGCTGCCACTGCTGGCCCTTGGCTGCAGCCCCTTAGCCCTCTCTTCTTAGCTCTGGCCCTGCCCCCCCCCCCCCGCCCACTGGTGGGTGGGGGGCAATCTGAGGCCAGGCCAGCTGTGGGAGGGGCTGTGGGAGGTTGAGGCACAGCAGGTTGCACCCTGTGCAGCCTCTGTGGAGGCGTGGCGCCAGGACCGGGCCTGCGTTGCGGCTTCTGTGGCTGCCTCTGCGGAAGGGGCAGCACTGGGAACGGGACCGCACAGCCCCCTATCCTGCTGCCTCTGCAGAAGGGGCCACGGTGCTGGACCAGCCCGAGCCACCGCCTCTCCCTCGCTGCCGCCTCTCCTGAACTGCCAGCCCTTGGCCCTTGCAGCCACCGAGGCTGCTGGCCCTGGATCCTCACAGCAGCTGCGGCTTTGTCTGGAAGGGCGTCCAGTCTATCGGTCTAATTAGCATATTACCCTTTTATTAGTATAGATAACAAATTCTATCCATAGATGCAGTATAAAATTGTGACGTTCTCTAAACACTAAAAATTATTATCATTTGTGTCTTTCAAATCGCATGAGTAACAAATGGCAAGCTAGTATTGTTTAATTTACACTCTTCTAATTATCAGCTACAGTAAACAACAACATGTACTCTTCACAATTCCTAATGTACACAATTCTGAAATTACATGGCCCATTTCAGATATGTTTCATATTAATCACTTTGTGTATCCTATTTCTCATTTTATAATATGGGAAATTTTAAAAAGCTAAATCAAAATGATTCTACAGGTATTTATTTTTTTGTCTTATACAAACAAAAAACGTTTTACAGACACATAAAATTGTTGCATAATTCACTTTGAAACTGAGCACTTAACACACATAGTTGTTTAAAGTTGACATGAGATGCATACACATATGTTTGCATATCTAGAATAAAGAAACACTAGTGCATGATTACCAAAATAAATTCATATGCATTGTAATCTGAGTGGGAATTGTATACATATATCTTCCAAATGTACCTGAATATCTCCTTAAACAATATACTAAATTCCTGTTTCCTAAATAACATAGAGTATGTGTGCATAATAAATGCAACATCCATAGGAAACAGGAATGGGGTAGAAATCAGAACCATATGACTCAAGTCAGCTGTCAGCAAAGAGGAAAGTTGCAAGTAGTGGTCCCTGAGAGGCAGACTCAAGTAAAGTCTGCTGTGCAGGAGGTTCATTAGGGATCCGCACCTGTACAGTGGAGTGTAAAGAAGGAAGGTTGTGCAGAGGGTATACTCCAGCTTCCCAGCCCAAAGATAACCTTAGCTGACCCTCCAAAGAGCTGTGGACCTAAAATGTCAATCAGAATTGTCTTGTGTTGGGCCAAAATACAAGCCCCTTTGTACCCCTGCCTCTGTAGTCTACCCAGGGAGAGGTGGAATATTGGGAAAGCTGGCTCTCTGTGGCTGAAGGCACACCCCGGAAATGGCAGGTGGCTGGAAGAGCTCACCCTGACAACTCTCAGTAGCTGGAACACAAGTGCTACCTAGAAAGGACAAGTAGACAGCACAGTTCCATGGTATTATAGAAACTAATCATTCTGGAAACAGAAAAAGGTGGCAAATCAATTGTTATTAAGATAATGGTTCAAATTCTCCAGCTCAGTTGAAACAAATGACCTCTTAAATCACAGAGATTTAAGTGAGCCTGGGGCTGCTTTGTCAATTGCTCTGTGATCTTAACTTTTTTACTTGGTTGCAGTTACAAATTTGAGATAGTTACATAGCATGCATATTTTGTTACTATACATTGCATGAAAACAAGAAAACATAGTTTAGGGTGGGCTGCTGCTTGCCTTCTCTAGATATTCACTTTTTAAGTTAGAGGAAGAAAAATATACAAATCTCACAACAAATCTATAATAATAAAAGTGTAATATGCTAATTAGACTGGACAGCCAGACGTCCTTCTGGATGACATTCCGGACAACCTCCCGGACGAAGCTGGGGCTGCGAGGGCTGAGCCCCTTGCACGAATTTTGTGCACCGGGCCTCTAGTAAAGAGATAACAGGATACAGATTTTTAGTCCAGCATCCTGCTTGCATTATAAGATGGAATTGCATGGAGCCTTCATTTCAACAATATATGACTTTTTTGTTTTAAATATGCATGGGGAGAATTTGTTAAATTAAATTATGATGTTTAATAATCAAACAGTAACATTTTATAAATATCTGTGGGGGGAAATACTACAGTTAGAACAAATAGAAACTGAAGAAATAGTTCAAAAAGGAAATATAGTCCTAACCAGTTTGGCTCAGTGGATAGAGCGTCGACCTGCAGACTGAAGGGTCCTGGGTTCGGTTCCGGTCAAGGGCATGTACCTTGGTTGCGGGCACATCCCCAGTAGGAGGTGTGCAGGAGGCAGCTGATCCATGTTTCTCTCCCATCGATGTTTCTAACTCTCTATCCCTCTCCCTTCCTCTCTGTAAAAAATCAATAAAATATATATTTTTAAAAGAAAATATATATTTTAGGACCTTAACTATCTGAAAAAATGAGTCAAAATAAATATAATAAAAATCCAATTTATTTGCTAAATCTTCTCAATACTTCTTAATATAGCCTATCTATTATCTGATGTCATTTTTTAAAACTTTCAATAGTAGATGAAAGAAAACCTGATATCAAGCCCTTATCATTGTTCTCAATTTACCATTTTAGTTTTAGGAACAATCAGCTCAAGAATGTATTGCTCTGTTTCAATGATGTTAAGTAGCAATTTTTATTTATATCTTATTATGATCTCATTTTAGATTTATCCATACTATTTAATCTGTTGAAAAAGTTCACCTAAAATCATTTTAAATGAATTTCAATACATTTACTTGTACATTTTAAGAGATGAACTCAATTCTTTATATAATGTGGGCTTCAGTTAGTGTTTCACTTTTAACACTTTTAATATGTGATTTTTTTCTCTCTCTTTATAGATTAAGGTATTACATATGTGTCCTTATCCCCCCATTGCTTCCCCTCCACCCCCCCACTCATGCCCTCACCCCCCTCGTGTCTGTGTCCATTGGTTAGGCCTATATGCATGCATGCAAATCCTTTGGTTAATCTCTCCCCCTTATCCTCACCCTCTCCTACCTTTCCTCTGAGGTTTGATGGTCTGATCGATGCTTTACATTGGAGAAACCTAACAAATACCATTCCTCAGGAATTAAAATGAGCATCATCCAGTAATGTCACATAAGTGTTTTGTACCTTGTCATGATGTGATGAGGTAGGTATATAATTTCTGTGGTATTCTTACCCCAAATCTATGACCTCAGTATAATCATGGGGAAATATCAGACAAACCTAAACTGAGTGGAATTCTGCAAAATACTTGATGCATATTTCTCAAAACTGTCAAGGTCATGAAGGGCAAGCAAAGTCTGAAAAACAATCACAGATTGGAGACACTAAAAATACAAGATGAATAAATAGAATGTGGTACCTGCCCTGCATTGGATATTGGCTGGCACAGAAAAAAAGTCATCAAGAGGATGTGACCTTGACCCTTGAGCTGAACTAGGGTGATAAAAGTTTCCTCACCCCCACTCTTATCCTTGGAACGTAAGTTCTGCCTGTTATAGGCACCTCACACAGTGACACCAGAGAGGTGTTACCAGACAGGACAACCCCTGACACAGTGGGAGAGGGCTGTCCCCATCCTCAATCCTTGTCTTCTCATGTAAATGAATTTATATGAGACCTTGACTGTGTTGTGAAAAGCCAATTTATTAGAGCAATTAAAGCATGCAATTTTATTGGGAAAAAAGCAAAAGCACGCAAACCTATACATCTGGCTTATGATGTATAGGCTCTCAGCTAATCTGAAGAGCAAATTGGATGGGGGTCTGAGGCGTTATGTACCCTCCTTTCTATAGGCTTCAAAATTCCTCTGCTGATTGTTTTAGTATAGGTTAATTCTCAAGGTCTTTTTTTTTTTTTTTACTTTGTTGGGGCCTTCCCAGAATTCATGAAAAGATCTGGCTTTTCTGCTTAGGGAGTAAAACGGCCCTTTGTTCCTGCCCGCTTTCTGCATTCTCTCATTAGGGAGTTTTTTGTTTGTTTGCTTGTTTTTAACTATTTGCTCTATGTTTTTGACTGGGAAAGATAATAGTTTGTTAGTTATAAGCTAGCTGCGAATCGCCCACACCATTTGGCCTTGTTTTAACTTTCCTGTCTCATTTTCCCTATTCCTCCTGCCCTGGAATCCTATAACATGCCCACAGTACTTTTAATTATATTATCATCAGAATGAACTTCATTCACACAATACTTACAGTATTTTTAAAGTTTTGTAATTTGAAACAGTTATTTTGGATTAAGTTATACATTGTATGTCTATATTAACTTTATTGTGAGACAATCATATTTTCAGGTATTTTAGCATAATTTTGTAATATAATTTGAATTAATGTAATGACCTTTTGAAAGTTACACTGTCTTTATTCAAGCATTTTCATTTTAATACCATAATCTGAGATTATCTCTTATAATTTAAGGCTATTGAATAATAGGCATAATTGAAAGATTCATTTGTTAGTGAAATGTCCTCAAAATGTCTAATCTAAATTTTTTATTACTACTGTAATTATTTTAGTATTTTTATTAATATCTCTTTGTTTAGTTTTAAATTCCAAATAAATTTCTTTTCAAAATTGCTCTCAAATTTTCTCAATAGCAACTAAAACAAAGTTTATTTTAAAATTATGTATGTCTTTAACTTGTACAAAAACAATACTATTCATATATGCAAATACCTTGATTTTATTGGTTGTTTTTCCTCCTAAATGTTTGTATTATCCAATTATCAGTATTTCTATACAGTTCCTTTCTAATTTATGTCTTCCTATGAGATTATGGCCTTGACCAAGAATTTAAAACTAGTAGATTATTAAAATATATTATTTTCAGTTTGCATATAACATAACACATGGTCATGGTCAAATAATGTCATTGCAGTATTGAAGATGATATATCCGGTTACAAGAATGGAATTTCATTGAAAGCTTCAAAGCTATATGCTGTCACCAAATATAAGACAAATTAGCCAATTTGATCATATAATTGGTTCAGGTGAATAGTTATTGACAGCATTTGAGAAGTCTGTTTTATGGATTTGGGACCTTACATGTTTAAGTTACAACTCTGCTGATCTTACACTCATATCTACCACCTTAATATTAAATATAGCTATTATTCTATTTACTAAACCTTTAAATATATTGAAATTTAAGTTCAAATATTTGGGATCAATATCCTTCTGTTACATATGGTCATATGTAAAAAAAGATGTAATAAGTAATACATAAATATCTGATATGTCTTCCATAAAGTTGGTCAATAATTGGTTCTGTTGAAAGCAAAAGTGGCAGTGGTATTATTAAACATCTTATATCTACGTAGTTGTAGAATTTCTCTAATATTACTCATAAATGCCATAGTAGAATCCAAATAATCATCAGTGTAATTCTACTAAGCTAACTAAAATAATATTCTTTATAACCCAATACAATTGAAAGAGGATAATCAAAAAGAACAGATAAACTGCAAGCTTTTAGAAGATTAAGTAGAATAGGATTTTGAAGGACAGTAGCAGGGAAAGACATGAGTAACAACTAAGTGCAGATCTTTGGTTTCCTAATGAGCAAAATAATTTTGTTACACATTATAAAAGTATTCATAATATAACAAGGCTCTAAATTGATTGTCAAAATTACAAATGAAGCAAGCTTAAGTTAAAATACATTTCTGACCTAGTTGGAAAAATCAATTGATTAAAGAGTTATATTGTTATACCAAAGACTTACTGGTAATTGTGCTAACAGTGATAATGTCACTGTGTATATACAAATAAACAACGAATGTAAAAAAATGAACATAGTGTTTTAGAAATGTCTACAAAGATGTATATGAGATACCATATAATATTTTGAATTAAAAAATACAGCAAAGGTGAAAAACAGAAATAAACAACTAAAAGGAAATTTGGTAAAGTTTACATTCCCAAGAGCTAGTATCCATTGCAGTTGTAATAAGAATAGAATAGACTTATTTTATATTGCTCTGTTTAATATTTTGCTTCAACGCTAATCCATTATTGTATGTGAAAGTTTACATGAAGGCATCAGTGTGGTCAGGGTTTAAAATAATTTTCAGAGGCAATTAAAGTTTGGACTGATTTATAAATCAGTAATTTGTAGTGTGTCTGTGTCTTCATTAATGATCTAACAGTTTTCCAAAGTCATACAGTATTTCCTAGACTTAAGCCAACCTATCATTTGTCTGTCTGTTAATATGAGGGCTTTTTGTTGTTGTTTTGCCAGTTCATGAGTTTTTGGTTTGTCTTTGGAAAAAAAAAAAAAAAAAGGAGTCCTGTTCAAAATAGATTAGGGATATAACTGATCTGTGAAATAGCTTAGCAATGTGGAGTGACTCAAGCAAAAGGGCAGCATTTTTTCCTAACTTCCAGTGATGTATTTTTAAATTAAGAAAAAAATGGACTGATTTCACACCTAGGTGATGGGAGTTGGCTATGGAATAACAAGCAAATAACACATCTTTACATCTACACATTCAGTGGTAATGAGCATGAGTTTTGTAGATATGGAGATCTGGGTTTGATTCCACACCTTCTTATCAGTACCTGGAGCAAGTGACTGAACTTTGCTAAGAACCATTTCTTCTTAGTTCTCACCACTCCTCGAGGTATAAGATTAAGGTAGTAGTTATATACATGGACACTTTACAGAATGCCTGGAACGTAGTAAATATGCAATTAAGAAGAATCAATGATTGGTTGTTAGTAAACTTGGCAAGCTTAAATCCACAGCCACAAGTGGCTAATAATGTTCTGGTATTTCTGCAAGTTTCTCAGAGGAATCCATAATTTTGTGGATAGCATGTTCAAAAACTTCCTCTAAGCAAGAAAAATCACATGTATGGAAGCATGAATACTGGAAACAACATTACATAAAAGTTGTTTAGTAGAGTTAAAACCTAAGGAATCTAAAAGCTGATGAGTAAGGTGGCTGATAAATCATAGTGATTCTTATATACCACATACGGAATTTGTATTTTATGCTTTGTATTCTGAGAAACACTTGAGTGAAGCAAGATAACAGGTAGAAAATTATTATTAAAAATCATTTAAGAGGGCTGAGAAATAAAAAAGATAATAAACATATTAGAGGAACTTGGAATAGTGATATGTAGTGGTCCCTTAGGTGTGTGACCCAGGGAATGTAGTCCCATCTTCCTCAAGCTCTCAGCAATATTCATTACAGTTATCAATCTTTCTGTTTTGGAACACTCACATTTCTAGACTTCCAAGGTTCTGGGTAGGTTTTCATTAAATCACTCTGCATGACAATAAAATTTGTGGGCCAATTTACATAATATGTTGCCAGTAGAAAATACTTTATTAAAAACGTATGATTTTTTAAAATATATTTTTATTGATTTCAGAAAGGAAGAAAGAGGATAGAGAGATAGAAACACCAATGATGAGAGAGACTCATTGACTGGCTGCCTCCTGAATGCCCCCTATGGGGATCGAGCTCACCACCTGGGCATGTGTCCTTGACAGGAATGGAAGCAGGCCTAAGCTCTATCCACTGAACCAAACCAGAGCGATTTCTGCTTTCCTTCATTTCTGTGTCTCATCTATTTATCTTCTACTTTTACATGTAATATATTCTTACCTTTGCCCTTGTTTTCTTCATTTTTATTACAATTTATTTAATAAGATAATCACAAAATCTATGGATACTAACAAATAACTTACTTTATCACTTCAAGAATAATAATAAATGATGAGGGAAATACAAGAAAAATTGGTATAAAACTTATTAAATATGCTCTCATAGTAGAAGTCACATAATAAGGCAGATTCTCACCAAGACCTCAAATTACCACTTTAAGTGAAATTTGGTTAGTGGTAGCTCCTCAATAAATATTGGTTGTATTTATGAGAGAGTAAGTGGATAATTCAATTCACCAAGATGTTATAATAATTTTAAATTTATATAGCTGAATAATTCAAGTCTATTATTTAGTAGCATAAAGTGTGATTTGAATTTAAGTTTTCTCCGGGGATTATCAAGTATAACCTCTTATCTCAGGTTATTGTGCTATCACCTTTAATCACCACTAAATATTTGCTTAGAAATTTCTTCCTATCAGTAATAACAATATAGTTTGCTGAAATGTTTCAATAAACTAAACTAGTCTGGGCCTATTTAAAATACTAGTTTGCTTCCAAAAGGACATGATGACCCTGAGACAGACATTATCAAGGACTCTGCAATTTATCTACTGCTAAAATTTTTACCAAGTCTAAAAAGCAGTCAATTTTCCTCTTAATGCTCATATAAGTTCAAGCTTTGCAGAAAGGAATAAGAATGGCTTCTCGTCCCTTACAGCTTGCCTCCTGTCTAATCAAAGCATTTTCTAATTCTAATTGCATTAAGTGGTGCACATCAGATGAGTTCATCTAGTCATTGAATGTGGAAAGCATCCCACTGAGGGCTGCGCTGAGGAATCACTTAAAGCTTTTAACTATCAAGCTGTTTTCAACCTATTCATTTTCCATGACATCGATTATCATTTTCACAAGACTGGTTTCTCAATAGTTTCCTTTCCTGGTGAGGTGGCATAAAAGAGGGAGGGGGAGAGTGATATGTCTCAGTTACATAAATCTCCATGCCTAATCCTCATCACATTCCCAAACAACCATCTTACCTAAATTCACTCAGCATATAATATTACACAATGCAGCCAGTATGCAAGAGCAAAGTGGGATTTTAAAGTTTTGCTTGCTATGTGAATAAAACGCTGGGACTTGTTTAGCTAGATATAAACAAAGACAGATACCGTATTAGCGTGTAATCATTTGCTGTCTATTTGGACCCCGTTTATTCATTTAATGATTAGAAGAACAAACTTTTAGAATCTGTTTCTGCTTAATTCCTTGATATTGGGCCATTTCTTAGTACATTTACTTTTTCTAATTGATTCAAGTAACATAAAATATATCTGAGACAATTGTCTATTTCTCAAGGAGTTACTAAAAACAAGTTACAGGTACTAAAGGACAAGTCAATCAAACTTTAAATTAAAACTCAAAGTTCACAAACATTTCACCACAATTTCTTCAAATACCATATGTGCTGTGTTAGAATTTCTTCACTTATATTTATAATATAAAGTAATCATATTTGTTCTAACTTAAAATTCACAATTTTTTTTTGTAGAAAATCATACACCCCTCTGTTGATAATCATAGTAGCAGGTGTAGGGAATTTTTATTTGTACTCTATGCTCTTGATATCCTTTCAATAAAAGGATAGCAGATGGACACCTGAATAAATTTTGAAAGACCAATAATTATCTCTTAAGATTATCTCTGGAATTTTGATAGTGAGGATGAAAGGTGGCTTCTGCATGGGACTGGAGCAGACACCTATAAATGTGCAATCAGTCCTTGAGCATGAGGACCAGAGGAGCAGAGGGACTGATTCTGCTGGAGCAATAAATAAAGTGATGTTTGGAGAGCAGTACAGACCAGAATAATTTAGAGACTCATCAATATAGCTCTTACCGGAGAAGGATCAGCGCTAAAACACAAGCAATGGCTGTGTGTGTGTGTGTGTGTGTGTGTGTGTGTGTGTGTGTGTGATTCATTGAGAGCCATAAAATAAAAACTTTTGTGACCTAACATCTCAATAATAATAAATCAGGGCTTATAACATCTAGAAAATTCTAGACAAATATGAGAAATTGGTGTATATATAATATTACGATAAAGGTATTTATAAAGAATTTTGTAATAATATAAAAGAAACAAAAACTCACCTTGGAGGGTGATTAGATAAGTTTTAATCAAGACCATGGATTTAATTTGTTTATTTTCTCCTTAGTCCCTTTTGCCCTAGGAGGTGTATCCACCAACATATTGCTAAGAGAGATGTCTGAGATTTTGCTGCCTATGATTTCTTCTGGGATTTTTATGGTTTCACAACTTACATTTAAGTCTTTTATCCATTTTGACTTTATTTTTGTGTATGGTGTCAGTTGGTGGTCTAGTTTCTTTCTTTTTTTTTTTTTTTTTTTGCATGTATCTGTCCAATGTTTCCAACACCATTTATTGAAAAGACTGTGTTGACTCCATTGTGTACTCTTGCCTCCTTTGTCAAATATTAATTGAATGTAATGGCTTGGATTGATTTCTGGGGTCCCTGTTCTGTTCCATTGATTTATATGCCTGTTCTTATGCCAGTACAGGCTGTTTTGATTACAGTGGCTTTGTAATATAACTTGGTAGCTGGTATTGTGATCCCTCTAACTTTATTATTTTTTTCTCAAGATCGCTGTGACTATTTGAGATATTTATTGGTTCCATACAAATTTTTGGAGTATTTATTCTAGCTCTGTGAAAAATGCTATTGGTATTTTAATAGGGATTGCATTGAATCTATAGATTGCTTTAGGAATTATTAGATTTGGCCATTATTACTTGAATATGACACCAAAAGCATAAGCAACAAATGAAAGAAACAGATAAATTGAACTTCATTTAAATTAATAGCTGTTATCTATCAAGTGACACTATAAAAAGAGTGAAAAGGCATCTCATGAAGTAGAAGAAAATAATTTTAAAACATATAATTAATAAGATATTGATATTATATAAAGAACTACAACTCAATAAGAAATATATAATTCTTCCAGGAAAAATTGAAGAAAATATATATGTATCTCTTTGAGAATAAAATGACCACTCTACTCAATACCAAAGATATAAAGTAGATTAGATGACTTTGAAGACTTCCACAAGATTTCACAATTTGAAATGACTCCCACAATTTCAAGTTTCCCTCAGTATTCCTCAATACGATCTTCCATTTCATTAATTCTTCCTTAAATCATGTATAATCTTATTGAATTTCATATAATTTGCAGTAAAAGTATCATTGTTAGTTTTAATTCAGTATTTTGTTGTTTTGGTGGTAGCATTTTTATTATTTACACATTCTTGCTCATAATTTCAACTTATAAACCTATAACTATGTTTATTATACTCATGTATTAATGCAATAATCCTATATAATAAAAGGTTAATATGCAAATTATCGACCGGGAATTTGACCAGGTGTTTAACCAGGGGGTGGGGCCAGCCTGCCAACCACCCACAACCCCTCCCCCTGGCCAGCCCAGCCTTATCAGCCCCCATCAGGGCTGGCTGGTCGGACCCCACATGTGCACGAATTTGTGTACCGGGCCTCTAGTATAAAATATTTGTGTGTCGGTTTCTATCTGTTTATTTGTGTGTGTGTGTGTGTGTGTGTGTGTGTGTGTGTGTGTGTGTAGGTTCCCACTCATGTTTCCTCCTTATATTTAATTTGTATCTATTTTGATTATAACATTTTTGTTTTTCTTGCACATATATTTTAGAAATTATTCACAACCGTGAGTAGAATTGGCTTCCTCCAGAGTAAATTTTGACTCCCCATTTACCAAGCACCTGCAAGTAACCTGCAAGATTTCCAATTCAAGATTTTTGGCTACAAACCTGCATTAGAATTTGTGAATATAAATTGTCAATATTTTTACATGGTTTTGTTTATAATAATTGTTAATATTGGGCCTCCCAATTGGCAAGAAGTTACATAGGAATTATTTTCCATATAGTATGCAAGGAGTGTATTTATGTTCCCACTTACATTAGGAATTCAGATTTAGGGGTTTAGGAGCCTCTTTGATATAATATTGTGGATGGTCTATTCTTGTGCCTTAACTTCTACTAATGATGCTTTAAATGACTAACTTCAGTTCAAATGGCTTGCAAGACCTCAGATGAAAAATCTTTTTCCTATGCCTCTGGCATTCTTATCAAATAGCTAATTATTTTAAAGAGATATATTTTATATTGAATACAGAACTATTGTTTTTTTCAGCACAGGAGTCAATTCAGGTAGCAGAAATTGATGTCCAGATATTTGTTTGTTTGTTTAAGACTGAAAATGTTTTAATAATGAGATTTTCATTTTTCCTTAACAACTAATTATTTTCTTTAGTCATTATAGGAAGAAATTAAAGACTATTATTATTGTTGAGCATTATTAAATTCATATCTAACTTACAAAATAAAAGATGACAAAATATTATCTAAATACAAAGGAATCCAAGAGTATATTAGGAATTCATTCTACATCCGTGGTCGGCAAACTGCGGCTCGCAAGCCACATGCCCCTTGAGTGTGGCTCTTCCACAAAATACCACGGCCTGGGCGAGTCTATTTTGAAGAAATGACATTAGAAGAAGTTTAAGTTTAAAATTTTGGCTCTCAAAAGAAATTTCAATCGTTGTACTGTTGATATTTGGCTCTGTTGACTGAGTTTGCCTACCACTGTTCTTCATCTACCTGCCATGTTGAAACATGGAAGCGTCCAACCTTGAATATCCTATGCCTTTGTGTGTGATTTAACCTTAATCCTTTGAAAGGACTAAACCCATAATGCCTTGTTGCATATTTTATCTCCAAAACAAAATAGTTTCTGCTATTCCTGGATGTTGATAATTCCTTGATAAAAACTTTTAATTTGCTACAGATAAAGAATAAGAAAAAGTTAACTGACAGTATATATAACTGATGGCATATTTACAGCTTAAGCCATTTACCACTTGAAGTAATTTATGATTAGGTCTTGTCATTTCCAATAATGATACAAAAATATTTTTAAATGATAGATTTTTTTTTAGTTATTAACATTTCTGAGTATTTAAGGAAATAATTTACATTTGATGGGACAATGTGTAGCAATGTTGATGTTGCTAATTTGAAAATGTTCCTCTAAGACAACATGTATGTCCTCCTTCTGGGAGTGGCTATGAGAGGAAACATCAGTGTGTTTATGTGTTAAATCCTATATCTTACAATACTTCTTTAAAATGGCTACATTTGAAGCACTGACTAAATGTTTTAGATAAATTCCATCTTCATATGTATATCTGAAATATGTGATATATTTTACTTATATACAAGATGGAAATATTATCTTAGATACTTTTAAAATCAGGGTTAACTAAATGCATTAGCAGCCTGCATAACTTACAGAAGACTGTACCTCACCAATATTTTCTAGCTTTGACTTCTAGGAAGTCGACTGGCTCAGGAATTTATTAAACCATTAATAGTGTCAGAACAATTTCTAACATTCACTAAGAGTGGGAGCTATTCAGGAAAGATGCTTTCTGGGATTTGAACATTGTGACTTTTCCTAATGCACTCCCACTCTTTTACCCACGTATTTTCTCTGTATTATTTCAGAGATGAAATTAGTGCTACTGTCAAGAGTTTACAATGGAAATGCGATTGTTATTCAGTGTTCATATTATAGCCAAAACAATGATCAAAGATAAACTAAAGGTCAAGTTGCAGTGGGTTAGAAAACAAGCAAACATTCACACAGACACAAAACTGGCAATTACAGTAGAAGCACATAAGTGGCAACATTTCTTCTTAGTGACAGAGTATATACTGCAACTGAATGCAAAAATCAAAGGTGATAGTGACAGAAATTAATTTTGTTCATATCATAGCATTTATAGCAGATACAGCACCAGGCAAGTTCATAGTGCAGCAAAAATTGAAAACACAAAAGACTTATTAAGGCCATCAAGTTCATCTCATGCCCAGTGAAAGCTTGTTTAGAGCAAGAATGATGGATGATTCTTATTCTTCGTCTTCTCTAGCTTGAAATATTTTGAGAAGCAAGGCTTTTGCTTTTCTTCATTTCAATTCAGAAGAGCCCCAAACTAACACATCCATTTCATCACAAACATGCCCCATGTGTGTACCCAGAGCTCAAAAATAATTGCCCTTCCTCTAGTCCTCTAACGTAGCCAACTTTGTCTTTTTTGTACCTTTGAATAGCTTTTCATGCTGTTGAAATAGCCTCCTCATATTTCCCATAGAATCTTATCAATTTTTTTTCTAGGTCATTATTTCCAGAAAGTATTTCTGTGTATCTTCAGTTTCTACTTTTTAAGTTATTAACTTTTTATTTTGAATTAATTTTAGACTTACAGGAAATTCTCAAAAATAGTACAGAAAGCTCCTTTACATTCTATTTACATTTCCCTCAATATTATTGTTCTCAGAAGCCAAGGTGCAATTATCAAAAGTAGGAAATTAATATTGTTACAATACTAGTAAATACTATAGTCTATTCAAATGTTGACTGTTTTTTCCACTCTTGCCTATGTGTTAAAGATCTGTAGTTAGATATATGAGACTGGAATTCATGGAAGAAATTGTGGATAGAGATAATTTATTTAGGAGTCATAAACATATAGGTATTCAAAGCCATGGCTTTGGAGTAGATCACCTAAGAAGTGAGTAGAGGTAGAAAATAAATAGCTAAATAGCAAAATACTAACCTCTGGAGATATCCATCATTTAGAAACAGGGAAGATGGAGAATTCACCAAAGAGGCTGAAAATGACCAGCGAGTACTGAGATTAATATGTCCGCTATAGGGAGCAATTTTGATGGTGCAGTAAAATAATTTTTTTAATTGTGAAAAAGATGTTCTTGCATAAGAAATATAGGATTTGATCTTCTACATACAAAGCAAAAGTAGAATGTTTAATAATTTCCAAAGAAGAAAGGGCTGTGTTTATGGCTACAGCTCCATGTATGTGAGTAGCTAATAGTTTTGGTAACATTAGAAAGTGTCTTCTATTAGTTTTATTTTTCCAGTGGTTTTTTTTTTTTTAAAAGCAAGATTGCCAGCTGAGAATGCGACCTGGAGATGAGTTTGTAAATATAAGTGTACTTAATGCAAGCAGATTTATTTTTTTAACATTTTATTTATTTTAGAGGGGAAGGGAGAGGGAGAGAGAGAAACATCAGTGATGAAAGAGAATCATTTATCAGCTGCCTCCTGCACGCCCCACACTGTTGATTGATTCTGCAACCTGGACATGTGTCCTGACCCAGAATCTAACCGTGACCTTCTGGTTCATAAGTCTGACGCTCAACCACTGAGCCACACTGGCCGGGTTATACAAGCGGTTTTAATGGTCACAGCTCAAATTCAGCTTAACGCAGGGAATGGGCATTTCATACTCATCAGTTGTCTTGATGGTTTTGTTTAATCTAATTGGTGGATCTTTTCCAAGCAGTTCTTGAATCCAGGCTCTGTTCAACATTTGGCTCTCAACACATCAACATGGGCTTCATCCAGACTGCAGGGAGAGTCAGTACGGGGAGTGTGGAGAAGGAACATAAGTTCTTAACTGCTTTGGTCTTCAAGTGCCTCAAAATCTGTATTCACATTTCATTGCCAAGAATTAGTCACTATAAACCTGTCAACTGTGACAAATCCAAACAATACAGTTTAGCTCTATAATCAGGATATGGTTTTTGTGACCATCTAGCTTATCTCTGCTAGAGTTGGGTTGAACATTTGAGGAGAAAAGGGGGTGACATTATTTTAAGTCATTAGAAAAATACAAATTACTAAACATAGGATAACTACTGAGCAGCACTAGTCTTTCTTGATATACATAGTTTTTAAAGTGAGAGTATTTAACACAGTTTGCTATTAGTTTTTAAATTGATGTTCATGGTTTTAAAGTGATTAGAAAAATTTCTGCCTATGGAGAATAGGAAAATAATTGAATTTAATTTTGGAAGGTTCAAGTGAAGGAGGCAAGAGAGTTGAGGGAACTGGCAAATAAATGGTTATAAAATTGATCATGAATCAAACCTGAACCATGAAGAATGTAAAGGTATAAACTCTGTAACAATGAAAGATTGTAGGGTCAACGGATTCATGGTCCCAATGGAATTTAAAATTTTTTTATTTGGGTCAGGTATCCGAGGGAATGAGGTAGAAATGTACAAAGCCACACACATAGACACATACACACAAAAACAAAGGAGATGTGACCCAGAATATAAATCTCATGTGTTATACCTGGGAGGCCAGAATGTAAATCAATAAAAATGTATAATGCATCAGAATGGCCAAAATATCTTAATAACTGAAGGGGAAGATAATTGTTTATGCAAATATTTCTTTTGTGTGTGTGTGTGTTTTGTTTTGTTTTGTTTTTAGTGTGTGTTTTTGTTTTTGTCAGTGATTTATTGTGAAGGAAGATAAATTACTATCTAAAATCAAGTGAGTCATTTTTCTGTGATTATAATCAACAATTTTTGGAAATATTAAGAAATCTTCAGTGATTTACAACATAGAAAATTGCAATATATTTGATAAATTTACTAATTCCTATCAATAGCCCCTCAAAAGACAGCTATGACCAAAAGAATAATGGACTAGTATAGACATGCAACCAGGGTTTTAATTAATGTTTGTGTTATTGATCATTACCAATTGGGATAATAAAATAGAGTATATTAATTAAATAAAATATTAATAATAAAAATGTAAATATTTTAATAAGATTTAAATCACAAAATGGTGTTGTAGACTTTACAAATATAATCATAGCCAGATTTCTTTTCCTTCCAGTACAATCAGTTTGATTAAATGCTTGTTTTGACAATGCAAACTAGTCCGTCTGGTATGGCTCAGTGATTGAGCATTGACCAGGAGGTCACAGTTTGATTCCCAGTCAGGGCACATGTCTGAGTTAGGCTTGATTCTCAGTTGGTGGTGTGCAGGAGGCAACCAGTTGATGATTCTCATCATTGATGTTTCTATCTCTCTCTACCTCTCCCTTTCTCTCTCTGACATCAATTAAAAAGAAAATGCAAACTAGAACTAGTTCCAACCTGCTGGATATAGTAAAGAACTAAATAAAATGAGAATTATGTATTTATGCACAAATTCATCATGAGAAACACGAGGTGAAGAAAGGAAACTGTACCCAACAGCATCAAGCCATGTAGGGATTAAACAAACATCTGCCAGCTACCTGGGTTGTTCACCCCAGAACTTGCCACTCTATTTTAGACAACCCTCCCTCCAGCACTTCACAATAACCCACTAAATGGTTATAAAACTTTAATACTATTTTTATTTAGCTCCTATGTTTGTCTTATTAGTTATAAGTCACTAATGTTTCCCTAACACCATTTTTATGTTGTGTTTTATTGTTTTAGTGTGATAATTTTTAGGAAGAACTGACTGTACTGGAATTGTTCATTCCTCAATTTCCTTTCAGTGGGGTAAGCAGGATCATGTGATTTATTTTAGCTAATGGGCTATGTGAGAAGTACATTGTGGGACAAAGTATAGGACCACAGGCACATAACTCTTCCACTGTTCCCTGTCTTGCCTCATCAACATGGGAGGGCAAATGTCTAGATAGTATGGCTGCCAGAAGGTAGAACCACTGTCAACTATATTATTTCATGTTTGCATGAAGATTCTTATAAGAAACTTGGGGCCAGCATCAGACTTTATATAAAAGAAAAATAGACATTTATAAGGTTAAGTCCCTGAGATTTTGAGGTTGTCTCCTACTGAAGCATAGCATATAGTATTTTGACTTTTATAGAAATAAAAATTAATTGCCAAGTTTGGCCTATAGAGTGTTTCACCATCAACCTACTTTAGGGTTTTTAATGTCAACCTTAATAATTTCTCTAGAATGTGTATGAGCTGCTCTGAATCAGCTGTTTTGTAGTCTTATATTAAATACATCTCAGTAAATAATGTCTTCCCACCCTGCCCTCCCTATGCCCTAGCCCTTGCCTTCAGATTGATGATATAAGAGCCAAGACTATCATCCCGTGCAAATGGCTGGACAATTTATAGGTGAGGGAAATGGAAAAATGATTTTATTTTGCATATAAAGAGAGAGAAGTAGCTGTCCCTCTACCCTCCTGAGGGTCTATTCCTCAATCCAGCGATTTGGTATAAAAAATAAAATCTCTCCCAGAGCCAGATGGGCCCTAGTTTCTCTGCTCTTGACACCTTCTAACTTCCCTGGCTTCACTGACCTTGAAATGCAAATACCCAGAAAGACAGTAGCTCCAGTCTTCCTGCAACTTAGGAAGTTTAAACATGGAGCCTACTCTGGTATGTAACTATGGTCCCTCTCCTAGAGATAATAAAGTTTTATTATCCTTTTGGATAAAAGCAATTAACTAAACAAATGTTTATAGATAGATAGCGCATAACTTGTGAAGACTCTTAGGAGGCTGGGATTTTTGTTGTTTTTACAGAAAACACTGAGAAATCCAGGAAAGTGTTATTTTCCCATACCATCAAGGTAGCAAAAGGGACCGCTCCTTTTCATTTCAAATGTATTTTTACTGATTTCAGAGAGGAAGGGAGAGGCAGAGAGAGAGATAGAAACATCAATGATGAGAATCATTGACCTGCTGCATCCTGCACACCCACAACTGGGGATTGAGCCCGCAACCCAGGCATGTGCCCTGATTGGGAATCAAACTGTGACCTCCTGGTTCATAGGTCCATGTTCAACCACTGAGCATACTGGCCAGACCTTTTTTATTCCCAGTTAACAGATCATTATAATTAATTTTAGAGACAAAATTGAGTTTTATACATGTTTCTGACAAAGTTGCCCAGTTATCTATTTACTGAGATGGGATTAGATAATTTTGTTCTCTAGGTTAAAATAAACACTATTAGGAAATTATTTTTAAATTTACATAGAATAACCTTGGGTTTCTGACTTAATGTGAATACTAGATAACACTATTCCAATACTGACTTTGGATCACATACTATTTTAAGTCCTGCATTATATTAACTCATTTATCTCCCACAACCCAATAAGGTAAGTTCTATTCTTACATGTAGCCCCATTCTACATGTAAGAAAACTGAGCAACAGAGAAATCAAGAAATATTCCCAAGGTCACACAGTTGGAATATGATCTTAATTCTGAAACTGAGACTCCATTCTCTTAATTATTATACTCCACTACCCTTAATATAGTAAAGCACTGTGCACCACTGATTCTCTCCCATGCCATCCAACCCATGAGGTGCCATTGAAATGTGATAATGAATTAAGTGATACATATTGTTCAAAAGAGTTTGTTGGGCCCTTTCAAACTCTCTTAAATGAAAAGATATATACAAATAACATGTGACACAATAAAATTTAATTCCAAGGAATTCAGGTATATTACATCCCTCCACAAAGATAAATTAAATATATATATATATATGTATATATATATATATATATATATTAACATAAAAATGTTGGTTGGCTTCTGTAGTTTTAAAAACTGTTATTGTTTATATGCACGCAGTAGAATCCATGTTTCTTCCTTGGATTTGACTTCTTTTTGACTTGGCTCCAGTTAACCTTTGTAACTTGTTCAATGAGAAACTCCGGTGAACTGTATCACTGTACACAATTAATGGTTGAGTGGTCTATAATAAATGGAAATGCCACCACTGCTTAGCAATTAGCTTATGGATCATCTCCAACCACTTAGAACCTCTTCCGTCTGCAGCATTTAAACATGCTGGGTTATTTAAATTATACTTAAAGCGAACGGCAATATTCAATTACTGGTGGGTTCATTGTGTGAAATTGTCACCATTATGACTAACAGCCCTTATGAAAAACAATTAATTTGGTGTCTTGTTGCTAGGTCAACTATAAAAGCTAATTCCCCTAGGAAAGAATTATGTTTATCAGTACATACCCTTTTATAATGCTTTGATCTAAAACATTAACATGACCCCTTTAAGAAAAAGTTGCTGAACTTCAATGTGCAAGTATATCTTTAACATTAATGTAGGGAGGAAATCCGTCATTTATTTTTCTTGCTAAAAGAACATAGTGACAGGTAAAAAGGAAATAAAAACTCATTTTACAAAGAAATCAAGTATATTCTCTCATATTTAAAATCTATCTTTAGGAACTCAATAACTCACATTCAGGGAAGGAATAGCAGCTAGACAAAGGCATTTGACTTTGCATAGAAGAGTTCAAGTATAAAAGAGATATGTTTCATTTTAAACCCAGTAGCATTAAACACAAATATCTTTCTCACCTAACTAAACCACTGAGTTAAAAAGAAACAAGAAACAAAGCAACACAGATTTTTTTTCCCAGCAAATGTTTTCAATAGGTACATAAAAGAACCCTTCTTGATTTATTCATAATCCCTTGGGTGAGGTGAGAGAAAAGCCACTCTGTTCTTTTGAAAATCATTGTCTGCTTGTATTCAGAGTCTTCCCTGAAGGAGCTAAGATTTTAGTGTCATTTTGCTCCATGAAACCCTTGAAATCAAGGAGTCAATGAGTTGGATTGTGCTGCATTTGTTATATATATATTGTATTTATAGGCATTTATACATGTCTGCAGTCCCAATGGATCTGTTTGGACAATGTTTTAACTTCTTTTCTAATCATTTCTTTTGTAAAACTATTGTCTAATCTTGTACTTATTCCTCTACAATATAGTATTTTATTTTCCATTAACCAAATTCTTCATTTGGGTTCTTACAAAAGTTCCTACAATCATGAATTTTTATTGCTCTAGCTTCTCAAAGGAAACTTGAAAGACACAGGTTATCTGTTTATTTATTACATAAATGACTGAACAACACCACTATTGAGAAATCTTATTATTACAGTTTCCCATGACAATTTGCTGTCTGTCTTGATATTATTGAACAATCTAACCATAAGTATATGCCAGTCTTTTGTACGCCATCACCCTACATATGTTTTTATTTTGCCTTTTCATATTGCATTGCAATAACACCTATGATAAATCACATCCTGTTATGAAATCTTAAGGATAGTAATTGCATTTTACTCATCCTTATATCTTCTATATTTATAGAGTATATGACCTATTAATATTTGCTAAGTAAATAAATGAGTGAAGTAATAACTGATGTTATTGATTTTATTTAGCAAATAGGTTGAACATATTGATAACAGGGAATTGTGCCAGATGTATACACAGAGATAAGATAACATGGTCCAATAATACTTTCTATGGATAATAATAAGGTACCCCAAAAATTGCATATCATTATGCCATAAAAGACTCAAGAGCCACAAAGCTTACTCTTAGGCCAATTAGCCTGTCCAAAATCCAAAAAGAAAATGCTCAGTAATTTGCTAGTGGATCCAATTCAATCAGGAATAGCTTTAAATAGGTTCCAGAAAATGATGAAAAAAACAAAATTAAAAGAAAACCTATCAGTATCTCTAATTTATGTAGAACTTCATGGTTTATAAAATATATTTCAGAATGATAGTCTTGTTGATGCTCAGAAGAACATGATAAAATAGTTTTGGTTTTGTTATACCCATTTTACAGTCAATTCTCAAAATATTGAAGGGACTTCCATAAGATGGTACAGAAATTGGAACCAAGATAATTCCATCGCCATACTTCACAGGGCATGGTCCTTAGATAAGTAGCATGGACCTTATTGGAAATTTAGAATCAAATATGCCTTTAATAGAGAATCATATCTGCCTTTAAACATGTTTCCCGAGGGGTATATATATATATATATATATATATATATATATGCATAATGTTATAACATTTCAGAAGTGCTGGTCTAGTTCTCCTCATACTATGTTGTCTCTATCATTACATTAACAAATTAGGCAGCATATAAGATGCGGTGGTATTTCTAGAAAAAGTAGAGACTGAAGGGTAAAATGCAAGTCTGCACACAGACAGCCTAGTGAGCAGAAATTATGACAAATATTTGGGAGTGTTTGTTTACTTGTTTTGCAAAGAAAAAGTTTGGCATAAAAAAAAAGAGGCTTTAAAATAAATAACAAAAAACAATGCAAGGGAAAAATTACAGTTTAGTGTTTTGGGGAATTGAGTATATAAAACTAAGCCAGGATTATAAGCATAAGTGGTTTCAAAATCAAGGGCGCTGAATACAGCTTCCTTCCTTTCTGTCATCACAGTGCCTATATTTGCAGAGAATTTGCTAATTATGGCAATTACTCAAAAATACAAAAATGAAATGGTGTCAGTCTATAGCCCGCATTAGAAAGTGTAATGCATGTGATTGCCAGGTTACATTAGAATGTGTATCATACTAAAGATAGAATACACTGACGTGTAAATCTATTTTTGAAGCTCTTGTTTCTTGTCATCTGTTTATTTTGTCATTGATGCTCACTATTTTTTTCTATGCTGATTGTTAGTACCAATATTGGAAGAGATCTCAGAAGAATGTTTTGCGTGAGATTACATGAAATTATATAAAAAACATTTACTTTAGTGGGAGTTGTCCCATACTATCAATCATTTCCTAAAATGAGGCTTAAACATGTATGAAGTAAGGACAACCAGAAAATTCCCTGTGTGAACTGAAAGAAATGACTGAATACTGTAGAAAGTGGATAAAAGTTTCCTTTTATTTCATTTGGGTAGAAAACAACATTCAAAGGTCTTAAATGTCTGAATGTATAGATAGCAGTTCCTCCTTCTGTTGCAAGTTCAAACTAAAGATTTCTCTGCCCCCTTAAAACTCATTCATTCATGATATTGATCGATGCTACTGAAATCCATAATGAAATGCCCCTATTTACTTTGGGAACTATAAAATTGGTAGCAGAAGCCTGGGAAGTGTAGCTCAATGGTTGAGTGTTGACCTATGAACCAGGAGTTCATGGTTCAATTCCTGGTCAGGGCACATGCCCAGGTTGTGGGCTCGATCTTCAGTAGGGGGCATGCAGGAGGCTGCCGATCAATGATTCTCTCTCATCATTGATCTTTCTATCTCTCTCTCCCCATCTCCTTTACTCTCTGAAATTAATAAAAGTGTATTTTTAAAAAATAATAAAATTAAAAAAATAAAACTGGCAGCAGTGAAATTGTGCCTGTTGAGGGGAAACTATGCCTTTCTATAATTTATAGAATTATTCAATCTATGTTTCCCTACTCTTAGGATTTTCAGGGGCGGGGGGGAGGGAAAGGTTAAGAATGTAGCTACTAGTAAGTTTTGATCTTACTATGGGAGGTTAGGAAATAGGTAGAGAATTCCCAAGTATTGGGGGAAATTAAGCTTATTATTATCTGAATAACATTTTTTTCTATAGTCAAATTATATCCATTTATTTCCTTTGTCTTTTTTTGATATAGTCAGATTATATTCAGTATTAGTAAGAAACATTATTTTCAACAGTGGACTCTTGGAATTTTATTGTGACTTCAGACAGGATGTTGCACAGTGTATTGATTTTTACTACATGCAGAATATACATTTACACTCTAATCATTAACCTTACCAAGATATTTGACTTAATGAAAACCCTTGGGAATGTTTGTTGCTGCATTTGTTATCAACATGTGAAAGAACAGCTATCGGCTATTATCCAGTGGCAGGACTCACTAAACCCCATTGATTGAAATGAGGCAGAACATAAATTGTAATGTTCTATTTCAAAAACATAAGTAAATTTATTTAAAAATAAAATGTGTATACCTTCCAGAACATCACTCCATTTACCAGGTTTTCTTTTATTTTCCCCACTGATGCTTTGGCTTGGGGACTTGCTGACTCTGGAAAGCTTAACCTTCCCAAGGTTAGCCAGTTCCTTGAGATCATAAACAACTTACCCAATGAGCAAGACATGTCAGAATGTTTATGATCTCCAGAATATATTATAGGTCATATAACACAGGGTGCAGCAAAAGTAAGTTTACAATTGTGAGTAAGCAAAACACAGTTTATTCTTGTATTATTATTTATTAATTATTGTATTATTTTTCAAACGAACGACTCTAAACCTACTTTTGTCCCATCCTGTGTAGAGTTTAAAATCAACTTTCAATAGCATGGTGAATTGAGGAGATACACATCAATTAAACATAATAGAAATGATGCAAACAACATGAAAAATAGTTTAGACACATGCCTAGTACTGAAATAAAGACATAGAAGTCCCTATTGATTGGATATAAAATGGGAACTCAAAATCAAAGCAATAAACTGACCTGGGTCATGGATGTTGGGGAAAAAATGTAACACCCAGATAGGCAATAGGGAAAAGTACTTTAATCAAACTTCACAATAGCAGCCATGGTCTCTATTCAAGTGATCTAGGATCTGGAATTCTCTACATATGTAAATCCCATAGCTTAACAATGCTACTTGAATCTTAAACAAAAAAAAAACCCTCCAAAAAACAAAATCCAACTATAAATACTATGACCACCAATGTGCCAAACAAGCAAGAAAGCCATTTCTCTTTCTAGAGACTTAGAAATAAAAGTAAAAGGCAATTGTCAATAATAAAATCCTATAAAAGTGATGCTAACCCAAGTTTATGTGTGAGAAATTAAACGCTATATCTATATGCATTCCAAATTACAGAAACTGCATGGATCGTAAACCTAAATCAAGAAATTAGCATACAAATTATTCCAGTACCATTTGAAAGCTAGAGCTGCAAGAGATGTAAACCTAAAATTGCTATCCGGACACTTTCACCGTGCATGAAAAGGACCCCTCCATAGTGAAAAGTTCAAAATTAAAAATGATAACATATACAAGAAAATAACTGAGTATGAAGGGAATTGTCAGTTACAAAAGTAAGAGGAATCATCTCCTAAATTAAACATGATATTTGAACAGTATTACATTGTGTTAAATAGCATTCATGAGACAAAGTCAGAATAGAAAATGCACTAAGAAGAAATATCAGCATTTCAGTAGACCTACATATTTTAAAAATTACTTCTTGAAATATTAATAATTAAAGTAAAATCCACTATATCAGCTAAAAAATAGTAGACACAGATAGAGAGAATGAACTGAATGAATACATATGAAAGAGAAAATGTTGCCCAGAGGGCAGAGAGAAAACAACATATGGATGAGTGCTTAAGGGACATGAGAAACGTAGAGGAGAAACTGATAATGTTTACTCTAAGTTTAATTAGTGTTCAAGAAGGAAAATAAATTAGAAAAAGCAATATTCAAAATGATGATAATTATAAATTTTCATAATTAAACATAGACATGAGTTTGCAATTTCTATATATACAATCTCAAGAAGTAATAAATGAAAACAAATATATAATTATCATGGTAAGATGCATCACACACAAGAAATATAGCAGATTAATAGAAAAAAATCAAAATAAAGTTATAAAAAATGACAATCTAATTGACAGATTTTTGCTTTTATTTCCAACCAGAGGGTCTAAATACCTTTAGAGTGCCAATCAGGAACTAACACGCATAAAAACAAAAGAGCACACATACTTCTTCTCTCTCCCCTGTGCACTAGGTGCTTGGGATGATGGCAGGAGTTGCACTTTCTTGTACCCACGTGGCTTAGGGCCATGTGGGCCTCCACACATGCACTAATAGACTTTAATTAGCTTGGATGCTGAGCTACTCCTGACTGTAACATGGGAAGGAAGCTCAATGCACTGGCCTGCTCCTGGAACCCCAGCTCCACCTTTTCCAGGACGGATTCTCCCAATAAACTTCAGTTCCAATAACCATTTTTATCGGTGACTTCATTCTTTGATTTTGCCAGACAAGGAACTCAGACTCAAACACCCACATTTTGGTTTCAATATGCTTTCCAAGTAAATGAAAATGTCCTAATAAAATATACTTATAAGAAATAAAGTAAAATTTTTATTTTTGATATTAGATGTGGAAGTTAAAAATCATTGTTTTACTATAAAACTTAAATATTAACAAAATAGTAATATATACATATCACTTGAGCCCATAACATAACTTGAGAAAGATCACATTTAACTGAAAAAATTTATTGGCTGTTACTCTTAGTAGGTCTTAGATATATTTACCTTTTTTGCAGGAAATCATTTATGAAAGTGGTTAATAATGTATCTCAATGCCTCATTAATTCTGAATTCTTAAGGAAAATTCATGAGCTTAAATTTTAAGGAAAGATACCTGTGAGCTCTTATTGGCATTTTGTGCTGTAAACAACATTATGTTATGTTAATTTTTTTTCTGGCTTGCTAAGCATTTGTATTATGATATTCATGAAGAAATTTATCTTTGTCTGGAATTAACTAGATTTATTTATGTTTTGGACTAAAATGGTCTTAAGCACAGCAAAGTATTAGCATTTATTAGAATCATCTATATATATAAAAGGCTAATATGCAAAGTGTCCCCTGGGGAGTTCGACCAGGAGACTGGGAGTTCGATCACTCACTATGACGTGCACTGACCACCAGGAGGTGGTGAGGAACAAAGAAAGGCCCTGGCTGGCAGCTGGAAGGCCCCAATCGGCTCTGATCACCGGCCAGGCCTAGGGACCCTACCTGTGCATGAATGTCGTGCACCAGGCCTCTAGTATATTTTATAAAGTCACCAAAGATAGTATTTTTACTATCACTGCTTTGAGAGATACTTTTGGGTTTTTGTTATGAATTACAATATTTTCTGTATTCAGGATATATCTTTTCTTCTTTTCTATAAGTTAATATATAAGACAAAGGTCATATATAAAACTCAAGGTTTCAAGGGCAGAAGAGTTGTCTAGAACCAACCTAGAAAATGTCTCTCGCTCTAATGTGATCCCAAGTAAGCAATTAATATCTATTAAATGTTTTGATGGTTGTTATCCTATCTAATAATAGAGTAACATGTAAATTACCATCACTCCGCTACGCCCACGATTGGGCGGCGGGAGGCTGGGGGGCAGGACTCAGGGTGGCCTATCCTGCCATTGAGAGGCACGGATCTGCTGCCACTGAGGGGGGTTACCCTGCTGTTGAGAGGCGCAGGGGGCGGGACTCCCGCCCCCTGCGCCTCTCAATGGCCAGATCCGTGGCCACTGAGGGGGCCTGCCGCGGACACCCAGCTGTGCCTCTTAACAGCAGGGTAGCCAGGTGTCCGCGGCAGCCCCCCTCAGCGGCTGTTGAAAGGCGCAGGGGGTGGGACTCCCGCTCCCTGCACCTCTCAACAGCAGGGTAGACCCCCTCAGCGGCTGCGGACCATCAAAAGTGGGGGAGCTGGGTGCCTGAGCTGAGCCAGATGCTTCTGAAAGACCTGGTGCACCAGCGGACAGGCACCCAGCTCCACCGCGAAAAGCGAAAGCGTGTAGGGGACCCTACATGTGCATGATTCAATCATGCACTGGGCCTCTAGTTTATTATTATATTCATTTAATTTAATTCTGGACATTTTGAAAACAGGTGCCCTCTGGATAATAAGAATGCTAAGAAGTACTAAATCCTGAGATCACATTTGGCATACTTGACTGAAACACTTATTTTACTTGACATTTTTAAAGCATTACAATTTTCAAGTTGTTTGAAAATATCACTTAGATTCCAGTTTCCATTCCAACACACAGCCTGTGAATCATCATTTCTAGCCTCACAACAAGAAACAAAACTGAACAAGTTGAAGTACAACAACATTTCATGGAACCACCAGAGAATTGAGGTCATGGGACAAGCTGTGACCCTGAAATTCGAAAGACAAGTGAATTCAGGGAGCATATACAGATCAGCTTCCCTGATGCAGAAGTCTCTTGGGTCTCTGATCAGTCACTTTGATAAACTGATGGAAGCTGAGTGTGAACTCGCTTGAGAGATAAAAATCCCTGGTTGCCCAGACTGAGGAGGTGCCCCATACTTATAAGTCTTATCTTCAAAACACCCACAAAGTTCTCCCAATAAAGATAGAGAAAAACCCTCTTTCATTTGGCCAGGGAAAGGGGAAAAAGTAACCATTTGATATATACTTGCGGGAATGGTAACCATTTTGACATAAACCCAATGTGTTCTCCACAAGGAAGTCCTACCCAGAGAGAGGGAAGATTTCATGAGAGCCTTGTGCAATGTAGGGGGAAGGGACATTACTCAATTCCAGCCCCCTCTAGCCTTTCTACCTCAACTAAGGAGGGAAGGGAAAGCTACAAAGCACTTGTGAAGGTCACAAAATAGGGGCACAGATCAGTCAAAAGACTAAATCATAATGATAGCTTGACTGGATACTTTCCCTCTCCCCGCCTCTTAGCAATGCATCCACGGGGTTCTTGTATAATAGTGGGAATTCAGAGAAAAGTTCTTCAAAGCTCAGACTACTTAAGAAGGAAAATGAAATCTCTGAAACCTACAGTTTCAGCAAACAGTAAATATACCCTAACTCCTAGCCAGACAAACATAACCTAAAACACCAAAAGACTGTTTCAGTTCCTATTAGCCTAATACATCATGTCATGCTAAAAGACAAAACACACACACCCAGGCATATACAAATATGAACATCCATAAAAGCAGCATGCATTGATTTTAAACAAAACATTTTTTAATTGTTTAAATATTTAGCAGCATTTTCTAGAAATGTGGGTCAAAATTAAAGGAAATATATGTGGGAATTACTACATTCCTAACAAAAACAAAATACTACATTTGTTTTTTGTTTTTTCTCCTAATGAACATATTTGCAGAACACTTGGCAGATATAAGCAATATATCATTCAATTTTAATTTATTTGATGCAAGTGCTTTCAGAGTTGTGCCAAATCCTTTTGGAATGGCATGCCCATGTAATTATTGAATGCTTTATAGTTTCTAATTTCTTCATCAGTGAAGCTAATGTGATGGGCAAAGAGAGAAAAAATGAGAATAATCTACTCCAACACTGACAAATGCACCAAGGTCATAATATAGTAGAGGTGCTTTCAATCTAAATTTTCATCTGAATGTTGCTTTTGGCTACAATGTGCAAATATCTTTCACATAGACAACTCGGAACCTGGCAATCAAAAACCAATATATGTTTTGAAATGCTTTTATTTTAATGCTACGCCATGAGCATTAATATGTGTAAATTTAAGTTTATTGAAAAATAGAAGTGTCAATTCATTAATGAGGATTAAAAACAAAACAAGTCATGCTGGAAAGTATAGCCAAAAAGTTTGTTGAAGAATATTTGCTTTCCATATTCAACAAACACACTGAACAATGGGCACGGTTTGATTCTCATGTTCAGTTATATGAACACTGGGAAATAGTTAACAGGTTGAGAAGTCCCGGTCACATTTGGATCTGCCTTATGGCAAACAAGAGGCTCCCACTAAATCAGAGCGTAGGGGAAAATAACAGTTTTCATACTTGTTTGGTTGATCTGTTTTATTGTGTTTTTATAGGAAGGTCAGAAAGGATCCTCTATTGCAAAGTATATTTTACAGAAAATAATGAAAGTCAACCACAATTTCTAAAAAAGTAGTTTATTGATTTTGGGAGAGAGAGGAAGGGGAAGAGAGAAGCATTGATGTGAGAGCAGAACATACATGGGCTGCCTCCTGCATGACCACTATTGGGGATCAAACCTGCAACCTGGGCATGTGCCCTGACCAGGAATCGAACCAGCAACCTTTCTGTGCACCAGAGGAAGCCCAACCAACTGAGCCACCCTGGCCAGGGAAACCACAATTTTACTAAGAATTTACCAAACAGGTTTTTTTGTTGCCCATCATTTTTCATAAAAACTTAATTTTTTCTATTCTTCATTCTGAAACCAAAATGTAGGGTGTTTAAGTCCAAGTTTGTTGTCTCCCAAAATCGAAGAATGAAGTCATGGACAAGAACGTTAGTGGAACCGAAGTTTATTAGGAGATGCTAGTCCTGGAAAAGGTGTAGCTGGGGTTTCAGGAGCAGCCCAGTGTCCAGAGCTTCCTTCCTGCTACAGTCCGGAGTAGTCCAGCATTCAAGCTAATTGAAGTCTATTCATCCATGTGTGGAAGCCCACATGGCCATAAGCCCATGCCTGATGTGCATGTTCTCCCACAACAGGAACATCAAGTATCCATTGTGTGCTCTGCCAGGGGAAACCAGAGTGGAAGCATGCACACTTTATTGTATACTAGAGGCCCAATGCACGAAGATTCGTGCAAGAATAGGCCTTCTTTCCCCTGTCTGCTGGCACCGGCTTCCCTCTGGCACCCAGGAACCCGGGCTGCTTTGCTCCAGCCACCACCAGGCATCTGGGACTGGGGCTGCTTTGCTCTGGCCGCCACCGCCACCCACCAGGGTGTGCTCTGAGCCTTGCTGTGGCTGCTCAGAGCATGACCCCACCCCTGGTGTGTGTCTACTGGGGCTAGGAGTGGCAAGCAGTCCCGTCCTGCCCATCTGCACATGCAGCTCCTCCTGAGCCATCGTGATGCAGCCTCCTCCTGAGCTGGTGGTGACTGTTACAGCGTCCTGGCCTAATTTGCATATTATCTCTTTATATATACAGATTATATATACAGATATGCTTGTTAGTTTGTGATTGATCCTTTCAAAGAATTTTGCCTTAGCAACATTCTTGGGATTAATCTTTATAACTTACTGTCCTGTGATTGGTTATCTTCAGGCTGTCTGTCTTAGTAACATCCATACATTTTTAAAGTCCATACCTCACATGCACTTTTCCTTCCCCACCCAGTTGGAGTGTCTTAGTAACTCTGCCTAGCTGGGTTCTACTTTCCCTTCCCATGGCCCCACCCATGTCTAACTAGCTTCCTTCTGTCTCCTCAGTTCCATTATCAAGATCATATTTCTGTTATATGCATAGCCGTGCCACAGATTATTTCAAGCATTTGTATGCCTCTGAGATTTTTGCCATGCTTTAGCTATAATAGTTATCTATTTCTTTATGAGTCATACATGTGGACTTTTTAGACGTCTTTGGAACATGCAGAAATTCTCTGAAGGTGTCCATAACTTTCAACTTGTCTATATATTTATACAAAATGTGCATGTATTCACAAAGTCTTTACTGTATCTGAGTCTCGTGTGGTCAGATTTGAGTTTTGAATGTCTAAATGGAACACATTTGAACCTTCGAGAGGAGTTAGAAATAGGGTTAGGTAGATGGGGTAAGGGGTGAAAGAAAGGAGGAAATAGGAATATGACAATTAGAGCCAACTACAACCACAAGAATGCTGGTCTTGGAGAAAAACAGGATGCCACAAGACAAGAATCTTTATCTTGCATGTGCAAAAGGTTACAAGAGATAGGGGTGGCAGAAGAAGGAATAAATGCAGGCATAATTGCAGGGCCAAGCAGGACTGAACTCCAAACTGCAAGGATGTTTATCTTGCAGGTGCACGATATTACCAGAGATGAAGGGGAAGGAGGGAAGAAAGGGGCGGAAGCACCGGATGCGTTTTGAAATTGTTACTAGGTGAGGAAGGTAGAAGAAGCCAACCAAAGAATGACACAGATAGACAAAGAATGGGACCATAGCAAAGAAAACCCCTAGTCAATTGAACTTCAGCGGCAACCCATTTGGGGGCCCCACTCCCTGTGTGTGGAGTTTGTACCCACTTATATAATTATTGTCCACCCTTTTGCTTAAATCTTCTGGTCTGCAATTTTATTCTTCAACTTCATGAGACACGATTTAGGATGAACTTCGGCTCACCATTTTGGCATCACCTTGACTATACAAATGCATTTTTAGATAATGCAATCAAGTGCAAGGTGTTTAACATCTCAGGTCTGGAGTCAGACAGGCAGGAGTAAAATCCAGGATCTTCCATTTCAAAATTTTTCTTTTGAAAATCTTACAAAATTTTTGAAAATATAATACTGTTTCTTAACCTTATTTAGTCTGAGGTTTAATATTTTTTAAATTTGAAAATAAGATAATGTATATAGTATTTTAAATTATATATATATATATATATATATATATATATATATATATATATATGTGTGTGTGTGTGTGTGTGTGTGTGTGTGTGTGTGTGTGTGTAGGTTTTGGTCTAGGTATAGGTCTAGGTCTATAACAATGTCTATACATACCTTCTAACTCAGTAATTACACTACCAGGAATTTATTGTGGAGATACAACATACACATTAGACACTTAGGAAGGGATAAAGATGCATATAATTGAAACGCCCAATCTACACATTTACTCATCACAGCATTGTTCACAATAACTAAATCCTGGAAGCAATTTAAATGCACACCAGCAGGTAACTGTGAAATAAATCGTACCACATCTTTAAAATAAAATAATTTAAAAATATTACATGCACACACAAATGCACAAATATATGGAGATTAAGGAGGCTTTTTAGGTACAGATGGGTAAAGACCACCAAAATATAATGATAGGTGAAAAAGCAAGGTATCCAACAAAGGGTAAACTATCCTATGTTTTACATAAAACAGTAAAAACATATATACTCTGGAAGTTTAAAAAAGAAACCAACACATGAGTTTATCTGTAATGGAGGGTCATGATCCAGAAAAATTGAGGACAAGTGAGGAAGCAAGACTTTTTTTTTTACCTGTTCTGTTTTGAATCATGTGGTTGTATTCTACTCACTATATAACTTAGAAAAAAACAACAACAAAAACTAGTCAAAATAAAAGAACACCACATAGCTGATTCAGCGGCCATAAGTCATTAGCTACAGAACAACCTGGAGGCTTTGGTGGTTGCCCAAGACTGTTATTTAGACTTCTGCAGGTTCAGTGGCATAACAATGGCTGGCCTGAGGGCCTTTTTGTTATTTTCCTCTTTCTTGACCATTTTTCCCTGGAGCCTTTCTCCACTAATGTGCAAAGATTTAAACTTTTTCAGGCGCAGTCACTATAAATAGAAACAATGAATTGTTAACCAATTTTTCTGAACAGAATTTTAAGGTAAGTTTGTAGTGTTAAGGCCATAGAACAAGCAGGTCCCTGAAGACACTGGCCATCCTTCTTAAAGGCAGAAACATAATGTTCACAAACATTATCTGACTTTATAGTTTTAAGTGGATTTTCATTTAGTGGTTTGAGAAAGAGAGAGAGAGAATGAAAGTGGGGAGGGAGAAACATCAATTTGTTGTCCCAATTATTTGTGCATTCACTGGTTCATTCTTGTATGTGCCCTAACTGTAGATCAGACCCACAACTTTGGCGTATGGGAACATACCCGGACCAGGGCGTAACTTAATATTTAATTAAAGAACGCCTAAACTGACTTATTCTTCTAAAAACAGAGGTTAGACTAGAGGGTCCATATTAAATTGTCAACATCACAAAATGAGTATTTCAGACTGTGTCCTAAGCTTTATTATTGGCTTCTTATCATATTCTTTCCCCAGTAAGCTATGCTGCCTGCAGAGAAGTCTTTATATAGGGACCAACTCTATCTTTAGTGGATTAAGTTGATGTTACTAATCACTACAGGTATAGATGTTGATTGTCTGCTACTATGGCAATAAATGATGACCAAGTGAGAACAAGCAAGTGAGGAGACAGACAGAAGCCAGGTAGATAAGGGTAGGACCATGGGAGGAGGAACCCAACTAGCTGGAGTTACTAAGACATCCCAACTGGGCGGGGAAGGCACAAACTTTAAAATATAAGGATGTTGCTGAGACAGGCAACTTGCACCTAACCAATCACAAGACAGTAAGATGTAAAATTCAATCCCAAAGATGTTACTAAGGCAACATTTTTTGAAAGTGACCTGGGTTGTTTTCCTGAGCAGGATGCAAGGATGATTTCTTTCCCGGGTCCTTGTCCAGATGGATTCAAAGAATGGAGCCACGGACAAAAGGTGGTAGATGAAAAGGGTGGAAATGTATTGGAAGCAAACACAGACACCCATGTAGGGAGGGGGTCCCAAGGGGGTAACGCACTAGGATTTTTTTATTTTTTATTTTTTTTGCTAAGGTTTATAAAGGCTGCAGTGTTGTGTTTTTTTGTTTTGTTTTTTCATCCTCCCTTATAATTGGCAGAATATCAGCTTCAAAACCCAACCCCATGCGGTGCCTCCTTCTTTCTCTCCCTCTTCAGTGGTAGAATTCTCTATCTCCTGTGAAAATCTGTTTTCCTCTTTCTCCCATTTCTCTATCCTCTTTCTGTCCATACCCTGTGGCTTTCCCCTATCTTTTGTGAATGGATTTCTTCTTCTCCCCTTATCCTGTAGCTCCCCCCACCCACCCCGCTTTTTTTTTTTTTCTCTGTGAATGTATGCCTTCTGGCAGCTCTAAGCCCTTACCTATGCAGTCTTCCCCCATAGACCCTCTTTGTTCCTAAAACTCCCTAAACCTGCCTATTTTACCCCTAAAACTCCTTTCAAAAGGACCTGTCAGGAACTAACAAGCATATGTACAAAAAAGCACACGTGTTTCCCTGATTCCTTCTCCTTACCGCCTCCCCCGCCCCCCACCCTGCTCTGGAATCTTGGGTTGATGGCAGGAGATGTGTTCCCCTGTGCTCATGTGGCTGATGGCTATGTGGGCCTCCACACCTGGACTAACAGACTTTAACTAATGTGTATACTGAGCTACTCCTGACTGTAACATGGAAAGGAAGCTCAGGACACTGGCCTGCTCCTGGGACCCCAGCTGCACCTTTTTCCAGTACTGGCTTCTCTCAAGAAACTTCGATTCCACTAACTAACCATTTTTTTTTTGTCTATAATATCATAAAAATCATCATTCAAATAGAGACTCTACATCAAGTGTTTCAGTATCCATAATTGTCTATATTATTAATTGTTCTGAACTAGCAGAGGTCTAGTTTCCTTTAAGATACTTTACCAAATGTTTGCCACTACTATGGATTTCCCAGAGGATGGTTTTCCTGTATCTATTCTGTGACCTTAAAACTACTATAGTGGGAAGGTTTATGTTTCTTAGTTTTTGAGGGAAAGTGAGAAGTTACACTTATCCTCTAGAAAAAACTCTCTCAATAAAATACCCAAATTTTACTGAGTGTTTACTAAGTATCAGGAAATTGGCACTGATTTTAAAACATGTAATTTCAACTTCTATAATTCTGTGATACAGATATTATGCAATATAAATTTTAATTGTTATGGGAGGAAGATACATAAACTGCTGAACCCATATACATTACCTTATTCATTATTGACTCCACTTTCCACTGATGTCTGTGAAGTAATATCCATCACCTCTGTGGATGCATAGTGTGTCCTTAGTTCATGATAGCCATGGTCTGTATAATTTTTAAGTATATGGGATCTATATTCAAGCTCTCAACCTAATAAAGTTATTGGAACACAATGTTATCGTATAACATTATACCATTTGATAGATGTAACATATCTATCAAATGGTATGGTAACAGTTAGATTCATCTAAGCCAAAAATAAATAAAACAAGCTAAAAGTGAATTAACGTTATTTATATTGTATTTTATTTTGAATCGCTATGTATTGTTAATGTTCCAAATTAAAATATACAGTCTAGACCATGACCTTACTTGGTATGTTGAAGGCTTTTCATATCTGATTGTTTCCTTGGCAATTTTATCTCTTCACATGTATCATATCATGATTGATTTCCTTCCATTGACTCACCCAGATACTCAGATATCATCTAAGTTTTTTAAAATATATTTTTATTGATTTCAGAGAGGAAGGGAGAGGGAGAGAAAGATAGAAATAACAAGGATGAGAGAGAATCATTGATCGGCTGCCTCCTGCATGTCCCCTACTGGGGATTGAGCCCGTAATTCGGGCATGTGCCTTTGACTGGAATCGAACCTGGGACCCTTTAGTCTGCAGACTGACACTCTATCCACTGAGCCAAACTAAGTAGGGCAAGCCAAACCAAGTAGGGCTAATTTTGTTTTTTTAAAGAAAACATATTAAATGTATTGACAAAATAGGACAAATGTACTGTTGTGATTATTTTAAATATTTCTAAATGAAATGTGCATATCACAAACCCAGCATCAACGTCAAACTTTTGTTAAGAAAGTGTATGAGTGGAACTGGTATTTTCCACTTTACACAATTATCTAAAGCTCTTTGAACTCAATTTCTGGTGAAATTACATCTCGTCCAAGGGAGTAAAAAGGTCTTTGTTGTTGTTCTTTGTCTCATGACCCCATTCCTCTCTATAGAAGACTCGGGGATTCATCAAACGACCCTTAAAAAAATACAGCATTTATTAAACCTCTTGTCTATTGTCCAGCTCTGAGAATCATACATAAGAAGGCTTAGTTTAAAAGTAAGGAAGCAAAGCTGATTAAAGAGAAGCAGTATAATAATTGACAAGTAACATCCAAATCATATAGCCAGGGCCAAGATGAATGAAAGATCCAAGAGAGAGAATTACAACTTGCTGGGCTTAATTATGGATGCTTAGATATTGGAAAAGAGACGGAGACTGAGGAATTCATGTAAGTAAAAACAAAATAGTCACAGCTGTGTAAAATTCTAGGCATACAGAATTGACTGACACATCCAATGTGTGCTTTAGAGGATCAATTGTTCTTTTTTATAACTCACTAGGACAATTCTAGTTACATTTCCTGGGCCCATACTCTATAATAGTATTCTGCAAATTGTCTCTGAGTTGAAATCACTTCATTGGAAATGGAGATAATATAAAGATTTTAATATGTAATCGTATGCTATCTCTTTATATTAATCTTTTCTTTGGAAATATTTGCATTATGTGTTTACCATATTTTCCTAATGCTCTTCAATGAATATGTATGATTTTTTTAATCAGGAAAAATACATACATAAAAAGTAGCTAATGTATTTTTATGTTCATACCCACTAGATGAGGCAAATACTGAAAATAAAAGCATTAAAATAGCTGTCATATTTGGGTAATTTAAAAAATGATTAGTACAAAGTGAAGTCAATTTATGGATTATCCATAATTTATGATCCAAATGTTCACTCTGTATGCCTGTATATATAGATTTGCAAAAAAATATAGACAATTGCTATTGGTTGAAAAATTATATATCTTTAGTCAGTAAAATATAATGAGACTAATCAAAAAAAATTTAAAAGCTGTAGAATAAAAAAAAATGTCTAAATGAATGAGTGACTAAACAAATGAATGAATAATGTATTTTGGTTATAAATACCTACTTAAAAAATAAATTATGTTACCTATGGGTAGTGGAAAAAGAAATGTTCTAAATATTTGAATGAATTGAAGGTATCCTGGTGACTGATCTCAGTTATTCTGAAGTAAGCAATATAGTCCCACTCCCACAAAAAGAATCTCCATAAAGCCATCATGCCTCACTTAATTCTTAAATTTGGGGGAAAGCAGCATCTTTTGGTGTGCCATACAGCCGCTAGATGTGTACTTTACAGCATATGGGCAGAATTAACAAAGTCTTTAGATTCGTAAATTCACAGAATTGCAAAGCGTAACCTGTTTTATAATGATCACTTAATCAAAACACTTAACCTATTGGATCAAAGAGAAGAGGCATGGATGCTAAGAATATTTTCCCAGTTCACGTAAAGACTTAACGTTGAAGCCGTTGTTAGGATCCTGGACTATTCCTGCTCAACTCTTGGTCTTACACTTGGACACACAGGTAAACAGTGGCAGGATGAACACATATAAACTTTTAAAATTTTGATTAAAGGATGATAACCCAAACAATGCAGTATTCAGTCAAACAAATAAACCAGAAACATTGGGGGTGGGGAGCAGGTATTTGGGATGGAATTATCAGCTTTTTGTGTGTATGTGTTAACAGATGCATTACTTTGTATTTAATCCACTACCACCTTCACTTTTTTCTAGTTGTAACTCATAACTAACCCTGAGATACACTAGCTAAATAAAATGTTATGAAAGGAAAAGTATCTAACAAATGCTAATAATATTGAGAACTGCAAAATCTCTCAGCAGACAACAAGACCTGACCAAAGTCTAGAGTGGCTTCTAGCAACTTAAAACTTTGCTCCTAAGACAACCCTGGGCCCCTTTAAAATGCCTGCCTGAGCCTAGCTGCCCAGTGTGGCTGAGTGCCGACCCAGGAACCAGAGGTCTCGGGTTCGATTCCCATTCAGGGCACATGCCCAGGTTGAGGGCTCGATCCCCAGGAGGGGTGAGTGCAGGAGGCAGACTATTGGTGATGTTTCTCTCTCATACAAGTTTCTATCTCTCTATCCCTCTCCCTTCCTCTCTTTTTAAAAATCAATAAAAACATTTTTTTTAATGCCTGCCTGAGAAAGCTCAGTGCTACCAGGAGTATTCACTATTTGTTTCAGCTAAAACTTCAGGAGAGCCTGGTAAGCTTCTAAACCCTCTCTTGGAGCTGACCCTTTAGACATCTGGCAATTTGAAATTCTTCCTCTGCCCTTTGAGAGGCGAATCGCCACCCAAAACTGTTTCCTGGAGGACCTGAGAGCTGGCTCTTTGAAATGCAAACATCCCAGAAGCTAACTCAGGCTTTCCCAGAGCCTGTGGGAGGGTAAGGCCTAAGATGGGCTCCTCTCTTCAACTTACACCATTGCCTTCTTTCATAAATGCAGAAGTTCATCTCTCCTCTAGATGAGCAGCAGTCAACAAATGCAGTCACCTGGACTAACCCCTTTAAGGACTCTCAGGGCCTCTCTGTTGGCATGTGCCAACCTTAACCTTCTGTCTCACAGATTTGAGTTCAGTTCACAGTGGATCCTCCTTCCTATTGAAATCCCACTACCGGATCAAACCTTTCTTACCACCTTAGTGTCCTTTTTTGCTTATCATAGACACTACGTCGCTAGTGTTAGGATGCCGAAGGAGGAACGCAGGAGGCCAGAGTGGTGAGGGATTAAGAATTTATTCCATCATCTGCACACCAGGTGGCTGAGGGAGCCTGGATGGCTCCAGCACCCAGTGAGGGGAGTCAGCGGCTTTTAAAGGACTTTTGGCGGGCTTTTTCTGGGCAGAGAGTTCTTTTGCAGTGGTCACCACAAGTGAAATGTGGTCTTCAGCAGAGGGAATGTCCATAGTGAAATGACCTGAAAAGCCAGTTCCTGCAGGAAGGGTATCAGCTCAATTGCTCCATCAAACCTAACAGTTAGGTGGCCAGAGTTGGCAGCTCAAACTCAGGGCAGGGGTGACTGAGTGAGGCCATCTCATTGCAACTAACCCAGGGGGAGTATCAGGCCTCTCCTGTAATATGATGCCACCACATGAACTCCATTTCACACTGTATTTTGAGGGTAAATATTTTAAACATGAATGTTTTATTGCTAAATGGCCTTAGTGTACATAGAAGACTCTATTGTTGATGCTGAACAGGAAGGACTGACTCTCCAACCCCGTCCCAATCATTTTTCAAGGAAGTGAGTCTCCCTAACTTTTTTTTTTTTAATATATTTTATTGATTTTTTTACAGAGACAAAGGGAGAGGGAGAGAGAGTTAGAAACATCGATGAGAGAGAAACATAGATCAGCTGCCTCCTGCACACCCCCTACTGGGGATGTGCCCGCAACCAAGGTACATGCCCTTGACCGGAATCGAACCTGGGACCCTTCTGTCCGCAGGCTGACGCTCTATCCACTGAGCCAAACCGGTTTTGGCTGAGTCTCCCTAACTTAACACAAGTAATACATGCACTGAGTCTTTAAAATCCAAGTGGATGAAATGTGACATATTTGTTATAAATGATTGGAAGCCAAAAAAATATAGCTAACTAGAGTGTACTGGTGTTATAACAACACTCAAATTTGGTAATAGAAAAATCCCGATTGTAAGTGAGTTAATTTTGAGCCTTGGATGGCTGCATGTTCACCCATGCTTTAAGATAATAATTTTATTATATGCATGAAAAATATTATTTGGGGTCATTAATTTGCTTATAGGTTTATTAAATTCCATGACATGTACTTTGTATGTTTATAAAACTGTTTCTCTTTTAATTAAGGATTGAATTGACTTATTTAAAACAATATTTTGTATATGGTGTGTTCATAAACTCAGCTTCTTATACATGCTGGATTTGAAGAAATACTGTATTACTTTATTTTATTTTAACATAATCAAATTATAGGGTTTTTATTAATAGTTAAGGGGGTTTTCAGAAGTACATGGAAGCTATGACTATATCAGGTACTAAAAAATTAGAGTGTGACACAATATGAGAGTTTTGAACATATCAAATGTAAATTCAACAACAACAAATATTAATTTAGTTCATTTAACTAATATCAAAATAAAAACACATTTTAGACATTAATTAAGCTTTTAGTCTCTCAATTTTGCTGTGAATTAGTTCATACATATGCGTGTGTTTTTTAACAGGAACAAGGGATTGTGAGGTTTACAAGCACTTATTTTATTTCTGTTTAAAAAGAACAAGTACTGAACTCTAAAATGTCAGAAAACTGAGTGTTAGGAGAAAAATTGTGCCAAGATTTTTTAAAGAGAGACCATGTGACCAACATAGCAAGAAGATAAAGACAATCGCTTTGATAATTTCCAAATGAAAGTTCTAGATATAAACTTGGCCTTGTCTACATTAAGCAATATCAACAGAATTGATATCCTGAGGTTCATGGCAATTTCACACTAATTCATGTGAAGTATTTATTAAGTGCCTGTGATATCCAAGGTCTTGTGCTTTGTACAAAAATCTGAAAAAAAAATGTTATTAAAGAAGCTAAGACATTCACACAAATAAGTAGGATGAAGGACCATAGCTATGGAAATGGTACATTTGAAACATTTTTTTTTACATTAAGTAATGCTTATTATATTTATTCATACACAATTAATGTATCCAACACAGCATATCATGCACACAAAGATTAGAAGTCATATGAATTGAGAAAAGCAATGAAGTAATTTATATATTCATCTCTCCTGCTATAAACCCAATGTCATTTGACAGATGTAAAAGATTTTAAGATCTTGATGAAAAAGAAATCCAAAGGAAAACATGTAAAAAAAATACTATGCAGCAAACAGACAAATCCACAGAAGATGGCATTCTGTGTATTTGTGTCATTAAACTCCAAATCTTACTGCTGGGTCCTACTCTCAAGCTGAGTATTACATCCGATAAACTCAAACCAATGTTCTTTCACTGACAATTTGTGATAACAAAAATCTTCCTTAGTCAAATATGTTCTTTTAAAATTGTCTTAAATAGATTTATTTTAAAACACATATGTTTAAGCACCAAAAGAAGCTAGCATATTCTTTATGAGACTAAGTGCTGAGAAGGCAGGAGATCATTCTGATCACCCTGGTTTCTGTTCCCAAGGAGCTTATAACCCAATTTAGCCTGGAAAAAAGGCACATTCACAATTACCCTGTGGCACCAAAATTAAAATAAGCTTTGCTCTTCAATAAAACTTAAATGGCTTGCCTTAAAATCCTTTATCAACAAATGCTTTGAGACTATGTATGCATTCAATTTTTTAATAGTGACTCAAATTCAGTGTGGTACAGTAGAAAGAAATACAACTTTTGAATTAGGCAGACATAATTCTACATTCGTCCCTGCAACTTAATGATATCTGGCTCTTACTAGTCTTGTTTTTTTTCATTTTTAACCTTTTGCACTCGGATGTCCAGTGTGACTCGACACGGTTAGCATCAGTAGCAGCTCTTTTTATACTCTTTGAATGTATCAATAATTTGAAATATAAAAAAAAAACAAATAAATAAGTTTGTATGAAAAGAAACTCCAGTTTTTTATTCTACTGCCACGCTTTGTAAAATCTGGGGTATTTAAAAAATTAAATCCCGAGTAGAATAAAGGAATCGAGAAAAAAGCAAGCGAGTGCAAAGGGTTAAGTGTAAATAAATATCACTCAGAGTGGCTGTAAGCATTGCACATAAAGTTTACATGTGCTATGTACAGTGCTTGGAAGACATGTAGCACTCACAGTATGGTAAATATTTTCCTGGTGTTGTGTTTAGGTAGTATCAAATGCATGCTGTTAATAGATACAGATGTAGAACTTAAAATAGAAAATAAAAAGAAGAGAAAAAGATTTTGTTTCCAAAACCTAATCACATAGTAGCAATTAATTACTCAAGAGCTGAGTGTTTGAGATAACGAGGTTAAAGAAAATGACAACGATTGTTAGATTGAGGACAGAGAATAATACTTTACTCAAGGGATTTTCAGTGACTTCCTTACAACTTAAAGATTCAAATATAAATCCATAGAAGTCATAGACTTGTAAAGGTAGAAATTACTTGAGAAACTATATAATACAAATCTCTTGTTTTACAGCTGATGAAGCCAAGGTCAAGAGCTCTTGGATTAATTGTTATCGTCAACATAGTGACTGAATTGAAGTCTTGCAAGTTTCCTCACTTTGCCCAGACCTCTTATAAGACAACAGACCACCTTCACTTGCCAAAACGTACTCAAACATAGATGTACAACATACACCAGAAAAGAAAATAGAGCAAGAATGCTATAAAAAGCCTAAATAAGAACATTAAAAATAAACTACATGTAAAATATAGGTAATTATAAACTCCATATTGCTCTATTTCTCTTTCCTACTCTTTCCAAATGAAATTTACATAATATTCACCCTAATTATTTTATTAAAACCATCTATTTTAAGTTATTTACTCAATTATTAATGTGACATTTTTCAGACCATTTATTTAGTAACTACAATTATTTATGTTTAACATATAATCAAAGAACCATTATTCCCTGCTGACAAAATCTCTGAATTGCCAGTGATAACTAGTTTATTTGTGACAGTCTTACAATAATGATTTGCCATTCATGTATACCATATTAGCAATTAAGGTACACATCTTTGTTAATGAGGTACTTTTTTCAAAATTTATAAATGTGATACTAAATGTTATGTCATGATCTATGGTAAAGAATAAATTTATATTTATCTATACACAATTAAAATAACATCTAAATTTAAATTTTAAATAATCACCTTTTAGCTACCACATTGCTTTACAATTAATATAACAATGAGATATTAAGTCATAAGTATAATATTGAATATATTAAAACTATTGGCTGAAAAATATTTTTAAAATGTGTGTGTATTTGATGTAAAACTTTAAAAATGTTTACTAGATTAAATTTTTATTTTTCGTTGACTTTTACAGAAATTTTATGTTCCCAGAAAAATTGTATAGAATGTACAGAGATTCCCATATTCACCCTGCCCCCAGGCATTCATAGCCTCTCCCATTGTCAACATCTTTCACCAGAGTAATACATTTGTTACAATTGCTGAATCTACACTGACACATCATTATCACCACAAATTCATTATTTACAAAAGAGTTCACTTTTGGAGTTGTTAGTCTATTGGTTTAGACAAATGTATAATAACGTATCTACCATTACAGTATCATGCAGAATATTTTCACTCCTCTAAAAATTATCTGTGCTCCACTTATTCATCCCTCCCTCTCTCCTAACTTCTGGCAATCACTGATCTTTATACTATCTCTATAGTTTTACTTTTTCTAAAATGTTAAATATAGTCATGTGCCACATAACAATGGTTCAGTCAATGATGAACCGCATATACAACAGTGATCACATCCTACCTTATAATAGACAAATATGCAAATTGACCGCACCTTCGCTATGTCCAAGCCACGCCCACCAACCAAGCCATGCCCACCAACCAATCAGGACGAGTATGCAAATTACCCCAACAAAGATGGCGGCTAATTTGCATATCAAGACAGCATAGAAAGAAGCCAAGAGATGCTGAAGGGAGCAAAGCTGCGGAGAAGCAAGCAAGCCGGTGGGCGGGGGGGGGGGGAGGAGCAGAGGCAGGGCCGGGGGAGAAGGAAGGAGAGCAGGGCGGGCTGGCGGAGAAGGCGGGCCGGGAGACAAGGGAGGAGCGGAGGCGGGGCGGGCTGGCGGAGAAGGCGGGCCGGGGGACAAGGGAGGAGCGGAGGCGGGGCGGGGTAGAGTGCAGCAGGAAACCCTATTGCAGGATTTTTCCTGCAACGGGAACGCTAGTAAGATTATAATGGAGCTGAACAATTCATTCTGTTCAGTAAGTTAGTTGTAGCCATGTAGCCATCAATGCATTGTAGCACAATGCATTACATACATGCTTATGGTGATGCTGGTGAAAACATACTGTGCTGCAGTCATATAAAATATAGTACATACAATTATGTACAGTCCATAATGCTGGATAATGATAGTAAATGGCTGTATTAACTATACAATAATTTTAGCATTATTTTAGATTTAGGTTTTCTCCTTATACAAATTTTTTAATGTAAAAAAGTAATATATTTCCACCAGGACCAACAGTATGCCATATGACACCAGCAGCAGTCCCATACTTCCTGTGTTACAGCATTTATTGATTAAATCGTTTTCTCTTGTTCTTGGTTTAATCTGGTGTTGTTTTGCACGGTAATATGCTATACAGGCTTATGGCCTACGAGCAGTAGGCTAGCCCATGTAGCCTAGGTTTGTAGTAGGCTGTACCATCTAGGTTTGGGTAAATGCACTCTATGAAGTTTCCCAATGACAAAATCGCCTAAGTTCACATTTCTTGGTATTGCCATTGTTAAGTGGCATATGACTATGGTTGGAATCATACATTATGTAGCCTTTCGTATTGGCTTCTTTCACCTAGTAATATGCATTTGTATTTTCTCCATGTCTTTTTATGATTTGATAGCTCATGTCTTCCGAGTGCTAAATAATATTCCATTTATGTGGATGTATCATGGTTTACATATGCATTTACTACTGAAGACCTCTTGATTGCTTCAAGCTGCTATAAACATCCAAGTGCAGATTTTTGTGTGAACATGTTTTCAACTCCTTTGGGTAAGTACCAAGAAGTGCAACTTCTGGATCATATAATAAGAGCATATTTAGTTTCATAATAACATTTTAAATAATATAACCCGAGCTTATAAAAGGAATCAAAATAGAATTTTTAGAAGAGAATGATATTTTTCCTTTTTTTTATTCCATACAATTAAAAATTAAAATATAACAGGTCATGAGATAGCTGCTCTCTAGAGATGATGAAGTTTTCTGGTTGAGGAAAAAAATTGATCTCCTGTCAACCTTATGCTGACAACCAAATTGTTGAGCATTAAACTGTGAGTTATTCTGTTTCCTAGATATAAATTATTTGAATGGTCTCATGTGTTAAATAATATTCAGCATAAAATAGCCTAAAGACAATATATTTCTACCAGGTATTAATGAAATTTATAAATTAAATATAATGTATATGTATTTAACCCAGCACATATTACACCATAATTTATTCAAGTTGAATTTAATAGACCCCTTAATTTTTAATAGTGAATATTAACTTCCCCACTTGATCTTTGATTTACATGAATGTTTGTCCAATTATTTACACAAATGTGCTCTAATCAAGGCTCTTTCAAGAGAATATAACCAGAGATTACACAAATCATAACATACGTTCAGGTCTGATAAGTAATTATTCATAAAAACATAACTGACGGGTATGTAATGCACCCATTCCCGCAATTTTTTAATCGTAATTGCATGATCTTAGTGGACCTCTAGAGAATTATATTATTGGCTAGGTTATGTTTTATATTTCTTCAAATCTGAATCATTTTAAATAAACTTTCTTTTAACAATGGTCATCCTCTTTCTGATACTGAGTCATTAAAATATCCATAAAACTAAAACTACATTTCTTTTAGCATTGTTCTTCAAGATATTGTCATATATAGAGAAGATTTATAAAGCCTATTTTGTTCAGAAGTCAGTATTAGAGAAAAAGCATTGTCTTCCTGAGAAGCTGGTATTTACTGGTTAGAGTCACATATTGGCTACATAAAACATTTTGTTTTTCACATTTTGCTCCAGTGTAAAGTAAGTTCATATTCAGCTTATTTTTCAACTAAAATGTATGTTATTCAGTACCAGATAAAATGAGCTGCTCCTGAATCTATCTTGATTCATATAAAATGCAAATCAATCATTGGTTTAAGTTTGCCCTAATACTATTTTTCATCTCCAAAATAATTATATTTAGGTGTTTATTATTTTGTAAACTAATTTGACTTTTGCTTTATTCAGGGCAAAAAATAAGAATAAATACAATTTTAAAATTGAATGGTTTGATCAAAATGTGTTTACCCACTTAATGTCCACAGTAAATATTTTAAGACAGAAACCATCGTATATTTTATTTTAACATCTCACTATATACTCAGTGATAATTTGACAGAATTATTAAAATTTTCAAAAATGTTTAAATATTTATCAATGCATTTTTTTCTCCAACAAAAGTCATGCTAGTAGATTAGTCTGAAAGTTAATCTTATGCTTGTTACCAGAGATTACACACAAAAAATGTTGAACTTACTGAATCTAGAAACTGCCTATTCTTCATTATACTTCCTATGCCATATATGCCTTATATGCTTTACACATATTAAGTGCTTAAATATTTGTAGAATGAATATCCAAAGTGAGAAGCTAAATTATCTGTTTTCAGTATATTTTAGAATGAGGACGAGAGATAATAATCTGTGATATTTGAATACATTACAAAAATAACACAAAACACTTCACTGGCATGTCTATGTTATAAAATTCTTATTATTTACATTTTTACTTCACAGAGAGAGAGATTCATGATGTGTCAAGTACCTAATGATATACTATTTTCAACAATAAACTTGCTTGTTTCTTGCTATATTGTACTATGGTAACTTTTACTCAGTTGACAAAATTATATATATATATATATATATATATATATATATATATATATATATATATAATGTTATATAATTATCTCAACTTTCTGGTTTCATATCAAGATAACCAAAGTAGTAAAAATATAGGAATTATATATCTTTAATGGTCAAAATAAAATATTATGGGAGTTACATGATTTAAAATTGAAAGGAATTTAAGGGGTAAAATAGGCAGGTTTAGGGAGTTTTAGAAATAAAGAGGGTCCATGGGGGAGGAATGCATAGGTGAAGATTTGGAGCTGCCCGAAGGCATACATTCACAGAGAAAACAGAAGTGCCACAGGATAAGGGGATAAGGGGAGGGGAAGACATCCATTCACAGAAGACAGGGAAAAGCCACAGGGTATGAGAGAAAGAGGAAGACATCATTCTCAGAAGATAGAGAAATGTTACAAGATAAAGGGGAGAAGAGGAGGGGGCACCACATGGGGTTTAGGCTTTGAAGCTGACATTCTGCAAAAAAAGTGACCAATCAGAAGGGAGTATCAAGAGACAAAGAACTACAGCCTTTATAAACCTTAGCAAAAATGAGCTTAGTGGGTTACCCCCTTGAGACCCCCTCCCTACATGGGAGTCTATATTTGCTTTAAATACATTTCCACCCTTTTCATCTACCATTACCATCTTTTGTCCGTGGCTTCATTCTTTGAATCCATCTGGACAGGGACCGGGGAAAGAAATCACCCTTGCATCCCGCTCAGGAAAACAACCTGAATCAAAATGTCTTATAAAACTATGTCCCATTTTTTCACTTAATTCTCTTACATTAACCCCTCTTCATTTAATTAGTATACTGTAAAATAATTACAATGCAAAATTGTAAACCATATAATTCATTAACAAGCACATCACTGATACCAACTCATCTACTATTAAATAGATGGATTTTAAACGTTTGAAACAACTACAATATTTTCAACAAACATGAGATGATCTTAAGCAATATTGTTAAAGTAGCAATCACCTTTGCAGATGAACATGGCCAGAACAAGTCAAAAGGTATGAGGCTATAAAAACAACAACAACAACAAAAACACCCAGTAAGATATGATAACCCTTAGTAAAATAAACAGGAAATTTCACCATAGCCTCCCTATTTCTTAAGGTAATTGATTTGTGAGGAAAATGTATGTTGGAAGTATAACTTGGTTGTTACTATAGTTTGCTCTAAAATCCAAGATTCTGAATTCTCAATAGACTTTCAAGAAACAAGAAACTTGAGGGGGGAAGGTTGGCAGCAAACAATATATCCAATCATCACTGTTCTGGAAGAGCTGAAGTCAACTCAATCAGAAACCTGGAAGGCACCTCACAAAGGGCATCTGAAAAGGTAAAGATGTAGCCTCTCTAATGAACGGAGTCATGGACCATGCTTTTCTTAGATGGTGATATTCATTGAAAGCACCATAGCTGAAAATACCTTCATTCATAGATTCAAATATCTTATATTTACAGAAGTCATTATTATTTAAGATATTTTTGCTCAGTTTATGACATGTAACTTTTTTTGTTAAACGTACTATTATTAATGAGATTCAGATATATGGAGGGTTAAAGTATATTATACAAATGGTGCAGAGAAATATAGAGAATAAATTTGTCATAAAAGAGATATGATGTTGGCTTTCTCTTAAAAGGTAAACTGAAGGTAAAAATGAAACACCACTGCAGAAAAATCTTGGCCAGTGGAAAGAATTTAATAAACAAAATAAAATATGACATATGAATAGGATTTAAATCTACTTCTTGGAATGGGAGAAAGAATAAAAGTAAGTCCAACATGGAGAAGGATTTAGATATACTTCAAAATCAAAATATTTAAACCATGTTTGAGAAAATAATTTTAACATATTTTGGAGGTTTATTTTTACCTAGTACATTAATATCTCAAATTATTTTTGAAGTGGTTAAAGTGCTAAACATAAATATATTATTTGGTTTGTGTAGAATATTGGTGAGGGATACCTTCTATTAAAATAAGTTTGAGCCAAATTGTAAAAAACTTAATGCCCAGGTAGTCTTCCTTTTAAGCTAAGTTTAGTGAGTTTCTATTAAAAATTTGACCATGTCTAAGTAATAATATAAGTAAAATTTGAAATTTAATTCAAAGACTAATCTGTCAAAGGCAAATATTTCAAGTGACAATGGTAAGAAACTTAAGAGAATTGAAAAACAAAACAAAACACCATACTTTAGTTAGAATTTGAAGGCTTGTGGCTCGAATCTGGTCTGACAATGTGGTTTCTGACCAAATCACTTAAATTACCCTTTCGATCTAGATTATTATTACAATGTTGGCATCAAATAGGACAATAAATAAGAGCATAGTCTGTAAAGTTTATATTCTTACTAGAGGCCCAGTGCATGAATTTGTGCACAGGTGGGGTCCCTAGGCCTGTCTGGCGATCAGGGCCAATTGGGGCCTGCTGGCCGGGGGAAGGGCTGGGCGGGGGGGGGGGGGGGACTGCAAGAGGTTGGCTGGCTGCAGGGAGGGACTGGGGAAGGTTGGCTGGCTGCAGGAGGTTGGGTGTGAGAGCACACTGACCACCAAGGGGCAGCTTCTGCAGTGAGTGTCTGCCCCCTGGTGGTCAGTTTGTGTCATAGTGACTGGTTGTTCCAGTCATTCAGTTGTAAAGGTCACTTAGGCTTTTATATATATAAATATAAATATCATATGGAGATAAAAATATATGAATGAAAATTTTAAATATTAGTTTGTTTTAGGGACCATATCAATAAAAGTAATGGCTAACTACGTAATGGAAAGTGGAGAAAAGAAAAATGGAAAAAATATTAGCAAATGCATTTCTAGAGATAAAATAAGAATCTATATCGAATATTATACTTCATTGCCCTGAATACTAAATGTAATATACTCTGCATTCAAGAGCATATACCAAAATTAATGAGATTGTCATTTTCATCAGTATGGTGAGGAAGTTACTATGGTCTGCCTATAATTGGACATTCACAGAAAGTAGCTTGTTAGAAGAACAAAAAATAAGATTTGCCCTGCCCTGTTGAGAATGCAGTGACTTTGGGGTCAGGTTGTACCCTATAACTCACTTGACTTGCTTACTCATTCTCAATTAAAGTTGGCTCCTTCAAGCAGATTTTCTTTATTTACCTTTATTTTCCCCCAGTAATGTTTGTTTCATTGAAAAGAATATTGGTACCAAGCAAATGTAAAGACTTTTTCCTTTAGTCTTGCAGCATTTCATCTTCGTTTTTCATTGTACTTGACCTTTTCCTCAATTTAAATTTGTCCTTAAGACATCAGAAAGTTCTTTATAGTTCCCTTAAAAAAACAAACAAACAAACAAAAAACCAACCATGAAATACGTTGATAGTGAAGAAGGAAGCTTAGCAAAGTGGAGCAGGATGGGGCCTGGAGGTGGAGGAGCGCTCAGAGAAGAAGAGCTTAAACTGAACCCCGTTTTTGAATCACGACTACTTTTACAACACTCGTTAGTGCAGTGGTTCTCAACCTTTCTAATGCCGCGACCCTTTAATACAGTTCCTCATATTGTGGTGACCCCCCAACCATAAAATTATTTTTGTTGCTACTTCATAACTGTAATTTTGCTACTGTTATGAATCGTAATGTAAATATCTGTGTTTTCCGATGGTCTTAGGCTCTACAGCAGCGGTTCTCGTGCAGGGTCACCTAAGACCATCGGAAAACACAAATATTTACATTATGATTCATTAACAGTAGCAAAATTACAGTTATGAAGTAGCAACGAAAATCATTTTATGGTTGGGGGTCACCACAACATAAGGAACTGTATTAAAGTGTCATGGCATTAGAAAGGTTGAGAACCACTGCTTTAGTGGATCCACAAGGTAAGCAAAAAGAGGATTACTGATTTTATAATAGGCTAGTATAAAATTATAGAACTGTGGTTGTAAAAAAGTAGAAACACAATGAACATAATTGCAAAGGTTGCACTTCATCCTAATTTAAAAAAGCATATAAATCATAATCTGTGAATTTAGAATTTATTTAATAGACCTATCATTTTTCTTGAAGATTATCCTATATAATAAAAGCCTAATATGCTAAGTGTACGACTGTTCAACTGTTTGGCCAGTCGCTATGACCACCAGGGGGCAGATGCTGTAACTGGTAGATTAGCTTGCTGCTGGGGTCCAACTGATTGGGACTGGGTGAGATGGGCCAGAGAAGCCCTTGGAGCCCTCCCGTGGTCCCTCCCTGGCCCGGATCATGCACCAGTGGGGTCCCTCGGCCTGGCCTGTGCTTCTCACAATCTGGGATCCCTCAGAGGATGTTGGAGAGCCGGTTTCAGCCCGATCCCTGCAGGCCAGGCCGAGGGACCCCACTGGTGCACACTTTTGCGTATATAGACGTGTATATGGGCATATATGTATCATATACATACATAAAATAGAGCAAATTACAGTCAAAGTGGTGAAACATATATGCAATGGTGACATGTACATTTTTCTAAAACTTTCATGGAAATTAAAATAACATGTATTTATATTTTTGCTTATCAATTCATTAAAAACTACAATTTGTTCTGATAAAATATTATAATTGAATCTAATATTTATCTGACTATAATATATGTGGGGACAGGAAAATATATTTAGTTACATAAATAGTCATAGAGATTAAAAAATATAAAATCATTAGAGAGAACAAGAAATATCTAATTACAGAAAATAAGAAAGAATAAATTTTGGGACAAGTGCTGCATCTAACAGATAAAATCAACAATCTCATTGGATAATCACACCCATCCTGTTATCTAATTGAATATGCCAAATTTATTTTATAAGAATTATGTAGCCTTCCTTTGCGTTTTGAATGAATGAACAAATCAGATAATTGCTTAGTGGTTTGTTTCACTTTCCTTGTACAGGCATAAGATATGCAAATATGAAACTGCTATGTAAAACAGCAAAATAAATTATATCCTTGGTTAAATACTTCCTATGCATTTAGTAGCAGAATATTATCATAAGCATTAATTCAGGGACAAAACACATATTTTGCAACATAAGAAATAAAAGGATAATAAGCTAAATACTGAGAATTTCCTAGTTTTGTAACTGTAGAGGATTCTCCATTGAGGGTAAAAGAATATGTATATTAGGCACAATCATATAAATGTATAAATCGGATGTCAAAGATAAATTGTATATTTTCTCAATGACACTGACATTTAAGCAATGAACATACAATATTTTGGAGATGATGACAGTAGGTATTGCACCATAAGTGATAGTTAATTTTTGCTCTCATAGAAAATTACTTTCGGCAGCAGCAACACTCCGTTTCAAGTTGCTTCTAGTGACCAAGGTGAAATGCCTCCAATACCCAGGCCCAGGCTGCATGAACTAGCAAGCAGAAGAGCTCTTCAGCCCATGCTATTTCTCAAGACCTTTACCCAATTCAGCACTTCCCAACATAGTCTTCTTTCTCTTAAATATATATTTTTATTGTTGACAGTATTACAGATGTCGCCATCCCCCCCTACTCCCCTCTGCCTTGCCCCTATCCCCACCCCACCCCAGGTCTTCACCACACTGTTGTCTATGAGCATGGGCTATGCATATAAGTATGTAAGTTCTTTGGTTTATCTCTTCTCACCACCCACCCCCACTGCCCTGAGATATGTCAGTCTGTTCCATGCCTCCATGCCTGGGACTTATTTTGTTGGTTAATTCATTTTGTTCATTAGATTCCACAGATAAGTGAGGTCATGCAACATATTCTTCTTTTTTGACATGCCACACACACACAAATGAAATAGAAGTTTATAAGAATTTGAGAAATATTCATACTCCATCCTCCTTTAGGAAATATAAGCATGCACGCACACACACACACACACACCTATCTATAGGTATGGTATAGCTATTTCTAGTTTTAACTATAACTATACTTCTTTTTTTTAAATATATTTTATTGATTTTTCACAGAGAGGAAGAGAGAGGGATAGAGAGTTAGAAACATCGATGATAGAGAAACATCGATCAGCTGCCTCTTGCACAACCCCCACTGGGGATGTGCCCGCAACCAAGGCACATGCCCTTGACCGGAATCGAACCTGGGACCTTTCAGTCCGCAGGCCGACGCTCTATCCACTGAGCCAAACCGGTTTCGGCTATAACTATACTTCTTAATTGTATATATAATAATTTAGTTCTAGTTATGGTTATAAGCATGACTTACAGTACTAGTAAACACACCTCCTGACTTTTGTTTTACCAAAACTTCTCAAACTTCTTTGCGGGAATATTCACTTTCTGCTACCCCAAAAGTACACTTAGAACTTTGGTAAGTGTCCAAATAAGCATTAATAACAGCTAGTGAATCTGACAACATTAATGGAAACAATCTTTTATTTTAGGTCAAATTCAACCAAAACTACCCTACTTTGGGGGGAAATCATACTGAGACACTGAAGTGATGTCAGGGACACATTACTGAATTAGTATAATTCAGGACATTTTATCAGCTTAGAAGGTCACATCCTGCTCTTTGAATCCTAGAAGTCTGTACAAAATAGCTGCTCAATAAATTTAATTTCATTACAGCGATTTAAATTAAATAAATAAATACAATTAATCTCCTCAATTTGTGCAGAACTAATGCTGAAAAATATGTCTTTCACCAGAGATTTCATGAGTATATGTCCTAAGATAGGTAAGTCTTAGAATAAGATCAAAGACTAAAAAAATCTTAGATTGTTTTATTTCATTTCTACATGACAACTATGGCTAGTATGTTACATTTCTTAACTCTACAAATTATTTAAAAAGTATTCACATAAGGAGATAATTCTCCGGAATGATTATTTATAAAGTCATTCCATCTTTCCACAGGAAACTAAAGCGAGGCAGGTTCCCTGGCATTAAGAACCACAGTGAGAATGTACCTGCTATTGTGCGGTCAACTATTAGGACGGCACTTTGCTTGTACAGGCAAAAGATAACAAACATTATTCGGCTTTGTTACTTATATAGTTTTGGAAAATAATCTTGTGTTTAGACTTTTTCATGTGAACAATATCCTCAACAATTGTAGAATCTCAAGAACTGACTAGTTAAGAATCCTTAAATATAAGCCTAAATATTTTTCTATGTTCTTATTTTAGAGAAAATCGTTACCTTTCCTGAATATGAATGCCTTCCCTTAAAAAAAACAAAAGCTTATATTTTAGATGTAGGCTCTCATTTCATAAATGTGTCATACACATACATCTATAAATCTCGTTGACAAGAGGTTTCTCTTAGGGTTCAGCATGCACTCCTCTCCTGGCTAACCTGAATAGACGTTGATGAATAAAGAACCCAAAGATTGAACTTCAGGGCATCTGAGGTCAATCTCATTAACAATATTGTTAAAAAAGCTGTTAGTTTTTTACAGGGCAATTCTTATGTATGACATACAGTAGGCAAAAGGTTAAATACATATTGTAAATTTAAAAAATAAAATTGTTTCACATTAAAATAGATTCATGAGATAACATGTGCTGCTAGGATTTATAAAATGAAAGGAAATCTTACAGGTAATTTGTGCTTTTGTTTAATGCATTTTACCATATTGAACTTCCAAGATGAAATAAGTGGTATTTTTAGCAGATTTCAAGTGAAACATTAACTCTATCCCTGCGTGCTTGCTGGATATTAACTTTCATTGCTCCCATTGTGTACTTAGTTCTGAAGGATCTGAAGTTATCATGGCTATTATCACAACATGATTACAAAGGATATAATATCAAAAAAAAAAAAACAACCATAAGCTGTTTTAAAGCAGCTTTAAAAATGTTGAGTATTTGTAAGCATCTGTATCTTCACTAATTTGCAAGTTGTAAAATGTGGAATTATCTAGGTTAGTGGTCGGCAAACCGCGGCTCGAGAGCCACACGCGGCTCTTTGGCCCCTTGAGTGTGGCTCTTCCACAAAATACCATGTGCGGGTGCGCACGTACAGTGCGATTGAAGAAGTACTCGAATTAAGTTAATAACAATGTACCTACTTATATAGTTTAAGTTTAAAAAATTTGGCTCTCAAAAGAAATTTCAATCGTATTGTTGATATTTGGCTCTGTTGACTAATGAGTTTGCCGACCACTGATCTAGGTGAATTCTTTCTTGGAGAGATTGCCTACTTATACTGACCAGATTTAAATTGACCAGTTAAAGCAGGAATCAGTTCGATTTTGCTTTTAATCTTATTGATAGAGTTTAAATATGCAACTACATTTCCATAAAAATAAAATTTATTTTGAACACACATAATGCAGTGTATACATCTTACGTCATATTATACTGAAATATAATAGATTAGTATGTATATAGTATATCATATTTATAAAATGATATTTTATAAAATATGAAGAATCATAGATTCAATAATATTTTAGGGACATATAAAATATTAAGGGTGCCTTAATTTTGGAATTGATGTTTTTAGATAAAATGAAGGCATTTACACTTTTAAAAAGTCTTATTGAGAATGGACATTTTGCATCTACTTATCTCAGGTCACATTTAAACCACTGCATCACACCTGTTTTTAGCACCTGGCATTGATTTCTTTGTAAAACATAACTACCTATCATTTTAAACAAGCAAAAAAATGATTTATTAAGCATGATGAAATTGGAGTCTCTGTGTAGATTCATCATAAAATTATAGATATGTCAATATAAATTTGATGTTGTGAACTGAAAGGTTTAAATGCCACAAGTGATTTTCTTGTTGTTAAAAAAGAGTAACTATCCAGGTGTGGTGATATTTTCAGGTAATGTTTCTGGAGAAGTAATTAAGGGCTTATCAAATTATGACAAAAAATTTAACCATATGTTAGATCACAAAGAACTAATCCAAATCTTTCCTCAAGGAAGTTTGTTAGAGTCAGTTTGAATGAACTAGTGTTCAAAACTGAGCTGTGTTGTGTGGGCCATCTCTACCACCATTTTCCTTTAAGTTTACCAGGCTCTTCTCCATTGATGCTGGTGTGCGATAGATGGTCTCTTATAGGCTAATGCAATGTGCAAGTTCATTCATTTAGGCAATCCTTTTTTTCATGTGATACAAGTTTTCAGTCTAAATATGTACCTTTTTGTTCTCACTTAAATGCATATTGAAGTTTTGGCTTCAAACTTTCAGTGAAAGCCCATATAGAAAGGAACACTTACTAGAAGTTAACAAGGAGAAACAATTGGGGAACACTTGAGGAACAATTTGGTATTAATATATTCATTTAGAGCAGTGGTTCTCAACCTTTCTAATGCTGTGATCCTTTAATACAGTTCCTCATGTTGTGGTGATCCCCAACCATAAAATTATTTTCGTTGCTACTTCATAACTGTAATTTTGCTACTGTTAATGAATCGTAATGTAAATATCTGTGTTTTCCGATGGTCTTAGGCGACCCACAGGTTGAGAACCGCTAGCAGGGTCGCCTAAGACCATCAGAAAACACAGATATTTACATTACGATTCATAACAGTAGCAAAATTATAGTTATGAAGTAGCAACAAAAATAATTTTATGGTTGGGGGTCACCACAACTTGAGGAACTGTATTAAAGGGTCGCAGCATTAGAAAGGTTGAGAACCACTGCTTTAGAGGATGCATTTTACATGTTGGTTTTATGTTGGGCTGCTGGAAAACAGGTCAATTGGACTCAAAACTGTGAAAGCTTTCTGTGGACAGGATATGCCACCTATCATGTAGCAGATATTTAAGTAATTTGTGCTGAATGGAAGAAGTAAGTAAACTGAAATTTAATACAATTTTAAAACATGTCTCTGTATTGACAAAGATCCTGATTATTCAGAGTAATACTGCAAAGCTCAGTTAATTTATCAGAATTTTTATTACTTGGTATAAAAATACATGCTTTAGGAAATTAGCTATTTATTTTACTAAATATTTCAGTTTGGATTTAAATGTTTAACATCATCTGGCTGTACTTGCATAACAGCATAATTAGGCATTACAGTTTTATATAACACGGACTCTGGAATTAAAAAGAGGTGATAAAAATCAATGACCATTTCCTGTGGGGGAATTTAGTAATGATTGGAAATTTTAGTTATATCTTCCACTCTAGAGAGCATCATTGGGAGCTGAAATTATTCCCAGAGGCAAAGTATTATGAGAAGCATGTTCAATGTGGATCCTAATTCTAGTCAGAGTTCTGCTATCAACAATATGTCCAAGAGGGGGTAAGTGAGTGGACTTTTCTTGCATTTTTCTTCATTTATGCTGCATGAATTCTCAAATAGTATGATGGAGATCAGCATTCCAACAGCTTTATCACATTAATGTAAATCCTGAGAGATGCTCCCCAAAATAAATGTGGCATGTATTAAGAAATCATTAGTATTCTAATATTTTCAGAAGTAGATGTCCCAAAAATAGTGACCGATTTATAATTATTCAGACAGCAAAGTACCACATTGAGACTCTATGTATCTTAAATAAAACTCTAATGGGGAGGGGCATTTGACTTACCTGAATTACACCTGAACAGCTTGGAGACCTCCCATAAGTAGGCAGCTGTAACAGCTTGCAGACCTCCTGCATATAATAAAATAAAAAATATACATCCAGCGTGCTGTAAACAAAAAAGGAAAATGCTGCAAGTCTGGGAACTTCCTATTTCTGTTTTATTTATACTGTTTATGAAAGTAAATTACTGGTTTGAAGTACTACTCTTGAAGCTGTCTGGCTCTCTACGGGGAAGCATTCCTGTGAATCCTCTTTTATTGGCACTGACTGATCTTCAGTTCTGGGGATGAGATCGTCAAGGTTAGAAGCATTGCTTTCTAAGGTGAGAGTCAATCGGATTTGAGAATAGAGGGAGACCTTGTAGTAAGAACCAACCTAATGAAGATTACCTCTTTTAAACCAACTCTGAATAGTGTACCCAGGGCAGCTGCATGTCTGTAAATAGCTGGATAATGCTGTCCTTTATGTTTCAGCTCAGAAGAACAGTTACAAAGATAACATCTAATAGGAGTTCAGAACCAGTTTGTCATAAGATATAAATTTCACTTCCCACTCCCTATCCCCCATTCAGCTTTGGCTAAGAAACAAAAATGCTGTTTATTCTGACAGGTTATTTGACTTTAGGGGAATCATTCATTTTAAATGTGAGAATAATTGTCCTGAATTTATTTCTCTGCCCTGATGAAAATACATACCATATTTTCTAATCATCATTTTCATTGGGTCATCAGAAACAAAATGGCATAATATAATTGATTTCATGCCTTCAATAACACTGAAACAGCAATTTTTAGCCTTATTGAAATTATCTTTTTGAAAACTCAATGAAAGCTATGATTATCCTTCCTTTAAAAAAAATGTACTTGTAACCCAATTTAATGCATTACCAAGATCTAAGACTGGAAAAGAGGAAGAGGAGAGGAAGTAGCATTAACTGTATTCACTCTATATTCTCTTTTTCATTTTCATTCCCCAATTGGAGAGAGAGAGAGAGAGAGGGAGGAAAAGATGAGAGAGAGAGAGAGAGAGAGAAAGAGAGAGAGAGAGATGGACAGATGCAGATGGGTAGACAGATACATAGTTAGATAGATACATAAATAGGTACATTGATAGATGTAAACATCCATGCTGTCCACTTTTACCAATTTTTCTATGAATATTTGCAATACTCATTATAAATATGTACCGAAAATGTCCCACCTTACCTGTAGTGTCTTAGGCTTTAAAATGACAGAATTCAACAACCTCAGCCAGTCAGTATAAGTGAGTTTTGTGAAATTGATAGTTCTAATAGCAAAATTGTCTTCCATTTAACCATATTTCTTAGTATCTTACTTTCTTTATGTATACTTGGTTTTATTCCACAAAGATTAGTTGCAAAATGGACCAGCTTGGCGGGGAAAAAGATATCTTGAAGGGTTTCTTCAAAATACACAACTATCAGACATTATGCCTAGAAAAAAAAATTACCAATTAACTCTTTCACATTTCTACTTTTTATAAAAGGAAATTGTTGCAGTACTAATCTGGAAGCTGCCCGGTTCTCAATGGGAAGTATCCCTGTGAGTCCTTCTTTATTGGAAGTACTTGATCTTTAGTTGGAGGGATCTCGTTTAGAGTGGCTTTAGAGAAATAGACAAAGGCAGGTCAATACTTTTTAAATGGGAAGCACAATGGAAGGTATAATGTTATAGATTCTATCAGTCAACATTTTTGCATAGCTAAGTGTCACCCTCAAATACCATCTGTGACTAGTGCAAATGCACCTACACATATTAGGTTATCTTTCATCCTTCCTGCTTCTGTGCTTATTATCTCTCTCTCAAATCTTTCTCCTCTTTTTCAAACTACTAATTTCCAACAAATAAAATCCCAATCTTTAATATTCTCAGTTCAATTTGGGAGACTCTTGGAAGACTTTTTCTACCAATCCAAAAGCCCAGGTCATAATTTTCAACGTATTTTCTATATCTCCTTAATAATTTTAAAATCTCATTCTGTACAGTGAAGTGCATATATTAACATTTTAAAAACAATTTCCCTTCGTGTAAATCTTTTCTGTTCAATGACATTATAATGTTCAATAGAAACTAGGAGCGCAGTTTGCTTTATAGCAATGACTTTGGAAGTAAAATGAGGAATTCAAGTCTGGTTTTAGAAATCAACCACTGCTGACAGCTATGGAAACCTGTGAAATAAAACTCTCTATTCCACTATCTGCTATGAGTTTCCAGTAGAAAAAAAAGTGCCAATTTTTTTCTTTAAACAGTAAATTTTTATTCAATTTTTATATTTAATATAAACTCCATTCTTAGAAGAGTATTCCATGATATATTTGGATAAGAATCTGATCCATGCCATAGAGGTATATAAAATTCTTTAGGGATTGCTTTATTTTCATGTCTTCCATTTGTAGAAAGGTATTTTGAAATATCTTAGGTGATTTAAAGGCAATAGCTACCCCTTTAAAATGTGAAATATGAATCCAACATATTAAATGCAAAAATAAAACATAATGAGAAATTTGATGTATGCATCTTTATAAAAATAACCATTCTTTAGAGAAAAATCTAATAAAAAAATTTCTTGGAAGATAAAATAATAGATAAGGTATTAAGGAAGGCATAGAATTCAGCTTCTCAGATATTTATTCAAATAACTTTAATGAGACTGACTTTTATCTTTAAATGATAAATTAAAGAAATGTTCTGTGATAAGTGACTCATCTGAGCCCATGTATATGATTGATACAAAGGTTCCTATTGTTGAAAAACTAATTGCATTAGACATTTATTAAATATATAAACTTTATTACACTCTCAAAAAATAGAAATAGACAGAATATTTCTTAGATAAGTATAAATACACATTATCTACTAAGGTGAGTACCAGTGAAAGAGATGACAGGTTTTTCTGGAGTGTCAGAGGAGATGTCTGGCTTATAACCTCCTGCCAGATCTATCGTATTCCAAGAAATGATCTCCTTTCAGCTGACCTACACAGTTATGTGTGTCCATCTAAAGTTATTTCCTAACATAAATATGATCGTATTCATCTGCTTTTTCCAGCTTACTATTAACTATGCACATATATGTTGAGCGTGTTCCTTTCACAGTTGTTCCTCTCTGCCTCAAGGATCGAATATTCTTCACCCACTTGTGTTCTTGACTCCATTCCTTCTCACCTTCTTCAGAAACTTTTCCATCAAATATGCTCTTTCTCTTATCTCCCTCAAATCCTACCTACTCCCCATCCCATGAGTCATTCCTTACAGTTTAAAAATACACTCTTTTCACCTAGTAAAAAGCGCCTACTCTTGATTTTTCTTTAGCTTGTGGTAGCTTCTATGACTTTTTTTCTCTTTGTCTTCAATACAGGACTTTTTGAAATAGCAATATTTTTACTGTCTAGATTTTCTTTCTTTCACTTCCCTTTTGCTCATTATCCCTATGAAATATGGCTTCCCTTCATCATATTATTTTCTTTTAAAATATTGTCAATTAGATCTTATTGCTAAATGTATACATATTTTACATCGGACATGACTTCTTTTAAACATGTGACCAATTTAATTTTTGTCTTCAAACTTTTTTGACTTGAGCATCACCAGTCATCTAATTCTTTAACTTTGCAGTCTCTATCGCATATTACTATTCCCAGATAGTCTTATTTTAATTCTGTTGTCTTACTCCTAACTGGCTCTTTACTGTTGTCACCATTTGTATTAGTTTAAAAATGCCATTTACCTTTCTAGTTCTATTATTTCCACAAGCCAGTCCTTTGTATGCTCTCACCAGTTCTTTTCCTTAAAATGCATTTACTCGTTTCAATCACCTATAAAAAAAACCTCTGCCTGTAACTTAATAGGGATTAGTTTGTTTAATAAGTGATTAGAATGATGAAGATATTATTAGATTGGTATTATATTTTCCTTTATGCTCTTTTTTTCCAAACACTATAACAAATACTCCTTTTTAAAGTTAAATGAAAATATAGTCTTTTCATGGATATTTTCTTGATTTAATAGGATTAAAGAATTGTATGTTTTGGGGCTTTGACATTCAATATGAATTGCTACTGTTTGCAATTGTAACCTTCTAGTGATGAAATATCACAGTGCTTGAGTACAGTAAGTCCTCAGCTAAAGTCATTGATAAGTTCTTAGAAACTGCCACTTTCAGTGAAATGAAATGTAATGAAACCAATTTTATCATATCCTAATTGCTATAAATAAGTGTTAAATTCTAGTGCATATTTCTGAATGTAAAAACATTACCAAACTTCTAAACAAAGACCCAAAACACTTTTCACATTAAACATTGAGATAAATCTGAGCTATATATACATTTATGGAAAATTAATAAAAACAACTAAGAGAACTCTTTTCCAAACTGCTTACTCCAGTTCAGAGTCCTGGGTGGCCAGAGCCCATTCTGGCAGCTCAGAGTGCAAAGCAGGACCCACCTTGGACACAAGGCCCTTCTAAGGCAGTGCTACTCACACCAGCCTCCCCCTTCTCACTCAGCCTGGGAATTTGTGAATCAGCCAATTCACATCACATGCACATCTTTGGGAAGTGGGAGGACACTGGAATCTATGCAGAAAATCTATGCAGACATGGGGAGACCATGGAGAGCCCACACTGACAGTGACCCCTGATGGGAATCTTTTTTTTTTTTCCTCATCGACATTGTAATGAAATGTCCTTGAACAAAATGGCATTATGTAAGGATCAGCTGGATATTGCACATTATAGCTGGTTAAACTATAGAGGCTATCTCTCTCTCTATATATGTATATATATATAAAGGCAGCTACAATAAAGGCCATAACGACCTAACAACCGGTTGCTTTGATGCCCACTGTGGCCAGCGAACCAGAAAATCAGGGGGTGGGGCCGGTGGCCAACCTTGCGGCCCCTCACCCCTGTCGGCCTGCCCCTGATCAAAAACTCTCCCACCCCAATCAAGAGCGGGGCCTGCTGGCCAAATGCCCCCTCCCTTACCTTTCCCCCCGACCCCCCGGCTAGCCAGCTGCTCCCCAATCAGTCCACCCCACCAAGATAGGTCCTCAGCCCCTCCCCGTGGCCATCTCACCCCTGATCACACCCCCACCTCAATAGGGGGCGGGACTGGCCAGCCAACCTTCTGGAGCCCCTAACCCTGGCTGGCCATGCCCCCAATGGGCCCCCACCATCCTGATTGGCCTGCAGCCATCCCCCTGGCCAGCCCCACCTCTGATCACCCCCCCACCCCAATCAGGGGCAGGGCCCACTGGCCAACCACCCATGTCCCCACCCCCAGTCTGCTGGCCTCTGATAGGCACCCTCAACCCACCCCATTCAGGGGCGGGGCTGGCTGGCCCACTGCCCACAGCCCCTCCACATGCCCGGCCCCACCCCCAAGAGCCCCCCCCCCCCAACCCCAACAGGGGCAGGGCCCGCCAGCCAATCGCCTGCGGCTCCTTCCCCCAGCTGTCCCAGCCAACCAACCTCCTGCCATCTCCTCCTCCTGACAGGCTCAGCCCCGATCAGCCCTGATTGGGGCCAGGCTGGCTGGACCCCACCTGTGCACAATTTCATGCACTGAGCCTCTAGTTTGTTGATAATGACTCACAGAGAAGTTGGTGATAATTATGGTAAGTTACTGATCAACTCATGTTCTTGCCTCACTGAACTAGCACTAGTTATTCATTCCCGAGTTGTAAATAAAAAATAAAGTAAAATTTAAATCATTAAGAATTTCATAAATGCCTTTTTATACTTTCTGTATTCTTTTATAGATATATATTTTTATTGATTTCAGAAAGGAAGGGAGATGGAGAGAGATGGAAACATCAATGATGAGAGAGAATCATTGATTGCCTGCCTCCTGCATGCCCCTCACTGTGGACCAAGCCCACAACCTGGGCATGTGTCCTTGACTGGAATCAAACCCAGGACCCTTCAGTCCGCAGGCTGCTGCTCTGTCCACTGAACCAAACCAGCTAGGGCTACTTTCTGTATTATTGATTATCTGTATGGAATGTTACATTATTTTTAGTAATGGATATAAAATAATTCAAATTTAAATTCTCAATTAAATTAGGTGAAAAAAGTAAGTAACTTTTGTTTAGTAGAAACAAGAAAGACCCTCTTTAGAGCAAAAATTCTTGTCGTTTCCTGAATCTACTCCCCTGTATACCATCATATTACATTTTATCCCCTAAAATGTGTAATGAGAAGGTAATTCACCCTTAATGGGTTGCCAGGAAGTATATAACAGAAAGTATTATGGAGGAAAAAATGTCATTTCAAATAGGTACACTGACTTTCTAAATAACTAAAGTTAGGGAACTTCTAACTCTCAAGTAAATCAGAAAACATGCAAATTGCCTCTTTATATTCTTTTCCAGTAAAATGGATAGTAAATGTCAGAATAACCTTGTACTTGGAGAAAAAAAATTTATACAAGGATAAAATGTTAAGTTTCAGAGTAACTCATTTCTAAACATTTCAAAGAACATTAGCATGTGTTGGCTTAAAAATACCAACTGATATTTAGCTTTTAATAATACATAGAGTAGATTCATAACAAAGGGACAAATAATACATAGAATTAAACGTGATTAAAAGTTTTTCTTTTTATAAATGAGAGTTAAAATGGTGGGTGAAATGACTTTTGGAATCAGAAAAATGTCCTTGGGATTGCAAACTTGTTTCTACCAATCGTCAGCCATAGCTTCCTGGGTTAAATATTTCAACTCTTAGACACTCAGTTTCCTTTACTAAAAAATATGCATAACACCTACCTTTCGGAAGTATGTGAAAATTAAATATTATATGCATGCATGTCCTGGAAACTTTCAGTTATTATAGTTAATAGAATTTCAAGAATAAGTATTTGTGACTGAAAATATAAAAAAAAAATAATGTGAGCATATCCCAAAATTGACAGAAGCAAGGATCATTATTTGAACGCACACATGTATATGTATGTTGAGCAATGTGTGGTTAAAATAACATTCTTTCCTCAAGGTATTAGGAAAAAATGCAACCATTAACAGTGAAATAGGATCAGAATGTTACTGGGGATTGAACCTCGGTTCAACAACCTCTGTGCTTGAGTTCTGGCTAAGAAAGAATTCAGAGCCAAGACTTAAATACAAGCAAAAATTTATTTATAAAGTCACAGGAATAGAAGAAGTGAGCTGTGGGAGGAGTGAGCCCTCTGGGCTGCATGGGCTCAGGAAACAAGTTATGGAGGCAAAAGAAGAGCTCTTGGCGTTTAAGAAAAAGAAGGGTAGAGAGAACAGTCCAGAGGGAAGGAAAGGTGAAAAGACATGGGAGTGCTCTGGAGAGAGAGAAAGAGCTGGTCTTAATGTGTTTTTTCTTTTTTGTATTTTTTTTTGTGTGTGTTTTTAGTTGTTGTTGTTGTGTTTTTGTTTTTGTTTTTGTTTTATCTGAAGGGAGGACCTGGGGAGACTCTCAATGGAATATTCATTATCTTTCCAGGTGTGTCCTTTCAGGACTGTGGTCTCTACTGAGTGGTCGGTGTCAGAGCAGGGGTTCACTATAGTCTTCAAGGCTGATCTTGATATCAGCCCTGGTGTCACCCTGCCTGGCATTGCTCATTTTCTGGGCCTGGAGCTGAAACTCAACTGAGGCTTAGATATTATCTCTAGTTTGACCCAAACTCTGTGTCTGTGGTCAACAGACTGGAGGCTTTATCCCTAAGATTATTTGACGTGGATCAGAACCTCATTTTCTTGAGGACTTATACTTATGGGACTGGTCTTGCAAGGGCTTGCATGGGAGCCATATGAGGGTATTCCTACTTTGAGGGGGTCTACCCCATGGCTAGTGTCCTGCTAGGGCAAGAAAGGTCAGGAGAGGGTTTGAACCCCATGGCAAACAATATGTAAGGTCAAGGGGTCTAAATCGTATTACCATCCATATGCTATGGGAGGAACATAAACCTAGGGGCTAGGTCCTTGTTTTCCCAGTTTTGTCCCTTTCTAGGTACCCTGGGCTTTCTGCCTTGATGACATTCCATACCTGGCCTTATCATTCCTACTCTGCTCATGCCTGTCTAATCGCCTACTATACAACCATCAACCCAAAGTATAGCTTTGAATGAGATTGCAGATTTCAAAGTAGCTGGTTGTTTAGACTAAGGAAAAATAAAATGCCTATTCAGTCTATCCAAAGCTACTTAGATTGTAAAGGAAGATTTTAATGGGAAAAGGGTAGGTCACAAGGCAAATTCACATTATTTACACGATTCTTACAAAAATGGATTAAGCTATAAATACAGACCTTCTTGCAGGTTTAGAGAGATATGTGTTATTCCATATATATCTTTAGCATAGTAGGGAATCTAATCTATATATATATTTAATATGCAAATTAGCCAGGATGCCTTAAGGCATCATGACTGACTCAGGAGGAGGCTGCATCATGATCAGCTCAGGAGGAGCTGCACACGCAGATGGGCAGGAGGGGACTGCATGCCGTCCCCAGCCCCAGTGGCCACAGGGAGGCTGGGGCTGGGGGCGGGTTGGACCAGAGACACAAAACACAGGGGCACCTGCTCCGAGCCTCTGAAGTGCGTCTGGGGGCAGGCCCCTATCAGACACACACAGGGGGGCATGCTCCGATCTGCCATGGCCAGACTGTGGCTTAGGCCCGCTCCCCATGGAGAGCGGGCCTAAGCCATCAGTAGGACATCCCCTGAGGGCTCCCGGACTATGAGAGGGGGCAGGATGGGCTGAGGAACCACCCCCCCTAGTGCACAAATTTTGTGCACCGGGCCTCTAGTATAATTATAATTTCAAGCTAGCAAAATATTCTTGTCAAATGCCTTGTGGGGCTTTTCTGTGTCTCCACCACCGTCATCCCCAGTATACATCACAAATATAGGAAGAATTCCAGTAGCCAGTACAATCTAATGAATATGCCCTTCCTGTACATGTCCATCCACATTTCACTACATTATGATCAGTGAGAGGTAAGATATTACAGGATTCACATGCTCTGGTTAAGAGGTTAAGAATGGGCAGGCCTGAAAATGCTGATTTTGAGAGCTAAGGGTAAGTGCAAGCTTGTTTTGCATGTGAGTAAGGGGCAGGTGGTATGTAACATGACTGCTATTATATATGTGTAAAGTAAATAAGAGAGGCATTTTTCAAAGTCTTCCTCAAATTACGATATGCCTTGGAAAGTAGAATCCAGTATCCAGGATACTGGATGTTACTATAAGATCTGAAGAGAAAAGATGAGGTGTGGGAAGTGTTAGTTAAACATGCTGGGTGGTGAGTAATTAAGGGGGAAGGAACACTGGCTTCAGAGAGAGATGAGTCTACTTAAAAACAAGTATATATCAAAGGAATTCAAGGACAAAAAGAGAATGGAAAGTAGAAAATGTTGTGGGGAGGGAGTTGGCTTCTCACATAAAATTGCTGGAAAACAAGCAACATCCAATAAATTATCTGTTGATTAAAATACTTATCCAAAGGAACACTTTCCTGTGCTTATGCCATAGAAAAGATAAAGTAATGCTACTTGCATCTTATGAAAGAGGCACAACAATAATTAGTATGGGAGTTTAAATTCACAGGTGCTGAAGATCTAACTTGGAAAAAAAGTGTTTACGTCTAATCTTTTACTATACCAACATAGTGCTCCAAATTAATTTTGTACTATGAAAGACCCAGTAAATTATGATTCAAAATGAAATTGCAAGAGATGGCACATTGAGACTCAATAAAAAAAAAAGAAAAAGAAAAAAGATGAAGCTAATACTGTGCATATTTTTGGCAAATTTTAATAGTTTAATAGCACAGTGCTACTTAGAATAAATTGACCACACAGCTGAAAAAATCCAATATGTAAATTCAAACAATTTTGAAAACATCTTTGCATTTATCCATTATTTATGTGCGGTTCAGTGAACTCATCTATGGTTTATGGAATTATTATGAATGGCCCCAAATAAAACATAATGCAACTCCTACTCAAAGGGGTTACATTTTGGTTGCTATAACTTTCTCTATGTTGACTTGGAGTGCAGTCACCATCGAATACAAAATTGGAGAAAGTAGGTATGAAATATATTATATATAAGAAATTTGGACTTTTGCACTCAGAAGCAGTTGATCATATGGTTTTGCTTTGGGAATTTGGATTATGTATGGTAAATAAGAGGGCTTCAGGCAGGTGCCTATTACCTAGATACCCCATAGGTCCCATTGTTTCTGAGACCTAGCAGGGATTTCCCTACCATGTGTGTTCCGATCTTCCTCAATGACCTATAAATTGCCCATTCTAATTTCTGAAATATAATCTCTCACCCTCCTTCCTCCTTTATCCAAAAATGTCTTATATAGCCAATGTTGCTTCACTGTCTTTGGGTTTTTCGTGGAACCATCATGCCTATGTGAACTCGCCATGCACATGTATTAAACATTGATTTTTCTCCTGTTAAAAATTATATGGCCATGTTAATAAATTTGGATATTATTGGGACTGTATGGGTTGTGATATTAATATGAAGTTGGTAAATCAGGGTTGACTACGTGTTCTCGAGCTGGAATTTGTGAAGCTATGGATCATCATGTTATTGAAGAAATGGAGCATGCACGAAGCTATCTATAATAATAAAAGTGTAATACGCTAATTAGACCGGACATCCTTCCAGACGAAGCCCGGGCTAGAGGGAAGCCTGGGTCCCAGGTGCCTGCCCCCTGGTGGTCAGCGCACTCCCACAGGGGGAGCGCTGCTCAGTCAGATGCCCTGAACCAGGCTCATGGCTGGCGAGCACAGGGGCGGTGGCAGGAGCCTCTCCCACCTCTACAGCAGCACTAAGGGTGTCTGACTGTTGGCTTAGACCTGCTCCCCATGGGGAGGGGCCTAAGCCACCAGTTGGACATCCCCTGAGGGCTCCCAGACTACAAGAGGGCACAGGCCTGGCTGAGGGACTGCCCCCCGAGTGCACAAATTTTGTGCACTGGGCCTCTAGTATCCTACATAAAATTTGTCCATTAGGATAAAGATTTGTATTCTTTTATTCCTCAGCTACAGAGTTGACACTGTGGTCATAATAACAAAACATTTGGAAACAGTTGCATTCTGGATTGCTTCTTGCATGTACTATAGCTAATTGGAATGGTGCTTTTATAATTGTTAAATTTAATCAATATTTTTATTGTTATTGAAAATAAAGATGAAAATAGCATGTTGTATGTAATGATATGTGGTATGTCAGATGAAAGAGAAGTGAGGCTGGAAGCTTAAAAGATAAGTGAAGAATAAAAGGAAAGATCTTCAAAGAAAAAAAAAGTGAAAAAAGTGATATAAAGCAAGTAAAAAAGGACAATCTTAGACTTAATAACACTTGTAGCATAAAAGTAGGAAACAGGAAACTCTTTGCACACATGCAGGAAAATGGTAGCCAATACATTCGAAGTTGCATAATCTCAAATATGATGTTGTTCAAATGATGCGTCCTAGATGTAATGCTTGTTCGCAATTGATCCTCCTCTTTGTGGTGATGCAAGGACAGCAGGTTCTTTTGTCTTGAGTGGCTGTTATCCCTTAGAGCGTTGTTATCAGCCCCCAGCTCATGGAATGAAAATGAATGTATGGAGGAGTGACATCAGCTTCTGAACAACTGTGGCCCGAAGAGCACAGCAGCGTCCTCATATTCCATTGGCAGAATACAGTACAGGTTCACACCCAGCTGTGAGAAAAGCTGGAAATATAATTAAAGCTCAAGAAGAAGATAATTGGGTTGTTGGTGAAAATATAGCAGCCTCAGCCAGAGGGACATAAAAAAGGGCAAGCCCCTTGGAGAAATCACAAGAATAAAACTGTATCAACTGTATCAATTTGTATTACACATTTCATGTAAAAGATCAGATGTACGTCTATAAATATAAACGAGGAACATCTTTCTAATCTGAATTGGACAATATAAGAAATGACACAGGTTAGAACAGGACTGTACATGGAGTCTGGTGATCTGAGTTCAAGTCTAGACTGCTTAAATTGTTACTTGTTTTTCTACATCTCAGCATCTAAGAGTTGTAACATGAGAGTTGTCTACAATTTTGAAGTGTTATCCGAATCAAATTATTAATAAATCCATGTGCTTGTTTTTCTTTAAACAAAAATATGTATATCAAAGGAACGGTTTTCCAATGAAAGTAAGATTGGTGAAAAAAATTGTCAACAATTGAATTGTCTCTGTCCTTGGAGCACTGATACTTCCTCACAAATGATCTTGAAATAGTCCTGTTTGATGTGACTAAACATGAATCAAACATATATTTAAATTTTGCCTTATGGTAACATGTTCTCTGAATGTGAGGTGTTTAACCAGTTGCATCTGAAATGATATAAGCACGGGACCTTCTCTTTGCCTACTTCCCCCTGTGCCCATAATTCAGGTCTTTATACTATTCCTCATTCACGGAGCCCAGGGCCTCCTGGGGAGTAGCAAGTCCTGGATTTTGGGGCAGGGAAGAGGGTGTGCCTGGGACATCCTGCTATTTCTGGAAGGCAATGTTTCTCTAAACAAACTGTTGTTTTGTTTTTTAAAAGAAAAGAATGACTAAGGTTTAGTCTGAGGACAGATATATGAAATGTAATTAAATTAGCAAGGCCTGAAGAGAAAACTGAGGTTTGATAACATGTACATGAAATATAAGTTGCAATCAGATCAAACTGAGATCCATGTAAGTTGGAATTCATGCCAATATTTTATGGAAGACAAGGTGTATAAAAATACAGAAGTTGAATGTGAGTGTGTGTGTTTAGTAATAAGTAAAGATTGTTAGAATAATGCTGCTTCTTGGGGGAGGGGAAAGGCTCCAGAGCACGTGTGCTCTTAGAAGGTGAGGTGGGAGAGCTACAGCTTTTACTCTTTGCAGACATTCAGGACCTTGGCTGACTGATCGTTTTAATACCTGGCTTTCGAAATTGCCCTAGAATTTATCTCCATTGCAGTCTGTGATAAGTGTAAACAAAGGATGAAAGAGCACGTATGGGAAGCATATATGATTGATTCTGATCAGTGGTGGATGTGACTTCTACTTTGAACCCATTGACTGTACTAGTGAAAGAGAGCCTGGGAAATATAGACTTACTCCATGCCCAAGAAGAGTAGAACATTGTGAGCAGCTAAGAATCTTTGTCACATAATAATTTGCATAATAATAAAAGAAAAGAAGAAGAAGGAGGAGGAGGAGGAGGAGGAGGAGGAGGAGGAGGAGACATGATGCAACATATTTGGTTTGTGGTAGATAAAAAATTAAACATATGGTATTGCTAATTATTGGTAATATAAAACATGTTGAATAATTAATATTTCTGAAATTAGGGCTATCAGAAAATAATAAGTTCAGTTATAACACCACAGAGTTAATGTACACATATATTAAGATTATGAGATATGAGATAGTTTTTTAGGGAAAAAAAGGCAAACTAAAGACTTTAAATCAACTAAGCTGTAATTTTAGAATATCACAACCCAAGATGAAGTAATTTCTGAAAGCAAGCTATGTGTTATTTACCCCAGAGGCACAAGTTAATTACAATTAGGGAATTTCAGTTTGGTCATGTGGGTGGTAGAAATGTACCGGATTGAAGAGGTATGGGTAGCTCATTAAAAAGTGAAATCATAAACTTGGAAGATTCATTTTTTTGTGTGTGTAAAACATGAATATTCTACTGTCCTTTCATCCTGTGTTTTTCTGTTATTGTTTTGTCCTGTAACATGAAGTTTAGAAAGCAGATGTGTTTTGAATAAATACTTGCAGTATCTACATTTGAACCATGCCTATCATCATTTCTGCTTTTACATGATTTGGGGGTATATAGAGTTCCTGTGAAAGACATTTAAACACATGAAAATATATCCCACAGCATTCTATTTATTCTTCTTGACATTTTTTATTCATTCCTCAATCTGCCAGCATAATCCTCTACATCCCTTTCAACTAACCCCTGTCATAACTTGTTTTTACCTGAACACATTTGTGTTGATTACTGAGATCTCTTGTATTCCTAATTAAACCAAAGTCTCCTTTAGAGAAAGAAAACTATTTCTGTATTAACAGATGGTTCAACTGTCCACTAAAATGCCATGAATCTCAAAGATTTCTCTTTGTTCTGATTGATATTTTATAGTTTGTATTGTCATATTATTGACTCAGATTTTTGTGTGGTATCTCAAAGTCTTATTTTATCTCCAAAGAGGGAAAACTTTCAAGCCCTTGTCCTAGTTATATACTAATAGCCTATCCAATAAAGAGGGCATATGCTAATTGACCCTCACGTTGTTGCAAAGATGGCAGTGCCCACAGCCAATAAGGAGGGAATATGCTAATTGACTGCCCCACCCACAAATATGGCAGCACCTACAACCAATAAGGAGGGGGTATGCTAATTGACTGCCATGCCCTCAAAAATGGTGGCACCCACAGCCACAAGATGGCAGTGCACAGTCCCCTCAGTCTTGCCAGGTTGGCAGGTGCACAGCAAGCCTGAGGGCAGGCCTGGCTGCTCTGCGCGCCTGCCTCTGGAGTCCCCCAATCCCCTCAGCCCCCCAGCCGCCCATGGCTGGCCCGAGGTGCAGGCAAGCTTTGGATGGCGGCTTCCCAGCCGCCCAGGTCCGCCTGAGGCTCAGGTAACCAGGGCTGGCCAAAGCTTGCACTGCTGGCAGTGGCAGCAGCAGAGGTGTTATGGGGCATCGCCTTCCCCTGATCACCGGGTCGCCTCCTGCCCCTGAGAATTCCCAGACTGTGAGAGGGGACAGGCCGGGATGATGGACCCCCACCCCATGCACGAATTTTGTGCACCGGGCCACTAGTTATAGATAAAAGGCTAATATGCAAAGTGTCCCCTCAGGAGTTCAACTGGGAGACCAGGAGTTCAATAGCTCACTATGACGTGCACTGACCACCAGGGGCAGTGCAGAATGAAGGAAGGTCCTGGCCGGCAGCCAGCACACAAGGAAGTAAGGCCCTGGCCAGCAGCTGGAAGGCCCCGATCAGCCCTGATCACTAGCCAGGCCTGCACCCTCTCCAATCTGGGACCCCTTGAAGGATGTCCTACTGCTGATTTATAGGGATCGGGCCTAAACTGGCAGTCAGACATCCTTTTCGCAATCCAAGACTGCTGGCTCCTAACCACTCACCTATCTGCCTGCCTGTCTGATTGCCACTAACCACTCTGTATGCTGGTCTGGTTGCCCCCAACTGCCCCCCACCACCGGCCTGCTTGCCCCCAAATGCCCCCCGGCCAGCCTGATCATCCCCAACTGCCTCCCCTGCCAGCCTGCTCACCCCCAACTCCCCTCATGCTGGCCTGCTCGCCCCCTCCTTCCCTTCCCACTGGCCTGCTTGCCCCAACTTGCCCCCTGCTGGCCTGCTCACTCTAAACTGTCCCCGCCCACCGCTGTCCTGATCACCTCCAACTGACCCCCACTGATGGCCTGCTTGCCCCCAACTGGCCTTCCTGCTGGTTTGCTTACCCCTAATGGCCCCGCCCCCAACCAGCCTGATCATCCATAACTGCCATCCCATCCTGGCCTGATCACCCACAACTGCCCTCCCCTCTTGGCCTCTAACCGCCTCTACCTTGGCCCCACCACCATGGCTTTGTCCAGAAGAAAGTCTGGAATGTCTTCTGAAAGGTTTCCCAGTCTAATTAGCATATTACGCTTTTATTAGTATAGATAGAGGTCTGGTGCACGGGTGGGGGCTGGCTGATTTGCCCTGAAGGGTGTCCCAGATCAGGGTGTGGGTTCCCTTGGGGCATGGGGTGGCCTGGACGAGGGGCCTGTGGTGGTTTGCAGGCTGGCCACACCCCCATGGGGTGAAGGTCCCTGCTGGGGGGACGTGGCTGGCCTGAGTGAGGGGCTGAGGGCTGTTTTCAAGCTGGTTACACCCCCTTCAGGGTGGGGGTCCCCACTGGGGTGCCTGGCCAGCCTGGGTGAGGGGCTGATGGCTGTTTACGGCTGGCCACGCCCCATGGCGACCCAAGCTCGCAGACCCTCCTTTTTTTCTTTTTTCTTTTGTTTTCCAGCGCCTCCTTGAGCAGAGGCCAGGGCCGGCTGGAAGCTTGCCTTCCTCCATCACCAGGGGGCAACCCAAACCTCCTGCTTGCTCCAGCTCCATGGCCGCTGCCATCTTTGTTGGGATTTATTTATCTTCTATAATTGAAACTTTGTAGCCTTGAGCAGAGGCCAGGGCCAGCCAGGGCGGGCAGGAAGCTTGGCTTCCTCCATCGCCGGGGGCAACCCAAGCCTCCTGCTCACTCCAGCTCCGAGGCCACCACCATCTTTGTTAATTTGCATACTCGCTCTGATTGGCTGTGGGTGTAGCAGAGGTATGGTCAATTTGCATGTTTCTCTTTTATTAGTGTACATAATAAAAGGGGGATATGCTAATTAGACCAGGCGACCTTCTGGACGTCATTCCAGACATCCTTCTGGATGAAGCCAGGGCCGGAGTAAAGCCCAGGTCCCAGGTGTTGGAGGGAAGCCAGTGCTGGCAGCCAGGGGAAGGAAGGCCTACTCTTGCATGATTTTTGTGCATTGGGCCTCTAATATATATTGATTTTACTATCTTTCATAGAGGTGAAGGAGCCCTCACACTTCTTTCCCAAAAATGTAGAGACACAGTCCCAACAGTCATTGAATCTATCTCTGACTATATCAATTACTTTTCAAATCCAATCATGGTCCCATTGAATATTGTAAAGTTAACCTCCAATAACTTGTTTATAAAATAACTAGAGGCCCAATGCACAAAATTCCTGCAAGAGTAGGCCTTCCTTTTCCCCGCTGCAGGCACCGGCTTTCCTCTGGCACCCAAGACCCAGGCTTTCCTCTGGCTGCCAGCATGCACCTGGGAATTTGGCTTCCCTCGCAGCCCAGACTTACGCCAGAAGGTAGTCTGATCTAATTAGCATATTATGCTTTTATTATTATGCATAGGGAAGAAAAAGAAGAGAACAGTTAGTTTATAAATATGTACACATGCACTTGAATGTAATCCTCCTATATAATAAAGAAGTAATATGCAAATTGACCCTCATACCCTTGTGTCACAAGATGGATGCCCCCATGTCATTACAAGATAGCCGCCCCCCACGTCGTCACAAGATGGCCACCACCATGTCATCACAAGATAGCTGCCACAAGATGGCCATCCCCATGTCGTCACAAGATGGCTTCCCCCATGTTGTCAGAAGATGGCCACTCCCACAGTGTCACAAGATGGCCAGCAGGGGAGGGCAGTTGGGGGCAACCAGGCCTGCAGGGTAGGGCAGTTGGGGTGATCAGGCTGGCAGGGGAACAGTTATGTGTCAATCATGCTGGCAGGGGAGCGGTTAGGGGGCTATCAGTCAGGCAAGCAGAAGCAGTTAGGGGCAATCAGGCAGGCAGGCAGGCGAGTTGTTAGGAGCCAGCAGTCCCCGATTGTGAGAAACATCCCAAATTGGAGAGGGTGTAGGCTGGGCTGAGGGACACCCCACCCCCATGCACGAATTTCATGCACCGGGCCTCTAGTACAAAATGATATTGAATGTAAATGGTACACATAATGAGCAATGAGAAAATAAACTATTACAGTCTTTGTGTCTGATTTTTTCTACTATCTATTCCATGTTTCTCTTGCCCTCAGTTGGCCTCAATGCAAACCTTCATTCATAAAGGGTTTCAGTTCTTTACATTCCTGAATTTGGGCTGCTGTAATTTTCCATCAATTGTAATTATTAGCACAGAAGCATTAAGAGGAAGTCCACAGAATTCCCTGGGTTCCAGACATTGTCTTCTTTGTCTTTGTTTTTTTAACAAAAGACTCAATATCCTCTGGTAATTGTGGTTAATCACTCCAGCCAGTAGAATAAGTTTTGTGTATAAGTTTTGGTTTAGTAACATGAGGATCCCGAAATGGCCAGTTGACAGTATCATTTTATTTTATTTTTTTATTGTTCACACTATTACAGAGGTCCCCATTTCCCACCCCTGTTTCCCCCCTCCCAACACTTCCCCTTCCCTCTGACCATCCCCAGGCAGTCTCATTTTAAAATTCAACAAAATTGTTCTTAGATCTCTAATGCTAGTATTCCTCTCATTGGGAACTAATGGGTCTAAACTAAGAGAATACAAATTTACCAGGACAGGAAGGGTAAAAAAAAATCTGTCTGGGGATAGTAGGTAGAGAAATCACTTCTTTTTAATAAACAAACCACTGTAGTAGTTTAATGGTTGATAGTTAGAGAAACCACTTCTAATTTTTTATTTGTCTACATATGAGATAGTCCTTTGCAATCCTATGTATGTATGATTATGTAATGTACTTGTATGTAATGTACTTGTAAGATACAACTCAATTTTTTAAGGTCCTATCTTCCAACTGCAACTGATTTCATAACTGAGATTTTTAAGTAAGCCATTTAACATTTGTGTTAATCCATCAGATTTCGGATTTTGGGACTGGAAGTAAAACTAGTTAATTCCATAGACATGTTTCGATCATTGTACTTTCTTTTGTTGTACAATAAGTTATTGATCACAACAATGTTGAATAAAATGCTACAGTGGTGGTGAAGGCAATCCATGGAGAGAGTTGCACAAAGAAATATGTATTAGTTCTCTATTACTGCAATTAGAAAATTGCCATAAATTTAGTGATTTAAAACTGAAATTCATTTTCTTACAGTTCTGTAGGTCAGAATACTGGCATAGATTTCACTGGGCTGAAAAACCAAGGAGATTCTAGGGAAGAATCCATTCTTGCTCATTTTGGTTGTTGGCAAAATTTAGTTTTTTGTGTTTCTGAAACCAAGATCCCCATTTTCTTTCTAGCTATAAGGGGTTACTAGAGACTGCCTCATTCCATGACTTATGATCTCCTCCCACTTTAATGTCAGCAATTATTGTGCCACATCTTTCTGATGTGTCTTCTACCAGTATAGTTACCTCTCTCTCTCTCTCTCTCTAACCACAGTTAGAAAGGTACTCTGTTTTTAAGAGCTCAAATGATTTAATTGGCCCCATCCATACACTACTGAAAACTCTCCATCCAAAGGCCTGTAAATCTAATCACATCTGGACATTCATGACTGAAAATTCTGTAGTTAGTTGACTTTTTTCAATTTCTGAAATAAATGTAGGTATATTTTTTCTCTATCATTAGAGCTACTATTCTTTCTTTCACTCTATTATCTGATGACCTATTTTATGTCACTGAGAAAATAGAATCCATATCAAATGTGAGTTTTCTCATTTAATCACTCCCAAGTCTACAAAACCAGCAACTTTTGAATATAACATTTTATACACTATATGATACTATAATGATGGATACATGTCGTTATACATTTGTTCAAACCCACAGAATGCGAAACAGGTGAGTTGACACTAATGTAAACTATGGACTTTGGGTGATTATGATGTAGCAATGTAGGTCCACCAATGGTAACAAATGCTCCACTCTGATGGGGTATTGATATTGGGGGAAGCTATGGATCTGTGGGGCATGGGATGTATGAGAAATCTCTCTGTCTTCTTCTCAATTATTTTGTACACCTAAGAACTGTTCTGTTACGAACAGAAGTAAGCCAGTCAGAGAAAGATAAGTATCACATGATCTCACTCGTATGTGGAATCTAATGAACCAAATAAACTGATGGGGAAAAAAAAATAAGACATAGAAGCATGAACAGACTGTTGAATCTCAGAGGAAAGGAGGGGAGGGTGGGTGGGAAGAGATCAACCAATGATATTGTATGCATATATGCATAACCCTTGGACACAAACAATGTGGTGGTGAGGGGCCTGGGGTCGGGATGGAAGAGGTTAATGGGGGGAAAAAGAGGACCTATGTAATACTTTCAACAATAAAGATTAAAAAATAAATAAAAATAAAGCACACAAGTTAAAAATGTGAAAAAAAATAGAAAAGGTGGTAATGTATAAAAAAACTCTTAAAAACCCAAAAATCAAATAACCCAATTTAAAAATGAACATATATCTGAATATACATTTCTCTAAAGAAGGAATACAAATAAAAAAATGAAAAGATACCCCACATCATTAATCATCATGGAAATACAAATTCAAACCACAGAAGGGTACCACTTCACACACAGTAGGAGAGCTATTATCAAAAAGCAAATAATAACAAGTTTGGGGAGATTGTAGAGAAACTGAAACCCTTATAGATTGCTACTGAAAATACAAAATAGCGCAGCCACTTTTGAAAATAGTTTGGTAGTTCCTCCAATAGTTAAACATAAATTACTACATGACCCAGTGATTTCACTTGTAGGTGCAAACCCAAGAGAAATGAAATAATATCCCCACACAGAAACTTATATACATAAATGCTCCTAGCAGTATTATTCATAAGAACCAACAAGTAGAAACAACCAAATGCTCATTAACAGATGAATGGATAAACAAAATGTACATATTTTTTTACAAATAGGATATTATTTGTCAATAAAAGGAAATGAACTTCATAACATGCTACAACATGGATAGGTCTTGAAAACATTACAATAAGTGAAAGAAGCCAGACAAAAAAAGACCACATGTTGTATCATTCCATTTATATGAATTGTGCAGAATAGGCAAATCTATCCTATATAATAAAGAGCTAATATGTTAATTAGTCCGGGCAGCAGAATGACCGTCCGGATATCCTTCCAGATGACTTTCTGAATGAAGCCAGGGCTGCAAGGGCCAGCCAAGGCAGCCGGAGCTGCGACGGCTGGCCGGGCTATGAGGGCTTAGCGCCTTGCACAGATTTCATGCATCGGGCCTCTAGTAGAAATAGAAAGTACAGCCGAAACCGGTTTGGCTCAGTGGATAGAGCGTCAGCCTGCGGACTGAAGGGTCCCAGGTTCGATTCCGGTCAAGGGCATGTACCTTGGTTGCGGGCACATCCCCAGTAGGGCATGTGCAGGAGGCAGCTGATCGATGTTTCTCTCTCATCGATGTTTCTAGCTCTCTATCTCTCGCCCTTCCTCTCTGTGAAAAATCAATAAAATATATATTTAAAAAAAAGAAAAGAAATAGAAAGTATATCAGTGGATGCCTAGGGCTGAGCGGTTAGGGAGGAATGGGGAGTGACTGCTGCTGATGATGGTTACACGACTTGGTGAATATCATAAAACACCACTGAATTGTACACTTCAGCTGGGTAAATTGTATAAGTGAATTATATCTCAAAAAAAGCTGCTATTAAAAAAAAGAGAGAGAGAGAAAGCAAGGGTTTCCTATGGTACTATGTCTTGTACTGCTCTTGGCTGTTTTTCAAGTCATGGGATATGATTAATTAACTATTATTTTCATATTGATTCAAGTTCTGGAATTAGTTCATTTTTATTTTCATATCAATTCAAGATCTGTATATCCATAAAATTTGGAATTTTTTGCCCTCATTTGGACTGATGTATAATTGTCATCTGCTGTTGTATCTGACTCTGAATTCTCTTCTATGTCATATTTCAAATGTTCTTTGAATATAGATTTTAGAACTCTACACATTTGACAGTCTTCAGATCTCCTATTTGGCAGGTATTCTAGGTCTAGCCAACTTTTCAAAAACTAGGAAGCTCCTATCACATACAGGAATAATTATCCCAGATGTCAACCTCTTAAAAAACCTGCAACTCCTACATCTTCTCAGTTGGTCTTATTTGACTGACTTAACCTGTTTGAATATAACTCCTCCCCTTCTTTAAGCCCCTGATTGTATAAATGTATGTGCCACTGTATGTGCTGTAACCATTCCTGCATTTAAAAAATAGAAATTCAAATGATCTACCAGCTTGTTCTCATAAGAATTTGACATATGCTATCATAATAAAAACAGGATGAGAACAGAGAAAAAGGCCTATAGAGGTCGGAAAACAAAACAGAAGAAAATCTCACCGGAGATTGACATCCAGCTAACAAGTCCCCCCAAGTCTGTAAGCACTTCTGTGTTTTGGCTTACTGATTAGGAATCAGTAAAACTGTGTTGAGTCACTGTGCTTTCTAACAAAATTATTTCAAGCAGAGCACCCAAAGGAGCCAGAGGAACAATAAGGTTATTCTCAACAGGATTGACTGTCAAACCTGAAAGTAAAGTTAAGATTCTCTGAGTTAATACAGCAAATACTGTTTCCACAAACATTTGTACTTTCTGTTGTCCCTTTTATGTCCCTACAACTCAACATTTTCCTTTTTTTTTTTAACAGCAAAATGATTGCCATTACCCAGTTAACCACTGAGGGCTCTAACTTTGATCTTCTATTTACTCCTCTAAGCTTTTACCAAGGGGAATGACAGTGATATAGAACAAATGTATGTACTTGAATTTAACCACGTGTTTCTATTAACAGGGCTTCAAATGTTATCCAGGTGAATGTCATCTTTTTGTGACAGTTAAATTCTACACATTGGAAGATTTACATCAGCCATTCTCCCTCTCTTCCTTTCTCTCTGTGTTAAAGAACTGTGCCTGTGAGCACTGCACACATACTCACATGGATAGATTCACAATTGGAAATTCAAATGCATTAAAAGCAAAGCCTCCCTTCTGCACAATACTAATTCTCTTTCCACCAATATAAAGCTATTCTGATATTCATTGAAGAAGATGTAGGAATTCATCTTCAGGTGATTTGTTTGAAATAATTGATGTTGCATAACAGAGGATCATTATGAATAATGGCTTAATAGATATCTTCACTTAGTTAAATATAGAAATGGACTCTAAGAATGGTCTGTTTTTCCCTAAAATTGCAAAAGAGAGAATTGATGGCTCAAAAAATATCAACATGTATGCTCCCTGATGCCACCATTTTCCCAAAGCCACTTTATTTGAATTATTTTTGCTTTTGTGAATACTCTCAAGTTTGGAATGACTTTTCTGTTGTCATATTTAACTTTGGGTATTGGACATACCAATTTAAAACAAAAATCTAAGTATTACAAAAAGTGAAAACATTAAAACAAAATCATGTATTGGATTGATAGCATGAATCTTAAATTTATCTAGGGAAGAAAGCTTTCTGTAAAATCTTAAAAGGAAACATTTTAGAGCATTTCTTTGTTATGGTTTTGTTTTACATATTGTTCAATTTTTGTTGTTTTTATGCTGTGTGTGTATGTGTGTGTGTGTTTGTGAATAGATTTTTCCTCATTAGTGGCTCTGTTTAACTTTCATTTCTGACTATAGGGACTGGTTGAAAAAAGAGGGTAGGGATTGATAAAAAAGGTAAATTTTGCCTCCTGTCCCATGTATCCAGTTTTTAAAAAATAATTATTAAAGATATAAATACATTTTAGAAGTTTTCTGTAATCTCTGTAGGAATAAGTGAAGATGTGAAAATATGTCTAGTGATGAAGGAGAATAAGCCCATTTTAGTCCTATTCTCTGCTTTCCAGAAGGAATTTCATCACACTGGTAAGAAGAGGTTCCTAAGAAACAATATTATTAATGGCATTGAATTTCCTGTGATAGCTTATATTTTTAGAAGTTAGGCAGCTTAACTGAGAAGGGATATGCCAGATTGCTACATGGCTATAAATTAAGAATGTTTACCTTTAATATATTATTTAGTTTGTTTTTGTAATTAAAAAGAAAGTCTGAGTCAACAAAGCTTGTTTGAATGAAAGAATCAATTTAATTCAATTCCGTTCAGACCAAATAAATGGAGCACTTTTATATGCGTGGCTTTCTGTTCAACACCCTGAGTGAAGCAGCACCGTTTGAACCTCCGTCCCTTTCTCCAGGAAACTACAACTCATTTGGCGACAACAAAACATCAATATATAAAACAATTTGAGTTGACCAAGGAGCTGCTTTTAATCAGCCTAACACAGTTGCTGGAAGCATCTACTGAATTAGTTTTGTTCAGCCACAAGTTCAATCCCAAACTTAACATCATTGCCCTTGCTGATGTGTCTCTGGGCCAGGGTAGGCAAGAGGCTAACAAAATTTGTCCAATTGACTCTGAGCAATTGGATTTAACTGGCAGTTGTTACCTTGTGTCCCATCTCCTGACAGGCAGATTTAGAACCCTGCAAAATCCAGTCAGGCTGCGTGCCAGGGGGTCAGCCCCCAACTGCAATTTCCCTGCCTCTCCCCGCTGAGGTCTCTATCAACATCACACACGTGAGCATTTCATAGTCAAAACACAGGGCAGTAGCAAAACCCCAGTACTGTTGTATGTATATAAAAGCAGCTCTTCACTCATTCGGACAACTAACTAAAAGACCTTGCTTATGTCCCAAACGTGGCATGAGGAGACAGCTTTCCCATTGAAGTCAAGAGGATGTATGCAATGTATAAATCCAAGTGATGTGTTGTTTTAATTGAGTGATATGCATGCATAAAAGCAAAAATCCAAATCTCGGAACACCAATTGTGATGGCTCTAAAAGCATATTATGTGTATTCAGAAGGCATCTGGCTACTAAGTGTAAGCATAAAAATATATGTGAGGAAATTCAAATGAAATGGGGTGTGGTTGGTTATTCATTTGCTTAGAAGAGTAGTACTAATCCTGTTGGTCTGTACTTGCAATGAGGATGGGATGTTTAGTTGCATTGTGAAAGCATGTATCTTTTTAAAGGGATATCTATGTTCCACGTGTATAACTCACTGATAAGATTAGGATAAACCAATACATGCTCTGTGGAATTATTCTTCTTTCCAAAAATTAGAACTGGCTTTCCTTTCTATCTGGCTATCATAAGAATTTAGTCATAAAGATCTATAGACTAGGAACATAGTTAATTTCTATATATCGTTGAGTTAATCATTGAGTAAAGATTTTTTGCCACCGCATTTACAACAGATTTTATATCATGAACCATAAAAGCCTACTCTTCTAATTTCCTATCTCTTTTCTGAATTTATATAATTTTAAATTTTCCACTGAAATTATTCAATAAACATTTAAATACATGCATTACATGTAATTTTACTGTTATATTAATCAATACTAATATACAGACATCATTTCAGAAATAGCTCTTTGCCAAGAATCATAGTGTTAATTTTAGATACCGTGTTTCTTATTGTCTTTAACATATATAGCCAATCACAATCATTCAAAGAATCTGTACATTGAGGGACAGTATATTAGTATCCTAAGGCTACTGTAACATTACTACAAATTTGGTGGCTTAAAACAACAGAAATGTATTCCTTACAGTTCTGAAGGAGGTCAGAAATTCAAAATCAGGGTGTTGTTAGGGCCACACTGCCCTCCAAAGGCTCTGGGAGGGAATCCTTCCTTGCCTGTCCAACTTCTCATAGCTCCATTTGTTCCTTGGCTTGTGGTAGCAATAAGTATAATCTCTTCCATCTTCACACGTCCTTCTCCCCTGTGTCTCTGGGTCGCAGATTCCCCTCTCTCTTTCTCTGATAAGGACACCTGTTATTGGATTTAGGGCCTACCCTGAATCCAGAATGATCTCATTTCAAGTACCTTAATTTAGTTACTTCTGCAAAGACCATTTTTATACATAAAGTCACATTCACAAGTTTCTTTGACATATCCTTTGGGAGAACCACAATTTAATCCACTACAGGCAGTAAAGAACATAAAAAGACATATATTTTATTGCCAGAAGAATTTTAGTAGCAAAAAATGGGCTGTGTTGGTAAATTCAGGAAATATCTACAGGTCATGCACACTATGAGGAGAAATGAGGAAAGAAAACACTATGGAGAGGGAAGTAGGACATTTACATTCTTACAACTATAAGAAAGCGGTAACCCTAGAACACAGTTAAGGTTTGAAGAGATATAAAGGTTCCAATACTCATTGCATCAAGAAACAACTCCTGATTATTTAAGTTACGGGAGCATTCCTCACATCCTGATGATGAAAATATAATGAGAAAAAAGCATATAAAATCAATTGTAAGTAGAGAAAAAGTAACATGTGGTTTAGCTAATTTAAACATGGAAAACAATTTAGAGATGAGTTTCAGATGTCTGTGTACAGCATAACATGAGCTCACCAATAATGATCTTGAATAATGAATTTGCTGTGTAGGTGCAAAACCGATGGAAATATCACTGACTTTGTTTATATTTATTAGAAATAACTGGAATATTGGTGAATCTTGGTTGCCTTATCTGTCCTGTTTGATTAAAGACAACACAAAACAGCAACAACAAAAAGCTAGAGTATGATGATTGATTAAATATGACAATGTTGAACCAGGAAATTTGGCTGTAAACTTAGGCTGCCTTATTATCCCCATATTAACATTGTTTGGAAAAGTAAGGAGACTTGCAAAACATTCTTGCATTTTTCTTTACATCTTGATTCATTAGAGATAAGACTAATTTTTCTGATTGATTTTCCCATTTAGTAGGAGTTGGAACAATCAGAGATATTCGGATATTTATCTTTAAGCTTGTCCCAGGGGTTATCACCCTGCTCCACCACCATTGTAATTGATTCAGGCATGAAGTTTCTCATTGGAATCCTCATTTTGGGTTCTACCTGAGGGTCTCATTGGAAGGTATTGTGGGAAAGAAAAAAGTGAAATTTCTCTGGAATGATTACAGTGGTATAGTCTCTTATAGTTCATGATGTGAAATTTATTGAGAATTCAGTGGCGTCAGTATTGCACAATAAATTACCCAATAATTCTATACTGAGTGGCTATGTTCCTGGCCTATCAGATTATAAACTAAATTCTTATGGTAGTCAGTGAAAGTGAGAAAGCCAATTATAACTTTGTTAAGACTGTAACTATGAATTTGGTCATGGTAATATATAAGAAAAAGAATAAATGATATTATTAGAAAGTAAAATTAAAGTAAGAAAAAAATATCCTAATATATAAAAAGTCAGGGGCTGTCATGACCAAAACAACCAGACAAAGGACCGAACAGCAGGCTGCATAGGGGGACAAGGCCAGCAGGGGTGTTAGTGAGGGACGACCAAATGACTGAACAGCAGGCTGGTGGGGCAACCAGGCCAGCGGTGGAGGGGGGGGGAGTTGGGGTTGACCAGGCCAGCAGGGGGGCAGTTAGGGGTGATTAGGCAGGCAGGCAGGTGAGCAGTTAGGAGCCAGTGGTCCTGGATTGTGAAAGGGATATTCAACTGCTGGTTTTGGCCCGATCCCTGCAATCAGGCCTAAACTGGCAGTCAGACATCCCCTGAGGGGCCCCGGATTGGAGAGGGTGCAGGCTGGGCTGAGAGGGACCTCCTGCCATGCACGAATTTTGTACCCCGGGCCTCTAGTTAACTCATAAATAGCTTAATGTTAAATTCCTGTTATATCTTGTTAAAAAAAACTTAAGATATACAAAAAGAAAAAGTGAAAATTCATCAAAATTATGCAGAATATAATCTTGACTTTGACGTTCTCGGTAGATTACATAATAAATATTATTTTTTTGGAAATTTAACCTAAATTCGTTTTTCCTTACTGGCTCCTCATTAAGAGAAAAATATGTACTTCAATGAATCATGTTGAGGTGGACTATTGCTCATTAGTAATATTCCTTTCTGAAAAATATCTTCGAAAAATTGAGAGCAAAATATATTCCTGATATAGTTTTTTGTTATTAAGATAAATGCATTAATTTATCTATGCATATAATCTCATTCAAAAGTATATTTGTAGGAAAGATTTCAGAATGTGCTATGTTGAAAACATTGCATTAAGAACAAGGGGAAATGGAGATTAGGATTTGGATAAATCATCTCTTCCATGAATATTCTAGTATCTGTACTTCTCAGGACATAGTAATTTATTAATGACAAATGAGTAGCATGCATTGTAAGGTACATAAAAATGTGACGAATGCCTAAGGACATAGAATAAAACATGTTGTGAAAGTAAGACACACGTGTACATTTCTTGAAGAAAGTTCCTCATATACCTCTGACAAATAAAGTTATTCCTTTCATATGATTAATATTAAGGTGGTAACCCATATACAATACAATATATGATGGTTGCTTTCCAAATATTTATCTGAAAATTCTTAAGAATTCATTCTTACCAGGTGCTTTTCTAACTGCTTTATAACACTAACATATTTTGTTGAAAAAAATCCTATGGAGTAAAATTATTATCCTTATGGCACACATGCGGCTAGTGAAACATAGAAAAAGAAACGAATGTCCCCCACATTGCATATATAACATAGAGAACAACGGAGAATGGGTAACAGAGGGAAGGACAGATTTGATCAAAGTAAAGTGGCATAGGAAGGAAAATGGAATTCTATTTTTTTAAATCTTTTTTTTTTTAAATATATTTTTATTGACTTTTTACAGAGAGGAAGGGAGAGGGATAGAGAGTTAGAAACATTGATGAGAGAGAAACATTGATCAACAGCCTCCTGCACACCCCCTACTGGGGATGTGCCTGCAACCAAGGTACATGCCCTTGACCGGAATCAAACCTGGGACCCTTCAGTCCACAGGCTGACGCTCTATCCACTGAGCCAAACTGGTTAGGGCTGGAATTCTACTTTTTAAGCTCTCTTAGACTTCCATGAAAAAGGCAGATAAGCTAAACAAATAAATAAAGTAGTGTTTTTAGTATCTTCCTTATGTTTGTGTTTTCACATATCCTTTTTTATGAGTCCAGCCTAACTAACTGACAAATAATGACTAATATAAATTTTTTCTATTTGTATCATTTTATATGTACCAAACGCCTTTTCAAAACTGAAATAAAAATAGTTTTCCTGGCAAGTTTTCTGTTAAAATGCATGCTATTCAAAACACATGAAATAAAATTTTGAAAATTCTCACAGATATATTTATTATAAGGCATTATTTTTGAGAGTTTTAAGCCACCTCCTCCTCCCCTCTTACAGGTATTGACTCTTTGCAACACTCCCTTAAACAAAGCAGGTCTTTTGTATTCATGTAAAAATGAAAAACCACAAACTTAGAGAATATAAGTGACTTCCCCAAATCATGCAAAACAAAACGAACAATGAAAGGACCCAAATACAAGATTCTTGATTTAATTTTTAATCCAGAATCTTTTATACTTAATTCTTCTGGGAGAAATGTGTCTGCATCAGCCACGGGCGCTTATGCAATAATTATTTTTAGTAGGCTGCACTAATACTTGGAAAACTTATCATGTAAGAAGCACTTACTATAAGAGGGACTGACGCAAGGTGCAGTCTATGGTGAATTGTAATTAAGGATTTGAAAAACAAAAACAAAAACATTTATAGACATTAGAATAGATACTTTCCCCAGGGAGGAAATAAAACAAAAGAGCTCAGTAATGTTTGAACTATATGCAAAAATAACAAAAATATACCCAATACTTTTCCAAGTTAATTAATTCTGAAAAGGTAATCCTTTATATATGATTTATTAGATATGTGTAAATTCATAGACTGGCAAGACACAGTATCAGCAAATACATAGAGACATATTTACAAACACATACACATATGCGCGCCTGTCCCTCTGTATGTGATAATATTATGCAGAATGTTATAAAAATGTTAAATTAGTACAGATATATTATTGTTCTCAGACTCTGGGTCTTCACATTTTCTAATATGCATGTGTATAAATAATTCATCAAGTAGCTTAAAGCCCAAGATTATATCTTAGATCCAATAGATGTGAGACTCTCTCCTTCCATTTGTAATGAAGAACAGATTAAAGATTTCACTAATGAAAATGACTGAAATTAATCCAGAAAAGCTAGGACAGACCTTCCCAATAAATAAGCCGACTTTAAATACTGTTAATCTGATGAGGCTAAGGAGAGTTTAATTAAAATTCTTTCTCCCATTTATCTAATATCCAAGAGTAAAGTATCTGCTAAAACGGCTTTCTCTTTAATATGATTATTTTTCCCCCATTGCCTCCATCCACTTGGTTCCCACCCTACCTCAGGCCTTCACAACACTATCCTCTGTGTCCATATGTAATGCCTATATGCATGTAAGTTCTTTGTTTAATCTCTGGCCATTGGTATATTTTCTTAGAGAGTTGTTTAACCAAGTCTTTTTGTAATTTTTAAAATTGTGTTGTCTATTTGTAGAATCCTAAGATTTTTTATATACTGTAGCTGCTAGACACTTATCAGATTTATAATTTACAAATATTCCTCCCATTCAATATGTGTTTTTTTCACTTTCTTAATACCCTTTAATGTACAAAGCTTTATATTTTAATAAAGTCCAATTTACCTACACTTTTCTTTTAGGTACTTTTTCCTTATGGTGTCATTATATAAAAAGCAATTGCCACACCCCTATGTTTGTTTATAGTTTTAGCCCTTGTAATCCATTTTGAGTTATCTTTTTATATAGATACTAGAGGCCCGGGGCACGAAATTCATGCACAAGGGGGCGGGGTGTTCCTCAGCCTGGCCTGCACCTTCTCACCATCCAGGACCCCTTGGTTAGGGTCCCGAGGCCTGGCCAGTGATTATGGCCTATTGGGGCTTTCCTTCCCTCCGCTGCTGGCAGCTGGCCCCACCCCTGCCGCTGCCACTGCTTGCCATCTGTGTGGCTCTGTCCCCCCGACCCCACACCCTGCCACTGGTTGCCTCCCTCTGCAGGCAACAGATGGGTGGGATCGCTTGGCTGGCCTGGGCCTCCCTCTGCGAGCGATCGTGGGCCAGCCCTGCACACCCACCACAGGGGATGGTGGCCTGGGCCACCGCTGGATGGTGGCCTGGGCCTCCCTCTGTGGGGCGATCGATCACGGGGCTTCCAGATCAATTGCCCCACAGAGGGTGGCCTGGCAGTTGTGGGGCAATGGTGGGACCCCCAGACCAATCGCATCGCACCCGCCTCAGCTGGCCCAGTGCCATAGCATGGTTGTCCAGAAGGTCATTTGGATGGTCATTCTGCTGTTCGGTCATTCGGTCGATTTTCATATTATATGTATATATATATATATATATATCCTATCTCACACTATATATATATATATATATATATATATATATATATATATATATATATATAGTGTGAGATAGGATTCAACTTCATTATTTTGCATGTGCATATTCAGTTGTCCCAGCACCATTTATTAAAGAGACATTTCTTTCACCAATTGTATGGTTTTGGCACAGTTGATGAACATCAGTTGACCACAGGTCTATGTTTCAACTTCTGATTTATAAATTTATTGTATCAGTTTGTATGTCTATTTTTATGCCATAACACAATGTTTAAGTACTGTATCTTCAGAATACATTAATTTTAAATTTGAGAAGTGTGAGTTTTCCAACTTTGTTCTTTATTTCAAGATTCTTTTGCCCATTTTGAGCCCCTTACAATTCCAGATGAATTTGAGGATTAACTTTTCCATTTCTGAAAAAAAAAAAAAATGCTGTTAGGATTTGATAGGAATTGCATTAAGTCTGTGGACTGCTTTCCAATATATAAAAATGGGTTTTCTTTAATTCTATTAACAGAGTATTGTAGTTTATAGTGCACAAATTTTTAATCATCTTGGTTAAATGTATTTTTTAGTTTTTTATTATTTTTGCTATTATAAATTGGATTGTTTCCTTAATATCCTTTTTGAATTGTTCATTGCTTGTGTGTAGAAACCAAATTGATTTTTTAGTTGACGTTGTACCTTATCACTTTGCTAAATTAATTTATTAGCTCTAGTAGTTGTTTTTGTGTGTTGTGTTTTTAATATTATTTTACCTATTTGGAGCTCCTTGCAATTCCATATGAATTTGAAGATCAACTAGTGTTGTGTTCCCCAAACATGTACATCCAAGTAGCTGGGGGTTATGTATAAATACAGATTTTATTTTAGTGGGCATGTTGTGAGGTCTGAGATTATTCATTTCAAACAAGTTCCTAGATGGTGCTGTTCCTCATTCATATTTGGAGTAGGAACTCCTGCAAAGCAGAGCCTGCAGCAATGATTAAACTGCCAACACATTACTTGGGAGCTTTAAGCCTTGGGGAGTCTGAGTGAGAAATAGTGAAAAATGAAGGAAGCCAGAAAAGAAAACCAGTGAGATCAGATTCTTTACTGCATTCACTGCAGGGAGCTAAAAGAGTCAACAAATCGCTCTGAACTGTATTCACAAGGCAACTGCTTTTTCATGAGAAGCTGCAAGGAAGAAATTAATTTTAAGAGAGAGAAAGGAGGAGTGTTTATTTTCAAAAGCTGGTCAATTCTTATCCTATTGACAGCCGTCTCATTCATGCTTTTGAATATTATCTGACCCCTTCGTGGCCTCAGAAATTCTGATCCTTTACCTTATGATGGGATATTTCAGCCAAGCCCAAAGTCTGAGGGGACCACCTATAGCAGGTAAAGTGTTAAGAAAAAAGAAAAAGGAATGATGTCTAAGAAGGCACACAAGTAGGTGCCGGTAAACACTCAACAAATAAATAATTTTTTCTAAGCTTTGTTTTCCTCTTTAATGAGTCACCAGGTGATAAGATAGATAGATGACAGATTAAATAGATAGATGGAAGGATAGGTAGATAAAGCTTGTTTGCTATTTATTGTTCCCTTTTATCATTACAATGTGTGGTACTTTGAGCCAAAGACTGCTTTTGTCATCTAGCCCAGAGTAATGCAGAACACACAGTAGTTGCTAAATAGCATTTTGGCAAATAAATAAACATTTTCATAAATTTTTTTAAAAGTATTATGTAAAGAGATGCAGTCTACACTTAACAGTTAAAATGACCATTTTTTAATCTTCATTATATAATTTTCCCCAATGGAGCACATTACTACACCAATTTTTCAAATCAGGGAGTCTAAGGGAAATGGTCCTGATGAAAGCTTTGGGATTAGCATTTCATTAGCTACTGCAGTTTAACTAACCAAAGCCAAAAACTAGTTGGGTTTGTGTTTTAGGCAATTTGCAGCAAATGATTTAGCTTTTCAGAAAATAATGTCTCCCAGGCTAACAGGGAGTATACAATTTTGAAAGAAACAAACACATACTAATATATTTTACTGAATTTTGAATGTATTTCCCTGTGACTTAAAAACAATTTCAATCATTTTCAGTACTGTCACTGTCAGCATAGGTAGCTAGTTAGTTAAAGAAGAGAGCAAACGGGTTTGGACATGAAGCCTGATTCACTAGGGAGCCAGGGCATTCACAGGCTCCCCAGGAGACAGCACCCTCACCAAGGGGACATAAACCCTGAGAAGGTCAGGAAGAATTGGCCACAGGTCATTAACTGGCTTTACCGAGAAATGAATAAAAGCAGCTGGAGAAATCCCTTTGCTAGGCAAATGCACATAGTATCCAAAATGCCACAGGGGGCGGTGAGCACAGGTGCGGTAGAAACCAGATGAGGAGGCAAAACTTTGAGGCATTGCAGTATGAGCCAAGAAGGCAACCATAAAGGAGAAACATCTAGCCCCGAAAACCTGGGGAAAAGGCCAGACCAAGACCAATCTGGCCTTTTAAGAGAAGGGACCAGCACAAATCTGCCAAGGATTGGGGAAGAGATTGAGGGAAAGCCTGCTCTCTCCCAAGCCTGAGGTAGAATGATCAAAGCTTAACAAAAGTCTGTCTGGGTAGCACGTAGTCTTTCCTTCCCTCGTTTGTTTTCATGCTCTCTCTTTGTAGCAGCCATACTGGCCCTCAGCCATGCAGGACCAAGAGCAGTGCAGGTCATGGGCCAAGTGCAGTCTTGGTGGCAGACCTGCAGATAGACAAATGAGACACAACGAAGTTCTGTCTCTGGACCCTGGCCCTCCTGGGCTTGGAGAAGGCACCTGGTGGCTTGTGGCCCAGAGGCTGGACTTGTTTCATAGCAGGACGGAGCTGAGCCATCTGGCGGCGGATGAGACATGAGGAACCTGATTATAGTTTGTTATTGCTTTCAATAACTCTCGCCACTATTAATGGGTCCCCAAAATGCTTTTCTTGTGACTCTGTGGAAGAACCCCATTGCCAGCATCAATATCACTATAGAGATTACTGTTATTAATGTCCTTGTGTCTTAATGTCCACAAACTGAAATATTTTCATTAATTTAAGATTGAATTTAATATTATTCTATAGCTAAGTACAAACACCTTGTCTTACAGGGTAGATAGAAAATAATTTTAAGGTATTTATTTGGCACTTTATAGCACCTTATTTTGACTTTATAAAGTAGCATTTATTAGTATACTCAATACTGTAGTTTTATGACAACACCTGTAGGAATCTCCTTTTCATTTTGTTTAGTAGCATATTTAAGTAATTATTTCATTCACATATTTTCTATTTCCCAGTAGAGTGACAGAAAAATCAATTCAAGTTTGTTCTGTTTTTAATCTTTATGCTTATATATTATTTTATCAAGTTCAATATGTTTCATTTTTCTAATATTCTAGAATACAGAATTAAGTCACAGATTATATTTCTACATTTTATACTCCTGTTAGTAACAGACATAAGTATTCATTCTCTCATTCTTTTATTTATCACTTATTGACTAATTATCACATAAATATTACTGTATAAATCAATTCTGGGCATAATGAAAACATTTTTCCCTTATACTTAAACAAGATATTATTTGACATTTAATAAGTACCATATTATTGCAAGATGAGTGTTTATTACTGCCAAATTACAAAGCTGTTTCAAAAAGTGAAGTATTTGTAATGAAGAAAAAGATAGTTTTATCATCTCTTTATATATAGAAACATTGAACTTTTAGGAATTTGCAAAGGGAAAAACAATAAAAGATATGTCAAAATATTTTTGTAATATTTATATAAAAATTAAAACAATTACTGAATGTCTCTGGGGTCTTCCTATTCTATTAAATGAGGATGATAATGTCACTCACGATGGGAATTTATGAAGATTGAAGAAATATTTCAAGTGTCTCTAATTGGTGCTCTAGTGCTATAACTAGTATTTTTGTTGATGCTAATTCATTATCTTAATTATATCCAATTTCCTATAAGGTTTGAAGACAAAGCATGAAGAAAGTGTTTCACACAACTTCACAGATGAAAATTATTAAGTGTATTTTCATAAATTTATGGTTTATACATATTACAAGATAGTGTTTGATAATTTATTCAGCCCTCACATGCTAAAACCAACATATATATTGTGATTTAAAGTATAATTAACATAGTATGTATAAATATCATTACATTTCCTGTTTCTAAATCAGAAACAAACTTAGCCTTCCAAATTTGAAAGTGAAGGGGTTTAAGCATTAATGTGCAATGAAACTAAAGCTTTCCAATATTTTCTGTATATATTTGAAAATTGAAATATGCTTTCAATTTTTTAATACTTTTGAACTCTTGTGAGTGTTCATAAGCATGAGGGAAAAAGTGTTGTTGAATTTATAGTTAAAGTATCATTATTTTTCTTAAGATAAGTTATGAAGTTTATATTGTATATGGAAATAACGAAGACCATAATTGATTGAATGCTCCTTGATAAAATTAATATAATTTTCTCTACCAGGGAAAATTGAAGGAAAACAAAATTGAATATAATGGCCTTTTACTTAAGATGTCAGAATAGTTCTCTACTGAACCCAAAGGGAGGCATTAAAGTTGATGACTGAACCAATAATCAATATGGAAAGCAAATAGGCTGAGTTTTAGGCACTGGCTCCAGGTTCCATACTGGCCTTGCAGAGTGACCTGGCACACCTCATGGGTATTTGAAACTAGAACTTGATGTTGATTATTTCAAGATTTGGATGCAGCTACCTGAGTACCAATTGCAGCCTTCCCACTTATTAGTGGAGTAATTCTCAGAAAGCTGTATGCCTTTTCTGTGCTCCCATTTCCATTTTATAAGAGGAGGATAATAGTGTTTCACAAAGTTGCCATGAAAACAAAATTACTTAAACTTGAAAAAAAACCTTAAAGCAGTATTTAGCACATAGCAAATCTTCAATAAACATTGGTAATAGTTTCTCTGTATTATTATTATTATTATTATTATTGTTATTATTATTATTATTATTATTATTATTATTTATTAGTACCTCTTCTGATCCCCTGCACCAAGAAAATAACTATCATTTCAAAATTAAATAATTATAATAGTATTGATAATATCTTTACTGCTAAAAAGAATTTAAGTATAAATACCATGGGAAGGCAGTTATTTCTACTGATGACTTCATAGCTCTGAAATTGCTTTCCAGAGACACAGAGCGTAAGCCTTGACCTATGAATCAAAGCATAAAGTCAGACTATCTATTCAGTCTTTTGTCTGAGTGACATGAAAGGATCAACCAGGTAGAGGAATGATTAAAGCTGAGTTTCTTTCTGTGCATTTACCTAGAGGCAAAATCAATGAGCATCCCCAGTTAATAATAAAACCTGGTAAGTGAATAAATAATTACATACCTTTTGGAAGGAAGTTTTGTCTCTGCCTAGAGGTAGTTGTCGGTCAATTATTGATAGGTTGATTCTTGCACATGGATATTTGAAGCATATCTTTAATACTCAAAAAAAAAAAAATGCAACCTGTTTCATTTACATTTGAATGAACACTAAACTGCCTTTGTGCCTCAATGCTGTTAGTGTAAAAAGTGTCTTAAAGAAAGACAAGGAGGCCAGGGCTTATTAAATGTATTATAACCCCAAATGTTACCATGTCAATCATGTAAAGAAATGACATCTACTTTCAAAAACTTATTTTCTTTTCCCTGGTGTGTGACTGATTTTTACCATGAGCCCAATGAATCACAAAAGTGAATGTGATTCATATCTGCAAGAAAATATCAGGTATATTATGGAACATTGGAAAGGTCAAAGTGTGTGGCAATAGTTATACGCTTTTTTCCCTCTTATCCACATTCATCCATTATAATTGACCCATTAATGCAGGGGCCTGATGTGGCGGGGGCCAGACATGGCGGGGATCTCCCTTTTCCGTGTCCCGCGTGGAAAGAGAGATGAACGAACCGGTTCTAAATGGAGGCGGCCAGGGATTGAGAAATATTAGAAATAAAGAAAACAAGACGCAGAAATAGATTCATGAAGCTGGGAGCTGGGTGGATCTTTCTGTGCCTGGCTGAGGCCACAGAACCGATCCAGACTGCAAAGCTGAGGCTTTATTTATAATCAGGGACAAACAAGGCAATTAACAATGTTCTTGTAAGTTTGACTTGTTTTGGCAGCACTTGCTGCCCCTCCCACAGCCCACTAGCTACCCAGGAAAGATCTAGGGTTCAGTTATAGGATCAGGCTTAATTATGCTGGGAGGGATCTGCCCTCCAAACGAACTTGTTTGTGACCCTGCCACAGGTCAGTCCGAGGCTTAACCCTATAACTGCTTCCTACACATTAATATTTTATATGTGTTATCCTAATTAACAGTAACCCATGCTGCAGATAGAAAAATATTTTCATATATTACGTTAGAAACAGTAATTTAAAATCTGTTAGGTTTTTGCTCATCATGCAGAATATAGAATACTCTGTGATCTTGATTTTATTAACAATTCAGACCTGAAATATATTATCAGGGAAGCACTTTTAAAACGCTTACTTATCCAATATCAGTTTGGATATCATTTCGGTGCCATATCTTTATTTTTCCTGATCCAAATCATTAAAAGATTGTACTAATATTATTTTAGGCCAGATTTTTCTAACATGCTTAAATTGTGTAGACTTCATAGACTTCATTTGGTAAAATGTAATGGAGACCAAAGACATAGCAGAAATAATTAGGCATGTTCCACTTCAGGAAACATAATCCTTGGTGGCTTATGGCAAGCCATGAAGTTGGAAATTAATTGGGGTTGAAATAAAGTCTTCAGTATTTGTAAATTTCTTACAGCCTTCTTAGTCATGGTTGTGATTCATATTTAAATCATATATGATTTGCAATTAAATATTCTAATAAAACTATTGAATGTAGTCTTTTTCCCTTGAGAAGCTATATATTGAATTCTTTCTTTCAAAAGATCCCAAAAGAAAAGTAATAGATATTATAAAAATAGAACCACAAAAAAATTAAGCATGGTATTTCAAATGATCTTCATTCATCTAAGAGGGGCATCTTCTTGGATTTGGGTGTTCACATATGTAGTATCTCAGTAAGATGAGAAACAAAGATTTAAGGCTGAGAGTGTAGGCCTGTAGATGTTAGTTTTATCCATGAGAGAATATGTCATATGAACTAAGAAAAGAAAAGAACAAAGAATAAATATATCAGATGGTCGCCACAATGTACAGGCAGAGCAAAGATGTACTATTAAGTGTGGTGATTTAGAGACAAAAAGAGGTAATAGGAAATGGGTATACAAGGAAGCCAAGACAAGAAGGAAATTGAAACATTATTTGGGGTACAGAAGGTATGTGGCAAGAGAGAATTCAATAGTGTTAAATATCCCAAAGTTAGAAGCGGAATGGCCACAGAGAACAGGTTAGGTCAGACAGTGAAGCACTTTGGGTGATATAGATGTGTCAATGTCGGTTCATCAGTTTCAACAAATGTACCACTCTGGTAGGATGTTGATAATGGGGAAGGTTATGCATGCATGAGAGCAGAGGATGTATGGGAAATCTCTGAACCTTCTGTTCAATATTGCTCTGAACCTAAATCACTTTAAAAATAGTTTATTAAAAAAATCAACATAACACATTGATTTTGGGCTTAACATGAGGATTGCCACCAGCAATCTGTTTCAGTAAAACTATGTGGAGGAGAGTCCATTTAAAGTTGGTTTAGGATAGAAGGGGAAAAGTAAACTGCAACATGGTATGTAAACATATTTTTAGAAATACTGTTGTAACATATATAACATATATATAATTTGGCAGAGTTAGCAAGTGTATAACTGGTTATGTTTAAAGCCTTTAGGAAATTATATCTATTTCTTTTTAATGTGACACTAAATAGAAGCCCCTTTAAATGTAAAAGTGGGCATGTAAGTTGGTTTAAAAATATTAATAATAGCAAATATTTCAGAGCATTTAATGTTGGCAGATAATTCTCAAAGTTGATACTGTGGTACATTTACACAATGGAATACAATGCAGCAGTAAAAAAGGAGGGATCTCTTTAGAACAGCATGGATGGACCTGGAGACCATTATGCGGAGTGACATAAACCAATCAGAAGAAGACAATTATTACATGATCTCAGTTATTTGTGGAATCTAATGAACAAAATGAATTGACCAACAAAATAAGACCCAAAGCATAGAGGCATGAAACAGACTGACATACCTCGATGTGGGATTTGGGGGATGAGGAGAGATAAACCCAAGAACTTATATACTTTTATGCATAGACCATGGACATGGGCAATAGGGTGGTGATACCTGGGGGGTAGGTAGGCGCTGGAGGAGGAGGGCAAAAGGAGGATGGAAGACAAATGTAATACTCTCAACAATAAATATATACATATAATTAAATTAAAATATCCATGCCCTAGGGAGGGAATTGATAGGTCCTCTTATCGGTGTTATTTTTATTATTCATTGTTTTCCTAACGAGGAAACAAATTTTAAATTGGAGTTAGCAGTTTCTATGGCAGAGATGAGAGCAGAAATAGTGTAGGATCTGAGACAAGCACACAAATAAGAAAAGATGCCAGATGGAGTGTCCACTTATTAGATCCCAGGGGTTCAGAAAAGTCAGAATGAGAGTGGGTATTCAAAAGTACATCTGACCCATTGCTGAGGGACATGGGAATAAAGAGCATATCGCAAAGTTTACACCACGAAGTAACTTAGGGAGACAGAGCCAAACAAGGAGAAAGGGTTCCAACATGAGCCTTACAAAGAGGGAAATACTCATACTGCAGCAGGAAGAGAAATATAGAGATAAAGAAGGATACAGTTAAAAAGGAGACGCAAGGATTGAGAGCAATGTGGCAGCTGAGGTTTATAAACGGGCCGGGGAGGAGCCTGCCACCAGGAAAGTGCCCTTGACCAGAATCAAACCCAGGAGCCTTTGATCCACAGTCTGATGCTCTATCCACTTAGCCAAACCAGCTTGGGTGGGGGTGTTACATTTTTTAGAAAGTGCCTAATGAGTACTTATCTGACTGAGCCAGGATTTTTTAAGGTGAGGAGTCAGGATAGATTAAACTGAATATATGATGCAGAGATATATGAGTGATATAACAACACTACAAAGTGTTAACAAGCTTAAAAAAGAGTGAAGCAGTGCATAAAAGATGAAAAGAGTTTTTACAGAAAAACTACAAGTTAAGATGGGCCTTAAAAGAATGGCTGGAGGTTTAAATATTAGTGATTAGAAGGAAGGGTATTATAGATAGATAAAGCATCCTTAATACTTCATTCATTCATTCATGCAATATACAGCATGTCCCCAAAAATGTATACATACATTTTGAATAATTCTAAAGGTAGCGTTTATTAAAATACATTTAATTTTCCAAAATTGAGCTATCAGCTGTTACGTGTGTATAGATTTTTTGAGGACATCCTGTATATTTATTGACCTATTACATGTTCAGCACATTTAAGCTATTATAAACTAGAGAATGAAAAAATAGCGAAATCCTAATAATTTATTGTCATTACAGGAAAGCCAATGCCTTATAGCAGTTATTCAAATGATTTCAGATTTAAAAATCAAATCTTAGAAAAGATGATGTGATAAAATATACAGCATAATTTACACAGAGTAACATGGAATATCATATATATATGTATATATATGAAGAGAGAGAGTATGCCTATTAGAAATATATATTCTATACTGTAGTCTATATATTCAATATGTGTATGTATCTTAATATACTTTTAATGTATCTACTTCTACAAAATATTTTTATCTTACCTGGCCTATGCTTCTATATTTATAAATATAATTAAATATGTAACATAATTTTAAAATTCATGATTTGACAAAGCATCTATTTACATAATAATTATTTCATATAAATGCATGGCTTTTTATGGAACTCTAGACATCAAGTCTACTACTACATCCTCCCCATGACATTTGAAATTCATTAATTTCAGCTGAGGTTTAGGTACAAATTTATTCAATTATTTTCATTGTACTCAGTGTTTAATGGCTAATTAAAAATAGATTAATAATCCACAAATAAGATTCATACCGCATTAAATATTAATTTACTTTTATTTTGTATTTATTTTATTTTTTAAATTTATTTTTATTGTTGAGATTACTGCAGATGTCTACATTCCACCACCCCCCCTCGGGTCCCCCTTACCTCTGGCCATCACCACACTATTGTCTGTGTCTATGCGTTATGCATATATATGTACTTTGGGTAATCTCTTTCTTTTGTCCAGTGCCTCCTCCACCCTCCCCTCTGACAGTTGTCAGTCTGTTTCATGCATCTATGCCTCAGTTCCTATTTTGTTCATCATTTTGTTTTGTTTATTAGATTCCACATATAAGTGAGATCATATGGTATTTTCCTTTTCTGAATGGCTTATTTTACTTAGCATAATAATCTCCAGGTTCACCCATGTTGTAGCAAAAGGTAAGATTTCCTTCTGTTTTTATGGCCACGTAGTATTCCATTATGTAAATGTACCACAGCTTTTTTATCTACTCATTTACTGATGGGCGCTTTTTTTTTAATCAACTCATCTACAGATCTTAGCTATTGTAAATAATGCTACTATGAGCGTAGGGGTGCACATATTTTTTTGAATTGGCATTTTGGAATTCTTAGGATACATTCTCAGAAGTGGGATTAATGAATCGAAAGGCAGTACCATTTTCATTTTATTTAACAAGGTGTTTTAACTATTTATCCTATTTAATCAAGTATTTCATTACTAGTGTTTTATTATCTTATACATAGACATATACATTACACATTATAATTTTTCTTTATTGATAAAAAGATTATAACTTATACTAAGAAACATTTAAATTTTAACTAACTAGAATCATTGAACTCCTTTGTGCTTCCAAGCAAAATATCAGGATCTGTATTTATGTAATTGAAATTGATTTTATATTTATCTAGATTTATCTTTTTTCATAAAAGTAGTTTATTTCAAGAAAAAAAAATCTCCTAGATAATTGCATTTAAACCCCTTCAATGTTCTCCCTTAGGGCAACTTAACCTCCAAATGTTGAATTTTGGTCACTATTTGTGGATTTAAAGTTTTCAAAACCATCGGATTTCTATTTTTATCTAGTCTCTTAATTCTAACAACTGGACATCAGCCTTGATCAAACAATCAGGCTTCTACTTTGTACTCAGTTTCTAGCAAAATGGTCTTTGTGTTATTCCCAATGCCTGAACACTGACATGGAATTCTAATTATGACCTAGTGCCTTCAGCAGGGGATTTTTCTTTTTATCATCAGAACTGCCACATCCTCAAATTCTACACCTGCCCCATATTCGAAACACCATATACTGTTGATCTTTGTTATTTTACTGTGTCTGTGCCCTATTTTTATCTTCTCTTTGCACAATACATTAAAAAGCAATAAATAGTAGTGCATCCTATGTTGCTAAGAATATTAACAAATTACTTAGAAATAGATTCCTATCTTGTAAGTGCTCATGCAATGTTAGCAGTTATTATCATAAATACTATGCATTTATATGTTATCCCACATAGAATATTCATGATACCATTAGCATCAATTTAGAGTTGTAGCCCCAGAGGAAGGCATGGGGTATTCAGGATCTAATTAAATGTATCTAAACTATTTTCATAAAGAAAAAAATAGCTCTTTTAAATTTAGAACTAATGTTCATGGATCGAGAAAAAAATTAAAAACTGATGGAGAACTCAATCAGGCTTCAAAAAGATTACCCAAAGAGTAGGTATGTGTAGGAATATGGATACAGATGTCCTTCTATGAAAAATAAGTTAGTAAATGTATCTCAAACTAGGAGTGGAGAACTACCATCATAAAACTTTATCCATACAAAGAGAATGGACTTGCTATGCTTACAAAGAACCTGAAGGTATATATATTTGTGGTTTAACTGTGAAAAAGTCACTGTGGACATATGCAACTCAATTTCTTGAGCCTTTGTTACTAGTCTGTAAGGTATACAAAACCAAAGCATGATTTCAACGTTTCTCCTTTTATGAATAACAGACATGACACAGAAAGCTCAATTAATCTGGAATATGATTCTCAGTTTGTCTGAGTTTATAAATAACTTCCTCTAGAGGATAAATATATCTTAAACAGTTGAAGATTTACATACACATACAGAAATCAAGATGTAATTCAAATACATACTTTACTACACATTTAAAACAATGTGCACATATTAGTTAATGCAAATAATTTTAAAGTATAAAAAATGTCATATTGAATAATAAGATAGATTTAATCCTATATAATAAAAGCCTAATATGCTAAGTGTCCAGTCATCTGGTCAGCCCTTCAACCAATCAAATGTAATATGCTAATGATATGCTAAGGATTCTCAACTGCTCACTATGTCGTGCACTGACCACCAGAGGGCAGACACTGAATGCAGGAGCTGCCCCCAGGTGATCAGTCTGCTCCCACAGGGGGTGTGCTGCTCAGCCAGAAGGCCTGAGCTGGGCTCACAGCTGGTGAGTGCAGCAGAGGTGGTGGGAGCTTCTCCCGCCTCCATGGCAGTGCTAAGGATGTCTGACTACCGACTTAGGCCCTCTCCTCATAGGGAGCTGGCCTAAGCTGTCAGTAGGACATCCCCTGAGGGCTCCTGGACAGCACGATGGTGCATACCAGGCTGAAGGACCCCTTCACCCCCAAGTTCATGAATTTCATGCACCGGGCCTCTAGTTAGAATATAATTTCAAATGTCATTGAGCTTACATTACTGGAAATGGTGAAGTATCTTGTATTGCAGTAACCCTACTGCAGATGGCAATTATAAACTTTGAACAAAAAGAAAATAAAGTTGTCCATATTGAAGAAAAGTAAAAACAGAAATAAAACTACAGGATATTTGTTTCTTAAAAGAAGAAAACCGAACTGGGTGAGAGTTGCACATAAATGGCTTCTTACTAGAATGGGCACTTGCCAGTCTACATTGTGTAGAGTGGCTGTGACTCAATCAAAGAGACAGATATAGTCTCACTTCCTTCAGTAGTAAAAAAAAAAAAAAAAAAAAGTGGAATCTGAGGCTAATATAGTATCTGGAAGCCAGTAGAAAAAATAAGAAAAGTAAGAACCCACAGAAAGGTAAATATTCAAAATTCCACGAAAGCTCCTCCCCTAAACTGTGCACACACTGAAGAGACCCCAGTGTTCTCCACAAGAAGGAACAGCTGAGAAGCTAAGTAAATGCAGTTGTTTCAGGGGTTAGCTTCTGCAGAAGTGACTTAATGGAGCTTGAATCCAGGTGCCTGCTAGAACAATAATGACAAAATAATCAAATTTTCAGAGGAAGATAATGGAATCCATAAGCTATAAAATGAATTACTTATAATGTTCAGTATTCAGTAAAATATTCCTAGAGAGGTGGGTAAATGGGAAAATATGAACCATGATAAAGAAAATAGAAGCCAAGAGAAATTTGCTCCACAATGACCAAGATGATGATGAAAGTTGTAGATAAGATCATTTAAAATAGCATTTATAAATTTGTTCCAGTCCTTATAAGAAACTATGGTAACTAGAGATGAATTGTAAACATAATAGAAACTCCAATAAAAAAGGAGGGATTGCCAGATTAGATAAAAATTAGGACTTAATTATATCCTATCTACAAGAGAAGAATTCTAAACAATAAAGATACAGAGAGTATAAATATAAAAGGTTAAGATTAACTGTGAAAGGAATAATAAAGAACAGAGGTGGCTAAAATTAAGTCCCAAAGAGGAATTTCAAGATAAACTGTGGACACAGATCAATAAATTTAATAATGATAAATGTAATAATTATGAGAATACAGTAATATATATTTATGTGCTTAACAAATTAAATTAAATTAAAATATACAAAGCCACAACTGAAAGAACCACTAGAACTTGAAAATATCAAGATCAGGAAAGACTAGAAATGTTATGACAAGTAAATGCAATGCATGACCCTGAAATGGATATTGTACAGGAATTAAAGTTAAAAAATATTAAAACAATTAATAGCATTTGGATATGGACTGTGTATTAGATAAGATTGTATTGATAATAAATTTCTGGTTTTTATCATTGTCTTATGGCTATGTCAAAGAAAGTTCTTGTTCTTAAGAAACACAAATTTTAGTGTTTAGGTGAAAAAGCCCACAACACCTCCAATTTAGTCTCAAGTAGTTAAAAAAAAATCACAGATAAAGAGAGAATACAAAGCAAATAGTGTGAAATACAGAAATAACTGGTGAATGTGGAGAAAGGGTATACTGGGGTCCACTGTATTTATCTAATTGAAACTGATTTTATATTTATATAAACTTATTTTTTTATAAAAGTAGTATTTATCTGTAATTTGGAAATTATATCAAATAAGAATTTATTGTATTTACATATTGGATTTTAAAGTGGAAATAGATGATCATTTGATAGACTGTAAACAACTTAGTTTTAGAAAACCAAACATATCTTTTGATAACTTTAACATCTATTATAATCTATTATAATAAAAGCATAATATGCTAATTAGACTGGACAGTGGAATGACCTTCTGGACATCTTCCAGACGACCTTCTGGACAAAGACAGAGCTGCTACGGCCAAGGCAGCTGCCGCAGCTGTAAGGGCCAAGCCCCTTGCACGAATTTCGTGCATTGGACTTCTAGTTAGATTTATAACAATCATGTATTGGGAAAGATTTTTACTTACTATTTTAAGCATATATCTTTAGGCACGTTAGTGGTTAAAAAGAAAAGTGAGCATTTAAATAAAATAAAATAGAATTTAACTTAAAAATTAATAGATTTATAAATAACAATCTTTTATTGCTAGATAATAGATTGACTTTTGAAATCTGACTTGTACCAATAAAAAGAAAAAAAAATAATTAACTTAATTTCACTGTTAGCCCATATTCACTGTTTTGAGACTCCCTAGTGCAGAATTATTAGCCTACTGATATGCAGTTAATTCATTACTAACCTATTTACCTCAGCTCTTTTTTTTTTGCCAGAAAGATGACTATCTCTGTCTGGACTAAACAAATTCCTGTTGTTTCAAGTTTAAGTTGAGTGTTTATAATGTATGATATTGATGGAGAAGAGGATGGACTCATTTGGAGTAGATAATTCAATGTATGAAATGATTCAGAATTAGAAAAAATTATGCAAGTAGTTTCCCCTGCTTCTTTCCCTTTAGAACAACTGAAGTTAGTAAGCAACTTGACATCCTATGGGGAGGTTAATCTTGTTTGTATCTGAAGTATGTTTTCATGATTTTTAGCATCATTTTTATTTTATCATATTTGACAACACTTAACAATCAAAAACACCCTGTTTTGACCTTGAATCCTTAAGGCACTTCTATAAAGTGGCACTTGTCTTTGTTTTTGTGGAGAGGAAGTATTTGTCTTGATTGCTGATTTGCCTTTTATATTATTTGATGTTTTAGAATCTTGACATATCTGTAAGTTGAAGTAAAGAAATGTGCTGATGTGGAGAAATATACAATAACAGGGTTTTTCATCTTTTGTTTTCTGTCTGAGTCAATGTAAAAAGGAGACTGAAGTCTTATAGTGCAAGCAGATACCTCCCAGATGTGCTTATTATAGAATAAAGAAAAGTAATTAATTTGTTATTTTTTAATATTTCCTAACAAGTCCTCAGGACAAATTGATTGATGAAACTTTAAGAAATACCTGGAAAATAAAGATTAAGAAAAGGACAACCTTCATTTCGCCAATGAACAAAATAAAAGTTTTGTTTGCATTTCAATAAACTTTAATTTTTAAAAGTTTTTGACTTACAGAAAAATTGAGAAGCTGATATAGAGAGTTCCCACATACACCTCACTTAGTTTCCCCAATTATTAACATCTAACAAAATATGGTACATTTTCATAATTAAGGAACAAATATTGATACATTATTATTAACTAAAGTAGTTTCCTCAGAATAATTTACTTTTTTTAAAGATATATATTTTTACTGTTTTCAGAGAGGAAGGAGAGGGAGAGAGAGAAATATCAATGATGAGAGAGAATCATTGATTGGCTGCCTCCTACACACTTACTACTGGAGATTGAGTCGAGCCCCCAACTGGAGCTTGTGTCCTGACCTGGAATCGAATTGTGACCTCTTGGTTCATATGTTGATGCCCCACCAATGAACCAAACCTGCCAGGTAGATTAATGTACATTTTAATGAATGTCTTTTTTTTTCTTTCTCTTGCAGGATCTCATCCACTATAACATATAACTTTTTTAGTAGTGGTGTCTCCTTAGGCTCCTGTTTTATATCAGACTTTCTTTGTTTTTGACCAGAAATTCTCAAAATTGTCAGAAAGTGAATCATGTCTTTGAAGCCCTTTACATATTGGAGCTGAAACCTGACGTCTAAAGGTATTTTCAACTTTTCACTGGCTAATGCCTTCAATGTCTCTCTTGTCTATATGTTTGATAAAAGAAGTCATAGTTTGCCACATTGCCTTAGCAGTAAGTAATTTTTAAATTAAATATTTGATTAATAAGATTTAAAATTTCCCAAGGACCTTCAACACATTTTAACAGCAGGTAAATGTGTTTTTAATCTCTTTTTTAAAAATCTGTTTTTAATGAAAGGTTCAGAAAAGTGTGATGCCATATGCTGTGTAGAAAAATTCCCTGCATCTGTTATTTCACTGATTGAATAGAAATGTCTTATGAGAATTGTGCATTTGAAACCTCTTTGCTGGCATCTCCTACAACCTTAGTCCTAAAGAAATGGTAATTAGCCACTAATAATAAGTCATTTTTGGAAAAAAAAATACCAACTTTCTGAAGTAGAACATAAACCACACTCAAATAAAATATCTTTCTCTTTTAAAAATATATATTTCTTTATTGATTTCAGAGAGGAAGGGAGAAGGAGAGAGACAGAAATATCAATGATAAGAAAGAATCATTGATTGGCTGCCTCCTGCAATGCCCCCCACTGGGATTGAGCCCACAACCCAGGAATGTGCCCTTGGCCGAAATCAAACCTGGGACCCTTCAGTCCATAGGCTGATGCTCTATCCACTCAGCCAAGCTGAGTAGGGCAATATCTTTCTTTTTTAATTGAACTAGAGTTACTAAATGTGAGACTAAAAGTTATTATAAAATAAAATTATATTTTCTGGCCTAAAATGACCTGTAATCCAATAAGTACAAGCCAAAATGGTAGAGCACACAAATGTTTAGCTAGCAGAAATGCTCTCTTGTGGAGCATGATTAATAACATTTCTAAAACAATGGTATCTACTACATATCAAAATAATGTTAAATGCATTAATTTAATTTTTCAAATATTTATTAAGCACCTACTATATGCTAAATACTATAAGTGAATAAACAAAAGAAAGCTACACATCTTTCCTGAAGGAACTGATGCTCACAGTGTTATAGAATGGACACATCTGGAGGAAATGTTACAAAGCATTGAGTCCAACATCTGCTTTCAGAGACCAGAAAGCTGAAGACCAGAGAAGTCAGTACAGAATGAATGTCAGTATCTCCAAACCCTTGTCCCTTGCCACAATAGAAGAAAAAAAGACATGCATTAAAAATAAACAAACATAAATACTAGTTACAGCAGAACTACAGAGAATAATCTATATATATAAAAGGCTAATATGCAAAGTGTCCCCTCGGGAGTTCGACTGGGAGACCAGTAGTTCGATCGCTATGATGTATGCTGACCTCCAGGGGGTGGCATGGAACAAAGGAAGGCGCCAGCTGGCGGCCAACAGCCAGGGAAGGGAGGCCCCGGCTAGCAGCCGGAAGGCCCCGATTGGCCCTGATCTCCGACCAGGCCTAGGGACCCTTACCTGTGCAGGAATTTTTTGCACTGGGCCTTTAGTGTTATTTATATGTTATCAGAAAGTGCTGACAAAATGTTATGTCCGTATAAAAATTATTTCACATAAAATAATTCAAAAGCTCTTTCTATATTATTTAGAAATTACTACTTTAGTAGTCAAAATAATGTCCTCAGGGTTAATAGAAATCAAGATGCTCATCAAAACTTGAAAAAATATATTCAGATTATTATTAGTTGAAAAAATAAATCAGCTTGATTTATTACACTAACACTCATTAGAAAATCCTGTGGGTTTTGTTGTTGGGCTTTTGTTTGTTGGTTTGTTTGTCTCTGTAGCTTTTTCTCTATTCATAACTCTTGTAAAAATTTTTCACATCTAATCACAAAATCTTGGCCAAATAGCTCATACCTCTCTTCGATGTTTCTGTTCCAAATAGGTACCGGTAACACTTGTCAGATATTGAGCAAACAATATGCTAGGAAAATCACAACACCTTTCGTAATCATCTGTTTCAAATACTATGGTCCCAAAACAGCAGTTAGTAGAATGCGTGTACTTTTACAACTAGTGCTTGGCAGTAACACTAACATCAACATTTGGTGAAAGAGTCATTTCTGGCAGAATGTGCTATTTTTCTCTAAGGCAATATATGTGCTCTGTTTTAAGAAATTCTCACAAAGCATATATCGTGAGAGAAAATATGCAAAATGTTGGTAGGTAGTTATGAACCTTCCTACAGGTATTAATAGCCTTGTTAGTGCGCAGTAAATCTGGTGATATGCTTGTCATGAATAGAACATGCCCAATGTGGCATGCTGATACTTCCATGATTCAGTTACAGAGGCCTGCTCGCTAGCCCTCTCTCTCTGGTGGCATCTCTCTTGCCCTCTTGTGTACTCTGATGGAGCAAACTGCATTATAGTAAAATTGCTTCATGGAGAGGCCCATGTGGCAAGGAACTAAGGTCTCAGTTCAAAGCATGGAAGGAGCTAAATCTTGTCAACAGTCAGATGAGTAAATTAGAAGTGAACTCAATCTTGTGATGAGTGCAACTAAACTGTGGAGATTCATGACTCCCAGAAACTGTGAAGTAATAAATATATGCCTGGAATTTTGGGGACCATTTCTTTCACAACAGTACATAACTAATGAAAAACTTATTCTACTGACACTGTTCATTGTGATGTGCCATGATAAAACCTTTTGCCCCATTTTTTATGACCACAGAGTAAGTTGCTCTGCCCCATGTTACTGTTTCAAGGATCCAGAAAGAAGCAAAGACATAAAAACTGAATTGATAAGTACTTGCTTTCTGAGAGGTTTTTTTTTTTTTTTTTTTATTATTCATTTGAAAAGGACACGCTAACTGGAAAGACATTTTAAGTTCAATAAATGTCACTGAAATTAAGTACATTGGAAACCACCCATTCTTCCTTCCAAGAACCTGTCCTCCAATCCTGATTGTGAGACATAAATGTACCTTGAATTTTCACTAGGGAGTGAAATGATTCTTGGGATGTCACAAAGGTTCTCTTCACTATGACAATGGCCATCTGCAAGTCATTTCAAGGTTCTGAATTCTCATCTTAGCGAAAAATTAATTATAAGAATATCTCAGCTTTTAATGGATTTTAAATGATCTCAAAACCCTCTCTGTATTTATAATGTATAATTATTTTATTTTAACAGCAGAACATATACGAGGAATAAACTTTATGAATGATATAATACATCAACAACTCTTCACGTATTTGAAGTCTGATGCTTACATTTTTTAATGTATGCTCTGAATAAGATTAATTTTCTTGTAAGAAGCATTTGCAATTTAGCTGAAAATACCTAGTAAAAATGTGTGTTATTTCTTTAGAATTAATGCTAATTTTTTTTCTTGCTTGCTTGTTTAGCATAACCCTATCTGTTCAAAATTTATTTGATGGGACTTTACATGTGAGAATAGTTTGTGAACTGTTAAATGCTGTACAAATATATCATGTGTATGCAAGGTAAAAGTAGGTTTAAAGTTGTTTAGATGATAAATAATACAATAAATAATCCTATATAATAAAAGCCTAGGTGGTGTCACGCCCTCGCGTGACATCATCACAAAATGGCTGCTGTGATGTCATCATAAGATGGCCGCCACAAGATGGCCACATGCACAGTGGAGGTGGGGCCCAGTGGTCACTCCACATGATGAGACCTGGGGGTCCCTCAGCTCTGTGCAGTGTAGAGGAGGCCTGTCCTGGATTCTCCACTGCCTTGCATGGAGGAGGCGGGTCGCAGCAGGGGAGAGCAGTAGTGGGCAATCAGGCTGGCAGGGGAGAGCAGATGGGGGTGATCAGGCTGGCAGGGGGGAAGTTAGGCATCAATCAGGCTGGTAGGGGAGCGGTTAGGGGGCGATCAGGCAGGCAGGCAGGCAGGCGAGAGGTTAGGAGCCAGCAGTCCTGGATTGTTAGAGGGATGTCCGACTGCTGGTTTAGGCCCGATCGGCAGTCGGACATCACCTGAGGGGTCCCAGATTGGAGAGGGTGCAGATCAGTTTGAGGGACACCACCTCCCCTGACCCCCCATGCATGAATTTTATGCACCAGGCCTCTAGTAATACAATAATGAACTGTGTTTTGTATACTCACAACTGTAAACCTACTTTTACCCCACCATGTATTTGCTATGTGTGTGCACACATGCTATTTATCTTCTTTGTGCCTCAGTTCCCTTCCATATAAGTAATTTTCATAAGTAACTTAGTTAATACACATAGAAATCTTAGAGAAATTAGACCTGTCCTTGGCATGTGATTGTTACTTTCTTACTAGCTGTTAATTTGAACAATCATTAGGTAAGTCTCTCTTGTGGTTTGTTCGGCTCTTCACTCAGATTCAATTTTCTCAGATATGACTCCTAGGATTTTCCATTTTCTGTAATCTGGACAATATTTGTATACTTCTACTTCCTAGAATGCTGAAAATGTCAGGCACCCCATCAAGGCAGAAAGCTCAGAGAAAACAAGTTGTTGTATTCTTGCCCTTGGAAAAAATCAGGATTCTTAGATAGGTGACAACTGCCCCTTTGGGTAACATCATGGGCAACACATATTATGTTTGCTTGTTTATCACTGGGCCTTCTTTGGTGAAGGATGAGTTCCTTAAGGGCATCAGTCTCTTTATAGTTATTGGAGCAAACACCGGGTCTTTTCAGCTCCAAACAAAAAAAATCACAAGATTAAAAAAATAAACCAGACAGGGGTGAGGAAGAAGAGAGACTTAGAGGAGGAGGTAAAATTGCAGAAATTTGCATTAGTCTGCAAAGCATTGGAACTGGAGTGCAAAAAATAAAGTGGGCTGCTGACCATGATAACGCTCCAAAGGGATTAAAGTGGAGTGTGTAAAAAGACAGTAGCAATTCAAAGGTGTCATGGTTGTAACATCAATGTAACAGAGGAAACACTTGGTGTCATTTTAAAAGGATTAACTATTTCCTAATCTCTGGGGTCAATGGTGGTCTAGCTAACACTCAGATATGTTTGAAACAATTTGAGCTTCCTCCCAGTTGTCTACAAACCAGCAGAGATATTTGATATCATAAAAGAAATGTGAAAATGTGTCACTTCTGTGATGTCAGCAAAAGGAAAGAATGTGAAAGGCCACAGTTATACTAAGCTATCTGGGATATCTATTTATCTATCTATCTATCTATTTATCTATCTATCTATCTATCTATCTATCTATCTATCATCTATCAATTCTATCTATCTATCTATCTATCTATCTATCTATCTATCTATCTATCTATCTATCTATCAATTCTATCTATCTATCATCTATCACCTATCACTTATATATCTATATCTATCTATCTATCTATCTATCTATCTATCATCTCCATATCTATCTTTCTCTATATCTATCATCTATTATCTATCCATCTACCTACTGATCTAAGTCCCAAAATGTTTAGTGGATAAATTGAAAATAATGCCACAATATCTGACTTGATAAACTGGAACGAAATTTTGACATACACTGAGTAGAAGACTCTAGGATGTCCAATTTTAAGGTGAGATACTAGGAATTCAGTCTAAGACATTGAGTTGAAACATTATCCCAATGTTAAGCATGTAGCCAGAAGCAAACTCCTCCTGCCCTTCACCCCCTCCCTTTCTTCCTCTCTCTCTTCTTCCATCCTCTCTTCTTTATCCCACACCCTCCATTCTTCCTTCTGTCTGTCCTATAATTATTCATGAGTGAATTATAACTGAAGTTTTAGGATTAATTTACAATTCCCAAATTAACATATCAAAACACTTTTGAAAGCCTGTCTTATCCAAAGGTTTTAAGACTATTTTGTTGACATAGAGCACATATATTGCCTATGTATTATTTATTAAACTTTCACAAATGTTTAGTCAGTTTATAAAATTTACTTTACAGATTATTAAATCACATCTCACATGTAATTCCATTTTATATTTTGATGTACATTTAAAACCATCTATATTTTGTGTTTCATGATGGTATACCCAAATATGTATTAAAATATTCTATAAATATAAGATTTATGCAAAGCAATTTTAATGAAAAGGAAATTATCCCATTATTGCTCTTCAGAGCATGCACTCAAATGTAAAAATTTATTCCACATACATATAGTCTTCAGTTTCTTATTAAAATGCTTTAAACTTGATATGTTGCATAATCTAACCAACTTCTCATTACATATATTCTAATATGTATGAATATAATAAAGATATATATATATGCTATTTTCTAAAAGCAAAATGTTATTTATATAAAATACTGTTGATATCTCTTATTTATATGTTGTTAATTCTTTTATCAGGAAAAATAGTTTCCATCAGCAGCAAATGATAATAGCATATGCTAGCCTCACTCTATAGTATACTTGTTGGGAATTTAAAAATAACAGTAGGCATCAGAGACAGTTTATATGTGTAAATTATTCATTCTGTGGCATATACATCCATAGATTTAATTATATCAAATATGTAGTCAATTTCACTTACACAAAACCGTCATATATTAAATGACTTGCAGTACCTAGTCATTTAAACAGCTTGATTTAATTTTTAGAAAAGTAAGTGACATTGTATATTCGACAATGTATATTGAGTAGCAAAGCACTTGAGTAGCACAAAATAGGAAAACTAATTACAATTTTTGAATAACTACCATTTATTCCCCCCTCATGCTGCAAGGACATCAGCTATGTGGGAACTAGTATCATGACCCATGTCTCTATCACGGGATCACTTCCTCCCTTGTTGATGGAGTGCCTACTCTGTACCAGGGTTGATTCTATGTACTGGAGATATGTCAAGGGACAGAAAACACAAAAATTACCAACCTAGTGAAACTTTCAGTTGGGATAAAGAGTTACTAAATAATAAACAAAATAAATAAATAATGAACATTATTTGATGATGATAATGTAAAAAAAAAAAGTAATGAACACAGCAGGGAAGAAGACTTGGGAGTACAGAAGTAGGCGAGGCTGCTGTGTTTAATGGGGTGATAGGGTTTCAGGGTAGGCCTTAATGAGAAGGTGAGGCTTCTGCAAAGATTTGAGGGCTTGAGGAAGTTATCTAGTGAAACAGAATCTTAGGTGGAAGAACAGATCAATCATCTCATACTAGAGGTCCAGTGCACAAATTTTGTGCACTGGGGGGTGTCCCTCAGCACAGCCTGCACCCTCTCAATCTGGGATCCCTGCGGGATCAGGCCTAAACCAGCAGTCGGACATCCCTCTCACAATCCGGGACTGCTGGCTTCTAACCACTCTCCTGCCTGCCTGCCTGATTGCCCCTAACCGCTTCTGCCTGCCAGCCTGATCACTCCCTAACCGTTCCCCTGCCAGCCTTATTGACACCTAACTGTTCCTCTGCTGACCTGATCACCCCCAACTGCCCTCTCCTGCCAGCCCAATCGCCCCCAACTGCCCTCTCCTGCAGGCCTGGTCGCCCCCAACTGCCCTCCCGTGCCGGCCACCTTGTGACAATGTGGGGACGGCCAGCTTGTGATGATGTAGGAGGCAACCATCTTGTGGTGGCCATGTTTTGACGACGTGGGGGCAGCCATGTTGTGACGACGTGGAGGTGGCCATCTTGTGATCATACAAGGGCATGAGGGTCAATTTGCATATTACCTCCTTATTATATAGGATGTTTGTAAACAAACAGGCAGGGCAAGAGTGGCTACAGGAAAGTCTCTTAGCAAAGAGAGATCTTGGGGAGTCATCTCACACAGGCCAGTGTGTGCACTTCGCTTATATGCTGAGCAAAATAGGGAGCAAATGGAGGGTTTTGATGAGAGAAATGACACTAGGTGGCCTATTTTCAGATATACATCTAAACAGTGATCATCCTTTATTACTGATAAAAGGTTGAAGAATGGGGCTCAGACCTAAAGGCTTACCTAGAATGCCACTGAACAACTGAGGCCTCTCCTCAGGAGGTTTGACTCTTGTACCTGTGCCACGAAACAGGTAAAAATCATGTTCGTTCTGGAAAACTGGACTCCCAGATTATTTCAAAAAGTAAAGTAAAAAAGAGAGTGTGGGAATGAGGAGGTGCTTTTCCTTTCAAAATGTTTAATAAATTAATGAAGTGAATAAGGGGTACAGAGCAAGCTGTAGCGTTTCCTGGGGAGCGCCTCTAAGTAGACTAGAACGTCAGGATTGAGGAAGAAATATTTCTTTCCAACAGGTCCATTCTTTTTGTTGTTGTTGTTTTGTTTTTTCATTTTTAAAAACTGTTATGTCCTCTGAATAGCTTAACAGTAACCTGATGATCAAACGGCCTTCTGGTTCCTCTATTTCTTCCAACATTGGTGTCCTACATATACCCCATGTCTATTGTACTTATCTTTAATTTATCTTTAGTGTTGAAAATATTATAAATGCTCCCTTTTGTCCCCTTTGACCCCCTCTACTCTGCACCCACCGCCCCCCTCACCAGGCCTTCACTGCACTATTGTCTGTGCCCATGGGTTATGCATATATGCATATAAATTCTTTGGTTAATCTCTTCCCACCCTCCCTAACCCCTGTGTGTTCTTCCCTACAACAAGGAGCCTACTTCTGCTGGAGGGCCTGCGATTATGCAATTGAGATAGTCATTCTAATTCAGTTGAGTACTCTTAGGCTATGCCCCATATTGGATTGCAGTTTAATCAGCAATACTTGTTTAATCTACATTAATCTGCCTTCTCGTTTCTCAATTGCTTGTAAAATTTGTTTCATTTTGTTTAACTCAAACAAAAGGAAAACACAATGATCAAGAGCAGTGGGGGAGTCCGAAGGTGTCATGTGGAAGAGACCAGAAAGAAGTGAGTAGGCTCTTATAGGAAAACTCTCCAGACAAGGGCACTATTGCTGCCTCATTAATTAGAAGCATTTGGATTCTGTACAAACAGCATTTGCATTGAGTTCTCAAGACAGTAGCCTCCGGATTTTCCCATCAGAAGTGGCATATGGATTAATTGGCAGCTAGTACTCACATAGTTAAGACACATCTCTTAAGAACTGGGAAACATGGAGTACATGAGTTAAAAGGGGAGACGGGAGTCACTGTAAGAGTCCCTAGGATAGCTTGAAAAGTGTAATGGAGCTGGATTGGAACAAATTATGGAATAACAGTGTGTATGCCTAATAAAGTTCCTTGCTGTAACCACTCAAGAGATCACCAAAGAGTAATTAAAAGGTCTCATTTGAAGTGAGCACAGAAGTTCCTCGTTTGAGGCATATGTTGGAGTGAGTATATTTTAGGTGGAAAAAAACCAAGCTGATTTGTAGAGGGTATAATCATGTTAATCTGGTATAGAAAAAAAATTCTCCAGAAATATGTCTTGCGATTTGTGTTCAAAAAGAACAAATGGAATATATGTAAAAAAACACATTGGAACTACATAGAAGAAGTAAAACGTACATGCTACACTTTAAATGTATTTCTTAATTCCATAACTCTGCCGAAGTATTTCAGAATGTATTTGTTTTAGTTTGAGTATTTTGCTACTAGAATAGTTTTTGGAGTATTAATACAGAAGTACTATCTATGTTCAATTGAAGCATGAAGGTATTGAGATTGGGACAATGGTTAATAAGTTATTTCACTTTTATGATCTCAAACTTCATTGTGCAGAGGAATCATGTGGGAACTTCCTAAAATTCAGATTCCAAGGCTGCAGCCTCAGAAATCGAGATTTATTTGATATAGGATAAGGCACAGATATCATTGCAAAAAGCTATACACATGAATCTAATGAATCTAATGTGTGTTGCCCGACACGACACGTGCTAAACAATGCTGTAATAGTCTAAATTAAAAGTAATGAGGAATGGAACTTGGGGTAGAAGTAGAAATGAAAACAAGATAACAAACTAAGAAGACATTTTGAGTCTTCAACTATCAAGATCGACAAAATCAATGCAAATACTGAAGGAAAGTGGACTCATGAGTAGTTATAACAGCTCAAGTCTCAGCAATGAAGAAATGTTAATTTTCTTAAATGCAATTAAAAATGTAAAGAGAACTGCATTTGAGAGCCGAAAGATAATTTTTTTCTGTAAGAGAGCTAGAATTAAAATGTCACAAGGAAAGTGAAATAGAGATGCCCACTAAGCATTTGCTTTAAGGCCAGGGAGAGTGATGGAAGTTTGAGACTTAGATGCAGCAATCGACAATCATCTGCACATAATTAATGAGCAAGATTGTAAGAGTGGACAAAAGAAATGCAAATCTTGAAAAATCCATGAGTGGCAGGAGGGCCTGGGGGGAGTGGGGGAGGACAGAGTTTTGGACTTGGTCTTGATAATCATGTTTTCCCAGACAAGTGACCCTTTAAATAAAACCAGAAGGAAGAGAAGGGATTGATTTTGGGAAGATGAAAGAAAACATAATCTAAGTAGAGGCCACAGCTTCTGGGAAAGCCCCAAAACAGAGGGGTTGGGGAAGCCACTGCCTGTGAGTGTCTCTGGGGGAGATGTGATGGGAAGGCGAGTAAGAGATTACATCTGAGCGGTTCTGTCTTTGTAGACCAGTAACTAATATATAATATATATATTTTTGCAACAAGAGCAGTGAGAAACCACAGGAGGTTTCAGTGTACAAGAACACTGCTAAGGACCTGCCATAAGATGCTGTCCTCTTTTGAAGCGAGTAAGATCTGCACCATCAATGCCAGTTGTATCATTAAGATGTCACCCTGATGGGTACTGATCCTGACCCCACACCCACTGTGTTACCTTGGAGAAGTTACTTACTTCAGTGTTTATCCACTTTGGTTACATCTTAGAGTCTTCTGGGACCTTTCAAAAATACCAATGCCTGCCCCACCTTCCCCATTTTCTAAACACAAGCCCTAGTAGTATTACCTAGTAGTATTATTAAAACAACTTCTGGATTTTCTAATGTGTCTCCAAGACTGAGTTTCATTGACTGTCATGCAATGTCTCTTTTTCCTTATCTCTGAAAATGGGCTGATAATTATAGTACTTGAATCTTGGAGATTCTGTGAGAGGGTGATGTGTGATGGTATCTGAAATGACTTAGCACAGACCCGAGCTTGTAGTAAGAATGAAATGTACATCAATATGTTCATCAGCTATGCACATATCTCTGCCAAGTAGCAAATCCATGAGAACAGCTTTCTTCTTTCAGCTCCCAGATTGGTACTTCACCATGCAATGTCCCCTATCCATTAACCAGTTACAAAAGGCCACTGGATTGTTATGTGGTGAGATTTCCCTACTTTCTGCTTATAGACACAGTAAAAAATCTCTGCATCACTTTTTTCCAAAGGTGTGTCCTCAAAAATTATTTATATTGCTTTTTGCATTTTTTCTTGAATACAAAATCCTTTTCCTCCTCCCCCATCAATCAACCTTCCTCATCACCATCATCATTAGCAAAACAAAACAAACAAAATTAAAAAAAAAAAAAAGAAAAAACCTAACAACAACAAGCCCTCACATGGAAAAATGATGAACCTTTAAATGCAAATGTAGATGAAATTTTAAAATGTTGAACATAGTTACATTGATGTAATGCATCTCTTTAAAACATGAAATAGCCCTGTCCAGTTTGGCTCAGTGGATAGAGTGTTGGCCCATGGACTAAAGGGTCTCGGGTTTGATTCCTGTCAAGGGCCCATACTCAGTTGCAGGCTCTATCCCTGACCTTGGTCAAGGGCATGAAGGGGGCAACCAATCGATGTATCTCTTACATCCATGTTTCTAAACTGTCTTTCCCCGTCCCTTCCACTCTCCCTAAAAATCAATGGAAAAATATCCTCGGATGAGGATTCACAAAACAAGCAAGCAAGCAAACAAACAAACAAAAACCCACACACACCATGAAAGAAATTGTGCTGTGCAGAATAATTGGAGAATCAAAATTGTAAGTAACACCACCGCATTCTCTGCAGAAGTCCCTCACAGGAAACTTGTTCAGTGCCTGAGTGAAGTTACTTTTCAGCTCCATTCTTGAGTCCTTATGTGAGTTATAGCTTGGAATCTGGTGGTCTGAGTAAAATATGGATCATATCAGGCTACACTTTTCTGCCTGTCTTTGATTCCTGTATTGATTCACCATTAAAAGGTTGTAACTCAGTCTCTAGATTTCTAATTACAATTTATCACACATCGTGGTTCGTCATCCTGTTAGCACTTGAGAATCATTCATTTTCTAGTATTTTGTATTTCCTCAAATATCCTCTAATTAGGTCATATTTGTCAACCCAATAACTTCTTTGAGGTCGAGACCATGTTTTCAGGTTGATGCTGAGTTAATAGAGAGCATTACAACAGAATCACCATTTCAGGAAGCATATGAAGCCTATGTTTAATTTATTATTTTGTTCTTAATTGTTTTTGTTTTTTTTTAACAAGGTTGACACATGTCTTCTCCAGTGAACAGAAGATAGCAGCATGACACAATTTAAAATTATCAGAATGCTGACCAGAGCTTCACTTGGGTTCATCACTATCTTTGGTCATTTCAATGAATATGCTGACTTGCATTCCTTTTACTACAATGCTTAGCCATAAACATAACTGGCTAATCATCTTATCAAATAAAAGCTAAATCAAAAGTAAATGCAAGATGCATAAAAAATGTATCCAAGTATCTACACTAAGAAAAGAGAAATATGCAAATTGACTGTACCTCCATGACACTTGTCAGCCAATGAGGAGTGAGTATGAAATTAACCCAACAAAGCTGGCAGGTTAATTTGCATATGCAGGCACGGAGTGGCAGGTGGGGCAGGACGCCTGCTATGAGGAGAAGGGCAGGGGGTTGCAGAGGGAGCTACAGAAGTGGCAATCCAGCCGGGAGCGAGGACTTGCAGGCTCCCCGGTGGCCGGGAGTGAAGCCAGGGGAAGGAAGGCCTATTCTTGCATGAATCTTCATGCAACGGGCCTCTAGTAAAATATATAATGCAAAAAATAAATTGTATTACTTAATTCACAAAGTTAGACATGCTATATCCATAAATGTTTCGATTTTCCAGTGTATCTTTGATATGCCCCAGGTTCCAATGAATCAAGATATGAACACTAGAACATCATCAAAATTATATAAAAATATGCAGTGTATTTATTTAATAGTAACCAGCATTTTCTACTGGGCCTGGGAAAAGGATAGTGCTGCTGTTTTTTTGTGTTTTTTTTCCAGTAATGCCACCTGACAGGAGCAGCAAAGTGAACTGCCTCCAGCTTCCAAAATCATGCCTTATTGGTCCAAAGTAGAAAAATTCTGTGTGATGAACATTCACTGTTTATATTAACAGAGCCGAGCTGAGTTCCACTGCGGGCACCAGGCCTCGCTGCAGGAGCTTTCTGGAGGACAGCTTGGGCAGGGGCATGCAGTCCACAGTGCACTTGCCTTTGAGTTTTTAAACGCAGGTTCATCTGAATCCAGTTTTTCGCAAATGGCTTGGCGAGTTAAAGTGGGGAAAAGACTGCATCCACTTTCTAGGACATTAAAAGGTTCCCATTCAACAGCTTCTAAACACATGGGTCGCAAAATGCACCGCAGCCGGGAAGGTAAAGCCTGCCCGCGAGGGAAAATGGATTAACATTTAATAAACACCTTCAAGCGCCAGGCACTCAACAGTTGCTATTGCGTCTAAGTCTGAGAATGACTAGGAAGTTAAATGAAAATAACTCTATTTTTAAAATAAGGAAAATAAACTCTCTAAAATGTAAGTAGCTTGCCCATCGTCACCCAGCTGGCCACCCAGCCAGGGGCCACTTCAGAACCGAAAACTATTCTTCTGACCACAGAGACCTGAACGCGGGCAGACACTTCTGTGCCAACTTGCAGATTGCCCTCTTCAGAAAGGTAAATGGTTTCCTGCTGGATTCTGCATTTTCAAGAGGCTTTCCAAGCGACTTGGATTTGTAAAAATTCACCCAAGAAGCACCATGTGTTTTTTTCTTTTGTTATTCTGCTTCAGGTTTTAAGTCGTAATAAGTTTGCAAACTCAGCATGTAAAACTTCCTTCCTGTTCTCTTCTACCCCATATTTCGAGGCCATGACCAATTTGGATGCTCTTTGCTCTCTTTAGAATGATTCTGTATTCAAACGTAGTCACAAAGTTCCAGAATGCTCACGTTGAAAGAGACCTTAGAGATCACTGGATCTGAAACTCTAAATTTACATGCGAGGAAATGGGAAGCTGAGCTCACCGAGGAGGAATAACTCCCTCACAGTAGGTCTCAATCTAGTCAGAGAGCTAATTAGAACAAGAACCAGAATGAAAACCCAGAGCTCAGAGCACTTAACCTTGGTGGGTTTTTTTTGTGTTTTTTTTTTCTGCTGTACCATGAGTGATGCTATAACCAAAGAGTTATTTTACCCATGGCTTTATATTCCTGTACAATGTTGAAGATATCTGCTCTATTTAATTAAGTTATAACACTCCTTAAAACAATGAGCCAAATTTAAGTTGTTTCTAACTTGGGAATTTAAACTGGAGTACTGAATTGTGCCCTGTGAGCTTGTGTACTTCTCAGCTGAAGTAACCTAATTATTAAAGAAGTCTTATTGTTTTTACCAGGCTGAAAATTGACTTGAGTTGATTTCAATGTTATCCACCTAAGCGGTGTGTTCTTCAGTCAATTGATATTTAATTATTGCCACTTGACTTATCAATCTCGTGGTCCCAAGAAACCCAAATATAGAAGAATAGAAAAGGTGTTTTTCTGTTATAAAAAAAAGGGGGGGTGGAAAGAAACCTAAATTTACTCCATCTCTGCAGAACCTAATTCAGAACTGTGAGAAATGACTTCATTTTTATGTCCAAACACATTCACCTACTAATACATTTGTTCTGTTAGTGAAGAATACATTTTTATTTATTTTCTCTACAGATATCAAATTGCATTTGGAAAAAACAAACATTCTCACTGTGCACAATGGAATGTTACTAAATTTTCACTTACACAGATTTCTTAAGCATCTGATATATATATTTTTATTCCCTCTATGAGCAATAACATTGTAAATTGAGCTGTTAAAGTGATTCATGCTTAGACCAGCAAAAAGGGGCAGTAAGAGGCTCTGAATCTTTCATAAACGCTGCAGAAAAGATTTCCGTCAGAGCTTGTCCCTAACCCCTGCTCTCCAGTGTCATAATGCATCATCACATACTGATGTTTGCTCTTGTGCAAGTCAGCAAAAAAAACAGGATTGCATAGTGCATGTTGGCCCTTTCCTTGAATTAACTGTGTCACTTTTGATTTCTTATGCTATTGGACCATGTTTCAGGACTTCTTAACATTCACAGCTGTGTCACAAATATACATGGTCATCTCCAGAGATTTGCTATTCTGCCATTTGCATTTTTATTAAGAAAATAAAAAAAATTAATTAAAACATGTTTTAATTTATTGGGATGACATTGGTTAATAACATATGTTTCAAGTGTAAACTTCTATACCACATCGTCTATTATAACATTGGGTATACATTACCACCCAAAGTTCAGTTTCCTTCCATCACCATAGATGTGGCCCCTTTATCCTCTTCCATCTCTCCCCACGGCCCTTCCCCGTGACAACCATCACACTGTTGTCTGTGCCTCTGAGTTGGTTTGTGGGTTTGTTCCTTTGTTGGTTTCTGTGTTATAGTTCATATCAGTTTATGTCTGACTTATTTTGCTTAGCATGATACTCTCAAGACCCATCCATGTTGTTGCAAATGACAATATTTCATCTTTTCCTTTGGCCAAGTAGTATTCTAGAGAATATATGTACCACATCTTCTTTATCCAGTTATCTATCAAAGGACACTGAGATTATTTCCATGTTTTGGCCACCATGAATAGTGCTACAATGAACATAGGGGTATATATCTTTATGAATAAATGTTTATTTTAAAAAAATCCAATATATTTTTCATATTCAAATAAATTCACTTATTAAATATTTAATGAATAAAAACTCCACTCTAAGCTTTGGATATTTGAAAAATAAGATATAGTGTTTGTCCTCACAGAATTTATGGTCTGTGGGAAGACAAAAATGAGTAAGAGTAGAGTGTACTGTTTAAGAGAATAGGTAGATGATGGAATCAAAAAGATCTGGATTCAAGTTCAAGTTCTGCTACATACTTGCTGGTTGACCTGGAACATGTGTGTACATGTTATTTGTGTGCAGGCATGTGTATATGGGATAGAAGAGATAATGTGTTTAAAGTGATTAGCGAAGTTGAACTTAGACAAGATAGATGATAAGCAGAACATTTAAGAGGTTGATGAGAAAATCATCTACATTATAACATTCAGGAACTAAACTAGGAGAGTGGCCATTTTGTGACATTGGTCACGGAGACAGGTAGAATTTAAGTGGTTTTAGATTCTGTGATATAAGTAGACTGAAATTAAGTTTTCAAATATATCAGCTGGAATTTTATGAGAAAATCAAGAAGGAATGCTTGTGTTACATACACTAGAAGTAAGATCTGCTTTGTGGTGGTGGTGCGGGGGGGGGGGGGGGCGTTAAATTTTGAAGAAAAAAATATGAGAAGATTCCAGTCACAGAAAATGAAAATTTGGGAACATTAATCTTTATAAAACAGAAAATAAGAAAAATATTTCATAAAAAAGAGAGTTAATATTTAAATGGCTGCGAAAGCAGGTCTTGGAATAAGCTGTCCTGAAAATCGTCATTTAAAGCTGTGTTTATAGCAATTCAGAATTGCTAACATAAAGACTAAAATTTATTTAATTTTTCAATCATGGTATAGCTTTAAAATATTTTTAAATTGCATTTTTGAGATTAAAAACAAAGGGAAGTGTATTTTACTCATTGGTCTATTGTCTAGATATTCACAAATCACATAAATTTAGAATGCCACGTAGCCTCTACTGCAGTTCCAGAAAGTGACTAAAAATGATCACTTCTTGAGGTCAGATTTAAGATCCCAATAACTTAATGTCTGATAATGGCAGATAATTATGAAAAGAAGGTCTCATTCTCCCTGTGTGTGTGTGTGTCTTGTTCTTACTCTGCTCTCTCATTCTTTAACTCAATTTAGTTTCTTTGTGTGAAGTTGAAATAGGTTGTTGTCTGATTGAGGATATTATGGATAATCAATCACACAGAGAAAAGAGAAGTGCTTAATATGATTCCTGAGCAATCTCCGCATTTGCTGAAATTATTTGCACAAGACAATGACATGGCCTTTCTGTATTGCTCATGAAAGGCAGTTGCTAGTGAGAAATTAAAGTAAAAAAAAGAAAGAAAGCAGAAAATGTCAAACTGTTTACATTCCTAAGAGCTAAAATCATTTCAACTTATACATCAAGATAAAGTAAGGCAAGGAAATCTTTACAAATGTGTTCTTTTCCTCAGCAGTATTCACAGCACTAATGCATTTACAAGATGTTAAATCACATACTTTAAAAAAAAAATTAGATTGAAATGGGAAACAATTTTCTAACATATTTGAATCTGCTTCCAGGACTAATGCAGACACTCCTCAGAACCTTTGTATATCAATTCAGCTATTAATGGGAGCTGACATGTCATCATTCAGGTCGGTTCACTGCCCCGGTGCTGATTGTGCCAGCTACACGGGGGAAATAAGAAAAGAACCAGTGATGTAGGAGTAGGTTTGCCTCAGTAACCTTTTACAATCCTTCCCAAAATTATAGATTCAATGCAAATACATACATTCCTGGTTAAAAATGGCTTTCAACAATATGAAATCTGCATAAAAGGAAGAAGGAAAAATATTTCACCTTTGAAAATAAAGCCTTCAGAGAAGGGTAGTGTTTGGCATGCAGTAGCACTCAATAAGTGTGTGTTGAAGGAATGCATGAAGAGCTAGTTAGATGATTAAATGAAAGCAATGCATGGCCACCATCTGTGTGGTGGACCACATAATACCCATTTAGATCTAGTGCACCTACATAGTTATTGTGATACTTTCCTACTAATACCTGTTTATCCATCTAAAGAAAACCCTCAAGAAATATCCCCATTTAATAATTTTCCTGACTATGTAAAATTATTTAAATAATTCAACTATAGACATGTTTGTCAACTTTGATCATAGCCACTGAATGTGTATGCTATATGGTTCTAGGGCCAACAATCACATTCTTTCCTATGCTTTTCCAAGTTACAATGGGTAAATACCTCACGGGCAGAGTGAAAAAATAGACATTAGGAGAAAAAGTGTGGTACAGGTGTTTTCTAATGTGTCCCTGTTCTTGCTTGCCCTGCATCTGACTTCATGGCTTCAAGATCGACTACCAGCCATGCTAACCATCAGCAACCCCAAGTCCATCTCTAGGTGCTTTATCACGAAACTCAGAAAGGAGGTAGCAAACAATGAGCAAAGGGCCAACACCCTTCCACAGACTTCTACACTAGCCCTCTATGTTGCTACTAGCTTCAAAATTTCCCAGATAATGCTTCTATTTCTCCAACTCTTATTTTTTCATCATTAGTGACCTGGATATTACCACAATTGTTTAACATCCAATTTCAAGAATACATGTTTAATCCATAATTCTTATAATGGGTCTCTTTCACTGATTTTATCTAGTTAAAAGTGGGCATGATGCCAGCTCTCATCCCTCATGTTCTTCTGCAGTGTGGTTTGCTTATCCTGCATCAAATAGTGGGGACCGTTTATCTATTCTCTTGCATTAGAGCCAGGGACTGGGGTCCATGACTGCTTTACCAATAGAATATGACACAAGTGATATGCTATTTCCAGGCCCAACCTTTAATTGGCCTCGTAGCTTCTGTTTGGAAGCTCCAGGGAAACCAGTCTCCATATAAAAATTCGGACCACCTGAATTTTTTTTTCAGACTATTATACTAAGCAAAGTAAGTCAGTTAGAGAAAGACAGATATTACATGATCTCATTTATAAGTGGAATCTGAAGAACAAAATAAATGAATAAAATAGGTCCAGAGGTATGGAAGCATGGAACAGAATAACAGATCTCAGTGGGTGGGGAGGTTGGCAGCAGGGGACAGGGAGAGATTAACCAAAGAACATATATGCATGGATGCATAACCCATGGACACAGACAATAAATAGCAGGGAGAAGGCCTGGGATGGGGTGGAGGTTGGGTAGAAGGGGCAAAAAAGGGAGAAAATGGGAGACATCTGTAATACTGTCAACAATAATTACATTAAAGAATAAAAAAGAAACAGCCCTTTTCCACTATGTTTTATATTATTTCATAATCTGCTCTACAGCTACTCTCTACACTTCTTTCAACCTATCTGTTCTTTGACACTTCTGGGAGAAAACAAGTTTGCCCTAATTGCTCTGGACAGTCCATACCCAAAAATTCATTGAAAATAATTTGAAATACTCCTGAAATAACAAAATGGAATATATTAGAATATTGTTGGTATATATTCTATTTGTACCAGGTTAATTATGCTTGGATCCTTAATTTTCTTCTCAATCAAATTTTTTTTGTTTATTTTTATTTTGGTCTCAAAGGGAACAAAAAAGGGACCCCACTCCTGGCACTAATTTCTAAAATCTCAATTGCTTAAAACACCAACCATATGTTCTTACTCATGAATCTCCAGGTACACTTGGGATCAGTTAACAAAGGCTGGTTCAGCTAAGGAGCTTGGTTCATGTTTTCCTGGGCTACCTGTCATCTAATCATAGATTTTGTTGATTGGTATTTATTATAATTTCATATACATATTTAATATTTACAATTCATACACAATTTGAATTATGCTATACATTAACATATACATAGTATTTTATCATATTTTGAAACACTCAGAATTATCAATATGCTAACATATGTAGTTGTTCAAAGAGTCAAGAAATTTATTTCAAGAGATATTTATATTTATTTTCAAAACTACAACATACTATGTCAACCTTTAGAGCTTGAAAACAAAACACTAAATTTGAGTTGTGTCTTAAATAGTCAGAGTGTTGAGCAAATAAATAACATTATTTACCTTACTGCTTGAAAAACATTGGACATTCAAAATGGTCTAATACTTTGCTATGAATAAATAGAAACACTTAATATTAAATTATTGCCTCTTATGGAATGTGCACTAATGTTATCAATTTTAGCCTATAAATAATTATTTTTTTCTAGGACTTACATAATTTCAAACGTTCTTTATGATACAAAAACAGGACCCCACTCCTGGCACTAATTTCTAAAGTCTGAATTGCTTAAAACACAAATCATATATTCTCACTCATGAATATTCATGAGGATGAGATGATGGAAAGATTGGGAATTAGAAAATGAAATTGCCTGGTTTTTACTAATGTTTCAGGTTTTTATCTAGTTTTATTATCCATTACTCTTATTAAACTTAAAGAGATCTTCAAGTGTGATCCATGAGACATTTGGTTCTCAAAGTTGAAAATATCCTATGTGAAATCGTTTTATTGTTATGAAAAATGCCCTACTGCATGCTCTGTATTTAAAAAAAAACAAAACACTAAAACAACAGCACAACAAAATACACAGGGATTTTATGGGCTAATAGACTACTGAGCCATAAGAAAAGATGAAATACTGCCAACTGCAACATTATGGATAGATCTTGAGAATATCATGCTGAGCAAAATAAGTCAGATGGAAAAAAGTAAAAAACCGTATGATTTTCTTTATATGTGGTATATAAAACTAAAACCAATAAATGACCAAACAAAATAAACAAACAAAAACTGGTACACAGAGACAACTCTATGATAGTTATCAGAGGGGAAGGTGGATGAGTGAGGTAGCAGAGGGTAAAGAGGATCAAATATTTAGTGATGGAAAGAAATCTGACTTTGGGTGGAAAACATAGAATGTAATATATGATGTATTATAGAATTGTACACTTTAAACCTATAACATTTTATTAACGAATGTCACCCCAATAAATTTAATAATTAAAAGGTTAAAAAACAGAAAACAAACAAACAAAAAGTAATGTGTTAAAGAGTCATATAAATGCAATAAATGTAATTAAGGTTAAAAAGACATTTAACTGCCTGGCCAGGGTGGGTCAGTGGTTGAGCATTGACCCATGAACCAAGAGGTCTCTGATTCGATTCCCCTTCAGGAACATGCTTGGGTTGAGGGTTCAATTCCCACTAGTGGAGGGAGCCAATTGATGATGTTTTTCTCTCAGTGTTTTTCTCTCTATCCTTCTCTGTTACCCTCTCTTAAAAAAAATAAATAAAGACAAATATAAAAATAAAAGACATTTTACTATATCAAAATCTTCATGATGTTGGTAAAAATAAACATCAAATTACTTTCACCATCTTGGGTTCACTCTTAAAACTGTGTGAAAAAAATTATAAACTTATTCAAATTAAATGAAACATACCCTTTCATAGTCCAAGAAGGTAAAATTTTAAAACAAATTATTTTCAATTTGATTCAGTTACAGGAAGTAGTTAGGTTTTTCCTTTACATAAAATTTTAATGGAATAATGTCATTTAACAAATTCTTTTATAAATGCCTGCCTCTAGCTAGGAACAATTTATCAACAAAGGATAAAATAAAATTTTAATATGTGTCACTAATCAAGAATGTACACATGTAGTCTGTTTCTGAGAAGAGCTGGTACAAACAGTTGGTTGCCTTAGGAAGACAGCAATCTAACCTAAATGAAGATGAATTACTATAATGTTAAAAAAACAAAAAACCTGCTTTTTTCACAAACATTATATCTGGACCCCAAGGTTCAGTTCACCCACATATTATGGTATGCATATCCAGATTTATTTTGTTAAATCTATTTAAACAGCAGTAATTGTTTTTTTAATTACCCAAAATGTCTTGTGTATGTGCCTTTTACGTTTGGCCTGTGGTGATTCAAACATTTTTTGGGAAAGGAAAGACATAAAAAGCAGGAAACATGTATAATGGCTTTATCTGGAATTCTGTTTAAAATAAGGATTAAGCTAGAGAAAAGGATAAAAGTAAACAATGTATTTTAAAGGATTATAATTAAAAGAGTGCTTTCCTAAAATTGTTTTTATTCTATCAAATGCTTAGTATATGTATAATAATAAACTCACATAACTCTACACATCATCCACATAGAACACATCCACTGAAAGTTTAAATCCCTTTAGACTTTTGTAAAAAAATTTTTTCTGGAGATAATTAATAAAAATTTTCTCAGACTTCTGGAATCATGAAAAATTCAGAATTAAGCTAATAATACTTTTTTTTTTAATTATTATATAGCTACTAGAAGCCCGGTGCACGAAATTCGTGCATGGCGGGGGGTTGTCCCTCAGCCCAGCCTGTACCCTCTCCAATCTGGGACTCCTGGAGGGATGTCCGACTGCCCATTTAGGCCTGATCCCTAGGATGTATGTCCGTTTTTATAAAGTGTCTCTATTACTCTCATTTCATATATCAAAGCAATATATTAACAGAAGTTACTTCAACATGCAGGAAATAGAATTTACTGCTGGGAAAATGAAGTCTGAAGAACGTCCTAACAATGCAGTCACTTTCCTTCAAACTGAAGATCGTGAACAGTGCAAGTGACTGCAGTGTGGCTGAGAAGGAAGTGACTTCTTTAATGTTGCTTACTGCTGCCATTGACACACCATTGAAACTGCTGTGACTTCTCGGCTTATTGCTGCAACGTTGTAATTTTTGCATCCTAACTAATTTTAGTGAAAATAAAGGTCTATGAGACAATGGACCTTGTTTCCATCAGCATCACCTTTAGAATCTTTCCTTACTGAGTAGAACAGCATGCTCCCAATCTTATGGGATCTACTAGAGACCCGGTGCATGAAATTCGTGCACGGAGGGGGGTTGTCCCTCAGCCCAGCCTGTACCCTCTCCAATCTGGGACTCCTCAAGGGATGTCCGACTGCCCGTTTAGGCCCGATCCCAGGGATCGGGCCTAAACGGGCAGTCGGACATCCCTCTCACAATCCAGGACTGCTGGCTCCCAACTGCTTGCCTGCCTGCCTTCCTGATTGCCCCTAACCGCTTCTGCCTGCCAGCCTGATCACTCCCTAAACATTCCCCTGCCAGCCTGATTGATGCCTAACTTCTCCCCTGCCAGCCTGTTTGTCCCTAACTGCCTTCCCATGCAGGCCTGGTCACCCCTATCTGCCCTCCCCTGCAGTACTGGTCACCCCCAACTTCCCTCCTCTACCAGCTTGGTCACCCCTAACTGCTCTCCACTGCAGGTTTGATTGCCCCCAACTGCCCTCCCTTGCAGGCCTCATCCCTCCCAACTGCCCTCCCCTGCTGGCCAACTTGTGGTGGCCATCTTGTGTCCACATGGGGGCAGCAATCTTGTGTGTTGGAGTGATGGTCAATTTGCATATTACTCTTTTATTAGATGGGATAGAGGCCTGGTGCAGGGGTGGGGGACAGCTGGTTTGCCCTGAAGGGTGTCCTGGATCAGGGTAAGGGTTCCTGTGGGGCATGGGGTGGCCTGGGCGTGGGGCTTGTGGTGGTTTGCAGGCCGGCCACGCCCCCTGGCAACCCAAGCGGAGGCCCTGGTATCTGTGATTTATTTATCTTCTATAATTGAAACTTTGTAGCCTTGAGTGGAGGCCCTGGCCAGCCAGGGTGTGCAGAAAGCTTGGATTCCTCCATTGCTGGGGACAACTCAAGCCTCCTGTTCACTTAATGGCTGCAGCCATTTTTGTTGGGATTTATTTATCTTCTATAATTGAAACTTTGTAGCCTTGAGAGGAGGCCTGGGCTGGCCAGGATGTGTGGAAAGCTTGGCTTCCTTCATCGCCGGCAGCAACCCAAGACTCCTGTTCGCTACATGGCTGTGGCCATCTTGGTTGGGTTAATTTGCATACTCGCTCCTGATTGGCTGGTGGGCATGGCTTGTGAGTGTAGTGTAGTGATGGTTAATTTGCATATTACTCTTTTATTATATAGGATGGTTTTAAATAGATTTTAGTACATTGAAAGAAGATTTTACATATTTGATGAGACATCTGTCAGCAATTTGTAGAAATAGAAATGCTCCCTTATTATTAGCAAGAAGATTTATGGTAAGGAAATAATCCTTCCTTATATCCTGAGCTGAAGTGATTTTACAGTTCCTGACATCTTGTCTATCCCAGGTTCAAGATCTGTTATGTTCTGCATTCCCTCTACTTTTTCCCATCCAATGTCCTCCCATATTCTGTCTGACAAACTAATCATGCCATTAGCCATAGGGAGATATTTGTGGTAAGCTAAGTTTCAATATTATAAAAATATCTATACTAATAATAGGGTAATATGCTAATTAGACCGGGAGACCATCTGAAAGTCTTCTGGACAAAGCCATTGTGGCAGGGCCAAGGCAGAGGCGGTTAAGGGCAATCAGGCCAGGAGGGGAGAGCAGTTGGGGGCAAGCAGGTTGGCAGGGGGGGCAGTGGGGTCAAGCAGGTTGGCAGGGGTGGGCAGTTGGGGGTGAGCAAGTTGGTACTGGGGGGTAGTTGGGGGGCGATCAGGCTGGCAGGGCAGGGGGCAGTTGGGGGTGAGCAGGCCGGCAGGCAGAGTGGTTAGGGGTGATCAGGCAGGCAGGCAGGTTAGCAGTTATGAGACAGCGGTCCCGGATTGCGAGAGGGATATCCAGATTAGAGAGGGTGCAGGCTTGGCTGAGGGACACCCCCCCACACACACTGTGCACGAATTTCGTGCACTGGGCTACTAGTTTTAAAATAAATGTTTTCCATGTGTATATGTATTCTTTGTTGTGTTGAATTTTATTCTATTTTTAAATGGGATCGAATGTATGTGTTTTCTCTTCAGTAACATAAAAATGCATTCTACCTGGGAATCATAATTTACACCGGTTTGAATTAATCTTTTTCCCTCTAAAAATGGTGCATACCATGGCCCTTTATTTAAAAACTAGACCCGGTGCATAGATCTGTGTACCAGTGGGGACTCTCATTCTGGCCTGCTGGGATCAGGCCAAAACCAGATCTCTGACATCCCCTGAGGGGTCCTGGGTTGTAAGAGGGTGCAGGCCAGGCCAAGGCCCCCTCACCCCCGTGCATGATTGGGGCCAGGAAGGGACTGCGGGAGGGCTCTAGGGCATGTCTGGCCCATCTCACCCAGTCCCAATTGGCCTAACCCCAGCAGCAAGCTAACCTACCAATCACAGCATCTGCCCCCTAGTGGTCAGTGCACGTCATAGTGACTGGTCGAAAGGTTGAACCGTTGGACACTTAGCATATTAAGCTTTTATTATATAGGATATTCAAAAAAAGGATATATAAATAAATAAATATATGCTAATAAATTAATACATATAAGAACAGATAAGAGTATTCAGTTTAAATTTTTATTTAGACCTAGAAGTATACTTATATGGATATATATGGATATATATATGTGTGTGTGTGTATATATATATATATATATATATATATATATATATATATATACATATATATATATGACACATTATATATTTGTATTTATACATTAAAATATGAACACTAACATAAGATTGTGGTTCAAATTTATGCAATGTTATCTCAAAATATTTCAATTGTTTTTCTTATTGCTAATATTGGATTGATGAGTCCTTTGAAAGTTGTTAAACTTATCTGTGTTGTAAAAAAGATGTTGTTTGTATGACTATCATCATCAAAAATTATATTTTCAATATCTAATATGTCCTAAACCTGTTGAGGAAGTTAAATAAAGAAATGAATTAATTTGATGATCTATTCCTCCATCTGTCAGTCTGTCTCTGTATCTTCTAAATCTCTCTCTTAATTTATCTACCCATTAATATACAGATTATATTTTTTTTCTGCTGGGAAAAAATAACTCATTCAAAAAGAAAACATTTTGGGGGAACTTTCTCAACAAACTGGCATGTAAATTTTTTCTTCCCTTTAAAAAACAACAATGACAAAACCCTCTAGACTCTAGGGACTTTAGGGAAGATGGATATTGAATTGACAAGACATGCATTTTAGGGATGAAGACATAACGAAGACATGTCTCCAGAGAATGTGCTAATTATACAATTTGATTACCTTTCAACTTCAGACTTCTGATCCACATGTTATCTAAATTAATCTTTCCTGATGGGCAGCTCATTTGGCCTTAATCCCACTGTTTGCATTGCCAAAGTCATATACTTAAAACACTTCATTGTTTCAAATTTCAAATTATTAATCATATTTTGAAAAATCTTATATTTTTCCCTAACCAAGAGCTATTATCAAAAATGGCCTCATTTTAAGGCTTATTAATTAAAAGATTTTCACTAATTAATACATTGAACAATGAATAGCCCTGTTATATTTCAAATATGCTCAGACCATGTTTAATCTTGAGAACCATAAATTATTCTTTCAACTGTTATTATTGAACACTAACTACATTTCATGCAATGTGGTTTTCTTTTTTTTTTCTTTTCACTTTTTAATTAGATCACAGAATTGCTGAAATTAAAATTAAATAAATTAAGGGATCTCTTAATAATTTCTTTGTCTAAAAGTCATCTGAAATAAAGTATCTTGGCATATGAAAATCTACCCAACATAATCTTATCCCCATCCTGGGTTTTACAAATGTACATTATTTAGGTAATCTGAGTTTTCAGCTGCAGGAATTTTAATTCCTCTGAGAACTAAAAAACTGATAAGCTTTTTGTCTCCATGATTCCCTCAAATCCACAGATAGAAGGTAGGAAATCCAAAGTAAAATTTACTCTTCTATTTCCATTTTGTTACAGGAGGTAGTTTAATAGATACAGACACTACATAAGAACGTGGGATCTAAATATGCAGACTATTTCCTATGCCACAGTACTTTACTCTAAATATGTTCCATCTAGTTTATGCTTATTTATTGAAGTATGAATTTTATCTAGGAGTAACTATGTTTCTAGGGGAATTACTGTTTTATATATAAACACTATTTTTTAAAGATCATTAACTTTTCAGTTATTTTTGAAATAACATGACTTTTATAATGTCTTAAAGTTATAGAAAATTTTTCAGAAAATAAGATACTAGATAAATTTGAAAATATTTTGAATAAAATCTTTACTTAAGGCTTGCTGAAAATAAAAGTATGGCAGAGTATATACTAAGGCCTTAAAAAGATTTCACATGAAAGATATAATTTACATGGAAAAATGAAACAGACCATTACAATTGCTTTATCTCAGGCTTCTATGAAAATAAGTATTAAGAGGCAATATTTCATTTAAAACACAACCCATTTGGGTCTCTTAATACTGAAATTTTACCTCCTCAGTGTTCCTTAGATTTTACTAAGTCCACACTATGTAATTCCATATACTTTTATTTACTCAGCAAATGACAAGGCTGTTATAAATGTCTGCTTCAAATATTTCACTGATAAATAAACATATGATTTTATAGTACCATATAATGCTGAATTTAGAAGGGACCTTTTATAAGATCCCTCTCAGTGCTTCCCTATCATAATGAATAAAAAATATTTTAAAGGAATATTTAGCTTAAGTAACATTTTGATCTTCAAGGTTCTGAGTATGTTAAGTGCATTCATATCAATGTCATAAATAAATTTAGGTGCAAACTTGAATATATGGGGTTAACAATAGTAAAAAGCAAACAAACAAAAAAACAACCAAATTTCACTCTTAAATATTTTTTTTATTTTTTTTGCTGCACAAAGCTTTATTTTTCCATTTGGTCCAATGCATGGGAGAGGGCTTCAGAGTGGTTAAAGGAATGGCTAGTAGTTTCAGGGAGAGGCTCAGGCACCAAAGGGTGGCAGAGGGGCCTCTCAAAGGCCTCTTGTCTCCAAAGTCCTCTTGCTTGAGGGTGAGCCTATAGAAGAGACAGTCGCCCAGCCCAGCCCAGCCTGGGGGCTGGTAGCCTGCGGAAGTAAGTCAGGTGTTGCCAATCTTCTTGATGAGTGTCACCTCCTCACCCTGGAAGTGGTTCTCCAGGAAGACACGGATCTGAGGGTCTGTGAGGGTAGAACCCAGGCATGCAGCTCCCTAAGGGCCTGTTCAGGTTTCTCTCCAAGGCCTTGGCAGCTTCCCTGGTGTTGCTCATCTTTCTTCGCTTCTACATTATTAGAAAATTTTGTTCAGTGTTTCCCTCTCACATTCTCTCAAGAAGTTCCTGTCTAATGATCTATTACAGAGTTGTACACTTGAAACTAATAGTGTAATGTTATTAACCAATGTCACCCCAATAAATTCAATTAAAAAAGAAGTCTATTTTTAGAGGCTATTTTTGCTTTGTGACTCAGAAAAGGGAGTAAAGGAGAGGTTTGGTAGAAAGACCATTGAGGAAGAAGAATAGAGACTCTGGGGAAGTTTATGAAGCATTTTGAGGAGTGCCCTTCAGAGTAAAAAAAAAATTGTCTAAAAAGGTAAGAATTTAAATGGCCTTTGCTGTGGTGTTTGCATATCACTATTGTTATTTAGGAAATGCAAACAAAGAAGTAGATTATGGGCAAATTTTCATAATGGTTGCTCGGTTATCTTCCTTTCTTCATAATACTTGTTTAATATTAAAAACCTACCAAATTGGATTATACCAATAACAAAAATGAAAAAAAGTACTAATATTTCTGTTTTTCCAACAAGCCAATTGAACCTCTCTTCAAGTCTTTTAGTAAAAGGGAGTTCATTGCCTTGATCTCCACTCCTAACAAGATGGGAATCTTGGACTATATGTTGTTGTTTTTTATATCCTACTAGAGGCCTGGTGCATGAAATTCATGCATGGAGGGGGGGTGGGGTGTGTGCCTCAGACCAGCCTGCACCCTCTCCAATCTGGGACCCCTCGAGGGATGTAGGATCAGGTCTAAACGGGCAGTCGGACATCCCTCTCACAATCCAGGACTGCTGGCTCCCAACTGCTCGCCTGCCTGCCCTCCTGATTGCCCCTTACCACTTCTGCCTGCCAGCCTGATCACCCCCTAACCACTCCGCTGCCAGCCTGATTGATGCCTAACTGCTTCCCTGCCAGCCTGTCTGCCCCCAACTTCCCTCCTCTGCCAGCCTGGTAAACCCTAACTGCCCTCCCCTGCAGGGTTGATCACCTCCAACTGCCCTCCATTGCAGGCCTGGTCCCTCTCAACTGCCCTCCCTTGCAGGCCTGGTCCCTCCCAACTGCCCTCCCCTGCTGGCCATCTTGTGGTGGCCATCTTATGTCCACATGGGGGCAGGATCTTTGACCACATGGAGGCAGCCATATTGTATGTTGGACTGATGGTCAATCTGCATATTACTCTTTTATTAGATAGGATAGAGGCCTGGTGCACAGGTGGGGGGCAGTTGGATTGCCCTGAAGGGTGTCCCGGATCAGGGTGGGGTTCCCTTGGGGAGTGGGGTGGCCTGAGTGAGGGGCCTGTGGCAACCCAAGTGGAGGCCCTGGTATCTGGAATTTATTTACCTTCTACAATTGAAACTTTGTAGCCTGGAGCGGAGCCAAGCCTCCTGCTCGCTCCGTGGCTGGCAGCCATTTCTGTTGGAGTTTATTATCCTTCTATAATTGAAACTTTGTAGCCTTAAGCGGAGTCCTGGGCTGGCCAGGGTGTGTGGAAAGCTTTGCTTCTTCCATTGCCGGGGGCAACCCTAGCCTCCCACTCTTTCCAACTCTGTGGCTGCCGCCATTTCTGTTTGAATTTGTTTACCTTCTATAATTGAAACTTTGTAGCCTTGAGTGGAGGCTTAGGCTGGCAAGGGCAGGCGAAAAGCTTGGCTTCCTCCATTGCCTGGGAAACCCAAGCCTCCCTCCTGCTCTCTGGCTGTAGCCATCTTGGTTGGGTTTATTTGCATACTCGATCTGATTGGCTGGTGGGCATGGCTTGTGGGTATAGCGGAGTGATGGTTAATTTGCATATTACTCTTTTATTAGGTAGGATAAAAAACCCTGGGTCGTAACAACCAGTAACTACCGGAGGCTGACCAACTGAAAGTCAGTGCTGGTCCCGCCCCCAAGCAAGTGGTTAGGGACCATCAGGCAGGCAGGCAGAGGGGTTAGGGGTGATCAGGTGGCATACCAGTGGTTAGGGGTGATCAGGTAGGCAGGCAAGTGGTTAGGGAAGATCAGGTAGGCAGAATGCTCCTCGTCGGCTGGCCCCACCCCCAAGCAAGCAGTTAGGGGCAATCAGGCAGGCAGGCAAAGTGGCTAGGGGTGATCAGGTAGGCAGACCAGTGGTTAGGGGTGATCAGGTAGGTAGGTGAGTAGTTAGGGGTGATCAGGTAGGCAGATGGCCCCTCGCAGGGCTGGGCCCGCTCCCCAGCAAAGAAAGAGGGAGGCCCAGGACAGCCAAGCCATTGCACCCCAGCTTGTCACCTGCAGAGGGAGGCCACTGGTGGCAGGGGGGGGGGCAGTGCTGCACAGATGGCAAGCAGTGGCAGTGGCGGGGGTGGGGCCAGCTGCCTGCAGCCTGGGGAAGGAAGCCCCAGTAGACCCTGATCTCAGGCCAGGCCTAGGGACCCTACCCGAGGGGTCCTGGATTGTGAAAGGGTGTAGGCCTGGCTGAGGCCCCCCTCCCCCGCCCCCGAGTGCACAGATTTTCATGCCCCACACCTCTAGTAAACACATAAAAGCACAGAAGAGTATGAAATCAATAAAAGTTAGCTATGAAAAATATTTATATTTGACTTACACAGACTTGAGACATTATATGTATACATAAAGAAGCCCTTATAAACCTGTAGTGACGTAAAAAAATTTAGATACAACTTTTTTTTTTTGTCTAGTAGGCATCATTAAAATAAATTCTGTGATTGCTCTTTGATGGAGTTTGGGGAAAAGTAGAGCTGTGGTGGCTAACTAATGCTAAGACTACACTCTTTGGAAAGAGCCAAAAAATTAGGAGATATACATTTTAAGGTAGTACCCAAAGTCAAAGCTAAGAAAACTAAATTTGGTCAGTAAATTCAAGAAAATAGTGCAGGGTTATGAATAATTTAAAAAATCCAAGAGTCAGAAACCCAGTAGACAATAGGATGTATTGACAAGTAAAAACAGATAGAAAAAGAAAATGGTTTTAAATACTTAGGATTAAATAATGTTATATTATTAAGACGTGAAAACAGATGGAAAACAGTTTACTTTTATGGAAAGAGTAGAAATTTGAGAGCATTATGCTTTTTATTTGAATTGTTATTAATAGGCAAAATATTATTTAACCAACAAAATAATCTGCATTAACTAGAAAATATACAAAAATATGTTAAGTGCCATCTAAATTTTCTGGAATGTTATAGAATCTTATGTTTTGAGGTGACTATAACCCCAAATATGTTAGGTTGGAAGGCTCCAGGAAACAAGAATTTACTCCATACCTGGAAATCTAATAATGTCTCTAGTTATAAAAGGATTCTATCATAAATAGAATAAAATATCAAAATATTGCCTTAAAATTCAGTTATTCTCCAGAAATGAGAAATAATGTACTAATCTCTGTTCCTCTTGTTGCCATGCTAGTATTTTGGGAACATTTTTCTCTCTTGCAGCCTGAGTAAGATAGGCCAAGCACTATTAACACATGGTTATCATACTTCTGAGGAAAGCATTCACTCAAGATAGATGACTCTGCTAATTTCAAGTTGGTTGATATATATATATATATATTGTATTATCTGCTTGTCTATTTCTATGGAAATCACCACCTACACAATGTACTCTGTCTTTGGTATAGATAGGCAGAATTTTGGGAACCATATTTTCCAATCTCAAATGCCTACATATTTATGTCACATGGGTTATGTAACAAAGTAGAAATGCATAAACCTAATACATGATCTTTAAACACAAACACTCTAGTCATTGCCAAAGGCAGCAAATAAGTGAATCTCTAATGGAAATATAAAAATAATATATATTGAGGAAATTAATGAAGAGGGAGGATGGAAAACTCTTTTTTCCTAAAATGCATGAGTTGGTAAGCTGATTTAACTCTTACCCTGTTCTATAAAACCACCACATTTATTATTATTAATTCAATAGTGTGTACCTTTGAGAAAGACAGTTCCATTTATTTAATAGTTTATATGAACTTGATTTTTCTCTTTTCTGATAGCAAAATGGATGTCTATTGATTTTATTTCTGATATTGGCCTCTGTATTAAACTTACATGTGAAATGGCCTACATATGCGTAATAGGTAGCTCTCTAAAGTGGCATTTTATTTTAAACTTGTTTCCTAAGGGAACAAATTTTAAGAAACTTTTTTTTATGTTGACTGATGATCCTGAACCCGTAATTTTAAGTAACATTTTCTTAGATGCAGGGATTAAGAATTTCTCAATTTTAAGAGCACGACAATACAGTCTAGAACCCTCACAGGATAACAACATTTTCAATATGGCAAATACTTTCCAATACATAATAACATTGGATAACCTAAAAACAGGATCCTCTAGTAAAAATCTAGCTCTTCAAACACCCACTCCCTGTCTGAGCATTTATTGAAAGTATTTTTAGGTATAACGCTGTAATTAAGTTTTTAGTGAGAATATGTAGATGAAAGAAATAGAATACATAGCCCTTAATTTTAGAAAACATGACATTTGTGTAGACCATTAAAATTATTAAAAAGTATACCCCCTGATAAATATGAGATTGGTTCAGAATGTTTTACAAGAAATGATATAGCATTATTTAATCCTAAAACAAACAAAAAAATTCACTGATTTAAACAGAAATATTCAGATAGCTGGGATTCCAGAAAACAAACTTCCGTATTTTTTGGCGTATAAGACAACTGGGCATATAGAAGATTTTCCTGGGTTAAAAAGTCGTCTTATACGCTGGAAAATACGGTAGTTTTGTTTTGTTTGTATTCTAAAAATGTAATATGGCTCATAGATCTTTCAATGTAATAAGTGAAAGACTAAAGAAAACAATTATAATTACCTCAAAGCAAGCTAAAATATATTTAATAAAATTTCAAATCCATTATAGATATATATCTTTGTAAACTGCAAACTATACTCAGCATAATAAAGCATAGTGTTTATACCAATAATTAATACTACATATAATCATGGTACATTAGAGGGATTTTAAATAAAATTAGGAATGGGAAAAGAATTGTTAGTATCATCACTATTATTTAACTGTATCCCTTATACAATATAACAAGAAACCAAAATAAGAAGCAGCATTGGTGAAGGAAATGTTATTTTTTAAAGACAAAATATTTGTGTAGCTAAAAAATACAAAGCAATAGCCTGTGTACTAGTAAAATATTAGAAAAAATAAAATAATTCATTAAGCACAGTTGCAAAATGAAAGTACAGAGATAAACAGATAGCTTACTGTATCTATTGCTGCATAACCATTTGTTCCTGATTTTAGCCGGTTAAAATAACAAACATTTATCTCACAGTTTTCGGGACTCAGAAATAAGGAAGCTGCTTAGCTTGGTGGTTTTGGCTAAGGTCTCTCAAGAGGTTGCAGTCAAGCTGTCAGCCTGGTTTGCAGCCAACTCAAGATTACACTAGGGTTGAAGTACGTTTTCTAAGCTCATCAATGTAGTTGCTGGTAGGTCTCAGTTCCACACAATCTGTTTGAGGGAGGGCTAGAGAGGCAAACTAAGATCCAAATCCATGTCAAAATTGACATACCATAACTTCTGTCATATGCTGTTACTCAGACAGATCAACCCTGGTACAATATGGTACAGTATACGGAAGTGTTAATATCAGGAGTTAGGGGTCATTGTTGGACATTTTTAAGGATGCAGAGAAGGCAGTCAAAAAACAAGGTTACCCATCCATACACACAAACTAGGACATTAAAAAGCATATATTTATTATAGTCCATCCCTGTGTTCTCTAAAACAATGGCCACTAGCTACAAGTGACTATTTTTTTCTCAGTTGCACGAGCTACTTCTGAACTGCCAAAAAGCCACAGGTGACTAGTGACTCCCAAATTGAATTGCACAGAAATATACACTGTTTGATTTTTCACAGAAGGATCATTTACATCACATTTATGGGGGATGGAGAGAAAGCACTTCCAAAATATTCAATGACTCAAGTTTTTGTAAAACATTTTTTTTGTGTGGTAAATATAATAATATAAATATAACATAAATGAAAAGAAACCCCCAAAAAGTGAGTCATGCTCACATTTTGCTTACAAGAATAGGAGTTAGATATTAGAAGAGCTCCTGGTTACAAAAATGAAAAGAAAACTGATTTGGACAAGCAGGTTTTTAATTTAACTAACTTAAAATAAACACTTCTTTGATGATATCACTCAATCTCCAACTGCAAATTTGAACTTCAGTTACTGAATGAATGGGTAATGTATAAAACAATCCATATACTGAAGATGAATTTTTTATTCCTCCTATTAGAGTTGGGTTATTTATATGCATAAAATATGAACATTGTAATTAATACTGGACACAGATACTATTTTGGAATATCTTATCTGTTCTATGCCTAATTTTACTATAGCATCACTTAATTTAATGAGTCATCTAATGGTGACTAAGAGAAACCACAGCCCTACTTTATAGAATAATAGGTTATCAATGCGTCCTGATGTCAAAATTACCTTTGTAGCTTGGCAGGGTCAGTATCTTCCTAAATAGCTATTTTTAATACGATTAAAATTCAACGATACGAAAGAACCTTACTTGTTACCCTGTGAGTTTAGTTGATCGCTTTCCATTTCAGTTTACTTGAAATTGTTTCAAAAGCAAAGCAAAACAAAAGTGCTTCTGCTGCTATGTATTCCTAACAAGGAACACATCTGATGGGTTCAGACTACTATGCAGAGAAATTCACCATTACTGTTCTTTCCTGCATCAGGCTGCATTTTCCAGACACGTAAGCGAATTACAACTGGATATATTTTCATGTGAAGAAAAAACATCTCACCTACCTCAGTTACGCCTGTGTGTGAAGTTTTTGAGGACCATTAATGACGGAGAACAAACATGGCCGAGTGGAAAGTGGTAGCAAAGATTTTAGATTGATCGCCTACACCTTTGAAGGTGGCAGGGAACAAAGGCCTTTGTGCTGTAAATGAAAATCTCACAAACTATCCCAGAAATCAGCAGATGGTGAACCCTGAACAAGATTTTAAAAAGAATATTGAATTAGGCTATGGCATCTTGGGCCATGTAATGCAAATGGGTCTGATTTTTCATTTTCTATCAAAAAGGGGACACAGATATTCATCTGCTTTGAAAATGAAATGACAATTGGCATGCATGTGAGGGCTGTCAAATAGCTGGAACTAAATAAATTGAATTATCTGCTTTGTATTTAAATATTATTCCCAATATGGGAATAACCACTTTTACTGAAAATGTATTAGGTATCAGCTAGCTTTGGATAATCACATTTGTTGGAGGAAAAAATATATGTTGATAAGCAGAGATGAAGCCAGGGCTGCTGATCATGTCAATATCTGCCTTCTCCTCTCTCAGAGAAACCAAGAACTCCTGGGTAAACCTGATGAGAATTTGAAAAATACTATTTTTAATAAAATAAGAAACTTAAGATGGTTAAGATAATCTAGGGTCCATTGTCCTTGGGACTTGGATTCGGACTCCTGATTCAAAATGTATAATCCTGTGATTATGCCAAATTTCATTCTTTCCAAGGTTTACTTTTTTAAATCTCTACAATGAGAAAATATCCTTCTTAACTTACAAGATTATTGTGAGAAGTAAGTGAAATAATTAGTTGGGTCTCTTTATCATATTAAATAATCACTTAATTATTATAATTAATTTTACATTATATTATTATTATTTCACCAAAATAATTTCCTACAGAATCTTAGCCTTGGAAAAGGCCTTTGGCCTGAGATCAGCAAACTTACCTTCAGAACATATTCAAAGTTCTATGTCTCAAACTTTGGCCTTTATTGAGAGATTTACTCACATTTTTTGACATTGATTACAGGAAACTGCTGTATTATTGTTGTTAACACATTTTAGTGCCCATTTTAATTTTTTTTTAGCCCCAAGCTGTCTCAGAAATGAGTGGAACATATGTGCTTTTACACCTTCCAGAAAAATTAATTATTAAAATATTTAAATTATTCTTCAAGTTGAAAAAAAAAATCTTCATTTTTACTGATGTAAAAAATCCTAGGAGCTATGTTTCACATTAGGTTACTGCAATCTTAGATTTCTTCCTTTACATAAAAAATAATGTTTTCTCTATGACAGTGGCTTTTAACAAATAATGTCACTTTTATTGCTTTCGAAAATTACTGAGGAGAAATATTCCATATGTGGCAGTTTAGGAGATAAATCACTATCATTGTTGGAAGTAAACTTTCTTTGTGTCAGTTGGTATAATAGATTCCAATAGATTTAACTCAGCCATAATCCCTATATAGGAACAGAAGTGGTTAAAATTTTTCTACCAATTTTCTTCCAATCCTATAATATGTGTCTATCAAAAAGTATATAGTTAATTTTAATTACACACAATTGATTGAATGTGTACCATGGGAGTCAGAAAAATGTAATGAGCAAGAACATTGGCTTTGGAATTCCTCCCTAAGTGCTGGCAAGATGTCATGTCTCCTTCCCTATAACTTTCCTGACCCGTAAAATATGAAAAATATCAGCTTATCAAAATAATTATGAGATTATATTAGACGAGTGCATGGTATCTGGCATATAAATTACTAAAATAGCTTTCCATGTCATGGTGCCATTATTATTATTATTATTATTATTATTATTATTTAGCTAAGTATTGCTCTAATGCTATGGATAAAAAAGTTAGCTAGATAATTTTCCAAACCAAATCTTACTTCACTAATGCAGCACTTGTCCATCTTCTACTCAGAAAGCGTCTTTCTCCTCATTCCTATGATACTCTGCCCTGTATTTGATATGGCTCATACATGTCTATCTCTGTCCTGAAGGTAATCAGAATTTTTAAAAATATATTTTATTGATTTTTTACAGAGAGGAAGGGAGAGGGATAGAGAGCCAGAAACATTGATGAGAGAGAAACAACAATCAGTTGCCTCCTGCATACCCCGCACCTGGGATGTGCCCACAACCAAGGTACATGCCCTTGACCGGAATCAAACCTGGGACCTCTGAGTCCTCAGTCCGATGCTCTATCCATGGAGCCAAACCGGCCAGGGCTGGAATTCAGAATCTTGAGATCTATATTATCCTCTGACAACGTTACCCATGCAGCACTCCTTCCCCTCTGTCGGGTCCAGCATAGAACAAACCTGCTACATCCATGGACACAAATACATTTGAAAATGAAGACAGGGATGAAGAGAGGAGAACAAAGGAGGACATGGAAATGAAAGGAGTGAGATGGAATTAAAAAACAACAACAACCCAAATAGATTGTGACATATAACACAAACCAAGGAAGAGAAAAGTTCTCTGCTATCGCATAAGGAGAAAAATTCTAGTCTCTTCTTTTTCATTTATTATTTATTTATTTATTTATTTATTTTCAATTATTATTTTTTTACTTAATAACATTCAAGTTATTTTTAAGAGTACAAGTAGTTTTGGCTCACATCTCAAACAATTGGTCTCTATAGGTAAGCTTTGATTAGGAAAAAAATTGTCTTTATTTGAACATAACTGTTTAAATCATCATGCTGCAATACTTTTGTCTCATGTGCCTTACTTTTTTTAATGCCACAGGAAAAAAGTTAATTCCCAGCCTTAGCCATTGAAGAGAATCCTAATTAATTTAAAGCAGTGATGATAATCCTGGTCTCCCTTTCCAATGATTAGGTAGCTAATGCAACACCCTCTCTACTAATGAGGCACTGAAGACATTTTCAGGGCTTCTAGGAAATACATCTTTTAAATATATTTTTATTGATTTCAGAGAGGGAAGGAGAGGGAGAGAGAGATAGAAACATCAACGATAAGGGAGAGTCATTGATTGGCTGCCTCTTGCATGCCCCCCACTGGGGATAGAGCCCACAACCTGGGCATGTGCCCTGACTGGTAATTGAATCATGACCTCCTCGCTTAACCACTGAGGATGCTGGCCAGGCACTAGGAAATATATTTTAGTTACTAACAAAAAAAGACAAATAGAGTGTTGTTGTTTGTTTGTTGCCTGTGAACAGTAGTGCACATACTTGTGATGCTTAGGGCCCAAGAGGTAAACTAATAGAACTGATGAGGCTGAGAGGATAAAAATGTGAAAGTAACCTGGGCTCCCATTGCCTGTCGGGATGTAAATTTACTAGCAGGACTTATTATGTGAGATAATAAATACCTTTATTATATAGTTATTTTGACTTTTCTTTTCTTTTAGTTACTTGCAGGAACCATCTTATTTAACAAATATATTTATGGAGACAACTAAAAATATTTCAGCTACTAGATACTAGTTCATAGAATTTAAAAATAACACATCATTACTGAAGATACCTTCAAAATTGAAATATCATTTCCCCAGTGAACTACTTTGTTTTTCTATTTTCTTAAACCTTATTTTCTATCACACTCTTTATAATTTCTTCTGTGCTTTTTTTAATCTTCTAGAACTTCCTAAATATTAATCTTTTATAAAGTGAGCAATTTATAACAGCAGAAAAAATACTGTGCTTTGTTTACTATTTAATACAACTTTTTCATAACATACAGGAAGACATTTTTCAAGAAATAATTAGCTTTAAGAAATCATATTTTGATATTTTTAAAATTTGAGTTAAAGAAATATTGTATTTGTAATTGCCCGAAGAATGTATCGACTCACTAAAGATCATTTTAAAGCTACTTTCTAAAAAGTTTATTAAACCATAAATTAACCATGCTATATAATAAAGAGGTAATATGAAAATTAACCCTCACACCCTCACAAGATGGCTGCCTATGACCAGGCCGGCAGGGGGGTTAATGAGGTACAATCAAACGACTGAACAGCAGGCTGCATGAGGTGACTAGGCCAGCAGAGGGGGCAGTTAGGGGCAACCAGGCAGGTAGGCAGGTGAGTGATTAGGAGCTAGCAGTCCAGGATTGTGAGAGGGACATCCCCTGAGGGATCCTGGATTGGAGAGAGTGCAGGCTGGGCTGAGGAGACCCCCTGTGCACGAATTTTGTGCACCGGGCCTCTAGTCTTTTTAATATTATTGTACGCTCCAAGGATCAAGCATTATCAAAGAGTTGTTGTAAAGAAGTGTCAAGAAATGTGATTATGTTTTAATTTTTGCTTAGGCTACTAAAATAGCACATATACATGAAAATATATTTAAATACCTGGCCCACAGATATAACATATTTTTCAAGGCTTAGAAAGAAAATTAGTAAAGGGAATGTGCTTGGACAAACCCTCATTAGAACCAAATGAGATAAATGTTGAAATCTTCCTCTGTTTGAGAAGATGTACAAGATCAATTTCCCTAGTGATCTAAATAAATTCATTCCTTATCTGCCAGTAATTGACATTCAGTGGTTAAAATTTAATTGCAATACTTATTTAACTAGCCAATTTTAATGAAGGCAAGGGTCATTTTTTAGTAATCTTGATTAGAGGAATAAATAAGGGAGTAAATCAATGTTCTGAGTTTTCATAGTTTTTGAAACTCATTTCATTGGTGCTTAATAGAAGTGTAATGCTAGATTGGCATAAAATTTAAATGGTGCTTATATGCATGAAAAAAATATGTCTTGTGAGCATATACCCCAATTAAAAATTCAATATTCAACTATTCTACTTGGAAATAATATTTTAGAAGTAAACTATAAATACTAACCTTTGAATATCTTCAAAAAATGAACCAGCTTTATTTGGTAATATGTATTCTATGAGGTTTGAATACTGTCCTATTGACTATTGCTAACTTATTTTTAAAAGACCTTTGTTTCAAAGTTGAAGCATGCACTTAGTTTTTTGAGGTCTTATGAGTTAAATTACAAATGCATTCACCTAAACTTCCTGACAAATTAATTTAACATTTTTATATCATATGACAGTTTGGGTTATTAGAGTCACATTTATTAAATATGCCAAAGTTATGTCTATACTTATGAGGTTGTTGACTGAAGATGACAAAATAATTGTTGTATTATTATCTTTTTTATTTTATTTGTGCATCAAAATTGTGCAGAAGGTACAGAGACTTCTCATACTGCCTCTACCCCACATGTGCATAGCCTTCCCTGTTATCAACGACAACCAATAAACCCACAATGACACCTCATTATCACCCAAAGTTCACCTTGGTACTATGGGTTTTAACAAACTTAAGATGACATATATCCACCATTATAGTATCATACAGAGTAGTTTCACTGCCCTAAAAATCTTCTGTACTCTGCCTATTATATTCTTTTAATGGCTAGTAAAGAATTGACCTTAGCTATGTGTATAACATTAAAGTATGTGAAGGTTTAATACAACCTTTAACCATTTAATGTTTTTTTAAAGAAAGTAGAAAAATCTCAAGATATATGAAACTATGTGTTTTGCCCTAACTGGTTTGGCTCAGAGGATAGAGCGTCAGCCTGCGGACTGAAGGGTCCCCGGTTCAATTCCAGTCAAGGGCATGTACCTTGGTTGCTGGCACATCCCCAGTAGGGGGTGTGCAGGAAGCAGCTGATCAATGTTTCTCTCTCATCGATGTTTCTAACTCTCTATCCCTCTCCCTTCCTCTCTGTAAAAATCAATAAAATATATTTAAAAAAAAATAAAATTACGTGTTTTCAAGAAGCAAAGTGAACTCTCTTCCCCTTATATTAACGTTCATTGTTTCTCCATATTTTCATTTTTGAACTTAAATCATCTGACTCTGATCAAATGTCTTCATGGTTTAGGAGAGAAATTGTCTATTTCTTTCTCTCTTTACTTTTTTTCTTTAAAAATTATAGTGCTTAGACATAAACAGCTGCCAGCTGGGGTGACTCTATGAGAGTTGATCCTCTCTCCCATGCATTGCTGTGGAAACAGAAACTCAAGCTAAACACTGCTGCTTTTCACAGCCATCTGTGAGAGCACCTTGATATAACAGGATTCTCACTTACACCTGTTTTGGTGATACATTTAGAAATATCATATTCTGAGAGGATAGGTTCACCAATATTAGCTGAAGAGAATCAGCCCTGCAAAGCTCTCCTTGTTATAAAATATTTCAGGACAGAGTGAGAAACATCTGCAAACTTTGGTGGCACTTTTCCTTGTGCCTTTGTTGGAAATGTTACGGAAATGCGGGTTTGGTCACAAGACTCTCTGTGACAGAGAAATGGTTGTAACCTTCCTTGGAGAGCAGGGGATGGAATATGTAGCGCAGAAGCAGGGCAGCAACCTGTCTGAATTGTGTGTTTTATGAGCTGACGAGATGGCTGACAACGTTGCCACCTAGAAGCTGCCATGAGTGCTGTGAAACCGCCTCCGTGAAAGTGTTAACCGTAGTGTTTTTCCACGAAGTTTCTGCTTGTGAGTGGAGGAGAGTAGGTCACATTGTGGTAAAATGAACTCCTCTCATTATCAAGCTTTGGATAGGATCCTTGATACTTATCCTATATAATAAGAGAGGGATATGCTAATTATTCCTTCTGCCCTGAGGAGTAATGACCAACTGCATAACAACCGGGTCAGGGATCTGCAGGAGGGTGGGGCAAGGAGGGTGGGGCAGCGAACTACAAGCAGGTGGCCAGAAAGCTACAGGAGGGGGCAGGGCAGCAAGCTATCAGGGGAGGAAGGGGGCAGGGGGCAGGGGGAGCTACCAGAGGGCAGGGCAGTGTGCAGAGAGCTACAGGAGGGCAGCAGCGACCTATTGGTACATGGATTCATGTGCAGGGCTACTAGTTTATTGTATAACTAGAGGCCTGGTGCACAAAATTTGTGCACTTATGGGGCCCTGCTCCCCAACCCTCCAATATTCATGTATTTTTGTATATGTGTGTATGTATGCACTGTTGGTTTTTTTGTTAATCCTCACCTAAGGACATTTTTCATAGATTTTTAGAGTAGAAGGGAAGGAGAGAGACAGAGAGAGAAACATGGATGTGAGAAAGACATATCAATTGGTTGCCTCCTGCACATGCCCCGACCAGATCAGGCTGAAATAGCACTGCCAACAGGGCCGACGGCTGGCAGCCCACTGGGGCTCAGATGTTGAGCATATGGCAATTTTCTGTTTCTGCTTCCACATCTGGCAGAGGTCCCGCTTGTAGGAGCTGCTGATGTAGCCACCACTTTCTGTCTTGATCTTCTTCTTGTCCTCTTGTCCTGACTGTCCCACAAACCGCTTCTTCTTCCAGTCCTACTTGAGTTGCTGCCGGCCCCTGGTCAAGTTCTGGGCCTCGCCCCCCATCAGGTCCAGGACAGCACCAGCCACCTGCTGCTCAAAGGCACCTCTGGTCCCCACCAACGCTTAGGACCCATTCACTGTCAAAATCTTTGAGCTGATAGGGGACATAGAAATCCTGGTCCAGCTGCCGGGCCTCCTCCTTCCACCTCTTGGCTCCCCGTTCAGGTCCTGGCTGTTGCCGTTTTTGGCCCACAACCTCTATGAGACATCCTCCATGCTCTCTCCCGCCTCCTCCTCCTCCTCCTCCTCCTCCTCCTCCTCCTCCTCCTCTTTCCCAGGCTGCTCCACCTGCCACACTGGCAGCTCGGGGCTGGACCAGCCAGGCCCTCTTGCCGCTCCTGCCGGCCCTGCCGGAAGCTGGCGATGGCCTTGAAGTCCTTCTGCCGCTTGGCCCACATCACCTGGCTGCTCAGGTCCCAGCTGGAGGCGTTGATCTCAAAGATGGTCGCCTGTGAGCGGTACTGCTTGATGCTGTCCCACCAGCCTCAGCTGCTGCAGCTCCTCCTCCTCAAAGCTCAAGCTGAAGAGGGGTTGTAGGCCCAGCCCCGCAAGGTCCAGCTCCTTGGCCTGCTTAATGGACTCTGGCAAGTACACCGGCTCCCCGCTTTTTGGCCTTGGAGCTGGAGCGGACACCCCTCCCCACTTTAGATGGCAGGGCAGCCAGGTGTCCGCTCCGTCTCCCCGCTTTTGATGGCAGGGGAGCCGGGTATCCACGGCAGCCCCCCTCAGCGGCCACTGATCCGGTCTTTGAAAGACGCGGGGGGGGGGGCGGGGGGGGACGCGGGGGGCAGGACTTGCGAGTCCTGCGCCCTGTGCCTCTCAATGATCGGATAGGCCACCCCGAGTCCCGCCCCCAAGCCTCCGCTGCCCAATCGTGGGCGTAGCGGAGTGATGGTTATTTGCATATTACCCTATTATTAGGTAGGATAATAATAGTGTCTTTTTAAAGTATCTTAAACTATTTTAATCTCCTATCAACTCTCAAAAGCATTTGAAATAGCCACAGTCCCATAGATAACAGTTTAAAGTAGTTTAAAATTAGCTCTATCTCTGAAATTAGTTCAAAAGCTATTTTCTCCACACCACAGTGCTTTGAATAGAAGAATAATACTCACATGCAAAATTACAGAATCAGAGGGAATTTCTGAACAGGGGACTAAAGAGGGAGACTTGAACTTTAGTGTCAGTATAAAGAATTTGGTGTACTTGGTCATCAAATCTTTCATTAAATGACAGGGCCTTGAGAGATCATTTGGAATACAAGAATAAAATATATTTGATTTTTTTACAGTTTGAATAAATGTAGAGTGGCCAGGTAAAATGCAGGAAATCCAGTTAAATGTGAATTTCAGATGAACAATGAATATTTACTACAAGTACATATTACATATTTGTGCTAAAGAAGTCTAATTGCATACTTATACTAAAGTAATGTTTGTTGAACAGGTTTTCAAATTTTGCTGTACATTCTGTATTTTTACTAAATTGGGCAATGTTCATTAAATAGCAATTGTATCACACATTGTTGGTTACTTAGTCCACAGCACTTTCTCCTTTTTTTTTGTCATTTGATTAGCCCTAAAAGATTAATGATGATCAGACTAAGTCTGTCATGGCGATCTTGTCTCCTTTGCCATTTATTGAAATAGAGTGAAGGGGTAATACATCTGATGAGAAAGAAGGGGAAGCTAGTGAGGACCTCTAAGAAGAATTGTTCATCTTGGGCAATGGGACATGGGGTGGGAGTTGTTACTATTGAGCCTCATGCAGTCAAACCATCAGCGCCACTTTTTGTCACACAGAAATTGACTGGACGGCTATAGGTATGACATGACTAACATCAAGCATTGAGATTAAAGTTTATTAATGTTCACACCAGTGGGGAGGAGGGATTCCACCAGAGAGAGGTTGGTGCTTACAAGGCAATTTGGAGATGCAACAGTATTGCAGAAGTGAAAGGATTTCTTTGTTAAATAAAGAGGGGCTACAGTTAGTATGAGTTTACCCAATTTGTTTTATATGAAATCTAACTGGCAGTTATAGGTTTCCCCCAAAAGGAAAAATGTTTTCCTAAATTTGTCACAGCATGTCATAAGGGTGATCAACCTAACATATGGGGTATGTGGCATGTCACTTAAGGAGGGATGGACATAAGAGAGGCAAGTAGAAGTTCCTTGGTAAGCATCTCTTGGTCAAAGAGTAATTATGTCAAGGATTTATGACTCAGAAATTACAGACTAATAAGCTCTTTATTCTCCAGCACTGCAAGAAGAAAGAACATCGCATCACCCTTTTCCTTCTTGTTTGAATGATCCTATATAATAAAAGGCTAATATGCAAATTGACTGAACAGCAGAATGACCAGTTGCTATGACGTGAACTGATGACCAGGGGGCAGATGCTCAACAGAGGAGCTGCCCCCTGGTGGTCAGTGTGCTCCCACAGGGAGCCAGAAACTTGGCTAACAGCTGGCAAGCGCAGCAGCGGTGGTGGGAGCCTCTCCCGCCAATGCATTAGTGCTATAGATGTCCAGCTGACAGCTTAGTCCCACTCCCCATGGGGAGCGGGCCTAAGCCATCAGTTGGACATTCCCCAAGGGCTCCCAGACTGCAAGAGGGTGCAGGCCAGGCTGAGGGACCCTCCCCCTCCCCTAGTGCACGCATTTCATGCACAGGGCCTCTAGTTATTACATAAGAAAGTGATACTGAAACTATGATGGTCATCTTGCAACAATGATAGAACGAACACATTGAAAACACAGAAGTGTTGAAAATAGCCCAGATTTCTTATATCAAAGCCGGATTGTCATCCAAGCCTCAGACTGTGTACCTCTTGATCTCTTGTTATAAAAAAGTCTTAAATATTTAACTCATTTATTTTTTGCAACTGAATGCATATCAACAAAAGATTAAAAAGTCTCAATTTATCTTATTTCTAATAAAAAAACATATAAATAGAACTTTGGAATTTCTCTCTTGTATTTAAAAATATTTACTTTCTTACTGTCATGTACCATATATTGTTCTGGACACAGGTTTTCTGGGGTATTGGGAGTGAAGAGGAAGGGATCCCAGGGCACCTAGCTAGGGCACCTAGGTGAAATGGTGAAAAATGGTGGAGGATTAAATTTGGTCGATGACAGAGAATTAATGACATTTAATTTGTGATGACTCAGACATCCAACTATAACAATTATAAAGTAAGTCATATATATAATTGAATCACACAAGGAAGCATTATATATATATTTGAGTCACAAGTACATAGATGAAAGTTCAATGTATATGAAATGACCTAGGGAAAGAATGTGTGTGGAGAAGAAAAGCAAGCAAACAAAAAAACACACAAAAAGGGACCCATGAATGTTTCCTGGCATAGTCAGTTTATTCAGAAACAGGAACTATTAAAGAATAAAGAGAAGTTGTATCCCAGGAGAAATATCAAGAATTCTTTTAAGATCAATTACATTGAACACTGCTGAGCAGTTGCTTAAAATAAAGACAAAGCAACTTTATTGATTTTAGCAATAAAATGCTCTTTGTGACCTTGGTGAGAACTTCAGGAGGTATAGTTTGAACTGGATTAGGTAAGATAAATAAAGAGAGTCTTAGCACTTTCTGTTAATTGTTTTTGTTTTGCTTTGTTTTGTTTGCAGTAGATAGAAAAAAAATGAGACAGAAGAGAGATGTGTGATCAAACACATGTATATGTATGCTTCCAGTAACTGCTGGAGTATAATAATGGTTATTAAAGAGGGGATGACTTCTAGAGCAAATGTGAGAACAGTAGTATTTTTTAAAAATATATTTATTGATTTTTTTTACAGAGAGGAAGGGAGAGGGATAGAGAGTTAGAAATATCAATGAGAGAGAAACATCCATCAGCTGCCTCCTGCACACCTCCTACTGGGGATGTGCCTGCAACCAAGGTACATGCCCTTGACTGGAATCGAACCTGGGACCTTTCAGTCCACAGGCCGATGTTCTATCCACTGAGCCAAACTGGTTAGGGCAAGAACAGTAGTCTTTGATAACTGATAACAGAAAAATTTTACACTGTGAAATTAAAGAATATGAGGCCACATGTAAATAATATTGTTAAGTTGCTGATAAAATAATTATAAAGTCTTATCTGATGAGGTCCATTTTCAAAATAAGTTTTTAGGCAACATTCCCAGCTATCCGTGAAAAATAGAGGCAGTGTTGGTGGTCTGAGAAGAAACTTAAAAATATAAAATATTTGTCTGAGGTCAAAATAAAACAAGTGTAACCGAGACATATTTGGATTTCTTAAAGTTGACCATTTGGCTTTTATTTCTTGAATTTAAGATGAAAACTGTTTCTCCAGAAACTTTAAGAGTGTGGATATTTAGTTTCAACCATTGTTTAGAATTCATGTAAGGATAGAAGTGAAAAGCAAGAGTCATGATCATGTGAAAAACCGATGTTGTTCAGAGTTTGGGTGTTTTAGAAAATGTGGTCAATGAAATAAAACTATGACACTTGTCTAAACAAAACAATTGTCAATGCATAAGCTCCTTCTAAATAAAGGACTCCAGTGCATTAAAAAAGGAGTTTGGGGGGTTTAATCTGTTGAAAGAACTGCTAAAATATGGAAAACAAAGTTTTAAAGGAGGTAGAGTTCTTGTGCATAGAAAGTTCCAGGTTGTGACTATCAGAGTGCCTGAAGGAAAAGTGGAGATAAAATCAAGGACCTGAGATAAACAGTTATTTAATTATTACATGAATCATGCGCATGGATGATATATTTCCAAAAATCCTAGAATTAGATGAAGAACAAAACAGGGCTCAGCAAGTGACCAATAACGGGGGAAATAAGCAGGAAATCTGAGAGTGAGATCAAAGAAAGACTCAGTTGGTGGTACTGTTTCTGATGGAATATTCTCAATACATCAGAACTTTTAAAGCAGAAAAGAAATGTGGCTTGAAAGAGACAATAAACTTTTATGCATTGGATGTGGGGCAAAGAAGAGAATAATAATGATAATTTTTTAAAACAGTTTCCATTTAAGAAAACTAGAGGGAGATAGTGTCCTCGGGAGATCATAAGCATTCGATGGATGGAATAAGCCTTAAGAGTTCCATAGAGGAGATATCATTATTGGTTCATTCTTTGTACTAACTGGTGTTTCTTCTGAAGTTCCTGATGATGTTTTAGGTGGTCTGGAGAGAAACCAGTAACTGTCACTAGTATATTGAATCCTCTTTTTTTTTTAAATTTCTTTATTGATTATTGAATCCTCTTTTATTTATTTATTCTCCTCTAATGCCAATAGTAGTCATTTGTGGAAATGTCAGGAGCTACTAATGTCCTTGTCACTTTGGAGGCCTGGGGAACTTTACTGGGCATTTAAAATACAACCCCTCCCCATGTTATTCTGATAGAAAATTAAAATAGCAATGACAGCAATAATAACAAGCCAAAACTAGATAGGGCAAATATTTAATATACACATGTGTTTAATATACATATAGAAATGCTTCAATTGTTTGCTTATCTTCTCATCTATATTTAAGACACACACACACACACACCTCACACACCCCACACTACACAGAATAAGTACCTTAAAACATCAACTGTTTAAAATCATTCTAACATAGTGATTAATTGTCAAGTAATTTAAAACCTGTACTGAGATAAGTTTGATGTGTATTTTTTTCTTTACTGATTAAGGTATTACTAATACTTACGTGTCCTTATCCCCCCATTGCCCACAACCCCCCCACACATGCCCTCACCCCCCTGGTGTCTGCGTCCATTGGTTAGGCTTATATGCATACATACAAGTCCTTTGGTTGATCTCTTCCCCTTACCCCCACCCTCCCCTACCTTCCCTCTGAGGCTTGACAGTCTGATTGATGCTTCTCTGTCTCTGGATCTGTTTTTCTTCAGTTTATGTTCATTATATTCCATAAATGAATGAGATCATGTGATATTTATCTTTCTCTGACTGGCTTATTTTGCTTAGCATAATGCTCTCCAGTTCCATCCATGCTGTTGCAAATAGTAAGAATTACTTCTTTTTACCACAGTGTAGTATTCCATTGTGTAGATGTACCACAGATTTTTAATCCACTCATCTGCTGATGGGCACTTAGGCTGTTTCCAAATCTTAGCTATGGTAAATAGTACTGCTATGAACAGAGGGGTGCATATATCCTTTCTGATTGATGTTTCTAGTTTCTTGGGATATATTCCTAGAAATGGGATCACTGGGTCAAATGGGAGTTCCATTTTTAGTTTTTTGAGGAAGCTCCATACTGTTCTCCACAGCGGCTGCACCAGTTTGCATTTCCACCAGCTGGGCACAAGGGTTCCTTTTTCTACATATCCTCGCCAGCACTTATAGTTTTTTCGATTTGTTGATGATAGCCACTCTGACAGGTGTGAGATGGTACTGCACTGTTGTTTTGAGTTGCATCTCTCGGATGATTAATGACTGAGCATGCTTTCATGTCTCTCTTGGCCTTCCTTATGTCCTCTTTCGAAAAGTATCTATTGAGATCCGTTGCCCATTTTTTGATTGGGTTGATTATCTTCCTTTTGTTAAGTTGTATGAGTTCCCTGTAAATGTTGGAGATTAAACCCTTATTGGTGATAACATTGGCAAACATGTTCTCCCATGCAGTGGGCTTTCTTGTTTTGTTGATGGTTTGATGTCTTTTTTTAAAATATGGGACTTTTATGACCCTATAAATGTTAACTATGTAACATTATTTTAGGTATGTGAAGGTTTATTGTGAGATTAATAACCCCAAATCATCTAAGATTTATCTATTTTACTACCCAAATTTGGATTTAGTCCAGAATAATTACATTTCTTGAATCCAGAGTGCTAACATCATTTCTATTAATGTTTAAGTTCAAGATAATATAGTAGACACTGATTAACTTGATTGTTTTGCACCAATGTTTTAACTCATCTTTGTAGTCATGTACTTTGACAATTCTAAAATATTTTGTATAGTTGATTGTATATTTGAAAACTACTGAGTTTCAAAATCAATAAGTATAGTAGCTTTGTTTTACATCTCTGATAAATCATGCCTCATCTATATTTAAGTCAGATACTGAAATTAAAATGTTTATGACAGTTAATTGCAATAGTTATAAAATGATTGAAGATATGTTAATGATCTCTAGAAACTAATGACTTAACCAAGATATGAGGATCATAAGCTATCATTTGAGTGCTTAGTATTTACAGTCTTAAGCACTTTTTTAAGAACTAATTCATTGAAATCTCACCTCAACTCTATTAGGTGAAAATATTATTATTATTACCCTTTTACAGATTAAGAAATTGTGGCATAGAAAATTTGCATAATTTGTTCAAGGTCAATTATCTAGTCTAGTCAGTTGTACACCAGGATCTGAAGCCAGGCAATCCAAGCTTCAGAATTCGTATTCCTAACAATGTCACCCATGCTGTTCTAAAAACATAGCTTTAATGGTCATTTTTCTTTGAATACATTGAATATAGTTTGTGAAATGTTATTTCTCAGAAAACTGAATATAAGTGGGTAAAACAAAGAGAATTGTCATTCTATTTTCATTAGCATAGTTACAGATTTATACACTTTGAAAATAACCTAAGGAAAAACAATAGAAAAAAACATACTTTTGTGAAGTTTGCAAATGTCAGAAGATAAAACATTCAAGTTATCAAATTAAATCTTCAAGCTCAAGGATGAAGCAATGTCTGTTTAACAACAGAATGTCGGGATAGAATATAAAGAATTCATTGACTCTGTACGATGTTTTATTCATATATTGGTAAATGAATACATTACTATTTGAAAACATTTTTGTTTTTCACATAACCTACATCTTGGAATATGAAGTAGTTTTATTTTTTAATGCATGGTGCAATCATAGTTATACAGTTTTGCTTATTTCATTCAAAGAAATCATTGTTACCCCTTTTGGTGTTAAAACCATATTAAATAAAATCTGCTCTGCAGTAATTAGAAGTTTTATGTGTGTGATAGAAAAAACAATAATTTTTTTGAAATGGAGATGAATGTATAAAGCAACTAATTTTTTATTGTAAATTAAAATAAACCTATACAGATTAGTGATGGTTTCTTTCATATGTATGTTAATGCATACACTGAGTTACTCTAAATTTCAAGTACAATGATTTCTAGAACTGAACCTGAAATATAGCCCAAGAATATATAGAATGACGGTAGGGATTGCAAAGGTCTCTTTTCTCAGGTTGCCAGATAAAATTCAGTTTGTGCAGGTATTAGAATTTCATATAAACAAGGAATATTTGTTTAGTGTATGGCCCTAGACATATCCACTGTTTATCTGAAATTTTAACTGAACTCGGTGTCCTGTATTTTGATTTGCTAAAACTGGCAACTTTATGGATCCTGCATGGTGCCTTGGGCCTTAGTAGTGTTATTGGCTGTTAATCTAATTTTTCTGTATCATACCTTGGGATTAAAATTCTTTAAAATTCTGCAGCAATTTATTTTCCAAAAATAATTAAGTTGCTTCATGTTACTATGAAGGGTCATTCAGACAAATGTTATTAATGAGCAAAATGTAGTGTGATTTGAATATATTAACAAGACAAAGCACTGACACTTATAGGAATTAATTCCATTCTAAGAATATGCATAGATATTTTAGCTAAACAGTAAAGCAGGTGTCAATGTTTTACCATAGTTAATGGAAAATTATTTTGAAGGAAATAACTATTGTAGAAATCTTTTAAGAAAGAATTTATGTACACATAACTGTATAGCCTTTTGCAATAGAAAACCATGTTTTGCAGCTGTTTTAAATTTTATTTTTAGCTTGTAGTCACTCACCCTTTTATTCAATTCTCATTGTTAATTTGAACAGATAATTTAGAAAGACTGGTGAAGCACAAAATGTATTTGTCTTGTTAATTTTGTTAACAACTGAAGCTACAAGGAGAGTGCATTTTCATAAATAGCTATGACAGCTGCCTAGTTAAAAGCATGAATTCTTCATTCAGCAAATAATCTCTAAAGTGAAGTCAGGATGCTTCTTCCTTATGTTCATTACTCTTTGCTTAAAAACAAACAAACAAACAAACAAACAAAAAAAAAACACACTAAAAACATCCAAACATCCATTGAGATGGATAACATATATTCATCCAGAAAAATATTTTTCTATAGCCTTTATTGTGACCATTTAGGAAAATAAAGAAAAAGGGGAATCTCTACATCGTAAAAACACCAGAGTCCTAAAGAGTGTCCAAGATTGTATATATTTCTGCTTACAAAATCATCTGGATTGGACAGACCATATTTCCTGTTTGAAGAAGAGTTAGATTTGATGATCTCCCTGAGTAATACTTCACCTCATTTTACATCATGGATGCTGAAGAAGTTGCTCGTACTTAAAAAGCTTTCTTGGGCAATAATACACCTTATGTATTATTAATTCTAAATTAAAAAATCCAAAATCAGAGCATCATAATTATAGGTGGTTCTTTTATCTTATTTTTTTCTTACTCAGTAACTCCTATTTTAAGTACTGAGGCCCACTTTTTTATTCTAAAAGTAACATTAGAGAAAATAACAAAATAAAAACAATTAATTCTGTTAGCTCATAAAATAGTTTTAGAAAGTCACTTCTATTTCCTTTCCTATGTATATGTATCTAAATATGTGAATGTCTATCACAGTCATTGCATTACATATGTACTTTCATTCTATGATTAACTAAATAATTAATTATGCTATGAATTATTACTGTAATGAGTTAATAGTTGAGTGATTTAAAATATCCTATATAATAAAAGGCTAATATGCAAATTGTCCCCTCAACCAAGAGTTCCCCTGGCCAGCCCCACCCCTGATTGCCCTTCCCACCCTGATCAAGGGCAAGGCCGGCCCACCAACCACCCGTGGCCCCTTTCCCTGGCTGCCCCCGCCCCCGATCGGCCCCCCAACCCTGATAGGAGACAGGGCTGGCCGGACCCCACCAGTGCACAAATTTGTGCACCAGGCCTCTAGTCCTCTCTAATAAAATGGTAATATGCAAATTAACCATCACTCCGCTACATAAGCCACATCCACCAGCCAAGCCAAGCCCACCAACCAATCAGGGTGAGTATGCAAATTAACCCCATCCAAGATGGCTACAGCCACAGAGAGCAAGGTTTCCCAGGTAACAGAGGAAGCCAAGCTTTCCGCCTGCCCTTGCCAAGCCTAAGCCTCCACTCAAGCTACAAAGTTTCAATAATAGAAGGTAAACAAATTCAAACAAATGGCGGCAGAATGGAGCTTGAGAGAGCAGGCCAGGGTTGCCCCGGCAACAGGGGAAGCAAAGCTTTCCGCACACCCTGGCTGGGATCACCCACTTAAGGCTACAAAGTTTCAATTGTAGAAGGTGAATTAACTGCCACAGAAATGGCTGCCGCCCCGGAGGGAGCAGCAGGCTTGGCTCTGCTCCAGGCTACAAAGTTTCAATTGTAGAAGGAAAATAAATTCCAGATACCAGGGCCTCCACTTGGGTTGCCAGGGGGCGTGGCTGGCCTGCAAACCACCACAGGCCCCTCCCTCAGGCTGCCCCACGCCCCAAGGGAACCCCACCCTGATCCAGGACACCCTTCAGGGCAAACCAGCTGGCCCCCACCCGTGCACCAGGCCTCTATCCTATCTAATAAAAGAGTAATATACAGATTGATCATCACTGCAACACACAATATAGCTGCCCCCATGTGGTCAAAGATCCTGCCCCCATGTGGACACAAGATGGCCACTACAAGATGGCCAGCAGTGCCCCGGCCAGCGGGGTCTTCTAACGGGGGTACCGAGGTGGCGTACCTAAGAGAATGAGAGACAGACAAGGGACGCGAAGAATGGAGGCAAGACAAATGGGTTTCTGATCAAGCCTCGAAATTTTATTCTTACAGTGTTCCTTATATGTGGTTTCTAGAAGGGGAGATGCCTAGGAGGGGTAGGGGCTGAGCGGGTCATGTGGGCTTAGATAATCGGCTAAAGTCGTAAAGGGTGCTGACTATAGATAAAGGGTGTGGCGGTTGAAGGGCGGCTACAGAAGGAATGCTTTGTCCTCAGGCAAGAGGAAGTGGGCCTAGTTTCCGTGAGTTTCGGTTTCAGTAACTTACTGAAGTAAGGTCAGAGTTAATCCTTTGACCAACTCTTGGCTCCTGACACAGCAGGAGAGGGCAGTTGGGAGGCACCCGGCCTGCAAGGGAGGGCAGTTGGAGGTGATCATCCCTGCAGGAGAGGGCAGTTAAGGGTGACCAGGCCGGCAGAGGAGGGAAGTTGGGGGCAAACAGGCTGACAGGAGAGAAGTTAGGCATCAATCAGGCTGGCAGGGGAGTGGTTAGGGGGTAATCAGGCTTGCAGGCAGAAGCAGTTAGGGGCAATCAGGAAGGCAGGCAGGCAAGCAGTTGGGAGCCAGCAGTCCTGTATTGTGAGAGGGATGTCTGACTGCCCATTTAGGCCCGATCCTGGTGGGTTCGGGCCTAAACGGGCAGTCGGACATCCCTCCAGGAGTCCCAGATTGGAGAGGGTACAGGCTGGGCTGAGGGACAACCCCCCGCCATGCACGAATTTCGTGCACCGGGCTTCTAGTTATTAATATACTAGAGGCCCAATGCATGAAGATTCGTGCAAGAATAGGCCTTCCTTCCCCTGGCTGCCAGCACCACCTTAGCTTCGGCCCAGAGCCGCCTTTCGGCCTTCCCACACTACCCAGAAGCCCGGAGCTAGGGCAGTGTGGAATTCCTGTGCTGTCGCCATGGTGACAACACAAGAGTCCCGCCCACCCCTGGCCGCTAGGCGCCTGAGTATGCAAATTAACCTGCCATCTTTGTTGGGATAATTTGAATACTCACTCCTGTTTGGCTGGTGGGTGTCACGAAGGTATGGTCAATTTGCATCTTTCTCTTTTATTAGTGTATATTTTAATTAATTATTTTGAATATCTTGAGATTGTGGGCATGATAGATATCAATTCTTGTGAAAGACTCTTTCCTTTGGAAAATAAGCAGAAACATCCCTTTCCTGTATGTTTTACAAAAGAAAATGTAAAGTCCATCCATTTAAAAAACATGTAAGAGTCATTCTATATCTTAATGCAAAAGTTGCAAACTGAAATATTAAGTATTCTGCTAAGTAATGTAAATTAGGTTGTTTTTAGACTGCACACTTAAAGAATTAGCCCCTTAGAATTTTTAAATCATTTCAGAATTTTACTATTTTGCTAGTGTTCAGGGTCTATCTCAGATATTATTTAAATTTGAATAATCCTGTGTTTGAGAATGTGTTATGATAATTATGTGGGGTTGGGGTGTCCTATGAAAGAATTTCATGTGAATGTCAATCATTTCCAGATAGGGATAAGTTGTTTTTAACTTGAGTAGGTAAGAAGTCATTGGACATAAAATTGTCTCTCCTTTGTTATGTGTGAGTCTTGGAGGATCATAGGATTCTCACATTATGTATAGAAATTGGAAACCACTTGTTTTTGACATGTAAGTATTTTTCAGAACTGAGACCCATTAAAATGAAGCTTTGGTAAAGTTTGGCAGTTTTGGGGGAGGGATTTGGAAAAGAACTAAATGTATATAAGATAGGAATAAGAGAAAACATCTTAAAGAATTCTGGGGCCTCTGGATCAGCAAAGAATAATGACATAGAGATTAAGCCGACTCAGCAAATGACGAATTTTTAAAACATGGAAGAACAAATCTGCGGATTTAAAAAGTGTTACAAAAATTCTAAATGTATTTTAAATTTTCATAGGACGATTGTCCTGTGGACAGCAAGCAACCAGACCTGTTTTCCATTTTACACCTTTATCTTCTAAGATAGTTTTCATGGGACTTATTTTTGTTCGTCTTAGAAGTAAATGGTAAAATATAATTTTCTTTAAATAAACTTGCATTATAGAAAACTTTCACAGAACTAATCTATCCCCTGAAGTAGGTCTTAGGCATCTGAAGGAATCTGTGAGCACAGACATTGCTGTTTACCCGTTTACTACATTTAACTCATATCCTTATGTTCTGTCATATTTTTCCTCAACTTTCATTCTTTATCAAATCTGCATCAAAACACTCAGGCGTAACCATTTTTTCAATTCGTTATTTTCTCATGAAGGCTCCTGTGTCACGTAAAACTTAAATAAATGTGCGCACTTCTCTTTTACTAATCAGTTTTTTTGTTACAGAGACCCAGTTGAATACCTATAAAGGCAGAGGAAAAGGTATTTTTCCTCCCCTACACCTGTCTACATTCCACCCGTGCATTGTAGAACTTAAACACTTCTGTTCCTTTGAAACGCATCAAAAAGTACTTGTTCAATTTCTTCTAAACCTTATAGACAGCTAACTCAACAGAATAATAAACATTTCATTTTTATCTAGTGTGGTGTATGTGCCAAGATATGTGCTATTGTTTTGTTAGGTATTATCTTGAATAATTTGTAGACAAAATTAGGGTAGATTTCACATGCTCAAAGATAAGCACTGACAACTATGAGCTGTTGCCAATTGTCACAGGGGAAATAATGAAAAGAGGGAAAATTTGGTCCCAGTTCTGCCTGATTGCAGAGCCTGTACTCTTAAAAATTGTTCCGTGCTGTACCTCTCCTCAGTCTCCTGACATCATTAGAAACTAACATCTACAACACACACAGCTTTTAAACTAAACTACCAAAAATAGGCTTTCTGGATGAGAAGCAAGTTGCTGCAACATCAAGGTCCCCTTTTCCTGAGTCGCTCCTGGTAGCGTCCCCATCTGTGCCTCCTCTCTGACCTGGCTTTTTGTCATGAGCTCATGTAACTAACTCATTTTCAGCTTCTCGTTTTCCTCAGTCTTTCATTACTGCCTCCCAGGTACCACACTCACTGAATGGAATACCTGCGTTATGATATTATATCTACACTCCCAAACTCTTCATTTTGGGACGGGGTTGGGATGCAACAGCCTAGTTGTTAAGCTATCTGATTACTCCCCCATTCCTTTTTTTTCTTTATTGATTAAGGTATTACATGTGTCCTTATCCCCCCATTGCCCCCTCACCACCCCCTCACTCATGCCCTCACCCCTTGGTGTCTGTGTCCATTGGTTAGGCTTATTTACATGCATACAAGTCTTTTGGTTGATCTCTCCCCCTTACCCCCACCCTCCCCTACCTTCCCTCTGAGGTTTGACAGTCTAATGGATGCTTCTCTGTCTCTGGATCTGTTTTTGTTGGAGTGTACATTTCTGCTAAGGAGTAATTTTTACAGCTATGTTTTGCACATTTAGTTCTTTCCTACTATGTTCCCCTTGCCTCTCCTTAGAGTGTATTTTATTCATCCCAGGACATAACAGTCAAGGAATCCCAACATTCTTTTATTAGTTTAAGTTCCTGCTATCACAATTTCCAAGTTACCATGCAAGGCTTTTCTGTGTTATGAAGTGAAAGTTTTATTTTATGGGTATGGGGATTGGTGGAACATGATAACCTGAACAATGAAAAATGTTCCATTTGCTCTAAAATTCCATTTCCCCCCTCTTTTCCTGAGTTGTATTTTTCTAGAGTTAATTCCTTTGTACTTAAAAAAAAATGTTATGCTAAGCAAAATAAGCCAGTCAGAGAAAGATAAATATCATATGATCTCACTCATTTGTGGAATATAATGAACAACATAAACTGATGAACAAAAACAGATCCAGAGACAGAGACACATCAAACTGACTGTCAAACCTCAGAGGGAAGGTAGGGGAGGGTGGGGGTAAGGGGAAGAGATCAACCAAAGGACTTGTGTGCATGCATATAAGCCTAACCAATGGACACAGACACCAGGGGGGTAAGGGCATGAGTGGGGGGTGGGGGGACAATGGAGGGATAAGGACACATATGTAATATCTTAATCAATAAGGAAAAATAAATAAATAAGAGCTTTTCTTAAAAAAAAGTTAAACATCAACTGTCTCAAAACAAAACAACAAAAAACAAACAAACAAAAAAATACTATGTCAAACCCACGTGCTAGACCCAACATCATCTACTGATGAGGATCCTTAAATATCAAACAGTAATTTATTTTCAGAGAAAAGAATCAAAATTTCAGTCATATGCATTCCAGAGATTTGTTATTTTGTTGGAACTACTCTAGGCTCTGAAACTGTGAGGCAGTCTTGCCTGTCATTGTCTTGCAGATGCAAAAATTAAAAACTTGGCACTCAGGGGAGAAAAGAATAGCAATGATAACAACCACAGCAGCAAGAAAACCCTGTTCCTTAGCTGACTTCCTAATTTGCACTCCCAGTTCCCAACTGTCCATCAGCCAAAATCTCAGTAGCTATATTTTTGCACTGTCAGAAAATAATTTGAAATATTTTCTGCCAGCATGGACACGGGGCTCTCGCTCTTATAAGCCTACAATTTACATCTTTTAAGATTAAAATACATGACCGATTGCAGCAGGAGAAGTAATGTGAACTTCACAACTTCACAGTAGTCTGCAAACTGCTGCCCAGAGACTAGAAAAGGGGGTAAAAGGATCAATCACTATTCATTTGATTTTAAGATTTTGCTATGTCAGGGAAAAATAGTGTGTTCAGGGGAGAGGACATTCAATCTGCTCCTGGCCCGCATACTGGTTGCATAAGCTGTGATTTGCTATCTGGATAAAGAAATATTTGGAAGTCACAGTTGGAGTTAGATATTTGGCAGGTTTTGAGACGCAAATTCAATATATTAGAAGATTTACTCCAGCCTTTACTTATAAAATATTGTCCCTGACTATAATTGTGCAATGTGCTTTTTTTTGGGTGGTGGCGGGGGGGGGGGGCGCGATGTGGGTGAGAGGTGATTGTAGGAACATTCACACCTCAATATATTCCTGCTTATACCTTTATTTTTGTAGTTTTTAGTCAAATCCTATACCATTTATAGATAAATGTTGAGAAACATGGTAGAGATTCATAGCTTAAAGGATTTTTATGAGCGTTGTTTATTTTCTAGATAAGAAAATAGGTGTAGGGAGGCACAGCTAGTTAGTGGAAATGTTGGAAAAGGATCCAATTTTTCTCATTTGAATTCATTCATTAGCAACTTGAGGCAGCAGGTAATAGTTGAGAACTCAATAGCTTTATATGCACTCTTGCATTCTATATGTTATCATTTACACAGTTTGAAGTTAGTAGCTATATTTTCAAAAGTGAAATATTTACATTTTTAAAAAAATCAAATAACCTCATAGAGGCTCTTCATCATGGAAAGATTCATAAGCTGTTTTTGTGTTATTTGGTTGCTCTGACTCAATTTCCTCACCTTTCAATCCTGATAATTGCAGTATCTACCTCACAGTGTGGTTTTTTTTGTTTTGTTTTGTTTTGTTTTGTTTTGAGAGATACTTGAATGAAGATGTGGAACAATACCTAGACACATGGTGAGTGCTATGTATGTGTTTATTATCATTAGAGCCTTGCTGTTCTGGGGGGAAAAAAGTTAAAGCTTATCCAGTTGAAACATGACTTTATTCTTTATTATTGAAACATAAAACCAAGTGAGTTTTCTCTCTGAATAAGACAACTACTCTTGTCTCATTTGGGAAGCAAAGCATCTTAAAGTGCAATTAACTCTTTAGATGGTGGCTTATATAACACAGAACAGCTTCAGCTGATTCATTTCACAGACGGAGGCAGAATAATGAAATAGAGAAGGCACATGTCTGACTTTCGGTCTCTTCATCAAGGAGTCTATTTTTCCTGGTCCTATCATTTTATATGAGTTCTTTTTAGTTGTCTTTTTTATTGGGGGGGAGGGGAGAAGGGCAAGAAACATGTTGAAAAAAATCATCATTGAATTCACTGAATTATATATGGCAGATATTTTCATGGAATATTGGCAACCTGAAAGCAATACTCAAATAATTTCTCAGCATGGTATAATCTATGCCTGCACACATTTTGCATAAGTTATTGCCTTCTACCAAGGAATGAAAATGAGAATTGTTTAAAATGGGATATGCTTGATAGTGAATCAAATTCCCCTAGTATGTAAATTATTTCCTGGGAGTGAATAAGGCACTTTGGGAGCAATTTAATAAATGATACCCTGGAGGTCTGAAGGGATTAATGAACCTGATTATCCTTCTCCTGCAGAAGGAGAAAACTGTCACTCTGCAGTGAGTCTAAAATGAGCTCTCCATAGCGTCACTTTAAGGAATTTTGTGGGGAGAAAGGATATAAATATAGGTGCCCCATTTAATACTTCTTGGGGTGGAGCTACTTTACACGATTCCTTTCTTTCTCAGTATGGTGTCATTAGGAAAGGAGCATACGTCTTATTGGGACAGAGTGTGAACTGGTTCTGTTAAAAAAACACACACAACAACAACAACAACACATACCCGTTATAGTGCTGTGGAGCCTGGCCCAAGGTGAATGTCATAGTCTTTCTCTCCCAAATGCAGATGCTTGAGGTTGTGCCTCATTTCCTCTGCAGTTCTTCACAGTATCTATATATATATATATAAAAGCCTAAGCGACCGTTGCAATCGAAACAACTGAATGGATGACCAAACAGGTTGCGTGGGGCAACCAGGCCAGCAGGGGAGGCTAGTGAGGAACGACCAAATGAATGAACAAGCATGCTGCGTGGAGCAACCCGGCTGGCAGGGGGGGCAGTTGTGGGTGACCAGGCCAATAGAGGGGTGCAATGAGGGGAGACCAGGCCAGCAGAGGGGGGCAGTGAGGGGCAACCAGGCTGGTGGGGGGCAGTTGGGAGTGACCAGGCTGGCAGGGGGGGCAGTAAGGGGCGACCAGGCTGGAGGGGGGGGTCAGTTAGGGGTAACCAGGCCAGTGGGGGGGCAGTTGAGGGTGACCAAGCTGGCGGGGGGCGGGGCAGTTAGAGGCAATCAGGCAGGCAGGCAGGTGAGCACTTAGGAATCAGTGGTCCCAGATTGTGAGAGGGATGCCCGACTGCTGGTTTAGGCCTGATTCCCAGGATCAGGCCTAAACCAGCAGTTGGACATACTCCAAAGGGTCCTGGATTGGAGAGGGTGCAGGCTGGGCTGAGGGACACCACCCCCCGTGCACAAATTTTGTGCACCAGGCCTCTAGTTTTATCATAAAGCATGTCTATGGTATGGGCTTAGTGCTCTTTCCCCAAGCACAAACACATATCTATAATAATAAAAGGGTAATATGCTAATTAGACCAGACGTCATTCTGGACATCCTTCCTGACGAAGCCGGGGCCAGAGGAGGGAAGCAGCCCGGGTCCCAGGTGCCTGCCGGCGGCCAGAGGAGGGAAACCCGGTTCCGGGTGATGGAGGGAAGCCGGTGCCAGCAGCCGGGGAAAGGAAGGCCTACTCTTGCACGAATTTTCGTGCATCCGGCCTCTAGTATATATATATATGTCTCAATAGAGACATAGTCTCTTATCCTTTGGTTCAAAATAACTTACAAGGTTGATATTGATGTGTGACAAATTGCCATAAACATAGAGGCTTAAAATAACAAAAAAAAAAAATGTGTCATCTCATTATCTTAGTCAGTCCAAGTTGCTTTAACAAGAATAACCTAAACTGAGTGGCTTAAACAATAAATGTTTATTTCTCACACAATTTTAGGGGCTGGGAAATCTAAGGTCAATGTGCGGGCCAAGTTGGTTCCTGGCAAGGGTCTTCCTCCTGTTTGCAGATAGATGCTAGCTTGCTGACTGCTCACATGGTAGAAAGAAAGAGAGAGAAAGGAAGACGAATGGAGCTAGCGTCTCTCCATCCCCTTATGAGTTCACTAACCCCATCAGAAGCCTTAGTGTTCATGCCCTCATCTAAACCTAATTGCTTCCCCAAGGGCACACCTCTTAATACCATAGCGTTTCAACATATGAATTTTGAGGGACACAAAGCTACAGTCCATAACACTCACTGGTTCCACGGGTCAGGATTTGGGCATGGATTTGCTAGGTCCTCTGCTCAACATCTCAAAAGCTGTGATCAAAAGCTTCAGGGCACATTTGAAAACGGCTAGCTGTTCAATTTTATTAGACATGATTATAGGGATAAGGGAGTCCTACAAATATATGATAATTTTATGTGCTTAAAAAATGGTACTTCCTTCAGGTAGACATATTACAAAAGGGAGTTCCTCCCTTGGCTTACCAGGATACAAAGCAACTGGAGGTTCATTTAAGACCCTGTTTATCCTGATGTTTGGGGATGTCCAGAAAAGTCAGCCACAGGTTTATCCAAATTCCTCTCTCCAGAGCTTCTGATCTCAGGCACAAGGGAGATGAAGGAATTCGGGGATGAAGTTAAAGGGAATCAAGTGAGTTAACAGCTGATGATATTCTGATAAGAAACCGTTTGTAGCAGGATGCCAACGCTAATACTAATGGGAGATAGTACAAAACTATACAATACATATCTGGATATAAGAGGAAATAGACCTAAACCTGCTTCTCAATGAGGGTCATAGGATGGGTCAGCCTCCTTATCAAAAACCTTGAGCCACCTTAACACAGAAGAGTAGATTAGAAAAAGCAGTAATTTGCATAAGGTAACCTAATAGGCCAGAATCTCCCTTACAGAGTCCTTAAAGGGCCCACTTTAAATTTTCTGAGTTTAAGGGGCATGGACATGACCTTGTGAATCATCAAGGTATGTACATACATGTAAAGGGAACTTGCGGCCAGAATAAGAGTATATTGGGGGGAGAAAAGAAAAGGGATTGACAAGGCTGATGATGTCAGCTTGGATATATGACCGGGATTAACCCTGAGATACTGTCTCCATCCCACCACTTCCCCGGCCTCCAACATGAAGCAAAATAACTCCCTTGAATTTAGACTTAATCCTGATGAAAGGACAGATGGGAAATTTCAAGTTGGGTTTTTCAGAAAGGGTTTAATTTCATGGCAGAAACCAAAATAACAAAATACAATATGAGAGGAGAAAACAAACCTTAATGGAACAGAACTGCAATGAATTTACTCAACTCCCATGAAAGTTGAAAGCTCCAAATAGAAACTGACTTCATTGTGTAAAAGAAAATGCTCAATAATATAGGTTTTACAGACATGTGTTTTGTAACAAAAGATTTTAGGACTAGCAAGAGAGTTGTATTTTATTCTGAATTTGGTAATATCACTGAATGGATTTAAGCAGAATGGTAACATGATCAGATTTCTATTTGAAAAGATGAGTCTGGCTGCGGTACAAAAGATGTGCTGGAGGATATTTGCATTGCAGACAAAAACCTCGGTCAATGGGTTGATGTTAATGCTTTGATTTCAGATGATTCAGAACAAGAATCAAAGTAAGATAATATCCATTTGTTATCTTATAAATAAACAATTAGTTATGGGGCTGAAAGAGAGGGGATAGTCAGGAAGGAAGATCTTCAGTTTTCTGTCATATCAGTTAGGTTGAAAAATAATGCTATTTGTTAAAATACAGAGTTTAGGCTTGAACAAGAAGTTGAGATAAGAAGGTTGCATATGAGTATTTGTGAGCTATGAAACTCAGGAAGATAAACATGTCTGGAGCACCAGAGAGAAATCTGGAGGGGAGATTGTGAGTTGTACCATCAGCATAGTGGTGGCAGTTGAAGACATGGGATGAGATGACTCACACAGTATAGAGAGGGAGGAAAAGAAAGTCCAAAATGAGAAACGGCCATAGAGCTCTCTATTGCCTGGTCCACAATACAGCAACTGCCTGACCTCTGAGTGAAGACATCCTTGATCTTCTAACCATTAGCCAACCCCCTGGCTAACCACATCTCATGAATGAGCCCCGCACAGATCAGCAAGTTGGCTCAGACTAGACTAAAGGAACTGTCTCGCCAACACAGAAAATTGTGAGCTAAATAAAGGTGTTATTTTAAGCCTCTAAGGTTTTAAATGGTTGGTGCAGATATAGAAATCCAATTCAAGAGAACAATCTCATATTTTGATTATATGCTCCATCTGAATTACCTAAATGATAAAGGTGCTAAGACAAACAGAGAGAGTAAAGACAATGACAAATTTGCTTAGGCTACATTAATTGAAATACACTGTCCAAACTCAAACTTCCTTATTTTCTTTTCTGCTCAATTGCAAATAGCAATTGTGTTTGCCTGGTACAGTCCTCAGTGCAGCTACCTTAAATATGCATATATCATCAGCCATGGAACCTGTATCACAGTATTTTGGGGAAGGGCAAATCCTATATAATAAAAGGGTAATATGTAAATCGACCTAACAGAGGAACAAGCAGTCATATGACACACACTGACCACCAGGGGGCAGATGCTCAATGCTGGAGCTGCCCCCAGCCCACATGTCCTGATTGCCTGATCAGGGCCTGCAGGCCAACCTCTTGGTCCCTTTCCCCGGCGGGCAGGCTCCAATCACCCGCTAGCGAACAGGGAACCAGGGGTGGGTGGCAGTGGGGGGTGGGGCCAGCGAGTGGGAGGAATGGCCAATCTCTCAGTCCCTCCCTGTGGCCAGCAGGCTCCGATCGCCCAATGGTGAATGCGGAACTGGGGGTGAGTGGCAGCGGATGTGGGTGGCGCCAGGCCAAGGACCCCACCCTGGTCACCCCACACACAGAGGGCAACCAGTGGCAGGGGCCGAGGCCGGTAAGCAGGTAGGATGGCCAACCTTTTGGTTCCTCCCCCCCAGCCAGCAGGCTCTGATCACCCAATGGTGAGTGGGGAGCCGGGGGTGGGTGGAGGTGGGGAGTGGGGCTGGCTGCAGGCAGCTGGGGTAGATGCCACTGATCGCAGGCCAGGCCTAGGGACCTTATCGTTGCATGAATTTCATGCACCTGGCCTCTAGTACCAAATAATTAGCAAATAGAACAAAGCAGTTCATAACTAAATGCTTCATTGGTGGCCTGTGACATAACTATTACCAGAGCTCAATGAAAAATAAAATAATTAACTAGAGGCGGCATCAAATAAGATTTTAAAATAAACTGAGACTTGTGTTTAAACTTAAAAGATTAGAGAGAAGGCATATTTAAATTCAGTTTCTTAAAAGTTTTATTTATTCACCAAGCTTGTAACAATAATGGGTAATTTGTGTGGAGTACTTATCAAGTGCACAAAACTTTGATAGTTTTATATCCAATCATCTCACATTTAACTTGACAACAATCCCATTATATACTAGTATGTGTCTGCATATTTCCATTTTATAGATAAGGAAACTCACAGAACAAAAAGGCTCAGTGGTTTGCCTAAGGTTTCACAGCTCAGAAAGAGCAGAGTCAGTCATTACCCTCATTCAATCAGACCCCGGATCCTGGGTGATGAACCAGTAAAACACTGCCTTAGTGCAAAAACTGTGCAAAACACTGCACTAGGCTTAGAGGAAGAGACTGAGGGAAATATTCCCCAAAGATATTCTAAGGACTGCCATAGAGTGAGAAGGGCTGATATGGAATAAACAAAGTACAACTGGAGATAGTGTTTGATGAATTTTGAAATGTATGCACAAATCAAATACTGAGGGACCATGAGATTGAGTTTGGCTGATGAGATTGGGAAAACTTCATGGAGGAGGTAATAATTAATTTTGATTTTGAAGGAGGGGTACAATTTAGAGCATCTTTATCACTCTGACACTTTAGGAGAAACAGATGATGTTTTATTGCTTTGGGTGGAAGCAAAAACTCTAGGGGGATTAGAGAGGAATTATTTTTTTCTCCTAGTCACAAGGCAAAGCACCCTCTGGTACCAAAAAAGAAAACTCAGGTGCATGCTCTTTGAGATTCCCGTGGATATCTTTGGCTAGGAGAGCACTTCGTTTCACACATGCTGAAATACATTGAAGCATACATCACATACAGCATTCTTTTAATTGCATATTCTTTCAATGGTGTCAGAGAATTAATGAAATTAAAGTTGTATAGGTGCAGGTATGTGCTTCAATGTAGAAGAAATTAGAGTAATATTACTTTAAGCCGAGGAAATCACTAGAAAATCACCCACCCCACCCCCCCAATCCATTTTTAAAGCAATCTGCTAAATCATACATATATACATATATTCTTTTCCCTGTAGTCCAGACCTGGGTTCCTTATCTTAGAATCATGTAAGAGAGCAAGTCCTGAAATCACTCTCAAACTAGAAATCCCTGCCCCCACCGGGTCCCTCCTTCCAGTTAAAGCTTCAGTGGCACAATACATTTCCGTAACCAGCCTACCTGATCTGTCTCCCATGAAACTTTCAGGGCCTTTTGGGTCATCTACTTTATGTGTCACTGGCCTCCCTCACATTCCAAAGTGCACCACAGCAGACGCATGATTGACATCTCTGACAGAATGCCTCATGCTCAGTGATGCTCTTCCATTGGGACACAGATGGACATGTAGGTGAGGGTAGCAGAGGTCAAAACAAAATATAAGCCTGATACGATAAAGGGATAAAACTAAATCTTGAAAAGTTGTGAATTCCATGCTGTAAGAAATGAACTTAACCAAATATTTGGAATTATTTAAATGTGGTGTCAGTACCCTGATATTATAATATCTGAGTTGTGTCACTGGCATGTAAAAAAATTCAAGAGGGTGAGGAAACAAAGAACATAAAATCAATTTATAATATTGTAATGATACAATATATCATTGTAAAGAACATAAAATGTAAATGTCCAGAAATGGGCAGTTGAAGTGGTAATTAATGAAGATGGTAGATGAGAGAAATGCTGCAGAGATCGCATAAGTTGAAAATGATGCCATAATTATAAGGTGGGTCATAGCAGAGGATGACTTTAAAATTTTCAGACTGAGAAGCTAATGAGTTTAATTCAATCAAGAAAACATTATTCAAGTATCTCAAGTGTTCTTGTCTCAGAAAGAGGCATGGCCACATACAATAGGGTGGTGAAGGCCTGGGGTGGGGGGCAGGGTGGGCTAGAAGAGGTCAATGAGGGGGGAAAGGGGACATATGTAATACTTTCAACAATAAAGATTTTAAAAAGTAGAGGCAATTGGATCTAGAAATGAAAGCCTCAATCCCTCCTGTTAGATAGCTGCCTGGAACTTAGACTCAATGACTGAAGTCCTAGCTGCCTCCATGAACCAAGATATGATCATGGGTTGGAAGCTGCCTTGGTTAGCTCAGGCTCCTATAAGAAACTACTGAAGCCTGGGTGGCTTGTAAACAACAAAAATTTATTTCTCACAGTTCTGGAAGCTGGAAGTCCAAAATTGGGGTGCCAGTATGGCGGGGTTCCAGTGAGAAATCTCTTCTGATTTGCAAATTGCCATGTTTTTCTCTCTTTGTTTTGTTTTCAAATGGAAAACATTTGGATATATTTCTAATGGAAAGTAAGCATTGATAAAAAGAAGAAAGCTAAAAATACAGAGAGAAGAGGGAATTTGGATGGAATCAATTCTCCCAAGATCCTGAACACTAGATATCTGAAGTGACATATTTTGTAATTCTAAACTTGCTGATAGAAGAAAAGACAAATGTTTATATATATATATATATATACACACATACACATTCAGGCTCAATTCTTGGTCCCAATTTGCACTGGCTTTTTGAAAATTACAGTGGGAATGTTCAGGCTGACTTTTATCTGGAATGATTTCTTCCTCGCAGTTCCTGAAGGATCCGAAAGGTGACTGGCTCCCTTTTTTGATGCTGAGTTAATATTTCCAGAGTGTCTCTTGTGAGGCAAAGATGTTATTTGGACTAAAGCTAAAGTCTCAGCATGGGATTGATAATTCCCCAATTTTGAAAAGATAAATGTGAAAGCTTTGGGTATAATATTTAACATATCTGAAATGATAATGTCAAAGGATGAAAAAGGAATGGAAGGGAGTTATATAAAGTGCCCCCTATTTGTAAGATTTTTAAATCAGTTTTAAGATATCGAAATAGGAATTTTATATTCACAGAAAGTGAAGTTGAGAAGTTAAGTAACTTGCCCTGGGGACAGAGCTATACAAGTCCATTCTCTCTGATTCCAAAGTCCATGCTCTTTCAGGCATGTCTCACTAACTCCTTAAAACTGGCCCCACTGAAAACTGTTTACCAAGATGCTTGTTTCAGTGTTGTGTTCTCGTCATCACATAACTTCTCATGTAGAATAAGGCAATCACTTACATTATTAAGGGTACTTTTGTTACTTTGATGTAAGGAAATTGAACTGTGCAATCAAATGATTCTATGACTTAAAAAAAATCAATGAAACTTCTCCAAATAGGTTTAATTTAACACATTAACCCCACAAAATTAATTCTTGCCCAAAATTACACTTATATTCTGTTTCTTGAGGAAGTCCTCACATAACAAATACTGAAAAAATATATTCTCTGGTCTTTATAATCATTCTGCTTTTGTCTGTAGGCTACACACCACTTAGCTGATGGACCGGGGTAGTACTACCCTGTTATGTATTAATGCTTTTAAGGCAACTATTTTGTGAATTACCTTGTTTCAGTATTTAGCAAATTCTTTGGCTTCTAAAAGTAAGGCTTAGTGATTGAAATAAATGACTAAAAAGAAAACTTCTAGGCAAGTAAATATATGAGAATAAATGTTAAGCTTTGATGGAAAGTTTTATTTGATGTCAAAAAATCAAAGTAGTTTATATCATGGTACTATAGTTCACATCTTTAAAAATCAGGTGTAATATTTGATCAAAAGGAACTAAACCATCTATTTGTTTATGAGGTGGCCTCAAGTTTAAGAAAATGTCTTTAAATTGAAATAAGTCACTGGTCTCTACCCATCTGGCCAGCCTATATTGACACTGAAACTAAAATATATACTAAGGAAAGGATTTTTCCTGGAAGTCTATTTTAATTAAAAGAGTAATAGTATATATCTAAATGATAAATGTCTAACTATTATCTACTATATTTACTATTATAGCATCTACTGTACTTACTATTATTTACAACTATAGCTTTCGAAAAATATGGGAGATGAGTGGTGAAATCTCAAGAAATACTATTTATTACAATTCTGATACATACATACCAAACAATATTTGAAAAGCATTATCTTTTGGTGCATCTTTTTTCTTCTACAAAAATAAGTATGCTTTTGAAAATTATGAAATGTAATATTATAGAAATAATTTGGTATTATATATTTGTTGTTATATCCAAAAAAGATGTTTTATTTCTTCTACAAATGTCACATTTTGAAATGAAAGGGGCTAGAAATATATAAATTTTGATTAGAATGTAGATAAACACTCTATGGTATAATGAAGCGGATGATTAATTGAAGTGAGGATGATATTGCCTGTTTTTCTGGAAGTTTCAGGATTTCTATTTGGAAGGTCAATCTGTCCTCACACATCAGTTCAGACTATAATAGAGATGCAGTTTTAATTAACTTGATTTTGATCTGACCAACTCTGCCATAGAGTATCAACGATGTAATTGCAGAAGTAAAATATAAAACAAATCATTGTAAATTGATAAAGCTTGAAGAAAATCATAATTTTAAATAGGAAATTCCAATTTCAAATTATTGTATGTAAGCAATGCAAGTGCACTTATTTAAGAATAATACAGATGAGAGTTTAAAATAAAATGAGGAAATTGGTCTATAACAGTGGTTGGCAAACCGCGACTTGCAAGCCACATGCTGCTCTTTGGCCCCTTGAGTGTGGCTCTTCCACAAAATACCACGGCCTGGGTGAGTCTATTTTGAAGAAATGGCGTTAGAAGTTTAAGTTTAAAAAATTTGGCTCTCAAAAGAAATTTCAATTGTTGTACTGTTGATATTTGGCTCTGTTGACTAATGAGTTTGCCGACCACTGGTCTATAACATCTGAGATATCTCCTCTCATCCCATTGTCCTGACATGATGCCAAAATCCTCTCTAATTCAACCTTTTTAAAGTTTGTGTTAGCTTTGATTTACTTGAAACATTTGCTCCTACTGGCGCATATACAGGGGATGTCTTAGAAAGGTACTCTTAGCCTTAGTCGAGCCAGGGAGCCCTGGCCAATGTCTTACAATGCCTTGACTTCAACCTCATGAGAGACCATGAGTCAGGACCACTTCGCTCAATCACTTCTAATCCACACAAACTTTTAGATAATAAACGTTGGTTGTGTAAGCTGTAAAAATTCAAGTACTTTCTTACAATGTGATAGGTACATTATTATTAGTCCTCTGACACCTTGCTTTGGTGCCAAAACCAAACGGAAATACTCTAGACAGCAATCTCGAAACATGAGCATTTTTACCATGCGACATCCTGATATCTTGAAACCCACAGGACACATAGGGGAGAGGCTTTACAGTGAGCCTTAGCAGCAAGATGCCTGTGATGCTTACTGTTGTGTCAACTTGACTGACCTAAGGGTTTCCCAGATAGCTCAACTTGTTTTCTGGGCCTGTCTGCCTGGGTGCTTCTGGACTAAATTAGCATCTCATTCAGCGGACTGAGTGAAGACCTCCATCCTCACCAATGCAGGCAGACATCATCCACTCTGTTGGGGGCCTGAATGAAACAAAGGGTGAAAGAGGGGGTGAGTTCTTTGTCTCCCCTGGATCTGGGAAGTCCCTTTTCTCCTGCATTAACCTCAAACAACATCAGAACTCCTTGTTCTCAAGCCTTTGAACTCTGTGACTTCTAACAGCAGCCCCCTGGTTCTCTGGCCTTTGACCTTGGAATGGGGGTTACGTCTTTGACTCCCTGATAGGCCATCAGACCCAGACTGACTTATATCATTGGCTTTCCTGGTTCCCCAGCTTACATATGGCAGATTGTGTGAGCCAATTCCTATAACAAATATATTCATTTTCTTCTCCCTCTCCCTCCCTCCCATTGGATCTGTTTCTCTGGGGAACCCTAATGCAATGCCTAAGCTTATGACATTGTTCTCCATTTGTTCTCCTTTGATTAGTATAGACCTTTTATAAGGTAAGTAGAATATATATATATATATATATACATATACATATACATATATATATATATATATATATATATATATATATATATATATATATGGCTAATATTCAAAGTGTCCCCTCAGGAGTTTGACCAGAAGACCGAGAGTTTACTCACTTGCTATGATGTGCATTGGCCACCAGGGGGTGGCATGGAATGAAGGAAGGCCCCAGCTGGCAGCCAGAAGCCCTGATCGGCCCTGATCACTGGCCAGACCTAGGGACCGTACCCATGCACGAATTTTGTGCACCAGGGCTCTAGTATCTTATAAGGTAGTCAGTAGGGTATCTATTAAAATATACTGACTAATACATATATTTTCTATGCTTGTATTTTTAGCTCCTAAAAACAATAAAATGAGGGAATTGATAGACTGTGTAAAATGAAAGTATCCTTTATACTGAATTTGTACCATAAGTATTCATTATACTGAAGACAATCATTATTAATGAATTAAGTTTACTTGTAAGCCTGTGTGAGAAGGCAACATAATAGTTTCCTTTAAATAGCCAAGGCTGGAAGGAATAGAGATAATGCAGACTCTGATGGGGTAAATTAAGAGCTGGTTTCCTATGCGCTTCGCTTTTCTATCATTAGCCTACAAGTTATACATTTTTTGTGGGATTTTTTCCCCAAATAATAATAATTCGTAGTTTGTGCTTTGAGGCTCTGCTTTCAGAAGTATGTTAAATATGTGATCCTTGAATAGTGGGAATAAAGTAGTTAATTGCATTATTGAAATTTCACATACATCTATCACAAAATTAGGAAAGCTTTTTGTTTGTTATGCTGTTGTTTTTTAGTGGTATTTTAAAACTTTTTTTTTAAATTGGCTTCAGATTAAATAAAAGTCTTAGTTTTTCTCTCCTCCCACTCCCCCATGTTTCTTTGTTATTATCCTGTGGCAAAATAAATGTGCAATATTTCAGGAAATCAAGTTGGGCCGCATGATTGTGCTGGTGCAGTGTCTGGAGGTTTAGCATAGAGCACCCCATATGTCTTTTATATGCTTTTTGTTCTTAGCGCACTGGGATAAATTGTATACTTCCAAGAGTGCGATGTAGTTCCCATTACTTTGGAAGCCTATGTGGGTTTGGCAGGTGAGGGTGGAGGGTTGCACTAAGAAATAATTGAGGACAACCTGATTTTCAAGTTGTGCTATTGTGTTTTTTTATCCCTTTCAATTGTTTTCTAGCAAACACATAATGTACTTATTATAACACTATAATATATTTCATAATATGTGAAAGTAAGTCCATGCATTTAAAAAAAATTGGACCTAAATAATTTTCATTATTGAAAACTAACATTTTATTTTCACTATAATTTTTGTTAAACAGGCCTAAAAGTTAACACTAAAGCAAGACAAAATATGCTATTAACTATAATACTTATTTAAACCTTTATATTTACCATATATATGAATCAAATACTGTAATATTATTTAAGTACAGATATTCCTTTAAAAATTGACTTTGTAATCTCTGTGATTATCTTTATATACAAAAGCCTCAGTGACCGTTACGACCAGTTGACCAGTTGCTATGATGCGCACTGACTACCAGGGGGCAGATGCTCAATGCAGGAGCTGTCCCCTGGTGGTCAGTGTGCTCCCACAGCCAACCTCCCATGTCTGGCCAACTTCCCACAGTCCTCTCCCCTGCTGGCCAGCCCCGATCGGCCCTGATGGGGACTGGGTGAGACAGCCCCAATTGGCCCCATTCCCAGGCCAGGCCAAGGGACTCCACCCATGCACAAATTTGTGCACCAGGCCTCTAGTTTATAATAATATGTGTTTTAATATGTTTTTGTTAAATGACCAAAATTATTTCATAATATGAAAGCAATTAATTTCAATTTTTCTTCTTCTTTAATATGGCATTAAAGGTGCATTATCCTGAAAAGGTTTATGGATAAATGAACTCAGAACCTTCTCTTGCCTAGAAATGGCATCAAACACCCAGGTATTTAAATGCTGTGTGTGGACTATGTATGGTCTTTGCTACACTGTTTCAGATGTTTGATCTTGTACACATTGAGTTAGACCCACACAAGTTTCAAGATTAAGTTGATCTTCTATCTTTACTTCTCTATATTACCGATGCTTCTTGTCCCTGAAAGAATTATTGCAAATGACTAATATTGCTTAGGAAGAAGAAAAGAAGAAGGGAGGGAAGGAAGGAAGGAAGGAAGGAATGAAGGAAGGAAGGAAGGAAGGAAGGAAGGAAGGAAAGAAGGAAGGAAGGAAGGAAGGAAGGAAGGAAGGAAGGAAGGAAGGAAGGAAAGAAGGAAGGAAGGAAGGAAGGAAGGAAGAGAAGAAAGAAGAAAAGTAAGAAAGAGAAACCTGACATTGAATGGGTTAATAATGTATACGCTAAATTAATATAATAAAACTTAGAATGGAAAAATAATATTTTGACCTTAAGAATTTTATTAAGATTTCACCCTTCTTATCTTCCTTTCTCTCTTAAGCCCCTTCAAATTTTCAATATTCAATTCATCATCAGGAGACATTTTCAATGTCCTTAGTCATCAAAATATTCTCCCTGGCACCATTTAGATGAAACTTTGCTAAGAGACAGAAAAAAGTTATTAGCATCATTCTGTTTATACTTTATTAAAAATCAAATAATATGAGAGTTTATTCTGTGCATATGACAACTAGTTTAAAAATGAAAAAGATTGAGAGGCAGTTCTTGAGGGAGGTATATCATTTTGAATTTTCTTTTATATTCTATTGGGATTCAACTTCTGATTTACATGAAAAGAAATTGGGTTGTGAGATATTGCATGGACTTAAGAAACCCACATTTAGCAATTTCATATATATAGTATATCACCTACATGTGAAATATTAAGCTTAAATACAAATGAAATAATCAAAAATGCATTATTGAATAGCTGAACCCCCATATTTTATTTATTTATTAATATCTTTTATTTCTATTGTAAGCAAAGATTCCTTCTTTTTCTTGCAACCAAAATGCAAAAACACTGTGGGGGCAGAAAAAGTGGTAGAAGTGGCCAGGAGAGAATACCTACAGAAAGAAGAACATAAAAGGAAGTAAGGTGAGATAAGTGAGGTTAGGTGATGTGATGATGGAGAAGGATGAAAAATCATGGACATGAAAAATCATGGAACATACATTGGCAGCACACACAGATCTTTGCCTAATTGTCATTTAAACCTTTCTCCTGTCCTTTGCTTGAAGCAACCTTATTATCAACAACTGACTTTCCAGTTCATCTATTTTGTTGAACTGCAATACAAAATAGCTTCTATGCATATATAGACATAGACAATAGAGTGATGAAGGCCTGCAAGGGGGGGGGGTGTGCAGGGAGGAGGGGGTCAATGGGAAAAAGAAAACACAAAGGGGACATCTGAAATACTTTCAACAATAAAGAAAAAAAATCAAGTTGTAAAATATTATAACTTCTAGTATATGATTTAGCATATTTTTTACTCATAACACCATCCCTATATGTATCCTGTCTTATACCAGACAATTTCTGTTTTCACACAATGTACTTTGTTATCACAATACATGTACTCTGTATATATCCTACCCTACATTTGGTAACATATGGCATACTGGGAACATAAAATATGAAGTAGCAATTCATATACAATTTTAAAGATTAATCCAGTAAAGAGCATTGCATTACAAATAGTTATGATTATATAAAAACATTTAAATTAATCCAGTAGCATTCTTTAAATCAGTGGAAATTATCAAAAATTAAAGAAATACAAATTCTTATGCATATTCAAAGATGGTTTTTATTAAGGAATACTAGAGGCCCGGTGCACAAAATTTGTGCACAAAAGGGGGGCGTTCCTCAGCCCAGCCTGCACCCTCTCCAAGCAGTCAGACATTCCTCTCACAATCCAGGACAACTGTCTCCTAACCACTTGCCTACCTGCCTGCCTGATCACCACTAACCCCTCTGCCTGCCTGCCTGGTCACTCCTAACCCCTCTGCATGCCATCCTGATTGCCCCTACCTTGCCCCCCTACCTGCCTGATCACCCCTAACCTCTCTGCCTGCCTGCCTGATCACCCCTAACTGCCTCTGCCTGCCTGCCTGATCACTCCTAACAGCCCTCCCCTGCTGGCCTGTTCGCCCCCAACTGCCCTGCCCTGCCCTGCCGACCTGATCTTGCCCACAACTGCCCTCCCCTGCTGGCCTGATTGCCCCTAACACCCTGTTGGCCTGATCTCGCCCCCAACTGCCCTCCCCTGCCAGCCTGATTGCCCCTAACTGCCTGTGCCTCAGACCTCACCACCATGGCTTTGTCCAAAAGGAAGTTGGACGTCCAAAAGATGGCCGGTCAACCCAGTATAATTAGCATATTACCCTTTTATTAGTATAGATAGATTATATAGGATAGGATTGCTTAAATGGGGTGGGGGGAGCCTTTTTCAGCAGGAGATGCTATTGGCAGACAAAACCACATAATCCCTATATCTGGACTGCTAGCCAACCATATGCTCTATACTGCCAAACCAGTCATTAAAAAATTGAACCGCTTTCTTACACCTTACACCAAACAGCTGTTGCACTTAAAACCCCTCCTCAGCCCCCACCTTAGGTTCTGCCTTCACAGTTCACCCAGATTAGGTTCTGATTGGTCGGTTTCTATGCCAGTCAGTGTCAAAAGCTCCACCTCCTAGGCAGCCATTGGCTCCTCGCAGTTCATCCAGATTTAATTCTGATTGGTCGGCTTCTATGCCAGTCAGTATCTCCGGGCCTATCTCTAGGCCTGATCACAGAGGCAGGGCTGATCAGCAGCTGCCTCAGGCTGCTGGTGATCGGGCTGAACTGGTGACCTCTGGGAGAGAAAGAGAGGCTTGGCTTCTCTCTCTGGTCCTCACCAGCAGCTGGCTGCTGCTGATCAGGCTTGCCTCTCTCTCTCTCCCAGAGGTCAGCAGTTCAGCTGGATCATCTGCTGTGTGTGCAGCCTGGTGTTCGTTCGAGCCTTCGGTCGTTATGACCCTGGCTCTTTATTTATTTAGATGATCAAATTATATATCATGACAGTATTTGATTTCCATTCTGTTCTAAAGATCTTTCTCAATCCTCTGTTGACTTTATTAATTGCTTTTGTGAAATGTAAGCAGGGGGTTAATAGGTTACTATACTGCAAGGTCTTTTTCAAAGTGATTCTGTACTTGTTCATCTCAATGCATCTTGAATTTGTGTTTATTAGTTTGGAGTTCAATGTGCATCTCTCTCTCTCTCTGATTAGATTGGAATGTGTCTAGTGTTTAAACTGTTCTAGATGATTGGCCTTATACAGTATCTAAAAATAAAATCAGAAAATCAAATAAATTTCTAACTCATTATTCTAAGAAAAAAGTGATTTATTTTTAAAGGAGAAGCAACTCAAAATAGTTATTCATTGTCTTCTATCTTTTTATAAAGCATGATTTTGATATGACTTAACTGGATATATCACTAAAGATATTTAATCATAATATATGTTTTTTCCCTAAATTCCTTCCATTTAGGGACAGTTCCAATGTCTCTATGTTCAACTTTGTTGAATGTATCACTTTTCTCCTTTAGTTTCTCACTTGGCTCCCATTCTAATATTTTTCATAAGTTTGACTATGTTTTATATTGCACAGTCCTATAGGGTACTGAATGCTCACAGTTGCCCATTTTCTTCAAGTTACTTGAAGGCCCAATGTAAGATATATAAGCAAAGATGATAATAATGTCATAAGAATTGTGGCAGAGGCTTCTAATAATTTGCATAATAAGCTTATGGCATAAGGTTTGTCTGGGAAATCCCTCTAAGTCCTAAGTTCTAGCATAACACATCTATGATATACTCCCACTCATGTATTTATTCAAAAATATTTATAGATTTCACTTAGACCTTACAAATTTCCTTTGCTTGATCTCTCTCTCTCTTTTTTTTCTGATAGTGCAATCCATTTTCATTTATAAATTTAAAATTCATCATCTTAAATAGTCATTATTTGTCCTTCACTAAATGAATCATGATGTTCTTCTTGTTTTTTTCATGTTTAGATTGCAAGGGAATTCACAGAGGGAACAGTGAAAAAGAAAGATGGATTAGCCCAGCAGGTTTGGCTCAGCAGTTTAGTGTTGTCACATGCACCAAGAGATCACCAGTCAGATTCCTAGTCAGGGCACATTCCCGGGTTGTGGGCTCCATTTTTATTAGTAGGCAGCTGATCAATGTTGCTGTTTCTCTCTCATCAATGTTTCTCTCTCTCCCTCTCCCCTCCTCTCTCTTTAAAATAAAGAAAAACATTTTAAAAAATGAAAGATGGATTAATGGGGGCAGGGCGAGAGGGCATCATCATTCAACAGAGTGGCAGAAATATGCCAGAACCATTCAGAATATCACCAAGTAGCAACATCAAATCTCAGCTTTCTAAGCCAATATCTCTATTGTATAGATTTGAGCTGAGTTTTCAAGGATAGATGGGATCTAGCCTATACTTAAAACCCTCCATTACTGAGGTTTATGATGGATTTCTAGGTAATTTATTTTTTGAAAAACATTTGCATTTAATTCTCATAATTGAAGAAGTTGACCTATACATTTAAATCTGGGCAAAACATTTGTAAGAATGTACAGTTAGAATTTAAAAAAAAAGTCAATTAGGCCAATTACACTATAGCTTCAGCCATACATAGTACAGCCACTCATGTATTTATTCAAAAATATTTATTGAGTGCTTTCACACAAGCCACTTACTCTATCATATGACTAAAACAAAAATCTTTCTAAAAGGACTTTAGAGTTCTGTATAAAAGACAAGTGAAAGTATAGTAGATTTTATCAATAGTCTCAATTTTTTCTCCCTTATCTATACTCTTCAGTACATGAATTTGACTTTGGAATTTGCCATGTGGCATGTTTTGATCAATGTGATGTTAGCACATGTATGACGTATCTCCTGCAGGGGGGATAACCTGCCACACTTGGTTCTATCTGTCACTAAGGCGGAGGCACAATGCTTTCATTTTAAGAAGCAAGTGATGTCAAGAAGCATGTTGCTTCAACTCATTCCACTGGTGAAACTTGGAGTTTTGAGAGGGTGAAAAGAGTGAAAAGAAGTCTCTCTGACTTATACACACTATAGTACAAGAATCTCTACCAGTTAGGCTTTATAATCCAGACAAAGCATTATCTGCAGGCTCTGAATGTTTTTGAAATCTGTGGCAAGCTCCAATAAGATAGCATGAGCATTATCTAAGGCTTTTCTCTTCTTTAAATGCTTAATAATAGAGTTATGCAGATAAGGAAACCTGGCTATTAACAACAGGTACACATACAGTATGTGCTATTCTAAATTGGAGGCTATATGATCTACATACTCATGAATTTAATGCACTTTTCCTATTAAGTGGAAGTTTATATAAAAGATGACTGAAAGCAATATTGAAGGCATGGGTAGATGGCTCATAATCACTGTTGACTACTCCCATTTGGCTAACTTTCTTATATTCTACAGATTCACACAGAATTTCCTGTGACTAGTTGACTAAGATGGAAAAATACAGATGCTACTGTATGATATACTTTTACCTGAGCAAGGAAGAATTCTTGTAGCATATCACATCTCCCATAAGTGAAGAAAATAAATGTTCCAAGTTGGCAAAATCTATGATGGTGCATCTAGGTATCCCCTCTGCTTAGAAGGCTATGGAGCTTGAGGTAAAGAAATAGACAAATATTTGAACATTGGCTAATATATGGCTAGAGTCAGAGACATGAAAGGAGCAATAGTAGAAAATCCTCAGTAAAAAGTTTAGGGGAAGAGCTATGTTATAAACTGAATTTCATCTCCCCAAAATATGCTGAAGTAATACCTACAGTACGTGTGAACATGAATGTGGCTGTATTGAAAATAGTGTCTTTGCAAATGACCAAGTAAAAATGAGGTCAATAGAGTGGGCCCTCATCTAATAGGACTGGTATCTACAAGCCAAAAATTGTCAACAAATCACCAAGAACTAGGAAGAGAGTCTGGAAAAGATTTTCCCTTACAGCCCTTCAAAGGAACAATCCTGCTGACCACTTGATCTCTAACTTCTAGCATCCAGAAGTGTAAGACAATAAGTGTCTATTGTTTAAGCCATCCACATTGCAGTGCTTTGCTAGAACAGTTCTAGGAAATTAAAACAATGTATATGGATGTACCTCCCATGATGTGATTATATTTATGTCCATGTACATGTTTAAGAGACCAATATTGTACAGAGAGTTATAGATAATCACAAAGATAACTTGCTATATCTTTATAGATATGTTGACTTTTTGTTTGTTTCAGCCTTAATATTTAATCAATGGAGTTAAGAAAAAAAAAAGTGGCCAGATGGTGCATGGACTTTCCTTCCCTAAAGCTAACTTGGCTACTGGTAAATGCTCTGATGACTACAAAGATCAATACCAAGCCCCCAGAATGGCACCATAATCCAGAGATACAAGCCTGTCAGTTGGTGGTAGCCTTTTACATTGAATCTCCTGTTACTGACAGGAGTAACATTTTATTTATATTAAAATATTTATTCTGGCAATAGATTTACTTTGCCAGTTACTTTTAGTGGTACTATATCCTGTTGAATGCTTTATTCATCATCATAAGCCCCACAAAAACGAGATAAGTTAATGAGCTGAGGCTCACAGAGGTCTCTGGTCTTCTCATTTGCTCTGATACCACAAATAGCAGGTGGTAGAAGGTCTTCTTTCAGACTCACCTTTAGAGTCAGCTGGGAATCAACTTGCTCAGTAGGATTATACAGTATCTTATCCCCTGCCAATATTTCAAGAATACTCTTCCTTTAAAAGCCCAAGCTTACATTCACCCACAGATGTCCCTTGCCTTTCTAAAAGCACTTGTAGCCAGATTATGGGCATATGCCATAGATTCATCAGTGAGACACATCAACTTTTTTTGTTTGTTTGTTTAAAGTATTACATATGCCTTCTTTTTTCCTGATTGACCCCGCCACTATCACTCCTGCCCCCCAGGACAAACCCCCACCACCCCAGTGTCCTTGTCCATTGATTATGCTAATATGCATGCTACAAGTCCTTTGGTTGCTCTCTAACGCCTCCCTCCCCTGCCTTCTCTCTGAGGTTGGATGGTCTGATCAGTGTTTCTTAGACTCTGGATCTATTTTTATTCATCAGTTTCCGTTGTCCATTGTATTCCACAAATTAGTGAGATCATGTGATATTTATCTTTCTCAGACTGACTTATTTCGCTTAGCATAATCCACTCATCTGCTGATGGGCACTTAGGCTGTTTCCAAATCTTAGCTATTATAAATTGTGCTACTTACACCATACACAAATATTAACTCAAAATGGTTAAAGGACTTAAATGTAAGATGGAAAGCCATAAAAATCTTAGAAAACTCCATAGGCAGCAAAATAGCAGACATATGTTGTAGCAATATCTTTACCGATACAGCTCCCAGGGTAACGGAAACTAAGGAGAAAATAAACAAATGGGACTACATCAAAATAAAAAACTCTGTACAACAAAAGAAACCACCAAGAAAACAACAAGAAAGCCCACTGTATGGGAGAACATATTTGCCAATGCTATCTCAGGTAAGGGTTTAATCTCCAACATTTACAGGGAACTCATACAACCTAACAAAAGGAATATAAACAACCCAATCAAAAAGTGGGCAAAGGACCTAGATAGACACTATTTGAAAGAGGACTTATAGAGAGCTGAGAGACACATGAAAACATGCTCAAAGTCACTAATCATCCAAGAGATGCAAATCAAAACAACAATGAGGTGTCATCTCACACCTGTCAGAATGGCTATCATCAACAAATCAACAAATGACTGGCAAGGATGTGGAGAAAAAGGAACTGCTGGTGGGAATGCAGACTGGTGCAGCCAGCCACTGTGGAATACAGTATGGAGATTCCTCAAAAAATTAAAAATGGAGCTCCCATTTGACCCAGTGACCCCACTTCTGGGAATATCCCAAGAAACTAGAAACACCAATCAGAAAGGACATATGCAACTCTATGTTCATAGAGACATGTCGACTTTTGACAGCATATTAGAATCTACTAATTCAAATACACAAAGTGGAATAAAATCTATTATGACAAGAACGGGACAAGCAGCAGAATCAATAGTAATTTCTATAGATAGCACTGGGCCTACCTCCCCTTCAGGCCCCGGGTCTCTGTCTTTCCTGTAGAAGCCTAGCTCTCCTCTGTTGAGAACGCCAAGGAGGGAAGCATAGATTTACTAATTCTATGCAATCTTTGTTCCTTTTCTTTATCTCATCCAATCTTTCATACTTAGGAAACATTTTCAGAAGTGAAAATATACTATCTATCCCAAAAGTTTCATCTTGTCGCTATTAACTTTCACACAACCCTGCCTGTCATGACTACCACTATCAAGGAAAACAGCATGTTTGATATTATAGCTAACAAAACAATTCTGAATTTGATATTGATTATGGCATTGATAAAGAATTCAAAAATAACTCTAGCAAATAGTCTAAATCTATAAACCAATTCTGCCAACAAGTGAAGCAGTAGAGCATAATATCTAGAAGAATGGGTTCTGGAACCAAACAGCCCAGGTTCAAGTTCTACTTTTATCTCTAAACTAGTGGCCTGGTGTATGAAATTCGTGCACATTAAAAGGGAATTAATTAGAGGAAATATTTTAATATTGCTATTTGCCCTTTCTTTATAATAGAAGTGTCAGAGATGAAAGTAAAATAAGTAAAATGTATATGAGTCTGGGGCATGCTGCGGGACCCAGAGTCAAGTCCCCTTGAAATTGCACACTTCAAAATCACGTGAGACCCAGACCTGGCCAGCCCCATCCCCATTGGGCAAGATCCAGACCCGTTCGGCTCCACCCTCGTCAAGCCCTGCCTCAGATCCTCCGGCCCGGTGCTGGGCAGGGGGCACAGCCTCAGGTCCCCCATCAAGCCCCACCAGAGGCGGGGTGCAGCCTCAGGTCCCCGCCCCCACCTGACGCAGCCTCAGGTTCCTGCTAATCGCTTGTTATGGCTCCTTATGGGAACACCGTCTCCACTGTGGGCACAGCCATCTTGTGTTACGAGAACCCTGCCTCTGCTGTGGGTGCAGCCATCTTGTGTCAGTGTGATGGAATGAGGGTCAATTTGCATATCACCTCTTTATTATATAGGATTATTTTTTTACTTTTGCAACATTTCTTGTTCCTCAATACTCCCATCTCTGAAATTGGGATAATAATAATTATATTAACATTATTGGAATCTTAATAAGAAAATGTAAAAGTACCTGTAACATTTTCAAGAAATATCTAATTCATAATAAGCAATCTATGTTATCTATTTAAATTAATAAATAATGTAAATAAATGCATTAATGTGTTTCTAAAGAAGGAAAATAATATTATACTATTTTATCTTATGTCTTAAAAAGTCAGGTATCTTTCCTGCTAACCCATTTTGTATTAGCATAACTTTAGTCACTTAATTTGCATAAGAAAATAGAGTATAAGCACCATCTCCTGCTTTCCAATGGTGAAAATGTATTCATGTGAGCAGAGGTATCCTAACATTAGTTAGGGTTAACTCCCTTATTCCACTATCAATAAAAAGGAGAAACCGAAAAATGCCATCTGTCCATATGACAAGGCCAAAATCAGACACCTGCGTGGCAAATATGCATAGCAGTGAGTACCACATATGCTCTATATTTAGTACAAACCATATGCTCCATGATTTACTTAAATTGAATTGGGAGGATGATCCACTATAGAAAAAGTCCACAGAGCAATTAAGGAGCAACATGTTTTGCTGCTCTCATCTCATCTTCCCTCCTTTAGTCCCAGATGTTACAAGCACTACAGAGACATTACTCAATTTGTTAATTTCTTGTCAGATTGTTAAGGGTTTATGAAGATTTTGACCCATTTTGCTACACTTGTTTTGGCATCAGGATTAATTTAATAATAACTGCCTTGGGGACAAAAGGAACACAGTAGGATATCATGTTATATATGAATGGCTTAATACTTTCACCAGATACGCTAAGCATTTGGGATTCCCAGAAAAGAGTGTGATTGCTCTGAAGAAAAGAAGTAAAGAAAGCTACCAGCCATCTGAATTTCCTAAATGACATTGCTTGATTGATTATCCCTTTTATCTCTAAAGGGAAGTCCATAAACTTCCTTGACTTTCAATAGCTCTAGTATTTTATCCAAGTGCTTTAATTTGTATTATAATCCTATGTTTTAAAAGTTGTAACTTAATATTTAGAAAGTTTAAAAAGTAATAAAGTTCAAGCCCAGGTCATTAGTAGAATCCTTCTAATAAAATGTGATTCACTTTTTAAAATGTATTTGAAAGGAAACCTTTATGGTGTATCTTTTGCTCTAATTTTGTCCACCTCCAACATATCTTAATTCCATGATGTTTAAAACATGGGTTCTTTGAGTCTAGGTTTCCTCATCTATTACTAGGGACACTTATGTCCACACTAGTTGATAATATTATAATACAGATTAAACAGAATGATTTGTATAGAATTGTTTTCAATATTGTGGTGGAAATACTATATTGAGATTGCTATTTTTTTTCATATATCTTTGTGCCATCTACCCACTAGTCTCCAATTTCTACAAGAATAGGAGATATGATATAAATACTATAAGATACTAACATATCTACTTCTAATGCAGATTTGGGGCCTACTAAGCACAACTTAAATCCATCTTGACTTGAATAGACTTCTACCTAATTAAATACTTTATGTAAATGAAAGCTGCCATGTGCAATATGCAAAGCTCAAACAAAAGAATGAACAGTTGTCACATTATTTGGAAGAAAAATATACAAATACACTAAGACATGTCTTATTCAGATAGGCAGCACCAGAATCACCTGGGAACTTCAAAACCCTGCAAATCCTCAATGCCTATATCTGACTGAATGAAACAAAATGTCAGGGAGGGGAACATAAAGCCAAATAATCTACTGGAACATGTATGCTAAAGTTGAGATTTACCACACCAAGTAAGAATGGTATGTTGGAAATAATTGTTTGTGATTAGATAGAATCTCCTTCAGGAGTTTGGAGTATGACGGCCAACTTTATTCTTTAAGAACAATTTAGTTACTATATTTAATGAAGGAATGCACTAAAGCCCATATGAAAAACATCTCACCATAGTCTTAATCTTCTGGTGCAGCACAGTCCAATAGAACTTCCCACAATGATAGAGGTATGCCATATCTGTGCTGTCAAAGGAAATGTGGCTAATATAACTGAAAAACTCAATTTGTAATGTTATTTAATTGTAAATAATTTCAATAAAATAGCCACAGGTGGCTGGTGGCTACCATATTAGGCAGCACAGCTCTAGCAGCTATTAGAAAAGCTATTATTGTATAAATTTTTTCAACATTACACAAGGTGATATAAATTTTTTAAATTGTATGAAGTACATAAAAGAGGTTAAATCCTAGAGAAAATGGCATCTTGGCTGAGCTCTGGTGAATACATATATATTCAGAATACAAATATGGGCAGGAGTATAGGAAGACACTATGATATACTAGAAAAAAAAAATGCAGTGGAAAACATGATGTAGCAGTTGCCCAAATTAGTTTGTGTATAAAGTATATGCTCCGAAATTATATAAAATAAGGATAGAAACTTTGCTGCGTACAGAATATGAAAGCCTCAAAAGTTTGGACTTCGTTTTAATGAATATTTCAGGCAAAGAAATGACATAATTAAGAAGATGTTGAATTGCACAGGATGCATTAAGTGATGGAAGGAAATAAGAAACAAGGCAGGAGACCCAATAAAATGTAACTTTTGGGCAATGAGAGTATTCAGTGGACCAAGTTTCCGGTTATCATGGTATGTTTGATTGGCTTAATAATTTCACTAAACACTTCAAGCATTTGGGATTTCCCAATCAAGAGTGTGATTTGAGTACCGAATATAAGTCTAGCATTTGCTAATACAATAATTATCAATATTTACCAAAGTGTCCTCTACTTTAGCCAGAAACACATGAGGTACTTGTTTAAAAAGCTGATTTCTAGACCTCTCATTAGATTCCCTAAATCAGAATCTCCAAGTATGGGGCCAAAAACATCTATAATATATTCAGCAACTTTCATGGTGATTGTTTAGAGCACAAACATTTTAGAACTACTGGATAAATAATAGGAACCTGACTTAGATGGATTATGTATATAATTAACTAAATATGTAATATTTAATCATTTGACTGGTCTTGTGAATTGCACTAATTTCAACTTCTTTATTTCTCTACTGTACCACCCTCACAAGGTGAATGCATTCTGAGAACAAGCTGTGCCAACTTTATAGTTTGTGTGGTCATACAAAGTGACATGTCAGATTAAGTCAATTATCACTACAATGTAGTCCAACATCACTTTCACCTAAAGTAGCCAGCTAACGTGGGAAAGGACATTGGGTGTTAAACTGTTTAAATGATCATGTCAGCTTGCTACATTACTATGTGGTCAGGCATATTCCTAGTGTGTATTTACAATGAAATTCAGAATCTCCATTCTGCAGTTGAAGAGTCAGTATCCTACTAGAGGCCCGGTGCATGAAAACTCATGCACTCGGGGAGGACCCTCAGCTCGGCCTCCGCCCACTCACAGTCTGGGAGCCCTCAGGGGATGTCCAACTGACAGCTTAGACCTGCTCACGTGGAGTGGGCCTAAGCTGCAGTTTGGCCTCCCTCTGCAGGAGGTGACCAGCGGGCTGATCATGGGACTGCATGGGCAGCAAGCAGCCAGCCCCACCCCCTATTGCGTCACTACTGCCAGTGGCCTCCCTCGGCAGGATGCGACCCGGCGGGCGATCAGGGGAGGGCGCCAGTCCCCATCACCGGCCACAGGTCACCGCCGCCCCCTCACCCCATCGCTGTCCCCTCCCTCCGCCCATTGGCATGCACCTTGGCTGGCCTGGCACCACCTACTCGCCAGCCCCGCCCCCTGCCAACTGGTAGTTCTGCACGTTATGTTTTTATTCTATAGGATGCTCCTCTTATAATTGGGATGATCCTTCTTATTAGGGGAATGACTGTGTGGAATACTCTTCCACACCCCTTACTATGGGCCTTGAAACAGTAACACAAATGCATTTCCAGTTCCTTCTGATTGTACAATTAGTTAAGAAAATATTATACCAAGTAGTAGTTCCTTGCACTCTATTAGCTAGTTAAGGATTTATAATAAAGAGAAATATTTTCCTGTATGTATAGCCCTTGCAGCCACTATAGATCCCATAAGATTGGGAGCATGCTTACTGTTCTACTCAGTAAGGAAAGATTCTAAAGGTGATGCTGATGGAGACAAGGTCCATTGTCTCACAGACCTTTATTTTCACTAAAATTAGAGTTAGGATGCAAAAATTACAACGTTGCAGCAATAAGCCAAGAAGTGACAGCAGTTTCAATGGTGTGTCAATGGCAGCAGTAAGCAACATGAAAGAAGTCACTTCCTTCTCAGCCACACTGCAGTCACTTGCACTGTTCACGATCTTCAGTTTGAAGGAAAGTGACTGCATTGTTAGGACATTCTTCAGACTTCATTTTCCCAGCAGTAAATTCTATTTCCTGCATGGTGAAGTAACTTTTGTTAATATATTGCTTTGATATATGAAATGAGAGTAATGGACACATTTTATAAAAACGGACATACATTGCCACTTGGCCTACAAATGCTGCTCCTCCTACCTGCTGCTATTGACTAGGAGGAAGATATCAGCGTTCATCAGGGACCCTAAGCACTGTAAATTTCTCTGGCCCCGTGCTGTGGTAAAGATTTTTTCTCCCTATAATTTAATTCTGTTTACTAACTATTTGCATATTGCTTATGCATCATGGATGCTGGAAAACTGGAAATCTGCAGCCAGAAAATAATATAACAACAAACATTTACTTTCCTTCCATTAAATATTTATAAAATTTTAAAGATTGCTAGGAGCTTCTTCCATTTTTAATTATAATCATGAAAGTGAAAACTTCAGTTTTTCTCTGAAGAGATACTTTATTAAGCATTGAAATAGTTTTGTTTTGTTTTTAATAATGCTAGACAATTGTTATCATTTCTTAATACAACTCCATGGCTACTCTGTGCAATTTTATAGCTCAATTATACTGTTTAGTGCAACATACTTAATTCACATTACAATAACAATGGGGTTATGCAAAAGGGATCATATAAAACTAGTAAATAATAAAACAGCAAGCTGACTGTGTGTTAATGGGCTTTTAAAAGTGTGCTTTTCTCAGACTTATTTTTTCCTAATGGTTGAAATTGCTGATCCCTGTGAAACAGAAAAATACTCCATTCTCCATCATTCTAGTACACGGTGTGTTACACAGTTATTTCACATGGCAAGCATTTCACATACACCACCCTCCCCATCTGCCCACTTCTTGAAAGTTGGGGTGAATTTCATATCTTAAAATGAAGCTAGCATTGCACAAAATAATGGGCCCTTAATTTCAAGCTGCATGCTCGTGGCCTTTATTTTTATAAGAGCAGTACAATAATCTCAGCTTTGATTACAAATAAAGTTTAATCAGTAAACCTGACGTATAAAATGAGTTGTGTATGAGTTGTGTTATAACAACCAGGCATACCTGGTAAGAAAATATTTTTTAAATCACCATAACTGGAAAAGCTTTTACAAACCAAACTACTTATATATATTTAGTTTTTCTCCAATACATGAAATTAGCAATGAAAACATGCATAACTGAAGCTTCGATTTAAACACCATAAACCCTGCAATCAATTCCGCATTGCTGGCTGTTTGCTTAGCCTCCTCTTCCTAGGTCCCCAGAACATTTTTCCTCACAATCTTCAATCCAGTGTCTGCTTTTGTGTCACCATTTCACCATTTCTGGAGAAAAAAACAAATCCTTCTAAGTTCCTGAGGTTGGGTGGTGTGAGTTCTCGGGGAGCTAAATACAATAGAAATGCTGTACCCCAGCCTGCTTAGTACAGATGAGGCAATCGTGAGAGAGTGTGGCTGCAGAGTGTGGTATATTTGGTAACCTTTAGATGAGAGTTTTAGGAAGAATGGCCGTTATGGCATTTTCTACTCAGCCAGCGGTGTTAGTGGTTCAGGTTCATCTGGGCTTAAGCTTTTCAAAGCAAGGCAGGAGAAAGAGCTATTGTTTATAGAAAGACAAAAAAAAAAAATGAACACGTCATATAAAATAACAAAAGAACACAGGAGTGTATTTTAGGGCCGCTGCACGATAAAGCAGAAAATACAGTGAGCATTTAGGAGAAAAATCTGGTACAAATTCCTCAGGACGGCTTGATGAAATGGGCTTTATGCAAGAGTGGGGTGCACATATAGTGAGGGAGGTAGTCTCTTAATGAACATGTCTCTTTGCTAGATATTTTATAAAGAATATTAGTTTTCCCAGCATTTATGTGTTAATGGTTAATGGCTATACATATTTGTAAAATATCTGGAGGTAACCATGTAAGGAAAAACACTATTAGTAGCGAGGATTGAAAAGCAAGCACCTTTGATCCCTTAAGAAAATTGAAGTTATTCTTTTGCTAAAAGAAACCCACATGAATTAAAAGACCCAACTTTCTATTAGAGGTAAATTTCCTCCAGGGAGTTCCTAAGCTACTTAGTAAGACAAATGGGGACTTTAGAGTAAAGGAATGCTACACGTTTGCTTTGGAAATTAAGTTTCCTACTCAACCATTTGCTTCTCTAGAAAAAATTGCAGATGAATTACACAGTCCTACTTATCTTCCGTTGCTTGCTTCTGTTGCTGCTTAAACCTGAATATATTAATAAGTGCTTCACGGGAAACAAAATATGTCCTTTCTTTTTCAGCATATGGGCCCTACTCTTGAGTACTGGAATTGCATTTCATATCTGGTTTGGAACTCAGTTCTTGAGAGCTGAACATAATCATCCTTAATCCTTTTGGCTGCTTCCTTATTACTTTGAAGAGTGGGGAGAAAGGTGCCTCTATTGAGTTTGCTCTCCAATCTCTGCTTCTCTAAAGAGTGCAGGGGAATAATCTATATTTCAAAGAAAGATGACCTTTACTTGATTTAATGCAATCTCTCTTTCAATATCTGAAATGAGAAAGTGATTAAAGCTTTGGTTGATAGGCAAGGATGTATTTTAGGAATAGATAAGCATAAAGGTCAGACACTTGTCAGAAAGGATTTTGACTTTCTTTAATATTTAAGTACCTCATATGAATCACAGTTCCTGCACTCATAGTATATTTTTAAGTTTGATGAAAAGTCCTGCATTTTTGTATAACTCAAAATTGGTTTCTCACAAAGCGTCAAGATATTGAGGGTGGCAAGTGTATGTTTATTGGGATTTTCATAGAAGCCTGGTCTGTTGACATAAGACCTTCTGAGAACATAATGGTCATTTGACACACTGCTTTGGAGAGTTTAGAATTCTGTCTGATATATTCCTAAATTATACTTATTTTTAAATTTCAATGTGTTGAGTGTTTTCTATATTCAAGGAATTTCTCCTAATGAATTAATAGGAAAATAAATATCTAACATTCACTGAGATCTCACTAGACATCAGATGTTTTTCCTAGGTGGTTAACAAGTATCAGTTAACTTAACATGCACCTATACCAGTATTACCAGTATTAGCCCATAATAAAGATTTGTTGAAAAAACGAATGAGTGGCTTTGTGAAGTAGGGTTTTTGTTTTTTATTTTCCTCATTTTATATAAATGGGAACTCCATGACACAGCGAAGTTAGTTTCCCAAAGATCATAAAGCAAGTAAGTTAGTTTCAACACAGGTCTCAAGCTTTAGCTTAAATTCTTAATGGCATTGGTCTGCCAGGTGTTCTTAATATTAATAACTAGAGGCCTGGTGCATGAATTCGTGCATGGGTGGGGTCCAGCCGGCCAACCCTGATCAGGGTTTGGGGGCCGTTCAGGGGTGGGGCCAGCCGGGGGGAGGGCCATGGGCAGTTGGCCATCCAGCCCCGCCCTGATAGGGGTGAGGGGGGCGGCCAGGGGAAGGGCTGTGGGCAGTTGGCAAGCCCCTCCCCCTGGTCGAACTCCCAGTCGATCTCCAGGTTGAGGGGACATTTTGCATATTAGCCTTCTATTAGATAGGATAGCATACAATTTATATTTGCATAACACTTTATAATGTACAAAGCATGTTTGCTTACCTTTCATTTATTAGAACAGATGTGCATTATGAATTATAAAATACTAGTGGCCTGGTGTACGAAATTCGTGTACGGGGGAGCGTGTACCTCAGCCTGACCTGCACCCTCTTGCAATCTGGGACCACTGGCTCCTAACCACTCACCTGCCTGTCTGCCTGATCACCCATAACCACTCTGCCTGCCAGCCTGCTCGTCCCCAACTGCTCCCCCACTGCTGGCCTGCTCACCCCAACTGCCTCTGCCTCTGTCTCACAACCATGGCTTTGTTCAGAAGGACATCTGGAAGGTCTCCCAAAAGGTCTCACAGTCTAATTAGCATATTACCCTTTTATTAGTATAGATGATATACCTGCTTCACATGAAATGTTACTACAATACAAACATTTCCTCTATTTGATCTTTTATTCTACCCTTTTAAGGGTGATTTTGTTACTGGAAATAGCATAACAGCCTATTTCCATGATATATTTCTCAATATATGAAGATGTTATAAACCAAGAATCAAGAACAAGACTAACCTTTTGCACTCAGATGTCGAGTGTGACTCGACACGGTTAGCATTAAATCCTGAGTAGAATAAAGGAATCGAGAAAAAAGCAAGCGAGTGCAAAGGGCTAATAGAAATAAGAGAGTAAGAAAGTAAAAAATATTTAGTTATTTAATAGAACATTAGAAATCATAGGAAGATAATGTGAGAAAATGAAAAAAGGAAGAGAAAGAAAGAAAGAAAGAAAGAAAGAAAGAAAGAAAGAAAGAAAGAAAGAAAGAAAGAAAGAAAGAAAGAAAGAAAGAAAGGATTCCTACTTATAGCATCTGCTGGAAATTGAACTGAAATTTGGTCAGACACTGTCACAGGCAGCAGTTCAGGAGTGCTATTATGTTCCTGATGTTGCCCAAGCCTCCCCATTCCATCACCAGGAGGGGACCCCTTCTGGCCCCCTGAGCAGAGCTCCACTACACATTGCCTATAAACCATCACAACTAACTTCAGGATGTACTTATTCCTAGTCAAGTCAGTCATGAGAAGCCTGTGATTGCTAGACTATTTCCTAGTCCCTAGATTTTAATCCCTTGGAGATCCCAGTACAAACTGTTTTTGACTCATTAAGGTTCCCTTCAATAACTCCTGAAGTTTTTTCCAATATATCATCTGGAATGCACGGTTATCAGCAAAATTCCTGATGCTCATCCATTTCCCTGGAAGTTCTTTTGGCCTTCTTGGTCAAGTCTGGCTTTCTCCCCCAGGACTTGGCTTCCTATGAAGCCCACCCCCCATAGTCCACTGGCTGTTTCTTTTCCCATGATTCCCCTAACACTAAACTTAGACATAGGGTAGGTATCTTTATTGCAGCTCATTCCTACTTCCAGAGTATTTTGTTTCTTTCCTCTCAAATTTCAGGATATATAAGTTATAAAAAGCAAGGTGCAAAAGTTTACATGTTTGCATGCTTATGTATATAATATTTTGGGTAAAAAAAGAAGGTGAAATAATTAAACATACACATATCTACTCTTTGAGTGAGACTGTCTCTTTCTCTGGACATCAAAATAGATGCTTCTGATATTCCTTTGCAAATTATTGTTAATGTTAAGTTCTTTCCTCATCAGGTGACCTTCCTCCTAATTAAACTTTCATTCATGATTCATTTACTTTATTTTATTTTAATTGAATTTATCAGGGTAACATTGGTTAATAAAGCCACACAGGTTTCAATTGTACAAATCTGTAACATCATCCGCATGCTGCATCGTGCCCTTCCCACCCAAAGTCAAGTCCGTTTCGGCCATCATTTATTTTAATTTGCCCCTTTCCACCTCCCTCCACCCTCCTTTATCTCTGGCAATCACCAGAATCAATTTTTATATATTCACTATAAAAGACAATTTTCCAAATTTATTATTTCTTCTTTAGTTAGTAATTGATAATTGACCAAAAGGAATGGTTTTTCTTCATATTTATTTATTCATTTTGCAAGTATGTATGTCTATAAGCACATATGTATTTTCTATGTGAATTTATAGATTCTTACTCTGAATGAGATAAAATTTATAGACATCTTTATACATTTTGATGTTCAAATTGTTCCTGTTTAGCTGGTTGGAACTCCTTCCAGCTGATTGGTTTATCCTTTTGGCACACCCCCAACATTATTTTGAACAAGTCCCTTTTTTTTTCTGGTAGAGCAGTTATTTCTGGCTAATTTGATAGCTTCCTCCTCTCAGACTTGGAGTCAGTCATTTTTCAAGGGTGCTCGATAAACTGAAATTTAGCAAGGTTCTCCAAACTGAGTGGCTTAAAGAAATAATAAATGGGCATTATCTTTCACAATTTTTGTTGATCAGAAATTCAGGAGTTCATAGCTGTTCAGTTTTCTGTTGGGCTTCTCATGAGGTTTCTTAGGGGTCCACTGGGTGGGTAGTAATCTTTTAGGTGAAGTGACACTTCTATGAATAGATCTTTTGTATACTTTTGACTATCTGAATCATATTTTAATACTCTAAATATTCCTAAAATTAATTTAAATTAACAGACTGAAAAAGAAAAAAAATGCAAAGAAAAACATATTACAACTATACTTCAAATAAATAAAATACTACATTTCAAATAAATAAAATAAATTCATTGAAGATAATGAGTTGAAAAGAAAAGAAAAAATCTATTAAGATTTGGATAAATTACTTTGACTAATTCTGTTTGTCTAAAGAATGTCTAATAACCAATAAACCTTGGACTTTTCTTATTATGGGTACAGAATCTCTGAAACTGTTTTATGCAAGTTGAAGAAGTTATTGAGTAAATTCATAACTAAACTCATTTAATCAGATCTAGCCAGTTTGGCTAGTGGATAGAGCATTGGCCCATGGACTGAAGTGTCTTCGCTTTGGTTCCAGTCAAAGGCATGTACCTAGGCTGCAAGATCGATCCCAGGCCCTGGTTGGGGCATGTGTCGGAGGCAACCAATGGATGTGACTCTCTCACATTGATATTTTTCTCTCTGTGTCTCTCCCCCTCTCACTCTCTCTAAAAATCAATGCAAAAATATCCTCAGGGGAGGATTAACAATAAATAAATAAATAAATAAATAAATAAATAAATACAAATACAATAAACTCATTTAATCATTTCAAATAGTTGTGCATATACACACACAACACACATTATATCCTACATAATTAAGATCTAATATGCAAATGGTTGTCACACCATCACACCGTAATGGCTCAGACATTCAAAATTGGGGAAAGTGGAATGGGGACCAGCCAGGCACAAATGAGCTCACAAGAGAGGAATGGGAACCCTCCAGGCACAATTGAGCTCACGAGAGAGGCATGTGGACCAGCCAGGCTGCAACCCGGGAGAGGGACAAGTGGCCCGACCCACAGTCCCGGGCGCCAGCGGCTGTGGCTGCGGCCCAGGAGAAGCTGCCCACCCATGATCCCCTGCAGCTGCGTCCAGCCCCTGTGAAGCCTGGTTGCTTGCGGCCAGCCAGAAAGAGGGAAGCCCGGGTCCCAGGTCCCTGCAACGGGCCGGAGGAGGAAATACTGGGTCCCGGGCGCAGAGTGAGACAGAGGTGGTTAGGGGCGATCAGGCCAAGAGGGGAGCAGTTAAGGGTGATCAGGCAGGTAGGCAGAAGTTGTTAGGGGCCAGCAGTCAGTCAGGCAGAGGGGTTAGGGGCAATCAGGCTGGCAGGCAGGTGAGCGATTAGGAGCCAGCAGTCCTGCAAGAGGGAGTCGGACATCCCCCGAGGGGTTCCGGATTGGAAGGGTGCAGGCCGGGCTGAGGGATTCCCCCCTCCCCATGCATAACAGTCATATATATATGACTGTTTGCTGCAGAGGCCCAAGAGCAATGGCACCAGAGAAATGAGCACATTTGGTGTCACTGATTCTTGATTTCTGTTTAAATCAGCACTTAAGATTTATCCCAATGATTCTTGCCTCCTCATACTGTCATCTTTATGTAATTCACTCTCACACTGAATCAGAGCTTCAATGACCAAGAGATATCAGATGTGACAGCGTGTGATTCCCAAGGCCAAGTCATAAAAAAATATTAACACTTCTATCTTGTTTTCTTGGATCATTCACTCTGAGGAAAGACAGCCACATTATCATGAGAACACTCAAGCCACCCTGGGATGATGCCCATGGGAATAGAGAGCATGCTAAGGTCTCTGTCAATGCCAACATGCCAGCCATGTTTGTGACCCAGGTGGCTCCTTCCACCCCAGCCAAACCTTCAGATTATTACAGGCCCAGTGGACAATTGACAGGAAACTTATGAGAAGCCCTAGCCAGAAACACCCTGCCTAGCACTCCTGAATCCTGACCCACAGCAACTGTGAGAGATAATAAATGTTTAATATTTCTTTAAGTCCCTGAATTTTGTATAAACTAGTTAGACAGTAATTGAAGCACTAACGCAGTTTCTAAATACCATTAACCACTGAAGGAAACTAGGATCCCTTGGAAAAATAAGTGATTCCAAGTCTGGGTCAGGGAAGCTAGATGATGAGACAACATCTTGCTGTGCCAAAAAGTAAGGGAGAGTTAAAAGTAGTGATGAGTGTGTGTCAAAGGGTTAGAGCTGTAGTCGGCAAACTGCGGCTTGCGAGCCACATGCGGCTCTTTGGCCCCTTGAGTGTAGCTCTTACACAAAACACCACGGCCTGGGCGAATCTATTTTGAAGAAGTGGCATTAGAAGTACTTTAAGTTTAAAAAATTTGGCTTTCAAAAGAAATTTCAATCGTTGTACTATTGATATTTGGCTCTGTTGACTAATGAGTTTGCCGACCACTGGGTTAGAGGATCCAGCTTGGCAGCGTTCCAACTCGCCAAATTGGTATGATTTATGGTCAAATTATGTAAAGATATTAATAGTACTACTGAATAAAATAAGAAGCTGTGAGTTTATATTGATAATATAGACATTCATACATGTATCCATATATATAAAAGAGTAAATAACTCGTGGAGAAAGGAAATTCTTCATTTCAGTATAGTATCAATTAATATATATAAAAGAAGAAATATATTTAAATAATTACCTTTGCGACCAACATAATATGAATTGATTCTGGCAAGGTAGATAAACTCATTTTAACCAAGTGATCAATATTATTAATATGACCAAAAACTTTACAAGGGAGCATCCTAGGCCTCTCCCATGATGCCCTGAGAAGGACACAGCATAACTTACAGAAGTGTGCCAGCCAGAATCTAATCATGAGGAAACACCAAACAAATTTAAACTGAGCGAGTGTCTATTAAATACCTGGCTTCCACTCTTCAAGAAATCTCAATGTCATGAGAGTCGTCGGAATTGATGCTGAGGAACTGCCCCAGATTAAAGGAGGCGAAGGAGACATGCAAACTTTCCTCATTACATGACCTGGATGAATTTGTACTTAAAATAGTCCTACACAGGACATTATTGGCACAACTGCATAAATTGAAGTAGGGACTGTAGGTTAGAATAAAGTATTGTATGATTTTTAAATTTCATGAATGTATTAATTTTAATGAGGTTATTTTTTAAAGAATGTCCCTGTTTTTAGTAGATGCAAATTAAGACATTAAAAGGATAAAGTATAATGATGCCTGCACATGAATATACTGAGACAGAGACAGAGAGACAAAGACAGAGAGGTATCACAGAGAAAACAAGCTAATAATTGGTAAAATGGCACAAGATTTTGTTCTTACAATCTATCCAAAGCTTGAAATTACAATGTTTAGGAAAATTTTTATTACTTTAACACTTTGTTTCAAATTAATGTCTTGCTTTGAGAGTATAGAATTTGGTGAAGATATAAGACATGAAAGGTAATTCAATTATTGATGGTCAGAAGGAAGAAAGAAGACTCAACTTCTGTATAAGGAAAACTAGTAGAAATTTCTATTCAACAATGACAAAATCTTGGACATAGTGGGAGCAGGACAAAGGAGAGTGCAGGTTATAATCAAGAAATTCATCCTGAAGTACAAAGGGTCAGAAGAGATTCAGACCCTGGTTGGGGTGGCTCTGTTGAGGGTCACCCATGAACCCAAAGGTCTGTGGTTTGATTCTGGTCAGGGCACGTACCCAGATTTGGGGCTCAATCTGCAGAAGGGGGTGTGTGCAGGAAGCAGTAATAGATTGATGGATGTTTCTCTCTAAAATCAATAAAGACAAAAAAAAAAAGAGTAATTCAGGATTTCTCTAAGCACTGGTTAAAAGTTATAAGTTTGTCTATATCAATTTTGATTCTCTACTACAGTTGGAAATATTTGTGTTATGAATTCCAACTAATCATGTATGTAAATCTAAAATTGTCTTTTTCTAAGGAAATCTAATTATGTAATTCTCAACTTTCAATTTCAATGCTGTTGTATCCAATTCAGGATTTCTTTGTAAATGTAGGTTTCTTTTCCACTCTTCTTACTTTTCCTTAGTTGTGATCTAAACAAGTGGGGTGTGGGGTGATCTAAATGGGGGCAGGGCATAAGAGGAATCACTGAGACGGAATTAAGAAGGTAACTCAGATTTCCCTTCTTTATCAATATTTGGTTAGGAGCAGCCTTTGTCCTCAACTTTTCAGGCTTCTATTCTCACATCAGCCACTGCTGAGCGGACACTCTCTCCCTCACTTGCCCAAACATTCAGAACACCGACATGTCTTTAGGAGTACAAGCCAGTATTTTACAGACCACCAGGTTACTGCAGTCACTCTTTGTCTTAAGCAGACATCACACCTCTCCAGTTCCACTGGCCCACACTTAGAGTTCCTTGCTGTCTTTAAAAGACATGGGGCATGTTGTAATAATCTATTGCACCCCACAGGATCACCAGAGGTTGGGGAAAGTGTATCTCAGGCACTTGCTGAACAAACATTTTCCCTCTATTGTAACTCTTCTTTGTTGATGCTCTAGAGGGAAGTGGATGCCATAAGATGTGCGGTCTTCCTTGTTTTCTCCTCTTCTACGTGATCTTTATAGGGGGTCGGCCTAGATGATTTCTTTGTGTTGGAAAACCTGCTCTTATATAATAAGCAAACACCTGCCACCCCACAATGCACATTTCTTTGTTTTAGTGTGTGCATTTTTCAACATGAATTATGTTGAGTCCATCATACTCTTAAGTTTTGGATTAAACAAATCACTTTTCATTCTAAAAATCTCACCTCTGAAAATCTCAAATTACCTAGTTTATTAGATGTCTGCCTCTGCTTCTTGAACTTTGCCAACACTGTGAAGATACCCAGTAACTCCTTCATCCCTCTGCTTATTTCGTGTGCTTTCTTTCCTAAAGACAATAACATCTCTCTAGGCGTGACAGCCATTGATCCAGTGGAGACTGGGAAATGATATTAGAGATAGCAACAGCAAAATTAAAGTTGCCAAAGCTATCTTCCATTTTTCAATATAGTTCCTGTGTAATCCATCAATATATCTATGAATTCCTATTTTTTTTCCAGGAAACATGGAAGGCACACTTAGTAGATAAACCGTAGTTCCTGTCCCCTTGGTATGCATGGCAAATAAAGAGGGAAAATGTCTTCATAGGAGCTCAAAGGATGGGTCTTAAACTAGCCACAGCTGGGGAGCCCTTGTGGGGATTAGCTTAGGAGTCACTTCCAGAAGGATTGTGATACTCTGGACTTGAGCCAGGGCTGTGCTGGAGCAGCCACTGCACCCTAAGCAGGGGTGTACAGTCTGGAAGTTTCTTATCGTCCATAAGATATGTGGCCTCAGAGTTTGTTTCATCAGCCTACCTCTGAGCTCTACTGAACAGCCGTGATAGAAACACAGCCACCAGAAATACTGCGGCGTAATGAAACTGCTCTGGCAACACCGAAACTAGATTCATCATAGCACGGCTCTGCTGAGCTGCACATGTGCAGAAAATAGAAGACAGCAGGACACCCAACTGCTGCTGCAAAGTGAGCAGAAAAGGGGGCTGACTGCAAGTAGAGAGGGCAGCAGAAACATGTTAAGGATGCATAGAAGCACAGCCTCAAGCAATGTAGCATAGCTGAATATATGAGAAGGGGCATGCTGATGAAAGAAGAAACTTGCTCTTAAAAATAGATTTCTGATAAAACAAGAGAGTATCAGGCACCTCCATAGGGCTCTATTCATTTCTGGTTTTAAATACAAAAGATTAGTATGCCTGTCAAACACTGCCAGGAAGTGAACATTTAGCTAGTAGTTTTGAGTTATATAATGGTCATTCTTATTTACTGTTTCCCCAGTTAACAATTACTTTGCACTACAGGTCAAACAAATTCTATTAATTTCTTAAAAAGTGTTGAAAGCTCATTTAAAGGTGTAGATGGTATTCTCTCGCTTTCAAAATATTATTATAGCAAAACTCAGAAAGAAATCTAAAAATAGAGGTGAGAGATTACTTTTGTTTATATTGTCGTAGCGTTATCACAAAGTAATAAACCTGCTTTTTTAAAGGGAAGCCTAAGGGACTAATTCTTCTTATTTCAGACATGCATGTTCATTCATTCAATTCCTCAAACAAGTATCTACCCAGTATTGTATGCATACCTTCGGTTACTCACACCTGGAGAGGAGATGCTTACAGGGACTATTCGCATGCATGATGGGAATTGTTCCTTTTTCTTCCAGATTTTAGTTCTAGGTAGGTAAAGGGAGTCAACCTATTCCCATGCAGGTAGTGTTTGTTTGCTCACTCCATATAATAAGAAGTACTCAGCTCTCACAAACTCAATGTCTGGCAAATGTCCACTGAACCTTAGAAGGACTTCCAGAATCACAATGACTTCAGATACAGAATCAACAGTACATCATTATGATGAAAGTACCCTTTCATTCCCCTCGGCCTGCAGAAAATTTTGTGGCAAAGGTAAGCTACAAGGTTGGAAATGAAAGAAAATGTAAGGGAATTAAACAGCCAGTTAATAATTAGAAGGGATAATTTAATTTAAAAGGATTATGACGGCACACTGAGGCTTTCCAAGGTCAATTCTTTAGATAGTTCAATTTCAGTGTGTTTTTTGAGCTGATTCGATTGAGGTCATTTCAAATTTTGCAAGATGGCTTTCTTTATTCTCAAAGGAATTAATGAGGTACAGTCTAATTGAACTACCTGGGAAGTGAGTGAATTTGATTATCAACGTACACAGACAATTATTCCCTTTATGTTAGCTGAATGCCATTCACTTCAGTGATGATTTTGGTATGCACATTCCCGCTTCCTTATTAGCTTTGCAGTTACTGGCTCAGTGGAAGCACTCACTGATTTCCACTGAAGAGAGGAGTTACTGAGAAAGAGAAGGAAACAAGTGAAGGGGTGATTTCCTCCCATCTGTCTGTAACCCCACGGGCTGCATCTGCAGCAGCTTTGAAATTACTCCAGAGCATAACATGTCCACGTTCTTTTCAATAAAAAGGATTACCTTCATTTCCTAATAAAACTTCAACTTCTGTCCATCTCAGTACAGGGGCAGCTTTTCAGATTCTGCAAAGATCAAGGGTTGAGACTAAATATTTCTTTTTCTCAAAGTCAGTTTTCATAGCCTGTGAGTTTTATTCTTCAGCTTACAGTGGACAAGTGTTACTTTTCATGGAACTAAAGGACTATAATTTTTTTAAACAATTAAAATGCTAATGGGGAAAATCACTCTTTAGACTGCACTATTTCCTTGCATGCCTTTCTTATTAATTACTTATTATTTGTGCATGAAAAAATAATGTTGCTTTTGATCTTATTTGATAAACCCATACAAAAAACTCTGTTTTGGAACATAATACTTAGAGTAAAACCCAACAGTCAGCTAAACACTTATTCTTAGGTTTCATATATATGTCACTAGAAAGAGATGGTCATCCCAGAGTGGATCAGATGATAAGTCAGAGCAGGTCAGCCATATTAAATTTGCCTCATTGCTGAATGTTTCCTGGTTGAAATCAACCCCATGAGAACTGGATTATTCTTAAGGTGATTGAAATAACACATTGGGTTTTTTTGGTTTGTTTTCTTCATATTTTTATTAAGGTATTACATATGTGTCCGTATCCCCCTATTACCCCTCCAACCCGCCCCCACCCACTCATGCCCTCACCTCCCTGGTGTCTGTGTCCATTGGTTAGGCTTATATGCATGCATACAAGTCCTTTGGTTGAACTCTCCCCTTTACCCCCACCCTCCCCTACCTTCCCTCTGAGGTTTGACAGTCTGATCCATGTTTCTCTGTCTCTGGATCTGTTTTGGTTCATAAGTTTACACTGAGTGGCCAGATTATTATGATCTTTGAATGCATAATAATATGGCCACTCAGTGTATATCCTATATAATAGAAGGCTAATATGCAAAGTGTCCCCTCGACCAGGAGTTCGACCAGCAGGCAGGCCGGCAAACCGCCCATGTCCCCTCCCCCTGGCCAGGCTGGCCAGACCCCACCCATGCACGAATTCATGCACCAGGACTCTAATATATATATATATATATATATATATATATATATACACACACACACACACACACACACACACACACACACACACATATATATATACTGAGTGGCCAGATTATTATGTGTTCAGAGATCATAATAATCTGGCCACTCAGTGTATGTTGTTCATTATATTCCATAAGTGAGTGAGATCATGTGATATTTTGGCAAGCCATTACCCAATCCTTGTTGATTCCTTAAGTGAAATCCAATTCAAAATTCTAACTTTGAAGAAAATATTTGAGTATAAGTAGATTATGTTTCTAGTTTTTGTTGTTATGTCTCTATCAATAAGCAAGGAATAAATATTTTCACATTTGAAAGTACACAAAATTTCCTTGGACTGTGAAAATTTAATTACCTTTCTTAGAGTAGTATATATACTAACAAGAGAGTGGATTATTACTTTTTCTTAAAAGCACATCTCTCATGGATACAGTTTAACATTCAAAATTTAAAAAAATTATTAGCAAGATGTTCAATTTTATTAATAAAGGCATGGTGAATGTTGGGTACCATCAGATTGATAAAAAAGTTATCTTCATTGTTTTTGATACCTGCATGATCTAGTAATATTTATTTCATACTTATGTGAAATAATACTCAAAAAAGTGTGGTAAATACTCTTCACTTCTATCAGACTTTAATAAATTATGTCATTTCCTCTAATTTTGTCTCAAAGTGTTAATTTCAACACATAATTATTTATTTTAAGTCCCTTTTAAGGTTTTCCACAATCTTTCAAATCAGCATTAATACATGGAGCTGATAAGAAAACGCAGTTCTCATAAAAGTGTCTGCATAGTTCTAACCAAAATAGGTTTTCCCAGAAAACTCACCTGATCTTCCTTTTCATACATACTCCTGTTAAAACGTTAATCTTTCATCTAAGTGTGTGTAATTTACTTACTCTCATTATACCAGGTAACCTCTCCTTTATCCAGTACCTTAGACTATGAAAATAATTTCCTAAAGTGCCACCTGTCCCTCACCTCCATTGCTCACATGCCCGGGCCTTCTCACATACCGCTACCACTAATGCACACTTTTCAACATCAGAGTAGGACTTTAGCCAGGCATTCAAGGTTGACTTTAAACTCTGCCAAATCTCCTTTTCTGATCTTACCGTTCTGTTCTCTTCCACACAGCCTAATGCAAAAAGGCAAATTGTACAACACCCCACATCACAAGAATCCTATGCCATCTCCAAAGGCATTTTTCTCTTCCTGGCAATGACTCTGACTCATTTCATACAATTGGAATCACAACTTCATAAATCCTTACTCAAATTCAATCCATATGCTGGCATTTTTTTCCAAGCAGATATCATCATTCTCACTTTGGAACCCTAATCTTTTGTTTGTGCATAAAACGTAAAATTTAGCATTTTTAATGCTAAATTCATACTTTAAATATGTTATAGTTCTTTTCCTCAATTAAGATGTTTCTGAATATAGAGATAATGATATTGATTTCTTTATATTTTGGTAGCTTTCAATTTGTGTTTTGTGACTAGCAGGCCGACACTCTATCCACTGAGCCAAACCAGCTAGAGCAATAAATGACTTTTTAAAGAGGCATAGACATAATAATCAGAAAAGCAGGTGTTTGAATTCATATCTATTTGAAGTCAAAATCATGCTGTTAACTATTATCCAGGAAATAAATTAACACTATACGCAGTCTTGTAAAAAAGTATTTATGGAAAGGATATAATAAATTGTGCTTTTAAAATTAATAATTAGTTGTTCACCTACATTCTGGGAAGTCAAGAGGGTGAAAACATCAGTGTAAATTGATATGATACAAAGGTGTTATGGAGCATATGGGTATTTGAATGGGCTTGAAAAAAAAAAGGGATTTAAAGATGGATAGAAATGTGATAGGTAGAAACCATGAGGAAGATACTTCTAGTGTTATCCATTGCATAAATATAAGCACAGATGACTAAAGATTAGGTATGTTTTTGAATAATAACAGATTTCATTGGAGACTATTCTTGACTAGAGGCCTGGTGCACAAAATTCATGCACTGGGGAGGGGCCCTCAGCCCAGCCTGCCCTTTCTCACAGTCTGGGAGCCCTCAGGGGATGTCCTACTGATGGCTTAGGCCAGCTCCCCTTTGCAGGAGGCAACTGGGCTGATCAGGGGAAGGCACCACCCCCATCACCCTGCTGTTGCTGCCATGGCCAGCCACCACAGCCGCCAAGGTGTTTTCATCAACATGGACTCCAGTCCCTTCACCATGAAAAAATGAAAACTTCTTTAGGCATTTTCAAGATGTCTCTTTCATAGGATATGACATTTCTTTCTTTCTTTTTTTTTTTTTTATTCTCACATGATATTTTTACATTGATTTTTAGAGAGCGTGGAAGAGAGAGGGAAAAACAGAGAGAAACATCAGTGTGAGAGGGACATTTCGATTGGTTGCCTCCTCCATGAGCCCTGACCTGGGCCCCGGCCAGGGAGGAACCTGCAACCTAGGTACGTGCCCTTGATCAGAATGTAACCAGCCCCCACTGTGGGTTTGTGTCTCCGCTCCGGCCCCAGCAGCCCAGCACTGTGGCTGCGGGGCTGGGGCTGGGGGCCGGCCCCCCAGCATGTTGTTCTCTCTGGCTCTGGGGCCACCCTATCTGTTGTTCTCTCAGACTCTGGGCCCACGCCAGGCTCCTCCTCCTGAGCTGGTCATGACCATTATGGTGTCCCAGGCTAATCTGCATATTACCTCTTTTTTTTTTGTATATAGATTAGTCCAGCATAAATATTGGCTTTTGCACATAGCACAAAATAATAAAAATGTTGCATCTATATTCATTGTAATTATGATACAAACATTTGTTTCAAACACCTCTATTTTAAAGATTTGATTTTGAAAGAAGGAACTTTGATAAAGTTTATTCTAAAGTCAACTGGATAAATCCTGCATAATTCTCAGGCTGCTGCAAGTGGATTAAATGACAGCAATGCATTTTCTCACAGTTCTAAGGGCTAGAAGTTCAAGATTAAGATGCCACCAGGGTTGGTGTGGGGTTAAGACCTCTCTCCTTGACTTGTAGATGACCCTTTTCATGGTGTTCTCATAGGCTTATTTTCTTTGTGCAGAGTGTTAAGCTCTGGTGTTGCTCTTCTTATAAGATCACCAGACCTATCAGATTAGAGCCTCTCCCTTATGACCTTATTTGACCTTCATTGCCTCCTTTTAGACCTTATCTCCAAATATACTCACATTGGTAGTTAGAGCTTCAATATATAAATTTGGGAATGGGTGACAAAATTTAATCCATAACAAGTACAGCTTTCAGATATTTATGCTATAGAAAGACTACAGCTTTGGAGAATAAGTATCTCTGAATAGATATAGACATAGATATAGATGATAGATAGATATAGGTGATAGATATATAGACATAAATATCTCTATATATAAAAGCTTAATATGCTAATTGTCCAACCATTTGACCAGTCGCTATGACGTGCACTGACCACCAGGGGGCAGACACTCCTTCCGGTAGGTTAGCTTGCTGCTGGGGTCTGGCCATCAGGACTGGGCCAGATGGCTATACATACCCTAGAGCTCTCCCACGGTCCCTTCCCAGCCAGTCTGAGGGACCCCACTGGTGCATGAATCCGTGCACCAGGCCTTTAGCAGATAAATACTTTTCTCTTTCCAGGAAGCATGATCAGAAAAATTGCATACTAAAAGACTAATAGTTATTATATGAGTCTACAGTTGGTTAACAATCTATAATAATGAAAGCATAATATGCTAACTAGACTGGATGTCCTTCTGTACATCCTTCCGGACTACCTTCCTGAATAAGCAGAGGCCACGAGGGAAGCCCGGGTCCCAGGAGCCTGAGGGAAGCTCGGGTCCCAGGTGCCAGAGGGAAACTGATGCCGGTAGCCAGGGAAAGGAAGGCTTACTCTTGCATTAATTTTGTGCATCAGGCCTCTAGTAATATATAAGTTTAAAGAAAAATAATAAGAATATGAAAGCTCCAAATTAAACAGTGATTTAGGGTTTAGTGCCAAAATTTTTTGGAAAAAATCTTTCCATTTCTTCTGTATTCAGATATGAAAGTTAAAGCTTAGCATATGTCAATAAATATCAACTAGTTATATGTATATTTGAAAAGTCTTTATTTGCAGAAGGGTTTTGAGATTTTTCCTTATACAATGTTGACAATTTCAGTATTACACTACAGATTGTAATTTACCTCAGTGTTTGAGTAATTAAAACTCACAGACCACCTAAAAACTAAAAATAATATTTATCAAATAATTTTTCTACATCTATAAAATATGGAAACATCTGTCACCTTGTAATTTTGAGCACAATACATCCTATTTATTTTTCTTTTTTCTCTCCCTAGAGCATCAGTTATTTATTAAATTTAAAATAAAATTCAGATACAAATACATATCTCAGTATTAATCTCTTTCTAATTCCATAACCATCAAAAAAGTAAACTGTACTTTAACCAAAATTAAATATATTTTGCTTATCCATGTATTGCAACATTAATTTATTTTAACCCAAATGTTCCTTTCTTAAATAAACAAATAAAAAATAGCTTAATGATATTTCCAATGTGGATGGAATTAAAAAGGAATGAAGTATTCAAATTAAGCTGTTTAGTTTTCTTTCTGAACCCAATGTCTAATTTAATCTTATTTTATTCTATTGAAACAAAAGATACAAAGAGTATAACATTGTGAAGACCTTAATTTGATGGTTATTTGTAGTGACATTTTATCAATACATTTTTCCTTCCCTTTTCTTTCTTATTAAGCCATTATTTCTAGTGGTGTTCTTTGTTTCATGATTAATTATAATCACCATTTTAAGGGATGCTTTTATACCCTCAAAAAATAAAATAAGAGTAAAATTATACATGTTTAAATCCTTATTTTGTATTTCACATAAATTGGATTGCATCTACGGGATATTTTACCATAGTTTAACAAATTCTATCTCTATAAAAAATACATAACAGTTTTATAAACAATAAAAAACAATAGTTTAGCTTTATAAGAGAACAAGTTAATTTTAGGCATATTCAAGCTCTAGTTTTCTCTCCCTTTCCCTGCCACAGAACTGATACAGTAGTGTTACATCTTTGTGTGTATGCATGTACATGTACATATACATGTATATATATGTGTATATGAATTTACATATAGATCTAATTTTATATCTGTGTATAGGATAACATTTATTAAAACATTGCTCATCTTTCTTCACTTCTACATTATTAGAAAATTTTGTTCAGTGTTTCCCTCTCACATTCTCTCAAGAAGTTCCTGTCTAATGATCTATTACAGAGTTGTACACTTGAAACTAATAGTGTAATGTTATTAACCAATGTCACCCCAATAAATTCAATTAAAAAAGAAGTCTTATTTTTAGAGGCTATTTTTGCTTTGTGACTCAGAAAAGGGAGTAAAGGAGAGGTTTGGTAGAAAGACCATTGAGGAAGAAGAATAGAGAGTCTGGGGAAGTTTATGAAGCATTTTGAGGAGTGCCCTTCAGAGTAAAAGAAAATTTGTCTAAAAAGGTATGAATTTAAATGGTCTTTGCTGTGGTGTTTGCATATCACTATTGTTATTTAGGAAATGCAAAGAAACAAGTAGATTATGGGCAAATTTTCATAATGGTTACTCAGTTATCTTCCTTTGTTCATAACACTTGTTTAATATTAAAAACCTACCAAATTGTATTATACCAATAACAAAAATGAAAAAAAAAAGTTTTAATATTTCTGTTTTTTCTGACCAGTCAATTGAACCTCTCTTCAAGTCTTTTAGTAAAAGAGAGTTCATTGTCTTGATCTCCACTCCTAACAAGATAGGAATCTTGGACTATATGTTGTTGTTTTTTATATCCTACTAGAGGCCCGGTGCACGAAATTTGTGCACAGGGAGGTGGGTGTATGCCTCAGAGGAGCCTGCACCCTCTCCAATCTGGGACCCCTCGAAGGATGTCTGACTGCCCGTTTAGGCCTGATCCTACTGGGATCAGGCCTAAACGGGCAGTCTGACATCACTCTCACAATCCAGGACTGCTGGCTCCCAACTGCTTGCCTGCCTGCCTTCCTGATTGCCCCTAACCACTTCTGCCTGCCAGCCTGATCATCCCCTTACCACTCTCCTGCCAGCCTGTTTGCCCCTAACTGCCCTCTCCTGAAGGCTTGGTCACTCCTAACTGCCCTCCCCTGCCAACCTCATTGCCCCTAACTTCTCTCCCCTGCTGCTCTGGTCCCTCCCCCAACTGCCCTTCCCTGCAGGCCTGGTCACCCCCGACTTCCTTCCTCTGCCGGCCTGGTCACCCCTAACTGCCCTCCCCTGCAGGCTTGGTCGGTCCCAACTGCCCTCCCTTGCAGGCCTGGTCCCTCCCAATTGCCCTTCCCTGCTGGCCATCTTGTGGCAGCCATCTTGTGTCCACATGGGGGCAGCCATCTTATGTGTTGGAGTGACAGTCAATTTGCATATCACTCTTTTATTAGATAGGATTCCTGCATTCTCCATTTTTTTTTAAAGTTTAGAGGGGGACCTGGTGGGCACTAAACTTCTTATTCAGCATCTACAGATACAAATTCATGAGTGTGAACATGGAAAATGTTTAAGGTAAGAAGATAGAAAGTACTATAGTGTCTCTTAAATCCACATTCACAGGCCAGTACTGGTTGAGAAGGAAGTTCTCACCAGTATGTCTGTAGTGACACAAGGAGAATAAGACACCATCCATGGTTCTTATGGCAGACATTACTAATTATGCACACAATACACATCTTCCTTTCTTCTCTGCCCCTCACCCCCCAAAAAAAATCTTAATTTTCTTTTAGTCAAAAAAGTCTCCTATTATAACTTTAACATTCCAGAGTGCTTTGCAAATAGACTTGATCATGTGACATAGTTACTGTGAATGAGACATTAGCAAAGGTAGATGGAGTGAGATTAGGGCTTCTAAAAATATATAACCTATATTTTTCTCTTTTATTCCTATCTAGAATGTTGAAGCAATGCCTGCTGGTAGACCAATCATATTAAAATAATGAGAACTAAATTTTGGTAGAGAAGGAAACTAAAAAAAACCTTGGGTTTTTGAAAAGTTCTGTGAGCAACTTCATTCTATCTGAACTAGATTCTCTAGCTATCATTTTCATGAATACAAATAAAAGTCTAATGAGTATCATAATATGGTTTCTTTACATACTTCCAAATGCACTCCTAACTCATACAGTTCTTCACTCGGTCAAATGTAGTCCACGTGAAGTGCTGTTTTCATCCTGAGAGTGAGTCTTAACTTCCTTTTGTTGATGAGAATTAGTTACTTATTTTTCAGAAAACATAAGAACGAAAGATAGTTTTTGGTAGTTTGTTTTTTACTGTTCTAAACTAGAAAGGATAACATTGAAAAGACAGTTATTCTCAGAGTTTGATATATTTCATCGAAATAGGAGAGTCTGATACCACAGGCTAAGTTTTCAGGTTTCCCACTTGCCACCTCAGTCATCTTTGCCATGTCAATTAACTCCAATTCCCGAGAGTAAAAGGCATATCATATTTACTCAACTCACAGAATTATGTGAGGGTCAAGTGAGGTAAAGTGTTTTATAATCTATGAATTGCTAAAGAATTTTTTATGGTTATTGCCTATCAAATATATGTCATGGCAATCACATTCCCTTCTCAATCTGTGTGAATAAAATAAATGCAGCAAATGAGATTTCAGCATAGCCTTAGTTGCTAATTTATGATTCTGTACTGGAAATTGTCAGCATGAATGTAACCAGCTCATGTTGCCTTTTACATTGTCAGAATCGTCATCATTGCCCTGGCTGGTTTGGCTCAGTGGATAGAGGATGGACCTGCGGACTGAAGGGTCCCAGGTTTGATTCTGGTCAAGGGCATGTACCTGGGTTGCAAGCTTGATCCCTGGCCCTGGTCGGGGCACATGCAGGAGGAAACCAATTGATAAGTCTCTCTCACACTGATGTTTCTCTCTGTCTCTCCCCATCCCTTCCACTATCTCTAAAAATCAATAGAAAAATATCCTCGGATGTGTATTAACAAAAAAACACGAACACACACAAACAAAAGGAGTGGTCATTATTTGTGAAAAGAACAAAATACATCTGTACACATCAATTCCATACAGGCAAGTGGCTCAAGCCAACCATATTAGAAACAAAGCAGTGTCTCCTTGTAATAGCACTCCTAGTTAGATATCCTAAGAGCAGTGTTCTGATATATTGGCATGTCTCGCAAAGCTCTAGGGGGAAATTACAGATCTGGCCACGTGATTTGCAAACTCTCATGCAAAAGATGCTTCGACACATATGCTGATGATGACATGGATGAAAAGTAAAATGGGGACAAGCTTATACCAAAAAAATAAAAGAATCAGAAGTAGATCATAGATTTTACAGAACACCCCCTCCAGAGGTTTTCTTCTACTCAAAGGGTACAAATGCAGGGCATAATTGCCCTGGCACCTCACAGAAGACGACACTAGAGGAATATTTGCCACCATAATTATCTACATACTTAACGGGAAAGAGAGGGGAAAATATCAAGACAACCATGTTACTGTGAAGCACTCACTAAGTAAACACCTTGGTAAATGATGGAGGGTTGCTATTTTTTTTCCTCCTAGTTTCACTTGAAAAAAAACAACAACAAACAAACATATTGAACTGTAACTGGCCTCCTAGTACTTGCTTAATTAATGAGTTTTGACGTGGCTGATGTATAGGCATAACCTAAGAAGCTGGAATGACCTTAGAATCGCATTTAGTACAGCTGTGAAATGGAAAGAAGCTATTCAGTCTGTGTGCTCATGAAAGGGTATCGGGACACACTGTTTCCCTTCCTAAAGCAAATATCTCCCATGATATGTAATCTTCTGCATCTTTTCTTTTGCAAAAGGATAAACATAATCAAGCACTTGAAAATGTATGTGTTCTTACTTCACTTGAAAATATTAATACTGTGGATTAGAATAGAAAATAAAATATTGTCAGGAAGCTTAAAAGATTAAATTTAGAGTTGACCATATCAAGATACCATGATAAACATGACTTAGAGCCTTAATTCAAGAAGTGTTTTTATTAACACATTTTAGAATATATTCTAAATTTACCCATTTTTCTAGTCCCATGCTGTTTAATTCATAGCTTTATTAAATATATATTCAAATTGCTATTAATTCTCAAGTCCTCTGTGCTTCTCTATAAGTAATTTGTGTCACAGAGGATTTATTATTGAATTCCCACTTATATTAAAATTAGATTCCAACTAAAATGTTTTAATTACTCCTATATCAGACAAAATTTCTATTACCCTTCTATTAACATAATATATTGTTCTGATGGTGCTGAACAATCAGCAAGACAAAAAAAGGCAATGTGTTCTCAATAGCATGGATATGATATAGTTCTGTGAAATAGTCAGAACTGTTATTATCTAATTATTTATTGAAATATTACTCCAGCCCAGCCAGTGTGGCTCAATGGTTGAGCTCTGACCTATTAACCAGGAGGTCATGGCAAATGCCAAGGTTGCTGGCTCAATCCCCAGTATGGGGCATGCAGGAAGCAGCTGATCAATGATTCTCTCTCATCATTGATGTCTTTCTCTCTCTCTCTCTCCCTTCCTCTCTGAAATTAATAAAAATATTTTCTTAAAAAAATAAATATTTCTCCAAAATCATTATCACACTGACTCTAGAGCATCAAAGTATAAACTTAGAATAATCCTATATAACAAAAGGCTAATATGCAAATAGACCGAATGGTGAAACAACCAGAACAACCAGTCGCTATGACGTGCGCTGACCACCAGGGGCATGTGCAGAACATGGCAGGCCTTGGCCTGGGTAGGATGGTGGAGCAGGTGAGAGGGGGCGCCAGACCAAGGCAGGGCACCAGTCGCTGTCATCAGGGCAAGCCTGTAGTTGTTACTGAAAATTCTTTGCTCCCTCACGTCGTGGTCCTGCCTGGCGCTTGCACCTGCTGCCGGCACTGGCCCTGCTCACACCTGCTGCCAGCACCAGAGCCACCACTTGCACCCACTGCCAGTGCTGGCCCCACTTGCACCCACAGCTGGCACCAGAGCTGCCACTCGCAGCTGCTGCTGGTGCCTGGTGCCAGTCCTGATCACTGGGTGCCATCAGCAGGTGCGAGGGGTGGCTGCTGGTCCTGATCACCCCTGAGGGCTTCTCCACCTTCCCCTGCTCCTGAGGTGCGTTTGGGGCAGCATCCACCACTCACAACTGCTGCTGGTGCCTGGCGCCTGCCCCAATTGCTCTGTGCCATCAGCAGGTGTGAGCAGGGCAGAGCCATCAGCTCGTGGGAATGGTGGCAGTGGTGGGAGCAGGGCTGCCAGCAGACAGGGGACCATGGGCTGCGGCAGGAGGGCCCAGGTGGGGGCACAGAGGAAGGGCCAAGACCCGCCTCTGTGCCTACTGCAGCCTCGCAGCCCACAGTTCCTATCAAGGTGCATGAATTTGTGCACTGGGCCCCTAGTATATCAGTTTAGAATACTGAATTGAATGTCTATTTTCTAACAGGTGTATTATATCGGTGATAAAACATCTGTTAGAAAATAGTTTCAGATGCCTTACCTGATAATAAATTAATTTTATTTATTTTTTTTAAGCCACCAAGTTTTAGGGTGATTTTTTTTACACAAAAAATAGATAATTCTGATACTCTATAATGGCTTTTATTTCTAAACTTCTTTATTTCAGCCTGACATGGCCTAGTTGTGTGTGCTTGGTTTAACTTTGTTAAAACAACATATGGCTTTTCTTATTTAAAATTTAGGAAAAGTATGATGGAACATTAATGTTCCTTACAGAGCAATCCTAGATGCAACCTCTCAAAACTCCAAAATAAACTACAATATTTAAAAAGAGATTTGAAAACTTAGAACTTTAGAGATATGAAATATATGTCACTCTAATGTCATAAGCTGATATGAAATTTTCTCACAATACCACCAGTAGAAATCATTTGAAATATCAATATCTGGTGTGAACTATGCTAAAGAAACAAAATAAACAAGGAAACTGAAAGAAGTAAGGAGATGTTTATGGCATATTCCATGCCTTTATTCTTCCTCAGATAATCTTTTTTACTTAGGACTATTAGCTTGCATTCAAATAAATCAGATATGTCAATGTTGTCAGTATTATTTCTATGTGATTTGTCCCTGTGATTTGTACAGTTTTTCTTTGTTTTTCCCCTGCTGTTTACTATTCCATTACAAGATGTGCTTATTATAATTGGACATTTGTGTTGTTTACAGGTTGGAGCTTTTATTAATAGTAGTTCTTTCTATAACATTCCTTTGATGTATTTTGATGCACTTATAAGTGTATAACAATGAGTGGGTTATTGTGTCATATTTGCACTTTGCCAAGTGATTTTCAAAGCAGTTGTAAAAATATATACCACTGTTTACAGTGTTTAGGAGTTTCAATTGTTCCAAATTCTTCACAATACATAATTTTATCAATTCTTTACATTTTAGCTATTCTGGTAATGATATCTCTTTCAACATTTAATTGTTCCCCTGATAACTGACAATGATATGGCCAAAAGTGGATATCCACTTTTATAAAGCTCATTTTTAATGTTTTATCCATTTTAATTGGGCAATGTGCATTTTCTTACTGATTTTTTAAAATTAGTTCAATAATACTAATCAATAAAGTATAGAATATCCATGCAAGAGAATATGATGCAACAATTAAGGTGTGATATCTATTAAGTAAATGTGTACAGTCAGTACTTATCCTATATAATAAAAAGCTAATATGCAAATCAATCAAATGGCGGAACCACTGGTTGCTATGATGCACACTGACCACCAGGGGGCCTACGCTCAATACAGGAGCTGCCCCCTAGTGGTCAGTGCACTCCCACAGGGGGAGTGCTGCTCAGCCAGAAGTTCTGAGCCAGGCGCACAGCTGATGAGTGAAGTGGCGGTGGCTGGAGCCTCTCCCACCTCCACAGCAGTGCTAAGGATGTCTGACTGCTGGCTTAGACAGTGGGGAGCGGGCCTAACCTGGCAGTCAGACATCCCCCAAGGACTCCCAAACTGTGATCGGGTACAGGCCGGGCTGAGAAACCCACCCCCCCGAGTGCACGAATTTCATGTACTGGACCTCTAGTACTATTATATAAAATTTCCATGTATAACATTTATGTCCCAATATAATGGTAACTAACCATTATGCAAATATTCATTTTATATGTATTAATTTACAAAAGCCACATAAGGTACCCACAGTTTAATTCTCTTTGCATTGCTTAGAAAATCGAGCCGCTGAAAGGCTATGTTAGATGCCCAGAGTCAATGGCTATAAATGGTAGAGTTTAGATTTGAATGGAAGTTTTCTGGATTTGGAATCATGGTTGATTACCATACACAATATGAAAGCATAAAGAGAAGTCTGGAAAGATTCATTATTTAAAATAATGACAACAATAATTGTTTCTTACTGTTCAATGAAAATTTTAAAACTTGTTATTTATCTGCATTTCCTAATTTTTATAATATAAAATAATTATTTGATTGCAAATGGAAAATAATATAATCTTCAAGAGCAGTAGGAATTTCATAGAACCTGTATTAGTGCTTTTTCAAAGGCAATCAGGAGGTGTGCAGACATTAAATGTTGTGTTGGGTACAGCATGGTTCAGGGGTTCAGACTGAAGGAATGAATAACCACTACCTTGTACTGTAAATTACAAAACTATTATTTCTGCATTTAAAAGGTTGATATGTAAAATGTATTATTGTGCCAGTACTTAAAATTATACAGCAAAAAAATAAAGAATGAGTTGATTTAATATATGAGACCCAATACCTTGAATTGAAATACTAATCCTAGTAAATACACTTAGATATTCTAACAGTTTTTCACAGGAAAATTATCAGTATATTTAACTACTTTCTTATATTTGATCATTCCGCAATTTTCATTAAATTTATCTTTTATCCTTTATTTAATATGTATTTCAATTATAAGTACATCTGGATTATAAATTTTAAAAAGTGATATTTTTAAAATATTTATTGCAAATAAAATAATATACTTGAACCACTATCAAAGGATCCACAGGGATAACAGCCCCTGAATCTGCATTGTTTCTTTATTCATTTTTGATATATTTTAGTCACATAGATGTTCAAATAATTTATTCAGAAATGAGTAACAATATGACAGAGTAGAAGAAAGCTCACAAGGCTTCACTAAGAGGTTTAGGTTATAACGAGGTGACCATATAGTTTACACAGGAGACTATTAAGAGTAAGAGTGGTACTATAAAAATTACTCCAGGATAACAGCATAAACCTAAACTCTTAACATGTAATCGTCATTATTAATGGTATGTGTCTAAACTAGTTGAGTGGTGGTGAGAGGATATCAGGGAGGGAGATGCAGCATGGTTTCATTTAAACCAATTGAACTGGATTTAGCATCTGTGGGTATAAAGTGGATGAAAACTGAAAGAAATACTTTTCATGAGTCAAGTAATAATATTTTGGTAATAAGGAGAGAAGCTTCAATGCACACATGGAAAAATAGGTCCTCGTCCATAAGCCATTGCCCAGCTTCTGCAATGAATTAAACAGCATCAGGGCACCTGATAACTGGAAGCCGCCGTACTAATGCCAGCCACAGGCAGGAAGGGGGTTTTACCAAATGACTTCATGGGCATTTGTTTATGACAAGTGGGTGATGGGAAAGAGAAGTAAAAATGTTCCACATGAAAACTGAAAATGAGAGTCGTATGTTTAAGACACCACTATGGGGACTTGTAGATGTAACTGACAGATGTTTGGAAGCAAATTAATATCTAGAAATACAGTTGGTGGGGGTTTATGCCATAATGTCTCCATTAAAAAAAGAGGAATGTTCTAGTTGAAGAACATATCCTGATAAAGTTTTAAGTATGTGAGTTATAAAAACAATAACAATCCATTTTTAGAATGATGTACTTATTGACTTTTAGTTTATTAAATTAAAATCAAGAAGTGGTGGAATGTTCTCTCCATAAAGAGTATCAAGGCTGAAACAAAATAAGAATGTTGTTTGGACTGCAGATAGTCATTTATTGGTCCAACTTCAGATTTCCTCAATTTCTGTGTTTATGTGGGCCTGCAATAAATGTTTATTTGTAAGCAATTTTATAATTTTATCTCTGGGGTCTAGAACCCATTCAGAGACAATTTATGAAGTAAATAGTCTCATTCCTGAAAGTCTAGCATAAGTCATACAGCCTTGACTTTGAAACTTTACCAGTAACTTTGTAACCATAGTGAGAAAATAAGATACATCAATTTGATATTTCCAATTCAGTGTATCACCTTACAACTCATATCTTCACTCACATTTCTGCAATCATAACAGTTTCAAAGCTTTTGATAGAAATAAATATAGGTTTTATTTACATTTTAGTTTTTTATTATCAATCCTCTTCCAACATTTTAAAATGTCCTATGTTTATGTCTCTTTAGGGGGAAAAGAAGATTTTCTAATCAGAGCATAACAAATGTGGAAACATATAAAAAGATTGGAATTGCTCAAGGTCAATGGCAGAGGTGTGATTGAGTGAAAGCAAGCAACCACAGAATATAGATCATTATACAGATGTTTAAATTGTAAAGAATCAGAATAGTTGCAAACATGAAAAGAAATGATGCCTCAAAAATTAGGGTAATGTAATGAGAAAACAAATCGTATTGTAAAGTTGCATAAACATAAATAAGTAAACGAACTCTACATAAAATACCTGATTTTTATTACAATACTTTCCTTGAAAATGAGTAAGTTATAACAGTGCAGTGTAAAGCAGGCTAGCTTTTCTTAGACAAAGTGAGGATCATAGGCAATGTTCTTACATATTTAGGAACAGATAAATGTGGCCAAAAAAGAATCATGAAAACCAATATATGAATATGATAAATGTCTATCATCATGTAAATCATGATCTAGGTAACATGAATGACACACTGATATGCACACATACACACCCATGTACACTCACAATTGCAAATGCATATAACAGGTAGTTGAAGTCAGTGAGGTCTGGTAATGTTAGTGATACATTTTCCATGGCTCATTGCTTTGTCAGAGAAAAAGGAGTTGAGGTTATTCTTTAGTGAAACTGTGATGAGTCAGTCATATATGTTATTTCTGTTAGGTTTCACAGAAGTCCTAGAAAATAATAATAGTCTATATATATATATATATATATATATATACTAGAGGCCTGGTGCACAAAATTCATGCACGGGGTGGGGGGGGGGGGGTGGGGGAAGGGGGTGTCCCTCAGCCCATCCTGCAAGCTCACCAATCTGGGACCACTCAAGGGATGTCCGACTGCCCGTTTAAGCCCAATCCTGGTGGGATCGGGCCTAAACGGGCAGTCGGACATCCCTCTCACAATCCAGGACTGCTGACTCCCAACTGCACACCTGCCTGCCTGCCTGATTGCCCCTAACTGCTTCTTCCTGCCAGCCTGATCACCCCCTAACCACTCCCTGCCAGCCTGATTGATGCCTAACTGCTCCCCTGCTGGCCCAATTGCCCCTAACTGCCCTCCCCTGCTGGCCTGGTCAACCCTAACTGTCCTCCCCTGCAGGCCTGGTTGCCCCCAAATGCCCTTCCCTGCAGGCCTGGTCACCTCTAACTGCCCTCCCTTGCAGGCCTAGTTGCCCCCAACTACCCTCCCCTCCAGGCCTGGGTCCCCTCAACTACCCTATTCTTCCAGCCCGGTAACCCCTAACTGCCCTTCCCTGAAGACCTGATGGCCCCCAACTGCTCTCCTCTGCAGACCTGATTGCCTCCAACTGCCCTCCCTTGCAGGCCATCTTGTGGTGGCCATTTTGTGTCCACATGGGGGCAGCCACCTTTGACCACATGGGGGGCAGCCATCTTGTGTGTTGGAGTGATGGTAAATTTGCATATTACTCTTTTATTAGATAGGATATAAAAGCCTAAGTGACCATCGCAACCGAATGGATGACCAAACAGGCTGTGTGGGGTTACTAGGCCCGGCAGGGGGGTTAGTGAGGGGCGACCAAACAATCGAGCAGCAGGCTGTGTGGGGCGACCAGGCCCGCGGGGGGGGGGGAGCAGTTGGGGCGACCAGGCCAGCAGGGGGGGCAGTGAGGGGTGACCAGGCTGGCGGGGGTTGGGCAGTTGGGGGCGACTAGGCCAGCAAGGAGGGAAGTTGGGTGTGACCAGGCCAGCAGGGGGACAGTTAGGGGTGATCAGGCAGACAAGCAGGTGAGCAGTTAGGAGCCAGTGGTCCTGGATTGTGAGAGTGATCCCAGATTGGAGAGGGTGCAGGCTGGGCTGAGTGGATCCCCCACCCCCTGTGCATGAATTTTGTGCACAGGGCCTCTAGTTATTCTATAAAAGAGAAGGAAACCATCAAAAATTGAGTATTACTGAAATCACAAAATTGGCAGGAGATGTATTTAAAATAAGACAGAGTATTGGCCATGCTCTTTCTTCCTACTCACCCCCACAAAGATACTTTGAAAATGTAACTGTCTATCATGAATGGGGGATAGAGTAGCAAGGAAATGGAGGGGAGGAGGAGGGAGTGCGAGCAATTTTGAGGCCCTCTATACTCTGCAGTAGCCAGAAATAATTGGCATGCCTTCCCCCAGTCAAAATCGCCACCAGGAAAATAATTTGGCACTGGGGGTCAATTATTTTGGAAAACCTGCATCCACAATGCAACCGCTAATACAAAATAGTCCCACAGGAGAAATAAAGAGAGAAAAGTTTCTGAATGAGGACTGTTGGCAGCATGTGGCGAATTCTAACTGAAAATCCACTTCAAACAGAGTAACATAACTTACTTTTCATTTCATTTCCTCCAGTACTGCTTCGAATATTGGATTTCCCCGTGATAAGGGTTACAAGTTAATGATCAAAATGCACTTCATGATCCAAAATGATTTTAACTCAGCTTTTCAGAGTTTTGTTTTGTGTTGTTTATTTTTTCCCATAAATGTCCCCTGGAGAGTCAAATTTTCCTGATTCAAGATATTTCAATTGGAAATTTAAAACCACTTTTAAAGGAAATAGCTAAGTAAATGCTGTTATATTTTGGTAGATTGAATCTGCGTGAATTATTTTTCATTAAATGGCAAAATCTAATTCTACAGGGTAAAATCTTGTTAATTTTTTCATAAAGATGTGCGCTAAGGCGGCATTTAATTTTTCACTGACCATGGGTTTCATAAAATTTTCCAATTCTGTTAAATTATTGCTTGCTTATATTATTCATTGAGAAATGGAAAAAATAAAATGACCTTTTATGATGGGCATTTATCAAATGCATTTTCCTTCAAGCTAAAACTTCTGCTAGTCTAAATATGTACTTGCATTCTGTAAATGAAAACAGACAAAAAGCAAATAGACTCATATGGAGAGAAAATTTGCCAATAATTTGGTTGACAGTTTCAAGTTATCTCTCTCTCTAGAAGAAGCTAACATCCGGGACTCCCAGATCAGTTCTCCTCATACTGAGAAGAGAAAAAAAAAAAAATACAGTGATCTTTGGAGGCCAAATGCTCTAATCACCTCAGACATCAAACTCATACATATCTACACTAATAAAAGAGAAATATGCAAATTGGCTGTACATCTACAATGCCCACCACCCAATCAGGAACGAGTATGCAAATTAACCCAACAAAGATGGCGGGTTAATTTGCATATGCAGGAAGGGAGCTGCTGAGTGGGTGGGATGCCTGCTATGACGGGGAGGGTGGGGGGTTGCAGAGGAAGCTACAGGAGTGGTGCTCCGGCTGGGAGCGAAGACTTCAGGCTCCCGGGTAGCCGGGAGCAAAGCCAGGGGAAGGAAGGCCTATTCTTGAACGAATCTTCATGCAACGGGCCTCTAGTACATAAATATCAGTGTTTATATAAAAAATGTATTGCAAGAGAGAAGGAATGAACCATTGTTCACTAAGCAAGATTCTTATTCCTGTGTAAGGATCCAGGGCAAAGATACAAAGCAAGCTGATTACTTCATTTCTGTAATCTCAAGGAAATTCAATTGTGCACACATACACACATACAGTAGGGAATTAGATGAAATATTGTCTTAGCAATATTCAGTTTCACTATCTTCTCATGATCAAAGCATAGGTTTTTGTAATGTTCCATCACTTTTATACACTGCTTTTATTTTCTTTATGGTTTAGAAGCTTCCTGTTATAGAATGGATTGATCTTACCTCAGCTTGCAAAATTACTCCAAAATGAACTTGATTCCTTCAACCTTCCTACTTAAAATGTCAATGCCGCTTGCCTGACCAGGGTAGGATGCACTTAACTTCAGGTGCATACTACTTGCATACCTTATTATGTTTTCTAATTGAGAAAAATTGTCAGTGGCGGACCTAAGTGCTTCTAAGAATAAAAACTAAACTCGGGGATTCAAGTGACCTTACCTCTCTTGTCAATGCCCTTCAAATATTAAAGTAGAAAATCACCTGAAGTTTCAATAGTCCTGAAGTCAAGTGATTTTTTCTACATTTTAGAGTCAAGCATGAAGACTAAGAGATAAATTATGCACTTCATAAAATAAATAGCACATTCAGATACCGTGTTAGTATCTGATTTATTTAATTGCAAAAACATTTTCACGAACTCTCAAGTTTAAATATAACATTTTAAATATAAATATGTTTTGAACGTATGGTATATAATATTTTTGATAAGTATATTAGAATTCCCATTTCATGAACTCCATTTTATTGTTGAGTGAAAAACCATAGCATTTACGGGCTGCATCTGGGGAGCAAATATATTTGCACTTCTCCCTGTCTCTTCATATAGATTTAAAATTCTTGAAATGAATGGGATTAATGGAGCTATTTTAGTGTAGTCTAATTCCAGAGAGTGACAACTATTCATTTTATCTCCCAGTGAAAAGTTCGCAAAATGTAGTAGAAGTCACCCTGGATTAAAAAGAATTCACTGTTCAGGCCTGAATCTTACAGCAACACAGCATTATTAAGCCTTTCACATAATTTTCTGAACCTCAGTTTTCCCAACAGTAAAATGAGGAGCATTTTGAGAATTCAATAACAATATATTGGTAGACTGTTATATGGATTTGCTAATGAATACTGTGTGCTTATGAAAAGCAGAGCATGCGTTCTGACTGTGAGACATGACCATAGTCCTAGAAATAATGGCAGCTCTCAATTAGTGAGAAACTTGCCAATATGGAGTGTTGAGTGTAAGGCAAATTATTTTATATAAACAGGCAACTTTGTAAAGTTGATCATATTTTCATTTGTTAAAAATGTGTCAGAAAAGTTAAGAATTTTGTATAATTAGTAAATAAAAATATTGAACCCAAACTCAAATGCATTGTTTATTCTAAAACACATCTATTTTCATTTACACTATGATAATAAAAAGAATCCTTCAAACTATTGAAATAATCTGTTATGGTGGGAAAAAATAATGTGGAATTCATGTTAGAAAAACTGAGTTCAGCTATAAGAAACTAACCAATAATTGAAATATTAGAAGAATAAGTGGGAAATCAATGTGATTATTTACCTACAAGGAATGGATGGGAAGGAGATATGGAGAACAGTGGGTAGGAGGTGGTGACACAACTCCAAATTTACCGTTTTTGCATAATCCTGCTTGTGAAAACATGCTAGTGTTTCATATAATCAAAAATAGAAGGGGAAAAAATTGGGAGAAAACCTTAACATTAAATAAAAACAGAAACAAGTTAACCAATCTGTATTTTAAATGAATAATATAACCACACCCATGAGCAGGTGGTACAAATATATTTTAAATTCCTTGTTTGGACTATGTGACCTCAACTAAAAACAAAGAAATGCTGAACTCTAGTTATTAGACTTCTTTTTCACAGGGACTTGAAATTCTGAAACCATTTTACCTGTAAATTTGAGCACTGAGCAAATAATAGGTATATGAGGGTAATGAGAATCAGCTTTGTCAAGGAGGGAGTTGCAATATGGAAAGGGATTAGCTTCAAAGCTTCAAATTATTTTTCATGATATATTTGTCTTAAAACTCAATATTTTTGCAAAGTTCTTTAGGAGAAATAGCCTCACATTATCTTAACTGATAGACAATAGATTGAAAAATAGAAGTGGACATTTCTGAAGCATTAGGTGCTACTGAGAATAGGGGACTAGAGAATAGAAGAAACTTACAATAACAGAACAAAACTGAAGATGATCCAAAGAAGTCAGTTTTGCATTGGTATGTTTATTTTTCCCTTTTCTTTTTTATATCTCTGTACCAGTTTTAGTTTTCTCAGGACAGATAACTTTTTTAACATTAAACAACTTCCTCTACCTTCATGCTTCACTCCCTTAGCTCCAATAGAAAGATGATTTAAAATTTCTATTAAAAATGAGCATGCTCAGTAGCCTTTAATACTTAATATGTTGGCAGCAGAATATTATGCAATATCCTCCTAATGAAATTTCATTGCTTATGCTAATTCATCTGATCTGCAAACCTGGAAGCTGGCTCTAATGAGAATTTTGGTCATTTTATTGAGACAATTAACCAGGGTCTTATCAGCCAGGATTCTCCAGTGTTAAAAATAAGAAAACAGGCCCAATGTAAGTCATGTGTGTAAAACCTTAGGTCACCAAACTTAAGACTTAATTACAGTTTGGATTTCCCGGAAATGGAATCTTAAACCAGTCGATCCAGAATCATTTGATCCACACTAGTTAAGTAATCTGCCATCTCTAAAGAAAAGTAACTTTATGATAAGCAACCTGTTTTTTTTTTTGTTGTTGTTTGTTTTTTGCCTAGGATAACTTCCTTGTTCTTGCTGCCTTCTGCCTGCAAAAGTCTTTCATTTTGTACAGCTCCTTGGAGCTCTTTTCTGTTAGATTGGATGCTGTTCAATTAAAATAGATTTTTTTTCTCAACTTAACATTTAAAATTTTAATATGCCTCCATTTATCTTTTAACACCAGAGAAATAGAAGCAATAGAATATATACATTAAGAGAGAGAGAGAGAGAGAAAGAGAGAGAGAGAGAGAGAGAGGGAATGTGAGATTTATTTTAAGGAATTGGCTCATGTGATTTTGGAGGAAACAACCAATATACCACAAACTTTAAAAAATAATAAAGAAAACTAAGATATAAAGAATAATATTGTTTTAAACTAAAGAGAGTGCTTGGTTTGTTTCACTTTTTATAGGTTTATAAGTTTGACCAAAAGAAAATAATGAAAATATCTAAATAATCTTTCAGACTCTATAAAAAAATAAAATAGGGGGATCTATTTAATGTTTTTATTAGAACTCATATATTACCAAAGGCATCAAGAAAATAGCCTTTATTTCCTGCCTTTTTACATTCTCTCAGCAGTCTTACATACTGTAGTCATTTTCTGATCAAAGAAACAACAACACCTCATATATAATCAATTTAGAAAGGACTATCAATGTTGATTCAGGGGAGAAAGATTACCTTCAGCATTCATAAACAAGGTTTAAGATAAGTTCTCTGGAAGTAGAGTTTTGGGGAAAATCAGAGTCTAGAATCATGTTTATAGGAATCTCGGGTCCCTTCCTCAGTCTTCAAATTGAAGAAACATTACAATAAACAGGAAGCACACTGTAATTCATTTGATTGAGATGAACTGATAACTAGAAAAGAGCAAGATTCATTCTTTCCCACTACATAGCATTATACTTATTATGAGTAAAATTATTTTCCTCATGACTTTGAACAAATTCGATCTATAAAATTGGAGTGACATAGTAAAAAGTTCTTCCTATGATTAAGTTCATGTTTTAAAAAAAACAAACTGATTATTTACTGAAACTCAATTGCAAAAATATAATCCTAATAAATGAGCCAAGTATGATAAATGATGTTTGCTTTTAGCATCTTGGATGATCATTAGATGCAAACTTTTATACTCATGTTTGGCCAAGCCTCTAAGAGTGTCTAAGAATTAATGATCAATATTAAAAGCTAATTTTGTTAGGCTCACATTCCTAAAATATTTTCATTCATATTATAGATAGAGGAGCTAGGTTCTCAGTTTTTACCTGAATGCAATTAAATAGCTATTTTACCTTCTGTGCAAGAAAAGTACATTTAGATAATCTAACTCTTCCATAGTATACATAAGAATTTCATAACCTTTACGAAAATAATCAGATCTTCTGTTTTTAGGTTGTAGGTAATTAAAGAATTACAGGTGTTAAAATTGGAATTTGCCTATAAGCAGGGGACTCCAGATACTTATATTTTCATGCAGCTCCTGAGCTACTGGTTTTGTCTCATTTATACATGTAAATATTAACTTCTTTCTAGTGCCAAGTGACCTGGTTTCCTAGCACATTGTACTTTCATGGGCCAAATCAAGTAGTAGAGTAGATCATGAAACACAAATAGGCTTGTTGCTAGAGATGAGACTAAGGCACAATTCTCAAACATTTTTCTTATTCTTAATATGGAGCAACATGTAAAATTATGAAGTTCCTGGATTTGGTACAGTAAACCTAGCCTCTCAGAAATCACACCCATGGCATGGTGATAAATAGGGTGATCAACATTTTCACTGATTTCATATATATTTACTGAACATCTACTTTGTGACATTGGTAATGATTCAGAAAGGGACAAAGTAGACAAAATCTCAGACTTCATGAACGTTGCATAGTCACCATACATGACAATTTCATTTAAAATATAATAGCACGTTTCTTAATATTTTTATTTTATTTAACAAGAAACTTCACATCTTAAAATAGGAGCTAAGAACTTGCTAAGAGAAATAGAGCAAATAAGTAGGCTTTAGTTGAAGAAGACCTGTAATGATAAAGGATATAGTTACAAACAACATAAGTTCAAGGAAAAAATAGATAAGTATGTGTTCACGGAGTTGGGGAGGGTGTTCTAGAAAAGTAAAAACTAAAAATGTACAATCCATGTTTGGACTGACTTTGAAGAACAAGTTAACAGTCAGGTATTTATCAACATAAGGAAGAATTTAAGCAAAAGAATGGGAAAAGGGAACTGATTTGGTACAGATAAGTGATTGATAAGGTGTCTTTTCAGACTATGACCATTTTACACATGTAATTAGATGTATGATTATGGGAGAGGAATTAGGACCAGTTTATTAGCTTCCTTAGAGCTAAAGCCCATTCAGTGAATAGGAGCTAGTAAACAACTAATAATGTGCTATTCTTTTCTATACAAGGAACTTTTGTCTTGATATTTTCATGATAGCTCATCCCATTTTATATAATAGCATGTCTTACAGTAAAGTGCTTTACTAAATTTATTTTATACCTATAAATTAAGTTCTCCCATATCCTGATATATTTTGTACTGTAGACTTAAAAAATGACTGTCTTAGCCTTCACAATGCTTACCGCTGAGGTTAGAGGAGGGGAGGAGAGTGCAGTGGAACATTTAAAGAAGCATGTAAATGTGGAAGTTAATTTTGTGAGCTAATGCTTTATCTTTGAAAATATTTTCAAAGAAATAAGTTTGCAATTGGTAAAAAAATTGTCAGATGATAATAAATCTCAGTTTCTGATTCTACAAAATGTGATCATCATAGAAACAGGCTAGAATCAGGCTCTGAGAGAGCAGTGTTGTGAATTATAGGAGAGGCTGCATTTAATATGCAGACAGTATCTTAATCTCCAGGTGGTCAAGAGCTTTGGAACACGCTGCCTATGTATATTAGATAAATAAATTTGTTTAACTTTGTCCAATACAATTTTTTCTTGTAACATAACTTGAAAATATTTACAAAAGCAAGGGTCTTATTTAAGATGCCATGGGATGACCATGGCTAAATTAAGAGCACTAGAAGCAGAACAATTAATTGCTATCATTATGTGAAGGTCAAAACTACCTGAAAAAATAAGAAATCCAGAATTTCCAAAGTCAGAAGAAAGGCTTAAGATAAGTCAATCATTGTTTTCATTTTGTGCCCCAGCCAGAATCCTGTTTAATAAAAAAATGGTTGTTATCCTCAGACTAATTCTAAATAGCAAATGAGAAAACAAACAAACAATTTTTGTTAAAAGAAGCAGGGATATAGAAGTAGTATATATCAAAATAGGAAATAAATAAAAGGTAACTTAATATTAACTATTTGAGATATTGTTTGCACAAAAGATATTTATTAAAAATATGCACTTATACCAATTTGTTTTGCATATTTGTTAATGTTTGAATAATTTGGTGAATGAATTCAGCACTTAGAGTGAATAACATATTGCCAATTAAAATGAGAAAAATACTGGTAATCTATCTATATAAAAAGCCAGTGGCCATGAAGACCAGGAAGACCAAACGACTGATCCAGCTCTCATAGCATGGCGGGGTGGGGCCATGGAGGCTGAGGAGGCTTGCGGGGTGTGGGCTGTGAGCATGGAGCTTCGCAGGGCAGGGATCATGGAGGTGGAGGAGTGACACTGGGTGGCAAACATGGTGCTGATTGCAGGTAGGCCTAGAGACCCTAACCACACATGATTTTATACGTTGGGCCTCTAGTCCTGATTATAATGGTATGAGGTATAAGAGTTATATACACAAAGTTGACCTTTACCCTACCTAGCACCTCCTCCCCCCTTTTCCATAATTCATGACAACAAACACTAGCTTTTCTCCCTTCTCTAGGAGACTAAGGAGGCCCAAAGCAACAGCCTTTTGCTGTTTTTCTCTCTCCCTATGTAGGGTTGGAGGAAGGGATCTATTGTTTTGTTCAGAGGCTACAACTCCATCCCCTAAATCAGGCTGAGAAGGAACCAGCCAGCTCTTACCTCCTTTGGTTGTTATTCTTTCCCACCCTAGTTTGTTTTTTTATCCACTGTCCCATCCTCCTGCCCCACCTTAATACACACACCTCTGAGACATTTTATCAGCCTCTAGTTAAAAAAGAAGTAGAAGAAGAAGAAGAAGAAGAAGAAGAAGAAGAAGAAGAAGAAGAAGAACTATCCTGTGCTCTTGTAAATTGTAGCTGATAAAGTAACAAATTAATGTGTTATTGTTTCCTCAAGGAGTATCCTATCTAATAAAAGAATAATATGCAAATTAATCATCACTCCACTACACCCACAAGCCATGTCCACCAGCCAATCAGGAGTGAGTATGCAAATTAACCCAACCAAGATGGCTGCTGCCACAGAGAGAGCAGGAGGCTTGGGTTTTCCTGGCAATGGAGGAAGCCAAGCTTTCTTCACACCATGGCTGACCTAGGTCTCTACTCAAGGCTACAAAGTTTAAATTATAGAAGATAAATAAATCCCAACAAAAATGGCAGCAGCCACAGAGCTGGAGAGAGCAGGAGGCTTGAGTTGCCCCCAGTGATGGAGGAAGTCAAGCTTTCTGCACACCCTGGCTGGCCTAGGCCTTCACTCAAGGCTACAAAGTTTAAATTATAGCAGATAAATAAGTCCCAACAAAAATGGCTGCAGCCACAGAGCAAGCAGGAGGCTTGGCTCTGCTCAAGCTTACAAAATTTCAATTATAGAAGATAAATAAATCCCAGTTACCAGGGCCTCATCTTGGGTCTCTGGGGGGTGTGGCCGGCCTGCAAACCACCACGGGCCCCTCGCCCAGGCCACCCCATGCCCCAAGAAAACCCCCACCCTGATCTGGGACACCCTTCAGGGCAAATCAGCAGGCCCCCACCCGTGCACCAGTCCTCTATCCTCCTATCTAATAAAAGAGTAATATGCAAATTTACCATCACTCCAACACACAAGATGGTTGCCCCCATGTGGTCAAAGATGGCTGTCGCCATGTGGACACAAGATGGCTGCCACAAGATGGCCAGCAGGGGAGGGCAGTTGGGAGGGACCAGGCCTGCAAAGGAGGGCAGTTGGGGGTAATCAAGCCTGCAAGGGAGGGCAGTTAGGGGTGACGAGGCCGGCAGAGGAGGGAAATTGGGGGTGACAGGGCCTGCAGGGAAGGGCAGTTGGGGGGACCAGGCCTGCAGGGGAGAGCAGTTGGGGGGACCAGGGGAGTGCAGTTAGGAGTGACCAGGCCTACAGGGGAGGGCAGTTAGGGGCAAACAGGCTGGCAGGGGAGCAGTTAGGCATCAATCAGACTGGCAGGGGATTGGTTATGGAGTTATCAGGCTGGCAGGCAGAAGTGGTTAGGGGCAATCAGAAAGGCAGGCAGGCGAGCAGATGTGAGCCAGCAGTCCTGGATTGTGAGAGGTAGGATCGGGCCTAAATAGGCAGGCAGACATCCCTTAAGGGGTCCCAGGTTGGAGTGGGTGCAGGCTGGGCTGAGGGACACCTCCCCTGTGCATGAATTTCGTGCACTGGGCCTCTAGTCTAATATATAAAAGGCCAGGGTTATAACCACTGATCATGAGCAAAAACTGACCAACCCAGAAGTCCTTCAATCAGCACTGGTGATCCAGCATTGACTGCCCAGGGGGCAGAGACCCAGAGAGAGAGGCAGGGTCTGATCCACAGACTCAGTGGCAGCTGTTGATCAGTACTTGCCTCTCTCTCTCCCTCTTTCTTTCTGAGCTTGGCCAGCAGCTTGGCTTTTCTTTCTCTCTTGGCCTCTGTGGGGGCTGCTGTCAAGCCATACCTCTCTTATCAGGCCCAGAGATAGCCCCAGAGATGCTGACTGGCATAGGAACCAACCAATCAGAACCAAATCTGAGTGCTGTGGGGAGCCAATGGCTTCCTAGGAGGCAGAGCTTTTGACACTGGCATAGAAACTGACCAATCAGAACCAAATTGTCCAGCAGAGGATGGCAGTTGGGGGCAAGATCAGGCCTGCAGGGGAGACCATTGGGGGGTGAAATCAGGCAGGCAGGGGAGGGCCTTGGGGGTGAAATCAGGCAGGCAGGGGAGGGCCTTTGGGGGTGAAATCATGCTGGCAGGGGAGGGCAGTTGGGGGCAACCATGTTGGGAGGGGAGGGCAGTTGGGGGCGATGAGGCCAGCAGGTGAGGTCAGTTAGGGGTGATGAGGCTGGCAGGCAGAGGCAGTTAGGGGCAATCAGGCAGGCATGCAGGTGAGCAGTTAGGAGCCAATGGTCCCAAATTGTGAGAGGGATGCCCAATTGGAGAGGGTGCAGGCTGAGCTGAGGGAACCCCCACTCCGTGCACAAATTTTGTGCACCAGGCCTCTAGTCTATAATAATAAATGTGTAATATGCTAATTAGACTGGACATCCTTCCGGATGAAGCCAGGGCTGCAAGGTAGGCCTGGGTCCCGGGTGCCAGAGGGAAGCCTGTGCTAGCAACCAGGGGAAGGAATGCCAACTCTTGCACAAATTTCGTGCATCAGGCCTCTAGTTTTTTAATAAGAGAACATTTATTTGGTAAATGACAAAGGTCAAATAAGTAATTCCTGGAAGAAATGGGCTTAGAAAACAAGTGATGGAGGTAAAGGAAAGGCCCTTGGATATTGGGAGTGAGGAAATTAATTAACTTTCCTGGGGCAGGGAAGGAGAAAGGGAAGATAAGGGTCCTCCATCCTAATGGTTTTAAGGGTAGAGTTTTTAGGGGAGGTCCCAGGGGAATATCTTGATGGAATAGTCAGTGTTTTCCAGGTGTGTCCTTTCAGGGTTGTGTCTCCACTGATTGATTGGCAGGCACTTGGGCAGGGGGTCATTATTCAATGCAGCTGGTCCTGACTGTGGCTGGTTTTGTTGCTTATATGGGCCTGGAGCTGAAATACAACTGAGGTCTAAAGGAGTGTTTTGAAAGAATATACTTTTCCCAACATAAAACTATTATTAATAATATATCCATTTATGAAATAGTTTGTCTATGATATGCATTGTAATAGTTTGCATTAGTTTCTTATTTGCCACTGTAAAAATATCACAAACTCACTATCAAACAAGTCTAGAAGTCAGAATTTCACCATGAATTTTATAGAGATCAAATCAAGGTGTCAACATGGCTGCATTCTTTCTGGGGGCTCCAAGGAGAATCTGGGGCTTCAGAGGGGATTTGTTTCCTTGTTTTTTCTAGCTTTCCAGTACCTCTGCAATCCTTATATGATGGCTACTTAATCATCTCCAAAACACATCACTCCAGCCATTGCTTCTGTCCTCACATGTCATTTGTCTCCATATTCACCTACTTATGTCCCTTTCTTCATGACTCATGATTACGTGAGTCCCACCTGCATAAACCGAAATAATCTCCCCATCTCAAGATCCTCAGCTTAATTGCATATCTGACTTCCTTCTGACATGTAAAGTAATATGTTTACAGATTCTGGGGATTAGGATGTAGACCTATTCGGGGAGCATTCTTTCTACCATATAGTCTTAAACATATATGTTCTAATTATATTCTCAAAACAATACCATGGTATAGGCATTGGATGGACAGCCATAGGCACACATCTAACAAATAACAGGCTTCATCTCAATCCTGTCTACAATCCTATGTTTCCACTTGAAAATCCTGTTAGTTCCAGTTTCTCTTGTTGGGAAATTATTTAATCTTTGTCAGGGATATAAAGAAAAATCCCACATTGCAACCCCCCATGTTGGTTTTAAGGGTGGTATATTAGGATGCTGGAAACTGATGGCCCGCCTACCCTCCAATGACGGCTTCTCCCACTGCTCCCAGGGCAGCATCTCAGAATTTAGCAGATGCTCTCAGTGAAGCACATGGCAGCAGCTACTGTCAACACAGGGGCTTCCAGAAGCTGACATTTGCTTTCTTTGCTAGTCACTTCCTAGTAACTGCTCCTGGTGGAATCTTTCTAAGCCCTCCTGTGTCTCTCAGCTTCTCTCCAGCCCTTTCTGTGGCAAAACATTTCAAAGTTGCTCTTTCATGAACTACTCTAGAGTGTTGTTCAAAGAACAATTCCTGTTGAGCTCTCTGGTGGTGGCCACGGGGCGACACAGCCCTTTCAAACATTTCGTTCAATGCTACCTGGATTCCATGCCAGTGGGCAGCACATTTCCATGAGCCCTTCGCTCTTTTGGACTATGATTTAAGTAGAATATAACCTTTGAAAGCCCTTGAAGGCTTGGGGTAACACTCAAAATGGGTCCATGGCTTCTCCTTGTCACAATAGGCACGGGATAATTTTTTAAAACAAGAGCCAAGCTAGACTAGGGGCTTTCATTGTTCCCTAAAATCCATGTTCCAATTAAACTCTAAAAGTAATATGAACTGTGTGTAGGTGTGTTTGTGTATGTGTGTACACATATATACTGTATTATAAAAACACAAATATACAAATGCATACATCTACATGTGCATTTGACACACACACAGACATATATATGAAATATAGTACATATATTCATACATATATACATATACATATATATGTATGTATGTATATATATATATATATATATATATATATATATATGCACAAGTTCACACTGAGGGATAGATACTAGCTTGATACCATTAACCTCAATTGAAGTGAATCTAATGCTGCCATTGCTGTAATGTGTCTCAGTTCAGGTAGAGCTTTCTCCAGGAACATTTTCCAGAGCCCTCCCCTCAAGGCGACAGAAGTGCCCCTGTTCATAGTTCTATCACTGCCCTTGCTTCAAGCTGTCTGCTTTACTCACTCAGCCTGTCATAAATTACACTCTAAGTAACTTGAGGGGGTTGGCCATACATTATTCATCTGCATAATTCCTGAAACATGATAGAAGTTCAGAAGTAATTGGCTGACTTACACAGGCCTTCGGTCATAGGTAGTTAGCTGAGCTCCAGGTAGACCGGGAGGTGCCCTGGAACCCAGGACGTCACACCCTTCCTGGTGCCAGCCCCTCACACAGTGTGTCTGCATTTCCACTCTCTGGTGTCCACCTCTAGTCTCCACTTCCATTGTCCTCTAAATTACCTTAATTGTACTTATGGCAAGTCTAGATGTATTCATATTTGGGGCAAGAAATTAAAGAAGAGCTTAGAAAACATAAGAGGAATATTAGGAAACAATCTAGGAAACCTATCAACCAGAGAAATAATTTTGTTTTCCTAGCCCCTGTACAAAGACAGAGAAAAGGAAAAGCAAAAACAAACAAACGATAGAATGAATGCAAACATCTATGGAAGCAAGCAAGCAAACAAACAAACGAATCCTGCATTCTCCCAGTTTGGAGACAACACAAGGTCAGAGCCATGCTGACCAAATGGGGCCTCACACAGATCCCATTATGTGGGCTCACTGATTGCTTGGTGCAGCCCAGTGGAGGCACAGAATCTTGGCCACAGTGTTACATTGCTTCATTAGTCAGGTAGCTTTCGTTAACAATACCTCAAGGGCTTGTGGCTTTGGGCAGGAATAGAGCTAATTCCAGCTAAATTGCCACGGAGAGTTTTCCCCAAAGCACAGAAGCCACTGACCTTGTGCTGCCTCCTATGACGCACTCCCAGGCATGCCTCCTGAGCGTGATAGCATATCCCGAGTTTGCTGCTTCACAGTTCAAACACACGGTAGGTGATCTTGTCACTACCGTCGTCTTACCTTCCCTGCAAAGAGGAAGAAAATGTCAGGAGTCTGTACCTCCGACTTCTGACCCCCATTTTGTTCTTTCTGAAACAACCTGCAGTAGCTGTCCTTTGTCCTTCAAAGGATGGAGGTTCTTAGCACAGAACCTGTCAAACACTCTTCTTTTCCAAAGCCCCTAAGATCCCCTCACCCATGTGCATTCTCTCCTCCCTCCAAACTATCAAAGAATTCCATGTGTTTCTTTTCCTAATTATACCAATTTTCCCTCCCCACGAGCTCCTAGAAGATAAGCTCTATGTCTTACACACCTCTGTGCTTGCTATAATGTGACTAAACACCCATAGTCTATTGATTCCCTATTTATACCTTAAGGCTGTGGTTCCCTGATTTGTTCGAAGAATTCCATAGAATATAAAGCCTCCATAGTACAGTGTATGACCCTTGAATGACCCTACAATGTTTGATAAGTTCAGTCATGTCACACTTTATTTTCAGCATTAATTTCAAACTTTCAAAGAACCTGGGTTGAGGTGTGGGGGGGAGGTCAAAAATTTCAAAAAAATATTTTTTCTCTACAAGAGAAAAGCACTGTGAAACTTACAAATGTCTGAGGGTTACCCATTTTGTTTTCCAACCTCTACAAAACCCACACCTTCTCTTTGTAATTGATTTTTCACACAGGGTTTTAGCTGAAGGCTCTTTCCGATCAGTCAAGACCAAGGTAGCCAAGTGTTCTGTTAAAGAGAGAAGGCATTCTTGCCTGTCCAGAAATGATTCCTTTTTAAGACCTGTCAGAAATGTATTATTAATGATTCATTATTTCAAGTAGATTGGTCTTTTTATTCTAAAACAACCCATTAAGCTAGAAGAGATTGAAATAAACAGAAGAGGACTATATTTCAAAGAAATGTTGGGTAGAATTTTAAGCATTGGAGAGTTTACAATACCCTGCCATCCCCCATACTCAAATGTACTTGGGAAACTAAGTATTAGGAAAGAAAGTCTAGAGGTATTCATATTTGGGGGCAACCTCTACCAACTTATTGCATTGTATTCATATTTGGGGGCAACCTCTACCAACTTATTGCATTGTGACTATTTAGAGACCTTTTAAAAATATGAAATAAGAACATTTCAAATATAACTTCTCCCTTATTTGAGAAGTGCTTTCTGCATATACCAATCGTGTTATCTGGCATTACTAAAATGCATGGGAAAAGATGACAACAACCTTCATTAATTTCAGTCTTATAAAGTCTGGCCCTAAATTAAATCTGAACATGTGTTGGACCATCCTCTAAATATAAAATATAAATCTAATTTCACCTCTCATTCCACACAGTTCTCTGCTTTAAGATTGCCCTGGACATAATCCTAGCTCATGCTTCCCACCCACTTCTATCCTTGGTAGCAAGGGCTTCTAGCATTTGGAATAATTTTTTAACAACATACTGTGTCACACATTGTAGTATGAAGACATTATATACTTGGAATTCTTAGAACAAATGAGGAAACTAAAGCCTAGCTATGTTTAAGTATTGACTCTCATTAATGATCTGTGTGGACCATAGTACCTCAAATTTTCATTACTGAAAAGAATTAGCCCATCATAATGGTTAAAAAATATAATGGATTATAGTGCAGGACCTAGTGTACAGGTTGGGGGCAAAAGTAGGTTTATAGTTGTGAGAACGTAAAATACAGAGTTTATTCTTGTATTATTATTTATTTATTTTTGTATTATTTTCCATATGAATAACTGTAAAATTACTCCCCCCACCACCCTGTATAGTAGCCAGATTTTGAATGCAAGTCCACATACCATAACATCCCACATAAAGTTCATTTTGCCTCAGTAATAAGTCTGTTGGATTTTAGTCATGATCCTGGTCAAGGAAATGGCAGCTAAATTCTAAGCAGCCCTTATTTGCAACTATATATCTCTATAAAAACATTATACATATGTGTATATATATATATATATATATATATATATATATATATATATGTTTGTATATATCTATATCTATATCTATATCTATATCTATATCTATATCTATATCTATATCTATATCTATATCTATATCTATATCTATCTTTCCTATCTAATAAAGAGGGAATATGCTAATTGACCCTAGTGCCATCACACAGATGGCGGAGCCCACAGCCAGTAAGGAGGGAATATGCTAATTGACTGCCCTGTCCGCAATCATGGGAGCACCCACAACCAATAAGGAGGGAATATGCTAATTGACTGCCATGACTGCCATGCCCTTAAAGATGGCAGCACCCACAGCCACAAGATGACGGCACCCAGTCCCCTCAGCCCTGCCAGGGCGGTAGGCATGCACTCCATGCGCCTCCCTCTGAAGTCCCCCAGTCTCCTCAGCCCCCCATCCACCCAGGGCTGGCCTGAGGTGCAGGCAAGCCTCAGATGTCAGCTGCCTAGATGCTCAAGGCCACCCGAGGCTCAGGTAACCAGGGCCAGCTGAAGCTTGCACTGCCGGCAGTGGCAGCAGCAGAGATGTGATGGGGTATCACCTTCCCCTGATCGCCGGGTCGCCTCATGTCCCTGAGGGCTCCTGGACTGTGAGAGGGGGCAGGCTGGGCTGGCTGAGCGATCCCCTCTCCAGTGTATGAATTTTCATGCACCGGGCCTGCTATGATATCTTTCCCATTTAATTTGCCCTTCTTGGTAAGGGGAGAAAATGAAAATAAAAGGTGAGGTAGGAAGTTTTAAAAAGTTCAAAGATATCTGAGTTGTGCTTCAAGTATAAAAATGTACATTTGAGGCTTATACTCCATGAAGAACACATTTGAGGCTTATATACCACGCTCTATATTCACTTTAGGATTATTTAAGTAGAATAAAGTTGTGTAGGCAGGATGATAATAAGCACATCCAGATATGAGAATTGTCTGCAGGTAAGTCACTGGATACCAATTATAGAACTTGATTCCATTACTTATTAAGCCGCTAACTTCTTCAAAAATCATGAAGCTTTGCAGTGTTCAAATGTATAAGACACATTTATGTGAAATGTTGTTTCTATGAAATTCTCAATTTCACTCCACAAATACCCTCCAAAAGCTATTATATTTTCTTACATTATTTATTATGCAATTGAGCTCAATCTTTTTATGCAGCATCATCTTAATCCTAATGACATATTGTCTTAAGCATTTTATATTTAACCTATTTTGTATGCATAGCTTATTATATTTATAGATTGACATTTGCATATCTGATCAATTACAAACCATCAGCACCCAGTGCAACATGACACCTTGGTTTAATTTAATTTCACTTTCAATTGGTTCCATCTTTAAATATTAATTTAGGTAAATGTGAGTGCACAATAGTGTAATTACTTCAAGCTAGAACAGATTTTATCTATTTTTAAAATTGTAGAAGTAAGATTTATGTCTATTTTCTAACTATAAAAAGTGTGCTGTAAATCGTCATGCATTCAACAATACGTTTTGTGTACCTCCAAGTTGCTTCACCAGAAAACGGATTATGATAGTTTTAAGAAAAGTTTTCATAGAAGCATGTGGACACCTACCAACCAATAAAAACACTACCAAATATCTGTCTGAGATTATTTATAACAGAGGTTAAAATCTGCATGCAAAATTGGGCTGGAGCTGGTCTCTGGATAGACGTGGTTTATCATCTTCTCACACACAAAAAAAGCCAACATTTTAATATTGTACAATTTGCATAAAAGTTAAAATCAGAATTCCCCCAGCTGGCTTAAACTCCAGCATGGCAGCAATCCACTGGGGCTAAGTGGCAGTGTGTGACCTCTTTATTTAATTTTTTTCCTTTCTTTAATTTATTGGGGTGACATTGGTTAATAAACTTATAAAGGTTTCAGGTGTACAATTCTATAACACGTCATCTGTACACTGCATTGAGTGTTCACCACCTCAAGTCAAGTCTTCTTCCATCACCATTTACCCTCCTTTTACCCTCTTCTATCTCACCCCACTCTCATTTCCCTCTAGTAATTGGCCAGGCTTTTGTCTGTGTCTATTTGCTATTGTTGTTTTTTTATTGTTGTTTTGTTTTGTTGTTTTTTTTTTCTTAATCCCTTCACCTTTTTCAGCCAGCTCCTCAATCCCCCTCCCCTTTTGATAGCTGTCAGTCTGTTCTCTATCTATGAGTTTGTTTCTATTTTGTTAGTTAATTCTGCTCATTAGATTCCACATATGAGTAAACTCATATCGCATTTGTCTCTCTCTGAGCGGCTTATTTCACTCAGCATCATGCTTTCTAGGTCCACCAAAGGGTAAGATTACCTTTTTTTCTTATGACCATGTGTCCATTGTGTAAAGGTAGCATAGTTTTTTCATGCACTCATCTACTGATGGGCACTTGAGCTGCTTCCAAATCTTGTCTATTGTAAATAACCCTGCACTGAAGATGGAGGTGCATATATTCCTCCGAATTAGTTTTTCGGGTTTCTTTGGGTATATTTCCAGAAGTAGAATGGGAGGGTCATAAAGCAGTTCCAATTTTTATTTTTTAAAGTAACTCCCTTAAATGAACTACGTGGCATCATTGCATTTTGCTACAACTCCATAGTATTCCTTAACACAGTGCATGCATAAAAATATATAGTATCATTATGGCTGCCTCATGCATGAGGCATTGTGGTTTCTGTTCCTTGTGTATGATGTCCTTATTCTAGAAAAACACACATTCAGATTATTGGGGGAGGTGGGGCGGAGATCTGCATCAGTGCTGGTTGGGATGCTATTTCAGAAACACATAATAGAGGAATCTTCCAGAAAGTGTGCCCCTAACCATGTTCATTTCTATGTTTACAAAATTAAAAGCCTGTACTTGTTCTTTAATATGCATCACTGTTTATAATTTCCCATTCTCAACCTCCTCCTATTGTTCCTCCTCCTTTCTTTAGCTCAGGTTAACATGGAACATTGTATAAAAATTAGTATCATTCAGCAAATACTGGGAAACACAGTAAAGGTTTTTGTGGGTTTTTTTTAAGTGTTTATTTTCTGCCTCTAGAAAACTGTAATAGGAAGTGAACAGAAACCAAAAGATACTTTACCTTAGGAAAATTTATTATTTTCCTGAATTATTTTGCCATTATTTAACCCCAATTTATGACATATTAGAGTGATTTGGGAGAATGTTGCTCCCATTTGGTTTTCCATTAAATAGCTATGAGACTCTGAATAAGTCATAAAGCCTATTTTCATTTTCTGTTGAAGAGATGTCTAATATAGTGACTGAGAGCACAGACTGAGGAGTTTGAATGCTGTCTGTCTTTTAGTGTCGAGTCCTGGTGCAATGAACCTGAAGTCTGGGACCTTGGCATTTACACCTGTCCACTGGAGATGATAAGAGCATTTCCCTCAGAGGGTTACTTTCCAAATTCAATGAGCTAGTTCTGTAAAGCACTCGAATTGTGGTTGGAATATATTAGTACTACGTAAGAGTGTTCAAAATAAATGAAGCTGCTGATAAATTCTGTATATTATTTATATATATTGTATGTAATAGAGAAATATGCGAATTAACCAGGACAACGTAAGACCAGACAGGAGGAGGTTGCACTCGCAGCTTCGGGGGCGGGGCGGCAGGGGCCTCCATGCCTGTGCTGGGGGAGGGCCAGATCAGCAGTGGCCTGGGCTGCTTCAAGGGCCGGAGAGGGAGGCGACTGGAGGGTGGGCAGCGCCACGCGATTTCGAATCGTGCGCTGGGCTCCTAGTATCTAAATAAGTCCCTGCTTTAAAGTTCCATCTAATATCCTGTGACTTGATAATAATGTGTTATTTTAAATACCTATTTCAGTATGTGATATTAAGGAAGTTACCACTATTATTAATGTTTATTTTAATTTTATAAAAAAATCTTGGCCAAATATTTTTTCAAATGAGTCTGTGTACAATTTTTAATAGTAACAAAATTGAGAGAGCGAATTCACTATTCAAGGTCACACTAATCTTTTAGACTGGAGTAAAGTTTCATTTATATTAAAAAAAAACACACCTAGTAACTTGATATAAAATTTCCTATATCTCAAACATAAGTTAAGAAATTTGAAATTTGACACACTTATACTGATAATATATGTTGATAATTAGAAGGCAAAATATCAGGTAACTGTTATGACTTTTTTCAATATTAATTCTACTTTAATTTTATCTATACTTAGAAAACTTACTAGTTATATTGGGTTCTATCTGAGGATCCCAAATTTAAAAAGAGTATACTTCACTAAGGTATTCTTATGCTATTTATTTACTAACCTAAATATTAAAATTATTCTTTCCAGAAGATTTTAATTTGCTACTTAATTCCAGGGTGATGAAATGTCCCAAAAATGTTGAAATTGCCTACTAAAATCAGTGACCTAATTCCATATGGAAATGCAATTTTAAGCCAGTATGGTTCTGTACTAGAATATTTTAATCATTTTTCTGTTTTCAATGAAAATCTATTTTAAACGGCACTTCATGAGTCATTGAGGATTACTACCAAATGAGAGTTAATTCAAAAAGAAATAAAATAATATATGCATACAATGATGGAGTAGGAAGGGAGTACAGAATATATCTGGTCCAATGGTCTTATTTAAAGGAGAAGAAATTTAAAACCACACGTGTTAACTTGTCAAAAATGTATTCAACAAGACAGAGTCACAGCCAAAACTGGATACAAGTCACCCTAATCACTGAGCATTTGTCACAGGCAGAGGTTCAATGTGGGCTCGAATGTGAAATAATTCCCCAGTCCAGAAAGTTGAATGATGTTTAGGGACTAAGTCTATCCATACTTTTTATCATTATTTTGTTTGAAATACTGAAAGCAATTAACATTGATGACTTCTCACTTAGAAGAGAGCTATTGTAAAGTTAAAAGAATTGTATTGACCAGTAGGTTCAAAGTGTTGGTTGTAGATATTTTTAACATTAAATACTTTATACTCAGATAACTTAGTAAATGATTCTCAAAAAAGTTTAGAATTATGGCAGGATGTATTCTTTCTGCTTTCAGAGTAGTCCAAAAATAACTATTATCTCATTCAATACAGAAATCATTCTTGTATCTTCTTTCATATCTCAGGCTGCTCTCAAGTGATTACATACATACACACAAACACACACACACACACACACACACACACACAAAACACACACATACACAGAGCCATATCCATTATGAGCACACTTATTGTTTAAATCACATATATTCAATAGAAATTAAGTACAAATGAAGGAGACAGACATTTGGGTATTTTTTCATTATTAATAATCATTGTATAATAATTTATAGCAAAATTATAAAACACAGAAATCTATAAAGATTTTAAGTGAACCCATAATTCAACAATATGTTAATAGCCACTGTGAATGTTCTTTTTCCTAGATTCTTAATCATCCATGTGTGTTTAGGGGTGCATCTGTGTGTTTCCATGGGCTAAGTTCATATAAATAAAGCCCAATATTTTTAAAGTAGGGCATTATAAAAATTTAACCCAAAGGTTTCAATCAAAAGGCATTACTAATTATAAATCAACCTTTAAAGTTGTAGACAAAATATATTTTGTCTCTATAAGGTACTTTATGCCTTAAAGCATGTACACCATCCTTGAACAAATAAATCAAACATGATGCATTCAAACACACAGACACACCTCTATATACAGGCCAGACTCCACGAGTTTTTATGCACAAAACTTTTATTTTAAGTATCTTCTAATTATAATTTTTGTCTAATAATCCACTAATTAGACACCAGGAGACTGATTTCCATTCATTAACTCAGTAAATATTTTTGTGCCCATGGCATGTGAGAATCATTCTCTTAGCTAATAAGGTAAAAAACAGTGAATGAACACTACCAAGGCACTAACAGAGCCCTGCCCAGATAGAACTCATAGTCCGATAGGTAAACAGACATGACAAAAATTAGACAAAGTAATACACAACGTGTCAAGAAGTCATAGTACTATGAATAAGAAGAAATCAGGAAAAGGAATAAGAACTAAAATAGGAAGCATTGCTTGAGATGGGGTAGTTTGAGGAAGTCTTCTTTAGTGAGCTAACATTTGAGCACAGACCTAAGAAAAGCGAGGGTGTTGCAGAAGATGAGGGAAAAAACAACACACAAAAACAACAAGCAACGTTTAGAAAGTTTGGAGCTACACTTTAATATACGCCGGTGGGCTTAGAGAAAAATGAATTCAAATTCTAAGCAGAGCAACAAGCAGAAATTTTCTCTTTATTAAAGAGCCAGCCCTATGTGTGCTTAGTGGTTATCTCTCTGGAAGCTTGTGGCCTTGAGAACAACACAGTTCTATCCAATTAAAAAATACATCTGGCATGACATGAGAGTATGGGTGTATCTAGTCTCTGGCCTACAAGGTCAGACAGCTAAGTTTATCTTCCTTATAAGTCAAGCAGGGTAGAAAGCAAAGTTGTTTTGTTCAGAATAGGGGGCTGTCTAAAAAAAAATAGCAGAGCTGACTTTACAGAATAAGGGACTACCTAAATAGCAGAGAATTTCAAACAGTAGTTTTAAAAAATAGGGGTTAGCCTTCTCAAGGGAATTAGATATCTGTCTCTCATAAACTCAATAGCCACGTGGGGTGAATGCTGCCAACCCGCACCTGAGCAGGGAAGCAGATCCTCTTTCAGTCAAGTATTCAGGTGAAAACCCAACTGGGGCCCATGCCTGGCTTGCCACTTTGTGAGATCCCAACCAAAGGATCAAACAAGACACACCTGGACTCCTAGCTCACACAAACTGTGAAATGAATGTTGTTGTTTGACACCACTAAGGTGTGGTAATTTGTTATACAGCACATGAAAAATAAGACACATTTTAACACCTGGAAGTGGGGTGCTGCTGTAAGAAACACCTCAAAATGTGGGAGTGGCACTGAAACTGGACATTGGGCAGAGGCTGGAAGAATTTTGGGGAGCATTAGAGACAAACCCAAAATTTCCTTGATCAAACTGTTAGTAAAGTGTAATCTTTAAGGACACAACATCAGGGCTCAAAAATCAAGGGAGAAACATGTTTTTGAAAACTGCAGGAGGGTGTATCCTCGTTATAGCAGAAAGCTTAGCAAAACTGCCTCCTGACGTATGTGGAAAGCAAAACTTGTAAGGGATGAACGTGCTTATTCAGTTAAGGAGATTTCTAAGCAAAGTGTTGAAGGTGCCACCTGCCTTTTTCTTGCCACATGTAGTCAAACGCGAGAGAGGTCAATTGAAGGAATATTTTTTAAAAGAAAATAAACTGGATACTGATGGTTTTGAAATAGCCTTTCCAGATGGTAAAGGATGCTAAAACTCAGGATCCTCCTCCAAAAGCATGGCATACAGAAAAGCTGAGGATGCAACTACACAACCATCTGCTTAATATCAGAATTTATTGAAAAAGAAAAAAGGTATTCAATCTTACAAAGGGCCCTTCAAGAAATTAATAAATGTGCCTCGCAGATCCTCTCTATCAGCTTAGGAAAATTGAGAGCATTGTCCTTCAGCCATCGGAACAGAAGGCTGAGAGGGATTATCTCCAAAAAGTCTGTGATGTACACCTGAGAACTATGTAATTTTATTAACCACTAGAGGCCTGATGCATGACATTCATGCACTGGGGGGAGGGGGTCCCCTCAGCCCAGCCTGCACCATCTCAGGCCTAAGCAGGGAGAGGGCCTAAGCCAGCAGTTGGACTTCCCCTGAGGGGTCTTTAGCACTGGGGTCCCACCAGCTGTGAGCTCCGCTTCTGGCTGAGTGGTGGTCCCCCTGTGGGAGCATACTGACCACCAGGGGGCAGCTCCTGCATTGAGAATCTGCCCCCTGGTGGTCAGTGTGCATCATAGCAGCCGGTTGTTCCACAGTTCGGTAGATTTGCATATAAGGGTTTTATTATATAGGATTGTCACCCCACTAAATTCAATAAATTTAAAAAAAAAAAATCCTTGAGGATATCTTTTGTCTAATGACTGAACCCCATTGAAATCCACCTGAAATTCATAAAGTTCTTGAGAAAATTATTTCAGCAGAAACATTGCCAGCTTGAACTGGAAGAGACATAGGAAGTACCAAAGGAGACAGTTGAAACCCCCAAATTCTCCTAGCTGTGTCTTACATCATTCAGGCCATTATGACAAAAATGCCATAAACTGTGCAGATTGTAAATAACAAACCTTTATTTTTCATATTTCTAGAGGCTGAAAAGTCCAAAATTAAGGTACCAGAAGGTTAAGTATTTGTGGAGAGCCCACTTCCTCGTTCCTAGATGGCCATCTTTTTGCTGTATCCTCACATGGTAAAAGGGGCACAAGAGTGGTCTGTGGAATCTCTTCTATAGGGTACTGATCCCATTCATGAGGCTCCACTCTTGACCTATGCACAACCCAAAGGCTCCACCTCCTAATGCCACCACATTAGAGGTTAGAATTCCATCATATAAATTTGGGGTATACAAACCATAAGAGGTAGGAAGCAGGTTGATGGATAAACTATGTAACAGCAAACACATGCTACCTTTCATGAAAAGGAAGGATGACACAGAGGATGGAACCAAGTAATCAGAGCATAAAGTAATGAGCAACAAATTATTCCTTTTAAGCCTTGAAATCTAACCAAGAAATCTTTAACATTTTTTCAGCTAGATCAGAACTCCTATTAAACAGAGATTTATTTTTGCCCGTTTACACTTCTCAAACTGAACTTTCATGGCTCATATCCTATGTATCTGCCCTATTAATGGCACTGAGACCAATAACTTGGGTTTTGTTTTATAGGTACAAACTTGGAAAGATATTTTGTCCCAAAAACTATATTTAGGGATTACACCCAGAAACCTCATCTGCTCCAAGAAATGATTTAGATGATGAGATTTTGGTCTTTGATCTGATGCATAATGGGATGAGATTTGGGAGAACTATGGGAGAGAGAGAATGTATTTGGAAGAGATATGACTAAATCTACATCAATGGAGCATGGCTCTGGGTCCTGTTCTTTGCATATTCACCCCTACCTCTCCTACCCCCCGCAGTAGTTAGAAAACGACTGGGTTAAATTATTTCTAACTTCTTCCATCTCTAAAGTTTACTTTTATTTTTCAGAGAGACATAAGTTATTCAAATTAAAAAAAAAACACACACACACAATTTTATAAAAAAACAAGCCTCATGAAATATGAGGTTTAATTCCTAACACCACAGTGAAAGTATTTAGCTCTCAAGACTCCAATGTTATCTAAACATTTAAAGACAAAATTCATGTAGAGTGCTTAAATCCAGGAACATCTAGCATATAGTAAATAAGTGCTATATTTTAGGTATTTTAATCATTCTTATGAAATAATGTTTCATACATTACTTTCTAGTATTCTGCAAGTGGAATAGAAATATCTTAGTATGGGGAGAAACACACAATATATGGTGAATATCAAGCTAAGGTAATTTGAAAACCAGAAAATATGATTTCATTATAATAATTTATGTCATCAAAAAAATCTCTCTCCTTAAGTAACTCACCTCATACCTGAAGAATCTAATGCTTTGTTTTTGTAAAGATACTTCTCTGTTCATGAAAGTATTTTTATAATCTGCATGCCACTAAATCTAATTCTCCTTCTCCCTTGAGGCCCTTCCTGGTCACTGCAGAAACAGCTATTCCCCATTAACTGTGAACCCACTACAGTTTTCTCCTCTCTCAATGAATGCATCCCTTGCTATAATGTAACGGAATCATCAATGCAGATTTATTCTCCACTGATGCCCAAGAACCCATTGGAACAGGGTTTATTTTGATTTATCTTTATCTCAATCTCAGCACTTAGTACAGGGTATTGCACACACAGATGATCATCAACTTGTTCTATGTGCTGCCATAATGACTCAAACTTAGGTAATTTTTCCCTTTGTTGACTTAATTAAAATTATAATTTTGAACAGGTAGAAGATGTAGTTTCTATATTCCATTCTTTCTACTCCCAAAATCACATGGTATTATATTTGTGAAGAGTATCATTTAACCTCTGTAAAATTCCCTTGCACTGCTGATAAAATGGTATTATAATATCTTATCTTTTAGAATAAGAAAATTCTGAAACAAAAGATCTGTCCAGGTATCATGTTAGTCTTAGATCTTTAATAATAGTGAGGCCTGTGTGAACTTCACACAGAAGATATGTCTCCTGAAGTAGAAAGTAATGTTTTAAATTAATCACAGAGAATTATAAAGATTTGTGGAAAATACAAGTGACTTTTCTTTAATTTTTACCCGAATTTCCAGGTGTCTTTGTTGTAGGGAACTTTTTTTTTTTAACTAAAAAAATAGGTAGCTTGAAATATTAAAGCAAAGTTATAGGATTGGACATGAAAGAGAAATTCAACACTCTCTGAGTTTAATTTGAAAATGAAAATAAGGGCTTCAAATAAAGATGCTGGTGCGAAGAGGGGGAAAAAGCAGATTCATGCATATAATCAAGGTATATTAAGGCTAAATCACAACTGAGAGGAGCACTTGAAAAATCAAAAACTCTCTCCAAGTATGGATGAAAAAAGTAGTCTCGGGGATGTATAAAACATGCTAGATGACATACTGTTTTTCACTAGCTTTTTAATTTTTGTGTGATGGTCTTTGATTTGGTCAAATAAGTGGGACTTATTTTGGGCTGGTGAACAATTTTGCAATGTTACAATGAAAAGGAATATTAGTAAGAGAAAATTTAGAGGATCTTACTATTTATCAGTGTATTGTTAGTAGTATTCCATCTTTACAATCCTCTTCTGCCATCAGCTGGGAAATAATCTAGGCTTTTAAAGAGCTTTCACAACTATCTTAGGCCTGCCCAGATAGTCTCCCTATGTTGAGGTCAACTATGTGATATAACATAATCACAGGGGTGACATTTCATCATATTTACCAGTTCCAGCCACATCCAAGGGAGGGGGTTAGTCAAGGTCAAGGACATTGAGACTTATACTTAGACTCTGTCTACCAAAATAGGAAAAAGAGTTCAACTTTAGCTCAGAGTTATAGGTTTTCATTCAATGCAAAAAGGAGTCTATCAGTTATTTTTATTATCCATTGACTGTTACATTAAATAAATAACATAATGATAGTAAAAATTAACACAGCACTTTTCCATGGATGCTTTCACATTTGCCCCTCATTGAAAGCTTAAGCAACACTGATTATACTGATTTTTTTTCCAAGTAGAAATGGAGCTCAGAGATTTTTAAGTAAAATCTCCTCAGGTTCCACCAGTGGAAAATTGTATATTCAAAGAAAAGTCTGATTCTGAATATGTTATATTTTACTTTACCCAGAATAATTTATTGTTACCAGGATTGCCAAACATGATTGCTTTCTCTACTGGCCAAGTAGAGTGAGTGTGTTTTACTACCTTTCGGTGTGATTTGTAATATAAACATATGAGTTACAAATGTGAACCTTAAATTAGAATACCATCCAAGATGATGTTTCCCTGCATCTTTGAAGTAATGGCGGTGTTGAATGTAGAGACGAGAATATAGGAAGAGGAATTCCATTTTGGGCTTCTTTATCATCAGTTGATCAGTCTCTCTTTAGGGGGGCCTCCAACTGCTTGAGTTATGAAAATCCAGCTCTCCCCTTAGCTAAATGTCTGGAAGCCCATTCTGACCTACTTAGGTTTCTAAATAGGTTTGCCTGGTGCTTTATATGTCAGTAATTGCACTGAGGAGAGGAAAACACCACTCCTCAAACTCCCTTAACCTGTCCACTGCCAAGTCTCTTTCATTTTCCTAAGCATTCCCAATCTCTTTTGATTAAGTTAGTTGACTATTATAATGCAGCTTCGTCAGAGGACTTAGGAAGCACGGCATCATTATGCTTAAATCCATAGAGACATTGAAATAATTTAAGACATCATAACCCCTTATTCGGGATATTTTTAAGAGAAATGTTACCTCTAGCACTTTTCTGCCACATTAAAGAAATATACAACTTTAGCAACTGGTTGCTCTTAATATATTGCTTGCAAAAACTTGTGTAAGGATTCTCAGTGATAGTCCCTAGGAGAATTCTGCTTGAATAGGCTATAGACTTAAATAGTTCATGAAATGCTGATTTTTGAATGTTTGTCTTTTCAGGAAGACAGAGTACTCTATACACCATGTACTTTAGTCTCAGTGGCCTTGGAATTTCTCACAGAGGATATCTTTTTCTCATGTTTTGAGTATGATTTTACATAGCAGCTTTTTCTAAGAGTTCCAGTGTCACAGCAAAGAGTTCTATAGGAATTACTGAACATTAAATATTTTCAAATGGAAAGCTAACAGCATCTAAGAACAATAGAAGGAGGAAACTAAGGGCATTTTTTAAAAGGAAATAAGGAGACTATATAGGTATACATATGTGATAGACTAAAAGATAAGTAGATAATAGATAGATGATAGATAAACAGAGTTGCTAACTTTTTGCTATTTCAGCTTTCTGAACTTCCTAGGCCTGGCATGATAAAAAGACTTTAGGTATCTCATTCAATTTTTATATTTTGAATAGATAAAGTGAAAATAGATACTCAGGGAGATGAACTATTTACTAGTGTATTTCTTCCAACTATAATTCAGATCATCCATGCTTTGCTTATATAAGCACCACATCTGATTCCAAATTACCTTCTCAAAACCCAAATATGCTGATAAAAGAACTTCCTACCTGTTTATAATATATTAATTTTTTTAAAAAAATAAGAGTTATGATTGGTATCTTAGAATCAATAAAAACACAGAAAGATAGTAGGTTAAAAGTTATCATAAGAATCTGACTTTATTCAATTCCATTCCATCTATATAGATAGAACACTTCAGGCATATCATTTTGCATTATCATTGACTCATTCTATTATTTCCATGAAGATATTTGCCAAGGTTTATTAAAAATCAAAATAATAGCCAATTTTACTCTAAAGCTTTAAATTTTTATAGTTCTAATTTAGTTACTAAGCCAGCTACAGTGCTGGCATATTAAACCAAGTTTCTTAAAGTAAAAAACAAGTTCAAATTATGATAACAATATTGGATTAAATTTAAAAGTAAGAATGTATTTTTGTTGACTTTAACATACATGAAAATCTATTATATGAATTCTGAAACTCTCAAGATTATTTTTGGCTTTTGTAGATGTACTTATACCATATTTTTAGAGCTTATCACAGACAAAGTATTATTTTCTCCAGCTTTGATATTGAATTACTAACTATTTGGTAACTGTCAAACAAATACAGTTAGTTTTTTGTTTTGTTTGTTTTGTTTGTTTGTTTGTTTGTTTGTTTTACATCAGTCAGTTTGAAGCACCATGCAAGGGAGACCAATGTCATGAGTTTGATATTCATTTGACTCCTCATAAATACAAACAGAAATATTCTCTCTGGAAAATGTTGTTTTTAAAATTGTAATTAAATGAATTCTACTATTTAAAAAAGTGCAATAGCATATATTTTTCTGTGTTTTAAAACATGTTATTCATACCTTGTAATAAAAATTATTTCATCCTAAACTGAAAAATGTGTGTTAAAGGTAATTTCTTCTCCAATGAAAAACCAGGAGATCAGTAGATAGACATTGTTTCTGTTTATAAATTAACTGCTAGGTAGACATGTGACTTTAAACATTATTTAATTTTTCTTACTTAGAAAACAAGGCAAATAGGATCTCTGACATCAGTAAAATAAGCAAGGCTGGTATAATGGTATAATGGATGAAAAATAAAGTCTCATTTGCACGTTGGCAGTTACTTGGTGACTGGAAGTAAGGGTCCTGTTGCTATAGAATGTAAAATTGTGGCTCTCTTCGATGATGCAAGAAAACGCAGGAGGGCTGTGCATGAGCAAGTATGTGTTATGGAATATGACAAAGACTCCCTCCTTGACCTAACTACAACAGGCCCTTCTGAGACTTTTAGACGAGGCTTTGTCCTTTGTTCTCAAGAGCCCAGTTGTAGTCAGGATCCCCTACTCTCAATATCTGATCATTCTTATTTTTTTTCATTGTAACAAAATCAACTTTATTCAGTACCGCCTGATAGACCTTTTCTGCAATGATGATGTTTTTATAGCTGTGATCACTCTTGATATCTGACCATATTCCTCACACCCCAGTAGTATAGACTGAATATATGTGTCCCCCTAGAACTCATATGTTGAAACTTAATCCCCAAGGTAATGGTATTAGGAGGCAGGGCCTTTGGGAAGTGATTAGGTCATGATGGCAGGGCCTTCATGTTTGAGATCAGTGTCCTTATAAAAGAGACCCCAGAGCACTCTCTACCCCTCTAGCCATGTGGAGTTAGAGGGAAAGGTTCCCTTCTATGAAGCAAAAAGCAGGGCCTCACCAGACACTGAATCTGCTGGGTTCATGATCTCAGCTTCCACAACTGTGGGATATACATTTCTGTTATCCCCAATTATCACAAAATTACAAATACAATTGCATATTTTCCCGTCTGGAAGACCTCAGGAAGCTTTGTTGCTTATGAGAGAAATCACAAATTCTGTATTATTTAATTTTACATTCTAGCTTCCACTTTGTTCTTCATATTTATTGGCAATCCTTACAGCCCATGCCACAGTCATACTCATGGCATTCAGCTCTGCACACATAATAGTATTTCACAACTCTCTGCATTTGCTATTGTTTATTTCTACCCAGTTTCCCTGTGTCCCAGTCCATATAATTCCTATCCCTCATCTCGAACAAAGCCCCTTCAGGGAAGACTCTCCCATCTTCCTAGCATGGATCTGTGTGCTCCTACAGCATATTGTCATATTACTTCTAAAGTATTGACCAAACACTACTGCAATTTTCTCTACTTCACCCAATCGACCTCTTAGGGGCAGGCAGAAAATTTCATGCATGTGTTGTTGTTGTTTTCAGGGATACCAGAGTATCTGACATCTCATAGCTGCCTAATAAATTCTGTGGGAGACAGAAGACATTAATGAATAACAATTTTTTTTATTGATACAACACTTTAGAAGTCATGAAAAACGTTTTATGTTGTGTTATGTAAACCCCTTAGCATAGAGTGTTTATCTGTCTATAATGATTATACTTGGGGTTGACCCTATGCAGGGAAGGGATCTTTTTGAAAGAGTTCCATAGCTAAAGAAAACTGCTGGTAACTGGAAAACAAGTAACATCGAACCAACTCTCTTGACACATCTGTGACTCCTGGTGACGTGTCCAGTTGTGCATCTCTCTACCTCCTAATGGCACGATCACAGCTGCACAGCAGTAATCTAAACCAGCAGCTAGATGCATTTCCTCAAGCTGCAGAAAATGAGGATTTCAATGCTACACACCAATTTCCCCTCGTAAGGTGTTTCACTCATTATATTCATTAACCTTATTTCCACTGTGTTAGTTTATATTGCTCTCTGCTTGAGGAGTTTAATGAGTATGTGAATTCCACTGGGTATTCTGATTACAATATAAGAAAACAAATTACCCTGAGTCCAAAAATAAAAGTGTTTTTTGGGGGTCTCCCATATGAATTTTACAGTATTTCTTCAATTATGGGTTTCTCAACCCAAATTATAATATTCGTGACAAATAAGCTGACATGTCAAGAACAAATTTATATATGCTATTTTGGCCCAGCTGGAATTGAAAAAACATGAGCTTTTGAGTGAAAGGGCGAGTTCTACCTCCACTCCTTACATTTTGCTTGACATTGGGGAAGTCTCCAACCACACTTAGCTTCAAATTCTCTCCCTGCTAAATGTGGATACTAATTAGATACAGATTCTGTCAGAATCAAGAGAGGAGTAGATGTAAATGCACCTTTTTAAATTCAAGGATATATATGAATTTCACAGTATAAAATTATATATGCACATTGTCATCAGTCCTTGCTAAGTCCTATTCAGGTATTGACCTCCTCCTCTGAATACAGTCAGGGAGTATAATTAAGCAGATCTGACATCTAGCTCTGCCTCTTTAGTCAGGAGCATTAACGGTGACATTGGGCAGCTCACAGTAACCTCAGCAAAGCTGGCTCTTACCGTTCGTTTTAATAGATTCTGAGAACCACCCCTGTTTTAGAGTTACTGGATATGACTACATCACTGCCTGTCAAGATCATTCTTCCTCTTCTGTATCCCCCCCTCCCTTCCATGACTCAAACACTAACATAATTTTTGCCTCTACCTGGAATTTACTCCTTGTCACTTACAGCAGGCCCCCATTTTCTTCAGCAGATACTTTCCAAGATCCCCGATGGCTGAAACTACATATAGTACTGAACCCTATCCATAAGCTTTTCCCTACACAGACATACCCTGTGTAAAGTTCAAGTTACAAATTAGGTCATGTCACAGACAGAAGATTCGTTCTTGCCATAAATCTTAGAAACCTCAGCACGTGATTTTTTTTCTTTCCTAAGTAAAGAACTTGTACCTTTCACATAAAGGAAGCAGATCATGGCTGTTCTGGCCTATCCCAATGGTCAGCATCACTCTTCTTGTGCTTTGAGGCCGTTATTAAGTAAAATAAAGGTCGCCAGAACTCGAGCACTACCATACCTCCACAGTAGAGATGATAACCAAGAGGGCTACTCAGTGGCTATGGGCAGGGAGCATATACAGCCTGGATGTCCTGTCCGAAGGGACGATGCACCCGCTGGGGTGTGACAGAGGGGATGGTGCGAGATTTCAACAAGTTACTGAGAGCAAACAGCATGCGCTTTAAAGCCTAGGAACTGTTTATTTCTGCCATTTTATATTTATATCTCCCATTTAATATTCTTGGACCATGGTTGACTATGGGTAACTAAAACTGCAGAAAGTGAAACAGCAAAGGAAAGGGCATACTGGATTCTGAAGAATCTGTTGATACCTCTATAATATGTCAGTCAATATATGAAATAAAGTGTTGATCTATATCTTAACTCAATCAAGAAATTAGCAGCGTGATATGAGGGTTAGCATTTAAGTGCTGGACGTTCCCACATTTATGTCTTTGATCAAAAACCCTCTGTTGGCATGCACTAGCCAAATAGTCAGTTGCCCGCGCAGCATTACAATGTAGAGTAAATGCGCAGACTTCAGGCTTCTTCTCCAGCATGCAAGGACCTTTGAAGCCACCAGTCCATCCTAACAACAAGTAAAAAGCTGAACAAACTGAAAAGTCAACAATTCTTAGAGCTGACAGAGAAGTGAGGTCGCAGGGCAAACTGCTGCACAGGAATTGGAAAGACAGGCAGTAACAGAATCACGACTTATCAGAGCAGAAACCCACCCTCAGAAGCCTCCCCAGGAGCCGGTGCACAGGCAGCAAAACCCGAACTGTAATTGACGAATCCCCGAAGGCTCAGTGTGGACACGTCTGAGACTTTCTCCAGGGGCTCTACCAGGTCCTCGCACTGAATATCAAAGAAACGTTCCCTCATGCTTTCCAGCAGGCTAAGGAAAAAGGAACCATTTAAAAATCCTCCAAGTATCCTGCTCTTTCAAAACAAAGCCTGCACTCAGAAAAATCCTTTTTATCAGAGTCTGACCTGGTGATGTTATCAGAAAGGTGTCTCTGAGAAGAGAATTTTAAACTTTGGGAGCTTGAGAAAGAAAGCACACATAGGTATCTGCTGAATCAGCATCTTCAATGGTGCAGCATCTAAAATTTTTAATATACTCCCTCAGATTATTGTAGCACACATTTAGATTATTGAAGCTTTTTTTTTGCTATCCTTTCATTTGTTAACAATTTTAAGACACATAACACCAATTGTTAAAATCTATTTTAATGAAAGTGGGACATGAATTTTACTATGAATTTTTCCAAACATTATATATTTTTCCTCCATATGTTGTTTGCCTTAACAAGAGTTAATAAATGCAATCAGATATAAAAACGGTATTTAGGTTATAAGGAAAATGACATTCTTGGAGAATATAATGCCATAGCTAACTGTAGTCATTATTAAATTGCCCCTTAAGTCTCTTAATATTTTTTAAATATATTTTATTGAGTTTTTACAGAGAGGAAGGGAGAGGGAAAGAGAGGTAGAAATATCGATGAGAGAGGAACATCTATCAGCTGCCTCCTGCACATCTCCTACTGGGGATGTGCCCGCAACCAAGGTACATGCCCCTGACCGGAATCGAACCTGGGGCCCATCAGTCTGCAGACCGACGCTTTATCCACTGAGCCAAACCAGTCAGGGCTCTCTTGATATTTTTACACCTTTTTATTTTGTATACAAAAGTAAAGTATCAGAGAGCTTCCCATATATTATCCATTTAAAACAGTAACAAGAAAAGCTAACTCATCGAATGAGCTGGACAAAATGGAATATGAGCTTAAAGTTGTTATCTTTTCCACCACTGTTTTTTAGTCTTATTCTGGGCAGTCAATGGTCTTCCTAAAAGTGTGTGTGCTTTTTAAATAAGAGACAGGTTATCTTTGTTCACCATTCTACCCTCAGGCCCTGGCACATAGTCGTTTTAAAAGAAATTTACTGAATGAATACATTAAGACATTAAGATATTATGAAATCATTGTTCTCAGAAAGTATATAGTGGCCTAGTTATCAATAAGTTCTGAGCAAGATAATTCAATCATGAAAGTGGTAACTTGGCAAAAGTGCCTAGTGTTTGAATGCAAAACAAGTTGAATAAAATGCAAATGAAAAATCAGAAAATTATTTCTCCCGATGAGATTCACAGTGACAGGAATCCTGACCAAGGTGGCAGCATTGGATAAATAATTATCCAAGAGATACTATAGAGGAAGAATCAATTTTTCTGCATGAGTAAGTGAATATAGGAAACAAAGACAAAACTAAAATATGAAGTCCCACTCCTTAGGACTTTGGTGAAGAAGAGAGTAATAATGTATTTGCCAAAAATATGAGGATTCAGAAGCATATTGGTTTAGAAAGTTAAAAAGTCAAATATTGGTATTTAAATTTTGAGACAGTATTCAGGCATTTAAGTGTAAATATTTTTTAAAATTTAGAAATATCAAATTAAAGGATTAATTTAAAAAATCAACATTGAGAGTTATTACTGAAGAAGTGAGAACTGCCGTGTGAGCCTAGATTATTTGGGGAGAATTATATATGACTAGAGGCCCGGTGCACAAAATTCATGCACTGGAAAAGGGGGGGGTCCCTCAACCTGGCCTGTGCCCTCTCACAGTCCAGGATCCCTCACTCCTTGCCGCCCACCTGCAGCGGAGGTGGGAGAGGCTCCCACCACCACTGCTGTGCTCGCCAGCCATGAGCCTGGCTTCTGGCTGAGCGGCACTCCCCCTGTGGGAGCGCACTGACCACCAGGGGCAGGTCCTGGGTTGAGCATCTGCCCCCTGATGGTCAGTGCTCATCATAGTGACTGGTAATTTCACTGGTTGTTCCACAGTTGGGTCAATTTGCATATTAGGGTTTTATTATATAGGAATAGAGGCTGGGTGCATGAAATTAGTGCACAGGGCGGGTCCCTCAGCCCAACCTGCACCCTCTCCAATCCGGGAGCCCGCAGGGGATGTCCTACTGATGTCATAGGCCCCCTCCTCTGGGGAGCGGGCCTAAGCAGCAGTCTGGCTTCCCTCTGCAGGAGATGACTGGGCTGATCACGGGAAGGTATCGCTCCCCCGCCACAGCTGCCAAGGTGTTTTCATCAACACGAACTCCAGTCCCTTCACCACAAAAAAATGACAACTTTCTTTAGGCATTTTTAAGATGTATCTTTCATAGAATATGACCTTTCTTTCTTTCTTTCTTTCTTTCTTTCTTTCTTTCTTTCTTTCTTTCTTTCTTTCTTTCTTTCTTCTTCCTTCCTTCCTTCCTTCCTTCCTTCCTTCCTTCCTTCCTTCCTCCTTCCTTCCTTCCTTCCTTCCTTCCTTCCTTCCTTCCTTTCTTCCTTCCTTCCTTCCTTCCCTCCTTCCTTCTTTCCTTCCTTTCTTTCTTTCTTTCTTTCTTTCTTTCTTTCTTTCTTTCTTTCTTTCTTTCTTTCTTTCTTTCTTTCTTTCTTCTTTCTTTCTTTCTTTCCTCACCTGAGGATATTTTTCCATTGATTTTAGAGAGCTTGGAAGAGAAAGGGAAAGACAGAGAGAAACATCAATGTGAGAGGGACACTTCGATTGGTTGCCTCCTGCATGAGTCCTGACCCGGGCCCCGGCCAGGGAGGGACCTGCAACCTAGGTACATGCCCTTGATCAGAATCGAACCCAGACCCTGCTGTTGGCAGGCCAAGGCTCTATCCACTGAGCAAAACTGGCTAGGGCAGGATATGCTATTTCTTAGCCCCTCTAGCAGTGGACCTTCATTTTCTCCTCCAGGAGTAAGGTGGAAAAACCCTAGATCACCTTCTTGGATTCTTATTACCCAAGTTACCAAGAACACTGCGAATGGTGTACAAAGAGCTTAGCCAATAAGCAATCAAAAAAGGTGTTTTCTCTGCAGCTCACGTGCAGAGGCCGGGCTGCCGGTGTGCGTGGCTGGCAGGCCCTATTCTCTGCAGGCCTCCACCATCCATGGCTTGCCTCACGGTGCACACAGTCCCCTCCCACCCACCTGCATGCACAGCCTCCTCCTGAGCAGTCATAATGTTATCGCGTCCTGGCTAATTTTCATATTACCTCTTTATATATATAGATATGTTTTTAAAACCAGAGGAATCCACATTGAGCTCTGCATTTTTATCAGACTCAGAGACAGGAAATGCTGCATTGATTGAGCATGTAGTGTGTGCCACTAAAGAGAGGAACTGCGGTTTAAAGAGGATAAAGAAGTTGCTTAACATTATACAACTAGTAGATGCTATTAAATCCAACATCCAGGACTCATCTTCAATCTATCTCAAAACCCCCTTTTCCCTACCAATGATAAGAACACACATGGAATTGATGGAAAGAAGGAAGGTAAATTCAGGCTTTAATGGAGACAAATGCTTTAAGGATAGATTATTAAATGTATAGGTTGACTTGGGAAGAAAAAGTTGAGGATGATAAAAGTAAAATGTGTTAAAATGATCAAGTGGCCCAAACTGTCCTTGAATGACCAGTCTTGGAAAGCCATGTCACTATGCTCTCTGGCCATCATTAAATAACACTTAAGTTATACACGTCTTTTCTAATGATTAAAACCCTTATAAACAACCTTCCTCAGCAGTGCTTCTAGCACATTTGTCTTGAAAGATGTCCATAGCCCTGTACACTCTAGGTCTCATGCAACTGACAAGGTAATGACAGGGGCAATTTTAGACTGTTAAAAGACTGCTGTATTTGATCTTTCCCAGCGCTGATTTCAGCAAAAGAGAGGCAAATGTTCATTATGTCAGAAAGAATGTAAAACACAAAATATGATGCCAGTTTCTAAGACTTTTCCATTCAAATCTTCTTCTTCCAAATGACAGGAATATGTCAAAATTATAGTCAGGAAAAATGAAGAAAATGTTGGTTGATCTCAAACTAAGAAAGTAGTTACTGTTAACAAGCTTTGCAATTTTACAAATCTCCATTTATGTATAACAGAACATGATTTTATATTAGCCAGAATAAGTGATAGGGATAGGGGTAATATTCGCTGCAATAAAAATGATCTTTGCTTATATGAGGCAGGTTTTATTCTTTGATTTTCAATTTGATTCAATGCTCAACCTAATGAAAACACTACAGTAAATAAAGTGCATTGCCACTACACAATCATTTGTAATTTTGTTTATACTAGCTGTGAATGACTTCAGGTTTTCATAAATGAAGTTATTTAGTTGCCCAACATTAAACTGCTAGTTATATTGCAAGTGACAGAAGAGAACAGGTTAATTTAGAACAGCAAGGGAAAATGCAAGGTTTAGTTAAAATAGAGAATTTGGAACAAATGGCAAGGAGCAAAATAAACTAATTGAAAACCAGGCAGGACATTTTTTTCATTTCTTTCTTCTTTAGTGCACTGATTAAAAAAAATAGTTAATTAGTACACATAGCAAGATCTGCCCCACACTGGGAGTTTAACCTTGTAATTTTGTCATTTTTTAGAGAAGCCAGGGTGTTTAATGAAAGCACCATTAAATTATAAATGCATAATGATGTGTATTGTGGACAGACCAGAAACTACTCAAAACATCCTTTGCAAATTGTGTATATTTCCAGTACTTATCTACCACTTTATGTTTATCAAGTGCTTTTACTCTTGTTCAATAATCTATTTTTCAAAATCATGTGGAAATATTTTTTCTTTGAAGGTTATTAGAATACACAATGGTGCCACTTATCATTGCATTATTTGATTAGCAGTTTATATCATTTACATTATTTAACCACAATTACTCTCAATTCTATAGGAAAGTGCTGCCAGTCTGCAGCACCCACTAGAACGCCCTGATTCAACAATTGTTTATCTGTCTCCTGCTGTGTAAAGCATGAATGTACAACCTGGGCCAATAAGGACTTTTATCATCCATTGGAAGAACCAGATTTCCCATCATGTGTGTTACAGTAAAACAAGTTAGTTGAAACTTAGATGCTCAGACCTACATTGATGCAGAATTCACTGAGGCATGCCCTCTGGCATTCACTACTACATTCCAACTATCCCCAACTCTTAATGATCCAGGAAGAAATAAATGCATGTAGATGACTCACAATAACAAAAGGCAGCATTAGTAGAGGGTGCATTTTCCATCAGGCATTGTGTTAAGCGTGTTTGTGGAGTATTCACCCATTGGGGGCTCATAATGATTCCATAAGGCAGCTGTTATAATTACTTCCCATTTTCAGATGAGAAAACTGAAATTTACTCTAAATTATTTGGCAAACATTATGTAACTAAAGGAGATGGAGCTGGTGTTCACACGCATATAGCCTGAATCCATACTCTTTACTTTTACTGAAAGAAACATACTTGTCTCCATCACACTGGGGGCTTGAAAGGCCTCACTTCTCGATTATTTGAACAAGTGTAATTTTCAGTTGGGGTAGCTTCCTACCACCTTAATTTCAATAAAGAGGACAAATAGAGTTAGGATTATGCCATTAGGTGGGAGGAAATATTTTGCACCCACCTCTGTCCATAGAAATTCGTCTCATACACTTTGGCTCATGAGGGCACTTGAGCCAACAAAGCAAACGAACTAACTAAATAAAATAATCCAAGCAGAACTGTTTACGTTTTGATCAGCTTCTGTATATAGTCAGAAGGGCAGCTCAGCTGTTCCTATGATGGCCAGATTCCTGGGGATGCTTTGGCTGTGACTACCCATATAATTATGATTGCAGACTTCAGACTGTGGGAAAGAGAAAGCATATTCTGACCAGGGCAGGTGAAGGAGAGAGGGTCGTGCACTCAGTATTGGGAAAGTACACAATTTCAGAGTTGGAAAAGCTCCTAAGGTGCACTATCCGTCACATCAACAGTGACCCCATTCAAGAAGTCCATCATGCATCTCAGGAGAAACCCAATAAAACATGTTATGTTCAGGTGTACTCCCTACAAAAATCATGACAGTAATAACTCTCTTATATTAAAATTTATTTCCAATATTTTACAATAATTCTTTTTAATCTTAAGGAAAATTCTTAATCTTATCATCTAAGAGGTTTTGATAGATGGCTTTTAAGCCCTGGTATTAACCAGAAAATAATCTACGTAGGAATAAAAGTAGCATTAGGAGAGTGGTTGAAGAGGCTTTCCCTGAACTTTCCGTAGTGCATCAGTCTCCATACACTTAAAGAAATGAACTGACTTTAAATAGTCTAATGGCTTTTAGAGGCACTCTAATAAAAGAGCATTTCCTTTCAGTTTTTTCAGATGCACTAAATGTATTTCTGCTTCAGTAATTTCATGGGAGGTGTGCCTTTTTGTTAAATTGTGTTTTTTTTCTATTTGCACATATTTCTTTATGCTATAGCTATGTAGTATATTTTTCACAATTAAAGAAAAAGTATTTAAAATCTAGGAAGTTTAAATGGAGGAAGTGTAGTTCCCAGCAATCCTGAAATATGTTTTCCCGAACTGTTTTTCTAGCTCAGGGCCTCTGTTTGTTTTAAATGGTCTTTTCTTTTATTACTGGAATTCTGTGTTTATATGGATTGCTTTTAAATGTTTGTTCATATACTTGTTTTCAATAGTTAATATTTAATGAATACTTTATTAGTGGCTTATACAGTTCTGAGTATTTGCACGTATTAATTTATTAAATACTCTCAAAAACTAAACTTAGAGAAGTTGCTATTATTATTCTGATTTAATAGATGAAAAAGCAGGAAAAAGAAGTTAGATACTATGGACATAGTGGTCCTGGTAGGTGCAGAAACTATATCCCAGAGGTCACACACATGGGAGCCAGGTATTAAACTTTGTTTCTCAAGTCAAGACCCTGCTCTACGTGGTCTTCACTGGAGATTGGAGAATTAGTAACTTAATCAAGGCCAGATAAGCAGTGTTTTGATATGTGACATTTCAATCCAAGTTTCTAACTCCAATTTCAGGACAGTGTCTATTTTACATAAGTGGAACTTTTTATAATAAAGTATGTATCATAATGGCTTTAGAAACGATGCACTCCCTGATGTGGTCATAAAACCAGACATTTTTAAAATACTTTTGTCAAGAAGGATCTCAAGACACCTTGTCTAGCACTTCTCCCATCACCACTCCTATTGATAACCCACATTGGTGAAATTTTTTGAGGAACATTTTATTAATCTAGACCATGTTGTCCCCTTACTGTTTGACCTCCTTACAGGTCACACTAGCTGTGCTTTGCTGGTCTCTTCTCTTCTACTCAACCTCATATTGTAGGATTTCTCCTTTGGCTGATTCATGGCTCTGAAGCTTGTAGTTTTGTTTCTATTGCACTGACCTTTTGTTTCCTCTGCACTTCAAGATCATATCTCCATTCTCATATCTAATATAGCCAAATCTGTATTCATGAGCTTACTCTTTTTTCCCCCAAATCTGCTCCACTCACAGTCTTCTTCATTTATATGATAGAAATTCCATTTTCTCAAATTTCTCAGTTAAAAATGAAAGAAAAATCCATCCAGGATTTATCCATGAATTCTCTCACAATCCACATTCAGTTGGTCAGGAAATTCTGTTCACAGAACTTTTATAATAATTCCAGAATCTAAACTCTTCACACCTTGTTCATTTCAGAGTTGGGTCCTGGTCACAGCTGCCTTCCAGGATGGCCTGGATGATGGCACATGCCTCTCTAATCAACTGTCCTGCTTCCACATCTGCCCCCTACCTACACTGCGCTCGCAACAAAATACGTTTTCATTGATTTTTAGAGAGAGAAGAAGGGAAAGGAATAGAAACATCATTGAGAGAGAAACTTCATCGATTGGCTGCCTGCTGCACACCCCCTACCAGAGATTGAGCCCACAACCCCAGAATTGGATTGGTGACCTCTTGGTTCCTGGGTCAATACTCAAACACTGAGCCACACCAGCCAGGTTACAGTGATCTTTTTCAATTGTAATCAGACCCGTTCCACTGCTCTGCTCAATTTTTTCATGGCTCCTTTATTTACCCAAGAGTAGAAGCTAACTTCCCTAAAATGACATACATGATTCAGTATGATCTGGGCAACATTACACTTCTAGCCTCACCTGTTCATTGATTGTAGCCATACTTACCTTCTTGCTACTTTCAGAACATGTCAGGAACTCTTACCTGGTGAATGTAACTAGCTATTCCCTCTGCCTAAAATGATCTCCACCATATAACAGCATGGCTTACTCCATCACTGCTCAAGTATTTACTCCAAGTCATATTTTAGTCACGCTTACCCCAATTACCATGTATTAAGTTACAATTACTCCCTTCATCTCCCCAAGCATTCTTCATACATTTGCACTTTTTTATTTTTCTTTACTGTCCCTATTACACTTTAACATGTTACATGTTTATTACTGTTCTAAGCATGTTACATAGAGTAATTAATTTAATCCAATACAATGATTTTACTAGGTGGAAACCATTATAATTCCCACCTAAAACCTGAGACCACTGTGACACAAAAAGGATTAATCATCCTATTCAATTTACATTGCTGGTAAGTGGCTGAACTGGAATTTAAAACAGTCTGACTTGAGATTCAATTCTCTTAGTTACTATGTTGTGCTGCTTCTACTGGGAAACATGGAGTTTACTACAATATAATCAATGGTATGTGCAGAGTCACCATGGGGACACCAAGGAAAGACACGTAAGGAAGCAAGTTTTCAACTTGAAGTTTAGGAATTGGTAAGGATGCTTTTCGGACAATGAGGAAATAAGGAGTTCACTCTTGAAAGATTCAATGGTGTTAGCTAAAAAAAAAGGGGGGGGATGGGGGAGGAACATAGGAAGTGGAACAGAATAAATATTAGAATGTTTGGCATGTAGGGAGGAAACTCATGAAGTTTATTTATTGCTTGATCATAAAATGACAAGTTATTGAGAGCCATGTATGCCATCCATATGGCAGAAAATATGAAAATACTGAGAAGCCTTGGCTGGTGTGGTTTGGTGATTAGAAAGTTATCCAGGCACCCAAGGGTCACCAATTTGATTCTCCATGAGGGCACATACCCAGGTTGTGGGTTCAATCTCCAGTTGGGGCACGTTGGTGAGGCAACCTATTGATATTTCTCTATCACATCAATGTCTCTCTCTCTCTAATCAATGAAAAGCATATCCTTGTGTGAAGATTTTAAAAAAGAGAGAGAGGAATAGGATGCAAGGTTGTTACTGGAAGTTGAGATTCCAGGGTCAAGCTCTGAGAAGTGTATTCGTGTGAGAAACTATGAGGACACAAGTCAGAAAGGAAGGAAAGGAGAATAGAAGATAGAGTATCAAGTCAGGGAGTGTAGTTTGGCCTGATCGCCCAAGGAAATCCTGCATAACTGGATTCCAAGTAAAATATACAAGATAAAAAAGCTAGATTTATATAGCTCCTGGAATGTTTTAGAAAAGCTTTATTAAACAAGAGATGCATTTCTAAATTAACTGGGACTATGTGGACCTTACCAACGTAGGCTATTCTGTGGGCAGGTGGGAAATGCCTGTGTGTGAGGAGATTTGTACCTTCTTATAGCAACATCTTCTTATGTGCCACCCTGAGCAAGGTGTTTGCATATGGCTAATGTGCAAGGAGCATGAAGATGATGTACACAGTTACATTATAAGAGAAAGAAAACCCATGGAGGTCCTGGAAATGGAGATTTGCCTTTAATGCCTAAGAATTAGAGAGTCCTAATTCGTTAGTAGAAAACCAAAGCACTTAACAATTTATAAATGATTCTGTATTGGCAGAATGTAGTAAATCTGTTTTGCTAATTCACAGTATTGTTGTGATGATCAAGGGTAGAAAATATATTATGAAACAAGGCTTGATGCACTTACATGAGTTTGTGATTTCTGATTCACAGTCTTTGCCATGCAGGAATTCCCACTGAGGACCCTTTAACACGGTGTATTTATATATTTAAATACACAATGAATTTGAATGTATGTGTGGATACAAGTTTTTCCCCCTTACCCATAGTGGTTAGCAGAATAATACCCCTCTAAATATATCTATGCCCTAATCCTCAGAACCTATATGGCAAACAGGAATTAAGGTAACAGATGGCATATAAATTGTTAATCAGCTGACCTTGGATTGGGGGTATTATACTGAATTTTCTGAGTGGTTTATGTAATCAGAAAGGGCATATAAATTTGTAAGAGGAATACAGAGGAGTATGTATCAGAGAAATGCAATGTGAGAAAAATCAACTAGTCATTGCTGGCTTTTGAAGATGGAAAGAGGGCCATGAGCCAAGAAATAGCAAGCAGACTCTATCAACTGGAAAAGCAAGAGGATGAGTTCTCTCCTACAGCCTCCAGAAAGAACACAAAGCACTGCCTGTGAACACATTTATTGGAGCCCTCTGAGAACTATTCTGGATATTCATTTTGGATATCCGACCTCTAAACCTTTCAGATAATAAATTTGTGTTATTGTAAGTCAACAAATATGTGTGGTTTCAGCAGCAACAGAAAACTAATAACCATAGAGTCAACAATTTTCTTGCACATAGATTTTCCACATAGATTATAACCTTAGACTTTTAGAAAATAAATTTTGATACTATATTACAATGTAAAAGCTATGAAAAATTTTTATAACCATGCCCCGCCTAAGAAATAAAAGCAGACATGTATAACATCTGCAGAGGCAAAGGGAAGGTTGAATGAGTGAACCAATGTGTGTAGAATTTTCCAAGTTCTTAAGTATAAGTTTTAGCGTTCATATTATTATTGTTATTATTCTATTGATGGAGAAGGCATAATTGTCTGGGAAAGGAACATTATCTTTTATTGGGTAAAAATCACCTATTTTCCTTTTGCATTGATTAAGGTCCTAGAGAGAGGGAAAAAAGTATAGCAGTTGTAAAATAACATTATACATTTATTGTGAATTATTGTAATAGATACAAAAGCCCTGAGAAAAGAAAATTCATTGCATATTGTGACAAAAGAGAAACAGTCAATGTTCAAAGACCACATTAACTTTTTGGCTGTTCACAGCCAATAAAATATCAAACTGTGATGAGTTTTGATGTTATTAACATAGTGCTCAAATAAAATTAACACTTCCAAGCACAATGCTTTTGTCATAAGTGTGAATGCAAAAAAAATAAAATAAAAAGAGGAGGAAGAGAGAGGGGAGGGAAAGAGAGACTGAAAGAGACAATTGGCCTGGAACCATCTGTCACTGTGCTAATAGTTGCTTCTATAGCAGCAGCAGGTTTAAGTCAAGAAAATCAAGCATTTAGATGACTCACCATTGCTTTGGCTGTTGTCATTTGCATTTTACTTTGCTTCATTATCTTTATTAGGTAAAGGCAGTGAATATCATGTTGCTTATTCAAAGCAATTAATGAGTGAGGGGGAAAAAAACAAAATCTGTACATGACATTTGAGAGACCAATAAATGATGAAGGCAAGGAGAAAAGGTGCTAAAATAACAACATACTTACTTATTGATATCTTTCAAAGGAAGATTTTGAAAATAAGAGATTATGAATATAAGAGAGTTAACACATAGAATTGGAATTATTATACCATTGACTGACCCTTTTTTAATGCAGCTAACTTTGAATTATTCATAAAAAGTGATCAAACTCTTAACTTTTTAAAAAAATATATTTGTTGTTAAAAGTATTACAGATGTCCCCTTCCCCACCCCCCACCACCATTAACTCAAACATTTCATAGCATGTCATCAGCTGACTTATTCTTTATATTATCCATTCTTTCATAATGTGACCTTTATACTATAATCAGTAAATGCTTCATGGTGGGCCTGTTTATGTACCTATCTAAAGATTTCATCTCCAAAATAATTATGATTGCAAATCCAGATATTAACAGCCTATATAAAAATCACGTCCTCTGTGAAGTTATGTTAGCATGAAAGATGAGAAGGTGGTAAATTATGAGACATTTAATAATGTTAATTGTAGGTATTCAATAATGTTAAAATCTGGGACAAAGAAGGATGCTTAGACAATGAAACATACTCTGAGATTGAATGTGACGGTAAGGATGGAGTGGTCAAGACAATATTCATAGGATGAATGATATAGTATGTTTTAAAGTTAACAATAAAACCAAATAAGTTAGGAGAAAATATACACTCTTTACCAAACTTCAACTTCCTTACATATACAACTGCTCACAGTGTTTTTTGTTATTTTTAAGAGAAATGAATCATAGTGTTTCTATGAATTTGAAAAGGTATTCTCAGTTATCTAATTTCCTTCATATATTGGAGAAGTGGCATCCCATACTCTCACTTTTAACATGTGCTCCATACAAGCTCTCCCAGCACGTTCTCTTTCACTGATCCACGGATATAAATGTATGTCAATACCTTTGATGAGAATGGCTGCTCTGAACTATAGACTTCTTATCACAGTTGCATATGATCAAAATGTAGTCATTGAGTGAATGAATGATAGGTTGACAGAGTGAAAGTCAAGTATTATATTCTTCTGTTTGGATATCATTGCATTCCCTTAACTAATAAGAGAGCTTTTTTTTTCCCAATTTCCATACTCGATTTTGAGCAATCTTAGAAATTTTCAGGACATATAAAAATGTACATTGTAAGGGTTCAGAACAAACCACCCCAAGGTGTGCCTCCATGGTATGTGTATGATTTTGAGCTAAAAGCAACCAAGACCTTGCAGAGAAATTTCTGATCCTGCCTTAACCATCTAGAAAAATTTGAATTAGGAACCTGGTCGATAATAAAAATTAAAAAACAGAAATGAATTTTAACCCATCTGTATGGTAGGACAAACTAATAATTAACAAACACATGCTCACCGTGCAATTACCTTCTAAAGCCCCTCCTCCCCCCAAGGCACCTTACTCATTGCTAGCTCGGAATGTCATGCATACCCATTTTCCCTTTCTGTCTCTGACTTTCTCATGTCTGAGGGGTTCCCATACGCATGTATGTACTGAATTTGGTTATTTTCTCTTGATAATTTGTCTCATGTCTATTTGATTATTTGGACAGCCCAAAGAAACTCGAGGGAAAATGAAAATTTCTTCCTCCCCTACAACATCATTTGGACTTAGGCTAAATCATAATATAATTAACACATATAAGAAATGCAGCCTCTGTGGCCATTGGCTGTAATCCTGAGAAGGTGAGCAGATCATGCATTACCAGAAGGTGCATACCTTCATGGAAGGTAGCCAAAAATGTATGTATGTTTCAATTCCTGTTCCCATAGTCTTGCTATGAAATAAGTTAGTTTAGAGAACCAGGCATTTTTCCAAACTTTTCATACATAATAAATTATATTTTCTGAAAGAAAACTATACAGTTTTATATTATACACCTTTAAGCAGACATAGTAAGTCAGTATGCATTGGCATCCTGGAATAGGATACCCAAGATAGCGAAGAGAGGGAGCTAAGAAGTTTTTATGTATTTTCAGGTCAATTTCAAATAAAAAAATGGAAAAGCAAAACACGATGAAGTCGTTAATAAATAAAATAGTCACTTAGCTGCTTGAACTAATGAGCTACACACGTTTGCCAACATTTTTTCCTGATACCATACTTTACAGACACAATAGGGACACATTCATCTAACATATTCTGACAACATTTTATTGTGGGCTGTTTGAATCCTAAGGCAGTGAGAAATAAGGCCAAGGAAATGTCACTTTTGTTGTTACTCAAAAATGACAGTGTCTATGATGCTATTTCATGTAGTTATTTGTGTGTGTGTATTTATATACATACATACATACACACACATATATACACATAGACATACAGATACATACATACATATATGTTTACATAACACACACACAGAGACAAGAAAGATGAATAGCAGATCAAGTATTGTGGATAATGATTATGCATTCCCTGTGAGACTGGTAATAATTAGCCTCTCAGGCAGCACAATATAGCTGTTCAGAGGATGCAATTGCTCACTTACTGTTGTACTCTAATGTAGTTTTTCAAGTCATTTTACTTTATATTTTGGTGATATCACCATGATATTTCTTTTTAAAACTATACAATTTGTCTCCTGTAAGCAACTGGTATGCTTATCTCCTGTGAACAACTAATGTGCTATCCTGAGGCCAAAATATGAATCCCCAATTTGTGAAAACACAGCTAAGCAAGTTCTCCAAAATAGAGAAAAATAACATCTTGGCCAAAAGGGAAGAGCTACAACAAAATATATTATTGCAACAACTACAATCTTATAATTTATGGACTTCGTGTTTCTCAGGATGTAGCATCTCTTGGATTCCAATAATGTGAGCAAAATTCCAGATATCCTATTGGACTTTTCACACATAACTCTGAGTGAGTCCTCCAATTTACCACATAGCATCCTTTTTTCTTTCCCCTGCCTTGGAGTTTCCCCAAATCTTATTTTGGAGTGGACCAATGGTGATTTTGTTTCACCATTATTTTTTGTCTGAGGAAGGCTGCATCCATATCAATACTGTACTAGAGGCCCAGTGCACGGATTCGTGTACTGGTGGGGTCCCTTGGCCTGGCCTGCAGGGATCAGGCCAAAACTGTCTCTCCATCATCCCCTGAGGGGTCCCGGATTGCATTTAATACATTTTCTCATTTTTCTTTGCAGCAAATCTCCAAGGTAGCTGTTATTTCTATTTTTTAAAATGTAGTTTTATTGATTTCAGAGAAGAAGGGAAAGGGAGAGAGAGATAGAAACATCAATAATGAGATAAAATCATTGATCAGCTGCCTTCTGCATGCCCCACACTGGGCATCGAGCCCACAACCGGGCCATATGCTCTGCCCAGGAATTGAACCGTGACCTCCTGGTTTATAGATCAATGGTTAACCATGCCAGCTGGACTGTTATTTCTATTGTAAATATGAAGAATATTTGGGGCTTTGAAACATTAAATTAATAGTTCAAATTATCCAAAATAAACTTAGATAAGTAGGCCTCTCATCCTCTTTGCAGTGTTGGGAGTGCTTTCTTTGAAAGATATCTCTCTTCTCTGGGACCTGGAATATGCCAGAGACAGCAGTGCCACCTACAAATGGCTACCAGTTCTATTTTTGCCTTTAACATATTGTGAAACCACTCCTCCCTTCATGCCCCTCATACCTACATGGGATTGGCCAGATACTCAAGGAGCTGCAAGACTCACACTGATAGAGTCCTGGTCTCAGCAGCATGAGCTGGAAAATGGACATTTCTCACTATCCAGATATGTCATTTCTTTCACAGCATCCTTGAAATTGGATCACCAGAATGGTAATGATACTTTTATTTTGGGTTTCTTTCACTCATTTTAAACACAGGACAAAAGCAGACCTGTGAGCTACTGTATATAGCCCATCAGTTACCACGGACTTAAGGCACTTGTCCTTTATCCATCTATGTTCTGACCTTGGTGCTGCCCCCAGTCCACAGTGTTAACAATGTAACGAGTCTTAACAGCATCTTTTATCCTGTGGGACCTCATCACTAGCACACAGGACAATCACCTTAACCACCTCTGCAGGCTCTGTCATATGTCAGGCAGTCCTGTGGAAAGAGTCATGTTTATCATTTTTTATGGCTTTTAAGAACTTTGCTCTTTAATAGCAATTGATGTTTCTGATTAATGTCCCTCTTGACTCTGACCCATGTAGAGAGTTCAAACTCTACCAGGTTTGTCTTAAGAATTTCCAGATGAATGAAGCCTATTCCTTGAACAAATAGGAGTTCTGTGGGGAAGACATAAGTGTAGTCCATATTGAAAGAGATTACACTCTAGAATGCAATGTTTAGGTCTCAAATCTTCAAGAGATGGTATGATTAAAAGATGTGTTGTGCGGTGGGTGGTGGGTGGGAAGAGCTCAACCTAAGAACCTATATGCATATATGCATAACCCATGGACACAGACAATCCTATATAATAAATAGATAATATGCAAATTGACCCTCACACCCGCATGTCCACAAGATGGCCACCCCATGTCATCACAAGATGGCTGCCTCCCATTGTCACAAGATGGTCAGCAGGGGAGGACAGTGGGGGGGGGACTAGGCCTGCAGGGGAGGGCAGTTGGGGGTTAACATGTCAGCAGGGGAGCAGTTAGGTGTCAATCAGCCTGACAGGGGAGCAGTTAGGGGGATATCAGGCTGGCAGGCAGAGTGGTTAGGGACAATCAGGCAGCCAGGCAGATGAGTGGTTAGGAGCCAGTAGTCCCAGATTGTGAGAGGGATGTCTGAGGGGTCCCAGATTGGAGAGGGTGCAGGCTGGGCTGAGGGACACCTCCCCAGTGCACAAATTTTGTGTACCAGGTCTCTAGTAGTGAGATAAAAGCTTAGGGCGGGAGATGAGGCCAGCTAGAGGGGGTCAATTGGGGTAAAAGGAGACATATGTACTAGTAATACTTTCAACAATATTTTTTTAAAAAGATGTGTTGTTCTGTTTGTGATAAGAGACTCTGAATGATTAATTGAACATTACCAGAAAACAAATTATGGTTCACATTTTCCTTCATACTCCAGATAAAACTTGCATTTGTGGTCTTTATCAATGACGCACAGGAATAACTTTTATGCCAGCCACTGCAAGTCGATAGTCCTTGTGGCATAACACATAATGCATCATCAGCATGTGAGTAATCATATAACCAGCAAAAAATAAACTGAGAATGTAAGAACATCTATTTTGTTTTAGTGCCAAACAAGCTAGTGCCAGAGAATGGTGAAACTGACCATAAAGAATAGGAATCATTGGTTCCTGGGTTCAGGAATCAGGAACCAGAAGAGTTGGTGCTGGGGCAGGTTCACAACTGAACTAAAACAAATACCTCCCTCTAATCGTTGTTCTCAATCCTTATTGACAAATCACTATACCTCATGTGGGCCTATGAATTTTAATACAGTTTTTATTAAAATTGTTTATAGAGACCAGAGCCCCAGATATTATGTTCCTAAGGTCTTGTATGTCTTACTGATGGTCTTCCACCAGGATATGGTCTTATATAGTCACCTACATCTTCATGCTCAGACACTCGCTACTCCTTTGATACTATTTCGAACGTGGCATCTTTCTGAATACCAATCAATACCATGAACCTGGCCAAAAAAAACAGCACAAAAAAACACCTCATTTATATTATATTGTGGCATATCAGTCAAAACACAGTATGCCTTTTTATCACCAATTTTTAAAAAATATATTTTATTGATTTTTTACAGAGAGGAAGGGAGAGGGATAGAGAGTTAGAAACACCGATGAGAGAGAAACATAGATCAGATGTCTCCTGCACACTTCCCACTGGGGATGTGCCTGCAACCAAGGTACATGCCTTTGACCAGAATTGAACCTCGGACTCTTCAGTCCACAGGCCGACACTCTATCCACTGAGACAAACCAGCCAAACCAATTAGGGATATCACCAATATTTTAAAGTTTTAGTGAATCATCTCCCCTTTAATATTCCTACCATTCCCCCCTAGGACTTTGTCACAACTCTGTCATTTGTATCAGAAAGAAAAAAAAGAAAGAAAGCAGCACATTATTGTTTTGCAGATGCTTCAAAAGTATCATTAAAACATGAAGCCTCAAGATATAAAGTCCCACATTTCTCCCTCTCTGAGTTCTGAATCAGTGTAAAGATAAAGTAGGAGGAGACAGATAGGGATATCCTATCTAATAAAAGAGTAATATGCAAATTGACCATCAATCCAACACACAAGATGGCTGCCCCCATGTGGCCAAAGATGGCTGCCCTCATGTAGACACAAGATGGCCACCACAAGATGGCCAGCATGGGAGGGCAGTTGGGAGGGACCAGGCCTGCAAGAAAGGGCAGTTGAGGGCAATCAAGCCTGCATGGGAAGGCAGTTAGGGGTGACCAAGCCGGCAGAGGAGGGAAGTTAAGGGTGACTGGGCCTGCAGGGAAGGGCAGTTGGGGGGGGGGGGACCCAGGCCTGCAGGGGAGAGCAGTTGGGGGGACCAAGCCTGCAGGGGAGGGAAGTTAGGGGTGACCAGGCCTGCAGGGGAGGACAGTTAGGGGCAATTGGGCTGGCAGGGGAAAGCAGTTAGGCATCAATCAGGTTGGCAGGGGAGTGGTTAGGGGGTGATCAGGCTGGCAGGCAGAAGCGGTTAGGGGCAATCAGGAAGGCAGGCAGGCAAGCAGTTGGGAGCCAGCAGTCCAGGCAGTCAGACATCCCTCGAGGGGTCCCAGATTGGAGAGGGTGCAGGCTGGGCTGAGGGACACACACCCCCGTGTACGAATTTTGTGCACCAGGCCTCTAGTATATCTATATCATTGCTATTACTGGTAACCACTTGGTTAAAGGCTTCTAATTCTTACCTTAAAATCAACAAGAATTATCGATCCAGTATCAGTCAGAGATGAACACAGGCTGGTCTCTTGACATGGTAGAACTTATGATACAGACAGTGTGCTTCTATGCGGGCACCTCTCTAAAGCATGAAAATTGCAAGGCTGAGTCACACATGTTCAGCATGCTAACTCAACTCACTTTTCAGGAACTTTACAGATGTTCCCTTGAGGAAGATCACTGAGGGTCAGTAAGGGCCAGAAGTGTTACGACTCAATGTTCCTCTGGGTGGTTTCAGAATTTCCATCCTGGGAATATTAAAATATTTTGATAAAAGAACTAGTTAATTAAGCTAGGGTGTCCTTAAAGGTGAAAAAAATATCCACATCTTACTTTCAGCACAGCAAAAGGCTAGAGTAACCAACAGTTGATTCCACTTGGTGTCATAACTTTTCTCTGTGAAAGAAGCATAGCTCGACCAACCACATCACTGGAGTTGTGAAATGAGAAAATATACGTTAAAGGACTTCCTAAAAATAATGAGAGGAGAATATCCTCTCTAATAAAATGGTAATATGCAAATTAACCATCACTCCACTACACAAGCCACGCCCACCAACCAAGCCACGCCCACCAGCCAATCAGGGCGAGTATGCAAATTAACCCCAATCCAAGATGGCTACAGCCACAGAGAGCAAGGTTTCCCAGGTAACAGAGGAAGCCAAGCTTTCTATAGCCGTTGCAGGCCTAAGCCTCCACTCAAGCTACAAAGTTTCAATTACAGAAGGTAAACAAATTCAAACAAATGGCGGCAGAATGGAGCTTGAGAGAGCAGGCCAGGGTTGCCGGCGGCAACAGGGGAAGCAAAGCTTTCTGCACACCCTGGCGGGGCCCACCCGCTTAAGGCAACAAAGTTTCAATTGTAGAAGGTGAATTAACTGCCACAGAAATGGCTGCCACCCTGGAGGGAGCAGCAGGCTTGGTTCCGCCCCAGGCTACAAAGTTTCAATTGTAGAAGGAAAATAAATTCCAGATACCAGGGCCTCCACTTGGGTTGCCAGGGGGCGTGGCCGGCCTGCAAACCACCACAGGCCCCTCGCTCAGGCCGCCCCACACCCCAAGGGAACCCCCACCCTTATCTGGGACACCCTTCAGTGCAAACCAGCTGGCCCCCACCCGTCCACCAGGCCTCTATCCTATCTAATAAAAGAGTAATATACAGATTGATCATCACTGCAACACACAATATAGCTGCCCCCATGTGGTCAAAGATCCTGCCCCCATGTGGACACAAGATGGCCACTACAAGATGGCCAGCAGGAGAGGGCAGTTGGGAGGCACCCGGCCTGCAAGGGAGGGCAGTTGTGAGGGACCAGGCCTGCAAGGGAAGGCAGTTGAGAGGCACCAGGTTTGCAAGGTAGGGCAGTTGGAGGTGATCAACCTTGCAGGAGAGGGCAGTTAGGGGTGACCAGGCTGGCAGAGGAGGGAAGTTGGGGGCAAACAGGCTGGCAGGGGAGCAGTTAAGTATCAACCAGGCTGGCAGCGGAGTGGTTAGGGGGTGATCAGGCTGGCAGGCAGAAGCAGTTAGGGGCAATCAGGAAGGCAGGCAGGCAAGCAGTTGGGAGCCAGCAGTCCTGGATTGTGAGAGGGATGTCCGACTGCCCGTTTAGGCCCAATCTCACCAGGATCAGGCCTAAACGGGCAGTCGGACATCCCTCCAGGAGTCCCAGATTGGAGAGGGTACAGGCTGGGCTACGGGACAACCCCCCGCCGTGCACGAATTTCATGCACTGGGCTTCTAGTTACCACTATAATGGAAGTTATCAATCAAAAAGGATGGAAAAGGAAAGGGAAGTATTATTCACTTCAATTCTCATATTCTAAATTAAGATACTGCCCTATATGTGCATTGAAAGAAATCAATGACTCAAAGGAATCCCTCATTGGCCCCCAAAAATGGAAAGAAAAGAAAGAAAGGAAGGAAGGAAAAAGAAAGAAAAAAAGGAAGGAAGATAGGAAAAAGGAGATTAAATGTAGGTACCAGCTGCAATTTGAAAAGATACCCCTCTTTTCCCCCTAGTCACTGATTCACCTAGCATAACCTACATCAAAACTTGTGTTTCCATTTCAAATAGCCACATGAATAAGGAATAGGTAATCAACAAACTATAAGAGGTATCATAACAGAAAACTTAGAAATGTATTGGTGGTCAGTGCCACACAGTTAATTTTCCCAAACAGCCCTAAACTACAGGAATAAATTGGGCTGTTGTGATCGAGTCTGCAAAGAGGCAGGAAAGAAATAAGTCAAAATTAAGCCTTTCTCTGCACCTCCATGCACCCTCTATCCACAGCATGTTACTGAAAAGAATTACCCACAATGCAACTGTGGTTCAACAAAGAATAATTACTTAGAGAATACATTAAATGGTTTGTTCCCCTGAAAATGATTTTCCTCTCAGGCGAACTATTTTTTCAGCCTGGATTGAGAATTTTAGTGATTGTCATTGAAAGCTTTACCTCCTAATAGTACCATTTGAATAAATCACTGTACATCTGGGTAAGATCTGTTTCTTTTCTAATAATCCTAAGTTTTATATTCAAATGGTTGCATTACAGGATAATGAGTTTAAAGGACTATACTATACAATGCTGTCATCAAGGGCCAATTCAACATGATTAAGCATGAATTATTGATAATGAGGCTGCCTTTCATTTTTTACCAGTTCTACTTACATAGAATCAAAAACACAAGAACTTACCATAGGCAGGAGGAGAAACAACAGCTGGGAATGCCTACATGGGAAAATTGAAAATCTATCATCAATTAAAGAAATTTCCTATCTATATCATCATCATGTGACTTTAATGATGAAGAGTTTACTTAGCTAACATTTCTAACAGAAGTTGTATGTAGACAGATTGTAACAATGACTCTTGTTTTTTTAAGAAGTCATCCCCAGGAAATAAGATTAATGCAGTTCCACTGTGAAATAAGAACCAATGTAAGGAACGTTGAGAATGGGAGTGGAAAACTAGATCCTAGAACTATTCTTTGAATATTTATCTAGCAATCTGAAGATGTTTTTCTCTATACTTTTCATTAACGTGAAGCAATACATTCCACTTTACTTTTGGATTTGGATGTTCTGTCACTTGAAATCAAAATGCAAAACTTAAGTAGTGTCCACTATTCAAAGATATAATCTCATGTGTGATGTTTCAAAAGTGCATATATCTCCATTGAACGGCAGTCCTATTGCTTCTGAGAATAAAAAGCTAGAACAGTATACATTAGATCAAAAGATATAAAAGAAGCATTTCTTTTCTTTTTTAATAGATTGATATAACCTTTAAATAAATATGTATCCTGAATGCAATAGAGATAGTGTTTCACATGTTTATGAAAAGCTGTGTCAATTGTCCTTTCTGGATTCAAGATCATGCTCAGAAGCTTACCAATGGATAAGAAATGAGCCCATTAAAATGCATTGCCAAACTATAAGACAAGCTACCACTACAAAATAAACCACTGGCTACAGTTAAATCAAGTAGGAATTTTAACTTTAAAGATTTCCTTTATTTTCATAAATGAAATCACTATAAGCATTTGCTAACCCTGTCCAAAGTCAGTTTCTAGGTATTTTTTTGGGGGGTGATCATTGTTCCTAAGTTACAAATGGAAAGCACTCAATACAGAATCTGACACACATTCAGTGAACAAAATGACATCTTATACATGTGTTATTGAATGGATTCTGTATTTAGGGGTAAATAAGGTTTTACTGATTATAATGGAAAATAAAATGTTGTATTGAATAGCATAAAGCATGCCCCTACTCCAACAAAATGCTATTTGGACCTCGATAGCTACCACCCAATTTTCTTGCCTGCTTTAGAGAAGATATCTCAAAATAATTGTCTCTGGACTTTTTCTTCACATTCTTTTCCTCTATGAGTGCACTTCTTAAGGTTACTAATTGCCTTTGAATAATCTGATAGTTCATTTCTTCTACCACCTTGGAAGTTTCCTGTTCTTGCTTTTCCTAAAAAAATACTCTCCTCCTTGTTGTTTTTTTTCTCCTTGAAATGGTTCTCCTTCTCAGTCCACTTTATTAGCTCCCTCTTCTTTGCTGAACCTCTAAATAGTGGAAAAGTTGGTCCTGAACCAGCCTCTCTTCTGTAGTTGGCTTTATTCTTAGGCAATGCAATCTATTCTCCTGGAGAGCAATACCATCTAATCACTATCTAGATGCATTTCATTCTAAACATTCCCTCAAAGTCTTGATACTTCCATGTAGTTATGCTCATTGTCTCTAACCTAACCAGAATCATTTGACTGTCCTCCAATCTGTCTCTCTCCCACCCTCAGGTGCCACCTTCTGTCCAGCAGTGCGCGTGTACACACACACACACACACACACACACACACACACACACACACACATGCACAGATACCACCTTGCTTTCCTCACTCCTCATTCCTTGTATGTCCTCTTTCTTCACATCCCCTCCAAAATCAAGATGGCTTCACCTTCAAAAAACAACCCTGCTCCTTGTTTTTTTCTCCATCCTCACAACTGATTAATCCTCACCTCTTTGCTCTAGGTGTCTCTCCCCAGACAATTCTTTCCATGGCAGTAACAGAAATTTTTAAGAAATATAAGTAAGTATATGATTCTTCTCTATTTAGAGTCTTGCAAAATCTTCTTATACATCCTATATAATAAAAGCCTAATATGCTAAGTGTCCAGTCATCCAGTAGTCCATTTAAGCAATCAAAGGGTAATATGCTAATGATATGCTAGGGCCGCTCAACCGCTCGCTATGACATGCACTGACCACCAGTTGCTATGACATGCACTGATCACCAGGGGGCAGACACTCCAACCGGTAGGTTAGCTTGCTGCTGGGGCCTGGCCGATCAGGACTGAGCGAAATGGGCCAGACATGCCCTGGAGACCTCCGTGGTCCCTCCCTGGCTGGCCAACCTCCCTTGTCCCTCCCCAGCCCCAATCATGCACCAGTGGGGTCCCTCAGACTGGCCTGCACCCTCTTGCAATATGGGACACCTAGGCGATGTCCCAGAGCCAGTTTTGGCCCTTTCCCACAGTCCAGGCTGTGGGACCCCCACTGGTGCACGAATTCATGCACCAGGCCTCTAGTCATATAATAAAATCCCCCTAAAAAGTTTTTGGCCTGTAAGATTTCCTATGATCTGTCAGTCACTCACCTCATCCACCTTATCTTATGCCCTTTTCTTCCTCATCAGCATTGGTTATGCTGTCTTCCTTATGGCTCTCAAACATGCTGAGTTGTTTCCTTCTTATAACCTTCATTCTGTTCTTTGCCTACAAACCTCTTCCTGAAACATCCTGGAAAGCTGTTTGCACAGCTGATATTCTCTTTGCATTTAGTCCAAAGCTCCTTAAAATGACTTTACCTTGCAACCCAATTTAAACTAGCTTCCTCCACAGACATCCCATCACCTACTCATGCCCTTATTGGTAAAGCTGGTGAAAATCTATGATGAAAATCAGGATATATAAGAAAGTTCATTTTCTACAACTTAAAGACCTTGAGTCTTTTAGCATTGTAGACAGCACCAGTTTTTCCTTGCTGTGTTGTTTTCATCTTTGTGTTATCCTCACGTTAAGGTTAATACATTCTTTTTTCACCTTAAGAATGACACCGTGTTCCAGGGAAATTACAGCTTAACTTTCTCAAGTCCTGCAGAAATGACCTGCGTAGATACCCAACACACAGCAGGTATCTAATGATAAATTCTGATTCTGCATTCATGTCAAATTAGCTATGCTTCTTTTTATCTTGTCAGACTCCAACTTTATCTGAAGCAACAGAAAATGGAGTGATGTTATGATATAGGTGACTTCAGGTCATATTATGAATAAACACCTCTTAATTTCACCTTTGCACATGATTTAAGAAAGTACATTTGCAAAGTACATATTTTCTGCAGAAGTTGACATTTGAGTTTGGCATTATACTAATACATCTTCTTAGGAGTTTGATGCAGAAATTAGAGTTTGCCTTTTTAATGTTCTCCCAGCTGACACTCAGGGTCATATGTGTGAAAATAAATATATTGGAGTTAGGAAAGAATAATTACACTAACCAAAATTCTGATAAAAAGTTTTTAAGAGATGTGCTTAATGATTTACAAATACCACTGCAACTGGAATATTTTAGGGGACATACTCCACTCTTAACCTTCCCTGTCCCTGCACACATAGTATTGGTGGTATTATCAGCCATACAGGTTGCTTCTCCTCTGGATGTAGGGATGGCTCTGTGATACAGAGCTGGCCACTGTGGCACACAAACCACTTTATCACAATCACTGATTCATCCACACTGTGAACAAAGACTTAAAAACTGCCAGCTAATTTATAACATGTATATATATGTGAATGTGTGTGTGTACATATTCATTAATTCTTATATTGTATAGTTAGATTCTAACATACTTGTATTTATATATGCATAAATACAAATATGATAATGTGTACATAAATTAATGCACACACACACACACAAATATATATATATATATATATATATATATATATATATATATATATATACTAGAGGCCCAATGCACAAAATTTGTGCACGGGGTGGGGAGGGGTCTCTCAGCCCAGGCCTATACCTGCTCCAATCTGGGACATCCCTCTCACAATCTGGGACCACTGGCTGCTAACTGCTCACCTGCCTGCCTGCCTGATCACCCCTAACTGCTCGCCTGCCTGCCTGATCATCTCTAACAGCCTCTGCCTCGGCCCCCACAACCAGAACCCAGGTTTCCCTCTCTTTGGCCGGCCTCAGGCACCTGGAACCTGCGGGAGGAATCCATCAGCCCAGCCTGATCCCTCTCACACTCCAGAAGCCCTCAGGGGATGTCCTAATGATGGCTTAGGCCCATTCCCCAAGGGGAGCGTGCCTAAGCCGCAGTCTGGCCTCCCTCTACGGGAGGTGACTGGCCAATCAGGGGAAGGTGCCATTCCCATCACCCTGCCACTGCTGCTGCCTCTAGCCTCCCTCTGCAGGAGGCTACTGGGCTGATCACAGGAAGGTGCACCCCCATCACCCCACTGTTGCTGTCACTGCCGGCCTCTGTGGCGGCCTGCCTTGCAGCAACAGCCTGCCCTTGGCCCTCAGAGCCACTGCCATGGCTGCTTGCCTTCAGCCCTCACAGGCACTGCGGCTTTGTCTGGAAGATGTCCAGTCTAATTAGCATATTGCCTTTTTATTAGTATAGATTCTAGAAGAGAGAGGGGTATTGCCAAATTCACAAACAATAAGAGCCATGGATTTCTGAATTTGTTGGTGCCATTTTAGCACTAGGTGGTGCAAGCTGGCTAAAGAGTGAAGTCAACACAGAAGCAAACAGTGCTGGCAGACAGAAAGAATGATGGGCTCATTAACACTTGCTATCATTAACATCTTTCAGCCCCTGGCTCCCCCTGTGTGGAAAGCTAAAGTTCCTACCCTCTTGAATGTCCCAGTCATGAGGCAATGTATCAGCCCTAGTAAAGAGTTCTTTCTAATCGAATATATTTGTGCTTCTATTAGAAGGTTCTTTTATTGGTGTCAGCTAATTAAATACTCTTTAAATTTGTTTTCTATAATATTTAAAATAATAGGTAGATATATGATAGATAGATAGATAGATAGATAGATAGATAGATGATAGATAGATAGATAGATAGATAGATAGATAGATAGATAGATAGAGACAACTGATCTATGTAAAGAACATTCTATGTGCAGATCTGGGTAGGTATTTTGTAGATTTTTCTCCAGAATCGTCACGTAGCCATGTGATTATTTTCATCTCTATTTTACAAATGTTATAACTGAGGCTTAGAGAAATAAAGACACTTGTCCAAGGTCACATAGCTTGTAAATGGTAATTCTAAAATCTGTGTGTCTCAGACGTGACGATTCTGGAGAAAAATCTACAAAATACCTACCCAGATCTGCACATAGAATGTTCTTTACATAGATCAGTTGTCTCTATCTATCTATCTATCTATCTATCTGCATTTTTGTAGCACATGCAAAGCATATTTGTGCTACAAGGGAGAAATAATTACATATATCTCTACTTATCTAAAATATTTATAGTTAAACAGAGCTGATACTAACATCTAAAAGACTTCTAGAATAAATTATCCTCAAATGAGTACATTAATGATTCAAATATAAAACCTGCTATAAAAAAGAAGAACAATTTGTAAACTATTTTTCAAAGGTAAAAACATTCCTCTTAATATAGAGAGTATTAAATTTTAAAGCTCTCATTAAATATTTAAAAGTTATAAAGTTACAAGAATTCCTTAACTCTTAGCAAATTGAAGGACTATCTCAGAGATAATCGGAGGAATAAAATAAAATGAGAAATTATAAAGGGTTAAATAATTCATAAATATAACATTTTAGAAAACATAATATATGCATTTTAATAAGTTGTTTGTCCTATTAGGGATATGAAATTCATTCTAACAAAAATAGTAAGATTATACCATGAGAACATTTCTTGTGAAATTATAAAATGTAATTACATTGAAATAAGTTACTAATAGTTTTATAAAAAACATCATCTGTACCTATATTTTGCACAAGTATCAAACAATATGCTACAAGGGAGGGGAAAGACCATGCAATCACCATGAGAAATTAACCACACTGCTTTAAAAAATAATACCATTGTGTAGCAAATAGCTTTTAATTTTGAAGAAAGAAATAACTATTTGGAAATGTAATGGTATAATTCAGTTTCAAACATATATCTCTTCATCCCAGGAATCAAGATTGGAATATTAATTTTTTTAAGAATTCATGGTACATATGTTCAAATTAAATAGTCACACCCTATTAAATAAATTGTGTTGGGAGAATTGGGTATCCACATGCAAAAGAATTAAACTAGAACTCTATATCACATTATGCAGAGGAGGGCACTTGGGGGCGACCAGGCCTGCAGGGGTGGGCAGTTGCCGGGGGACTAGGCCTCCAGGAGAGGGCAGTTGGGAGGGACAAGGCCTGCAGGGGAGGGCAGTTGCGAGGGACAAGGCTGGCACAGGAGGAGAGTTGGGGAGGGGGCAGGCCTGCAGGGGAAGGCAGTTTGGGGGGGACTAGGCCTGCAGGGGAGGGCAGGTGTGAGGGACAAGGCTGGCAGGGGAGGAGAGTTGGGGGGGTAGGACTGCAGGGGAGGGCAGTTGGGGGAGACCAGGCCTGCAGGGGAGGACAGGTGGGGGTGACCACGCCAGCAGGGGAGGGCAGTTAGGGGTGACCAGGTTGGCAAGGGAGGGCAGTTAGGGGTGACCAGGCCGGCAGAGGAGGGCAGTTAGGGGCAATCGGGCCAGCAGGGGAACAGTTAGGCGTCAATCAGGCTGGCAGAGGAGTGGTTAGGGGGCAATTAGTCAAGCAGGCAGGCGAGTGGTTGGGAGCCAGCAGTCCTGGATTGTGAGAGGGATGTCGGACTGCCTGTTTAGGCCTGATCCAGTGTAATCGGGCCTAAATGGGCAGTCAGACATCCTTCAAGGGGTTCCAGATTAGAGAGGATACAGGCTGGGCTGAGGGACACCCTGCCCCTGGGCATGAATTTCGTGCACCGGACCTCTAGTTGTATAAAAAATTTGCATAAAGTGGAACTTGCATTTCCACCTCCCAAACAAAGTAAATGTGTGAGGTGATGAATGTGTTAATGAACTCAATGATGAAAATCTTTTCACATTGAATACATAAATCCATCCCCTTGTATACTCTAAATATGTTACAATTATTCCCCAGTAAAATGAGGAGGAATAAAAAGGCACACTCTGCTATAGTTACTGCTCTTCTTTCAAGCAAAAGCATATATCACAAGTAAAACACAATCAAATTTCATTTAAATGAAAAAAAGTGCTGAAATTACATGTAACAGGAGGTGTGGCAGCATACATCAGCTGACCCATCGGAATATTTTCTTCACCACCTTATATGAAGGCCACCTTGGGCAAGATACTTGATATCTCTGTGCCTTGGTTTGCTCATTTATCACACAGAGACAGCAATAGTCTTTCCTATAAAAGGTTGTTGTGAAGATAAAATGATAAAATAAACAATTTTAGTACAGAACTGAGAACACTGTTCTTGTTCGATAAATACTTGGTATCATTCTCATTACAATGTAATCAAGTGGATATGTACTTAGACTAGAGAGTTAATCAAATGAATGCTAATCAAAGAACATTTTCAAACTTCTTCCAACATTCAGAAATATGTTTCCAATTTAGAAAATAATATCTGGTGACTTTTCATCTTCAGACAATAAAATTCCATCTGTTTTTGAGGCTGATTGACTGGTAATTATGACTTATGGCACCATGATTCTAGGGAATAGTATAGCATTTTTAAACTTCCCCATTCCATTCAGAATTATTTAATCATTTCAGTCATTAATATTATAGACAAAATACTGAAGTATGTTGTATTTTTCAGAAATACTTGCTGCTCCTCTCTGGCATTGGGTTTGGACATATGATTGGGTTTGGCTCATGTAACGTGTTTCCTGAGAGCACAAACTTTAGAGCCAGCATCTTGTCTGCCAAGTTCTCTTATTCCTCTGTCATGAGAACAATGTTCCAGCCAGAGGCTGTGTTATCAGCCCGGCTCCCAGAGCGTAGATGACATGGAGCAAAACAGTAGCTGACCTGTGCTGGATATTTACAAATAAACTGTTGTAAGCCACTATGATTTTCCAGTGAGCTGCACTGCAGTATCATCTAGCTAGCACTTACTGAAATAATGGTAATGTCTATTCAGTTTTCCCTCTTCCCTAAGCATCACTCCTCATTAGCTGCCCATGAACCTGCATCTACATTGTAGCTACTAGGGAGCAGTAGGAAAAGAAAAACACCAGGATTGAGATTAGACCAAGAGTTCAAGTGATCAGAAGGGCCCAATGCCCACAGAAGGCTTAAGATGAGCCCAACTCAATTCAATATTTGTCCAGCACCCACACTGTGGCAAGGACTTAGCAAAGCAGTGGGGGAAACGAGGAATAATTGTCCTCCCCTTCAAGGTTCTAACAGCTTAAGCAGAAGGCAAATTTGCAATACAGAGTCATGCATCCCATACCAAAGGCAGAGGTTAGGGTCAGTGAAGGCATAGTGGAAAAAGTGGTCAATTTTCCATAGAACACATTCAGAGTAGATAATGTTAGAACACATCACAGTGATAAGTGGAAACGAGAAACTCAAGGCAGGAGACTGAACACAAAATCACTGCATTTGACAGAAATCCCATGGAGCCACAGCCAGATTGCTTTCTGGATGGTCTGAGGGCAATGGTTTGATTTTAAGCAGAATGAGAAATAAATGGGAAAAGAAATAAGTGGAAAAAAATTAATGCCTCTGTGTGTGTGTGTGTGTGTGTGTGTGTGTGTGTGTGTGTGTGTGTGAGATATTTGACTGTGAAAGAAAAACAAACAAACATGATACTGACTGGGGGCAAGAGGGTTATGCCAAATTTAGGAGGATGGAATGATGTATTAATTTAAGTTTTGGAAAATAAGGAGGAAAAAATACATGATGGAAGGATCATGCTTCTAGAGGTGACACCAAATAATGGTGTCAGGAGTTCTCATTTTGAACGGAGCAGGGGTAGCTCATCTTTTGAGATTACAGGAAAAGAAACATGAATAACTGAGAATGCAGGTAATGGAGAGTGTGAGTTCCAGAGATTTCATGTGTGATGAGAAACTGCTTCTTCTGGAAAATTAGATGCAGGGTCATCTCCCATGTATAAAGATGGCAGAAGTTATGGATGAAAGCCTGAGATGAATGATAAAAATTTAAAATGGCCATGAGCAAAATAGGAGAGAAAAATGAATCCAACAAAATAATTCTAATAATTCTATAGCAGGGCAACGGAAATATTTATTTCTCCCTTTCCTTAAAATTCTATCTGTAAAAATTTGTTCTAAAGAAACAACTTAAAACATAAAAAGTCTGAATATATTTATATGACTGTTATTGAGAAAAATTAGAAATTATCTCAATGTATAAAAATATGGAAATGTATATGAACTTTATGGTACATATTTAGTGGACTATGATATAATCATAACTTCTTACATAGAGTTTACAATGCTCTACAAAAAATACATGTGGTACCATGTTAAATTTAAAAAAGACTATCAGACACATATGATATGCCCACTTCTAAAATATCAATAACATAATACTTATATTAAAATAACACTTATATTAAAATGTCTTTGGGGTCCTGGGGAGATAAATATATATATTTGACATATATTTATTATATTTATTTATTATATCTTATTTTTTCTCTTTTTTTCACATAGGTCATTTTTATGTTTTTGAAGACATCAGTCGAGGCCAAAAATTGCACTGTCCAATACAGTAGCCACTAGTCACATGTGACTATTTATTTATTTTTAACTTAGTTTATTGAGGTGGTATTGGTTAATACAATTATTATGGTCAAATTAGTATTTGACAAAGAAGGCAAGAGCATACAATGGAGTAAAGATACTCCATTCAATAAATGGTGTTGGGAAAATTGGACAGTAATGCATAAGCTTTAATATGTACTAGAATCCTCTAGGTATGTTTAAAATGTAAATTCTGATTTAGTGAATTAGGGTGGGACCTGAAAGTCTGCATTTTTAACAAATCCCTAGTTGATGCTGAATACATAAACTAGTAACAGAGGATCTAGCCTACGTAAAAAAATAATTAGGAATTAATCCTAAACATTTACAAGCTCCACATATATGTTTTTTATTACAGCAAAATAAAACTCAAAGAAAAAGGGTTCTTGAGTCAAGGTCATAGAGTAGTGGTTTTCAGATTTCAGATACAACCTCCTGTCTCTTCACAGAAGTTGTATCCTGAACATCTGGGCTAGCATAATGAGATGAGGTAATTTCCTGTCTCTTGAATTTTTATTTTATTATTATTTTTAATGTGGCATAAGACGTTTAATAATGGACCCAGATATCTATAGTTTCTCTATAATAAGCACAGTAGATTGTCAACATCAGAAACATTCAAACCTGTGAAGGATTTTTGTGAGTTTATTTGAGCCAAACTGTCAACATTTTTATTGATAAAAGCAAATATGTTATCAGTAGATGATTACTATTATAATGGATATGCTGTTAAAAATGAAATAAAAAGCAGTTAACTCTATTAGCCCTAAGCATAGGTTTAATTGGGCCAATGGAATGAGAACTTAAAATTCCTAGAGAGATAATGAAGGAATTAGTTACAAACAGAAATGCATTTACCATGAGGGCAATGAAGTTTACCCTTCAAGGACATCCAATTGCATAGACACACACACACACACACACACACACACACACACTCACACACACCCCATGCACGAATTTCGTGCACAGGGCCCTGGTCATAGCAGTGTTCCACATAGTGATGTGTTTATATAAAATTTCCAAAATGAAGTATTTTCATCAAATTGGTTAAGACCATTGTGTTTTTTCATACTGACTTCACCCTGTCTCACTCCCTTTTGTATAATGTGGAACTGGAGTGGCAGAAAACAGTTTGGGGAATTCAGCTTAAAGAGAAGTTGACTTAGAGATACATTTGGTTGGTTTATGACATGTAGTTAAGTGATTTATAGTCCATTCCATTTACTAGTATAATAAGGATATAGCTAGCCTTGTGTCTCCAATCCACTCAAGTTGCTATGACAAAATACCACAAACTGGGTACTTTAAAAATCATCTTACCTTATAATAGACAAATATGCAAATTGACCGCACCTTCGTTACACCAAAGCCATGCCCAACAACCAAGCCATGCCCACCAGCCACGCCCACCAGGAAACCATTGCAGGGATGTTGGGGTGTGGCGGAGCCCAAGGCCGGGAAAGACTCGGGCGGAGGCTTTCCCGGCCTTGGGCACCAGCGGGGAGCCTGCAAGGATCCCAGGAAACCACTGGGGGTCGGCTCCTTAGATCCCTAGCAGGGACGCTGGGTGCCACCGAGCCCAAGGCCAGGCAAGCCTAGGGCGGAGGCTTTCCCGGCCTTTGGCACCAGCGGGAAGCCTGCACGGATCGCAGGAAACCACTGGGGGTAGGCTCCTGCGATTGGTAGCAGGGATGCTGGGTATGGCCGAGCCCAAGGCCACCACCCGGGGCCAAGCCCCAACCCTGAAAGAAGGCAGAAGGCGGTGGCCACAGCCAAGGCCTGGGTCCCCGGTGCCGGCAGAAAACTGGTGCAGGCAGCCAGGTGAATGAAGGTCTATTGCACGAATCTTCGTGCAAACGGGCTACTAGTATATAATAAAAGAGTAATATGCAAATTGACCGTCACTCCAACATACAAGGTGGCCACCCCCATGTGGTCAAAGATGGCCGCCACAAGATGGCTGGCAGGGGAGGGCAGTTGTGGACGATCAGGCCAGCAGGGGAGGGTAGTTAGGAGGGACCAGGCCTGCAAGGGAGAGCAATTGGGGGTGATCAGGCCTGCAGGGGAAGGCAGTTGGGGGGGGACCCAGGCCTGCAGGGGAAGGCAGTTGGGTGGACCAGGCCTGCAGGGGAGGGCGGTTAGGGGCAATTGGGCTGGCAGAAGAGCAGTTAGGCATTGATCAGGCTGGCAGGGAGTGGTTAGGGGGTGATCAGGCAGAAGCAGTTAAGGGCAATCAGGCAGGCAGGCAGGTGAGCAGTTGAGAGCCAGCAGTCTTGGATTGTGAGAGGGATATCCAACTGCCTGTTTAGACTTTATCTCGGTGATCGGGCCTAAACGGGCAGTCGGACATTTCTCAAGGGGTCCCAGATTGGAGAGGGTTCAGGCTGGGCTAAGGGACACACACATACACACACACACACACACACTCACACACACCCCATGCACGAATTTCGTGCACTGGGCCTCTAGTTCCTCATAGTTATAGAGGCTGGGTATGCCAAACTCATGGCACTAGTAGATTCAGTGTCTGGTGAGAAACCATTTTCTGGATCATAGTTGGTGACCTTTTGCTGTTTCCTCAGTGGTGAATGATGTTGGGAGCTCTGTGGGATTTCTTTTACAAGGACAGTAATCCTATTCGTAAGGGCTCCACCTTCATGACCTAAGTACCTCACAAAAGCCCACCTCCTAATACTATGACATTGAGTCTTAGGTTTCAATGTATGAATTTGGGAGGGCACAAATATGCAGTCCATATTGCTATTGTAGAAATAGTTTTAACTCACTGCTCCTTGGCTGACTTGCCCAACATCATGACAGAAAGATGCAGATACTTAGTTTTATTGCCAGAAAAATTTGAATTTTGGTTCTTCCAAATCATAAAGTTAACATAGAAAGAAACTGATACAGATTTCCCAATTTGACAGTAAACAAATTTGTTAAGCTTTAAAAATTCTTCTAATCTATTAGTTGATTTTATTTTTATTCTTTAAAAAATATGTTTTTTATTGATTTTAGAGGGTGAGGGAAAGAGAGCTAGAAACATTGATAAGAGAGAAACATTAACATTGAAAATCTGCCTCCTGCACACCCCCCACTGGGGATCAAGCCAGCAACCCAGGCGTGTGCCATGATGGGGAATTGAATATGTGACCTCTTCATGGTGCAGGGTAGACGCTCAACCACTTAGCCACACTGGCTGGGCTTTGGGTGATTTTAATAACTTATTTTGAACAGCTACACCAGAGTGGAATAACTAAATTTTTTCTCTTATGTATTTAGAAATCATTAAAAATTGTTATTTGAATTTAATATAGATTATCTACCTCCAAAATGTAGGAATGGGCATTAATGGTAGGAGTATATAATTTTATACTTATTAGGAGAAATATGGACTTTATTTTGCAAACTGTATTTTTATTTGGGGATATTTAGGCCATGTGTTAACATTTTAAAATGTATAATTTATTTTAATTTTCTTACCTGAAATTGATTTTGACCTAATTTTGAATTATAATTCTTATTCTTTTTTTCTTATAAAGAATCCTCTCATTGAAAAATGTACAAGCCCTAGAACACCCTAGATATAATCACTTCATCTCTCTGAATATGTTCTCTCATATTATTTCTAAGATATAGAAGTAATAACTATCTGTGGAGGATAGATCAAGAATTAATTGAGATGATACATTATATTTATTCAGTATAGGCTCTAAAACATAGCAAAGGATCCATAAATGTTAGTTGTGGTTGTTGTCATTACATGTATGTGTAATAATTATTTTTATTATTGACAGATATTTCTTTCTTCCATCCAACCAAACCTCTGCTCAGTAGAATATCTGTAGAACATCAACAATCCCATGTTACCCTCTCCTGCTAGAAATTTCCTGCTGGAAATCATTATAAGGATTCCTATTTTCTACAAGGCTGTTTACAGCTCAAATTCAACCTGCCTCTCTACCAAACCTCTTAAAACCTCAACCACTTGCAGCCTTCAAATACATGCACTTTTACATGTTAGAGATCCGAGCCATGAATTTTTATTTTCCCCTGTCTTTGTTCATGAGATTTCTTCTTTCTGAAAATATTTTCTTTGTTTTTGCAACAATGTAGATTGCTATTCATCCTTCACAAAGATCTTAAATGCCACTTTTTATAGATGATGGCACCGTGGATAAGGATTTGCACTTACTTTGCATCAATCATATTCCCCTAATGAAAATGCTGCTAAATATAGGAGATAATTTATCTAGTACCTTAGGAACAAGTAGTTCTACTCCTGCACCAAAAAGCAATCAAAGTTTACACAGGAGGCCACACTCATTGCAGCATTGTTTGTGCAGAGGACTGTTGGTGGCCACACAGATAAAATGAATGAATGAAATGTGTTAAAAGCACACAAAGAAATAATTTGAACATATATGTTCATTGTCACCATTGAACTGGAGAAGAAACAAACATAATTTATAGCATAAAGGCATTGAGTAAATTGAAATGATTTTTTATTGAAGGACATAAGTATTAAATACCTAGAATGAGTATCTTACCTAATAATAGACAAACATGTAAATTGACTGTACCTCCACTACACCCACAGCCAATCAGGAGTGAGTATGCAAATTAACCCAACAAAGATGGTGGGTTAATTTGCTGCCGGGCAGAGGGGGATGCCTGCTATGAGGAGGGACAGAGGGAGCTACAGGAGCTACAGGAGTGGTGCTTCATCCAGGAGCGGGGACTTGCAGGATCCAAGGCGGCCAGGAGTGAAGCCAGGGGAAGGAAGACCTATACTTGCACAAATATTGTGCAACAGGCCTCTAGTCTATGATAAGGAGAAGAATAGGGAAGAAAAACACACATATTTATGATTTTTAATGCCCAGATTCATGTAATTATAATATTTTACCTCCATCTTTATTTCTCTTTCTTCCTATACTTTGTCTGAATCATATAGTTTAATTGGTGAAATTAATGTTTCTCACACTATAATCTTTACAATAATCATGCTACAATCATCAAAGAACATGTGTTAAAAAAAAAAGCTGGTTTTCAGAAGTACTACATTAAAATCTATTCTAATAGAGCCTAGACATATATCTTTTGAATAAGCAACTCAGGTGTTTCATAGGAAGATAACTTTGGAAACTATTGCCTTAAACTATGGTACATATGAACTCAGTCAAAGATAACCAATGGACACAATTCCCCACAAGATGCAGTCATTCACTTCTTGCTTTGCTTAAGCCTTGCATTATTATTCAAAAATTATTGCTCAGAAAATGAATGAACAAATGGCATCATTTCATAGAGGATAGGTTAATGTGATCAACGCTACCAGAAAAAATATTAAAAATCAAATATATAATTAGGTGACACAATCTATTAAATTGTAAATCTGAGTTTATTCATTAATAAATTTATGCACAATAAATATATATTTATAGTAAATAAATATATATGCAATAAATATACACATATACATATATGCATATGAGAAGCTTTTCTATTTTCTAACCTGGTCAATTGAAAGTATGCATGATTCCAGGAGACTAACTGCTAGTATGATGGTATACATTTTGTTTGCTTCTGATATGCCCAGAATGTACATTAGAGTTGTTTTATTTTTCATACTTTTTTTAACCCACATTTTCCTTATATGATTGGTAGTCAATCTAGAGTAGATTTGAGCCAGACTTTGGAACCATAATCTGCCCATGGTTATATAGGTCAAATTCACAGGGGAATTTATGCCAATTCAGGCAATTTGAAAATGTTCTTTCATTTGAATAGCTGTGTTCAAGCACAAGACATGCTGGGATTTGCCATTTTGGCTGCCATCACAATTACCCCTATCAGAATCTATGCACAGATGCTGAATGTGGGTAAAACTATTACTGGCAGGTTATGCTGGCGGCTCATACAAATGAATAATCATTGGCTCATGATCACCTCAACTCCCTAGATCACTGGAATGGCCCAGCTGGGCTGAGCAGGAAGCCTAGCTAACGAGACAGATTGTTCTTTCCTATAGCAAAAATGCATAATATGCAGGATTTCACAAAACTGTCTCTTTTAAAGTTCATCCTGAAAATTTAAAACGTATTTCAATATATTCATTCTTATTTTATTAATGAAAAATACTGGTGTTATACATATAGTGTGTGGGTAAGATAGACATTCAATTAGGGATTTAAGATTTTGAAATTAGACTTACACAGAACATTACTTTTTCCTCTGATATCTTGTATAATTGCTAATGAATAGCATCAGTCCAGCTGCTTTCTATAAAATTGCTACTCTTGCACCATGCCTGCCATAAAATAAGGGGCACAAAGATGATTATTAAAGTCAAATAGAAATTCTAATTTTGAGTGACCCAATCTATCCTCTATAATAAAAGGCTAATATGCAAATTGACCGAACTGCGGAATGACAGGTCACTATGACGTGACACACACTGACAACCAGGGGGCAGATGCTCAATGCGGGAGCTGCCCCCTGTGGTCAGTGTGCTCCCACAGGGGGAGCACCGTGCATCCAGAAGCCCGGCTCACAGCTGGTCAGCACAGCGGCGGTGTTGGGAGCCTCTCCCACCTCCCCGGCAGTGCTAAGGATGCCAGACTGCTGGCTCAGGCCTGCTCCCTAGACTATGAGAGGGCTCAGGCCCGGCTGAGGGACACCCCCCCCCCCCCAGTGCATGAATTTTGTGCACTGGGCCGCTAGTATAATATAAATGAGCTAATAAAGTAAACATCACTAGTGAGCTTTTCTGTCTAAATTTATATTTGCTACCTTTCCTCTTCACAAAGTTGCTGAGGATACAGCTTCCTCTTTACTAGTATATTTAAACTAGCAGCCCGTTTGCACGAAGATTCGTGCAATAGACCTTCATTCACCTGGCTGCCTGCACCAGTTTTCTGCCGGCACCAGGGACCCAGGCCTTGGCTGTGGCCACCGCCTTCTGCCTTCTTTCAGGGTCGGGGCTTGGCCCCGGGCGGCGGCCTTGGGCTCCGCTGCACCCAGCCTCCCTGCTATGGATCTTAGGAGCTGACCCTGGTGGTTGCCTGCGATCCGTGCAGGCTCCCCGCTGGTTCCCAAGGCCGGGAAAGCCTCCGCCCGAGGCTTTCCAGGCCTTGGGCTCGGCCGAACCCCAGCATCCCTGCTAAGGTTCCAGGAGCGGACCCCCAGTGGTTTCCTGTGATCCGTGCAGGCTCCCCGCTGGTGCCCAAGCCTTGGGCTCCGCCGAACCCCAGCGTCCCTGCAACGGTTTCCTGGTGGGCGTGGCTTGTGGGTGTAGCGAAGGTAAGGTCAATTTGCATATTACTCTATTATTAGGTAGGATGGACAGTTTACCATTTACTGGCCATTAGCATTAAAAGGCTATGTGCACTCTGTTCAGCAACTATTTCACTCTGAAGAACTAGACAGGGTGGAATGAGACAAAGAATCACTTTAATGTGTCCCCATCACAAAGGATGATGATAAATGTTTCTAGATTCTCTGAAAAGGAGGAATATTTAAGAATAAGAAGCATGTAACCATTACAAAGATGATAAAGCAAGATGTGTGTGTGTGTGTTTTTCTCCCTTCAAAACCTAACTTAATCTAATACCCTTGGTTCTGGAAAGGTATGAAATGTTTTAATATTGATATAGTTTAAGAGTGTAATGCAGGGCATTTCCTAAGGCCTTTAATCTTGGACTATAATTTAAAGGAAGCTATCATTTCCAATTAGCAAGTCATTAAGAGTTTTCCTTGAAGTTGCTTTCTTTCCACCTGAGGAGTACTATACTTCCTTCATGACTAATCTTGTTATTATATTACAATCTATAAATTCAGAATTTTCTTTTCTTTTTTTTAAGTATGGTTATTTATGTTGTCCTCCAAGATGCAGCAATGTGCTGTTGTGGTTTTTGTTTGTTTATTTGTTTTGTTTTGTTTTTTTTATTCTGCTGTCCCAGTCTCTATTCATCATTCTTCAGTTACACCTTAATTTCAGAATTTCTTCTGTCTGCAGCTCTTCTCATTTATGATGTCATTTATTTGGCCTATGTCATCTTACATGTTAATATTACCAACCTAACAACATACTTATGTTTTGTTCTGTTTATCTATATCTCCAGGTCATTTCTCTCACCTGAGCTCCAGTCCTGAATAACCAATTGGCAAGCCAAATTAATATTCCAATAAAGTCATAACAGTTACCTCCGTTATACTCTCCCCACACCTATTTTTTCTCTATGGCATTTAACAGCATCAGTATGCACCCAGAGCAATCAGAAAACCTTGGATACATCACTGACTCCACCCTAGTCCACTCCACCAGAGCCCAGGGTGAGTAGCTGCAAACAAAATGTTTGTCTATGTCCAAAATGACTTTTCCCCTGAAAAAGAAGAAAGCTAGAGCTCTTAGTGAGCACAATAATGTCCACCCCTGTACTTTTTCTTTTTATTCCAGAGCTAATTCACACTTAACATTTATGTTTAATTTATGCATTACTTCTTAGATAAATGCTTCTTGATGCATTTTCCTTACAAGATTTGGTTAGGTGCCTCTCCTTGGCCCTCTTAACACATTGTCCATAGATTTTACAGCACTTAACTCTCATGATTATGAAAGTATGTTCAATAGCTTCCTCTTCTAGATTATTGCCTCTTGAGGGTAGGGAAGGTGTCTTATTTATTGTTATATTCACAAAATCTATCACATATCCTATCTAGTAAAAAAGTAGTATGCAAATTAACCATCAAGCCGCTACACCCACAAGCCATGCCCACAAGTCACGCCCACCAGCCAATCAGGAGCGATTATGCAAATTAACCCAACCAAGATGGCTGCAGTCACAGAGAGAGCAGGAGGCGGCTTGGGTTTCCCCAGCGATGGAGGAAGCCAAGCTTTCCGCATACCATGGACAGCCCAGGCCTCCACTTAAGGCTACAAAGTTTCAATTATAGAAGATAAATAAATCACAACAGAAATGGCTGCCACCATGGAGCAAGCAGAAGGCTTGACTCTGCTCCAGGCTACAAAATTTCAATTGTAGAAGATAAATAAATCCCAGATACCAGGGCCTCCGCTTGGGTTGCCAGGGGGCGTGGCCGGCTTGCAAACCACCACAGGCCCCTTGCCCAGGCTGCCCCATTCCCCAAAGGAACCCTCACCCTGATCCAGGACACCCTTCAGGGCAAACCAGCTGGCCCCCACCCATGCACCAGGCCTCTATCCTATCTAATAAAAGAGTAATATGCAGATTGACCATCACTCCAACACACAAGATGGCTGCCCCCATGTGGTCAAATATCCTGCCCCATGTGAACACAAGATGGCCACCACAAGATGGCCAGCAGGGGAGGGCAGTTAGGAGGAACCAGGCCAGTAAGAGAGGGAAGTTGGAGGGACCATACCTGCAAGGGTGGGCAGTTGGGGGCAATCAAGCCTGCAGGGGAGGGCAGTTAGGGGTGACCAGGCCAGCAGAGGAGGGAAGTTGGGGGCAAACAGGCTGGCAGGGAAGTGGTTAGGGGGTGATCAAGCTGGCAGGCAGAAGCAGTTAGGGGCAATCAGGAAGGCAGGCAGGCGAGCAGTTGGTAGCCAACAGTCCTGGATTGTGAAAGGGATGTCCAACTGCCCATTTAGGCCCGATCCCACAGCAGGATCGGGCCTAAACGGGCAGTCGGACATCCCTCAAGGGGTCCCAGATTGGAGAGGGTGCAGTCTGGGCTGAGGGACACCCTACCCCCCGTGTACGATATTCATGCACCGGGCCTCTAGTGAGATGATAAAATTAAATGATTTTTTAGCACATGCAAAACAGCTAGTTAGCCTAATTTTAATAACAGAAGATATAAGATCACTTATTTTTTATATCAATGAGAGCCTCTTGCCTCTCTAAGTCACTACAGATTCATTGACTTAAATAAAGCTTTGTCTGTATTTCCTCCTTATCCCTTATGAAAGTAAATGTGTCTCAGATCATAGTAAATAAGGAGTTTGTAAGATAAAATGTAAAATGAAAGCATTGTAAAATTGTGTGTATAAATTATATAAATTTTAGGATACCCTAGGCAATATTTTTTCTTTAAAAAAATGTCACTGCTAATGAAAGATAAGAAAAATTGTTAAGTATAGTCAAATTCTTGTTCAACCTGCATTGCCTTCAAGCAACTCAAGAGCCTTCATTTATAACTGCAAACAGCTTTTAGCATCCCCTGAAGAAAAAAGTGATCAGGGAAACTATGCTGAATCTAATGGGTCCCAGAGAAACCTAAAATGGTTTGTGGAAAATGGAATTTTATCCCTCTTGAAGACACATTTTTTTCATATTCATTGTAAACGAATATTTACATCATCACTGTTACAGAAGTAGATTGACTTTATTAATAAAATCCGGCTCTCTCTGAACAGAGCTGTACCATTCAAGTCAGAGGAAAGGGCACTGGACTAAAACTTAGGAGAGACATTTTCCCCCGTCCTGCCAAGTTTGGTCAGGTCACGCTGATTATACCCTTAAGACTTTTTTAAGCTTTCCCCGTTTTAGCCATACAAGTGGATTTAGTTAACTGTTGTCCCATTTACTGCATTTACCAGGAACAAATAAAGCTATGTGAATAAATATATATTATAAAATATAAACCAAAAATAGATATTAATGTGTTTTATTATCATTGATATAGTTAATAGATTGATTTGAAATCCTACCAGGGCAAGTTACTTAACCTCTGAAACCATTTACTCATTAAGAACAAGCATAAAAATGTAGAAATTTAAAGGGCTCTTCGAAAAATTAAATTAAGTACTTATAACTTGGGGCATAATATATGTTCAACAAAGGCTATGTCTTTGAATATATAATTCTTTAAAAATATTTTTTAAAAATAAATTATAAATGTAATTTTTTTATGTTAAGTAAGTAGATTGAAACACAGTATTTTCCATGAATTAAAGGCAAGATGATGTGGAAACTCAGCGTATCTTCTCTAGAAAAGGGAGAGTACACCATTTTAAGCTCTAGAATAACATCACTTTACCTATTAAAAAATCTAAGATGAACATGACTTTAATTTTAAAGGAATATAAGAATTGTATAACTATACAATTTGAAAATTTAACTGAAAGGCTAGAGAAACTATGAGGATAAAAAAGAAAACATTAGTAACAAAGAAAACCAGCACGGATAAAATGAGAATCTGAGAACCTCAAGCCCTGATTCTTACTCTAAAGATTTCTATCAGTTATTAGACATATTTTATATTATACCATACTTCATGGTTCTTTTAAGAACTACCATTAAGCAACACTATGCCTGATGCATAATAAGGACTCAATAAGTGTTAGCTAGTATTACTTTTGATATCTTTGTACATCTGTGCTTTTTAAAATTCTGATTAACCTACAGACAAAGAGATCTCTGCTGCTTACTGTCCAGTCACTAAGTTTCCATTCTTAGAAATGGCAGAGTGAGACAAAGGAGATAGAGAGCTGAGAGGATGGGCTTGTTTCCCAAGCTTGATGGAGCTTGCGTGGGTCCAAAGCAGGAGGCAGAGTTTGGTGTAGGATTTCAAAACCTTTTCATTAAATACAGTTCTTGTTCAAAAGTATCCCAGGTCTCTGATGATTGTAACTACTCAGTAAATTTTAAACAATCAATAAACTGTTAACTCCCTCTCTTGTTTCTCCCCGCGCTGGACAAAATGCAGGGCTTCATGGAAGCCTGCACTCGGAAACCCACTGACTCAAGCCTTCTCTTCATGTGGAAGGTTTCACCTCCTGTGAGGTGTCAAAAAGCTGAACAACCTGCAGAAACAAATTTATAAATTCAGCCTTCTCTTACTTCAGTCCAAATAGCATCTCCTGTAGGGTACCCTGCGAAATCTCTGGATTAGCTTTTTTAGTTCTTTGCATTCCATACACAGAGATATCAAACTGGAGATGGTTTACCATCTCATGTGATTCTTAATAAAGTCAATGCACTATAAAGGAAATTAAAAGTGGAAAAAATTGGGTTGTGAATTAACTGTTAACTTGTTCACTTAGAAGGAAACTATAATCAATGTTTTTCATTCTACCATTAACTGCATAGTGAAATTTGGTGAATTACATTTTGCACCAGGTCTTATATTTTATGCATTACACTTTTGAGAGATAAAAATCAGATTAGGGTTGGCAAACATTTTCTCTATGGGGCCAGATAGTAAATAATATAAGCTCTGTAGACTACACATACTCTTAACAAGCAGGTCATTTCAGAAAGACTTCTGCCGAGTGTAGCCCTCAGGCCATGCATTGCTGATTCTTAAATGACACATTACATATACTTTAAAATAACTGGGTTAAGGGGGAAGATACAGAAGAAATGGGATACGTGAAAAAAAATGTTTTGTTATTTTGGAATAGGAGAAATGTTAAATGAGAATATTTAGAATATAGTTCTTAGAGATGCATCTAAATGCAAAACAGAGAACCAAAGGGGATATATTTGAGCAATGTACTAGTATTGAGGCAAAATCCTAATTGGTGATGATTTTGCTCATGTTTCTGCAGCTCCGTAGACCGTTCATTCTTTTCGCAGGGTGTGTAGAGATGATACAATTGATGAACCTGGGCATGCTTTGCTGGGTTCTGTTCCCCTTTTCCTCGGGGATCGGATGTTCCAGGAAGTGGGAAGTCTCCTGTTTCCCCAAAGGCTAGCTCCCCTCCTGCCATATGGAGAAGCTTGCCCCAAGGCCACATTGCCAGCTCCAGATGGGCAAGTGTGCACAGTTATATAGTTTTGTGTTAGCAGATTCATGTGGTTAATATACCTGGTAGTGTCCTCCGTCTTGGTCTCTATGAGGAATAGAGAAGTTCTTTGGTCTCCCTATGCAATTCTTCTATTTTATGTCTCAAATTTTTTAGAACCAAAGCAGGGGGAATGGGTGGAATTTAAGAGAAGGGTGCCAGAAATCCCAATACTCGCATGGACATTAGGTACGTATATGCGTTATTAAGTTGTGTTTCTTTCTTTCTCTCCTACTCCACTGGCATTTCACTGCTTTAGTGTGTATGTGTGTGCAGAGGGCTAGACATGTTGTAATTTTGGTGGGCATATATTAAAACATTTCTGACAGCTGTGTCCCTTTTTCCTGAAAACCTCAAAGATTAGAGTCATCAGTAGTTGGAATATTCTTTCTGTTTGAAAAGTAAGACCACGAGGAACATGACAAAGCTGTGTGTACTGTACTGTAGAATCTTCACTATTTAGATCTTATAAACTTGGCCACCTTCTGTTAGAAAGGATTCGGCACAGTTCTTTATTTCTGTGTTTCACTAATGGGAGTTTCTATGAAAGCTACCTGGACATTTTTACAGTCTTTGAGCTTTATTCGCTTGATGCATTAAAAGAAATTCAGAGTAAGCAACGGGTATTCAAGGAAGAGAAAAGAACTCGCCAAACTCTGAACACAGTAGGGATTCCCCAAAACTAGCACCCTGATTGTGCACTCTGAGATTTGGTATTCATATCCCAAGCCCAAGTGGAGCAGAACGGATGAGTTCTGGCCCATGGGGCCAGCCAGACAGTGGCTCTATATCCCTAAAATATCTTCACAAACAGAACCCTCTTGTGTAAATCGACCCATACAAGGTGAATAAATAGTGCAATCACAAATATATCAACTTTGTTATGTAATTCAACCATGTAATCCCTCTGTGCTATCTTGCAGATCTATCAGCATCTCACTTCTCTGGGCCAGCCTGAGCAAATCTCATACCCACACCCAACTTAATTCACCTATGGTTTGCAAATCACTGTTTGCCATCAGTTAGGCCTGGGATCTACTTAAATTGATGCATTAAACTTCAGACTTCGCTTTTTCCACAGTTTGTATTGGGCAGTAGATTCTGATATGCAGTGATAACTCTTATCCTATTTCTGGGCCCAAGACAGGCTTGGTAGAAAGTGAACATAGCTATCTATGTTCAAGCCATATAGAGCTGTTGAGCTTGCTCTGGAATAGGTGCTGTCATTAAGGCAAAACCTTAATGTATACACTAATGAATGTGAGGGTCATGGGAATGGAGATAAAATCACCTATAGACTCAGACATAACTCATTTTGATTTTCATTCACTGGCTCTTCAACAAACATAATTAATGGAATTCAACAAACTCAGGTGCTAAGTACTATCACACGATTTTCTTTTTAACTCCTCAGAAAGAAACAATGGAAAAATCATATAACCAGGCACAAAGCACAGTGATGGCAACTTTAAGCAAATAAATAAATATAAAAGTGTTCTGGAATTTGACTCGAACAATGCAGATTAGAATCATAACTATGGTTAAAAGTACACATGTCGCTAGTCTGAGGAAACAGTTTGCCACAATTCCCTCACGATGTTCTGCCTCATCTTTCGGTTTCTGTGATTAATCTATGAATGCAGGAATTGCTTTCCTGGGCACAGGGAAGAAGGTAACTAAGCATATTTTATTATTTAATTCATGTGTTTTCTGGGTATCTCTCTGCCCAATTTTTGCTATTATAAAGACACCATTCATATTGGATTTAGTGCCCATCCTAACTTACTATGATCTTAACTTGATTGTATCTTTAAAGACATGTGATATTCACAGGATCTGGGTGGGTATGATTTTTTAATTTTAATTTATTTCATTAGTGAGAGTATTACAGATGTTCCCCCTCCTCCCCCCTTTTACCCCCCTCTACCTGTCCCCCACCTGGGTGGATATGAATTTTTGTAGGATACTATTCAACCCAACATAAGTTGCATATAAAAATATTTTGAGCTATTAGAAGTGCAAGTGACCCCCTTTAAATCATTATGACTTACTCTGGTACCTGCTGCATGGGTGTGAGTCAGTGTGGCGGACATTTTCCCAACTCCAGTACAATGTTTTAGAACCAATATGGAACTACCACTCTGAGAATCCATCACGAAAATGAGCACAACCAGAAGTATTCTTTCACACCAGCCAGTGGTGCTCAGTGGTTAGACTATCAGCCTGTTCACCAAAAGGACTTGGGTTCAAGTTCCAATTAAGGGCACATACCTGGGTTGCAAGTTTGCTTCCTGCCCCAGGTCGAGGTACATGTGGAAGACCACCAGTTGATATGTCTTTCTCACATTGATGTTTCTCTCTCTCTCTCTCTCTCTCTCTCTCTCTCTCTCTCTCTCTCTCTCTCTTTCTCTCTCTCTCTTTTCCCCTTCCTCCCCACCCTCCCTCCCTTTCACTCTTTCTGAAAAGCAATGGGAAAAATATCCTTAGGTGAGAAAGAAAGAAAATTAAAAAAAATCATGTTGAAACCAAAAATAACATATATTACCTACCTGAGATTTTTGCATACCTATATGTATGTTCCTTTAAATAAAAAAATGCATAACCCTTCATTATTCATCCCAATTTTTAATATAAAAAATATAAAGGAACTCTATGAACATCCTGAAGTGCATATTCTATTGATTGTAAAAATACATACTATAAAAAACTTCTAATTCAACAACAGTTTGAAAGAATTTGCATTTTTTAAAAAACTATCAAATCTATAACTTTCAAAAAATGTTTACAAAAAACTTTGATATTTCACAAACATCTAAAACTTCAAATACAAATTTTTTTAAGAAACTTTAATACATTCCATGTAAATGTTCATATAAGTACCAGTCAATAAAGTATTACTTATCCTATGATGCAATACCAACAGCACAAAGGATGGAGAGATTCATTCCACATGGAAAAGAGACAGAGTACATGATGTTTTCACCGAGTCTTAAAAGATGATCATGTGAAAAGATAAAGGCTAAGTTCTATGTAGAAAAAACATGGAAAGCAAAATGAACTGAAATATGAAAAAAATAATAGGTATTCTTTTACTTCCATGTTAAAATATCTTCATATGGGGTTGAGGTTAGAGGAGAAATCTGGCTGGAGGCAAATATTTGCAGTATACTTGCATGTGGTGGTTGAAACCTTGGGTGGAAATGAAATATCCAGGAGGCATAGAACTTCTTTTCCAACAAGAAAATCCAAGGAAAATTCTACATTTTAAGAAGGAGCAGAGGAAGAAAAGAAGCTTGCAAAAGTGATTATCACTGCAAGTATAAGAATATAATATTGGAATCTGATGATACAAAAAGCCATAAGAGGATTGTGGAAACCTAATATTGAGTTAAGTGATAGTTTATAAAGTCTTAGTCATTTGTACTGAGATTGAAATGTTGTATAGCTACTAGGTAGGCATCACCAAGGGAGATAATAATTAGTCATCTATTTGAGGGCCAGCCTTCAGTCAGTGTGTTTGGTGATGGAGCTGGTGTTTTTTGTTTGGTCTTTGAGGAGGGCTGTCAGGGAACAATAAGAAAATCATAAAAGCATCACACATACTTTAAAAGTAGAGTTGGAGGAGCCATTTGAGGGTTTATGTTTTATGAAGTGAACATATAATATATTGCTTGCACAAGAGAAATAAATGACTGATTTTAGTTCAGTTCAGGATCATTTGTGACAAAAAATATCAAAACCTGTGTGCATCATGCCTTATCCTAGTCTAACTCACATTCTTATAGCAACAAATAGAAAGAAATGTCATGCGTTTGCCTATGAAGGATATAGGTAAATTCATATCATGAGACTACAAAATGGCATACTTAAGTTTTATCAGGCCTAAATCTCAAAAATGCTATTTAAAATACATTAGCATTTCAAGTAAACCCCCCTTGGGTATGTTTAACAGAATCTGGTATATGAGGATTTTAAAACTACTTTTCACACTTTATTTAGTATCTTATTTCTTGCTCTGCTAGATGGCTAACAAATAGCTACAATACTCATTTTGAAAGTAACTTGGAAACCAGTTGCTTTTTGATTTATCTCTTTGAATGCAGAGCTTAAAGGATAGATTTCTCTGTTTAGGGAAGAACAAGAGATTAAAGTTTGTGTGTGAAGAGAAGGAGAGGAACTTATATTAGTACTAGAGGCCCGGTGCACGAAATTCGTGCACAGAGGGGGGTTGTCCCTCAGCTCAGCCTGTACCCTCTCCACTCTGGGACCCCTCTCACATCCCTCTCACAATCTAGGACTGCTGGCTCCCAACTGCTTGCCTGCCTGCCTTCCTGTTTGCCCCTAACCGCTTCTGCCTGCCAGCCTGATCACCCCCTAACCACTCTGCTGCCAGCCTGTTTGCCCCCAACTTCCCTCCTCTGCCGACCTGGTCACCTGTAACTGCCCTCTCCTGCAGGGTTGATCACCTCCAACTGCCCTCCCTTGCAGGGTTGATCACCTCTAACTGCCCTCCCTTGCAGGCCTGGTCCCTCTCAACTGCCCTCCCTTGCAGGCCTGGTCCTTCTCAACTGCCCTTCCTTGCAGGCCAGGTGCCTCCCAACTGCCCTCTCCTGCTGGCCATCTTGTGGTGGCCATCTTGTGTCCACATGGGGGCAGGATCTTTGACCACATGGGGGCAGCTATTGTGTGTTGCAGTGATGATCAATCTGCATATTACTCTTTTATTAGATAGGATAGAGACCTGGTACAGGGGTGGGGGCCAGCTGGTTTGCCCTGAAGGGTGTCCCTGATCAGGGTGGGGTTCCCTTGGGGCATGGGGCGGCCTGAGCGAGGGGCCTGTGGTGGTTTGCAGGCCAGCCACGCCCCCTGGCAACCCAAGCAGATGCCCTGGTATCTGGAATTTATTTTCCTTCTACAATTGAAACTTTGTAGCCTGGAGCGGAGCCAAGCCTGGGGCTCCCTCCATGGCTGGCAGCCATTTCTGTTGGGGTTATAATTGAAACTTTGTAGCTTAAGTGGGTGGGCCTGGCCAGGGTGTACAGAAAGCTTTGCTTCCCCTGTTGCCACCGGCAACGCTGGCCTGCTCTCTCAAGCTCCATTCTGCTGCCATTTCTGTTTGAATTTGTTTACCTTCTATAATTGAAACTTTGTATCTTGAGTGGAGGCTTAGGCCTGGCAAGGGCAGGCGGAAAGCTTGGCTTCCTCTGTTACCTAGGAAACCTTGCTCTCTGTGGCTGTAGCCATCTTGGTTGGGGTAATTTGCATGCTCGCTCTGATTGGATGGTGGGCGTGCCTTGTGGGCGTGGCTGGTGGTGTGTCAGATGTATAGTCAATTTGCATATTTGTCTATTATTAGGTAGGATTTGCTGTACCTGAAAATGCAAACATGCCTTCCTTCAGATCATTAAAATTTAATGGCAATCCTAATATATAAAAACCCTGAGTCCATCACATCCACAATGACCTGAGGCTCGACCAACCAGAAGTCAGTCCTGTAGTCAGCGCTGGGTTGCCATGGTGACCCAGCACTGACTGCTGAGGGGGCTGCGAATCAGGCCCAGAGAGAGGCCTGAAGAGAGAAGCAGTGTCTGATCCATAGCCTCTGTGGCAGCTGTTAATCAGCAATTGCCTCTCTCTTTCTCTCCGGGCCTGGCCAGCCGCTGTGCCTCCATTTCTCTCCAGGCCTCCACCGGGGCTGCTGATCAGCCCCGCCTTTCTGATCAGGCCCCACTGATAAGCCCAGAGATGCTGACTGGCATAGAAACCGACCAATCAGAACCAAATCTGGGTCAACTGTGAGGAGCCAATGGCTGCCCAGGAGACGGAACTTTTGATGCTGACTGGCATAGAAACAGACCAATCAGAACCAAATCTGGGTGAAGTGTGAGGAGCCAATGGCTGCCTAGAAGGTAGAGCTTTTGATGCTGACTGGCATAGAAACCAGCCAATCAGAACCAAATTGGCCGGCAGAGGAAGGCAATTGGGGGCAAGTTCAGGCCAGCAGGGGAGGGCAGTTAGGGGTGATCAGGCAGGCAGAGTCAGTTAGTGGCAATCAGGCTGGCAGGGGAGAGCAGTTGTTTGCCATCAGGCCAGCAGGGGTGGACAGTTGGGGGGGGGGGGGAGCCAGGCTTATAGGGGAGGGCAGTTGGGAGTGATTGGGCCAGCAGGGGAGCAGTTAGGTGTTAATCAGGCAGGCAGGGGAGTGGTTAGGGGGTGATCAGGCTGGCAGGCAGAAGAGCAGTTAGGAGCCAGCAATCCCGGATTGTGAGAGGGATATTCGACTGTTTCGGCTCACAGGGATTGGGCCTAAACTGGCAGTTGGACACCCCCCGAGGGGTCTCAGATTGGAGAGGGTGCAGGATGGGCTGAGGGACACCCCCTCAGTGCATAAATTTCATGCACCAGGCCTCTACCAACGTATATTGGGATGTGGGGATGAATGGGAAATAAGAACGAGAAAAAGAAAACTGATTACTGTTAATATTATCTTTTAAAAAACATCCCAAGATTTTGTGTTCTGGGGAAATATGGGTTAAACTAGACTTTTAAGGAAATAAATATATTAATATGGAATTTAAATTACAGCAATCAATCATTTGCAAACACCAGGTTCACTTAATGATCCCTCTTCCCTCCATAGTCTTTGTTAAGCACAGGTTCAGATCCTGCTGTTTTCCCTGCATCTCTCATTGACAGTGTAATATCACAGATAATATTATTTTTGTTTGTGTGTGAACAAAGCACTGAAGAAATTGGTCAAGCAACTGAACCATGCATGTTATTAGATTGTGGATTATGGAAAAGCACATGTGCATAAGAGAGGGCACGTTCACATCTCAGTGGCTAGAGAAGCTTCTGTCTTTTGCTGCTTACCATGATAGGAGAGGCCAATGTGACCTTGGCCCAGTTGTGGAAAGTTGAGTCTCGGTTTCCGCCCTTTGTAACTGGCATAGTGTTATATATCAGCCATGCACACCGACTGTTGTTGATTGAGGTGGAAAGCCTTTACTCTTTCTCTCATTATAAATCCCTCTTTTCTCTGGAAAATAACGTAATTCTATTGGGAGTGACCCACATGGGCTGGTGCCTCAGATCTGCCCAGCAACATCACCCGATCTTCCTAGCCAGTGATGAGTTTATGGACAGGCAGAGTCCACAAATTCTCCAAGCTATGTGCCATAGGGGGCTCTTTTGCCTAAGCCTTAAGAAGATTTTCTTTCCACAGGGCTTTTCCAACATCAGGATGAAAGTCATTCCCCACCATCAAAACAGAATGAAAAAAAAAAAAAAAGGAATCCTGAAGCTATTTCTTGAGCCCAAAGCCAAAATACTCTAGGTTTTTCAGTTACTTAACCCAACAAATGTATTTTTGTGCCTAAGCTAATTTGCATTGTAATGCTATATTAATAGTACCAAGTGGTAGAAACACTAAGAAAATACAGGATGGAGCAAAAATCAGTTTACAGTTGTTTGCATGAAAAAAAATACAATAATCTTATATAATAAAAGCCGAATATGCAAATTGTCCCTTTGACTGGGAGTTCGACCAGGGGGCAGTGCCAGCAATGGTGGCGGCAGCAGGCAGCCAGGGGAAGGGAGCCCCCCCGCCTGGCCTTCAGTGGTGGTGGTGGCAGGTGGCTGGGGGAAGGGAGACACCCTGGTTGGCAGTCAGCAGCCAGCAGCCACTAGGGAACCTACCCATGCATGAATTTCATGCACTGGTCCTCTAATCTATATATATAAAAGGCTAAGTGACCAACCATATGTCAGGCTGACCGGCCGACCAGCGTAAAGGATGGCATGCACACTGGCAATTTAAAAATAAACATTTACTCACACATGCATGATATATATAAAGCTCTCTCTGGTGCCAATTGCACGTGTGTGTTTCTATCTATAATTGTTGATCATGAATTTGGTTGTTTTTGTTGACATTCAACATGAACCACATCACGATTTATTCATCAGTCTTTAATAGAGGACACATTAATGAGCCCTGCACCATTAAGGAGTGTATTATTATTGAATAGTATTGATCTTTTTTATCAGATTGCCAAAAATTATAAGCAAAAACATCCGATGCATTGGCAGACAGGTGATGTTTTTATATTAACCTAATGAATATCGGTGTTACTTCACACTTATATTCTCCTCTCTTTCACATCTATAGCATGACATTCTTTTTTAAAAATATATTTTTATTGATTTCAGAGAGGAAGAGAGAGGGAGAGAGAGATAGAAACATCAATGCTGAGAGAGAATCATTGATTGGCTGCCTCCTGTATGCCCCACACTGGAGATGGAACCCACAACCTAGGCATGTGCCCTTTATTGGAATCGAACCGAGGACCCTTGAGTTTGCAGGTGACGCTCTATCCTCTGAGCCAAACCGGCTAGGGCAGTATGACATCCTTTATGCTGGCTGGTTGGTCATATGGTCAGTCACTGAGCCTTTTATATATATAGATAATACTATATTATATATTCTATTTTGACATGTAATTTTTTGCAGCAACATAATTACCCCACGTACCTTTCTTGTAATTAATTTCCTTTCAATGTGTACGAATCTGTGCACCAGGCTACTAGTTAATAAATAATAATACAAGAATAAACTCACTTTCAAGTACTCACAACTGTTAATCTACTTTTGTCATACCCTGTATTAGTTTCTTCCTGTTGGATGCTGCTTTGAAAGAACTATTTTTAAAGTAACATATTTTTAAATGTTCAGATGAATAAAATATACAGTGTAACTTTTTCTTGTATAAAGACCACCTTGATTTCTCTCAACACGTTATGCTAAGGGTAGGTTAGTTTTACAAAAAGAAAAGCAGTTTGTATGGGGCAACGATAAGCCTTCACCTTTCTGTGTTATGTTTAAGTTTTCTGCTGGAAAGTTATTGAGTGAATAAGGTATATTTGCAACCACAAAGAGAGTTCATCAGGCTGTGAAGCATTTTTCTTCAATGGTCTCGCTGTAGTGAGAACAGTTTTCAGAGTCTTCGAATGTGTGAGATGGCCGAGTGACTACATCAGAGACTGTGAAAAAGAGTGTAAAAAATTGAGAAATAGGAACTAAATATATCAGCCCCACACTTGTCTTTTGGGTATTTTTGTGTGTGTATGTGTGTGTGTTTTCTTTTGACAGTATCGGGGGTAGATGTGAATGAGGACAAAATGCATTTTTTAAGTGCTATGTTTCTTGAAATACATCAAAGAGTCTGAGAGAAAGCAGAAAACTCCAGCTAGACTTCAAGGGAGTTTTTTCCCTCTATTAAAAACATCAACAACTATAAAGAAAATAAAAGAATTGCATTAGACCTAAGTGATCTCAAGAAAGTCGCAGAAAACTGACAGGTAAATGAACAGCTTGTTATAATTTTATTTTATTATTCTCTTCTTGAAAAACAAAAGCAGGGAAATGGCTGAATTTAAGCCCATTCCAGAAGAGCCACAAAATTACATTTCCCTCCTATTGTTTATCATGTGTAGAGAATATCTTTTATGCAATCAATTCTGTAAGTGCAAATCAATAGCACAACAGACAATTCCAATCAAATGACCTTCACAAATGACCTATTGCATGCTAGGCAGTGAGCTAGTCTCTGTATAAAAGATAAGTCACCACATAGCCCCTGGTCTCAGGGAGCTCAGAGAAAAGTAAGTCTAGACAATCTAGGACAAGAAAATAATTATTCAAGCAACATGTTCTGTTCCAGATGGCCATGTTCAGTCAGTATTATTTATTTAGATGATACCACAGAGGCCCAGACTACCCAACTAGAAGTTTAGTAAATATTTAGTCTTCCAAATGTAATCATTATTTTAACCAAGTGGTAGATTCTGGGAAGTAATTTAGTAGTTCAGATATATTTTGAAATATCTTACTTGGTCCTGCTCTTTGTGCTAGGAAAGCTGCTAGCAGAGTATTGTCATGGATACCTAGAAAAGAAGGCATAGTCTGAAATCTGCTCCTGGTCAATAACTCTACTCTAACCAAAAGGGAGAACTACTTGAGTGCAAGCAGAAAAAGACAAATAAAATTGGTTAGTGATCTTTGAGGTCAGTAAGGAAACTCTTGCAATAAGAGCTTTAGCAAAGCCCATTTGGTGTGGCTCAGTGCTTGAGTGTAGATCCATGGTCAGGAGGGCACATGTCAGGATTGGGGGCTCAATCCCCAGTAGGGGGCATGCAGGAAGCGGCCGATGGATGATTCTCTCTCATCATTGATGTTTCTGTCTCTCTCTCTCTGTCTGCCTTCCTCTCTCTGAAATCTATAAACACACACACACACACACACACACACACACACACACACACATATATATATATATATATATATATATATATATATATATATATATATATATATTTAAGAGCTTTAGCAAGAATGATGAAGATTTGGACTAGCTCTGGTAATAATGAAAAAAAACATTGCTGGAGCAGAGATGGAATCTATATTTTGGAAGGTGGAGCATTCAGATAAAATGGTGGATCAGATTTGGGATGTAAAAAATAAAGAATAGTGAAAAACAATTGCTAGAATTTTGGTCTGAAAACATGGAAATATGGACTTACCATTAACTGAGACTGGAAAACAAGAAGAGGGTTGAGAGGGCAAGAACATGAGCTCAGTTTTTGCCGTGTTCATTTTGCTACATCTACTAGAAACTCAGCAAAGTAGAGTAGGACGTTGGATTTAAGTATCTGAAGTTCAGGGTTGAACACTGAGCTCTAGATATAAACTATAGTGACATGAGTGTGCATGTCTGTCTGTTTACAAAGGGAGTAAGGTCAGAAAAGGAACAAAAAAGTGCTCTAAGGGCTAAACCTAAGGGTGATATGAGGGTAGAGAGTTGAGGTGCCACAAAAAAAGAAGAGGAACAGCAACCGGTGATGGGAAAGCCCAGGAGTAGATGCTACTCTGAAAGCCAAAAGAAGAAAGGGTTGTCGAGTAGAGAATCTGAGCAGTAAAAATAGGCAGAAATATGCAGAGTTTGAAGAAATCTTAAAAACAAGAGATTACAATAGGCAGAATTTAATTTGCAGTTGACATGGGCAAAAGAAGAAGAAATGCCTACTCCACCTTTTTCTAATACAACTGGTCCAAGATAATTACATCCTGAAGAGAAAAAAAACAAAAAAAAAAGTGATTGCTTTAGAGATGAAACCAAGGAGTTACAGCATATTTTCCACAGAAACCATCTGTCTGTTCAGATGAAACTGAAGCTCTTTAGCTCTGTGAATATAATTTATTTAATGCCCAGAAAAAGAATATATATAATGCTTTGAATACAGGTGCTAAATGTAACTAAAGGAAGTAGCTTGTTTTCTGAGATAAGTAGAAGAATTATGAACGGTATTTTTTCCATCGAAAAAGCAGGTTCCATAAATGATTCTTGAGAACAACAAGATAGCTAGCTTTTTAAAAATGATGATAATGATGCACTTTGAAGCAGACCTCAAAATTATCTGTCTTTAATAGGAAGTCATTATGCATTTTGACATAATGCGAGAGCCAGTGCTGACTGACATTTCCAACTGGGAAAAGTTAAATAGTACCCTATCAACTAGCAAATAGCAAGTGATTCTTGGTGATGAAATTAATTATGGCATTTTCTCTGTAATGTGCGCATCCTTGAGCAGAAGGTGATTTACTTGGGCTCCATAACAGGAGAGGAACACTTGGGGATGCAAATGGTTCTCTTCAAGATGACTGTTTATGCTGGAATATTAAGCTTCTATTCGTGGTGAATGGCAAAGCAGATGGCTAAATAAAAATATTTTGTCAAGTTTGTAACATAAACTACCTAGTTGTAGGAAAAAATGTCTTTCTCATCATTGGAAGTAGCAGAGAGTGAGAAATAAACATAAATAGACTAATTTTTCCAGGATAGAGTTCCCCTTTGGGAACCTGTTAATTTAAAAAAGTCGCCACAGTCAACAAATTAGTCAATCATGCACATAGTCAAAAGATATTTGCTGAGCTTCTACTATGCTCAGGCATGGCTTTTGTTGCAGTGAGGATATCGATAGCAATGACACATACATTCTGACATGCTGATTCTGATGTGCATGCAGTTATTGGTGAAAATCTAATGCCTCTAACTAAATGATCTCAGGCTAATATTAAAATTAAGTTGCACATCATATATCTATCCCCTTTTTTCTTTTGATAGTTACCTTTCCTTATTTTTCAATTCACTGCCACTCCCTTACTACTTTTTTTTAAATTGAGGATAAGTAGACATGCGCTATCCAAAACCTATCCCTTCACCAATAAATAGAACATTTGCACCTACTATTTCTGTTTACTTTCTGTCTTGATGGGAAAAAAAATCCCACCAGTTTTCTAGTCTACCACTTGCATATTTACTCCAACTTACTTCATCTAATTAGAGATCTCGTTATTTTTCTACCCCCTCTTCTCTCCTTCTCCCTTGCCAACATAACCTTGATTTTTGTGGCAAGGCCAGGACAATGATCATGACTGATTAACTCCAGTCTTAACAATGCCATTCCCACTATTTTTAGCATTCATAAGTAATATATATGTATGTACATATTACTTAGATAATTTTGAGGTATGCTTCATATATACACTAGAGGCCCGGTGCACGAAATTCGTGCACGGTGGAGGGGGGAGGGGTGTCCCTCAGCCCAGCCTGCACCCTCTCCAATCTGGGACCCCTCAGGGATGTCCAACTGCCCCACCGGGATCGGGCCTAAACGGGCAGTCGAATATCCCTCTCACAATCCAGGACTGCTGACTCCCAACTGCTCGCCTGCCTGCCAGCCTGATCACCCCCTAACCTCTCCCATGCCAGCCTGATTGATGTCTAACTGCTCCCCTGCCAGCCTGTTTGCCCCCAACTTCCTTCCTCTGCGAAAGAATTTGGACCTTCCATCACTGAGCCAAAGAACAAATAGTGTAATCTCCTACTTTAAAACTTCTTGTATTAAAAAATAAAAAACAAAATAAGGCCTAGCCAGTTTAGCTCAGTGGATAGAGCCTTGATCTGAGGACCAAAGGGTCCTGGGTTCAATTCTGATCATGGGCACATACCTCTGCCCTGGTCAGGGCAGGTGCAGGAGGCGACCAATCCATGTGTGTCTTTTACTTCGATGTTTCCCTCTGTATTTCCCTCTCTCTTCCACTCTCCCTAAAAATCAATGAAAAATATATCCTCAGGAGAGGATTAAAAACAAAAAAAAACTGTTATTAGCTTAACCCATGAAACCTGGGGTAGACCTGTTTTCTTTTCTTGTTTATTTTTTTCCAGCAAAAAAACAATTTTAACGGATCTACCTTTCCTCTTCACCTCCTCAGAATACATGGCTCAGATGTTTTCACCTAACTCTGCACAATTTTCAATCATTCCCTTTCTAGTCTCACCTTTCCAAACCTGTAAAATGCTCCACTTTCTGCTATCCAAAAAACAAAAAAAATGAGCAAACCAAACACCATATGTGGGAAAAAACAAACACATATGTGATTTACATGTATAAAATATATACTTCCTTTCTCTTTGAGTATTACTTAAAGTTTTTAGCAGAATTTTGGTTTTACCTCATTTGACAATGAATGGAAAGATAAGTGATTAACTGCCTCTTTATGTGTCTTTTCTTCTTTTAACTGAATATAGGCTTATCCACATTTCTATTCCCTTACTATGAAGTTTAAAACTCTGCATTGTAACAGACTAATCACCGAATGAGAAAATAATAGAACATAAAATACACCTTCTTTCCTTTTTATTATTAAGAGATCATTTTAAAAAATACCTGCAACTTCCATAGTCTATTTTCAAATGCCATATATGGAGTTAACTGCATATATCCTTTTAAGGACATTCATAAAAATCGTGGTACAGTGAACCAAAAAAAGAAGTTTAAAGTTCTCTAATTTGAATTCCATTGTCAAATCTACTTTTTCTAAAATCTATCTTGCGGACATTCTTTCAGCACATTTTCAAATTACACAACAATGCTCAGGTGATGGGTAAGGCATTTTCAGAATGCCACTGGTAAATAGAATGACAAGCTTCGCCCCCCTCCCCCTTCTGCCCACCCCCCTCTCCCCCGCCCCGTTGCTAAGCTTACTAATTCAAGAATTTCACAAACTCCTGGATGTTACTGCTCCCACTGGGAACTGAGCTAGTGCTGCTACCTTTTTACTGGTAGCACTTCACATAACTAAGAAAATTATTATGCTCCTTTTTTTACTGAGACATGGAAAAAAAACTGTCCTTGGATTCTTTCCAAAGATAAATAGGCAATACGTCTCTTCAAGCTCTTTTTTCCCCCCCTAGTTAAGAAGAACATGCAAAAGACATATAGACATTCGTTTTTTTATTACTGGTGAGCAGACTAGCGGGAAATGTTTAATTTAATTTATGCCTGGTGCCCTTATGCTCTCTCATTTAGAGAGATGTGATAATGACTATGTTAACATATTCTGTCTACGGTGAACTTTAAGATATATATCAATGCAGTCAATAAAGGTAGGAAGTTGGAATAAGGTGAAAAGAAATGTCAAGAAGATGTAAGGTATTGTGTCTGTTCATAGTGTCTTTTATTTTCATTTTTCTTTTTCTTTTAATCTTTATTGTTGAAAGTATTACATAGGTTTTCCTTTTTCCCCCATTAGCCTCTTCCAGCCCGCAGGCCCTCACCATCTCATCGTCTGTGTCCACAGGTTATGGGTTATGCATATTTGCATTCAAGTTCATTGGTTGATCTCTTCCCATTCATAGCCAGTTTTGCTCAATGGATAGAATGTCGGCCTGTGGACTGAAGGGTTCTAGGTTCCATTCCAGTCAAGGGCAGGTGCACGGGTTGAAGGCTTGATCCCCAGGTGGGGCCTGCAGGAGGCAGCTGATCAATGATTCTCTTTCATCATTGATGTTTCTATCTCTCTCTTCCTCTCCCTTTCTCTTTGGTGAAAAAAAAAAGTTCATAGTATCTTTCATTTCTAAAAATGGGGAAAAGTAGAGTTCAAGTACTAAGGCTACTGATACACCTCAGTACAGTCCAAACGTAGTGGGCCACCTCCACCGATCTTTTATTTGGTTTACTGAATTCTCCAGTCTCTTGTGCTATTCCCATTCCATGTTTGTTTTCACTCAGTTATATCAGAGCAATTATAAGAATTTCAGAGTATTTTTAATATCGATGCCTGCAATTACTCAATGATCTTCCGTTAAGTGCTCAGTTTTAGTCTATTATATTGTATCGATCTTCTTATACCCTTAAAGTCACACAACTTAAGGAAGACCTTTTACTTCTGACATGCTAAGCAGAACATATGGTGCATGTTCACTTCTAAGGACATTCCTTTGTCCATGTTTTCCCGTTCTTTATCTACCCGAGAACTCGGAGCTGTGTTATAAAGGCAGTGTTAGCATAGAATTGAAGAGTAGTTCTCTGTCTTTTCGATGAAGAAGACAGCTTCCATGTTGAAAAGAGCCACATTCCATGAAAGTCCTTGTTTGCCACAGTTACAAACCTTACTGTCCATCATTGTGACCGAATGTTCCACATCTTCCTTTATTTCACCAGGTAAATCTTGCCATGCATTTGGCTATCAACAGACATGGGCAGTACACAGTAGCATTCAAAACATAATGATCCTTTTCTTTTTTTTCAAATTTTTATTTACAACCTCATTCAGAAGATGGGAGAATTCCTTTTTTAAAATTTATTTTACAAGTATTAGTATTACTTGTGAAGTATTTTATTTACAAAGTTACTCAATTAAATAATAAAGCATGTACAACCGTACAAAAATGTCAAACACAACTGAAATACTCAGAATCAATTAATATAAAGGAAAAAATAAATCCATAAGTAGATATAGATCTACCTCAATTACATGCCAACACAGAAATAAAATCTGATGGGATTGTTGGTGAGTAGCTCATAAAGAACTATGCTATGCATATGTAAGCAATTGCCATTTGGACCAGAACTAACTTTATAGAAAGCTGTACTTCATGTTATCCAGGAATAATCTGATACAGTAAATGCTAAAATTAGTACCCGGAGTAGTAGAGACAAAACTGGACCCATTCATCTCTAGTAAGTGAAAATCTAGAAAAACAAGTCAAACACGGCATTAGCAAACTAGGTGATTCATGTAATGGGACATATACATGGAGCATTCAGAGCCATGTTAAAGTAAGGTGTTTGGATTAAAAGTAGTAGACATTTGAATTAATAGTAGTGGAAAGCTGGGAGCTTCTTTCAATAGTCTTCCTTTTCCTGTGAAATTGGAAAGGGCACATTTACCTTAGGGGGATGTAAATTTATGGTAGGGATGATCTTACATGAAACCAACAACACTGTCATGTACAAAGGGATTTACTAGTAGCAAATGGGACCTCATTACTTGTTGCCTTGTACATAATGGTACTGAGTAGACTTTATAAAACCAATAGCACGTTTCTCTGGCTCATGGGTTAACCGTCATTCTTCTAGTCTCTGCATCAGAATTTTTGCTTTTTCAGACATTATTCAGTGAAAGAAGCTAATTTGCTTGTAAAGTAATTGAAATTGTTGGACTCCCGGTTTCCATTTTGAATGATGACTTGGTTTCAATATATATCACTAGAGGCCCGATGCACGAAATTCATGCAAGAGTAGGCCTTCCTTCCCCCGGCTGCTGGCACTGGCTTCCCTCTGGCACCCAGGACCCGGGCTTACCTTGCAGCCCTGGTTTCGTAAGGAAGGATGTCCAGTCTAATTAGCATATTATGCTTTCATTATTATAGATGTGTTTGTTTTTAAGTGGAAACTTGCAATTGATACAATACCAGGAAGTCATAGAAGAAAAAGTTAGCTTTAAAAATCCAAAATACAATTGCTATAAAACAAACCTCAATAAACTAGGGATCCAGCCCTCAACCCAGGCATATGTCCTGAGTAGGAATCGAACCAGTGACCTTTTCGTGCTCAAACAACTGACCCACACTGGCTGGGATGCACTATAGTTTTTTAATATGTTACTATTAAAATAATTGAATATTGGTACATGTACATGGAATCCCTATGAATTATATTACAAGTACATATGCATCTACATCTCAAAATAAAAAGTTTAATTTAAAAATAAATCCTAAATCCTAAACCTCTAATTTAAAACTATGGTAATATTTTCAGCCAAGTTAAACAAAATTCCAAGTAGCTTAGACCCAAAATCAGTACTCTCTCTCCTCTTTATGCCCCAGAGAAAACCATGTATCATGTGGATATTGGTTTATATCAGATAAACTAATTTTTACTACTAAAACTGAACATAAACTATGTTAGTTATTCATTCCTACCTTTTTCAGTATACTGAGCAGAAATGTCTACATAGTTTTACCTACAATCATATACAGATTGTTAAAAAAAAAAAAAAAAAAAAAAAAAAAAAAACACAAAAAAACTACCAGGAATAATAGCCAAAATGAAAATCATTCAAATGTTCATCAGTAGTAGTAGAATAAATAGATAACAGTATATTCAAACAATGGCGAACTATATAGCAGTGAGAATAAACACCAATTGCTACATCCAATGGCATAGATAAATTCCACAAATATACCTTTGAACTGAAGATAGTCTCAAAAGAATGTATGTAGTACGATTAGGTTTCTATAAAGGAAACAAATAAAGATGAGGAAGTTATCTGTGGTGTTAGCAGTGTGTAGTGGCTATAGAAGAAGGGGTAGTGTCTGGGGGCAGGATGAGAGTCCCTGGGGATGGCAGTGTTCTAGTGCTTGACCGGGATGCCAGTTACTGGAGTCTATTCACGCTGTGAAAATCCATTCAAAAGTACACATCTGTTTATGTAGGCTTTATGAAAATAAGAAAGTACTTTTTAAAAAAGTTCCAGCTCTGCTCTACTTTCAGCTCAAATTCTTTGTTTCTCTACTAATTGTGTACATGAAAAAATAATAATAAAAATGGACCGGTAGTAGCAGAATGGCAAAAATCCAAAGCACTGAACACAATAACCCCAGAAACAATAATAAAATATCTTTCAGGAAAATTCAGAACAGGAACTGAAGCAAAATATTAGCAGTTTAATTCAATTAAAGGGAAGTTTTTTAATGTCTCGCTTAATAAAATTTCATTACATTCTTAAAAAAAAAAAAAAAGCCCCAAAACCCCAACAAACAAAAGTATTACAGTGAACATTTATTCATTTTTATTCACTTAAACTCCCAGCTAGGTGCACGTACTTCATCAGTTTTTCCTTATTTTGTATTACTGTTTATAAACTTTCCATTAGAGTATTGTTTGCTTTTTAATGGGATCTTGTAAAGAAATTCACACGACACTGTTCATCTGTGAATACAATAGCGATAGCTGAAACTCTTTATCCAGGTCATGGGCAGAGATTTCAGGTAATATTAGCCTCAGGACACGTCGCTTCCCCACGGTGACTGTAATTGGAGAATGCAGCTGTGGACTATAAGGCAGTCCTTTCTGCTCTAATCCTTTCCACATGGCATTCACACAAGACTTCTTTCGTTTTCACAGGCAGCAACCCTTGGCCCACGCGAGTGCGGGCTCTGGTTCTCTCTTACAGGTCCGCTTCATCCTTGCTGGCTTTGATCAAAAATCGTCCTGCTTTCCGAATGCCTCAGGCAAGGTGGGTCTGACAACCACTGTTGTTTTCCTAACACTTCTGCAACTCCTCTCCTTCTTTTGAAGCGGTGACTCCTTGTGCCCGGGGAGTACAGTATTTTTGTCTGCCCTCTCTTTGTGGGCCTCTCGTTGCCCCAGCCACACAGCTGGGGGACTGTCGCAGGTGGCATCCTGAAGCGTGTTCGTATTATTGTCAGTCATTTCCACACTTCAGAGGCAGGGCGGGCTCATCCAGTGAGACGCACGGAGATGCGCTGCAGGAGCAGAGGGAAGCCTTCGGAAAGGAGGGCTCCGCATTGTGCAGCTTCCTTCTTCACTGCGCGTCAGATGTTTGCAAGTTTTAACCACTGCCCCCAAGGAGGCTTCTCAAAAGGAAACCAACATTTCCTAGGAATGGAACTCACTCACCCCTCATCTCCAATGTGTGAGGCACAAGAAACGCTGCAGTGGCTGAGTAGCCAAGACCAGCTAGGCAGCCCACACTTAACACAAGCACAGTGGGAAGGTATGTGTCTCTTCTGTCTTCCCAGCTACAGCCACATTTCTATGTGATGAGACTGTTTGGTTCCAAGGAGAAGGTTGTAGTAACATGTACTGAGCACCCCCCATGCACACAGCACTCTTTCTCACACTCCATCTATATTGTCTCATTTAATCCTCTGATGGAACTTGGAGTTATAAAATCTTAATATGTCCATTCTAGAGATGAAAACTGAGGCAACACGATACATAATTCATTATTTACATTGAAATGTGGGGTTTGGGGTGCAGATTCTTCTCGTGGGTCCTTGTCCGACAAAGATGAAGAATAAATCCGTGGACTAACATATTGCTTTAATTGAAATGTGGAAGTTTATTGGAAGCATATACAAACTCCATCTGGGCAGGGGTGTTCCCCAAAGGGATCCCCCTAGGAAGGGGCCCCCAATTGGGAAAAACCTGCTCTCTCTCTCTCTCTCTCTCTCTCTCTCTCTCTCTCTCTCTAGTGGAAAAATCCAAAAAATATCTATTGAGTCTCTTTGTTTTCAGGTTTATAAAGGCTGTAATTCTTTGTCTCTTCATGACCCTTTCTAATTGGACCCTTCCTTAATCTAGGACCCCCAGGTTTTCCTCATTGGTCATTCTGCTACATAGTATCGGTTTCAAAGCTCAACGCCCATGTGGTGCCCCCTTTTTTCTCTCCCCTTATCTTGCAGCATTCCTCTATCCTCAGTGAAAATATGTTTCCTTCTTCCTGATATCTTATGACTTTTCTTTATCCTCTGTGAATGTATTCCTTCCTCCCCGTTTATCCTCTGGCATTCCTCTATCCTCTGTAAGATAAGCATTTTGGTGTCTTCAAGCCCTCATCTATGCATTCCTCTCCCATGGGCCCTTTTTATTCCTTAAAACTCTCCATCTTGTCTCTAAAATTCCTTTCAAAATAAATTACAAAATTTCCCCCAAAGTTAAATCATTTCCACTAAGGATATATTAGGAAAAACAATAAAAAAAGATGGAGCATATTTAAACATAAAAGTGGAAATTGTGTACCATGAGGAAAATTAAAGCATTTTAGAGATTCTGAAACAGAGAGAGAGATTTTTTTGTTGTTGTTTTTGACTTTTTGCTCTGTGGCAATAAAAGACCAAATGAGAAAAAGCAAATGAGCAAAGGTTTATTCAGAGCTCACATTAGCAAGAGAAGTCAGTCACTGTCACTTGTATTTGGCACACCTGTCTGTACTCAAAGGCAGGCAAAGAAGAGGGAAAGCTTTACAGTGGAAAGGAGGGAAGCCTTCAGGTGTGCCCTGATTGGAGACTGGGCGTGGGGAAGCTGTGAGCACACGAATTAGAAGTGGGGTATCCTCTGTTATTGATTAGGAGTGCACATTTGGCTTTCTCTGGTTGGTCCTGAGTTGTAAACGAGGACAAAAATTAAAGCAGCAGACAGTTATTAATCAAATTCTGGCCATTTTGAGCTGTTATAGAAGTTATTGTTTAGTTTTCTGGATTGTTACTAAAGATTGCAGTCTGACTTCCTACACATCTAACTGACTTCCAATGTTATTTATTGTATACAAGAGAATTGGCTTCCTGGGAAGGTTGCTGTAGGTTGTGGGTAAGAGTTATATCTTTTTTAAAAAATATATTTTTATTGATTTCAGAGAGGAATGGAGAGGAGAGATAGATAGAAACATCAATGATGAGAAAGAATCATTGATCGGCTGCCTCCTCCACACCCCCTACTGGGATAGAGCTGCAACCCTGGCATGTGCCCTTGACTGGAATCGAACCCGGAACCCTTCAGTCCTCAGGCTGATGCTCTATCCACTGAGCCAAACCAGCTAGGGCAAGAGTTATATTTTTATACATAGTTCTACCTTGGCTGCTTTACATTTAGTCTTTCTGCTCTTTAGTTTTCTTTCTCTTCAATTACCATATTTTCTGGCGTATAAGACGACTAGGCGTATAGAAGATTTTCCTGGGTTAAAAAGTCATCTTATACGCCGGAAAATACGGTAAAATTAAGAGGTTGCAAATCTGATACTTGAAACTCAAAAGTAGCTTTTTGGGGTTTGTGTATATATTTAGCTATAACTATCTATATATATAAAGAGGTAATATGCAAATTTGTCCAGGACACCTTTACAGTCACGACCAGCTCCAAGCCTGAACAGTCATGACTGGCTCAACTTGGAACATACCCCCACCCCAGAGGACACGCACAGGGGTAGGGGCCTGCTCCCAGTGGGCCTAAACTGTCAGTAGGACATCCCCTGAGGGCTCCCAGACTGTGAGAGGGGGCAGGCTGGGCTGAAGCACCTCCCCACCCCAGTGTATCTAGTAATATATAGATATAGAGTTGGCAAGGTTGACAACTATATAGACTCTTTCTTCTGAAAGCAGTACAGTTCAGATCTTTTTTTTCTTTTGCATTTTTCTAAGTTTGCAGATTTTTATTGTACAAAAGGGGAGGCTGCCAAAAGAAAGAAGGAAGCATAATTGGATTAACTTGGCCACTGACTTGGAAGATATTCTATTCCCTGAGGCTCTCTGAGAAGTTGTAAAATTCCAGGCTTTATGAGTCTAGATTGCTATAATTAACATATGTGAAGTCTTTCAAGTGTCTTCTTTGGAAGCAAGTGTATCTACAGAAAACTACCTTCAAGCAGCTTTTAAGTAGAGGGAAGTGTGCTCCATAGACCATAGTTCTTCATAAATGCCCAGCTATTATCAAGGTCAGACATTGATATATAATAATCTGTACTTATTTTTTATGAAATGGAGGTCATTAAGTGTGGGTGAAATGGAACATATTCTTTAGAAAAGTATTTCATTATACTCTTAAAATAAATAAAAAAATATGTACATGATGCAAATAATTGTCCTTAATAAAAATATGAAGAAAAATGCATCTTTCTGATATGGGAATTTTGGACTGGAATGCACCGTGTTCCCTAGGCAAGATGGCTTTTCCCAGATCTTTGTCCATCAGAGTTCTACCATGGATGGAAGAGGGTATAGCAAAGGTGGAAATTTATTGAAGAACAAGTACTTGTGGGGAGGGGGGAAGACTCCCACAGCACAGATTCTCATGTGGGAAGGGGGAAGAGTCCCATTGAGTCCCTTTTCCCTACAGTTTATAAAGACTGCAGATCTTTGTGCCTTGATCTCCCCTCTGATTGGCCACCATCCCCTTCTGATTTGGATACTATAGCAACTTCTGAGCTCAAAGATCTAACCTTACATGGGACACATGAGGCTCTCCTCCCTCATTGTTCTATTTCCTCTGGGCTTTCTTCCTCCTTCCCTTTATTCTGTAAATGTGTACCTTTTGCTACTCCCAGCTCCCTTGCCTTATGGAAATGTAACTTCTCCCAGCTCCCTTGCCTTATGGAAATGTAATATCTCCCAGCTCCCTTGTCTTATGGAAATGTACCCTTTTGCAGCTCTGTAGCCCTGTGTTTTTTTCCATGGAACACTTAATTTTTAAAATTTCCTAAACCTCCCTATTTCATCCCCCAAAATTCCTATTTTACCAAAAAAAAAAAAAAAACTCCTTTCATTTCAAAGAGAATTTGTACCACTTCTCCAGTAAATTAAGAATTTTATTTTCAGTAACTTTCATCAATATATGGACTGGATCTGGGTATAATTTATCTTATATGAGCAAGCAAGATGTACTGAGAAAAGCATTTCATTGACTTAGGACTTAAAAGGCCTTGGTCCTAGTGGTCATTTTTATGCTATCTGAATAACCACAATTTCTCATAGGTTACTAAAGTGATTATATTTGATAATTTTAAATATTCTTAAAGATTTCTTGATATTCATATTATTTAAGGAATTTTAATCCTGAATATTTTAACCTTAATATTTTAAAGATAAGAAATTTTCATCCTAAATATTTTTATCTTAATATTTTAAAGATTATTTCTATTATAAAAATTGTGATTCTATAGTCTCTGTTCTATCTCCTTTTTCTATTTAGTCATGTTGATAATAAGAATTAGACTAGGGAAAGGCAAAAGATTAATATGAAAGTATAAATTATCTTTAAGAAAATGATATATTATATATTCATAAATAATATTGAAAAAATATATTTATAAAATATAATAATGCTCTTTAATATTATATATTAACCAGTATTATAATGGTTATAAGCAATAACATACTCAATACAAAATTATATATCAAAATCTCTAAAGTATGTTCATAGAAGAAAACCCAAATAAATATTGTATTTTTCTGATAGAAGTGTAATTAATAAAGGGAAGACTCATTAAGAGCAGTTCCCTGACCTAGCTGGTTTGAATCAATGGATAGAGTGTTGGCCTGTGGACTGAAAGGTCCCAGGTTCAATTCCAGTCAAGGGCACATGCCCAGGTTACAGGCTTGATCCCCAGTAGGGGCATGCAGGAGGCAGCCAATCAATAATTCTCTATCATCATTGATGTTTCTATCTCTCTTTCCCTCTCCCTTCCTCTCTGAAATCAATAAAAATATATTAAAAAAAAGAGTAGTTCCTTTCTCCTTGTTTTTTTATAAATGAGTTTGAGTTGATCTAGTTAGAAGTTAAGAGGTGCAGTGATGCATGTTACCCTCACAGACATACCTTGTCTTGTAAGTGGAATGGGTGTTGTATGTGGGGTGGATGTCTGTCTGATTCTGAGGTTTACGTTTTTTAGGTCTTTCCTTTGCTATGAGCCTCACACAGTGAATCTTTGTCTGCTATTGTTCTTTTTCTGTCCCTCTCTCAGCAATATTCTGATCTTACTGGTTACTCAAAACTACTTAGTTTTGTGGTGCGGGTAAAGATTAATCTTATTAAGCCTTATTCGTGGGCACATGTCATATCCCTGAGTTGTAAGAGAGTGGCTTTTTAGTTCTGCTTTTCCTCTGACACTTATGGTTGTAGACTCAGCATGTAGTTCTGTCCCTCCCCCAGGAGTAGGGTTTTCCCTGCCACTTCCCTCTCTGGCTACAGTAGGTTTTCAATGAAGGGCAGCAGGGATAGTTGCTCACCTCCCCCACAAATTATGATTAATTTTTTTAATGAAGAGGAGAAAATGGGTCTAGATGGAGGTTCTTGCCCCTCCGACTTGGACACTGTTTTCCCTCCCTCATGTCTGCACCACAATAGAAATTGGGGTTTTTTCAATCTTTTCTATGAATTTTTGGTGGACTTATGGAGAAAGACCCTGAAAGAAGGTGTAGATACCCCCAATTTCTCTAGTCTTTGAGATTCAGGCGATCTTATCTGCCTATATTAACATTCATCAAATTGTGAATTCTTCTAGTTGCACTCTTTTTTTAGTGTCTAGTTGTGTTTATCTCAGGTGAGAGCATGCTAATGGCCTTCCTCTCCCTGAAGTCAATGATTATTGTGGCAATTGTTTCTTTGCAATCTCAACTCTTATCTTGATTTCAGTAAAAGTCATGAATTTGATCTTAGTCACTTTAAGCAGAGGAATGATGTTCTAGCTCTCAACAAGATGACCGGGGAGGCATTATCATGAGCTTTTGAGGATAAAGTTAGGGGATAATGATAAATATGCTTACAAATTGAATAACGTTCAAAGTGCTTTACATGCATTATCTTATTTATTGTCACAATAATATTATAAGTAGGTATTTTTTTTTCTACTTTTCAGATGAAGTAAAGGATTTATATATAAAAAGAATATTTCAATTGTCCAAATTGCTACATGAAGAGTAGAAACTAATCAGAACTAATCAGAGTACTGACCTCATAATCCACATGATGAAGCATTAAAACTCTGGTGTTTACCATTTGAGGAGCATAGGAAAGTATCTAAGAGAGTTTGTGGCTGTACTCGGTAAGTGCTCAGCAAGCATTTTCATCCTTTATTATTTTCCGTTTCAGGTTTGTGTTGACATTTATTGTCATCTCAAGAATGCCAATGTCCATCAAAGCAGTGCTTGTTTTTCTTGTTGTTGTTATTGTTCACAAGCCTTTCCAATCGCGTGTTTCGTTTTGTTTTTTACACTGTCACATTGTGACACATTTTATTCAGCAACTTGAGCATTTTAGTTCACAAATAGAATCTAAGTCATTATTGATTTATTTTTCCCTTTCTTTGGGGGAAATAGGCTTTCAAACCTATGTTTATTTTTAGAGGATAATAATCAGATTGCATGGTTAATGGAGATGCTTGCATCTTGTGGTTACTGTGCACAGAGCTGAAACTTCCGGCCATTCAGGAAGGCATCCAATGTAATGGTATGCTATTTCGCCTTTAGAGGGTAAGAAATGAGTATACAAGCAATAGATAAATAAATATTCTGAGGTTATTTATAGATGCCGTGCTATGCAATTTTTACCTAAAATATTTCCCAGAACAACAGCTCAATCTTACACAGATGATTTATAAAGGCTTAGATTGGCCTTTTGAAACCACAAAGCTGTGCCACTGATATCTTTAATTTCCTTTTGTTCTGTCCTAGGCTAACCCTATTATTGTCAAGCACTAACAGGTCACAGGAAGAGAAACGCAGGCTGGAGCATTCAATTTACCCTGAAACTATTTCGAGAGGCCTTCTCCTGATTTTATCAGAATTCCAGACATTTTTTTCTTTAGAACAAGGCTTTGTCTTCATATCTTGTCATAGGACAGGAATCTTAAAATTCTTATTAGAACACAGTTCAATTTCAACCTTTACAGGCACAATGGACTTTGATTAATTAATAAGCTAATGCACTTCAATATTTTTTTTATTCATTTTGACAATGCATCGACTTCCAACTTTGATTTGAGTGGCTTTCTCATAATATGCCAATCTCAGCGGTTTCACTTTTTGTTTCAGGACAGTCTTTGTTTTGTGCATTTTTCCTTCTTAATGACTCATTTTTAGCTTTAAACCTTGGGACCATTTACATGATTTTATTCTCAAGGCTAATATTTCTTACCTAAAAGTCATTCACCCAAATCTAAACAATCATTTCATTTACATTCTGTATGCATTTTATGTAGAATACAAAGGCTGTTTAATATTTTTAAGAACATTTATGTGGGAGACAGAATTTCAAGGTAATTTTACATAACACTCACCTTTATATAATCAACCTTGCGTGCATGGAGCCTATGGATATGACAATATATCACTCCGTTATCTTCTATGGCAAAAGGGATTTTTCAGGTGTAATTAATGTCCTAAAATGCTTGACCTGAAGATAGGGAGATTGTCGGGATGGGCCTGAGCCTAATCACCTGAGCGCTTTAAATCTAGGTCTTGAGGCCGAAGGCAGAAGCACAAGATGTATTTGATGTGCCATTGTTGGCTTGAAGGATGAGGGTGCCACATGGAAGAGAATGTAGGCAGTTTCTAGGAGTTAAGAGTAGCCCCCAGCCTAAGACTGGCAAGGAAATGAGGATCACTTAGTCCTCTAACTGCATTAAAAAAAAAAAAAAAGATTCTGCTAACAAGAATGAGCTTGGATTCAGAATTTTACTCAGAGCCTCCAGACAAGAAGTCTTGACTTCAGCCTAGCAATATCATGAGCAGAGAACCCAGTAATATTAGTTAGGGCTTTGGACCTATAGTACTTCAAATTAATAAACGGGTAGTGTTTTAAGCTACATTTGTGGTAAATTATTATACAGCAATGGAAAGTTAATCCATCTTGATTCTGCTTGTGTTATGCTGAATATTCATTTCCCTTATTCTCTTCCTACAACTAATCATATCTATGTCCTTGTGAACTGAACATTTAATTATCTAAAAGAAAATTGTATTAATTAAAATATATAGTTCAAATAGCTATAACATAGGTTATAAATTTACCTCATAGGAAGAGGATCCATTCACAGTGTAGGGACTTCCATATTTACTGTATATTTTAAAAAAATGTTTAACTTATACTATTCAGTCTGTAAGAATATAAAGTACATTGTAAAGAAGGGCACAGTGAATAGTACAACCAAAAGTCTCTTGAGAAATAAAAATAAATAAAACTTTATAAAACAAATTTAAGAGCCACCATTATAATCTGCAGTCACCAACTCTTAATTATGCTCATCTTAAGAAATACAAAAAGTGTCTGCCAAGTAATGGGTGAATTTACTTTATAACTCCCAAGGCAGGATAGGTGAGATTAAACTTTGAGTTTAAATGAGTTCTTGCTAGGTAAAGGGAATTTTATAAATACTTGTTGAGCAAGGACTATGGAATCAGATGGAGAAATAAATCTTTGTTGTTTTAGTTTTTAGAATTTTCGAGTTATTTATTACTACAGCATGAATTAGTCTGTCCTGAAGGGCTAAATGTGCTCCTTCTCCAGTCTTCATCATTTTAGCTCAGTGCAACTTTATTCCTCCAGTTTTTTTAAATCTAAAATGCTAAAATCATCTTAGACCTTTCTCTTTCATCCTCAAATATTCATCACTGAATCCATAACTCATCCTGTTATTTCCATATTCAAATGCAGCCACTTCTTCCCATTGATTTTAGCACCATGAGCCTAATTATCCCTTGCCTAGATTATTATATTAGCTTTCAATCTGCTTTTCATAAAGGCTGACTTGGTAGCCTTCCCCAGAAAGAACATACTTGTTTAGACAATCTATCATAAAGTACAGTATGTGATTTTCCCAGAAATAGAATTTGAATTCTCAGCATGCAAGGCTCTTTAACATGAGATATATTTTTACCATTAAGAGAGGCTACCTATGACATGAGAAAGCACCTCAAATCTGGCGGTTTGAAAACAAAAGAAAAGTGACTTGGGCTAGCTCACCAGGTAAACTCATCAGACATATAATCAGTTTTATAAGAATAAATTGTTTTAAAGAAGACATAAATATGGAAGGAGTTAGGAAAAATGAACCTGTTGTGCTGAATTGGAATTAAAAGTGTTAATATTAACTTATGATTCAATAAATGTATATATTTCTTAAGGACTAAGAGCTGACAAAGGCATAAAAAATCAATGGAACTTCTAAAAGGAGCACAATTAGCACCATGCTTCGTTTTAAGATATTATCTCCCACTATAAAGAACCATGATCCCCGTTGAAATAGCCAGTTCCATGATTGGGCAGGGGTAAGACATAGTGATCCCATAATATATTATTGTGCCAGAGAGACAGAACTCAAAACCTGAAGAGGACATGTTAAAAGGATACAGGAGCCAACTTGAATGAGCTTTTCCATTGGCCAAAATTGTAGCTTTGTGAGCATCAAAATCAATGACAGTGACAGAGCATAGCATATATCAAGCATGCAATGTGTACTATAAAGTATTTAAAGATTTTCACAGAATCACACCCACTTAATTCAAATTGAAAAGTGTCAATAAAGGCACTTTTAGAAATATGAATAAGTCCAAGGGAACTAAAAAGAGAAACTGAGGCCCCAGGAATCAACTGCAATAGGAAGAATTGAATGGGCCAGAGGAGATACAGTATAACTGGTGGGAACTGGAACTTCACTTTGTTAGTGCCTCATTAGCCTCCATTGGGAAAAGAGTCCAGGTGATGCCTCCACATGAGTCTGCCCCACATGGCCAAGCAGGGCGGAGACAGGATCTGGTTGAATAAATATGTGACATTAGCACAAGGCCAACCCTTTCCAAAAATCCCAATTAGCTGAAAATCAGTTTAGGAAAATCCAGTCTTTCATTAGAATTTTCGATTGTAAGTCATCTTAATTCTATTTTATAGTCAGTCCAATTTCTTCTAGCCCTGGAACATGGCAAAGATTTATCATTGATTGATATGCAACGTCCTTCCATTTGTTTAAATATAGTTTATAATAGCTACTTTATTTTAAAGAATTTTCTGAAAGTCTAATCTTCAATCTGCTCTTGCAATAATAGCCAGCAGATTTCAGATTCCTCTTGACCTTCTTCTCCGTTCCTTTTTTTTTCTTCTCTCTACATGACACAGAAAGAGAAACGGAGAGAGAAAAACAGTATGATAATGCTGAAGGCATTAAAACTTCAAAATGAGTTCAATCAAAAGCACACGATTTCCACTTTACTCTGGAAGGAACCAGAAATATTCTTTTGCATCATTTTTCCCTCTCTGCTGTATCATTTTCATCAGCATAAAAGCATATTTTAATATCACTCATATTTAAAAGAGAAGAGAGGAAAGGAAAAACCCTCATTTGACCCTATTCTCTCTCCAGGTGTTTCCTCTTTTATATCAAAACTCTTAAAATTACTATTTCAACTTCATGTCTTTCAAATCTCCGTTAACCTGCTATCAGGCATTTTATTACCACTTTACAGAAACATTCTCTTTTGAGTTCCTCAATAACCTCCATTCTACTAAGTCTAGTGGCTGAGTTAAGTTTCATTATTATAATTGGTAAGCATAAATAATCACTCAGTCATTCCTGAATCATTTTATTTCTTGGCTTTGGGACACTATCATTTCTTGGTTTTCCTCTTAACTTGTTCAATGGGGATACTTTTTCAGTTTCCTTTACTGTTATCCCTCACTTTTCTGACCACTCAATTTTTTGTGACCCATGGCTTAGGGAACTTGTACTTCTTCTCTATCTACATTCGGTTTCCAAGATTATGGCTTTAAATACTTAATTCTAATCCAGATTAATTTCTTGGACCATATACCAGTGTAGGCAACTCTGTTTGGCATCACTAACTGGATGTCTAAGTAGAAATACAAACTTGCCATGTTCAAATCCAAATGTTTTCTGGAGAATCCTACGTGCTATTAACCAAATACGCCCAGCCTGCCCCTTTCAGGCACATGGTGAAAAGTATCCCTCATGCCTTTTTAAATAGAAATGAAGGCACTTGACCTTCTTTGGCAAATGAAGTATTCAATGTGTTACGAGTTTTATTTCTGGAAAGAAGCTTTAAGGTTTAGTGTGTGATATGATATGTTTTCTGACCTGTATCACAGTGATTGTTAAATCACATATCAATATGCAGTCTTAGTCAGCCTGGGAACCCAAGGGGCTATGACAAACAGAATCTTTGCTGTTAATTTTCTCTGGACTTTTAGCATAGCTCTCATTGTGTTTAGCATGTGAGATTTTAATTGTGTTTAGCATGTGAGATTTTGCAGTTGTTTGTTATCCCAATATAACTTAGCCTATCCTGACTCGTGCACCTTCCTAAATGTGCTCCTTCTCGACTTACTGACCTTAGTTTGATGAAACTTTATCAGGTAGAACTAAAATCTTTTATTATCCTACACTTTTCTCTTTCACTCATATTCCACATACAATCCATAACCCAACACTTGTTTCTATACTCAAATGTATACACTGCTCACTACTTATGGCTCCAACCAGACTTAGGCAACTATTCCTCCTATTATCTTATGTTTGGATTTTTACATCAGCCTCCAAACTGTTCTTGTTCCTCTTATAATATGTTCTCAACTGAGTAGCCAAAAAGTGCCTTATAAATACAGGTCAGGTCATATACTAGTAATGTCACCCACTAGCCAAAACCCTCCAATGACTGGCTATCTCATCAGATAAGAAATTTGCTATAAATTATTTCCAAATTGCTATAAAATCTATAAGGTCTGGTCCCTCCTATTTCTCTGACATTATCCCCAGCATGCTACCCTTCTCATTGTTCTTCAAACATGGGCCAAGTATGCACTCTCCTCAGAGATTTTCTTTTGGCAATCCCTTCACCTGATATTTTTTTCCCCATCCTTCCTCAATTGGAGACTCATCAATGAATCTTCCAACATACATAAATAGCAACTTCTCCCACTTCCACAACTGAATTTTCTTTTATGGTATTTATACAACCTGGCATCTTATTTATTTATTCTTTTTTATTTCCCTTTTCCCTCTCTAGAATATAAGTGCTTTCAGATTAGGCCAATGACTGTCTTGATAAATATTTGGTGAATAAAAGTTAAATAATTATTTAAGGCTATTAACTTCAGAGATGGAAATTAACTTTAATCCCAAAGGTCATCTACTGTCTGTCTGTTGTGATTATCTAAGACGTTGTGGAAAGATATATAAGCCATATCCTGGCTCAATGGGAAAGTGTCATGATCATTTAGGGTCATCCTCTGTGCCTTCAAGGGGGTTGATCATAACTGGCTTCTAGAACCTCTCATAAAAGTATAAACTGAAATCTAATCTTGACATTATAACTTAATCCTAATTTATAATCAGATATTAAAGAGCATTATCACTCCTAGAAATGGTAGTGGTGGTATAGGCCCTGGGGATGGGAGGGATGTAAATCACTGGCTCAATGCCTTTAAGATTGCATAGTTATGGTGATGATCTCTCTTTCTTTCTCTTTCCATGCTTTCCTTTCTTTTTTACTGCCCACCTATACTTTTGTCTTTTCTATTAAGTCATTTGGTTGTATTCTCCAGTCCTAGTTCGTTCCACTGACAGTCATATCAACTTATATAATTTTCCTCTGTTCTCTTTAAATTGTGTGACCCACTTGACACTGTTTACAGTAACTTAATTTCTAAGAAGAAATGTTTTATTTAAAAATATTGTGTGCCACTATTATTTTATCCTAAAATAAGGCATTGAAGTCATTTAATAAAGTTCCAAGTTGACGTTTTGTTTTGTTTTGTTTTTATGTTTGGGCTAGCATGGTGGTGTACACATAAATAAACATTGTTGATTAAACAAATTTGTGGCTGCCTATTTCATCCCAGTAATTTCCTTGTGAGTTACAACAAATATTAAAAAAAAAAATTAATATAAAATAAAACCAAAAAAAAAAAAAAAAAACCCTGTGATTTTGGGCCCGGACAGTGTGGCTCAATGATTGAGCATCAACCTAAGAAATAGGAGGTCATGGTTTGATTCCTGGGTTACGGGATCAATCCCCAGTGTGGGTTATGCAGGAAGTAGCTAATCAATGATTATCTCTCATCACTGATGTTTCCCTCTCTCCCTCTCCCTTCCTCTCTGAAATCAATAAAAATATATTAAAAACAAAACAGAACACTGTGATTTTGTTCAGTCTCTGTGATGAACTTAGACCTTATGACATTATCATTTTAAAACCTATATATATTCAATTATAGCATGCTGCCTTTTCTTTTGAGTCTTCCCTTAGCATCAGAGTATGATCTTAAATTAGATGACAAAATATCAAAAGATTATAATTATAAAAATAATGTTTCCTTCATTAGTTCCAAAGGCAGATATCAAACGAGGTCTATCAAAAGAGGCACACTTTCTACAACTATAGAAGTACTAAGCTGTTGTCATAATCATTTCTAATTTATATAAATAATAATTTGGGAAATATAGGAAAATGGTTTTACTCTGTATATATAATAAGGAGAAAAAGTAAAACAAAATCCCTACGAATGTAAAATAATCTCATTTTGTATTGACATTCCCATCATCAATTATTAAATTTTAACTAGATCTAGTTTACATTGATTCATTCCTTCTTAAAACTCATTTAGAAACTCCCAGGTGTCGGGTCTGTAGAAATACAATGGATACAAATATTAGTAAGACAGGATCTTGGCCCTTAAGAGATTTATAGTCTGGCAGGAAAGAAAATCATATAAACCAATATGCTAACAAAATATTATGAAGTTCTAAGAGTTGACATGAACCAATTTTAGGAATCACAAATATTATTAAGCTGAAACTAATTAAATTTAATTATACTCATGACTCCAACTTCAACATTTAACTCAAGCCCAATACTTTATACAAGACATTGTCCTTGTATATTGTTAAGCCGGTCAAAGGTATAATTTTTCTCACTATTTTTTTGCATAAAGAAAGTGTGGTATATTTCTAGAATATTTTAATTGAGAAATAGACTCATTCTTTGTCTTCTACAACAAAGCTGTAGCTAATCAATTAAGGTTGTTTTCTCTAGCAATTTCATTTTCTAAAGTATGGCCAAGTTCTAATTAATTTGTGAAATGGTCTTATAACTTAGAGACTTAAATATTATTATGAAAGAGCACTGATTAAACCTAGTGCCTACAAATTTTGCAAAGACTTAGAAAATGAGCAAAGCATAATCTACACATGAGAGCATATCAAACAGTAGGAAGTAAAAAAAAAACCAAAACTCTGAAAAGAGATAGTTTTATCCTTCAGAGAACATATAAGATAAACACACATAAGAGAGAAAGTAATACAGACATATCTTATTTTAGTAAAGATAGGAAGAATTTTTCTATAGCAGATACAAGTTGAATTGCATAGCCTTTTTGCAGATAAACATTAGTGTAGGACTAGTATTGGCATCCAAAGACCTGAGCTCAATTTACCAAATTTTGTGCTAACCATCTGTCAGACCAGAGCCAGAGCCTGCACCAGCTCTGCTGGTCTGACTGGCTCTGAGTGGTTTTGAGTATTTCTGAGTCCATGTATTCTTCTAAATTCTCGGATCTGACTATGCCAGGGCTGGTTCTTCTCAAACCCTGCCCACTGTACTAACTGTTGGGAACTTAGTCCAAGTCCCTCCTTTATCTTCTGCTCACTAGACACAGGTTAATTCTCAGCGGTGGGGCAGACAGAGATGCCATGAGAGGCTGTGGGTATATAAAAATGAGTCTTTATTGCAGAAGCCAGTGGCCATATAGCCATCAGACAAGAACAGTCCTCCCATACTGGCAGGCAGCCGGACACCTGCTGGTAAATGCATATCTTTCCCATAAAGTAGCATCAGTCTCTATACCCACAGCTATTATCTGAGCAGCCGCACTCTGCCTCCTAGACTTACCGCCTCACATTGGAGCAGTATCTGAGCTCTCTAGCCCAGCAGCTCTCCTGTCTCTCCTGCCCAGCTGCTCTCTCTAGCAGACTTCACACTCCATCCTCAGCTGCTCTCTCTCCATACTCTAGCCTACGAGCTGGTCAGTAATCTATTTTTTTATACTATTTAGCAAATAAGGCTTTGTGCCAATAGTTACATCAATCATGTTGGATACTGAAGGGCACAGTGTAACATGGAGTACTGTGGCCTTGCAGCTGCTCATGGAATCTTGGCCTGATTAGGATTCTCAGTCTCAGAGTTCTTGAACATCCCATTGAGGCGCATGCCCTTTAGGCAATGGGCTTTGGCCATTCTGGTATGTTGATAACATTGGCCTTGACTATCCAGGGACCTGGCATGGTTCCCACCCCATCTTAAAATGGGAAAGTTGGTTAACATCTGAAAACATCAGTTCTTTTGCTTTACAGTAGGGATAATTCATCTACCACAGAATTATTTCAAATCCAAATGAAATGACGTATACATAATAATTAAATAATTATTTTTAATTCTACATTTTTCTAACTATAAGGAGAAATGATTTTCTTTTGTTCAAAATCAGAATACTACAACTCTTACACCCTACTTTTTTCATTATGTTGTTAAATGTTTTATAAGCTTTTTAGGCTGCATAGTATACCATATTATGGTTGCATCATGCTTTGTTTATTCCAGTATCTATATGCATAAAAGCCTAAGTGACCATTACTACCGCTCGACCAAATGACAGGTTGACCAGTCACTATGACATGCACTGACCACCAGGGGGCAGACACTCAACACAGGAGCTGCCCCCTGGTGGTGGGTGCGCTCCCACAGCCAACCTCCCGCAGCCAGTCTGTCTCCCGTGGCTGGCCCTGATCAGCCCCGATCAGGACTGGGTGAGAAGGCCCCTATCAGCCCTGATCACCTGCCAGGATGAGGGACGCCACCCATGCACAAATTTGTGCACTGGACCTCTAGTTAATAGGTATATATATATTGTTTCCAGTTGTCCACTTTATGTACAATGCTCCCTGTATATTCTGTTCCATAAACCTGTGTACATGCTTGATTTTATTTTCCTTCCAAAAAAATTATATTATAACTACTAAATGATGAGATTATTTTAAGGTTTGGGGTACCGATTTATAGATGAACCCACATATACTTAACTACAAAACTCATGCTTTTTACACAGAATAAAGATATCTATATTTTTATTGCACTCTAAGTTACTTGAGCAACTTTGAGTGAAGTAATAGCTATGCTCTCAAAAACATTACTTATAAAACAGAAATAGATTTATACTGCCATCTCCCTAAGTAATCATCCACAAGTCAAGCACATAATCTGAAAGTGCATTTTAGTGAATGCAATTGTCAACTGGGAATGTTATAATGTCATCCAAATATGTGTACTTCTTGAAATAGGTACAGAACTCATTATTCCTATGGATATGTAGAGAACATGTTCTTTAAACTGGCTTTCTAAAGTTTACTTACTGTAGGTAGGTTTTTGTGGGAATAGGATAGCAGAAAGCTTATAGTTATATTTAGCACCAAGTGCCTAAAGGATGGTGTTTTATATTTCTAAGATATTTTAAATTTCTACACTAGAATGATTTCTGGTTTATTATAGGAACTTGAAAAATACTTAAGGGAAATAAAAAATAAATAAGGGAAAATGTTCACACTATGGAAACTAGACACAACAGTTGTACGACTGTGAGAATTTGAATGTCTGATGAGAGTAATTAGCACACCACAAAGTTTGGAAAAAGTTATGGAATGAATGTTTGTGTCCCTATCAAATTCATATGTTGAAATCCTAACCACCAATGTGATAGTATTAAGAGGTGAGGACTTTGGGATGCAATTAGGTCATGAGAGTGACCCTATGAATGGGATTAGTGTGTTTCTAATAAGAGACAAGAAAGAGCTTAATTTCTCTCTGTTCTTTTCCCCATAAGGATGGCTGTAAGAGCAAGGGTAGGTAAGTGGGCAACTTCAAAGTGCCTTATAAGCCACTGTAAAGACTATGGTTTGATTTGATTAACTGAAGAATCATTGCAGAATTTTTAATAAAATGATATCTTGATCTGATTTATGTTGTGAAAGCACCACTCCAGCTGCTCAGTGATGACTATAGTGTGGATAGTTGGGCGTGTGTGAAAGGAAGAATGACAATTAGAATTTCAATCTAGAAAAAAAAGACAATGGGTCAGAATGACAATAATGTAGTTCGTAAGAAGAGGTCTGATACAGGTTATATTTTTTAAAATATATTTTATTGATTTTTTTACAGAGAGGGAGAGAGAGGGATAGAGAGTTAGAAACATCGATGAGAGAGAAACATCGATCAGCTGCCTCTTGCACACCCCCTACTGGGGATGTGCCCGCAACCAAGGTACATGCCCTTGACCGGAATCGAACCCGGGACCCTTGAGTCTGCAGGCCGACGCTCTATCCACTGAGCCAAACCGGTTTCGGCCAGGTTATATTTTTTCTTAATTTTTTTTCCATTGATTTCAGAGAGGAAGGGAGAGGGAGAGATAGAATCATCAATGATGAGCAGCTGCCTCCTGCATGCCACACACCGGGCATTGAGCCTAAAGCCCAGGCATGTGCCCTGATCAGAAATCAAACCATGACCTCCTGGTTCTTAGGTCAACCCCCAACCCTTGAAGGATTTCTCACCTTCTAGTATCACAGGACTGCAAGCCTGAGCCATGCAGGCCAGGTGTGGATATAGTTTGGAGAACAAAAGCAAAAGTGTTTTCTGAGAGAATATATGAAGATGTGAGAATACAAGTGTGTTAAAGATTTCATTTAAGCAACAGAAAGGATAGATTTGCCATTAACTAACTTGGAACCACAGTAGGAGAGGCCAGCTTTAGGAATATGAGCATGAGCTCAGTGTTGGGTATTTTAATTTTGAGATGCATATTAAGCATCAAAGCAGAGATGTCTAGGAAGCTGTGGACGTATGGAGAAGAGATGAATGAAACCCATTAAAATTAGAGCTAGGACTCCGTTCAAACTTAAAGTCCATGAAAACTGAGGAGTTCCAATTGAGCTATAGAAAGTAATGGCCATGGCTCCCACCTTAACAAAGATTTAAAAAGCCTGGAAACAAGCTATAAAATAATGTATTTTTAAACATATATTTTACTGATTTTCTTTTTTTTTTACAGAGAGGAAGGGAGAAGGATAGAGAGCTAGAAACATCGATGAGAGAGAAACATGGATCAGCTGCCTCCTGCACACCTCCTACTGGGGATGTGCCCGCAACCAAGGTACATGCCCTTTCAGTCCACAGGCCGATGCTCTATCCACTGAGCCAAACCGGTTAGGGCAAAAATAATGTATTTTTAAACAGAGATGTGCAATACAAACAAATAGAAATAAATGAACTTCTATAACGGGATAATCTCTGCCTGGAGAAAAGTAACGCACAGCCAGTTGCCTCACTGAGTGCATTGTGGGAAGAGAAACAAGCCTGCCTATGCAGAAGCAGAATCCAGTTGACTGTTAAGCATACTTCAATGGACATACTAGCACATGGTTTGCTGAGAGGGATTAGAATCCTAAAGTGCCCTATATGCACAGTGGAGACATACTTATGGACCATTTTCTTTTCTCACAAGTATTTGTGAGATGTGAAAAACAGGCCATTGGCAAATAATGTAAAAGTAGTAAAATTCTACCAAAAGTCAGTACTTAATTAAAAAATGAAGCTTTGGCAAACTTTATCGGTGTCCACATTCTTCTTTATATACAGACTAAAAATTGTGATTCATTTTTTAACATCACATATACAATTAGAAACCAATAAAAGGCAAGGATAGAAGACAGAAATGATCGGTTTGGATGTGAAAATATTTTTCCCTGTAGGAAGCCATCTTATTTCTTGCTTGAGGGACTTGAATGCACTGTAACATAATGCAATCTTTAAAAGCATAATGGCACAGAGACAACTGTGAGTACAATGCACAAATTCTGACATTGACAAATTGTCCCACAGTCGATGGAATATAAATGGGACTGACAAACTTTCCAATTCCAGTATTTTAAAAATCAAACTGCTCAAATCATTTTAGTGCAAGTAAGAGCTTGTGCAAGACTTCTAAAGTCTGTTTTATAAAAAGTCTGAGAAACACAATAGTCCATTGTGTTGTTAAAGAAAGTTACCAAACTAGGTCTAATTTGAACCCAACCTTTAAAAATCACTATTTTACAAAAGAACAGAGGTGTTAATTTAGTAAAGAAAATAATAGCTATTTCTTCTCTTGCACTAAGGAATAAGTAGCTCTCAGGCAAGAACTTCCTCAAATTTCCGCAGCAGCACCTACAGATTTATCCCTAAACACCACTGTTCTTTTTATTCCCCCTCTACCTTTCTCTGTTCTTCCAGAGGTCTGTACCTTATCCCTCCAACTGGTCCTGCCTGCCCTCTCTAGCACCTTGCTTAATACATAACCCGAATAATTGTCATATTTTATTCTTCTTCTGTCTCTATTGGGTACTTTTTATGAAAAATTAAACATTTTTAAGATTCTCTTTAATGCCTTCTCCTAAAAAATAAATTTTCTTTACTCCAGGTTTCTTGCTAAATTTTATTCATTTTATTATAACCTCTGTGCTTTTTCCGCAACCCCCTTCTAACATCACAGGAATTATCATGTTTGTTTGTTTTTTGTTTGAAAAATATGTTTTTAGAATATGAAAGTATCTAATTATTCTACTAAAATCTATAAATACTCACAAGACTATGAACTGCCTAGAAAAATATTTTAAATTATCAATAGTCATAAATTACATCTTAGTAGTATACAATATTTAATTTTCAAATCACCCCAAATAAAAAATAATTGCATGTGTGTTTGGCAACAATAAAATTAATAATATTTTTCATATTACAAAGGTATTTTTTTAAAGAAAGAGGAAATTTCAGGTTTTGAAAAATAGAAATATTTCTAGAAGGGAAAGCTAAAAGTTCTGTCAATTCTCTTTAATTAAATTTACAGTTTTAGTGTGCACAAAAATAATATTTAAAAAGATATATAATTGAACCTTTCAAAAACTTTCAAAGGCTTATCTTTAAGAAGAAAGTAACTGAAAACCTAAAAGTATATATATTCAGGAATATAATTGGAAGAAAAGAGCCTTACCTCATATTACAAAATATAAATTATATTTTAGAGTCAAAATAGCACAATGTGATAATCAGACAAGGATAAACTGACCAATAGGCTAGAATTACAAAATATAGAAATATATTTTATTTAAGAAAAATGAGGCTTTTATTAAATAAAAATTATGCGTTCTGAAAAAGTCAGAGGTCAATTAACTCCTAAAAATTAAATTCCCTCTATTGGAGATAGGTAGGGAATAATACTCAAACATGTATACTCACAGCAAAGTTCTCAGTAACTTCTCCTAGATATCTATTTTAATATATTCCCTTGAGGCACCTCGGAATCAACATGTCAAAATATATCCTTTCTCTCTACAAAGTATCTTTTTCTCTGATGTTCACTATCTGAAGTAATATCACCATAATCCTTCAAGCTGCCCAAACCAGAAAATATTTTATGATGATTGTTTTTCTATGCAGATGTATTTTATATTAAAATATTCTTTATATATCTAACAATGAAAACTCTGCATCTATATTGTTATTCAAAGGATGAGATAATAATGTTTTGATTGAAAGCATACATATTCTTTTCTGGTTATACTTAAAGATGCTTACATTACTCCCTGTCACTTTTAAATAGATTTAAAACTGTCCACAGAAATTCATAAAGATGCTATTTTCTGGGATAATTTCACCTGACAATATTAGAGTTGATGATACCATACTACTTTATTCCCTATTAAAGAATTTTCTCCAATAGATCTGCTTTCATTCAACCTATTTTCTGAAGACTTGCTTCAAAAAATTCAGTCCATATGGAAGTCCTTCTGCTGATACTAGAACTTCATTAGTATTTCCCACTGCCTCATGTATTCTGAAGTTTCCCAGTCTGGTCGGTGGGAACAGTCACAATTTCCACTTCTTTGTGATCTCTGTACTTCCTTTTTCTTAACTTTATTGTTCAAAGTATTACAAATGTCCTCCTTTTTAACCCCTCCACCCCACTCCCCAGCCCACCCGCACTATTATTGGGCCATACATACTAGTATATGCATATATGCATATATGCAAGCAAGTTCTTTGTTTAATCTCTTTCCATTTCTCCCTCCCCTTCTGAAATAATCAGTCTGTTGTTGCATGCTTCAATGTCTCTGGATCTGTTTTGTTCTCTAAGTGGCCATCAGTAGATGAATGGATTAAAAAACTGTGGTATATTTACACAATGAAATACTATTCAGTTGTAAAATAGAAGGATTTCTCACCCTTTGAGATATATTGGAGGGAACTGTAGAGTACTATGCTAAGCGAAATAAGCCAATCTGAGAAAGACAAGTATCACATGATCTCACTTATATGTTTACTTAAGTGTGATTGAAAGACATCAGATTATTTAAAATGTGGGAGCCACATAATATGATTTAGATTTTACAAGGATCTTCCTGGCTATTGTGGCAATGGGCAGTGAGGAGGTGACATTTGCAATACTTTGAACAATAAAGTTAAAAAAAAAAGTAAAAACTAGGTACAGAGATCACAAAGAATAGAAATTGTGACTACTCCCACCAGCCACACTGGGAAAGCTCATGATATAGGAGGCAGTGAGAAAATACTAATGAAGTTCTAGTATCAGTAGAAGAACTTTCATATGGACCACATAAAATAGGCTGAATGAAAGCAGATTTTTTGGATAAAATTCTTCAATAGGGAATCATGTAGTATAATATCATCAACTCTCATATTGTCAGGAGAAATTATCCCAGAAAATAGCAAATAAACAACTCACCTTCTTCCCCAGGCCTGAGAGAATAACAGTGATGGGCAACCTTTTGAGCTTGGTGTTTCAAACTTCGCCAAAAAACTGAGCATAACTCGGGTAGTGTGTCCCTTTGAGGAAAAAACATTATTTCGTGATATTTATAGTTTAAATAACATAAATGTTTCATCCTCGGCATGCGGCTGCCTCAGAGGCCGCGTGTCATCAGAAATGGCACTGACACACGTGTCAGAGGTTCGCCATCACTGATATAGGATCTATTTCCTAACAATCTCTTCAATCTAATGCATCACAACTATCCACTTGTTCACTGTTGTCTACACATTTGACCTCCTGACTAGTCTTTAAGTTCGCCAAGGACACTCTAGGTCAGGAACTTTACTATTACTGATTCCAGGGCCTGCCACTTCACCATGTTCAAGGCCTCACTCTGTCCAGCAGACCATCAGCCTCCTTCCTGAGAAAGTGAAATAATTTTTTAAAATTTCCCATAAACTTACCATGCCCTTAATGTCACTTACCTGCACATTTCTTTTATTCCAAGGTTACATCAAACCCAAACAACTTTATATGATATACCTAATTTTTCCTGGTCTTACTCCTGTGAGAGACCAAAGTTTCTTCCTCCGACATTTTCTATGCTATTATTATGCTCTTGAATCTTATTTATGAAATAAGTCATTTATGCATTTTATTTTGTGCTTATTATCATGTTCACTACTGATGTCACACCCCTAGAATGTAATATCCTTAAATGCAAGAATTTAATTAATTTTGTTCATGCCTGTATCACAAGCATTTGAAAATTATTTGAAATATATTAGACATTCAATAAATATTTGCTGAATAATGGACAAATGCTAATCAAACTTTCAATTGTAAATAACAGCATTTAATGAGCTATTAAAATAAAATTGTAGATGATACCAACAGGCAAAGTTTATAAACAAATGTAACATAAAACACATAAAAGAATGTAAAACGAAGGTATAATTCTTTTTAAAGTATGTGGAAAAATAATGAATTTAAGAGATTGTAGCTATATGTTTGGAAGATGAGATACACAAAATGATGGATGGCCTCATTTAAAAAAGATTTTCACAAGTCAGCTAATAAGCACTAAATATGCTATATATGAATGAAGGGGAATATTTTTACAATGATAAGAAAAGTTAATGAGATAAAGAAAAACCAAAGAGCACATCATGGCAATAGAAAAATAGAGTACTGAGGAAAAATGCCAAAGCAGTAGGATCAGAAAAGCCCACTTCAAAATTAAAGCAACCAGCAAACAAAAATCATTTGAAAATAGTTTAAATGTATCCTTCCAATATTGATGCATGTTAGTGTTTATAGTAATATGACAGTGTCTACGGGATTTTAATGGTCATGTTTGTTCTTCTAAAATATGGTTCTTATTGTGCAAATTATTATTAATCTAAATTTTCTTTCTCCCCTATTTCAATGAATAAAGAAGAATAACAACTGTCAAACAATCTTCAACAATTATTATATTAACCCAAATAAGAATAAACTATACATATGGTATATTCCCAGTAGGACTCCATTGATAATCCATTTTCCACACACCTCTGGGTGCTGCAGTAATTTTTAATAGATTCTCTAGTGTATACTCAGTAGTGTGTTTTTGGACTAAAAACTGACATAGAGGAATAGTACTGAGGGAGAATATAGGGCAACTCAGCCCTTGGTGAATGATTTGAAGAATGATTGAGTTGTTTTTCTTTCTAGGATGAAAACAAGTTTTGTTTGTGCTGCTGTTCCACATTTTTATTGTCATAAGTAACGCTTGCATTTTCTGTGAAAGAGCTTGTCTCATTCTGACAAATACCCATTGAAAGTATATAGGAAAGCAGAGGAGATGTAGTAATTTTTTAAGGGGAAAAATGCAATGAAAGTGACTTATGTTCCGTCAGCCCTGAGAGTATTATTCAAACCATTTGGTCCTGCTGAAAACCCATGGTCTTTATAAATCTTTCCTGTTGTAAGGGACTATTCAACTTCTTTTACCTTGCTTAACAGAGTTGTTAAATTCTCATCACTCCTTAGTCCTTAGAGATGAGAATTATGTGGAGTTGGTGGATTTTATACCAGTGCTTCTATTGTTTTCTATGTCATATCAGGACAATTGCTGTTCGTACTCTGGTTCAATGCCCCTGTTTTCACTCCTTTGTCCTTGTATTGGGTTCCTCATTGTCCATCTTTAAATATTGGCATTTGACTCAGACTCTCGTATACTAAATGACTGCCACATACTGTAAAGTATTAGGAAGTGGTAAAGTTTCATAAGCCAATTTTGGGAGAAAAATGACAATGTAATGCCACAAAAGGAAAGAAAGCAAATATAGGAAACAGTGGTAAAGAAAACATGGTAGGACTGCATGATAGAGTTTGATATGGAGACAGTGGGGAATAGAATATTCAGAGATATTAACAGGAGAAAAAAGGAGACAAAGAAAGAAAATAATGAAAAACTTGACTTTTGGGAGAGTTGACTTCTAGGGACCAGGGTGCAATATGGCAAGGCCCTCCCTTCACCACTGATGATGAAGAAAAAGGGCCCAAGAGACATATGGACTCTAGTTCCACAACGCAAATCTACATCTTGACCTTCGAGGCTGAGGTTCTTTCAAACTAAATATTTCCTGTAATATGGAAATGAGAAATGGTTTTTAAACATGTAAAGATTTCACTTTAGTTTTTTAAATATATTTTTATTAATTTTAGAGAAGACAGGAGAGGGAGAGAGAGGTAGAAACATCAATGATGAGAAAGAATCATTGATTGGCTGCTTCCCACACACCACCTACTGGGAATTGAGCCTGCAACCAGGCATGTGCCCTTCACCAGGAATCAAACCCTGGACCCTTCAGTCTGAAGGCTGATGCTCTATCAACTGAGCCAAACCAGCTAGGGCTTATTTTACTTTTTATAAATGTAATAATGTAGCTGTCCAGGTAGAGAACAAAGATAGTCATTGATTGTGGCAGTAGCAGTGATACATAAACTCTCCACTTATTCTTCTATCAATGGAATGCTTTTTTTTCAAGAAAAAGCCAATTCAGTGTTTTTGCTTGCTATGCAAAGGCAAAGTAAGGAAACATATATTGACCTGCGGTTAGGATTTTATGACTCAGTCTAAATCTACAATACCTTATGACCAAGCCAGTAGGCTTGAGAACCTTTGCAAAAGGAGCCTAAGATTCCTCCAGAAAGAGGGGAACCTGAGTTTCTAGTGAGGAAACAGGATAGTATATTTGGATATTGTCCTATCCTCAATCTCATGGCAGGGAAGAGAAAATAAAAATAAAATAAAATGACCCTGAAGGGTTGAAAACTCTGGGTTGATGACATGGTTTCAGATAAAGAAGGCACGTAGGCCCTTGGTAAAGGCTGACACCCTCAGAATTTACTGCTAATAGGCAGAAAGTCCTTAGGACTCAAATGTCATTTTACAGTGCTATGTGACGTGGTCCAACAGAACTGTAACTGGAGCCTGAGTGTGTCACACCAAGTCAAGCATGGCAGTACATAACACTGGAGTTGGCCTGGTTGTTAAGTGGTTGACAAGTCTTAGAATTCTACAAGACCAGAGAAGACGTGAAGTTCATGGAAGTGGATTCATATCCCTTTTGCTGGGAAACATGTATCCCCCAGATGACAGAACTTCTCTGCTCCCAGACACTTGGGTGTAGACATGAGTATGGATTTCTTGGATAATTCAAGAATTATTTTTAGAAGAGACAATAGTAACAAGGTATTTTGGGGATTCCTGTGACCAAAAAGAAATTAATAGAAGAGATGGAGTTACGTTCTATTGTCTGATCATTTCACAAGGTAGTTCATGTATAAGATACTTTTTAAAAAATTATCAATATATTAACTTAAATGTTTTGCTTAATTGTTTGTTTTATTCTTCTACTTGGAGAGTATCCATTGCTTATTCAACTTTGGGACCTTAGTATCTAGCACAGTGACAAACACCTACGAGGCCTTTAATTTAATGTGTCGAAAGGGTTCAAAGGGCATAACTCTTGATTCTCAGTGACACTCAGCCACGGGTGTACAGAATATAGCACTGTTACAGAGAACTGGCTCTAAGGTATTTAAAGAAGCAACCACTTGCTGAGCTAGAATTAACCTTTCCAAGTAATTAATTCATAATTAAATTCATTAATTAATATATAAATGGATTTTTAAGTTTATAAAACAGAAGTAAATATTTTAATTTTGTTATTACTTATACATATATCTTAGTACTCTAACTTGAAAATAATTAACACACGGGAAGGTATATGCCCAGTGGGTAGCCAAGATATATTTTTTAGAAATTTCAAAATGTGTTGCTTTCAGTATTATTTTAATTGCTAAGTAGATGATTTATGTTTATGGTAAAGTAATCGGATTTATGACTATCCAAATTAAGTGAAGTACTTCTTCAAACTCAATAATAAGAAGATAACTCAAATAATGAGCAAAAGATATGAGAGACACCTTGCCAAAGAATATATACAGATGTCAAAAAAGCATGTAAAAAGATGACCCACGTCATATTTACTAGTACACACCTATAAGGGAAGCTAAAACCTTAAACACTGGAAATACTAAAATGCCAGCGAGGAAGTGGACCAACAGGAAATCTAATTTATTGCTGGTGTTTACACAAAAACCTTCACACAAATGCTTATTGCAGCTTTATTCATAATTGCCCAAAGTTGGAAGAAAAGGGTGTCCTTCAATAAGTGAATGCTTAAACAAACTTTGCTATGTACATACAATAGAATGCTATTCAGTATAAAAATACAAAAGATTGAAATGAACTATCAATGTACAATAAGGGACCTTAAGTTTATATTGCTGATTGAAAGAAGCCAATCTGAAAAGATGTATACTGTATGATTCAAACTATCTAACATTTTGGAAAAGACAGAACTATGGAGACAATAAAAAAAAAGCTGTTACCAGGAACTAGGGGTCAGGTGTGGGGTAGGTGGGTAGGCGGGGAGGAGAAGAATAGGTGGAGCACAGGGGTTTTCAGGGCAGTGAAATCATTCTGTGTGATCCTATAGTGTAGATACATGTCATTCATTTGTAGTAACCCATTCAATGTACAAAGAATGAACTATGTAGTGTAAATTCTGGACCTTAGTCAATAATAATTTATAATATTGTCTCATTAGTTGTTCCAATTGTACCATACTACAATAAGATGTTAAAAATAAGAGAAACTGTGTATATAAGAACCCTCATACACTTAAAAATAGCTGAAAGAAGTAACTTTCTGCCCTTGAGAAATTAGTGTTAGTGGAGTCACACACACACACACACACACACACACACACACACACACACACGCACACTCAAGGTCCATGTCGGCTTCTTTGAGCTCATGCATAAGCTCTAAAACTGAGTTGAAAATAATAATAATAATAATAAAAGGTGGAGAATGAGCATGCTCCGGTAACCATTATATTTTTACTGGCATACAAGTACTTTGAAAACATATGCCTCTGTCTAGTGGTTTTCTGTACCCCATAGAGCCCAAGAATGATTCTCTCCTTTAGTCGGATTAAAACTTGTTTACAGTGGAACAGGCTGTTCAGTATGCTTTTCTGGAGCTAAAAGGTAGAACTGAACTAATTACTTATTTATCAAAAGCAGAATCCATATTTATCTGAACTCATAATTGTAAAGCACAAAAGTGATTCTTTTGCTTATATTACCCAAATAATATTAGTATTTTAGTTGTCTTGTTTTTCACATTTAGGATTGTGTGGATGCATAGATATATGTATGTATGCTGGAAGTCAAGGAACTACACACAAATCTAGGAAATTTTCTATGAATAATACAGATAATGGAACTAAAAAGAATTTTAGAAATATAGCCTTATAAATGGGGATTATACAGGGAAAAGGAAGAAAGACACTGATATATATATATATATATATTTAATGTCTAACATAATACATAGATACAGAATACTATATATTAAGATATAATACAAGTATAAATAATTTTTTGCATGCATGTTTATTTTTATAGTAAATAATACATAAATACATTTATATGATATGTTATATATTATATGCATCATGTCCATGATCTCTTTCTATCAGTGCAAGGATATTTGCTAGGGGAAAATTTAGATTGGGATTGATAGTGTCCCTAACCATCACTAGTCAGTTAGAAAAAGTTAATGTGAAAATATCATACATTGATCACAATTAATTGGCTTTCTTCTTAACATTCTATAATTTGATACGTTATTGAGGAATTTCGCTTCCTGTCTTAATCTATATATATAAAAGGCTATGTGACCTACCATCTGTCTGTCCAACCATCCCACCGACCGACCGGCCGGTACATATGACGTGCACTGGCAATCATATATTCCTATATAATAAAAGGGTAATATGCAAATTGACCCTAATGGAAATACAACCGGGAACAACTGGTCACTATGACATGCACTGAGCACCAGGGAGCAGAAGCTCAATGCAGGAGCTTCCCCTGGTGGTAAGTGAGCTTCCACAGGGGAAGCGCCACTCAACCAGAAGCTGGCTCATGGCTGGCCAGCGCAGCAGCGGTGGCGGGAGCCTCTCCTGCCTCTATGGCAGTGCTAAGCATGTCCGACTAATGGCATAGACCCACTCCCCATGGGGAGTGGGCCTAAGCCGTTAGTCAGACATCCCCCAAGAGCTCCCGGGCTGCCAAAGGGTGCAAGCGGGCTGAAGGATCCCCCACCCCGCCCCGAGTGCATGAATTTTTGTGCACCGAGCCTCTAGTATTTATAGATTTCACTATTCACTTTGTTTCATAAAATTCATTTCCTGTGACTAAAGAAGGACATCTTGCTGAGATCCTAACAATTCTGAGTCATTGCCTTGAATGTGGCTGAATTTCCCAAACCCTTTTTGCATGAGCAGTAAGCCAGTTTTTCTCCATATTTCACCTTTGTAATTAGCTATCTCAAATGGTCCTTTAGGTAGATAATATCTATATTATAAATTCATGAAGCCATAAGTACATTTTAATGCAGCATTTTATTGACCTTAATTGGTAGAATGAATATAAAAATTTCTAACAATTATTTTTATGGTCATTTACAAAAATTCCTATCAACTTCTACTCTATTATGAACTTAAATAAGAGTCCCTTTTAAAAAGTATATTTTTTTATTAATTTCAGAGAGGAAGAGAGAGGGAGATAGAAACATCAATGTTGAGAGAGAATCATTGATGGACTGCCTCCTGCATGCCTGGGGATCGAGCCCTCAGACCATGACCTTCTAGGTCATAGGTTGATGCTCAACCACACCCACACAGGCAGGTCAAGAGTTCCTTTTAATAGACTAAGCTATAACCTCTTTGAGTAAGATGATCGATCACACGTTCTTAGCTTTATATACTGTTATCTTCTCAGGGTCTCAAACTCTTTTCCACATTGTAGCATTCAAAGTAAATTTTGTTAAATTGCTAGGATTTTAGTAAAATTTAAATACATCTATTTTGCTTTAAAATATGCTGAAATTTAAGTTTTAATATTAAACAGTGAGGAAGAGTACAGATGTGCTTATATAAATTTATATTCTCAATTATATATGCAAAGAGAACAATCTATTTGCCTATACAGAATCTGGCTGTAAAAACTTATTAATGTTTAATACTTACACTGTCTAAAGTCTAACTACTGTAGAAATGCTATTACTCATATTAACACTATTTATGGTAAAACATTACTCATCTTGTTTGATGAAAGTGCAGAATTTTTGACAATCTCCAGAGTGTCATCTGATTATGATCATCATCACTGAAATCCAATAGATATTGACATCTATGTTTCAAAAACAAACAGCTCCTGCTTACTGACACATCCTTTATAGCTTTAACAGAAACGTAAGAGAGAAGACAGTGTCTTAGGTGTTTATGACAAAAAGGCAATCTATTTAGAGTTGGATCAGCAGCATTTTCTCCAAAACAATGCATTCTTCTCTAAGTTAAAAAAAAAATTTGGGTTTCTCCTGCAATTATAAATTGTTCTCCTATGAAAAAGTAAAAACAAAAATGTTCCCTAAATTCATTGGAGCAGAAATCCTAGAGAAATCAGAGCACATGAATTATTTTTTAAATATTATCCAGAGAAGTAATGAGTTTAAGTTCAGCGAAAAATTCAATATTTTTAGCGTTGATTTATATTTCATTCAACCTATATTTTTTTCTGTTGGCAATCAGAATAAAATACTTATTTAAAATACACTCCAGTAAGAAGAAAGATTTTTTAAAAATCTTTATTTAAGTATAATTGACAAAATTGTAAGATATTTAAAATGTACATCATGATGATTTGATTTATGTAAACACTGAAAGGATTCCTCCCATCTGGTTAATTAACCTATACATCACCTTAAATTTTAATTATTTTGGTGAGGACATTTTGCTAATCTTAGCAAATTTCAATTTTAGGCAGTATTATCACCATATTATACATTAGATCCTTAGAACCTAGAGCTGATAATTTGTACAAGCCACATTTTTTAAGTATATTTTTATTAATTTCAGAGAGGAAAGAAGAGGAAGAGAGAGATAGAAACATTAATGATGAGAGAGAATCATTGATCAGCTGCCTCCTGCACACCCCCGACTGGGGATCGTGCCTGCAACTCAGGCATTGTGTCCTTGACCAGAATGGAACTTGGGACACTTCAGTCCACAGTCTGACACTCTACCCACCAAGCCAAACTGCCATATTTAATATACAAGCTTTCTGCAACATTGAAACAGATAGTTACAAGCTTGAATAATTTCCATAGGTCAGGTTTTATAATTCACCTATTTTTTTAAAAATATATTTTATTGATTTTTTTACAGAGAGGAAGGGAGAGGGACAGAGAGAGAGTTAGAAACATCGATGAGAGAGAAACATCGATCAGCTGCCTCCTGCACACCCCCTACTGGGGATGTGCCCGCAACCAATGTACATGCCCTTGACCGGAATTGAACCTGGGACCTTTCAGTCCGCAGGCCGACGCTCTATCCACTGAGCCAAACCGGTTTTGGCTATAATTCACCTATTCTTGATTGCCCTCATTTGTTTTAATTTGGTGCATTCTTTGTAAGGACCCATGTGTCTATGAAAATGTTTTATGTAATACTAGAGGCCTGGTGCACTGATTCGTGCACCAGTGGGGTCCCTTGGCCTGGCCTGTGCCCTCTCGCAATCCTGGACCCCTTGGGGGATGTCGGAGAGCTGATTTTGACCCGATCCCCTCAGGCCAGGTGGAGGGACCCCACTGGTGCACAAATATGTGCACTGGGTTTCTACTAGGCATATAAGATCTTTGGTTAATCTCTTCCTGCCCCACCTTCCCTCTGAGATTCATCAGTCTGTTCCATGTTTCTTTGCCTGTGGTTTCCACTCCTGCATTGAGCGTCTGCCCCCTGGTGGTCAGTGTGCATCATAGCTACCCACTGGTCAAACAGTCGGCTGGTCAGCAGGTCGCTTAGGCTTTTATATATATAGATGTGTTTGAACATTAAAAAAGGAAGACATAAATCCTACTACTAGATAGAGACATAAATAACTGGTTACTAATGCTATGGACCAGGGCTAGGCAAACATTTTTTTTTAAGTCTAGATAAAAATAGTTTAGGGTTTTTAGCCATATTTTGTTTGTTACAGATATTCCGTTTCACAGTTGTAGTGTAAAAGCAGTCATACACAACACATAAAGAAATAAATGTGGCTATGTTCAAATAACACTTTATTTATGGGCACTAAAATTTGAATTTCATACAATTTTTATGAGTAACAAATATCAAACTCCTTTTGATTCATTTTCAACTATTTAAAATGTAAAAACTATTCTTAGTTTGCTAGCTATACATAGGACTGGATTTGATTCTCAAACTGTAGTTTGCTGACAATATGGACACAATGTTATAGACATATAAAAACAATTTAGGTAATTTGAAATACAAGTTAGATGATAATATAAAATGCAAAGAAAATTAATGAGTTAGAGATGGATTCTGTAAGAAAGTGAGATAATTTGGCAGTTCAAATACATCTAATAATAGAAATGGAGGGCAAGGTATTTAGAAGACAATAGACATAGAAACAAATTCTTAAGTTATGGTTCGAAAGTAGAAATGAATGAAGTGTGCCTTGGTTATTTGGAACTTGTCACTGATTTGGATTTTGACAGTGTGCACCAACCATTTCTCAATTGTTATTTTACAAATTTCTAATTTTTATTAACTTCTGGTGAGTAATTAAAAAGCTTACTTTAATAATTTAATATTAAATAAAAACAAAATGCTTCCAATATATGATATAAATATACCCAGTATTCCAAAATATCTAACTTTAATATTCATATTAACCATAGACATTTTATTTATAGAAGTATTGCAGAAACTGCTATGCCTTCTCTATGACTTTATCTCATCAATCTTATTTGTTTTATCTACTAAAATTATTAAATCAAATGCAACTAAACAGTATGAAGGTAGTACCTCTCCTGAGGTGGAATTCTAGGACAAACAATTTCCACTTGGAACTCGTTTAAAAGATACTACATTTCTATTATAACTTCTAAAATGAGAACATGGCAGTTTAGCAGACAGAAATCCCCCCTTGAATATTATACATCCTATGTAAAAGCTGTGTTTTTAAGTCTCTGATCCAAAACAAAATTAATAACCCAATCAATCATTTTCAAAAACTGATTACAGTATTATGTGAGCAAATCAAATTATGGATCATCTCAAATCCCAGCATGTATGTATATTATACATGGTTCTGATGAAATATTTTAATTCTCAAGCAGGTCAAATTTCTTGATGACAGATGTGGAAAATACTTTCTCAGAATCTAATAGCAACACTAGTTTTGATGTTCTAAAAAGGTATTTGGTAACATTGAGCTTGGACAAATGTTTCCAAGCCAATATATATCAAAAGCAGAAAACCAGCAAATTATTTATATTTTGAACAGCATCATCCTATATAATAAAAACCTAATATGCTAAGTGTTCAACCATTCATTGGACCATTCAACCAGTCACTATGATGCACACTGACCACCCAGGGGCAGACCCTCTGACCAGTAGGTTAGCTTGCTTCTGGGGTCCAGCTGAAAGGGACTGGGCAAAATGGGCCAGACATGCCCTGGAGCCCTCCTCCTTTCCCTCCCCGGCCCTGATCATGCACTGGTGAGGGCCCTCGGCCTGGCCTGCACCCTCTTGCTATCTGGAACCCCTCAGGGGATGTCGGAGAGCAGGTTTTGGCCCAATCACCACAGGCCAGGACGAGGGACCACACTGGTGCATGAATCCGTGCACCAGGCCTCTAGTTAATAACATTGGGTGGAATCCATGCCCTCAAAAAAATTTAATTCAAGTACTAGTATGTGCACAAGCTATTAAATTGTTGTGCCAGGCTTCAAACCCATACAGCCTGATTTAAAAGTTCACACTATTCACCACTCTGTGAAATATTCATTACTCCAGAGGTAAGCTGGACCAAATAGGTTATCCATTGTAAGTTTTCCTACTGACATACTGGAATTTTATTTGAAAATGCACATTGAGGTCCACTGAATTATAAATATTTTGAAGTTGAAATAATATGGTAATTGTATAAAAGTTAAAGAAAAATGATTCCATATAATTAGGACCAACAATTTCAAACCATTATGGGATTATTTTTCAAATGTCTAGATTTATGGTTTTTTTATGGGTTTGGCTTAAGAAAGGTGCTTACATTTTGATGAGTCTTCTATTGCTCCATATTCAGTGCTGAATGCTCTCTTTATGTCTTTAGTCTTTATTTTCCCCCAATATGTTAGGTAGCATATAAAAAATAAATAAAGTTAATTCATGTTGTTATATAAGTGTATATTTTTTAATAAAAAAACATATTACATATAATTACATATGTAATGTAAGCCTTACTCCATATTGAATTGCTAGACTGTTCATCGACAGTGACACTTGAAGCACACTTCAGAAACTTTTAAACTGCCGAACCTCTTCTGAAATGCTCTAAATGTGGAGTCTCATCCAGTACTCTGAAGAGACCTCTCTGATGTGTCTGATTGAGTGCCAAGTGGGCATGAACTGGATCTAATTGCTCATTATAGCATTTATTGCATTGTTGATGCTCAAAGCATCTTTAAATGATGACAATAATAACAATGTCCTCTGGCCTCCCAACACAGCTATTTTCCCTTTGCCTGGTGCACTACAGGACCCAGGCTCAGTGTCCAAATCGGTGGGATGGTGGCTCTTTGTTTCCATGCTTTGGCATCCTTCTTTCACTATATTTATTGTCATTTTGGCATTGATTCCTCTCAGGAGATATGGGAATTGGCTTGTCTCTGTGTCATCCTTAACCTATGAAAAATGCCTCATAGCAAACCCTCCAAATGTTCTTAATTTCTATTATTTTGATCAGGAAATTCACAGCTTAAAAATGTAAATTTCCTTTTTCCCTAAGGAGAAAAAAAGTTGCCAATGAAACCTGGAGGATTTATTCATCTTCAGTGTCTCGAGATGTTATTCAATTCCTATGTCCAGTGTGATAAATCATAGAAACATTTATCTTCCCATTCCAATAGGTCAGCAAAAAGCTGAGGGAAGCTATCGCAGTATTGCAAATTCCCCATAGTTTCAACATAATAAACCTTTGTCCCGTAAAAATCTCTATTGCTTTCTCTCACAATTTAACATGGTTGTGTTACCTAATTCTTGCAATGGCTCTTCAGATGTAGCTATGGCACTAATTATTTTTTTTATTACTTAAAGGTGCCATCATAGCTAGTATTCCTGGAAATCTCATTCTTATTTCTAAGTTAAAGTATTTTAGTTTTCATTTTAGATTTTAAATATAGATGAAAATATAATAAAATTTTATGCAACATATATATATGTATATATCATGATTTATACATGTATACCCCTACACTCAAAGGTTTTATAATAAGTTACAAGTCTTTTAATATGTCCATGTTGATGCCATACAATTTATATTTCTAATCATACTAGGACAAAAATTTATTCTGTGAATTCATTTTACAGGTCTGTAACAAGGCCTGTGTATGGGTTAAGAAAAATGAGCATTTGTCTTATTTTGTGCAGATGGTTGAATAATGTTTACATATTACTCAAAGTATTGTTGGCTTTACTGGTATTTAATTCAGTCCCAGGACTTACAAATAAAATTCACTCTTCTGACATCTTTATAGGTAGAGAGAAAAATTAACATGCAGAGAATACATTTAGTGAAATGACACTATTACTACTGGCAGGTACCTAAACTTCAAACCCCAATTTAAGCCTCTGGTGGCACAGAATGAAGAAAGTAAAAAAATTAAGCTAAATTTATTGTAATAAGAATGATCTCTACTGAGTGCGATGCTTCAGACATTACATTTAGGTATTTTGGATTTCATTTTATCTTTATAGCAACTACATGAAGTGCTTCTGTCACTATTCTACAGATAAATAAACTGAGTGTAGTGAAGTTTGTTGAATTGTACAAGGTCAATTTGCTAATAGGTAATAATTGCAAAATTCTAATTTCCGTAGACAGACTCAATGACCCGTGCATAGAATACACAGAAATGGTTAACTGATTTCCAAAGCTAAAAAGGCTTAGCGGGTTTTCCTTGATTTTTCTGCAACAGTTTCATACCAGTGTTGGAGTTCTCTGTATCTTACCCCTCTGTTGGCAATATAAGTCCTAGGTAAGCCACTGAGGGTCACAGCAAGATGAAAGGTATCTACTCCAATAAAGGATTGTTGGTTCTCATTTGGCTATTACTCTTTTACCAAGTCTTGGTGTTTAAATAGTATCTTTGCATTTCACATATTTTTTTCTGTGTTCTTTTTATGAGGATACAGAGTTAGTAAGGGAGAATGCTACATCAAGGGCTGAGAGAGAAAATGATGGGGTGTTTTAAGCTGTTCCAAGTGACCAATAACAATTATAAATAAAATGTATTGATTAATTGATTGATCCAATAAACATTAAGTTTCAACTAAGAATTAAAGTCTGAGAAAGATACCATGGCAGATAAAGAAGAAATATATAGGTAAAATAATTGAGCAAAAATATAAGCAGTATGCTACACAATGATATCCAACATATCAACTTTATCATATCTTTATTTTTAGGAATACTGTAAAAAAATTAAGTAAATTTAAATCCTAGTTCCTCAAAACAGCAAAAACATTTGTAAGTTATTTTTATTTAGTCTTATTATTGTTATCATATTATGTATCCTATGTATTTGCTCATGGGGAGTAGATATGGTCCATCTATTCTAATTCACAATAAAACACCTTACAGAATCACTCTTACATCAATTCAGAGAATATTTCCATTGATCCATTGTTAAAAACTAAATCAGAGCAATCTGGTACACTTATTTGATTACAGAGCTTTTTGATCCTCTCCCCAAATTTTCATTTGAATACAAAGGAAAAGAAAAAGTGTGATCTGGGGATTATCCAGTTCAACAGATTATCAAATTTTTCTTTTTGTGACAGTGAACCAATATTAAACCTGGTAGCAAAAGAGAAAATTAGAAGAAGTGGTAAGAGAAACATCATATACTAAAAATAGAAATAGATGAGTTAATCTTAACTTCAATGGGAACCATAATCTAATTTGGGAAATAGGAAAACACAAGTATAATATACATATTTTTATTTTTATTTTTGAAGGAATCAAATTTACACTTTTGATTTTATTCAGACTTTGACCTAATGCTATTCTCCTTCTTATAGATACAAGGATGTCTGAGAAATAGGGCTGAAAGGAAATTTTCTGATATGCAATATTATTTTAATATTTTACCTGAAAAAATAAGGTCACAAGCCACCATTCAAGGAGTGACTGTTATAGTACCTATATCTCCTAGATCTATAATATCTTCCAAAACAAATTTGCCAAAAGCTTATCTGTGTTTGAAGTTGAATAAGAAGATTTGAGAGACAGTTGGAAATAACAGATAAAAATGTTAGACTTAGGAAATCTCATTGCCTGGAAGGCTCAGCTCTCTCCCACACATATATGAGAAGAGACTCAAGTCTTATTTCTGAGATAGGATTGGAGAAGTATAGTTTCTATAAAGATTTTTTTTTTTATTGGTGAGACATAAGAAAGTATCTTGTTAGAGCATTTAATGGAGGTGAATACCCCAGAATTTAATTTGAGGTGTCAAATTATAACAAGAAAGCATTAACAGCAGTGTTAGCACTCAGAATTTTAGCAGGAAACATTGGAATTTATTAAATAGGTTAAATGTAATTACAAAGTCAAAATATTCCATTGAAATATCAGGTATTTTCCCTAATATTAGTGCATATAACAAGGGATCAGTGAACATGCTAGGGACAGGAAAGTGTGAAGACATGAGAGAAGGAGCTGTGTACCTCATGATTGAACACACAGTGAAGAAATTCAATGAAACATGTACAGTAGTCATCATGTGACATTTTGTGTGTGAAGCTCAAGCCTAATCCAACAATGATTTTTAGAGACATCATCTATAAAACTTTAATAATATGTGACAATATTTGGCTTCAGGAATGGTGCCAGAGCATCCCATATCAAATACAATATACAATGCACAAATAAATGGAAAATATCTCAGGTTCATGGATTAGAAGAAATAATATTGTTAAAATGTCCATACTACCCAAAACCATCTATACATTCAATTCAATTTGTATCATAATTCCAATGCTTTTTTTACAGAAATAGAAAAAAAAATCAATCCTAAAACCCATATAAAACCACTAAAGATTCCAAATAGCCAAAACAATCTTGAGAAAAAAATAAAGATAAATGTATCATACTTCGCGATTTCAAACTATATTCTAAAGCTATAATAATTAAAACAGCATGGTTTTGGCCTAAACATATACACATTGACCAATGGAACAGAATCAAGAGCCCAGGAATCAACCCCACACATACTGTCAACTAATATTCAGCAAGAGAGAGAAAAATACTCAATAGGGAGAAAATAAGCTTAAATAAATAGTGTTGGAAAAAAAGGAAAAGAATGAAGTTAGACCCGTATACCACTCACAAAATTTAGCACAAAATGAATAAAAGACTTAAACCATAAATCTGCTATAAAAAAATTGCTCCTTGGCAACAGTATTTTGGATATAACACCAAAGCACAAGAAACACAAGAAAATTTAATAAGTGGGGCTATTTTAAACTAAAAAGTTTCTGCAAACCAAAAGAAACAATCAACAAAAAGAAAGGCTACCTACAGAATGGGAGAAATTAATTGCAAGTCATATATCTGATAACGGGTTAATATCCAAACTATATAAGGAACTCATACAATTCAGTAACAAAATAAATTTTAAAAAACCTGACTTGTAAAAATGGGCAAAAGTTTTGAATACCCGTTTTTTCCAAAGAAGATAAGCAAAATAGTCAACAGGTACATGGACAGGCACTCAGCATCAGTAATAATTAGGGAAATGTAAATCAAAACCACATTTAGATATCACGTCATACCTGTTAGAATGACTGTTATAAAAAAAGATTTTAAAAAATGCTGGTAAAGATAAAGAGAAAAGGAAATCCTTGTGCATTGTTGCCAGGAATGTAAATTGATGTAGCCATTTTTAAAAATCAGATTGGATGGTTTAAACAACATAAATGCATTTTTCCCCCTCACAAACCTGGAGGCTAGAAGTCCACAATCTAGATTTAGCAGGGATGGTGTCTTCTAAGGCCCTCACATTGGCTTATAGATGACTGTCTTCTTCATGTGTCTTCACATGGTCTTCCTTCTGTATATTTGTGCCCTAAACTTTTCTTTTGATAAAGACACCAGTCTTACTGATTTAAGGATTGATTTATTGACCTCCTTTTAGTCTGATTATTCAAAAACTATAACTCCTAAAATAGTGACATTCTGAGATACTAAGGATTAGGATTGCAACATAGGAATTTTGGAAAGATCCAAAGAAGTCATCCCATAACAGTTCTGCATCTGCTTTATACCTATTCATCTCTATTAGATAATCACTTCCAAGTTTGATTTCAAATGCAGCAGTCCTGTTCCAAAGCCAGAGTACCTGGGCACTATAAAATCTATCCTCTAAGTCTATTCACTTACAAACACACACACACACACACACACACACACACACACACACACACACACACGATCACACAGTAACACAGTATCTATATATATAAAAGCCTAAGTGACCATTACGACCGAATGACCGGGATGACCAGTCGACGCGTCGCTAAGACGCGCATTGACCACCAGTAGGCAGACGCTCAATGCAGGAGCTGTCCCCTGGTTGTCAGTACACTCCCACAGCCAACTTTCCGTAGCTGGCCAACCTCCCGCAGCCCCTCCCCTAGGCTGGCCAGCCCCCCCAATAGGTCTCGATCACCGGCCAGGCCAAGGGACCCGACCCGTGCATGAATTCATGCACCAGACCTCTAGTATTATAAAAATGCATAAATGTTTCAGTGAGCATTGAAAACCTCTTCATATTTGTTCATTTTAAACTGTTCATATTGGTTTTGAAAATATTTATATATTTTTAATAAAAGCTTATGAACTGTTTGATTTGGCATATATAGAGTTATTTTTGGTAGTCAAAGTACATGTTTGATTACTATGTGTTAAAACACAGATATATGCAGGCCCATGAATCAAAGTTTATATTATTATTATTTTTATTGTCTAGGGTTTAAAATATCTCCTCTACTATGAAATTTTTTAAAATTTACTTTATAATATTATAACTAAAAAAATTGTTTATTTTTGTGGTATATCTTTTCTTCTTAAATGCACAGTAGTATTTTATTGTGTTTTTTAACTATTTTATTAAATTTATTGAGGTGACATCTTTCTACTGTACAATTATGATACATCATCTGTACATTGCATTGTGTGCCCACCACACAAGGTCAAATCTTCTGCTGTCACCATATATTTGGCTCCCTCTATTCATTACTATCCCCAAACCTCCTTCCTTCTGGTAACCACCATACTGTTGTCTGTGTCTATGATTTTTTGTTTGTTTGGCTTGTTCATTTATTGTTTTTGGCTTTAAATCAGCATATAAGTAAAATCATACTTTTTTTTATTGTTTTTGTCTGACTTATTTCACTTAGCATGGTATTCTCAAGACCCATCCATGTCATCGCAGTGGTAGTCTTTCATCTTTCCTTATGGCTGAGTAATATCCCATTGTACTTATGTATCACATCGTCTTCACCCAGTCATATATTGCATTATTATAATCCGGTAAGAATTTTCTTTAGTATTTCTTGTGGCAATGAGTTATTTCAGCTCTCATTTGTGTGAATTATTTTCCATATTGTCTTCATATCTAAAGATATTTTCCTTGGGTATAATTCAAGGTTGACTTTTGTTTGTTGGTTTTAGTCTTCCCACTCCCCAAATTTAATGATATTATTGTGTAACCTCTGGATTCTGTTTGTTTCTAAAGAAATAATAATTATTATTATTTATGTCAATATAATATGTCATTATTTATATTTTATTTTAAATATTTACCTTTATCTCAAGTTTTCTCCATCTGTCTCTAACATGCCTACCTAGAAGGTGTCTGTGTATGCTTGTGTGTAAATGTATATTTTTAAAATATTAAGTATTTTGGGGGGAGTTATTGTGATTTGGGGGTCTGTGCTTAGATAACTTACAGCAGTTATATATGATTTTTATCTATTATCTTTTCACATATTTATTTTGCCCCTTTTTATCCTCTACTCTTTTATTTCAATTATGCAAATGTCATAATTTGATGTTATTTTATATGTCTATATGTCTTTACTCATTTATTTTTTCCTCTGTGCTTTAGTTTGTATTATTTCTATTGGCTTATAATCATATTTACTAATAAAGTTATGTTTGTCATTAAACTAAGAAAAAATAAGGTTTCTTTTCTGTTCGGAAAGTAAATTCTAGCATTTCAGAAACTTAAATTCTAGAACTTTATTTTTATAGTGTTTATTACTATGCTGAAATCCTCCATCATTTTGCCATACTACCCTCTATATTTTTAACATGTGTAGAATAACTATTTTAAAACCTATGGCTGCTAATTCTATCATCTGTGTTATTGTGCATCTGCTTTTAGTGGCTACTTTATCCTCTTGATTATGGATTATATGTTCTTGTTTTTCACATCTCTAATAAATTATGATGATTCATGACCATCTTAAATGACATGCAGAGTAACACTAGATTATGTTAACTAGATTATATTATTTTTCTCTATAATGTGTTTTTGTGCTCTGGAATGAAATTAAAGTACTTTGTTCTTGTCAAGTCTTGATTTTGGCTTCATTGAGTGGATCAATCTCAGTGTACCATTATTCCTACAATAGACTTTAATTCTAGGTAGAGTTTATACCACAAGTATTAGACCTTTCTAAATTGTCAAATTAAAAATAAAACCTTTCACTGAGATAGTTCTCTCTTTCTGCCTAAGATTCATTATATCAGCATTGTGTGTTCTCTGAGATTTCTGTTCATCTGGCAGGCACAAGCAGCTGGTTTCTGCTGTATTTCCTGGATTCTTGCCCTCTTTGTTCTAAGCCAGGATTTAGCCAATATCTGAGGGAAACTTCTGTGCAACATAAAAACCCAAGTTTTTCTAGAACTTAAAATAATTTTTAGCTATTTTGCTGCAAAGATATAGTTAAGCTTATAATCAATGTTATTTACATTTTATAAAAAATTAAGTTCCATATTTAAAATATATTAAAAGCAAAATATAATGTTTGCAATAATATAAAGTAGAGTTTCAGGCAAATATAAATAGGAAGTATACAATAACATATTAGAGGTAAAAAAGTATGATGAAAATGTGGGGTATATATTAATTGGTGTTTAAATTAAAAAAAATACTAAAGATTATCATCATTAACATTTTATTTCAAAGCTATAGTTTTAATATTGAAGGAAATATGATCTTTGATTTTGGCTTCATGATCAATGTATTATAACATTACATCAATTAGATCTCAAAAAATATCTGTCTTCACTAATGACAAACTCTTAGCTAAGATTTCCTATCTCATGGAAATATGTGTAATAAAAAGTGGGCCATTTGGTGTTGAAGAACTCTTGAAATTGCTCTGGGACCAGGCAAGAGAAGACTGTTGAATAAATTAAAACATCAGACAGGAAGCTTAACCTTCTGCCCTCAGATGTCGAGTGTGACTCGACATGGTTAGCATTGTTAGCAGCTTGAGAAAAAAGCAAGCAAAGGGTTAAATTTATATCTCACTTTTAGAAATATATATATCAACTAGAGACCCGGTGCATGAAATTCGTGCACGGGCGCGAGGGGGGGGGTGTCCCTCAGGTCAGCCTGCACCTCTTCAATCTGGGACCCCTGGAGGGAAGTTCGCCTGCCCGTTTAGGCCCGATCCCAGGGATTGGGCCTAAGTGGGCAGTCGGACATCCCTCTCACAATCCAGGACTGCTGGCTCCCAAATACTCGCCTGCCTGCCTTCCTGATTGCCCCTAATCGCTTCTGCCTGCCAGCCTGATCACCCCCTAACCAATCCCATGCCAGCCTGATTGATGTCTAACTGCTCCCCTGCCAGCCTGTTTGCCCCCCATCTTCCCTCCTCTCCCGGCATGGTCACCCCTAACTGCCCTCCCCTGCAGGGTTGATCGCCTCCAACTGCCCTCCCTTGCACACCTGGTCCCTCCCAACTGCCCTCCCTTGCAGGCCTGGTCCCTCCCAACTGCCCTCCCCTGCTGGCCATCTTGTGGTGGCCATCTTGTGTCCACATAGCGGCAGGATCTTTGACTACATGGGCGTAGCCATATTGTGTGTTGGAGTGATGGTCAATCTGCATATTACTCTTTTATTAGATAGGATAGAGGCCTGGTGCATGGTTGGGGGCCAGCTGGTTTGCCCTGAAGGGTGTCCCAAATCTGGGTGTGGTTCCCTTGGGGCGTGGGGCGGCCTGAGCGAGGGGCCTGTATTGGTTTGCAGGCCAGCCATGCCCCCTGGCGACCCAAGCAGAGGCCCTGGTATTTGGAATTTATTTACCTTCTACAATTGAAACTTTGTATCCAGGAGCGGAGCCAAGCCTCCTGCCTGCTCCATGGCCAGCAGCCATTTCTGTTGGTGTTTATTTACCTTCTATAATTGAAACTTTGTAGCCTGGAGTGGAGGCCTGTGCTGGCCAGGGTGTGCGGAAAGCTTTGTTTCTTCTATTGCCAGGGGCAAACCTAGCCTCCTGCTCTTTCCAGCTCTGTGGCTGCTGCCATTTCTGTTTGGATTTGTTTACCTTATGTAATTGAAACTTTGTAGCCTTGAGTGGAGGCCTAGGCCAGCAAGGGCTGGCAGAAAGCTTGGCTTCCTCCATTGCCTGGGAAACCCAAGCCTCCCTCCTGCTCTCTGTGGCTATAGCCATCTTGGTTGGGTTTATTTGCATACTCACTCTGATTGGCTGGTGGTCGTGGCTGGTGGGTTTAGCAGAGTGATGGTTAATTTGCATATTACTCTTTTATTAGGTAGGATACCTTCTACAGTTTAAAATATACTAAGTAAAAATTGCCTGTATAGACTTTTTTTTCCCACCCTTATAAGAATGGAATGCTCACTAAGAAATGTGATAACAGAAAGGCTAGAAATGTGTCTCAAGGTATATAGCATATTAATATTTGTACTTTGTAATTTTGAATTCTCTTGCATTTTTATATGCAGGAGACAAATACATTCTACTTTTAGTGAATAAGCATTAAGTAAAAATATAAAATAATGAATTTTTCTGCCATTATGCCACTACTTTGTGTTATCTGGCTATGTTAAAAAAAATTGTATTCCATTAATTTGGGAAGAATCTCTAACTCCCAAAATGGGTTAACACCAAGGCATTTGCACAGTTTACTATGTAATGTAAAATCAAAAAGTTTTAACTTCAAAATCTTATAATTTAGCATAATGTGTGGTGTCCCAAAGAATTGCATAAACCTTTAATAAAGAATAAGTCTTTATGACTCCTTTCAACTGAGTGCTTCTAAGCAGGTGAAAATGAGGAATTATTATATGCTCTGGTGGAAGCATACTTTTAAGCTGTAGTCTGTGTAATTCCTGTCACCTTACGCCTGACAGCTCTACCAAATAAAGAAACTGAGGATAAGTTCAGAGGGATAATTAAGCAGTGTTGATTTTAAGACAGTTGTCTTTTCAATGAAACACTGATTGCATTGTTCATAACAAAACTATCTCTGCGTGACAGAACTAATTAGTGACCATCTGAACTTACTTAGCCAAATGAAAAAAGCAATTAAAAACACCGTCATCACTGGATCTACCATTGAACAGCTGGTTATATTGATAAGCAATCCAGCAAGTTAAAGCTACTTCAGAGCACAATGGAACATAATCTGCTTTCAGAGTAGTAATTAGAGAGCAATGAGAGAAGAGGAGATTACTGTTGAGAAACTGTAATTGTGATGCAAACAACTTTAAAAATACACTTTTCCGCCTGAATTGGCATAAGGATAATAGGTAAAAATTTGTATATTCTTTGAAACAGTTTATATTCCCATGGGAGTTACAGATTATATTTTAGGTTTTATCAACATTATCATCTCTCTAAGTAAGGATAAAATTTGTTTGACATTGCATTTTGATTTATAAAAACATGTGAGGACAGCCTTTACCCAGGAATCACTGGGACACTTAAAACTTGGGAAGAGAAGTTACAGGTCATTGGCCTTCAAATACCAAGAGGCCATGAATCATCTGTAAGAAAAAATCCCTGAAATGTGTGTGCCTACACATGCACACTGTGTGGGTTTTATGTTGCTATTTCTCATTATAGTTGCATTTAAATGTCCATAAATATGATTTTTTTTCATTTTTTTAGGAAAGTGAAAAATAAAATATCACATTCTTTTCAATTATATTGGGGTATCCTATGCAATAAAAGGCTAATATGCAAATCGACCAAATGGCGAACGACCAGTCGCTATGACACATCCTGACCACCAGGGGACAGGTGCTCAATGCAGGAGCTGCCCCCTGGTATCAGTGTGTTCCCACAGGGGGAGCACTGCTCAGCCAAAAGCCAGTCTTACAGCTGGCGAGTGCCAGGAGCCTCTCCTGCCTCTGTGGCAGTGCTGAGGACCCCTCGGGGGATTTTGGGAGTGGGCCTAAGCCAGCAGTCAGACATCCCCTGAGGGGTCCTGGACTGCGAGAGGGTGCAGACCAGGCTGAGGGACCACCCCTGCCAGTGCACTAATGTTGTGTACTGGGCCTCTAGTATTATATGTAAAAAGTTTTCATTAAATTCAATTAAAATATAAGTCATAAGCAATATCTCAAATTTACCTAACACATGGACAGTAAACTATGTCTGTTTGGAAAAGTACTTGCTATTCTTATGTTGCTTGAGTCTTTTTCTGTCTTTCTAGCCATGTAACTAAAACAAAGTTTTATCTTAGAATAGATGATAGTACAATGTCCAGACTTAAGAGATTTGAAATAGAAAAGGCATGTACTCCAATTCTATATGCATTATTAATTATCTATATTACTTTAGGCAAACTACTTCATTTTTACCCTTAAGTTACACACCTGAAAATGAATGGGAGGGAATACCAACAACTTTTAATACATACACACTCATACATACACATACATATATATATACATATATTTATACATATACTAGCGTCCCGGTGCATGAAATTCGTGCACGTGGGTGTGTGACCCTCAGCCAGCCTGCACCCTCTCCAATCTGGGACCCCTCGAGGGATGTCCAACTGCTTGTTTAGGCCCGATCCCAGTAGGATCGGGCCTAAACGGGCAGTCAGACATCCCTCTCACAATCCAGGATTGCTGGCTCCAAACTGCTCACATGCCTGCCATCCTGATCACCCCCTAACCACTCCCCTGCCAGACTGATTGATGCCTAACTACTCCCCTGCCAGCCTGATTGCCCCTAACTGCCTTCCTTGCAAGCCTGGTCACCCCTAACTACCCTCCTTTGAAGGCATAGTCACCCCTAACTGCCCTCCCCTGCCGGCCTGGTCACCCCTAACTGTCCTCCCCTGCAGGCTTGATCACCCCCAACTGCCCTCCCTTGCAGGCCTGGTGCCCCCCAACTGCTCTCTCCTGCTGGCCTGATCGCCCCCAACTGCCCTTCCTTGCAGGCGTGGTCCCTCCCAACTGCCCTCCCCTGCTGGTCATCTTGTGGTGGCCATCTTGTGTCCACATGGGGGCACCCATCTTTGACCACATGGGGACAGCCATCTTGTGTGTTGGAGTGATGGTCAATTTACATATTATTATTTTATTAGATAGGATTAAGCTGAATAATGACCTAATATATGTATATAAAGATATCAAGTCTTAATCTCTTGAATTTTTTAAAATACATTTTTATTGATTTCAGAGAGGAAGGGATAAGGTGAGAGAGATAGAAGCATTAATGATGAGAGAGAATCATTGGCTTCCTCCTGTGCACCCCCCACTGGAGATCAAGCTGGAAGCCCCACATGTGCCCTGACTAGGAATCAACTGTGACCTCCAGGTTCATGGGTATTGCTCAACCACTGAGCAACACTGGCCAGCCGGACCCCTGGAATTGGTAAATGTTATTTTATAAAGATATATTTTCTTTGAAGATGGGGTAAAGTTAAGAATTATGAGATGCAACATTTCTGGATTATTCTGGGTTCTAAGTATAATCATGAGTGTTCTTAAAAGACAGAGGCTGAGGGAGGTTAACACACATATCAGAGGAAAGAGCAGTCTGATTATGAAGACAGAGACTGGAGTGATTCAGCCAAAACCAGCCGGCACCCACCCATGCACCAGGCCTCTACCCTATCTAATAAAAGAGTAATATGCAGATTGACCATCACTCCAACACACAAGATCAAGATAGCTGCCCCCACGTGGTCAAAGATCCTGCTCCCATGTGGACACAAGGTGGCCACCACAAGATGGCCAGCAGGGGAGGGCAGTTGGGAGGGACCAGACCTGCAAGGGAGGGCAGTTGGGAGCAATCAAGCCTGCAGGGGAGGGCAGTTAGGGGTGACCAGGCCGGCAGAGGAGGGAAGTTCGGGGTGACCGGGCCTGCACGGGAGGGCTGTTGGGGGGGACCAGGCCTGCTGGGGAGACCTGTTGGCGAGAACCAGGCCTGCAGGGGAGGGCAGTTGGGGGGAACCAGGCCTGCAGGGGAGGACAGTTGTGGGGGGACCAGCCCTGCAGGGGAGGGAAGTTGGGGGCAACTAGGCCTGCAGGGATGGGCAGTTACGGGTGACCAGGCTGTCAAGGGAGGGCAGTTGGGGATGACCAAGCCTGCAAGGGAGGGAATTTAAGGGCAATTGGGCCAGCAGGGGAGCAGTTAGGCATTGATCAGGCTGGCAGGCAAAAGCGGTTAGGGGCAATCAGGCAGGCAGGCAGGCAGGTGAGCAGTTGGGAGCCAGCAGTTCTGCAATGTCTGACTGCCCGTTTAGGCCCAATCCTGGTGGGGTTCCAGATTGGAGACAGTGCAGGCTGGGCTGTGGGACACCCCCCTGTGCACAAATTTCATGTACTGTGCCTCTAGTACATATATATATATATATTAAAAAGAAAGCAAGATTTATTTATTAGCCAGCTACAAATAAGCCAGGAAAGAAGAAGTAGATGATGAAGATCTTAACTTTCAAAACAGTACTTTTTAAAATCAGGAATGCAAGGGTATGATATTAATTCTTCACCACTGCCTTACTGCATGCAATAAAGTTCCATACCATGGCAGGTACACTTAATCTAAGCACTTTATTTGTATAGATACATTTACCTCACAGAGTAAATATGGCAGGTTATTTTGTTATCCCACGTAATAGATGAATTTAAACGTGAAGTTAAAAAGCATCCTCAATATTGCCCTAACTGGTTTGGCTCAGTGGATAGAGCGTTGGCCTGTGGACTGAAAGGTCCCAGGTTCGATTCTGATCAAGGGCATGTACTTTCGTTGCAGGCACATCCCCAGTAGGAGGTGTGCAGGAGGCAGCTGATCGATGTTTCTCTCCCATCGATGTTTCTAACTCTCTATCCCTCTTCCTTCCTCTCTGTAAAAATTCAATAAAATATATTTTTAAAAAATCATCCGCAATATCAACAGTCTAATAAGTGGTGCAGCTAATATCCTAAACAGCAATTTTCATCCAGTGTGCCACCAGGGGCACACTGCTGTGAGCAAGAATTTTTAAAACATGAAGTACCTGACTATTTAGTCATAGGCAAGCACCTCTTTTCCTTTAGATTGTCAAATAAAAATATGATAACAGCCAAACAACAATAGCCATCCAGTACGAATGAATCAAAATTATACCTACTTTTTGTCAAATATATTTTTTGGTATGTCACAGAATTTTAGTAATTAATTTATGTGTGCCATGAGATAAGCAAGGTTGAAAATCACTATGCTGAAGCTATTGCTATGGAAGATTCAGAGAGAACAATTGTTTATTTAATCAGTCAACACATATATTTTGAGGACCAACCATGTGCCATGGCTATATTTGACACTAAGAATATGGTAGTCAAAACTACAGAGAATATTCATGCTCTTACTGGATATAGACCAGGGATCAGCAAACATTTCTGTAGAAAATATTTTATGTCTTTAGAAATATTTTAGTCTTAGTTCTGTCACAGTTAATCACCTCTGAAGTTAGAATGCAAAAAAAAAAAAAAAAAAAAAATCCAGAGATGATATATATGTGAATTTATGTCTTGTTACAATAAAATTTTATTTACAAAACCAGATGGAGGGGCAGACTGGGCCTTTGTAGCAGTGTTTACCCACTCTTAGTATAGGTAAACAATAAAACAGATAAATAAGTAGTAATCTTATATAATAAAGGCCTAATATGCTAAGTGTCTGGTTGTCTGGTCGGCTGTTCAACCAATCAAAGGGTAACATAATAATTATATGCTAAGGTCGTTCAACCACTTGCTATGACGTGCACTAACCACCAAGGGGAAGGCACTCTGACTGGTAGGTTAGCTTGCTGCTGGGGTCCAGCTGATCGAGAATGAGCGAGATGGGCTGAACATACCCTGGAGCCCTCTCATGGCCCCTCCCCGGTTGGCCAACTTCCTGTGTCCCTCCCTGGCTCCAATCGTGCACCAGTGGGGTCCCTCAGCCTGGCCTGTACCCTCTCACAATCCAGGACCCCTAGGGGGATGTCAAAGAGCCAGTTTCATCCCGATCTCGCAGGTCAGACCGAGGGACCCCACTGGTGCATGAATTCATGCACTGGGTCTCTAGTAAACTATACATTGTGTTAGAGCATAAATGCTATGAGGAAAAACAGGGAACTAGAAATGGGAGAGTTTATATTAAAGTTTGTGGTGAGTAAAGACCCCCCTAAGAAAGTAGCAACTGATGAAAAACCTGAAAAAAGAGAAGAAGCAAAGTATGTATAGACCTAAGGTAGGTCTTGCAAAACCCCTAAGGTAGAAGCATAGTGGGTCTGACAGAAACAGTGAGAAGATGAGTGAATCAGTGATGTGTGCAGGTTGGAGGAGGTCAGAAAGATCATAGGAAGCCACATCACATGTGCTCCATAGGGAAGGAGTCCAAGTAGATTTTCTTTTATGAGTATGCTTAAAACAAAATCAACAATTGTGATGACCTGTCACGTGAACATTAGATTTACTTTTGCATGAGGAGATACTAAGACAGTAGAAATGCATCAGCAGGATATCTAATCTTTCTGTGACTTTAACATTTCTTTGGCAAGAACTATATATTTGTGTGATGATGGTCTTTTGTGTGTCACTCAGAGTGGGGAAAATAAAGGAATCTGGAAGTTGGTATTCTATGGTGAAGACTTACAGTTGACTATTGGCAACTTCACCAGTTCCTTCATTGGGTGGGTGTGTTTTATGGTTTCAGCTGAATTGCAAGGCCATCATTCAAAAAGGATCATCCTTTGTGGGAAACATAAGCCTGGCAAAGTTCTATCAGTTGCTCACAAACCTGGAAGTGTTAAGTGAGATCAACTTTTGGCGGAATTTCAGACAGATCTACCTCACTGAATGGCATCATAAGCTGATCAAGAGAACATGATTTCATGTTGCCATGGAACAGAGTATTCAGAAGAGAAAGACATACTATGCCCTATTTCCCAAGATATTTTCTCAATAATTCTTTGATTAGAAACCAGGGCCATTTTCTTTATAGATTGAGGGTGATTGTGTTAACCAGGGAAATTAGATGGAAATACTAATGTTTTGTAGCTATTTGCAGTCGGTCTTTGGATTGTTTCCAACCTCTTATTGTCTAACAACAATTCTCTTTTATTGTATACTAGAGGCCCAGTGCATGATTAAATCATGCATGTGTAGGGTCCCCTACACGCTTTCGCTTTTGATCGTGGGGGAGCTGGGTGCCTGTCTGCTGGTGCCTGAGTCGGACAAGCACCCAGCTCCCATGCTTTCGCTTTCGATTGGGGTGGGGGAGCTGGGTGCCTGTCCGCTGGTGTGCCAGGCTTTTCAGAAGCCTCCGGCGCACCGGAGGCTTCTGAAAGGCCTGGTGCCGGAGCGGACAGGCACCCAGCTCCCCCGCTTTTGATGATCCGCAGCGGGACGTGAGCTCGCTGCCCCAGAGGCCCCTTCTGTGCCGCAGCACAGCCATGGCGCAGACGCTGAGCTCGCGCCTCCACTGGCGATGTGAGCTCAGCGTCCCACCGGCCCAATCGGCCACCCCGGCCACCCCGAGTCCCACTCCCCCCATGCTTCCTGGCCAATTGTGGGCATAGCGAAGGTATGGTCAATTTGCATATTTGTCTATTATTATGTAGGATCCTAAGAAATCACATTGGTATTTAGTTTTTAATACAATATTTGAGGTTTATTATAAATGCCACCATTAAATCATTGTTTTCCTATTAAATCTGTGCTTTTTGAACTCTAAAATTGTTTTTCTTAACCCTACGTGTTAACATAAAATATTAAAATTATAAAGTCACAGCAATAGGTAATATATTTTAAAATATATAATTGACATATAAGGCTTTGACATAGAATTTATTGCATAAATTATAAATATCAAATAATAGAATTTGATTAATCAATGCTATTGTAGTTTTAAATTTTGAAAGGAGTTTTAGCTGATTTATATGTACATTTACATTTGGCTCTATGTTTTTTACTCAACAATTTCTAAATGTCTTGTTTATTTCAATTTTATAAGGCCCTGGAATGTTATACATCATTAATTCAGCATTATAAAATGTTAAATTTTAATCTTAGGAATAAAAAATATTAAATCAAAATGTCAGACAGAAAACTGTATTATTTAGTAGACTATTCTTGATTCTGAAATAATTTCCCCCCAAAATACTTAGATAAATTCAGTCATGTAGACTTTTTTTGTTTCTAATAAATGCTTTTTTAACTTTTATTAAATGACACTATACTAGTTTATTTCTTTGCAGATATTAATGGCATTGTACTAGTTCACTTCTTTCACTATTGACAATAATATCACAATTTATTCTCATTAAAATTCTTGTGTGTGTGTTTGTTTATTCAGTGTACACTCATGCATAGTAACTCTCTTCTGTTGTGATTTTACTATATTATCCCATTGAATGGGATAAATTTCTATTTTTCCTTCACTGTTTCAAAGTTTGCCTACTATTTTTCCATGTTACCCTGTTTCTCCAACTACATACATATATGCATACACACATGGTCACACCTGTGAAGTACTCTAAGGATTAAAGACTGGCAGATGAGAATTAAAGCAAACCAAATGTCGAAAAAATAATAAGTAGTGAATTGCCTAAAATTTCATGTAAAACTTGTGAAGAAAAATGTTTTTGATTACTTGTTCCTGGTTCAGAATATAAGAAGCTTGAAAGTCATTACATCTACCACAAGACAACCACAAAGTTAAACAAACTTAAAAACAACAAATTTCCTGGATCTATCAGAGAACTAAGGTCACAGGATTTAACTGATGGCCCCTAAATTGGAAAGATAAACAGGTAATTACAGAGAATCATAACTTGCCCAAATAGGAACTCATGCATAGAAACTTCTGTGGGACCTGGTATCAGAGTAGAAAAACCTAAATGGTAATTGACAACTTGCTGAAGTCTCAGTATGGGCAAGTGTGAGAGTTTAAAATTCCAGTGAACCCCATTCTTCAGTAACCCCAAATTTTTGTGAATTTTACTTCCTGGAGCTTTGATAGATTTTGACAGTGAAGATAGGGAAATATCTCTGTGTAATTCTGAGGGTAAAGGAGGAAAAAAGTGGCTATTTTGAAAAAGAAAAAGAAAACTTCAGAAAATTCTGTTCTTTCTAACAATCTGCCTTCAAGATAAGCTAGTTCACTAGTGGTTAACCAATTGGAGTTTTACTAAAATCTAATTGACCTGGGTGAACGGAAAGACCCAAATGAAGTCTCTTTTAGACATTTTGTTGGAAAAAGAAAACAGAAACAAAATCTGAAGATCACTGTGAAGTTACAGATGAGGGCACAGGCTCACTGAAATACTGAGACCTACTCATTAGATTATACTCACACCTTCTTCTACCCACACCTTCCCACTACATCAGTAGGGCTCCTGTATAACATTGAGACTGAAGCTGAAAGAACTGCCTTACTTAAGAAGAAGTCTCTAGGGAATCCCAAAGACAACAGGGGAAGCAATGCAATATGGTACATAGATGATTGTATCATGGAATTGTACACTTGAACACTATAAAATCTTGTTTACTAATTTCACCCTAATACATTTAATTAAAAAAGTGATAGAGAATTTTTTTTTAAGAAGCATCCCTAACCGGTTTGGCTCAGTGGATAGAGCGTCGGCCTGCGGACTGAAGGGTCCCAAGTTTGATTCCAGTCAAGGGCATGTACCTTGTTTGGGGGCACATCCCCAGTAGGGGGTGTGTAGGAGGCAACTGATAGATGTCGATGTTTCTGACTATCTCTCTCTTCTCTGTGAAAAATCAATAAAATGTATTTTTAAAAAAATCAAAGAGAAACAAACATTGAAGGAGTTTGTTGCTAGTACGCCACCCTTGAAAGAAAAGTTAAAAAGAGAGAAAGAGAAATAGCGATGTGAGAAACACCCATCTGTGGCTTCCAGCACACACCCCAACCTGTGATGGAACCACAACCTGGATGAGTGTCAGAATTGGAAATGAAACCAGTGACCTTTTGGTGCAAGGGTTGATGCTCCAATCAACTGAGCCACATTGGCAGTGTGAGATACATTTTTTTTTCTACCACAGGAAAGAATAGGTTTGCTGAGGGAAAAGAGCTATCTTTGAGATAGGAAAACATTTATAATTGCAAGAATTAGAGTGTACTTAAAAATCCATGGCCTTTTCACTTTTCTAGACCATTTTTTCTCTTCTTTGAGCCCCATCACACATATCAATGTGGAAAGTTGATGAAAGCATATCAATCAAAGAGCACAGTTTTGGGACATTTTTGAAACAAACCCAAATAGACATCTCTTAGTTATTAATCACACACATAACATAAACTATATTATTTACTGTAGGTTGTAGTATAGTATTTTTAGAAATTCTTTTATAGAACTTTCTATTTATTTTTATCATATTATTCTATATTAATAAATAGAAAGAATGATCAGAAATTTAATTATTAAGCCTGATGTGTCAGATGACATAGTGTATAGAAAGAGGGTTTGAGTTTGCTTCCCAACAACATTGTCTTTTGCTTCAAATACTTCCCATTGATCTTCAATCTTTGATTTGTAAAATCATTGATGATGCCCTGGGCTGTCTCCTGCACTGACTTAGGTGTCTAGTGAATGTGAATGTCTTAAAAATTGCTCTGTAAAACATTTTTTGTCCTTTCCCCTTCCTGAACAATTAACTAGTTTACTTGAAACATAATTGCCAGTGGCTAAATAACTCTAAACAATGTGGTTGGGTTTTTTTTTTTTGTTTTTTTTTTTAAAGAAAAGTACAATGTTGATAATTAGCTTATGATATCTGAATGTAAACCGAAGATCATTAATGTGGTTCCAATCTGATCATCCAAGCAGGTTTTCTGATTAACACCCGCCTTCAATGATGACTCCCTTCTTTGATCTCCATAGCAATTACAGTCTGCCTCACACATTGGCATTTACCTAATTTCCATTTTGTACTTTGTATTATCAATCATAATTTTCTTGTTACTATCTGTACAAAACTTCTACTTACCCCACAGGACACCTAAGAATATTGATCAATCCCCTTGATGTCCTAGAAAAACCATGAACTCTAGGTCCTGTTTTATTGAACTTCAAATACCAGCTTCTCCATGTTTTAACTGTGTGACCTTACGAATGTTGTGTAACTATTTTTTGTCTCATTATCCGTATACGTCAAATGACAACATAGTTAGCAAATCTGCTTTCATCTGATGAAAACTAAATGAGATAAAACATGCTTTCTTAGACCAATGAGATCAGGAAGTGATTTTATGGTTATCAAGTTTGAAAGGTTTTTAAAATATATATATATTTTTATTGATTTCAGAGAGGGAGAGAATTAGAGAGAGAGAATTAGAAACATCAATGATGAGAGAGTCATTGATTGGCTGCCCCCTGCACACCCACTACTAGGGATCAAGCCTGCGACCTGGGCATGTGCCCTTGGGAATCGAACCCATGACCTCTTGGTTCATAGACAGATGCTCAACCAGTGAGCCACGCAGGCTGAGCAAGTTTGAAAGTTTTAATTAAAGCAGACTTTTCTATAACCTATTGAAAAATCTCTAATTAAAAGTTTCTAAATGATTACTTTTACAACTAGGAGCTCATGAGCTTTAAAAACATCCCTCCCCACAGTTTGAGGATTCTAATTGTTAGAAGTTTTTAGCTAAAGGAAGTCTTCTCCCCACTTTATCTTCAAACATTAGCTTATGATTTTACTTTCTTAAGCTACGATAAGAAATCTAGGTCAAATTTTAAATGATAGATTCTGTGAAACTGCAAGAATGAAACAGCTTTGGGTGAGGTGGTTCAACTAGGTTGTTAATTTTGCTGCCATCGACCCATATTTCTTCAGCTAAATCCTAAAAAAATATTGAGAGTCTGTGAAATGAATTCTCAAAGGTAAACATACATTGAATACATTATGACATCAAAATGCTTTATCACATCAGAGATAAATATCTATAGCTTTACCATATTCTTTTAGCTACAAACACTATCACATTAAAGTTATTTTGGACTGACTTATTCATAGAAGGTACAAATTGGATTTTAACAATATTTTTCAATCATTATTGTTTCTCCATTACATTTGACAACAATTCCAAGATTACATCACAAGTTTGTTGCAATAGATAGAGAAATGCATTTAGACAGGCTGAGATGATTGCCTATATTAAGCTATCATTCACCTTCTTAAATATTCCTTTTTTCCTATTTTTTCAGTTCAGTTTCTATTTTTCAATTCCAGTTTAAAGATTACTGTTTATAAAATAAGAATTAGTCATTTTGCTGGTGATATTGGAGGAAATATTTTACTCTGTAGAGACAAAACACTAATTTAGCTTAAAACAGCTTTTCCATCTTACTAGGAAAGAGTAAAAGTAGAAAGTGTGGGAACAGGGACTTTGGTGGCCCTGAAAGAAGAGTAAAAATGAAAACTCACATCTCAGAGCAACAGAACAAAAGGAAGAAGAACAATTCACAGGCAAAAAGTACATGAAAATTACAAAGTAAAAAATTTCAAAAATTTTATGCAGAAACAAGAATTAGTGTTTTTTAAAAAATATATATTTTATTGATTTTTTTACAGAGAGGAAGGGAGAGGGATAGTTAGAAACATCAATGAGAGAGAAACATCGATCAGCTGCTTCTTGAACACCTCCTACTGGGGATGTGCCCACAACCAAGGTACATGCCCTTGACCGGAGTCGAACCTGGGACCTTTCAGTCTGCAGGCCCACGCTCTATCCACTGAGCCAAACCGGTTAGGGCAAGAATTAGTTTTAATATCTTCTGGCCTTTTTGCTTAATGCAGATTAATACTTTTATGTACTTATAGTTTGTTATCTTTATTCTTTATATTTTAATATTGGAATGTAGGGCCTGGAGTTGTAGGGATATTGATTCATTCATATTCTAATATATTTACAAAGGTCAGCAAGAATAAGTGGTATACATTTGAAATTTTATTTTATTATGTGTCCTTAATTTAAAGTAATGTTTTAATTAATATGTATTCATTGATTATTAAAACATCTTTTTGATATTTTTTTTTATTCAGATGTATTTTTAAAAATTTAATTTTCTTAATATATCTTTTTTTTCTTTCTGTGCTTCAAATAGGATATAGATACTGTTTCTTAGGTAATATGGAGAGCTAATACATATTTTGAACTTTTTTTATTTTTTACAAAATTTAAAGCTAAAAAAGTGATGTAATATTTATTTTCCTGAATTCCTTAGTTAACATTTTTCCATATTTGCTTTTTCTGTCTCTCTTCATTCCTTTGATATGTAATTTCAGCCTGTATTTCCAATGAACGTGAATATCCTGTAACAAACTAGAATACAATGATCTCAAGGAATTTAAAACTGATAAAGTACCATTATCTTTCTTCTATTTATATTCAGACTAGAGGCCCGGCACACGAAATTCTGTGTGAGTACAGTTCCTAGGCCTGACCTGAGATCAGGGCCATCTTCCCCAGCTGCCCTCAGCTGCCCCACCCCCTGTCACCACCCACCCCCGGTTCCCCATTTGCCATCAGGTGATTGGTGCCTGACACCGGGGGAAGGGACCAAGAGGTGGTCAGTGTGCCTCATAGTGACTGGTCTAGCAGTCATTCTGGTCATTCTGCCGTCAGGGTCAATTTGCATATTACCCTTTTATTATACTAGAGGCCCGATACATGAAAATTCGTGCAAGGGTAGGCCTTCCTTTCCCTGGCTTTTGGCACCAGCTTCCCTCCGGCACCTGGGACCTGGGCAGCTTCCCTCCTCCGGCCACCGGCAGGCACCCGGGACCCAGGCTTCGCTCTAGCCCCAGCTTTGTCCGGAATGACTTCTGGAAGGATGTCCGGTCTAATTAGCATATTACCCTTTTATTATTATAGATAGGATAGAGGCCTGGTGCATGGGTGGGGGATGGTGGGCCTGCCCTGAAGGGGGTCCCTGATCGGAGTGGGGGGTCCGTCCCCACAGGGGGCAGGGCCAGCCTGGGCAAGGGGTTGCCGGCGGTTTGCAGGCTGGCCATGCCCAAAATCGGAATGGGGGTCCCTGCTGGGGGGCTGAGCCGGCCTGGGCTTGGGGCTGCCTGTGGTTTGCAGGCCAGCCACACCCCCAATTGGGGTGAGGGTTCCCACTGGGGGGTGTCCACACCCTTGGCTTTGTCAGGAAGGACATCTGGAATGACATCCGGAAGATGTCTGGTCTATCCGGTTTAATTAACATATTACCCTTTTATTAGTATATATTTTCTCCAGTTATTTCTATAATCCTCTTTTTCATCCAATCCATAAATCAATCAAGTATCATCAGTGCTTTAAATTGTCAAACTATATTAACTATATTTATTATTACTTTATATAAAAATGCTTTTACTTTGGTTTTGAAACATTACACATAAAGTTTATTTTTACTTTCAGAAATATGGCTTAGTTTACCCTCTTGCACTGCTGGTGGGAATGCAGATTGGTACAGCCACTTTGGAAAACAGTATGGCATTTCCTAAAAAAATTAAAAATGGAACTTCCATTTGACCCAGTAAGCCCACATTTAGGAATATATCCCAAGAAACCAGAAACAGTAATCACAAAGGATATATGCACCCCTATGTTCATAGCAGCACAATTTACAATAGCTATGATCTGGAAACAGCCTAAGTGCCCATCAGCATATGAGTGGATTAGAAAACTGTGGCACATCTACACAATGGAATACTACGCTACAGTAAAAAAAAGGAATTCTTACCATTTGCAACAGCATGGATGGAACTGGTGAGCATTATGCTAAGGGAAATAAGCCAGTCAGAGAAAGATCAATATCACATGATCTCACTCATTTGTGGAATATAATAAACAACATAAACTGATGAACAAAAACAGAACCAGAGTCACAGAAGCATTGAACAGACTGTCCAATCTATGAGGGAAGGCAGGGGGTGAGGTGGTAAGAGATCAACCAAAGGACTTGTATGCATGCATATGAGCATAACCAATGGACACAGATGGGAGGAGGGGTGAGGACATGTGCCGGAAACCAATCAGTTTCACTAAAAGAGAGATGTTGACAGGAAGCCAGGAAGGCTGGTCAACAACTTTAATTGCTCTAACCACTCACCCTTTATTTGAGACATTGTTAGCTGAAGCAGCCTCCACCTTTGTTTGTCCCATGTAAGTTTCTGTTATTTCCTGCCTAAGGGCTACATGTAAGTTTCTGTTTATCTTGCCTAAGATGTTTTCCCCAAAGCCTCAATAAAAGGGATGGTAGGCCAGAGCAGGGAGTAGTTCTCCCACTAGCGTTGGACTACTGGTGGACTGCCTGGCCCCCCATATCGCCAAATTGAATTTCTTCAAGTCTCCTTTCATTTGTGTGTGGCCCTTCTCCAGACTTCGAACCCTGAACCGGAACCCTGGACCACACGGGACGTGGAAAGGGATTCCTATAGACATGTGCTGAGGGTTGGGGGCAGCTGGGGAGAGGTCAATGGGGGAAAAAGGACACTTAGATAATACATTAAATAATAAAGAACTGAAATTTAAAAAAAAATAAGTAGTTTTGGAATATATTCTTAAAGTTATGAATATTATGTTATGAGATTATGCATACTATTAAAATCCTGTGAACAAAAAAATAAAACTTTTGAACTATAGGTTCTCTGGTACATGTATTATCAAATGAGTGAGTGCCCTGAGGGCAAAATATACATCTGCCTTTATTGATGCTACATAAGTAGAAATATTTTAAATCTAGGCTTTAAAAAGTCATCACTAATGGTACAACACATTGATATTAAAATGTGATTTTAAAATAGGATTCTCAATGCTAAACATTTACATAGTTCTGAAGGACAGATTAGAAAATTTTCCAATCTTTCATTTTATCCTTGAATTACCTTTTTCATGAATCTAAATTTACCCAAAGGGCCTTAAGTGAAATGAAAAAATAAATCCAGAAAAATATGCAATATAAAAATATATCATTTTAAATTTTTCAATACTTTGGAGCTTTCTAAAAGAAATCAAAGTAAAGGAAAGCTATAATAGGGACTGGCCAAAGAATTTATGCTATTTTAACTCAGCACCATCCTTTTAAAACCTACAAGAGTAAACATTGTTGCATTGAAGAGGTGTCTGTAAGAAGTTAGAATAGATATTTCAATATGTTCCCATTTCATATTCACTGTGAACAGTGGGAAGTTATTGAACAGGCTTTGCCCTTTACCAGTAAATTCGGCAGCTAATCTTATCAAGAACCAGTGGAAACAGAAATTATGTAGAAATCACAAGTCAACACTTTAGCAGAAGGTTGAGAAGTTTTATTTTTTTAATATGCCTTTTCTGTGTTTATTAAAATTATCTTATTGAATTAATTACATGTTGAACATTTTAAATTATAGTCAGATGGGTATAGTTCTCCAATAAGAACACATTCAAAAATTCAGTTTTGTGGCCTGGGTGGCATGGCTCAGTGGTTGATCGTCGATCTATGAACCAGGAGGTCATGGTTTGATTCCTAGTCAGGGCACAGGTTGCATGTGCAGGAGGCAGCCAATGAATGATTCTCTCTCATTCTCTCTTTCCTCTTTCTCTCTCTCTCTCCTTTCTGAAATCAACAAAATATATTTTTAAAAATTTAGTTTTGTCAAAGGCCACTTTATCTTGAATATGCTTATAATGTCACTTTGAAGATTCTTCAGATATAGCTCATTTTGTTAAAATTATGTCCCTTTTTATCTTAAATGATTTTGAAAGAGGAGGAATGGTAACTGACTCTATAAATTCTCAATAAGTTTCAGAGTCCCCAAAAATGTTATATCTGAAGGACGTGACATTGTGATTATATTCTATTTAACTCTGCCACTGGTCATCCTTGTGACTCAGACCCATTAATCAGCTACTCTTTTCAAGCCTGATTGTGTGTTAGGGATAGGTTAGGATGTCTTGGTAAAATCTGAAGTTATATCATGTCACTCCTTTGCTCATGACCCTTCAAAGTTTCACCAATTTCACTCAGGATAAAATTTTTAAAAAGTATTTAAAACATCTCTCAGGGTCCTTAGTGAACTCTTCCTAGTTATTTGTCAAAACTCATGGTTATCTACTACCCCTCTCTACCCACTGCCACTCCTTTTTTGTGTGCCTGTTGCCTTATTTTTATCTACTTCTTTTTAAAATTTTTTTTGTGAAAATATTACATAGGTCCTCGTTTTTACCCCATAAACTTCTTTCAGCCCACTCCCATCCTTCCCCAACCCCAGGCCCTCACCACCCCATTGCTGTGTCCACGGGTTATGCATATATACATACAAGTTCATTGGTTGATCTTTTCCCACCCACCCTCCCATGCCATCCCTCTGAGGTTCAACAGTCTGTTCATGTTCCCATGATTCTGGGTCTATTTTTGATCATCAGTTTATTTGGTTCATTAGATTCCACATATGAGTGAGATCATATGATACTTATTTTTCTCTGACTGGCTTATTTCACTCAGCATAATACTCTCCAGGTCCATTCATGCTGTTGCAAAGTGTAAGAGTTTTTTCTTTGTTATTGCCGCATAGTATTCCATTGTGTAAATGAATCATTGTTTGTTTGTTTTTTACACTCCTGTTTAAAGAGAGTGTGTGTATGTGTGTGTGTGTTAGTATGTGTATATTTGCCTTCTACAAATATTCCTTCCATTCTGTATTCTCACTGAAGAACTTATACTTCTTGCCAACTGATATATATTCCCCCCCACATGCATTGTGTTTATAACATAGGACCAAGTAAAGTAAAACAAAGGTGATGATTTAAGTAGTTAATTAACTTCTTGATTATTTCTGCTATCTGATTTTTAATGTATTATATAGATAGTCAAGAAAGTTTGAAAATCATCAACTTGATCATGAAAGAAAGAAATATCAATTGATTAAAAGGTACATTGCCAAATTTTGTATGATATAGATGGGTTACATAATTATCAATTAATTCAATTGAAATGTGCTTTAAATTGTAGTAGAGTTTATGTAGTGTTCTTACAAAATGCACTTATATTAACATGGAGCAAACTTTTCTCAGTAAATTGAATGTAATGTCTTTAAATACACTCAGCACTTGGATAAACTATTCTCTTTAACTTAAACTCGCATTTCAAATCAGAAGGTTCTAATAATTCCCTTGGCAAACTAATTTAGGGAATAAATGAGCTTCAGATAAATTATTTAAATGGCAGTTATAAAAATGAAGCTGGGCTAACAGGAAATGAATTTTGTTGGTATTGCAGATTGGTGCTTGGGGATGGTTTAAAAAAATGAAAAGGATGAATATAATAGTAGACAGTATTATTAAAATAATTAAAATTAAAATTGGAGGCATGGTTTAACCTAATTTGGACATGTATGGTATTCATTTTTAAAATTTGTTATATGGTGTGCTAGGAACAAAAATATATCCAAAATTATTAAAGTTTTGAGAGGTGAAAGTCTACTTTCTAATATGATTTTTTTAGAAATTAAGTTTGATGAATTAATAAAACCATGAGTATGACTGACTGTATGGAAGTGGTAAATTATTAAAAGTTAGGCTTTACATAGTGGCAAAATCCAGAAACTGAAAGTATTGAACAGCCGTTAACTATACTAGATGACAAATAAAAGGAAGTATAACTTTATTCATTTCTTTATTTCTATAATATTTGTAAGTGGAATGCCATGAATATTAATTAAAAGCAGAATTTGGGGGATTGTGTGTGTGTGTGTGTGTGTGTGTGTGTGTGTGTGTAAGTTTGAGTTGGAAGGAGTCAACAGTGAGGTAGGACTAAGATTTTATAAAAGATCGTTGCTTTGTATTGCAAATACACCTAATGACAAAATCCTCCTATATAATAAAAGGCTGATATATGCAAACAGAACAACCGGAATGACCGAACAACCGGTCGCTATGACATGTGCTGACCAACAGGGGGCATGTGCAGAACATGGTGGGCATCGGCCAGGGCAGGTTGGTGGAGCAGGTGAGCGGGGGCGCCAGACCAAGGCGGGGCACTGGTCACTGTCATGGAGGCAAGCCTCTGGTGGTTACTGAAAATTCTTTGCTCCTGTGCACTGCGGTCCCACCTGGCAGTCGCATCTGCTGCTGGCGCCGGCCCCGCTCACATCCACTTCCATCGCCAGAGCTGCCACTCACACCCACTGCCAGTGCCGGCCCCACTCGCACCTGCAGCTGGCGCCAGAGCTGCTGCTCACACCTGCTGCCAGTGTCCATCACCGGTCCCAATTGCTCAGCACCGTCTGCAGGTGCGAGCAGCGGCTGCCAGTCCTGATCGCCCCTGAGGGCTTCTTCACCTCCCCCTGCTCCTGAGGGGTGATTGGGGCAGCTGCTGCTGCTTGCACCCACTGCCGGTGCCAGCCTCAATTGTTCCTCACCATCAGCAGGTGTGAGTGGGGGGTGGCACAGTCAACGTGAGGGAGTGGCAGCAGGAACGGGGCTGCCCGCAGATACGGGCCATGGCAGGAGGGGCCAGGCGGGGGCATGGAAGATGGGCCGAGACCCGCCCCTGTGCCTACTGCAGCCTTGTGGCCCACAGTTTTTTTCAAGGTGCACAAATTCATGCACTGGTCCCCTAGTATATAATAACAGCCTATGTGGTGTCGCACGATGTTGTCACAAGATGGCCGCCACAAGATGGCTGCAGGCACAGCAGAGGTGGGGCCCAATGGCAGCTCCACATAGTGAGGCCTGGGGGTACCATGGCTCCACGCAGCATGGAGGAGGCGGGTCCCGACAAAGGAGGCAGGTTGTGGCAGGGGTGAGCAGTTGTGGATGATCAGGCTGGCAGGGGAGGACAGTTGGGCATCAATCAGGCTGGCAGGGGAGTGGTTAGGGGGTGATCAGGCTGGCAGGCAGAAGCAGTTATGGACAATCAGGCAGGCAGACAGGCAAGCAGTTAAGGGCCAGCAGTTGGACATCCCCCCAGTGCTCCTAGATTGGAGAGGGTGCAGGCTGGGTTGAGGGACACCCTCCCCCCATGTATGAATTTTGTGCACCAGGCCCCTTTAGCATACAAACAAAGTGGAGACTAGGAGAATATATATAAAATCAAGAAGCATTAAAATTTGCTAAATGACTAAAGAAGAAAAGATGTCCTAGAATATTTTCAAACTTTGTATTTCTGTTGTGTGTGCTTCCACTTTGTATTATATGAAAATTCTCATTGTTTTACTCTATTTTGTGAACATGAAGTCAATACATATTCTAAGTTATTGAGTTTTAAATAAAGCGTCAATGTTTTTATAGTAGCAATATTATAATCATGGCTACACAGGTAGGGAAGAAAAATATTTTTATATACCCTTCTAGGTTCTTCCAACTGGTCTAATAATTAAATCAAAATAAAACAGATTAACAAGATAAAATAACTAAGTTTAATTACATATGTATATGCATGATTACCCTAGATCAGTGGTCGGCAAACTCATTAGTCAACAGAGCCAAATATCAACAATACAATGATTGAAATTTCTTTTGAGAGCCAAATTTTTTAAACTTAAACTTCTTCTAATGCCACTTCTTCAAAATAAACTCACCCAGGCCGTGGTATTTTGTGGAAGAGCCACACTCAAGGGGCCAAAGAGCCACATGTGGCTCGCAAGCCACAGTTTGCCGACCACGGCCCTAGATACATTAATTATTAAGAAACAGAAAGTTTAAAAAAAGAAAGAGTTGTATATGGCATCCTGAGCCAAGGAATGAGGTAAGATGCCTTGGCGTTATAGAGGGGAGGAGGTCATTCTCAGGACAATAAGAAGGGCAGATGTTCAGCAATTAGAAGTCTGTCCTGCCCTAGATAAATTATAAAAAGTTACTTCTGCTGATAACTGCTATTATGGGGAAGTCCCCAAATTTAAAATCTTTAAGAGAGGTACAGGTTTCTCTTGAGCCCACAGGGTCTCTATTTCCTTCACTTCAAAATAATTGACTTGCTAAAGTAGCACACTTAGGGATGCATGTTCTGAACCCTTTCAACAAACACACACACACACACACACACACACACACACAGAGTTCCTAAGTTACAGAAGGTTTAGTTAAAGTAGATGGTAAATACAAAAACGTATCTACGTTTTTCCATATAGTGTCCACATATAATGTCTTGCCTCACAGAGTCTTCAAGTTGCCCTTCATACTTATGGTCAATCCACTCTTCTCCAACAAAAGTGCTCTGAGCACAACTGGGTAAGCAGGTTCCTCCATGATAAACCTTTGTTTGTTTCCTCATTTCCTTCCTAAAAACGGGGTACTTTGAAGATAGTAGGAGCTCCCCATCCCGTCATGAAAAATTACATCTTTTAATGACAAGGTTTCAGTATTTTTTTGTGTTTCAAAATAGGTCAACTATATCACAATACATAGGTCAATAATACACTAAGTTATGCCACTTGTAGACCAATTAGAAGCCAGTCCAAGTTGAAATGTACAATATCTAACCATTCCAAGTTCAGCTGAGGCCTTTTCAATTTGAGATTACTGTGGTAACTGCAGGTCTATCCTACAATCTGTTCCAACTCACCTCATTGAGTTGTTCAGACTGACTGCCTTCTACAGAGAATGGCACTGAGATCAAGCCTAATCTGGCAGTCAGACATCCCTCTCACAGTCCGGGACCCTTCGGGGATGTCCGACTGCCGGCTTGTGGCTGGATGGCCTTCTGCTGCTGCATGGCCTGCTGCTTGAGCTTCAACAGCTGCTGCACGTTCACAGGCTGGGCCACGAAGGTCTGTCCTGCAAACACCATAGAATGGGTGAGTCAAGCGTGAAGGCAGGCTCACTCTGAGTTCCCTGTGCTTCCCTGAGTCACTGAGTTGCTCAGACTGACTGCCTTCTACAGAGAACGGCACCGAGATTGGGCTGTTCTACAAAGCCGGCAGTCGGACATCTCTCTCATAGTCCGGGACTGCTCGGGGGATGTACACTATGCCAAGTGGCAGGCAGCCAGGGTGGAGCCTGAATCAGGGCTGGTCACCATGCCGATTACACTCATCCTGGCCTGCTGCGCCTGCTGCCGATGGCTGCTGCCACTCGGTAGTGTTGCCACCGCTCAGTATTGCTGCTGCAGAGTCGCATGAGGCTCCCGCTGTTGCAGCTGCACTCTCCAGTTGTGAGTCCGGGTTCTGGCTAAGTGGCGTTCCCACTGTGGAAGCACACTGACCACCAGGGGGAAGCTCCTGCATTGAGCGTCTGCCCTCTGGTGGTCAGTGCACTTCATAGCGACCGGTCGTTCCAGTCGTTCTGCCATAATGGTTGCTTAGACTTGTATACATATAGAGTCTCATTTTTAAAAGTCATATTACATATTTAAATGTTTCTGCCATAAAAATAGTACTTCATTGCCTGGGAATATATCAATTACTGAGTTTCAATTGATCATATGCTAATAAGTTTTAATGCTTGACCCTTAATATTTTCAGCTGAGTTCTCTTAGTAGTTCCTCTCTAATGCCTAATGAGTAGGACATGTGCTATTAGATAATAAGGAAATCAGGACATATCAGTAATAATGTTAATATCATACTCAGAATTATTCTGCACCTTCTGCTATCAGGATCTGTTTTTATTCTAAGCATCCTAGGGCAGTGGTCAGCAAACCGTGGCTCGCGAGCCACATGCGGCTCTTTGGCCCCTTGAGTGTGGCTCTTCCACAAAATACCACATACCCTAATTAAGTTAATAACAATGTACCTATCTATATAGTTTAAGTTTAAAAAATTTGGTTCTCAAAAGAAATTTCAATCGTTGTACTGTTGATATTTGGCTCTGTTGACTAATGAGTTTGTCGTCCACTGTCCTAGGGTAATTCTCTTTTTCTCATTTCTCTGCTAGATAACCAATATGCAACAGTCAAAGGGAACAATAATAATGAATCCGGGGTATGACTCCTGCCTTAGCCTATAATCAAATGAGTCTCTTTCAAAGAATCATTCACAAAATCTGGATTTGAGTCTCATCTATATGTAAGACACTGTCATGGTCAAGTTGACTATTATATCGGAAATAGGCTAATAGTGCTAAATGATTAATATTTGGATCCACTTTTATGTTTTTTAAGGACAAGTCCTTTAACCCAGTTCGCCAGAAGCATTGGTCTTTCTGGATAGTGTGGCAGACTAGGATTTATTACAGAGAAATAAAAAAAAACAACAACAGCATTTAGTTTTGACATACATAATTGATGAACAAGACTATAGATGAGAGAATTATGCAGTGTCAAAAAATAAACATATTCAGATTATCTTAACTCTCTTATCTCTTCCAAACTGGGGGACTTTTGCCCACATAGACAATCCCTTTTATACTGAGGCATTGAAGCCGGGTACTGTAAACATGGAATAGAAAGTTCTGCAATAAGATTAAAAAAGAATCACATATATTTCCTTTCTCTTGAGAAATAGTAGAAAGAGAGAGATATAGGAGAGACGAGTGAAACAATCTTAAATAATTATCTGTTTTCTCATTCAAGCCTTTTTATTTTTGTAAGCAGAAAATATATTACAGTAGAGGCCTGATTCACGAAGATTCGTGCAAGAATGGGACTTCCTTCCCCTGGCTGCCAGCACCGCCTTTGCTCCGGCCAGAGCTGTCTTTCCTCCTTCCCACGCTGCCCAGAGGCCAGGAGTAGCTGGGGCGGTGTAGAACGCCTGTGTCATCACCATGGCGATGATGCAAGCATTCAGCCCCCAGCCACTCTGCGCCTATGTATGCAAATTAACCCGCCATATTTGTTGGGTTAATTTGCATACTCACTCCTGATTGGCTGGTGGGCATCGTGAAGGTACAGTAAATTTGCAACTTTCTCTTTTATTAGTGTAGATGTTAGAGGTAAGAGGATGGGCAGAAGGGTCATAATGTCTCCTCCCTTTTTCAGGCAGTAGAACAATGAACTCTTGAGTCATTTCTGAATGAAGCTGAAATGTAGCAAAAATGACTTGGTAAACTTTTGTAGAGGTGAGGTTAATTTCCCCCAATTTACTCTCCGTTTTCATGAGTCATGGGTGCTGAATTGCCAGGAAGTTATTTGTATGGGGTTCATTTTGTCAGACAATATAAGCTTGTAAAGTTGGGAAAAGACTGCCCAACAAAAATGGATGAGGTACTGAGAAGATACTCCCAAGAATGAGTCAATGGAAACTAAAATGGAGCAAAAGTAGCCAGAGAGAACCATTGGGCATGCTGAGCCAGGAGTCATTCCACTGCAGAGCCCAGCAATAACCAAGGCAGCTAAGGCAGGTGCGTGAGGGAGTCCAGATCAGTAAGTCATATATGATTCTATGAATCTCCTCTGCTGCTTTCATCCAGTTAAGAAGAAAAAAAGAGGAAAGAGGAAACAAACTGCCTTTTAAACATCCACACATGATTCAGCAAGAAATGGAACACTGTTTTTCTGAACTGAGATTGCAACCTTTCCCACTCCACATCAGAATTTATAAGAACCAATGTGCCTCTGGTCAGACTAGTTTATCTGTTAATGTATGTGCAATTTTAATCTTTTATAAATGATTTTATTTAAATGTTTTGTAGATTAAATGAAGTGTGGCAATAACTCTTATCCTTAAAATTAAAATTATTTAGAAAAAAAGCAGCCCTAACCAGTTTGTCTCAGTGGACTGAAAGGTCCCAGGTTCGATTCCGGTCAAGTGCATGTACCTGGGTTGTGGGCACATCCCCAGTGGCAGGTGTGCAGGAGGCAGCTGATCGATGTTTCTCTCTCATCGATGTTTCTAACTCTCTATCCCTCTCCCTTCCTCTCTGTAAAAAAATCTATAAAAATATGTTAAAAAAAAGAAAAAAGCAAAGGCAAAAAATAATAATATTAATACCAGCAGAGTTGAATATCAATAAACATAATAATCAAGGAAATTAAAAAAAAACAGTAAAGTATAATTATTATCCTTTAACATTAAATAAAAATAGATATTAATATTTTGATGTGGAAATAGTTTATTTAAATTTTAAGTATTGTATAATGCATTTTAGAGAATAGCCTTGGTATATATGATAATTTATTCAACTAAACACTGTATGCTAAAAATTCTGTTGTGTAGTAAAGATACAGAAGTAAATAAAACAAAAGGAAAGAACTGTCCTCAGGAAACTTATAGTCTAAGTTTAAAAGAAAATAAACATAATAAATAAGCCAAATACTTACAGGTAGGTTTAATGTTTGGGAAATATTCATCATAGAAAAATGTCATAACCAAAATACTTTGTTGTAAATGATTCTGGAAATGTGGAAGACTAATCATGAATACTGATGGGTAAAAGAGGGGTTTTGAAGGGGAAAGTGGTGGGAAACTCAACTGTAAATATTGGTAATGGCCAGACTTTGCAGTGTGTTGATTATCGGGCTTTACAGTTGAGTTTCTGTAATAGGTGGTGTGGAACCCCTGAAAAATGCAAACAAGGGAGCAACATTTAAAGCTTTTCTTTAGGAAGAAAAATGTAGCAAGGCCAACAGAGAGGGAGAAGATGCCTATGTAAACTACTGGAGGCCTGTGAGCCTGATAAAGTTGCATAGCAATGCAAGGCTCAGGAACAGATTGACTGCATGGCATTCCAGGGAGGCCCCTAAAAACAATCCCTGTAAAAGAGGGATTGCTTTAATTAGCCCTAAGTCTTGAAGCAGTGCCTGCAGTTTGGGCAGGAGGGTGAAAATAAGGAATATAAGGAACCTATGTGGTCCCCTATTTATTCCTTCATTTCATACTCATTCATTTATGATTTTACTTACAATTTTTTGGAGTAGCTGTAATGTACCAATGATCTATTACAGGGTAAGAATAATGATTGGTAAGACAGGATGTTTCTTACTAGAAGCACAACGTCCCTTTAGTGGAGAGAAAATTAAAGGGGTAGAGGTATGTGTAGAAACAACAGAGGCAGAGAGAAGACCTGTGTCAATCTGCCTCTAGGATGAAAGATTAGTTAGAACCTTATGTCCTAGGAATTAATGGTTACATTTAGTTTTTAAAAATAGTAAAAAATCTTGGTCAGTGTACATAAGTGGCTGAGCATCAACCCATGAATCAGGATGTCATGGTTCAATTCCTGATTTGGGCACATGCCTGGATTGCTGGCTTGATCTGCAGGGTAGGGGGTGGGTGTGCAGGAGACAGCCAATCAATGATTTTCTCTCATCATTGATGTCTCTCTCTTCCTCTCCCTTCCGCTCTCTGAAAAAAAAAAAAAAAAAAAAAAAGTAAAAGAGTGTCAAAGGGGGAGATAAAAAGACTCCCTGGGGGAAAGTTATTAGGTAGGTAAAGAACCAAGGGGTTAGGAGAAGGTGTCATAGATGAAGGGAAGGGAGCATGCTATGATAACTGATTTGATTAAGACAGTTGTTGAGGGAATAGAAAACCAAGCTTTTCCAAGGAAGTATTGATAATGCATAATGACTAAGTTCTTCCTAGCAAAGCCAAACATGGTGAAGGAGAATTTTTGATACATCTGTTTGAATGAAGACCTTCAGCCTACACTTGAAATACAAAGACTGGATCATGGAAGGTGATCAGGCATGACAATTTAAATGTAGGAATCAATCAGGGAAGGAAGAATAATCTTCTTTATGTTTAGAATCAACTCCTTTAAAATTATGTCATTCCCCCATGGTCAAAAGAACTGAAATAAAATTATGTGAAACTCTTAACTGGACTTGGCAATAAGATAAATAAGCTGTATTTTGTTTTTCATTATTATATTTTCATTTACAGTTTTTAACTGAAAAAATATGAGGAATATTTAATTTTATTTCTAAAACTACTACCAAGTCAGGCAAATTATATTACTATCTTTTAGATTATAAATATATTCCCTTTAAAATCAATATTTCAGAATACCCCATCATCTGAAATAGCCAAGTTGAGATATTTCCTAAATATTTTTAAACATATATCTTGAAATTCATTTTTTTCTCTTGACAGTAATTTTTTTCACAGTAAATGGAATTATGACTACATAACATAAGGGATAAAATAAGGGATAAAAAGAGATCCCTTATACATGTTCATACTGGAAGAAAACTTAGACAATTTATAGTTTAAATTCTCTTGTTAAAATTGTAAGATTGTCCAGAGAGCATTCTATGGGTTAGAGCTGTTCAGAGGTGGAATTGGGCTTCTTCAGAAGGTAGGAAGTTACTCTGCAGAGAGGAACAGAATGGATTTAAAACATATAGTGACATTTAAGAGTGCAGAGCTCTAAGTAGAATTATGTGCCCAACATTACCCAAGTGACATGAACCTAGGTATTTTATCTTCCTTAACTCTCTCTGTCTCTTAAACCTTTAATATTCATCAAGGTCATGGCACATTTTTTTATTATGCAATGCTTAGCAACCAAAATGTGAACAATAGCCCCAAATAAAATATATATATTTTTCTTATTCATGGGTTATATGAAGTTTGTGTTAAAAAGCACAATCATTGACTTAGCATTCCATTTGTCTTTATGCTATAGAATATTTTGGTTCTAGGCATCAGAATTCCTTTAATAAAAATAATCAAACCAAATCTAGATTACAGTCTTACACTACAATGCTGGGTGACTGTAGTTATTCTTTTAGAACTTGACACTTTGGATGAGAAAGTTTTTGAAACTGACCTGTTTTGAGATGTTATTGGGGTGACTTAAACCTCCTGAGTTAAAGTTAGGGGTATAGATCTAGCTGAGAACTACTAAAATTATCACAGCCAGCTGTTGATTTTTATTGGTCAACTGCTAGCTGGGAACAGAATAAATTGTGGAGCAGATGCTTAGAAATTGTTTACTTACTCTAGTCTAATGATCTATGCAGGATTGAAGCATGCTAAGTCAGTTGATAACTGTGGACATGGTCTATAACATCAAATATGTATAATTCCAGTATCATTTCAGTATAATTCCAAAATTATTCATAACTTTTTCCTATTCATGAAGTCAATGTACATTTCTATACCTCTTCCAGGACTTAGGAAACAAGCAGTGAAGCATGCCATGCTAATAGGGGAAACACCCAAAGAACACTGAAACAAAAAATTAATGATAAGTTACCTGAAGTGTGTAAAATACGTTCATGTAATAGAGGATGTCTGAAGTGAGCTAGGTCATAAGGGAAGGATTTGTTGATACTTGAGTTGAGAGCAAAATAACAAAAGGAAAACATCTGTTTAAAGACCTGGGGGAGACTGTGGGAGCTTTCCAAGAAATAAACATGTAAAGTGCAAAGGCTACAACACAAAAGTGTGCTTGATCATTTTCAGATAGAAAGCCTAGAGAGTTGAGGAGCTGTTAATGGAAGACCTTCTAAGATGCAATAGATGGTTTCTTTTTTATTCATTGTATAACAGAACCACTGGATTATTTTTTAATGAGTAGCAAATTATATGATTTACATAGCTTAGTCGAAGTCAAATTGTGTGAGGGCAAGAGTAGCCTTAGGGAGTTCAATGAAGAGGCTTTTTTAGTAAGTAGTTCAGATGAGAGCTGATGGTGGTTTAGATGGGATTATAACATTTAAAAGAGTGAGGGATCTGATTCAGGATATATTTTAGACACAGAACCAACAACATTTACTGTTGGATAAAGAATGTAAAGGAACAAAATAGGGCAAAGTGATTGCTAGATTCTTGGCCTGAATAATTAGGTGGTACCAATCTGAAGGTAAAGTATGGGTGAGGTATAGGTGAAGAATTAAAAACTAAGTGGAATATGTTAGACAGAGAAAGATAAACACCATGGTTTCACTTATATGTGGAGAACAATATAAACAAACCAACAAAACAGAAACAGAATTGTAGATACAGATAACAGACTGATGGTTGCCAGAGGGCCAAGGGAGGTGGGTGAAAAAGGTTAAAAATTTGAGAAGTACAAATTGGTAGTTACAAAATAGGCACCGGGAGCTAAAGGATCACATATGAAATGTAGTCAATATTATTACAATAACTATGGTGTCAGGTGTCATATTATTACAATAACTAGACTTATCAGGTGGATAACTTCAAAAAATTATATAAATGTCTAACCACTATGTATATACCTGAAATTGATATAAAATAATATTGAATGTCAACTGTAATTGAAAGAGAAAAAATAACCAAAACCTGAATTGTTGAGATGACCCATAGACATCCCTGTCATATAAATTGATGATTGGTTAAACCACTCTAGAATTCATGAGAAAGGCCAAACTTGATCACCTATAAGTCATCAAGGAACAAAGGATACTCCAGTATTTACATGTTTGCAAGTGGAGTAACAGATCGTAAAGAAACGAAGTTGATAATTTGAGCAAGAGGACAAAAGCTGCCCATTGGTTTGGCAAGATGTTAAGTCATTGGTGACTCATTGACCTTAATAACTCTACTTTGCTATTTTGGACTGAGAAACTAAGCTTTAAACCCTTTATTATTATCAGTAATGATGTAGTGGTAATGTAATCAGTATAATTATTTATTTAAAAAAAACCTTTTCTGAAGTTGTACAAACATTCTGAGAAAAGGATGGTCAACATCCATGATCACAGACACCAATTAATTCCAACTCTGATAGATTTTATATTGTGCATGGCCAGAAATCCCACAAGTACGACTAACTGAGGATCCTCTTTATGAATATTAGATATCATATTCAATTTGATACATGTGACTAAGCTTCTGAAAGTTGAAATGTAAAATAGCAACTGGCTCTTCTAAATTCAGCTCACAGTCTAAGGAAGGGAGATACTCTGGTTGTTAGGCATTTGACTTTTTTCTATATTTGTGTTCTGTTATTTATTATATCTGATATTAATTGTAAAGTGCAAAAGAATAAGCTTAATTTTTAATAGTGCATGATAAACATAGGAGAGTATATTTAAATGAGCACAATCTGAATATCAATCAATACACTATTTGATTCAGAATAAGTCCTAATAAACAAGAATACTTATAACTTGAGAAGACATGGTTCCTACCTAACCCTACATTAAATTATAACTAAAAGGAATAACCTCTCACAATACATGCTGATAAAATATTATTATAGTTAATTACCACTTGTAAGGGACCCAAAGGACCTCTATACAAATACAATATAAATAGATGTGTTGGTATTTTGTGTAAAATGTTTAGTTTATTTTCTTTTCAGTTGCCAAATTTTGCTTTTTTACCACAAGCTTTCTGTTTCCTTAAAGATTCCATGGTGCATTTATCACATAGTTCCTGCTGCTAAAAACAAAATTCAAGGAACAGATAGAGTTTGTAACACACTTGTGCTTTGTTCATGGGTGAGGGTTCAGGCTGACAAAGAAAACAGAAGATGGGTCACCTAGAATTCCTGCTGTGATTTTGACTTTTGGTATGATCCTTAGTATGTCAAAAGAACCTCACTTTCTGAAGTAGTGAAGTCAAGAGGGAAAGGTATTGGTTTTCTATCTTTCAGAGGAAAAGTGGAAATGACAATGAAGGTTTTTGAACAGAAATTGGAAGAGGCTGTTTCTTTACAAATAAAGAAAGCAAATGCTGTGAGTTTGGAGTATGGATCTAGCCTGTGGAAGTAAAAGATTTATTTTCTTCTAGAGCATGTATAGCTCTATCCTATTGCAAGTAATGCAAAAGGCTTGTTTCCCTTTAGTTTAGTTTGAATGTTAGAAATCAAAGACATTTTAGTTTGAATGTTAAAAATAGAAGAAATTTGAGAGTCAGTGGTTTTCTAACTCTTTTGTTGCACAATACCCTTTCTAAAATAAAATGTCTACCTTAAAATATATTTTAATTCAGGTAAAATAAGAGTTGTTTTATTTGTTTTGGGAACCTGGTTAAGGATCCTATTGACTTGGCCTCCATTTTCAATTTTGTCAGTAGCCCCAGATACATTTTGGATAAGAATGAGTGTACTCAATTAGAAATTTGATAAAATACCACAAATTATGAAGTTTATAAATATGTAAGCTAGTTGCCATTATTGTACCCAGATGCTTCTATCTTGAATTTATCTTAAGCAGAATTGGTCCTAAACTAATTCACAAAGAAGGTAACATTTGCTTGTTGGTCACTTATTGCCTGCTTTGTATTTCTTTTCTTTTTAAAAATCTAAAACACATCATGTTATTTTGTTTTTTAACCTCTCTCCTCATCATTACTCTGTTTTCTTACTTCCATCGGCAATCTCCCATGATCTGGAAATATAATTCCTTGTGTTCCATTAGGTTTACCTGATTTTTGACCCATTTCCTCAAGCCCATCAAGTGGTGAATTCATTTATTTCTCCAGCAATGATCTACTGGCTATCTACAAAGAATAGGGCACTACTGTAATACAAACCTAAGTAAAATATAGTTTCTTCTCTCAAGGAAAGTATAGTTTAAGGAAACAAGCAAGAAGTCAGCAAGAAACTTTAATAAAACTTATGTTTGAGGTAATTTGTTACCTAAACTCAGATATAGATCACAAAGCAATTTGTAGGGATTCATTGTTTATTGATGACCATAATATAACTCATTAGGGTAGGAATGTGGCTGTTTTTTGAAATACCAAGGTTTTTACAGGTAAAGTGTTAATAATAATTAATCATATATGTAGTTTTGGTGCACAGATCTATTAGGTCAAAAACTGTGATATAAGGTGAATAAATGCAATTACAATAACTCGTTTCTCTCATTTTCCTTTTACTCAGTTAAAAAGAATCTAATGCCATCACTCTCCACAGAAGCAGAGAACGGGGAACCCCTTGAATTGTGATTTAGGCCCAGCCATAGGAATGAAGTAGAAGTCATGGAAGGATAATATATAGAACTATTGTTTCTTTCTCAATATTTGTTCTCTATTGAGTGCATAGCACAAAGAAGAAGTAACTGGGCCATTTTGATCATTATGTCTATGAGAGAAGGGAAAAGAGAGACATAGAGAGTGAGATAGGGACAGAGATAGATTCAGGATATATATATATATATATATTGCATAATTATAAAGGCAGTGTTTATTAAAATACATTTCATTTTCAAAATTGAGTTATCAGCTGTTAAAGTGTGTATACATTTTTTGGGACACCCTGTATGTATGTATGTGTGTGTGTGTGTGTGTGTGTATGTATGAAAAAATATATATACATATACATTTATTTATATATATTTATATATATACTAGAGGCCCGGTGCACGAAATTCGTGCACGGAGGTCCCTCAGCCCAACCTGCACCCTCTACAATCCAGGAGCTCTCAGGGTTGTCCTACTGATGGCTTAGGCCCACTCCCCATGGTTCTCTGCTCTCTGCAGGGCCTGGAGGTTTCCCTGCAGCCATGGAGATGAAGTCCCCATGCCCTGCTGTCTACTCTCTGCCTGCTGCTGCCATGCGCCATGCAAAGGAAGCCCCAATGCCCTGCAGTGTGCTCTGTCTGCCAGGCCTGGGGGCTTCGCCAACACGGACACACTAAGGAAGCCCCAATGCCCTGTTGTCCGGGCTCTGTCTGCAGGGCCTGGGGGTGTTCCCACTGTCATCTTGCTAAGGAAGCCCCCAAGCCCTGCTTTCTGGGCTCTGTCTGCTGGACCTGGGGTGTTCCTGCCACCTCTGCTCTAAGAAAGCCACCATGCCCTGCTCTATGGGCTCTGTCTGCAGGCCTAGGGCTTCCCCTCTGCCGCAGTGCTAAGGAAGCCGCCATGCCCTCCTCTCGGGGCTCTGTCTGCAGGGCCTGGGGCCGCTATCAGGAAGCCGCCATGCCCTGCTCTCCCCGCTCTGTCTGCAGGGCCTGGGGCTTCCTGGCTGCCGTGATCGGGAAGCCGCCATGCCCTGCTCTCCCCGCTCTGTCTGCAGGGCCTGGGGCTTCCCGGCTGCCGCGATCCCGAAGCCGCCATGCCCTGCTTTCCCCGCTCTGTCTGCAGGGCCTGGGGCTTCCCAGCTGCCACGATCCCGAATCCCGAAGCCGCCATGCCCTGCTCTCCCCGCTCTGTCTGCAGGGCCTGGAGCTTCCCGGCTGCCGCGATCGGGAAGCCGCCATGCCCTGCTCTCCCCGCTCTGTCTGCAGGGCCTGGGGCTTCCCGGCTGCCGCGATCCGGAAGCCGCCATTTCCCCGCTCTGTCTGCAGGGCCTGGGGCTTCCCGGCTGCCGCGATCGGGAAGCCGCCATGCCCTCCTCTCGGGGCTCTGTCTGCAGGGCCTGGGGCTTCCCGGCTGCTGCGATCGGGAAGCCGCCATTTCCCAGTCTGTCTGCAGGGCCTGGGGCTTCCCGGCTGCCGCGATCCGGAAGCCGCCATTTCCCCGCTCTGTCTGCAGGGCCTGGGGCTTCCCGGCTGCCACGATCGAGAAGCCGCCATTTCCCCGCTCTGTCTGCAGGGCCTGGGGCTTCCCGGCTGCCGCGATCGGGAAGCCGCCATGCCCTGCTCTCCCCGCTCTGTCTGAAGGGCCTGGGGCTTCCCAGCTGCCACGATCCCGAAGCCGCCATGCCCTGCTCTCCCCGCTCTGTCTGCAGGGCCTGGGGCTTCCCGGCTGCCGCGATCGGGAAGCCGCCATGCCCTGCTCTCCCCGCTCTGTCTGCAGGCCTGGGGCTTCCCGGCTGCCGCGATCCGGAAGCCGCCATTTCCCCGCTCTGTCTGCAGGGCCTGGGGCTTCCCGGCTGCCGCGATCCCGAAGCCGCCATTTCCCCGCTCTGTCTGCAGGGCCTGGGGCTTCCCGGCTGCCGATCATCGGGAAGCCGCCATGCCCTGCTTTCCCCGCTCTGTCTGCAGGGCCTGGGGCTTCCCGGCTGCCGATCATCGGGAAGCCGCCATGCCCTGCTTTCCCCGCTCTGTCTGCAGGGCCTGGGGCTTCCCGGCTGCCGCGATCGGGAAGCCGCCATTTCCCCGCTCTGTCTGCAGGGCCTGGGGCTTCCCGGCTGCCGCGATCGGGAAGCCGCCATGCCCTGCTCTCCCCGCTCTGTCTGAAGGGCCTGGGGCTTCCCAGCTGCCACGATCCCGAAGCCGCCATGCCCTGCTCTCCCCGCTCTGTCTGCAGGGCCTGGGGCTTCCCGGCTGCCGCGATCGGGAAGCCGCCATGCCCTGCTCTCCCCGCTCTGTCTGCAGGGCCTGGGGCTTCCCGGCTGCCGCGATCCGGAAGCCGCCATTTCCCCGCTCTGTCTGCAGGGCCTGGGGCTTCCCGGCTGCCGCGATCCCGAAGCCGCCATTTCCCCGCTCTGTCTGCAGGGCCTGGGGCTTCCCGGCTGCCGATCATCGGGAAGCCGCCATGCCCTGCTTTCCCCGCTCTGTCTGCAGGGCCTGGGGCTTCCCGGCTGCCGATCATCGGGAAGCCGCCATGCCCTGCTTTCCCCGCTCTGTCTGCAGGGCCTGGGGCTTCCCGGCTGCCGCGATCAGGTAGCCGCCATGCCCTGCTCTCCCCGCTCTGTCTGCAGGGCCTGGGGCTTCCCGGCTGCTGCGATCCGGAAGCCGCCATGCCCTGCTTTCCCCGCTCTGAGGTGACTGGGCGCAGCCATCTTGTGGCTATGGGGGCCGCCATTTTTGTCGCGGAGTGATGGCTAATTTGCATATTACTCTATTATTAGATAGGATGTATATATATGTAAATGTATATATATATATATATATATATATATATATATATATATATATACACAGAGAGAGAGAGAGAGAGAGAGAGAGAGAGAGAGAGAGAATTTGCAGAGATGATATTTGGTTCCCTGCAAGACTTATATTTTATTGTTGACTGATTACTTTGGTTTTAGGTGTGACCATCAGTGTTTTGAATAGCAACACTTATACTAAATGGTCAGTGTACAAGTTAAGGGGGGGAAAATGAAGTTGCATATTGAAAATCGAAGCAATAAAAACCTTTAAATTGTGAAAATAACTGTTATATTTACAAAACAAAGGACTATTTCCAGTAAATCTCACACTGTAGTGGTTTTTGATTATATAACCATTTCAATAACAACTGAATACATTAATTGTGACATCATCTACTGAGAAATATTACTAGTACAGTTAAAATATGGGTACGGACAATTAGAAAGAATTTGCAATTTCTAAGAAAGAAAAATTGTAGCTAAATAATCTTCATATTTTAGAATTTAAAGCAACATCTAATTAACATTTTCTTTATATAATTCAAGTCACATAGTATGTAGAATATCTGGAATAATATAAATGAAATAGATTAGGAAAAATAATGTATCAGAGACCCTTACTGTAGAATACAATTTAAGGAGAACTATATTTTTGCACTTAATGAGTTTTAAAATTTATGTTATAAGGGACATATTGTATTTATTATTTAATGTTAAAATTAAAGAATACTAGTCTTCATGAAAAAAAATTAAGCAGATCTCTTTAAACTTCATATTTCCAAATTTTTATAGTTTATACTGTTGCATATTTATTCTTACTGTGGTGTACTCTGGGCTTTCATTCTGAAGATTAATGCTTATGACTTCATAGTTTGTTGCATTTTATGAATTGGTTCATATTCTAAATCATAGTAAAGATGCCTGGTTTCTGAGCCTTGAAGGCTTGTTCCAGTTTATAGAACAAAGCTGTTTTCATGCCTCTAGAACTCTGTATTACTTTGCATTTTTATACAGTGTTTAGAATTCTACCCAAAACTTTCTAAGGATGATTTCAAAGTGTTTCAACACATGGTTATTTCTCAGATAACATAAGAAGCCAAATATAAAGTCTGGATTTGAGTTTCTAAAATTAGAGAACTACTACTGAACATATTACAAATGCTATTTACTTTGTGTTGATAGAGCATGAAAAATGTATAGAAAAAAAGTTTTTCATGTAGGAAAATAAGCTACTATTTGTGGTTATTTTCCACCAAAGTTTATGGAAAATATAATTTATTTAATCTCTAGATCAATTGTATAAACAAATTTTTGTTCTGTGTTCTGTCTGTTGCACTTCATATGATCTAATTTCCTTATTGTATTATTTTAAAACCCATATAATCATTTAATTGATTAGATAAATCCCAATATGTGGACTTAAATATTTCTGCTGTTCATCATTTGATATACCTCTGATTTTTATTGTTTTAAAACTTATGTTAAAAGAGCATTTTTTATGCATGAACCCTTTTTGTACTAATAGGAAACAGTTTAAGAATTTACAGAGGCCTTACTCTCGGTTTCCATTTTTTTTCAATTTGCTCTCTCTTCTGTCAGAGTCTCAGCATTTCACAAGACTAACTAGTTGACTCAAAGATTATTTTTTTGCCTCCTTTCATCCACTTTGTGTTCTCTTTTCTATTATGTTTCCATTTAGAATCCAGGGTCTTTTATTGAGTTCACTCCATTATACATATCCTAGACATTTTTTTTTGTCCCAAACCTATCCTATCTAATAAAAGAGTAATATGCAAATCGACTGTCACACCAAGACACAAGATGGCCACCCCCATGTGGCTAAAGATGGCTGCCCCTATGTAAACACAAGATGGCTGCCATAAGATGGCTGGCAGGGGAGGGCAGTTGTGGGCAGTTGGGGATGACCAGGCCTGCAGGGGAAAACAGTTGTGTGGGGAGCATGCCTGCAAAGGAGGTCAGTTGGGTGGGACCAAGCATGCAGTGGAGGGCAGTGGGGGGGGGGGGAGCAGGCTTGCAGTGGAGGACAGTTGGGGGGGACCAGGCCTGCAGTGGAGGACAGCTGGGGAGGAACAGGCCTTCAGGGGAGGGCAGTTGAGGGAGACCAGGACTGCAGGGAGAGCAGTTGTGGGGGGACCAGGCCTGCAGGGGAGAGCAGTTTGGGGGGAACAGGCCTACAGGGGAAGGTAGTTGTAGGGGACCAGGCCTGCAGGGGAGGACAGTTGGGTAGGACCAGGCCTGCAGGGGAGGGCAGTTGGGGAGGACCAGGCCTGTAGGGGAGGGCAGTTGGGGAGGACCAGGCCTGCAGGGGAGGGCAGTTGAGGGGGACCAGGCTTATAGGGAAGGGCAGTTGCTGGGGACCCAGGCCTGCACGGGAAAGCATTTAGAGGGGACCAGGCCAGCAGGGGATGGCAGTTTGGAGGGACCAGGCCAGCAGAGGAGGGCAGTTGAGGGCGACCAAGCCTGCAGGGGAGGGCTCTTAGGGGTGACCAGGCCAGCAGAGGAGGGCAATAAGGGGCAATCGGGCCAGCTGGGGAGCAGTTAGGTGTCGATCAGGCTGGCAGTGGAGTGGTTAGGGGGTGATCAGGCTGGCAAGCAGAAGTGGTTAGGGGCAATCAGGCAGAGGCAGACAAGCGGTTGAGAGCCAGCAGTCCTGTATTGTGAGAGGTATGTCCGACCGCCCATTTAGGCCCGATCCTGGTGTGTCAGACATCCCTCAAGGGGTCCCATATTGGAGATGGTGCAGGCTGGACTGAGGGACACCTTCCCCCCCCCATGCACGAATTTTATGCACCAGGGCCTCTAGTTTTATCATATTTGCCTGATTACCCCAGCTTTTCATTATTCTTTATATGTTTTGTCATGGCTGAAAACAATGGTCAAAGTACACAGAAATGCTGGCTGGTTGTACTTTAAATGCATGAAAATTGTTCTCAAGTTCTCACAAAGCTATGTAGTCCTTAGTCTAGCCCTCTGCCATTTTCCTGGATGACAAATTTATAATTTCTTTTCTTCTTCAGATTTCTAGTACCTACCCCTAACTATCAGCTCATGACTTTGCCTCCTATTTATTTAACTCAGCAGATGAAAACAATCAAAAGGGACCTTTCATGTCTACCTTCTTAATTGTTTTTCTCCATATATGTTGCCTTCCTTCTGTTGCCACATATAAGTTTATTTCCCTCAATTGCTCTCTACTCAAAAAATAAATAAAAAACCTTATAACTATCTGTATCATAAAAAAATACACACACCCAAATTACTGTTGTTTCACATCGAATGTTTAATCCTTTTGGCTATACCTCAAAATATATTCATCAAAATGCAGAATCAGCCCACTTATCATTATTGTCCCTGCTAATACCCTTGGTCAAGCCGCCATGTCCTGCATTATTGTGACAGCCTCCAATTTATTCACTCAGCTTTCACCACAGTTCAATGCATAGTCTGTGCTTAACAAAGCTGCAAGAATGATCTTGATAAAATATGATAAATAGGTAGATAGATTGATATAGAGATATAGTTTTTTTAGATAAGATATTTTTCTTTGCTTAATACATCTGATTGCTTACCACTCAGAGGAATAAAAAGAAGTACTCCTTCCTATACCTGAATCCCTACATATTCTTCCCCCTGCTTCCCACCCCAACTCTCTGAATGTAACTGCTGTTAATCAATCTGAGTTAGCCACTTAAACTTCTTTGCTGTTTCTCTAACATACCAAGCAGGATTTACCTCAGGGCTTTATATTGGCTTTTCCTTTGCTTGATAAGCAACAACATGCCAACATGCTGAGCTCTGTTTGTGTTGCTTTTCAAATTCTACCTCATCATTAAGGCTGTTTTGATCACACAATATAAAATATCAAAGTCCAATGTACCTAATTATCCTTTCTATCCCTCTTACTTTGCTTTACACATTTCAATAGAACCTATCACCTTTTGTTAATTCATATGTTTCCTTGCTTATTTTTAGCTCTTTTAGACAGAGGCATTTGTCTTCTTATTCACTGATGTGAGCTGAGCAGTTAGAATTGGCCTTGGAATCTTGTAGATGCTTAACCTTTTGCACTCAGATGTCGAGTGTGACGGTTATTGAATGTATTAATAATCTGAAATATTAAAAAAAATCCAAATAAATAAGTTTGTATGAAAAGAAACTCCAGTTTTTTATTCTACTGCTGCGCTTTGTAAAATCTGGGTATTTAAAAAATTAAATCCCGAGTAGAATAAAGGAATCGAGAAAAAAGCAAGCAAGTGCAAAGGTTTAATAGATTAGTTTGAATGAAATAATGAAGCAATGAATGAAAGCTAAAAATTTCCTGGCAATAATAGTCAGCAGTAGGTATCATTCTTTATGCTTCAAAAGCAGCTCCGAAGTATTCCCTAATCATACTTATCATGATTTATTAGTTTTTCTTTTAATGTTCTACCTTCACCCACTTCTGCCCTAAGGACTCTAGTGTCACTGATTCACCATTAGGAATTGCTCTTTTAACAGTTCTATATATTTTCACATGCTATTTCCACTGCCTGAAAATCATATGATCCTTCATCACTTGGTGATTACCTATCCATGCTTCATACTTTTTCAACTAGAGGACTGGTGCATGAAATTTGTGCATGGAGAGGAGGTGTCCCTCAGCCCAGCCTGCACCCTCTCCAATCTGGGACCCCTTGAGGGATGTCCGACTGCCCGTTTAGGCCCGATCCTGATAGGATCGGGCCTAAACGGGCAATCGGACATCCCTTTCACAATCCAGGACTGCTGGATTCCAACTGCTCGTCTGCCTGCCTTCCTGATTGCCCCTAACCGCTTCTGTCTGCCAGCCTGATTACCCCCTAACCACTCCCTGCCAGCCTGATTGATACCTAACTGCTCCCCTGCCAGCCTGATTACCCCCTAACCACTCCCTGCCAGCCTGATTGATACCTAACTGCTCCCCTGCCAGCCTGTTTGCCCCTAAATTCCCTCCCTTATGCCTGGTCACCCCTAACTGCCCTCCCCTGCAGGCCTGGTCACCCCTAACTGCCCTCCCCTGCAGGCTTGGTCCCCCCCACTTCTCTCCCCTGCAGGCCTGGGTCCCTCCCCCAACTTCCCTTCCCTGCAGGCTCAGTAACCCCCAACTTCCCTCCTCTGCTGGCCTGTCATGCCTAACTGCCCTCCCCTGAAGGCTTGATCACCCCAATTGCCCTCCCTTGCAGGACTGGTCCCTTCCAACTACCCTCCCCTGCTGGCCTTCTTGTGGTGGCCATCTTGTGTCCACATGGGGGCAGGATCTTTGACCACATGGGGGCAGCTATCTTGATCTTGTGTGTTGGAATGATGGTCAATTTGCATATTACTCTTTTATTAGATAGGATAGAGGCCTGGTGCACGGTTGGGGGCTGGCTGGTTTGCCCTGAAGGGTGTCCCAGATCAGGGTGGGGGTTCCCTTGGGGCGTGGGGAGGCCTGGGCGAGGGGCCTGTGGTGGTTTGCAGGCTGGCCACGTCCCCCGGCCACCCAAGCTGAGGGAGGCCCTGGTATCTGGGATATATTTATCTTCTATAATTGAAACTTTGTAGCCTGGAGCAAAGCCAAGGCCTCTGCTTGCTCCGTGGTGGCAGCCATTTCTGTTGGGATTCATTTATCTTCTATAATTGAAACTTTGTAGCCTTAAGCAGAGTCCTGGGACAGCCAGGGTGTACGGAAAGCTTGGCTTCTTCCATCACCACGTGCAACCCTAGCCTCCTGCTCTCTCCAGCTTTGTGGCTGTCACCATTTCTGTTGGTATTTATTTATCTTCTATAATTGAAACTTTGTAGCATTGAGTGGAGGCCTCAGCCGGCCAGAGTGTGTGGAAAGCTTGGTTTCCTCCATCACCGGGGAAACCCAAGCCTCCCTCCTGCTCGCTCAGTGGCCAGAGCCATCTTGGTTGGGGTTAATTTGCATACTCCCTTCTGATTGGCTGGTGGGCATGGCTTGTGGGTATAGTGGAATGATGGTTAATTTGCATATTACTCTTTTATTAGATTATTAGATTGCCCCCTCCTCTGTGTGGCCTTTCCCAGTTCCCTTGTCTGTTAGTACCCTCTTTGCCTGTGCTACTCTAGAATTAGCATATTATCATCATGATAATTAGGTGATATGATGGTAGATTGTTTTTATTATGGTTTAAATATTGTCTCCCAAAACTCATAAGCTGAAGTCATAATGCTCAGTACCTTAGAATATGATCTTTTTTGGAAATAGAGTGATTGCAGATGTAACAAGTTAAGATGAGCTCATAATGCAGTAAAGTGGGCACCTAATCCAATTAATTGTGTCCTTATAAAGAGAGGAAATTTGAACAGACATAGGTACGCAGGGGAAATGTCAGGTGACTAGGAAGACAGAAATTGGAATGATGAAGCAGATGCCAAAGAACTCCAAAGCTTGTCAACAAGCAGAAGCTAGAAGAGTGGCAGGGGACAGATTTCTCACTCTAGCCCTCAGAAGGAACCAACCCTTCCAACACCTTGGTCATGGACTTCTAACCTCTAGACGGTGAAACAATATATTTATGTTGTTTAAATTATTCAGTCTTTACATGGTTCCACCAACCCCAGCAAATTAACAGGTTTGTTTTCCCTTACAAATTAGAAATTTCTCCTTTGTGTCTCATTGATCTTTATATAAATCCTTCCTCTAACTCCTACCAATCCCCAAATCAGACATTGTCAATGAAATAAACAAATAAAGTAACATATTGAGTAAATGAGTGATACCAAAATGAAAAAAAAATCTGATTGATTACTGTGGCTTGAGTTTGTGAGACAAGTATAAGAAATTGTTGAATAAGTTTTGAAGAAATATGTTTAAAAAACAAGGTGGCATTTATTCTACTGAGGATATATATATATATAAATATTTAAATTGCTGTGGTCACATTTAGTTCTATACACTCTCATCTCTATTTTGATTTTATGCACATGAACCCACTCTCTTTTTCACAGTTGCTTCAGCATGACCATTTTGTCTGAAAATCTGCTTTAAAATTATTCCTTCCTGAGTCATTACCTCCAATCCAATTCTCTATATCCGATTTCCTATGTAAACTTCTGTGACAAATGCCCTGACACTTCTGTCTCTTCACATTGATTAAATCTCTTTATTGTTCCTCTTCAGTGTAAATGAATTTAATTTGCCAACAGACTTGAACTGAAGAATAATGCCTTCTGGATATATTTTATATACATCTAATTTTAAGAAGAACCAAAGATTTGTTTTGATTTCTACACCTTCCAAAAGGAGATGGAAGAATTTTTAAAAGGGGTCAAGAACAAAATGTTATCAAAAAGACTACATATTAGACAAGAGCTTCTAAGGAGAAGCAAAACTATATTGAATAGCATTGCTCTGTGCTGGATTTTTTTTTTTTATCCAAGTTTCAGATTGCTGCTCTTTGTAGGAATGTGTGCAACATTACTCACAGGGGCAGCTACCTTGTCATCAGGGAGAATTAGGTTGCACTAAGGTAAATCACCAAAGAAGTTGATTACTGAGGATTGTCTCCTGATAAGGGCAATGGAATGCTGATGCCTTTACAAATCCTATTTCAGTCAGTAAGATGTTTCATAGGGATTTGAGGTTAGATCCCTTGCTGATCATAATGATCATCTGCCTTGTAATTTGGCACACATGCACTTGGAATCCTTAGCAACTATAGGAAACTGACAGAGTGCAAGGGTTGTGGTCGTTTTCATTTATGCCCCATCAAAAAGACATTGCTGAAAGATGGAATGCGAATTTAAGACTTTACTGTGGGTGGCCCACATGGTATGGCTCAGTGGTTGAGCATCGACCTATGAGCCAGGAGGTCACAGTTCGATTCCTGGTAAGGGCACATGCCCAGGTAGTAGGCTCGATTCCCAGTGGGGTGCATACAAGAGGCTGCTGATCAATGATTCTCTCTCATCATTGATGTTTCTATCTCTCTCTCCCTCTCTCTTCTTCTCTGAAATCAATAAAAATATATTTTTTAAAAAAGACTTTAGTATGGGTTCACTCTATTCCTCTACTGCATCTAATAGATCCTGACTAGTTTGTTTTCTAATTTAGGAACAGTGAGACAACCAGTAGTGGTATTGATTTCCTTCTATTTTTATCATGGGTGTCTAAATTGGGAAGTACATTTATGATTATAGCAGGAACATAAAATAGGTAGATTGGATATTTTTAAATAATCATCTGCTCATCAGTTTATATTGTTCATTATATTCTACAAATGAGTGAGATCATGCTATATTTATCTTTCTCTGACTGGCTTATTTCGCTTAGCATAATGCTCACCAGTTCCATCCATGCTGTTGCAAATGGTAAGAATTCCTTCTTTTTTACAGCAGCATAGTATTCCATTGTGTAGATGTACCACAGTTTTTTTAATCCACTCATACGCTGATGGGCACTTAGGCTGTTTCCAAATCTTAGCTGTGATAAATTGTGCTGCTATGAACATAGGGGTGCATACATCCTTTCTAATTGGTGTTCCTAGTTTCTTGGGATATATTTCTAGAAGTGGGATCACTGAGTCAAATGGGAGTTTCATGTTTAGTTTTTTGAGGAAACTCCATAATGTTCTCCATAGTGGCTGCACCAGTCTGCATTCCCACAAGCAGTGCAAGAAGGTTTCTTTTTCTCTGCATTCAGAGACAGAGAAGCATTGATCAGACCATCAAACCTCAGAGGGAAGGTAGAGGAGGGTGGGGGTAAGGGGTAGAGATCAACCAAAGGACTTATATGCATGCATATAAGCCTAATCAATAGACAAAGACACCAGGGGGTGAGAGCAGGACTGGGGGTGTGGGGGGCAATGGGGGGATAAGGACACATATGTAATACCTTAATCAATAAAGAAAAAAAAAAACATAATCATCTGTTGTTAGCTTAATATTTTAGGGGAATAAAAAATGAGTGCAACTGTATTTTTTAAATGCTATATTCATAGTTATCATACATTTGAGAATGATATTTCTTAAAGAAAACTATTTCCTAAGATAACTGAAAGACCACATGAACAGATATAAGACAAATCTTAGATTTTTTTGTCTACATAGTTATTATACCATAAGTATAGTTTAGAGATCACTGACTTTCCTCAATTTTTTGCATTCTGCATCAACTCATGGTTCTAATTGTTTTTCTTTAAGACAACATTTAAGCACATGTGCTTATTGAATGACTAGAGGCCCGGTGCATGAAATTTGTGAATGGGGTGTGGGGGGGTGTCCCTCAGCCCAGCCTGAACCCTCTCCAATCTGAGACACCTTGAGGGATGTTTGACTGCCTAGTGGGATTGGGCCTAAATGGGCAGTTGGATATCCCTCTCACAATCCAGGACTGCTGGCTCCCAACCACTCTCTTGCCTGCCTGATTGCCCCTAACCACTTCTGCCTGTCAGCCTGATCACCCCCTAACCACTCCCCTGCCAGCCTAATCAATGCCTAACTACTCCCAGCTGGCCCAATTGCTCCTAACTACCCTCTCCTGCCATCCTTGTCACCCTTAATTGCCCAACCTTGCAATCCTGGTCCCTCCCAACTGCCCTCCCCTGCTGGCCATCTTGTGGTGGCCATCTCATTTCCACATGGGGGCAGCCATCTTTGACCACATGGGGGCGGCCATCTTGTGTGTTTGAGTGACGGTCAATTTGCATATTACTCTTTTATTAGGTAGGATAGTTCTAAAATGTAGCTACAGATTAAAAGCAGCTCTAATATATTAGACTAGAGGCCCAGCACACAAAATTGTGCGCAGGTAGGGTCCCTAGGCCTAGCCTGTGATCAAGGCCATCTTCCACCCACTCACCAGTCCCCAGGCCTGCCCTGGCACCAACCACCCCAGTTCCCTGTGGTTCCCCACTCGCCATCCTGCAATTGGAGCCTGCAGGCTGAGGAGATGGTCAAGAGGTCAGCCGTTCTGCCCTCTCGCCAGTCACCAGTCCTGCCCCACTGCCACCCACCCTGGTTCCCCATTCTCCATCTGGTGATTGGAGCCTGCAGGCCAGGAAGGAGGGACTGAGAGGTGTTCAATGCACCTCATAGCGACTGGTCGAGTGGTTGTTCTGGTCATTCCGTCATTATGATTGCTGGCCTTTTATTATATTGGATAGGACTCTATAAACTAACAATAATGTAAAATAATAATAATATATGAAAGCAAAACAGTACTGGGAAGTATTACTCAAATCACAGGCAACAGTTATTTTTAAAAGGCATTACTAGTCTACTGTTTGTATACATGCAATGTTAAAAATATAAATAGCATCTGTAGAAAGAAACAAATATATCCTGGTATTTTTTTTTTTAAAGAAAAAGTAGATATCATACAAAATAGGTTTCTAAGTAGGGGATAATTCCACAAATAAGCTATACTTATTACAGCAATAGATCTAGTAACAGTGATTACAGTGTAAGCCTTACATTGCTACCCAACCAAACACTGATTTACTTGGCACCCATTTCCTAGTGGAACAGACTCACCAACTTTGAAGCAGACAACATGCCATCTTAACAGATGGTTGTGGGTATTTGCAGCCAAAAGACCATGAATGAATATCAAATGTGTTTTTTGAGGGTAGGAGACCCAATAAAAAATACCCAAACAGCTGTCGTTCCCAAGGTTATGAACCCAGCGTTGAAGGCACCTGCCACTCTTACTTCATCTCTTATGAGATTAAGTTCTCTCAAACCCCATCCACGGAAGAAGCATTCTTCTTTCTTTCATAGCAAAGAAACCATAGGAACTATTCTTTATACACTAAACTATGTGTGTGTGTATTTGTGTTCATAGTATTTTTCTTGCAAACATGTTAATTTCAGTTACCATCTTGAATGTAGGCCCAAAGGAAATAGCACATATACACATGAATCTGATATTGGTGGTATGTATTATAATCATTGTCATAATTATTATTTAAATTACAGATCCATCTCTGACATAAAAAAAAATCCTCTGATGTTAGCAGGCCTGTTGGAGAACAAATGTCTCTAACTCTTTGCATTGGCAGAAAAGAAAATTGACTTATTCTTGTCTAGATCCATTTACCAGTGGCTTTTAGGAAATGCAACATAGTCTGAGAATGGTGATTATGATCTTATTCTTTAAAAATTATATAAACCTGATCAACATATATGACTTGTCGATAAAAAAAAGATTCCTTAGGAAAGATGAAAGATAATTAAAAACAAGCAATAAAAGGAAGAATTACAAGTAGTCAATAATACATGAAAATAAATTAAAGTTCATTATAAGTACAAAATTGAAGCTCTTCCATGAATTATTTCTTATTGATCAGATTAGTAAAGAATATTGGTAAAGGCCAGTTTTCATCATTCTCCATGAGACCATAAACACTATAGCATTCTGGGATGGTGATTTTGTCACATACACATACATTTTCACACACACAGAGGACAGAAAGAGAGCAAGCAAGCAATCCAAAGAGAGAAACAGAGAGAGATGAGATATACAGATGAATGTTCTCCATTATTTGAAGAACAATGGCAAAGATTAAAGGGAACTTCTTAGGTGTTTATATTTCTGTTTTTCCATTTGTTAGTTTTCTGTTGTAAAATGTATGCATTGATAACATAATTAAAATATTGTGTTTGCAACAGAAGTAAATTAAACAAAAATTAATACGCTCACCAAATTATGAAAATATATTAAGGTTCTAAACATATTATCAAACTAGCTAAGATTTAATTCAATGCTCCTTAAACTTCAGCTTGTAAAATAATAATGATAGAATCTAATAAAATACAGATTCCCTAGCTCCACTTTCAGAGTTTCTAATCAGTACAGCTAAGGCGTGATCATGAATACACATTATGAACAAAGACTTCAGATGATTCTGATGCCAGTGTTCTATGTGGGACACACTTTCAGAAGCACTATATTGATGAACTAAAAACAAAAAACCCGGAGTCTACAGTAGAGCTTTCTTTTGATTCTATTTCACTCTATACTCATCACTTTAAAAGGAAATACTCTTGCCACGCCAGCTTGGCTCAGTGGTTGAACATGGACTTACCTTATGAACCAGGAGGTCTTGGGTTCGATTCCCAGTCAGGACACATGCCCAGGTTGTGGGCTTGATCCCCAGTGTGGGGCATGCAGGAGGCAGCGGATCAATGATTCCCTCTCATCATTGATGTTTTTATCTCTCCCTCTCCCTTCCTCTATGAAATCAATAAAAATATATTTAAAAAAATAAATAAACAAAAGGAAACACTCTTCACAGTGACTATTTCCTCTGAATCAACCAGATTTCTCTAAGAAGAGGGAATGAGAAATGTCTAGCCCACAGGCCATATAAGGCCCACAAAATCATTTGGTCTGGCCCTGCCAAGGCATTAGGGGTGAGTTAATGAAAAGCTTGACCAAATATAACAGGCTACTTTTTACGTTGATAATGATGTTATAAAAATTTTGAGGCTCTTGGCTGCAAAAAGTTTCCCCACCCCTGATGTACCAGTAGAGAGTCTAGGAACATATTCAGTGTATTCACAGCATTCATGTTATACTTACATTAAAGATAAATCACAGTTGCATAACCATTTTTCTACAGATTAGCTTCTGCCTCTTAAAGTGTGAGCTTTGTGAAACCATGTATGACACCTCACTTATTCAGTGATGGGTTCTTAATGTCTTGCACAGGTTTGGCACCTAATAAATGCTAAACAGTATTTGTTGGATATGGGTGGGTAGTTGAAACTGTGAAAATGAAAGAATGAATTGCTATTAATCTCAGAGTGTTTTATTTTTATATATGCATTTTGTGTCCTTACCTAGACTCAGAATTTTGAAATCATTTTTCTTTATAAACTACAATAAAGGCAAATGCAAGACAAGCTTGTTTTAGAGATTAGGAAGAATAACAAAGTACCAAATGCTCTTTTGGAGCTTTTAGTTTATTTACTGCACTGAAAAGATAATCTGTCGGTGGAAGGATGCAGAGACAACAAAGTGGTTTAAAGGTTGAATTTAAAGTTGAGTTCCAGGGTTTGGATTCTAGCCTCAACAATTTTTAGTTTGGTGACATTGGGTAAGTTTTCTAAACCTTCTGTATCTCCATATTTTTAAATTTGTAAAATGGAAATGATGCTATGGCTATATCTGTAAAGTCCTGCAAAGATGAAATGTTTTATTTGTAATTATACCTGATGTATATTAACCACTAAATAAATAATTGCCAAATAAATTCAGGGTGATATTAAAGTAGGTTCTTCTATATTCAATATTTAATCTAAGTCTATAAAGTACAACAATTTCATTAGTTGGGAGTCTGTTGAGTAGCAAATAAACCATTGTTCTACAGATAGGTTGCCATGTGACTAATACAATCCCTGCTTTTAGCCAATTAGGTTGTTTGTTCAGTGGTTGGCTTTTTTGAGATTTATTGATGTCCTTCTTGTTCTTCCAATAAGTAATTCTGAGTACTGTGCCCTAGATATATCCTTGCCCCTCATGGATTTTATGTCTATTGTGTAAAAAGAGAAATATTTTTAAAATAAAGAAATAAGTGTATAATAACAACATTTTATATGTAATACTAGAGGCCAGGTGCATGAAATTCATGCATGGAGGGGGTGGGGGGGGCGGTCCTTCAGCCCTGCTTGCACCCTCTCATAATCCGGGACGCTTGTCCCTAACCACTCTGCCTGCCTGATTGCCCCAACTGCTCATCTGCCTGCCTGATCGCTCCTATCTGCCTCTCCTGCCTGCCTGATTGCTCCTAACTGCTTGCTTACCTGCCTGATCGCCCCTAACTGCCTCTGCCTTGGCCCCACCACCACAGCATCATCCGGAAGGACATCTGGAATGATGTCCGGAAGGTCGTTTGGCTATCCGGTCTAATTAGCATATTATACTTTTATTATTATGGATAGTTGCCTTGCTCCAAGCTGTAAGGACCTGCTTGTCATAAAGATAGAAAAATTTTAATTTTTACTCTTGATTATGGCAATTAACTAACACAGATGGCCACCTAAAAGGTGACTTACCAAAGGGTGTGTAGCAAATGGGGTTGTTAAGTCCTCTTCCATGAAAATGTGCATGTTGTGCATTGTATCTGCCTGGCTACATAAAATAGTGAAGTTTCTGTCTGTCTTTGCAATCATATGAGCGATTTGTCTGAGACCCCAGCCCAGTCTGTTGGTGCTCACAGAATAATAGAGCTCTTTTTTTTTTTCTTTGCTCCATTGGTGGAGATTTCCTAGAAGTTACAGGATATCTTCCTTTTAATTTTTCCTCGACACTCTGACTTTACTTATGTCTCTCACCTTTGCTTTACCTCCAGCCCCCACCCGCAACAGTAACTCGCTCCAGGCTCACTTTGCTCCAGTGTCTAGGACAGTGATGGGCAACCTTTTGAGCTTGGTGTGTCAAACTTCACCAAAAAACTGAGCATAACTCAGGTAGTGTGTCACTTTGAGGAAAAAAACATTATTTCGCAAATGTTTCATCCTCAGGAGCAGCAAATGTTTCATCCTCGGCATGCGGCCGCCTCAGCGGCCGCGTGTCATCAGAAATGGCTATGCATGTCAGTGTTGACACACGTGTCATAGGTTCGCCATCACTGGCCTAGGAGATCAGGCAATGCATCTGCCATCAAAACTATGATTCTCAGCATTCCTGGTGCTCCCCGCACTCTTTGTTTCTGCTTCTGGTCCAGGGGCTGCAGAAACCAAAAGGACCGGGAATTCCAGCCTGCAATCCCAGCCAGGGACACCAAGCCTTCCTGCCTGCTCTCCTGCTCTGCTCTCTGGCCAAACCTTCCTGCCTGCTCTCTGGCCGGCTCCATGGCTCTGGCTGGCGAGGCTATCTTTGTTGCATCAATTTGCATATTCCCTCCTTATTGGCTGTGGGCGCTGCCAGCTTTATTGCAGAGTGATGGTTAATTTGCATATTACTCTTTTATTAGATAGGATAGAAGGTAATACTAATATATATTAACAAACAATGTGTTATCTCTGTATAAATTTATTCTCAGTTTTTAAACTTATGTTTCAAATGTTTGCATGTGCAAGTGTGTGAATGTGTATTTTTCAATTATCTATTTGTAATCATATTCCATTTTTCTATTTCTATAGGAAAAAAACAGCCTAAAGCAATAATCAAGAAATGTTGTATCTTAATTAAAGAACATTGCTAATTGAAATAATTAAGAATACATATAACACTGATTCTACACTAGATCAAATACTGGCCAGATGCACTAGATCAAATACTGGCCAGATGCACACTGTCACCCTATTATAATAGAGGTAGAAAAGATCATGTGTAAACTTGAGAAAGTATATTGTTTCCAATTATGGACAAAAACAAGCAAATGTTTTGTATGATTCCCACATTAACAATTGCATACCTTCTGCAATTGCATAACTTCAGCATGGGATCTTCCAGCAACACCTCCTTGTATAGCTCCTCACCTCACTGTCATAGATGCTAAGCCTCATTGTTTTCACTTCCACCAGAATTGGGTCCAGAACCATGTGTTCATTGCCAGAGGAAGAGAAGGAACTAGGTGGATGAGATGATAACAGTCTGACAAGTAACCTAGTTTCTCATGAAGTTAGAATTTCAATTAGCTTCATTTGCTTGAGCATTTTTAGGTGGTAATTAAGTTCTGGATACCCATAATGACAAGTAAAGTTAAAGAGGAAGGACAAAAGAAACAAGATGAAGATACCAAGAGAATTATTGTTATTTTTAAATTTCTGATGACAATTTCAATTACCCCAATGAGAAAACCAAGGTAGAGTGGAAACTTTTCAATTTTAGTATTTTGCCTTTATAATCATGCAGAGTTTTATATGTTAATGATTTTTCAAAATTCAAATATTCATAATTTAGGAAGCACATCTTGGCAGAGCTATCCAAATAAAAAATAAGAGACATGTATGGTTTACAAATTGGAATTGTAACTTACTACTTTTAAAATTGTTTGTATCCAACTTTTTCCAGGATATCTGCTCAGAAATACTTGAAGGTGTTTTTGTGTAAGACAAGAATCTCATTGATCTCAAAATGAGTATTTTAAAAATGTATCATGTAATGTGACTCTATGATTAAAAGCTATTAATTGCTAGTTTACTACTTAATTAATATACCCTATATTAATATATACTGATATATACCCGAGGGTAATATATACCCTCGCCTTGTTCTTAATATGACTTATGTTCTATTCTTTCTGGTTCAATTACTGTGGGTTAGTTTTCTATGTTTCTGGGTTTTATTTTGTTTTAATATTGGATACTTTCAGGCTAAACAGGCAATTTCTCAGTTTTATTTTATTTTTTACTTTTAGTTGAATTTTTTGGGATGACATTGGTTAACGAAACCATACAGATTTCTAGTGTTCTCTATAACCCATCATCTGCACGCTGCATCCAGCGCTCACCAGCCAGTCAAGTTTTTTCCCCCCATTTATCCCCCTCTTTGCCCCCTGGACCTCCCCTTCCCCCTTTTCCCTCTGGCAACCATACTGTTGTCTGTGTTTGGTTTGTTTATTTTTGTTTTCCCCAATTCTCACCCCAGGATATTTTTTTCCATTGATTTTTAGAGAAAGTGGAAGGGAGGAAAGGAAGGAGGGAGAAAAGAGAGAGAGAGAGAGGCAGGGAGGGAGACCCCTGTATCCTGAGGCCTGTGGGGAAGGCAAGCACTCAATTTCAATTTTTCAGTTTTAAACCATTAACATATTTGTAGCCTTCTTAGTCTTCCTGTCTTCAATTTCTTAAAGACTGACCCATATATACTATTTTTCTTGACAAAAATCAACAAGTAGTTTTAAAAAACCCCAGTCTATCTTATTAATTGTACAAATAGGTGCAGTACTAATATTTTCTGAGGTGTAATTCTTATGTGGAAATTTCTTGGCTGCAAATCATGACATTAGTATCAGAAAAAGTCTTCTAGAACATGTCTTTTAGGTTGAATGTTGCCAGAAGGCTCTCTTTTGATTTCTTTTTCTCTATATGTGAGGCAAAAGGTGCACCTTTCCTCTGTTATAAACAATACTAGCTCACCTGGGCTTTCTCTCTATCACAATCATGTTGGTTCTATTGGCAGTTGTGATAATTGTCATTTATTTATGTATGTTCTTGCTCAATAATGATTGTGATTAATAGAAAGAGTGTATGAGATTGCTAGCTGAAGATAAATGAATAATCTGAGGCCAGAGAACTGAGTAAAGAATTGGCACAAAAGACTGTAATACTTTCAACAATAAAAATAAATGTTTTAAAAAGGCTTGTGAGTGAAAATAAAGGCTTCCTTGATAATCAGTGATCTAGTTTTTAGTTGGCAACTTCAGAAGCATTTTCTGCTCACACATTAGAAAGAAAGGTTGTCACCATATGACATCTATTTTTTTCATCTAAACTATTTTTTAAATTTTTTATTGTTGAGAGTATTACAGATGCCCCCCCCCCCCTTTTCTTCTCTCCTTGCCCCTATCTCCTCGGTCCCACCCTGCCCCAGGCCTTCACCACCCTATTGTCTGATAACATCTCTTCTTTATTGAATGTTTACAATGGCCTGGTTTTGCTGTGTGATTATATATACACAGATGTGTGTGTGTGTGTGTGTGTGTGTCTGTGTGTGTGTGTGTGTCTGTGTGTGCGCTTATGTTACCATCAGTCCGTCTTCTGAATTTGGCACCATTATTATGTCTATTGTATGGGTAAGGATTCTGAGTAGCAGCCTGAGATCTCACAGTGAGCAAGTGGTCAAGGTAAGTTTCAAATCCATGTGTCAGTATCTACATGCCATACTGCAAACCAGTATTCAGTACAGAAAGTCTTCATATATTGAAAGATTTAAATCTATAAAGCATCTTAATGATTCTTCATATGCAATATGACTAATAAAAGTTGATGGCTTTCCTTGACAACTATTTCTAAGAAAGATGAGAATAGAGCTCCCAGATTAACTAATCAAAAAACAGTTTATGAAACCATAGCAACAGAATAATAGAATAGATGAACACTTTATAATTGGATAGGAGGAGGGGGAGATTTGCATATTTAAAATGTAATTTAGGGAAATAGAACTTATGGTATTACATGAAGAGTAATATTTAAATATTAAATATTTTAAGACCTCAAATTTATATTTAATTCACTAGGAGAAATGTCTGTCAAGATTAATTTTACTAGCAAAATGGTAGCTTCTTATTTAATTATTAAATTGTAATAATAATAGTATACTTATCTTTTATTCTCTGAACAAATATCAATTGAGTTCCTACTATATGTCAATCATTATTCAAAATTCTATTGTTTCAACAGTGAACAGGACAGAAAATACACCTCCACCTATGGATTTTTATTTTTATCTTGGGAGCAGTCAGAAAAGCTAAAGTAAAAAAAGAGAGAGAGCAGATTTTCAATGCAGATGCTATAGTAACAGCTAACTTTTACTGGGTTTTTATTATGTGACAGACTTTTTAAAATATTATTTACATGCATAACTTCAATCATTTTCAAACTATACTGTCAGGAAAGAAATTTTATCATTCATATTTTTCAAGCATATATACATTAAATAGTTGAGGTGAAGTACAAGTCAGGAAATTTCTTTTTAATTAATAAACTTTTTTTTTTAGTTTTAGATTTGTAGAAAATTGAGATGATAAAATAATACAGAGAGTTCTTATATACCCCCTTTATTATTCATTCACAGTTTCCCCTGTTTTTAACATCTTGTATTGATAGGCTGTATTTGTTGTAATAGATGAACCAGTATTGATATATTAACTAATCAATATATTACTAACTAAAGTACGTAGTTTGCCTTAGGTTTCACTCTTTGGGTTGTATAGTTTTATGAGTTTTGAAAAATGTATAATATTGTATATATACTATTATTTTCATGGAATAATTTCCTTGTCCTAAATGTCCCCTGGGATTCATCTATTTACTTCTCTCCCCTCCTTTCTGGTACCCAGAGTTCTCTTTATGGTATCTATAGTTTTACCTTTTCCAAATGTCCTACAGTTAGAATTATACAATGTCTTGTTCAGGCTGCTGTAACAAAAATACCATCAATTTGGTGGCATAAACAACAAACATTTACTTGTCACAGTTATGAAGGCCGAGAAGTTCAAGATCAAGGAACTGAAAGTCAATGTCTGGTGAAAGCCCATTTCCTGGTTCATAGGTAAACATCTTTTTTCTGTGTCCTCATATGGCATAAGGGGGCAAGGGAGCTCTCTTTATAGTAGCACTCTTTCTATTCATGAGGGCTAGATGTCTATGACATAATCACCTCCAAGTTTCATCACATTGGTGGTTAGGTTTCAACATATGAATTTGGGGAGGATATACGCAGTCTATAACACACAGTACGAAGCCTTGGTTGTCTGGTTTATTTGACTAAATAATATACATTTAGGTTTACTCATGTCTTTTCATGACTATATAACTCATTTATTTTTATTGCTGAATAATAGTCAATTTTTGAAGGATGTCTTGGTTGCTTCTAGTTTTCTCAATTAGGGATAGGATGCTGTAAGTATTTGTATACAGGTTTTTCTCAGCTCAATTGGTTAAATACCAAGTAGCACAATTGCTGGATTACGTAAGTCTAAGTTTAATTATACAAGCAACTGCCAAATTATCTTCCAATGTTGTTCATCCACTTTGTGTTTTTTTTAAAAAATATATTTTATTGATTTTTCACAAAGAGGAAGGGAGAGGGATAGAGAGCTAGAAACATTGATGGGAGAGAGAGACATCGACCAGCTGCCTCCTGCACACCCCCCACCGGGGGATGTGCCCGCAACCAATGTACATGCCCTTGACCGGAATCAAACCTGGGACCTTCCAGTCCGCAGACTGACGCTCTATCCACTGAGCCAAACCGGTTTCGGCAATGTTCATCCACTTTGTGTTCCTACTAGCAGCAAATGACAGTTCCTGTTTCTCTACATCCTTGCCAGCCTTTGGTATTTTCATTTAAAAAATAGTCTTTCAAGAGGCATATAGTCCTATGTCATAATTGTACTTTCCAATTCTTTAATAATATGTGAAAATGAACATCTTTTCATGTCTGTATTTTTAAATGGCTTTAACTGTACCCTTAGTAACTGCACAGCACCATTGACCAAACATTAAAATGGACTAGAGTACTAGATAAACCGAAAAGACATAGCAAAATTCTGTAGTGTTTCCTGAGACTTAACAAAAACTTCAGAAATTATTGCTTTATTCCAGCAATAAAGTTCTCAACTCAAATAATTAATTGATTAGCATATCCTATTTTCCAGAAACCTATATGCATGTATTATGTTAAACAAACAAGTATAATAGACCATGTTTCCCTTGGGAATTGCCATATGAAAGTTATGTTCTTTCAATATCAAAATGCATTAAAAGGAGAATTATTTAGATTTGAGGCCTCTTTTCCTCAAATTATTATCCTGCATCCCCCAACGGCAATGTGACTGAGTTAAAAGGTCAACACTCAATGGGTATTTCCAGTAGTGATAGGTAGTTATAACCATCTGCCCAAGAATTTACCACTCAGACTCCCAAAAGTAATTTCCAAGATTCATATCAAGTGCCTGATTGTTATAAAGTAATTTCTCCAACACTTTAAACTGTTGAAATAATCTAGATAAATTCAATCCACTAACATTGCACTTGAGGAATTTAATTCCGTATGCTTTGGTTACATTAGCAAGAGGATTTTGTTTGGATTCAGGGTTATGCTTGAATAAGACTCAAGTTAATCATTTAGGTACTTAAAAGTTCTTAACTCAAGGATTTCCTCTGATAGTCATTTCAAGGACAGCTTTATATTCTTCATTTCATCTATTCCACAAGTAATGTATGAAAGAAATTTCATTCTGCTCAGATTTTTCTGTCTTGACACCAATGTGCATTCTTGGGGCCATTTTCATTTACTAAAGGCCTATATGCTATATGGATTCAAGCACATATATTTCACACCTAAAGGGCTGTGTTAGTCACATCACCAAAATTGTTCTCAACCTTCATTAACACACACCATATTAATTTGCTGGAAAACCCTGCTTACTTGGGCTTTGATCCAATTACTCAGGTAGGTGGTCAGAGCAGGGAAACTAGAAATATGCCTGAGAGAGTGTGTGCCCTGATGTTATCTATCTTTCTAACTCTAAAACCTAGGTAACACTCACAGATCCTTGGAAAGAGAAAGTTTAGACTTGCTCTGAGATTTGATTTTTAAGCATTAGCATTTGATAGTTTCAATTATTGAAATTAAATGAAAACGCAACCTGTTGTAAGAGTATTTCAGCAAGGCTGTTCTATTTCCTCAAGTGTAGTTTTCAACTTTCTGTCCACTATTTAAAATTCTAACAGGTTTATGTTAACCACATTTATATGTTCATATATATATATATATATATATATATATATATTGATTTCAGAGAGGAAGGGTGAGGGAGAGAGATAGAAACATCAATGATGAGAATCATTGATTGGTTGCCTCCTGCATGCCCCCCACCTGAGATCAAGCCCACAAACCAGGCATGTGCCCCTGACTGGAATCCAACTCGGGACCCTTCAGTCCACAGGCCGACAGTCTATCCAATGAGCCAAACTGGCTAGGGCTTTATGTTCTTAATTCCTCAAAAACATATTTGTGAGATATGGCAAAGTCCTGATATTATATAATAGGCTTTTGTACTAAAAACTCGGCCGTCTAACTGGCATTGAATTAGTACAGTTATATTTTAGGCGGTCTGAATATTATGAAACAAAAAGAAGAATGTATTAAATATTCAGATACCTTATATCTAGTGTGTGTGTGTGTGTGTGTGTAGATATTTGACATTTATCAAAAGGGGATTTTGGTCCAGGAGAAATAATATATGGTATAGAAGTGTGTATGAACATGTGGTGAAATTACTCTATAAATTAATGTTCATTCAAGTTATAAAAATCTCTTCATTGTTGAACTACAACAGCCACTAAGCTTAATTCTAAGAGGCTATAAAAACATAATTATAACACACTTCTCTTGATTACTTTTTTTAACACACATATACATGTAGTATAAAATCAGGAAGAATATGATGCATTATTTCGGAGATATAAAGTTTTATGGATCTTCAGAGAAATGAGTACTTAATTATTCTTGGGGAGTCATAAACTTTTAGGTAATTCTTCTTTAAGGAGGTAATATTTGAGTCAAATCTTTAAAAATGACTAAAAATATCTTACTGATATCATTTGGAATTAACAATTCTCCCTTCATGGAAGAAACAAACAAACAACAGCATAGAAATAGGAAAATATTTGATAGCAGAAATATGTACCTAGATGTATGTGAAAATAGTGAATCCAATATATAGGAAACAGAGAAAGTATAACCAAGAGTAAGAGAGAATGGAGCTGAAATTTTAATAACAACAACAAAAGAATTCAGTAAATCAAATACAAGTTTTTCATCATAAGAGTTAATAGGAAAAATTGAAATATTTTAAATTGGGGAGTGGCATGATCCCATCTTAATTCCCAAATAACCATTGAGACTGCTGTTTATAGGAAGGAGGTTAAAATGAAAACTGGCTGGCTGCTCATCATGGTGAGTGACTCCCCCTCTCTGCCACTCCTCTTAATTCCCCAAAGAAATCCTAACAGGCCTGTGTCATCCATACCTCCATCCTGGGGGCCTAAGTCATTGCCAGCGGCTTCTTGGGGCATCTTTGGCATGTGTGTGGATACACTCTTCCTCTGTTTCTTGGAAGACCTGGATCAGAACAATAGCTCCCAGAACTGTCCCTGCTACAAGTCCAAGGACATTCTGAAGATTCTAGGCAAGAAGAACGACATGCCCCCAGGGACAAGAGGAAGAAGCGGTGAGGCCGAGCTGCACCCTGCCTGTACAGCCTCCCAGCCTCACCCTCCCCTTCAGACCTTGATTTTGTAGTAAAAAGATTTTATTAAAGATTGATACTTATTTTGTTTTTGAAGAAGAAAAAGAGAAGAGGAACAACAACAACAACCACAAAAAGATCACTGTGGATGTTGATGCAATTTTCAGTTCAAAATATAAGGTAACTTGACCTAAGGTAGGAACAGTGGGAAATGACAGATATGGACTGATTTGAAAGGTAGTTAAGTTTTAAAGAGTTAAGTTTTAAAATGTCATTACAATGAATACTGCTTCTCTTGAAAAACAAAAGAAAGATAGAACTTGGAATTTGATTGTGTGTTTGATCATAGATATAGGTAAGGTATCACTCCAAATTATTATGTGCTATTAATAATTGTTATTTTATTTATTGCATGGAAAGATCTTCCTTGCTCTTTTTCTCTATTACATTACAAATATTATATTACCAAAGAAGAAATTTCATTATATATACACACATATATACATATGCATATACATATACATATACATATACATATACATATACATATACATATACATATACATATACATAACTAAGAATTAAAGAACTAAAGAAAGACAGAAAGATTGTACTCTTGGTGTTTTGATCATGGGAATAGATTTTTAAAACTCCATTCCTACACAATTAAAAGAATGTGCCCACATTGACATTAGTGAGAGTTCTGTAAATGGATTTGGAAAGTAAGATTCCTAATTACTTATTTCAAAAACTTTTTATTCCAGTTTATGTGAATATCCATTTATCAGAAATTATATAACAGATGTGCCTTTAGGTTATAATATAGTGTTAATACATCATCAATATATTCATCAGCCAGTTAACAGTGTAAAAGCCATTCAGCATCTGAAACTAAGAGTTTTTAAAATCCCATGGAAATTTCTTGTAAAATTTATATGAAATATTCTTTGTCACAAAGTTGAATGTGTAAAGATAAGTTTTGTTATGGTGTTGATGTATCAAAATAACAAATTTCATGCTGTGTGATAAAGGTTTTACCATAGTCAACCACATAAAAAAATAATTCTTTAACAGGTTTACAAGAAAGCAAAACATGCTTCGTTATAGTGTTGAATATTTCATGAGATCAAAGGAGCATGTTTTTTTTCCAGAAAAAAATCTGTTTTGTTACTGAGAAAAAAATTTTTTAGGATTAAAAAGGTCAGCACTTCTGAGATAAATATTACATTTTTACTTATGCAAAATTAGGATTTCTAATAGTTGCTTTAAAATTGCATCTATGGATATTTGATTCTGAATCAATATTTTTCTGAAAATATTGCATATTTTTTAAACACAGAAAAGAGAAACTAATGTTATGGTATGAAATTAATCCTAGTATGCCAAGTGATATACTGCATTGAAGCCAAAAGAGCATGACATGTTTTTCATTTGAATCCAAAACGCCCCCATTACTGTGTGGTCTCAGATGAACTATGTAAGTCTTTAGGCTCTTGCATTAGTCTGCTATGGATGCCATGACTAGATATCACAGACTGTGTGGCTAACAGCAGAAATTAATCTTGTTAGAAGCTGGATGTCTAAGATCAGGGTGCCAGCTGCGTTTGGTTTCTTCTAAGACTTCTCTCCTTGGCTTTCAGATGGCCACCCTCCCACTCTGTCCTCACATGGCCTTTCCTCTGAGTGTGCAGGCCCCAATGTCTCTCCTGTGTCCTCATCTCCACTTCATATGGGGACACCAGTCAGATTGGATAAGGGCCCATCTGAAGGGCTTTGTTTTAACTTAATTACCTCTTTAAGATTCTCTCTCCAAATACAGTCATGTTTTGAGGTATTGGGGGTGGGGTGGGGGAGGAGGACTTCAACATATGAATTTTGAAGGGTCACAATTCCAATTATAGCAACCCTAGTTGGATTTTTTCCCCCAAAATAAAAAGAAACAGAGACACCATTTTAAAAAATCACATTATTTATAAGCATTGAACAGAAATACATTTAACTAATCAATCCAACTTGACAACTAGTAAAATTAAATCAGACTTTAATAGAACAGCAATATAGGAATGATTTTGTTTTAATTTGTAATGCTCAAAAAGCCATTACTTAGTTAACTCCAAATATAGGGTGTCCCAAAAATGTATAGACACACTTTGAATCATTAGAAAGGCAGTATATATAAGAATGCATTTCACTTTAAAATTGAACTATCAGCTGTTAAAATGTGTATACATTTTTTTGGGACAGCCTGTATATCCAAAGTCATTCACAGCAACATCAATAATAATAAAATTTAATTACATTTATGTAATTAAATATGCTAATTAGACTAGACAGCCTAACGATCTTCTGGATGTCCTTCTGGACGACCTTCCTGCCTAAACTGGGGCTGCGAGGGCCGAGCCCCTTGCATGAATTTTGTGCATCAGGCTCTAATAATATAATATTGAAAGAAGTGTTCAACATCAAATAAAAGCAAAATGTCCAAGAACAACATTCTAGGTCTCACCAGGACATATCTCCATTTGTCATTCAGTTGATTGACACTTGGTCAGTTTTACAACTCATCTGTAAACCTGTCTTTCTAAACACCATTTTGCTAGAGCTGTGTATATCCCTTTGGAGGACAGTAACAGTTATAGCATCTGGAAAAAAATGAAAGTTTTATACCATTCAAGTATCTTTCATGTAACTGATGTTTTATAAGGCAGAAAGAGAAACATACTTCCTTGGTATGTTGAAGATGATCCATCTCACGTGTTATCCAGTATAAGGTTAAATGGTGATTGAATAGAAGTGCTCATGAACAATATTACTAATATTCTTTAAAATTTTTCAGGATACAAGATCAATGCATTAACAACAACAGCCATAACAAAGTTACACTTATACAAAGAATGTTAAAAATTCCCTAATTGAGATATGATTGTTTAAAAACCTAAAGTGTTGGGGGAAGTAATGAAGATATAACACTAATAATTTTTAAAAGTTAAGTAGATAAAATATTATTTCTATAGTCAATAAGAATGCAAAATGCCTTACAGGTAATATGTAGGATATTGCTACATTACCTGCCTAATATTTCAGATAGATAGTTAATAGACAGATAAGTACCTTTTCTTGATAAATATAAAAGATATCCTGAGAAAATATAGGGATAATTCTGCAATTGTTTCTGGGTATTGGAAGTTATAAAGATATCAATTTCTCCCAAAATAAATATATGCTTATTTAATACAATGACATTCAAATGTGAATTTTTAAAAAATTTTAAATAGGTAAAAATAACTAAAAATTTTTGGAGGATAAGAATGTCATAAAACGGAATTGTCTTAGCAGAAATTAAGACTTATATTAAGTTTTCAATAACTAGTAAATGATGGTCTTGATTCCATAATAGAAAGCCTAATTTATATCCTAAAATGGGAGCCTAAAACTAAAATCATTTAATATATGATGAAAAAACTAAAAAAATAATATAAGAAAATGAAATATTTAAAAAACAGTGCTTGGCAAATGATTATTAAAAAAAAAACTTATATACCAGGCTATATACAAAAAATAAAATTACTTTATGAAATCTAAAATCAGGAAGTATAAGTAACTATTCATTGGATTCTGGATGGAAGAAGACTTTAATAGAAATATGCAAAGGGAGAGATAATATAGGAAAACATGATCTCATTTCCTCATCCCCACATTCCTATTCACTAATAAATCCAACAACAAATATTTCTTATCTATCAATTTTTCTACATCTTTCCTTCCACCACCAAACAGGTCACAGCTGAACTACATATCAGTTTCCTAATTTTTTTTTTTTAGTTATTCAAAAGCTTACTTCATTAGTCTCTCAGCAGCAAATGTAGATTTGCTAACCATGTTTGAACATTTATTGTGAGCCATTTATTATCTGTGTCTTCGGCTCTAATAACACATTAATGTTCATATGTAGCCTAGTATATACCATTATGATATTTGTTTTTAAATAAAGACTCTAAAATATTAAATACTGTATTACTTTTTAAAAAACACACATTAATTTAGCAAGGTTGAACAATGGGAGGGAGTCAAGGCAGAATTTATACCCAAGCAATCACAGTCAGATCTTACACTCTGACCTGTACTCTGCACTGTCTTGTGAGACAGTATTGAAATGTATCTAGAATTAAAGAGAATAATCCCCTCCCATGATAAGTGAAGCACTACCTGATCTGACTGCATGCCTCCTTTCTAGCTTATTTATATGACTAGAGGCCTAGTACACGGAATTTGTGCATGGGTAGGGTCCCTAGGCCTGGCCAGCGATCAGAGCCAATCTGTGGGACAACTGGGGGGGTGATTGGGGCCCCTCGCTCGCACATGCCTTGGCCGGTCTGGCATCGCCCACTCTCTGGCTCCACCCACAGGTCACCTCCCTCTGCGGGAGATCAGGGGGTCCCCACTGGAACCTGCCTTGGCTGGCCTGAGGCCTGCGAGCTAGGGGCAGCCCCTGCATTGAGCATCTGCCCACTAGTAGTCAGTGCACATCATAGCAACCGGTCATTCCTCTGGTCATTCTGCTGTTCAGTCAATTTGCATATTAGGCTTTTATTATATAGGACTCCCATCCACTGATTCAGAAGTCTTCAATATTAGCAGCCTTCCATGGAATTTCTTGCACTTGCCAAACTGATTCTCACTCAAAACCTTTTGCTCTTGCATTCCCTTCTGCCTGGCTCTTCCCAGCATCCTTAAAATATTAACTCCTCAGATAAAGTATCCTGCATAAAGTAACCCATACCCTCAACACACATTCCAAGCAGCTATTGCACTATTCTGTTTATTATCCATAGCTATCATCGCTATCAGACATATTTTTTTACTATCTGTTAATTTATTTATTGTTTGTCCTCTAAGGAACCAAGTGTCTCACCTTTTCTGAACAGTGATCTATCAGTAATGATTTAATTAATATGTGGCCTAGCATAATGTCTTAATACACATTAAGTTAATGAATGTATTAATTAATGCCATACCAAAAAGTATAAAACTTCTGTATAAAAAATACCATGAGAACTCTGTAGAGCTTCTTGAATTCTTCTGTAAACTTAAAAGAGCTCAAAAATTAAGGCAGGAATTAGAATTAAAAATAATGCTAAAAGAAAAATGGGAAAAGCATTTTCAACACTCTGCTACTAAAAGTTAAAGTTTCTAAATGTAAATTTTAAAATTTATGTGTAAAACAGTAAGACCCCATTTTTTTTAAAAATGTGTAAAAGACACTGAAGATTCGTGTATTTGGAACTGCAAACATTGCATAGTGTCTGAAATAATTAAAATTGCAAATGCCTTCCCTTTGGGATTTTATATTATCCTGGGTGAGATGGACAAGAAACAAATAAATAAATTAATGATAGGTTACATAGTAAGAACTGATAAGAAACATAAAGAAAGGTAAGAACATAGAATGTGTAAACATTAATTGAAATCGTATTTATTAAACATTTATATAATAGCATACATCTAAGCTCTTTACAAAAAAAAAAGTCATTAAATTCACACACTTCTGAGAAAATTTCTAGTATCCTAATTTTCCTCAAACACATAGGAACTAAGGAATGAAGAGGTGAAGATGCTTGCAAAGGCACACCCACTACCAAAGCACAGGCTCTGCACCCCAAGACTTTGAAATCCACACTTTTAAGTTATTATCTCAATAAATGTTGTGTGCTAATCATTCATTAATTAATTCTTTCTATTTGGCCAACTTTATCAAATTTTATTCAAAATTATTAATATTTCTGTCATTTTTTTTATTCATAGATGCATCAAATTTATATCCCTATGACCTAATTTAAACTTATTCCTCAAAGTTTGAGAATTCACATTTTGTCTGTCAGGATAAACATCTGGCAGATAAGATATTTATTTTTATTTACTTAATTATTCTTTTTGAACTCTTATTATAAAACTCATATATTCTTAGTGCAAAATTATCATAGACAGTATCAGATTAAGCACTGATATTCGATTTTATATTTATAATTCATAGTTGAATAGAGTACAATGGACTAATGAACTGCAACTAGCCTAACACTAAACCAGACCTGGCTACAATATGGAACACTGTGTTCGCTTCTAGCTCTACTGGAACCCCAATTATACTTCTTCTATGACTGGACTAAGGGATATAGGACTTTAGAAACCCAAGGGATGTCATTCCATGAAAATAAGAATCACTCATTTTCCCATGCAAGTCTCAGAATATTCTTTTTCTCAAGATATCAGATGAACACCATCCCCAGCACCCAATGAGGAAAAGGATAACTCAATTGCCCTGATTACAGAAGGATTGAGCAAAAAAAAGAAAGAAAGAAAGAGAGAGAGAGAGAGAAAGAGAGCTCATGGACATGGACATGGACAACAGTGTGATGATTGTGGAGGGGAGTGGGAGTTGGAAGAGGGACTAGAGGTGATAAATGGTAATGGAAAAAATGAAATAAAATAAAGTTTTAAACATAGATTATGTATTATTGAGTAAATACTTTGGTAAAATAATTGTATGGGTTTATTTAATCTATAAATAAAAACAACAAAGTCAAAATGATTTTGTGTTTTTATCTGAAATATTATAGATGGAAATCAATTCAACATTTCAGAGAAATTTATATCACCATCAAAGTTTCATATATATGTGTATATATATATATATATATATATATATATATATATATATATATATGAATGGATGTTCACACTCACATTGGCATAAGAACTTTTACTTTATCACATCATAATTACAATATTATATTTATAATTAAAATGTGTAATTATCTTACTTTTTATTTGAAAACTGTTAAATGCATCATATGTACCTGGAATACAAAACCCACATTATTTTCATTCTGTTGTGTGGCCAAGCTGAGAGGAAACTGTTGACAACACAGACAAGTAATATGATGGTTTTGTTTACTTAGGGGTTGTGAGCCTGAATTCATTAAAGCGATCAGAAATATCTATTTCAAGTTATTTTCCTATGTTAACAAATAAATGCTGTTCCAATATTCTGTTTTTCTGCTAAATATTCAGTATATTAAAATGGAACCTAATGGCAATTACTGACCTTTGTCTGTTATTAAAAAATAACTATTAAAAATAATAAATTCAGGTTTTCAATAAATGCTTCTATTTTATAATTTTCTTATAAGAAATACATTATTTGAGTATAAATACAGATTCCAAATTAACAGAACTCCCCTTTTTTTCTAAGCTCAAGCATTGCCATTTATTATTCCAGATACCTTTCTTATCTTACCTATGACCCAATAGTTGAGGGGGCTTCATGAATATTTATTTGAGTGTAATGAGGGTCAAGTTGAAGCAAAGTAATGGACCAGCACTCATTTGTTCTTCCTCCTCTCTGTAGGAGTGGATTATTCTTTAATGTGGCCCTTTCCATAAAATGTGCAGAGCAAGGCTGACTTTTGCCTCGCACTCGCCCTTCCCTGCCTTCACAAAATCACTTCTGTCTCAAAGTGCTTTCCCTGCCTCCAAACCACCAGAAGCAAATCATAGATGTGCCTTCTGAAAACATCTTTCTTAGCTACATGTGATGTTTAGGATCATTCAGGTCATATCAGGTGTTTGGCTGGGAGATTACAGATCTCTCTTCTTGGACAACTTTGTGTGAACTCATTTTCTTCTTCTTCTTCTTCTTCTTCTTCTTCTTCTTCTTCTTCTTCTTCTTCTTCTTCTTCTTCTTCTTCTTCTTCTTCTTCTTCTTCTTCTTCTCTTTTTTGTATTTTGTTTCTGTGAGCTTGCCTTTGGAATGTAATTGCTGCCCTTAACAAAGAAGTGTATGCCACCCAGGAAAAGAACTGATTCTGCTCAGGTTCTTTTGTTAGGACTAAGATAGCTACCCCTGAAAGGTCCTCTATTCAGGCATCTTAGTCTGAACTAGTCACTCTTTATAGGAGGTCACACATCAAGGGCTTTTCCCAGGAGCTTCAAAATCTAATATAAGGCAGGCAGTACAAAAATATCCAGCTAGCCCAGCACATCAGTTAACAAATTAAACTGCTAATCACTCCTTTAAATAATAATTGCCCTTGTTGGCTTGGCTCAGTGGTTAGAACATTGGCACACCAGAGGGTTATGGGTTCAATTCCAGGTCAAGGGCACATACATGGGTTGCAGGTTTGATCCCCAAACCCTGTCAGGGTGAGAGCAGGAGGCACCCAATCAATGTGTCTTCTCTCACATTAATGTTTCGCTCTCTCTCTCACCTTCTCTACAAAGCAATGGGGAAAATATCCTCACTTCTTGGGTAAGGTTTAAAAAAAAAAGTAACTGAAAAAATTTAATTTTGTTGTGGAAGCAGCGAAGCTACTGAAAAAAAATTCTGAGTTATTTGTTTTAATGGAGAATATTAATATTTAGATATGATAAATGGAATGAATTGATTCTAATTTATATTATTCAGCTGAATATAAAATATGATTAGCTTTATTTTTAAATTGATTTCAGAGAGGAAGGGAGAGGGAGGGAGAGAGAGAGAGAGAGAGAGAAATATCAATGATGAGAGAGAATCATTGATTTGCTGCCTCCTGCATGCCCCCATCTGGGGATCAAGTCTGTAACCTGGGCATGTGCCCTTGACTGAAATAGAACCCAGGACCCTTCAATCTACAAGCCAATGCTCTATCCACTGAGCCAAACCAGGTAGGGCTGACTAGCTTTAAATAGACACGTATTACATCATGATTCTAAAATGGTAATCTTTACTTATGAAGAATGTGGTCTTTATAATTTGAAATATTGTAACTTTATAAAGAAACCCAACTTTTTTTATTTCCTATACATAATTATTCATTCTGAATATACAAATAGTTTCCCTAAGATTAGAATGTTCTACTGAGCATTACCATCTATGTACAAATGTAAACTATGAATTATAAATCACAAAAATACATATTTTGGAAGGACATATGTTAAAGTAATATATGGTTAGGGTTGTGTGTGTGTGTGTGTGTGTGTGTGTGTGTGTGTGTGTGTTTTAAACTTAACAACTTATTTAGTTTTAAGAAGGAAGGTTTTCTATGAGATTTTTAAGAAACAAAATATATGAGTAGCATGGCTAAAACATCAGTAACCTAACAGCATAAACAGGTGGTTTATGGAGGTACAATTTCTCATTCATTTTATAACATTTTAAAAGTGTTGTCATAGTTATAGGCCTTAAGAGAATAACTAAAATGTATAATTTGCAAAGTTAACTCTAATGGGTCAGTATTCCCTAGTCACTGCTTGTCCAAACATGTTGAGTGCTGTATTGTTTATTTAAACCTCTACTTCTTTCATGTGTAATTTGTTATACATTTTCAGTACCATAGAAATGTAGGATATGATGGAGGAGGAGTAAATGGGGCAGGAGGTAAGCAATATTCCTTTCAAATGTTCCTTGCCATAGAAAGATAAAATCCTACTATTTTGAGTTGTGGAAATATCACTGTTGTATTAGTTCATTGAGTCAGATCCCATTTTGTTAGCTTATTGTCTCAGAAAAATATGTACCCAACTTATAGAAAAATATGTACCCAAATGCATCTTTGCATATATATGGGTATTTGGCTTCTATCATAAGCATCTAAAGTTTGCATGCTAAAAGCACATGTTCTTATCTACACTAATAAAAGAGAAACATGCAAATTAACCATCATTCCCCTACACCCACCAGCCAATCAGGAGCAAGTATGCAAATTATCCCAACAAAGATGGCAGCGGCCATGGAGCTGGAGTGAGCTGGAGTCTTGGGTTGCCCCTGATGATGGAGGAAGCCAAGCTTTCCACCCGCCCTGGACAGCCCTGGCCTTCGCTCAAGGCTACAAAGTTTCAATTATAGAAGATAAATAAATCCCAGATACCTGCTTCTAGCCAGCCCTGGCCTCCGCTCAAGTAGGCACTGAAAAAAAAAGAAAGAAAAAAAGCCCCTTACCCAGACTAGCCACACCCCCATGGGGTGAGGGTCCCCATTGGGGGGCGTGGCCAGCCTGCAAACAGCCATCAGCCCCTCACCCAGGCTTGCCAGGCACCCCAGTGGGGAACCCCACCCTGAAGGGGGTGTGGCCAGCCTGAAAACTGCCCTCACCCAGGCTTGCCACGCCCAGGCTTGCCACGCCCCCTCCTCCAGCGGGGACCATCACCCCATGGGGGCATGGCCGGCCTGCAAACCACCACAGGCCCCTCACCCAGGCAGCCCCATGCCCCAAGGGAACCCCCACTCTGATCCGGGACACCCTTCAGGGCAAACCAGCTGGTCCCCACCCATGCACCAGGCCTCTATCTATACTAATAAAAGGGTGATATACCAATTACACTGGGAGACCTTCAAGGAGACCTTCCGGATGTTCTTCTGGACAAAGCCATGGTGGCAGGGCAAAGGTAGAGGCAGTTAGAGGCCAAGAGGGGAGGGCAGTTGTGGGTGATCAGGCAGGTGGGGGGGGCGCTGGGGGTGATCAGGCTGGCGGGGGTGCAGTTGGGGGTGAGCAGACCAGCAGGGGGGCCAGTTGGGGGCAAGCAGGTTGTCAGTGGAGGTCAGTTGGGGGTGATCAGGACAGCAGAGGGAGGGGCAGCTTGGAGTGAGCAGGCCAGCAGGGGGACAGTTGGGGGCAAGCAGGCCAGTGGGAAGGGAAGGTGGGGGTGATCAGGCCTGCAGGGGAAGCAGTTGGGGGTGAGCACACTGTCATGGGGGGCAGTTGGGGGTGAGCAGGCCGGCAAGCAGAGTGGTTAGGGACCATCAGGCAGACTGGCAGGCAGATGAGCGATTAGGAGCCAGCAGTCCCGGATTGCAAGAGGGATGTCCGACTGCCGGTTTAGGCCTGATCCCTGTAAACCAGCAGTAGGGCATCCTTCGAGGGGTCCCAGATTGGAGAGGGTGCAGGCCGGGCTGAGGGACACCCCACCCCTGTGCACGAATTTCATGCACCGGGCCTCTAGTAAAGTTCTAAGAGCAATTCCCAGGGATAAAGTTTTCTTATATTTAAGCAAATATCAGTCTGACATCCCATGATGGTTTCCTAAAATGGTGATTGGAAAGAAAATCATTTCACTTTGTCTGTACAGTGACAACACCTCATGTAGGAAGCTCTGATAAGCCCTCTAGTCTGGTATGTTGAGGTGTTCCTTGTTATGGAAGTGTGGACACTTTCCAGGATATTTGCATTAGAGCACACATAAGACTGAAAATAAGTAAAAGGTACAAGGATAAATAAAAAAAAAAAGAGGGAAGAATTTTGAGTCTAGATTCCATTTGTTGTATCAAGCTATCATTTAAGAATTAAAACATTCTACTACTTACTATACATTCAAGAACTATAATTTGTCATCTTTAACAATGATAATATTTGAAACTTAGGCCAAAATAGAATTACTTTCATGAACTAGAGTCTAATAGTTTATAATACAATGATGATTTGTTTGGGCGTTTTACAGTACTTAGTTTTATTCTTATATTCATTACCTGTGGATTTTAAATTGCAGTGATTTTGTGTGTCTTCTCTACAACTAAAGTATAAACTCTTTGTAGATAGCAACTATGTATTTTTTATTTTTATTGTTTTTCTCAATCAATAATAATACTGCTGTTCATAGTAAAGTTTAAACATTCCATTAATATTTGGTGAATGGATAAGTGAGTGGATAGCATTTATAAATTTATGAATTATCTATTTACATATTATAAGTACTACTAGTATGTACTATAAGTAAAATGTACTATGTACTATAAGTATTATAAGTACTATAAGTAAAATGTTTAGTCAACAAATGGAAGTATGATCACAGTAATCGGTCCTGACCAGCTATTAGGCAGGACAATATGGAGTAAATATAGGATAAAAAGAAGCAAAACAAAACTAGAATGAAGGAACAACAGCAGCAGCCACAGTCACGATCAGAAGTGGGAAAAGCAACATGGTTGGCAAGAGGGGCAGACAGCAGCAAAGCGGAGAAAAAAAAACTATAATTTTTAAAATAGTGGTAAAGAGAGTATCATTGTGAGTGATACACTTACCCATGGAAATTAATATATATAGAAATGCATTCAGCAAATCCTATTAGCCATGGCCTCAAGACCCCTCATAGCACAAATGAAAAATGTAGCAAAAATAATTCAAAAAAAGGTGGGGGAGGGGGAACACCACTAAATAATAATCAGTCATTTGTGACTTCTGAATGAAAGAATTCTGACTATTGAAAAGGTCACATTTCTTATATCTGAAAATTGAGCTGAAAATAGTAGATTACAGAGATAGCATAATACTAATACCTTCCTTCCTTCTTACTTTCCTTCTTTTTTTTATTTCTTTTTTTCCTCTCTCCTGTGACTGTCTATCATCTACCATCTATCTATCTGTCATCTATGATCTATCCATCTATATCTACTTTAGATTTTTTTGCCTCCTTTTCTTTTTACATCAGGACCAGAGGGTAAAATATGAAATTCCTCACTTATTTTAAGCAAAAGCATCTTTTCTTTTTCTCCCTTTCTTTCCCCTCTTTCCTCTTCCCCTCCCTCAACTGCATCTTATTAGAAGATATTTCATGTGTTTTTAAATTGTATTCTTCAGAGATAAATTTGGAAGAATATCTACAATTGTGACTGTTAATAAGTATTTATAAACCTTCCTTCCTGAAGCATAATAACTATGCATCACTATGACTAAAAAATGTATTCTCAAAGGAAAATTGAATGTAATTAATTTAATTTTTCACAAGTGAAAAATTAAGTTAAGTTAGCTACAGATCCCAAGGGTAAAGAACGTTGAAGTAGCCTAATGTAGCCATCAAAATATCAGAGTAACCAACCTGTAAGCACTGTGTATAAAGATTCTCATTTTTCTCCCCCATCTTCATAATTTTCAATTGTAAAATAATATTCTAATTTAATTTTTAATATTCTTATTCTGTGTAGTAGGCAGAATGATGACCCTCCCCAAAGCCTCACCCTCAGCCCTGGTAACAGTGAATGTTACCTTATATGACAAGGGAGAATTAAGGTTCATACGAAATGAGATTGTTAATCAGTGAATCTTAAAACCTATAGATTATTCAGGAGGGCCCAATGTAATTAAGAACTTACATTGGAAGAGAGTAGTAAGAATGGTCAGAGTGATACAAAGTGATAAGGAATTAATAGACTACTGGCTTGAAGTAGAAGGGGGCCATGAGTCCAGGAATCCAGGCAGCCTCTGGAAAATGGAAAAGACAAGGAAATAGATTCTTCCTCAGAGCCTCTGGGAGAAATACAGCCTCGCCAATACCGTGACTTTAGCCAGTTACACCCATTTTTTGGCATTTATCTTCCAGAAATATAAGATAATAAATTGTATACTTTTCAGTCACTACGAATTGTAGCCGTTTATTACATCCATAGGAACCTAATACATTCTGTATGGTTATTATGAACCTCATACATTGTCCAGTCAAATAATATTTTTATAGTCTAACCATGACTATAAAAAATAAAAAAGTCTGAAAGATCTCAGTTGAAATGATTATTTGCTCTGATTACTATCATTGAATTTAACTGATATGATACGCATTGTCATTTTTTTTCTTTTATTGTTTAAAGTATTACAAATTGTAGTACATACGTTTCCTTTTTTTTTTTCCCAATTGACCTTCCCTCTGGCTTCCCCTACCCCCTGGCACATGCCCTCACCCATTGTCATTTTAATTATATTTGGGGTTTTCATGACTAGTTGAAATGCAAACTCAAATTACTGACTTTAACATGAGTTATTCAATCATGCTAGTAAGAAAACATCATCTTTCATATGATACTTTTTCCTAGTAACAATATATTTTCCCTTCCAGACCACATCATGCTTAATAGAATGGAGAAAAATGTATTTAAATACTGATAAGACAATACAGAATACTTTAATCAGAGTAAACAAATCAGAATACTTTCAGTGAGACACACACACACACACATATACATTATATATATATGTATATATATATACACACATATATATGTATATGTGTGTGTGTGTGTGTGTGTGTGTGTGTGTGTGTGTATATATATATATATATATATATATATATATATATATATATGTAATGTGTAATATGCTTATTAGACTGGACAGCCAAACGACCTTCCGGACATCATTCCAGACATCCTCCCGGACGAAGCCGCAGCGGTGGGGGCTGAGGCAGAGGCGGTTAGGGGTGATCAGGCAGGCAGGCGAGTGGTTGGGGTGATCAGGCAGGGAGACAGGCAGAGGCAGTTAGGGGCGATCAGGCAGGCAGGCAGAGGGATTATGGGCAATCAGTTAGGCAGGCGAGTGTTTAGCGGCAATCAGGCAGGCAGGCAGGTGAGCGGTTAGGAGCCAGTGGTCCCGGATTGTGAGAGGAATGTCTGGCTGCCAGTTTAGGCCCAATCCTGAGGGTGAATTTATAGAAAGCATAAAACTATATGATGCACTTAAAAGTCAGCCTTAAGTAAATTATACATTCTAAAATAAATCAAAATGCTGTGAATGTTTCAAGGCCAATCAATACCCACCAACATTTTTATCATGATATTATTTACAACCTTTATAGGACCTAACTACTAGCATATACATACTATTGTGTTTCCTCATCTTTAATAATATGTTAATACAAAATTAGTCAACATAAATCAATGAAGTGATTTGTTTTTTTAGTTATGTGTTTATCACAGAAGTGAGATATTTTAATTTCTATCTTATATTATGCATCCTCAGCTTTTTTTTGAAGTGCTTAGGTGATGAAAACTTGCCTACAGACATAGTTATTAATATTTAGAGCAATAAGAGAAAATAAATATAGCTGAATCTTGTGAAAAATCTGATCTCTGCTTTAAATTTGTTTTTTAAATTATACAAATTACAAACCTATTTAATAAATATGTGTAAGCCAACAGATTTGTGTCATTTATCTATAAAAACATATTTTTGCCTGTGAATATTATATAAAGCATATCTATAAAAAGTAATTAATCCTACATAATAAAAGGGTAATATGTAAATTACCATCACTCTGCTACGCCCACGATTGGGCCAGCGGGAGACACAGGGGGCAGGACTCGGGGTGGCCGGGGTGGCCAATTGGGCTGGCGGGACGCTGAGCTCGCATCGCCAGCGGTGGCAGGAGCTCAGCATCTGCGCCATGGCTGTGCTGCGGCACAGAAGGGGCCTCTGGGGCAGCGAGCCCACGTCCTGCTGTGGACGATCAAAAGCGGGGAGCGAAAAAGGGGGAGCTGGCTGTCTGTCCGCTCTGGCACCAGGCCATTCTAAAGCCTCCGCTGCGCCAGAGGCTTTCAAAAGGCCTGGTGTACCAGCGGACAGACAACCAGCTCCCCCACGATCGAAAGCCAAAGCGGGGGAGCTGGATGTCTGTCCGCTCTGGCACCAGGCCTTTCAAAAGCCTCCGCCGCACTGGAGGCTTTCGAAAGGCCTGGTGCACCAGCAGACAGACAGCCACCTTCCCCCGCGATCGAAAGCGGGGAGCTGTGTGTCCGCTCCAGCACCAGCGGACCCCCTGCCATCAAAAGCGGGGAGCAGGCTGCTAGCAGTGTCTGCGGAGCATGCTAGGCTTTGTGGGGCAGTGGATATGGCCTGGATGGCAGGTTAGGCCTAGGGGACCCTACACGTGCATGATTTAATCATGCACTGGGCCTCTAGTAAATTATAAAATAGGATTGGAATGAAACCTATTTTATATATTCCAAAGTTACATTATATGCTTTAGAATTTTTTTTTCCAAGATAAAAATAAATCAGTCCAGAAATAGTTAACAATACCCAACTCCGAACACCTGAACTCTTCAGCAAAAGCAAAACCACCATGGAGCTGATGAGGGATATTTGAAGTGTCAATCAAGGGGCTGTTCCCAAATCCTCCCACATGGTTGAAATCCTGCTGTCAGGGACATATTGGAAAGTTGTTCACTCACTTGAGGTGACAGCTACAGATTGTGACAAGGCTCATATTGGGACTCCAGCCCGAGGGGGTAACACAGAATGAAATGAGGAATGCAGAATTAATGGAGAAAAATGTCACTTGCCAATCTCCCTACTCACAACTCACTTCATTTTGAACGGCAGTTCACAGTATTATTTGGAAAAGAGAAAACAGGCATGTGTGAGATTTTATCTTACAACTATATTTTAATTCTTAAGATATGATGAATATCAAGTAAGAACTTTTTAAATATTTCAATTCATTTGCTTCTTTCACTTAGTGAACTTCAAATTTAGTTACTTATGATAAAATTAAACAGGGAACATTTTAACACTTATTTGTCTATCTGAATATATCACTGTCTTGGCAATGATAAATTTATCTCTATATCTATCAATTTCATTTTTCAATGAGAAAAAACATGCTTAACTCTAGAGCTCTTTATTTTCTTCAAAGAATGTACACATGCACCACCTTATATGTTTTGCAGTTGAGCAAACAGTAAGTCAATGACTAAACTATTTAGAACCTGCATCTTCTGTATTCGTAGTGCACCGTCCTCCCACTTCAGTATAAGGACGTTATAAGGCTCTAAAGCATCAATTCCATAGAGATATAATGTAGGTGAAAGTAATAATCAGTAAACATAGCTAAATGACACTTTTACAACAAAAGTCTCAAAAATTAAAACTCAGCTTTTCCTTGTACCAGTTAAAGGAGTTCAAATCACTAGCAGTTCTACTAAATGTTTGTTAATGTTGGCTCATTGTGTGTAATTGGGTAAAGCACTTATGATCTAGAGATTAAGCAAGAATGCACCCACTGTTTCCAAGGAACTAAAAATACTGATATAACTTATGTTATATATAATAAAACAGAGAGCAAGAAATATTAAAATGAAAACAAATCCTTAAACCGATGATAAAAATAAAATTAATAATATCTTTAAAATAATATAAAGGAAAAGGTCATGTATCTAGAAATTAACAAAGCCAAAACCGGTTTGGCTCAGTGGATAGAGCGTCGGCCTGCGGACTCAAGGGTCCCAGGTTCGATTCCGGTCAAGGGCATGTACCTTGGTTGCGGGCACATCCCCAGTAGGGGGTGTGCAAGAGGCAGCTGATCGATGTTTCACTCTCATCGATGTTTCTAACTCTCTATCTCTCTCTCTTCCTCTCTGTAAAAAATCAATAAAAATATATTAAAAAAAAATGGAGAAGAGATATAGGAAACATTTTAAAACATGAAATAAATAAATAAATATATAAATTTATATACATGTGTATATAAATTTATATATTTATTTTAAATTTATAAATTTATATATTTATTTATATATTTATATAAATTTATATATGTATATATAAATTTATATACATATGTATATATATTTATATATACATTTTTAAAATATTGTCAATTTGAAAATATAAAAAATAAATAGTGTTCTCTTATAAAAATTAAATCTTTCCATTAATCTGGAATCAGAAAACATGAAGAAATATTTGGGTTTATAGTAATTTTCAAAAAATAGATTATACATCTTGTTCTGAAAGTTTTGTATATTTTCTAAGGCAATTATTGAAAACATATTTTACAGATAACTCATACAAGTTATTTGTAATACTAATAGTACTTAGCGAATTGTTGAATATTAAAAATTAGTAAATCTTATGCAATTACCCTTTAGAAATATAATAATAATAAAGAATCCAACTTAGAATCACAACCTAAAACATGCCGGAGAAATCACTGTAAATAAGACATATAATATCGATATGAAGAAAATAAGAAACTGACTGAACCTTATATTTTTGCCAAAAATGCAGAAATTTCACAAATATTAGTACAAAACAAATATCCTTAAACTATACAAACCAGTTCCAAACATCTTTTGAACACCTGAAAATTCAGGGGAAAAAAATTACGCTTAAAAAGAAAATATTTTATCCAGATATAAATGAGTATTCATTCTTTGAACTGTGAGAAAGAATATACCTACTAAGAAGGGCTCTTGGCAGCTAACTGGGCCCAAATTTAAGAAAACAGAGCCCAGCAGCCATTTCTACACAGAGGCCTCACATGTAAATCACACTTCAGGGAGAAGCCTGCCCTAAGCTGCCTGCCCTCCACACTGAACTGCAGTCCTGCAGTGTGATGCTGCCATCTGGGCCAACCCACATAAAGGAGTTCTGGAACCCTAGAGCACTGAGGCTTTCCCTGTCCACTGGGAGCCTGCAGCTATATCCCCACCAGCATCTGCACCAACCAGAGTCCTCCATTCTGACCAAGCAGGACGGTGACATATGGCCAATCAAACTGTGAGTATTTGGAGTCCTCATTTGCATGAGGACAGACCACTCAGGGGCTAGGGTGGGGAATTCTGTCTAAAGAAGTCAGCTCCCTGCTGACTCGGAGAGGGCACTTGCCCTTTCCATGGAAAACTGAAGCCTGCTTTTCCTGGTTGGAGCTGAAACACCAAAGACATTTTACCTGAGCAGAATGGAGTGGATTGGCACAGAGCGAGGCCCACCAGAACTGGAGCAGGTGGAGCAGAACAGAGCAGAGCACAGCAGTCTAGCCAGAGAGGGGTCGCCCCAGGGCGGCCTCAAGCAGTGCTGTTTCACAGCGATGCTGTTTCATAATTGAGCTGTAACACTATTGAGCTGTTTCGCGGCCAAGTCATTTTCACAGTCGTGCTGTATCACAATTAGTCTGTTTGAACGGAACAAAGTTTCCTTCCTCCCCCCCACCCCAAATTGGGGATTTCTGTTGATGTTGAACGGGCACCAATGACCATCAGTTGTCCATTCTCATTTCTTAAAATATTATGATCCTGTTGAAAAATGAAAAGTTAAATTACTGACACATAATAAGAATAGTATGTAACAATTAATGTTGAAAAACAGAAGTGTGTGCATAAAGACACTCACCAAAGGGAGGCTAGATCAGATCTTCACTTGATACAAAAATTAAAAATTAAAAAAAAAATAACGATGACTTTTTTTTTTACCATAATTTCCTACATTGGTCTAGTGAACATCTATGCAAAAATAAAATTATATAAAGTAATTTTTCTATTTTTTTTGTTACCTCTATAAAACAATTTTATACATATGTACCTCATAATTGTAACACTTCTTCCCAGATTACTTAGCCACATCAGCATAAGAGAGTCCCAAATAAAAATTAAATATCAATACACTCTTTGTAGTGTTGACAGTTATACATCTACAAAACACGAGAATCTATAGTAAATTTCCTTATATAATAGCATATTGTGACTTTATATTCACTGATATTCTGTTAATGAGACATGTACCAAATGCTGATTTCTATGCTACTTTTCATATAGCATCTGTCATTAAAATATTAATTATAATAACTTTTGATCTGAAGAAATATGTATGTGAATTTTCTTGTTATTATGCAAGAATATTTCTCTTTTTTATTCCCTCCCTTCCTACTATCTCTCCCTCTCTCACTGCCATTTTTCCTTTCTTCCATCTTACTTTTGTGCTAGAATAAATAGGCTACATGCTATTAGAAAACAGTTCTATATTAACTTTTTGTTCTGCTATATTTTTTTCCCCATGAATTGCTGTATATTCTTAATGGTAGCAAGCTGAGAACCACTACATGTTTAGAGGTTGTGGCTTGTGGAGAGAAGCATGAAAGCCAAAGAGGGCATAAAAAAACATAATTCTCTTACTAGTATTCCACTAAAAGTATTAATTTACTTATTTAGCTATACTTAGGTTTATGTTGTTTCACTCTGCACCATAATTTTCCTATCCCCAATAGGAAAAACATAATAAAAGAGATCTTATCCTATATAATAAAAAGCTAATATGCAAATCGACCAAATGGCGGAACAACTGTTTGCTATGATGCACACTGACCACCAGGGGGCACATGCTTAATGCAGGAACTATCCCCTGGTGGTCAGTGCACTCCCCCTGTGAAAGCGCTGCTCAGCCAGAAGCCAGGCTCAAGGCTGGCGAGCACAATGGTAGTGGTGGGAGTCTCTCCCGCCTCCACAGCAGTGCTAAGGACCCATGGGGGGATATCCGAATGCCAGCTTAGGCAGATGGACATCCCCTGAGGGGTCCCAAACTGTGAGAGGACACAGGCCAGGCTGAGGGATCCCACCTCCCCAGTGCACAAATGTCGTGCACTGGACCCTCTAGTTTAATATAATGGAGTAAATTGTAAACCCCAGGTCGTTTTCTTAAATTTTTGTTTTTGCACAAAATGCCTAGAGGTAGGCGTTAATTTCTCTAAGGCTTTGGATAATTTTATGTACCATCTCATGTATATATTATCATAGACACCACTAAAAATGACTAATGGGGACTGAAGTAAAGTTGTTTCTGCAGGACAGAATGAGAGGATATGATATAAGGAAAGGGGTCAAACTTCCATGAACACCCTTGAACTCAAGAGATAGTCATTCTGTAGAAAAAGATAACAATAATCTAATACTTATTTTACATGAATAGTCTATGGAAAGAAGCTCTGTCTCTATAAGTGCAAATTAGTATATATAAGTCTTCAACATTTTTCTCAGCTAAGGGTTAACCAAATATGAGATATTCAGAATGGTCATTAATGTTAAAACTTATATTTTTAACCTTCTAAACCAGATATAATTTGGTAGAACGAAGTGAATTGGTACAATAAATCAATACTCACATGAAGGATTCTTATATACATTGCTTAGACTAATTTAGATGCTGGTGAATTAATTTTACTTTAAGTCAAGATGAAGTGATGGACACAAAATTGATCAGATTTAACAGGCATACATTTTTATTGGATTGGTGAAGTGTGCCTGTGCTGCAATAATAAACAAACAAAACAAAACAAAAAAAAATGAAGCGCTGGCAGGTGTGGCTCAGTTAGTTGAGCATCCTTACCCCATGCATTGAAGGGTTGCTGATTCCATTCCTGGTCAGGGCACATGTCCAGGTTACTCTGTAGGCTAGAGATGCTTCTCTCTCTCTCTTAAAAAAAAAAAAATCAATAAGTCATTTTTTAAATGCACTTTCATACATTCCCTACATACATACCTGCATATAAATATTGATATGCACAGATAAGAGAATAACCGGTTAACCTTGCTTTCAGGACACATAAAATTATGAATCATATACCTTTACAATTATTTTAGAAGTAATTTTTAAATGCTCAATGTGTAAAAACAATAGTATGATAAGATAGTAGCAATTTGACTGATCCAAGATGCAAAGTTGCAATTAGGAAAGAAAACTAAGAAGGAAGGGCAAGGGGTAAAACAATAATAAAATATGCATTTGTTTCCATTACAAATATGTGGCAGATTTTTCCCTATTAGGAAAAATATATATAAATTTAAGAAAACAGTTTTTAAAAGCTTTTGTATGGACCAGCATGAATCAGTGTTTGAGTTTCAACCTATGAAGCAGGAGGTCATGATTCAATTCCCTGTTAGGGCACATGCCCGGGTTGTGCACTGGATCCCCAGTGGGGGTAGAAGGGACGTGCAGGAGGCAGCCAATCAATGATTCTCTCTCATCATTGATGTTTCTCTGTCTCTCTGTCTCTCTGTCTCTCTCTCTCTCTCTCTCTCTCTCCCCCTTCCTCTTTGAAATCAATAAAAATATGTTTAAATAAAATAAATTAAAAGCTCTTGTCTGTAAATACACCTTCATTAAGAAATATCTGATTCCAGTTATCTGAACCTATGGGATCCTGCTTGCATAGATGTAGTTTCCTCCTCACGCACTCATAAAGGAATTTGAATTACTATATCTCAATTAAAAAATTTTAGTGAGACACAGATTTTTTTCCTCTTTAATATTAAATTCTTAATATTTTCTCTATTTCTTATTTTTCTTATTCCTGCGGTTGCCATGCACAATCTCAATAATCAATTGCTTACTTACTTTTAAGCTCTTCCATTAGAATCAGTATCAAACTGCAATATACTAGTAGCTATAATAATATTAAAGATGACATAAAATGCCATTTTTCACAACAGTTTTAGAAAAGGGACTATATCCAATGAGAATTGAAGGAAAGCGGCATTTTTTACATTGTAGCTGAGTGTGTGAATTGTTAAAGCATTGTGAAAAATAAACTAAAAATAAACTAAAACTAAGATATTCAGTCAAATCCATATATTTTGGCTAGAAGAAAATATAATGTTGTGAAAATTCAACTGCTGATAATGTGTGTGTATATAGGATGAACCCAGCATTGTGGGAATAAGCAACAATAATACAAGATTTCACTGATTCAATTTTACATTATTTTGCTTTACAGTTTAGCATCATAGGCATTTATCTTATGATTAACAAGAAAGCATTATGTTAAGATGTAATGTTTAAAATTTTCTTCACTAGCATTAACCTGAAGAAAATCTCCCATAATATCATCATTGCCTTTTTAAATCCAATGACATATGGCATATGCCAATAATAACTAAAATTTATTAAATACTCACATTATAATTTTAGGTGCATAATTTAATTTCTATTACATGCTTGTAAAGGCAAACATAGAGAAAAAATAGATCAGTTATTGCCAGAGGTTTGGGGGAAGGTTCGCTACAAAGGGTCATGATGGGTAATTGGGGTCTTGACTGTGGTGGTGGGTCCAACATATACATTTTCAAGATTTGTAAAACAGTACACTAAAAAGGGTGAATTTTATTGAATGTAAATATACCTTAACTATAAAATGCTAAAAAGTCCTAAATAATAAGAAGGCCATATGGCATATCTGCCTTATCAAAAATGATTATGATATTCATTTTAAGAAAAGCAGATAACATGCTTGCATATAACTTGAGGTTTCTATAAACACAAAAATGTATGTACAGATCTGCATCCAGCTCTTAATATTGATTACGTCTGAATACCAAGAGGTGGAAAATAACGAAGGTGTAGAGGGAATTGTTAACTTGAGTGTTGATGTATGTGCATGTGCTGGTGTACAAACAGGACAGAGATAATATGGTAGATAGATAATAATAGATAGATAATAGATAGATAGATGATAGATAGATAGATGATAGATAGATAGATAGATAATAGATAAATGATAGATTCTGATATATATTTAGCAAGATAAAGATAGAGGGAGATGTGTTTGTTTATCCACTCTTTACATTGGATGCTTGCTAAACATTTGTAATATTTGATAATGCATTTAATCCCCTGGTAGAATTGGCATTCAGTAATCACTGGGATTTTTGTCTGCTCTGTTCACTGTGATTTTTTGCTGATATAATGTTGCCTGGTACAAAAGTATGTGCTGTATGGAATGATTAATTAACATACAATTTTAAGCCTCGAGTTCATGTGCAATATGATAATAGTCTCATCTGTAGAGATCTTACCTCTAACATAGTATGTTATGTCTGATTCTTCCTAGCTGAATAGAATTAAATGTGTTATATAGGCTGATTAAGAATTCTTGGTTAGAAAAAAATAATGTATTGTATAACAGAAATGACTTTTAGTCCTGGCTCACCACTTAATAGAATTAGTGCTTCTGGAAATATCATCTACACTAATAAAAGAGAAATATGGAAATTGACCATACCTCTGCTAAGCCAACCAGCCAATCAGGAGTGAGTATGCAAATTAACCCAACAAAGATGCCGGGTTAATTTGCATACACTGGCTCGGAGCGGCCGGGCAAGGTGAGACACCTGGTATGAGGGGGAGGGCGGGGGGTGGAGGGAGCTACAGGAGTGGCGCTCCAGCCGGAGCAAAGAAGGAAGGCAGCAGCCAGAGTGAAGGCCTGGGTCCTGGGTGCTGGAGGAAAACCGTGCTGGCAGCCAGGGGAAGAAGGCCTATTGCATGACTCTTTGTGCAATGGGCCTCTAGTCCTATATAATAATCCTATGTAATGAAAGGGTAATATGCAAATCCACTGAACAGCGAAATGACCGGTTGCTATGATGCACACTGACCACCAGGGGGCCAGTTCATGCAGAAACTGCCCCCTGGTGGTCAGTGTGCTCCCACAGGAGGAGTGTCACTTAGCCAGAAACCCTGAGTTGGGAGCACAGTGGGGGTGGCAGGAGCCTCTCCCACCTCCGCCTCCATGGAAGTGCTAAGGATGTCAGACTGATGGCTTAGACTGGGAGCGGGAACCCGGACTGTGAGGGCGCAGGCCAGGCTGAGGAACCTTCCCCCGACCCCAGCACATGAATTTCGTGCACCTGGCTTCTAGTCTAAGTATATTTAGCCTCTTTTTTCTTGCACATAGGTTTATCTATTAAGAGTAAATATTTGACAGTTACAAAATTTTATAACTTAACATAATTGAATTTTATCAATTTAGAGCTAAGTCTTAGTACCTCTATTTTTCATTCTATATGAAAAATACAGATATTATATATATTTTCAGGATGATTCATAAATTCCCCATGACACTTGAAAAAATATATAAATTCTAAGATTTGAACCAAATTTTTATTCCATGATATTTTCTTCCTTTCTCCCTTTCTTTTTTTCTTCCTTTTTCTTTCATTCAGCTGTATTCCAGGTATAATGCCAGTTACTGGGCATAGTTTATTGAATAAATTAAATAAAATTCTTACCATTATAAAGTTTAATATCAAGCAGATTTATCTCCTTAAAAAATATTGATCAAATGCCTACTGTGTGCTAGACATAATGCTAGGTGTTAGAAGTGTGCCTGCAGTAAATAAGAATGAATGTAAACCCTTTCCAAGTTTACATCTTTGTGACATGGAATAGAGCACACTTAGTAAACAAATAATAAAATCTATCCATGTGTATTTCCAGGCTCTGATGAACATTAGGAAGAGGAATTATAATGAGCCATGAAATAGTAAATACCAAATCATAACTTAGTTTTGAAGGAATTTCATTGGTGTTAGTACATATGTGTGATTACTTTCTTTTTTAGCAATGAGATAATAGTGGTATCTACACTAATAAAAGAGGAACATGCAAATTGACCACACCTCTGTGACACCCACCAGCCAATCAGGAGTGAGTATGCAAATTAACCCAACAAAGATGGTGGGTTGATTTGCATATGCAGGCACAGAGCGAAGACTGAAGGCTCTGGCCCGAGCAAAGACTGAAGACGACTGAAGACTGAAGACTGAAGAGGCTTGGCTTCTCCGCTGCGGCTGGAGCGAAGGCCTGGGTTGCGGGTGCCAGAGGAAAAGCAGTGCTGGCAGCCAGGGGAAGGAAGGCCTAATGCACGAATATTTGTGCAACGGGCCTCTAGTTTTTAATATATATGGTGCTTAAATGCAAAGAAAGGGTCCATTTAAATTTCATCCTAACACTGTCTAGCATAGCATAACTATGGTCACATTAGGGCAATTAACAAGTAACCTGGAGATGATAAGGATATTACATAGCAACAAGTTTCATTATGCCTTTCATTACTGTGACTGTAATATCATTTAAATTTTCCAACAGGGTCAGACTTATTATAAGAGAGATATATTTTATTTTTTTATCATAACTGTATTTTGTGAGGCTAAGAAAATATATACATATGTTTTCAGAACGTGACATAAGCCAATTTCAACCAAAAATTATACTGAGAATTAAAATCATAACACATTCTAGATCAGTGATTTTCAACCTATTTAATCTCATGGCACACATAAACTAATTACTAAAATTTTTTGGCACACAAAAATTTTATATTTTTTGCCAATATAACAAAAAATAGTATAATTGTGATTCATTCACACCAAATGGCTATTGTGTTGGCTGTTGTCAGTTTTTAATTTGACAATGTAAGATAAAATAGGTCAGTGCCCCTTACTAACTAGTCAGGAATTGCACGTTTTAAAAATTCTTGTGACACACAAGTTAAAAATTGCCATTCTAAATCATTGGTGATATTTTTCCACCTACATCATTAAAGATAACTGAAACTAAGTATTTTTTTTATATTTTAATTAATCACACCTAGTTTTTATCTGTCTATTGTTAAAAGAAAACTAGAGAAGGACAGAAATTAAGCAGTAAAACCAATGTTCTATTCAGGAACTATTGCAATAGGTGAAAAGAGACCTCAGTATAAAGCTGGTCTCAATTTTGAATACAACAAAACCAAGTAGGGATTTATAACCAAGGAGAAGGTTTTGAGGGAGGGGTCCAGTGGATAGAAGATTACAAAAAAGAGGAGACATCAAGGGAAACAGGAATCTTTTTTAAAAATATATTTTTATTGATTTCAGAGAGGGAGAGATAGAAGCATCAAGGATGAGAATCGCTGCCTTCTGCACACCCCCTACTGGGGATAGAGCTTGCAACCCAAGCATGTGCCCTGACTGGGAATTGAACCATGACTTCCTGGTTCATAGGTCTACACTCAACCACTGAGTCATGCCAGCTAGGCATGGAAATGGGAATTCTTAGTAAACTTACCTAAAAGGATTCTTGTTGAGGGTAGGTAAGGGTGATCAGATATCATGTGGGAGATGAGGAATTTGACCAGATATTGAGGGTGATCAGATATCAAGGGTCAAGTAGTCTCTTTAAAATGACTTAGTGGGATTATTGCTAAAACTGTGGGATTATTAACCACAACTTTTGTGATTTGATTAAAAATCCGTGGTTTCCATGATACCCTCCTCAGGTCTGGTTAATTTCCTAGAACAGCTTACAGAACTCAGGGAAACACTTACTTACATATACTACTTTCTTAAAGGAAGAGCTAAAGGGTGCAGATGAACAGCCAGGGCAAAGTTTGGGAGGGTCCTGACCACAAGAGTTTCTCTCCCTATAGAGTTGGGGGTTGGAAGCTCTCCTAATCATATACTTTTGGGATTTTTATTTAATCCAGGCTTTCTCATATAGACATGACCAAATCTTCAACTTCATTTTCAGCCCTTCTCCCTTCTCAAAAGAATGGGGGATGGGGCTGAAAATTCCAAGCTTCTAATCATAGTTTGTTCTTTCTGGTCACCAGGTCTCATCCAGGAACTATTCAGGAGCCCAGCCAAAATCAGATCATTAGAATAAAAAACACTCTTGTCACCCAGAAAACCCCAAGGGTTTCAGAAGTGCTGTGTCAAGAACCTAATCAAAGAACATCTATATATATAAAAGGCTAATATGCAAAGTGTCCCCTCAGGAGTTTGACCAGAAGAACGGGAATTTGATCACTCGTTATGATGTACACTGACCACCAGGGGGCAGCCCAGAACGAAGGAAGGCCCTGGCCAGCAGCCAGAAGCCCAGATCTGCCTTGATCACCAGCCAATCCTAGGGACCCTACTGTGAACAAATTTCATGTACTGGGCCTCTAGTATATTAGAACAAGAGATAACCTTAGTGTTTTTATCACTTAGGAAAGTACAAGGGCTTTAGGAACTTTGTGACAGCAACTGGAGACAGATATACTGTTATATCACACAAGTGCAATACTGAAACTCCAGGTTAAGGTCTGGTTGAGAAGAGTGCTTAGAGGAGCCTGACTAGGGGTAGACAAAGATAGCATCCTTATCGTTATACATCATCCCTGGTTTTGATGGCGATGATTGGTAAAATGTTTCCCAAGAAATGGATGGGAAACATCACATATCAAACATTTATATGCAAAAAAAAGTTTATCATGGTCACTTTACCCTTTTAGTTAAACCAGGAATAATTTTTAAGAATAGGGAGGGTATGCCCTGTGATGGGCTAAAGAGCTACAATATTGTCTCTAGACCTCTTTAACATTTCTTAAGTCATCTTCAATGGCAAGGGGTTTATAGAAGATCACAGATTGGCAAAGTTTTCAGAAATCAGGACAACAGATGAATGTTTGAAATAAATAAATGTTAATTCTAGAAATCAGAAGATGTTTTCACTGGGTCATAGTGACTCTTATTCATGATTTCATGATTTAGGGTACAGGGTAAATGAATATATGTACCCTATGTAAACCCAAAAGGTTTTCCTTATAGGGAATGAAGAAACAAAATCAGGAATATAAAGTGCCTTTACTTAATCACCCCAACCACCTTTTGAAGTAAGTGAATCTGTCCCCATTTGTACACAGGAAAATAGGTTTTAGTCAAAGCAGTAGCAGTGATTCTGACAACTTCCTTTTCTTATACCTTAAATGTTGTTATTAATCTGATCACTATGGTATGCATTTGTAAATGTTAGCTACTTCAGTTTTCTTTTTAAAAAATCAAGTCAAGCTCCTGCAGATTTGTTTTTTTCTATATGATATACATTGTTTTGATTAAGTCTTGAAATATTTAAATGTGATCCCACCCACCCCCAGCATAAGTTTGGTTTTAAAAAAAAAATCATTGATATTAAACAATCTATATATATAAAGAGCCAGGGTCATAACATCCACAATGACCGGAGGCTCAAACAATCACCAGGCTGCACATGCAGCAGGTGAGCAAGTTGAACTGCTGACCTCTGGGAGAGAGAGAGAGGCGCGGCTGATCAGCAACGGCAATGGCTGGTGATCAGACCCTGCTTCTCTCTCCCGGCTTCACCAGCAACCAAACCTCTCTCTTGCTCCCAGAGGTCAGCAGTTCAGCCCGCTTGCCAGCAGCCTGGGGCGGCTGCTGATCAGCCCCACCTCTATGATCAGGCCCGAAGATAGGCCCAGAGATGCTGACTGAATAGAAATGGACCAATAAGAACCAAATCTGGGTGAATTGTAAGAAGCCAATGGCTGCCTAGAAGGCAGAGCTTTTGATGCTGACTGGCATAGAAACCGACCAATCAGAAGCAAGTCTGGGTGAACTGCGAAGGCAGAACCTAAGGTTGGTGCTGAGGAGGTATTTTAAGGGAAACAGCTATTTGGTGTAAGTTGTAAGAAAGTGATTTAATTTTTTAATGACCGGTTTGGTAGTATAGTGCATATGGCTGGTTATCAGTCCATATATAGGGTTTATGTGTTTTTGTCTGCCAAGAGCATCTCCTCCTGCTGAAAAAGGCTCCCCACCCCATTTAAGCAATCCTATCCTATATAATCTATCTATACTAATAAAAGGGTAATATGCTAATTAGACTGGGTCGACCTGCCATCTTCCAGATATCTGACTTCCTTCCAGACAAAGCCATGGTGATGGGGGCTGAGGCATAGGCAATTAGGGGTGATCAAGCCAGCAGGAGAGGGCAATTAGGGGCAAGATCAGGCCAGCAAGGGAGGGCAGTTAGGGGTGATCAGGCAGGCAGGCATAGAGGTTAGGGGCAATCAGGCAGGCAGGGGGGCAAGGTCAGGGCGATCAGGCTTGCAGGGGGGCAAGGTCATGGTGATCAGGCCAGCAGGGGGCCAATGTAGGGGTGATCAGGCAGGCAGGCAGAGGGGTTGGGGTGATCAAGTAGGCAGGCAGGTGAGAGGTTAGGAACCAGTCATCCCATATTGCAAGAGGAATGTCTGACTACCAATTTAGGCCCGATCCCACATCAGGCCTAAACCAGCAGTTGGACATCCCCTGAGGGATCCTAGATTGCGAGAGGTGCAGGCCAGGCTTAGGGACCCCCCTCCTATACATGAATTTCATGCACCGGGCCTCTAGTAGTCTTACGTTATGGTACATACATATATTTTCTGATTATTCTCTTCCATTGATTACTTAACTTTAAATTTCTAATTTTTAGCAAGTCTCACAAAGCATCAAGAGGGAAGGATAAAACAAAAACATTATCAATGACATGAATTCAGATTGAAAGATGTAATTGCCAATGATTAATGCTTCTCTTTTTTAAAAAAATATATATTTTATTGATTTTTTACAGAGAAGAAGAGAGAGGGATAGAGAGTTAGAAACATCAATGAGAGAGAAACATCGACCAGCTGCCTCTTGCACACCCCCTACTGGGGATGTGCCCACAACCAAGGTACATGCCCTTGACCGGAATCGAACCTGAGACCCTTGAGTCCGCAGGCTGATGCTCTATCCACTGAGCCAAACCGGTTTCAGCGATTAATGCTTCTCTTAAAGCTAAATTGTAATTGATAATAAGTAGGATCATTTCCTTTACTTTAATAATATAGTATATTTCCAGGAGAATCTATGGCCTCACAATATAAATTCAATTTCAGATGTTACCAGTTTCAGATAGTAACAGTTTATAATAAAAATTAAATTTATATTTGTGTTTTGTATATTTAGCCAAAAGGCATTATTTCCAAACTGTTAATTGGAATATCTTATTTATAATTCAAAGGCAAAAGTTATAATCTCACAGATGTGAATAATTTATCACATTTTTCATTTGGTAGTCTGGATGCATATTAAGCAACAGAAAATGTATATTACACAAATTGTTCTGATACCTCAAAAGTACAATTTAGAAAATGAAATGGATAATAAGACACTATTGTCTTAAAAAACTCACTTCATAGCATAGCCATGAAGTCTTGTTATGGTATTAATTAGAAATAATGAGCTTTGTCTGAAAACTTTTTTATTGTGTCTCAAAGTGGTTGTAAATAATAGAACTCTGAAGAGCTAATAAGAAATGACAAATGTGTTAAATTATAGAGAGAAACACTAAAGAACAGGGTTTCCCCCCTATTATGTACTAGCACTGGAAGGAAAAGTATTGTCACAAATTCTCTTTCAATTACAATAATATAAAACACAATATTTAAGCTGGTTAATTGTTTCAATGTCCTAAGGTAAATAGAATTTGTTTAACATAAACCAATATTGTCTTTCCACAAAATAACAACAAAAATTCTTGCTAAAACATAGGCTGCCTCTTATTAACTCACTTTTACAAATGTGATTTTTAAAGACAGAAAAGTAAATTTCACAAGTATATCAATGCCAAGAGGTCATGTTTTGAAGGTTCCAATTATAAGAGATGACTGTTAAAATAACCAGAGGTGAAGGAAAATAATATAGTTGATTTTTATGAAAGCAAATTTTCAAAGACAGAGACATCTCTTTTTGCTTATAGGATATAAAAGCAGTCCCTTTACCCTGTTCCACAGTAGTCAGGAGATTAAACGTGTAAATGCATGCAAATTTCCTCCTCCCAGACTGATCTCTGCTCTCCAATCATATACCAATTTCCTGCTATGAAAAATGATTCAGAAAAGCTGAGTACAAAAACAATTAATAATCATAACTCATTTTTATTTACCCATCACAATCATAATAAAGATCTCACAGAATAGAGAGAAAAGATGCTTGAGATAACAACTCCTCAAATAAATTCTTGACAACAAACATCTTTAGTATATTTGTTGGGGCGGGGGGGCGGTTAGTTGTCAAAAATACCTTAGGTAAGCTGATTAAATGAAGCTAAGAAAAGTTTCTTTAGTACTTCTCAGATTCTTTGGTATGTAAGATGATTACAGAATTTCAGAAGTCTGGTAAATGGTATTTTCAAATCTTGATATTCTGACATAAGCAAATTATAAAAAAGCAAAAACAAAATACCTCTTATATTAACCCCCAAATATTCTCTTTTATTACTTAATCTAGTCTCAAAATTCTTGAAAACCTATTTAAATGAAATATGTAGCCACATTAGCCTAGAAAATTCATTAAAACATTTATTCCCTCATTCATTCCTCATACAATACATACCTATAGATCCTGTGTAGTATATAAAGCCCAGAGCAGGTTTAGTCACCAGGATTATTCTACTCATCAGTGCATAAGAAACATGTGTGCTCTCTGCCTTCAGGAAGCACACATCCTAGTGAGGAGAAACAGATATTAAATGAGGAAGCAATACATAAACAAGATAATCTCGGATTATGAAAGAAATGCAAAAGATAACTGCTGGATGGAAATTAAAGGTGGGTGGGCAGACAGGTTCTGTTACATTCACTGTTTAGGAAAGACCTCTCTGAGGAGCAGAGAATGAGAAATGTTTTGGTCTGAGAGCTAAGGGTGCATGCCCTTGACATTGGAAGTTTCCACAGACATGTGCAAGTATCATGCGTTTGCAATGCCGACATCTAGTCCATTATTCAAACATTTGGCAGAATGTGGCTGCCTAGCAAAAACAAGTTAAAGAACTTGTGTGTGTCTGAGTAACTTGGCCCGAGGAGTAGGAACTGCTAGTTGCTTGCACTCTATGAATACACACAAACTAACTCTTTCAGGAAGTCCCAATTTCTTCCTTGCAAAATCCACTTAAAAAATCAGTTAAGTACTTGTTCATTTAAAACTCACACAAATATAAACTACTGGTGAAATGACAGTTATGTTCCTATGGCCTTAGAGTCACACAGTGAATAGATGTGGCCCACCTCATTACACTCATGCAAGACCAGGTTTTTCCCTTAATGTGGACTCCTGCCTATGTTGTTATTCCAGAACCAGTTTGTCAGATTTTTAAAGGGTGGAATATGAAAAACTGGCATGTTAACAAGCTCCCCTGGTGGCATTTATGCACACTGACTTTGAGAACTTTTAGCCTAAGTGCCATGTGTCTGCCATTCTATGTGCTGTCGCAAGTGAACAGTGGGGGGTGATATAGAGGTCATTTGATTTCCATCAAACATGATTAACTGAAAATAAAATCTAGAGCATTTCTTTTCTCATCTCAGTATGATTTTCCTTTTAGTTTTTATTTATTTATAAACTGTATTAAAATAATGATGCCAAATGAATAATAACACTGCTATGGTCTGAATGTTTGTCTGCCCCCAAAATTTATATATTTAAACCTTAACCCCATAGACGATGGTATTAAGAGGTACTTAAAACATAAAGGTGGAGCCTTTATAAATGAGGGTAGTGCCTTATCAAAAAGACCCCATAGAGATCCCTTGCCTCTTCCATCATATGAGAACATAGTGGAATGGTATTGGATATGAACCAGCTCCTGGAACTGTAGGAAATAAACTTTTGTTGTTTATAAGCTATCCAATCTGTGCTATTTTATCATAAGAGCCTGAATGAACTAAGACAGATACACTCCCAGAGACATTCATCATAAAAAATAGAACATATGAATAAATATATTTAAAGCATATATATGTACATATATGTGTATATGTATATATATACATATATATTCAAATTGTATAGATACACAAAGACAATAATTCATTCAACCATCATTCACTGAACACAGATTTTATTGACTATTCCAGAAACAATTCTAGTCACTGAAGACATAATGAAAGGACATAGTATTGGTCTTCTAGAAGTCTGAGTTACACTTTATAACAGAAATCCTTTAAAATAATGGAACTGTAATCTTAGCATTGTTGAAAGGAGTACAATGATTTGATTTACCAAAGTGAAAATCCTCACAAATGGCAAGACTAGTATATTATTGTCCTAGAAATATGTAGTGCCATCTAAGGAGTTATTATTGTAGCAAATAATAAACATGACTATAAAATGTAAATAAATAATACATAAGTAAATGATAGATAGATAGATAGATAGATAGATAGATAGATAGATAGATAGATAAGATAAATAAATCCTTGGTTTGTAGAACCAAATAGAAAAATCAGCTTTGGGGATATATTGCAGATTTGTATTCCCCTGATACAGCAGTGTGCAGCCCAGTTCTTATAAATTTACCTCTTTTTAGGCTTAGATTTTTAGATTTATGCTGAGAATCCTGAATATCCTTGGGAATCAATATTTGAATATTTTAAGCTATAACTGTGCTGCCTATGTGTTCGAAATACTGATAACAAAGACTATCCAATCCATACAGATATAAAAATCAAAAGTATAACAACAGGCAAGCACTCAAATATCTTAGAGTTCTCTGACATTCATTTTCTTGGCTAGGTTGTTCATCTTTAACTTGGCTAAATATTTTTTTGTAAAAGATTAATTTTTTTAAAGAGGCCAAGATATAATAGGGCAAATGTTTATGTAGCTCTTAGAGGTTCCCCTTATCCCATCTTCTTGTGAATAGTACACACTGTATTTCTTGTTGATGTTGCTGATTAGTAACTAAAGAAATCTGAACTAACACTCAGACACCCAAAGGGATAAAAATGAATGGCTGCACACTAGTTTAGGCAGAGGTTTGAGGATGTAATTTATTTATGAACTGATGAATTAATTCATGAGAATCTGGAAGTGGTTAGGGGATTAAGATTCTTTGTACTATAATCTTGCTTGAAAAATGGATAGTTTAGAGGTTTTAGTCAGCTGAAGATTAAGACTACTAGATAAAAGCCAGGTTGTTTTTTTTGTGTGTTTTTATTATTATTATTATTATTATTCACAATTATTTCGAAGCTTTTTGTGTGAATTGCATTCTAACTGTCAAAATCAATATAATTTGAGGACAAACATATTTCACAGAAAATAGTTTAAACTTATTCCAAACAACCTTCCTGTTTATTTTTTTTTAGGTCAAGTATTTTCTTCAATAAGGAAGAAATAATGTGAATATGAATCTATGATAACAGAATAAGCTCCGGGAAAACATCAGTTAACAAAATAGCGATGCAAAATCTCAAGTTTTTTGAGTCATTTAAAACTGCTGCTGCCAGAGTCCTTCTTTTGAAAGTGTCGAACAGATAAACTTTATTTATTTTACAGAAGATACTAATTAGGATCAGAAATGTTCAGAATCTCAAAGATACTTACACCCAGAAGAGTTGTCTTAAAATCCCATATATTTTTACTAGAGAGGAAAAAAAAAAGTAAAACTGTTAAGGGGATATTAAGGTCTTATGATGAGACAAAAATCTGTTGTTTTACACATAGTTTAGATTAGCAGATGGCTTGAGTTTCTGCTTCTATCCCCAGTCTGATATCCATACTCATCACTGGGGAAATGTGTCATTGGCGAGCAACACCACAGACAGTAGTTAGAGAAATGCCATCTCTTTTATCCTTCAAAGCACTGAGTGGGTTCTCTCCATCCTGATGTCTAGCATGAAGATGACCTTTTAGCTGACATCATTAAATATGAAAAACCTCAAAGTAATAATATAAATAAATCCAAGAAATGCCATATGGATTAAAATTCAGAGTTGTAACCTTATATCTTCTAAAAACCCCTGAATTAGCAAAGTAGTCTCTCATTTCTAGTCTCTATCCAAGAATTAACAAAGTAGTCTCTTTTCTAACTTCCACAGAATTTTAGCTCTACCTGTTCAGTGACCCCTTTACCAGTTCTGTTAGTGTGAATTATTTATTTTCACAGGTGTTCCATATGCTTAGGAAGTCAGAGTTTTCTGGGGGATGGCAACCATTCTATAGATTCCCTACAGTCTTTTGCACATGGGATTTTTAAACGAACATTTTCTGATTAATGTATAAGGAATGGAGCAGCACATTAACAAACTAAGGGCCCCTGAGTTGCAAGATTATTGTTATTAAGCTGCTAATAGGATCTGATATAGGAAACATACAATAGATTTGTTGTAGTAGAGAGAAGGTTTGGCAAGTGGCTTGCTGGGGGGCATTTCAGCTGTTGAGGTCTGAGCTGCTGAAAGGCAGAATGAGGGCTCTTATTGCCCGGGGAGGCTATTGGGGAAGTGATCCTTGGAAAGAAGAGGAGAAGGGAATGCAATGAAACTACTTCATTTATTTTATCATTTTTCTTAGAGTTGGCTCTGAAAATGGCAAGAGCCCATAATAGATATATCTATGACTACTATCATAATAAAATATGCTATCGTTATTGTCTACTAAGCGCTGAGCACACTTACCTCAGAAGATAGACTTGAAATAGTTTTTGCTGTGTTAAAAGGAATATGGATATGTAATCATTTCTAGTATCTTACGAGTTTCTTCTCCTATGATATGGTGCATATGCAGGCTCATATGAGAGAGAAGCAATATAGCATAGCAGTAAAGAGTGTGGATTCTAGATTTAGATTGCCTGGGCTTCATCAATACCAACTGAATAACAGCATATGACTGTACAATTGAGGCAATATATGCAGAACAGTAAAGGTTAGTGTTGGGGCCAGATTGAGGAATGAACTTTCTCAAAGGCACATGGATAAGTGGAAAACGGGTGCATGCTTGTCTGAAATGTTAAGGAAGACTAAGGGAAAAACACATGTTGGGTAGGCAACCAAGAGTGTACATTACATTCTACTTCTAACATCTCAGCCAGGTAGGACATTAATCATAACAGGCATTGATTACTTATCATTTAGAAATCACCTGCCTTCTGGTTCTTCACCATTGGCTTACCCCAAGATAAAGCAGAATGTCACAAAGGGGAGAACTTAATTACAGACTCAGTGATAGAATACTGGAAGAAAGAAAAAGCATTATTATTGGTGACCATCAGATATTAAATATTTAAATAGAATTATTACAGCATTTATTAAGCAATGATTATAGCCATCAAAATGTGAGTAGTCAGACTGAAGCAAATGAAGTAACACCCAAGTTCAGGTTAAAACTAATAAATGAGGACGCATTTGCAAAGCAGTAAGATATATAAGTTGAAAGCACAGGTTTAGGAAAGAGACCGCCTGGACTTCAGATATTTCATCTTTCTTTCTTTCTCTTTTTTTTTCTTCAAATTTTATTTTTCTTCTTTTAATGACCTTAATTTTTTAATAATTATACATGCTCAATACCAAAGTAAAATTATAAAAATAAATGAAATTTCATCCAGAATACAAAGAAAAATTAAAATTTTCTTAACCTACAGAATAAAACTATAATTAACTTTTTTTTTCATTCCAGGTATCTTCTTATTAATAAATATAGAGAGAATACCTGGAAGGATAAAAAATGGTTAAAAATAAGATTATACAAATGCAATCATTTAGTTAAATTTTATTTAATTCAGTAGGACAAAAAGAGGTAAAGAAAAATGGTACTTGCTAATCTTCATTCCTCAGAGGTAAGGACTTTACCCCCAACTTTATTGAGATATAATGGACATATGATATTGAATAAGTTTAAGATGTACAACATGTTAATTTGATACACTTATATATTACAAAATGATTACTATCATAGCATTAACTAACATCTCTACCACATCACATAATTACCTTTTTGTTTTTTATGGCAAACATATTAAAGATTTACTCTTAGCAACTTTCTTTTTTTAATTTTATTGTTTAAAGTATTATAAATATTATTGATTAAAGTATTACATGTGTCCTTATCCCTCCATCCCCCCCCCCCAATCATTCCCTCTCCCCCCTGGTGTCTGGTGTCCATTGGTTAGGCTTATATGCATGCATATAAGTCCTTTGGTTGATCTCTCCCCTTTACCCCCACCCTCCCATACCTTCCCTCTGAGGTTTGACAATCTGATCAATGCTTCTCTGTCTTTGGATCTGTTTTTGTTCATCAGTTTATGTTGTTCAAAGTGTGTTCCACAAATGAGTGAAGTCATGTGATATTTATCTTTCTCTGACTGGCTTATTTCGCTTAGCACAATGCTCTCCGGTTCCATCCATGCAATTGTAAATGGTAAGAATTCCTTCTTTTATATATCAGCTTAGTATTCCATTGTGTAAATGTACCACAGTTTTTAATCCACTCATCTGCTGATGGGCACTTAGGCTGTTTCCAAATCTTAGCTATTGTAAATTGTGCCACTATGAACATAGGGGTGCATATGTCCTTTCTGATTGGTGTTTTTAGTTTCTTGGGATATATTCCCAGAAGTGGGATCACTGGGTCAAATGGGAGTTCACTTTTTAGGTTTTTGAGGAAACTCCATACTGTTCTCCACAGTGGCTGCACCAGTCTGCATTCCCACCAGCAGTGCACAAGGGTTCCTTTTTCTCCACATCCTCTCCAGCACTTCCTTTGATTAATTATATTATTCCCTTTATTTACATTTTTCCTCTCTAAATCAAAGATAATATTACCATTACTGCATGTGGTGGTTGTGAAGATTAAATGGGATAAACCAGGTAAAGTACTTGACCCAAAATAAATGTCCAATTACTTTTTCTGGAATTTTACATAAGATCATTTCCTCTTGACATGGCCTTGGAAATGCATCTACTTAGAAATGTGTATTTGTGCCTATTTCTCCAAAAGATCAGATAAATAGAATGATACATACAATTGTAACAACTAAGAAATTTATGTTGTAATAAACAAAGCACCATTTATATTCCAGCTGTGAAACTTCATGAATGCTAATGAAGTCAATGTGATATTATTTGACTGCAACAGATATTTAAAGTTTATATAAGTCTTTGGCTCTCAGATAATATTTGCGTGTTAAAATAGATACATAAAATTATGTTCTCTCATATTAGAGCATTAAGCAAATCCTGTTGTACTTGTTAATTAAAGCCTTGAAAATGTTAACACCAGACAGTTTAAGTGTCAGCAAACTATGAACGTGGCTAATTAAAATGTAAGAGGAATATTTGCATGATGGTTTTTACAGGAAACATGTTTATATTTAACTTATGAAGAGGACTGATCATTCAACTGGAATGCCCTAATGTGGCCTTAACAATTGTTCCCCCTTGACTTCTGTTCTGAATGGTCTGTGTTTTTATGTATTCTGTTTATGAGTATGTGTTCTGAATTCAAACAGGATGTCCCAAATTCCCCAATTAATTTTTTGTTGTTGTTAATCTTCACTGAGTACATTTTTCCATTGATTTTTAGAGAGAGTGGAAGGGAGCGGGAGAGACACACAGAGAGAAACATCAATGTGAGAGAGACACATCAATTGGTTGTCTCCCGCATGCACCCTGACCAGGGCAGGGGATCAGCCTGCAACCAAGGTATGTGCCCTTGTCCGGAATGGAACCCAGGACCCTTCAGTCTGCAGTCTGATGCTCTAACCACTGAGGAGAACCAACTAGAACTCCCCAACTAATTTTATAACAAAAATATCTGACACAAATGTGGACAAAACAGTTTGACCTTTTTTATTTCAATTTATAATAATATATTTTCCCCAAAAAATGCAGTCATTGAAGATATTTAGATAGTCACTTGGGATATGCTTTCTGCTAAAGTATGGTATGATAATATTAAAGGGCACCATAAGTCCATTTTATTTTAACATTTAAATTTTATTTGACAGTTTTGCAGAAGTTTATCCTATTTGGTTTTCATTAAAAGCTGCACATTCATATTTTATATAATTTTCACTAGTTTTTAAATGGTGCAGCATGGTAACAACTACCTAAGTATTTTGAAAAATAGCACTGCTGCTGTGGGGAAGGGAAAATGTTCCCTCTTTTTCCCCTCAGTTCTTCTGCCTGGTCTAATAATCAAATTAACATGAGGTACATTAGCAGGAGAAAATAGCAATTTAATTACGTATGTACATATGAGGGTTTCCTGAGAATATGGGAATTGAGGACAATTTGGCAACTGATTCTTATATGCTGTTCCAGACTAGGTGATAGGGGGCTGAGACTTCAAAGGGAAAGTAGTCCCAAAAATGTATACACACACTTCAAATAATTATAAAGGCACAGGGGTAATGGGGGAATAAGGACATATATGTAAAAATAATAATAATAATAATTAAAAAATGAAAAATTAAAAAGAAATTGTGAGGTAACCAGAATCCCCCCCCCAAAAAATTATAAAGGCAGTATTTATTAAAATATATTTTAATTTCAAATTAAGCTATCAGCTATACATGGTTTTTTTTTGGGGGGGGCACCCTGCATATATTGTTAAATCCAGTGAAGAACCATATTATTACTAGTCTATAATATATCTATAAAATATATAAATGTATTTAGAGAGATTGCAAAGTCAATTTTAACCTGAGGTTTTCATAAAATTGAAATTGCCAAGTAGTACAAGTTTAGGAGGTAATCTCCAAATTTTCATTTTAACCCATTAAACTGTATTTCTAAATAAATTTTATTCCACATCTTTTGAAATGTTAAAATAGATTTAAGAACCAAATTTTATTAAAATATGGTTTTTTTATTGATTTCAGAGAGAGAGAGAGAGAGAGAGAGAGAGAGAGAGAGAACGATTATCATTAATGAGAGAGAATCATAGATTGGCTTCCTCTTGCATGCTCCTTACTGGGGAATGAGCCCACAACCTGGGCATGTGCTCTGACTGGGAATTGAACCATGACCTCCTGGTTCATGGGTCAACGCTCAACCACTAAGCCACACCAGCCAGACAAGAACCCAAATTTTGATCTTATAACACAAATATACAGAACCGGAGTTCCATAAACTTTTTACACATCATTACTTAATTATTTAATTCAGAGAAGGCATTTCATTGTAATACCAATATTGCGGTCCGTTGTGATACCGACGTTTCCATAATGTAATGCAAAATAAAATATTTATGCAAAAAGTAGACCAAGAGATTCAACTTAAGTTAACTTAGTTTTATATTACCAGTGGGTTGTTGCTGTCATAATTTTCTGCATTGAAGGAATAATAGATTCATCCATAATATTGCCACTGATATGTTTTTAATAAAAAATTAAATCAGAAATATGTTGAAATCATCTTGCTGAACAAGTTACATGCTATTCTGAGAATAGTTAAGTAGGAGGACAAATTAAACTCATATAATAATACAAGATACCATTTTATCAAGGAGAAAACATGGTGGAGTTGAGTCTGGCACCAGTGAATGCTACAATTAAATTAAGAAAAAATATTCACATTTGAGTAAAAGAAATAATCTACTTTGCTAGTAACTTAGCTTTTTCCAAATGTGTTATTGTCTTTAGGTGATCATTGTCTCATACAGAGTCTTGAATCAAGTCTGCATCTTTTTTTGAGGGCATAAACTTCGCAGGCTTTCTCTGAATCTCTTCCTAGTTCTAAAGCTGGCAGTCAGCCTTACCCTAAGCATTTTGCTTCCTACAGTCTTTTAAAGTGGCCTGGGAGATTATGTTGTACCACAGAGGGCCTTCAAATCTTTATTCACAGATACTTGGTGACTGTTATCAATCTCCCTAATCATAGAAATCTTGTTGGAATTGCACTTCACTGGAGGAAATGAACTTTCTTCATAGAAATGTTTGCATTTATTCTTTGACTATTAGAGGACCTTACTAATGGGCATAAAAGCTCATCTAAAACACCTAAAATTGTTCTTAACTGAATTATTATTTCTTTTCAAAATGCTTTTTAAAGAGAAAATATCCCCAAGGCTATTATAAATTTATTGTTAATATAGTTCCTCATTATTTCTGTAATAAGAGAGTGTTCCTTAAATTCCCAGAATAAGTGCAGAACCTAACTGATTTAACACTTTTAGAAATCTTTTATTGTATTGTGTATCATAGGTATTAATTATTTTTGGAAATCACACCTGGAAAACAATAAATGATCAATGACCATCTTGGTGTTAAATGTCAGAAATGCAACTCAACCTGACTCTTATGCAAAAATAACTATTCTTTCAAATAGTAAAACTATGGGAAATGCAGGGACAAAACTAGGCCTCAGGACAAAAATAGCAGCAATACTTCAATATCTTAATGAAATATTCCCTTCCAGCTTTCTCTACATATTTGGAAATAAGGGTACTTACAGTAACTAGGTATACATCTGCCACCAGGAAGTAGCAAGAATCCCAGTGGAGGTGGCAATTGGCCCATTCTGGAATTAATGGTCTGGCTCTTCAATGGGCTGGAGTATTTAACTCACCTTCAGTTGATCCTGGCCAAATTAATGAATCCAGATAGCCTGAGCATGGAAGATGACAAATTCTAACTCGATCACAGTAGCAGATGGGAGCTAGGCACATTTTATAGAAGAAACAGAATGCTGGTGAGAATGAACAGCATAGATTTGCCTTTCACCACCACCAGTGACATTAGGTATTTATGAGTAATGTCTTTCCCTTTAGACTGTGAAATCTGGTTATGGCTTAATAATGTCTTTGAAACATCAGCATCTACTAGAAGACGTGGCACACACACACACACACACACACACACACACACACACACACACACACTCAGTAAATAGAACTGTTATTGGAGAAGTGCATGGATTGCCCTTCTCCTTTGCTAGTGAGAGTGGGGGTCTTGGGGTGCCACTATAGTAATAATTTCTGGAGGCCTCCACAGGAGGATAAGATGTGGTAGAAAGCTTTATTTGCATGGAATTACATCTCTGGGTTTCAAAAGTTCCATTTCTCTTAAACTAGTCTTGGAAGCTGGGGGTTCAGCAGAGCTAAAACCAAGGCCAGTGTCCAGAGTTTCCACTCCATGGTGGAGTTGAGTCTGGCACAGCATCAGGCTAGTTCCAGTCTATCGGTCCATTGTGTGTTGGGTCCACAAGACTGTGGGCCATGTGGGTGAGTGCAGAGCATGAGAGCCCAGCAAGTCAAAAGCCAGGGGGGAGCAGCAGGAGAGCAAGAGGCAAGAGAGGGAACGCCTTTATTCAGGAGTTTATGTATCTCAGATTCCATGCCCTTGCAGTAGCCAAGCCTATTCTGTCCAATGACCTGCTCCCAGGTGTGACTGACAATCATCTTCCCCATGTCACCCAGTCCTCACTGGGCATGCCTATAATATTCGGCCCTCCCTTTGTTCCTTTCTAGTTAATTAATAAGTGGGTTAAACACAACAATATCAGAACCGAATGTAATAGAGTATTAAGATTTATAAGCCGTTTTTGTAGTGATGCCTTAAATTCTGTTCAATTTTGCACACAATAGTTATACTATGCCTTTTATTTCTTGGATCTAGATAATGTAAATTATTTGATTTATGTTACATTTTAGTTTTCCTTTTGTTATCAATCATACAAATACAACTTAGCCTTCCTTGTTTTTTCAAAATACGAACCAGTGATCCATTTATGTTTCAATGTAATTTAGTATTAGTAAAGTCTAATCATTTTTCTGGTCTCTAAGATTTGTCTTTTATTTTTTAAAAAAATATCAAAATAACAGTCATCTTTTATACAAGCTCCTTTTTTCAGCCTGTAACCATTCAAGAGACTTTAAAAACAGGGTAACTTCCAAAAGGCATTTAGATTCCAAAAATATTTTCAGGCACATTAAAAGATGATGATTCTTAGCAGTTGGAAAACATCACCAGCACATATGTGTTGTTAACATTTAATAATAATTAAATGTTCACTAGAGCAGGTTACATTATAAATGATTAAAATTTTTCACCAAGGAGTAGTTAGATTTTTGCCTTATTAGTTTCTTTTTCTAATCCCCAAAGAAAGGATTAGCATTATGTTTCTAAATAGCTTTGTAATTTCAGCATTCTTCTCTTCTAAGGCCTGGCTAGCTTTAAAGGCTATGGGTATCATTTTGCTTTTACATCCTTATCATTTTATTGCTCTAACAAGTGCTACACAAAACAAGTCTGAATTATATCATATATTGTGAAGACTTATAATGATCTCCATTTGCCCTTGCCTTTATTTTCTATCATTGACTTTTCATCTATAATTCATTAATAATATTTACCAATAAATGCCATCAGATATTTTTATTAGCTACTAGAGGCCTGGTGCACGAAATTCATGCACTGGGGGGTGGGGTCCCTCTGCCCGGCCTTCACCCTCTTGCAGTCGGGGACCCCTTGCTCCTTACCACCTGCCTGCTCTCTGCTCCTTACTGCTTGGCTCACTGCTCCTTAGCACTGCCACAGAGGCGAGAGAGGCTCCCACCACCGCCACTGCACTTGCCAGCCGTGAACTTGGCTTCTGGTTGAGCGGCACTTCCCCTGTGGGAGCACAATGACCACCAGGGGGCAGTTCCTGCATTGAGCGTCTGCCCCCTGGTGGTCAGTGTGCATCATAGCGACCGGTCGTTTTGGTTCTTCTGCTGTAATGGTCGCTTAGGCTTTTACTATATAGTAGATTATGTTGGACGGTGGCTAACTTACCTGTAAGTATTTATTATCCCTCACCTCACTTTAGAGATATGGAAATAGAAGAGCCAAGGTGTGAATACCTTACCCAAGGTCACACAATGAGTACATCAAAACAGTACCTATAATTTGTCTATTTCACTGAATTTAACATGATATAAAACTATCATAATTAAAATGACCCCTCTTATGCAATGCACTGCTCTAGGTGCTAAGTATATAGAGATGCATAGTATTCAAGGCTTGCAGGTCATTGTGCCTGAAAAGCAGAGATGGAATCTAGGGTATGGGAAGATCACCAGAAGGACCTTACATACATCTTGTGTTACCAATTGTAAACTCCATGAATTTCCTTTTACTATATAAAAGTACTCCATTAAACATTTTAAAATATATTTTATTGATGTTTTTACAGAGAGGAAGGGAGAGGGATAGAGAGTTAGAAACATTGATGAGAGAGAAACATTGATCAGCTGCCTCCTGCACACCTCCTACTGGGGATGTGCCCGCAACCAAGGTACATGCCCTTGACGGGAATCGAACCTGGCACACCTCAGTCTGCAGGCTGATGCTCTATCCACTGAGCCAAACCGGTTAGGGCCCATTAAACATTTTTAAAAGTCTTGTTTTCAGTATGCTGATTTATAATATTTTGAGGAAAACACATAACTTTTAATTGTTTGAAATATTTATTTTAGGTCTTCTCATTCACTACTTTTAAGTTTTAAATAGAATATATTTAAGCCAGGTCATTTTAATTTTTACATCACTGTGAGTTCATTTGTCAATTATATATATATATATATATATATATATATATATATATATATATATGTGTGTGTGTGTGTGTGTGTGTGTGTGTGTGTGTGTGTATTGATTGCAGAGAGAGGAAGGGAGAAGAAGAAAAGAGATAGAAACATCAGTTATGAGAGAGAATTATTGATTGTCTGCCTCCTGCATGCCCCATATTGGGGATTGAGCCCTCAACCCCTGCATATGCCCTGACCAGGTATCAAACAGTTATCTCCTGGTTCATAAGTACATGCTCAACCACTGAGCCATGCTGGCCAGGCATTTTGTCAGTTTAAATGTAATATTTTCCTGCATGGAAAAAAAATTAGAGGGAAGCCTAAGATTGGAAATCACAGAGAAAATTGTTTACTTGCTTATCCACTTGTTAAAATTTACTTATACATTTATTCAATTTGGGAAATACTCCTTGAGAAGAACCTGGCAAAAATAATTCCTTTTCATTTGAGGCTGAAATTTTTGGGGTCAGGGATGGTCTAGACATAGTGTTTGAAGCAAAGTTTCTGGGCAGGTCTAGCCCTCTGTTATTATAAAGAGCAAAATTATCTCTCCCCAGGCACATTTGCCAGAGGAAGCTCTTGGAAAGTACACTCCCTCTGCAGCTATTGAAATGAAGTGCACTGATCTCAGGCAAAGAGCTGTGCAGCTGGTGCCATGGGAGGAAGACAGTCAGATCCTTTCTAATGGAAAAATGAAGTCAGACCAAGCTTGCCTCCTTTCTTTTACAAAACGTAATTATGTAAACTACAAATCTCCATTATAGACAATGTTTATAATTAGCACTATTTCCCCCTTAATTTTAAATAAAGCATGTCAGTTGTGAATGTCATGCCAACATATTTTCTACAGATGCTATAAACAATGAACAATCAGAAATCCATTTGGATTGCTTTTGTGGTTATTATTTCAAATTGTGAAAACTCATAATAAAAATTAATGTAATGAACAAACACCATTTTATGTTGATAAACATCATACTCCTTCAATTTCAGACAATGCCAATGAGTATTAATCATATATTTGGCTCAAAAACAATGACATCAAATAGGATTTCTAATATGTAGTAGGCTTCCCTCATAGTCCACTTTTATAAAGACCACTGAAATGATTTATGATATTCATAGCTCAAAGTTTTCAGAATTTCTAATTAACATATTTATAAAATGCAAAGGGACATAAAATATTAGCTTGGTAGTGAGTTAAGTGGCTTGATTTCAAGAATCTTGCCCTCAAGTAAACAAATTAATCTTTAGTGGTGTCATTAATGAGGTTCTAAGTTTCCTTCCAATTTCAAATTTACATAAACTATGAATTATGAAAAGTGATGATTTAATTTGTTAGAGACAGATGTAAATTATAGACAAGCAAGTATACATTGACTTTTCAGATTCTAAACAATAACAGGCATTAGTTTGATTTGAGAAGCAGCTGCTGAGTTTAGGTAGAAGCGTATCTTTATTATCTAGATGTGGCCCTATTACTTACTGTATAATCATAAACTAGCATTTCATTATCTTTGCTCCTTGGTTTTCTCACCTATGAAATAGTAGGCAGTCAACAGTCTCACAATGATTTCATGCTATACCCGTCCATCACCTGTGCATTGACATAGACATAAGTAACCCTAAAATCTTTTGCTATATGTGTGAACATTAAAATTAAAAGTGAACTCCAAAGTTAAAAAAATAATGTCACTTTTAAGCCATTAATAGCAGGGTTTGCATACAGTTATGAGACTTGACTGTATAATTATAAAGAGATGTGGTTGCAATAGTAAGCAAGTTTGAGGGTTTTTAAATGACTAATACAAACTCTTTAACTCACATCTAAATCTTCCTTCATATAATTATCTGACATAAAACTTTAGGTGTTTTCTATGATAATTGGTATTCTCCATTATCATAAGATACGTGTTTAATATTGTCGTTATGCTTTCTGACAAAAGGGGCATGATGAGAAATACTTTATTTCCATTAGTAGAGACTATTGGTGAGAACTTTTTTGATTCTATCAACATCTTATACTAGCTTAGGAAAAAGGGAAGAAACTTGTTACAGAGACAAAGAAGACCTATTTCAGGAAACAAATGGGTCTCAAAAATGGATTGAAGCTACGCATAAAGAGCCAATATATTCTCTCTCCCTCCCTGCTCTTTTCTGCATTCCTGCTTTGCCCTTTGTCTCTTTAATAAATGAGTATTTCTATTGCTTGCTTTCTCAAGTTACAAATGGGATTTGTTCAATACTCACTTCCCGAGTTTTAATTTCATTGTTTCAATAACCCAGGAACGAATGATCTACTATTTTTATTCCTAATTCTAAATCCCTGAGAAAGGGACTGATTGGCACATCATACGTCATAATCACCTTCCCCCTACCCCTCAAGAGTACTTGTTCATGGATATTAATATTTCAATGAGATGACTTTACAGAGGTGCCCAACAACATATGTGTGAAGAGATCAGTTCCTAGAAATGAGGCCCTGATAGGTAGCTGGTGGGTTCCATGGATGTCAAGGATCAGTGACATAAGATCTTATGAAATGTATTACGATGTTTCATGATGTGATGGCTTCATTCATTACTCATATCCAACTGGGTGGCAAATAGATTTTTGAATCATCATGATTCATTTACTATATTTCTCAACATTTTGTAAGAGTCTGAATGACTTTAACTAAGCTCCACATAAGACCCTATTTATACAATGAGCAAAACTTCTGTCATTTTTCATTTGTGTTGTAGTTGTGACCTGGCAGGCCTCCCATCCCTCTCGATGATATACTTTATTGAAAGAGTAAAAATGCTGGAAGGTGAAATACAGTGCAGACCATCCCACAGTTGTCAATGTCATTTTAGTTCCTGCTGGGATTTCCAGTTTGTCAGAAGTTGCCAGAAGTCAAGAGAACTATTTGAACTATGTATACATCCTACACACCAACTGGGGCCACTGGGTACCCAAGAAACCTCTAAGAGCAGTGCCAAATGTTTCATGCTAGACAATACGTACCCCCAGAATGTGAGTGCTGTCCAAGGAGAGCTACATGAAAGGAATAGGGGTCTATCTCTATGAAAAGCATGAACCTGAATTTCATCTGCTTACATAGAATTTCAAATTGCACAATTCTCTAGTACAGGTCCTCAGGCTTTGCAATAAAATCGGGTGCTTTGTGATGGATTTTTGAAGTACAGTGCTAATGTTTTGGACCAAAAGTGATGTATCTTCAAAGTTTTGCAGCATGCATTTATATCCTGCAGCTTTAAATGATGTTAAGTCACCTTTTCCATCTATAAAGTTTCCTGAAAGACAGAGCCATCATTACTTTTATGCAATATTTGCAGGCAGGGTCTTGATATGGAGAAATTCTTCCTTTATGAAATAATTTAGAGCACCATAATTCCTTATTGATCTATTCATAATCTTTGATTAACTAACTTATTACATATCTTTGGAAATGAGACAAAGTCTATCAGACCAATAGAATGCACTGAGGCTAAGAATGATTAGCATTACCAAGTCATGCTGAGGGAACACTCAGAATCTCAGATTCATTAGATGAAATTTTCATGATACTTCACTCTGTTCTCCACTTTATCATAGCTAAGCAGTATTGATTTATGTAAATATTAAAAGTCTGCATTGGATAAACCAATTTTAGTAAATTTGAACATAGGCCATTTGCAAAGAGACAATGATTAAATGACCAAAAATAAAGCAATGGACAATTTGTTGTTGGATAGAATTGGGTTCAAATTTCAATTTTTATGCTTTTTAATTATCTGCTGTTGAATAAGTTTCTTACTCTCTGTATATTTTGATCAGTAATATGGGGAGGCCACTTATATCTGCCCTCTGTGAAGATCAGATGAGAGAAGATCTGAGTGCTGTTACTCAGTCCCTGCACTGCTATGCACACAGGTTATATACAGGCACCTTTTCCTTCATTTGTTGAGGTGCATGCTAAAACCAATTGTCAAATACTTTGAATATATGTAAGTTCCCATAGCCAAAATCTGAAACATATCACACAATCAACACCCTCTGAACACAGGGCATAAGCATAGCAATGGTTATTTTAACCTATATATATATGTAGAGAGGATATTTGAAGAATCTTTAAGGTAAGCCTCTCATCAGGAGAGAGCTACAGGCATCAAGACAAAGGGTTTTTATAAGTAACTAGGGGCCCAGCGCACAAAATCATGTGAGACCCAGGACCCAGAGTCCCACGGCTTGGCAGGATCCAGAAAGAGTCGTGGCTGCCTCCGCCATCACCACCACAGGAGGCGGGACCCAGAAACCCACCCACCGCCCCGTGGGACCCAGAAAAGCACCCACATCTCCGATCAAATCCTCCAGAGTCAAGTCCCCGCCCACCCGCATGTGCCTCACCATGCATGCAGCCCTGCCCACCCTGCACACGCAGCCTCCTGCTCATTGGTCATTAAGGCATGATGGCATGACGACCACAGGCTTCTTATATAATAGATTCTTCAATGTCACCCCGATACATTTAAAAAAAAATTAAGAAAAGTAATTCTATTAATTTGTAAATTACCAGTGATTTGCCACATAGTGGGGTTCATTGAATATTTTTGCTCTACCAGGCATCATTCCATACATCATTCAGACAATGCCCAGGCATTAATGAATGCCTGGAGAAACAGTCACAACATTTTCAGGGTGAAAGTTACAAAAGTCATTGTGAGATGAAGCCACTCAAACTATGAGTTCCTATATGTGTCTAAGTTCCATCATGTATTCATTTAAAACAAACTGAAGTAAAAATATAACTGCTTTGTCTTCTATTATTTGGAAAGATAGAGAGGAATAGTATTTTGGTTTACAATAACAATATTTGGTTTAGAATAACAGTGTTGTAGTAATGAAATTCATTAGTTCTTTATTGCTGTTTTTTGTTTCTTTATATAGAAGAGATTTAACTCCTTACTTAACCCTAACGTAAAACAAAACACAGCTCATCTGAACAAAGTATTGTATATAGGGTCTTCTCTCATTGACTCCTTTGGTTTTGTCTTGCTTTTATGAACTTTTTTTTTCTTTATTGTTGAAAGCATTATAGATGTCCTCTTTGTTGGTTTGTTTTTTTCCCATTGACCCCCTCCACCCTGCACCTGCCCCCTCCAAGGCCTTCTCCACTCTATTGTTTGTGTCCATATATGTATATTAGTTCCCAGGTGATATTCATTAGTTCTTAATCAGTGTTAAATAATAGCATTATTTAAACATGCTGAGTCCTTATATATGAAGCCCTGTCAAGTATTGTACTAGGTACTGTACATATAACTTTTTAAATCCTCACCTGAGGATATGTTTATTGATTTTAGAGAGAGAGGAAAGGAAATATAGAGAAACATCAAGGTGGCATCAATCAGTTGCCTCCTGTATATGCCCTGACTGTGGATGGAACCTGCAACCTAGGTATGTGCCCTGACCAGGGGTTGACCCCCAAACCTTCAGTGTATGGGACCATGATCCCCCCTATGGAGGCAAACCAGCCAGGTCTGTACATGCAATCTTTGATTTAATTATTTAAAACCTATGTCATAGATACAAATAATTATCCCTCCACATATAAGAAAACGTGTTTTGAAAATCGTAATACTTGGTTAGGGTTCTACAATTATTAGAGAGAAAATAATATTTAAATCTAGGTATGCCCAACATAAAAAATGTACTGTTTTCTGCTAGGGGATACTGTCTCTCAGTGTATACATATAGCATTTCTTTTAACATTAAATTTACTTTGTAAAATAGTTAATTATTTGAGGGTATTTTTATTTACTGTAATAAATATTGTCTTCGTATCAATTTATCAAATTCTGAAAAACAATTTGTGGACCTTCCAGTAAAAATGTAAACTGTATTTATGCTACTGTTCCTCTCTCTCTGAGACTATAATAAAATGAATGTGAAAATAAATAGGCTCAAAATAATAATCAATAAGAGAACAGAGACAAACAGAAGACTGGAGATACCAACAAATTTATTTTAGGGGAAAGTAAATAAATTTTTAGTAATGGAACTAAGGAAGTGCCATCTCTATAAAAAAAATAACTCTATCTTTCCAATTGGGAAGGCATAAACCTTGTATATCCCATTCTTCTCTTTATCTCGTGCCATACATCCTATATCTCATCATACCCTATTGCCTCTCACTTTATATAATCCAAAATTCCAATGTTTCTTTTCTCTTCCTTCACTAGCACCATCACTCAAGCCACTATCTTCTCTTGCTTAGGTGATTATAACCACTTCATAGCTTATGTCCATGCTTTGGCCACTCTTGCTTTCCAGAGTCAGCCTGTTTAAAACACAGCAACTTGAATAACCCTGTTAAAGGTTTGCCACATCACATCATTTCTCTACCCCAAATACTCCAGGGACTCCTAATTTATCTCAAATTGAAAGGCAATATATTCTTGTAGTAGCCTGCAAAGCTCTTCAAAATATACTCTCTAATTAACTCTACCCCAGAATATTTTACTATGCACCCCACCTCCAAAATTATTTCAATCTCAAACACAATGCCCTGTCTGCTGGTTTTTAAGCAAAACAGAACTTTACACTTCTCCTCTGTCTGCATGAAGATCTCTTCTTCCTCACTGCCATTATCAGGGTTTTTGGAGTTCTTCACCAAACAAGCTAACCCACATTCTGTAATTCATACTTCCCACCCTTGCTTTACATTGCTCCATAAAATATGCCTATGATCTGGCTCTTTTTTTTTCCCTAAGGATTATCTCCCACTATTTCCCCAATAAAACTATTCATGTGATTTATTGAAATATTTGTCTTTTTCCAGTTTTCATGCTTTTCTGTATCCATGGATTTACCCTCTCCATTTTATTAACTATGAGTAGCTTTATCTTTCAAAAAAACTACTAAAATAAGCCAACTCCTGAAGTCTTCCCTGATTAAAACAATAAGAAATCATACGTTACTTCTCTTATACTTGGAGAGTAGTTTATATGCATCATCTCTAATGTGTTTCGCATGTTACTTTTAACATAATTAAATAACATTGATGCCCTACAAAATAATATGTCAGCTAAGTGTTAGTATCATTCCTATATATCCTCGGATGTTTTTGTACATGAGATTGTTTATCAAAATGTTCTTTATAAGTTTAAAAACACACTTAACACTAAGCATGATTGCATGATTCTTCCTCATAGTATTGCTAAAAAGTGAAAATAACAAATTGTGATTTGTAACTGTTGTTCTCAATTAAACAAAAACACTAGTTGGATGCAACCTTCTGAAAAAAAGAACTTTAAATTATCGCAGTGACTAAAATATATAATGCCTATAACAGAAAATATTTTTGGAAATATTGTACTCCTTGGTTGTTGTTGTTTTTTGTTGTTTTTTTCACTTGTTGAAAGAGAGAAACCTGCTCATTGACTCTGCTTTACTGCAGTGAGACAATGAGATTACAATTGGGCCAATCATTTCTGCCATGATAAATAGGCAATAACTTTTCCCTTCAAATAATGCTCAATTAGCAGATGAAACATTTAGGTTTATTTCTTCCTAACAAGAGAATCCCATATAGTTTTGATATTATATTTTAAATAATAATATAATTATAATACTTTTCTGCCAGGGCCTTCCTAGAAAGCAGGAATATAAATTAATAACTTTGATTATGTAAATATGGGAAGATACAACAGAAATTTTAGTGGTCAAAATAGTCTATAAAATAAGGAGGATTTTACCCATAAGAAATAAGATACAATAATGTGCCTGGAAAGTTACCCCAGTAAGTAAAGAGCCTATATTTCTAAATCATCTTTCTCCATTTTGCATTTCATCTAGCATTTCAAAAATGTGTGGTAAGGCCTTGGGAAGAGCAAAGGTGAGAACATGACTCAGGCTAGGCCAATCTAAATCTATTTCTCTGGAATCTGAACACTAAGGAGAATATCTCAAGATAAAAAGGGTAAGAAGCTGATTCATTCTGAAAATAACTCTCTGACAAGACCGTGTATTAGTTTGCACTAACTGGATTTCCAGAAGGTTTCTGGTTTCTATTGTTTATGAAAGAAGAATCTATTTAACTGTGATTCACTGAGTTACTCAATATTTCCCTTCTCATTCAGATGTGAAAAAGAAATAAATGAAAATATAAAAAATAAATAAAAAGTAATATCAGAAATATAGAATTCCTACAGAAAATCAATCAGCAGGCTATATAGAACTGAGGAAATATCAGCAAATTTATAGATAAATAAATAGAAATTTTACGAACAGAAACATTAAAAAAAAGATTGAAATTTTATAGATATCTTATATAATAATAGAGGGATATGCAAATTGTCCAGGATGCCATCACGTCATGACCACTCAGCAGGCAGCATTCACAGCAGGTGCAGGTGGGTGGGGCCTTGCAGCATCAAGGATGAGGACAGGGCCACTGCAGAGGCGTGCATAGAGGGAGGCCTCTGCCACAGGCCCGGCCTGGGGTGGGGTAGCGGCAGAGGCCTCCATCTTCATGCGCCTGCGCTGGGGGTTAGGCAGGAGTGTGCAGAGGGAGGCCTCCACTGTGAGCCTGCCCCCGGGTATCCGCAGGCTTCCACCGCGGCCTGGCCCAGGATCTGCAGGTCTCCTCTGGCTCTGGCCTACCTCTTTGGGGCAATCCATCAAGGAGCCCTGGATGGGTGGGCAGGGCCTACCTCTTTGAGGTGATGGATCGCAGGGCTCCCTCACTGTGACAGGGCACAGGCCAGGCTGGGGGATTCCCCCACCCTCGAGTGCATGAATTTCATGCACCGGGCCACTAGTTTAGGATATAAACAAATATCAATAATATAACATATATGTAATTGGAAGTCTCTGATTGAGAAAAGAGATAAAATAGGGTAGAAACAATATTTAAAGAGGTAATGACAAGTGATTTTCAAAAATTAATAGACCACTGTGGGGATCCTGTCAGAGTACGCCAGATGCTCAAGGCCAACTGGAGTGTGGAGGCCCTGTTCAGAGTACGCTGGATGTTCAAGACCACTCTGAGCATGGCAATCATAATCAGAATGTTCAAGGCTGAGATACTATACACAGATGCAAGAAGCAAGGACACAGCTATCTTACTACATACACTGCACAAGCATGCCCTTCTATAACCCAAAATATTGTTGTCACTATTTGGAAAGAAGCCTCTTTTATCTGAGTTGGTGTAAAAATATGTTACTGACCAACATGCTACTGTTATGTGAGGCTGTTGTGAGACAGAGGCTACTGCTGCTGTGTGGGAAAGATGTATTCTTAACCAGCCGGTGTGCAGCTACTTTATGGGACTTTTCTTTGAAGAACTTTTTTGTCTAGTGGCTCCTTGTTAGCAATGACTACTTGGCCACTGGCTTCTATAAGAAAGACTCTCTTATACCCACAACTTCTCATGGCTTTTCCATCAACTACTCGGTATCCCAGGAGGTCCAGTCCCTGACAGAGGGGCTCAGACTGACAGTTGGCATACTGGAGCAGGATGAAGGAACTGATTTCCAACAACCACATAACCAGGAAGCTCAGCAAACCCAATGGAGATTAAAAAAGAAAAAAGCCAGATAAACAAAAAACAAACAATCAAAATTATAAATATCTAGACACATCATATTAATACAGCTAAAAGGAAAAACTTAGGACTTTCAAAAGGGAAGATGAGGAGCATTGCATACTAAAAAACAAAAACAGCACATTTTTATCAGAAACTGGACAAGACTGAAGATAATGGAACCACATCTTTCAATTCTGAAATATATATATATATATATATATATATATATATATATATATATATATATATATATATAATATTTAACCCTAGTATTCTAAAACTGGTGAAATATCTTTTTTCAAAAGTGAAATTAAATAAAGAATTTGTTTAGCAACTTGAACTTAACAGAATGTATTCCCAGTGATACTCACCATAAGAAATATTAAAGATAATTCTTCAGGAAAAACACAGTATAATACCAAGTAAAATTTTGCATTACATAAATAAATAAAGGACACAAATGGTAAAATAAGGCTAAATATAAGTCATTTTCTTGTTGTCTAAAGGAAAATGTTTAACAATATCTTAAGTTGGTTATTTGCACAAAAATAAAATGAATGACATCAATAACACAGAATAGGTGGGAGGAAATGGAAACATAAAGTCTTCAAATGGCATCCTATATAATAAAAGGCTAATATGCAAATCGACCAAATAGTGGAAGAACTCGTCGCTATGACACACACTGACCACAAGGGGGCAGGCGCTCAATGCAGGAGCTGCCCCCTTGTGGTCAGTGTGCTCCCACAAGGGGAAGGCCACTCAGCCAGAAGCCCTGAGCCAGGCTCACGGCTGGTGAGTGCAGCAGCGGTGGCGGGCATCTGCGGCAGCACTAAGGTCTGACTGATGACACAGGCCTGCTCCCCATGGGAAGCGGGCCTAAGCTGTCAGTCGGACATCCCCCAAGGGCTCCCAGACTACGAGAGGGCGCAGGCCGGGCTGAAGGACCCCTCTCCCCCAGTGCAGGAATTTACTGCACTGGGCCTCTAGTATAATATATGGGAGTAGATTATAATAGGTAAAAATGATAAAGAATAAATGGAACCAAAAGAGGAACTCACATGTGACTAGTTAACAAGATGAATTTAAAATTAAAAACACAAACCATTTACATGATCACTCAAAAAAAGAATTATTTAGGTATAAATAAAAAAAAACATATATAAGGTTTCTATGAAGAAAACTACAAACTCTGATAAAAAATAATCAAAGAAGGAGTAAATAAGCAAAGAGATGTTTCATGTCAATGCATAGGAAGGCTCAATATGGTGCAGATGCCATTTCTTCCCAAATCAATCTATAAATTAAATGCAATTTCAAGCAAACTCCTTGAAAGATATCCACGAACTCATTCTAAGTTTATATGGAGAGGCAAAAAGCCTAGAATCACCAGTATAATATTGAAAGAGAAGAACAAAATGGGAAGGCATACCCTCCCAACATCATGACTTACTATAAAGCTACAGTAGACAACAGAGTCTGGTATTGGTGGAATAATAGACAAATATGTAGAATAGAGTATATAGGCCAGAAATAGTCTCATACAAGTATAATCACCTGATCTTAGATAAAGGAGCAAAGACAATACGGGAAAGAAAACAATAGTCTCTTCAATAAATGGTGATGGATCAAGGTGACACCCACAATAAAAAAAAAATGAATGTAGACACAGACAAAATTCACAAAAAATTAACTCAGAATGGACAAAAGGCCTGAATATAAATACCAAACTATAAAACTCTTAAAGATAACATAGGAGGAAACCTAGATTACCACGTTAATGGCAAAGATTTTTTTAGATACAACACCAAGGCATGATGCACAAAAGAAATAATTGAAAAGTGGACCTTCATTAAAATGAAAAACATTGGGGAGATTGACATCATCAAGAAGGCAACATAGGTTATTTTCAACTTTAGTTCCCTCTCCAGAAGACCAACCAGCAACTCTCCATGGGTAAGACATTAATTTAAATATCCACAGACACTGGGAATATCCACATTAAAAGGGGCAGAAGACTGCCTACACTCTGACTGCATAGTCCCTTCTCCAAGCTGACAAAGAGCCACACCAAGAGGGTATCCCTGGTCCTACAGTTGCTCCAGTGGTAGACAGAGCCCACCTCTTCTCACATTGTTGGTTGCTTCCCAGGAGGCCCACTCAGGTCCTACCTCACCGGGATCAAGGGTGCAATCAGTGGAACATAACCACTAGAGCTCAGGTTGAGAAGGAAAAGGGTAGGGTTTACAGAAACCAGAAGTAGGATCTGGTCAGACTGAGTTCCTCCTGGCAGCAGGGCCCTGACATAGATTCTGAAACTCTTTCACAAATTTTGTTTATTAGGAAAATAAAAATTAGGGATAGGGAGGATTGGCAATATGTCTTTTTAAAATTTTAAGGTTAAAAGAGTGTTTGGGGAAGATGGCATCTGTTAGATGTAGAAGAGAGAACGACTCTGATAATGCAGAGCCGATGTGTGATTAAGCATATGCCAAAATACTTCAATGGCACACTGCATTTTTCAGAGGTCAGGCAAAAGCCATGATTTCAAGTCAAAACAGGGAGATACAGTTAACGTTTTTGTTTTTCATCATTTGCCAAATGTTTTGTGTTGTGGTATTTGTGGTGGTGGTTTTTTTGTTTCATTTGATTTTTGCAGTCTTCTTATCTTTGCATCTTGGTAGCTTTCCAAAACTACCTTACATAAATTAATATGACTCTCTCTCTGATCTATTGCATAAAAGAAATATCCACTTTAACCTTCCTATAGCTAATTTTGCAGAACTTTTGTCTGATTAGAGCAAAATATAATAGAATAAGAAAAATATAATAGAATAGAGGCAAGATGAATAAGATGATAACCGACATATACTTACTTCATTTCCCTCAATGAGTTCCTCAACTCCATTCAATATATACATAAACATGCCATATAAATTTATACAAATCCTTTTACAAAATATGAAAATCAGTACCTTTATGTATTTTGCAGAAAAATAAACAAGATCAGTTCCTGAATATCAACAAGAGACCTATTTTACTGTCTTTATAAGCAGAGGAAAACAGGTTTGCAGCTCAAAACCAAATAACATAAATGTAGCCAGCAATTTTATTAGAAAATTAATCTCTATTTTAACTTTGGAAATTTCAGAAACAGAGCATTTTATTTTATTTTCTCCAACCTCCATCTGGATAGGACTTCAGAAGCTCTACAGATCTGAGATTTCCCTTATCTCCAAATCACACATAAGATTATTTTCCAAAGCTGAATGTGTTATGTACACGATCAGGGACAATGGTTGTTTTCTGACGTGGAATGTGAAAAGACTGAAGCATCCAGAGCTAACTAAAAATGGTTAGAGGACAGATGTTTGTGATTTTCTATCACCTACTGATTAATTTTCCCAGCAAAAGGCCAAATGGTCACCCATGCAAAGAAGCAGCTATGCCTGCCTATATTCAGGGGATGAAGCAGTCTTGGACAGGACTCAAGAGTATAGAAATCTACAATCCCTGAAATGTTCAGACAACCAGTGGCGTGATTGGGAAAGAAGCACAACAAATAACTTTTTTTCATGAAAATTTTTTCTCATGGCAACAGGAGTACAGACACAGATTTACTTTGTTTTGGACAAACAGAATGATGTGATACAAATATAATGAGAAGCATTATTTGTCATCACAGGAAGTGGAATTCATTAGCTCCTTGTTTTCAAATGGATCCCCACTTACTAAAAAGGAAAGAAAGAATTACAGTATGATTTAAGATTGGAAGTTTCTCTCATTCTCCTCTCATTTTTCCTACTTGAGCAAAAAGAAAGAAAAAAAAGAGAGAGAACTCATGGATATGGACAGCTATGTGGTGATTGCAGGGATGGGGTGGAAGTAGAAGAGGTCATAAAGGGGATAAATGATGATGGAAAAAAATTAAAGTAAAATAAGGAAAGAACTATGTTCTGAATGATTTCAGTCACCCTGCTTCACACACACATTCACATTCATTGACAGTAATGTGAGAAAGAATGCTCAAGTTAGATACATGCAAATGATTGTGTGAAGGCATAGAAGAAAGACATCTCCATTTATGTTTTTAAAAATGTAATGCATGGATTAATAAAACATTTTCACTTGACCTTGATGCCTTAAAGGTGTGACCATGCTCTTTAACTTGTGTCATCACAACACATAATTTTTCACATCCAGCTGATGAGTTATTTTTGCATTAATAACTATTCTGACAGAATTTATATGCTCTAAATTTATAGGTTAAGATAAGAGAAACAAGTATAAATTATTGGTAATGCCATTAATGTCAGATGTTTTCTTTGTATATAAAGGTATAGCAAACATTTTCTGGCATGTCTACAAGGAACAATTAAGTCATTAAATTAAGATTATGATCTTAATTAATGATTTATTATATCTTAATGGAGCTTTCAAAGCTGTGGTGAGTCAAATATATTATCAGAGGCTGTTAATCCGTGAGATTTACCCTAAAAGTAAAATGGTGCTGATATGACCCTCTATTTGGTCAATTTTAATTAACATTTTCAGTCATTTAATATTATTTATTTTTTGCAAATTATTATATAAATGTGCCAAATATGGTCTCTGATTTGGCCTTTAGGTTATTTATTTCTTCACTGCAGACTGAGATTTATTAGTAAGAATGCCTGTTGTTGCCAAACTCAGATTTTTACATATAAAATTATTTTCAAAATACCCCAAACAAGCAGATTTCAGCCACTAAGAGTCTGCCTGTTTTGCATATTTCATGAAACCTCACTGAACATCTGACAGCAATAGATCAAATAAGCCACAGGTCATAAAGATCCCAAGCATGTGCAACTCTTCTGAGAGGTCTGACCCAGAGACCACCCACCTGCAGCTGAGGGACATCCCTACACATGTAAGCCCCTCTCTGACTTAACCTCTCTCCCTCGGAGTTCTGGCTCAACTCCTCTTCTTAGTAGTGATCCCACACTGCAGCTGCTGTATAGACTCTTGCTGTAAAAAAAAAGATGGCCCAATAAAGCTTTGCAAACTACTGCCACCTCATGGCCTTATGTTTTTCCTTGATCAGCCCTCAAAACCTTCACACATAAAGAGAAAGGAGTGTTGCTCAGTGGTTGAGCATTGACCTATGAACCAGGACTGGTTCCATTCCCAGTCAGGGAATATGCCCAGACTTCGGGCTTGATCCCCAGTGTGGGGTGTACAGGAGGCAGCTGATTGATGATTCTCTCTCATTATTGATGTTTCCATCTCTCTCCCTTCCTCTCTGAAATCAATAAAAAAAATATTTTTTTAAAAAAGATAGCGAAAAGAAACGTGGTTAAACTAAATAATATTTTAGACATATTGTTTGACTTATACCCATGTCTAGCAAATTTTAATACAACTCATTAATTCAGTGCAAACCAAAACCATTCTGCCACTTCTTTGGAATCATGTCAACACAAAATCCATTTCCCTTACAAATGTTTTCATTTTAAAATTATTACTGTGTTATTGTACAGACACAAGTAGAAACAATCAATATTTGCATTTTTAAACAACAAAAATGAGCAGTCAAAACATAGAGAACATTTTTTTAAAGAGGGAAAATTGTAAGAATTCATGGTTTTTGGCTATAGAATAAGTAAATTATCAGCTTGCCTCTCCTTTACTTTTTCCTACCAAATATATTTCAACTTTCAAATTTATTCTCAAAATTTGATGTCACTTGTTTAGTCTGTGAAACCCCTTATTTCTCAAAGCACAGCCAATGTTTGTCTCCATCATACTATCGCATTATGTGCATATTTTTACATTTTATTATGCTATATTGTCATTTATTTTTTTATTTTTTATCATGACCTTGGAAAAGCAATGTCTATTCATCTGTTTTTCTAACACCCTGTACAGTTTGTATCACATAGGCTTTAAATAATTGTCGGATGAAGATATGAACAAGAAACAGCACTATATTCACTGACACATGTTTATATAAGTATGCATTTTTATACATACAACTGTGTTTGTGAGAGTATATATATTAAGATTAATAGATCAATCATTACAATTTGCACTTAATAGTATCAGTCCTAACATGTGGGCTTGTCACTGAAATGCTGACATGTCACATTCATGTGAGCCATTTACCTTTTCTAGTATAAATCTCTTTTATCATGCTTTTTAATTTTTTTATTTTGGTTAATTATAGTTGGAAACTAAATCTGGCTAGAAAAAAAACAAGTGATATATTTCATAGATGTTTGAAAAGGTTAAGATAACTGAATTGTTTATAAGCATCTTTTTAATTTTTTAAATTTGAGACTTTCAATTATGTCAAAAGTTTATTTATGACAATAGTAACAGATTCTATGTAATCCAAGCTAATCAATCTCGGTTATCTCCTACTAATATATATATGAAAAAATTCTGTAATATTAAAAGAGGATAATGTTGTATATAAAATAGAGTCGTGTTATTTCTCTTTTCCTAGTGCATTGTCATATCTGTCATTCAGTAAGATAAATCAATTTTGAATTATATCTGAATTGGCAACATCATAATATATATTATTACAATAATACTGACTGACACCTAGTTATCAGAAAATTGGCTAAAGTTTAGCTGATCAAGTGGACATTGATTTAAAAACTGAGAATTGACTGACAATTGCATCCATGTTGAATGTGAAAGATATTATCAACATCTTATTTACTAGGAAACAAGTATTGGATTGTCTTGTACTCGTTCAATTAAGTAGAAAGAAATGTAAGGAGAAACCTTGTGTATCTTAGAAATTTTTGCTTTCACTTCACTGACCTTGCTCCGGTAGCCCTCTCAAAACGGACAGTAAAATAAATAAATAAATAAATAAATAAATAAATAAATAAATAAATAAATAAATTTACAAGGGAAACTTCGGTACCTTGATACTGAAATGTTAGAGCTGGTGCATCTACTCAGAACTTCAAACATCCAAATCTCTTATTACATGGTGAAAAAATAAAACACCCTCTATGTTTACATAGCCACTATTACTTGGGTTTATTATTACATGTAGCACAAATTCCTAACTGAGACAGTGTATGTATGAGGGTGTGGGTGATTTATGTTATATGTTACATGTATATGTAGAATGTCTATATATGACTAACGAACTATAAAAAATACCAAAGCATATATTTTAGTTGGCAATACAAATTACTGTGGGATGCAGAAGAGTGACATCATTTGGGGGAAAAACTAACATCACAGAGCAAGTGATATGTGATGCAAATCTTTAAGAAAGTGTAGGTTACAGCCAGGTTCTACTGGGAGTGTGGGGGTAAACAAATATTGAACAGTGCAGCAGATGGCAAAGATATCAGATTAATTTTCCAGTAGTTGAAAAAAGGAATACCGATGTAACAGTTCATTAGATTGCTTCCATGATTACTGAAGCAAAACTGAGGAAGTATGCAAAGGTAAAGTTTACTTGCTTCTTAAGTTTCCTTAAAATATTGCCATGGTGTTCAACATTTCAAAATAAAACCCAAGGGAGAATGACTTTTCCCTGTGGTTTTACAAGCTCATTCTCTCAAAATAAATCCCTGAAATGCGCCTATATTTATGTAAGTGATAAGCTTTTCAGAATTTATATTAAATCTAAATGGGACAATACTTTGTTTAATATTTTATTATAACTTGAAAGAGATAAAGAAGGAAAGAAGGAAACAACAGATAAAGGAAAGAAGGTTGTAAAGTTATAATTTGACCAAAAACTTTCAAAAATAATTAAGTTAGCTATAATGTGGAGTAAAATGATACTTTCTGCTTGAATGTTCAATTTAGCCTTAATAAGTTCAGTTACTCCACAAACTCCATGCTAGTGATGTTCTACCAACTTAAAATCATAAAGGCCAAGGATACTATTAAATGTATTGACTTTCATCTTTGCTTATAACTCTGAATAGCCTTTAAAAATTGACAAGTGAATAGGGATAAACTTGCTGCTACAGCAAAGTACACAGGGAAAACGGAAAAGCCGATAGAAAATGGAAAGCAGCTTTGATAACCCATTTCAGTCACTCTGCAGGGTTACTTCGCCCCAGAACATTTGCTAATTCACATAGTCCATTTCAATGTTTCTCCATGATTCCATTAGGCCCTCCTGGGTAATACAGAATAATTTTCTCATCTCAGTATACTTAACTTAAGCATATCTGCATAGTCTCTTTTGTCATATTCATAGGTTCCGGAAATTAAGTCATGCATATCTTTAATAAGCCATTATTCTGCTTCATATGTAACAAAGCACCTGTATTTAGTTCAGGGTCTCAAAAAAAATGGACTCAATAGGATGTGTGTGTGTGTGTGTGTGTGTGTGTGTGTGTGTGTGTGTGGTGTGTGCGCGCGCACAGATAGAGATGATGATAGATACTAGTAGATAGATAGAAAGATAGAAATATATATATAGATAGATAGATAGATGATAGATAGATAGATAGATAGATAGATAGATAGATAGATGATAGATAGATAGATAGATAGATAGATAGATAGATAGATAAATAGATAGATGATAGATAGATAGATAGATGAATGATAGATGGATGATAGTTAGATACAGAAACAGAGACAAACAGGATAAAACAGAAAGAGAAATTGAGGGATATTGATTTATTTTAAGAATTTGGATCCTGTGATTATGGAGGCTTGTTGAGCCTAAATCTGCAGGATAGACTAGGAGGCTGGAAATCTAGACATGAGTTCAAGCCCAAAGGCAGTCTGCTGGCATAATTCCTTCTTTTAAGACCTTCAACTGATTAAATAAGACCCACCCACATTAAGGAGGGTGATCTGCTTTACTTAAATTCCACCAATTTCTATGTTAATCTCATAAAAAAACAACAACAACACACCTTCATAGGAACATTTAGAATAATGTTGGACCAAATATCTGTGTGCTGTGGTTTAGCCAAGTTGATACATAAAATTAACCATCATGGGGCCTTTCTCCAATGAATGATTATTTTGCAGATCCTTAAGATGTGTCATGTCTATAAGCAAAGCAAATCCTATAGGCTATTGCATACAGGGTTACCACTATCATCATCCCCTTACACACTACACTTTCTGGAGAAGCAGGCTGCCTCTGGTTCACGTGGATAAGCCATGCTTTGAAATAATACTATCTCCCAGTAGATTCTATTACTATTGATGGATCAGTCTTTGAGGTGGTCCCAAGTCATGGGTTCTCCTGAGCACTTTCAGCACTGAATCCACATTGTGTTATCTACACAAGAGGAGACAGATCTTTATTGTGCCATTTATAGATATGTATCGAAATAGTTGATGTCACAGTATTAATTGAAAAAACAGCCATTCCATTTTTTACGTGTGTCTCTCTTTTCTTAATACAATTCAGATAGAAGTTCATGGGTGGTTAGGCTTAAAGAAAAATATGAGTGATGAACATCATGCTGTACTCAGAAATTTCTTCTCTTGGTTGATAATGAAAGCTTTTTACTGAGCCAAGCTTGACTGCCTGACTTCCTTTATGATGAGCTCTCTCCCAGGATGCTTCTCAGGGGATTATTACAAGAGTCTGCAGCAGGCTGCTAGACATATAGAGACATGTCTGAATCGCATATATTGATAGAGTGATGACTAAAGCTATGATATTTCCCCTTCTCTTAGCTCCTCACTAGATTCTGAAAACTGATTTAATCCTTTAAAAGACCTTTTAAAATATAAGATAAACTATTTTTAATTGTAGCTTTTTAGAGAAACAAAAGAGTGATTCTAATGCTACTGCTTGATAATACATAAGAGTAAATGTAGATGCAGAGATGTGAAGTACATACAGTCTTACAAATGAAAAACAGCCCTAGTCGGCTTGGCTCAGTGGATATAGCATTGGCCTGTGGACTGAGGGTCCCGGGTTCAATTCTGGTTGGGAGCACGTGCCTGGGTTGAGGGCTCGATTCCCAGAAGGGGGCGTGCAGAAGACAGCCACTCAATGATTCTCACTAATCATTGATGTTTCTTTCTCCCTCTCTCTTCCTCTCTGAAATCAATAAAAATATATTTAAAAAAAATGAAAAACAGAAGTGAGTGGGCATTGGGCTTCCTTGTCATATAAAAAAATAAGAAGTCAGCAACACAAATTAGGATTTATTCATTCAACAACTTTATGACAGTTTAGGAATCATTTTTAATTCTCACAGTGTTTATTATATGCCTGTCATTACTGAGTCTCCATTAGATGTAATATCAAGCTTCTAAGAAGGAAATAAGAAAAAAGAGGAGGGGATGGGAACAATTATTTACCTGTATATTCTGAGGCAAGAAACCCCCCCAAAAAAAGTACGGTGAGTTTGGTCATTCTGAAAAAGAAAAGACAGTATTAATTCAATGGTTTCAAGGAACAGGAGTGTAAAATATCTTGAGGGCATGGGGACTTTAGCATCAAGGTATCCGTGGAGTTGCCTGGCACTTGCCTCTGTGAAGGTGCATGTGTGGAAAGCACTGTCTGGCATCACTACTGATTATCTGTCAATTAGAAGAATTGTAAAATTACTGTCTTCAAGCAGTTGTTAGTAAAATAATGAAATGATTTTTATATATTGTTAGACATTTCCAAATCTAACCTGTTTTCTAGTTTTATAAGTGAAATAAGCCAGTCAGAGAAAGATAAATATCACATAATCTCACTCATTTGTAGAATATAATGAACAACATAAACTGATGAACAGGAGTAGAACCAGAGATATAGAAGCATCAAACGGACTGTACAACCTGTGAGGGAAGGTGGGGGTGAGGGGTTAGGGATCAACCAAAGGACTTGTATGCATGCATATGGGCAGAACCAATGGACACAGACAGTAGGGGGGTGAGGGCTTATGCTTGGTGGAGGGGTGGTGGGAGAGAGGTCAATGTGGGGAAAAGAGGAGACTCATGTAGTATTTTAAACAATAAAGAATAAAAAAAAAACACCCTGCAGAATAGAAAACAAATATCTAAACAAAGTCTTTCATAGTATGTATGTCCATGCCTCTCACTTAATGATTTCACATTATTGATAAATTACCTCATTGATAAACTACTCCATTTTATTAATCGTGAATTGTGAAAATAAGAAGATGTAATTGCTGCAAGGCACTTTCATTTAGCACAGTTTTCCTAAAGGCTTATCTTTCTACATCGACAGAAATACCCAATTAGCTCTTGTCTAATATGAGCACATGAAGAATATAAATGGGAAAAAAAATACCACTCATTGAAACTCAAATATTTCCAATGATTAGCTGAATAGAATATTAAGATTAAAAAATATTTACTATAAGCACTTAGCAAGTATGAATCTAGGACCCTCTATTTGTAAATCATTACCAATATTAACCAGCTGATTCACGGAAAATCTCTCTATGGGCCAAGTTACACTATTACACAGGTGACTACACAAAGCTGACTATATATAGGATTACCAAAGAAAATAGTTACTTGCTACTTGCTTGATTTTCATGTAATAATGGGAAACTTAATTTGGGTTCAATAAAACAACTTATTATCCTCTCTAATAAAAGAGTGACATGCAAATTAACCATCACTCTGCTACATAAGCCATGCCCACCAGCCAAGCCTCGCCCACCAGCCAATCAGGGCAAGTATGCAAATTAACCCCAACCAAGATGGCTACCAGAAGGGAGGCTTGGGTTTCCCTGGCAACAAAGGAAGCCAAGCTTTCCACACACTCTGGCGGGCCCAGGCCTCCACTCAAGGATACAAAGTTTCAATTATAGAAGATAAACAAATCCAAACAGAAATGGCGGCAGCCACAGATCAAGCAGGAGGCTTGGCTCCACTCCAGGCTACAGTTTCAATTGTAGAAGGTAAATAAATTCCAGATACCAGGGCCTCTGCTTGGGTCGCCAAGGGCGCGGCTGGCCTGCAAACCTCCACAGGCCCCTCGCCCAGGCCTCTCCACGCCCCAAGGGAGCCCCACCCTGATCCAGGACACCCTTCAGGGCAAACCAGCTGGTCCCCGTGCACCAGGCCTCTATCTTATCTAATAAAAGAGTAATATGCAGATTGACCATCACTCCAACACATAAGATCAAGATAGCTGCCCCTTTGTGGTCAAAGATCCTGCTCCCATGTGGACACAAGATGGCCACCACAAGATGGCCAGCAGGGGAGGGCAGTTGGGAGGGACCAGGCCTGCAAGGGAAGGCAGTTGGGAGGGACCAGGCCTGCAAGGGAGGGCAGTTGGAGGCGATCAACCCTGCAGAGGAGGGCAGTTAGGGGTGACCAGGCCGGCAGAGGAGAGAAGTTGGGGCAAACAGGCTGGCAGGGGAGCAGTTATACATCAATCAGGCTGGCAGGGGAGTGGTTAGGGTGTGATCAGGCTGGCAGGCAGAAGCACTTAGGGGAAATCAGGAAGGCAGGCAGGCGAGCAGTTGGGAGCCAGCAGTCCTGGATTGTCAGAGGGATGTCTGGTGGGATCGGGCCTAAACGGGCAGTTAGACATCCCTCGAGGGGTCCCAGATTGGAGAGGGTGCAAGCTGGGCTGAGGGACACCCCCCGCCTCCGTGCACGAATTTTGTGCACCAGGCCTCTAGTATAGTATAATGAATAAACAAAGTAAAAATATACATGTCTAACTATATCAGAGAGGCAGACTTATAAAGCAAATGAAATCATAATCTCAAGAGTAAAACTACCTGGGTTCAAGACGTGCCTTGCCATTTCCTGAATCACTCAACAAAATTACTTCATTTCTCAGAGGCTCATTCCTGTAAATTGTAAAATGTGGAAATAATAGCATTCTTTTGATGGCATTTGTATTCATCTGTTCAGGCTGTCATCAGAGAATGTCATAGACCCGATGGCTTAACCCTTTGCACTCGCTTGCTTTTTTCTCGATTCCTTTATTCTAATGCTAACCGTGTCGAGTCACACTCGACATCCGAGTGCAAAAGGTTAAACACAGAAATTTATTTTCTCACAATCTGGAGATTGGAAGTCCAAGATCAAGATCTGACTGATGAGTTTCTTCTGAGTTTTGTCTTCCTGAATTGCAGATGGCCACCTTCTTATTGTGTCCTCACATCAGCTTTCCTCTGTGATCCTGAACTCCGGGAGACTCTGACTCTTCTTATAAATCCTGTTGGGATTAGAGTTCCACCCTTATGACCCCATTTAACTTCAATTCCCTTCTTAGTCACAATGGGTTAGAGCTTCAACTAGTGAATTTTAGGAGAAAACAATTTCATAACAATTTGTTATAATGGTGGAATGATATCCTGTATAAAAAGTACTTGCTATTCATTAAAAACTTAAGAGTATTAACTGTCTTATTTTAATGTTATCACCCAGGAGAAACTCTTGATCTGTCTGATCTGGAAGCATAACCTGATAGATTATCCAGGTGGTTGAAGCATACACAACACCTCTCACCTTCTCACCTTTTCTTTATCTCCCCAATTATCAGAGTTTATTGCCATGGAGGTGAACACAATCTCACTCTGTTCTCAGAGACTGTGTTATGATAGTCCCTTCTTTCTGGTTTCAACACTCATAATTCTCAAATCAATTTACTACCATCCTCAAAATATCAAGCTTTTGCAGAAATGAAGAGTAATATTGCACACAAAAAAGGGGGGGGTTGGGGGGAGAAACAAGGTTAGGGCACATGCTGACTGACATATACCACACATTCATACACAAACTACAAACTTATTTATGGGTAATCTCCACAAATTAGATATGCAGCCCTCACCCCCTAAAACATCAAAAAGTCAAATTGCCTTTTTGAAGAATCTTAAGAGTTCATACCTACTTTTACTTAGCTTTTATAGCCAGCCTTTTTGGCCTTCCACATACACCCCTTTTATTACTCCTGGACTTGTTATTTTTTTTAAAAAATTATTTGATTTCAGAGAGGAAGGGAGGATAGACAGATAGAAACATCAATGATGAGAGAGAGTCATTGATCGGTTGCCTCCTGCACACACACCGCCCGCCCCCCGACACACTTGAGATCAAGCCCACAACCCAGGCATGTGCACTTGGCTAGAATTGAACCTGGGACCCTTCAGTCCGCAGGCTGATGCTCTATCCACTGAGAAAAACCGGCTAAGGCTGGACTTGTTTTTATTGTTCATTAAAAATACTAACTAGCTGACAGTACTTGATTTTAAATAATTTTATGCAAATGTTGCCCATGCATGTAGATTTATTAATAAACAATGTGTGTTTTATTTTCAGTTGCATCAATATTTTACACCTAAAATTGCAGTTATAGCAAGTTTGCTGAAGAGAATTTTTGGCTAGAATTTAAATGAAAGAACAAAGAGAGCCATTTAGCATATTGACTTTAGAAGGCTTCCAAAATAATTACATTTTTAGACTAGACATGGAAAATGTGGAAAACGAGTTCTTTATCTGGAACAACATCTTATAATCACTTGTGTATTTTACTTCAAAACTGCCAAAATAATGTTCCATTTATTCATAAGAAGAAAGCAAATTTTGCACCATGCCCATACTAACAAAGTAATAGTATTTACATATAAATCAACAGGATACATTTAAGAAAATTCTGAAATAATGCTTCAGATAATATTTTCCTCAGTTTTAAAAATGATGCATTTAAGTGTTGAAAATTGAATCTGATATAAATCCTCTAAATAACTATTTCAATCTTGGGAATTATTATCAATTTAGAAATGCAGCATATTGATAATTGAACTTGCACTTGTATAGTTCTTCAAAATTCCAAGTGTTTATTCTTTATCTCTAGTGGTTACAATAAGAATGATTGAGCATCTTCAAAAGGACAAAGCTATAAAAAAAAAAAAAAAGAAAGACACCTACCTCTAGAAATTTACAGTAAGTTTCAACTCAAATTATATGGAATAAAACTAAACTCTTCATAGAGATAATTGATCAACATCTATTCTAGGTAGAATTCTAATATGTACACCTCTGGTATACATGCCTTATGTAATCCCTGAGATTAAGTGTTTGATGGAATTTACTTCCATGATTATATCATACTAGAAGCCCGGTGCACGAAATTCGTGCACGGCGGGGGGTTGTCCCTCAGCCCAGCCTGTACCCTCTCCAATCTGGGACTCCTGGAGGGATGTCCGACTGCCCGTTTAGGCCCGACCTGGTGGGATTGGGCCTAAATGGGCAGTCGGACATACCTCTCACAATCCAGGACTGCTGGCTCCCAACTGCTTGCCTGCCTGCCTTCCTGATTGCCCCTAACCGCTTCTGCCTGCCAGCCTGATCACCCCCTAACCACCCCGCTGCCAGCCTGGTTGATGCTTAACTGCTCCCCTGCCAACCTGTTTGCCCCCAACTTCCCTCCTCTGCCAGCCTGGTCACCCCTAACTGCCCTCTCCTGCAGGGTTGATCACCTCCAACTGCCCTCCCTTGCAAACCTGGTCCCTCTCAACTGCCCTCCCTTGCAGGCCTGGTCCCTCACAACTGCCCTCCCTTGCAGGCCGGGTGCCTCCCAACTGCCCTCTCCTGCTGGCCATCTTGTGTCCACATGGGGGCAGGATCTTTGACCACATGGGGGCAGCTATATTGTGTGTTGCAGTGATGATCAATCTGTATATTACTCTTTTATTAGATAGGATAGAGGCCTGGTACAGGGGTGGGGGCCAGCTGGTTTGCCCTGAAGGGTGTCACAGATATGGGTGGGGGTTCCCTTGGGGTGTGGGGCGGCCTGAGCGAGGGGCCTGTGGTGGTTTGCAGGCCACCACGCCCCCTGGCAACCCAAGGGGAGGCCCTGGTATCTGGAATTTATTTTCCTTCTACAATTTAAACTTTGTAGCCTGGGGCGGCAGCCATTTCTAAGGCAGTTAATTCACCTTCTACAATTGAAACTTTGTAGCCTTAAGCAGGTGAGCCCAGCCAGGGTGTGCGGAAAGCTTTGCTTCCCCTGTTGCCACCGGCAACCCTGGCCTGCTCTCTCAAGCTCCATTCTGCCGCCATTTGTTTGAATTTGTTTACCTTCTATAATTGAAACTTTGTAGCTTGAGTGGAGGCTTAGGCCTGCAATGGCTATGGAAAGCTTGGCTTGCTCTGTTACCTGGGAAACCTTGCTCTCTGTGGCTGTAGCCATCTTGGATTGGGGTTAATTTGCATACTCGCCCTGATTGGCTGATGGGTGTGGCTTGGCTGGTGGGCGTGGCTTATGTAGCGAAGTGGTGTTTAATTTGCATATTACCATTTTATTAGAGAGGACTAGAGGCCTGTGCACGAATTTGTGCACAGGTGGTGTCTGGCCGGCCCCACCTGCGTTTGAGGTGGGGGCCTGATCTGGGGTGGGGCTGGCTGGGGGGAGGGGCCCTGGGCAGTTAGCTGGCCAGCCCCGACCCCTGGTCAAACTCCCAGTCCAGGGAACAATTTGCATATTAGCCTTCTATTATATAGGATGCCATAGTTGACCTTAGGATAGGGAGCTTGTAATGATTAAGACTATTGTGTACAATCAAGAATTAAGAATATGCAACACAAGGAAAGCATGACTTTCAGGGGTGAGTTTTCTATGGGTACTCTAGATTCTTCTCATGTGACCAAAAGTAAGACTGTTAATTAATAAATGAAGTGACCTTTTCTCCAGTATCCAGGAAACAGGATCTCCAGTATCCAACTAGTGCTATAGATATACCACCAATTCAGTTATCCTTTCAATGCTAATTGCTCTGAAGGAAATAAGAATTGAATGGAGAAAGATGTATAGTGGAGGTGGAGAGAGGATGGGCAAGAATATGTTTATAGCAAAGTGAGGGAAGGCCACTCTGAGTTCAGTATGATTGGAAGGAGCCAGCCATGAGAAGATTCCCTGGCAAATGAACAGTGGAGTAAAAATCCTGAGGTTTTATCATAGTTGAGGAATAAAATAATTGGCAGTGAAGCTGATACTTTTCTGGTCTTGGGAGAGGTTGTTTGAGCTTTGCCTCACTAGCTTGTTTGTTTTGTTTTTGTTTTAAAAAAGGGAACTTGTGTTCATTTTAGAGACCAGATTATATGCATCCACATCTTCTTTTCACCTTTATCAAGAAGATGAATATGACTACTCATCTTGTTGCCAGGGGGCATTTTGTAAATATATATATGATTTTAAGTCCCCATTGCTTATGTGAATTTTTAATTCATGGTCCACAAGACCAGAATATAGATTAGAAAAAAAAATTATGGCTGTAAGGATAATTAAGGTGTAACATAAAACTTAATTGGTTCTCTTTATTGGCAGATTAAAATAGTGAGAAAATGTGCAACCATTCTAGAAATATTCCCTCCCACTTCTTAAAACAATATGCTTAAATCAGTGGGTCTCAATATTTAATGCAAGCTGAGTCCCATGTTCCCAGTACAAGGAATTTGATAGATTAGAGAGGGATCTGAATATTTTTAAAAGCTTTGTAGGTGATTCTAGTAATGATCAATGGTTGCTAATTCTTAATCTGTTATCTATAACTAGAGGCCCAGTGCACAAAATCCGTGCACTTGAGTGGGGGTCCCTCGACCTGGCCTGCGCCCTCTCACAGTCCAGAAAACCTGGGGGGATGTCTGACTGATGGCTTAGGCCCACTAAGCCGTCAGTTGGACATCCTTAGCATTGCCAAGGAGATAAGAGAGGCTCCCACCACTGCCCTTGTGTTCGCCAGCCTTGAGCCCAGCTTCTGGCTGAGCAGCGCTCCCCCTGTGGGAGCACACTGACCACCACGGGGCAGCTCCTACACTGAATGTCTGCCCCCTGGTGGTCAGTGTGCATCATAGGGACTGGTCATTCCACCATTTGGTCATTTGCATATTAGCCTTTTATTATATAGTATACACTGTAGATGAGGCCCCCTAGAACCTTAAGAAATGCAAAAAAATTCACTGTTAACTCATTTTCAAATTGCCCCTACTTAAAATCAAATTTCCCACCTGTGGGGAGTGTGCTGCACCTTGGGAACCACTGGGCTTGACACTTTTCCTCTCTGAGCTTCATTTCTGAATACATATGCATATACCATGGGAATTGTAATCTCTTCTCCGCCTACCTCACTGGGTTGTCATGAGCAGGTTGTGAGCTAATGAACCTAGAAATGTTTCATCAAGTAAATGATGTCTAAATGGGAAGGGATTGTTATTTTTAAGCCCACAAGTACCCTTGCAGGTAGGAGGTGCTGATTAGGGGAGGAGGGCATGATTGTTTCCTGGGACTGTAGCTATCGAAGCTTTGCAGAGGGTTCTGCAAGGTTCAGAGGGGCAGGCTCTGGCCAGCAGCCCTGTAGTGGTTGTTGTCCCTGGAGGCACTGGCCGGGGTGGTGCTAGGGGGGCATTAGAGGGTAGTGAGGCCGACAGGGTAGTAACTGTCAAACCTCCCTGCTTGGCTTCATTCTTTAAATTGTACATGGCCGTTTAGCAGCTGTATGTGATCAGGGCAGGGCTCCAATCTCCTAGAGCAGGGCCGGGGGCTGGGGAGGTTCAGTGTGCTTCTGCTGTGAAGACAGCATTGCTGTTGTTGGGGGGCATGGGTCAAGTTTATTCTATATATATATAAAAGGCTAAGTTGACTCTCACATACACGATACATATAAAGCTCTCGCTGGCACCAGTCACACTTTTGTGTTTTGATCTGTCATTTTTTATTGTGAATTTGGTTGACACTTCTATTATAGAGAAAGAGCAAATAGCGATATTCAAATATTTCTTTTAATTAATTTCCTTTCAATGTGCATGAATCTGTGCACTGGGCCTCCACTAGAATACATATCACTGGTACTCTTCCTTAATGTGCACTATATCAGTTACTTTTTATATAGCAACTAGAGTCCCAGTGCACAGATTCGTGCACTGGTGGGTTCCCTCAGCCTGGCCTGTGGGAACTGGGCTGAAACCGGCTCTTAGATATCCCCAGAAGGGTCCTGGATTGCAAGAGGACAGTTCTTGGGGGATGCACCCCAGAATCAGGCTCCCTCCTCTCTGGTTCCAAATGTATCACCCGAGAACCACAGCTGCCAAGTTACCACAGTTTGGCAGTTCCTGCATTGAGCATCTGCCCTGTGGTGGTCAGTGTGCATCATAGCTATCAATCGGAGTTTCTGTCCCCTGTTGGTCATTGCATGTCACAGCTACCAGCTAGTTGGCCAGTTGGCTGGTCAGCAGGTCAGCTGGTCAGCTGTTCAGCCAGTCAGCCAATCACTTAGGCTTTGATATATATATAGATGCTATTTAACAAATTACCCCAATTCTAAGAGTTTTAGTGTGGATGGGTGATTTAGGCTGGGATTGACTGAGGAATTCTTCTGATCCCAGATGGGCACACTCACATGTCTGGTGGCTAAATGACTATCTCCTGGGGCAATGGAGTTGATTGGGCCATGTTTTTATCAAGTAGTAAATGTAGAGAAGCAAGAGGATAAATAGAAACATGAATGTACTTTTTAAATTTCTGCATAAAATTTGGCAACATCGCATTGGCCAAATCAAGTCACATGACCAAGCTAGAATGTGAAGTCATGGTAAGATTACAGGACATTGGAGGGTTAAGCAGAGAATTGGGACATTAATACCATTAATATACCGTATCCTCCATATCCACAACTCCACCAAACCTAGAGCAGGCTTGATTTTAGGCTTCCATGCCACTCCAACTCCTACCCTGAGTTTAATCTTATAGCTAGACAGACACATTGAATTATGTTACCCAGGTAGTTAACTAAGATACAATCCCATCTTTTCAGCTAAACAGATTTAGCCTAGAAGGTTTGTTGTTGTTTAGAGAGATACCAGTGTTCAGATCATTGTGAATGAGGAAAAAATATTCTTCAATAATTTTTTCTCACTTCTCATCCTGGGTTGTCAGCTCTGGGTCTTCATCCTTTTCTTGAATCTCCCTATTTCTTTTATATCTAAACTAGAGGCCCAGTGCATGGATTCATACACTGGTGGGGTCCCTCATCTGGGCCTGCACCCTCTTGCAATCCAGGACCCCTTGGGGGATGTTGGACTTCTGGGTTCGGCCCAATCCTCACAGGGGCCAGCCCGTCTCACCCAGTACCAATCAGCCTTGAGGGACTGAGGAAGTGCTCCAGGGTGTGTCCAGCCCATCTTGATTCATGCACCGAGCCAGTTTTGTCCTGATCCCCACAGGCCAGGCCAAGGGACCTAAGTGGTACACAAATCCGGGCCTCCAGTATACATATAAGATCTTTGGTTAATCTTTTCCCACCCTCCCCCTTCCTTTCTTCCCTCTGAGATTCATCAGTCTATTCCATGTTTCTATGCCGTGCATTGAGTGTCTGCCCCCTGCTGGCCAGTGTACATCATAGCTACCGGTTGAACGGTTGTTCGGTCATTCAGGATTTTATATATATAGATAAGGAGAATATGCCTTAAAGGGTCAGCCAAATGGGATTATTTATTTGCCTTTGATTAAATTTCTTTTCTCAACCTTCCTAATAAAGATAAAGCCTATCATGCCAAACTTTCCACAATCCAGACAGACAGAGCCAAATTGTATATTCTCTGCCAGCTGCCAGGTCATAAAGTGTGGGCACAGAAGTTGCTGAGTCACATCCACCCATTGAATAAATACTGTTTTACATGAGTAAAATGAGCCTGAGAGAAAGAAAAGATTACCTTGTGCTTGAAATTAAAAAAAAATTGGTGGGATAAAAAATGGTACTAAACAATTATCTAAATAATCACTAGGTTTTCAGCACCATTTGCTATGTTATATAAACCCAACAGATGTAGAAGTCTAAATTTGGGCCAAAGAGTTCTACTACCTCAATGCCCTTTTCATCTTTGGCCTCAGAGGAGATAGGCTGGAAAGTTATTCTTATAATTTAAATTATAGACATGACTTTTAATGGTGTCAGCTGAGGCCATCATCTCATTTTACATAAAACACCAAACAGCTATTGGAAGTTAATGAACTTTTTTTATTAGTGTATCAGGAACATTTAAACCAGTGATCTAGAGCAAAAGAGTTCCTCATATCTGATTATAAATTTTGGAGCTCCCCATCACCATGATTAATACTGTCTTCAAGATTTGTAAGAATGATATTCAAATGTATGTGTAAGATAGTGTTTTTTTTTGTGTGTGTATGTGGCATGCTTCACTATTATTTTTGGGAGGAAGCCATATAATATTATTTACTACTAGGGGCCCGGTGCATGAAGATTCATGCACAGGGGGTGGGTCCCTCAGCCTGACCTGCACCCTCTCCAATCTGGGAGCCCTCAGGAGAGCCCTCTCCAATCTGGGAATTTCTGTCTGTCTTTGCAATCATATGAGCGAATTGTCTGAGACCCCAACCCAGTTTGGTTTGGTGCTCACAGAATAATAGAGGTCTATTTTTTTTTTTCTTTGCACCATTGGTGGAGAATTCCTAGAAGCTGCAGGATATCTTCCCTTTAATTTTTCCTCGACACTGTGACTTTACTTATGTCTCTCACCTTTGCTTTCCCTCCATCCCCCACCCACAACAGTAACTTGCTCCAGGCTCACTTTGCTCTAGTGTCTAGGAGATCCCGCAACACTTCTGCCACCAGAACTACGATTCCTAGCATTCCTGGTGCTCCCCGCACTCTGGGCTTCTGCTTCCAGTCCAGGGGCTGCCACCAGAACTATGGTTCCCAGAATTCGTGATGCTTCCCGCGTTCTTGGTTCCTGCTTTCGGTCCAGGGGCTGCACAAACAAAAAGGACTGTGAACTCCAGCCACCCCAGGCCAGGCTGACAGGACTGGCCACTCCAATGGTGTCCCCAGGACCCCGGCTGCTCAGCGCCAGTGCACGCGCGTGCATGCACTGGCCACAGGCTCGAAGCGGGCAGGGTCCCGGGGATGCCCACCCTGCCCCCAGCCACTTGGCCCTGCATACCTCTGCAACGCCCACAGGCCTGCCATCTTTGTCGGGTTAATTTGCATACTAGCTCCTGATTGGCTGTGGGGCGTCATGGAGGTAAGGTCAATTTACATATTTGTCTATTATTAGTGTAGATTCTTAGTAACCTAAGTTTATTTTGATTCTATGTACTACACAATGCTTTAAGAAATTATGTTGTTCCACCTACTACACATTGCTTAAAATATAAATATGATATGATAAATATAACTACATATGCTTAAGTTATATAATATACTTTAATAAATATATATTAAAATTTACTAATTTTAAGAAATAATGTTTTTAAAGTTAATCACCTCCCACTTCCAGATATATTGCATTAACAACATCCAGAAATTTCTTAAGCTCCATTTCCCTTATCAACGCCCCCAAAGTAAACATTATTTTGAGTTCTATCTCCATTGATTTATTGGCCCATTTTGAACATTTGTATAAATATAGTCAGAGAATATATATTTTCTATCTTTCTTTTGCTCACCACCTTATTTGTAAAACGTATCCATGCTATTGGGTATTCTCATGGTTCTTTTCCTTTCCTGTACGTTGTTCCATTGTGTTAATATTCAACCATACACTTATTTCTTCTACTTTTGATGGACATATACTTGAGTAGTTTTCATATTTTTGTTATTTTTTTTAATGTGTTTTCAATCAGCTTATTGTCTAGGATGTGAACGTGTGTACTAATTTTTATTGCATATGTATCTAAGTGGCTTTTGCTGAACATATGTGTACATTTCTGCTGGTTATATCCTTAGGTTATATGGTTAATTTATAGCAGCATTAAGTTCAACTCAAGTAAATCATGTCAAAGAGGACTCCAAAGTCATTTTCCTACTTGCAGTGTATGAGAGTTCTAGACATTTCACACCCTTGCCAGTGCCTGCTATGGTCAGCCATTTTTTTAAATTTTTTGTTTATTTTTTCTTCATTTTAATCATTGAGTGGGCAAGTTGAGTAATCTTGTAGCTCTTTGAGATATTAGCTTATTTTTTCCATGGTGACAAAGTAGTGGAAGAACATTTACACCAGAGCCTCTCTGTGTGTGGATTTGAGGGATATGAAGGTGAGAAGATGGGTTTGAGTTAGTGTTGAAGATCTGGGTATAATACAATGGGCAAGCAGTGAGATTTTTTTGTTTATTCTGAAAAATGTGCAATAAACTGAAAATATCTGAACAGAAGATTTCTGCATTTAAGATTGTTTTGAATGGTGGCAATATCTGGAATGGATTCTAATTGGAATTGGCTAGACAAAAGAAAAGATGATTGTAAATGTCCAGATAAAAAGTCACAAATGAAAAGAACCATCTCATCTTCTGTCTAGTCATAGCCTGTCTCCTATTTCCAGGTAATTGTTTCCGGTGTATAAATCACATTTTTCCAATGAGTTTTATAAGCTCTTTGAGGTCAGGGACCTCAGCTTATGTTTCTTTCATATGAGAAAAGCACAGTACAAAGCATTATTAAGTTCTCAATGAACACTGGTTTCACTGAATCAACTCAGCAAAGTACTGGCTGGAAGAATAAACTTCAATAGAAGAAACTTCAATTCTAAATTTTTCTATAATTGTTCTTATAAATTGGGTTCAAAGCTTAAAAGTCCCAGGAAAAAATGAAATGATGTTTATTCATTATAAAAATATTTATTTTAATGTATCAAAAACAAACACTAAATTTTAAAATAATGTATGCTATTAAATCTAAGAGTGAAGATCACATTTATATTTAATAATTATTACAATAGTAGTGATACAATTTACTTATAAAGTACATTTTTAAACTTTGAATGTTTTAATTACCTCAAAATCTGATAAGGCCTGTCATCCTTTCACAGTAACCTCGGAATAAAGGTGAATTCAAAGATTTTTCTCTAAATAATGACATAATTACATTGTATTTTATAAAGTCTATAGAATTTTATGTCTATACACAAAATGGTCTTAAACACTGCTTTATAATAACACATGCTATAGATGATGAACAAGTAAGTGACTTTGCATCTTGTTTTGTTTGTAAGGAAGACATGGATAAATGAGAAACTCAGAATTCTAGAGTGCTTATGTTCTGCTTCATGAAATATATACGTATAACAGGTCTCTGTTGGGCTAATATAAATTCATGGCCATATTAGAAGAGTAGAAAAATGTTTTCATATCAATGTCCTAAAAACAAATGACATTCTGCATAATATAAAACTAAGGACTCAGTAAAAAGATCAGCAGTTGCCAGACTATAGCCAGGGAGAGAGAGGTAAACAAGTGAAGCTCAGATTTCCAAGGTAGTTAAATTATTTTGTAAAATAATATAATGGTGGGTTTATGTCATTATACACTTGCCTACACCTATATACTGAACAGCACCAAAAGTGATGTACACCAGGAACTTTGTATGATCATGATGTGACAATGTAGGTCATCAACTGTAACAAATATACCAACCCATCTGGTGTGGAACATTGGTAACGGGGAGGCAGTGTGTGTGTTGAGGGTAAAGGGTAACTGGGAGCTCTCTGTACTTTCCACATCATTTTGTTGTGAAACTAAAAGTATTCTAAAAAATAAAATTTATTTAAAAGAAAAAAAAAAGACACATACACATTGGATACTTTAGTGGTTTATGATCCGACAACAGCATAAACTGCTTATAATTTGAAATACTTGGGAAAAATACCAGTTTTAAAGATGGTTTTCAATCTCATGGTATAATTCATGGTTAAACTCATGCAGAAGAGGCTAATTTCCACAGAATTTGATTCAGGGCTATGTCAAATAAGGCAAATTCAGGGTGATGAGTTTCTATGAGGTTAAATTATTCAGTGTAACTATATAAAATATGGAAGTCAGCACACTTAAGAAACAATGTCCTTAATCTGACAATTATCATCCTATATAATAAAAGCCTAATATGCAAATTGTTCAACCTGAAGTTCAACTGGAAGTTCAACTGCTCACTATGACGTGCGCTGACCACCAGGGGGCAGCCATAGCGGAACATGGTGGGCATCAGCAACGCAGTGCTGGCAGCGGGTGGCAGTGAAGGTGCTGCTGGCCCCAATGTGCTCGGATGAAAGAGGGGCTACAGCGGGATGGTGGAGCAGGTGAGTGGGGCAGCGCCAGGCCAAGGCGAGTGAGAGCAGAGGCCCGATCGCCTGCAATCACCCCGCAGAAGGTGACCAGTGGCAGCAGTGGGGGGCAGGACCACTGCCCAGCTCCCAGGCACTGAGGGAGCCAGGCAGGGGGCCCAGCCCTGACCGATCGCTCAGCAGATGGAAACCAGTGGCTGGCAGGCCTTGATCACCTGATTGGGGCCATGCCCCAGGCTGGGATGAGGAACTGTGGGTGGGTGGTGGCGACCAACCTCCTGCAGTGCCTGGATGGAGGGTTGTGACCTCTAGCTGGCTCCCTGGGGGAAGGGGTGATGGGGACGGAGGTGCAGTGAGAATGCCAGGAGACCAGGGCTCGCGTGCTGGGGAAACCCTCGCACTCAGGTGCCAGGCGCCTGTCCCACATCAGTGTGGCCTCTTCCGGGTGAGCCAGGCCACAGCCTCTGGGACCACAGGGGCCAGTCAGGCTCCCAGTGGGTTTGTGCAGAAGCCGGTCTGCAGGGCTGGCTGAGAGAGTGTGCACTGCCCACCCGGCTTCCATGTGGCGCCGCTGGGTGTCCCAGAGGCCCACGCTGCACCGTGGCCTGCAGCATATGGCTGCGCTCATCACATCTCTTCATGGGGACTCGGGCACTGTGACTCAGGAGCGTGGAGGCCCAGAAGCTCAGGTGCTGCCCAGGGCCCAGAGGTCAGCTGGAACCTGCCCTTCCACACCAGATGCTCGCGCTTCGATCGCTGGCCAGGCCTAGGGACTGCACCGGTGCATGAATTTCATGCACCAGGCCTCTAGTATATTAGTATTAACCTGATGATTAAGAAAAGGCTGAACATAAAGTTGATTTCAACCAAAATGTACTATAAAAGAAATAAAGAAATAAATGTTGAGGACCAAAATAATTTTTCCCACCATGAGAAGATAACGACAATGACTCCATTTATATACAGTTTATAATCTTCAAAAAATTTAGAGAAAAGATCTTGTTTGCTACTTAATTATATTGAACAATATTTACATATTTGATATTATGTTAATTTTATCTAGAATAACTTTGGAGGTCTGAGGTGTTAAGTGCTCTGTCTCAAAGCCAGTAAGGTTTAAAAGACATGCCGTTTTTTTTGTTTTGTTTTATTTTGTTTTTGGTAATACTCACGGGAGGATATTTTCTCCATTGATTTTTAGAGAGAGTGGAAGGGAGGGGGAGAGAAACATCGATGTAAGAGAGACAGCTGATGATCCAGCCTGCAACTGAGGTACGTTCCCTAGACTGGAATCAAACTCAGGACCCTCCAGTCTGCAGGCTGAAGCTCTGTTCCCTGATGCAAACTGACCAGGGCAAGACATGCCTTCTTTTGCATAAGCCTGGTCTGTTCCACGTCAGCGTGCTACAGTATATGGGAAATAAAAGATTTAGAATGTTAACATAAAAAAATTGCATGATGCTTAAGTATACTTAGGTTATGGGCTAAATTGTGTCCCCACAGATTCATATGCTAAAGTCCCCAATACCTCCGAATGTAACCATATTTAGAGATAAGCACTTTAAAGAGGTGATCATGTCAGAATGATTACGTTAAAATGACTAGATTAAAATTAGCTGGGACCCTCATCCTGCTAATATGAGGTGTCCTTATAGAAGGAGAGAGGTGGGGATGGGCACATGTACAGAGGAAAGACCATGTGAGGACACAGTGAGAAGGCATCATTCATCTGCGAGTCAAGGGAACAGCTCTCAGGACAACCAACCCTGCCAGTACCTTGATCTTGGACTTCCAGACTGCAGAATTTTGCAAAAACAAATTTCTGTTGTTTTATCCACCCACTGTATTATACTTCTGTTATTACCGTCTTAGCAAAATATTACACCTATATACTCAACTATAATATAGAAGATGAGCTCTGGCAATGTTGTCTAAATTGATTATTTATCTATTTTTCAGTTGCTCTTTCTCAAACGGGACGACTCCCAATGAACTGAGCCACACTAGCCAAGACACTCTCCTAATGTGAGTGTATGTGTTTAAGTCCCTGCCAGTTCTAAAATTTGTGATTATAGGTTTTTGAGGTGGAAATAACTGTAATTATAGAAATGATTATTGTTTTGCTAATCTATTGTGAAGGATCAATGTAAGAATTGGTACAAAGACTGAATAGACATGGAAACAAAATTTCATTATAATTGAATGGTCAAAGCTTGACCTAAGAGATCACTGCATTATTCTGTTTCTGAATAGCTAAATAGATTTCATTATACCATCTGTGGGGTTAGTGGAATAAATATATCATGAACTAAAACAATAAACATAGTGGTTTGTTTACAAAGCCTTATTTTGATAGACTGTGTTAATAACAAATAAAACCTTTTTCTATGTAAATAAATCTCAGTGAATGTAATAGCTCAGAGCAACTCATTGCTCTTTCAAAATTGGTGAATTAGGCACAAACTAATCATCTGCTGGAATAGTAGATTTTCAAGCACAGTTGTAAGTGCTTATACATCCCATAGTAACTAGGTGTGTTCATCATGCTGGTGGTTTTGAGATGTAATTCACTATTAACTAACATTACTTGAGCACTTATTTTGTACAGAGCACTAAACTAAACAATCTATCTCATGTAAGTATGTAGATTGACAAATGATTGCTATTTTATTAAATATGTTCCAGTAAATATAAAAAAAGTCCTCGTTACAACTAATTGTGTTCATTGATTAATTAATTATCAACAACTCACAATTAAAGACCTACTGCATCTCTGAGAATTGACTCTATTCTTTTAATATTTTTATTGATTTCAGAGAGGAAGGGAGAAGGAGTGAGATGGAAACATCTATGATGAGAAAGAGTCATTAATTGGCTGCCTTCTTCAGGCTGTCTACTGAGGATTGAGCCTGCAACCTTGACATGTGCCCTTGACTGGAATCAAAGCAGGGACCCTTCAATCCGCAGGCCAACCCTCTATCCACTGAGCCAAACTGGCTAGAACTGGCTCTATTCACTAAAATGGTTTATGGACAAATTTTCTAAAGTTTTAAATAGTTACTACACAGTTATTTATTTATCTCTATTCCTATCTATTTTGAATTTTGGAAGCCTACATATTGAAAATAGAAAATAAAAAAAAGTTAACCTAGTAAGATCTATGGGTAGGTTTTACTAGAGTACGATATCCTAAGCGAAGTTCTTAATGCCTTCCTAATGGAAAATCGAGGTGGCTCCAGAGCTATCTACATCGGTCTATTTAATCTCTTGCTTGACTGGCTTTCAGAAGATCAAGTCTTGCATTCAGAGAGAAAAGTGTGAGGGGTTGTTCCAGAGTGGAGCTGTATTACTAGCAAAGACACTGCTGTCCCCAGAGAAATAAGGGTTATTAGTTCATCTAAAGAGGAAATTTGGTTGTCAAGATTGATAAATTAAGAAGAATGAGACCTGCTAAAATGGAGATACTGACTTAACAGAAGATATCGACCTAACAGAAATTGAAAGGGGAAAAAAAATATCCTATGTGGATATGCTACTTGTATAAAATGCCCAAGAGACACTAGAAGGTATCTAGATGTAGAAATTTTTAGAGTCACGCAATTTTCTGGCTGGAAATATCACCAAAATCCAGTAGCTATTATCTCATTTGACACTGAGGCTCAAAGCAACAGAGCCTGGCTTAGGGGCAAAACCCAGATATCTGCCTCGTATTTCAGAGTTCTGGTTATTTTTTACACTAACATTCCACCATGGTATGCTATAAAGTTTGTATAGGTATATTAGGTATTAATATTTTGGGTACTTGTTATTTCTTATGGTCATATCATCTTATTAATATCACAGAGCCATATATAACTTGTACCTCAAATATGCCATTGTATGGTGACATGTGGTGCCTTTCCTGGTCTTTTTTGTCATTTTTCCATGTCCTATAAATTACTTCAGACTTTGAAGGAGATTCCCAAAGATCATATTCTAAAGTCACTCCTCAAGCCATGGAATTCCAATTCTTTCCTCTACTCTGCACTTTTTCAATGTACTCTATACCTTGGTTTATCACTTCTTTTCCTGAGAAGCCATGGCTCTGTCAATGGTGATAGCTTCTCCTTCTCCTTTTCTCTCCTTTTCCTCTTCCTTTACCTACTACCTTCATCCTGTCTCCTTCTTTTAGTCTTTCTTCTTTAATAATTTCATAACATACTTTCAAAATAACTGGAACTTTAGGTCTCAAATTTTTTAAGCTTATTAAAATGGAAAAAATACACTATTCTATTAATTAGCATATTTTATGTTTTATGAATTTCAATCATTGTTATGCTCACTTTGTGTATAAAATACAAAATATGTGGCAGGTAATCTTGGGGATGATTTTGACTGAGATAAATAAAATGTAATGTTTATGTTTCTAAAATGTTTTGACCATTTTAAAATTGTTTCAACTCTTTCTAAAAGTTTTTGGCTACTTCATGTTTTTTCTCTTGTGTTTTTAAATATATATTTTTATTTATTTCATAGAGGAAGTGAGAGGGAGAGAAATAAACATCAATGATGAGAGAGAATCATCGATCCGCAGCCTCCTGCATGCCCCACACTAGGGATCTTGCCTGCAACCCAGGCATTACCCTGACTGGGAATCGAACTGTGACCTCTTGATTCATAGGTTGATGCTCAATCACTGAACCATGCTGGCTGTGCAGCTACTTCATTTTTCTAAAAAAAATTTTGAGCACCATTTTTAATTTGGAAGATAACAGTAATAATAAATATATCCATCATTTATATTTATATATAAACTAGAGGCCCAGTGCACGGAATTCATGCACTTGGGGGGGGGAGGGGTCCCGCAGCCTGGCCTGTGCCCTCTCACAGTTCAGGAGCTCTTAGGGGATGTCCAACTGACAGCTTAGGCCTGCTCCCCAGGAACAGGCCTAAGCAGGCAGTCAAACATCCTTAGTGCTGCCGTGGAGGTGGGAGAGGCTCCTGCCACCGCCGTTGCTCTCACCAGCCATCAGCCTGGCTCAGAGCTTCTGGCTGAGCAGCGCTCCCCCTGTGGGAGTGCACTGACCACCAGGGGGCAGCTCTGCAGTGAGTGTCTGCCCCTGGTGGTCAGTGCATGTCATAATGACCGGTCATTCCACCATTCAGTCGATTTTCATATTAGCCTTTTATTATATAGGATTTCATGAGCTAAACAGTATTAAGTTTATATTGTCATGTAACAAATTACTAAAACTTAGTGGCTTAAAAACACCAGTATAATAACTGGCAGTTCTTTAGATCAAAAGTTCAGGCATGTGTGACTGGATTCTGTGATGACTGTCCTTAAAGAGATGTGTTGCACTTATTAGCAAGGTTATATGTCTTTTTTGCAGCTTGGAGTCCTCTTTCAAGCTCACATCATTATTGGTAGAACACATTTATTGATGTTATTGGATTGAGACCACTGTTCACTTGCCGGCTTGAGAATTGGGCCCATTCTCAGCAATTAGAGACAAATAAACTCCCTGCTACCTGGCCTCCTCCATGGACCCCTTTGCACATTAAATATCTCTAAACTCTTGAAAGGCTTTCCAGATTTTAAGTCCCCACGTGATCTGGTCAAGCCCAGGCCAGAGATTCTCATTGTGTATTAAGCCAACTAATTAAATTAGTTTGAATCCTAGGTACATGAATTCAGGTATATAAATCAAAACTTCATGTGCCTCAATTATATCAGGAAATTTCTTTGCCTTGCAATTTAACATAATCAGGGCAGTGATATATTGTAATATAAACAGGTCCCCCACACTGAAAGGCAGGAATCACACACAATAGGCAGCATTCATAAGGACCATCTTTGTATTCTGTCTGCTATGTAAGTATGTTAAGTGATTTACACACATTTTACTGATATCTCAATTTAAATTTATCATCCCAGATTTAGAGATTAATAAAGCCATACTTGGATAAAATATTAAAGTTGGCCTAGGTCATAGTCTGGTTGAAATTGAGCTATGCAAAATCTGAAATCTATAGCCAACATTTTTAATACTATGGGATATTATTCTGTTAAAGAGAAAAAGTAATTTCTCATATGACAAAAATTGAATGAATAATTTCAATAACAATAATAGATAAATGTTGAATATATTTCCTTTTCTATTTTTACATTGCTATGTTGATGTATATGGAGAATGCAAGTAAATATAAAACTGGACTCCAGTAACTTAAAAAATGTTGTTAATATCTTCCTCCAAGATGTGTGTGTGCATATAGTGCACTGATGTTACAGTTTACTCTGTCAGTTTCATAGATAATATTTTGGTGCTTGTTTCTTTTGATTTTCTCTTTTATGGGGTGAACTAATATAAATGGAATAAAACTAAACTCTTCATATAGATAATTGATCCACACCTATTCTAGGTGGAATTCCAATATGTATACCTCTGGTGTACCTGCCTTATGTAATCCCTGAGATTAAGTGTCTGATGGCTTTTACTCCTATGATTATACCATATGGCATAGTTGACTTTAGGATAGGGAGCTTGTAATGATTAATTTTTTAGGCCAACTTAACTGAGCCAAGGAGTGCCCAGATTATATATTATTTCTAGGTGTTTCTGTGAGGGTGTTTTGATTGAAGTTAGCATTTGAATCCATGGATTTATTAAAATAGATTGCCCTCCCCACTGTGGGTGGTCATAATCCAATTCTGATTAGAGCAGAAGGGCAAAAGAAGAAAGATCTGGTCACAGAAGGAGAGTCAGAGAGATATGAAATGTGAGAGGGAGGTTCTCTTTTGCTGAGATAGAAGAAACCACATGACCAAGACCTGAGAACAGCATGTAGGAGCTAAGATTGATCCCCGGTCAGCACCTAGCAAAAGACCAGTACTTCCTATGGCCACAAGAAAATTAATTCTACCAGTCCCCTGATGGAGCCTGGCAGTGGGTCTGTTCCTAGATGAGCTTTTAGTTGAGATTTGTTCAACTGACACCTTCATTTCAGCCTGGTGAGACCACAAGCAGAGGAGATCCAGATTAAATGTGTTCAATTCTTGACTACAGAAATGATAAGATAATAAATCTGTGTTCTTTGCACTACTAAATGTGTAGTAATTTGCTATTTAGCAAAGGAAAAATAATACATTACATGAAAGAGGATTCTTAATATTACGAATTTTTCAGGCATTTTCAGAGTTCATTTCAACCTCATTGGGTTCTTGGGAAAGAGCATATAAACATGTTCAGACATGGACACTGCTCTTAACAACCAAACCAGATTGTCTTGTCAGGATGCTTCAAGGGGATGGACACTTAAAACCCATCTGTTCAATAGCTGTGAGGTGAGATTTCCAACTGACACATTTGATTGCTCTCATGTGGAGTACCCAAGGTTTGGAAAAGAGAACTGCCACACTTAGCTGGTGACTTGGAATCAGACACTAGGACTGATTTACTGGGTCCTCCAAATTATAATGGAGATTGAATTCTGGTCAAGTTCCTCAATTAAAATAATAATATCAATAACATGATAGTAAGAGTAAAATAAAAGGAAGGGGAAGTGTTAAGAAAGGCAGTAGAAAGCGACATCCAGACATTATGAGTGGCGATCACGTTGGTGTTAAGTGGTGAGCAAATGAAGCCACAGTGAGACCTACAACCTGAAATTATTCTGGAACCAATATTTGTGCCTCACATATGTGGAATCCTATCTAATAAAGAGGGAATATGCTAATTGACCGTAATGCCCTCACAAAGATGGTGGTGCCCACAGCCAATAAGGAGGGAATATGCTAATTGACTGCCATGCCCTCAAAGATGGCGGTGCCCACAGCCACAAGATGGCAGCACCCAGTCCCCTCAGCCCCCTGGCATTTTTACCTGTTTGCAGTAAACAGGTAATAACACTGCCAGGCCCACCCCCAGGCGGGTCTGGCTGCTCTGCACACCTGCCTCAGGAGTCCCCCAGTCCCCTCAGAACCCCAGCCACCCAGGGCCAGCCTGAGGCGCAGGCAAGCCTCGAATGTCAGCTGCCCAGCCACCCAGGGCCACCTGAGGCTCAGGTAACCAAGGCTGGCCGAGGCTTGTGCTGCCGGCAGTGGCAGCAGCAGAGGTGTAATAGGGGTATCACTTTCCCATGATCACCGGGTTGCCTCCTGCCCCTGAGGGTTCCGGGACTGTAAGAGGGGACAGGCCGGGCTGAGGGACTCCCACTCCAGTGCATGAATTTTCATGCACCAGGCCTCTAGTTATTTATAATTACAAAGCCTTAAGACATCTGAACGTTATTTTTTCTATATAATAGGTATTAAAATTGCTTAACATGTGGCTTTTGCAAAGAAGAATTGCTTCCTAAACCCAGAATTGTTTTTCCAGAGAAAAGACTGTTGCAAAGAGACATTTATTTCCTCCTAAACAGAAGACACTTTAAATAATAGCATTGTCCCTGATTTAATGTGCTGAACTTTTCCCATGCTTAGTATAAAATCAATTTTATGAAATATTGGCATTTCTCCTTGCATGCATATGCTGATGAACACAGGTGTGTAGATGCCATATGGTCATACTTTCTAATTCATCTTTTTCATTAAGGACACATTACATTTTATTACAGAGCTTCAATAAAGTTACTTTTTTCATTCTTACATTATTCTTTCTTTCATCAATATTTCAAAAAAAATGCCAAGACTATTTTCTATTTTGCAGTAAACAGGTAATGAAATTTAAATCAATAAGCACTTTAGTCCTAACACATGCCGCTTGGGATTAGGGAGAAATATGGTGTGAATTAGCATCCTCCCTTTAGATGAAAAGACTCATTCGTTAAGAAAGAAATTCATATGCTGAGACATCATAACCTGCTGGAGGCACTCTAATAAAAAACTGATCAGTTACATTTTCATAGCATTGTACTTCTCAGGGAGCAAGGGCATGGAGTCAGAAAGTAGGTCTTAACAAAATCATTTATTAATAGTGAAAAATACTGATTAAACTACTTTCTACTTCCTGACCAATACAGGCACTTAGAAAGAGAACACTAATAGACATGCAAAGGAAAAAAACACAAACACACACACACACACAAAAAAAAAAACAACACTAAGATTGGAGCATAATATTCTCTGGCATATACAGCATTCTTAGCTAATGTAGTCTTTGTTGTTTTTCATTTCCTTTCTGTTTTTGTAGCATGCAGTAACATCTTAATTACAATTCAATAAATGGCACTTATATGCCCCTTGTTCTTTCAAAGTGCGTTTTAAATCTCTAATTTACAAGCGAGTGCGACATAAAAACTAGATGTGAGTTAGAACAACAGCTACATATCTAGCTTCTGATTATATTAGAATGGCTAAAAATGGCATTTTTCTGTTATTACCTGAAAGTTTTTCTCATACCTCTCACTCTTTTTGCAGGAGATAAAATTTTCTACTCCATATTAAATGTGCAGAAACTTGGGGGAGCATGAGAAAAAATAAATAGAAGGTAGAGAAAGATAGAAATTGCAAGATGTAAATCCACTTACATAGCAAATCATTGCTGGACTCTTAAAGTGAAAAATTAAAGAAAGAGTCCATGTAAGTGCATGGGAAAAAGACTTGGCAATTACACATTGCATACTAGTGCTCTGTATATGACTTGAAATTTGAGTAAAATTTGAAATTTGAAATATGATGGATATTCAGTTTGGGGACTGAATACATATTGTTGATTTATTTGTAAGAAGACTCTGGAAATTCTCAAATTTGGGTTTGTCGACATGAATGGGGATAACTAGTGAGTTGGGTGGATTTTCCTGAGCAGGATGCAAGGGTGATTTCTTCCCCAGGTCCTTGTCTACATGGATTCAAAGAATGAAGCCAGAAACAGAAGGTGGTAGATGAAAAGGGTGGAAATTTATTGGAAGCAAGTACAGATTTGCTGCAACCTTCATGGCAGGGTTCAGGATATGAAGTAGGGGTCGATGCACAAATGAAAATGCTATACAAGAAATATGAATTTAGAAAGCATGGGGGGCCAGGTGGAGACCTCTTTCTTGAAGAGGCACCCCAGAGACTGGGTCCCCTCTGTTTTTTATTCAGTTTTAGATACACATCTGGCCCTCTAGCAATGCATACAGACATATCAAAGGTAAAGTTTGGTAAATAGTTAAGAGGATTATCAGGTTAGGGAATTGCCTTGAGCCACTACTATCTCAACTGATGAGGTGCTTAGCATCAGCCCTGCTAACGCCCAAGGTCCATCAGCCTTCCACATTCCTTGGGGCACTCTCATGATAGTATGGGCAGTAGGTGGCTTTCCACACAGACTCCCACATAGGGAGGAGGTCCCAAGGGGTTAACCCACCAAGCTCTTTTTTGCTAAGGTTTACAAAGGCTGCATTTCTTTATCTCTTCAAGAGAGGCCTGGTGCACTAAATTTGTGCATTGGAGGGGTGTGTCCCTCAGCTCAGCCTGCACCCTTTCCAATCTGGGACCCCTTGGGGGATATCTGACTGCCAGTTTAGGTCCAGTCCCATAGGGCCTACACTAGCAGTCAGACATCCCTCTCGCAATCCGGGACCACTGGCTCCTAACCACTCCCCTGCCTGCCTGATCACCCCTAACCACCTCTGCCTCAGCCCCCACCACCATGGCTTTGTCCAGAAGGACGACCAGAAGATGTCCTGTTGACCTTGGTCTAATTAGCATATTATCCTTTTATTAGTATAGCTTAGCTCAGACAGCAATAGTAAAATATAATAAATTTGTGTGGCTTAAACAACAGAAATGTGTTTTTCTCACAGTTCTAGAGACTTGAATTTGGGGTCAGGGTACCAACATAGCATTGTCCCATACACCAGAAAAGTGGTGGATTGATTGCCAGTCAGGGCACATGCCCAAGTTGCAGATTCAATACCCAGTCCAGTGAGTGCAGGAAACAACGGAACAGTGTTTCTCTCTCCCTTCTTCTCTCTGAGATCAATTAAAATAAATTCTTTATAAAGATAACAAACTGTAAGTTCAGGTCTAAATAGAAGTTGAGTTATTGAGTAACAACACTCTATCTACATATTACATTTCTTCCTTAACTGCCCAGGAAGTCAAGGTAGACAATGAAGCCTGAATCCTGCAAATGCCAAATCATGCAAACTACACCATGTCACACATTGCAAAAGAGATGGCATCATATTTTGTCTAGAGCAGCAGTGTCTGGCCTTAGTACAATTGTTTTATCATATACTAATTTTTAGTTTCAGGTGTCTCTTAGTTATGATGAAGATGTTGATATCTGGGGTGGGCACAATTTTTGATACAGATGCAAGAGGATATAATTGTCCTGTTGGATATAATTTATCTCCCCTAAAGAAGGTAAAATATGGTAAAAAATGTAAATTTAATTTAAACAAGCAAATAAACAAACATTAGCAAAACTCCAAGATCATCCCTTAACTATTTTTAGGATGTAGTTCATGGAAAAGGTAATTAATGAGAGCTTTGCGGATCTCTGATTGAGGAGATGAGCTGAGAGTCCAGAACAACCAGCATGATAAGTTTTTTTAAAAAAATACTGTGAAAGAGAAAGCTGCACAGAAAGAGCACTAGAGAGATTTGTAGAGAACCCAGAATGAGTATACAACTGAGAATGAATTAGTGCATGCACACGAGAAATACCGCCACACTTTCTGTTACTAAGTTCTTTCCTATACCCAAGAAAAGTAAACTGTCTTCAGAGAAAACACTGGTTGCATTTAAGACAATGTAGCCCAAGGCATTAAGTATTGATCAAGACTGACTTAATATTTCAGTGGAAACTTTAAGACGTTTTGACTATAGGCCCTTGACCACTCTTTCTTAGAGTATTTACTTTAGGAAACGTGCTATTGTAAATTACTCCTATGCCCCTTTGAAATGTAAATCTTTACAAAAACCTGAGAGCCAACCTTTCAAAATGTACTCACTAAGGACAGCATCACTCTTTTTCAGTCTCAGGGTGAGGGTAGGAATTAGCAAGTACAGATGATCTAATCACAGATTAAAACATTTACAAACTCAGGAATAACACAATATATTTGACACATCTTTTTGACCAAACTTCCAATTACCGTACTATCCCTCAGTAGCTTTCTACTAGTTCAGGCCAAACCTCAGAAATCCTCCCATCTTTTGTTCCAGTGAAGTTGAGTTCCAATTCTAGCTCCTCAGCCTTATTTTAAAAGTCTTGAATAAAATCCTCTTTGCCTTTTTTATTTTTTTCCATTGCAAAGTCTTCTCTTACATGGTGCTACCTGAGCACTTGCAAGATGCACAGCAATTTTTGTTTTCAACATGTGATGACCTTGTGGATGTGAGGTGGATGGTTTGGGAAAGTTGGGAAGCAGAGAGTAGACTTACCCAGGGAAAGGAAGTTTGAAGCAGTACGAAGTTTAGAATATAATGGAGGCTGGAGAACTCAAGTGCTTACATTTTGTGATGAGTCATGTAACAGCAACATGGGCCTAGTAGAATTAGTTTACCTCAAGCTTTACAATAGAACAGTTCTAAGCAGGCTGTAGTGAATGTGAAGATAAACTCAGAAGGATGTGAGGCAGCTTTTTTTTTTAAATTTCTTTATTGATTAAGTTATTACATATGTGTCCTTATCCCCCCATTATACCCCCCCACACTCATGCCTTCCCCCTCATGTTGTCTGTGTCCATTCGTTATGGATATAAGTCCTTTGTTTGATCTCTCCCCCTTATCCCCGCCCTCCCCTACCTACGACGGTCTGATTGATGCATCTCTGTCTCTGGATCTGTTTTTGTTCTTCAGTTTTTGTTGTTCATTATATTTCATAAATTAGTGAGATCATGTGATATATATCTTTCTCTGCCTGGGGCTTATTTCACTTGGCATAATGCTCTCCAGTTCCATCTATGCTGTTGCAAATGGCAAGAACTTCTTCTTTTTTACTGCAGCTTAGGATTCCATTGTGTAGATATACCATAGTTTTTTAATCCACTCATCTGCTGATGGGCATTAGGCTGTTTCCAAATCTTAGCTATGGTGAATTGTGCTGCTATGAATGTAGGGGTGCATATATAATTTCTGATTGGTGTTTCTAGTTTCTTGGGATATATTCCTAGAAATGGGATCACTGGGTCAAATGGGAGTTCCATTTTTAGTTTTTCGAGGAAACTCCATACTGTTCTCCATAGTGGCTGCACCAGTCTGCCTTCCCACCAGCAGTGCAAAAGGGTTCCTTTTCTCTGCATCCGTGCCAGCACTTGTCATTTGTTGATTTGTTGATGATAGCCATTCTGACAGGTGTGAGATGATACTGCATTGTAATTTTGATTTGTATCTCTTGGATGATTAGTGACTTTGAGCATGTTTTCATATGTTTCTTGGCCTCCCTTCTGCTTCTTTCAAAAAATATCTATTTAGTGTCAGGGTCAGCCGGACAGGTTGAACTGGGCTGAGGTAGGGAGGTGGGATTTGAGAAAAGAAAGAAAGACAGGACAGCGGGATCGGGAGGTCTACGAGTCTTCGAGAGGCTGTAGCTCGCTTATTAACTCTGTAATGCCTTTTATACACAAACCACTGAATAGGAGGTCTGTGAAGAGGAATGTACTCTGTGTTCCTCTTAATCTCTAAGGGAGAGATAGAGTAGTTGGACAAATTCTCGGTACAGTAAATCAGGCAGATTCTCAGTAAATAGTTACAGACTTCTTGGCAGGCCATGAAAGGGTTGCTCTCATTCTACTGATAACCGCCATCCAAACAAGCCTGGGAAAACTGTGTGGGTAGGGAGCCAGCCTTGCTAGCCCCTTCAGGTGCAAGGACCGTGTCAGCTTACACCCGGTCTCCAACAATTTAGGTCCATTGCCCATTTTTTGATTGGGTTGTTTATCTTCCTTTTGTTAAGTTGTATGAGTTCCCTGTAAATGTTGGAGATTAAACCCTTATCGATGATAACATTGGCAAATATGTTCTCCTGTGCAGTGGGTTTTCTTGTTGTTTTGTTGATGGTTTCTTTTGCTGTACAGAAGCTTTTTATTTTGATGTAGTCCCATTTGTTTATTTTCTCTTTAGTTTCCATTGCTCTAGGAGCAGTATTAGTGAAGAAATTGCTTTGGCATATGTCTGAGATTTTGCTGCCTGTGGATTCCTCTAGTATTTTTATGATTTCCCATCTTATGTTTAAGTCCTGTATTCATTTTGCATTTATTTTTTGTATGATGTAAGTTGGTGATCTAGTTTCATTTTTTGCATCTGTCCAATTTTTCGAATACCATTTATTGAAGAGGTTGTCTTGACTCCATTGTATGTGGTTTGGGTCGATTTCTGGATTCTTTTTCTATTTCATTGATCTATATGTCTGTTCTTGTGCCAGTACCAGGCTGTTTTGAGAACAGTGGCTTTGTAACACAGCTTGATATCTGGTATTGAGATCCCACCTACTTTGTTCTTTCTCAGGATTGCTGCATTATGTAGGGTCTTTTTTTATTCCAGATGAATTTTTAGAAAGTTCGTTCTAGGTCTGTGAAATATGCATTGGTATTTTAATGGGGAGTGCATTGAATCTATAGATTGCTTTGGGTAGTATGGACATTTTGATGATGTTGATTCTACCAATCCATGAACATGGTATGTTCTTCCATCTGTTTACGACTTCCTCTATCTCTTTTTTCAGTGTCCTGTAGTTTTCCGCATATAAGTCTTTTACCTCCTTAGTTAAGTTTATTCCTAGGTATCTTAACTTTTTTGGTGCGATGGTAAATGGGATTGCTTTTTTAGTCTCTCTTTCTGTAAGTTAACTATTGGTATATAGAAATGCCTTAAATTTCTTGACGTTAATTTTGTATCTTGCTACATAGCCGAATTTATTTATTAAGACTAATAATTTTTTATGGATTCTTTAAGATTTTCTATGTAGAGTATCATGTCATCTGTGAATAAAGACAGTTTTACTTCTTCTTTTTCAATTTGGATGCCTTTTATTTCTTCTTCTTGTCTGATCGCAACATAGTACTTCCAGTACTATATTGAACAGCAGTGGTGAGAGTAAGCATCCCTGTCTTGTTCTTGTTCTTAGGGGAAATGGTTTTCGTTTTTGCCCATTGAGTATGATGTTGGCTGTGGGTTTGTCATATATGGCTTTTATTATGTTGAGGTATGATCCTCTATTCCCACCTTGCTGAGAGTTTTTATCAAGAACGGGTGTTGGATTTTGTCAAATGCTTTTTCTGTGCCAATTTGTATAAATATGTGATTTTTATCTGTCAATTTGTTTATGTGATGTATCACGTTTATTGATTTGTGGATATTGTACCATCCTTGCATTCCTGGGATAAATCCTACTTGGTCATGGTGTATGATATTTCTGATGTAATGCTGGATCTGATTAGCTAGAATTTTGTTGAGGATTTTGGCATCTATGTTCATGAGGGATATTGACCTGTAATTCTCTTTCATTGTGTTGTCTTTACAAGAAAAAATGGTAATAAATCATTTAAGTCTACAACTCAAAGAATTAGAAAAACAAGAAAAGCCCAGAGTGAGCAGAAGGAATGAAATAATAAAGATCAGAGCAGAAATGAATGACATAGAGACCACAAAAACAAAAATACAAAAGATCAATGAAACCAAGAGCTGGTTCTTTGAAAGGATAAACAAAATTGATGAACCTCTAGCCAGGCTCACCAGAAAGCAAAGAGAGAGGACTCAAATAAACAAAATCAGAAATGATAGAGACGAAATAACAACAGACCCCACAGAAATACAAATAATTGTTAAAAAATCCTATGGACAACTCTACTAGACAACCTGGAGGAAATGGACATATTCCTAGAAAAATACAACCTTCCAAAACTCAATCAGGAAGATTCTAAAAATCTCAATCGGCTGATAACTATGGAAGAAATTAAAGCAGTCATCAAAAAGCTTCCAGCAAACAAAAGCCCGGGGCCAGAGAACTTCACAGGGGAGTTTTTCCAAACATTCAAGGAAGAACTAAAACCTAACCTCCTCAGACTATTTCAAAAAATTCAAGAGGAAGGAACACTTCTAAGCTCCTTCTATGAAGCCAGCATCATCCTAATAACAAAACCAGATAGAGGCAGCTTTTTTTTTTATCTTATTTTAGGAAATGACTCCATTAGCGTTTTCTATTGACCACAAGGGAAAAATTCCTCTTACTTGTCCACGGATCAAACTCATTCCTATATTTATGAAGATTTCAAACTCATTCCTATATTTATGAAGATTTAAAGCTCAATTTGTTTTTTGTTTGTTTGTTTACAATCATGATCTTCATTCTAATTTGGTTCATTACCTAATTCGTTATGTCCAGTTTCCTTATCTGTACTTTGGACATAATATTACATGAGGTTGTTGCCAAGATGGAGTGAATTATTATATGTAAAGTGCTTAGACCAGTGCCTAATTTAGTAATGCTTTGTAATTATCTATTATTATCGTTGTTAATGGCAGCCAAGGAAATTCAGCAGATGTTGGCAAGACCTTTTATACAGTACATTTTTTCCTAGGCATTTTGGAAAACAATAAGATATGGAATTTTTCACATGTTCCTACCTCATTCCTTACATCTAAACTTTGCATAATGTTTCCACATCATCACTCTTTTTTCAAAGTTTACCAGCAACTTAATGCTTAAGAAGTAGCCCGTTTCATTTATAATTTGAATAGAAATATTTACTCAATGTGCATTACACTGAAAGAATGTTTATGCATTTTTCTTTACTCAGAAACATACATTGAAACCTTAGATGAATAGAGTTTATAATTCTGAAAGCATGAAACACTCAGGATGGCTGTTTATATTCAAATAACAAAAAAAGCTGGTAAATAAATCTTGATGAATCATGTTACTGAAAGATAGACTATATTTACAAAAATGAGGCTTCATTTTATGTTTTTTCTTAAATAAATTAGAGTAAGTTATATGTTTGTTGCAAGTTAATGTAGTCTTTGTATCTTATCTCTGATTCATATAGCATTTTACATTAAATCAGAAAGACAGAGAGAGATTCTCTCTTTTTTTTTGATGTGTTGCTATTCTGTGTAATAAAAAAAACTAGCAAAAATAATCCAAGTAAAAATATAGCTTTAATTTTGATTCACTATAAACTCATAATATTTCTAGAAATATCTGTGATCAAGGATGTTATTTGAATTATTAAAGTTAAGTTGCTCTGGGTCTGTGATCCATTTTTGTATGTCAAAAAAATAATCAATTGTTTAAACATGAACAACCTGATATCCCCCATAGTGTCAGTAAAGGTATTTATTATTAAGATTTTAAGAAAACTGTTTTTATAAATCCAGTATTGTTGTAGAAGCTATATAAGCATACTAGTCTCCGAGGTAAGGTTGCAAAACAAACAAAAAATGAATAAAATAATATTTCTAAAAGCCTCATGGGCTTTGGCCTTACAGCACCATTTAAAGTGGTTGCATTTATATGCTTAGTACATTCCAAGATCACTACAATTCAGTTCTCACTTTGGGTTCTTATGTCTTTCTTTTATGCCTTTTATAGTTACTATCTTTTAAAAAAAATGCTAAAGGAAGAATTAGTGCAAACTGTAAATTACCTTGTTCCTGATTCAACTAAAGGAATCAGCAGGTATTGATCATTTCAATCCAACAAGAAAGATATGCAATGAGTGTGTGGGAGTGTGTGGGTGTGTGTGTTGGCATGCCACTGTACTGTTATTTAGGACATGTAACATGGATCATTTCATTTGAAATATTATGTAAAATTATTTTAAATAATGATTATAATAAAATAAAACTTTAGAAATGTGTGTAAATAGACATATTTCAGGAAGCAACCAATGGATGTGTCTTTCTCACATAGAAATTTCTCTCTCTGTGTCTCTTCCCCACCCCTCCACTCTCTCTAAAAATCAATGGAAAAATATACTTGGGTGAGGATTAACAACAACAAAGCAAGGACAGCCCTAGCCGGTTTTGCTCAGTGGATAGAGCGTCGGCCTGCGGACTGAAGGGTCCCAGGTTCGATTCCAGCTAAGGGCATATGCCTGGGTTGTGAGCTCGATCCCCAGTAGAGGGCGTGCAGGAGGCAGCCGATCAATGATTCTCTCTCATCATTGATGTTTCTATCTCTCCCTCTCCCTTCCTCTCTGAAATCAATAAAGAAATATATATTTTTTAATAAAAACAACAACAAAGCAGGGACAGAATCAAGAAGGAAGTTGATCAAGCTTAGTAAATAATGGAGACAATAAAGTAGTATGTTTACAGAGAAGAGAGTATTGTAGTAGGATAATTTGAGTGTGTAAATGCAACATCCTTTATTTTTCAAATGTCTACTTCATATTGAACGTTCTCTCACACTCACCCAGTACATGGCTATTTTATAATTGACTATAACTATAGTGGTATTCACACTTCACTTAAAAACCAAACTCATGTTTAGGGTTCAATGTTAGATGCTTTAGTTTTCCTGACTTAAAAAAATCAACTAATTAAAAGTAAAGACAGTGAGAAAGAGATCAAAATCAGGAAGCAATGCTATTGGAGTATATAAATGGGGCTGAAAATATTTTATAGTGATAACCATTTTTTTGTAGATCCATTTAGTTTTGAGCATTATTTTCAGTGAGTGTAGTATTTTTTAAAGAGTCAAATAATGATTTCAAATGGCTTGTAAGTTTTCTGATTGAGGGTGCTACCTTTAAAAAATGTCACTTTCCCCCACACAGCCTCCCCAATGATCCACTCCTGGTTTTCTCCTCCTCCTACAGCTCCTCTCACTTTAAATCTGGGAAGGTCTATGTAACCAAGAGAATGCAGTGCAGACAATGATGCAGTAACTCTGAGGCTACACCACAGAACCCATGGGGCTCTGTCTGGATTATTTGGAAGCTCAGGCCACACTGAGAAATTATGTGCAGGAACTCCCAGGGACAAGCCCCGCTGAGCAGCCAGAAGATAGTCAAAACCAACTTCCAGGCTAGTGAGTGAGCCTCCTGGGGCATCCAGCAAGTTCGGGCTTTCCATGACAGCAGTCCCATCTAACAACTGATTGCGATTGCTTGAAAAACCCCAAGCAAAATGCGCTCAACTATGTTTAGCAATTCACCAGCCATGAAAGCTAAAAATGCACTCCTGTGTTAAGCAGCTAAATTCTGGGTGCTTTGTAATGCAGCGACAGATAACTAAAACAGATCTTAAGTACAGAAGTAATTGCAAACTGTCATTCCCCACCAGCTTTCAATTCCATGCCCATTCCAAACAAACAAATAAGAAAATAAAAAATCTGAAAGACACAATTAGACTTGTATGAAAGAGACTTCCATCATTAAAGCACCAATTCCTTCAATGCAGATATGAAATTGTCATTTTGTGGAAGTTAAGTATAGTCAGTGTGTTGGCTTACATGAGAACACCTCTGACCGTATAAGAAATCAACTGACTATGTTGAAATTTACCAATTATTAATTTTAAATGTATTACTGCTAAAGGTTTCACTATTTGTCTTAAATAATACAAGTTGTATCTTTTTATCCTGGTGTTGGCTGTCAAATAGATTATATCTGAGTAAATTTCCTTCTGAAATTTTGTGGAAGCAGAACTTTGAGCAGTTTTCTTTTGTTTCTTGGTGTATGTTTCAAAAATGTATTGTGGTCATTTTATTTTGTTCGTTTCTTTAGTTTCTATCATTAATAAAATGACATATCTTCATGGAACAAAGTACAGCTATCAAAAATTAGTTAATAAAAACTGAACATAATTTAACATTGTATTACAAAACACTTATATTTTGAGTTCATCTGTATTTAGTACTATATATTTTTGTGCAAAATTTGATTCTGATATTTTGTTTCATATGTACTTTTTATGTATATTAATAATAGTGAACATGTTTTCCTGAAATTATGTATGCTATCATATTATAATTTTAGTGCCTTCATGATATGTTATTTTATAGATATATAAAAATAATATATAGAGAATTTTTACATAGAATATTTTATAATCATGAAAGAAGTTGGAATTTATAAAATTTTGCATTTTAAACATAATTTTATACACAAATTTAAATAATTAGCTAGAACACTTATATTTTAGGAATAATTATTATACAACTAATCAGTCCTCATCTTCATTTTTAAAAAAATCACAGAATAAATGCCTGTTAATATAGATATGAATGCATTAATTCTCTTTTGTCTATTCTAAGAACACTCTATTAATGAGTACAAGGATTACAAAGGCATATTCTGTCTCACTTATTCAATCAAAACAGGGAAGAAATGTATTTATTCAACTGAAATAAATGGCAGAGAAGAAAAAGGTTAATGAATTGGTCTATTTCAAAGTCTTTTTAAATAAGACATTGACTTGCATATGTATTTTACTTTTAGTGTGCCAGATAAATACTAAATTGAAATTTATATCTCAAAAGGTCTATATGAATAGGAATTGAGTCATTTACTAAATTATTAAATTGTACTCTAAGAGTCATTAGCTTAAAAGTTTATTATTAGATTAATCTATGCGATCACAGGATTCTTTCCATATTTAATATTCTTTTTCAGATTCTTCCACACAGTTTCTGAAGGTTATGAAGGGTTTATTAATAATGACATCATAGAGGGCACATTTTATTTCTTTTAGGGGTCAATTTATATACAGGACAGAACTACACGCAAGGCAGAAAAAGAAAAAGTACTTCGATATTTCACATGTCTAAATTACAGTAATTATTTCCTTTAATTCCTCTGAATTGAGGCATAGGAATATAAGCTATAAGTGCACCTTTGTTAGTAAGATAGGAGGGTGTTCATTCTATTCTTTAACTAATTTATTTATTTAAACTATCTTTTACGGTTTCTTTGCTATGTAGAGGAAGGTAAAGCATGAATTGACTTTTTTAAATGTCAGATTTCTAGTCACCCTATTGATATCTTTGCATACAAAGATTTCAAGGACTAGCTATCAGATTTTTCTTCTTGAATCAAGAAGAGCTGAATAGGTCTTCTCGAATGTCCCACAGATACTCACTTTCAAAATCCCAAAAGCTGAACTCATTACTGTTTCTCAAAATGTGTCCTTCCCTTTCATTTCCCATCTTGATACCAATCATTTAAAACACTGGGGTCTAGACATATTTAGATTACATCATCAGATTTCTTTTTACATTTACTTTTTCTTTTTTGACACTGTATTGTGCATTCATCACCCCAAGTCAAGTCTCCTTTCATCACCCTTTATCCTCACTATACCCTCTTCCACTTACCCCCACTCATCCAAACCTGTAATCACCACATTGCTGTCCATGTGCATTAGTGTTTTTTTTTTTCTTTTTTGCTCAATCCCTTCACCTCCCACCAAATTCCCCAAACCCACCTCCTGACAGCTGTCAGCCTAATCTCTATTTCTAAATCTGTCTTTGTTTTGCTTGTTAGTTCATTTTACTCATTAGAGTCCACATATGAATGAAATCACATGATACTTGTCTTTCTCTGACTGGTTTATTTCACTTAGCACAATGCTCTCCAGGCCCCTCCATGCTATTACAGGGGTAAGATTTATGAAATGATTGCTTTCTGAATGTATCATGGTGTTTCATTGGGACTCAAGGTGCTCTGTCTAGAATGCTTATTTCTTGTTCATCCTATTAATTCCTCAGAATCAATCAAGGCTTTCCAAGAAAAATTTTGTGATATTTTCATCCTTGTATACTAGGTAAACATTCTATTTACACATATATTATCACTTCTCAGTCCAAGTATCTTTAAATATTTAATTTAAGTATACAGTATGAATTTTTGTTAGTGTTATTTGCTTGCTTTACGAAATTTTATATTCGTGTTCATTTAGACTCAAAATCAAAGTCTTACTGAAATTATATAAACATAAAGATATATGGGATGCCAGGAAAGCTGATGAGGAGGGAACTTTTTTTTTCTTAGTTTGTGAATCTGAGAGAAGGCAGTAATACAATTCTGAGAAGTGTTATTTTACATATGTGATCTTTCACATCCCAGTTTTTACAGAATGGTGTGTAAGGAAAACAATGTCTTGTCCTAGCCGGTTTGGCTCAGTGGATAGAGCATCGGCCTGCAGACTGAAGGGTCCATGCTTTGATTCCGGTCAAGGACACATGCCTGGGTTGTAGGCTTGATCCCCAGTAGGGGTCTTGAGGAGGCAGCTGATTAATGATTCTCTTTCACCATTGATATTTCTATCTCTCCCTCTCCCTTCCTCTCTGAAATCAATGCAAATAAATGTTTTTAAATGTACGAAAAACATAACATCTTGTTGAAGACTGTTTATAGCCATTGGGCATTCTACATGATAGCTTTTAGTCAAGCCCAGCTGAAAAGAAATACTTGATATGTGTGACTGCATAGTGTATCTCCCAGGAGAAGAAGCTATGAGTTGCCACTGATGGTTTTCCATAAAAGGCATGAACTGTGCTGACCCTAAGAATGAGACTCATCAAGATAGCTTTATATTATTAGATATATAGTAAAAATCAGGGTGCTTCTAAAAGAGTAATGGGTGTTGCATAGAAGTGACTTTAGTTGTAGAGAATAGAAATGTGAGCATTACATAACTCTGTTTCTATGGCAGTAAAATGAAATATGAACCAAATACTCATGTGAGAGAAAAGGCTATCATGAGCAAAGGAAATAGCAAAGTTATCTTAAAAGATAAAAATGTATAGCCATAAAAATGCATTTCTACATGCCACTAAGTTTAAAGAAGATGATTAATATTTGAATTTTGAATATTATTCCTTTGGAGTGTAATATTGGTGTATTGTTTAAATATTAAACACATGGAGAATGAATATCACTTAAATCCTATAGGTCCTTACACATTCCTCAAGCAAATGCATTTTATAATCAAAGGTGTGAGTTTCCCTAAATTTAAACTTCTACCTTTTAGTGGTTACCGCCTTGTTTTCTATTCATACTTATCTCAATAGTATCTGAGTTGCATAATGTATAACTTATTTCCTGGACATTTTTATTTCTTTTTATTTTGAGAAAAACAACAACTAGAATTAGGAATTATTGATATTAAATAATATAGGGAAATGGACAAATACCTTTAACATTTCTATTGATGGCCAGGCCAAAACAAAACAAACAAAAAACAAACAAACAAAACATGAAAATTTCTGATTGAATATAAGAAAAATAATTTTAAATATGAAGGTATTATACCAGTATACATCAAATCTTTTTTACATTTCAGCAGTTAGGTTTGGCAAAAATTAAACTGTAAAAGGCCAAATTAAGGTTAACATAAAACTATATATTTTTAAAAATATGTTTTTATTGATTTTAGAGACAGAGGAAGGGAGAGGGAAGAGAGAGAGAAACATCAATGAGAGAGAACCATCAACATCAATGGGCTGTCTCCTGTAGGCTTCCTACTGGGGATCGAGCCTACAACCAGGCATGCCCCTGACTAGGAATGGAACTAGAGAACTCTTGGTGTATAGGTTGATGCTCAACCACTGGGCCATTCCACCCAGGCCATAAAAGTAGATTTTAATAGGTGGAAAATTAGCAATAAAACACCAAAATAAATTATTGAAGGAAGAATAGTTTCATAACTTTAGATTAAGCAATTTTTGTAGTACCTTATATGCTTTTCATATAAGATTGGAGGACATGTTAGTAATAACCATTCTAAGTAATTATTGTTAGTTCCCTAAGATTATGGATCAATTGTGGTCTGTGAACCTTGTGGTTAAGGGGCTGTGGATTGGATTGTCTTGCTCACCTAGGATCTACCGTTTAATATATGTGTGGTTTTAAGCAAGTTTTCAATTCTTAATATTTTAACTAGAACACCTTTAGCTAGTTAAATTTTTATATGTAACTGAGAATATACATATATATTTCCAAGTTTTTCTATACTGTATATTTCTCTTAATTTTAGTACTAAAAAAATAGTGGTTTGTCTAAGCTACATACTCTCCTCCCTCTCTCACTCCTCTCTCCCCAAAATTGTGGATTTTAATGGTGTTTCAAGCAAAACCAATATCTGCAAAATTTATTCCAATTTATTTCTATTTTATATAATGCTATTAGGGGTAAATTCCATGAAAGATTGATTCCAATGTTTGTAATTTGACAGCTATTTCTACCAGCATATTAAGCAGTCTGTAATTACTGCATAAGAAGGTATCATAATATAGCTCCAATATTTCAAACAGGTATCATGAAAAAACAACCTGAAATTCAATTGAATACAAATCAATTTATCTTAGATAAAACATCTGCCAAAGAGCATAATGTCTTTTTACACACTGCCCACACCTTTGTAAATAGCACCTTCGTTAAACATCCTCAAATGATTTTAATTTGTTTATATCATCTGTTATCTGCTGGGATGGATTGTTATGTTATCACTGATTCCATAATTGGCACCAGAAGGGGCCCCATGCAACTATGAAAACAGGAGACTAGTTTGGTTTTTCTCAAATATTCTAACAGTACTGGGATGATCTCACTATTGGGGTAATGTGACACATCATAATTATCCCGATCATTCCTGATATAATGAAATACAGGAGAGGTACAAGGTGGTAAGAATCCAAATGGCTGTGACAATTAGGTGCCATGGGTAAGAAGATAAACACAAGCTTGGATAGGTAGCTGGCTTCTTCTGACATTCCCAGACAGCACATATAGGAGAAAAGAACACTGAAAAGTGACGAAGATACAAATTGCAACCCGTGTCTAGAGCCAGAAGACCTGCACAACTTGAAGGTGTTTCTTTTCACCTGTAATCACCAGGCAGATATAGCTAAAGACCAGCCTGCATCTAATTGTAAAGGTAGAAAAGTTGCACTTCCTATTAAAGACTAAATCCTACTAAATCCTGTATGCTAAGGTAGGTGTTGGCAAGCTATAGATCTCTGGTTACCACCTCCTTTTAAAAATAAAGTGGTTTTGGAATATTCACAACATTGGTTTACATGATAGTGATGGCCAAGTTAACAGGGTTGAGTTGTTTCAACAGAGACCATATGGCCCACAATACAAACAATATTTCTTGCTCTTTAAAGAACAGGTTTATGAACCTTGGTGCCATGAGGATGGCATTTGTGGAGAATGTGTGGGACCCTGCAATATGGGATGGAGTCTTTGAGCAAATGCAGATGAGTCTGAGAAAGCCAGCCTCCAGAATCCACAACTACAATTGCCTGTGGGCAACTCCATGCCACTCTTTAGGAAATCATCCTGCTTTGAAATAAGAAATGTACAAAAGGGAAATGGTGGTCTTATAAGCACCTCTACCACCTGTCCTGCCACAAGACTTAGGTAAGCCTGAGAGAAAAATATAAGCAGACAAGGGTTTGACACTAAAAATGTCTAACAGAACATTTCAATTCACGTCAGCAAGGTCTTGAAGGGCATGGGAGGGAGTGGGAGGTAGACAAAAGGTAAGTCAAATATTAGGCTCAGTTTGGACAAAGTCAGTAGCGTGGTGTAGTTACCCAGGTTTGGGGATTTTATATGTTGTTTTGATCCACTGGGAGTGCTGTTAATAGGCTATTAGGTTAACTAATTGAAGTCTGGACTCAATAGTGACATATAGTCAATAAAGTTAAACTGTTGAAATTTCTCTTATATACTATAAAGGAGTTTCAAGGCTCAAGCAATGAAAATGTTAGAATTAATTCACTTTGAGGAACTTAATCAGGCACCTGCTAACCATAACCCCTGAAAGGGCCCAGAGGAAATGCGTTCTCCAAGGCATTCAAATGTATTGACCTGGAACAGTGAGCTTCTTTGAAGAATTCTGTTCTGTCTATCTTGTAGAATAGTGATTTTCAACATTTTTTCATCTCAAGGTACACATAAGCTAATTATTAAAATTATGCGGCACACCAAAAATATAGTTTTGGCTGATCTGACAAAAGAATAGGTATAATTTTGGTTCAGTCATACTGGATGGCTGTTGTTATGTTGGCTGTTATCATTCCTTTTATTTGACAATCTAAGGGGAAAAAAAGCTCATTTCCCCTGACTAAATAGCCAGGTAGTGCATGTTTTAAAAATTCTTGGGGCACACCAGTGCGCCACAGCACACCGGTTGGAAAATCGCTGCTCTAGAATGGCATAAGAACAGAAGAAATTAATGACATGGTGAGGAAAGATGGTGATCCCTTTTCCATTCTCATTTAACTTGCTGACTTGAACAGTGAAACTGTGGCACAGAAAAGAAAATTAATGTGCACAAATTTACCCGGCTAGCTTAGAAGTAGTAGCAGGAGTCTAATCAGGGCAGTCTAAACCCATGCTTCCAGTTTCTAACAAATACTCAATATTTCCCTTCGCACAAAGAGGAGCTAGTCAACAGGAATAAAATGTGAGCACATGCAGCCAAAAAAAGGAAAGAGGCAGCATTTAGTCCTGTAAAAGGCTCAAATGTTCTGGTGGAAGATGGACAACAATGTGTTTTCATTTACAATGAACAACACTTTCCTTTGAATCATATATTTACATAAAGTGTCAGTTATATCATTCATATGGAAAATTGGGGGTGCTGATGACTAAGGAAATAAGATGAAATAGTTTAGTATAAGAAATAATTGACTATGCCAACTATAAAAATAACTAAGTTTAGGGGACCTGACTTTAGTCATGGAATTGCAACTAGAGTGCAAATACATTTATGTGTTTATGATCTAGGTAATGAGGTTTGCTACCCTCCAGAGAAAAGAAATTTTGTAAAGGAATTAAAAGTTCTGAAACTTTCCTTTATGATCCGCTCTTGCATAATGGTCAGGGGCAATCCAAGTGAGGAATGTAGCCTCTGTTTTCCCTGGAGTGAGGTTAGCTGAATTGAAGGGGAAAACAGAAGTGAGGTGACTTTTATCTCAGTTTTAGAGAGAATGACAATGAGGATTTGGTGTTACCATGACTGGAGATGGGGGAAAAGCCTGAGCACTCAGTATCTTTGAAATAAAACAGAACACAACATTGTCTTTAGTTAGCAATACCTGAAAAACAGAAACAGTATGTTAATATTTGAAAGTGTCTGGAAAAGCTGTGGATCAGCTCAAGCATTGGTCAAAGCCAGGAAGGATGATGTAACTGCGGTGGCTTAAAGGGACCATGGAGATTTAGAACACAAAGCAAAAAGAGCTGTTCTTGATCTTACACCTGCTAGAGTCCAATGCCTTGATAATCAATAAACTTAATACAGATGGAAACATCAGCTGCATGTTTGTCTGTTGTTCTTGTAGAAAGTTATTGAGTTTTCACACTGTAAGCTTAGAGCAAGTACTAGTATTTGTTTCAAGCAATTGAGGCTCATCATTATTAATTTAATTTATTATCAAAAGATAGCAAAGCTTATTACACACACACACACACACACACACACACACTGAGTGGCCAGATTATTATGACCACCCCATCAGTACTTCGTTGGACCACCTTTTGCCTTCAATACTGCAGTGATTCTTCTTGGCATTGACTCCACAAGATGTTGAAAGGTGATGCGAGGAATCTGACACCATGCCTGATGAATAGCACTGTCCAGTTCTGAGATTTGATGGTTGTTGAACCAGCTGCCTGATGGCTCTTTTAACTTCGTCCCACAATTGGATTGAGATCTGATGATTGTGGGGACCACCTAAGCAAGGTAAAGTCTCCATCATGTTCTTGAAACCACTCCTGCACAATACGAGCACCGTGGTATGGCACATTGTCTTGTTGGAAGAAGCCATCTCCATTGGGATATGCCATCAACATGATAGGATGAACTTGATCAGCAACAATACTTAGGTATGTTGTGCTATTCAGACGTTGTTCCACATGAATTAAAGGGCCCAAATCATGCCAGAAAAACATGCCCCAAACCATAACACTGCCCCCACCAGCTTGAAGGGTTGTACTCATGCCTGTGGAGTGCATGCTTTCATGCTGTTTCCACAAAATTCTCACTCTGCCATCTGCATGATGCAACTGGAAACAAGATTCATCAGACCACATGACTTTTTTTCCAATGCTCGACTGTCCAATCCTTGTGTTCCTGTGCGAATTGGAAATGTTTTATCTTGGTTACTGCAGACAGCAAAGGTGTCCGAACAGGCCTTTGGCTTCCATATCCCATACAATGTAGTATACGGCTAATTTGCCTACAAACATCAGGTGGTCATAATAATCTGGCCACTCATTGTGTGGAGATATATATATTAGAGGCCCAGTGCATGAATTTGTGCATGGGTGGGGTCCGGCCAGCCTGGCCAAGGGGAGGGCACATGGGTGGTTGGCCGGCCTGCCTGCTGGTCAAAATCCTGGTCGAGGGGACAATTTGCATATTAGCCTTTTATTATATAGGATATACATTTGAGTGGCCAGATTATTATACGTTCAGAGATCACAATAATCTGGCCACTCAGTGTGTGTGTGTGTGTGTGTGTGTGTGTAAATAAAAGCGTAATATGCTAATTAGACAGGACAGCCAAATCATTCTGGATGTCCTTCTGGACAAAGCCCAGTGGCAGAGGCTGAGGCAGAGGCGGTTAGAGAGATCCGGCCAGTAGGGAAGCAGTTAGGGGGTGATCAGGCAGGCAAGCAAAGGTGGTTAGGGGTGATCAGGCTGGCAGGGGAGCAGTTAGGGACAATCAGACAGGCAAACAGAGGGGTTAGGGGCATCAGGCAGGCAGGCAGAGGGGTTAGGGGCAATCAGACAGGCAGGCAGAGGTGTTAGGAGTGATCAGGCAGGTAGGTAGTCAAGCGATTAGGAGCCAGTGGTCCTGAATTGCGAGAGGGATGTCCCGGATTGGAGAGGGTGCAGGCCAGGCTGTGGACCTCCCCTCCCCATGCATGAATTTCATGCCCTGGGCCTCTAGTATATATCTATACTAATAAAAGGGTAATATGCTAATTAGACTGGATAGACTAGACGTCTTCCAGACATCATTCCGGACGTCCTTCCTGACAAAACCGGGGGCGTGGCCGGCTTGCACACCCCGCGGCCCCTCACCCCTCACCCCGCCTGGCCCCGCCCTTCAGCAGGGACCTCCCACCATGATCTGGGGCCCCCTTCAGCGCATACCAGCCGGCCCCTACCTTTGCATCAGGCCTCTATCCTATATAATAAAAAGATAATTTGCAAATTGACCCTAACAGCAGAACAACCAGAACGACCACTGGATCAGTCACTATGAGGTGCCCTGACCATCTCTTGGTGCCTTTTCTCTGGCTGGCAGGCTCCAATTGCCTGATGGCCAGCCACCCTCTTGGTCCCTTCCCCCAGCCATCAGGCACCGATCACCAGACGGCAAATGGGAAACTGGAGCTGGGTGGCGGCGGGGGGTGGGACCGGCTGTGAGAAGCTGGGGAAGATGGCCCTAATCGAGGGCCAGGCCTAGGGACCATACCCACACATGAATTTTGTGCGCTGGGCAAGATATTCATTCTAGTTTTCCCTGACTCAGAAAATCATTTCTCTGTATTTTACTACCACGCCATTAACACAATAATCGTTAAAATTAATTCTTGGACCATTGTGGCCACTTGGGTGATTTAACTGCCAATGCAAGCTGTTGAAATAAGAGCCCAATGAGTGACACATAGATAATAGAGTATAAACATCGTCATCTCAAGTCACCCCAAAATAGCAGTATAGAACAAAATCGTGTTCCTGGCTTGCTTTTAATCTTAATAAAAAGATAATACTCAGCATGTATCTGACCACATTACCTAGAATATATTTGATTCTGAACATTTTAAATCATGTGCTATTTGTAAGCATATTTTTATGGTCCAGTCATAGGAACCTCAAGGGAAAATATGTTGGGATTTTGAGAAAATAAGTATTTTTTAAGTCAAGATACAATGTTGAATTACTCTGCCTATATGAACATCATCATAAGAATGGCTTGCATATAACAACTGTTGTCATATTTTTTAGCATGTGAATCACAAAATAACCACTTTCAAAATGTGTGAATAAAGAGATTCATTTTTCAGTCTGTAGCAATTTATGCCAATTAAATCATAGATGCTGCATTATGGATTAAACAACTCTTTTACTCTCCTCTTAGCTACTTTACTGCAATTGCATGTTTCAGTTAACTTCCTGTTCACAATATGCACTCACTTCCTTGTCGTTATGACTATGTCATGCTAACTCAGTATTCAGAATAGTGTATTATTTATTTTACTCAATTATCTACGTTGAAGTTGAAGTGCTTCTACATTTCGCTGTGTATCTTTGCTGGAAGCAAAGGTTATTAAAGGGGAGCCTTTTTTACTTGCTTTGAATAGGTTAAAGGAAAAAACAATGTAATACAACATGCTTTGACTTTTCACATAAACAATAAGAAACCATGATCAGTAAACTGGTTCTCCACAAAATGTGAAGTGGAGAGAAACTGAACAAAATATCAGGTTGATCTATTTTCATCTACATTTAGAAGTCCAAATGCAGTACTGGGCATTATCATTTATGGGCAAATGTCATAGAGATGTGAGAAGAAATCAGAGAAGTAGCAAAGTTTTGAATGCTTTAAATACCCTGTAAGGTTTCCTCTTCTAAGACTACTTAATATAGGAAGAAAAGAAGTTTATTTTGGTGTTGGAAGTTTTACACAGAATATTGAAAAATGAGCATGGTTCATTCACTGATTTGCCCATTCATGTAATTTTTAACAGAGACAGATGGAAATTCCGGAGTCATGCACTTTAAACCAATCAAAGAAACAATTGCTTTATGCTTAGTTACCCTATCTATCTGAAAACAAGCCTTCCATGCAATCACTGAGATAGATTTTTGAAGGACACACTTAGATTTTTCTCTCCTTGTAAATATGTGAGGTGGTTTGAAGGAAACATAATTTTAACATATTACCTCTGATCATGAGACTTCGGTCGCCCTCCTCCCACTGACTCGACCCAAGCAGACGGCCAGTCACCCAAAGACGGATCCGCTGCTGCCCACAGAGGACGCCACTCTTCCCCAGGGACCCTGTTAAGCCTGAGTCCCGGCACCAGGAACCTTGTGAGTAGTAAAGTGTGCCGTGTGATTTGCAACTGCATATTTTTGTGTGGCGTAATTCCTCCGGCAGTCTTAACTATATTACTATAAGGTCAGATGATAATGCCTACCCACGGTCCTGCTTGCTTAGAGTAGTCTCTTCGCTAGCAACTACTTAATGTCCGAACACCTGCATGGTTAAGTTTATCTCAAGGGACACCTTGGATAACACCCCAGATACTCTACTCGAACACTAACCTGTTTTGGTGAAGCTGTATTATCTTTGCTCTTTTTACTCTGTTAACCTGTACCAATTTAGAATTCCTAAAAAAATTATGGTTATAACCTTATCTAGATATTCTTCCAAAGTTCCAATGGTAGAGTTAATATATTTTGACTTGCATTATAGAGGATACAATTTTAAGTGAGTGTTTAAAATAACCAAACCACAAGTACAGGCAGTCCTCAGGTTACATTGCCATCTCCCATTTATTTATACAAAAACATTTTTGAACGTTTTGAAAAAATACTTTGAATATTTTTTCTTATGTAGTGAAATAGCAAGTTGAAAATTTTATCTTTTAACCCTTGTTCTAAATGAGAGCATTTTATTCTTGAATTTGATAAAATGACCATTGTAGTTAGACACAATACTATAAAATTCAATAGGTTATGATATGCAGATTGTTTTAAAATAATTATTGTTACTATAATTTTTACAGATGATATATTTGATATCAATTTAAATATATTACAAGATGTCCAGCCTGAGCCGGTTTGGCTTAGTGGATAGAGCATCAGCCTGCAGACTGAAGGGTCCTGGGTTGGATTCTGGTCAAGGCATGTACCTTGGTTGGGGCATGTGCAGGAGGCAATCAATCGATGTGTCTCTCTTACATCGATTTTTCTCTCTCTCTCTGTCTCTCTCCCTCCCTTCCACTCGCTCTAAAAATCAATGGAAAAATACCCTCAGGTGAGGATTAACAAAAAATAAAATAAAATAAAAATAAAATGTTCATATTTTAAAGCAATGTTTAAAGCCCTGTCACATTTTGAAGCAGTTTTCAAAGGCTGATCAATGCTTTACAGCAAGATTCCGTTGGCTTCATTGGGATAATCTATACTTAGAAGTATTGTTCACATGTATACTATTTAGCCATAATTCTGGCATTGCTTTGCGAAAGGCATTGGCGGTGTCATTTGAACAAAGTGCTTACACAGTTTCTATGTAAAAATTATAATGTTCTAAATCATATAAATGTTCATTTTCTCAGGAAAAAATTAAGTCAAGATCATAATATAACTATAATTTAAACATTTTCGTTCAATCTTGCAAATCATTTCCCTGAACTCCTAGGTCTTCGAAGTCTGTGCATCCAAATGAATGTCCTAATGTCACTCATTTCAAATCTTTCCCCATCCTCTCTCCCTTGTCTTGATTTCATTAGACTCCTCAAACAAAAGTGTCTGCCTCCCATAAATAGGTTTAGACTTTCCCACGGATTCCCATTAAAATAAAACCAGAACAGAAATGAGTGCACAAGAACGATATTACGTTTCTCATTAGGCCTGCTGCTTTCCTCTCATTAGGCCCCTTGATTTCCTCTCAGGAGCCCGGCTCTTGCAGCCGTGTGCTTTTCCACAGCTGTCTTTCCTGGTTTCACTCATCATCAACAAGTCCGGTAGCAGAACGAAGCAGCGAGGAGTAGATGCTAATTCCTTCAGATAGTCTTCATTCTCTGAGCTCTGATTCCTTCAAATTCTTTAATAAATTTATGAATACTGACAAAACAAAGAAAATTTTAGCTCATGTTAAATCCTCTGCCCACATGGGATTGGCATGCTTATCATAGAAGGTCCACATTTTAAAAATTGTTTTTCATGAGAACGTACATAAAATTCAACATTTAAAAAAACAAGAGTTTTAAAACTTTATAAGTTCTACCACATCTCATTGAATCTTCAGATTTAATTGTATTTTCTCTGTTCTTTACTTTCTTGGAACAATTCCAATTGCTCTTGCTCCTGTCAGATTTATAAAATAAAATTACCTTTCTTCCTTTGACTCTGCACATTCATCAGTGAGATTTCCAGTGTGTGTGTGCGCACACATGTGTGTGTGTGTGTGTGTGTGTGTGTGTGTGTGTTATTTCTAAACTTTATTATGCAACAATTACATATTTTTATTTTTATTTATGAAGAGTAAATTTTTCTTTCTGAATACACAGGAAAAAAATAAAACATTATTTTGAGGGACATCTCAGAGTTTCCTTCAAATATATTTTTTTCCTGGCAGTAGTGTTAACACTGATTTTAGGAAAAGAAGTCTGGAAAACCATTTGACTCCACAAACACCTCGTTTGGGACCTTTGTACAGCCTTTGCATTATGGCCACTAATATCTGTAAGTGGACTCTAAGAGGAATGCATTTCTGATGCTATGGTACTTCTATCAAGGATGGAACATAATTATGTTTGCATAACTGATTTTTCTTTCTTAGAGATTTATAAGATTTTATATTCATGTAAGCACCCATTTTCTTTTGCCTAAGTGCTTTGAGTCCAAGGTCAAGAGAATACTGCTTAATTCAATAAGCCTCCACTGAGTGCTTCCTTCATGTCAAGCAAAGCATTTCTCGGTGCTTTTGATGTAAGCCAGTCAAGGTTTAATGTGGAAGATTTTTGTTTGTTTTCTATACACAAACTCAGAACCCCATTGCTCACTATGATCCTTTCCTACATTATAAGCTTTAAACTAGCTGAACTGATCATGCAATATGATTTTGAGAGTTAGTTAGCAGTCTATTCATAATCTATTCATAAACGACTCATACATTTTAATAGTGGCTTTGGGGGAGATAAGGGTGCCATCTTTTGTTATTTCTGGAGCATGGAGTAAGATTGTCAAGCTCGGAGAAAAGTCAAATTGAAGAAGATGATACATGATCATAGTAAGCTGTGAGGAGAGAGGCATTGGTGGGTTTCTTCCAATAACCACACAGGGCCAGCTCCAGATTTATGGATTGCCCATCTTGCATTCAAGCACGCATTTTCTTGATTAGAATGTTCAATAACTCATTTTTTCCCAAATCAAGATGCTTATTTTATATTTAATTGAAGAAATACAAGAAAATGTCTGGAAGGCTGCATAAGTTCAATATATTAATAAAGGATATCATCACCACATTCCCTGTGACGCAGACACATATATTCAAAACTAAATCTACTTCCAAATTTAAAAAAAATGTATATATAACATTTACATTTAAGTATTTCTGATCTTGGTTAATACTTTAAGTCAGTATTGAAATTTATAATCTATGGTGTAATGCTTGTTACTTAAACCCATTGCTATCGAACTTTTCAGGCAATTAATTACCCTTTAAAAATATATCTGAAATCTGATTTGTCCTTGCCATTATCGTTGGCAATGAGTTTAGGTGAGGACTTTATTTTTACCCTACACCTAAGCATACTACTCAAATTCTCTTTAGCCCATATTCCATCTTGCCTCTGTAATTAATCTTCATAAACGATGTCTGCTGACATCCCCATTACCTTGGAAATTGTATTAGTTTCCTAGTGCTTCCATAACAAAATACCAGGCACTGGGGCGCTGAAACCACAGAAATTTATTTTCTCCCAGCTCTGGAAGCTACAAGTACAAAATCAAGGTGTCAGCATGTTTGGTTTCTTCTGAAGCCTCTTCTCCTTGTGTCCTAACATGGTTGTCCCTCAGTCTATATGTTGTTTGCTTTGTAATCTCCCCTTCTTATAGGGATGCCAGTCATATTGGATTAGAGTCCATCCAGATGACTTCATGTTACCTTAATTACCTCTTTAAAGGCTCTAATTTCAAATACAGTCACATTCGTAGATACTAGGAGTTAGGACCTCATCATATAAATTTGGGGGAGGTAAAATGGAGCCCATAACAATGTTGTTATTTTCCCAGGTACAGGAAGCCTTTCTAACCCAGTTCTAATGTACCTCTTTATTCACATCCTTTGAAAATCTACTCCATTCCATTCACCTACATTTGATCCAAGTAAAATTCATTTTATCTGAAGTGCTCTTATCACTTCTCCACCTGAAAAACATCTATTCTATTCTTTCTTAAATGTTTTCTCACAGTAATAACATAATCATCTACATACAGCAATACATCCTATATAATAAAAGCCTAACATGCTAAGTGTCCGGTCAACTGGTCATCCGTTCAACCAATCAAAGGGTAATATGCTAATTATATGCTAATGCCACTCAACCACTTGCTATGACTTGCACTGACCACCAGGGGGCAGACATTCCAACTGTCAGGTTAGCTTGCTGCTGGGGTCCGGCCAATCGGAACTGAGCAATACGGGCTGGACACGCCCTGGAACCCTTCCCTGGTCCCTCCCCGGCTGGCCAACCTCTTGTGTCCCAGCCCTGATTATGCACCTGTGGGGTCCCTCAGCCTGGCCTGTGCCCTCTAGCAATCCAGGACTCCTCAGGGGATGTTGGGGAGCCAGTTTCAGCCTGATTCCGCAGGCCAGACGGAGGGCCACCACTGGTGCATGAATTTGTGCACCGGGCCCCTAGTTTGTTTATATAAAGAATAAAGTGTGAAGTTAAAGGTCATTGAAGTATTCAAAACTGTCCTCATTTCTAAAATCATTTTATACCACTTTTACACTATTTTATTGACCACTTTTGTTTTATGCTATCTCATTATATGTACTAAATTGAATTAAATATTTATTTAAACAAAGTGTGACATAAAGGTATTATTGAATATTGTATATGAAAAAAGGGGTGCTGTAATCCTATCTAATAAAGAGAGAATATGCTAATTGGACTTCACACAGTTGCAAAGATGGCGGTGCCCACAGCCAGTAAGGAGGGAATATGCTAATTGACTGCACCACCCTCAAAGATGGTGGCCGCGGATGGGCCTCTGGCCAGGCCAGGGCGTGGAACGCTTGCGTCATTGCCCCGGCGATGAGGCAAGCATTCCGCGCCCGGGTGGATGGGCCTCTGGGCCACAGAGAGCCTTTGGGCAGTGGGCGCAGAGCGGCCAGTCCTTGCAGAGAGCTACTGGCGCATGGATTCATGAGCAGGGCTACTAGTATAGTTTAAAAATATGTAGTCTCAATTTTCTCTACTATGTTATGTCTTCTTTTCTTACCTGAGCCAGGGATGGAAAGGGAAAATACTGATTTTTTCTATGAATTATCATAGAGATAAATTAAATAAATATTTATTTTAGGTATTTCTGAAGTATGACCTTCTAGAGGATTTTAAACTCAATATTATATTGTGTGTGGACATTCCATTTGGTGGACTGTCATCAGAATATTCTCATCTCAGACCTCTTTATCTTGAGGATTCTAGGTCTTTTCCTTTTAACTTTGTTGAAGTGAGCTAAGACAACCTAGACTAATTAGATAAGAGTTACACCACGTAGTATTAAGATAGTGTTAAAGAAAACATATCTCATATTGTGCATTACCTAGTAAAATATAAAATTTTTAACCATCCATGTGTAGGATTATATCTGGTTATGATCTACTCTGAGAATCCAGAAGGCAATTATCATTAACATTTGAAATAAAAAAATATATAACCACATTTATTTACATCTTAAAATATTAACATTGTAAGTCTAAACATACTCAAGATCTCATCAATCTTATTAGAATTTACAAAATAAAGAAAGTTGTTGTATTTGACTAGATAGTCTATAATGCAGATATCTGTAAAATGTATGATCAACTTCCCACTGAGATGATCATAGCTACTGGTTCTTTCCCAATGTTTTTTCTCTCCTCCTTCCTTTCCTCTTTCTACGTTATTCAGTATAGGCAGAGTTAGGACTTTCTATATGAAATTTCTATTTAATATACCTTAACTCAGCTCTTTAAATTCTTTTCTCATACTGATTTATTGAGGAGAGCATGGCCTCACCTCTCACATCTTGAATAACCTCTAATTCACCAGAAGAGTGACTATAAAATATCTACTCCAATATTTTTAAAAAGTAATTTATAGAACTCTAGCATTGAAAAGGAAAAATCTGTCTTAGAAGAAGAAAGTGGAATTAAAGAAATAAGTTGCCAAATTCTCAACACATTATAGATTTATTAATCATAAATCATTGAGTATATAAATGCAAAGGCACTCGATTGCTCCCTAGATAAAGGGCTCCTTTTTGCAGTATGTTCAGTATTTTCAGATTTTGGAAAATTTTATATGGATTGAAATTTATTTAATGAAATGCAGGTGAAAAAAGAAGTACTTTTGAATAATGCAATTTGGGTAAGATGTCCAAAGACATTGAACCTGGATTCTAGACTCATATTTTTTATCTTTTCTGCTAACTCATATATTATAGTGTGTGTGTGTGTGTGTGTGTGTGTGTGTGTGTGTGTGTGTGTATCTGTGGTACTGGAGAAAGTTGAAAATGTAGATTTAATTATGTTCCTAAAAGTAAAAGTGTTAATATGATTTTGGTAAATGATCTGTGAATCTCAAAAACTAAAAACTGCGTCTTCCAAGTAGATAATACTATTTGAGATTAACAAAAATGTAGGTAACTTTTGCCCTAATATTATTAAGAACATATTATAATTTTATGTATTTTAATTAATTTTGTGTTAATTGGATAATTATTACATTTACCATTAAATATGTAATCTATTTTTTTACATTATTGCATCTAGTTTCTATTACAGATAGAAACAATTATTTTTCCATTATATATTTCTCAATATATTCACAGAATATACCAATGTTAATTATAAAATGAGATTTACCCAGCAAATTGTTTCCCATCTGTTATTCATTGAAAATGAATTCCAAAAAATTCATATTTTGAGAAATACAATTATTATGTATGTAAAAATTTTAAAATCGTCCTATAATTTTATGAAAGTATATACTGATACACTGAAATAAATATCTATTAGTTGACATTATGTTTTCTAAGTTACCTGACCAAAAAACATGTAATTCTGATTCTTTGACACACCGTAAAGCATGTAACAGGCTACAGAAAAACAGTTCTGAGACAAACTAATCTGAGCAAACAAATCTTAGAAAAGCCCTGGGTTTTGCAAAAAAAGTACGTGAGGCTTTTTGGAGAAAGCTGCAAGCTTTTCCAAGATTGTTATAAGCTGGCTGTTCACCCAGATGGAACCCAGTCCCATTTCATGCATTATGTGACTCGTGAAAACATGACAGCCTTCTCCCAAATTTGACTATAGATAGATGGCAATGAAGCTCAATGACCAACTCATTAATTATCCACAATCCTGTTACCACAACCTGTTCCCTGTTCCTTCAAAAAGAAGGAAGGATAAGAACCAGAATGATATATTTTTTTCTAAATATGTGAGGCAACTGGCTCACAAATCTTTTTCTGGAAAATATGCCATGAAGGCACAGTCAGGGGACTCTTAATCTGCTCCTAATTAACAGGAAGTATTTGCCTTTTAACAGGCTGCTTATCTGATTCCAAAGTTATTCTGGTATCTTTTGCACAGAGACAATATATGTATTTTAAAGTGATAGGGTATCTACTCTCTATATATAAAAGGCTAAGTGACCAGCCGTCCAGTAGCTATGACACACACTGACCACCAGGGGACAGATGCTCAATGCAGGAGCAGAAACCACAGGCATGGAAACATGGTACAGACTGATGAATTTCAGAGGGAAGGCGGGGAGGGGTGATGGCAGGAAGAGATTAATTAAAGATGTTATATGCATACTAGAGGCCAGGTGCAGAGATTCGTGCACTGGTGGGGTCCCTTGGTCTGGCCTGTGGGGGTTGGGTCGAAACCGGCTCTCCTACATCCCCCGAGGGGTCCTGGATGGTGAGAAGGCGCAGGCCAGGCTGAGGGGCCTCCAGTTTTTATATATAACTCCACATTTCCCTGTAGAATCATGCCCGCATATCAATGAGCAAAAAGAAAGGATACACAGGAAGGACATTACATTGTTCCGCCCTCCCCCACCAAAAAAAAAAAAAAAAATCCCAACAAGTTTTGACCTATGAATTAATTAGACTTTGACAGCTACCAAACTTTTTATAGAATTTATATATATACAATCTTAAGCGATCATCCGACCATCCAAAAGTCTGACCGGTAGCTATGACGCCCAATGACCACCAGGGGGCAGATGCTCTGACTGGTAGCTATGACACGCACTGACCACCAGGGGAAGACACTCAACACAGGAGTTGCCAAGCTGCAGTGACTTGGCCGCTGTGGTTCTTGGGTGACCCAGCTAGAACTAGAGAGGAGGTAGCCCTATTCTGGGGTACGTCACCCGAGAACCACCCTCTCGCAATCCAGGACCCCTTGGAGGATGTTGGAGAGCCAGTTTTGACCCAATCCCTGCAGGCCAGGCCAAGGGACCCCACTGGTGCACAGATCTGTGCACCGGGCCTCTAGCATGTTATATTATCAAAGCTTCAAAAAATGTCTTAGTAAATAAAGGTATAAAAAGTAGTGAAATAATCCACATTGTGTTCTTTCTAATACTCTCCCACAATAATTTTCTTGTTTTTCAATAGAGCCACTGATTTATGCTTCCTTGCTTTCTTATCTCTCCACTGGTGAGTACTTTGGGAATTAACATTGTGTCTCATTCCTGCCCCTTTTGCACACAACATCTGCAGAGTCTTTGCTCATAATGAGCAATGTACAATTCTTTTCAATAGGAGATGAAGAATAGGAGTTGGACATTGTTTTATAAACAATACTAAAACTATATTTCATGGAACTCTCAAACATATGTATTTATTTTAATATTTCCATGATGTTTTAAAGTGGATCTTGTTTTGGAGATTTCAGATTCCAGATGTGAAGTCAATATGAAATATGTTCTTAATTCCAAAATAAAGTGTTCAAAATTTAGAAGAAATGTGAATTTGCCTGCCTTCCTCACTAAGAAGATTGGGTTGACAGATGAATAAATCAGTGTGTTTTTTTAATATGATTTGGGCATAGTGATTTAAAATTAATTTAGTTCAATTGTAGCAGTGAAGATAACTTGTTAAATATTGTATGGATACTAGAGGCCTGATGCATGAAGATTTGTGCAAGAATGGGCCTTCCTTCCCCTGGCTGCTGGCACCACCTTCACTCTGGCTTGGAGCCATATTTCTGCCTTTGCTCCAGCCTGGAGCCACCTTTCCACCTTCCCACGCTGCCCAGAGGCCCAGAGTGGCTGGGGCAGTGTGGAATGCCTGTGTCATTGCCATGGCAATGATGCAGGGGTCCCGCTCCACCCCAACTGCTCGGCGCCATCTTTGTTGGGTTAATTTGCATACTCACTCCTGATTGGCTGATGGGCATCACGAAGATATGGTCAATTTGCATCTTTCTCTTTTATTAGTGTAGATATTTATTGACAATTAGAAAATATAATCTGTAAACTGTGTAGACCCAAACATATTACATATTTATGATCAACACACCCAATCAAAAATAAGCAGTTTATTTGTGTGTGTGTGTGTGTGTGTGTGTGTGTGTAAGTGTGTATGTATCAGAAATGCTATATACTTGGTTTTCTGATTCTGAGCATTGTGATCTTAATTTAGTACTTAAAATGGGTCCATAAGTTCTAGTTACTATGTGAAATAATATGGTGTAAATGTAAGGAAAACAGTGTATTTTAACTCAGACCTTGATAAAAGTGGCAAAATAGCTTAAGAACATGACCTCTGGTATACGTTTGATACACATCACATAATGTAGTATTCATTGTTCCAGGTATGATATGTATAGCAAACCTCAGGGTGATTAAAATATTTCAAATATCAACTGACATTTTATTATTGTAAATGAATTATAAATCCTCAACAAGTGAAGCTAAGGCATTCATATTTTCCCCTGGTTTATTTCCATTTACCTTTTAATAGTTGTATCATCTGTGAACCAACCCCTAAACAAAAATTAGGACTCCTACAAAAACCTGCCTTTAAATGAATACTCTCCCCATTCCATATTCTTGATTTTCCTTTTTTATTTTATTTTATTTTATTTAAAATTTCTTTATTGATTAAGGTATCACATATTTGTCCTCATTCCCCCATTCCCATCCCAAACCCCTCCCCACACATGCCCCCACCCCCCAGTTGTCCGTGACCACTGGTTAGACTCATGTGCATGCATACAAGTCCTTTGGTTGATCTCTCCCTCTTATCCCCACCTTCCCCTACCTTCCCTCTGAGGTCTGACAAGTCTGATCTATGCTTCCTTGACTCCGGGTCTGTTCTTGTTCATCAGTCTATGTTTTTCATCATTTCCCCTAGATGAGTGCGATCATGTGCTACTAGAAATACACTTATAAGAACCGAAAATGAGACAAGCAGTAATGGTTATGCTAAGAGGCAAATGAATCAGTCTGTAGTGAGATTCTTTCTGGGCCAACAGTTCTTTTGAGTCCCAATTTCAATGTCAAACAGTTCCTTATGTGTACATGTCAGCAATGATATTTCAGTTCTGGATGGTGGACAAATGGTGGTGATGCAGGTCCGACCCTCTCTGGTTTGATCCTGGGCAACCTTCAGCGATGCACAGCTGCTGACTGCTAGTATGGCAAGACGTCGTCAGTGTCTTCCATCTCTGGACTGTTTCTCTTCTGTCTTCATGGCTGGAGTAGTTAGTCCTGTCAATTCCTCTCTGTTGCAGGAATCCACATGGTCTCAGAGTTGTTTTCTGAAAATATACAAACATATTCTAGACTGAAAGTTAATAAAGGAATCTTTTCTATAAATTTGACTTGTGATCCTTTTGCATTTTTTGCCTAAACGATTTTCCTTTGGCTTGTTTTGACACCATGTATGTTTTACATGGGTGTCTTGCTGTTATTTTCCTTTTTATAGACTTATTGCATCTATGTGTCATCCTAAAAAAAAAAAATGAATGAGGATTTAGAGTAAGCACTGTTATGATCATAGAAGCATTCTTTTGGAGACTTATTTAATTTTGTACTGTTAAGATGTCTGAATGTCACTGTGTATTGCTGTAGGTCTTATTTTGTGTAATGTATAATAAGGCCAATGAGTGAATATACTGCAGTGCATATATATATCCACTGTTCTGTGGCTACATACTTGGTTTTCTGTAGGTTTTTTTTCTACTGTGAACAGTGCTTCCTGAAAGTACTTTCACATGTCTCTTATTAAACACGTGCAAGAATTTCCTTGTATATATACCTAGGAGTTGATGTACTAGACCATAAGGTGTATGAATGATCCACTTTAGCAGATAATGTTAAGCAATTTTCCAAAGTGGCTGCACCAATTTGTATTCTATCATTCCTTGGGAATCCACATCCTTTCCAACACTTACTATTGTCAGATTGTATTTGTATGTTATAGTTTTGTTTCATTTTGCCACTCAAATGGGTATAAAATTGAACCTTTGATTGTTCTTAAATGTCATTTTCCTATTCACAAATAAAGTGGAACATCTACCTTCATATATTTATTGGGCATATGCATTTCTCTTCTGTGAATTTCCAACATAGAACAGTAACTCTGAATTCCTGTTTTTTGCATAGATTAATTACCAAATTTGTGCTGGCTTTACTAGTCAATATTATTCAATAGTTTGTTACAGTCTGTCACTATGTAACATAAATTAATATGGCATACATAACATAAATACACACACACACACACACATATACTAGAGGCCTGGTGCATGAAATTTGTGCACTGGGTGGGGGTGTCCCTCAGCCCAGCATGCACCCTCTCCAATCTGGGACCCCTTGGGGAATGTCTGATTGCCATTTTAGGCCCAATCCCTGCCGGCCCGATGGCCCCCAACTGCCCTTCCCTGCTGGCCCAATGGCCCCCAACTGCCCTCCTCACTGACCCAATCACCCCCAACTGCCCTCCCCTGCCAGCCTGGTCACTCCCAACTGCCCTTCCCTGTAGGCCTGCTCGCCCCTGACTACCCTTCCCTGTCGGCCTGATCACCCACAACTGCCCTTCCCTGCCAGCTATCTTGTGACGACATGGGGGCGGCCATCTTGTGATGACGTGAGGGTACAAGGGCCACCTAGGCTTTCATTAGTATATATATTTGAATAGACCAGAATATTCTTTAGTGAGTGACTTAACATTCACTCTTCTACAGATTATTATCATTGTTTAAATAAGGATAGAACTTAATGTATCTCTTTATGTTCATGTATACATCAACAAATCCTCCATTATATTCTTGCCATATAGATTTCTTATCTCAATTAAGCAGCCTGAGTTTTTAATACTTATCAAGGATTCTGGAATGTTTACTGTCTTGTGAAGTGAATGCTGTTACACCCAGATTTGAACACTGTATTTTGGCACAGTCTATACTACACTGATAATCATAGGTTTCTAATTTTACATTATACTTAATGTATTTATTCATTTACCTACTAAAGGTACATATAGCAACTAATTAGTATGCATCTTTGTGATAAATGCTGTAGATATTGTGGAGACAATAATTTTATAACATATATTCTCATGGAATTTATAGTTTAATGAGTAATGTTAAAATGTAATTTTGAAAGGTACAATTACGACTCTCATGCAAATATAACATGGACACCAGTTATAAGATTTTATTCATCTATTTATTAACAAGAGTCTTAGAAACAGCTGAAACCAATTAAAAAAGCATTTGAGAAGCTAGGCTATTTTCTCAGAGTAAGTCACAACACTTACTATCCAACAGGTAAAGAAGAGATTAATCTCTGTGGTTATCTTGTTTACTGAACCAAAATTATTTGTATACATACTAGCCCCAAATCTACACATTACGTGCCCTACAGAGTTGTAAAATAGTCTTGACAAGATGAAGTCAAGTCCAGGACTTCACTGACAAAACACTCAGCAACACCTTTTGCCTTTTTCCAATTTTCTGACAGTGCCACTAAGTGAACAGGTAATTATAGTCAGGGACATTACAATTAATGTGTCTAGGATAACAGTCTGAGTTTATTAGGAATTTTTAAAAGTTAAAGGTCACAGTCACTGCTCACACTAAATTAGTAATTGGTTCTTAAAGGACAAACTGATGAACAATGGGATTAAGCAGCCTAGATGTTAGGGAAAAATAGATAGAAGTGAGTGGGTAGAGCGAAAGGTTGATTGCCATGGAAGAAAGCAAAGAGTACTGATAACTAATGACTTCTATGAGAGAAATTACAATCATAATATGCAAAATACCCCAGTGGATATCTCTATTTTATTAAGTACAGAAATAAAGTTATATGATATTGTTCACCTGGGCTGAAGAGGTCAGCTTGGGATACAATGCCCCTGAACTTCTCTTCCCTTATTCTGTAAACATCATCTCTTTACCTGTCAAACAGAGTAGGCACTATGAAATAGACCTGATTCTGTTTGACATAGTAAGTTTCATCCCTTTCATTGTATTAAGGGAGGGAGACCACCTATAAATTAAAGACTGTTAAAAGAATGAATCAAGGAGCACATATCAGTTTTGAAATTTGATATTCTCCATTCTAGTAACATCATGAATGCCATTCAAAGACTTCCTGTAGAACATTTGAAGATTCATTTCTTGTCCAGTGAAAGAGAGTAAAAAAGTTACAAAAGTTGAGATCATAAATATCAATAATTGCAAGATCATTATTTCTTACCCAAGTCGCTGTATCCCATCACCAATGTCTATTGTTTTCCTCCTAAATATTTGTGGACTCTATTTCCTTCATTCTTCAGGTTTTATTAAACTAGCGTCATCCTTGGGCTGCGCTTCTACCACAGTCTATGTCCAACTTTTGGTCTGATCACCTTGGTATCCATCTCGCCACTCCCAGGCCCTTTTCACTGAGGTAAGAGTCTGTCCATGGCCTTCCTCTGGTTAAAATGTTTTACAAGTGCCCACCCCCCCCACACACACACCCCAAAACACACACACGGGGGGAAAAAGTAAGCCCAGTTTCCATGACAGAAATATGTGGCCCCATACCAACTTTTCCAGACTCACTGCCTTGTCACACTAAGTTATCAAATTCACTCCTGGAGTTTGCATGTGTCAGTGTAACTCAAACTATGTGACAGGTACATGGTACATAAGAGAAGTGGGGTGAATGACATGCTTAGAAAGAAAACTACCATGCTCCCTCAATACTTTGACGTGTCTAGATTTCGATCTTTACCATTTAGGATTGTATGGTCTGTGCAAGCTCTTTTAAAAACATTGAATTTTTTTAAAAGATGACATTGGTTAGTAAAAGTATACAGGTTTCAAGTGTACAACTCTATATACATCACCTGTATATTGCATTGTGTGTGTACTAACCAAAGTCACATCTCCTTCCATCACCATATATTTGACCCCCTTTTCTCTTTACTGCTCCGCTCACCCTCTGCTCTGGTAATCACCATGCTATTTTCTGTGTCGATCAGTTTTTGGTTGTTTCTTTTTCTTATGTGTTCATTTGTTGCTTTCATTTTAATATCCCACATATGAGTGAAATCAGAATATTATGCTAACTGAAATAAGTCAGATGGAAAAGGCAAGCTTTTTCTTTTGCTTAACTTCTGTTGAGAGAGAAGGACACAGAGAAAAGAGAAGAGGAGAGGGGAAGGAATGAAGTGAGCCATGAGATTAAGGAGGTTAACACCATGTTTAGGGTATCCAGTTTCTCAAAAAAGGGTAGGTATTCATAGATGATGCTGTGATAAAACACCTTTGCTGCTCTAAAAGAGAATAAAGCCTGATATAAATGTGTGCAGTATTAATGTGAATGACATAAACATCAAGTTAATATATTGCAGGAATAACATTTTGGGGTGGAGATTTTAATGTTATTTCAAGTATTGATTTCTCCTTTCTATCATAATAAGCATAGTTGTTTTGAATATTGGTGTTTCTAGTAAAGATAGCAGGAGAAACAATCCTATATAAAAAAAGCCCAGCAATCAAAACAGCAGAATGACAAGAACGACCAGAGACCAGAGCAACCATAGCCCCTTGACCCTGGCCGGCCCCACTCCCCAGCAGAGACCTCCATTCCGATCAGAGGCAGGGTAGCCTGCAAACCGCCCATGGCCCCTCCCCCAGCTAGCCTCTCCCCCCAGTAGGGTCCCTCACCCCGATCCGGGGTCCCTATCAGGCCAGGCTAGCAGGCCCCCACCCATGCATCAGGCCTAGATCCTATATAATATAGGGTAATAGGCAAATTGACCCTAAAAGCGGAATTCCCAGAACGACTGCTTGACCAGTCACTATGAGGCGCACTGACCACCTCTAGGTCTCTTTCCCCAGGCGGCAGGCTCCAGTTGCCTGATGGCAAATGGGGAACTGGGTGGTGGGTGGTGGTGGATGCAGGTGGTGCCAGGCCAAGGTCCCCACCCTGCGAGGCACCCCACACACTGAGGGTGACCAGCAGCAGGGGCAGGGCTGGCGAGCGGTCAGGAACAGCCCACCTCTTGGTTCCTCCCCCGAGCCAGCAGGCTCCGATCACCCAATGGCAAACAGGGCACCAGGGGTGGGTGGTGGCAGGGGGCAGGGCTGGCTGCAGGCAGCTGGAGAAGATGGCCCTGATCGCTGGCCAGGCCTAGGGACCATACCTGTGCATGAATTTTGTGCACTGGGCCTCTAGTGGTATATATAAATGTGGAAGCTCTCTGTCAGGGATACAACATTGCATGAATATTTTCTCTCAAATTTTTGAAAGTGAAATTTGGCTAAATATCCTACATTTTCTATGCTTGCAACAGGCATCTGAATATTGGAAACATCTATTTTGTTAATACCATCTGAAGAAAAATACAGGTGGATGGAAATTTTGCCTGTTACCTGGTGGTTATGAAACTTTCCTAAAACAAGAGGGCAAATACAATGGTTTCCTAATAAACCCACCCATCACAATTTACAGCATTTCCTCTACTTTTCTACTGTCCCCTGACTCTGGCAGTGTCCAGCCTATTACAGCTGTTTTTGTAAAATCACTTCTGGGTTTGCAGATGGGCTTCTTGCCAAGACCTTGTAATCAATGATCCTATCTTCCTATTTAATGTTAATGTGGCTTGTAGGTGCCACTGATGGGATTGTTCAAAAAGTCAGATGTGCCTTTTGTAACAGATTAAACATAATCTTTAATTAATGGATTTGTAAAAGGAAAGGAAAATCCAAAGCTACAAGCTCTTTGTATCCTAGACACAGGCAACTTGACATTTGCATTGAAATCTCTTCATTTTGTCTTTTATAGAATCATGCCTTCCCTTTATCTCTTAAATTAAACAATGCATAATGTTCATTGAGGAACCAAATCATATCACTGAAAGTCATGTTCAAAGGTGTGCTGCAGAATTTTAAGTGTAGGCAAGGGGATTGATTAAAATGGACCAAACCAGTTCACAGAACCTGTATTTCTAGGCCTTCATGCAATTTTATCAACAACTTATTTTATTTCATTTTATTCATATTTAACTAAGTTCTTTTATTATTGACACTATTACAGATGTACCCCATTTTCCTAAGTAAGAGTTAATTACCAGTGTGAATTATTTCGTGCTTTTAAATAAATATGTATTAATTTTTTTTTTTTTTTGCTAATCTACAGACTAACTTTAGGATTTTCATTGGTAACAACACAAAGCATGTCAGATGATAAGTTTCTGCACCAAATATATCTTTACTTTATTTCATTATGGATTAATGTATGAACTAACATGTATAAAAACATAGATACCATCACTAAGTATGCTTACATTATTCACCAGTCTATATGTACACACATTTATTACATGTGGGAGATAAGTCATTTTATTTCCTTAAAAAATCATCCTAATAATGCGGTTTAATATACATTAAAATATTTTAACATATAATCTTACTTCCAAGGAGATAAAGATTTAAAATTGACAATATGCATTAGAGTTTGCATTTATGCTCTTTAACTGTACAGCATAATTTGGTAGCCTGTTCTTGGCTGGGAAGTTTGGAATTAGCCCTTCTAATTACTAATCTAATTTGCTACTCAACTTGTTAGAAATGTCCAGAGATTATAGTTTTCAGCATATCTGGAAAAACATATGAGAAAGTAACTAGATAATATCATTATCAACGATAGGAAATGTCTTGAGTAAGAGGACCAGGCTAACATTCACTTTAAAGTTGTGTGATGATGGCCTGGGGTGGCGGGGGGTGGGGGGGGGTGGGGGTGGGGGTGGAGAAGAGTGAGAGGAGGGTGTAGTGCAGGCTAGAAGGAATCATTGAGGAAAAAAATGGACATCTGTAATGCTTTCAACAATAAAGATATATATATTTTTAAAAGGTTAAATTCTCTTCTGCCTTACATTTAGTGATGGTGCAGAGTGGATAACTGTATGGTGCAGGACATCACATATCCAATTTACACTTTGTATATTTAGTTAACAATATTCTGTGTATGTAAATATGTTGCTTTGGATGTTATTGATAGTGTGATTCCTTCACTAAAGCTCCAGAGTCCTAGAACTTTGTGTATGGATGAGGGTAAGAGAAGGGGTGTATGTGTGTGTATGTGTGTGTGTGTGTGTGTGTGTGTGTGTGTGTGTGTGTCCTGAGGGATGTATGTCAAAGAGAATGGAGAGGTCAGCAGTGGCTAAACTTACAGGGTAAAGTACATTATGTAAAGTCATTTCCAAATTATTTTTAAAGCAACGAGGATTATCAACAGGGTTTAGGAAAGGAACTAAATGTTTGGCTCTAGATTTTGAGGATTATCTCACAGGTTTTAGAAAGGAGAATGATTTCTGGTGAGCAGAGTTTAAAAGAAGAAGAAGAACTAATTAGCCATTATAGTAATGGTGATGAGTAATGATGGTACTTGGAGCAGGAGTGGGAGTAAGGTAAAATGGAAAGAGTCAAGGATATGTGGATGTATAATTGATAGAATAGATTATTTGTTAAGAGTGGGGAGAAGAAAAAAGAAAAAAATAAGTAGCGACTCTAAGGTTAAAGTCTGAGAACACAGTGGTAACATTTGTTGAAGCAGGTAATGAAGAAGATGTGATGATTACCAGAGACAAAGAAAAAGATCGTGATGCTAGAGAAATTTATATAACTGTTGGACATCCAGGAAAAAAAATATACAATAAGAAATTAACACTACAGATATAATCTGAAGTGCACAATATTGGTTGGATATTTAGATTTGGGGATTATCTGCATATAAAATATGACTGAAATCAGGAGAATAGATGAGAGTGTGCAGGGAGAATGTATCTAGTGAGAAGAGAAGAGGGACTAAATTAGAACCCAGGGAACTGACATGTAAGAACAGTATCAGAAAACCAATCCATCATCCCTGTTGGCTGTTACATTACTGAAATATGGCAGAAGGCATGCTCCTGGGCAATCATACTATCTCTTGTCAAAGTGAAATTGAATGAGCAAGATAAATTGACAGACATATTGTGAGACCAAATGATGATGATTAAGTACTGTCCATTCACTGAAATGCTTTATCCAATTACTTACTGTATACAAGGGGTACAGTGACCTTTTGAATGAGACTATCTGTGGTAGAATGGTCTATACTTGAAAGCATTCTTTTCTTAAAACTTGACAGAGAGATGACGGAAAGGTTTCCATACTTCAAAGAAGTAGAACACACTTGCTATGAGATATAGAATAGCTGCTGTTCTGAGGAGTTGAGATTCTATACTTTAACATGAGCTAAATTAATGAAGTGCTATCATTCAGATCCATAGAGGTCAATCACTTAAATATCTCAATTATTTGGCTGGTCTTTTCTGAAGAGGTAGAAGTAATATCTTATTTTCCATGTCTCTTTTGCTCTTTTAAAAAGTATTTATTACTAGTAGCCCTGTGCATGAATCAGTGCACCAGTAGCTCTCTGCGGGGCCTGGCCACTCCGAGCCTGCTGCCCAGAGGCTCTCTGCAGCCCAGAGACCCATCCACAGCTGGGAATGGGATGCTTGCCTCATTGCTGGGGTGACAACGCAAGTGTTCCATGCCCTGGCCTGGCCAGAGGCCCATCCACGGCCGGGTGTGGAATGCTTACCTCATCACTGCAGCAACGAAGCAAGCATTCCACCAGGCCACTCATGCTACCCGCTCTCAGTGGCTGCCCCCCTGGGACTGGGGGACTTCGGCGGGGTTGAGAGGACGAGGAGTCGCCATCTTGTGGCTATGGGCGCTGCCATATTTGTGATGGAGTGATGATTAATTTGCATATTACCCTTTTATTAGACAGGATTGTTAGTTAGAGAGTAGAGTAACTGTATAATTATATTTATGGAATATAATGATACAATGCAAGGTTTACTTCATCTCTTCTCAAATTGCAATATAGAAAGGAAGCAATTGAGCATTGTGATAAAATGCAGATTCTGCTGTACTTGGTCTGGGGTGGGGATCTCTAAAATTATGCATTTATATCCAGCTTCTAGGTGACCAAACATTACTGACAAAGTTATCATTTTAAATACATTTTTAACACACATGTACTTTACCTTGAAAGAAAGTTGTTTAAATTGCAGTTTCTCAAAAAAAGCATAAACCTCTTTCAAGCCAGAATAGTTTTAAATCTCTCTATATCCCTAATCCTGCCTACGAAGTGTTCATAAATATTTATTCTTAATAGTGGTGATGATAACTTCTGTACATAATTGCATCAACATCCATGCCTGAAAAGCCTATATTAATGGCCAGATTTTAATGTTTAAAAACATTCTGGGAATGATTAACTAGGTACCTTGAGTCTGAAATTTGGTATCCAAATTGTGGCGTGGCCACTTACTTGTGTGACCTGGGAAAAGTGGCCCAACCTCCTTATTTTTGTTTTTCTCAGATAAAATAAATATAGAAATTGTGTCTACCAATGGTTGTTTTGAGGATTATATGAAGTAACATATTTATTACATGCTAAGAAATATATGCCTGATATATTAACTTCTCAATGAATGCTGGCCATTTTTATTTCTGTTAGTATTATCTTATATGTACTATGTAATCTGTACACATACACATATATCATATAAGAAAATTATCCATATTTTAAAATTTTTCAACAAGCAGATCTCTAGCGTGTTTAAAATTTTATAATGTAAACCTATACTAATTTCTCTAACTTTATAGTTAGGACCAAATTCTATTTCAACTTTGTACCCTCTTGTTTAAGAATATATAATGCATGCTCAAAGTCACTAATCATCTGAGAGATGCAAATCAAAACAACAATATAGTACCATCTCACACCTGTCAGAATGGCTATCATCAAAAATCAACAAATGACAAGTGCTGGTGAGGATGTGGAGAGAAAGGAATCCTCGTGCACTGCTGGTGGGAATGCAGACTGGTGCAGCCACTCTGGAAAACAGTATGGCGTTTCTTCAAAAAACTAAACTTGGAACTCCTATTTGACACAGTGATCCCACTTCTAGGAATATATCCCAGGAAACTAGAAACACCAAGCAGAAAGGATATCTGCACCCCTATGTTCATAGCAGCACAATTTATCATAGCTAAGATGTGGAAACAGCGTAAGTGCTCATCAGAGATGAGTGGATTAAATAACTGTGCTACATCTACACAATAGAATACTACACTGCAGTAAAAAAGAAGGAATTCTTACTATTTGCAACAGCATGGATGGAACTGGAGAGCATTATGCTAAGTGAAATAAGCCAGTCAGAGAAAGATTAATATCACATGATCTCACTCATTTGTGGAATATAATGAACAACATACACTGATGAACAAAAACAGATCCAGAGACAGAGATGCATCAATCAGACTGTCAAATCTCAGAAGGAAGGTAGGGGAGGGTGGCGGTAAAGGGGAGAGATCAACCGAAGGACTTTTATGCATGCATATAAGCCTAACCAATGGACACAAACACCAGGGGGGTGAGGGTATGAGTGGGGGTGAAGGATGGAGGAAGCAATGGGAGGATAAGGACACATATGTAATACCTTAATCAATAAAGAAAAAAAATTAAAAGTAAAAATAAATTAAAAATGGGAAAAAAGAATATATAATGCTTATTAAATTGCAATAAAATATTATTATAATAAATATTATACTTAAGTTATAATTCAGTAGTAGTATACTGTTTATGAATAGCAGTGTTGATGTTCCTTAGTTCCTAATACCAGCTGAAAATTTCCGTGTGTTACGGAAATTAAAATGTCCTTTATTTAGTTGAACAGCATGTGCCACTCTAACCAATAAAATAGAGATCACTTATGATAATTTTATATTCAATTTCACACTCACATTCCCACAATCATGATTCTTTATATAATGATATCCATTAAATTACATATAAATAATGTTACCATTAAATTATTCCCCAAGGAAAAATATTAGTTTAAAATACTTTAGAATTAAAAAAGGAGAAACACAGGAAGAAAATTTCTTCCAAGTTTCCTTCAATATTTTTTACTATTTTTACAATGTGTACTAAAAGGAACAATGAAACACATCAGTGCATACAAAAGCTGGGAATTTTTCTTTGACAATATAGGATGAAAAATCTATGTCATTCAACTTTGGAATCTACCATAGCCTTTTAACCTAAGGCATTAATTCTTCTAAAACATACAACATCTAGACATACAAAAAATAATTATTTAGCATCTATTATGTTCTAGAAGGTATATGTGAACCAAAACTTTCTGGTAGACAGAAAAAACAAAACAAAACAAACAAACAAAAGAAACTCTGCTAAGTAAAGACACACACTGAGAGCACATATGTATAACTCTTAATTCAGCCTTGAAAATCTGTGAAGGTTTCCTGCAAAAGGCATTCTAAACAGTATCCCCATCCTATATAATAAAAGGCTAATATGCAAATCGGCCAAACAGCAGAACCACCGGTCTCTATGACGTGCACTGACTACGAGGGGGCAGACGCTCAACACAGGAGCTGCCCCCTGGTGGTCAGTGCACTCCGAAAGCGGGAGCACTGCTCACCCAGAAGCTGGGCTCACGGCTGGCAAGCGTAGTGGTGGTTGCGGGAGCTTCTCCCGCCTCTGTGCAGTGCTAAGGACCCTTCAGGGGTCCTGGACTGCTAAAGTGTGCATGCCAGGCTGAGGGACACCCCCCCCCCCCCCCCCAGTGCATGAAAGTCATGCACCAGGCCTCTTGTTAAGTGCTAAAAGCCTAAAATCCACTCCCAAGACCACTTTTATCTATTTTCTTTCAGTGGATATTTTGTTTTTCTTTAAAAAAAAGAAAAGGGTACCCTGGCAAATGTTGCTCAGTGATTGAGTGTCAACCTATGAACCAGGAGGTCAAGATTCCATTGGTCAGGGCACATGCCCCAATGACAAGCTCAATCCCCAGTAGGGGGCGTGCAAGAGGCAGCCAATCAATGACTCTCATCATTGATGTTTCTATCACTCTCTCCCTCTCCCTTCCTCTCTAAAATCAATAAAAATATCTACTAATAATAGACTAGGGCCGTCATGACCAGATGGATGACTGGTCCAGGTGGGAGCTCTGTGCAGGCGGACTGGGCCCACTGCCAGACAGAAGAAGGCCAAGTCCATGCAGGATGCGGGAGCTCCGTGCAGGCACACTAGGCCCACCACCAGGCGCAGGGAAAGTGGAGTCAGGGTGGGAGTGGCCCAAGCGCATGTGGCCAGGCAGTCTTGGGGGCTGTGCAGATGGACGGACCACGCTGGACGGCACCGGCAGGCTGTGCCGAGGGCCGCAGAGGTACGGAGCTGTTAGGGCAGTGGCCTGAGGGATCAGCGAGGCTGGGGTGCCAGGTAGGCCCCATGTCTTCAGGTGCTGCAGGGGGAAATTGGCCATCCAGGGTGGGAGAAAAAGCCCTTCTTTCTGAAAGAACACGGATGGCTTAAACGTGCATAAAGAAACTGTGGCGGTACCAACCTGGCTATGTCAGTTGCCTGAGCCACCTGTTGGTGCCCGACTGCAGGCTTCACTGTGGGTCATAGGCCTGGACGTGGGCCAGGACGTGACCTTGGAAGCCAGACTCACCCCCGGCGTCGCCTCAGCATCACAACTTCACGACGTCACCCGTAAGTGGCCATCGCTGCTGGTCTGTGGGCCCCGCTGAGCTGGCACCGTGCATGCTCAGGGCAGTGCTGTCTGTGTTTCCGTTGAAAGGACACCGTATGTGATGGGTGCTGTGGATTCCTTAAGGTTGAAATGGGGCAGCCTGAACTTGCTTACAACGCGATCTTTTCTCCGTATTTTACCGCACAGTCTTCTCGGGCTCAGGGAACTGACAGCCCCTGGAGCGCCAGCTTGGCCATCCCACACAGCCAGTCACCACCAGGAAGCACAGAAATGCCAAAGCCCCAAAGGAACCTGTGGAGAAACAGACCCCAGTTCACACACTGGAGCGGAAACAAGAACACAGTGGCACCTGTTGGACCTCAGCTGGGACTATGCTGCAGGTCTGTCTGCAGGGTTCCTGAACCCTGGCTGTGGCCCAATGGCCAGGAAGCTCTGCAAACCTTGATTCTGGAGTTATGGATCTTAGCAAGTAGAGTTGAAAATAGCAAGGTTAGACTGTGTGTGAGTATGTGCATTTATACACATATATGCCCCAGTCTTTTTCTGAGCTGTTTGAGAGCATGCTGTACACATGACAGGATCCCCGGATACTCCCCTATGTATTTCCCAAAAGCAGACACTCCTACATAACAATTCTCCACCCAACCATGTGAGGAAATCTCCATTCAAATGGTAGTAAGGTTCAATCCACAGACCCCATTTGAATTCTGACAACTGTGTCAACAATGTTCCCCACTCCCCACCCCCAGGATCCCATCCACCTAGGATGGGTCCTCTGTCATTCCTGTCCATGATAGTTTTTCAGTTTTAATTAAAAATCATAGACTTTTGCCCTAAAAAAAAATTAAGTAAATAAAAATAAAGAAAGACCCGCTGGCACTCTGAGTTAGGAGCCAGCGGTCCTGGATTGTGAGAGGGATGTCAGATTGCCAGTTTAGGCCCAATCCCACAGGGATTGATTGGGCCTAAACTGGCAGTTAGACATCCCCTAAGGGGTCCCAGATTGGAGAGGGTGCAGGCTGGGCTGAGGGACACCTTCCATGCACGAATTTTGTGCACCGGCCACTATTATCTTAATAAAAAATAAAATAAAAGGCTAATTTTAAATCTTCAGTTGCTACTCATATACTTTTCTCTCTGAGTGTTTGTTGTCAAAACAACAGATAACCAAAATGTGTTTATTCCCTATCAAATGAAGAAAGAGAATTCAGCAAAACCACAATGTAGCTAATAACGAAGCAAATGCATGATAAATTCTTAGTTTAGGAAGATCAAAATTGTGGTGGGCCATGCTTATTTTATATTTTCTATGATTGAAGTTGTGCATGGGAGTTTTTTTTCTTTATTTAATTATGGGGTGCTTGAATGGATTGCTTAGTCTATGATTTTGTTGTTTTATTGATAATTTATTGATGAGTGGATTAAAATTTTTATCAGATAGGTCTGATGAAATTCTGCAATTTCATATTCTTTATTCATAAAAATTTAATTACTAGTTAAAATGATAAGAAGATATGTGGACCTCTATTTGTATTCTTGTCCAAGGCTCACAAATGGTACAGATGAGGCTGTCACTACCATAATCCCTCCCTTTGCTCTGGAGATCACACTTGTAGGGAATGAGGGTTCATTGGGGTCGGCCTGCGACCCTGCCTTGTGAAGAATCGCTGCCACCTCACTCTGCGGCTCCCTCTAGTGGAGGTTGATAAGGGAAACCAGAATTCAACCTATCTTATCTTCAGCCCCTATCTCCTCAACACTGAGGGGTGAAAGAGGAGTCAAGGTGCCACTCCTAGAGGCTGCCAACCACTGGTCTAGAAAATAGGACCTGTGCATAGGTAGCTTCCTCTGCTGTCGAGGACCTAGATGGCTCCACAGGCCACTTGATAGGATGGTGGGTGAAGCTGAGAAGAAGCAGTGAACAGTCAGGCCTTTATTCCAAAACTGTCAGAATGAGGAGCCTTGCAGGATGTATGAAATGTGGGATGTAGTTTTCTCATCACTGGTGAGACCCTGGGTAGAGCTTTTCATCAAGAGCAAGTTTGGCTTCAGGATCCTTAAATCCTGGATGTGTGAAATTGAAGAAGACTGGCCTCTGGCAGGCATTGGTCAGCCTGTCCGAGTAGGAACTGGGATGTGAGTCTGAGGATATCTAATTTAATTAGTCAGGGTTCTCCAGAGAAACAGGAAAGTGAGATTTATATAACTACTTGAGCCCCAGTGCACAACATTCGTGCACTGGATGGGGGGGAGTCCCTCAGCCCAGCCTGTGCCCTTTTGCAGTCTGGGACCCTTGGGGGTATCCAACTGCCAGCTTAGGCCCGCTCCCCAGAATCAAGAAAATGTTTCCAGAATCAAGGTTGATGAACTCTTTTCTTGCCCCCACTTCCATTCCTCAAAATCATGATCATGCTACATTTCAGTCTGCTTCATATTTGAACCTTATTTTCTTACATAGTCTCCTTCCAACCAAGGTTTCTTAGGGGAGTGGCTTAAGCCAGCAGTCAGTCATCCCCTGAGGGGTCCTTAGTGCTGCCACAAAGGCTTCTGGCTGAGCAGCGCTCCCCCTGTGGGAGTGCACTGAGCACCAGGGGGCAGATCCTGCACTGAGCATCTGCCCCTTGGTGGTCAGTGCACATCATAGTGACCGGTCTTTCCACTGTTCGGTCAATTTGTATATTAGCCTTTTATTATATAGGATATGATAATAATTTTTTTATGAGGCTGAGAAGTCTCATGATCTGCCATCTATATGCAAGCTGTAGACCCAGGCAACTCGGTGTAATTCAGTCTGAAGGCCTGAGAACCAGAGGAGCCAATGGTGTGCATCCCTTTTCCAGGGCCAGGGAAGATGGAATGAGGTGTCCCAGCTCAACCAGGGAAGCGGAAAACTAAGGGGCACAACCTCCTTTCTCCACCTCTATTTCTATTCAGGCCCTCAAAGAATTGGATGATGCCCACCCACCTTGGGAGGGCAATCTACCTACTGAGTTCACCAATTCTAAAGCTAATCTCAGGCATACCCTGGAATAATGTTTAATTAGAAACTCCGTGGCCAGTCAATTTGACACATAAAATGAACCATCCCACTAATCAACCCTGACTGAGTTTAACTTTTTTTTTTTTTTAATACTAGTATATTTGTACAGAATTGATTTCAGAGAGGAAGGGAGAGGGAGAAAGAGATAGAAACATCAATGATGAGAGAGAATCATTGATTGGCTGCCTTCTGCACACCCCACACTGGGGATCAAGCCTGAAACTCAGGTATGTGCCCTTGCCGGAATGGAACCTGGGATCCTTCAGTCTGCAAGCCGAGGCTGTATCCACTGAGCCAAACCAGATAGGGCAGAGTCTAAACTTTTTAATAGATTATAAAGGATGCCTCTAAGGGAAAATGTATTTCTTCAATTTCAGACTCAGCACAAAAGACACTTAGTAGATCAAAAGGTTGCCTCTTCCTGAGAATATGTGTCAGAGGAGCAATCCCGTTCTGTGATCTACCACTGCGGCCTGGGATAGGATATGTCCTGGCTTGGCATTTGGAGAACCTTCAATTATTTAAGGGCAGTCATCGCATAATCCGTCTCTTCTGAGGATTATGAAACCTTGAGAAATAGCAAGCTTCCTTTTCAGGTTTTGTTCATTGAATATAAGATCTCATGTTTCTTAGCCCTTCTACTAAATTGGGGCTGTCACTTATGTCCATTACACTGGAAAGCCAACTTTTCCAAAAGGCTGACTAGGTAAAATATTTACAGTCAATTAGATATTATATATGTATTTAATACAACTTAGTAGTTGAAGTTGTAGGCTGGGGAGTCCCACAACCTGGATTCAAATCATCACTCAGCTACTTAGCCAGCTATCATGGGTTTTTGTTGTTTTTTTTTTTTTTTTTAATTTGAATATACTGCCAATCTACTTTCTTATTTATTTACATTTGAATATTAACTCTGTATTATTCCTTTAGGTACACAGTTAAGTACTTTCAAAGATAAGTGCATTTTAAAAATAGCCTCTCAGAAATATTTGCTGCATTTTATTCTTATAATAAAATGTTATATAAACTTGGGCAAGAAAATTGTGCTCAGTTTAAAATAAGTTTAAAAAAAAACACACTTTCTAATTGAAGTGTAGCAAACATACCATATAGTATGTTAATCTACAGTTTATATGTTGGTGAATTGGTATGTATTTATAATCTGGATATATCCAATTATAAATATCCAGATTATAAAATAATTAGATATGCTCAATCCATTTAAATTTTAAAAATTCAGCTTGAAAACCAAGAAAATTTAAATAAGAAAAAAATCACATAAAAACTAAAATAGCCTTGACCTGTGTGGCTCAGTTGGCTGAGCACAGACCCATGCACCAGAAAGGTCACCAGTTCAATTCCTGGTCAAGTCACATACTGGTTGGGGGTTGGATCCCAGTGTCAGGGTGGATGTGGGAGGCAACCAATCAATATTTCTCTCTCTCTCTTTCTCTCCCCCATCTCACTTCCTCCCTCTCTAAAATCAATAAAAACATATATATATATGTGTGTATATATATATATATATATATATATATATATATATATATATATATCACAACTTCAGTAGTATAGAAATGTCCCTACAGAATTTGTAGAATCAAAACAAACAGTACACTTAAACTTCTCCTGGCTGGTATAATTTCAATATGTGAAGCACACAAGGGGAGTTTCGCTCCAAAATGCAGGGTCTATCTGGAATACTTAACTATACTTTAAAGTGAATAAACCCAGGAGGGTAAATTAGTTAGTTGTCTTGAAACATAAAAAGAAAAAGGACAAAAACTGAGCAGTGCATTAGTGAGCTAAGCCATTTTTTTCAGGTTATTTATATGTTTTTTTCATATTTAATTTTTCTTTTTCAACTGAACTTTCACAATTTAAATGTGTTAAGCATAGTTACCTTATATTCTGGACATGATACAGTTTTTTACTAGTAAATGTAGAATTGATTTCTGCTGTTTCTTAATTCTGCTGTTTCACCCCTGAGGCACAGACTCCTGTGCATTCTTTAAAGATGTAAGAAGCTAATACTCCATGAAGTTTCCAGCTCTGGGCAATGTATAAAGCCTAAAGAGATTAATTGAGATTACATCTTCCTCACATCTGGGAGCAACACCTATTTAGGTCCATTTAAAATACTTTATATCAGGCTTTTTGGACTACAAACCCACATGTGTGCCAACTCTGCTTGCAAAATGTAAGCATTTTAAAAAAAGTTATTTGGAAGTCTTATTCTGAATATCTAGTGTGACATATATTTCTTAAAGTCTTTATGTGTTTTTTTTGTTTGTTTGTTTGTTTTGTGTGTGTGCTTTTTTTATCAGTTAAAACACACTCCCAAGAAGTAATCTATGTTTTATTCTGTCTCTAATTATCAGTCTCATTTGGTCATGTAAATGTAAGAGCTAATTGCTAAAATTTTAGAGGAAATAATTCAGAATTTAAAAATTAACATAAAAACATCATTATTTTTCTTCTCAAACTCATTCTGTTAATAGTTGACACAAAATCTAGCAGGTAGAGTATAAATGGAAATTAATGAACAAAGATTATAAATAAGTAATTGAATATCCTTGAGATCAGCAAAATTACTTCTGTCAATAGTGATTAAAGGGATTTTTATGTTACAGTGCACTTGAAAGGATTATATCAACTAAATTAGCATGTTGTCTGTCAGCATTATCTTTTTAATAGAGCAAAGAATTTAATTATTTACCAAAACACACACACACACACAGTCACACAGTATCTGTAAATAGTTATAAAACATACAAATAGATTAAAGGAAATATTGTATATATTGACAATTTGAACTGAATTTCTTTGAAATTTTAATCGATTCTACAGTGAACAAGTATATACTTTTAAATAATAAATATATGCAATTAAGGGTTGATTATATTTCTTCACATTGTTCTGGAAGAAGTATGCCTGTAATGTAAAAATTGACTTTAAACAGTTTGAATTATTTTAATACACACAATCTTAAAACTTGGAGGTACTGGTTTGATTTCCAGTCAGGGCACATGCCTGGGTTGTGGGGTCTATCCTCAGTATGGGGTGTGCTGGAGGCAGCTGATCAATGAATCTCTCTCATCATTGATGTTTCTGTCTCTCCCTTCCTCTCTGAAATCAATAAAATATATATTTTTTAAAATAAGATTCATGAAGCACAAGACATGCAGAATATTTAGATTCCAGTTTGAGTTTAAAAAGTCTTTATATTGTGAGAATGCTAACAATTTAGCAACAATTTTTAAAGACTGAATACAGTTTATTGTTAGAGAATATAAAGATCAAAATTTTCACTAAAATGTTTTTTTTTGTTTTTTTTTAAGTTGGCAAGCTAGCAAAGTTTGAAGGTAAATAGAGCTGGCTTAACAAGTTGAACTAATGACTTTAATCAAGTTCCTTATTTGAAAGTCTAGAAATATTGCTTGTGTTAGTGTCTGGATCCTAGAATAAACTTAATGTGATTGAATTATTCTACTAATTTATTGCATTTTATTGAAAAAATTGTATTTGAATAAAATTTGTACATTTCCAAGCTGATACCAGAAGTCTAGATGTTTGTTTCTAACTAGAGGCCTAGTCCACGAAATTGTGCACAGGTGGGGTCCCTTGGCCTGGCTGGCGATTGGGGCCCATCAGGGCCAGTCAGCCAGGGGGGAAGGACCGCGGGAGGTTGGCTGTGGGAGCACACTGACCACCAGGGGGGCAGCTCCTGCATTGAGCATCTGCCCCCTGGTGGTCTGCATGGCATAGTGACCAGTTGAGCATTCGTTCAGTCTACTGGTCGTAACAGTTGCTTAGGCTTTTATATATATAGATTAGAATCAGAAAATGACATGAGCAAATGTGCATGAGAAGAAGATATTAATTTCAAAATATTTGTGAAAACAATACAGGGATTTATAAAAGGGAAGCAGAAGAAAAGGATTTATCTGAAATACTGAATTCTCAATGAATAGAGTAGGATATTCTGAGGGCAATAAATACCTAATTGATTTTCCCAATTCAGTCTTAAAAGGAGCCTTGGGGCTAGTTGGTACTAGTAGTCTTGCTTTATGGACCTAAAAGAATAAGTGTAGAAAGAATCACATACTCCAAAGAATTCAAGTCATTAAATGAGACTATCAGATGAAGAAATAAGTATAGTATTTTATATCTTAAAGACATGATGTTTAAAAAGTATCAAATGTAAAAATTGTCTTTAAACAGTTTTAATTATTTTAATATACACAATCTTAAAACTTGAAAGTGAAAGTTATAATATGCACTGGAGTTCAGTTCCTAGGTTAGCAGATTCTAAGCTAGAGATTATTGTACAGGAAATTATTTGGGGAATGCTGTCAGGATAAAAACCTATCAGAAAAGGGAAGAAGGTGAGGTTGGAGTGAAAATGAAACTGGGATGCAATGTAGTCTCCACAAAGACTGAGTCTACATAGACTTCTGAAGCTGATATGACGCTTCACCATGTTGCCTCATGGGACCAAAAAAATAAGCCTTTATATTCCTATGTCAAGTAGTCAGAAGACTTTGGAGAGGGGGTATGATGTGGGTCAGGCATCTCTTTTCAAAACAGTCTGGAGAAAGTGGACCATTTATGTGAGCCTGTAGTTAGGAGGACTGTTACTCCATTTTGAGGATAGTTTGGGGAGTCATCAGAGCATCCTCCATATTATTGGATGCTTATTATGTGCGATGATTCCTCACTGTGCTAAATTGTTTAAATGTATATTTCATTTTATCCTTAAGATATCTCTAAGTTCATGCCTGGGGCTCATGAAATGAATAAACTTGACCAAGCTACTAGCAGATAGGTAGTATAGCTAGAGTTTCTGTTAAGAGCAAACACTTTGCAACTGTGCTTTCATCAGTAAGTTTATAAAACAATTGTTTTTATTTCTGTTCTACTTTCTGTTATTTCTATTCAGAGTAATATACATATAGGGAGAACTAGTTCATGAGTTATCTGGATGGACCCAATCTTATTACATGAGTTTTCAAAAGTCAAGTCTTTTCCCCAGCTGAGTTTGAGAGGTGAGAAGTAAGAAGGAGGAGAGATTGAGAGTGGAAGAGAACTCAGTTCATTCATTGTCGCTGGCTTTGAAGATGGAAGAGGGTCACAGCCAAGAAATGCAGACTATGAACTCTAAAAAAAGGGGGGGGGATTGTCACCTGGAGATTCCAGAAAAGAATGTGACACTGCCGACATCTTGATTTTAGAGTAATGTGACCCATGTTGAACTTATGATTTGCAGAATCATAGAATATTTGTGTTAAAGCATAAAGTTTGTAGTAACTTATTACAGCAGTAGTAGAAAACCAATGCAATTATTTTAACACATTATTAATTATTAACTCTTGGTTTATGTGACTTGTGTTACAAAGAACTCCCTCTCTAAATTTTGGATAAAAATCAGACAGTAACCATAAGTAGGGTGTAAGAGTAAAATGTATAAATATATCAGATAAGTAAATAACATAACTTCGTAATAGTAAAGACAGCTATTATTTACTGAGCATTTACTATATTTTAGAAAAGTTACAGTTAATACTATATGTTGTTGCTAATCTACTGATTCCCAATTTTACAAGTGTGAGCTCCCTGAGAGTCTTTATATATCATAAGCAAAATAATAACTTGTCTAGTTGTCATAATATCAGTATTATTTATTGAAATGATAACTATTAATATGAGAATATGATTTAAATATAATCTAGACTAGTCTGAAAGAGAACATCTTAACCAAGAATTATGCAAATCAATATACTTTATATGATCCCTTATCCTATATAATAAAAGGCTAATATGCAAATAGACTGAACAGTGGAACAACCAAACAACCAAACAACAGGTAGCTATGATGTGCGCTCACCACTAAGGGGCACACGCGAAACATGGCGGTCATTGGCTGTGGCAGGATGGTGGAGCAGGTGAGCAGGGGCGCCAGACCAAGGCGGGGCGCTGGACACTGTCATCGGGGCAAGCTTCTGGTGGTTACTGAAAATTATTTGCTCCCATGTACCGCGGTCCCGCTTGGTGCTTGCAACTGCTGCTGGCGCCGGCCCCACTCACACCCCCTGCAAGCGCTGGAACCATCGCTCGCACCTGTTGCTGACACCTGGCGCCGATCACTTGGCGCCGGCACCGATAGCACCATCAGCAGGTGCGAGTGGCGGCTTCCGGCCCTGGTTGCTCCTCAGGGCTTTTCCACCTTCCACTCCTCCTGAGGGGTGATCGGGGATGGCAGCCACCTCTTGCACCTGCTGTAGGCAATGGACCCACTCACACCCACTGCTGGCACCAGCCCCAATCACTCCACACCATCAGTGGGTACGAGCGGGGCTGGCACCATCAGAGTGTGGGAGCGGGACAGCAGGAGCGGGGCTGCTGGCAGACAGGGAGCCCGGGGTTATGGTGGGAGGGTCCGGGCGGGGGCACAGAGGATGGGCTGAGACCTGCCCCTGTGCCCACCACAACCTCATGGCCCACAGTTCCTTTCAATGTGTACGAATTTGTGCACTGGGCCCCTAGTATTATATAAATCAGTATTTTCATGGTACATACTTCCAGTTTCAGTCCCACTGCAAATCTAGCCACAATATTAAGGAACATCTCTCTGCAAAAGTAGCAAAAACATAACCAGAAGTGAGGGGGAAAAAAAGGCTAACAATGTACCTTCTTCATTTATCCTTAGAGAGTAAACATTTTTATGTGTGTGTGAGCACCACTTAGTTATGTGTGTGTGACTTGCACCACTTATGTGTGAATTATAGATGTTTTTTAGGTAGATGTAGAACTTATTCAACATTTTGGACAACAGTGACATTTCTTTCATATGGTTAGCATTAGTGAGAAGGCAAATGTTTAGAAAAAGTAAATAGAGTTAAGAATGTTTATAAAAAATCAACATGGATTAACTAAAAAAATTTAAGAGTTTATTTATTGTAGGATCAAATATGTTATCAATAATAGCTCAAATAATTGTTGTTCTGCAACTCCTTCTAGAAATAAAATGACAGGAAAACTCAGCAGAGATTGAAAAGCTCAAATAGCAGTGATCATTATAGTGAAATTAAATCATTGAAATATCTCCTGGAACAGTGTGAAATATGTATGAGAAGAGATTGGTGTTCTTAGTTTAAAAACTTGTGTTCATACCAGTTTCTGATTGATATATGATAATAATTCATGATATTTAATAATATAGTTAGACACGTTCCTCTTTAAAAATTTAGTTAAAATTTGAAATTCTACAAATGCTACTGAGTACATTAGCTTTTACTGTCAGACAATATATCACATGAAAAATGTTTAACCAAACGACTTTTCAGGGGAGGCAACAAAAAGCTTTTATAAACACATTAATGACGGAAATGGTGTTTTTTACTCAGTATGTATTGAAGCATAATGAAGTTAGCTCTCCAAACCAAAATATATTTTCCCTCAAGGAAAAACAATTATTTAAACAGCCATTGATTTGTTACCTAGTGCCCTGACACTTTATTATGAGCTCCTTCAAAGCATACTTATCTTACTTATCTGATAATAAGTAATGCAAATAGAAGAAAAATATATCGTCTCCCAAGAAATATTTGCCTTATCAAGAACTGAAGTTGTGTGTGTTTGTGTTCTTATGCTCACAGATCAAATATTATTGCATTAGAATTGTTAAAATGTTCATTAATTTGTTTCATAATGTTTATTTAGAAATAAGCAGTGTTCGTGAGCCATATTATAGACTACATTATTTCCTCCAGTTCCATGTTGTAGAATTTGCTATTCTCTTAGCACAAAATATTTTGAAAATTTTATAGCAATGTTGATGCTTTAGAATAATTGACATATCTGTATTCAAGTTAGCAATAGTAAATTTTTCTTATTAATTTTTTAAATATATTTTATTGATTTTTTTACAGAGAAGAAGAGAGAGGGATAGAGAGTTAGAAACATCGATGAGAGAGAAACATCGATCAGCTGCCTCCTGCACACCTCCCACTGGGGATGTGCCCGCAACCAAGGTACATGCCCTTGACTGGAATTGAACCTGGGACCTTTCAGTCTGCAGGCTGATGCTCTATCCACTGAGCCAGACCAGTTGGGGCTCTTTTTAATTCTTGCAATGAATCATACAGTATAAAGCAACATAAGTTTAAATGGGCTATTAACTTTTAGCAATGTAAATTAATTTATACTTCACTAAATTAGCAAAATATCTTCCATATGTACTAATGAATCCAATCCAAACAAATGCACATTTTAAAATTACATAATAAACTTTGAATATAAAATATAATTGGTAAAAATTTTAAAACAGAGAGGCACTTTGCAAAAAGACTGAAAGAGCTCTTGAAGTTTTATTATGGCTCATAGAGGATCATTTTACTAGTGAGAAAGGTGGAGGTATGGTTATTTTGCATTTTTTTATTTTAACTTCCATTAATTGATTTTACAAGAATTTTGAATTTTCTTAAAAATTAATCAGTTTTAGATTTAAAAATGAACTATAGGGTTTGAGGTGCAAACAAGATTTCAGAAACAAGATATTTAACTATGTATTGGAAAGACCCATGGACAAATATTATTGTTCCTGAGATTTTATTCCTTACTCTATGGAAGACTATATGCTTGACTATAACCCAATCAATACATGAAAAAATAGACTAAATGTTTTTCTAGATACAATTGGTTTTAGAGAGAGAGGGAGGAAGAGATAGACAACATCAATGTGAGAGAGAATCATTGATTAGTTGTCTCCTGTACGCACTTGACTAGGAATCCAACCCATAACCTAGGTATGTGCCCTGACAGGAAATGAACCCACAACATGTATGGAAAGATGTATCAACAAACTGAGCCACCTGTCCAGGGCTGAAGAAGTACATTTTTAACCCAGCCCTTTAATTGAAGGCAACCAGTAGCTTACAACCAAAGAAATGCCAATTATTCAATGATGTAGGAAAATTTGGCTCTGCTGCTTATTAAGAAATTATGTGTTCATCTGCAAAACAGAGCCTTGTAAAAAATTTTTAGCATATTTTTGATTATTCAAAATCCACCTTTTATTGCTGATTTAGAATCTAAAACTCACATATGATCAGACTCTATTGCAGTTCTCTATAATGAAGTCATAGGTTCACTGTTTTTTCAAAGAATTTTATGGTTGAAACAACTTCAGAAGCCATTGGACCAGGCCAAATTTGAAGTAATATACAGTCCTAAGAATCACTGGTAATGCTTATTTGTTGTCAAATAATAAACAAACTGTAGACTTAGGTAAGGAAAGATTATATTCAAAAGGATGATTGCAAGAGGCAGAAAAGGATAATAAGGAAAATGCTCTATGAGATCTGAAAACTTCTCAGTGATTAAGAAAAACCAAGGGATTTTATTTTATAAGAAGAAGCAATCAAGTCTAAAAAAAAAAACAGGTTTGGGAAAGTGGGATGAGCAAGGGTGGCATGATGAGATAGTAAACCAAAGAATGATTTACCTGAGGACAGCCTAATTTTGGGGAATGGAATTTAGGAGGGATTGTATGCTGGTTTAGACTGAAGGGGAGTCAAAATTCAGGGGTCTAGAAGAGGAAAGAAGCTTAACTAAAGTTTGATTTATAAGTATCTCTATGTATAAAACCCTAAAATGCAAAAATAAATAAATAAATAAATAAATATATAAATATATATATATATATATATATATATATATATATATGTATGTATATGTATGTATGTGTGTGTGTATATGTGTATGTGTGTGTGTGTGTGTATATATCCCTAATATGCAAATAGACTGAATGGCAGAACAACCAAACAACCAAACAACCAGTCGCTATGATGTGCACTGACCACCAGGGGACGCACCTGGACATGGCAGGCATCAGCAGCACAGGATGGTGGAGAAGGTGAGCGGGGGCGCCAGGCCAAGGCGGGGTGCCGGTCGCTGTCATTGGGGTGAGCCTCTGGTGGTTACTGAAATTTCTTTGCTCCTGCACACTGTGGTCCTGCCTGCTGCTTGCACCCACTGCTGGTGCCCAGCACCGGCCCCATTCACTCAGTCCTGTCAGCGGGTGCAAGCGGTGACTGCCAGCCCCGATTGTCCCTCAGAGCTTCTCCACCTCCCCCTGCTCCTGAGGGGCAATTGGGGCTGGCAGCCATCTCTTGCACCCTCTGCCACAATGACCCCACTCACATCCTCTGCTGGCGCTAGAGCCACTGCTCAAACCCACTGCCAGTGCTGGCCCCAATCTCTCCGTGCTGTCAGCTGGTGTGAGCGGTGGCAGCGGGAACGAGGCTGCTGGCAGACAGAGGACCTGAGGCCATGGCAGGAGGGGCTTAGTGGGGCCGCAGAAGATGGGCCAAGACCCACCCCTGTGCCCATCACAGCCTCGCAGCCCACAGTTCCTTTCAAGGTGCACGAATTAGTGCACTGGGCCTCCTAGTTTTGTTATTATTGATCACTGAGGACAAAATTGTTCAGCTATTCATTTATGAAGCAAAGAATGAGAATTGTAGGAGTGTGTTTGGCCTTATCATATTTAAACAAGGGAGTATTCTTGAGCCTGACCTAAGTCATAATGAAAGAGTGTTTATTTGCAATAAGCCTTTTCCAAACACAACACAGTAGGGGGATTTCATTAACTTTTCCTGTTTTGCAGAATCACAACACTTGGATAAACTCCACTATTGTCAGTCCCTCCTTTTTTTCCAAGACTAATGATATGCCTTCATTGCTGAAAACTCAGAGGAATCGTAGGTGTCCCAAGTGGGGCCCAGTCTAAGAAACAGTCTCCTGAGGATTCTGGTTGACGTTGTTTCTACAAAATCAGTTGAGCCATTTACAAAAACAAGGATAAATAAGGCAACTGACAAGGAAATTTGATTGTTTCCGTGACATGTAACATTTAGAAAATAACTGAATTTATGACTGAAAACACTATACTGTTGTCTAATATCAGGCAAAACAATATCAGGACTCGCCCTAACCAGTTTGGCTCAGTGGATAGAGCGTCGGCCTGTGGACTCAAGGGTCCCAGGTTTGATTCCGGTCAAGGGCATGTACCTTGGTTGCAGGCACATCCCCGGTAGGGAGTGTGCAGGAGGCAGCTGATCGATGTTTCTCTCATTGATGTTTCTAACTCTCTATCCCTCTCCCTTTCTCTCTGTAAAAAAATCAATAAAATATTTTAAACAAAACAAAACAATATCAGAACTCTGATTAAAAAAAAATAAATCATGGGAAACAGACCTTTGTCAGATCTATACAAATCTCATACAATTTCTGAAATATTTATATTAATAATAATTTACCCATACAAATTTAACCTAGGGAAAGTTAAGCATCTCTTTTAATATGACACTTCCCATGCATCTAATAACATAGCCAATAAACCTAATTATTTTCAGCACCTTCCTCTTTTAAAAAATATATATTTATTGATTTCAGAGAAGAGGGAAAGGGAGAGAGAGAGAGAGAGAAACACCAAAGATGAGAAAGAATCACTGATTGGCTGCCACCTGCACGCCTCACTCTGAGGGCCGAGCCCACAACATGGGCATGTGCCCTGACCAGGAACTTAACCCTGACCTTCTGGTTCATAGGTCGACACTCAACCACTGAGCCACCAGCCGGACAACATATTTCTTTTAGAAAGTGAAAGAACAAATCCTGTGTAATTTTCCAGGGACCCTCTAATTCAGGCGTCCTCAAACTATGGCCCGCGGGCCACATGCGGGTGTTTTTGCTGTTTTGTTTTTTTACTTCAAAATAAGATATGTGCAGCGTGCATAGGAATTTGTTCATAGTTTTTTTTAAAACTATAGTCCGGCCCTCCAACGGTCTGAGGGACAGTGAACTGGCCCCCTGTTTAAAAAGTTTGAGGACCCCTGCTCTAATTAATATTAAAGACAGTATTAGGTACAAAATAATCATTTACTATTTGATTTTGAAAATGCAAAATGACAAAAGTTTTTAAATAGAATCACCAAAGTGACAATAGAAAATATTAAAAACTTTTTTAAAAGTGGTAACATAATTGTAGAAAACACCACACACATAAAGAAAAATAAAGCTTTAGCTGCTTTTTAAAAGTGCAAAGATTTTGTTCTTCTAAATAATAAAGGACAAGATAAAGTCAACATAAAGCACAGGAAACTGTTTTTATAAGACATAGAATCTTTGCCTTCAGGGCAGAGGCCTCAGAATTTTTTACAAAAATCTTATACAGAGAATATCCCTAATCCAAGAAATGTTTGTCATTTTAACAAAAAGAAAACCAAACTCTTATTTCTTATGAATATAATATTTATTATTAAATCTCATTTTAAAATCTTAATAATAAATCCATCAACCTTAGCCAGCTTTGACTTGGGCAAATAAAATTTGCTTTCTGCAAACCCTCTATCACTCTCCATATTAGTTCAGATATTTCCCTACACTTTCATTTTTTTATTCTAGAATAAATAATTATTTTACCTTACGAAAAAATATACTCTTTTTTTATTCTTAACTAAAACATATCCTGTATACTGTGTACACTTAATTTAGCATAAGTCTAAGGTTTTAAATTACTAAACTCTTGGAAACTATCTGTAATTTAATTTACTACAAAAAGAATTACTGTTGAAGTAAGTTTTTTGTTTTTTTCACAGCAAGTTCAATTTCATTACTTTCTGGGAATTTTAAGAATATTATAACATGCTAGAGGCCCAGTGCACAAAATTCATCCATGGAGGGGGTCCCTCAGCCCGGCCAACACCCTCTCGCAATCCGGGTCCCCACTGGGATGTCCGGCAGTTGGACATCCCTCTTGCACTCTGAGACCACTGGCTCCTAAACGCTCGCCTGCCTGCCTGCCTGATCACCCCTAACCATTCACCTGCCTGCCTGATTGCTCCTAACCGCCTCTGCCTTGGCCCCCACCACCGTGGCTTTGTCCAGAAGGACATCCAGAATGACGTGCAGAAGGTCATTGGTTGTCCAGTCTAATTAGCATATTATGCTTTTATTATTATAGATACGTGTTTAATATCTCTTTGAAGGGCATATACAATCTAATTTGGTAATATCACAGAGATAGGAAAATACTACATATGCATATACATACATATATACACATACGGAGAAAAATAGAGAGCTTATAGCTTCAATTCTAGAATTCTAGCTATGTTTTAGGCTTAAATACAAAAGACAAAATTCTCTGGTTTATAAAAGAGCAGACCCTTGTCCTTTCTCTATCATTACATTTATACCAGGAACATTTTGCTGGTATGTGGAACAGTTTATTTACCTACCAATAAATATGAAAGAAACATATAAGAGTTCATTTGTCATTTTGTATAATCTTATGAAGTATATGGACTAAATTTTTGGCAAAGGACTAAGGAGAAACCAAGAGGTCATCTGAGTGTCTGCAAAGCCCATCCAAGGGGGTAGAGAATGTGGCCTGTTTTCAACCAGCTTATTTAGCCTCTGATGGATACTCTTTGGATACAGAAAAGTAGATAGGAATCACTGTCAGGGCCATGAATAGCTGAAGATTCAGAACACATGGCACATCTCTGCACAGTGCAGTCCAAGAATGACCATGACCAAGCCAACTTTGGGTGTTTTCTTTTTGAGTTTGAATAATAATTACTGTTTTCAAAGGGTGTCATATTTTTCATTTAACCTCGATTACAGAGAAAGACAGCACAATGGAGGGGAATATGTATGATTACCAAACTTCCATTTTTGCATATTGTTTAATTATTTGCTTTTTATTTTATAGACACTTATTTCTTAGATTCTCAAGTAATTAAAAGTCGCCTGACTTAATACAGTATCAAGCAAGATTATTTGAATGCAACGTGTTGCTAAAAAGGTTGTGGTTTGATTTGTTTGACCCTCTTAATAAGAAGAGGACGACCCTATTAGTTTCCCATGAGAAAATGATCTGTCGACAGTTCTCTGACCCATTGTAACACTAAAGCCTAGAAAGTAAGGAAAATCCATGATCACATTCCCAAGTATGTCGTGTCCTAATGTCCTCTATCTAATAAAAGAGTAATATGCAAATTGACCATCACTCCAACACATAAGATGACTGCCCCCATGTGGTCAAAGATGGCTGCCCCCATGTGGACACAAGATGGTTGCCACAAGATGGCCAACAGGAGAGGGAAGTTGGGAGGGACCAGGCCTGCAAGGGAGGGAAGTTGGGGGTGATCAAGTCTGCAGGGGAGGGCAGTTAGGGGTGACCAGGCCTGCAGGGGAGGACAGTTAAGGGCAAACAGGCTGGCAGGGGAGCAGTTAGGCATCAATCAGGCTGGCAGGGAAGTGGTTAGGGGGTGATCAGGTTGGCAGGCAGAAGTGGTTAGGGGCAATCAGGGAGGCAGGCAGGTGAGCAGTTGGGAGCCAGCAGTCCTGGATTGTGAGAGGGATGTCCGACTGCCCTACCGGGATGGGGCCTAAATGGGCAGTTGGACATCCCTCGAGGAGTCCCAGATTGGAGAGGGTGCAGGCTAGGCTGAGGGACACACACACCCGTGCACAAATTTTGTACACCGGGCCTCTACTTGAACATAAATGTACTAAGCATCTTCCATCTGTCATGCATTGTTAACAACTGCTGAATAAAGATAAACTGTGAGAAAAAGGACTGGTCTCCAGCAGTTTTCAGTTCAATGTGTAGTATTATATCCCTTTACTTGATTTTCTCAAAGTATCTACCTTTCCCACAACCAAAAATAATCTGCCCAACAAGCATTTCCTCCTTTTACTATTGGAAATTATCATCATCATCATCATTATTATTAGAATAATACTATTGGACCAGCCTTTAGTGTGACTTGATATATTACTTTTACAAGGGAATTTGATGGCCAGAACAAGAGTTTGGAAGAAAGCAGCAACATCCTAATGCATCCTGATCCATTCCTGGCCTGGTAAACAAACATGTTCTGGTGTCTGTTCCTACATCTTCAGCAGCTTAAACGAGGAGTCACAGAACTGCTTGTCTACCACCTACTGGAGAGAGAAGATATCAAAGGAAAGGATGGGGCAATATGATTGCAGAGCACACACCCAGGAGACTTTAGACAGCTTAGACGCAGTGATGGGCAACCTTTTGAGCTTGGTGTGTCAAACTTTGCCAAAAAACTGAGCATAACTCGGGTAGTGTGTCACTTTGAGGAAAAAACATTATTTCGCAAATGTTTCATCCTCAGGAGCAGCAAATGTTTCATCCTCGGCATGCGGCCGCCTCATCGGCCGCGTGTCATCAGAAATGGCTATTCGTGTCAGTGCTGACACGCGTGTCATAGGTTCGCCATCACTGGCTTAGAGTGACTGCTATCACACACACAAGGCTCTACTCTATTGGAGGCATGGGGCCTCAAGCAGAAGAATATTTAAATTCGAACGCATAAATGAAATTGTCGGAAATGGAAAAATCCAGTAAGCCAAAAGGCTGAGTTAACCTGCCTGGTGGAGTATACAAAGTGTCTGCTCTTGGCAGAAGCAGTGAATGCGGGGCTGTCTGTCAGTGTTATAAATCTTACTTCCCTTTTCATATCTCTATCAAAACCTTGCCCCAGATAAATTGTAAATCAATTGACCAAGGTAATTGACTTACCCTGATTCGGATGTTTGTGTATGGTAATTTTGCCTCCAGAAAAGGAAACAGCTTGCTTGTGGTTTTCTAACCATTTGGCAGGCAGGAGAAAAACATCAGGTCACTGGCCAATAATGCAGTTGCCACAGGAAATGTGGGGCAGCAATTTAGAGGCAGGAAAAGAGGATGAGGAACTTCACCCTCGCAGTGGGGAAGGAAGGTTGCTGGATTGGCGGGACTTTCTCTGAGGATTAATAACATTTGTTCTGATGACAAGCAGGTCACAATAATTATCCCCACCTCTTTGTAGGCTTTTCAATTACCACTACCCTCATGTGGCCGCTGATGGAGAAAAAGCTGGCATAAAAATTAAGGTTACTGATTATTATAACTAGATAAATGTAGGGATACAATTTTATTCAATTAAAGCCTTTGGAACGTTGGCCTAAATTAAACCTCAAAGAGAATCAATACACAAAGCCCTCTTGTACAAATATCTGAACTTGCTTCCAGAAAGATGGATTGTGGTCATTTGGGCCAAATCAGAGCTCTTCAGAGGCAATGTAAGAGCCATGCTCAGGGAAGTAGACACGACAAGAGGGGATGACAATTCTAAATGGCAAGCGCAGAGATCTGAAACTTTGTGCTCTTAATTTGATCTTCTTATCAAGGTTGATATTTTAGTTACAAAGAGCAGTTTTATTTAGTAGGCAAGGACTTGGACCATTTTGTTCACTGACCTATCCCTAGCATCTGGCATTATTCCTAAATTCACAGGGGGCTTATAAAACATTTCTGAATTTTGAATGGATGAATTATGTAATAGATGAGTAAATGAATGGGTGAATTAATGTAAGCAATAATTAATAGCACTATTAGAAGTGTCCTTAAAAATCCTGGAATATGAGTAGGAGATACCATCCAATTAAGCCTGGAAATTACATTACTAGGTGTTGTTTTTCCTAATGATTTATCTTTAATAATAAGAAACATTAAAATAAACATGAGGCATAATCACATAGCTGTTTCATATTGATTGCTAAAAACATCTCATGAAAGTGATAAATGATTTTTTCTCATGTCTGCACACCTGGCTCTTCTCCCCTCCTATCTTAGTTCCTTTCATTTCCACTTGCTCACACTCCCATCAGTCTACTTACTTTTCCTCTTTCTTTCATTCCATTTTTTTTCCATTTTCTTCCTCCTTTCCATTCATAGTCCACCTCCCTATTTCATTTAGATCTGCATCAAAAGGTTTTCCTGGGAAAGGAGACATAATATTGGACTCACCCTTTCTCCACAAGACCAGACCCTGTAATCATTCTGCATCCTTAGCCTGAGGGATTCCTGCCACTCTTCTTTTCTCTCCGTGGGCTTCCTGCTCATGCTGGAAGGCATGACAAAATTTGTCTTTAAACCACTTCTGCCAGTCCCATCAGAGAGAATTGATCATTTCTTTGCTTTGAGCCTTTCCCATATAGTGAAAACATCTATTCCAGCACCTACCACATATCGTTAATATGTGTTCCTGTGCCTCTTTTCAGCTTGTAACTTTCTTTATAACATGTTCATCGTAGTATCCACAGTTCCTCTCATATTGTAGGTGCTCAGAATTTGAATAGATGAATGAAAACATTAGGGAATTAAGAGAGTTGAGATTTTGTGGCTGTATATACTTTATATTGTTATTTGAATCCATTACTTAAATGCTAAATAAAGAAATACAGGATTGATTTGCTAAAATTCAAGTGAGACAAATCTAAAAAGAACATATTTTCCTCTTTTTTTCTCCTAACTTGCATTACTTGTTCATGGAAAGAAAAAAAATATATATATACATATACTGAAATCTACATATAAAAGGCCTTATAGAAACTGAAATAATGCTTCCACGCTATTAACTGTGACTATGTGTACATAATGTGATGGATTAAGTCGAATCCTGACTAGAATTTATTTTACTACATAGCATTATCCTCTTTTGTATTCATTTCAACTTCTCTTGTATTTTCTAGAATCATTTCATTCAGCGCCAGCGCATCTGATTGGACTGGAAAACATGAAATGTGTAGCTTCAAAACACAGCTGGAGCCAATGCCATTCTTCAGCCAGCTGGCACAAGCCATTGCTAAAGAAAGCAGCTGACTTCTGTTTTGATAGAGTAAGCATTCCAACGTGTGCTGCTTGTAATTCACTCACCATCCAACAAACAAATTGGTGTAGAAAAGAAATATATCAGCCCTTGAGAGGAACGGGATTGATTGATAAAGGGACTGTCACTCCCTCCTGCTTATGGTGCATACTGTACTTCTGATGCCTTTAGCAAAGCAGTTTTCATCACTTGTAGTATTTTAATTCCAAGACAGAACATTTGACATTTTTTAGGATTCAAGGAAGGGGAGGGTAGGAAAAATAAAACTCAGACAATTTATTTTATCAATTATATCTATCTATCTGTCATCTATCATCTATCTATCTATCTATCTATCTATCTATCTATCTATCTATCTATCATCTATCTATCTTTATCAATCTATTCCTACCCATCCCTCTCTTTATCCATCCATCTACTTCTTCACTTATCCAGCTAATCCTCTATCTATCTGTCTAATTTCTTTCAATCTATCAATAGTTCTATCTGTCCCTTGATATATCCAACCCTTTCCCATCTCTCTCTCTATTTAACCCTTTTATTCACTAGCCTAAACAAACATCCTCACAGGATGCAGCATTCTAATGTTGTATACAACAATTCTTTCCTACACATCCACAAAGCTCATCCCTCTCCTTGTATTTAAATTACTCAGCCAGATTTAGAAACAAAGAAATCTTAGAACTGTGAGTTTTGTTAGGTCCATTTCCTAAATATTGATGCTAACACACACACACACACACACACACACACACATGTGAGTGTGTGTGTGTGTGTGTGTGTGTGTGATTGACAAGCTTGAAAATGTCCCTTTTCACTTACCAACTTATATTATTTGTTTATTGCTGCCTAATGAATTATTACAATCTTAGCAGCTTAAAAGACCATACTTTTATTAGTTCACAGTTTCTGTGAGTGAGGAATCTGGACTCTGCTTAGCTGGGCCCTCTGCTTAGGATTCACAAGGATGCCATATCTGACACATGCCTCATGATTTCCCACTGAATAGACTTAGAATTCAAAACCCGTTTTAAAAATGTATAATCCATTTTATGTTTCCTAAGCATTTAGTTACATTTTAGCCTAAATTCCCCCCCACACAGGGTTGTTGGTATAATGTAAATATTGCATAATCTTACCTTATAGAGTTCTTAGTATGCTACTGGTATTTACTGATTTTTTTTTCCATTTGCTTAGGCTCACAATGTGCATTAATACAAATTTAACACTGATGCACAACCCTGATTCTTAGCAATATATGCAGTATAGAATTTTAATAAAGAGATTAACATTTTAATATTCAAAGTATACATTGTATATGCCAGGAAGTACCTAGAAATTCTAATATGTTTTGCCCTATCTTCTGGCAGCATTTTGGGTTACTCAGGATAACAAGTCTTAATTTCCATTATATCTACTTGGTACTTGTCTTATCTTTATTGGGTCACTTCTCCTTGTCCCCAATATATAGTAGCAATCTAATTTCCCTTCCATAATCAAGACTGTTATGCACTGAGTGTTTGGGGCCCATATAAATGGATGAAGGAACTGGAGCTCTCTCTGCCATGTGAGGTTCCAGCAAGAGGAGGCTGTCTATAAACAAGGAAGACATGCCCGCACTAAAAACATGGCTGGGACCCTGATCTCAGAATCCCTAGCCTTCAGAAGTGAGAACTAAATGTTTGTTATGTAAGCCATCTACTTTCTGGAGTTCTGTTGCTGCAGCCCACACTGATTAAGACATAAATTAATCACTCTGGCCAGAAAAGTAACTCCCTTATTTGCATCTTTGATTCATGAGAAACTCAATGTATCCAGGAGGCAGTTTAATGAAATGATGGCTGTATTTCCTAGTGGAAGCCTTTCTTCTTTGGGAAGTAGAACCTCCAAATTCACTAGGTTATGGAGAGCAAGGAAAAACAACAACAGCAAAAAATCAAGAACATGAATAGGTTATCATGTATAATTGGGGTCACTTCTACATTCACTTCTTACTACCCTTTTTCCTCAATACTGTTTAAGGAAAAAGTGCCATAGATTGGTTGCTAGCTTAAAATCTATACCATATTCTATTAAGTAGCACCCCATCCTCTCAAAATGACATTTCCTGGGGAATATCATCACTGAGCTTTCAATAGGTCATCCCACCCTTCTCTCACGTTGACTGCTTCTGTGTGTGGGGTGCATGGTAAGACCAATTGCATGAGTATGGGCCCGTTTCCTCAATAATATCCTGGTAAAAAGAGTTCCCTTATCAAAGGCAATGTAGAATAGGGTTAACCTGGTAATGAATAAAACAATGTGTAAGCGTATAAGTGGTTAATACTAGGGCAATCATTTAAGACATGGAAAGAAAAAAATATATATATTCAAATGAGTTATTAGCAAGAGGATGAATGGGTGCCTTTACAGAATGAAGCATACAATATAATCATCCTTTGCCAAGTTAGCAGGTCTAACTGCGCCATGGTGCAAAATGAAGAACTCCATATTGCCTCTGTCATTTGCAAGTTGGCCACTCAACAAGGACAGGAAGTAGTCAGACCAGACTTGGTTAATTGAAATACATCTTGCTGAAATCACACTTATCCTCTAACCCCGTCCCTTTGGCCACTTTGTAAACAAGTTCCTTAATCAAGCTCCAGGGTAGATGGGTAAAAAAGATTGGAGTGCAGAGGATTGTTCATCTTGTCTAACTGATTATTAAAAGTGGAAAAGCTCGATGGTTTCCTATTCCCAGTAGTCCGTCTGCATATCTCTTTTCCAGACCTCATTGTTACCAATCTGGTAGGCATATTTTAAATGAGTCACTGAATGGCTATGCATCTGTTTAACCATTACCCATGAGGCAATATATATCCATTCCTCAGGCCATCTTTTCTCTCAATCACAGTGAAAAACAAGATGTCCTGTGTTTAAGTTTTACCTTCAGGGAAAATTACTCTTCACTGCTGGCAGTACACCACACAGATGCATCGGTAACTCCATGTTTATTCATTTGTTTCCTTTTATGTTAAAAGAAAGAAACTGTAGTGTCAGTTTAGAAGGAGATTACAAAATGTCAGGACTAATTACTATTGTAGTCTGAGGTGCAGACTTAGGGATCTTCATTGTTCATTTTGACCTGCTTGAGCCTGGTGTCACATAGACTGTGTCCTTTTACTAATGGAATGCTGTAGCATAAGCCCAATGAATGATTTTATGCATTAGATACCACCCAGTTTGTGACGGACGGTACTTTGTGTGTGTCCTACATTAAGCATTGAATTTCTGTCACAGCACAACTATAAGTGCTGGGCTACTTCTAGATAAAGATAGTAATTGGCAGAAAAGGACATGGCTTTGCTCCCAAATCCTACAAATATGTACTGTGATTTCCCCAGTGGGGCTTCAGAAAGGCTCCATACAGCAGCCTTATCTGCCATAGGTTCTTTAAGTACCATTTGTCTGCTATTGAATACAAGGGCAAAACAGCTTGTGTCACGGACTGGACCAGCCTCAGAGGCTTTCCTTCGCCCATCTTTTTGCAAAACTGACATCCGCATGAAGTACCTGGTGGAAAAGTCAGAGAACCTCATTCAAACGTGCTATATGTTACATACAAAACCCGAAGATGCCCACCAAGCCTCTTTATTTGTGATGGGTGGAGCAAAGTGCAGCCATTTTTCTTTTACTTAAATATATTTTTATTGATTTCAGAGAGGAAGGGAGAGGGAGAGAGAGAGAGAAAGAAACATCAGTGATGAGAGAGAATCATTGATCAGCTGCCCCTTACATGATCCAGTATCAAACCGAAACCCGGGCAAATGCCCTAACAAGGAATCGAACCCTGACCTCCTGGGTCATGGGTAGAGGCTCAACCAATGAGCCTTCACAGCCAGGCTGTCTTTTACTTTAGAATGAAGAAGCTGGGAGACCACTGGGTTCCTATAAAATTTAACAATAATGCTCGCATCTAAAGCTTTATGAATTAATTTTCCATTCTGAATAATTCATGTGCCTTATTAAGATATCTAGGATACTTTGCTTCTCCTGCCTATAGGGGTATCAAGGAAATGAGGTCTCTGCAGATTACATTCTGATAAAGAGCAATAGACTCACCATAGCTTTGAATAAAGGAGTAAAACCATCATGCCCAGGGAAGGAGATCTATTTTTAATGTTTCTTACTAAAAAGTTTGGAAAATAAAATAAATAAATAAGTAAATAAAAAGAATTTCCAAGATAAGTTGCTTTATGCCAACTACCAGGGAATGTGCTTTTTAAAATTTTTTTTATTTTTTATTTTTTTTGCAACAAAGGTGTAAGCATCTTGGGCTTCAGTAATGTGTACTATTATCTTATCAAGTTTATGGTAATGCACAGTTACTCTCCGAAAGAAATCAAAGATTTTTCACTGGCCAAAGGAAAAAGAATACCAACCATACTTGACCATTCATGTTTTTTGTTTTTTGTTTTAATGGTGGTATCCTCTGCATTTTCCTGTTGAAAGTGGGATACATTTTATTTTGACTTATTATATTAGTAAAGAGAGGTTATAAATGGGGAATGTTCTGATGGCTTCTATTTGTTTTTGTTTGTTTGTTTGTTTGTTTTTTCCTAAAACAAGGGTCAGGGAACAATTACAGGGATCTTACTGGTTGTTCAATGTGTCTCTTTTAACTACACATTTAAGAATCCAGGCTCTGACCACAGGAAGGGTCACTGACTTCTGTCAGTTCCATTTTGAATGGCAGATCCCAACATCTATTCATAGCCCATATCAAATAATCTAAGAAGACCTTTGTCTGTCCAATTTCAAAGTGCCTAGTCACTCTATAAATGGCCACAAGTACTTCTAGAGAATGTTTGGAGAAAATTTCAATGTATATACCTGTGACTACGTTTTCAGGAGTTTCTTAAGAGGAACCTCTTCCCCTTCTTCAATATATTTCACGTCTATGAAGTGGCTTAGGTTTTAATAGTGTGTGAAAAGCTTCAAATTCTTCCTTTAGAACCTAAAGTCAGGTTTCTGCCCACCAGACATAAGTTTCCCACTTATTAATGTTAAATAGCACATGAGTAAATTGCTTATTTATTTCATTCTTAAGGGCCTTGTGGTCAGTTGGGCTCCTTTGTAGAACCCACTAGGTTCAGATAACCTGATTAAAATTAGCTCCATGAGGCTTATTATGGTAATTATTCCCACCTGCTCTCTGCCAAATGGCCTCCACCATCCAGAGACGCCATTGTTCCCATTGAAATCAGGGAGCCCACTTCCATGATATTATTACCTATTGTCATATCCACTTTATAGAGGACACCCATTACAGATTTCTTCATGGATTCTGCTATTCCCCATGAAAACATATTTCTTAACATTTTGGGACACTCAGATCAGTTCCAACATGCCCACCTCACTAAACCTTTGAACTCCTTCCTGTATAGTACATCAAGAAGTCTAGCATCTTCGTTTCATTACTGTAGGTCATTGTTTCCCTTACACTTCAATATGCTAAGGAATCAAACTCTTAAGTACATTCTCCAGTGCTTGGGCCAACATACCAAATGCAAAACACTTGTTTAAAACCACTTTTTCAAAACAACAAATTTGGCCCTGTTAGATTTAATACCCATAGAGGTTGTAAAACTTTTGATTTTATTTTGCGCACTAGAGGCCCCATGCACGGATTTGTGCATGGGTGGGGTCCCTCAGCCTAGCCTGAGCCCTCTCACAATCCAGGACGCAGGGGGATGTCAGACTGCCAGGTTTCGGCCCTAACCCCACAGGCCAGACGAGAGCCCAGCTTCTGGCTGAGCGGTGCTGCATTGAGCATCTGATTCCTGGTGGTCAGTGTGCGTCATAGTGACTGGTCGACTGGTTATTCTGGTCATTCTGGTCATTCTGGTCATTCAGTCATAATGGTCACTTAAGCTTTTATATATATATATATATATATATAGATAGATAGATAGATAGATAGATAGATAGATAGATAGATATAGATAGATAGATATAGATAGATAGATATATAGATATATAGATAGATAGCTTATCTCCTCCTGTTAAGACTGCATTTCTCAATCTGGAGTTTGTATCCAGAGACACTGACAGATAGTGGGGGGATCATCTTTAGGAAAATAAGCATCTCCTTGAAAGCAATTGCCCCAGCTTAAGTAATTAATTCATTTTTATAACAAGAAATATTTGTTTCCTGAGAGAGTGAAAGAACTTTCACTGGAAGTGGATTTTAAAAATATTTTAGGAACAAATCCTCAAGTTTGTTTGTACCTATCAAAATTCCCCCAAACCAAGTCTTCTAATCCCACTTAGTGTGAAATAAAACCAATCTCATTTTGAAATCACTTTTAAAATGAATTGTATAGGAGGAAGTCAGGGAATATACACATTTATAGATCTTCATTATGCCTTGATTTTTAAAAAGGCCCTAGTATTTTCAGGACTCTTGACCCTAGCATTCAAGTAAATAGCAAATGAGGAGCTCATGAGCGATCATGAAGTCTGGCAGGCAATGAGAGCATCACAAAGAATAAGAAATGCTGTCAATGAAAGTGTCGTATCCAGTGCCTACCTGTGTACTCACTAAAAAATATGGCAGCACGTTTTTTTGTGTTTGTTTTTGTTAATCCTCACCTGAGGATATTTTTCCATTGTATTTATTTATTTATTTATTTATTTATTTAATAAATTTCTTTATTGATTAAGGTGTTACATATGTGTCTTTATTCCCCCATTACCCCTCATCCCCCCACTCATGCCCTCACCCTCCTGTTGTCTGTGTCCATTGGTTAGGCCCATATGCATGCATACAAGTCCTTTGGTTGATCTCTCCCCCTTACCCCCACCCTCCCCTACCTTCCCTCCAAGGTTTGATGGTCTGATCGATGTTTTCCATTGTTTTTAGAAAGAGTATAAGGAAGAGGGAAAGACAAAGAGAGAGAGAGAGAAACATGGATGTGAGAGAGAGACACATCGATTGGTTGCCTCCCACATGTGTCCTGGATCAAGCCTGTGAAGGAGGTACATGCTTTTGAACGGAATTGAACATGAGACCCTTCAGTCCAAGGGCCAATGCTCTATCCACTGAGCCAAACCAGCTAGGGCATATGGCAGCACATTTTGATGAATACCAAAAATTTCTAGCCCCGATTCTTTTAGCAAGGAAAAGAACATTTTAAGTGAGTGACTACTGTAGAAGCATGGAGGGAGGAGGTAAACAAGACTGACACACCATAAATAAAAGAGATCATGTTCCTGAGGACACCTGGGGCCACAGTGCTCTGGGTGTGATACTGTTGGAACAGTAATATATGGTCCTTGCTGTTGTGAGTTAGAGATGGTGCAAGTAGCCTTAATCAGGCAATATTGTGGTCAAATATCTCACATGTCATCAGAGAGTGTTGTGGGGTTTTTTTCCCATTTCTTCATTAATTTACTTAATAACTAATAACTGAAGGTCTACTCTTTGCTGAGCATTTTCCTGGGTATGGGAATAAAACAATGAAAAATTTCCCGGAGTCTCTTTCTTCAGACAACTTACGTTGAGTAAAAAGAAAACTATAGTTTTATTTAGCAAATGTAATAAATTCAATTCCTATATGATTATAAATCACATTACCTCTAGTAAGGAGTTTTTCAAATTCAATGATCACCTAAAGAAGTTGATTTAGCTATTTTTCCTGACATAAGAATCACGGCAGTAGCCCTGGTTTCTTTCTTTTCGAAAAATTGATTCAGTTCCCTCTTGAGTTGATTTATACCACTTAACTTTTGTTATTGACTTTGGCAGTTTGTTACTTATTTGAACTACTCTTTTGTGTAATGAAATCTTTTGAATCGCCTATAGGCTATGCTTGTGCTTAATTTCAGTGCATGAACTTTTGTTTTTAAATGAGTTACTCCTTCAAGCAGCAGATTTTTTCTTTTCTTCAGTTTTTTTTTTCTTTTTTCTGCAAGGTCTCACATATTAGCTAGCTTCCTTTATTTCTAAGATGTAGGATTTCAAAGAGTGAGGTTTAAGCATGCAATTAAGGGCAATGAGGCACAAAATTACTCATGCAAAAAATATCATCATTTTTCTTGTGCATCTGAAAATAAGAGATTGATGCTATACCAGTAGGATGAGGGCACACAATCATGCACAACCTATCATTACATCTTAACAAATTTAGCAGAAAATTTAGTAGCCACAATTATAAACTGATAAATATCCACTTGCTGATAAGCCTTCCTCCTTATACATATCTATTTTTCTATACAATATTTATCGATATTCCATATGTCACAGTGCTTTTTCAAAGGCGGTTAATAACATTTGAGAACAGACTTCTAGTTTTTTTCCAAGATGCAGTAAAAGACCAAGGGCTATGGAGGAAAGAAGTTAATGCCTTTAAATTCCTAGGCCCCTGCAATCTGTTTAAAGTCTGCCTTATTCATCGCTGAACTGGGAGTAGAGCCCAGTCTAGACTCTGGCCCACTAGACCATGTAATTTTCCACATCAAACAGCTGCATCCTTAATTGTTCTTCATTCAAGTAGACAATTGAATACATTCTCATTCTCCATACCCAACATTTCCTGTATATTTTTTGTTATTAGAATTTTATTGTCACAATTATGGAATATCTGTGCCCACTTTTCATCCTTTCTGCTTCCAAAAACTTCACTTGGGCTCACACCCAGCTCTATCTCTGACCCCTCTTTCCTTTCTCTCTTTCTCTCTTTCTTTCTTTCTTTCTTTCTTTCTTTCTTTCTTTCTTTCTTTCTTTCTTTCTTTCTCTCTCTCTCTCTCTCTCTCTCTCTCTCTCTCTCTCTCTCTCTCTCCCTTCCTTCCTTCCTTCCTTCCTTCCTTCCTTCCTTCCTTCCTTCCTTCCTTCCTTCCTCCCTTCCTTCCTTCCTTCCTTCTTTCCTTCCTGCCTTCCTTCTCATGACATCTCATGGACTGAATTGATGTTTTTAACTTTCTTTCTTTTTCTATTTTTCCCCTATACTTGTTGGAAAGCTATATGTACTATGTCTATCTCGGGTGTTATTACTCTTGCTACTTTAAGAAGTACTTATAGTTTAAAGATATTTATTATCTCTTCTGCCTTTCCTCAAAATAAAAGGATCTTAAAATAAGCTTAAGTTCTAGAAAGACCTTTTCTGCTTATATTCTTTGGCTGTTCAATATATTAATTCTAGCTTATTTTTACCCAACTTCTCCAAATTAGACATTTAAAATTATTATATTGCCAATTGGTATAGATTTGCTCAATTATTTCGCATTATTTTTTATCTATCCCTACTTTTTGTCATTCAGTCCACATCAGGGAAATGTTTTCCTTCTGCTTGAAATACCTCCTTTAAAATTTCTGTTAGTGACCATTTATTTATTGAGGTTAACCTTTGTTGCCTGAAAAAGTATATTTAACTCTCATTTTTAAGGGCTAATGCATTTGGTATAAAGTTAGTTTGCCAGAAATTCTCTTTTGACTCTGTAGAGATATAGTTCCACTGTTTTCTAACTTGCATTTTTTACACAGATAAGTTATTTGAAATCCATTTGCCATTTCTTGGTTACATTTGAAATCATATTCTTTGGTGTTCTGAAATTTCACCATAATAAGAAGTTATGTAAAAATAATGTGTTTTTTCTTTTATCTCACTTGTAATTCACTGGATTTTCTAGATATGAGCTTTGGTGCATTCAACAATTCTGGAGAAGTTTTAGCCATTATCTCACAATATAGTGTCTTTCCTGCTATTTCTCTTTCTGAAACTCTGATTAGGGGTCCATTGTAGCTCCTCACTCTAACTTCCACATCCTAATTGGGTGAACTCTTTAAAAGCTGGTCTCAAGTTCTGAGATGGAGGAAGTCAGAGGGAGTAGAAACAGCAAAGACACTTCCCTATGGGCCTTGAAGAAGCACACTGCCATGTTATGGGGAGAGCCACATGACAGGGGACAGCAGGATACCTAGGAGCTGAGGGTCTGAGTCCTACAGTCAAAAGAAAGGGAATTCTGCCAACACCCTGTGAGCTTCAAAAAATGCCCCAGCCCTCAGATGAGATCACAGCCAGAGTCTATACCTTAATTACTAGAATATAGGACCTAGCTAAGCATTACCCAGACTACTAACACACAGAAACTATGAAATAGCTCATGTGTGGGTTTTGTGCTATGTTTGCGGTAAGGTAATTGTTATGCAGCAATGGAAAACCAATGCAGCCCAGCCTAGCCTGACTCAGTAATTGAGCATCAACCTATGAACCAGGATGTCACGGTTCAATTTCCGGTCAGGGCATATGCCCGGGTTGCAGGCTTGATCCTCAATGTGGGGCATGCAGAAGGCAGCCAATCAATGTTTCTCTCTCATCATTGATGTTTCTATCTCTCTCTTCCTCTTCCTTCCTCTCTGAAATCAAAATTTATATATAACCCTAATATACAAATAGACCAAAAGGCAGAACAACCAAACAACCGGTTGTTATGACGTGCACTGACCAACAGGGAGTGCTCACGGAACATGGTGAGCGTTGGTAGCAGGCAGCAGAGCACGGAACATGGCGGGCATTGGCCATGGTGGGATGGTGGAGCAGGTGAGCGGGGGGTGCTAGACCAAGGTGGGACGGCAGTCACTGTCATGGGAGAAGTTTCTGTTGGTTACTGAAAATTCTTTGCTCCTGCACACAGCAGTCCTGCCAAGTGCTCGCATCTGCTGCCGGTGCTGGTCCTGATCTCTTGGCACCATCAGCAGGTGCGAGTGGTGGCTGCTGGCCCCAATCACCCCTGAGGGCTTCTCCACCTCCCCCTGCTCCTGAGGGGCTATTGAGGCAGCAGCCACCACTCACACCCACTACTGGCACTGGCCCCAATCGCTCCATGCCATCAGTGGGTGCAAGTGGGGCCAGCTCCATCAGCACGTGGGAGCAGCAGCGGCAGGAGCAGGGCTGCTGGCAGACAGGGGACCAACCAGGGGCTGTGGCGGGAGGGGCTGGGCAGGGGTGTGGAGGATGGGCTGAGACCCATCCATGTGCCCACCACAGCCTAGCAGCCCACAGTTTCTTTCAAGGTGCACAAATTCGTGCATTGAGCCCCTAGTGTGTGTGTGTGTGTGTGTGTGTGTGTGTGTGTGTGTGTGTGTGTTTTAAAAAAACCAATACACACATTAATTAATTAATGGGGGGGCACACCAATGAGATGCTATAACTGATTCAAATGAGAATTCAAATAACGTGTACATAGTGATCAGGAATGCTAAAAAGTGTTTGTTGATAGATGCAAAACTGGTCAATATCTACAGGGCTGTAATCAATTATATTCACTGGATAAAACCCATTTTCATTTCTATGGATGAGTATCATTGACATTGCTGTCAGTGTTTTTCCCTACAATTTACAGAGTTGTAGAGATCAAAGACAAAATCAGATACATGGATCAACTAACCCAGATGGATGCACTAGACAGGACAGTCTGTTTTGCTCATTTAAACATTTTTTTCATAAATTTTGCTGAACAAACAAAATAGGAATATGATATTTAATCAATATACTTCAAACATTATTAAGATGACACAGAAATATCACATATTTGGCAGCATTACTCACAGGGAAAGTGTAATGATGATTAAAACCATCCAACAACTGAGTAATAGCTCCTTGAAGCTTTACTGGGAATGCTTGCAAACAAGGCAAGAGGTGCTAGGCATCCTTCTGCCCAAGTAAGCCCTGTGTAGTTTAGCTATGCAGGAATGCTCTATCATACAGGGAAGATGTCTCCCAAAATGTATTCAGTTGATTATATATTCCCTAGAAATTCTGTTTGAGAAGCTCAACAAACACCCAGCAGTGGAAAGAAAATAGAGAAATGTGCTGTGCATGGAAAGAGAAATTCTACGTGTACACATTTAGCTTAGAAAGTATTTGCCAATAAATGTCAAATGCGTGCAACTGAACCAATAACCATTGCAAAAATAAATCATTCTACTCAGATATTTCTCTGAATATCATCTAAAGGCATGTTCAGTTTTTATACTGAACAGAGTTTAAGTTTAACACTTACGTACTTTCTAGAGAGATGTATTTGTTTTCGTGTGAATCCATTGTTCAAACAGTTGGATCATCTGTTGCAATATAGCTAGGTTGGTTTGTTGTTGTTGTTTGAATGATAAAATTCACTCATGAAAAGGTTCATGGCTTTGAGAAGTGTGTGGGAAGATTGTAGTTTTGCATGCTCTGAAGCTTGGCAAGAAATCACTACAATGTGGGATACATGCCATCACATGCTTTCTCTTATGTTTTCCTTCAATTTGAGTCAAAAGGGAGTTTAGAGGCTATTTTCTACTTAGGCTGTAAAGTATAAAGAGCTGTTGCCAGAATTAGGATGTAGAAACTATTAAAATATAATTAAGCCCAGCCCGGCATAGCTCAGTAGTTGAGCGTCAACCTATGAACCAGGATGTCATGATTCGATTCCCGGTCAGGGCACATGCCCAGGTTGCAGGCTCGATCCCCGGTGTGGGGTGTGCAGGAGGCAGCCGATCAATGAGCTTTCTATCTCTCTCTCCCTCTCCCTTCTTCTCTCTAAAATAATATATATATATATATATATATATATATATATATATATATATATATATATATATAGTTAAAAACTGTGTCTAGACTTTGGTAAGTCCAAATAGCTGATTGTTTCTATGTCCTATACGAGGAGTACATTAAATAAACTTTTAAATTGAAAGGTCTTAGTATTGGGCTTTGTATTTAAGACTCAAATAATACTAATGCTCAAGGATGGATTCTACTGACTTCTGAAGATTCCTCAGGTTCAGGGATGGGCCTTGTGGGATAAAGTGAGGTGTCTGTGTAGATTTGTAGAGCTGACCAATCCAAGTAACTCTGTTTATACAAGTTGTAATTACTGACTTTCTACAATATTTCATTTGAAAAATAGGATCTGCCCCCCAAATTTTGAAAATAGACTATATTAGACTATATTAGTTTTCTATTGCTAGGCAACAAATTACCAAAAACTAACAACTTAAATTAGCACCCATTTATTAATTCACATTTGTGTAGGTCAAAGATTAGATGGGCTCAACTGAGTTATCTGCTTATGTTTGAAACCAAGGTTTCAGCCAGGCTGGGTTCTTAACCATAAATTCTTCAGATAAATCTGCTTTCATACTCACTTAGGTTTTTAGGTTGCTGGTCCACTTCAGTAGCCTTGTGTCTGAAAAAGAACGGGGGAAGGGGGACTCAAGTCCTTTCTTTTTTTTGCTGACTCTTAGCTAGTAGGGGCTGCTGTCAGCTTCATCAAGCTGCTAGAATTTTTTATCCCAAGGCTTCTTGCAAAGCCATCAAAGGTGAATCAAATCCCTCCCATACTTGGAATCTCTGACTTCTTCTACCAACCAGAGAAAACTCTCTAGTCTTAAAGGGCTTGTTGGTTAAATTAGGCTCACCTCAATTATCTCCCAATTTTAAGGTTAATAGTACCATCCTATATAATAAAAGGCTAATATGCAAATCAGCCGAACAGCAGAATGACCAGTCGCTATGATGCACACTGACCACCAGGGGGCAAGCGCTCAACACAGGAGCTGCCCCCTGGTGGTCAGTGAACTCTCACAGGGGCGGCGCAGCTCAGCCAGAAGCTGGGCTCAAGGCTGGCAAGAGCAGCAGCAGTGGCGGGAGCCTTTCCCGCCTCTGTGGCAGCACTAAGGACCCCTCAGGGGATGTCTGCCTGCCAACTTAGGCCTGCTCCACCATGCAGACATCCCCCGAGGGGTCCCAGACTGTGAGAAGGCTCAGGCCGGGCTGAGGGATACCCCCTCCCCAGTACACGAATGTCATGAACTGGGCCTCTAGTATAACATAATTATGGAAGTGATATACCATCATATCCAGTCTCCAGGATTGTGTTCAGAAATGTTAGGAACATTTTAGGAGTCTACCAAACACATTGAGTTATATTTATAGTTGAAATTGTGTCAAGGGTACATATGAGAGAAGGTGTTTGATACACAATAACCCAAAATATGTGGAGATTCTTTTAAGTGACGCTTGGGATGGTATCTTCATGGCTGAAAATTGCTAATAAATTAAGTGTTTTAATGGGCTCTGTGTAAGTAAATGGCATGATGGAAAACATAATTGGTAACTACCACATTAAGGAAAATTCTCAAGTTAGGACAGAACTACATGACTAGTTTCAATATAGGTCAAGTTATTTAAAAAAAGAGAGAGAGAAAGCCCCCTGTATTATTATTTATATTTTTTCAACATTTCTAAGATTTGTATATAACCAAGTGCAATCTAATTAATCAATTCAAGTTTATTTTAATGACTATTACTAGTATAAGAAATTAATATTTGTTTGGCAATGATTTTTTTTAAACACATGTAAAAATTATTTTTACAGAAGCAGACTCCTGTTTTGTCCCCAAACACAAACAAGTCTCACTGTACATAGTATTAATGATGTCCTCTTGCCTCACTTTTTCCACTAGTACAGGGGCTGAGGAACTTATAAAAGTTCAACCTATGTCAACCTGGAAAAATTTCACAGTGCTTAGAAAGGATTAAGTATATGAAAAAAACAAACACTATATATATATATATATATATATATATATATATATATATATATATATATATATTTACCTAATAGCATTCCTTAAAATGAAATAGAATAGTGTGTTTTTAATATGCATTCTTTATTTAGAGGAACTTTTTATAACCATTAGACAAAATACGTAATGTGATACCTAAGTTAAAAAATATTATTTTAATGTTATTTGTTCTTTTCTTTTCTCTTTAGAGCATTAGAAATGTTGCTTACTCTGCTAAATAAAAGCCAGTTGTGATAGTACATTAAGGGAGATGAAAAAAAGACAGGGTAGGTAAACAACCCAGGAGAGTTAGGTCATGCTTTTTGATGTGCAAATGAACTGCTTTAAAAAAATCTAGTTTAATAAATAAATTGGAACATGAAAAGGGGGAGCATATATTAACGAAAAAAAAATACTTAGACTGTATTTGCTCAAATGCTGTCTAAAAATATCAGGAAGAAGATCAAGGTCAAGTTGTGCTAGCAATTTTGAAGTAATCCAATATGCTTACATCTTAACAATAAATTCTATATCTATCTATATATATATCTTTATATATATATATATATAAAGATATATATATATATACTAATTAGCTATTTTTGAAGCATAGAATTCTTAGTGAGGTTTAAGAAATATTTACTGCCAATTAATTGATGTAAATGCTTACCTTAGTGGAGTTAGTATATATTGTCAAATAAGTGAAGCAAAAGGAAGGCCTTACTTAGCTAAGTGTGAAGAGGTCCCAAACTTAAGAATGAAAAAAGAAAAAAAAATAGTGATCTGATCATGCAGGTTACCAATGGTAACAAATGTACCATTCTGGAGGGGGGACTTGAAAATGGGGGAGGTTATGCATGTGTGGAGCAGGAGGTATGTGATATATCTCTGTACCCTCCTCTGAATTTTGCTAAAATATAAAACTGCTTTAAAATATTTATTTAAAAATTAGTGATGGAGTCTCTTAGAAGGAGCATATTTCAAGGTGTCAATAGATAAGAAGAGCTATTTAATAGAACATATGAGATAATTTTTTAGCACTTTGCTACTATTTGAAGTGAAAAAAGGAATAATTTAGTTTTTAAATTGATGCAGAGAAGAATGACAACAGCAGAAAACCATGAACTGATGGATTATTTTTCAGTGTCCAGTTTTAGATTTTTAATAGAATAAGAAAGTCAGCCAGATCCTAAAATTTATACTATGATTAAGCTATTAATGGTATATGGAAAAGAGTTTCTGATTTTTAATTACTCCTATTTTCATTTAATTAATTTTGAAGGTGACTATAGGTAAAATACCATATCTCTACTAGATATTCCATAATAAACTTTAGTGTGTATTATATACAAACAAAAATAAATGGCACAATACAAGAAATTGGTATAATACAAAACTAAATTGTAATTGTACAATACAAAAATGGATGCTGTTTCAATTGGTACACACAATATGGTCAAAGTGATACTCACATTTATCTACAGTCTTTCTCTTACACTGTTTCTTAAAAAGAAGTGGAGTTACAGATGATGTATCAGAGAATTATACACTTGAAAATAATATAACTTTATTAACCAATGTCACCCTAATAAATTTAATTTTTTTAAAAGTGGAGATTCTTACATGATTTTATGTTATTGTCACACACTTGAGTCAGTAGATATTAGTACAGTCATTGTACAAATTGAGGACATAATTTGCCCCAAGTCACATATATAGTTAGTGGTGGTTCCAGTATTAAACAGTTTGCCTGACTCTTTTGGTTTAAAATGGCAAGAGTATAAAGATCATAAAAAACCTTACTGTGCTACCCATTTGCATGTTTTTAGACTTTATATAAAAGCAAATGGCCAACATTATTCAAATGATAACATCAAGATAATAGAGAATCTTTCAAAATCAGAAGTTATAAGTTAGGACCTCTGATATTTTCTGAATCGATCAATTATTTCCTCTCATGTCTATGAGTTTATGAATAATTTCTGAATCATGCAGTGCCAATCAAACTTGAAAATAGCATGACATACACTAGCTAGAGATTCATCATTCAAATATTGCCATATTAAGCTCTCACTTCTTTGTGATTCTATAAAAGCTGAATTTTGGATGTTATACTTTCAGAAATACCCTACTTCAGATTATATAAAGAAATACTCCTTGCATCATCAAGCTCTCAACTTTTATCATTAACTTATTCAACTATTTCTTCATTCAAAAATTTTAAAAAATATATAGAACATAACCATACAAAAATAAATCAGGGTTGCCTATCCAGAAATATAAGAAATACTGACTGTCCTTGTTTTCATGCTAGAATGAAAGTAGGCACTCAAATTATACAAATGCACAGTGGCCAATGGACAAAAGCATAGAAGAATCTGGGCTGGGAGAGCTGCTAATTTATTCAGATTGGGAAGCAAGTGGATTTTCCTGGATGAAGAGAGCTATCTCAGAACGTGATGAACATCATTTCATCCTGCACTCCAAGCTTGGATGAGAACTTTCAGTCTTCGGATAGGATGAATATAATTTGCTTGTGGAAGGAATATGAATGATTATTGCCAGAAGGAGAACTGTGAGAGATTGCAAAAAAAAAATGATCAATTTTCTCCTTCCATCTCTACCTCTTGAATCCTCACTGCCCATGAGATTGGCCTTAGCCAATGGGAAATTGGCAATTGTGAAGCATGTATCAACTTAAAGAACATTTGTACCGCCTACTTTTGGAACATTTTACCATCATATAAATGAGACCAAGTTAGACTGCTGTATGAGAGAGGGCATGTGACCAAGTAGCCCCTGTTACCCAGCTGTCATCCAGTCAACCTCCTGAAACAGATCTGACAATCTGACCAGAAGCTGACCACAGATGAATAAATGAGGCGAGAGAATTACCTAACAGAATGCAATCCAAATTAACTCTTAGATTTAAGAGCTCAATAAATGGTTGTTAATTTCAAGGAAGGAGGTTTTTGAGTGATTTTTTTACCCATCATAAACAGATATAGTGCTTGAATTGGTCAGTGTGTATCTCATCATGGTATTAAGAAATTAAGGGATGCATCACACTACCAAGACAATGATAAAGTGAAAGATATTACAGAAAATTGCTGACTTCCTTTTCCCTTTGTCTTTTATTCTTTATTGTGTGATTTCTTCACTGGGGCTTCAATCAACACAATCAAATCTTTGTGTAATTTTATGGCTCAGTTGCCTTGGAGATTGTCTCTCTGCATATGTTGTTAGACAATTAAGTGGAATGGTTAGCATCTGCTACCAGTCCCCAGGTTTGACTCCTCTTGATTTAATTTTAGTTTGACGTTTGATGTACTCACAGTAAGCAGTTTAATAAATTTAATAAATGATTCAAAGGCACAGTAAAAAAGTGATCAGATATTCTAAGTCTGTTTCTAACTTTTTGTAACATAACACAGATAACTTACAGATTCAAAAGTGAAAGAAGAACATGTCAGGAGCCTGGCCGGTGTCGCACAGTGGTTGAGCATCAATCTATGGACCAGAAGGTCATGGTTCAATTCCCAGTCGAGGTACATGCCAGGCTTGCAGGCTCAATCCCCAGTATGGGGAGTGCAGGAGGCAGCCAATTAATGATTCTCTCTTATCATTGATGTTTCTATCTCTCTCCCTCTATGTTCCTCTCTGAGATTAATAAAAAAAATATTTTTAAAAGACATGTCACACCCTAGCCGGTTTGGCTTAGTGAGTGGAGCATCGACCTGCTGACCAAAGGGTCTGGGTTTGATTCTGGTCAAGGGCATGTACCTTGGTTGCAGGCTCCTCCCAGGCCCAGGCCCTGGTCAGAGCACTTGCAGGTAACAACCAATCAATGTGTTTCTGTCATATTGATGTTTCTCTCTGTCTTTCCCTCTATTCCACTCTCCCTAAAAATCAATGGAAAAATATTCTTGGGTGAGGATTAACAGCAACAACAAAAACATATCAGAAAATTAATGATTCAAAAAGTTGTAAAAATAGTCTACCTTATTATTTGACTTTAAGTTTTTTTTACAATATATAGATATTATCATATCAAGATATTATCATATTATATGTAGTATATTATAGTACATATCTATACTTCTTTCGCAGGAATAAATTTCTAATTTCAAAGGCGTGTTTGAGTATTCACTTAGTGAAGTGCTATAGCAAAGTTCCAAACATAAAGTGCTACTTGATCATTCTCAGTCTTTGCTAGTCATTGGAAATCATCAGGATGTTTTTTTAAATGTTGATGCCTAGGTCACACCCTCCAAGACTCTAAGGTTTGGGATGGGGCCCAGTTTTAGGCATTTAAAAATTTTTTCTATATTACTCTAAAAGGTAGTCAGGCTAAAAAACAACTGGGTTATAAAAATAAATGATCTCCATTATCTCCTTTTGAACATAATGTAATAGAAGCAGTATTCTCTCTTAAGTCAGAGAAAAGGAGAATGAGAGGGGGCAAAAACTTTCATACTTCTCCTGATTAATAATAGTCTCCATACAAGTCACAGAAGCAATTCTGGGACAGCTGCTGAAACTCCTAGAACAGCAAATTCAGAAAGAGAATATTTCATGAACTGATTTTCCTTCCTATAGTAAAGCAGTTTATTCCATATTAAATAATAACAAGTATTGAATACTTAGTATGCACTCATGCTTTATATACATGATCTCTTTTGATCTTTACAAGCAGTGTAAATGACAGCATTACTTTTTACTGAGATGAACAACAAGGCTAAGATAAACTGGGTAATGAGCAATTTTGTTTTATATTTTACAGGCATACCTTTTTATTGCACTTCACTTTACTGTAGTTTGCCGATATTGCAATTTTACAAATTGATGGTTTATGGCAACCCAGCATTAAGCAGGTGTGTCCACACCATTTTTCTTACAGCATTTCTTCACTTTGTGTCTCAGTGTTACCTTTTGGTGATTGTTGCAATATCTCTAGATTTTTCATTATCATGTTTATTATGTCCATCTATGATCAGTGATCTTTGATGTTATTTAATGTAACTGTTTTGGGGCCCCATAAACTATGCCCATATACAATGGCAAATTTAATGGGTAAGTGGTGTGAATGTTCTGACTCCTCCATCAACCAGCTTTTCCCTTATTTCTCTCCCTCTTCTTGGGCCTCTCTATTTCTTAGACACAACAATATTAAAATTAGGCCAGATAATAACCCTACAATGGCATCTAAGTTTTCAGTGACAGGATGACTTGCAAGTCTTTTATCATATATAATAAAAGCCTAGGTGGAGTCACGAGACGTCGTCACAAGATGGCTGCCGCAACATCATCACAAGATGGCCACACCCCACATCATCACAAGATGGCCACACCCCACATCATCACAAGATGGCCACACCCCACATCATCACAAGATGGCCACCCCCACATCATCACAATATGGCCGCCACAAGATAGCCAGCACAAGATGGTCACCACAAGATGGCTGGCAGGGGAGGGCAGTTGTGGGCAATCAGGCTGGCAGGGGAGGGCAGTTGGGGGTGATTGGGCTGGCAGGAGAGCAGTTAGGCGTCAATCAGGCCAGCAGGGGAGTGGTTAGGGGGCAATCAGGCTGGCAATCCCTGTGTATCGGGCCTAAACTGGCAGTCGGATATCCCCTGAGGGATCCCAGATTAGAGAGGGTGCAGGCTGGACTGAGGGACAACCTCCTTCCCCCGTGCATGAATTTCGTGCACCGGGTCTCTATTCTATATATATAAAAGCCTAAGTGACCATCTCAACTGAAACAACCGAACGAACGACTGAACAGGTTGCGTGGGGTAACCAGGCCAGCAGGGGATTTAGTGAGGGATGACCAAATGACTGAGTAGCAGGCTGCATGGGGCAACCAGGCTGGCAAGGGGATTAGTGAGGAGCAGCCAAAAGATGGAATAGTAGGTTGTGGGGAGCAACCAGGCCGGCAAGGGGGGGGGGGGCAGTGAGGAGTGACCAGGTAGGCAGGGAGGGAGTTAGAGGTGACCAGGCTGGCGGGGGGGGGGGGGTAGTTGGGGGTGACCAGGCCAGCTGGGGGGCAGTTAGGGGTGATCAGGCAGGGAGGCAGGTGATTAGTTAGGAAGCAGTGGTCCCGGATTGTGAGAGGGATGTCCGACTGCCAGTTTAGGCCCGATCCCTGTGGTATCGGGCCTAAACTGGCAGTCGGACATCCCCCAAGGGGTCCCGGATTGGAGAGGGTTCAGGCTGGGCTGAGAGGACCCCCCCCCGTGCATGAATTTCATGCACCAGGCCTCTAGTCCTATCTAATAAAAGGGTAATATGCAAATTAACCATCACCCTGTCACAAAGATGGCAGTGCCCATAGCCACAAGATGGTGGCACCCAGTCCTTTCAGCCCCACTAGAGTGCCCCAGTCCCGGGGGTGGGGGGGCAGCTGCTGAGAGCAGGCAGAGTGAGTGGCCTGGCTGAATGCTTGCTTCGTTGCCACGGCAACGAGGCAACTGTTCCACCCTGGCCACGGAGGGCCTCTGGGCAGCGGGCATGGAGTGGCCACAGGGCGGGGGGGAACACTTGTGTCGTCGCCCTGGTGATGAGGCAAGTGTTCCATTCCCAGCTGCGGATGGGCCTCTGGCCAGGCCAGGGCACGGAACACTTGCATCATTGCCCCAGCAACGAGGCAAGCGTTCTCCACCCAGCTGTGGATGGGCCTCTGGGCCACGGAGAGCTTCTGGGCAGCAGGAACGGAATGGCCAGGCCCCACAGAGAGCTACTGGTGCATGGATTCGTGCGCAGGCCTACTAGTCTATTATATAAAAGCCTAAGTGACTGAATTACTGAAGACTGGTAGACCGGTTACTATGATGTGCACTGACCACCAGGGGGCAGATACTCAATGCAGTAGCTACCCCCTGGTAATCAGTGAGCTCCTACAGCCAACCTCCCACAGCTGGCCAACCTCCTGTGGTCCCTCCCCTTATTTAGCCAACCTCCCACAGTCCCTCCCCTCAGCCAGCCTCCCCTTCAGCCTCAATCGCCAGCCAGGCCAAGGGACCCCACCCATGTATGAATTCGTGTACTAGGCCTCTAGTTTTAAGTAAAAAAGTAGAAATGATTAAGTTTAGTGAAGAAGGCATGTCGAAAGTCATGATAAGTCAAAAGCTAGCCAACTTGTAAATGCAAAGGAAAAGTTCTTGAGGGAAATTAAAAGTGTTACTCCAGTGAACACAGGAATGGTAAGAAAGTGAAAAAGCTTTATTGCTGATATGGAGAATGTTTTAATGGCCTGGATTGAAGATCAAACCAGCTACAATATTCCCATCAGCCAAATCCTAATCCAGAGCAAGGACCTAACTCTCTTCAACTCTATGCAGGCTGAGTGGTGAGGAAGCTGTAGAAGAAAATTTTAAAGTCAGCAGAGGCTGGTTCATCAAGTTTTAAAAAAAGAAGCTGTTTCCAGAACTAACAAGTGCAATGTGAAGTCAGGGAATGCTGATATAGAAGCCTCAGCAAATTATCTGGAAGATCTAGCTAAAGTAATTAATGAAGGCAGCTACAGATTTTCAATGTAGATAAAACAGTCATATTGGAAGAAGAGGCCATCTAGGACTTCCATAACTAAAGCAAAGAAGTCAATTTCTGGCTCTAAAGGACAGGCTGACTGCTGTTAGGTGCTAATAGAGATGATCGAAGCCAAATCCTAAGTATAGTCACACAACCTAGTTTGGAACGTTTCAGAATCACTTCTGACACCTTAGCTTTGCTATAATCTGCTAATTGACTTCTCATAGAATTTTTTTTTTTTCTGAAATGTCTTTATTTTCTCTTCTTTGAATTGGCCTGAATATAGGATTTTATTACTTAAATTTATAATGGGTCTCCTACCTCGCTCCTCTGTCCACTTGACTCCATTGTGCGTTGCATTCACAGCTTGTCATGTCACGCTAAGTTCCAAAGCACTGTTTCTAGGAAACACTTTCTAGTCATTGCAACTGTTTATCTCTCTCCTCCCAAGGTCCCCTTGTTGTCAGGAACCTACTCCTATTGTCAGGAACCATGTCTTTCTTGTGATCCTCTCAATACCTGGCCCATATAAAAACCTATGATTTTATTGTTGTTGCTAAATGAAAGGACTAATCAATCAACTTCTGCATTCAAAGACCTTACAAAAATCTAGAAATAGGTTTTTATTTGTTCACTAGAGGCCCGGTGCATAAATTCGTGCATGTGTGGGGTTCCTCAGCCTGGCCAGCAATTGGGGCCGATCAGGGCCGTCTCGCCCAGTCCCTATCGGGGCTGATTGGGGCCGGCTGGCCAGGGAAGGGACCGCGGGAGGTTGGCCAGCTGCAGGAGGTTGGCTGTGGAAGCGCACTGACCACCAGGGGGCAGCTCCTGCATTGAGCGTCTGCCCCCTGGTGGTCAGTGCACATCATAGAGATAGGTCGACCGGTCGTTCAGTTGACTGGTCGTAATGGTCGCTTAGGCTTTTACATATATAGATGCTTCACATTCTATATGATTAAAACAACTGCCTTAGAAATATAAGTGAGATTTAAGCCTTTCACAATCTGCAATTCTTACTTATCTGATTGCTTTTCACTATTCCCTTATTTCACCTCAAGCCCAATGATTGGTTGATATGTATGTTTTCCATACATTTTTTATGAGCTTGTGCTTAGAACACTCTCACTGTAAGTTTTTTTTAATGTTACCATTGTCATTACATATTTTACCTCCATTATAGTTCAGTCTAAACACCAATTTCTTGCCCATGCCATTGCTAGTCACTCACTTTGGCAAAGATCTTTCTTCCTATACTCAGAGAACACATGAGTTCTACCTCTCAAATGTAGTTATAACACATAATCTTATTTAATAATTATTTATTTTTTATCTCTTGTTATAGGTAGCAAGTGTTTAATGAATGAATGAAAGTGTTGTTGTTTTTTAAATGAACTTTAGTGGAAATAAAACTACATAAAACTGAAGAAAGAGGGAAATGAACTAAGAAATTGAAAAATAAGTTACATATTTTCAATTATGTGTCTTTAAACTTTCAAAAACATTCCTAGAACAAACGAAGAGCATGTTAGCCTCACTGTGTAGGCAATATCACACAAGATAGTTTGCTAAGCCTAGTTACAGTTACATTCCAAAAATTGATGTTAATATGGTAGGGATAACCCTGTGCTAAAAACCCCAAATTCAAGTTTTAATGGGATTTTTATAGTACCGTCTATTATTTGGAAGGCATGGAAAAATGAAGTCATTTGTAGTTTCCACATTTAATCTACCTCTAGGTCTCATGATTGAAAAGATTCTCTTTACACAAGTAATAAGCATTACAGAAGTTCTGTTCCTTACTTCTGTACATAGCATATTTACATGCCAGTGGTGTGGCATTCTGTTTGTTACATGCCACGTTAAAAATTTTGGCATAGCATGACTTCAAGGTCTTGCTCAATATCTTATTCTGCTCCAAGCCTTATAGAATCTCATCATTATAACTTCACTTCAGCAATGATGAAAGTACTACTCGCCCTTATTCTTCCTAGTCTACTCACTTTCTACTTTATCATCTGTAAAGATTGACATAACAAGGAAATGCTCTGAAAAGCTAATGAACATTTCTGTTACCACTGTTACAGCTTCTCAAAAACTTGTCAAAAATATTTCCAATTGATTTGAATACTCTGTGATCACGTTTATTTACCCATTTTTGTCTTTGTCATACTTATTTTATGAGCCATATTTCTTTGGTGAAAGGAGGCTAATATATCTTTACAGCAATCTAGAGAGATTGGATAATTTATTTTCTTTGCAACATGAAAAAGACACGATTTTGCTATCAATGTATACCTTCCAGTGAGCTGTGTTGCTATGGCACAGATGATTTGGAGCAAGGGCTAAAAACAGTTACCAACTCATTTCTCCTAAGGCCGTCAAAATGCTTGTCAACAGGAAATGTGGAGACTTGATTAGACTAGTGTTATTGTATTCCCATAACATTATTTCTCTGAGCCTCATTTTTCTCATCTGAAAAAATAAAGCTAAAAATACCTACCCATGAGGATTTTTGAAGATTAATGATGTAGGTTATGCATAAGTGCCCAGCATGTAACAAGGGCTCAAAAATGTGTTTCTCTTTTCTTTTTCTTCATATTTTTCCATGTATATATAGATAAAGCCCACTTTTGAAACAATTTAAATTGGTTTTAAAACATCTATGCTAACATTTTTAGAATAATTTTATCCAAATTTGATTATAAACATCTGTGAATAAAAATTGTTGAAAAATAAAAAAAATTTTAAATATTGTATCAGCCTCCAGTAGAAACAAAAAAAAAATTCTCTATCAACAGGCTCAACATTAAACCACTATATATCCTCAGCTAATTGACAATGGGATGATGGGTTGATGGGCTATAGGATGATGGAAACACAGTAATATTTATGCATTTATTCATTATTTATTTCTCATATGTGCATTTATTAAACAAATATGTATGTCAGATACTGCTGGGTCCAAGAGTTAGAGCAATGACCAAGAGGGAAAAAATACTTGCTTCAAGTGTCTAAAACATTATGTGTTAATTGTATTGTTTGCACTGTTTCATTTTTCTCTTCTTTTAAGAGTATTATACATTCCCACTTATTGCCATGTGACTTACCCATCTCCCCCATGAAAGGAATTGCACTGATTTTAGTTTTGGCATGTGTGTGGATGTGGTAAATAGCATGTTCAAGCAGTTTTAAATGTCACAAATTTCTCCTATTATAAGAATACTTATATCTGCATAAGTAGGATGGTTTCAACTTGAGGCCTGGGATGAAGTAACTTGTGAAACAAAGCTATAGCCAAGCCACAGACTTGCATAGAGCCTTAGCCTGGAGCAAGACTGTAGCCTCCAGTAGCATACATGTAATATGATGAAGAAATAACCCTTTGTTGTTACAGCTATAGTGACTTGGGACTGTTTGTTACCTCACCAAAGCTGACAAGTACAGATAAGTGCACCTTCAAAGAGCGTTGTCCTTTATGCAGACAATTAGAATGCTAAACTGTTATAAAATGTGAATGAATGATACTTTAGATTTGTTTTTCAGGAAATGTCTCTCTGAAAGGTGACATTTAAGCTGAAATCTGCCTGATAAAAAATCATCAGTTAAAGATAGAAAGAAGATCATTTAAAGGGGAGGAGGAATTTATTATCAATGTCCTTGAGCAAGAGTGTGATATAAATGAGTATGATGAATTCAAGGACATTTAGAAGGCCAGTGTGGGCTTGTGAGTATAGTGGGTAAGAAAGAGGACTAATGAAGGCAGGCAGACACCAGTTCATGTAGGACTTTATAAATCAGATTCAACAGTTTGCATTTTATGGAAAGTTATTGGAAAGGTTAAAGCATATAGGCATGTGACATGATTTACATTTTTAATAGATCACTCTGATAGCTTTTTTGACTAGTGGTTTTAAGAGGGCAAGAGTAGAAACTGGGATATATTTGACACTTAAATTAACCCAGGGTAGATGTGCTGGGTGATAACATGGTTGGAATTGGTGAATAACTTAAATTTCTCTTTTGTATATTCAAGTAAGTATGTCCTCCTCAGTCCTGGGCTCATTACTTTCTTCTGGGCCACATTATAGCTTACTCTTTATTTCATCATTTAGCATTCACCTTAGAATAAAATAGAAAAATAATGTGTTTATGCAATGTTATTTTTTTGTACTTAAAAAAATAGTGTCAGATTTTAAAATAAAATTGAAAAAAAGATCACTCTGTCAAGCTTGGTTTTGGCTATATATACTTTCTTCTGATAACTCAGTTTTCTTTATATATATACTAGAGGCCCGGTGCACAGATTCGTGCGGGGGGGGGGGCGTCCCCTCAGCCTGGCCTGCACCTTATTGCAATCCGGGACCCCTTGGGGGATGTCTGACTGTCAGTTTAGGCCCAATCCCCACAGGCCAGACCTAAATCGGCATTCGGACATCCCCCAAGGGATGTAGCAGTGCGCCAAGTGGCAGGCGGCCAGGGAGGAGCCTGAGCTGGGGCCAGGCACCATGCTGCTTGCACTCATCCAGGCCCACTGTGCCTGCTGCCGCAGCTTGGTAGCACTGCCGCGGAGTTGGGAGCAGCGCTGCTGCAGCTGTGCTCACCAGCTGTGAGCCTGGCTTCTGGCTGAGTGGTGCTCCCCCTGGGGGAGTGCACTGACCACCAGGGGGCAGCTCCTGCATTAAGCATCTACCCCTGTTGGTCAGTGCACATCATAGCGACTGGCCAACCAGTAGTTCTGGTCATTGGGTCATACGATCACTTAGGCTTTTATATGTATATTTATTGATTTTATACAGAGAGGAAGAGAGAAGGATAGAGTTAGAAACGTCTATGAGAGAGAAACACTGATCAGCTGCCTCTTGCACGCCCCTTACTAGGGAATGAGCCCGCTACCAAGGTACATGCCCTTGACCAGAATCAAACCCAAGATCCTTCAATCCACGGGCCGACACTCTATCCACTGAGCCAAACTGGTTAGGGCTGATAACTCATTTTTCAAGTAAGATTAATAACTCCTGATTTTCACATTTATCAAAAGATAAATAGAAAAAATAGAAAAAAAGAGTCATGAGGCACATGTTATCAAGTGATGTGATGCAAGTCCACATTTCTATGTTGCTTTGGACTGAATTGTGTCCCTCTAACATTCTTATGTTGAACCCTTAACTCTCAATGTGACCATATTTGGAAATAGAAAATATCTGTGAGAAGATAATAAAGATTAAATGAGGTCAAAAGGATGAGCCCCTAATTCAATAGGAACAGACATTAGAGCTCTCTTTGTGAGGACACAGTGAGAAGTCAGCTTTCTATAAGACAGGGAGAGCTCTCACCAGAAACCAAATTTGTCAGCTCCTTGATCTTGGACTTTCCAATATTCAGAGCTGTGAGAAATCAATTTCTGATGTTTAAGCCTCCCAGTCTATGGTACTGTGTTATGGCAGATTGCACTGACTAATACATATGTGTTCTCAATATTTAATAGTTTTAACACATTTTTATTTTACTGGATTATTTTAATGGCAATCATGGCTATGTTTTTGTAGGCTCAGAAAAAAATTGGTAAGCCAAGACTCTGGTGACAAATTTATTTACTTTTTGATTGTTTACATAATATATTTACATTTGTATTATGTTCATAATAATTTTAGAAATGTTAAGTATGAGTTTTAGTATTTAAAAACTTTTAAATTGGTTACATAATTTAGAATTTGATATATTTTATTTTGTTTCTAGCTAAAATATTCTTATTTTTTAATTTCTTTACTTTTGTTTCCTACTACTCTTATTTCCCTTTTTTCTATTGTTGTTGTATTTATATTATCATGTTACATTAGTCTATTAATGGAGGAAACTCTTTATTTCTTTATTTTCTTTGTAATTTTCAAGTTACAGATTCTTCCATCATCTCTTCCACAAATTTTGTAATGTTAATTTATCTTTTAATGAATTCTAGTTGATTTTTCCATAAAATTTTAAATTAAATTCAGACAGTTTAAGTTATGCACAAGCTTAAGGTTGTATTAAAAATAGATAATTCAACATTAATCTAAGCATAATGGTTTTTCAATGTCTCTATCATTATCTTTTATTCATTACTGTTTTCATTAATTATTTTCATGCTTCTAATAATCTTTTATATTCATTAAAGTAGAAATCTTCTAATAGTAACAAACACTAGTTTCTTTCTTATTCTCTCTTTGTTGTCATAATCTAACACATTTTTACAAAAACAAGAATGGCTGCAACACTTTTTCATCAGTGTGATTATTTATTTTTCTTTTATTACCATTATTTGCTCTTAAACCAAAAACATAGAATTAGATTAACATAACAGCTTCTAAAGCTGTAAAAGATAGAACACAACATAAGTCATTCAGTATTTGCAGTTTATGTCTTTAATTCCTTCATTTAATTCATTGATTCAGTATTTTTTCTAAATAACTCTCAAAGCTCATTCAGCCCATTTTCAGAGAATTGTTTACACTGGAACCAAATGAATTAAGTAGAATTTCCTAAATCATCTGATGGTTGAATGGATATTCTTTCATGACTCTATGCTGCTTCATATATATCTTCTGAAAGCATCATAGGTTCATTAGATTGAAAAGTTTAAATAAGTTAATACATGTAGTTAATTTAGCACAGTGCCTGGACTGTAGTAAATGCATATAGATAGCAACAATAATTGTCTCTACCACAATGGTGAGTAGAGTGCCAAGTACATGGCAGGTTGTCAATACATTTTGTTAAATTGAATCCTTACCTTTTATTACAGAAGACGGTTTCATCTCTGGTTTTACTTTATTAGTTAGAAATGTTAGAAATACATGAGGAATTGTTTTCAAGTTTGGCTTCTTTCTACCTAGTTTAAAGATCATCTGGAGATACATTTAATTTTTCACTTAAAAAAAAATATATGAAAGCAATTCTATTAGGTACCTTCTCATCCAAGACATCACTTGACTTAATAAAATAAATTCCAAAATCAGAAATGAACTCAACATATTCCTGAGCATTCTATTCATCATAAGCTCTCAAAGTAAAAAAAAATAAGAAATATGGGCAAAGAAACTAGTTAATCAAAGAATTTAAACCTGAAAATTCCAACAAGTTATGTCAAGGAGTCTTTCCTTAAAGCCCTCACATTTCCATATCACTTTGGCTGCCCCACTTTGTTTAGGTACAAATACATCAAAGTAATAAAAACAATAAATACTAGAGATATACAAGTTCTTAATACTGTATAATTCGATTTTTAAAATTTTTGTAAACAAATTAACTTATATTAATAGATTTGACCTTTTACACTCAGCTAATGTTCTAGCAGAACTAGAATACTAGAACTCCAGACTTTTAGATTATTGCTCTTTGCTTAAGAGTATACTGACTAATCAATACTCCCAAGTCAGCAGTTACTGGGCAGAACTTGATTTCATGAAGTAGAATTGCATTTAATCGGTGCATTACTTAAAGTAGAACATGTGATAAGGTACCTAGACATTCTCTAAGCTTAAAAGTTCTTTTTATGATGTAGAAGATTCCCAGTCTCCCTCCCCGCCCCCCCCCCCCCCCCGCCTCACCCCCACTGCACAGATTATTTTCTATCTAGTGTAAGTGTCTGGTGCACAGATGTTGCCCAAAAAATATTTATTGAATAAGTAAACGATTTAAATGATGAGGGTCAGTTGGCTTTGTTGCGTCCTATGTCACAGAGAGGTCCCGAAAAACAGAAACATAGCACAAAGATAAAGATCTTTGTGGTTCGTGTGATTTCCTTGCTTAGTGTTGACATCAAAATCCGCAGGAAGAGGACACTCATTGAGTAAAAGAAACACACATTCAAGGGATGCTGTCTGTGTGAGTGTGTGCATGTTCCCGCAAGCCTCCAAACACGCCTGCTTTCATTTGGACTCTGCATTGGCGAGGCCCTGAGAGCCTCATCCTCTCCCCACAGCTTCCTTGACTTATTGGGAAAAATGAAGCAGCTGTGCCAGAGAAATCTATAGTCCCTTCTAGCGGTTGCATTCCTGGTGATACTCATATGCTATCCTTCTAATTAAACTCCTTGATGCTAATTAAAAATGAGAATAGAACAAATGCCACTAGCTGAATTCAGACTCTCTTCCATTCAATTTACTGAGCTCTTCGGGCTGGGCTTTTGGAGTTTTCTCCTAATTAGGATTTCCTTGGAACGCACACCCTGGCCTGCGTACTTGATCATCAGATCCATAAAAATAATTCCAGATAGGAGATCAGAAAAACCTGTCTTCTCTAACGTACTCAGAATCAGGAGACTTCTTTTCTTTTCTTTCTTTTTTCTTTTTTTCTGCCGTGCTGCGGCATCCTAATCTGGTTTGGCAGATGGTGTGATGCAGCGTGTAATTTGGCATGCGGTGTCTATCAGCCTGTGGTAACCCTTAGGCATTTTATTTCTGCAGGAAACAATGATGATGGCAAGGACAACATGTGGTGACCCACAGGAGCATGATCATGTTAGCTCCTGAGTCTGCAGAAACTTCACACGTGGCGTTGTGATTAGCATTTCCTAAGAAACCAGCATCCATTAAACAGACGGTTGTTGGACGGTGTCAGATTGCTTCTGGTTGGTTGGTTCTTTCTTCCATTAAATTTACCAAAGAGTGCACTGGAGCGGCGTGAAATTGGAGGGCTGTCAGCCGGTCAGCATCACCTCTGTGCTTCATGCACTAATAATTTCAACTCAAACATTTGCTCGTTTTTCTGTTCTCCCCTCCAATTAGAAGACAACTTTTTTTTTCTTAATACGTGATATCAACTTTCTGTGGAAATATTAAGAAGGCAAACTTACAAGGCTCCTATTGGGTGGCAAGAATGAGGTATGTAGTAGAAATAGAGATGTATGATGTGAATATCCTGAATAAGGAAAGGTTAACTTTTTCTATTTTGAAAAGCTAGCAATATTTTAAAATGACTCAAACATAGTTTTATAAAAAATATGGATCTTATATTTAAAGAAAACAATGTGACACTGTTATTCCCTCTAATTTTTTAAAAGAAGGGAAATGCACCACCCTCTTGTCAGGGGAGGGAGATCTGTATAATCACAGATCAACTATTAATTTTAAGACTTTTAAGTAAAAGACAAAACAAGGTATAATACATAATGAATCATTGTGTTGCCACTTTTTAACGGGAGATGATTATTGATTTTTCTCTCCTTCCATGATGATATATATAGCAGCATCTTAGAAATGAAACAACTTCAAAGGTTTTATTTTCTCTCTTCTTCCAGTGAGAAAATTAGTGACTGAACAAATCACTTGAAATCATTTTAACTTCTTGTCCAAATCATGGAAGGACAGGTGAACATGGTTAAAACAGCAATAAGAATGTAGCCAATTTTAACAGGTAGAAGGATTACTTATATATCCTAACAACGTGAAAATACTTGTAAATAATTATCTACAAACAAATATGTTGTTGCATTCTGTATAAAGTCCATAAAAGCTTTTAAGTTAAATGATCAAGGTTTATTAAATACCAGAGTTTAAGGAGAAAAAATGTAAGTCTTGAATTTATACTCCCAGCCCACTTGAGTATTATGATTCTGTGCCTCTTCCAGGGAGTAGTTTGAGGCCTATACAGACATTTCCCAAAGGGAATGATATTCCTTACACACTCCCTCCCAGAAGTTGGAGTTTGAACACCATCACACCATCACACAGATTCAGGGAGTGAAAACTTGAAGCAGCCCTCAGAAGCCTAAGAGGGGAAACACGGGTCCTTTTTAACCTTTATTAATCCCAGTGTGGCCTTTTATGTTTAGACCATAACAGACGCTTGCTATGGAAGACTAAAACCTATAACAAATTCTTAAGTCTTAGTGTTTATTCAGCATCCCCAGTTGCTCAAGAGCCTCTCTTCAGGTAGATGTCTTAACAGGAGATTTAGTCTGAGAGCCACAGAGTTGTCAAAAATTCCGATTTCAGCCCTGCCAGCCTGGCTCAGTGGTTAAGTGTGTACCTATGAACCAGGAGGTCAAGGTTGTATTCCATCAGGACACACACCCGGGTTGTGGGCTCAATCCTCAGTAGTGGGCATGCAGGAGGCAGCCAATCAATGATTCTCTCTCATCATTGATGTTTCTATTTCTCTCTCCTTCTCCCTTCCTCTCTGAAATCAATAAAAATATATTTTAAAAAATTTGTATTTCATTTATTTGTCCTCTTATAGTAAGTAATCCCTTATTCATGTTGCCATCTTTTCCTTATTATCTCTTATCAGTAGGGGGTTTTGGGACATGTATCATAGAGACAGAGTTCAGGCTCATTCCTGATCACCTATGGAAAAGTAAGAGTTGGCTTTTACATTCAGTCTCTGATGTTACCTACGCATAGCCAAGGGTAGGTTCCCACTAAGGCATGCCCTTTTAGAGATTACTGGGAAGGCAGGGATCCTTGAGAGATTATTTGGGATGACTACAGTGCTCAGAGTCCTAAGGAATGGCAGAGGGCGTCCCGGGATGGCAATAAAAGGTGGTGTCGAAGAGCCAGGGTCAGTCAGTGGCTGTGTCCTGAGAAGCTATTGCTCTGGTTGCCTTTTTTGTAGCCTTTTCCACCTAAGCCAGATTCTTTCCCTTCCTGTGATCTTCCTGATGCCCTTTCCATAAGTTCCTTTTAAGTTAATCAGAGACAATTCCTTTGTTTTGCAAACTAGAATTCTAATGAGTAGAGTTGATATAAAACAACCTTAACTAGGTTAGTAGAAGAGAAACAATGAAAACTTCTTTATGAAATTTCCTGAAGTATGTTTGTTGCAGCCTGAAATGGGACAGTGAAAAGACATATTCTGTAACTTAACAGAAAGTAAGCAACGTGTCAAACAGTGAGAGACTCATACAGGCATATTTAGGAAAGGGTCACTAGCGATGTCTATGAATTCATGAGAAGACTTACAAAGAGATTTACTCAGTGACTTCAGTGTGCCACTGAGAGTGTTTTATGGAAAGATTAATGGCTAGAATTAATATCTAACTTTTGCCATTTTCTGTGTACATTTGGGAACAAATTCTAGTTGATAATGTGGGATTAATTCCACAATAACTCTCCAACTTTACAGGGATTAATACAGATAAATATAATTCTAAATTGTAAAGCTGCCTGTATACACGAGACTTTTTTTCTTGCTTTGCTGCTTTAGCATTGTTGGTTTTATTATGTAAGAAGAAATAAAAATAATTCACAAATAGTGAATTAACAAATAATTTTTTTTCATAATAAGCAAACATAAATTTTGCCCTGTTCATTGTAAAATGAATGTCTAAATATTACCTGGACAACCAAATAAGGAATCAGTAGAAGGAAGCTAGTTGTTTTGTTTTTATAGTAAAGGCTTTAAAGTCAATTATAGCTTTTCAGGACTCTCAAAAAGCTTGATTTTTAAAAATTTGTCAAAATTCTTAAGTTGTATTTGGTCTCTTTATCAGTGCTCTGAGGCCTTAGTTCTGCAGCGACATCTTATGGAATCGCTTAGCTTGCACAATCATTGAATAATGTCTGGCAGAAGGGATCATTGTTCTAACAGATTTGATGCAAATAGGATTCCTGCTTGTGCTTCGAATGTGGAAGATGCCACACAGCCTTTTTTCTTTTCTTTCTTCTCTTTGTTGCTTATATAAATTTTCCTTATCATGGCAACTGTGTGCGATTTTTAAAACACTCTAAAATATGTATTGAGAACTGAAATTCTCACTATATATTTCTAAGCTAGGATAGAAAGGGAGAAAGAAGCTGTTGAATAGTGAAATGAGACAGCAGTAAAAGATCACAGTGCAGCTGGGTTTGTTGGCAAGAGTTTCCACTTAAAATCTGCAGCGGTGCAAATGCTTCTATTATTATTGACACTTTTCACTGATTGTGATCACTAGAGGTGACAAAAAAAGGAAATTGAAGTATTTGAAATTCAGAAAAATAAACTGTGAAATTCCCTTTAGTACATACATTTAGCCATTACCTCTTCCAGGCATTTTTTTTAACAGAAAAACACACTGTTTTAAACTCTCAAAGAGGAAAAGTGGTTCTCATTTCACATTTTTATGATTAGATTTACATTCTCAAAAGAGACTAAATTTGAAATCCAGTTTATAACATCTATTCACAATGGCTTCTAAATCATCTCTAAGTTAATCATTTTTATTTTCTTTTTGTTTAGCATTTACTATTAGACATGTTAATTGAGAAAAAAAAATTACTTGGAGGCAGAAGCATTGGGTATAGTAAGATTTCACTTCATATTGTTTAGTATATGTAAAAAAAATAAAGTGTATTGTAGGAGTACAAACTCATATGTAATTTCCATGTGGATACAGAAAGTGAGGCCATAGTGAACATGAACAATTATAAAATAAATGACACTGGAAATTCTATTAAATCTTGATCAGTCGGTGAATGAAGCAATACTTGTATCAACCACTACATTCTAACTGAACAAGAAGAGGAAATTCCAGGATGTTTCTCAGAGCACACAGTAGCTCTTCTATGCTATTATAACCACTGGTGAGTAAAGATCATGGAGAATCTTTGTCCAATAGATTGCTCTTGCCCACATATTAAAATTTGCCAGTGCTCATGGATAATTATAATTGCTTCTTAAGGACCCGGGACATTTTCATGTGTGCTGTAAACACTCTGAAAATAATTAGATTTTTCAAGGACTATGTGCCCAGTAACAAGATAAATCTCTGAGATTCTACATTTCAGAAATTCTCTGGAGAATGAAAATTGCATGCCTCCATTTTCTAGGTCCATCAATTAGAGAAAAAAATGTAACCCTATGACAAAATTGTATGCTGCATTATGACATAGATAATACATTCCCTGGGAGAATGGTTTGTGCCTTACACATAGCTATGCTCAATAAATAAGGTGTATTTACTTTAATGTAATATTGGTAGAATTTCTAGAAACTGAAGAGTTTAAAGTTGTATTGTGCTTGTTGGTGGTAGGAAATATGATGACTTTGATGTAAGTTATGTGATGTTAGGGAACAATTATTCACTCATCCAAATGGATAAGTAGAGAAAGCAGCTAGCAATGTGAAACTGAAGGTAGGGTATATGTGAGACAACAGTTATATAGATTTGAGAATACCCCAAAGAGGAATGTTAAGTGAAGTGTACTATGGTTAATTCTTGAAGAATATATTAGAGAAAGAGATGAGTACACATCCATAGCCCAAAATAGTGGACTACGATAGACATGCAATGTTTGGGTCAAGATGCCATATAAATCTCCTTTGTGAAAGTATCACACCATTAGTTCATTAGTTTGAAGATACGCTTTCTCCAACTTGAATTAGACTGAGTATCTTACAGAAAAGCAGACCTAACCCTGAAATGTAAGGGTATCTAATAGGAGGAATAGAAGCTGATAAATACTTAAGGGACATCTTAGAGAAAGTATAGAGAAAATGAAGCAAAACTGTACTAACATGATGAATATATGATACCAAATGGGCAGATGCCTCCAACATAAACATTATTGACCTTAAAGATCTGTAGATGTTTAAATTTGAAATTTTAAAATATAAATTATTTCATTTAAGCATATAATTGTGGATAACTAAAAAATGTTGACTACCTACGATTATAAAAATCATAAGGAAAACAAATTTGCTTAAGATGGCAGATGGGGAATGTGGAAAGAAGATACATCATCAGTTGCATAAAAATAAGGCTTTACCACTAGATTCCTTTTTCGGGTACAGCTAGGATGGGACTTTTAGCTTCATCTATTTTTCTGAGAAGTAACATAAGATTGAATCAAGTGGAAGGAAATGACAGCTTTTTCTAGGCCAAAATATTTTTTAAAACAAGCAGGAAGGCAACTGGAAGCAACACATATAAACTGATGGGTTCCAACATTCTGTTTCTAATTGGCTAATTTCATATTAACAGTTTTACATCTTTTCTTCTGATGTGAATCATCATGGGGGAAGAAAACAAGGCAAATGATTTCCTGGCTGAGAAAAACATCTTTGCTTCATTATATAATTTTAATTTGCTCTGGTTTCTATTCTGAACACTGAGAACTCAATAGAGAAAATGTTGCTTTTTAACACATAACTATGTGCATTTACATAACTATGAACATTTAGAAAGCCAACTTCCACTACATCCATTTGTCAAATCCTGTTTCCCTAAGTCTTTCAAAGTTGAAATCTGTGATGCCTATCAAATGCAGATTCAGTCCTACCAATTATTGAGGTGGTCTACTTTAAGGAACAGCCTTGACTACATGGCTCAGTGGTTGAACATTGACCTATGAACCAGGAGGTCAGGGTTTGATTCCCAGACAGGGCTCATGCCCAGCTTGTGGGCTCCATCCCAGGTGTGGAACGTGCAGGAGGCAGCCTATCAATGATTCTCTCTCCTCATTGATGTTTCTATTTCTCTCTCCCTCTCCTTTCCTTTCTCTGAAATCAATGAAAATATATATTTTTTTAAAAATGTAAGCATAGTCTCACCTCAGTAGGGCCTAGAAATAAATAGACTTGCAGCCAAAGTCATAGCATTTATTTAATTAGGTAGGAGTAAGCTACGAGTACTTGTGGAGTGCCTGGTACTAATATTAAAACAAGCCACAATAAGAGCTGCCTTTATTAAGTATTTATAATATGTGGATATTAAAAAAAAAATCTCCCTTACCGATGGGGCTGGGAGAACAAACAGTTATGGATAAACGTCCCTGAAATTTTAAATTGGTCTCATGAGTACTAGATGCTGGGAATAAGGGAGAACTGGAAACAGATCAGTTTTCACAGGGACTAACCCTCCAATTCCAGTTACTTAATCCTTTACTTGATTAGAGTGATTATGGCCCTCAGGCTAACAGGCTGGCAAAAGCAAATTTAATTAAACTTCTGAGAAAGATAACATCATACAGAACCTCCAATTGTCTCTATGATTTTACATTTACAGTGACTGTCACCCAATAGAAACTAGCCAGGCATAGGTAGGAAGAAAATATTCAAATTGAATAATGGGGGAGGGAGGAGGATTAAAATACTATAATATACAGTCAAAAAAAAGTTATCATACTTAAGAATAAAAGAAGTATGTCTCTGAAAACTACTTTATTCAACATTTTTCTGGGCCTTATAGTCAATATAATAAGAATAAAAATGAGGACTGATAAAGAAGTCCCTAGCTGTCATTTTCAGATGATATAGGAACATCCATAGAAAACACAAAAGAGCCCTTAGCTCGTTTGGCTCGGTGGGTAGAGTGTTGGCCTGTGAACTGAAAGGTCCCAGGTTCGATTCTGGTCAAGGGCACATGCCTGGGTTGCAGGCCGGATCCCCAGTAGAGGGCATGCAGGAGGCAGCCAATCAATAATTCTCTCTCATCATTGATGTTCCAATCTCTCTCTCTCCCTCTCTTTCCTCTCTGAAATTGGCAAAATATATTAAAACACACACACACACACACACACACACACACACACAAGAACCGATAAGTAAGGTATTAGAATTACTACATACACTATAAGAGACATTGATTGCATGGTCAATAAAAGAAAACAACAATAAGTAAAAAAGCCAATAACTTAAATTAGTTACCTTCACAATATCACAAAAACATTAAATGTTTAGGTATGAATTTAACCATAAATATGCCCCACCTCTACATAGAACATATTTAAACAATATTGAGAGAATTTTTTTAAAAAACTTAATTGGACACTTATAATCATAGATTAGAGAAGTCAATTTTAAAGATGTTAATTTTTCACAAACTCAACTATGGGCTCAATATAATACTGATAATAAGTCCAGCAATTTTTAAATAAAAATCAGTTTTGATTTATTCTTTTCTAAAAATGTAAAGTATAATAGGACCAGGATAAACTGAAAGAATAAAGTATGAGAACTTAGTCTGCTAGATCTCAAGACTTTCTAAGTATACCCCCTGAAGCAGATTATTTAACCATCACATGATTGGCATTTTGGGTTGAATAATTTTTTAAAAAATTTCTTTATTAATTAAGATATCATATATTTGTCCTCATCCCCCCATTCCCATCCCAAACCCCTCCCCACTCATGCCCTCACCCCCTTGTTGTCCGTGACCACTGGTTAGGCTCATATGCATGCACAAAAGTCCTTTGGTTGATCCCCCTCCCTTATCCCCTCCCTCCCCTACCTTCCCTCTGAGGTCCAACAGTCTAATTGATGCTTCCTTGACTCCGGGTCTGTTCTTGTTCATCAGTCTATGTTGTTCATCATTTCCCCTAGATGAGTGAGATCATGTGCTACTAGAAATACACTTATAAGAACCGAAAATGAGACAAGCAGTAATGGTTATGCTGAGAGGCAAATGAATCAGTCTGTAGTGAGTTTCTTTCTGGGCCAACAGTTCTTTTGAGTCCCAATTTCTATGTCAAACAGTTCCTTATGTGTACATGTCAGCAATGATATTTCAGTTCTAGATGGTGGACAGATGGTGGTATTGCAGGTCCGACCCTCTCTGGTTTGGTCCTGGGCAACCTGCAGTGACACACAGCTGCTGACTGCTAGTATGGCAAGGAGTCGTCAGCGTCTTCCATCTCTGGACTGCTTCTCTTCTGTCTTCGTGGCTGGAGTAGTTAGTCCTGTCAATTCCTCTCTGTTGCAGGAATCCACATGGTCTCGCAGTTGTTTTTTGAAAATATACAAACATATTCTCAACCGAAAGTTAATAAAGGCATCTTTTCTATAAATTTGACTTGCTATCCTTTTTCATTTTTTGCCCAAACAATTTTCCTTTGGCTTGTTTTGACACCATGTATGTTTTACATGGGTGTCTTGCAGTTAGCATTACAAATGAAAGTTAATTTTCTAAAGTAAAAATTTTCTAGATGTAATTTACTTACAGGATATTTTTCCTTACATGATATTCTTGTATTATCCCCCCTTTTTTGATTTAAATATTAGGAGGCTTTTGGAACTTTTATGATGTAGTCTTGATAGCTTTTAAATTTTAATTTTTTTGCACTAAAATATGACTGCTTTAGGTTCATTACATGTTATGCAATTTTACCATGAGATGAACTACCGATAAAAATTTTTGTTAACACTTTAAGAACAGCTTTTTGTCCAATATAATTAATTTTTCTAGAATATTCGCTTATTTCAATTAACCAATTTAAATTAGCCTAAAAACTTGACTACTATTTTACTCTCAAATTTAATACTCTAACAACAATCTTATTTTTGGGTTGAATAATTTTTGTTTTGGGAGGCTGCCTTGTGACTTAGAGAATGTTTTTCAGATCCCTATCTTCTTCCCACTATAGGTGAGTAGCAACCACCCTCTCCAGTTGCCTCCTATATAAATATAAATAGACATTCCCAAATGTTCCTGGTAGGTGGTGGGAAATCTCCCTTGTTAAGAACCACTGCCTTAGAAACTGCATGTGTTTATGCTACAAAAGCCATGCATGGGAATGTTCAGAACATTCTTGTTTATATTTAGTGCTAACATCAGCCAAACATTGTAAGCAATTCAAAAATCTATAAACATTACAAAGCAAACATCACCAATAATCTCAATATCCAGAGAAAACAAATGCTAACTTTTTAGTATGTATTCTTTTAATTTTTTTTAATATTTATTTTTTCAGTTTTTACAAAATTGGACTCATTATAATTTGCATTTTGTTTCCTTTCACTTACATTAAATTTATTAACAATTCCTGCACAGTTTTCAATATTAACATCAACTGAAATGAAATGTTTTTTTTCCCCCATTTCTTGAACAATGCCTTATGGGCTATTTTACCACATCATAGAAAACGATCTTCTTTTTTCTAGAATAAAGAGAAAAGAGTTGAAGCCAATTTCAGTGAGTTTAGAAGAGCAGTCTTGTAGCCGAAACCGGTTTGGCTCAGTGGATAGAGCGTCGGCCTGCAGACTCAAGGGTCCCAGGTTCGATTCCGGTCAAGGGCATGTGCCTTGGTTGTGGGCACATCCCCAGTGGGGGGTGTGCAAGAGGCAGCTGATCGATGTTTCTCTCTCATTGATGATTCTGACTTTCTGTCCCTCTCTCTTCCTCTCTGTAAAAAAATCAATAAAATATATTAAAAAAAAAAAAAAAAAAAGAAGAGCAGTCTTGTAGTTTTTTCAAGTTACCAGATGTTTTGTTTTATATTTCCTTGAAGAAATAAGACATTTGTCTTTAATAAGAAAACCATTAAAAATGCAGATTTCCCTTCTCTAGTCCAGCAATGTTCAGCCTGTGTGCCGTAAGTATTTTTAAGACATGCAATACCTGGCTATTTAGTCAGGGGCACTGATCTCTTTTCCCTTAGATTGTCAAATATAAAAATGACAACAACCAACACAACAATAACCTTCTGGTGTGAATCAAAATTATACCTGTTTTTTGTTGTTGTCAGATCAGCAAACTATATAGTTTTTGGTGTGCTGCAGAATTTTAGTAATTAGTTTATGTGTGCCATGAGATGAAAATGATTGAAAATTGCAGTTATATAGCAAAATTAAAAAAAGAAATATTAAAAGTTACAAATACATCACTGATTACTAATGTCTATATTCTTGCAGTGCTGTTCCTTATTCAAACAGATAAGTTATGAGGACTCTCATCAATGTAGAATGAATCTGTAATTTAGAAGAATACAGGCTAATGGAATGAAATACAATTCTAAGTTATAAAATTTCACAATGAAGTTCTCTGGCAAAACTACCCAGTTATTTTTAGTAATGCACATTTAAATATTTATTTATATAACTCAGTTTCTCAAAAACTTATGTGCAAATCTTAAAGGGCATTAAAGACCTATACTAAAAATCCTTTACCTTGGAATAAAATAAATTGTATCTTAAATACATGATCCACTGGCTGGTTGACCACTTTGTTTCAATTGCTCAGATGACTCATTTTGACCAGTGCTAGAGTACACAGCTAAAATTGAGCAAAACTTATGTTATATAACCATACCCCTCTTTTCAGACCTGTTTCCCTGTGCTTTCATTTCCTTCATAAGAGTTTGTAGATGGAGAGAGAAAGCGACTCAAAAGTTTTTCAACCCAGTGCTGTATATATTCTGGGAACCAGACACATGCGCTTCTATGACCCCAGGGATAGTGTAAATAATGAGAATAACTTTCAAAGGCAGAAGGGTGGGGAGTTTTATGGCTACATGACCTTCCCTGTGTGGTATGAATCAAGCGAAAGCCCAGGTAGAGTTAGAGGGAAAGTTTCACAAAGATTTTAGAAGCCACATTTCCTCTCCAAATTGTAATCCCCTTCTACTGTGACCACCCTGATTGAGCTGAGGTGAAGGGAACTGCACTTGAAAGACCATGAAAAATCACCTTTCTCTGTGTTTTATCTTTGATTCCCATGCTTCTCACCCATTTTACATTGAAATTTTACATACTTTGGCATCTGGATTTACATAAATCATGACAAGTAGATTCCTCCCTCACGTCTGGCCTCCAGTGGGAATACTGAGGACCCACTAAAAGTAGCAATTCAAATAGGGGAACATAAAAAGTTACATCTGTTCACTAGGTAAAGCGATGCAGAAGGACGGGATAACCTTGACCATTGCAGAATAAGATGGAGCTAAACTATTGTTTAATTTTGGAAGATCTAGAGTTGGATTATAGATGCTTATCTGATGAACCAAGAATACACTCTCTATTATTCCAAGGCCATAGAAAGTATTGTAATAAAAATAAATACTTGTCACCATAGTGCTATTGTAAGCCTGTACAACATAGTGTAATAGAAAAAGCACAGAGATAAAATGGAAAAAACAAGTTTACTATCAACCTATCATTATGCAGGCTGTATGACCTGGAAAAATCACTTAATCTTTATGAACTACTAGAGGCCCGGTACATGAAAATTCATGCACTTGGTGGGGGGAGCCCTCAGCCTGGCCTGCCCCCTCTCACAGTCCGGGAGCCCTCAGGGTGGGAGGTGACCCGGCAATCAGGGGAAGGCGACACCCGCATCAAACCTCTGCTGCTGCCACTGCCGACAGCACAAGCCTCAGCTGGCCCTGGTTACCTGAGCCTTGGGTGGCCCCGGGCAACTGAGCAGCCACCCTCTAAGGCTTGCCTTTGCCTCTGGCCAGCCCTGGGTGGCTGGGTAGCCATCAACCGAGGCTTGCCTCTGCCTCAGGCTGGCCCTGGGCGGCTGGGGGCTGAGGGGACTGGGCACCACCATCTTGTGGCTGTGGGCACTGCCATCTTTGAGGGCGTGGCAATTAATTAGCATATTCCCTCTTTATTGGCTGTGGGTTCTGCCATCTTTTGTAATGGTGTGAGGGTCAATTAGCATATTCCCTCTTTATTAGATAGGATAATTATATCATAATATGAAGTTGGGAAGAATTGGGTAAATTTTGGGATCTAAAGCTCAAAATACTTATCAACTTCTCCTTTTTCTTCAAGTTGGCACTCTATTTTATACTTTCTTTTTTTCCACCAGTTTGCCTGAGACTTTTTACATATAATGGGGAGGGGGAAAGTAGATACAAAATTTCTAGCAATATGTTAAATACCATGATAGAGGTTTAGAGAGGTGCTACTATCATCAAGAGTCTTAATTGTATGCATCATATTTTCTAAATTATTGTAATTAAAAGCAGTGGTATGAGTGTGGGTATTTATTTATTTATTTATTTTTAAATATATTTTATTGATTTTTTTACAGAGAGGAAGGGAGAGGGATAGAGAGTTAGAAAGATCGATGAGAGAGAAACATCGATCAGCTGCCTCCTGCACACTCCCCACTGGGGATGTACCTGCAACCAAGGTACATGCCCCTGGCCAGAATTGACCCTGGGACCCTTCAGTCTGCAGGCCGATGCTCTATCCACTGAGCCAAACCAGTTAGGGAAAGTGTGGATATTTAATATCAGGAAGAATTCAGGCAAATAGCAATGAGAATGGACCTGTAGACAACCACTAAGGACATCCTGGGGTAAACCTGACACAGGTCAACCCTGAATGTGAGCCATGAGCTACCATAATAACTTTTTGCCAGAATGATTAAGACCTGAGTCAAGCCCTGGTGAGCCCAGTAACTATCCTGTGTAATGTAACCAAAGGCAGTGCTAAGTACAAAGAAGACGATAGGCAAATATCCATCAACTGTGCAAAATAACTATTGACTGTACCAAATAACAGTATCTTCAATTTTGTGTGAAACAGAATTCCATTGTGTTTAAATTCCTGTAACTCATTACTCAGGTAAAAAAGCATAACTTATGCCAAAACGAAGTGGCTCACCATTGCACCTCTTCTTCAGTAGTCATTAGTTTTCCAGAGATGTTATTAATCATAATTATAAAAATTGAATTATATTTTATCCATACACTAGAAGCACGGTGCACAAAATTCGTGCATGGGGGTGTGTGTCCCTCAGCCCAGCCTGCACCCTCTCCAATTTGGGATCCCTCTTACAATCCAGGACTGCTAGCTCCCAACTGCTTGCCTGTCTGCCGGCCCAATTGCCCCTAACTGCCCTCCCCGGCAGGCCTGGCCCCCCCCAGCTGCCCTCCCCTTCAGGCCTGGTCCCCCCCAACTGCCCTCCCCTGCAGGCCTGGTCCCCCCCAACTGCCCCTCCTCTGCAGGTCTGGGTACTCCCCAACTGTCCTCCCCTGCAGGCCTGGTTGCCCCCAACTGCTTTCCCCTGCTGGCCATCTTGTGGCAGCCATCTTTGACCACATGGGAGCGGCCATCTTGTTTGTTGGATTGATGGTCATTTTGCATATTACCTCTTTATTATATAGGATAACTCTCAATGAATAGATTTTATTATTTACAATCTGATTTAAACATTATTGAGAGGTTTCCAATGGAATAAAATATTAAATAATTTCAGCTACAAGTCAATCATCTGAAACACAGGCACATTAAACAACCTATCATTAATACCTCATCGAGTTTCTCTTGCATCATCTCTCCCCTGGAAACTTTGCTAGTTCGTTTGCTTATTGGTTTTGCCTGATAACATAGAGCGTGGGTTGTAATAAATCGAGTTTGGGATTATAATATGACTCTACCCTTATCAACTCAGGATGTTGCTTGATCACTATGTGCTTCAGTTTCTCCATCGACAAAATAGGAATAGTGGCCTCAAAAATTAGAAATTTCTTGCCACTGACATGTGGGCTCTAATGAACAAAATAAACTGGTGAACAAGACAGATCCAGAGTCAAAGAAGCATGGAATAAACCACGGCATCTCAGAGGAAAGGCGGCAGAGGTAGAGTGGGTGGGAAGAGATCAGTCAAAGAACTTGTATGCATACATGCATAATGCATGGACACAGACAATAGGGTGGTGAAGTCCTGGGGCAGGGAGTGGAAGCAGGTTAGAAGAGCTCAATGGGGGAAAAAGAGGGACATATATAATACTTTCAACAATAAGGATTTTTTTTTAAAAAAGATGAGGCTTTCAATGTGTGCATGGTTCATAGTAAGCATCAAATAAATAGATGCTAAGAACTGTAACTCAGGTTTTTCTGAAAGGTATTTTTATAGGGATTTTAAAGATGGGGCTTACCAAAATTGTTTGCATATGTTAACATTTAGTGTTTCTTAGGTTTAATTTATTTCTGCAACATAAACAATTGTTACAACAAGGGGAAAAAAAATCCCTAGGAGCCTACCTCTTGAAGACTTGTTGTGAACACACACCCAGAAATCACTTCTCTACCTTAGGAGAGCTGGCGAAGATTAATGAGCTGTTTCTTTGGGTTCAAGTTTTCCACATGCACGGAGTCCACTATGGTGATGTAATTAATTTCACAACACCAGGGTTTTGTCATCCCACATTCCCGGGCCACGCAACTATGATAAGTATGCTTTAATTAAGCTTCAAAATGTGCCACTGTTGTTACAGGGTGCAGCTGGAGCGCAGACATACCTCTGTGGACCATAATCATTTTAATATGCAGCTGGGGATGCTTAATAATAGAACATTTACATGAAAGCCACCTGAGTTGGTGTGTTAAGTTCTTCAAACTTTTAATAAATATTTATGTATAAAGAAACAAAAACAATGTGGGGTGTTCATGAGCTTGTGTTTCTGTTATAACTTGCAGAGGGCAATGAGGTGTGCCCCAGGGTTAAGGAGGGGGAGGGCCTTCCTAAGTGATTCTCCTGGACTCCCAGCATTAAACCTGGCAAGCTCCTAGGTCATTGCTTTCCTCTGAATACAGCTGAGAATGATCTTTCTCTTAGGACGTAGGGACAAAGAAGCAGACCAAATAGAGTTGCTTTGATTTGATGTGCATGATTCCAACTCTATAAACTTAGCCTGGCTGAAACTGTTTCAGTGGTTGCTTTAATCGTGGTTCAATAACAAAGGGAATAGGTATATTTATTCAAGGGTTCAAAGTAATGAATGTAGTTGTCTTGTCCTTTGATTCAGCATTCAGTTCAAATCTCTACTGGTGACTTGATAAAAAATTAGGGTGAAATAATGTAAGTTAGTGCAATGAGTAAGTGCACAGGTTCCCATCCTCAGCATTTATTTCTTGCACAGTCTTAGATAAACTACCAACAATCCCTTGTCCTCAGTTTCTCTCACTTAATAGGAGTAACTGTCATATTTATTTCACGGACTTGTTCTGAAGATGAAAATAAATAATAAAAAGTTCTTGGTAACGTGGGAAGCATGGAACAAGCATTCTGTTAATGGTAGCGATGAGCATTTAAATGGTAACTGTGAGAGTGGTGAGGGCATAGACCTGAGATGAACTACATAAACCTTTTTTTTTGTAGCAACCCAATATATTAAGAAAATGAAAAAAAATATATGTTCAAAGATCATATTTATATCCCTGATACTCTGGAGTCAGATAGGATGAAGGGTAGCTTTTTCTCTATCATCACACACGTGTTCCCTTGCCTCAGAGCAGTGTTACTAGATGGAGGTAGTGAATTCTAGGCTACGTTAGGGGAAGGATGCTGGAAAGGAAACGTGACAGATATGCAGCCGGTGGCTTTTAGGTAGGAGGAATGCAGTGTTGTTAATAGCAGACATGCCGGAGGATATGTTTTGGTTGCTTCTGAAAACCCCGGGGAAAAGATTAGACTTCTGCAGGCCTGTGAAGAGTAGGGATCCATGGTCCCTTGGTGAGAGTTGAAAACTAGGAACAGTATCTTTTATCAAAGACAAAAATACTTCTGGCCACACTAGATATGTGCACAGAACCATTTTCTGCAAGGGCTATGAAGTTTGGACATGGAGCATAACAGAGGCGACTGAAGTGAAGACAAGTTTGTCTTTTTAAACTTTCTGGATTTCATATTACCATAACTGTAGAGGAACCCCTAAAATAACTTAGAGGAAGACTTGGAAAATCAAAGCAAGAAAAAGAATTGGAGCCAACTCTGCTCCCAAAATAAATTATACTCAGGATTTTTTTTTTCTTTTTTTGCAACAAATATTCAGGATCCTAGAAGAGAAGCAAAAAAAAAAGTTTAGGGCAGGGAATGATAACAATAATGGTAGCTTCTTCCTACTAATGGAGTTCCTGATTTCCCTAAATTTTTGGATCAAGGATGAGCTCAGTAGAATGAATAAGAATTGGTCTTTATTTAGTTGATATTAAGCCAAAGATAGTTACACTCCAAATTATTTAATGACAACTAAATACTTCTCCAGATTTAAAAAAAAATCATTTATTCCTAGGCTTAATATTCTGGGTTTCATTAAATTATTTTTGAATGAAGAAAAGTTTCCGAGTGAACCTTCTCTTGTAAAAAATAAGTGAAATTATTTTCCATGTATACAGCTCTTAGATATTCTTGAGAGACTCTCATTCATACAGGCCTAAGAGCTTTCATGTGGAAATTATTGTGTTGGTGGAAAACTGGCTCAAAATAAAGAGTTGGTCAGTTGGACACATGCCTTCTCCATGGCTAGGAGAGGGAATAGTGATATAGACACTGGAACAGAGGTCACTTTTTAATTCAACTTCCATTGTTCACCAACAAAAGAGGAATACATTGAGATTTCAAATTCTGTTGTGTTCTGTATAGCTGTAGAAGCCAAGAACACATGAGAAATGTACTTCAAAGTATATACTTGGCTTCTGTTCTTCCAACTGTCTAATACCAGGCTATAATTTTTTTAAAATTTCAGTTAATTGAGGAAAATAATAAATAAGATTTGAGAATAGCTTGAAAAAACTCATAACACAGAAAGTACAAAGTAGAAATGTTATCAAATGCAATAAAACATTTTATTACAATCTCAGTGCTTAGGTTTTTATCTGCAGCTTAAACATAGCTGAAACATGACTTCAATTATTAGTAAAAGTATAAGAAGGTAAAATTAAGAAAGGAGAGGCAAAAGAATATGCTGGAGAGTAAGATTAGGAGACATAGAAGTCTTTTTTGTAGCACCTTGGAGGATATCCGCTGCTCCGGGATGAAGCTCAGCATCTCTTTCCCAGCCACTGGCTGCCAGAAACTCATTGAAGTGGATGATGAACGCAAACTTTGTACCTTTTATGAGAAGCATATGGCCACAGACTTTGCTGCTGATGCTCTGGGTGATTAATGGAAGGGTTATGTGGTTCAAATCAGTGGTGGGAATGACAAATAAGGTTTCCCCATGAAGCAGGGTGTCTTGACCCATGGCCAAGTCCGCCTGTTGCTGGGTAAGGGGCACGCTGTTATAGACCAAGGAGAACTGGAGAGAGAAAACGCAAATCTGTTCGGGTTGCATTGTGGATGCCAATCTCAGTATTCTCAACTTGGTCATTGTGAAAAAAGGGGGAGAAAGATATTCCTGGTCTCACTGATTCCCCTGTGCCTCATTGCCTGGGGCCCAAAAGAGCTGGCAGAATCCGCAAACTTTGCAATCTCTCTAAAAAGATGATGTCCACAAATGTGTTGTGAGAGAGCCTCTAATGAGAGAAGGTAAGAAACTTAGGACTAAAACACCCAAGATTCAGTGTCTTGTTATGCACGTGTCCTGCAACACAGACTCAGGCATATTGCTCTGAAGAAACAACGTACCAAGAAAAATAAGGATGTGGCTGCAGAATATGCTAAACTTTTGACTGACAATGAAGGAGACCAAAGAAAAACGCCAAGAACAGATTGACAAGAAACATAGACTATCGTCTCTGAAAGCTTCTACCTCTAAGTCTGAGTCCAGTCAAAAATAAGATTTTGTAACTAACAATAAAGAAGAGCAAAAAAAACACAAGTGTGACATAGAAGACAGAACAAAGTGTTACATACATACATGCGGGCTCCTAGATCAAAATATGCAAATAGTAGACATTCAAAAATTAGGTTATTTGTCTTTCTCTGTCTGACATTTCACTTAGCATAATACCCTATAGGTTCATCCATGTTGTCACAAATGGTAAGATTTTATTCTGTTTCATTGATGAGTAATATTCCATTGCATATATGTCTACCTCTTTTTTATCCATTTGTCTATTGATGGATACCTAGCTTGCTTTTATATCTTGGATATTGTTAATAATGCTTCAATGAACATAGGGGTGCACATATCTTCGTGAGTTAGTGTTTTGGATATATACCCAGAAGTGGAATTTCTGGGTCATATGGTAGTTATATTTAAAATTTTTGAGGAACCACCATACTGTTTTCCATAGTAGCTACACCAATTTACAATTCCCAGTGTTCCTTTTTCTCCACATCCCTGCCAACACTTGTTGTTTGTTGATTTATTGATGATAGCCATTTTGACAGGTGTGAGGTGGTATCTCATTGTGGTCTTAATTTGCATTTCCCTGATGATTAGTGATTTTAAGCATCTTTTCACATGTCTGTCAGCCATCTGTGTTCTCTCTTTGGAAATATGTCTATTCAGGTCCCCTGCTCATTTTTTAATCGGATTTTTGTTGTTGTTGTTGTTTTGATTTCCTTATATGTTTTGGATATTAACCCCTTCTTTTATGTATCATTGGAAAATATATTTTCCATTCAGTAGGCTTTTGTGTTTGTTTTTTTCATTTAGTTGATAGGTATATAAATGTCTCATCACTTTTGTTACACCTGACACTAATATAATATTGTATATCACCTCTAATTGAAAAATAATTTTTAAATTATGTTAAATGAATAAATGAAGTAGAAAACATATACAGTGAATTTCCAATTAACAAATCTTTGTTAAATGTTTATGTTACTTTACTAATAAGTGATTCAAAGACTTATGATGCAGTACTTTAATCACAAAAAATCTTGTGATCAAACAAAATGCTACCATACTCAGAATGTTTTGATACTCTGTTTTATACTTGCTGTAGAACAATTTATATAACAAGTATAGTCTTATGTATTCTCCTATTTTATGTCAATATCCTGCCTATTAATAGTATCTTTATGGAGTCTAAAATAAAAGTATTGACAATTCATACAATAGAAGTAAAAAAATATCATCCTAATAGGAAAGAGTTTCTCAGTTTTATTCAGGAGTGTTTTTAACCCTTTGCACTCGCTTGCTTTTTTCTCGATTCCTTTATTCTAATGCTAACCGTGTCGAGTCACACTCGACATCCGAGTGCAAAAGGTTAAAGTAAATCATAGTTATTTAAATTAAGTAAATAAAACCATTGCATTTATTAGAGAAATGTTTATTCTCTGAAAAAGAACATGTCTAGTCCATTTTAAAACTGCATGCCCAAATGATACTCATGACTGATGGCTTTGATCCAGAATTTATGTCCCCATGAAGCATACAATTCTTTTTTCTCCACTTCTGGATCAATAGGGCAATATGACACTTCTAAACAGTACTTAATTTGTAATCAGGGCTAATATATTACAGTAAAACCCCATTAAATAATATCCACCTTTCCCCCATTTCTGTTCCTTTTCCAAAGTATCCTATATAATAAAGAGCTAATATGGTAATGGTCATCACGCCATCACACCATAAAGACCAATCAGCAAGAGGCTGCGTGCGTGGCAGGCATATGTGGGTGGGCGGGGCTGCGTGCTTGGGGAGGCATGCGCGGGTGGGTGGGGACTTTACACTGCATCCTTCCAGACAAAGTTGCAGCAGCTGCCTGAGACTCAGGCAAGCCACGGGCAGTAGCTGCCACTGCTCAGGGCCAACATGAGGCTCAGGCAAGCCAATGGTGGCAAACCGACTCAAGACTCAGGCAAGCTGCCAATGGCAGCTGCTGCTGCCTGGGGCCTGAGGCTCAGGCAATGAGGGCCAGGCCGAGGCTCAGGCAAACTGTAGTAGCTGCAAGGGCTGAGACTCAGGCAGCGACATGGCTGGCAGTGGCAGCAACAGAGGCATGCTTGGGGCATTGCCTTCCCCTGATCACTGGGTTGCCTCCTGCAGAGGGAGACCAGAGGTAACAGTAGCAAGGGTGTGAGAGGGGACAGGCTACACTGAAGGACCCCCATGCACAAATTTTTGTGCACCGGGCCTCAAGTCTATAATAATAAAAGTGTAATATGCTAATTAGACTGGACAGCCAAACGACCTTCCAGACGTCATTCTGGATGAAGCTGCCACAGCAGAGGCCGAGGCAGAGATAGGTTAGGGGTGATCAGGCAGGCAGGTGAGTGGTTAGGGGTGATCAGGCAGGCAGGCAAGCAGTTAGGAGCCAGTGGTCCCGGGTTGTGAGAGGGATGTCCAACTGCCAGTTTAGGCCCAATCCCACAAGGATCCCTGTAGGATTGTGACAGGGTGCAGGCCGGGCTGAGGGACCACCCCACCCCCCGTGCATGAATTTCATGCACTGAGCCTCTAGTTATGTATAAAAAAAATGTATGCTCAGCTGGTTTTCTTAAACTCAATTTCTCAGGCAGGAAGACAAATTTTTTCTCTCTCTCTCTCTTTTTTTTTGACTCACTTTCTTATGACCTGACTCTACCTGTCTAAAAATAGATCATAAAGTGTATTAAATTAACTTGTGGTATTTTATTTCTAGCTGCTACAGGAAATGAATGATCAAGCCTGAAGGAAACGTAGCTTCTTCCTCTTCTTCCCTTAATATCCTTAAGGAAAACCTGCTGCAATACTACTTCAGCTGGCAGGGCTTCAATCTCCATCATTGACTTTAAACTTCATTTTGAGATGAGCATCAATCATCACTTGAATGTACGTGTCTCCTTTGTCCAATAACACTTCCAATTAAATACCAGTTATTGAAGACTCAACATGTACCAGGCACTTATAGGTACTTTTTTTGATATGCTTATATATATGCATTTCTTTTCATTTCCATTGCAATGCCCTATAAAACACTTCAGGGTTCCTTAAAATATTTTACCACAAGAAGAATGGAGAATCAGAGTTTCAAGGAATTTAGAAATAAAATGCAGTTTTAAAAGAGAGCTTGAGAGCTTAGCTTTCAGCGAAATTCTCTCATTTTTACTAAGGAGAAAAATAGTGAAATAAATAGCTTAATAAGTGAAATAAAATTATCAAAAGACATTAAAGTATATCAAGATTTTTATAATCAATCTTGAATATGAAATCCTTCCTGATATTAATCTCTGCATCCATTGGGTTCTTTCTGGTTTTGATACATATTTTTATTGTTTGTTACATTCACTTATTCTTCCAACCAAAATTTCTAATGACCTCTTCTGTACCAGATATTATTCTAGGCTTTGGGGCTACAATGCTGGGAAAAAGTAAATATTCCTTATCATCTGGAGTTTATATTCTGGTAAGGAAGACAGACAGTAACAAAACATATTAATTAATTGTATAGAAGAAGAGGCAGATTGACCATGAGCTATATCAGCATAAACTTCAGCCCTTCACTTACATATACCCATTCCAAGAAATGGGAGGGGCACCAGTAATAATTTACCCAGTCATATCATTTTGTAATATTTTCCAATTAAGCCATTCTCATGACAATAGGTTAAGATTGTTACATCGTTCTGCTTCAACTTCTCTTACCTATAACACTTTTTATTGTCTTGGCTAGAGTTAGAGAGGCTGCAGGCATTCTTTGCTTCCAACAAAGGGGGAGTTGAATAAAAGATACTTTACCAATACAAATTTCTACTCATCATACAACTTATTTTAGACTAGAGGCCTGGTGCACAAAATTCATGCACTGGGAGAAGGGGTGTCCCTCAGCCCAGCCTGCATCCTCTCCAATCTGGGACCCCTCGGGGGATGCCCCACTGACAGTTTAGGCCCGATCCCTAAACCACAGTTGGACATCCCTCTCACAACGGGACTGCTGGCTCCCAACTGCTCGCCTGCCTGCCAGCCTAATCACCCCCTAACCACTCCCCTGCCTTACTGATCAACACCTAACTGCTCCTCTGCCAGCCCAATTGCCCCCAACAGCTCTCTCCTGCCAGCCCAGTAACTCCCAACTGTCCTCCCATGCCAGCCTGATCAACTGCTCTCCACTGCTGGCCTGGTCACCACCAACTACCTTCCCCTGCTGGCCATCTTGTGGCAGCCATATTTGGCCACATGGGGGCGGCCTTCTTTGATCATATGGGGCAACCATCTTGTGTGAGGGCATGAGGGTCAATTTGCATATTACCTCTATATTATATAGGATTATATAGGATAGTAAAGTACAAGTGTATTTAAAGATACAGTGCAAATCCTACCTAATAATAGACAAATATGCAAATTGACCGCACCTTCGCCATGCCCAAGCCATGTCCACCAGCCAAGCCACACCCATCAACCAATCAGGACGAGTATGCAAATTACCCCAACCAAGATGGTGGCTAATTTGCATATCAAGACAGCGTAGAAAGAAGCCAAGAGCTGCAGAAGGGAGCAAAGCTGTGGAGAAGCAAGCAAGCTGGGGGGGAGTAGAAGGGAGGAGAGCGGGCTGGCTGGCGGAGAAGGGAGGAGCGGAGGCGGGGTCAGGGGAGAAGGAAGGAGAGCAGGCGGGCTGGCGGAGAAGGGAGAAAAGCAGGTGGGCTTGTGGAGAAGGTGGGGTGGGGGAGAAGGGAGGAGACCAGGCGGGGCGGGGTAGAGTGCAGCAGGAAACCCTATTTCAGGATTCTTCCTGCAATGGGAATGCTAGTGTACATATAAGAAAAATAAAATACAAGTATATTTGCATACAAGTAAAAATTATACAGACAGAGATACAATATACATAAAGATGTATAAAGACAATGGATTGATAAATTGATAGAGAAATATATATAAATTATATGTACATGATAGGTAGATATAAATATAGGGAGATAATTCATTAGAAAGATCACTAAGAGACTTGAGCAAGCATTTTACAGGAGAATTTAACCAAATCAATAACATTATAAAATCATGACCAGTCTCTCTAGTAATCAGTATAATGCAAATTAAAATGAAAATTATGTGCCTATACATACACACAAAATTGCTATTTTTTTAATACCAAGTTTTGGAAAGGATATAACACATCAAAATTTTTTATAAAAACTTCTTAAAAGTAAAATTAATATAACCACTTTAGAAAACATTAAAACTTAACATAAGCATGGCCCATGACTCATCAATTTCACTCACATAAATATGCCCACAAAAATCCATGTCCTTCCGCAACAAAATACAAGTACAAAAAAGTTCATATCAATTATTATTAGAACAAAAAATTAGAAGTAATCCAAGTCACTATCATTATTAAAATAGATCAAGGACATCTGAATAAGGGAAGCATGAGAGATCCCCTTGGTCTCTCTCTCTGAAGTTTCAACAATTTGATCAGCTATAACTCAACAAAGAATTCCCTGCTCAGTGCACAAAGAAGCCTGAGAGGTCCATGCACTGAAATATCTAAAGGTGGGCAAGTGCCCTAAAGGGGAAGGCAAAAACGGAATGGGTGATAAGAGCTGAGGATGCAGCCTGGCAGCTAGGAACTCACTTTGGGTCTCTGCCAGAGCGGGGAGGAATCCAGTTGTGGCTGAGACACCCTTCAGCCAGGAGGAGCAAGAGCAGCACTAGCTGCAGCTGAGCTGAGCGACCTGGGCAAGAACATAGCACAGGAGAGCAGCCTGTGTGATCAGTAATTCAGAGCAACAAAGACACAAAGCCTGGCTGCCTCCCCTTAACCTCCCAGAGGATGAGCCCATCCACACTGGGGAGGGTAATCTGCTTTACTCAGCCTATCAATTCAAGTGCTAATCTCTTCCATAAATACCCTTATAGTCAAGTTGGCACAGAAAGTTAACCATCATAATAAGCTAGGTGTATAGAGGTTTTGTCACATATAAAACAAAACAACTCAAGAATGTTTTCCCTAATATCTAGTTTATAAAATCTTTTGACTGAAAAGTTATTCTAATTCCCCCGTTCTCAATTATTCAACCAATGAAATATTTAAAAACCCATCTATGAATCTAGACACCAGATCTTCAGTAGCTAGGATGTTGGACTTTGCAGCCTCCAGAACTGTAAAAAGTAAATATTTGTTGTTTATGAGCTGCCCAATGTATGATATTTTGTAATAGCAATCAAAAAAACTAAGTCAAAGATCAAATGAACTTTCCTTTTTAAGTGCTGAACAATTCTGAGACCAGGGGAAAAACAACTTAACTACTCTTTCCAGAAAATACTTGCATCTAGAAGGTAAGAAACTGAAGCAACTAAAATAGACTTATTCTCAATACTAACAACTTGGTCATGACAGTCCATTTCAATCCTCACTGAATCAACTAACCCAAAACTGTTCATGTCATAAACTCCCACATTGTTCAACCAATTCCCCAATTTGTAAGATTCTCCCCCTTCTTAAAACACACAAAAAACATCTTTCCCTAATCTCTCCATTGTAAGATAAGACTAATTCTGTCAAGCTATTTTTGCTTTATTTCAACAGGTTTTTAAATGAGTTTTAGAAGCTTGATGTTTATCAGTAGTCTACAGGAGGTATAGAATAATATTCAGGAAGAAGACTTGAAGTGAAATAGGAAGAAGGAAGAGAATTCTGTCCATCTTGAAAGCATTATCATTTAAGCAAAAGAAAATCACATTTCTAAAGATAAATTAGACAAAGGGATGATGTTTTCACATATTATTTAACATTCTATAACCTAAAGGGAAAATACTTTGTTTGGCAAGAACAGAGAAATGCAAGCATGGCTACCATCCATTTTAATCTCCCAGTGCATCTTTCCCAATTTCTTTAAAATTAAACTTAAAAATAAAAAGCTGGTGATGACTTACAAACTAGAATTTATGATGGGGGTGTTTTCAACTTCCATCTTTTTTTCTCTTGATGATTTATGAACCAAAATACAAACATCTCATTGAGAGAAACCACACTTAAGAGTTCTCAATGCAACTTAACATCATAAATACAATCAGGTTCTGATGTTTTGGATCAAAAACAGTTTCTCCTTGCAAGACTGTCTTACCATGTACTTTCTTCCTATCTGCTGATATTATAAATTTGTACATGGGTGGGGATCCTCAGTCTCACCAGCGATTGAGGCCTATGGGCGGGGAGGGGTTGTGGTAGTACACTGACCACCAGGGGACAGCTCCTGAGTTGAGCTTCTGCTCCCTGGTGGTCAGTGCACGTCAGAGCGACTGGTTGACTGGTCGTTTCAGTCGTTCGGTCATAATGGTCACTTAGGCTTTTGTATATATAGATGTCTACATATTTGGCTTATATTTATTTAAAGCCAACTTTTTTATTATTAAATTGAATTTATGATATCAACATCCAACTTAGAGCCATAGGGAAAATCATAGTAATATGCAAATTTTTAAAACATTACATAAAATATTTTAGCTTATCAAAAGCATGGGAGTCTGCAAATTATATTAGTAGTCTTCTTTGTGATCTTTAAAGCACAATCTATGACTCAAGTACAAATGAGAATAAGGTGGTCCCATTAGTAAATTAGAAAGACAAATTTGAACAGATACTCAAATAAGCTGCAAAAAAAAAAAACCCAAAACACAACAACCCCAAAACATATATTTTTACGAAAACCTTGGTCAGAAGAAAAAAGAAAACAGGCAGGTTCACATACCAAGAAAGAATAGATGTAGCTCCAAGTTACTGACTTACGTTGTTTTTTGTTGTTATTGTTTTGTTTTCTTTAATCCTCACCCTAGGATATGCTTAGAGAAAAAGAATGAAACATTGATGTGAGAGAGAAGCCTTCCATAGGCACCTGCTTGTGTGCACAGGACAACACTCACCCGAGTCACTCTGGCAGGGCATGACTTAGGGCGTTAAAGAATCTGTTCTAGCTTAATCATGAGTTGAGACATGTTGCATATACATATTTACTGTTTTCTTTTTTGCTTGTGTGTGTGTGTGTGTGTGTGTGTGTGAGTGTGTTTCATCATAGCTTGTTTCACATTTACCTCTTTTCTTATTTTACTTTTTCTTAGACAAGTTTCTAAGTTTCTTCAAACACTTTCCTTTCCAAATAACAATAACCAGGATTAGAGAATTTAAAATTCAAACTTTTACTTTTGTCCTAAGGTTGAAGGAATTGGGTCTATATCAAATAGGTCCTTAATTCAAATTTGTGAACCAAAATACAAACATCCAATGCAGGCGATAAAAGATTCCAAATTAAGTGTTCTTAGGAACAAAGGAGCTGACAATAACCAAACCCATCCATTAATGACAAGAAATTGTTTCCTAGCCTCTAGGATTTATTGAATAATTTCCAGTCTCATTTGAATTTTAAAATACCTAAAAAAAAGTTTGGTTGTAATAGTTGAGCAACTACAGTATGCTGAGTAGTACATGTTAAAGTTTTACAAATATCACATTACATATTTTAATAGTTTAAAATACTGCACATTATTTATTACACTTCTATTTTACAAGTGAGGAAAGTAAAGATATAAATAGCAAGTGTTCTGTTCAGGTTCACATACAAGTAGGTGACAAAATGCAAACCCACAGCTGTTTGATTTCACAGCCATAAACTTTTCACGGGCCAGATTACCATAAAACTTTTACAAAAACTATTTGAACATTTTTTTGGTTTTGATTTTTGAAATATCCATATTAAGAACTTGATTTTGGTTTTGGGCAAGATTTTGAGATTAAGATGCAAATACAGTCAAGATGATTTATGGGGTGTGTGTTGTTTTTTCCTTTCCCCCCAAACCTGGATGCTATTTATTCTCTATTTTAGGGGAAACTTCAAACACAGGATACTTTATACTTCTAGAAACAAACTCTCTGTTGTAGTTGCTCTAATTATCACCTGAAACTATAGCTTTTGAAGGCATATCATCTGTTAGTCCTCTTCTCCCTGGATGTTGTTACCAATAACCCAGTCTACAGCCACCACAGCACAGCCATATGTTGTTGCTTAGTCTTTTATTGAGCTCTTGATTGAGAAGCCTCACGGGACTATGAACAGCAAAGGAAAGAGAAAATAATTAGTAGTAATAATACTCAGATTGGACTAGAAAGGCTGAATCAGCAGATATCAGAGCCATAATTTCACATTCTCCTATGCCAGCAGCAAGGGAACTAATTACATGGCAGACACTGTGGACTTCAGGTACATTTTTCATTTCACCTCAGTTGAAGTCAAGTCTTCTAAAGAATTTACTATATAAAACGATGTTTTTGCTGCCAAGATGCCCTAATATATATGCCAAAAATGTAATAATAGACTTTCCATGCAATAAACATTCCCAAAGCTATTAAATTATTTATTTCTTTTTCACTAAAAAGGGGCTCATTCTCAATCTATGCATTACAACATCTTTGTTCATTGCAATGCTGTTTGGTGCACCTTGTCCAGGTAGTCGTACATTTCAATGAGACATTTTCTGAACTTTGGAGTGTAGAAAAATGTCAAGGTAATTATTGCATAATGCATTTTTTAAATATTTAAAAGGAAATGCATTCTTTAAGTGATATGCTAATAAAATGTGAATTCAATCTTTGTATATTTACTTTTTTCCATTTTAAAGATATATTTTTGAATTTTTGTTCAACCTAAGGTGTTCATTGAGTACACACTATATACAGAAATCTAAAAATAGCCATTAAAAGGGTTTACATAAAGTTGCTTTTTTGGGAGGGGTATTGTTCATCCTCACCCAAATATGTATTTTTTCCATTGATTTTATTTATTCATTTATTTATTTATTTACAGAGTAGAAGGGAGGGAGGAAAGAAGAGAGAAACATCAGAAACATAAATGTGAGGCACATCGATTAGTTGCCTCCCACCCTTGCCCAGACTGGGGTGGGGCTCAAACCTGCAACCCAGATATGTAGGTGTCCTTGGCTAGGAATTGAACCCCGGAATGCTTCCATGCACAGACTGACCCTCTAACCACTGAGTCATCCTATATAATAAAAGGCCAGGGACCATAAGCATAATGACTGGAACGACTGCTCGACCAGTCGCCATGAGGTGCATTGATCACCTCTCGGTCCTTCACCCCCGGCTCATGAGTGGCAGCTCACAGCTTGCAGTGGCGGGCGGCGGGCAGGGCGGTGAGCCGCGGCAACTGGTGGTGAGCTACATGTGCTCGATTTCATGCGCTGGGCCTCTAGTAATAATATAAAAGTCAGGTGTGGTTTCTGCCTTTACTGAAATTACATTCTAGTTGATATTACCACTTACACATTTCAAATAAATACCTAAAACTTACCAATTTATTGTGGAAGAGACCAGCTAGTGATTCACTAAACCCTTCTTATCTTTACCTTGCACAATCAACAGATCAATATTTCTCAGCCTCCTTTGTCTTTAAATATAGCCCTGTGGCTGAGTGGCCATATTACCAAGTTCTGGCCAATGGAATGTGAATAGAAGTGGTGTGTGCCACATCTAATACCACCCATGTATGTTACCTTCCATGTATCGTTTCCTCTCACTTGCCCTTCTACTAAAAAGACCATACCTATGAAATGGTAGTACCTTAATAGGAAATCCTGAATCTCTGCTCAGAAAAGAGCAACCTGCTGACCAGAAACATACTTTTGATCTTTATGTGAGTAAAAAATTAGACTTCTACTGACTTAAGTCAGAAATTACAGGGTTTATGTCTTACTGCTCTGATGTTACTTTCAACTAATACAGATATAGGTGAGATGAGGCTATAAAAATCACTTCGAAAATATGTGCTATTGACTTCATAATAGAGAAGATAGCCAGGAAATATATTATAAGCCAAAGAGATAGAAAGCCATCATCTTCAGTGATGCAACATTTATTAAAAATGTTACCTGACAAGACAATAAAAGATACCATATAAGAGGCTTTAGATGTTAAAAAGAAGATAAAGAGGTATTATTTTTAAAATCTTATGCCAGTAAATTTTAAATCTTTAAATAAAATGGACAAGCTCTATTTACTCAATCTGGCATAAATAGTAGCATTCAATTTTAACATGCATAGAGATAATGGAGCAGTTTTATCTTTAATTAAAAACATCACAAGAAGAAAAATCCAAGCCAAAATGACTTTATGAATAAATTCTACCAAGCATCCAAAGATAAAAAAAATCTAATATTACATAAACATTTCAGAGAAAAGAAAACATATATACTGCATTTCATTTCAGGAGACTACTATAATAATTTTTTAAAATATATTTTATTGACTTTTTACAGAGAGGAAGGGAGAGGGATAGAGAGTTAGAAACATCAATGAGAGAGAAACATCGATCAGCTGCCTCCTGCATGCCCCCTACTAGGGATCGAGCCTGCAACTAAGGTATATACCCTCGATGGGAATCAAACCCGGGACCTTTCAGTCCATGGCCCCACGCTCTATCCACTGAGCCAAACCGGTCAAGGCTATAATCATTTTTTTGGTGGGGAAGGAGGAAATCTAGCAAGAAAAAAAAAATCATCAAGAAAAATAGATTTAAAAAGCATATAAAACTAGCAAATCAAATACAGAATTACATTAAAACAATAAGATAAGGCACCATAGAGTTAGCAGGGTAGTTATAAAACAGAAGGTGCACATGCGAATAGAGAGGGTCAAAAAAAGCCAAAAGATAACATGCACGTTTGGTTTCAAGTCTAAACACCCAAGCAATTTGCATATTAACAAAATGAAGGAAATATATAAATGATCAAATCTATATCCTAACAATGACCTTTAAATTGTTCACACTCCATAAACATGTTTGAATGAATGAATGATTGAAAAAAATGAACCAAAAGTTGACAGTTGGATGTCTTATTCTGTTTGGGCTGCTATAACAAAATTCCATACACTGTGTGGCTTATAAACAACAGGCATTTTGTTCTCATGACTGAGGACGCTGGGAAATCTAAGACCATGGCTTCAGCTGATTCGGTGACTGGTGAGCCCCCACTTCGTGGTTCACAAACTGCCACCTTCTCTTTGTGTACTCCAAAGGCAGGAGGGGCAGGGACTTCTGGAGTCTCTTTACAAGGGCACTGATCTCATCATGAGGTGTCCATCCTCACATCATGAGGTGTCCATCCTCATGACCCAGTTACCTCCCAAAGACCCCACCTCCAAATACCATCACATTAGGAATTTTAAACATATTAATTTGGGGGGAACACACACATGCAGGTCAAACATGCAGTGATTGGTAATCAGGAAAGAAACAAGCCTAGACTGAAACATCTTGGGTTTAAAAATTCATTTATATAAAGTGATGCTAAAATCTATGATTCTATTGTTCAAAAAGTAGAATTACAGTTACAGGAATCCTCCTATTTGCAATGACCTGAGTGTTTTCAGTGCATTTTGTCCTGTGACAAACATGTGGATTTAATGAGTAAGGTACAATAGAATTCACTTTCATCTTCTCAACCATGTGTCCTGGAATGCATTCTCATCCAAAATCTTCCTCGGCAAATACAGTTTTACTGCTTGCTAAACTTGCTGCTGCTGCTTGTAGAGTAAGAACATACACATTAGATGACCCTGTCCAAGAAATGAAAATGACAGATAAAAAGATATAGATATGAGCTACAGGACTAATACAGGCGAACAAAATGCTTGCAAGAGGTGCCTAAGTAATAACACTTCATTTTGATAATATTCATTTAGAGCTGAGAACAGAGGCCTTTGTTCATTCCAGGAAATAAAGTTTGTAAGAGGAGTTCAATTAAATGCTTCTTTTCAGAAATAAGGGTCAATAAATCCTAATATCCATTGGCTAGTTTTCTAGCCTGATATGGCACTGGGATTTTCTGGCCAAAGGATTGTCCTTATATTGAATTCTGTGGCACTTTCTTTTTTATCATACTATATATAGATATTACTGAAATCTTTCTTACATAAAAGTAACTATTTTTAAAAGGAAAATAGCAATATTCAGGAGGAACATTTTATTTGAAGAAGGCATTGTAAGTTTTTAAAAGATAAAATCTCTGTAAATACACATTCTTTGAAAGCATTTACACAATAAAATATGAATTAATTTGTTTTGTCCTTGGAGATTTGGGGTTGTGGTGTGTATTAGAGGAGGAAAAATAAAATACGTCAATTTGGCATAAGGATAACAATAAGAACCAGATTTAGATTCTAGTACTGTGTTGCTATTAATTCATTATCCTTGATGCAGAAAAAAAAACACACAGACCCAAAATGGCATCACTTGTGCTAAAGCCCATGATACCAAACCTAGATTTAACACATGAGCTATTGCTGCTTCAACCTTTCCCAGAAATGTAATATTAATCAACCAGTCTGCTGGAATTTTCTGATCAACAACAATGAGGTAATCTGTCATGTTGTCCAGCTCCACCCCCTCCTCTATAAAAGAAGAAACAATCCACATGATAAGAACCCTCCCTGTTGCCTCTCCCCATCCTAACCCCCTCCCTCCCATGTCATGGTCTAAAAATAATTTTTTCGTCACTTTTGTTAATAGTTCCCTTGACCCACCCTTTTTCTTATAAAAACCATCCATTTTGTACAGCTTCTTAGAGGGCCCTTGCCCTTCTGGTTCTGAATGAAGTGCTTCCCAATTCATTAATCACTTAATAAAGTTATTTCAATCTTAAATTTTCTCAGCTGAATTTTGTTTTTTAACACCGTTAACTGTGCTTTGTCTATTATGAGCTTCAAATTAATTAATTCAACTTATTTATCTATCAATGAAAGTATATGTAATCCTGTTAGTAGTCATGTCTCCCTTGCTCAAATCCCTCCAAGGTTTCCCCATCACTTCTAGAGTAAAAAACAAAATTTTGAAAATGAAACATCTCCTACTGCTCTCCTCTTGCTAACTCTGTCCCAACCTCCTTGTCCTCGCTGTTAATCTACATTACCCCTCCCAGTCTTATACACTCCCCATAGCCATTGACTGCACACACTTGCTGTACTGCTTGTTTCTAGAATACTCCCCACCCAAAAATGTCTTCCTGGCTTTCGCATTCCCCTGTTTAACTTTTTTATGGAGACCTTTACCTATGACCCTATTTTAAATCGAACTCCCTCAACATTTCTTATGCTCTTTCCTGCTACTGCTTTCTTTTTAGCATTTCTCATTATTTAACACTAGAGGCCCGGTGCACGAAATTCGTGCACGGGGTTGGGGTGTCCCTCAGCCCAGCCTGCACCCTCTCCAATCTGGGACCCCTCAAGGGATGTCCGACTGCCCGTTTAGGCCCGATCCTACTGGTAGGATCGGGCCTAAACGGGCAGTCGGACATCCCTCTCACAATCCAGGATTGCTGGCTCCGAACTGCTTGCCTGCCTGCCTTCCTGATTGCCCCTAACCACTTCTGCCTGCCAGCCTGATCACCCCCTAACCACTCTCCTGCCAGCCTGATCAATGCCTAACTGTCCCCCTGCCAGCCCAGTCATCCCCAACTTCCTTCCCCTGACAGCCCGGTCACCCCCAAATGCTCTCCCCTCCTATTACCTCTTTAGTAGATAGGGTTTTTTTCTTTAACATATTGGACTGTGTACCTGCCGTGGTCTTCACAAACCAGTAAAAATGTAAACCCAAACTAAAACTGTCATAAAATAAAATTAAACAGGAATTTCATGAGACCTTAGAAAGGTGATATGATATGGTTGTTTCTTTCTTTTTTCTTTCTTTCTTTTTCTTGATGTTTCAACTTTTGTCCTTTCTTTCTTTTTTCCTTTTATTCCTTTTCTGTCCTCTCTTTCTCTTAACTTTTCCGTTGGTAGAATTGTCAGTACTTGAATCTGTCTTGCTTCCAGAAGACAAAGAAGAGGGAAACACACAGTCATCTGAAGAAAAAGATGATCTATGATGGGATCGGTGGTGTTTCTGGTTTTGCTCTTTTCCCGGTTTGATTGTCATTTCTGCCGGCCCCGGCATCTTCAGGACTTGTGCGTGGGCACTTCTTATTCATGTCTACAAAACCTCCCTGCCGTGGTGAAAACTGTAGGGGAAAAGGCCTTCCTGGGTGGGCTCAAGCCCTGCCCAAGGTGCTGAGGAACCAGGGTGGGGAGCACTCTGCACCGCCACTGCAGAGCCAACCTCCGGACCTCGGGGTACTCTCCAGTAATGTAACTGCAATCTCCAGGTTTGCCTTCAGAAATTAGTTGTAAGTTACTTCCGATGTGAAACCCTACCTCAGACATTTCCATGTGGTTCCTAAAGATTTTAAACAAAACCCATTTACCTCCCTAACCTGGTCAGAACTTTCTACCCAATGGGAGAGGTTTGCTGGGCAGCATCGCCCAGATATCACCGCCCATCTCGAATCACTCAGCTGGCGGCAAGGGAAGTTCCAAGGCTATAGTGTGTGTGGGGGATCACTCCATGGGGGTGCAGCCTGACACCCCAAGCTGCCTCTTGGAGGGAATAGCTCTGGGGGGCACGGCTGCCTCCCAGGCCTACACCCCCCATCTGCAGATGGGAGCTGATCTCAGAAGGGGCAGGGTGGAAGGCTGGAGATGGAGGTGTATAGGCAGCCTGGGTCTCCCAGGCCCACAGCCCAGGCTGGGACAGGCAGCAGACGGCTCCTGCCATGCACTGGAACCTCGCAGGCCCAATGCCCAGGCCACTGTGGGCAGCTGATCGCGCCGGCCTTGTGCAGTCGCCTCCCAGACCCACAGCCCAGGCCTCGGCAGGCAGCTGATTGTGCAAGCCTTGCACAATGTAACTGCAATGTCCAGACCAGACCCACGGCCCGGGTCGGGGCAGGAAGCTGATGGAGGCGGCCGTGCACGATCGCCTCCCAGACACACGGCCTGGGTCGAGGAGGGCAGCTGATGGAGGCGGCCGTGCACGATCGCCTCCCAGACCCACGGCCCGGGTCGCGGAGGGCAGCTGATGGAGGCGGCCGTGCACGATCCCCTCCCAGACCCACGGCCCGGGTCCGGGCAGGAAGCTGATGGAGGCGGCCGTGCGGGCGCCTCCCAGACACACGGCCCGGGTCCGGGCAGGAAGCTGATGGAGGCGGCCGTGCACGATCGCCTCCCAGACCCACGGCCCGGGTCCGGGCAGGAAGCTGATGGAGGCGGCCGTGCACGATCGCCTCCCAGACCCACGGCCCGGGTCCGGGCAGGAAGCTGATGGAGGCGGCCGTGCACGATCGCCTCCCAGACCCACGGCCCGGGTCCGGGCAGGAAGCTGATGGAGGCGGCCGTGCACGATCGCCTCCCAGACCCACGGCCCGGGTCCGGGCAGGCTGCTGATGGAGGCGGCCGTGCAAGATCGCCTCCCACCCACGGCCCGGGTCCGGGCAGGAAGCTGATGGAGGTGGCCGTGCACGATCGCCTCCCAGACACACGGCCCGGGTCGCGGAGGGCAGCTGATGGAGGCGGCCGTGCACGATCGCCTCCCAGACCCACGGCCGGGGTCTGGGCAGGAAGCTGATGGAGGCGGCCGTGCACGATCGCCTCCCAGACCCACGGCCCGGGTCGCGCAGTGCAGCTGATCATGGCGGCCATGTTCAATCACCTCCCAGACCCATGTCCCGGGTTGGGCGGGCAGCTGATCATGGCGGCTGTGCAAGGGCGCCTCCCAGACCCACGGACAGGTTCAGGGCTAGGAGAGGATCTGGCCGGAGGGCAAAGCCGCCTCCTAGGCCAACAGGCTGGGCTGCTCGCTGCCTTCTCTCAGCGGCAGCCTTCCCTGGGACTGGGGGACTCCTGCGGGCCTGAGAGGACTGGGCGCCGCCATCTTGTGTCTATGGGCGCCGCCATTTTTGTCGCGGAGTGATGGTTAATTTGCATATTACTCTATTATTATATAGGACTAGAGGCCCGGTGCATGAAAATTCATGCACTGGAGGGGGGGGTCCCTCAGCCCAGCCTGCCCCCTCTCACAGTCCAGAAGCCCTTAGGAGCGGGAGGCGACCTGGTGATCAGGGTAAGGTGATGCTCCCATCACACCTCTGCTGCTGCCACTGCCAGCAGCACAAGCCTCGGCTGGCCCTGGTTACCTGAGCCTCAGGCGGCCCTGGTTGCCTGCTCCTCGGGCCAGCCCTAGGAGGCTGGGCAGCTGCCATCTGAGGCTTGCCTGCACCTTGGGCCAGCCCTGGACAGCTGGATAGCTGCCATCCAAGGCTTGCCTGTGCCTCGGGATGGCCCTGGATGACTGGGGGGCTGAGGAGACTGGGCGCCGCCACCTTGTGGCTATGAGCACCGCCATCTTTGAGTGTGTGATGGTCAATTAGCATATTCCCTCTTTATTAGATAGGATGATGTGTCTTTCTTTGTTTTGCTTGTTTTCTATCTCCCCCAATAGAACTTAAGTTCTGTGATGCTAGACTATTTTTTTATGTTTTATTGACTGTTGTATGCCCTAAACCTAGGACAGTTCTTGGCACAGAGTAGATATTCACTAAATATTTGTTGAGCAAATGAAATTAATGAGTATTTTGTACTGGGAATACAGCTGTGAACTGTATGGACAAAATCGGTGTCATTTTGGCTTACATTTTAATTAGGGATACAGGGTAGAAAACCTTCCATTAAAGTATGTTTTACAGTACTTTATAAATGAGTAAATATTAGTGAAATAAATATAAGAAAAACAAGCCTCTGATCAAAAAGTATAAGCACAATTTAAAATCAGGTAGGTCTAATTAAACTTATCATGATTCAGCAAGTCATCATAGGAAAAGTCTGTGTGTTTATAAATGGTTTCCCAAATGACGTGATAAGGGAAGATGATGTAACACAGTCCATGGTGGAGGGAGTACTGGAAAACACTCTATGGAGATGCTAGGTATAAATCTAGTTTCATATTTTGTATACATAAATAAAATTGAACCTCAACACACATATAGTGTCCCCAGCAACTATAGCCCTTGAAAATGAATATATAGCTGTAAGTTCATAATATCTTAACTTATCCATTGGTATTCATGTGTGCCTAGATTCCAAGATCTGGAGATACATCTTTGAGTTGAATCATGGGTGTTAGGGAAGTCTCTGAGTCAACTGTCCTTCCTTTGCCTTATACAGTTATACATAGATATAGATATAGATATAGATATAGATATAGATATAGATATAGACATAGACATAGACATAGACATAGACATAGACATAGACATAGACATAGACATAGATATAGATATAGATATAGATATAGATATAGATATAGATATAGACATAGACATAGACATAGATATAGATATATAGCTAGATAGATTAGTATAAGGTAAAGATAAAATTATAAACAAACAAATGAATGAATGAGCACAGTAATTATAGAGTATTATATGTTCCATGAAAGAATGAGTCAGGATAATTTAGCAGACAACCAGGGCCGCCTGAGTCTCAGGTAACCAGAAGAATAAAGGAAAGAGAACACATTAGGTTTTTACTCTTTTTTAGCTAAAAGTCTCATGCTCTTCACATGGATATAGAAAAGATGTCCATTTGGTTTTAACACAATATTAAGAGTATGAGTCACAGGAGAGAAGGAAGAGAGGTTAAAGAGAATCAGAATTTATAGCACTCATAGCATTGTTATGAGTCATTGTAACATTTTGTGCATTAGAATGTTTTCTTCTGTTTTATAAGAATCACTTTGGCTGCTGAGAAAACAGGTCAATACCAAAATATCACTCAGGGAGCTGTTAGAATCATCTTGGTAGAGGCTTGGACCAGGATGTTAATAGGGAAGGTGACAAAAAGTGGTTGGATTATGGATTATATTTTGAAGTTAAAGCCAACGTCATTTTGAGATAAATTAGATATTCAGTGTGAAAGGTAAAAGAAGAGTCAGGGATGACCCTAAGGTTCTGGACCTGAGCAAATAGAAGAAGTAGTTATTAACTAGATGAGAAAGACAAAGCAGGAGAGGTTTCTGAACAGATGATCAGAAAGTGAGTTTGGAACACATGAAGTTCACAATGACTGTAAGATAACCAACCGTGTAAGTTGATTCAATAAGATATAACAGTCTGGAATTTATAAAGAATGTTCTGAAGTAGGGACCACATTAAGATTTTCTTAATTACATGGGACTGGTTAGATTACCATCACAGTGGTGCTAAATGGAGACATATACTTGAGAGTGTGAGGTCAAGAAAAAGGCCTTTCTTTTTCTTTGCTATAACCTTTCACAATTTATGAAAAGCACCTGGTAATTAAACTCCAAGATTGTTAGCGCATCCTATTCAATCAGCCTCTCTGTTCAAATTATAAGACAATATAAGCTACTTTCAAGTCTATATTAGTACTTACCTGGTCATATCCCCAAACCGGGAATCAAACCGTGACTTACTGGTTCATAGGTCAACTCTCAACCACTGAGCCATGCTGGCTGGTTTGCTGCACCTTTTACTATTGTGTTATTCATTCCACCAATGTGCCATGTCAGTCTCATGGGCTTTTAGTTGCTTTGCCCTAAAAGAAAAGCAATCTGTTTATTGGTGAACTAAACCATTAATTGCATAAGAAGATCTCTCCTATCTGATATTCTGATTAATTGCTATAAAACAAGAAATAAAACTTTTCATAAAATATTTGTTTTTTGAAGTTATTTAAACTTAGTGTTTTTCCTCAAAAGACTTTATGAATAATTAAACTCAGACTAACTTGCATGGAAAGCTCTGGCTGAACTCTAACACCATTAAAATTGTAACACGGTCACAATGAACCCATTAAAGCCATTTCAAAACTATGCAGAAGTCAAAAGAACTGCTTAGTGAGAATGATGATTTAGCTTTATATATATTTTGAGTGCTAATGTAAGGGAAAGCCTAATGTGCTCATTAGAAATTATAAAAGAAAATGCCTTTTAAAAGGGTGCAGAAGATGGAAGAGATCAACCAAAGAATATATACATAATAGAGGCCCAGTGCATGAAATTCATGCACAGGTAGGGTCCCTAGGCCTGGCCGGCGATCAGGGCCAATCAGAGCCTTCCTTCCCCCTGCTGCCGGCTGTCTACTGGGGCCTTCCTTCGTTCTGTGCCGCCCCCTGGTGGTCAGTGCATGTTATAGTGGGTGGTCGACCTCCCAAGTGGACAATTAGCCTTTCATATAGGATATGCATAACACATGGACACAGACAATAAGGTGGTGAAGGCCTAGGTAAGGTGGGCATAGGGTGGAGAGAGGCAAAGGGGGTAAAATGAGGGACATCTGTAATACAGTCAACAATAAAAAGGGTACATTTTAGAGTTTCAGCATATTTTGATTGTTGATTTATTTTGTTTCTGTCTTTTTTTCATTTTTAGTGATTTACAGATTAGAAGGTAATAACTTAATAATTTCCTGGGTTTCCAATTGCATTTCTTTTTTTATTAGCTTTGAGATTTTTAACAAATTATTTGTGGTCTCCTAGTTTAAGAATCCGCATTCACTAATTAGGCAAATAATAGTTACTAGTTCATTGCATGCATTTTTTATTTACATGAAATATGCAAATTCTTGTATAGTTCTCAGCATTTTACCTAGAACAAAAAAGTCTTTTTTGTTATTATTAATATTTATACTATTATTTTTATCATTTTTTGTATTGGGAAATAAAATAAATATATTATTTCCAACTCCTGAAACCAACAGGAACCAACAATGAGATAGTTTTCAAGCTCAGAGAACAAACATACCACTAGTTTCCTCTAGACTTTAATTTGTGTTGAAATAGATGTTAAAAATGTATCCATAACTAATGTTTCAATTAAGATTACCGTATTTTCTGGCGTATAAGATGACTGGGAGTATAGAAGATTTTCCTGGGTTAAAAAGTCGTCTTATAAGCCAGAAAATACGGTAACTGAAGTATTATAGGCATAAACTATCAAGTTCTTGTAAATATGAGAGATGATTACTGATGTTACCAGGTTCTTGTACAAACATTGTAATTAGTATTCAGGTTAGCAAACATCTTTTGCAGCATAATAAAGAGCTTTAAGAATTAGTGTTTTCCCCAAAAAGCATGTATTTTCTTTCCTAGGAGTAATTTACAAACTTTCAAAAGTTACTTGAATTTGTATTATCAGTCATTTTTAAGAGAGAGATCCAGTTAAGAGAGTCATTTTTGTAAAATTTAGTAGTCTTGTAAAATATTACTGCCTTGAAGTGGTATAATTTCTAATATTGAATTAATATTTTAATATTAAATTTTATATTGCCTGCTACCTTTGTCTTTTCTAAGTGTAACTTTTCATGGAAAAATATCTATGCATAGTTAGAAATCAGTTTCAAACTTAGAATTCATGGTGGTGGAATATATTAGAGGAAGAATGTAAGAGTCTACTTGCCAACTCAAAGCAGTATGAACATTGGTGCAGTGAATATAAATTAACTCTCCAGGGGAGGTTCTATGACAGTTGAGCTCATATGACTCCTATTATCTCTTGATCCATGAAATGCATTGAACACCATCAATTTGCTACTTGAGTTGTCCTAAGGGGAAAAGGCTGTCATTCACTCACTGAAGTAAATTAAGGGCATGTTAAATGATTTTATTGGCTTCGTTATTACAATTTCATTATTTATGCAAATGGCATGATTTTATACCACTATTGCAGTAAAATATTATTTAATACTTACACAGTCAATTCTATTAATGCACTTAAAAACACTAAAGAGACACTATATCTTTTTCATATTTTGCCCTTAAAATTATGGTGGGTAACTGAGATTTAAGAATCTAAATAGGTGGGACTGGTCAGCCTTTGACAGTGAAACAAATCTATTTTGTTCTGTTCTTTCTTCTACCATATTGTTAGTTGTTCATGATTCTGGTATCTCAGATGAAGACTAATAAAAATACAAAGTACCATAGAACTATACTCGGTCCTTTACAAAGTAGTTCACATCATTTGAGTAGGCTGTAACTTTTCTGGCTGGCCTTCATCATGAAGTGACTCAGAATGCAAGTCAGAATCCATCCATCAAAGGACTCTAGCAGGCTACATATAGAGAAAACTAAACATGAATTTTTAGTAAATTAAATTTGGACTTGTGTGGCAATTGTGGGAGGGGAGTGTAGTGGTTGGAGGTGGAAGAGGGCATAGAGGGGATAAATGGTGATGGGGAAAAAAATAATAAAATAAAATAAAATAAAATAAAATAATAAAATAAATGAAATAAAATTAGATAAAATAAAATATAAATAAATTTAGATTTGGCCATTTAAAAAATACAAATAAAACTTTTATCAGTTTGAATTCTTAAGGAAAAGTGGTGCATGCTTTACTCCTTGAGATTATTGGTAAGATTAGGAAATGTAACACTGTATGAAATCATCTAGCTGTGTGGAACAAGTTTCCTTAGAGCCATGTTTATATCCCTATCATTGCCCTCCTAGAATTTTATTATAAATACAAATTTACTTTCTATCTTCTACCATAGATTATGCTATTTAATTATATGGGCAGTATATTATTATTCTCTGTGTTTCTACTGCAACAGCATTTAAATGACATATTCACTCATTCTACCATTAACTCTTTCATTCAACTGTTGCCCAATACAGAGGAGAGGTTCAGGCTATAATAAAGAACAAAAGGCGTCTATTTGAACAAAAGGATTGCAACCCCAGAGACACAGATTTAGGTGACACATAAAACTGCACTCTGGGGAGCATTCATAAATGCAGAAACCACAAAGTATAATTCTTTCAGGCAAATGAAGGATCCTGGCTATATTAATGGGGATTGGTTAATTCCAATATGCAAATGAGGGTGGGGAAAACTAGAAGGAAGTAAAGTCCAAATGTATCCATGTAGCAATTGTTATTCCAGGATATTTATGACTCCAGGATGATTATGACTCCAGATTGTTTATGGGGTGGGCTTAGTTGAGTTTAGCAACAGGTTTAGCAACTTAATAGCAGCTATGAGAACTGAAGCACAAGATGTGCATTGGTCTTTAGACTCATAACCAAGTCATGTGCTAGGATCTCTCTGGCCTTACAAGAAATCCAGTGCCATGGGAATGAAAATCTATTGAATTAAAGACTTTGAGCAAGGGAAGAGCTGAGGGCAAACAGATTTAAGAAGACAGAACTAACAATGATGTCTTACAAGAACTAAGGTGGGAGTTTGGAGATGGTGATCTTAATATTGCACACCTACTAGAGTTAGAGACTCATTATTTTTACTTAATTGTGGCAACTAAAATTGTGATGAAAAGGTACCAAGAGACAATACTTGCCAAGAACAATTGCTGTTTAGATTAGTTGCTACCCGCCTTTTAAAAAAAAAAAAATTCCATCACAAAATTACTAGATAAGTGGAGACTTTAAATAAGTTCAGGATCATATAATTATATTACCAGGCCTGATGCATGAAATTCGTGCACTGGAGGGGGGTCCCTCAGCCCAGCCTGCACTCTCTCACAGGCCGGAGCCCTCACTCCTTACTGCCCACCTGCTCGCTGTTCCTTGCATTGCTGCAGAGGCAGCTGGAGAGGCTTCTGTCACCACTGCTGCACTCACCATCTGTGAGCCAGGCTCTGGCTGAGCGGCACTCCCCCTGTGGAAGTGTACTACCCACCAAGGGGCAGCTCCTGCATTGAGCATCTGCCCCCTGGTGGTCAGTGCACATCATAGCAACCGGTCATTCTGGTTGTTCCGCTGTAATGGTTGCTTAGGCTTTTATTATATAGATTATAGTAGCTAGTATTATTTATAAATGGGATTACTATCATGTAAATCTCTCTCTAACATGTAAACTATAACCATTTTTTAAATAAACACGTTAATAAAAAGTAATTCATTAGTCATGAGAACTTTAGGAAAAAGTTACATAACTCAAAATAAAGGTATGTAGAAAGTGATGTTCCTGCTATTGGGGATTTAAGTAGCACTTATGCTTTAAAACATAATTCATGAGTTGTAGTTCATATCAAGTTTAAAAATGAGAAGATATTTTATAAAGACAAATAATTATGCAATTAATTATATACATAAAAAGTCAGAAGAACAAAGTTTTTATTTTGTTTTTGTTAATCCTCACCCGAAGATATCTTTCCATTGATTTTTTAGGGAGAGTAAAAGAGAGAGGGAAAGACAGAGAGAAACATACTTATTTTGAAAAGAGTTCTGGAATGATGAATTTCAATGATATCAATCAGCATGCATTTTCAAAATACAAATCCAACTGCAAGTAAAAATCATAACTTTTCTTAAAGGCTGGGACTATTTCAATGGATCCAAATTTGTTTATGAAAATTTAAGCGGGATATTATTTCAATGGAAAACTGATTTTCTAAGAAGCAATAATACCAGTAAGTGGTCTCATAAAATTATGAAAGACTAACATAATTCCTGGTATAACTTTCTGAAATGTGAATATGTTAATGAATTTCATGAAACAGAGAACTTGAAATTAGCCTTCTTCACATCATGGACTATACGTAAAGGCCAATCTAATAGTGTAGTCCAGAAAAGCAAGTTTTGAATTTGATATTTCTATTGAACATTTATCTTTCATTCTTATGAATATTTCATTGTTATGTTAATTATTGGAAACTTATAATTTTGATTGGTTTCATATATTATCCTTTTAAAATGTTTATCTAAAAGTGGAAAATAGATGTGCCTTGAAAAAATGTTTTCCAAATATTCTTTTATACTTGATTAATATATGTCTTTATTTGTAATACTGAAAAATTGAAGGAATTGTGCTGAAACAAACTACTGCTATCATGAAAGTCACAGGATAATAAGGTTGTTTCAATGTAGATAACAAAATCATGGATTTGGTAATCTGTTCTAAATTATCTTAAGGAAAATTTTTTTAAATGTTTAAATCATCTATCAATCTATATGGCTATCATTCCGTTTCTATTTCTGCTTTTGTTAGTGAAACTAGAGAAGTTTGTATATATGCTAATGTGGGGGGAAACAAACTTTCCTTTAACCTCAAGGTTCTTTCGGCTGGTCTAATAATCAAATAGACATGAGACAGATAAACAAGGAAAAATAACCAAATTTAATACTCACTTATGTATGGGGACCCCTCATACATGAGAGAGTCAGAGACCCCACATGCACCAGAGGTTCAGAGAGAGAAGGGAGATTGGGGTATACAAGACGTCCTGATTAGCGATGAGGTAATGTGCCTTGGGGCCTTCAAAGGTTCATTGCAGGATGGTAAGAACAGACATTTGGTAAATAAAGGTATGCCCTGCTATATAGGTGTTTCAGAAAGGCTATTGCTGATAATCTCTATGGGCAAGGAACCTAATTCAAGTCCTTTTAGGGAAAGAGAGGGGCAGAAGTTTCTTTTGAGTCAGAGGCTAAAATTGCCTTTACCTCAAAACAATTTGCATACCATAAAGGCACATCTTGGGGTGAATTATTCTGGACCACCACTAATATTATTTCCATTAAAGAGGGACCTGGAGTTAGAACATCAGAACTTAAATCCCTCCTTCACTCTTTGATAGAGATGGGATTTTGGACTATCAATTCAACCACTCTCAGTTTTTTTGTTTGTTTGTTTTTGTTTTGTTTGCTTTTTAATGTAAAATAGGAGATACTGAAGCTTTTATTACATTATGGATGTGACATAAATGAGATAGGGCATTTAACACATTTATACAAGGAATGCCATTTGCCCACCATTCACAACTAGACTTGCCTGATTCTAAACCCCATTTCCTTCCAACTATACAAGACAACCTTCTGGTAACACATCTCATCAATGATAGGGTCCTCTAAAAGAAGCTTGCCGAAGGTGGTAATATTAAATTTGAAAGTAAAACTTTCATAAGCCACAAAATTGAACAGTTTTGTCTTCCTAGTAATCAAATTTTTAACCAAAGACCCATGGTGTCTGTTTTCTCTGTGAGCCAGGTGGGTTTGCTGGAGAACAGAAGCGCTGATGAGACAATGTGCTGACCCACTTTGTCTCCTCGCAGATGGTCCCAGCTGGAGTGGCGTGCACTCACTGTTCAAATAAGAACATATTTTTTGACTTTTCATTATATCTCTCCAAGGAAATAAAAATATAAACGTTGTTGTTTTGTTGTCTGCAGAGGGGGGAAAAAGTTGTATCTGTTATTTAAAAGAGCCAAATCCCAAATTAAAATAGAAGCAATGATTTATAACTGCAAATATGAACCAGGTGCCTGGCATCATTTTTTATTATAACCTCATTGTATTACAGACACCTGGAACCTTTTTGTTATTGTTGTTAATCCTCATCCAAGGATATCTTACCATTGATTTTTAGGGAGAGTTGGAGAAAGAGGGAAAGACAGAGAGAAACATCAATGTGACAAAAGCACATTGATTGATTACTGCCTGCATGAGCCCTGCCCAGGGCCCAGGCTGGGAGGATTCTGCAACCAAGGTACATGCCCTTGATCAGAATAGAACCCGGGACCCTTTGGTCCACAGGCTGATGCTCTATCCACTGAGCCAAGTCGGCTAGGGCCACACCTGGGACTTTGAACTTTATCTTAACTGTATACAATAAGAAAGAAATTTCTTAAATCTATTTGTAGAATACACATTTTCAAGGAATGTCTTACAAGGAGAAAGAGTGACAGAATTGAAGAACAGAGACATAGAGAGAGAAGCACTTTCTCTTACTGATATTGGTAATATGCTAAAAAAGAAAACACCCTCGATTTCAGATCCTGGAGGCTATGTTGGCTTAAGAGGCTAAGAAATGATCTAGTGCGTACCCACAAAGCTATTTTAAAGGAAGCCCTGGTTGATTCTCAGTAATATTTCAGCACATGTACTTGAGAACTTGACCAATAACTCAATAAAAATTAATAGAATTTTACAACTAAACAAAACATTTTCCTGTCAGAGATATGAACCATGATATGGTCAATTTTCATAACCTTTTTGTAAGTTCTCAGCACATACTATATATAATGTAAAGAAAAGAACATGGCCTTGAGGATCTTTGACAAGAGGGTTTGAAGCTCAGTAACCCACCTGACTTATTTTAGGCAAGGTATATTAACTCTCTCATTTCTCCAGGTACTGAGAGGAAGTAAAGGAGAGAGATGAAGATATGTAATTTGTAATTACACAAATTAATCATTTCAGCACAAATTTGACTCTGATATGAAGACGAAAAGACAAAGAAGAAAGGTGGGACATAAAATATCCTTGGATCTAGGGGAAGGTGCCCTGTTTGTTATGCCTGACCTCTAAACTTGCATATTTACTCCTCCTGGTCTTTCAAGGAAGTGCAAGTTAATGCTAATAGTTTGAAAGTATTACATCAATAAATTTTTGGGTTCTACATTTATTCAATTTATTTATATTCAGATGGCATAAAAAGGGGGAATATATTACCAACGACAATACATTCAGAGGTGCAATGCACAGTATATAGATCCACACGAGGGTAACAAAATCAACAAACATTTTGGAGAAAAATCACAAAGAAGAAAATAGTAGTTAATATTATCATTGAATGAAAGTGTCATTGGGTAAGGCATACAATTGAAGCTATATGCATGACTTTTTTAATGTATGAAGTCTTTCACTCAATTTTTAAAAATAAAATACCCTCTATGTCTATTCATGATATCTATGTTGTAGACCCAATTTGGGTTGGAATACTTACACTGTGCGTTGTCACTGCCTTAGACACAAAGCTATGGTTATGTAGATTTAGGGAACCTGCATAAACACACCTGTGCTCAATTTCCTTATTGGAAAAATAGGCATAATGGCATTTCCTCACAGTATTGTGTAAGCACTAGAGGAATTCTATGTAAAGGACCATCAATATCCATCATGCAAAGAGTGTGTTGTTAGTGTTGTTGTTGCCGTTGATGATGATGATGATGATGATGATGATGATGATGATGGTGTAGAGAACCAGGGTGAGGACGATGCTGAATCAGTCTTAGCACTGAGTCACATATATTTGCAAGACGAGGTTCCCAATCTCCACAAGGTCATAATTCATAATTCAATGGTTTGTGCACACATACACACATACACAAAATTAGAAATCCAATAGTTAAATTTTATGTGCAAACTGCTAGAGGCTAATAGAAAACGAGGTGCCTACCTCTCTCAAACTGAGTTTGACAATTTGTTTCACAGATATAGTTACATTGGAACCATCAGGGAAAGGCAGATAAATAAGTACACTTTTACATTATTTGGTGCATTTTCTATGACTCCTCAGGAATACCATTTTCTTCAGTAAACTATCATATCCCTTCATTTATTCCTCATATGGGAAAATTTTAAGTTCTCTTACAAATCTTGTCAATTCCTTTTGAATATGTTATTTTACTTATATAGCCTTCACAGAATAGTCCTCACAATGAAGTGCAATATTTAAATGTCATTCTAGTGAATAGAAGAAATTACCATAAACCATCTTTTTCTGTATACCGTTCTTCTATTATTGTAGGCAAAGAAAGTAACCCATGCTAATTCTGATAGATAATATAATCCTACAGACATTTAGGACTATTTTGAGCTTAATTTGCATGATGTGAAAATGAATAAAAAGAAAAAAAGTATGTGGGATCTGGATCTTTCTCATGCAAATGAACTGGAGTGAGAAAACCCAGAACCTGAAATCTTTTTTTTTTTCTTTTTAAAAAAATATTTTTTTATTTATTTTTAATTTTATTTTCCCCATCACCATTTATCTCCTTTCTGCCTCTTCCACCTTTCACCCCACTACCTCCACCCCCAATCACCACACTCTTGTCCATGTTCATGAGTTCTCTCTCTTTTTCTTACATTTTTTGCTACCAGTGCTTTGAAAGAAAAATCTACAAATTTTACTAATAGGCTTGGGAAGAATTAAGAGTTGCACTGTGTCCAAATTGGGAACACTTTAAATGTGACAAGTTTGTAGAGTTTCAGGATCCTAAGATGAAGCCTGTTATGTAAACTTCAAAAAAATCAAATTTCTATTCATATGCACTATAGTCAATAGAATGTAATCCATCTGTACACAATAAGGTGTGTGTTTTTTGTTTGTTTGTTTGTTTTTTGCCATAATTGAAGTAAGCAAGACTCCCTTTCAAATAACCCAGTTTTCTGCTCAGGGTGCTTTTTCAGGGTCTGAGGACAGGTTCTCGGGGCTTCTGCTACAGATGGGAGGTTTTCTGCTCCCTACCCCTTCAGGAGAGCATTACGCCCCTGAACACATCATCTCCACAAGTCTGCCCAGGCTATGACTTCTACTCTAGACTCAAATAAGGAGTACTGCGTCTCCCACACTACCACTCCCAGAAACAGGTTGGGCAGGGTTTAGGCCTCAGTTCCCCTTGGTACAACTTTAAAAGAGTGTTCTGAGATAATGAAAGGAACTAACAGCTCAAAAATGGTTTACAAGCACTGATATGTTTGCATAGGTCCAGAGGTCTACTCAGTGTCACTGTAGACGCCTCCAGGTTTCTCATTCAGCACACCCCCACACCGCACGGTAGAACTGTCTGTAGAGCCCCCAACTGGCGGCAGTGCCTGAGCCGGCCAGCTTTTACTAGTACATTCCCAAAGAAACCTCTGCTTCCTCCCTTCCCTCTACCCTGATGACTGATTCCTGTGGATGCTTCCCCTTTTCCAGATGGTTTCCAGGACAAGTGGTGGTGGAGATGTCCACTGTCACCATGGAAAACCCTACTCTTGGCCGCCCATTCTGTGACTTTGCTTGTCTTTTCAATTCAATCCACATACCATATGAGTTACTCAGTAACTTCTTTAAAGTAAAGGTCAGTGAAAAATGCCACACTTTTAACAAGTTAGTGGTGTAAACATTGGGAGATCATTTTAGCTTTCGGTACTATTCATAGTATTATATTTTAAAACTTTTAAAGAATTTGCTTTGAGGTTAAATTATTATTCACACATCTTTTATCAGATGTAGAAGACTTGAATATATACTATTTTAAAATTTTAACTCTACAGACCATAAGAAATGCAATCATTTTAAGAGTAAATCTGTCTTAACATTTTATGTTTACTAGAGGCCTGGTGCATGAAATCCATGCACTTGGCAGGGGGAGGGCTCAGCCCAGCCTGTGCCCTCTCGCAGTCCAGCACCCCTTGGGGGATGTCTGCCTGCCAGCTTAGTCTGGATTCCCCCAGGGATTGGGTCTAAGCTGGCACACAGACATCCCTCTCACAGTCCATGGCTCTCGCAGTCCAGGATGCCTTGTTCCTTACCACCCACATGATGCAGAAGTGGGAGAGGCTCCCACCACTGCTGCGCTTGCCAGCTCAACCAGAAGCTGGGCTCACTGCTCCTTAGTGCTGGCCCTGCCCCCCACCCACTGGTAGAAGGGTGCTGATAGGGGGTCGGGCCAGCTGGGAGAGGGGCCATGGGAGAGGTTGAGGTACTGTGGTCGTGCCCTGTCCCACCTCTGTGGAGGCTCCGGGACTGCACTGCCCCCTTTCCCGCCACCTCTGCCATAGGGGTGGCACTGGGAACAGGACCAGGCCCGCACCGTCGACTCTCCCACCGCCTCTGTGGAAAAAGGGGCACCGGGACTGCGATGGGTGGCCCCCCACCCACTGGTTGTTCCAGAAGGTCATTCCACTGTCTGGTCTAATTAGCATATTAGCTCTTTATTATATAGGATAGGTGGGCTAATGTCTTAATATTCCCATAGACATAGTCACTTTTTTTAACCCTGCAATACAGAAATTTTTTAAGAACTTTATTTCTGAATAGCATATCAAGGTTGCTTTGACACTGTCTCTACGGAAATTACTTGTGCTAAAGCAATGGATTGCATTTATATAGAACTAGAATCCCGGTGCATGAAATTTGTGCATGGGGGGGGATGTCCCTCAGCCCAGCCTGCACCCTCTCAATCTGGGACCCCTCAAGGAATGTCCGAATGCCTGTTTAGGCCCAATCCTACCTACCTGGCCTGGATCAGGCCTATACGGGCAGTCAGACATCCCTCGAGGGGTCCCAGATTAGAGAGGGTGCAGGCTGGGCTGAGGGACACCCACCTCGTGCACGATCTGTCCCCCCCCCAACTGCTCTCCCCTGCAGGCCTGGGTCTCCCCCAACTGCCCTTCCCTGCAGGCCCAGTTGGCCCCAACTTCCCTCCTCTGCCATCCTGGTCACCCTTAACTGCCCTCCCCTGCAAGCTTGATTGCCCCCAACTGCCCTCCCTTGCAAGCCTGGTCCCTCCCAACAGCCCTCCCCTGCTGGGCATCTTGTGGTGGCCATATTGTGTCTACACGGGAGCAGGATCTTTTACCACATACGGGCAGCCATCTTGTGTGTTGGAGTGATAGTCAATTTGCATGTTACTCTTTTATTAGATAGGATAGAGGCCTGGTGTATGCAAGATAGCCTTAATAAATCTTATTAGTTTCACCAGTATTTCATTAGTCACTGTCTTATCATGTAAGTGAATTTTATCTTTGTTGACACAAAATTTGTAACAATAAGGCTCACCACATTTATTGCAGCCTCCAAATTATTTTTTAGAAGTCATTAAAACTAGAAAATAAATGCTAAAATAGTGTAACAAATTCAAATCATTGTATTGAATAGAAATGTGGGTACAGTAGTTAGTCAGTTAAGTAGATTCTCCAAGCTAATATCAAGGAATATGAGCTATGTTTTTGTAAACATTTGTATTTCACATTTAGAACAGCTGAATGTAAATGAATTTGTTCTTGTACCCATGTCTTTAAATATTTTTAGTTTTAGTTTTTCTTATTGATTTGAGAGAGAGAGAGAGAGAGAGAGAGAGAGAGACATCATGTCAGAATGAAACATCATCAGTTGCTTCCTGCACCTGCCCCAATTGGGGATCAAACGGGAAAGTGGGTATGTGCTCTGATGGGATATCAAACCTGTCACCTTTACATGCACGGGATGATGCTTCAACCAACCAAGCCCATGGGAATGTCCATGTATTCAAATGAAGATAATAAATGTATAGGAAATAATATAGCTGATGACTATGCATTATTCCAAATTTAATAAATGTCAGATTCTAGCAGGGTAGAGATGGGGAGATAAAAAAAATATGGTTTTGAGTGTGTATCATAAACCTACCATTTCTCAACTGTGTAGGGTTCTTCTCAAAAAAAATGAGATCAACCTTTAGAAGTCTGTGAAATATAAAATCCTATTTAATACTATGTATACCTTCAGTGGATGCCCAGGTCACTGTTGTTTTTGCATTCTTGTGACATTTCCCCTTCTAATCATTTAGAATAGAAAAGAAAGTTTCTTTCCACCGACTGCTACAAAACAAGTTAAGAGATAATTAAATTAACAAACATAATATTAATAAAAATATTAGCTATAAAAACTACATAGCCAGAATGAAAAGTGAATTTTAAAAGTTTATTATAAGGTAGTATGTGCCAAAGCAATTTTTAAAATTCTGATGAAATCAAATTCAAGTTTCCCCTCCCCCCCACAAGAGTTTGTTTACTGAAACCAACATTGCTTACTATAAAGATAAGGAAAATTATATTTGTTAAGAATGTAGCAAGTGCTGGGAGTTCCATTATGTGTTTTGCATATATTATATCAATAATCCTTTAAATAATCAAATTAATTATTTAAGGGGAGCATAATTATTAGATTTTTAATTTAGAAGAGAGAACACACAAATTTAAAAAGTATAATAAAACTAGTAACTGGAGGAACTGATATTCAAATCTAGAGTCATTTGGCTCAGTATTGTGCTTTTTGTGATATTCATAATGTTTATTCAAAATATCAAAATGTTTATTTAGCAAGAGTAAATGTGACAGGTGTCTTTCATATTTCATTGGCAATTCTTCAAAAACCCTGGGCAGCAAAATCTCTGACCTTTGTCTTACCAACCAAGTTCACCTCAATATTTCCAATAATTGTGGAGAGAAATAGACTTAGGAGGTCTTATCATTTCCAGAAGAAAATTGCACATCCATTCTTAACAAATGCCAATAGTAAATATAGATTTTTCAGAATAGCCAGGCAGAGATAATATATGGCTATGTCAAAGAATGTTTATCTATCTGAAAGATACAAAAGGAAGTCAGCTCAGCATATACATGCAACAGAGATTTGACAATATTCTCCAATACCACAGGTTAGCTTCTCTCCAAAGTCTCACTAGCAGGCAAATGTCAGTGTGAGGAAAGAGTAAAGGGTCATATGCTAACTTCTAGAATGATAGCCTTTCTGCCTACTGTTCCACATATATCATGTGAGTTGTTTTACATATGCAGTGGTGGCCACCTCATTTTGTCTAGAAATAATTCCTCCAATCTATGAAATAAAACAAAGGGGGAGACAGATTGAGAAAGATGGGAGGATATTTGAAAACAATGCAATATATGGAATAGAGTACATGATACATGTAGCCAGGAAGAACACTTTGCACATTCATCAATCTATCATTCTCAAAAACTCCACGCTAGAGCAACTGATTCAGGTACCTCCTTATCCTGATGCTGAGAAATAGAATAACAGACAATCATCCCCAGTAACTCAGGGAGGCAGTCTAATTAGAAACAAGGCTTAGAGTCATAGGCCTCATCCAGCAAAAGAAACATGGAGAAGAGAGGTGAGGGATAGAACTATGAACACGTTTTTATTGGGGCCATAATAATTTGTGGTGTGACCCTGAAACCATGGTTGCATCACTACTTTTTGCTAGATTTCCTCAGCCAGACATCTGGTGCCCTCCTGCTGATGCTCCACTCATCACAACCCCTTTGAGCTCCTCTTCTCTACCCACACAGTGGCTCACTACTTGTTCCTTATAGTTATTTCTGCAAATAAAGGAACTTTGGTAAACATTTCCTTTTGTAATTGAAATCACCCATATTTCTTATCATTTAATAAAACATCTAGATGACCAAATGTTTATTACATATTTATTTTTGGTCAGGTTTACTGAGGTATAGTATGTATCATGTGAAATTCACCATTTTTAGTGGCCCAGTGCACATTGAAAGGAAATTAATTAGAAGAAATATTTTAATATCTCTATTCACCCTTTCTCTATAATAGAAGTGTCAACCAAATTCACAATCGACAATGATAGATGGAAATACACGTGTGTGATTGGCACCAGCAAGAGTTTTATATGTATTGCACATGTGCAAGTCAATTTAGCCTTTTATATATATACTAGTAGCCCATTTGCAGGAAGAATCCTGCAAGCGGCCACTGTGGCCGCGTGCGCTGCCGCTGCTGCCACCGTTGCAACCACCGCGCCTGCACCCGCGGGCCGCTGCCACCCGCCCCGCTCTGCCCCACCCGAGCTTTCCCTCTGGCAGCCACCTTGCTTTCCGCTTTTCCTCCCTCTTCCTTCTAAGTTGTCTTCAGTCTTCGCTCCTCCCTCCCTCGGCGTATGCAAATTAACCACCATATTTGTTTGGTAATTTGCATACTTTGCCCTGATTGGCTGGTGGGCGTGGTTTTGACATCGCGAAGGTGCGGTCAATTTGCATATTACTATTTTATTAGGTAGGATAGAATAAACTTGATTAATTAGACATACTTACAGATTTAGCTAAACTTTTTCCAGCCCAGCGAAGCACCCCAACTTCTCTTTCAGGTAATTGTCAGCAACACAGCAGTAATTATCAACATGAATTGATTATTATTGTGGTTCATGCAGGAAGAACAAAGGGTAAAATATTTAACTGCAGCAGTGTTTGACTATATTCTGCCCAGTGAGAAAACCTGAAGTCATTTTCAAGGTCCACCATTTCTTACTTCTTTTCAGTTGGGTCAAGTTTCTAAGCTTTCTAAATCTCCGTTTTTTGGGCGAATGAGAAGAAAATAGGATTCTACAGAGTCTTCTATCTACCTACTCCAGGACTTCTGTGAGGATCAAATGAGATGAGGCATGGGGAAAACGCTTCACAGACATTTGGTTAAAGTGTAAAATGTTTGTACCTGGCTATAAAGCAAGTCATGTTCCTGGGCTGAAGAAACTCCAAGGAGGCTAGTCACTAGGGAGAGGAAGCCGGGCATTGCTATGTGACATCATTACCTGGAGCCCCACAGCGACTGTTTTCAGGCTGGGCTGGGCTGTGGGCTGCATTTTGTGCCATGGGGTCTTGGCAGCATTGGCTGTGATTTGGTGGGGTGTCACTCTGGGTGGTGGCAGGGCCTGTGTCCCACTTGGGGGAAGCTGAGTGTTGGTTTGTTGGCACCAGTTCCGGCCAGTGTGTGTCATGGCAGCACCTGCAATGAGCGTCTGCCCCCTGGTAGTCAGTGTGCATCATAGCGACCAGTTGGATGGAGGAGGGACACTTAGCATATTGCCCTTTTATATGCATAGATATATATATTTGCACAAGTTAACACAATCATGTAACCACCATCACAGTCAAAATACAGAACAGATTCATCACCTGCAAGATATTCAATTCTCTCTCTCTCTCTCTCTCTCTCTCTCTCTCTCTCTCTCTCTCTTTCTTTCTCTCTCTCTCTCTTTTTATCCTCACCTGATGAAATTTTCCCATTGATCTTTAGGGAGAGTGGAAGAGAGAGGGAAAGACAGAGAGAACTATTGATGCAAGAGAAGCACATGGATTGATTGCCTTCTGCACAAGCCCCAATCAGGGCCCGGGCCAAGGAGGAACCTGTAACTAAGGCATGTGCCCTTGAATGGGGAATAGAACCCCGGACCCTTCAGTCCACAGGCAGGCTCTATTCACTGAGCCAAACTGGCTAGGGCTCACTTGTGTCTCTTTTATTCAATTCTCTTCAATCATCATCAGCACCTGACAACCTCCGATCTGTGTTTCCTCCCTATAATTTTGCCTTTTCTGGAATGTCATGTAAGCATCATACAGTATGTGTCTTTTTGAGTCTGCCTTCTGTCAGTATAACGCATTTGACATGCATTCATGCTGTTGCATATATCATCAGTACATTCTTTCCTTGTATGGCTGAAAAGTATTCCATTTTATGAATAAAGAGCAGTTAGTTTAATCATTCAAAAAATGAATGACATTTGGGTTGCTTCCAGATATTAGTTATTATGTATAATGTGGCTGTAAACATTTGTATAGAGGTTTGTATGTGTGCATAATTTTTCATTTATCTTGGCTAAATGCCAGGACTAGATTGGATTGGCTGTATGGAAAGTGTATGTATAACTTCATAAAAAACTGCCAAACTGTTTTTCAGAGTAATTGACCATTTTGTGTTCCTTCCAACAATGTTTAAGAATTTCAGTTGATTCACATACTTTTTATTTTTGGCTTCATGTTTTTATTCTTCTGATTACCTAATAGGTGTGCATCTAATTTTGGTTTGAATTTTTATTTCTCCAATGACTAATCATTTAGTTTAGAGGAGAGTATGTTTTTATGTTCCTATTTTCCATCTGTATATAGTCTTTGTAAAGGCATCTGTTCAAAGCTTTTGTGTATTTTATTTAGTTTTTCTTTGCTTTTTATTCAGTACTAAAGGCCCGGTGCATGAAATTCATGCACTGGGGAAGGCGGGGGGGGGGGGGGGCGGGTGTCCCTCAGCCCAGCCTGCACCCTCTCCAATCTGGGACCCCTTGGGGGATGTCCGACTGATGGTTTAGGCCCGATCTGGGACTGCTGGCTCCTAACCATTCTCCTGCCTGATTGCCCCTAACCGCTTCTACCTGCCAGCCTGATCACCCCCTAACTGCTCCCTGCAGGCCTAATTGTTGCCTAACTGCTCCTCTGCTGGCCCGATCGCCCCCAACTTTCCTCCCCTGCCAGCCATCTTTTGGCATGAGGGCGGCCATCTTGTGATGATGTGGGGGCGGCAATCTTGTGGTGGCCATCTTGTGATGACATGGGGCAGCCATCTTTTGACAACATGGGGGAAGTCATGTTGTAATGACATGGGGGTGGCCATCTTGTGGTGGCCATCTTGTGATGACATGGGGCGGCCATCTTGTGATGATATTGGGTGGCCATCTTGTGAGGGTGTGAGGGTCTATTTACATATTACCTCTTTATTATGTAGGATATAGATATGTATACATATATTTTATATGTGTCCTTTATTAGATTTTGTTGTGTAATGTTTATTCTTCTAGTGTATATCTTCTATTTTCATCATGTTAATAGTAACTTTTGAAAAACAGAAATTTTTAAAGTCCTGATGATGTCCAATTTGTCAACTTTTTTCTTTTATGGCTTATGTTTTTGGTGTCAAAATACAGAAACATTTGACAGGTCCAAGGTTGAAAGATATTTTTCATATGCTTCCTTCATAAATCTGCAGAGTTTTAGATTTTTTCTTGGACCTATGATCCATTTGAATTAATATGAGTTATAAATTGAGGGTCTCTATTCTGCATATGGTTGTCCAGATTTTTTCAGCTCTATTTGCTTCCTCCAATATTGTTTGATATTAAATTCACCATATATGTGTGGTTCTCCTTCGGCCTTTCTTTTCTTTTCCATTGATCTGTGTTTACTTTTTCCTAGTACCAAAATGTCTTGTTCACTTAGCTTTAAAATAAGTGTTGAAATCAGATAGGATGAATTCTGAAATCTTATAAACTTTAAGTAGAAGAATAAAAAAGAAAGTCATCTCCAGGTACATTATAACCCTGTTGCAAAAAATAAATAAATAAATAAATAAATAAATAAATAAATAAATAAATAAGTAAATAAATAAATACAAGGGGAAAAAACAGTAAAAATAAAAAATCTAAAATACAGCCTAACTAAAAAAAGAAAGAAAGAAAGGCACAATGTGCAGATGAATAAAGTTATGTATGAATAACAGAACACTTCAGTTCAGAAACTATTCAGTCCAGAGCCAGGAGGATGAAACATTTAACATGCTGGATGAGGGGTTTTTTTGTTTGTTGTTTTTTTTTTTTTCAGATAAACAAAAATTGAAAAAATTATTATCAGGAAACATATTACTGGAAATTTAAAAATATTTCTTTGAGAAGAAAGAAAGTGATACTAAATAGAAATCTGGCTCTACATAAGGCTAGGCTGACCTCTGGAAATGGAAACTATTTGGGTGGAGAGAAAATACATTTAATCATTTATTTAAACTCTGTAAAACATAATTGACTATTTAAATCTGTATACACACAGGAGTGGGCAAAAGTAATTTAAATTTGTAAGTACGTGAAACACAGAGTTTATTCTTATGTTGTTTATTTATTTATTAATTGTTGTATTATTAAATTGTATTATGTCTTCTTTTTGTTGTTATTATTTTGTATCCAAACTGAGGATATATTTATCAAACTATGTTGATTTGATTCAAGGAAAAATATTTAGATAAGGTCAAATTATAGAGATTGATATGTACATGCACAGGGAACAAAAATGATACAAAATAACACTACCTTTCCCAATACACTAGAATATCCTACTCTGCCCTATTCTATTGTATTTATTTATGTTTTAATGTTGGGAATAACCCATAAATCTATTTCATGAGACTAATACACGATGACTCAAAATAAGAAAAACAGAGATACTGTGGTTTGATTCAGTAACTCTCAACCAGCCAATTGAATATGATTCTTCTCATTTTCAACCAACCTTTTTATTCTGGCCAGTATCATGAAAGCACTGACTATCTCATAACCATAAATTCATCTTCAATAATTGTCACTGTTACTGAACATTATTGACATAGTAACAGTACAAATATTTTTTAAAATACATTTTTATTGATTTTTTACAGAGAGGAAGGGAGACAGAGAGTTAGAAACATCGATGAGAGAGATACATTGATCAGCTGCCTCCTGCACACCTCCCACTGGAGATGTGCCTGCAACCAAGGTATATGCCCTTGACCGGAATCGAACCTGGGACCTTTCAGTCCGCAGGCCGATGCTTTATCCACTGAGCCAAATCAGCCAGGGCAATAGTACAAATATTTTAACAGTGATGTCAATACATGTTAAAGGCAAAATAGCCTCGATATTTCAGATAATCAAAACCTTGGGGAGATATGATAGTATATTTTTACTGCAGTATTTTGGTACAATGAAAACATTTGTATTTCACACCTTTTATCAGTAACTTCTTTAATAAAACAGTGTGAAAAAATGTCTTATAGCAAAATATAGTTGCTTTACTGATTTTTAGCTAAATTCAACATACATTTTATTACCTTTAAAAACATCTGCATTTTTTCTAGGTGATTAATAAGCAAATATAATTAAATCATTAGTGGTTTGTGCATGTTAAACCTAATAGAGCATCCATTTTAACCTATTTTGAAAACCAACACCATCTGACTAAGAATATGTAGAACATTTACTTGACATATCTCCTAAGTATAGATATATTCAGAAATTCAATAATAAGTATTTAAAGCCATATGGTTGCATATGAATATCTATTGAGAATTAACAAAGACGTGAGAATAGAAAAAGTCCAAAGAACACAAATACATCAAAGCTTGGATTAATTTATGAATATGAAAATGTAATTCCCAGGTGTAATTTTTTTTTTGGCATTTTAGCTCTGTATTTAATCTAAACAACTCTCACTTGGAATCATAATCAGGCCTTCAGAATACTAAATATCAATCCCCCATGCCTCAAGTATGTCAGTAAATTGTGTAGACAATGCATCTAATTGAATTTAATTACTAAGTTAACTTTATAAAAAAATAAAATAGAAAGATAAAAGACAGAAATATACATGAAATTGAGAAAAATGAGTTTTCTTACTGTCGTTGTCCCTTTGCCTACTGCGCATTTAGAGCAGTGTTACTCCCAGGCCATGAAAAGGTCTTTGCACACTCCTTTCTCACCTTCAAGGACAGGAGTCATTAGGAGCCTGGTTAACAAAATGAGCATAAAGGGAACATTTGGGGCAGAGAGAAGTGTCATGAGAAAGGAGAAAGCCTAGGGTTGCAAGAGGTCACGGGTTGCTGGGCTTAACGTGAACATAATGTACAATAAAGGGAATCCAAATGCCTTCCATTCTCACCATTTCTCACAAATAGGACTTCACATAGCTCCCAAAAGCATATCTGATTCCTATTGTTGGGCTTCTTTGTGGCAGAAATGATCCTTGATTCCTATACCACCCTAATAAGCATTCGCACAGAGAATTCATATAAGCAGTTGTTACATACATCTGGAGCACAGACATACGAATTTGGGTTACAAAAGTATAAATAGTATTTAAAGCCAATGGATTTAATGAGATATTTTTGTCACTGAAGACAGAGAATAGTTTACAATTAACGCCAGTACTGTGGAACACTGCCAAGTGAGAGGACGAGTCTGCAACTGGTATTTGGACGAGATGTCAATGAAGTAGGAGAATATGTTATCTTAAAGGACCATTATGAAAATAAATCAAGAAGGAATCAAATGTGCTAACTGCTGAAAGCTCAAATAAGATTAATGTTGAGGCCCTAGCTGGTTTGGCTCAGTGGATAGAGCATTGGCCAGTGGACTAAAGAGTCCTGCCTGGGTCCAATTCCCATCAAGGGTAAGTGACTGGGTTGCAGGCTTGATCCCCAATAGGGGGTGTGCAGGAGGCAGCCAATCAATGATTCTCTCTCATCATTGATGTTTCTATCTCTCTTTCCCTCTCCCTCTCTGAAATCAATAAAAATATATTTTTTTAAAATATTTTTTAAAAGATTAGCGTTGAAAATGAATCATTGGATTGGCAAAATAAATTTCAGTGGACCAACGGGCATAAAGATACATGTCTGCAATGCTTTTTAAAAAGTAATAGAAATGAAGATATGGAAAAAGTGTCTCAGGAGCTTAGACTTCTGTCTCAGGAGTGTCTTTGTAAGGGGGAGCAGAGATTTGGGAATAAGGTTGTAGTCTGGACTTTGGCACAGTTTTATAGTACTTAGTATCAAAAAAAAAAGATAAGGACGCTTAATACCTATATATACAATAGTTGACAGATTTTAGCAAATAGTAGATTACAGATTCTGCTTTATTTAGTTGGTAGCCCGTGGTGGATTATTCAGAACTGTTATACACTCTTACGTAAATGCCTAATCTGACATACTGAGCATTGCCATTCTATCTTACATAAAGACTCTACCAGACTCATTATGGGTTATTGTATAATGGCTAATTGCTGGCAATTTAAGATGGCTATCATTTTACTTGATAGTAATGGATTTTTCAAAGTTGGTGTATAGCAGAACTATTCATGTTTTCTTAGTGTTCAAACCCTAATTATGAGAAGAATATATTATTTTTAATGAATGTGTATATAATATGCATATCTAAAATCTACATTATTATAAAATGTTTTTATTTTAATAATGTATATTCCATCAATAGTAGTTAGATGTCCTTTTGAAGTTACACAGACATGGAAATAGTTGATTTTCCTTCCTGCTAGCTGGTTTTAGCTTTTTAACCTCACTCTCTATTGCCTACTTAAACTGAGTAATATCCACCATGGAAATGCTCTTGTTTCCCATGCTCCTTATTGCATGTACAACTCATCACCTTCTGGGTAGAGAAGATTATTAATGGGTTAACTTACTCCTATGAATCTGTTTGAGTTGTTGTAAAGAGTTTTCTAGGTTGGGTCCCTCTGCATCCTTCCACCATTAACATACTGGGTATCTGTTCCAGTTGATTAAACTATAATTCTTCTCTAAAGTAAAAGCTTCCACGGCAAGATTTGTTTCTAGATATAGGCATTCTTTAATACAACAGATATTTTAATGAAGACTACCTGGGTGGAAACTGAGACGGCACATGGCCGTATAAAATACCATGGCCAGGATAAAACTTATTGACAAGATAAGATCGGACCAAAGGCTTGAAAGAGGTTAGAAATTTAGCAATATCAATGTCTGTGGGTGAGGGTATTTGTTCCAGGAAGAAAACCTGGCGTTACTACAAAGTCCCTAAGGGAGAAGCATGCTCTATGCTCAACAAAGTTCAAGGAGGCTGATGGGGCTGAATTCAGATAAGTAAGTGGAGGTGCACTAGGAGATGAACTCGTCCTTCCTTCTCTGAGTTTGGATGTGGGGCCAAAGAACACTTTGGGCCCCTTTTTATGGAGATTCTCGCTTTTGCTGTGATTGTAGTGGGCAGACACTGCAAAATCTGGGACAGAGGGCTATGTGCTGCTGAGAAAAAACTATAGGGACAAAAGAGTAGATGTAGAAAGGCCAGTTTTTATAAAAAATATAGGAGAGCAAACTTGATGAGTTGAACAAAGGTGATAAAGGATTGAGAAGTGGTGTTCGATCAGACTGGATGCAGGATATGAGAGAAAGAGAACAGAAAGGTAATGTAAAGCTTTTGGCCTGAGCAAGGGGTTGGTTAGATTTGTTATCAACAGACCAGGAAGGCTATTAGAAGATCCCCTAGGAGTGTCGGGGAGTGGAAGATCAGTTGAATTTTGTAAATATTTGATTTCAGGTAACTGCTCAATGTCTAAGTAGGAGATTGTATAAATGAAGCTAGAATTTAGAGGAGAGATCTGATCAGAGCCATAAAATGATGAGTCATAGACATGGAAATGGTATTTGAAGCCTGTAGTCTCCTTATAATCACCAAATGAGGCATAGTATACAGAGAAGTATACCAAATAATAGAGCACTAGTTCTTTAATATTAAGATGTGATGAATGGAAAGAGCCCACAAGATATCAAGGAAAATGTTGAAGAAATTATTTTTTCCTCAAAATCATTTGAAAAAATTATCAAAATTAACTGTCAAATTCTGTGAACAGATTGTATAAGATGAGTAATGAAATGTGTGCCATTGAACTTAGCAATCTGTACAGCAATGCTGACCTTAACAAGAATAATGAGAGTGAAAAAAATGGATTTATATACTTGTTAAGAATAAACTGGCTGAATATTAGGTAATAAATATTAGGTTAAAATTCCTTTAGGTAATGTGATAGAACACTGAGAAGTGTTGCTTGCACCCCTGCCTGCTTTTATATATATATATTTGATTTTTTACAGAGAGGAAGAGAGAGGGATAGAGAGTTAGAAACATCGATGAGAGAGAAACATCGATCAGCTGCCTCTTGCACACCCCCTACTGGGGATATGCCCGCAACCAAGGTACATGCCCTTGACCGGAATCTAACCTGGGACCCTTGAGTCTGCAGGCCGACGCTCTATCCACTGAGCCAAACCGGTTTCGGCCCCTGCCTGCTTTTACACATCTCTTCCAGCTTCCCTTAACATACCACTTTCTGTGCACTTCATAGTAAATAATGGATTCATCCATAACAATGTGGAAATATATCTAATTCAAATTGTAGCATAGATGAGTCACTCAATACATAAAGCAAGAATAATTTGTCTCTGTAGGTGTTTTCTTTTGCTTTAAGGATTTGACATGGTTTTCCTTTTTTTAACATCATATGGATTTCTTTTGGGGAGATTTTCTCCCCAACATTGTACGTGGTTTTGGTGGAACAGTAAATGAAGTGACTCTTCCTACCCTTCAGAAGCCTTCTGGAGGCTGCAGTGGCCAGAAATGTCTTGTCATCATCTTGGTACAGCAATCAAGAGAATGTAATCCACGTTCAGCTAACCGAGCTATTCCCATATCTCCTCCCCACAGAACACTGACTGTAACCAAGAGGTTGAAGGGCAGATCAAAACAAAACAAAATAAAACAAAACAAGGCAGTAGTGTGCATTCATACCACGAAGGGAGTCAGGTAGTACATGTTCTGTTTTCAACCTGTTTCTGAGTAGAAACCTATTCAATAAATCCTATATGCACCCCAATATATTTCCAGGAAACATTTTTTTACCTTAATTGGATAGAGTTTAATTTTTGTTACTTGCGACTAAAGGACCCTAATTTAGACTAATTCAGGGGATGTATACTTAAGTCCTAGAGGAAGAGGACATATAATCAAAAAATGTCTAAATGATCCTTCCCATCAGTAGGTTCTAGCAGTCAGATAAAATGGAATTTGAGCTGGACCCTGAGGCAAGGTAGAATTTAATTATTTTGCATGGAGATGGGTGAAAAACAAGAAGTGTGCAGTGGGAATTGAGAGTGGCAGGTTGAGGACTAAAGAGAAGACTGGATCAAACGGAGGATTCCCTCTGAGAAATTGCCAAGCTAATAAGATAAAAACTCTTTTGGAGCTTCAGTGACGACATTCGAATGTCAAGAGAGACTTGGCCAAAAACACGTCTTCTTTAAATCATTGGTTCAATATAGACACAAGTGGCAATGCAGATCTTTAGGCTTGTATTAAAATTATATATGACATATATCCAAATATGCCCAAATATATTGTGTCATGGTGTTGTAGGTGTGTGTATAGAAAGGTCTGAGAGAGAGAGAGAGAGAGAGAGAGAGAGAGAGAGAGAGAGAGAGAGAGGAGATTCTTGTCCAAAGTCACACTTTTCATAGAAAAGAACCATCTCACAGAGAAGGATGTGAGGAAGATATTTATCAACTAGAGAAATACATGAGATAGTTAAATTATTTCTCTTATTTCATAGTTTCATTAATTCTAGTAAACATAATTATCCTGTACTTAGAAGACAAAAACACAGAAAGATGAACTAACTTGGTAAAGTTCATGTAGCTGGTAAGTGGCATAGCCAATATTGACAAGGTCCAATATTTATTAAGATGCTTAATTAGCGTCTACTGTTGGAAATTTTGAAGGATATCACATTTAGTCATATAACCTTGAGTTGGACCAGGTCTTAGAAATAAAATTATAATATGATTTTGTGTGGCTCTCTTATTCATTTTGCTTCAAATATTCCTCAGTGTATATATGGGGATAATTAAGACTAATGCTGGAATATAAAATTTCTAGATCCATTAGTAAAATAATTAGGCATGAATTAAAAACAAACAATTTTGTATGTTTCATTAAAAATATTCCTACTATACACCCCAAATATCAAATATCTGTTTTATCCATAGGTAAACAAAATTATTGATTTCTTCTTGTTTAAATTAACCTGCAGCTTTTACTAAAGGCATTTGTGACTTGATACTCACTGTAATGTTTAATTAATTTCAAACTGTTCACTATTGATATTTCTTTATGATGTCACTTGAAGGACACAATGAGATTTTGGTTTTAATTAAATCATGATTCTGTTGCAGTTCTAAACTTGGATATTCCCACTCAATTAATTTTGATCTTGCTCCCTAGATTAAGTATGTACATTATTTTTTTTAAATTTGCAAGCTTTACAGGATTTCCCATTGAAACACTTTATATTGAAATCATGCTTATGATTAATTTTTTTTACATTACATCAAATATTTTATTTTATTGATATGACTGTAATATACTTCCATTCAGCAGAATAAGCTAACATTATGCTTGGCTTATGCAATAAAATTTTCATTTCTTAACAAATTATGGATTTAGTTTAATAAATTCAACATTTAAAAAAGGGTGTGTATGTGATTAACAGTGTTGCTGAAATGGCATTGTTATTATAGTGGAATAGATGATAATTTGAAAACTAAAATAATTTTATTTGTATCTCGCCCTAGCCAGTTTGGTTCAGTGGATAGAGCGTCGGCCTGCAGACCAAAGGGTTCTGGGTTCGATTCCAGTCAAGGGCACTTACCTCGATTGCAGGCTCCTCCCTGGCATGGGTTCTGGTTGGGACCATGCAGGAGATAACCAATTGATATGTTTCTCTCACATTGATATTTCTCTCTGTCTTTCCCTCTCTATTCCACTCTCCCTAAAAATCAATGGGAAAATATCTTTGGGTGAGGATTTTAAAAATTTGTACTATATCTCCATTTGCAGTTATATTACTAAGTACTAAGTCATTTAGGAAAATATGAAGTAGCACTTTCTGATTGATTTGTTTCCTTGCCTTTTCCAAATTCTAGAGGCTGCCCACATTCCTTGGCTTGGATCTCCAGCAATTATATCACTCATGCTTCTTTTTCCATGATCATATCTCCTCCTCTGCCTCCTCTGCCTCACTCTTTCACTTAGAAATACTCTTATGATTATACTAGGTGCCCAGTGCATGAATTCGTGCACCTTGAAAGGAACTGTGGGTCGCGAGGCTGCTGTGGGCACAGAGGCGGGTCTTGGCCCATCTTCCGCACCCCCGCCCGGCCCCTCCTGCTGTGGCTCCCCCTACCCCTGTCCCCTGTCTACAGGCAGCCCTCCCACCACCGCTGCTCCCATGCGCTGATGGCGTTGGCTTTGCTCATACCTGCTGAGGGTGCAGAGCAATGGGGGCTGGCACCAGCAGTGGGTGCAAGTGGTGGCTGCTTCCTGATTTTCCCTAAGAAGCAGGTGGAGGTGGAGACGCTCTCAGGGGTGACCAGGGCCGGCAGCCACATGCATTCACTGATGGCGCTAAGCGATCAGGGCCCCCACTGGGCATCGACAACGGGTGCGAGCGGCGGCTCTGGTGCCGGCAGCAGGTGCAAGTGGGGCCATTGCTGGCAGCAGGTGCAAGAGGTGGCTGCTGGTCCTGATTGCCCCTCAGGAGCAGGGGGAAGTGGAGAAGCCCTGAGGGGCGATCGGGGCTGGCAGCCACCGCTCATACCCACTGATGGCTCTGAGCATTTGTGGACGGTGCAGGGTGCTGGCAGCGGGTATGAATGGCAGCTCCAGCACTGGCAGCGGGTGTGAGTGGGCCCGGTGCCAGCAGCAGGTGCAAGTGCCAGGCAGGACTGCGGTGCATGGGAACAAAGAATTTTCAGTAACCACCAGAGGCTCACCCAAATGACAGAGATTTGGCATCTCTGCTCACCTGCTCCACCATCCTGCCCTGGCTGATGCCTGCCATGTTCCGCTCTCTGCCATGTGCTGCCGATGCCTGCCTTGTTCTGTGCATGGCCCCCTGGTGCTAAGTGCACGGTTGTTCGATTGTTCCACCATTTGATCTATTTGCATATTAGCCTTTTATTATATAGGATTGGGCCCACCAGACAATCCAGGGCAATTTCTCCATCTCAAGATCCTTAACTTAATCATATCTGCAAAGTTTCCTCTGCTGTTTATAGGAACATATTAACTGATTACAGGGATTATGATGTGGACACATTGGGGGAGGGGGTAGACCTACACATATACTCATTTCCAAAAAACATGTGAATATATTTCTAATTTCACTCTTTTATGGCTTTATTTTTCTATCTCTGCTTAAATACTACCTTCTTTTTTTTCTTCTTCTGCATTTATTTATTTATTTATTTATTTATTTATTTATTTATTATTTTAGTTGCATTCATTGGGATGACATTGGTTAATAAAATTGTATAGGTTTCAGGTGCAAATATCACCTTTTTAATATATTATTTTATTTTATTGTTGATCTTATAACAGATGTCTCCCATTTTTTCCCTTTTTGCTCCCCTCCACAGAAGCCCACCCAACCCTACCTTAGGCCTTCTCTATGCTATTGTCTATATTCATGGGTTATACATATATGCAAATATGGTCTTTGTTTAGTCTCTCTCCCCATCCCCCTATCTGTTGTTCTGTTCCATGCATCCATACCTCTGGACTTATTTTGTTCCTCAGTTTATTTTGTGTATTAGATTCCACATATAAGTGAGATCATGTGATATTTGTCTTTCTCTATCTGGCTTAGTTCCTTCAGATCTCTCCGTGCTGTCTCAAATAGTAAGAGCTCCTTTTTTACTGCCTGCTGTGGTGAGAACACTTCATGTGGACACTGGTGGATGTGCAATGTCTAACCAAATCTAAAATATGATTTAGGCTTAGGCTTTGTTTCTAATATCAAAGTAGGAAATGGTAGCTGCTTAGAATGAATTGTAGTAGTGATGCTTATAAGAAGAGGTCAGATACAAGATATATTTTATAAACATTTTTACATTGTTTCATTGCCTTTTGATTCTGAGAATTGCAGTGCTAATTTTCCTATTTATTTCTTTTACTGATTCTGGCTCATGTTGGGTTGAAAATTTCTGATGTGAATTCGTTTTGACAGATATTTCTTATCCATGAGGGGGAAAAATGCAATTCAAGTTCAGATATGTTTTTTCACAGATTTTGTTGTGTTTTTGTTTTGTTTTGTTTTATTCAGCTAAATGCCTTATAATGTCACTGTCTGATTGAATTTTATGTTAATTTTTTTCCCCAGGTAGATTAATCCATCAGGATGGTTTGTAACTTAGCCCGGCTGGCATGGCTCAGTGGTTGAATATCAACCTAGGAACGAAGAGGTCACAGTTTGATTCCAGTCAGGGCACATGCCTGGGTTGTGGGCCCCATCCACAGTCGGGGGCGTGCAGGAGGCAGCCAATCAATGATTCTCTCTCATCGTTGATGTTTCTATCTCTCTCTCCCTCTCTCTTCCTCTCTGAAATCAATAAAAATATTTTCTAAAAAATGGTTTGTAACTTAGACTTAACCACCTTAGGAAAAAAAAAAGTTTTTATGTATTTGTTTCTCTCAGATTTTTATATATACTAGAGGCTCAATGCACAAAATTTGTGCAAGGGGCTTGGCCCTCGCAGCCATGGCAGCTTGCCTTGGCCCTCAAAGCCCTGGCTTCGTCTGGAAGGTCATCTGGAAGGACATCTGGAAGGTCATTCGGCTGTCCAGTCTAATTAGCATATTACGCTTTTATTATTATAAATGCAGAATTTGGAAAAGACAAAGTTTGTGCCCACTCCCTGAATCAATAAGTAAAATTTTGCTGATTCTCTTTTAATTGAATGTGCAATGTTTTTAAGGTCCCACATTACAGTCACAAAGCCTAATCCGTTCCCTTAGAGCTTAGATTGGGATCTTACCCCATTCAACTCTCCCACACTGACCAGTCGCCCTACATTGCCAGTCCATAAATTCACAGATCTTTTGTTTGGTTCACTCCTCTTTTATAACTCCTAGGGATTTCTTTTCCATTTGTATATTATTTTTGTAGGATCATAAATGTTGATTTTCTAATGTTTGTAAGAAAGGTGTTTTTTTTGGAGTTTTTTGTTGTTGTTGTTTTGTTTTGTTTTTTGTTCCATAAATAAAAAGTTTAATATTAGAAAACCATTCAATACAATTCACTATATTAACAGAAAAAGGAAAATACAATATAATCATCTCACAAAATGCAAAAAAATCATTTGACAAAAATCAAAATCTAAGGAAAGGTTGTTAATATACGCTCAGATCGGAGTGGCATTAGAAAGTGGTTTTATTTTATACACATCTATCTATCCTTTGAATACAGTATAACTATAGAAGAGTGTATATCATTATTCCTGGTTTTATTCCTCAGCCATGAAGCACACACACACACACACACACACACACACACACACACACACACACTTGCAAACAAATTACTCCAGAAATACAGAATACCTGTATGAAGAATTACCTAACCTTGAAAAATGACACAAAGCCATGTGTGTGGCACCAACCAAAGACCTTTGCAAAATAGTCAAATACAAAGAAAAATGATAAATATTTATACGTTACAAATATTCTTGTCCTTTTTGATATCCAACAAAAGCGAATAAATGGATATGTGTACTCATGTTGCCTGATGCATTTATTTTAAAAGAGAGATGTTTATGTAGAGGCAAGTTCCATGGCAGAAAGTTTGGGAAAAATATGCTTCTTATTTTTAAGATGATTCAGCTGATGCTTTTTTTATTGCCTTTGCCGAAAGCAAGGTAGGATGTAAACGCTGAAAAATATTGTCAATAACAAAATGCTATCAGCAGAATCAGGTTTTGGAGAAAGTAAGATAAAAAAAAGTGAAGTAAAGCCATTTGCTCAAAATGAAACAAGGTAAATAATGATCTGCACTGAAAACTCCTGAAAAGAATGATAATTCTATGAAGGCCAGATAGTTGGTTGTATATCCATCCTATCACTGAGATGAGTCTCTGGATAACATTAGACATTCAATAAATATTTGATAATGAATGGATCTTGTATTATTTAGGAAGAATAAGATTGTGGGTGTTCATCATGTCTTGAGAGCTGAAAAGTGAGCTTTAAGTTATCTTTAATATCCAGAAATTTGTAACTATTAAAGGATAAATGGCAGAAAATAAATAATATAATGTTCACAATTATCAACTTCTTTATAAAAAATTGTATTGATATTTTTAAAGGGAGAAAGTGGGGGGGGGGAAGAGACAGAGAGAGAAAGAGAAAGATTGGTTTGTTGTTCCACTTATTTATGCATCATTCATTGGTTGATTCTTGTCTGTGCTCTGACCAGGTAAGGAACCCGCAAACGTGGCATATCTACATGGTGCTCTAACCAACTGAGCTACCCGGCCAGGGCTGATCAACTTGTTTGTAATTATAAATGGATGCTTACTTTTCAGAGTCACACTTTAAAAGTATATATTTTGGCCAAGGATAACTATATCAAACAATTTCCTATTGGGAAATAAAGTATAGAAAAAATAGAATATTTTTTTAATTAAAATGTCCAGATTAAAAAATGATGCTAGACTAGAAATCCTGGCGTGGGGGTGAGGGTGGGGACACAACAGTCTTTAAACCTCACTTTCTACCCTCTCAGCTTTTTCTTGAAAATAAAGTCTTTGCAATTATAATAGCACATAAACTAAGATCATAGTCAATGTGTTGAATTTGTGAGGAATTTTCAGTGCTATTATTTGCATGGAGATTAAATGAGAACTAGTCCTTGCATATTTCAGCAGATAAACTCTCTTATATATAATTATCCATTTGGCTTAATAGGAGGTTTAAAAAAAAGGCATTGGTGAATGTTTAACAATTGGCTTTACAGAAATATAAGCCCTCCTTTGTATTGTTTACATAGTTTCATAGTGTAAATATTCCTACAGTGTTCCCTTTCAAGCAACCAGTGTGTCATTCATGAACTTGAAGTTGGGAAGAGGTGCCTAACTGGGATCTTGAAAGCCTGTGGAAGCCGTCACCATTTCACCAGTGCAGGCTATGGACAGTAGCCCGGAGCAGAGACGGAGAGACTGCAAAAGCAGTGGATGCAAGAAAATGTGACTTTTCCTTAACTACATCTGAGCTAAATGTCATTTCCAGGCAATATAAGTATATGAAGGGTTTTTTCTACTATCAAAATTGTAGATCTTCATGAAAGGAATGCCTGCCCAGCACTGGAAATTGGAAGTGAAGTTCTACAAACTGCTCTACTCTCTAGCAGGGTGTGTGAAAGAGAAATATGTTAGAATTCCTAAGTACATTGTAAACAGAGATAGGTAATCCTGGTCTTGTCTCTTTAAAAAATCACTTATAGGGAAAACTCTTCAATAAATGATAAGCAAAGAAATATATAGGACATGAGATAAATAATAGTTACTAAACATGAGAAAAAAAGAATAACAAAACAGAGTGCACTTCTGATTATAATTGCAAATGACAAAAGAAAACATCTACATGGATCTCTGAATAGTATTCCATGACTTCAATTAAGATAAAAACAAAATATCATTGGAGAAGAATACAATAAGATACCATGACATCAACTTCATTCCCTTTGAAGCCAGAGTTGATGAAGGGAAGTTCCTCTAGGTATCTACAATGTAATAGCAAGATTAAAATTCAATTCTGAATCCAATAAAGAACATAATTGAAACTTCAGAAAATCAAATTATTAGTGTGAACATACATTTGAGAAGTTCTATAAGACTGCAAGAGAAAAGTACAAAGAGATAGGAATCATAAGAGGTGATAATGTTAAAGCCTAAATAGCAAAGATTCAACATCTGAATAATACACATTCTTGAAAGAAGATTTTTAAAAGAACAGAATATCCTATATAATAAAAGGCTAATATGCAAATTGACCAAACAGCAGAATGACCAGTCGCTATGATGCACACTGACCACCAGGGGGCAGACGCTCAATGCAGGAGCTTCCCCTTGGTGGTCAGTGCACTCTGACAGGGGGAGCTCTGCTCAGCCAGAAGCCAGGCTCACAGCTGGTGAGTGCAGCGGCGGTGGCAGGAGCCTCTCCTGCCTCCAAGGCAGCACTAAGGAGAAGGGAGCGAGCCTAAGCTGACAGGCGGGCATCCCCTGAGGAATCCCCTACTGCAAGAAGGTGCAGGCTGGACTGAGGGAACCCCTCCCCCCCAGTGCACAAATGCTGTGCACCAGGCCTCTAGTATGGAATATAAAAAACTCTAATGTATGCAGGAAGTAGCAATCCTTTCATCTTTACCTTTTCCTAGCCCTTGGCTGGGCTGAGAATTTGACAGGTACTGCTCTCATGTTTATGGGGTATGTTGGGCAGGGCCCTAACTGATGTGGAAACTGAATGGTTATGGCCAATGGGCTAGGACTATGAAAGCAGCAATTGTGTTTGAAATATTGGTCTGGTACAGAATGATAGAGTGAACATTTAGTTTGAAGAAAAAGGGGACATATTTTGCAGTGTTGAGAAGAAAGTGCAAATATAGAAAGATGGAAGAATAGAATGAATCCTGTGATATTGGAACATAATTTGAGAGGTAGTGGTAAACACACACACACACACACACACACACGCACATGCATGCACACACACACAAAAGAGAGAGAAAATATAAATATGATAACAGGGAACCTCTGGTATACAGCTTCTTTTATTGAATCTTGCTATTTGTCTCTAGTTTTAAATTATTTCAAAATGTTTAAAATAATTTCAGATTCCTGAAATAAAAAAGATGTGTGATTAGAAGAGGTTAATTGAAAATATGTTCTCATTTCTTCTTTAAAACATGAAATAGTCATAATTTCATTCAACTTAATAAGGATTTATTATGGAAAGGTTTTAAAAACAAAGGCGAGAATATATATATATACTAGAGACTAGAGGCCTGGTGCATGAAAATTCATGCACTGGAGGGGGGATCCCTCAGCCCGGCCTGCCCCCTCTCACAGTCCAGGAACCCGCAGGGGCAGGAGGCGACCTGGCAATCAGGGGAAGGTGACGCCCCCATCACACATCTGCTGCTGCCACTGCCGGCAGCACAAGCCTCAGCTGGCCCCGGTTACCTGAGCCTCAGGCAGCCCTGGGAGGCTGGGCAGCCACAATCCGAGGCTTGCCTGTGCCTCTGGCCAGCCCTGGGTGGCTGGGGGGCTGAAGGGACTGAGGGACTCCAGAGGCAGGCACCCCTACTGCACACCTGCCAACCCGGTGGGGCTGAGGAGACTGGGCGCCGCTTCTTGTGGCTGTAGGCACCACCATCTTTGAGGGCATGGCAGTCAACTAGTATATTCCTTCTTAATTGGCTGTGGGTGTCGCCATCTTTGACAATGTGGCAGTCAATTAGCATATTCCCTCCTTATTGGCTGTGGGCGCCACCATCTCTGAGGGTGGGGCAGTCAATTAGCATATCCCCTCCTTATTGGAGATGGCATGAGGGTCAATTAGCATATTCCCTCTTTATTAGATAGGATATATATATATATATATATATATATATATATATATATATATATTGAGTGGCCAGATTATTATGACCACCTGACCTTTGTAGGCAAATTAGCCATACACTGCATCATATGGGATATGGAAGCCAAAGGCCAGTTCGAACACCTTTGCTGTCTGCAGTTACCAAGATAAAACATCTCCAATTTGCACAGGAACACAAGGATTGGACCGTCGAGCATTGGAAAAAAGTCATATGGTCCAATGAATCACGTTTCCAGTAGCATCATGCAGATGGCAGAGTGAGAATTTCACGGAAACAGCATGAAAGCATGCAACCTACATGCATGAGTACAACCCTTCAAGCTGGTGGGGGCAGTGTTATGGTTTGGGGCATGTTTTCCTGGTATGATTTGGGCCTTTAATTCATGTGGAACAACATCTGAATAGCACAACATACCTAAGTATCCTTGCTGATCAAGTTCGTCTTATCATGTTGATGGCGTATCCCAATGGAGATGGCTTCTTCCAACAAGACAATGCGCCATGCCACAGTGCTCGTATTGTGCAGGAGTGGTTTCAAGAACATGAGGGAGACTTTTCCTTGCTTATGTGACCCCCACAATCAGCAGATCTCAATCCAATTGAGCATTTGTGGGATGAAGTTAAAAGAGCCATCAGGCAGCTGGTTCCACAACCATCAACTCTCACAGAACTAGACAGTGCTATTCATCAGGCATGGTGTCAGATTCCTCGCATCACCTTTCAACATCTCATGGAGTTAATGCCAAGAAGAATCACTGCAGTATTGAAGGCAAAATGTGGCCCAACGAAGTACTGATGGGGTGGTCATAATAATCTGGCTACTCAGTATATATATAAATGTTACTATCCAGAGAGAACTGCTTTTTATTATTTCCTCCTGTACTTTTTGATTTTCCAGTGCTGTGTACATGGATTTAAAGGAAGGACTTCATGCTCACAGAAAACAACTGGAAACCAAATTCTAGTACTTGTAACCAGTATAGACTTGTCTATTTATTTCAACTCTCTATGTCTCACTTCCTCTATATAAAATAAAAATAATAACACCTACCTCATGGAGTGATAAGAATAAAATATATAATAAAGTATACTTAAAAAATGTCTCTTATGATCCTTTTAAAATCTGTTCCTCATAATCTTGATTATATAATAATCTGGTCATTTGCTAAAATTTTGAACTTTTTGTGAACTCTTTCATACAGTTAAATATTCTACTTTTGGAAAGTAATAATTATTAAAAACACCTTTCTTATCCTGAGCCAAACTTATCTTCTTTTATAACTTTCAACTATTATTCTTAGTATGTTGTTACCTAGAAGTAATAGAATGGATTCACTAACCCATCTATCGGATAGCCATTCAAATATTTGAAGGCTGCTATTAACACCACTTAAGTGTGGCTTTTTCAAGGTCAGTATTCCCAATCTATCAGTCATTTTTTATGTCCTCTTCCAGAAACTTCAGCATCTTTTTACCCCTCTGGACACATTCTAACTTGTTTATATGCCTCTTCAAATTTCTATCCCAACTATCAGAGTGTTCATTAGTACTGACACTTCCCTTGATAAGATTATGAAAATTCTCTTAATTTATCTTTAGGAAATGAGTGGATACTTTAGCATTTCTGTGCCACTGAGTCATAAGTAATATTAGGTGAGGAAGTTTACATTGGGCTGGAATCAGGAAGAAAAGTTATTAACTGATTATGTAGGAGAGAAGTATGGGAATTTGAATGGGGACACATGGCTGGGCAGGTGAATACCAGTTGTGGAACTGTCAGGAAAACGATCACAAGATGCCAATAATTGCGTTCCAGCCTCCTAGAACTATGAATTCTAATAGGAATTTTTAAAGACCTTGGGGATGATTGTACTTTGTCAGAACAATCAGAGCAATATTCCAGTATTGAAAGTTCAAAGGAAAGGTGCATCTCATATGTACAGCCTCATTCATCTTGGTTCTTGGGGTCATCTGTGTAATCAACTCCACTGGACTTCAAATATTCTTTTCCTGCTCTGCAAACATCACTTTCCCGCTTGTCAAACTCAATTGGAACTGTGCAAATATATCCAACTCCATTCAATTCAGTAATGTGTCAATGCCTTTCTTCAAACATGGTGCCCAAAATTAAACCTAAGGCTGCAGATAACTTTTAGGACAGAGTAGAATGAACTGGAACAATTACTTTTCATATTTAAGAAAATTCTTCTCTTAATTTAGTCTTATGCGTTTTTTTCTGTTTTTGTAATTTATGCTAAAATACTCCATGTCTTTTCAGCAAGATCCCATTTACTGCTACCTCTCAACTGGGTTCTCATCAATTTTCTGCAATGTGTTTTGCATCCTCTTTCTTTTTTTTTCTTGTTTAATGCATACAAAACTCAATTTGAAAGTGTAAAGGATGATGTTTTGTGGTGAGTGAGCAATAAAACCAAGACAGGAAGTAAGACCATATGTTGGTGTGCTAGTTCATTTATTTAGACAGGTATCCATTCAACAACTATCATGTGATTGGGGCTGGTAGGAATTGCAGATACGATGATGCACTGCACATTTGTGGTTCCAGCTATTTTAGGGCTTTAAATTGGTGATGATCTACAGTGAGTGGTTCCAAAAGGTAATAGCAGTGGTTTTGTGGAGATCTTTAATTCAAATGAGATTAGAAAAGAAATATAGAATAAAGTAAGTATTGTGGAGTTAGAATAAGATAAGACTCAGTAACAGGGTAAGCTAACACTAAAGGAATACATCAAGAGGGAAAAAAGTCAAAACATTATTATCCTAAGAAAATTCTTAGACTTCAAAAATTCTGAGAGTTTTATCTTGTATGGCATATTGATATCAAACATGTTTTAATAATATTAACAATATTAATGTTTAAAAATAAGCTAAATCTATTCTGTACTTATTCACTTAAGATCAATTCTCCATTTTCTTTAATGCTGCTATAACTTTCTCTCACTTAAAATAAAATCCAAAATCTTCACCAAGGGCGGGGGGGGGGGCAACCAGGGAGGCGCAGTGCAGGAGGTTGGGGGAGCTGATCAGGGCCTGGATCAGGCTGGTTGGCAACTGCAGTGCGCGTCATAGTGACTGGTCATTCCAGTTGTTCCAGTTGTTCCGGTCATTCCGGTTGCTCCATCGTTCTGGTCACTTGGCTTTTATATATATAGATGATGTTTTGAAATGTAATAGTTGTTTTTTAACAGTACCATGAAGGCAAAACAGATAAACAACAACAAAATCCAGGATGTGAGGTTGGCAGAAAATATCTGGGTTCTTAACGATGATGGTAAGCATCTGAACCAATTTGAAATTTCTTATAACATTAAATTAAATATCTTCTATTGCTTAAGCTTTTGTATTAAGCACCCTAACATTTCATGGCTTTAATAATAATTTATTTTTGCTTGAGATTCTACAGTTTGGCTCTATGGTTCTGTTGATCTGGATTAGGCTTGGTTGATCTTGGCAGGTTCAATCATCCACGGTCATCTAACAAGTCAGCTGCAGTCAGCTTGGCTGATCTTGGCTCTTAACTGTGACAAATGAGATGGGCTCTTACCTCTGACAAATGAGATAAATCAACAAATTTTCTTATCCTCCAACAGGCTAGCTCTGGTTCAGTAGCATGGTATTAACAGGAGTCCTATGAACTGAGTTGTAATGTCAAGGCTAGACTCAGAACTAACACAGGGTCACTTCTACCATGATCTTCTGGCCAATGAAAATCACAAAGCCAGTCCATATTCACATGGAGGGGGAATAGACTCCAGCATTTGATGGAAAAGTTGGAATATAATATGACTACAGACAAAGACAGAGAGGGTGCAGTATTATGACCACTTTTTGTGATCAGCTTACTAAGGTTATTGTTGCTTGTGACTTGCCACAGAATATAGCCTCACAGTAGCAACTTTGCATTTCTTCCCTCTTTCTGGAATATTCTTTCCTTGGCTTTTTCCATAGTTATTCATTACATTTTTAAGTTTCCATTAAATATTATTTTCTCAGAAAGACTGTATCATTTCTCAAGTTGCCCTGTTCTTTGAATCACCAGTTATTTTACTTCCCTCATTTGAAAATAAGCTTAGTGGAGGTAGGGACTTTATCTTTTTCATGTCAACACTTACGTATTTCCTATTATATGGCAAGTACTCAAGGCCTTTTGATTAGTTTAATGAATAAAAATAAATGTGCAATCACTGTAACAAGTGACTGGTCTTTTTTAATCAACCTGTTTTATGTATTCAGGCAAGTAGAGAATATTATATTAGTGTGGGAAAGCGTACTGAAGGGGGAGAACACATAAACACACACACATGCACACAACGTGGCAAAATATATTTACATTCAGCCATGTCCCGTTAGCTCAAGTGCCATGGACTGATTAATATTTTTTATAAATTCAAATAAATATATTCTGTGCTTTTCTACCAATGAAACTTTGTTTAAATACCTTTCCTTTCATAGAATATGTATACACCATTTCTACTTTTCGATATTTTGTTCTCTTTTATTGGCTATAGCAAATGCCATATCTTCCAAAATAAACTTTCAAGTTTCTACTAGATATATTGACTTCCTCCATTGGGTCTCTTGAATGCTCTCTATTGTGGCATTTGGCTTACATGTTATTTTCAGTGACCCAAACCTTAATTAATGCCTGCAAATTGGAATGCAAGTCCCTGAAAGTCAGAGTCTGTCTTATTTATTCTTTCATTTACTGTAATTTTCTACATGTATCTAATAGGTTATTAATAAATATTTCTTCACTTGAATTAAAGCATGAGAGTAATCTGCCTTATAAATTGGGTGTCTGGATCAATCTGAAACTAGTTATAAAATATCACTTGAAGTCCCTATGTGATCTCTAAAGGAGCTGCTTACCTTTTATAATTTTGCAACAATATTGCATAGGCTTATCAGTACACTTGCTAGCTTGCTTTCTCCCAGCAATTGTTCACAGCTTGTTCCATATCCCTACTTTTGTTGGCTTTGTCTCCTTCATTATATCTTATTTCTCACTGTGCTACCTCCCAATCACTGAAGTCCATTCCCACTGGCTCAGTGCTGGGAATTCTTCTTTCCCAAACTCCCAGAACCTTACACAATAAACGCCTTCATTACAATAGTCTTTCCTCACCTCTTCAACAGAGGCCACTAACTATAAACAACCTATTCAATAGGTCAGTGAAGAATGATTCTCAGATGAGTTTAGTGTAACAGGGAACTGGGATGTACTGTAGTTTTTACTCTTGAACTCCCATTAGTCTCCACATTGTAGAAGAGACTGCTTAATATTGCCCCATAAGTATAGCTTCAGCAGTTACACTAATGCAATAGGTACCAAAGGAACAGCAATGTGATATGTAGGAAAGCAATATTGTACAGTATTAAATATATTTCATATTTAAGGGAGGGGAATGGGGGACATCTGTAATACTGTCAACAATATAAATAAATTTTAAAAATACGTAAATAAATATAGCTCATCATGCACTAAAAAACTACCTTCCATAGTACAATAAAATGAAACACCCCTATGGTGTCAATATAAATGAATTAGCAAACAACAAACACAATATGAGAGAAATACCAGAAAAATTTAGACTTTGAGTCAGCACTTACATAATGTATTTAGAAAAATGAGTACTGATGTCTTTGTTAATAAGCTTTTGCTAGGCAAAACTGTGGTATCAAAAGATCAGGATGTTAATAGGGGAAATGTTTAATTCTTTTCCTCTTCATATGTTAGTATAAATAGGCTACTGTTTGTTCCATGTCCTCTTTAATCCCGAGCCCAGCGTGAAGAGGCAGGACCTGCTGAGTACATGCTGGCTTAATGGCCGAGAGAAGAGAGCTATGGTGGAAGTATGAAATGGCTCTTCAACCTTTGATTCCAGATTCCTATGTTACATTCAGCCATGTCCCGTTAGCTCAAGTGCCATGGACTGAACTGTGTTGTGCCAAAATATCGAAGCCCTAACTCCCATTGCGATTGTATTTGGAGATGGGTTTAAGGAGAGATTTCAGGATAATGGGGGCGGGGGCTCTGATCCATTATGACTGGTGTCTTTATCAGGAGAGACAAAAGATGCACACAGGGAAGAAAGGCTGGACGAGGACATGGGGAGAAGCTGTGTCTGTCTACAAGCCAGGAGGAGAAGTCTCACCAGAAACCAAACCTGCTGTCCCCTTGATCTTGACCTTCTAGCCTCTGGAACTGTAAGAAAATACGTTTCTGTTGTTTCAGCTTCCCAGTCTATGGTGTTTTGTGATGGCAGCTGAGTAGATCGATGCACCACGTAAGTAACACGCTCCAGCCTGACAGCTATGGAATGGGAAGCCGTTCTTCCCCGCAGGGAGTCAGTGTCTGCTACCTGGGATTGGGCAGAACAACACCAACCGCTGTAGTGGAGACCAGCAAGCATTTTGGACAATGGGGAGAACAACTTTAAACTTGGTTCTAGTTTAAACTTAGTCCCTAGTATCTGTGAGCTTTTTAATGGAATAAAAACGATAAAACAAAACAAAACAAAAAGGCTCTTATAAAATAAAAGCTGAAAGATTGTAATTTTAATGATTCAAAAGTAAAATTATTAAAAACACATTTCAAATCTGTATTTATTGATGTGGCCTATTAGCTGTGGAAATGTAAGTTGTAAATGCATCTTTCTTTGACTGATAGGAGCTGTATCTGATATTAAAGACTAATATACTATGTTCATATTTTAACCCTTACTGTGTTGTTGCCTATTAGTTAACATAGGTATATATATATATATATATATATATATATATATATATATATATATATCAGTCATGTGTGAGTCTGTCTCATGAAAGGTTAAATCTTGAAGAAAATACAGTAGTGGAAAAAATACATTAAATTAAGAAGATTGGGGTCAGGGGTAGAAGGGATTACCTGGGGAATTTATATGCATATACGCATAACCCATGAACACAGACAATAGTGTGGTAAAGGGCTGGGAGGGGCGGGTACAGGTGCAGCGTGGAAGGGATCAATGGGGAAAAATACTTTCAACAATAAAGATAATTTTTTAAAAGATTGAATAATAAAAGCAGAAACTTTTAAGGATCTTCAGAGATGGGTATTTCAAGAAAGAAAGGATAGCCCATAGCCCGGCCAGTGTTGCTCAGTGGTTGAGCATCTAGGAGGTCATGGTTCGATTCCTGGTCAAGGCACAGGCCTGGGTTGCAAGGTCGATCCCCCTGTAGGGGACATGCAGGAGGCAGCTAATCAATGATTCTTTCTCATTATTGATGTTTCTATCTCTCTCTCTCTCTCTCCCTTCCTCTCTGAAATAAATAAAATATATTTTAAAAAGAAGAAAGGGATAATGAAAACTAAAATAATTGAAGTTTTGTATTCTTTGATTTAAGAAGATGTAATAGGGTGCTATTAACTACTCCCTCATCTTAAACAATTTTATACTGCTTAATTCAGCCCTGCAAATATTAGGGCAGGGGTTAGGGGGAAGAGTGGTACTTCCTTCTCTTCCTCTCATCCCCCCCGCCTTAATTAGAGAACCAAAGTACCACCTCCTTTCTTTTCCTCCTGGCCTTACTGGCATCTTGTGGTGCTGTGGCGGTAGCTAGTTGAAGGCAGGGGGCATAACAGGGACAGGGATGGTCTGTGTTTATATAGTCTGAACAACACATCTTGTCACATCAAGGTGAGAATGTACATTTGATTACACCCCTTTGTTTCTTCAAAACTTGCTTCTAGCACTGAGGATATAGTTTTAAAACTAGGGTTATGTGAATTCCTGAAACTATTTTGGCCTCCACTGAGGTCTGGTAGAATCTCCAGATTGCCTATCGCTTCTCCACCTGGAAGTGCACCTCTGTTTATCCCATTTCCGTATTAAACTTCTTCAAGAGCTTTCTTTTAAAAAAAAGACATCCATAGCTAAAAAGGGTTTGAAACAATCCATGAAACTCTTTAGCTTAACATACAGGATTTCTGTGGTTTTCTTATACTGATCTAAAACAATATAGCTACAGTTTGTTGATTTCATTCGAAGTATTTCCTTTGCCTATATGCTTTCTTACACCCCAAAGCCCTACATTTGACATCACACCACCTATCACATGCCTTCATTCATTTACTTAACAGTAGAGAGAACAAGTCCTAACTGACCATGAGACAGGGACACATTTGGTAGTTGGGAATGTATCTGATTGATATTTAAAAAGCGTTTTAGTGTCCAGATAATAAGGAAGAAGCAAATGTGTCTTCCACGGCCAATTCTCCACTCGAAGCACTTAAACCTGAATTCAATTGTGAGCTATAAGTGACAGTTCTAAAACCTTAGGAACTCAGCTTTGTCTTGCCTTTGCTTATTGTCCTCTATAGCACCTTGGCCCAAAGAGCTGGAAGTTTAAGCCTTGATCTGTGTGGTATTTTATAATTGTAACGCAGAGGGACTCTGAGAAATCAGGATAATGTGATATTTGAAAAAGAGGAACCCTTAAAACATAGATTGATCATTCCTCCTACCTCTAAATTGAATAGTCCCTAAATTATCTCATATTTCTCTGCATCTAACAAGAAATAAAACTCTATGGATTGCATGGTTCCTGACTAGAAATCTCATTAGAAATCTGCAGACAGAAATCTCTTCCTCATGTCTCTCATTTTAAGCCTAAGTTATTTCTAGCTTCAGTGAAGATAGCAAACAGCACTTCATCTTCTTTAAGCTCCCCATTCATTTCACAGCAACTCTATTAAACAGTCCTTCCTGTCTCTACCTTGAGCTGATATCCGATTATATTTCTTTATCATTTGGGGATTGGTATTTATCTGACACAATTAGGCTCTTTTTCATGTTAATGCTGTATCTCTCTCTACAAGAAGTTTTGTATGTCATAATGTACATCAGTGCAATATGGAGATAAATTGCTAAGAGTAGGGAAAAACATAGCAACATGTGGGATTGATGAAGAGGGAAAAGAAGGGAGTTAGGTAGGGTGCGCTAATGAGCCAAAAATTTGAAAAAATATATTTAGAGACTTTTTTTTTCTTTATGCATCTATAAAGCATCTTGTTAAACAACCTGGGCTTGCTAATGTGCAACAGGAAAAAAAAAATCCGAGGAATAGTGTACTTTCCCTAATTACCAATTTTACCCTGGCAACCATCTACTAAAACTAATAATAAAAAAAGAGCGTGATTTGTTTTTCCTACAGTTGGCTGGATTTAGTTAAATTAAAAATAAAGTGTTATTGACATTAGCTTTGGAAGATAAAGATCCAAAGCAGTGATTTAACAAGAAAGTGATTAAATTTTCTGGCTATGTGTAATGGGTCCTGTGTTTGAAAGATTTTTATATGGACTCTTCTTAGGGACCTCATTCTAAAAGTTCTCTAAATAAATCACTAACAGTAATCTAAAGCAATGGCTAATGGAGATGCTGCTTTTGCAGCTCAGGGGTGAAATATTTGTTTAAGAAATAGGTATGCTAGACTTCCCTGAGACTCTTGTTCCATGATTAATGAGTTGATTAATTATATGTGTACTATGAATGATGGTGTCTGGATAGTGATTACTGACCCATATGCAGCTCCCAAACCACAGTGAACTTCAAAAATTCAATTACAAGGTCCAGATGCTGTATATTGCATATGTAAACTATTTCAGGAAGGAAGATTGCATATTAATAACATCGTCTATGTGGGTTATCTCTGCAGCCTGTGACTATTTTGCAAAACTAGTTCTTGATGGAAGCAAAAGGTATGTAGACACTGGACTGTTTCAAATTTATTTTAACCTCCAGGTATATTACACCTTTGCTTATATTATCACTAGTATTTTATTTCTGTTAATAAAATAGCTTAGATGCTTTTGTCAGAAGTTTCTAATTTGATTAATATATTTTAAAGACAAAAACAAGTTGCTAAACATGTATTTTTTATAATCTTAAAATAGGCCATTTTTATATGCCCAAACTGATCTCCTGCGGATTCTAAAGAGTCCAGAGCAGCAACTAGTATTTTTAGAAATATTCCAAAGCAAACCTTTTGGTAAATAGGGAACAACCATCATTCAGATCGAGTAGTTGACAGGTCTAAATTATTTTTAAAACACTGAAATTACTAAGGTTTACTATTCATGTTGTGCATTAAAGCCAATCATATTTGCATCACATATTACTGAGTCCCTCCTAAGCGCCAGAGTCTGCACAAAGTATCTCAGATACAAAGTGAAGCAGTGTGGCCTCCCTGTACTAACGGAGGCAGTAAACAAGTGATAAAATGACATATGCAGAAATCCGGGCCCTATCCATAGACAGGCTTGCCTAAAGAATGAAGATAAACTGAACTCGGATACAAACCCAGCCGTCCTTTCTCATGTGGTCGCTGAGAGACATACATGTAAGGAAAAACTATCGCAAGTTCTCCTCTCTTGTTTGTCCTTTTGTTTTCTACCATTTTAGTTCACACTAAAATAGTGTTGTTGCTTGTCAAGAAAGTAAGATATTTAAGGTCTCATCCCAAATACACTGAATCAACGCCTCCAGGTGAAACGAAGACCTAGGGTCTACTTTTTATTCTTTTACTCTTTCTTTTATTGATCTGTGGTTGGAGAAGCACCAGTCTCAGAAACTGGCCTGTCTTTGAATTACTGTAATATTGTGATCTTAGGCAAATCAATTAATCTTTTGGGGCTTTGATTTGTTTTTGTATCAATATAATGGGACTTGTACTAAAGGTTCCTTAAAGTCTTTCCAGTTCTAATATTTTATTATTGATTTTAATTCATTTCAGCTTTTACTTCATTTTATTTTCTTTCCTTTATCACCACTCTCCCCTCAAGTTAAAATGAGCTCAACTTGAAAAATAAATTAAAGCCCATTACTTTTCTTTTTTGTTTGCATTTGATTTTATTACAGAAGTCCAGAAAATTTGAAAAAGTATAAAATTCTTTGTAATCATTATTTTATATTCTGATTCTAGGTTTTGTGATTATTCTTCATTGATTGGAGAAGCTATTTCCAAAGATGCCAACTTTTGTAAGTGAAGAGGATAGAACTTCCTCTAGATATAACTTCATTTTCATGAAAATGCTGTACCCACAAATCCTGAGGATTATTCAACAGGTAAAAAAAAAATCTCTATAAAACTTGGGGATGGAGTTCGGGTTATTGCAGAATCTTTATCAACACGGGGTGGCAAGAACTCTAGATTGCATAAATAAACACAAGCGATAGAGAAGATACTTTATTTGAGGTAAGGTAAGAACTTCAATTTAGATAGATTAATGAAATAATTAAGATAATGCTAATTAAAATGGTATATTCCTAGGATCCTTTCAGATCTGAAAAAATATAAATATAAATAAATATAAATAAATGCATCTAACACCAATAGATGTAACACATACAATCTAATCCATTGGGTGTGGTGCCCTAAAAACATCTGACTTTAAGGATGCCCTTATTCCAAGAGAAACTGGCCTCCATATATCCTAAGGCTGATGTAATGCCATGAAGCAAATGGACTTTGCTTGTCTAAGTAGGATATTTTTTAGCAATCTAAACTGAGTAAGATTCCCAAAAAGATATCTGATTTATCAATAAGTAAATCTATTATAATCAATAATTAGCCCAACCTCAGCAGCAAACACTTCTCAGGAATACATTGCAGTTCATCCATGGTGTGTAAATGACTCTTCCAAAATTGCTTTTACAAGTGTGACAATTTCATCTTATTTTTCCCTCCTCCCCCATCTCCCACTGACTCACTCTCCTTTCTCTGTTCCTCAGGGACAGCTCTCATCTGCTTTCACTTCCTGTAAATATGTCATACTCTTTGTTCATTGATTCAATTTTCCTAAAATATGGTTGCTCTAATTAATTTTACCTAAGTTGACATTAAGAGCCCTGGGAAAATTAATAAGGATCTCATGTATGAATCCTTCATAATGTTATGAAATGTAATCAGATTTACATCAATTTAGAAATTCCTTTGGTCACTGTAAAGCATGTGTGTAATATGCCTTTGTCATTCAAGGGATTCACTCGAATAATAACCAAAAAAGGAGGAAATTAGTTTTGATGTAGGATCCAAACACAATTAAAAATTTAATTCACACATATAACAATCTCTTTGTCTCAAACGACTGCTGATTTTCTGTGTTACACAATGAATTTTCTTCTTGAAATTATTTTCCAAGCAGCATTCGATTTTTGTCATACAATATTCATTTTCATAAACAAAAACTCATGAAAGTACATCTTAAGTATGCTTACAATTTTAAATCTACTTATGATTTTTGAACAGGGGCTATTAATTTTGCCTGACTTGAGAGAACAAGGAATTATTTGTAACATTGTTTTTAAACTGGTAGATAATTTAACTAAATTATCATATAAAAATAAATATGTATATGCATAAGTATGTATGTATTTTTATTGTTATTTTTATAATGAGAGCAATGGGAATCTATGCTATAGCAAGATAAACTCATATTGTACAGAATAAAGAAAATAAGTTTGTATAATATTTGAAGCTTATGATTGCATAGCTTATTATAAATGTAAAAGTGGCCCAGTGCATGAAATTTGTGCATGGGGGGGTGTCCCTCAGCCCGGCCTGCACCCTCTACAATGTGGGACCCCTAGGGGGATGTCCAACTGCAGGTTTAAGCCCGATCCTAGGCCTGAACCAGCAGTCAGACATCCCTCTCACAATCCGGGACCGCTGGCTCTTAACTCCTCACCTGCCTGCCTGCCTGATCGCCCTAACCACTCTGCTTGCCGGCCTGATTCCCCCAAATGTCCCTCCGCCAGCCTGCTCACCCACAACTTCCCCCCTGCCAACCTGATTGCTCCCATCTGACACCCTCCCCGCCAGCTTGATCGCCTCCAACTGCCCCCCACTGCTGGCCTGATCGCCCCCAACTGCCCCCACCTGCCAGCCTGCTTGCCCCCAACTGCCCCCCACACCAGCCTGCTCGCCCCCAACTGCCCTCCCCTGCCAGCCTGATCGCATCACCCCTAACTGCCTCTGCCTCGACCCCATCACCATGGCTTTGTCCAGAAGGATGTTCAGAAGGTCTCCCGGAAGGTCTCCCGGTCTAATTAGCATATTACCCTTTTATTAGTATAGATAAGTAAATGTATTTAACATGATAAGTAATTATTTATGTAATAAATGCCTCCCAAAATATTTCATAGAAAATTATTTTCTCTTAAATATGTTGCCACAGTTAATCTACATCTTTCCCATTGAAGCATTATTGCTATTTGTTGGGTTGCTTATTTACTTGAGTAAACTGTTTGACTACCAAGACCATACCTATGTTTTTTATCATTTTATCTCCAACAACTAGTTCAGTACATGAACATAGTAGTGGCTTAATAAAACACTCTAAAGTGAGTAAGTAAGAGGCCTATGTTAAGCCATAGTAGCCCTTTGCACAGTCATGCTCATTCTCAACATCAACAACCTGGCTTTCATTTGCTGTATGTTTTTTGTTTTGGGTGTTTTGTTTTGTTTTGTTTTGTTTTTTGCCATTGGATAGTATTCCATGAATTTCATAGCATTAATCGTCTAGTTTACCTTGCCACTTAAGTTGGCTTTATGAACACCATTAGTTATATGTGTCACTGCAAGACAAGGTTGAAAGAAAAGTTATCTGCTTTTTTAGAAAGTCATTTGTGCAGTAGTTAAGGCAATCTCTGGGGATTTTCCTTTTCCTTTTGGAAAGTCATTCAGTTATGCCATGACTCTTTTGAGGGCCCCCTTGCCCCTCAAACTACTCCTTAGCCCCTGTCTAATTCTGTAATTTCTAAGTCTTTGAAACTCACCAATACTTCTAAGCATGACATCATTTCCTTGGGTTTCATACTGGATCTGCTTCAATTTATACCATTTGTTATAAACCATTGTGATTATCTGATCAGACCTATCATCTTGTATGCTGTACAGTGGCATAATTTTGAATTTGACAGATTTTAACTCTTCCTAAACAATTATGCCTGGAAACGTTTAAGTCTTATCTAGTATTTACATGGTCTTATATACTGCAAAAAGCCTTTTTACTTTTATAAACTCAGTTAATTATTTTTAACTAGTTGAATACAAAATGAAAACTTCTCATTTCCATTTCTAAATATGCTCTTCTCATCTGGATGAGTTAGGATAAAGCATTATGTGTTAAAAATAAAAATAGTAAACTTGCCATCCATTAGCTTATCTATTGTTCTTTGAGGGTATTTCTGTTTCAAACTGCATGAGATGCAATGAGGAGATAGATGCAAAATCTCATTTCAGAAACATTTTGGATCTGAAATTATTCATAATGGAAAAGTGAAGCTGTTAATGTGGTAAGCATTTCTAATACAGCTATTTTTTATGAGTAGAATAAGATTCTAAAAGAATGTACTAGTAACCTAATTTCCATATTTACACCAAAATAAAGAATGTCACACTTATAAAATCATAACTGGCTTTTAGAAAGTACAGCAATGTTGAGAGCTGGTTGTTTACTCATAAAGCTTTTCTTTTTGTCTGTTTCTATTCAGTTAGACTTGAGATTGTTAAAGGCAGTGACCATATCAGTATCCCCCATACCAGTAGCATATCAAAAGCTGTTTGTTCTTTTTATTTAATTAATTGGGGTGACATTGGTTAATAAAATTATATATTTCAAATATATCTATATCCTATATAATAAAAGCCAAGCTACCAAATGGCGGAACGACCAGAACGACCAGTCACTATGACATGCACTGACCATGGGGGGCAGATGCTCAAAGCAGGAGCTGCCCCCTGGTGGTCAGTGCGCTCCCACAGTGGGAGCATCATTTGGCTGACCAGGATGAGTGGTGCTCCCACAGGGGGAGCAGCCGCTCAGAGGGCGAGTTCACAGCCGCTCGGCTGACCGGGATGAGTGGCTCCTCTCACAGCTGACTGATCTCTGAAGGCCACGACCCCACCAGTGCAAGAATAACAGCACTAAAAGCTGGTGGTTACTAAGCACCGTCCTTCTGGTGGGCAAAGGCTGTGTATCCTCCCCCAATCTCAGATAATCCCAGAACCTGCCTCACAGGGTTGATCTAAGGGTTTCTATTCATAGCTTTAAGAATGGAATGAGATCATCAGCTTTTAAGTCGTTGGAAAACACACACTGCTCCTTTTTCATTCTCTTCATTCTGCCTTCTTGCAAGAAAACGAACACCTGGCTCCCACAGTCCCGCCCTGAGCGCTGTGCTGAGAGCTCACTGGCCCTCTGCTCTGAGTGAGTCTGCCTTCCATTGGCCTTTATGCCTAGTGCCGCTGCCTGAGCATCTTACTCAAACCGTATTACTGACTGAGCACTTGTCATGTCCCAGACAATGCCTGGATGCTCGCAGAGCAGCAGGGAGCCAGCCGCCCTTTTCTACAGTGTGTGCGTTCCGACAGAAGAGGATGGGGGTGCAGGGAGGAAACAGCCTCAGACAGACATGAGGTGCAGCTGTTAGAGGGCATGGGCACCATGAAAATGTGGGAATGAAGTCACATAGGGGCTCTGCGAGGGGTGAGGCAAAGGGAGGCTCACTGAGTGAAAGTGGACAGATGGAGGAGAGCAGGTAGACACCTGGAGAAGGGCATTGGGCAGAGGGGACACCACACAGAGGGGCAGCAGGATAAGCAAGAGGCCGAGTGGAAGAGGGTCAAGACTGAGTTGGAGGGTACATCCTGCAGGGATCGAGGGCCCGTGAGAACCTGGTGTCCCCTGAGTGCAGGGGGAGGTGCTGGGGCTGTGGGTGAGGACCTGCTGGGCTTACCTAGTACAGACAGAACCTCTGGCTTCTGTGAAAGGAGCAGACTGAGGGGGAAGAGGAAGCAGGGAGACAGCAGGAGGCGACAGCACTCTCCCTGAGGGCAATGCAGAGACAGTGAAAACTATGGAAGCCGAGGTGGCAAGCTTTGGGGTGTGCTGGAGGAAATCCAGAGCGTGAGGAACAATGTCGGGGGTGGGGCGGGACAAGTGAAGAGGCCCCATGCTTGGCTCAGCCCCTGGAAAAGCAGGGTCTCCAGCAGCTGCTGGTGGGGGACCTGGGGTCAGATTGTAAAACCCTGACATTAGTTTGAGCTCCACACAAGGGACATGGAATGTTCACAACCAGCCTCCTACCCTGACGTCCAGGTGGCAGGTCATTCCCATCTCGCTGCCCTAATCCCTCCAAACTGCACCCCCCCCCCCAAGCTCTCTTCAGTGATGACAAGTACTTATTGGAAACAAGCAAATGGTTTTATTGTTGGTACAAAAACAAAAAACAAAAAACAGAATGCACAGTATTATGGAAAGCAAACATTGAAATCTAGGAAAATAAAGCACGCTTGTGGACACACTGATCAGCTGTGCCCGGAACCCGGGTCACACATGACACAAAAAGGCTCAGGGTCCAATGGAAAGGGCTTTCCCAGATGGTCCAACTCCAATCCCCAACTCCAGTTTCCGGAACAGAGAGGATCCCACACCACAGAACACAATGGCGGAGACCAGCCCCAAGTCCGTGGCCTAAGGCAATGCTGTGGTGCTTCTGGAGAAAGAAATGCTCCTGAGATGCTGGGACAAGGCAGTCAGCATCCAGATTGCCGCCTCTAACTCCCACCCAAGATCTGTGGTGTTCCCAGCTCTGCCCCTTCCTCCCCGTCCCATGTCCCCTCCCAGGTGAACCACGGATGCCCCTTCCTATCCTCTGCTCTCCTTAGCTCCGATGGTAGGTAGGGAGGGTGGGGGGTCATGCGAGGAATCTGAGGGCTTCATGGAAATGCTACTTGAAGAGCCAGAGACAGTGTCTGTCCACCTGCCCCCCTGGCTGAACCGCTTAACACAGAGGCCTCATGAGTGGATGTTTAGAACCAGGCCCCCATCTTCCCCCCAACTCTGCCACTGCGTAACTTGGCTATTTTGGGCAAGTCGACCTCTGGAGTGTTAATTCTCTCTCCTTTAAAATGAGAACAAGTGGTTGAACATCCACTTGGCTCAGTGGTTGAACGTACACCTGTGACTCAGAAGGTCAAGGTTTGACTCCCTGTCAGGGAGTTTGACTGCTCGCTATGATGTGTGCTGACCACCAGGGGGTGGCGCAGAACATGGTGGCTATGGGCGACGTGGCACTGACAGCAGGCAGCAGTGGTAGCGTGTCGGCCCCAGTGGACTTCCGGGTGAGCTGGGCCACAGCCACTGGGACTGCAGGGGCCAGTCAGGCTCCCCGTGAGTTCATGCAGGAGCTGGTCTGCAAGGCCGGCCAGGAGAGAGCACGCTGTCCATCTGGCTTCCATGTGATGCTGTAGGCAGCCCAGAGGCCCACGCTGTGCCCCGGCCCACGGCATCCAACCACGCTCACCACATCTTTGCATGGGGACTCGGGCGCCATGACCCAGGCAGAAGGGGGCGCGCAGGGGCCCAGGTGCTGCCCATGACCTGGAGGTCAGCTGGGACCTGCCCTTCTACACCAGACACTTGCGTTTTGATCACCAGCCAGGCCTAGGGACTGCACCCTTGCACGAATTTTGTGCACCGGGCCTCTAGTATATATATAAAAGCCTAAGTGACTGAGCAACCGAATGAGCAGCTGACTGGTGACTACAATGCTCACTGACCATCAGAGGACAGACACTTAATGCATAGGATCAGGCTCCCTCCTGTCTTGATTGGGCCTGCAGGGATCAAGCCAAAACTGGCTATCCGATATCCCCCAAGTGGTCCTGGATTGTGAGAGGGTGCTGGCTAGGCTGAGGGACCCTACCAGTGCACTAATCCCTGCACTGAGCCTCTAGTAATTCTATAATACGTCATCTGTATGTAACATTATGTGTTCACCACCCAAAGTCAAACCTCCTTCTATTATCTTCTACCTCCCTCCCACCCCATTTTCCTCTGGTAATCACTATACTGTTGTCTATGTCTAAGAGTTTGTCAATTTTTTTTGAATTTTTGCTTAAACCCTTCACCTTTTTCACTCAGTCCTCCTAATCCCCCTCCCCTCTGACAGCTGTCAGTCTGTTCTCTGTATTAGTCTGTTTCTATTTTGTTTGAAGTGAAATCATATGTTTTGTTAAAATATGTTTTTATTGATTTCAGAGAGAGGGATAGAGAGATAGAAACATCAATGAAATAGAATCATTATCAATTGGCTGTCCCCTGCATGCTCCCCCACTGGGGACTGAGCCCACAACCCAGGCATGTGCCCGGACCTGGAATCAAACCAGTAATCTCTTGGTTCATGGGTCTACACTCAACCACTGAGCCACTCCAGCTGGGCTATGGTATTTATTTTTTTCTGACTAGGTTATTTCAGTTAGCATAATACCTTCTCTAGGAAAAAAAAAAAAAAGAAAGCTGTTTGTTGAATGCTGTTGTTTTAAATGAGAGACATTGGACAAGAATGTTAAAGAAATTGCAGGGTTGTTGTTTTTTTTTTAATTATTTCTTGAACTAAATTAACTAGATGTTTTAAAAATAGAAAAAAAAGTGGAGGAATTATGGTTATTGAGGAATGCTACACAAAATCATTTGTAATATAAATTTAATGTTTACTTAATTTTTAGTAAGAATATCATATTCGCTTTTAAAGTCATTTTGTCCATAAAGCCATTTCATTTCATCAGCTTCCATAGCATTACACAGTTCACATGAAACATTCTATCTATAAATGTTTCTTTATTATTATCATCTTTTATCTCTTATCTTTATCTTTTATGGAGCTCCTTGAATGAAGTAACCAGATATTAGGCATTTTTATGGCTAGCTCCTGTCACTTTACCTACCTCAACAGCCACTCCACAACATTTCTTGAACTAAATTAACTACATGTGTTACAAAGTTTTACTAGAATAAAATAAAATGCTGCAGGTATAATCACTTCAATGTATTTGTTATTTGAGTCAGAACCAAAGGTTAGCAATTTTCTATTACTTTAATAGGACATTAGTCAATAATAGGAAGTTCTCAAAGGAAAATTCATCACGTATCTTTCTCAGAAAAATAGCTATGGTATTTGTTAGGTTATTAAAATGTTTTAATCCTCTAGCTTATATTTTATGTTCTTTCTGTTTTCTTTTCTTCAAACAGATACTAGAGTGAATACAATACACACTTAAGAAACCATTTCCTAAACATTTACTTATGTATAAATATGGGCATTAAGCTACCCTCTGTGCATTCAGATTTGTTGCATTTCTGGAAACCTATTCCACCTTTAAGGAGCTCCAGGTCATCTTGTTTTCCTCACCCATCACTTAGGTCAAGTGTTTTCTTCATTGTTTGCATTTGTCTTGAAGCTCTTGTCAATTATCATTCATATAATAATCTTTTAACTCTTTGTGTCTCAATTCCTTCAAACTTAAAAAATTAAATAACATACCAAAATGCTTAGTCTTATTTCAGATATTGTGTACACTCAATATTTTATGCACTCAATATTACTTTGTATGTATTTTCATTTTCTCTCACAATAGTAGACCTCATCTCACAACACTTATATATAAAGAAACAATATTAAAGCTTCAGATTATTGCAGTTATCCTAATTAGCATAATCACTCATGTATTATTTACAGAAAGTTAAAAATATGACTCTCCCACAAACATATTATAAGCACTTTTAAAGACTGTGTTTAACTCAATGAATGGGAAAACCAAAAAGAAGGTAAAACTGGTTCAATTGGTATTTTGTGGATTTGCATTTTGGGGGGAAATGTTCAAACAAGATAGCTGGGTAAAATACAAAACCAGTTAATGTCCTTCAGAGCAATAAAGTAATTTAGAGCATGTTCTTTTCTCAGAGAGAAATCTATAAATTCACATGTAACATTGATAAATTCACATATCATATTGCAAAATTTATATAGATAATAATTTCTCTGTGGGTGCATTTATCAGGCAATGCCCCCAGTCTAACACTAAAAGTTCCTTCAGGATGTCTTGGAATTTTTTCAAAGTTTTTAATGATTCTTTAACATAGTCAATAAACTCTTAAATTAGGCCTAATAAATACAACTCTTGCCTTTTCTACAAGTGTCTCTATGGACTAGATCTTAGCTGCTTTATCTAAAAGAACATAACTATCATGTTTGTCTCTCAGGACTATGAATGCTAGACTCAAATCTCAAAATCAAAAGGGCCAGACAGAACCTGAAACCAGAATGTAAGCACACATCATGAAGACATTTACTTGGGAACTTTACAGAATCATCTCTGTGGAGGAGTGCCAGATAAGCGTTCAGCCACTACAACGAAAACTTGTAAATACATAGTAATAGAACAAATGGTATATAAGGAATCTGGAAAACATAAATAAAAATTTCTATACCCGAGACTTGGTGGAGAAGGGAAAGGGCGTAAGAACACAATCTCACACATGAAGTATTTTAATCTTATCATTTCAATATAATATTATGACTGGCTTCCTAGAGCACCCTATATAATAAAAGGCTAATATGCTAAGTGTCTGGTTGTCCAGTCATCCATTCAACCAATCATAACATAATATGCTAATGATATGCTAAGGCCGCTTCACCACTCGCTATGACATGCACAGACCACCATGGGGCAGACGCTCTAACTGGTAGATTAGCTTGCTGCTGGTGTCTGGCCAATCAGGACTGAGTGAGATGGGCTGGACATGCCCTGGAGCCCTCCTGCGGTCCCTCCCCAGCTGGCCAACCTCCCACATCTCTTCCCAGCCCCAATCGTGCGCCAGTGGAGTCCCTTGTCCTGGCCTGTGCCCTCTCGCAATCCAGGACCCCTTGGGGGATGTTGGAGAGCCGGTTTTGGCCTGATCCTGCAGGCCAGGTCAAGGGACCCCACTGGTGTATGAATTCATGCACCAGGCCTCTAGTGGATAATAAAAGTCCAACATTTAGGCTGGTGCAAGTAACAGCTCTCCATAACTGGGAGATGCTTTGTAAATCAAGCCCTCCTTAAAGGTCGTATTAATTAATATCTTTTAAAGGTTGTATTAATTAATATCTTTAAATGTATCTTTACATTTAAGGATAGATTGTCCTATTTTAGTTAGTTGTTTCAAGTCCTTAGACTTTATGCCAGGAATCTTAAAAAAAACATATTTCTTGTGTATTGCTGAACAGAGAAAGAAAAGACGATAAAACTTATAAGAAAGTGAAATAAAATATTTTATAACATAAAGTAAAAGGAGGTATTTTATGTATCTGATGTATTTGGGGACTGACAAGTCATACGTAGTTTAGTTGGAAATCCTGTTATGCCTCATTGACTACATATTACCATAATTAGAGGTGACAATTTGGAACATTTTAAGTCTTAAAAATTTCATGTCAAAGTAAAGTCTTTCCAACATCAAGTAGGGAATTCTAAATCAAGTGGTTTGGGTTATCAAATACAAAGGAGAAAATTCTTAAGTGCATAGGAAAAGGAAAAGCTTCCATCAAAAAGATGTGCCATTGGTGTAGTTTAATTATGTCAACAAATTGTAAGTATAAGAGAACTGATTTTTTCAATGTAAAAAATATATAAGAAGGTGGAGGAATTATTTTTACTGTAACAGGCATAGGTCCTGCTACATGATCTGACTTGGGAGTGATAAAGTATAGGTTTCATTGTGATATTGAGACTAGGTTTTTTTCCCCCCAAGGCTTTCTCTGCAATGTTTCTTGCTTGGGACTTCTCATAGTATATAATTAAATAAGCATTTACCATGTTTTCACTTGGTGTAATTTATTCTTATTCTCAGACTCAGGATGTGTGCAAAATATGCCTATCTATTTTGACACTACCAGAAGTGAAGAAGTGTTTATATTAGTCAAAGGCAAAGCTTCATAAAATCTTTGTTTCAGACACTGTGCATCACTATGCACTCTTGCCCCTTTTAACTTAAACTATTGTCCTATTTTGTGACATGTTCAGTATAAAAACATACCTTCTATCCTACAGATTCAAATAAAAGATTGCTATAAATGGGAGCGGAAAATTAGTGGTTAAATGATCTGTTAGGTTATCTGCCAATTATAAGGTTAGTTCTATGTCCAGAGTGATTTTACATGCTGAAAATCAAAACATTACAATCCTTTCTATTGGAGGGCAGTTTTAAAAATAATAAATGTATTCTTTTGAGGCCATTAGTTAAAATATTAATTTTCAGATTTTAAAAAATCATATCTGGAAGAACTACAGAATGTTAGAACTAGAGGAAATTTTTATAAACATTGAGTCTAACTTTTTTTTAGTTTATTTTATACTGGAATGGATTTTTCTTAAACAGGGACAAATAAAGAGAGAAAACTTTTGAAACTGAAAATTGAAAAGATATGTTACTGGAGGAATTAATAAGCCACATTTCTCTGTCACTAGTGGGCATGGGATGGCTCTTGCAATAGCTTCAGAAAAAGAATTATCTAAGATTTGCATGGAAAAATGAGATGAAGTAGAAGACTTTATTTGGATGGAGTTACATTCCTGACCATAATTGAACCATGGCCTCCTGGTTCGTAGGTCCACGCTCAACCACTGAGCCATGCTGGCAGGGCTGGCTCTACAGTTTTAATCCCTGATTTAAAAGATTACATGTTTTCAACCTTATTTAAAATGTCTTATTGTGGTTGTTTTTACTGAGAACATTTTTTTTTTTAATTTTAGTTCCACTCTGATAGCCTTTTAGACACTTTTCATTCAAACATCTTCCTGTTTGCTAGTGCCAATCCTGAAATATCTAATACTGAGGGATTTTAAATTTCTCATTTTGAATATTCAGTTGGTTTTATGTTTTAATGTCCCCTTTAAACACCTAAAACTCATTGCTCAGTGAATTGGTCCATGTAAGCTCCAAATGCATAATACATAGCTAAGCCTCCTTTGGGCAGGTAATGCGTTCTTTTTGATTGATTAAAAGGAAGGAATGCAAAGTATTAAGTAAAATGTTAATTGAAATATACATATTTTATATTATTATATTATTCTCATAAAAATTATTCATATATGAATTGAATCTATGAAATTGAAACAATTTTAGTGCACATATTTCAAAGAGCACAGAATTTGTAATATAGTTTTGTCCATGTAAAGAATAAGAATATTATCTCCCCCAAAAGTCAGACATGTCATTGAGAATTTCATATAATACAAGGTGGGGCAAAAGTAGTCTTATGGTTACTCATATGGAAAATAATACAATAATTAATGAATACTAATACAAGAATAAACTATGTTTTTCATATTCAGGACTGTAAAACTACTTTTGCCCCACTCTGTGTGCTGCCTGAGAAGAGGTAAAATCACCTGTCATTGTTAAACATTGGCAAAGCCAGAAATAACAGCTTGTGCTAATTCAAATTGGCCCAAGTTTGTTGACATAGATGAACATGGACAGATGGTTTTCAGTAAGCAGTATCCATCATTGGTTTCTTATTTAACAGGAATGAAGGACTTTATATTTATGATGGCATACATGAAGTGAAGCTGTTCGATTTCCTTCCATCACTTTTCTCCATCAAGTAGAGGACTCTAGTACAGTGAGTATTGGGTACTTACATGACACATTATATCGTGAAACTTGTCCATTCTGACTATGTTTTCTTGCCCACAATCATTATGCACTATAGCTTTTGATGGTTACAGTTATATGTGGTTGCTCTTAGCTTTTAAAAGTTTTCATTCCATGTCCTTACGGGGAGATGGAAACAGAAGAGGGTGCTGTGTTATTTGAAGTTTGTGGGAGAAAACTAGAAAACACTACTGTACTATATGCTAGTGTCGTAGAGGTATCTGGTGGTCATGAAATCAGCACAGTTACTCAGGAATAAGAAGTGCATGAGGAACAAATGTCAGTAGAAGAGTCAGAAAACATTTCCAAGGACATCAGAAGGAGAAGGGACTACAAAGAGCTGTAGATACTACAATTACCCAACATACACCTACTCTAATTTTATTTTTCTGAACAAAACTAGTAGCACGTAACATTTCTTCATATAACATCCCTAGAAGATCATTCTAAATATGCCATATTTAAAAGCACTTAATCTTAGATTTATTACTAATTAACTAGTGAAATTAGAACTATATTCTCATTTTTAAGTAATGAATCATCACTTTTCATAGTAGTTAAATTTAAGATTGTGCTACCATCCATTTCCCCAAACTCTTTTTCCATTTTTTTCCCCTTTCTATTTTCCCCCCTCTGAATCCAGAGTAACCTTATAGATGGCTACTTCATAAGAACCTAAGGAGGAAATTTATGGGTGATATTGGTGGGCAGTCATGCTTGTTCCTTTTATAAAATTAGAAAATTTAATTTTTTAAACAATTGCTCCAAATCTTATTCATATTTGAATGACTTTTCAATGCCTTGGACAGAAAAAGTTATATATATTTTTCTTTTTTAAAAAAACTAATTTTTGAGTTTCCTTTGTCATTTATCCTATTGATATATATATATGTTACATATGACATGAAATGTGAGAAGCAGTAAAACATAACTCTCACCCTTTCATCCTTTTTCAAAAATATTATAATGACAGGAAGATGAGAAAAATGCATGTGTAGCAATTAGCAAGCTGGGTTCAAATCCTGATTCCACTGCTGACAGTAATGTTGATATCTCTTTAGGGTGGAAGATAAACCTGTAGTTTTCACTTATGGTCACAAATACTTTGAAAGTCCTCACATAAGGAGGAAGGCACCAGGTCTTTTTACTTAAAGGAAGGTCTGTCTGTGATTGTTACAGCCAGTAAATATGGCCAAATTAATTATATGCGAATCCTGAGGCTAGGGCATAAAATGCCATGTACCTACTACCTGGAACACACACTCTTGGAGCTTATATTCAAAACTGTGTTGCAAGTGTAGCAGAAAATTCCATAGGAATATTATATTCAAAGAGATTCTGGTTAATTTAAAAAATAATAGCATATAGGTTAACATGATAACTACGTTAAAGAAGAAGAAAACATTCCACTAAATACATATGTTATAGTATAACCTCTCATACTGCCTTTAGACACAACATAGGAAAGTCTAAAAGTCTCTCAGTCTTGAGTGTTACCTAGTGAAAGTTTGCCTCTTTGGAACTTGGCACTATTATAGACTTCAGTTCACATAAATCTTATTTTGCTTCATAGAAGCTACCTCAGGACCCACAAAATAATAAATACCCATCCTATATCCAGGGTCCAGATATTATACCTATCTCTTTCTGACTCCGTCTCTAGAACTTATTTATCCTCCTGTGAGTACAGTATTTCTTCCTGAAAATAACAATAACAACAACAAAAAACACCCACTTACTACTTACTCTCCTGGCTCTGTTCCCTGTCTTGGCAATTGAATTTGTTGGTTCTTAGTTCATAAGAGCTTGATAAACTAACACAGTACTTGGAACTACAGTATGTCACTGTTTTTCCATGGTGCCTGGAGCCAGTTATTGTCTTTTATCTTCTGTTTTAATTTATTCTGACATTTTCTTTTCTTTTCAGCATACTTACTACCAAACTCCATTAGAATTAGTGTAGAATCTGTAATTAAGCATAAACATATTAGCTATGTGAGTTAAATGAATGTTAAGTACATTCTATCCTATATAATAAAAGCTAGTATGCAAATGGCCGCCATGCCTTCACGCAGTAATGGCTCAGACACTCAGTACCGGGGAGAGAGGAATGAGGTCCAACCAGGCTGTGGCCCAGGAGAGGGACAAGCCACCTACCCTGTGGTCCCCAGCACCAGCAGTGGGGCTGCGGCCTGGGAGAGGGACAGCTGCCCGCCCCATGGTCCTAGGCCCCAGGGGCTGCTCCTGTGGCCCAGGAGAGGGACAATCTGCACACTCCACAGTCTTCACAGTCCTGGGTGCCAGCAGCTGGGGCTGTGACCCAGGAGAGGGACAAGTCGCCCGCCTCGCGGTCCTGGGTGCCTGTGGCTGGACCCTGTCCTAAGTCATCTGCACATGGTTCATGCAGATGCAGCCGGCCTGGGCAAAGCTGGCCCAGGTCCCCGGTGTCTGAGACCAGCCAGAGGAGGGAATCCTGGGTCCTGGATGCAGGGCGAGGCAGAGGCGGTTAGGGACAATCAGGCTGTCAGAGGAGCAGTTAGGGGTGATCAGGCCAGCAGGAGAGCAGTTAGGGGCAATCAGGCAGGCAAACAGTTAGGAGCCAATGGTCTCAGATTGTGAGATGCAGTTGGACATACCTTGAGGTGTCCCAAATTGGAGAGGGTACAGGCGGGGCTGAGGGACCCCCACCTCCCGTGCACTAATTTCGTGCACCGGGCCTCTATTATGTATAAATATTGGCATATAGTATAGCATCCAAGGACACAATCTTATATAATTATTAAAGTACATTTGATATGTGAGAACTTGTTATAAAAATTAAACCCTATACCTACATGCAAAAGTAGCAGAAAATATTCCAGTTGTTTTCTCAGAGGAAAGTTTCCTACTACTATCCTGAGAGTTGGATGTCAGGAGCAATTTATTTTCTCATACTTTTAGTCAGAAATATATCCTTCGCTTAGAGAGTAGAAATTAAGGTTTTAGTCTGGATATAAACCTGAAAAAAAAAGTCAAGTTAGCAACATGAGGTTTTACATATAACTAAATATATATATATTTAGTTATATGTAAAACCTCATGTAATATATATATATATATATATATATATATATATATATATATATTAATTGCATTATTTTTAAAGTTGTCTTTGCATTCAATAGTTTTTGCTGTTTTATGGGTAGGTAATTTTATATTTGATAATGAGTAAAATAGTGTTTCCCTATGCTAAGGTTTTAAGAGGGAGTAATGAGAATTTCATACTCTTGTTTAAATATATATATATGTTTCAAGGTAATTTTGCATTTTTTAAGAAGAATAAATGGTGACTTCAACTCTAAATATTAAAGCAAATTCCATTCAATACATATATAAATAATGGCATTAATAATATAAAAATATGCATGGCCCTGGCTGGTTGCTCAGTGGTTAGAGCATTGACCTGAAGCCAGTGGGTCATGGGTTCGATTCCGGTCAAGAAAGCATACCTCAGTTGCAGGCTCAATCCCCAATACTCAGTTCTGGTCGGGACACTTGCAGGAGGCAACCAATCAATGTGTCTCTCTCACATTGATGATTCTGTCTCTATGCCTCCATACCACTCTCTCTAAAAATCAATGGAAAAAATATCCTCGGATGATGATTAACATCAAAAACAACCGGGAAAAAAAAGGAAGAAAAAGGAATGGGTGGTGAGTCCATCTCACTTCTTCAGTGACCACAACAGACGCTTTTTGGGGGAAGTAGGTTAATCCGTGAGAAAAAGGCTGATAGATTATTATTTCTAAATCAAAATAAGGGAGATTAAAATAATTTTTGATGTTGGGATGAAATTAAACACAGCAACTTTATCCAGAAAGTGACCTTAAAAAATGCAAGCACACAAGAATCTGCAGAAATCCAGGAATGGGCATTTGACATCCCAAACAAAATATTAGCAGAGGGCTCTAACCAGTTTTGCTCAGTGGGTAGAGCATCAGCCTGCGGACTGAAGGGTCCCAGGTTCGATTCTGGTCAATGGCATGTATCCTGGTTGCGGGCACATCCCCAGTAGGGGGTGTGCAGGAGGCAGCTGATTGATTTTTCTCGCTCATCAATGTTACTAACTCTCTCTCCCTCTCCCTTCCTCTCTGTAAAAAATCAATAAAATATATCATATATATATATATTAGCAGAGGAAAATAAATACAATTTTATTTAAATATCATGTAAGATAAGCCTATGTGACAATGACCTTATCTCAGGTTCTTTTGGATGGTAATCCATATATATCCAAAGCATATATGTACATTTTTTTCTATCATCATCCTAACTATGCATACCTTTATTTCTTGTATATAGCCCTTAAAGTAATTTTTGAAATCTCATCTATTGAATTTTGACAAAAGATACCTGAAACTTAAAAAATTTTCTCCCTTAACTAGATTTAAATGTGAACGAAGCCTTAAAATTATAACTAGATGTTTTTAAACTCCATTTAGATATTTTCAAAGCATTCTTAAATATTCAGGTTATGTTTTAAATTAATAAAACTTTTAATCTAATTAATTTAAAATGGGATAGAGCCATAAGTTAGTTAAGAAAGAAATAAATGAAAAGGAATAAAAGTGGGCTAAAAGCCTGGAGGAAGAAAGGGAGAAATTGATGGAGGAAAGAAAGGGGGTTGAAAAGAGTAGAAGGGAGAAAATTATGAAAGCAATTAATTGAACTAATGTGAAAATACATCTGCTCTTTCTTTCAGAGAGCAAGCCCTCTAATATGAGTAATTATCATGGAGGGCTGCAGGCTATTGCATAGCTATTGATTTAATGAATGCTGTTGATTGTATTTTCTCAAAAGTTGGAATTGGTAGGACTGTAGGAAGTTTAAAAGCATAGTGTTCATTTTCTTGGCCTTGGGCAGAAATATACCAGTCACTCAGAAACCAAACAATTTAACTTATTTTTTAAATGTCCAGAGAAAGAAATCATGCTACTTCCTTCAAAAATATATCTTAGGCTCACCAAAGAAGATGTTCTCATAAGCACAACTTTTACTTACGTACACAAATAGATCATGAGGTAACGTTGAAAAAAAGATATTCTGGTTTTAAGATGTGAATAAAAGAGAGAATTCCAGGAGGAGACTGGGCTAGGTGATAGAGACATCTTTAAAATGTAAAATTTTTACGAAAAAAAAATTATTGGTTTTGTAAGTGAAGTAATGTTATGGAGTAATGTTCTGAAATTTAATGTAAGCTATGTGTGTTATATAGTGTATGCATATTATCTATCTATATAAAAGCCCAGCGACCGAATGGTGGAACACCCAGAACGATGAGTTGACCAGTTGCTATGATGCGCACTGACCACCAGGAGGCAGATATTCAATGCAGGAGCTTCCCTGTGGTCTGTGCTCCCACAGTGGGAGCGCCACTTGGCTGAGCAGGATGAGCAGCTGCTCCCACAGCAGGAACGGCCGCTAGCAGGCCCAGGGTGAGGCCAAGTCTCTGTACCTATCAAATACCTGAGACAATCCAGACTCTGGCCTGCCCCCACCAGCTGATGCTGGCCCTCTAAGGTGTGTTCTAGAAAGAGCACAGGGAGCTGGCATAGGTGGAGGCTGTCCTGATGGCTGAGGATCCTGGAGCAGGGCTGCCTTGAACATCCCTGATGATGTCACCAACCTGACATCACACATCCAGGACATTCACTGAGTGGCTTTGGGGTGCAAAGCTCTCCGCCAGGTTCCTCCAGGACACAGAACACCCTTTACCCAAGACATTACCCTGAAATATCAGTTCAGACTAATTTCCTCATTCAACAGCCGCTCAGAGGGCGAGTCCACAGCCACTCGACTGATTGGGATGAGTGGTGCTCCCACAGCGGGCCAATCCCCCGACCAGTGCACGAATTGTGCACTGGGCCTCTAGTGTTATATAATGTACTAGAGGCCTGGTGCATGAAATTCATGTGTGGATACGGTCCCTAGGCCTGGACTGCAATCAGGGCCATCTTCCCCAGCTGCCCGCAGCTGACCCCACCCCTTGCTACTACCCACCCCCGGTTCCCCATTCGCCATCGGGTGACTGGTGCTTGATGTCTGTTCCTGCCCGCTTGCCAGCCCTGCCCCCTCAGTGGGTGGCCATTAGGCGATCAGAGTCTGCTGGCTGGGGAAAGGGACCAAGAGGTGGTCAGTGCCCCTCATAGTGACTGGTCCAGTGGTTGTTCTGGTCCAGTGGTTGGCAAACCACGGCTCACGAACCACATGTGGCTCTTCGGCCCCTTGAGTGTGGCTCTTCCACAAAATACCATGACCTGGGCGAGTCTATTTTGAAGAAATGGCATTAGAAGAAGTTTAAGTTTAAAAAAATTTGGCTCTCAAAAGAAATTTCAAGCGTTGTACTGTTGATATTTGACTCTGTTGACTGATGAGTTTGCCGACCACTGTTCTGGTCATTCTGCAGTTAGGGTCAATTTGCATATTACCCTTTTATTATATAGGATATGTATCTTATGTAATGTAATGTTATGGTATAATGTTATAAAAGGAAATATGGATTTCAAAGGGAATAAAGGTAATATTTATTACCTAGACTAAGTCCAAGCAAAACAATTACTACTTAATGAAATAATAAAAAAGTACACAGGCAGACATAGAAAAACAAACAAAAGACATTCCTCCAAAGTTTTAATTCTTACCTGCAGTATAAAACCTAAATAATTACAAAGATCTTTGGATTATTTACCTATACAAAGGCACACATATAAAGTTTAAGATTGACAAAACAACTGCTTTAATTGGTTATTTGTAATTCATAAACCTGGTATAGTAAATTTAGATCTATTTTTTATTGACATGTGGCCATTAAAGAAAGAATATGGAATCACGATACACAAAGGGAAATACTAAAGTACAATTTCTTATGTACCAGATTAGAAATGCAAATTCTATTGAGAGAAGGTTTTATTCATCAGAACTAATCTACCAGTATAATAATAAAAGCGTAATATGCTACTTAGACCGGACAGCCGAACGACCTTCTGAACGTCATTCCGGACATCCTTCCAGATGAAGCCGTGATGGTGGGGGCTGAGGCAGAGGTGGTTAGGTGTGATCAGGCAGGCAGGCAAGTGGTTAGGGGCAATCAGGCAGGCATACAGAGTGGTTAGGGGTGATCAGGCAGGCAGGTAGGCCAGTGGTTAAAAGCCAGTGGTCCCAGATTGCGAGAGGGATGTCCGACTGTGGGATCAGGCCTAAACCAGCAGTCGGACATCCCCCAAGGGGTCCCAGATTGCGAGAGGGTGCAGGCTGGGCTGAGGGACCCCCCTCCCGTGCATGAATTTCTTGCACCAGGCCTCTAGTAGTAAATAAGAATTCTGTTTCACTATTTGAAACAGGCCTTCCTTTAAAATGTTTCTGCTTTACTTTTCAGGTTATCAACCTTACCGTTTCTATGAACAAAGACCTTAATTATATGACAGCCTGAATTTTTGCCTCTTTCACATGATATTTTAAGCAAATTAGTATTGCAATAAATTTCTATGTGACAAATACTTGAATTGCTTTAAGCAGTTGTTTTATCATTCCATTAATTATTTAGTTTAATCTATAGCTTTAAAATTCAATGGAAATCCTCTTTTATGGATATTTATTGATTGAAGAATATAATTCCTGACAAAGATTTTTTCTTTTAACTAAGTAATTTAAAAAGTGAATTTCTAGACCATAATTCACTGAATTATATAGTACTGAAAGAGAATTTCTAAATAAAGCTGTAGCATTACAGAATCATAATAACCTGCATAATTTTATCATAATGCAGGTCTCCTCTTAGCAATTTGTATTTAAACAAATAAGACAGGCTCTTGTAAATAAATATGTTTGTGCTTGCCTTCAAAGCTTTTTAAAATCAGATGAATTGTCATAATTCTCATCATTTGACATACAAATGCACCTTCAAAAGTTTAATAAAAATTACTTGGGGGCATATGTATATCTGTTTGAAAACAATTCTAAATTTCATTGACAAACATATTTTTCCAATAGCATTTAAAATTTATGGAATCTTATACTTCTTCATTTTTAAAAATAAAATGTAATATTTTGCAATATTCTGGAATAGTAAATAATACACCTCCTGCCCTGGGCAGTGTGGCTCATTTGGTTGGAGCATCGTCCCATGCACTGAAGGGTTATGGGTTTAATTTCTGGTCAGGGCACATACCCAGTTCAATCCTGTTTAAAAATGGAAAACTTAAAGCATGAAGTGTAAGTTAAAACGATAATTTGGAAATATAGATTAGCTTTTGCAATTGATTCATTTAAAATTTTTACACTTTTTCTTTTGCAGGAATTTATGTCTTAAAACTGAGCAAATACAATCAACCATCCCTGAAAAAAAATCCATAATTCTAAAAAATATTTATAAAAATACTGATATTAGTCCCTAAAATCACCAATTTAAGCATGATTAGCATGATGTATTTTAACTACCTTCTGTTGTGCGAAATGTGTGATGATGATATTAGATTTTACTGTGAAAATGTTCTATTTAAAACCTCAAAACTTTTCACACATTCCATTTATTTAAGCATTTTTATTTTAGGGGGAAAATCGATTTACATTTCCTCTTATTCAAAGAATCCACAAATTGATGAGGTAAATTGGATTGTGTTATAGTACAAAGCTTTTAACTAGAAAGCATTGTTTATTTATGTGTATTTACTGAATCCCAGAAAGTTATATTTACCTACCTTTTAAACACCATGCAAACTTAAGTGATGATTACTGAAAATCAGTTTAAATTCATACTTTCCTTTAAATTGGAAAACTTCTAAAAATTGCTTTTTATCCCAATATATATTAATTACAGTTTGATGAGTTTAGTCCATTCCGTTATAATATACATAACAAAATCTAATTTAATATGTGAACAGTAAAGATATAATTAAGATCATAAAACACTTCATTGATATAAATATAGATATGGATAATACTTAGTGTTTGTTATGTGCCTGAGAATATCTGGTACTATTTAAATTACATTTTGTATATGTAGGAACTAATGGAAACCATATATAAGGGAATTGACCAACTCCACATGTATAGTAAGAGCTAGAATTTGGACCTGGTTATTTGAGTTTAGCAGTCACCATATAGAGTACATGATCTGTAGCATAGCTTCTTTCAGGATATGAACTCTTGAGTAAAAGACTCAGGAAATATGCATGTTAATATTAAATTACTGTATCAACTTAGTTTTTGAGGGAACTGTTGGAGCTATTTGGCAAGTGTGGTCATCATAATACTAATACAAATATAAATAAATAAATAAATAAATAAATAAATAAATAAATAAATAAAAGCTTCCTTACTCTTTGTCCGGCAGATTTGGCTGTATGCCAAATTTCCTCTGCAGTGGAGAAGTATGTAATTCCTTCTGGAGATCTTCAGATGCCAATTTGCTCCTCCTACCCAGAGCTAGAATGATTGATTTATCATCATCTTCCATTATATATATCTAAAGCACTGAGCAAAAAACATCTACTTCCATTGTCCTTATAATTACTCTCTCACCCACATATTTATAACACTGAATACACTGTAAGTTGCTAAGACAGTTCGTTCCTTTAACAGGTGTGCATTTCAGTTCACGTTTATGACTATTTTAACAATTGCACTGTTTCCTATTCCCAGTGCCGTGGTCATCATAGCCAGCCAGCTGGAGGACAATCCAGTTCTGGACATCAATTTTTACCATCTTTTGGAGACCCCTGATTGTGCAGATACAGTTCTCCAAAGACTGGCTTTGTTTAGGACTATATATTCTGGTATTATTGTACAGAAAATAGCCTTGGAAGATAGAGACAGTGTCTCTCTCTGGAGCAAAGGGGAGGCTCATTTACTGTCCAGTACAATAAAGATAATTTCTTCTTCTGGCAAAGCTTGGGCAGGCTAACTGTCCATTATAAGGTTTGGGTACCCTAAACTTGGGTTTCCTTTCCTGTAATGCACTTCACCGTGAAGGCAGTCCATCGTCTGACACTCATTGTGTCGCCTTGTGGGAATGGAGCTTGTGGAATGAGCACAAATGTTAATCTGGCTACTGTTATTGCTCTGAGTAATAAACATCCCTTTGTGTGTCCGAATAGTCTTGTCTTCTGCCAACACACATGCAACTTTGGCAGACTAAACTGTTGATTGGCATGTGGGGTAAAAAAAAATGACAGAATCTTCACAGTTTTTATTCTGGAAGCAAATGTTGATGTTGAGGTTCCTAGGAAAACAGACTCTGAGATAGAGATGCTTGAAGGGATTTTTTCGGGGAGATAACATTTGGGACAATCCTCTTTACATCAGCACTTGTGGCAGACACATGGGAAGTGTGACCTGTCAGGTGGAGAATTTGGATGTGTTGCAGTCCCAACGAGGCAGCTGGGACAACCATGCATACTTACTCCAGTTAAGGAAAAGGCCAGGACTTCCTGCTCATGTACAGGCATCCCTTGCTTTATTGAGCTTCACAGATGTTGCATTTTTTTTATTTATTTTTTTTACAGATTGAAGGCAAGACCCTCCACCAGCAAAAAGAGCACAACTCACTTGATTGAGGTGGATTGGAATCCAAATGGCATCAGAGACAGGCGGCCCTGGGGTGAGGGGGCGGGTGGTGGCTATAACCTTAAGCAATGCAGTTCTTTCAGCTGATAGTGATCCCTACGCCCAGTGAGGGCAGACAGCTGACCTGCTGGAGGAATATGTCCTATAGGAGATGCTGGATAGTCCAGTGTAGCCTTGAGGATAAGGCAGCATCCAGGAAAAATATAAACCGCTCCATCCAAAACCTTGTCATCGATTGAGCTTCTGAATTCTTTTTTTAAAAATATATTTTATTGATTTCTTTTTACAGAGAGGAAGGGAGAGGGATAGAGAGTTAGAAACATCAACAAGAGGGAAACATCAATCAGCTGCCTCCTGCACACTCCCCACTGGGGATGTGCCCACAACCAAGGTACATGCCCTTGACCGGAATCAAACCAGGGACCCTTCAGGCTGACGCTCTATCCACTGAGCCAAACTGGTTAGGGCAAGCTTCTGAATTCTTAACTGACAATCTTTTTTATGCGAAATTTTCTTGGATATTGTTATCTGTAATCTGCACACCTAACACACCTGTTTAAAATTCTCCCATGTCATTTTATTTTAAATCTCAAATATTTTAAATTATATTTAAATCTCCACTGCTGCTACTGTGTTTAATATTTTGTGGATTAATGCCCATGACACATGAATCTTATCTCTTATTTACATTCAACATCCTCTCGACCCTCCTTCATATGTATTAGATTTCAGATTCAATGTCATTTTCTTAGCGAAATTAGCTAAAGTGGGCTCTTCGCCATTATTTCCTAACAAGAAACTCTCTTCTTTAGCATCATAGTACTGTTATCGATGGGGTATCCTCCGTGTCCCCACCAGTTACCCGTGGAAGTGGGCTCCTTGGGGAGCCGCTGGAATAAGAATTTCTGGGGGCCCCATGGCAGGATGAGGTATCATGGACATTTTTATTTTGGTGGAATTAAACCCTTGACTTTTCAAGGTCCCAATCCCATCCATCCCACCAAAGAAACAGTCCCATTTCGTCTTCAGCAGAGCTGGGATTGAAGCCACTGCCCAGAGACTCTGCTCCGTACTGAAGCCAGCACAGTCCAGCCAGCTTAGCGTGTGTGCCCAGCTGCAGTCCATGCTTGTGGAGTCCGCATAGTCGTGGGCCACATGCTGTTTCTAGGGCCACACGGCTATGGAGGGAGCACAGGCGAGTGCAAGGAAGCAGGACCTAAGCAAGAGGAACAAGAGAGCGAGAATCCCTTTATCTGCGGATTTTAACCTTGTGAGATTTCACGGGCGTGCAGTGTCTCCACCCCCTCTTGCCAATGATCTTTGTTCCCAGGTCCGACTGACCAGCCAGTATTTTCCCTGCATCACCCTCACTTTACTAATAAGCTTCCATCTTCCCCTTTGTTGGACCTCTTCCCCCAGTGACCTGCAGGGAATGGACCAGTGGTTCCCTGAGGAGTGTAAGGTGGCAACTTCCTGGTTATATGATCATGCTTTTAATGTCTGGCCTTCCCTTTGCTTTCTTCCTCTTATTAACATTAATAACGAACTAGTTACAATGGTAACAGTACCTGCAATTATCTAGCATTGTAGACTTATTTGACTACATGTTTATTTTCTGAATTCCCTAGTAGATGGTGAATTTCAAGAGACAGAGATCAAACGCATTTTGTTCACTCCTATTGTGATAATCATGAGAGCTCTCACCCGAATATTCCCAGTTTCTGCTCCCCAACCCCACAGTAATATTGCATCTGTGGTGTCTGTGGCCATGTGATTAATTACAACCAATGCCCCGTGAGCAGCAGTGATGTGTGACACACCACTTAATTGGCAATGTGAGACTCCGTGTAGCACTTTTCCCTCTGGCACCACCATGGGTGCCATTTATGATGAAGGCTGCTCTGTCAGCCTGCTTTCCTGCAATACTACTCTGAGTTGTCCCCCTCTGGCTACTTTTGATGGACATGCCGCTGGAGTAAGCAATAGACTTACATTGTTTTAAACCACTGAGATTATTTGGTTGTTTGTTAACAGAACATAACCTAGACTATCCTGGAGGATGTACTGGTATCAAACTAAGCCCAGAGCCTTGCATATAGTACAAACTAAATAAAAGAAAGAGGCATGCTATGTTCATTTAGTAGCATACAAGTGAGGTGGGTGGGTTTTGTTTGTTTGATTGATTTATCTGTGGCTCAACTTTTAATGAGAAATGTCTCGCCATTTGTCTCAACCTGGTTACTTCAAAACAAAGAACACCCAAAAAAAAAAAAAAAAAAAAAAGGGAAACAAAAGTAGCTAATATCTGTTTATTAAAGAGTCAGCTGTGACAACAGAAGAACATGGTTGGAATACAAAGCTTCTTCATTGCTTAAAACATCGGGGAAATGGAAAGAGCTAAATGCCTCTAACTTTAGAGGAAGCTATGCCTGGTCAAACCTGCATGTTTTACTGTATGTTGGTTCTGCCTGTGAATGAATGAATAAAAATCCACCAAAGAATTAGTATGAGTTGATTAGAAGAGAGATTGCATTATCACTGTGCCAAGAACTGCTGGTAAGATTTAGTCTTTTTATTGTAATTCAGGCACCTAGAATGTTTCAAGAAAAATGTGTTCATCTTGTGCCAACATGCTTCTTTTATCCCTACCACCAGACGGGCTTGTGAAGCACACAGGAAGTGTGCCTCTGCTTTAGTCATCCATCCAGGGCTGCAGTTCTGCGATTGTGCTGAAAACTGGCCACAGTCTCAGCTAAAGGCTTGCTGCTACCCTACTTACCTCTACTCCTTTTCTCCTCATGGCAGCTGAGCACATGGTGTTCACATTTATGAACATCTCTTGTGGTAAATCAGAGCTATTTAGTTTCTATCAGTGACATTTTGAAATGACCATCACATCTTGTTTGTATGGAAGGATCCATGTGAATTTTACATTATTTGCTTTATTCAAATGAATTGCAAATTATTTTTTTCTTTCTATTTGAATATGATTAGTGAATATGTGTTGTTTCATTCAGCTACTTTTGGCATCTTTTAGAAAGCATGAAAACAGACATTTCTAAGACTCTCCAAACCTACAAGTTTTATTTCATGTTTCCTTCCTTTCTCCTTCCTTCCTTCCTTATTTCCTTCCTTCCTTCCTTCCTTCCTTCCTTCCTTATTTCCTTCCTTCCTTCCTTCCTTCCTTCCTTCCTTCCTTCCTTATCTCCTTCCTTCCTTCCTTCCTTCCTTCCTTCCTTATTTCCTTCCTTCCTTCCTTCCTTCTTTCCTTCCTTCCTTCCTTCCTTCCTTCCTTATTTCCTTCCTTCCTTCCTTCCTTCCTTCCTTCTTTCCTTCCTTCCTTCCTTCCTTCCTTCCTTCCTTCCTTCCTTATTTCCTTATTTCCTTCCTTCCTTCCTTCCTTCCTTCCTTCCTTCCTTCCTTCCTTCCTTCCTCCCTTCCTTCCTTCCTTCCTTCCTTCCTTCCTTCCTTCCTCCCTTCCTTCCTTCCTTCCTTCCTTCCTTCCTTCCTTCCTTATTTCCTTCCTTCCTTCCTTCCTTATTTCCTTCCTTCCTTCCTTCCTTCCTTCCTTCCTTATTTCCTTCCTTCCTTCCTTCCTTCCTTCCTTCCTTCCTTCCTTCCTTCCTTCTTTCCTTCCTTCCTTCCTTCCTTCCTTCCTTCCTTCCTTCCTTCCTCCCTTCCTTCCTTCCTTCCTTCCTTCCTTCCTTCCCTCACTCTTTCCCTCCCTTTCCCTTCCCCTCTTTTTCTTCTTTAACCTTAAATCTAAATTCAAATCCTACTTTCTGTCACCTTGGTGCAAGGTCAGTGATAATGACAGGATTAGATGGGAGGGTGTCCTCTGTGTTCCACTGGTTGCCTGTGACAGTAGGCTTCTTGGGGTGCCACTGGAATAAGAATTTCTGGAGGCCCCATTAGGAGGATGAGGTATTGTGGAAAGTGTTATTTCTGTGAGATTAAACCCCTGAGTTTCCAAGGTCCCATCTCACTCCATCTCGCAAAGAAAAAAGCCCCATTTCATTTTCAGAGCTAGGATGAAAGCCACTACCCAGAGCCTCTGCTCCATATCAAAGCACAGCAGAGTCCAGCCCGCTTAGCTGGTGTGCCCAGCTGCAGCATATTGCGTGTGGGGTCTGCATGGATCGTAGTATTCAGTAGTTACTGACTAGTTCACAGTAGTCAGAAAAAGTTTACCCAGTTAATTATGGAGTTATCCTATATAATAAAAGGGAAATATGCAAATTGACCCTAAAGGCCTAACGACTGGGAATGACTGGTTGCTATGACACTCACTGACCACCAGGGGCCAGACACTCAACATAGGAGCTGCCCCCTAGTGGTCAGTACACTTCCACAGGGGGAGCACTGCTCAGCCAGAAGCTGGCTCATGGCTGGCCAGCGCAGTAGCCATAGTGGGAGCCTCTCCTGCCTCTGCGGCAGCACTAAGGATGTCTGTCTGATGGCCAGACTAAGTCGGCAGATGGACATCCCCAAGGGGTCCCGGACTGGGAGAGGGTGCAGATCAGGCTGAGGGACCACTCCGAGTACATGAATTTTCATGCACCAGGCCTCTAGTATTAGAACAATATTAGGATACACTTTTTCAAACCTTTATTTTATTACTCTTTAACATGATGCCAGGTCTTTTATTTTATTGTTTCAAATGCTAAACTAGGCTTAATTTGCCTTGCAGTATTATTTTTTCTTACTAGCTAAGAATAATTTATCATTTTTTAGCCAAACTTTGATGAATACTCCCAGAAGTCTTTTCCAGGATACTGCTGGTGAAGGTCCTGTTCCTAGTTTAAGATATAATTTTATTTCCAAGAGAATTTGACTACAATATTTTTGTGTGTGAAAACAATACATTTGCATAAATTAGCAAGACCTATATATCTTTTCATAATTTGTAGTTCTGAACAACTATATTTTATCTTTGCAGTTCTGCATCTTAGTATTATTATAGAAAGAGTTTGTCTACCCAGCACTAACAGAGCCAACCACTAGACAAGAAGAATTGCAGTGGAGAAACAGTGACTATTTTACTATGAAGAGAGCCATCCAGGAGAATGGGAAACAAAGCTCAAACACCCGAATTCTCCGATGACGTATGTGTAGATTCCAATTCTCTAGGGCAAAATCATAAGACACCTTGGTTAGAGGGTGCTGGTTGTGCTTGGACTGATTGGTCGGAGGTGGGGAAAGGGTAATAAATTATTTGTTTGGGTCTTGAGGACAGCTCTGAGGTCTGGTCCAGTGTTCTTCTGACTGGTTTCATGGGAAAGTAGCCAGGATATCATCCCACCATAGGGCTCAGGAGCTGAAACATAACTTAGGTCAAGATGCTGTCAGTAGCCTGCCAGAGGTCCAGCCTGAGTGACCATTGGTCAGGTACAGGCTGTCTTCTGCTGACTATTGGGGTAAACACCAGGACTAGGATGAGCATAGACACCGTAAGAGAGATGATTTCTAGAGCAAGATGTTAAAACTAAATTTAATCAAAGTCATAAGAACCCTTGGTTTTCAATATTAACTCTATGGCAAAAGCAGGGTACCATAATAACTGTGTCATCCTTATAGTTAGGAAAGCAAAACAAAACAAATTCAAACTAACAACATAACACAATTTGATTGGGAATATATTCAGATTGTGCCATAAAAGCCAAGGTTCTGAAAAGAAACTCATTTCCTTTCCCTCTTTCTGCATTTTACCGACTGCTCTTAAGGTAAGGTGACCAGACGTCCCGCTTTTGGCAGGACAGTCCCGATTTTTAACAATTTGTCCCGCGTCCTGCAGCGTTTTAAAAAAGTCCCGATTTTTGGAAAGAATGCATGACAAGCTAGGGAACGGCGGGAGAACAGGAAGGGAATATACTGTTTTCGGCAGCCATGGGGCTATTTAGCCAGGATATGAGTTTTATATTATTTTTGTTAATTTTATAATGTTAAACTTTAATAATAACAAATAATTGTCGAGAACTGCTTATCAAAGTTCGCATTGTTGATCAGTTGTTAGAATTCGACCACCATTGTTTGGACTTAATGAACAATAGCATTTTTGGGGATTGGCAACGACGAAAACATTTTCTAACTGTCTCTCAGATGATACACATCGTACTGCGTGCTACTAAGCTAGTTAAACAAGTGATGTCATTACAAATCAGCTATTCAGATAATTTAGGTAAGTTATTTATTTATTTATTTCATAAATACATAAATTTTCTTGAATTTAGCAGACAGTACTCGGCAAAAAGTCTAGCGCCGGCCTTGAAAGTGACACTTATGACTTACGTTACGGCAAATTCAGAGGAAAAATAATACAAATTAGTATTGTTATTATTTAGAAGGAAATATAGGATTAAAATAATTTTTAAAATATAGTTACTTTATAACAATCAAATTAATTTAATTTATAAACTAACAATAAAATATGTTCATGTAATTATGTACCTACTTACTATGTTTTTAAGCAATATGTATATAATAATTTATAATATAATTTTAAATTATTTTTTTTTAGATTTTTAACATAATGAGTAAGAGGATGCAAATTCAACAATGATCTAAGAAGTGAATTTCCTTTTATTAAAAAAAAACAAAAGCGATTACAATATAGACCAAATTTTTAATCAAGAACCCCACACACACACCCCACACCCCCCCACACCCCCACCCCCCCGGGCCGAAACCGGTTTGGCTCAGGGGATAGAGCTTCGGCCTGTGAACTAAAAGGTCCCAGGTTCGATTCTGGTCAAGGGCATGTACCTTGGTTGCGGGCACATCCCCAGTAGGGGGTGTGCAAGAGGCAGCTGATCGATGTTTCTCTCTCATCGATGTTTCTAACTCTCTATCCCTCTCTCTTCCTCTCTGTAAAAAATCAATAAAAAAGCCCCCCCGCCAGGTCAATGGTGTCCCGCTTTACCAATGTTAAAATCTTGTCACCTTATCTTAAGGTAATTTACTAATGGCACTGCTGCACTATCCTTAGGGCACAGGTATGGGAGGTAAGGGGAATGTGAGGTGCTGGGTTCAGGGATACCTCGCTCAGCAGAGGAAATGATCATTGTCAGCTGTGACAGAGGTAGGCCGCTGGTCCTGACCCTAAGGATATCTTCTCCCCAGAAAAAAAGCCCAAGGCAAACCTTGTCACTAAGGAGTACAAACAGACAAACAAAATAAAAACCAAACAGAAACCTCCCTTCCTTTCCTCCTGTCTAGTTATCCGCCATCATGATGGGCTGGCACTATCTGGGCAGTCCATGACATCCACAAGAACAGCCACAACAGGAAGTGAACCTGGCCTTATTCTCACTCTCTCACATCAAATGCACAGATCTTCAAAAATTTCTGGGATGGAGGGCTGCTTATGAGATTAATTTTGGGTGAAGCATTTAATATTTTTAAAAATCTCTTTACCTCCCAGGGATATGGAAAGTGGAAAACTGAAACACTGTACATGAGCTCTTGTTTTCTTTCAGTAGGTATCGATAAAGCTTTCTCCGTTTCCTTTGGCCCCACTTCCTGTGAAGTGGTGGAATTTAAATACATGTTAGAGAGTTCTTCCTGTAGAGACCCTGTCTGTAAAAGGAAAGGGTAAGCAACACACTAAAATATTAGAATGGAAGGGTCAGAGGAAAGTAAAAAGATATAGGCTTGTCATAAAACATTAAAAAAAAAAAAAGGAAATACCAAGAATAGATGGGAAACAACAATGTCAAATGATACAGTTTTTGAAAAGGGTAGGATTCCAAAGGTCAGGTAACTAGAAATCATCGGTACCTTTTCTTAACAGTCGCACTGATGTTGACTAGAAAAGAGATTAAAGTTAGATTAGCAAACACAAGGGGAAAGAAGGACATAGGGAAAAACCCTGTATTTATTTAAGATAGTCATACAAAGGGAAGGGAAGGAATAGCCAGTTTCGCTCAGTGGATAGAGCATCAGCCTGCAGATTGAAAGGTCGCGGGTTTGATTCTGGTCAAGGGCACATACCTGGATTGCAGGCTCCAGCCTGGGCTCTGGTTAGGCTCATGCAGGAGACAACCAATCAATGTGTTTCTCTCACATAGATGTTTCTCTCTGTCTTTCCCTCTCTCTTCCACTCTCTGAAAATCAATGGAAAAATATCCTCAGGTGAGGATTAAAAAATAATAACAATAATAATAATAAAAGAAGGGAAGGGGAGAAGTGATAGCAGGGCTAATTGTAAAGCATTTGCTTTATTTTATTTTATTTTATTTTATTTTATTTTATTTTATTTTATTTTATTTTATTTTATTTTTAGCTGGATGTAGTCTAGAAAAAAGTAACTAACCAGAAAGAAAATATTAAGACAGAGATCTTTGAAAAAAACGTACAAAGAAAAAGTCTTTAGAGGAGAAATAAATTTATTTTTCTTCTCAGAGTCAATAAAAAAAAAAAATGATGAAAGAAAAGGGGGTGGGAAACATAGAGCTCATTAGGAGAGAAGTGTACACCTAAAGGTTCCTGTTTCCTCAGGAAAGGAGACTAGGTCAGCTGCTGAGCATGGATGTAAGATTGGGTTGGGGATGGGAAATTAATTTGTGCATCTCATTGTCTAGTGCAGGTACAGAAGAAACATTTGTTTCCTTGATTCTTTTTCTTCAGATCTAGTATCTAAATGTTCCACCTTTGTATTAGAACTGCTGTTAGAAAGCAAAATACTTAAGGATATATTTATAACACAGAATGGATTACAATATCACTTAACTATGAAAATCAGAGACCCAAGCAGTGACAAAGCTGAGAACAGGGTACTGAAAAAGTGAGAAAAAAAAGTTAGATATATTATTAAAATAACACTCAAGAAATTCAGAACTGGATGGAATTGATTGAAGTATTTAATAATCATGTCTTTAACCTATTGATACAGCAATGCTAAAACATCTGTGGGAAACAGGATATGAATAGAGAAAACATTAATTCTGTTCATTGGAAGGCTATAATATAGATGATACTTTGACAAAATGTTGGGATTTATAAATGAATAAAACAGTAACTTTGCCCTCAAGTAACCTGCAATTTGTATCCATTTGTTTATTCATGTTTTATACTAAGGCCAATTAACACTATTGATAATACTATTAAAATTAATACAGATTTTAATATAAAAGAGTTTTCTTTTTCAACTGAAGTCACAAGAGAGGAATCTACTTAGACTCTGAAAAAGTCAAAGAATGTATTATAGGGCCTTTTCACCAAAGGGAGACACCGTACAATGATCAGTAAAGAGCACCAGAAGAAGAATGACTTCTTACAATGTTTAATTTAAAGGTTGCTCTTCAGTCCATTTCCTGGAAGATGTGAATTTGGGCCTTGAAGGAGAGGTTGAATTTGGATATATATGTAGCTGGAAGTGGAATATTTTAGTTGGAGGAAATGTCATAATTGAAGTTAGAGTTCTGGGAAATTATGAAGGCCCATAGAGTTTATTTTATGCAATCCAATTATGCTGCCTCCAGGGTGTGAGAAGGGAAGCTGATGTCAGACTCAAAGGCATCTTAAAGAGTTTGCACACTTTAGGGTGTAATATTAATGGATTTTTGAGTAAAGAGTGATAGCATTAGGGTGTTTTTCTGTTATCTACTATTGAGTGTCCTCTCTGATCTATCCTTCTCCCAAAGTAAAGTTAAATGACCATTTTAACAGTATATGCCAATATCTATCATAACATTTATTCATTATACTATAACAAGGGGCCCAGTGCACGAATTCATGCACCTTGAAAGGAACTGTGGGCCATGAGGCTGCGGTAGGCACAGGGTGGGTCTCGGCCCATCCTTCATGCCCCAGCCTGGCCCCTCCTGCCACAACTCCTGGTCCCCTGTCTGCCGGCAGCCACCCTCCTGCTGCTGCTGCCACTCCCACGCACTGATGGCACCGGCCCCGCTCACACCCACTGACAGTGTGGAGCGATTGGGGCCAGTGCCATCAGCAGATGTGAGCAGCGCATGCAAGCAGCGGCTGCTGCTCCAATTGCCCCTCGGGAGCAGGGGGAGGTGGAGAAGCCCTCAGGGGCAATCAGGGCTGGCAGACGCCACTCGCACCCGCTGATGGTGTCGAGTGATCAGGACTGGCATCGGGCAACGGCAGCAAGTGCTAGCAGTGCCTCTGGCGCCAGCTGCAGGTGCAAGCAGGGCTGTCACTGGCAGTGGGTGCAAGCGGTGGGCAGGACCATGGCACGCAGGAGCAAAGAATTTTCTGTAACCACCAGAGGCTCACCCCGATGACAGGGACTGGCGCCCTGCCTTGGTCTGGAGCCCCCGCTCACCTGCTCCACTATCCTACCACAGCCAACACCCGCCATGTTCCACACAGGCCCCCTGGTGGTCAGCACATGTCATAGCAACCGGTTGTTCAGTTGTTCCAATTGTTCCACCGTTTGGTCTATTTGCATATTAGCCTTTTATTGTATAGGATTACCTGTTTGTCTATGAAATCCTTTACACTGAATTTTACCCTGCTCACATCTCTCTGATTTCCGAGTACCCAGTGCAGCTCCTGGCATATTTCAGGATTCAACATATTCTAATTAAGGTAAATGAAGATTTATCTATATGTAGGATAGGTATTAAATCCAACAGGAGTGAGAAAACATAGGAATGGGAAGCAAAAAATATTTGCCTCTGGGATGGTAACTTTTGTTGTTGTCCAGTTTAGGTCAAGCCTCTTGCCTCTAGCTTCCTCAGTCTAAACCAGGCAAGAATTCATATATTTCGTTCAGTCTATCTCTCTCTACAGTTCTATTTTGGAATTTCAGGCTAATGTCATATCTAATTATCACCTTTTTTTATATATTCTTCCCACTCTTATATGAACTAAGATGATAGTTTCAGGGGTAGTTCCGACGTAGCTGTTCCTTATGACCAAGATGGCCTTAGTGTGTCCCTCAGTTTATCGAAATGTTAAATGAGTTACTTCCTGCCTTTACGGCCCTGATCTCCGGGTCACTAGTCCTTACAGTATCCAGATAGGTTAACCACATTAGTCCTCCTCTTTTTCTTAGAGCATTTACTTTATACACCTTCGTGCATTAATCTCATTGTAAATTATTTCTTTGCCCATTTAAGTTGTATTTTTTTTTATAAAGTCTCCAGCCAGTTTTATAACCTAGAATGGTCTTTCTCAGTTCTGGGAAATATCCCTCTGAAATCTAATCATCAAGGAAGATGATGCCCGTAACCCAGTCTCGGTGAGAGGTCAGGAGCCTAACTTCAGTGAGGATTTCTCCAAGTTGTAAAATTATCTTCTGCCCGAAGATGGGAGAAAGTTCACTTTCTCTTTGGGAAAGGCCAATTAGCCAGTGCAGATGGTCTATGATTTCCCTGACCCCTACCCTTAAAAATTCTCCCATTCTTTGTTTCAGCAGAGCTGAGCTCAGACAATGTTCTGATCTCGCTCTCCCCGATGGCAATAACTTTGAACAAAGTCTTCCTTCCCTGTTTAAATTTGTCTGGTGCGATTGTTGCTGTGCCACTCACCTGAAAAATACCTGGAGTACGAGTCCTAAACCAATTATATTGAAGCACTGGGCCCAACCTTCCTAGTTCCCCTGGGACTCCTCGTTTTCACTCTCATCTTTTCATACTTTGTTTATCTTGAATTGGTAGGATGTCACATTAACTTTGAGAGTGAATTGAAAGTGGGCAAATTGAACATTTCTGTTGGCTTTGACTCTAGTTCATTTAGACATTTCAGTTTGAGAAGAAAGGGCTTCTTCCTGTGACTCAGCTAGCCTCACCAAACCTCTAGATGTGTTTGGATCCAGAGCCTTGTGGGTAACAAAGTATTTCTTTGCACTGCTTTGTGCTGTTTCTCAATAGAATTTCTTCAAGTTGCTCAGGAAACAAAGGTACACCTTAGAGGGCAGAGATTAGGTATTCTTATTCCTTGGCCTAATCATATCACTTTATTTAGATATGACAATAGTAAACCCCAAATTTCTCTATAATCCAGTAATTAATTAAAGAAAGTCTGCTTTAGGGTTCTAGACGTGGGATGAAAATGCTAAAGGTATTTTAGAGATTAAAGCAAAATGATTTTTCAAAATATGCAATATGGGAAAAAATTAAGGGGCTATATTTTTTCTTTCTCCAAAGTACACACTAGAGTTATACAGACGGGATAAAGAAATATACCAATGTCTAATGATTGATCTATATGATTTCATACAATAGGTGGAAGATAAAGCCATTTTTGACACAACATTTTCCTATTTAGAAAAGCCAGAAATGATCAGAAATTGACAAATTAATTTAAACTCGGTTGGAATGCATAAGATCATAAGAAAACTATTGGGTTTACGACAAAGAGCAGAGATTACATAAATTAAGTATTACCAAGTTACAGCATATTTGGGACTGTAGTGGAGAAGGGAAATAACGAACAGAGCACTTTGGTTGCAATAAATCTACTACAGTGAATATCAGTTGCCAAAATGGAACATGAGAATTCTGAAGAAGGAAAGGAATAAGGACACATTTAGAGGTAGAAGTTTTGAAAGGAGGGTGAAGATAAAATTCTCTTGGTAACACAGGAGGTAATGACTTCACATAAAATTTTAGAGAATAAACTTAGCGTACTTCTCCAATGTGTTTTATTCAGTGTGTACCACCAGTTAAATATAAAAATAGAAAAAGAGTGCAGATCCTAAATGATGGTGTAATTATACTCAAACTCCTGAATGTCCTAGTTTTGATTTTTCTGTATTTTATGAGTCTGTGGTATTCTTATCTAAGAAAAAACTGGAATTTGTGACAAAGGCCAATTCTCATGAGAAATGGAGTAAACGCTCTGAAAAGCAGTTCCCAGAGCACATGTAACACAGCTGTCCCTTCCCCCTGTTGCCTCATTCTCAAGAAACTCACAACACTTTTCGAGTCTCTGCAGCACATTTCTGAGAGATGGCTAGGATAGCTGAAGGTTTGGTTATGGAGGAGCCATACAAACACCATTCAGCGGATAACCACATCATCTCAGTCTTACCTTCAGACTTGGGAGGCCTGTTAAATCAAATTCACCCGCCTTTTTTTTCTGTTTATTTTCATGAAAAATATTCAAAATGTATTCTAACGGCAATGGCCTCAGTTTGGCAATTATTATTTTCATGTATTTCTGAGTCTCAAACCTCTAAAGATACTATGAAAAATGAATATTTGTTCATGACTGTTCTCTGATTTTTTTTTTCAGTAGTACATCAATGTCAGAAAATGCATGAGGTCTGAAACTTGGCTTTTGAAGAACCAGTGATTGTTGCTATCAAACTCAGGTTGTGACCCAGGACCGCCACCACCAGAGAACACTCACATAATAGCATCATAAGACTCAATGCTACAATGATCGGGGAAGGGCAACTAACCATAGGCACTACTATCTGGTTCAGAGAAGCACCAATTAATTTGTCTGCTCTCTGATCCACTTGAAGAACTCAGCTGGAAACCAAACAAAGCCAGCTTTTAAGGAGAATCTAACATTTCAGTTATTTTATGTTCTCTTTCAAGTAGACTATATTTTAGTCTCCAGAACTAAGGGTCATAACTCTTGTATCTCTCTTCATAGAATTAGAGTTTGTCAAAGGTGCTAAAAATAAAATGAGTGTGAAAGCTCTATGAGGGTTATGAGAAGGGTGAGGAAAAATTAAAGGAGGACTAAGGTAAGACTTTTAGCTAAGAATAATAACGACATCAATGATAAAAGTGAAATATTTCTTCTCACCTTCTTTGCTTCTCACTGTTCCTTTTGGGAATCAAATTTCTATGTAACACATTTCAATAAGAATAACTGTTATAAAATTAATATTCAAATTTTGAGGAAAAAACTGATAGAATTAAGAATTAACTTAAGAATTAATTTTGAATATCTATAGAAATCCCAACAATCTCTCCATTTCCTAAATTATGAAGTACAGATCTATATACATGACCTTGAGTTTTTGCTTAATATTAAATGGTGAATTAAGAGGAAGAATTTCCACAAGGCCAGTGAATGAAAAACTAAAAGGAGTTATAAGCTGAACAATGCCCAGATCTCATACACAGGACTGCATAAGCCTTTGCATTTGAACTAAACAGAATGGGGGGAAAATATATGCTGAATATCAAGGGAATTCAGTAGAGTCTGTAGAAGGGTTATAATTTCAGAGGTTAAACTAGCCCAAGGGGAAGTTATGGCCCCACTAAAACAAACCTCAAAAAGCAATGTTTTCAAAGGCTGAAGCTGAGCCACAAGCAACTCAACTGGCTATCAAAGCAAAAGTCAGCAGTTTAAAGAAAGAAAATATTTTCCAGACATTTAACAGCATACATTTACAATTTACAATCCTATATAATAAAGAGGTAATATGCAAATTGACCCTCACACCCTCACAAGATGGCTGCTTATGACCAGGTCGGCAAGGGGGTTAGTGAGGGATGACCAAACGACTGAACAAGCAGGCTGCATGGGGTGACCAGGCCAGCAGGGGGTCCGTGAGGGGTGACAAGGCCAGCAGGGGGGCAGTTGGGGGCAACCAGGCCAGCAGGGGAGGGTCATGAGGGGCAACCAGGACAGCAGGGGGGCACTTGGGGGCAACGAGGCCAGCCGGGGGGCAGTAAAGGGTGACCAGGCCAGTGGGGGGGGGGTAGTTAGGAGCGACCAGGCTGGCAGTGAGGGCAGTTAGGGGTGATCAGGCCGGCAGGGGGTGGCAGTTAGGGGAAACGAGGCAGGCAGGCAGGCGAGCAATTAGGAGCCAGCGGTCCAGGATTGTGAGAGGAATGTCCAACTGCTGGTTTATGCCCGATCCCCAGGATTGGGCCTAAACCAGCAGTCAGACATCTCCCAAGGGGTCCCAGATTGGAGAGGGCGCAGGCTGGGCTGAGGGCACCCACCCCCCCAGTGCACGAATTTCGTGCACCGGGCCTCTAATCAATTATAAAAATACTAGAGTCCCCATGCATGACATTTGTGCACTGGGAGGGGCTGTCCCTCAGCCCAGCCTGTGCCCTCTCACAGTCATACATCCCTTCCGAAGGATCCTTAGTGCTGTCACGGAGGCAGGAGAGGCTCCCACCACTGCCACTGTGCTCGCCAGCTGTGAGCCTGGCTTCTGGCTGAGCGGCGCTCCCCCTGTGGGAATACACTGATCACCAGGGTGCACCTCCTGCATTGAGCGTCTCTCCCCTGGTTGTCAGCGTGCATCATAGCAACTGCTGGTTCTGCTGTTAGGTTTATTTGCATATTAGGGTTTTATTATGTAGGATAACTAGAAAACCCCAAGTCTTTAGAAATTAGACAACATATATCCAATAACTCATTTATGGTAAAATATCTTGGCAAATAAACAATACAAGTGCACTATATTAGCTTGATAAAAGGAAACTATTAAAATTCTTCAAGTTATTATATATAATTAAATGACTTAACACCTTTCCCATAAGACTTGAAACATGTCAAGTATATTCCCTCTCACAGTTTCAACATTAAATGCCCTAGCAGGTGCAATAAGCAAGAAAAAAAAAAAATACAAGGCATACAGCTTAGAATGGAAGGGGAAAATTGGAATTCATAGAAAGCAAGATCATTGTTGCTAATTGGGTTCCCTAAGAAGCAGACTGAGATGGAGGCTAACAGAAAGGAATTTTATTTAGAAATACGTCTGGTATCAATCTGTGTAGAAGAGAAGGGGAGGACAGAGAATTGGGTAAAAGGGGAAGTGATGCAGAGATACAAAATCGGCAAAGCCTCAAATAATCCCGTGGGGTCTGTGGAGATAGAATGGCCAAACACATACCGCTTTAGGAAGGGGTTCAACTTTCGGTGAACTGGCCGCCTTCAGCTGAGGCAGTCTCCGAAGGAACCGATAACCACATATTGACTACCAAGATCATTCCCAGCATCTAGACAGGACGTCTTTACTTAGTCCTAATAAGGCAGCAATACACAGTAGCCACAGAAATTATGTGTATAGAACATCCAAAAAACCTATTAAAATTAATAGAAATAACAAACATGAATTTAGCTAGGCCAGGGGATATATGATTTATGTATAATGATCAAGTGTGTTACTATATACTAGCAATGAACACTTACAAACTAAAATTAAAAATAAAATTTACAGTACCACCTGAAATTAGGAAATACGTAGGCATTAATTTAGCAAAATATGTATAAGATTTCTACACTGAAACTATATATCTTTTGAAAAACTACTACTAAATGGAGAAATGCATGTATATAGATTGGAAGACTCAATATTAAGTCTTCAGTTCTACCCTAAATGATCTGCAAATTCAGAGCAATAAAAATTCCAGTGGACTTCATTTTGTAGAATTTGATAAATAATTCGAAAATTTATATAGCAAAGGAAACAACATAGAATAATCAAAACAATTCAGAATAAGAAAAACAAATTTGGAAGACTTACACTGCCTGATTTAAAGACAGTGTAAAGCTACAGTAATTAAGACAGTCTAGTGCTGGCATAAGGAGAGATCTATAGATTAGTGATATAGAACACAAGAGTTAGAAATAGACCCATGTGTATGTGGTAGCTAAATTTTGACAAAAATGCTGACATAATAATATGGTGAAATGCTACTTCCTTCTATAAGTGGTGCTAGAATAATTAGATACAGGTATAAAAAAAATGAATCTTAACCTTTATCTCACAAAATTTAAATTGAAGTAAATTTTAATCCTAAACACAAATCCTGAAAGTATAAAATTTCCATCATAGGTCACAAAAATTAAAAACCTAAAATAAAATCTTCATAAATTGGCCTTACAAACCATTAAACTTCTGCTGTGTGAAAGACACCATTAAGAAAGTAAAAAGACAAGCCACAGACAGGGAAAATTTATTTACAACATGAGTATCTGTCATTGTACTTGTATGCAGAATATATAAATAACTCTTACAATTCAGTAATAAGACAATTGATTTTTTAAAAATATGTGAACAACTTGAATAGTCACTTCACTATAAGAAATTTACAAATGGCCAATAAGCACATAAAAATATGTTCACTATAAATTATCAAGAAAACACAAAATAAAACAATAGGGAGATACTGATGCACACCAAACAGATTGAAATAAAGGCCCAAGTTGAGGGTAAGCATTTCAAAATACATAGAGCACTTTAACAAAGTAATTTCATGTCTTTTGAATCCAGTGCCTACAAAATAGAGCTTGTATTTTTTATGTCTTTGTAGTTTCCCCATTTGGTTATAATATATTGTTATTGTAATTCATTAATGTATCTATTTCTGAGAGATGGGATTTTTTAAAATGCTTTATTGATTTTCAGAGAGAGAGGAAAAGAAAGGGAGAGATAGAGAGAAACATCAATGATGAAAGAGAATCATTGATAGGCTGCCTACAGAGATCCCCTACTGGGGATCCATCCAGCCCGCAACTTGGGCATGTGCACGGGAGTTGAAACATGACCTCCTTGTTCATGGGTCGCTGCTCAACCACTGAGCCACACCAGCCGGGGGAATTTTTACTAAGGTTCTCTACCATGGATATTTTGAGAAGCATTGCTCTAATGAATTGAAAATCAAAGTGTTCAGCCCATAGCAGTATATCAGCAAGATGACCTTTTAAAAATAAGCAGGAAGCTAAAGAAATGTATGCTGTGGATCTTTAATGTTTCTCACTCTCCCATGGATTGATTGCCCATAAAGACAGAAGCCACAAATAATTGCTTTGACTATCATGTTTTCCCCCATATGTTATTACACTGTATGCAGACAATGAGAGGTAAAAAGATTACAGAAAAAGTGCATGTCTAATTCCCTGTGAGAAGTTTAGAAAGAGAAAACATGGTTGACCTTTGCATTGATGTATATGTGGAGACCAAATTTCACGCTGATACTCCAGATGGCCAAACCTTTCCAAAACCTAGTCAACAGTGTGTTTTCTCCCCCTTATAAACTGCTATGTTAGTACATCAGATATTTAACTTTAACATAATATCATCTTTATGTGATGTGATCATCAGAACTTTAATAACTGAAGAAAAAAGTAACATAAACCAAAATAATGCATTGATTATGAAGTCTGGGCTTTTTAGTCAAAGAAAACCTGTGGGGTTGTTTTCTTCCAACGTAATGTTAAAATAAATGCATTTGTTGGGCTATAATTTCATTTAGTACATATTTTTAGTTAAGGGGGTAGCATCAACTTTACATACACACACACACACATTGCAGTGTGCTCTGCTAGCATATGTTGGACTTAAACTTAATGAAGTATTGTGATAAATGCTATCTGTATTCTTTTAATTGCATGTAGACTAAATGCATGGAAAATTAAGCAGAAATAGAGAATTATTGTATCTTCAATTGGTTTTATTAAATGATCAATAATTAGTAGAAAAATATGAGGTCTAATAATTATTTAGGATAAGTAACTTGATATAAAAGATTTAGCCTTTCAATGGTCCCTGTAACCTAAATCCTAAGTCTAGAAGGGTGTCAAAGACACTGTTTTATTTCTGTGTCTAGTTTAAAGATCCATCAGACTTAGAAGAATATGTTTATGGAGCTATGTTGAAAACTTTCCAACCATCATGGAAAAGTTAAAATTCAAAAAACTTTTTTGAACCTTACTTGTTGATAAAATCTCTATGAATCTAGAAAACAAATTCAATATATAACGCTTTGCTTTGGAAAACATTTGTGATTCTCCCCCAGCCCATCCTTCCCACTAAAGAAGTTAAACTGACTCAATATAGCAGCAATAATTTTCTTTCAAGACAGTCATAGCAATTACCTTGAATATAGAGAGTTTTTGCTCTTTTTCTTATGCCAATCCATTACTAATTTGGAGGTATAGAAATAAACACACACACAAATGGTCATATTTCTGACTCAATTTAATGTTTAATCATTGAGTAAGTATTATATGTCAGAAAAAAATATGTTGGTAAAAATAGTACCTACATAATAAAATGTAGATATTGGCAAGCTGATTCTACAAGTTATATGAAAAGACAAATGACCTAAAATAATCAATTTTTAAAAAAATATATAAATTTGAAGTTTTCATATTACCTGAGTTAAAATTTAGTCAATCTTCAGTAATATAGTATGACATTAGAATAAAGATAAGCAAATACATCAATGGAGCAGAATATAGTTTAGAAATAGGTCCACATATATTGATTTTCAAGAAAGGTACAAAGATAATTTAGTGGAGAATAAATAATCTTTTAAATGAATGGTCTTATTGAAAATTCATATGCAAAACCAAAACAGAACAAAACAGTAAATAAACAAACTTTGATTCTACCTTGAACTATAATTGATTGCTAACTCCTAAATGGATTAAAGACATAAATATAAATCTTAAAACTAAACAGATGAAAAAGCATAGTGGAAAATAATTTGGGATATTGGGTTAGGCAAAGTATTTGAAGATAAAACACAAGTTTTAAAAGAACAAATTGATAATATGTATTTTATAAAAAATAAAAGATGAATTTTTTTTTTTAAAACTCACTTGAGAATATGAGGATGTATTTTTTGTTGTTGTTGTTGCTGATTTTTTTACAGAAAGAGAAGAAAAGAGAGAGAGAGAAACAGTGAGAGACATCTATGTGAGAGAGAAACATCAATTGTTTGCCTCCCATACAAAGAAATTGGCATGCTTGGCTCACGACTCACACTTGGCTTCCTGACATTCTCCCATGTGGCCCCCAGCTATGTGGATCCTCCCACACAATGGACTACACCTCCCTGATGCTGTATTGGACCTGTCTCCAACATGGAAAGGATACTCTGGACCCTGGCTCTGCTTCTAGCTTCACTGAAAACCCAGCTACACTTCTATGACTGGACTAAGGGAAATGAGCCTTTGGAAACAGGGATTTAACTCCACGCAAGTGAAAAATCACTCATTCTCCCATGTAAGTCTCAGACAATTTTTTTTCTCAGGGTTTCATAAGAACTCCATCCCCAACAGCACCCAGTGGGGAAGAGGACCCCACAATTCATCTGATAACAAAAGGAGAGCAGAAAGGAGCAGGGGAAGGAATTACTAAGGGGCAGAAAGAATTTTTGTGGGTGATAGACACATTCAATTACTTGACTGAGTTAATGATTTCACAGGTACATATTCATGTCAAAGCTTAAACTATATACTTTAAATATGTTCAACTTATTCTATGATAATATGTCTCCATTAAGATACCAAATACCAAAATAACAGTGTTATTTGACTACTTTTTGCCATCATAATCATCAAGTTTCATTATTTTTTCTACATCTTCTGTTATCCATATCTGTTTTTAACATATTCACTAATAATGTGTCACTTTTGTTCAATTTTCATTCCTATTAGATTTCTAAGGAAGGGAATGCAAACGTTTCAGTTTAGAAGATTTTCCAATGCTCCTCATTAATTTGAGGCCTATTTATATCCATGCCTTACAGCTGAGATGCATAAATTTAGTAAATCCATAGCAGGGATAAGAATCCATACCCAGAAAACAACCTATTCTGGTATGAGCATACCAGGTAACTGGGTTAATAGTTTTAAAAATATTTTTTTTTATTTTTACTTATTCTAAATTCTTTTATAATTGTATTATTTTGTTGCTGGTTCCTCATAGTTGAAAAAGATTGCTTGGACAAATCAATTCCCAACTTTATATACAGAAGGGTTCTTTTTAAATTAAATCTATACTAATAATAGAGAAATATACAAATTATCCATTACAGCGTCACATCACGACCAGATCAGCAGGCTGCATCCCCACTCTCTGCTCAGGCAGCTGCAAGGCCTGGGGTAGGATAGGATACGATAGGAGGGGATAATAAAGAAGAGGGAGAGGAAGGCAGGACTGCATGCAGACAGGCCGAGAGGAGAAACAGAAATACAGAAAGGGAACAAGAAACAGACTCAGGAATGGAAAAGGGAAGGCAACTTGGGGCTGCATGCCGGAGGGGGTGACAACCACCGGGGGGCGGGGTGAGCAGGTGCACCTGGCGAGGGGCCGGGCGGGAGCCCCACCAAGACACGGGAAGAGGGCGGTGGTCCCCGGCACAGACTGTTGGTGGGGAGGTGTCCACGGGTCTGGGACGGATTGGTGGATGGTCCAAGGTCTTCTGGGTGGAGGCATTCCTCCTTTGTGGCAGCAGAAGCAGTGCCCGGGCCGTGTGGGCCTCGGCCACCCTCTCTGGGCTAGGCGTCCCGGGCAGGGAATGGGAGGAGGATGGCAGTGGGGAGGCTGGGGAAGGGGTGCTGTGAACACCTGGCCGGGGCTGAGCCCTGGGTTGGGGGTTAATGCCCCCCTGAACAGAAGCTTTAAGAAGGGAGAGAGGGAGGGAAGAACTTTATAAAGGAGTCAGCAGAGAGCAGAGTAAAAGAAGGAAAGAGGATGTGTAAGTGAACTGTAGGAGCTATAATGAAAATCAAGTATAGTTGTGTACTGGGGACAGATTTTAAAAGTAGGAGTCAGAAGAGAAAGAAAGATAAATGATCGTGAATAATTAAGCAGGTAGATAGATAGATATTAAAACAGTGGGAGTAAGTAGAGAAGAATGTATGGGAAAGGTAGGATGAGAGAGAAAGAGGGAGGGAAGAAAAGTTTTAAAGGGGAGCCAGTAGAGCTTAAAACAGTGATGGGCAGCCTTTTGAGCTTGATGTGTCAAACTTCGCCAAAAAACTGAGCATAACTCGGGTAGTGTGTCACTTTGAGGAAAAAACATTATTTTGCAAATGTTTCATCCTCGGCATGTGGCCGCCTCAGCGGCTGCGTGTCATCAGAAATGGCTACGCGTGTCAGTGCTAACACGCGTGTCATAGGTTCGCCATCACTGGCTTAAAAGGTGAATGGGAAGAAGGAAGAAATGGTGGAGGGAGCAAAGCAGGTCCGAGGGAGGAAGTGAAGAAACAAACTTAAGGTGGGAAGTGAAGAAACAAACTTAAAGGGGAGGGAGGACAGGGATAAAGATAAAGGAAATAAGGAATGTGGGGAGGGAGGTAGGGTAGGAAAAAACATGGGAAGAAGAATGAAGGAACAGAAGTAGGAAATAAGGAGGAAAGAAAAGTTTATAAATGATGAGTCAGTAGGAAAAAGTGTCACATAAAGAAGAGAGAAAAACTGTGAGAGGGAGAAGCCAATAAGGAAGTCAAATATAATTGTGTGTGAAGGGGATAAGATTTAAAAAAAAAGTTAATAGGGGTGATCAGGTTGGCAGGGGAGGGCAGTTAGGGGAATCAGGCCGGCAGGCAGAGTGGTTAGGGCAGGCAGACAGGTGAGTGGTTATGATTGTGAGAGGGCTCCTGGATTGGAGAGGGTGCAGGTCGGGCTGAGGGGACCTCACCCCCCCCCCCCCCCGTGCACAAATTTCATGCACTGGGCCTCTAGTAATCTATAATAATAAAAGTGTAATATGCAAATTGACCGAACAGCCAAACAGCAGAATGACCATCTGGATGACCATGCTATGACACAAACTGGTGCCAGGCCAGCCAAGGCGGGTGTGATGCAATTGGTGGGGGAGTCTTCCATCGCCCCACAATCACCCCACAGAGGGATGCCCAGGCCACCGGCCAGGGGGCCATCCATGGGGGGAAGCTCTACAATCGCCCCAAAGAGGGAGGCCCAGACCACCCTCTGCGGGGCAATCAATCAGGGGGCACCATGGAACCAGGGAACCAAGTTTGTGTGGCGATGGACACAGGCAGAACCAGGGCAAGGCGGGTGCAGGCAGGGGGCAGGGCCAAGGGCCACAAGGGCCCCAGCAGCCAGGGCTGGGAGGCAGCTGGGGCTGCGAAGGCCTAACCTTGCATGAATTTCGTGCACTGGGCCTCTAGTGTATATATACATATATTATTGATTTCAGAGAGGAAGGGAGAGGGAGAGAGAGATAGAAACATCAATGATGAGAGCGAATCATTGATCGGCTGCCTGCATGCCCCACACTGAGGATTGAGCCTGCAACCGGGCATGTGCCCTGACTGGAATTGAACCATGACCTCCTGGTTCATAGGTGGACGCTCAACCACTGAGCCACACCTACAGGTAGAAGGGCTTTTTTGTGTCATTGTTGTTAATCCTCACCCAAGGATATTTTCCCATTGATTTCTAAGGAGAGCGGAAGAGTGATGGAACGACAGAGAGAAACATCGATGTGAGATAAACACATTGATTGGTTGTCTGCTGCATGAGCCTGACCAGGGCCCAGGCTGGGCTCGGGCAGGGAGGAGCCTGCAATCAAAGTACTTGCCCTTAACCAGAATCGAATCCTGGACCCTTTGGTCCATAGGACGACACTCTATCAACTGATCCAAACGGGCTAGGGCAGAAGGGCTCTTTTTTAAACAGAAGAAACACTCTTGAGCAATGTCTTTGATGTTTATAGTCCCTCAAAGGAAAATTTCTGGCCATCGAAGTAAAGTATAGCGCTTTCCTTCTGTGAGAGCAAGAAAAGTCCAAGTTTCATTGAGATATCTTATTTATTACCTGGGTTAGATTGCTTTGGGTCATTTTCCCTGTAACAATGAAATGATCTCCTAATGGAAATTGAGGGGTTGGGAAACTCTCACATCTACAATTTATAGAATATGTAAGTATAAGTAAAGTGATGGCTCTCAGTGCAACGTTAAAGGCTATATTATAGAGTCATACTGTGAAAGGGGGATACATGTTTCTTTAAAATGTGAATGTATTCTCCTATATGATTTGTTTTTCATGATTTTACATTGGAATACTATCTCTAGAGTGAGGGAGAAGAAAACATCCTGTTTGCCTTTTTAGTTTTTCTGGCTGGCCAATGAATTAAATCAACATCAGGAAGAATAACAGGAGACATTAACCAAATTTAATTATATATTTACATGCAGGAGCCCCATAAGAATATGGGACCCAGAACAAACCAAGCAGTTGAGGCTTATGTATAAGCCATCTTGAGCTAAGGAGAAAGGTGGGTAGTAGTTTGGCTTCAAAAGGGAGGAAAGCAACATAGAGATGGAAAAACAGATGTTTGATGAACAAATCTTTGCTGGGCCATCTTTAACAATGAAACCCAGATTGTTGGTGTTCTTGTCCCAGCATTACGAAGGGTTCAGCAATCTGGAGAAAGGCTGTGCGTAGATTAAATAGGAGTCCAAAGATGAAAGATAATTTTGAAAGGCATTGTCGGTCAGAGGAGCTTCAGCTAAAGGAGCTAAAGATCTCCCTGTCTCAGGACCCCTTGCTTTTTATTAACACAAATTGTCCTAAGGCAAGGTGGAGATAATACACTTCAAAGGGTAGGGTACAGAAGCATTGTCAGATTGGGGAATAGCCTACAGCTGTTCAGGTGTTTGGCCAACAGGAGGCAATAACATGTAGATTGAGATGCCCTGAGTTGTCTGGCAGTAAACAATCATCCTTTTCAGGTTTGGGGAAAGTGCCTTCCAGCCACTCCAACAGGTAATTACATATGTGACTCAGCCCTTGTTGAGCCCCCAAGTTTCATCAACCTTTTGATAAAACTCTTGTAATTATGACATGCTGGAATTGGCTCCCAGCACAGATGACTTGGATCAAAAGGGCCTTGCTAGGTTCCTCTCTGTCTATCACACCAAGTTCATATTCAACTGTAGTTATCTATGACGATAGCTCCCCTTTCTGGAGCAGGTCCCCCTCTATGTAAATTCTTTTAGGCAGTTAGGGGGAAGGTCCAAGATTTTTCCTGAGTCTTTTGTTTCTTAAAAATGACCCCCTTAAAATAAGCAATATCCCAAAGAGACATAGTTTGGAGTGGCAAATTTTGCTCCCGACACCAGCTCCAAATGTCTATTTGAAAATCCGCAGAGGAGAGAAGGCAATTGAGGATAGTAGGATCCAGTTCACTCACCTGCTACTTGTGCCTATTTATGGAAAAATTGTATTTTTTAGTTTATCTTTTCAGAGGCTCCTGAAAGCCTTCTGGTTGTGCAGGTAAGCATCTTTCAGGAAAACATACCCTCCCCTGAGATGCTTGCAAATATCACATCTGTTGTAGAAGACAGAGCCCTGTGCACTAATTAGAGAAGAAAATGACTTGAAATGTATTGGTGGATCCCTAAGAGTGACTGATGCAAGTGGCTGAAGGAAAATAGCTCTTTCTGAATTGAAATTACGCTTTTTACACAATTGGTATGCCCATAACACGTAAATCAAATTATGTCTTTTCTCCTCCATGACTGTAAATTAACAGTGAGTAAGTGGCAAGACATTAGCATTGTACTTTTCCACAGCAAAAGTATAACTGCTCATCTGAACTCCTGAGTTTGCAAAATTTGGCAGGACATACTGTTAAAACATACTTTTTTAAGAGAATGTTCTTTGCTTACAGCCTCCAGAAACAAAAACAAACAAACAAAAAACTGCAAATTCAACAGCAACAGCTTTTCAGTGCAGTATTTTGGAACTAACTCCACCCTGCAGGATGTAGGACATATGCAAAGGTCTGCAAAACTAAAAAAATAAATAAAATAAAATAAATAAAAAATGCTGCTGTTTTAAAATAAAATTCAACAAACTTTGGTTTAACTTCCTGGAAAGGTCACATCAGGATTAGTTTACATTTGAGGTCAAGAAGCAGCTTGCTTGCTATTTGATCTGCAGCAACTGAAGCATACCTAATAGAAGCACTATTTTAAACACAAAGGTTAAACACTGTTGCATTTTGACAAAGGTTAAATGCCTATTTACCAAAGTTAATGACTTAATAGCACTTTGAATACCATTCTTTATATAAAGGTTAACCTCATATTTTTGACTTCATGTTTCCTTTCTTAAAAGGAAATACTCATTAGGACCCAAACAATTATCTAATTGTTAATTTGTTTTGATCTTATTTATAGTTCCTCAACCAGAGTATTACTGTTTTGATTGCAGGAGTATTCGTTTAAAGCATTCAAGAAAATAAATAAGACATTATTTCTCTCTTTAAAAGAATCATTGCTGTCAAAGAATCAAAAAAGAAAGGGATAAAGATTTTAGTAAGAGAACGAGAGCAGAAATATATCCCATGGTGGGAACATATACTCGCCAAAGATGTACATGAGACCTGTCAACCAGTTTCTTTTAGTTATAAAAACAATTTCTTAGGTTCAGTAGAAAAATCACTATTGTGCAGAAACTATTTCTTTAACATGACTTTTTCTCCTTTTGATTCAAACTGGCATCCTCCAGCACCCTGACTTACCTGCCTGTTTCTCCCTTGCACATCCATTCCCTTAATCAAGTCCCCAGGACAGTGAGGCCCAGGGAAAGACAGAGCATGTGGTCTAGTAACCATAGAGACCTTAGCTGTGTTTTTGCTCCAGACCCAGAAAAGTTATGACACCAGATGAGGCGATGCCATGGCTGACTTCATGAAGAGATGCAATGATCAAAAACCTCTACCCTAGCACTAACCCATCTGTAGAGACCATGACCCTAACTCCCTTAGTCATCACAATTCATGATTTTTCCCCTATATAACCCATCCTCTGAAAGCCACTGGGAACGCCAGGTCTTTGAGCATTAGCACAACTATGACTCTGGGCATGGGCCATTTCATTAACTAATAAACCCCTACTTTCTTTGCTGTAAGCTTCTGCTCATGTAATATTGGACTTTGATGCACTCACACAAATGAGCCCTTTAGTTTTGTAACACTATCAGATCAGAAAATGTGAAAAAAATGTACTGCACAAAAGAAAGGCTTATGGCCCATTTGGCATTTACTCTTGATGCCACTTTTAGCTAATATAATTGCAATAATTTACTGAGTGCCATTGTGCATTAATTAGGAAAAAAATTCCGTAACATACCATCCATCCTTTTTAAAATATCTCTAAATTACTAAAAGCACCTCACCTCACTTACTCCTCAGAAATTAACCTGGGAATCCAAGCATGGCAGATAGATGCTGAGTTTTGAAGATGTATAATATACATTAGGGAAAAAATACTCATATTTGCTCTAAACTTATTGCTTTATCAGTAACCTATCAAACTTGATGCAACATTTCAAATTCAATAGAAAATAGGAGAGGCATGACTGTGTCAAGGTTCATGCATATTACATGTAATTTATTTCAAGGTTATTGATATAAATAACAAAATGAAGGAAGGGTAATATCAGGAAAACAATTGTGAGCACTGCCCTTCCTTTTAAGGAGGACTCAGTTGGGCAAAGGAAAGCCATCTGATCTGTCAGGTGAAAATCAGAGAAGAACAAAAGCCAAATTTCACTTTTGAAAGAGGTGAACAAATGGGATAATGTAAATGGGGGTATACAGCGGACAGTGGAGGGCTTGCTAAACTCACACGTAGTTCATAAAGATCCTTAAAGTAAATCTAGGGCTTCTTAGGATAAAGAAATGGATAAAATCAAGTGGTACAATATCCCAACAGATCCACATGTCGCTTGTATTTTATCAATTTGTTGCTATTCTGAAAAACATGCTCTATTTTTACTTCTCAATGATAATTCTCTCTCTTTCATTTTAGCATATGAACATTTATTTTTTCCTTTGAACCTCAGTGTTTCTTGGGGGATGTTAAATTGTCATTATATAAACCTGGTGTCTCCTGCCCATTTTGCCTGTATTTTGGTAAAATTATTTTTTGGGGGAAAATGACCTAAGACAAAATAGAAAGTGTATAAAAGCAAGAGTTTATTGAAAGCCCGTTGCAATGTTTTTCTCCTTTTGTGACTGTCAAACATTATAATGCTGTTATTGTAATTTTGCTTTAAGTAGATTACAAGTTTATCTTGATAAATCTTCTCATAGTGATTCTGAATTTATTGAAAAGATATAGCATATTTTGGCTACAACTCATGGGCATACTAACTGTAAAAATCTAACTACTGAAGATTTGATTCAAGTAATATATAAAGGTTTCTTCAGTTTAAGAGGATTATTCAGACAACATTAAAGAGAAAGAAATCATCTGGTTTAAATGGGGAGAAACATTTTACTTATTAACCTTGTTAGACTTAACATGGTTAAGGCAACAAGTACATTTATGAAGTCATTCCATTTCATATTACAAAGTCAATGAAAACGTACCTGAGCATACCAGTGTTAGCATATTATCTCCTAGTGCTCCAGTTGAAAGGGTCAATCTGTCAAGGAAAAAAGGTAAATTTTGGAATAAATAGCAACAATTCAAAACCATGCCTGTAGGTTAACATAAATAGGTATTTTCATAACAATGTATCAAGTTGATCACTAGAAGAATTAGTTTTATGTCTATTTCCACATAAAGAACATGTAAGAATTCCAATATAAAGTTCAGATTTAGAAATGAAAGAGGTATATGTCAAACTAACTAGTGATAGTCAAAAGATTTATAATTGGCAGATTCAAACTATATACTTTAGGTTAAAATGAATATTTCTTTTCACACTTTAATATAGAAGAAGCGTTCTTGAACTTTTTGTGGGGTCATAGCGAAACAAGTTGTATTGCCTGGAACTCTGGTGACTAACAATGGAGAACAACATGCCATTAAGTGGGTGCCCAGGAAGGTCCAAGAGTTGCCAAGTTTGTCTGACCATCTCCAATTCTAATAAAACACCTGCTTAGATCTCTACCATGGGGCTTTCCACTTTTGTCTCCCCTACTTTATGACATTCCAAGTTAGAAATAAGCTTAGTCTTTCTAGTCTAACCAATAACAGTTGTCTCATTTCTCAATATTCAGTGTTGCACTAATAAATGAGCTATGATCTTGTAATCAGGAGCTTTGGTTTTAGTTTCTGGTTCTCCATCTTGTGGTCTGTGTGACTGCTTAAGCTCTGCAAATGTGAACACTAATGCACAGTGAGTTGTTTTAAGTATAATAATATTAATATGATCATTTACTTGAAACAACATAAAAAACAATAGCTGGTGGTCAGCAATGTCATAGTGAGCGGTTGAACTCCCAAGAGGACAATTTGCATATTAGGCTTTTGTTATATAGGACTAAAAGCCCGGTGCACAGATTTGTGCACTGGTGGGGTCCTTCGACCTGGCCTGCACCCTCTCACATTCCGGGACCCTTTAGGGGATGTCGGAGAGCCGGTTTTGGCCCGATCCCCCAGGCCAGGCCGAGGGACCCCACCAGTGCAAGAATCCATGCACTGGGCCTCTAATATGCATATGAGATCTTTGGTTAATCTCTTCCCACCCTCCCCCCTCTTCCCTCCCCTCTGAGATTTATCAGTCTGTTTCATGTTTCCATGCCTGTGGTTTCTACTTCTACGTTGAGTGTCTGCCCCCTGGTGGTCAGTGTGCATCATAGCTACCAGCCGGCCAGCTGGTCAGCTGGTCACTTAGACTTTTATATATATAGATATTAGAAGTATTTAAAAGTAAATTTCATCCATGTAATAATGATTTATTGAATCTACAGCTTTCATTCAAGTAAATTCAAGATCTCAACTGGATCACTTTGGGGTACTACATAAAATCCCCCAGGGTATTATAGTTTATTATCCACAATTGTTGATAATGTCATCAAAGTCATTGACATTCAATGGAAGAAGCAAAGTCATTCACAGAGTAATCATGAAATTTATAGTTCACAAACCAAAATAAACTTCTCATTTTCTTACTAATTATTGTATGTTGATATAGGAAATGCTCCCTGAGTAGGTGACATTTACATTAAGACCTGAAAGGTGATAATGAGATAGAAGAGCAAGTATGCATTAGAAGTAGAAAAGGGGCTTGGTGCAGTAGAACTGAATGAAGCCATTGTAAATGAAGAATACTGATTGAGATAGAAGTGACAAGGCAGGTGCTTCGAAAATTGGCCAAAAAATCACATAGATGAAGATGAAGGTTTTAAGTTTTTATTCCAAATCCGACTGGAATCCTATTTTCTTATAGCATAGTGACAAAGTTGCAAGTGATTGATTAGAGGCTAACAGGAAAGAGAAAACACCCAGACATCCTCAGAGTTTCAAAGTTTCCTGTCACTATAAAGCTAGATAATAAAATATTAATCAGATTAAATTAAGTTAATTGGAATAAAATTTGAAAAGTAATAACTACAGAACTTTAGCACTGAAAGAGATTACTTTTAGATATAAATCTTCATAGTATTATAGAATGGGAAGAATTCATATAATACAATGTAATTCAACTGTTATGAAGAAACTGAGGCATGAAGGAGTTAAATGTGTTTTTTGTTTTTCTTTTATTCCAGATAAAAACTTTACCTAAATTAAATTACGTAAACTCGTATATCAGAATTTAATTAGTCTTAAGGAGTTGGAAGACTTTTTTTTTTCTTAAATCCTCAGTATTATGGAGGAGAGATTTTCATAATCTTTAAAGAATATATGTCTTCCCTCTATGAGTTCACACCAGAGTACAATTTAACGTTTTTCCTTCTCACATCCTATTGATTATCACAATCCAGTGATATTTATAATAATTATTCAGTTAAACACTGTGAAAAGAAAAAAAGATGTAGTCTCTTAATGGAATTAATTATGCCTTGAGCCATTAATGCAGAGAGATTAGGGTGGTGTACAGTTAGAATGGCTGCTGATATATATTTGAATTTGGGAAACAAATGATTCAACACAAAAGAATAATTAGAGATAAGACATGAAAGGTAATTGGGAATGTAAACAGAAGAACAACACAGTCTGAAGAATGAAGGGATGAAATAATGTTGAGGGTAGGAATCATCAAAGAATGATCTCTGGGGATTTAAATAGAAAAATCAGAAATTATGTCAGCATAAAAATCTCTGCTACTGTAAAAATGTAAAACAAAATCCTGAATCAACTTGTGACTGTTCTTGTGGAAAAGCAGCATAACTATTTTTCAGAATTTCTTCTAAGTGTATTTTCTAGTAATTTAATGCTTAGTTTATTTTCACTTATAAATGGGTCAGGTTATTACTCGTTTATTCTACATTATATTACGTAGGTCTACTAAATTCAGGTACTCTTAAGTTCCATGCAGACCCAAACTCTGTCCTTATAAAGCTAATATGCTAGTGAAGGAAATAAGACATAAGTAAAAATTACAAAACAAATAGTTCCATTCTGATAATAGCTATAAAGCAGAAGTATGCATTGTTACAGAATGTTTAGTAGTGGACATCTAGTCTGTAGGGAGTTTTTAATGACTCTCCAACCAGATTTTACTAAACAGACATGCCAGCCAGTATATGATTTCTTAATAGCAGATAAAATGTTTTTAAATTTTTATATTGAATTTAAAGTGTTATGGAAAATTTTATAAACAGCATTGTTTATAAAAGTAGTTGTAGATACATATCAGATAACTTGAATGACACAAAATGATATCCAGTTTTCAACTCTCCACATCCATTTTTAACTTCATTCATTATAACATGATATATAATATGTAATATTGAATTATTTATTATATAATAAGACAACATTCAACATAAAATGAAAATATTACTTTAACACATTTATTTGCATGATTTATGTTTTCTTTAAATTGCAGATTGCAATTTTGACTTTGATTTAATAATTATAGGATGCATTTCCATGTTTTTCTCCTAGCTAATTCTGCTATCTGAAGTAAGCTCCTGGATGGTAGAATCAATGTCTTGCTACATTCATAACAGAATATATAGATAGATGTGGATAAGATGTAGACATAGTCATAGAACTGGACATAATTATCGATATGTTCTGTGTATATGTATATGCATGTATGTATATCTCTCTGTATATGTAGCTATGTATATGCACATATACATATATATTTCTTACGCTTGATTTATGTGTATCTCTTTGTATATGTAGTGTGACTAATTATACTAAGTCACGCCAGCAGCTTCTAGATACCTTAATCTCTTAAGATACTCAAATTGACCTGGGAATTTGTTTCCAGTCATTTGCCTAAGCATGTAAGCATTGACATTAAAACTATATTACAATAAATTTTACTCCAATCTCCCTTTTGAGTTAGTGGGAATAAATTCCAACTTTAATTTATTTAGTTGGTGGGTCATTACGTTTGCTATTTAATCCCTGTGAGTCTTATATTAAAATTTGAAAAGTGAGCAGGAAGTCTATAAAACAATTCAGATTCTCTTCCAATAGTAAAATTCTACAATTCTTTTCCTATTCTTAAGAATTCTCCACAAGTATTTCAACACTGATCAGAGGTAGGTCCTGCTCTGACTGAATCAAAACGTGTTATGAAATGAGATGATCTGTAAACAACAGGTATATCAGAGATGCAGTCAGTTAATTCAATCCCTGAGTTCAGTTAAAAGACATTAAACATGTAGGCTATATTCTTATTCTTCTTTGAAAGGAAACTAGCTGCCAAAATATATTTATTTTTTAACAGCTTAGCTTATAAGGTAGGAAGCAAATTCTTCTATCCTTAATAAGCATTTGGTGTACAGATGAATGTGACTTGCATTTATCTGTACACCAAATGGGGGAAAAGCACCTCTGAGAAACTAGAACTCATTTCTCGCTGAAATATAGGTTGCAGTCTGCTGTAGTAAAGCTAAATTAAATACATGCAAGCTAACAAAATGATAAATTCCACAGATATCAGAGTTTCATGTAATTAAACTTCTAATTTTATTAGCACTTCTTTGGGGAAAAAATTGAAAATAAAACATCTTTTATACGGGATGTATTGACTCTAAGGGAGACTAGTAAATTTCAGACATTTTTTTTTAATTGAAGAAAAGCTGAGTAATGGAAACAAAATTCACTGTTGCATGAATTGAAGGCCATTTTAAGTGGAATGAGTGTGTCCCTGTTTATATGAATTAGAAATAAATAATTCATACACATTGGAAGTTTAGTAAAATGCTTCAATGCTAATATTTCCAATGTGCATGTCTGAAAATTATATTATATAAGCAAGCACTTATTTAAGTTCTTCTAAAATATAACTTTGACCAGATTCCTTGTGTTTGCTGTCTACTTGGATCAGTCATTCACAACTGGGAGTGATTTGCCCCCAAGGGGACATTTGGTATTGTCTGAAGATATTTTTGTTTGTAACAACTGGGCTGGAGACAAACAAGGGACTGGCATCTATTGGGTAGAAGCCCAGAATGCTGCCAAACAATGCATAGAATAGCTTCCCCCAGCAATAAACAATGTTCCAGCCCAAAATATCATCAGTGCTGAGGCTGAGGAACCTTGACTTAGATTAATTATTACCTCACCATCCATTTCACTTAAAGTATGGATTTTGTAAGGTGAATTTATTAAATTTTATAATATAATATAAACAGAAAAAGAGAATCAATTGTTTTTTAACCAGGATAGAAACTTACATAAATATTTAAAAGAGCACATCAATAATAGGGTTACAATTATATAAGCACTAGAGGCCCGGTGCACGAAATTTGTGCACGGAGGGGGGTTGTCCCTCAGCCCAGCCTGTACCCTCTCCAATATGGGACCCCTCAAGGGATGGGGTTGTCCCTCAGCCCAGCCTGTACCCTCTCCAATATGGGACCCCTAAGCGGGCAGTCGGACATCCCTCTTCAATATGGGACCCCTAAACGGGCAGTCAGACATCCCTCTCACAATCCAGGACTGTTGGCTCCCAACTGCTTGCCTGCCTGCCTTCCTGATTGCCCCTAACCGCTTCTGCCTGCCAGCCTGATCACCCCCTAACCACTCTGCTGCCAGCCTGTTTGCCCCCAACTTCCCTCCTCTCCCGGCCTGTTCACCCCTAACTGCCCTCTCCTGCAGGGTTGATCACCTCCAACTGCCCTCCCTTTCAGGCCTGGTCCCTCTCAACTGCCCTCCCTTGCAGGCCTGGTCCTTCTCAACTGCCCTCCCTTGCAGGCCGGGTGCCTCCCAACTGCCCTCTCCTGCTGGTCATCTTGTGGTGGCCATCTTGTGTCCACATGGGGGCAGGATCTTTGACCACATGGGGGCAGACATATTGTGTGTTGCAGTGATGATCAATCTGCATATTATTCTTTCATTAGATAGGATTATTCTCAAATTGCATTGAGTCTTTTTTGTTTATAATATCTCTGACTGTAGTCTACCTTTGTCACTATCACTTAAATAGAATCAACACAATAGAAGTCATATGCTAAACAACACTCATTCAAATCTAGAATTAGTGCATACTTCTAAAATTAAGAAATAACACAAAATAGCATTATTAAAATGTAAATAAGAAGACCAGACATACTATATAAAGAAAAGATATATGTTTGCTTTTTTTTACTTAAAGAAAAATAAGAAAGTATTCTATCTTCACAACAGATTAATTATAAAGTAGTGGGTTGCCTGACATTATAAGACTCTGGTTATAAAAGTTGAAACAAACATTTTAAGAATAATTTAATAATCAAAAGTATGCACATGTTATTATAAAACTAGTAGATGTTTACTGAGATTTTAGTCAATCCTTTCATGAATATCTGATACCCTCTATCACTTGGCTCTTACTTTATTACTAAGATGCATTTCAAATTAAATTCTATTTTTGAATTATGTAAATGAGTGAACAATTTTTAATCACTTAAAATGTGTTTCCAGTGTCAACAACTGTTTATTCCTTTGTGCTAGATGATTGAATCATTGAGCTACTTCATGTCTGATAATGTGTCCTACACTATAATGAATCCGGAAATCAGTGAAGTCAAAGAAACTCATGCTACCTTTTAAACAGCTATCTCAACTGAAGTTTTGCTTTCATGTGTGCTTAAATCAAAATTATAGTAAAAGTAAAAGCACAAATTGCATTTTGAATGCTTGCTCACCAGGATCCACCATATAAAAAGTATTGCATGTATGTTACTTTGTCTTTACAAACCCAACAGGACCTAGACATAATTTATTCCATTTTATTAATAAGGAGCTTAAGGCTCACTGACTAATCCACGGTCATGCACAACTAACAAGAGTTGTACTTAGGATTCTAGTACAGAACCACTTTTATTTCAAAAGTTGCATGTTTACCACCAATACTAACCAGTCTTCATTTTCCTAGGACTATATTACAGTTGGGGTTCAATTAGGTTTGGAAGATTAAGCTAAATCTCTAAATTTCTCCAAATATTCTATTGTATTGATACTGGTGTACCTCAGACATGGTGCGGGTTTGTTCCTAGACCACCACGAAAACTGAATATTGCAATAGAGTCACACAAAATTTTTAGTTTCCAATGCATATATATTTATAAGATCCTATAACCTAGAATGTGTGCAATAAAATTGTCTAAAAATAATGTACATAGCTTAATTTAAAAATGCTTTATTGTGAGAAACATTAATAATCATCTGATCAAAGATCACTGGTGACAGATCACCATAACACATCCTATATAATAAACAACTAATATGCTAATTAGACCAAATAGCAGAACAACCATCCAGACAACCTTTTGGATGACCATCCAGACAAAGCCAGGGCTGCGAGGGCCGAGCCCCTTGCATGAATTTTGTGCATCATGCATCTAGCATAATAATAATGAAATCTTGTAAGAATTACCAAAATGTGACAGAAAGGCACAAAGTGAGCAAATGCTTTTGGAAAAAATGGTGCTGATAGAATTGTTGAACACAGGGTTACCACAAACCTTCAATTTGTAAAAAAAAACAACAACAAGTAAAATAAGGTATTCCTGTTCATTTTATACCTCTACACCATTCCATTTATGTTGGAAAGGTAATCTGTGTTGGCATACATATTAGTAGCACCTCAGCACACACAACTTCCAATGTCCTAGATAGACTCAGATCTGAATTGATTAACTGGTCCTGCAATGAAGAAACATTTTCTATACAGAGTTATATGTGAGCAAAATGATTTTCTCAGATACTTGAGTTGTATTTGTGTAGTGAACATGGTTTGATCCTTTAGTCCTAGATTTTTATTCTACAGCTCGAACTAAAAAATATAAGAATTTAAGGTTATATATCTCAAGAAGGACCCTGTATATAGACCTGTCTATAGTGTCTCCCTTAGAGGGTTAGAGCAATTTTAGACTAAATTCTACCTTTTAAACTTCAAAAGTTGGGTATAGCAATAAACATTTCTTTCCACAAGTGCTTACTACTCGAATAATGAATACATATGCAGAATCACTGGATTTTAATACCTCACATGAAAACAGTTGGGCTAGAGAATGCTGTGTAGTTTAAGATCCCTCGGGGGTGAATAATTTTAAATCAATAGCTTCAGATATTATGCTTCTGAAATACAGCCCCTCACAGGAGTTCCCTGCAACACCAGTAAACATTATGCCATCTGTATAATTGCTCTGTGTAGTTCTCATTCCTTTAGCTTAAAAGCCAACTGGGAAAAGGACAATATTAGAAAGAGATTACTCTGAAGAAAATTGACAAAATTTATCAGTAACATATATATCAGATCAAAAATAAGACTGTGGACTTTCAGCCCCTAAAATACATTGGACTTGTTTTCCTGATCTTTGGTGGATGTCCCTGGGTAGCTTCCCTTCACATAGCCATCCAGGTCCTCAGGATCCTTCTGTGTTATGACGCCACCATTCATTTACGTCCCACTACAGTCTGCATCTGGTGGAGGAAGAATACTGAATATTGTGAGGTGCTACCTTCTTAGGACTGGAGGACTCATTTCTACAACTGACAGGAATGTTGGCTATTGAGGGCTCAAGTTGAGTGCTTCCCAGGGGTTCCCCTTGGCTAAAGAAGTGTCTTTCCCAAAGTTACTCTTCTCATCAGAGTCTGTCGACAACCAATGACTGGTCAATACAGAGTTACAAGGAATCATCTCTTTGCTTTAAGAGTTGCTATCTCTGAAATGCTTTTCCAGCCTTGTAACTCACCATGGGGTTAGCTGATGCATCCCTCTAATGTGGAGCAAAATGTTCAACTTCTCTCCGTCTTTCATCCTGCTCCCTTCACTTTTCTACAAGCGTTGTTCCTGAGTACTCTCCAGAGTTAAGCTACCTGTATGCAAACTTGTCAATCTCCTGGGGAACCAAATTAAAGGGCAAGAAAGAGAAAATGCAACCCTATTTCTTCAATGGAAGATGCAACCCTATTTCTTCAAATGGCCTGGCTTGGGAGACACACATACCTCTTTCATTCACTTTGCAATGGACAGAGCCAGTCTCAGGACGACAAGCAGATGCAAGACTACTGAGAAATACACGGCTTCCCTGGCACACCTCTACAAAAGAGAAAGGAGACAGAAATCACTGCCACAGTGATTTCAATAGTAACTTTTAGGAGCTAGGAGACTTAGAATGAATTTGAATTTGAATTGTTAAGATGCTTCAAGTACAAAACTGAGATTTCCTTCTTATTTATGCTTTCATCCAATCCAAGTATGGATATAACAGACTTATATTTCATTTCCAGATATATGATTCATTTCTAAAATAAATATATTTCCTGGTCAAAGGTAGTTTGATCATACACATCTTTCATTCATCTCACAAGTATTTTAAAACACAGACTATACGTTTTGTTAGGAATCAGATATGAAAGACCAAATTCATACTCATATGATGCTCATACATTGGTGAAACTAGGTATATATTTCTATACTGTGGAGGTAAATTTTATGATGAAGTCTATATTGAGCCATGGGATTGCAGAGGGGTAAGTGGAGAAACCAAGGGATGTTCAGCAGCATTTTTACTGTTTGGGTGTACACATTGTAGGCAACTGGAAAATGCCCCCTTTAGTTATGAAGAACACAATCAAGAATTCTATACTAAGGGCTTCTATGTAGAAGGTGATAGAACATGTATCATGTCTTTTATTCATGGTCATTGGGCCAGCTAAGTAGAAGAGAAAAAAATCAAGTTTAAACAATTGCAGGGGTACAAATCCTGTCACTTGGTATACATTTCATATATAGTTGATGAATGCATGTAGGTATGAATGAGTGATTGTGTAAACACATTTATTCCAGATTAAGTAGGCACGTTCATGAACTACAACAATTTGTGTGACTAGAGCAACATTTAAGTCATTTAGTAGAAATTATTACACTGAAGGGGAAATTTAGAAATGGCAGCAAATTTAGCCAGAATAAATGTTTTAGAAAGGACAATTGATTATGCATTAGCAACTACAGTGATTAACCAAATCTTGTGAAGAGAATATGACAAAAGAGGTAGGTAAAACAGAGAGAACTTAGTAATGATTTACATTCTTGCAACTACAAAAGGCATAGCACAGTAGACCAATTTATTTATTAAAAGCCTGCCAACTACTTTTGATGTGCCAGGATGAATCAAGCAGACAATCTTTTACCTCAGGGAACTTACATTTTACTGGGGGAGGGGAGAGGAAAATAATACAGAAATATAGTTTAGATAAGGCTATTGAATAAGATAGAGAGAGAGAGAGAGAGACTGATGGTTTATTTAAGTCAGAAAAAGCTAAGAACCATAAGATTTCACTCATATGTGGGAGATAAAAATGAAACTCATGGACATAAACAGCAGTGCGGTTGTTGCCAGAGGAAAGAAGGTGGAGGGTGAAGGGGACCTAATATAAGGTGACAGAAGATGATTTGGCTTTGGGTGGTTGGCCCACAGTGCAATATACAGATCTTGTAACATAGAAATCCACACCTTAAAACTATATGATCCTACCAACCAATGTCACCCTAATAAATTTAATTTTAAAAAATCATAAAATATTTAAATAATAAACAAATAAGCAAATAAATATATAAATTAGGTAATCAGTGAAGGCACCTATAAAGAGATGACATTTGACCAGAGAACTAATAGAAACAAGGAAAGGAATAATTTGGGTATCTGAGAAAAGAGAGAACAGTAGGTGCAAAGGCCCTACTGAGTTGAGAGCATGCTGGGCATAGTCAAAGATGGAAAGAATAGAGGCAGTGTGGCTAGAGTCCTGTGACAGCTGGACTTGCTGTGTCTGTTGTCACAATTCCTGGACTCTAATAAAATAGTCAATAACAAAGGCAAATACAAGAATCTTCTCTGACTTGTACTATTAAACAACACCTCAGGATAATCTTAAAAGGGCCTTCTATTAAAGTTTTGGATGCTTTTTGTTAACAACTTTATATCACACGTAGCCATCTAGACTAATAAAAGAGTAAGATGCAAATTGACCATACCTTCACGACACCCACCAGCCAATCAGGAGTGAGTATGCAAAATAACCTAATAAAGATGGCAGTTAATTTGCATATGCAGGCAACCAGCAGCTCAGAGCCTCTGGGCAGCGTGGAAAGGCAGAATGTTGGCTCTGGGCTGGAGTAAAAAGGCGGCTCCGGCAGGAGGGAAGGCCCATCCTTGCACAAATCTATGCATCGGGCCTCTAGTACTATTTAAGTTTTTTGAAATAGCATAAAATATTGAATGTCTCTATCATTATTTATTTTGCAAAAAATTATTTTAACCTCAACCTTTGTTTTTACCACTGTCAACTCTGTTGATATAATACACTTAAATTCTTTTGAATTTTGAAAAGTTTGCAGTTATATACATGTACAAAAGAAACATGATGATGAAAACTGAGCAGACAGATTTGATTTAGACATACAGACTTTAAGGAAAGGTAATTTGCAGATATCTTAAGAAGAGAGAAACACCTTAATCTGAAATATTTAAACACTGAACCATGATGGTAATGTTAGCTTAAGGGGAATCTAATGCACATTTAAGCCACACATCAATAGTAACAGACCTAACAAAATGTAGAAATTTGTACCAAATAGAGAAAAAAATCAAACACTGGTGCTATGAAAAATAAGAAAGAAATGTCTTGAACATAGTAACAAAGAACAATATATAATTCTATTCTTGTTAAATATTTAATAGAGGATACCAAAAAGCAATTTCCAATCCCATAAAAGGATCCACTAAACAAGCAAAGTAATTTAACAGCAATCACCCCAAATTTATGCAAACATCTGCTTCTTTGGTCATTTTTGAAAATTTTTCAAAATGTCCATTTTTATTTTACCTACTCATCTCTATGAAAACCTCAGTAAAAAACACCATGAATAAATAAAATTTACATCATTAAATTCATGGAAACATTTAAAAATTTATTGATAGACTAATAATGTGAAAAAACAAACAAGTATTATACTTAGGGATCTTTGTGTATTGCATATGTACTTCTGATTTGCAACAGATAATGCAAAAGATTTTCATTTGAATTGTAAATCTCACATAAAAATCTTAAATTGGATTGATTTTTTTTAATATAATAAAAAGACAAAAGTATCCCAAAGCATACTCTCTGGTAAACAGAAATAAAATGTTCTCATTGACATGTTAAGAGTTTTTGTGTGAAGAGCTGAGAAACTAATACTGTTGTAAGAGAGAAGCTGGGGGAGTTCTCTTGAAGCTCCATTTGAATATCATGCTCGACATTTTAACTTAGATTAATTTAAGTGGTTTGGGAGTGGATGGATGATAGGGATGTGAGAGGACTAAATCTTTCCCCCCGGAGCCATCCATTGGTAGTGCCACTTTGCTAGACACATAAATCAAATGGCATTATGTGGCATGCATTTACAATGAGGAGATAAAAAAAAAAGTGGCTTCTGATTTCTTGAAGCTTGGTAACTTTGAGTGAAATAGAGGTTTTCAAAATAACATGAAAATGACTGGATTACAGAAATGCATAAAGTACAACAGCTGTAAATGAAATGGTCCTGGGATATTAGGAAAACATTTATTTGTAATATTTCTTTTCTTATTTTTCTCTGTTGCTCATTACTCAGTTTATTTTTGCTTGACTTCCTGCAGATATTTGAACATTTTTTAAAGACTTTATCTTAATTTGTTTATAGTGTTTTTTCAGTATATTATTTAGTACAATTTTCTTAGTAGTTGCACTATAATAAAATGCACATTTGTAACTTATTGCTGTCAGCTTGCCTTTGCTTATTCACATTATTAATATTCTATTGGTCAATAAAGGCACCAGGTTGAGCCCAGAGTCAAGGAATGAGGCAGAATATCCTACAAGGAGTTGCAAGATAGATGGCAAAGGGGGAGGCTAGAGGCAGGGGAGAAGAATTGAAGGCACAAAAGCAATCAACCTAGAAGAACCATTCAAATGTATTGTATATTCTCACCCCTCTATTTTATTTACCCATTTGTCCAATATGTATTCAACCTTAGTTCTCACTGCTGTGAGTTCAGCAATGATTAAGACAAAAATCCCAGTGCTTACTTACCAGTGAAGGGGAGAGTCATTAAGCAATAAACCTGGGTAAGATGTTACCAAATGGTGGACTAGGTGGTTGGGACAAGTTTTCTGGAAGAGTGAAATATGAAGACTAAAGTAAAGGAGTAAGTAGAGTAAGGCAATGGAAAGGATTGGGGAAAGCGCCTTCTAAATGGATGGAAGAACATGTGTGAGACAGCGGGGGTGAGGACAGGAATGTATTTCCCAACTGTAGCAAGTCAGTCTGACTGGAGTGCAGTGAGTGAGGAGGGCAGTGCGAGAGGAGGTAAGAAGGCTCATGAGGTCACTCTTGGGCCTCTAGAGCCCAGAGTGAAGAGTATGTGTTTATCTGGGGTGTGTTTAGAAGTTATTTTATCATTGAAAGTAAGACAAACTTTTATAAGGTAACTCTAGGAATGGGTTGTTTATACCTTCCAGTTAGAAAATTATATATATATATATATATATATACCTTTATTTTAGAGTTGAGAAAACAAACATATTAATGTAATTTCTTTATTATACAGGTTTCAGAGTCTATCATGAATTAATGTTGCAATGTTAAAAATAGAAAAGGATACATTTTAAACTTAGTAATTAAAATACATTTCATGGCTTATAAAATGCTTTCTTATTTGTATGATAACATATAGTACAGTGTATCTGGGAATTGAAAAACTACAACCCATAAGTTGAGCATTTGTTTAACCAAACTGTACTGAACATAAAGAGTTCATTTCATACTATGGCACTGTAGAAAAGACATAATATTCTTTCATGGTTTCTATAGGAGGACAGGTTTACTTGGCAGAAATACAAGCCAGGTGTCCTCCAAAAATGGTGACAAAGATGAAGTGATTTGACTGTGGAGTAAAAGGAAACAAATTCTTTGGAAGACTAATAAATCTGACTTTATTTCAACTAATCCAACTTCAGGTGATAATTTAAAAAAAAGGTATAAACGGAGCAATTAATAATTAATTAATTAGTAATTAATTAATCTTAATTAAGAAGAGAAAGTGACCATGGAACATTTAACCCCTCTTGAAAGATTATGGTATTTAGGGCTAGATTGAATCCTGATAATGTGATCAACTGTACCTGCTTCATGAAGGAATCAAAAATAGTCCAGATTAATTAAATAATACAATTTCTTTAGTCCACACTAATGAGTTCTGACTCTATGCCAATCTTTGCATTAAGAAAAAAAAAACAAAAACAAAAAACACCCTACAGATGTTTAGTAAATTTATAACAGTGAAGACTTTGGAGAATAAATTCTTTTACTGGTGTTCTAGATTATGATGCCTTAACTCTGACATTATAAAATGGAGGCCTTAGATATCTATAGCTCCATCCTAAAGCTTCGAAAGGGTTCTATCACATAATTCTGAATGGAAAGACCCCTTCACTTTTTATCATGTTCAGTCTACAGGCTTGCAGCATGGCCGGCCCAGTGCTGAGAATAAGACACTGATACCAAATTTTTGGACTGGAACCCAGATTCTTTGTCCGCAGGAATCGAAGAATGAATCCACGGACAGGAGGTGGCATAGCAAAGGTGGAGATTTATTGAAGAACAAGTACAGACTTCCACGTGGGGAGGGGGAAGAGTCCCACAGAATGGACTCCCAAGTAGGGAGAGGGAAAAGGGTCCCACTGAGTTCCTCTTCCCAATGGCTTATAAAGGCTGCAGATCCTGGTGCCTTGATATCCCCTCTGATTGGTCACTATTCCCTTAGACTGGTTACCATAGTAACTCTTGGGCTCAAAGGTCGAACCTCACTTGGAACATATGTGAGGTTCTCCCCCCTCCTTCCTTATTGTTTTCCTATTCCCTTTGGGCTTTCTTCCTCTCCTTCTGAATGAAGGGCTTCCTTCTCTTTATTTTGTCAATATAGACCTTTCTTGGCTACTTCCAGTTCCCTTGTCTTATGGAAATATACCTGTTGCTGCCTCCTTGTCTTATGGAGATGTAACTGCACCTGGCTTCCTTGTGTTATGGAAATGTACCTTCTCCCAGTCTGTAGCCCTGTGCTTTTCCATGAACCCCAGTTCTAAAAATCCCTAAGCCTGCCTATATCCCCCTAAAATTCCTGCTTCAACACTGTTTCCAAAATTTCATTTCTTCCAAACAAAGATATTCACATTTTTTGCTGTACTTACAATCTTCCTTAATGTATTAAACCTGATATTTTAAAATAAAATGTATCTTGTCTCTAAGAGATTTTGGGTTGACTGAATCCAGCTTTACCGTCCTTCAGCTGGTCTCATTGAATATCTTGGGCAATTTTAGCAGAGCCAGATACATAAGTTAAAATGTGGCTTAAAAAATTATTAAGAATTTAATGACAAAAGCAGAGAAGTGAACCAAATGACGTATTCATCTAAGCCCAGGCCCTTCTGTGAGTGAACAGGTCAAATGCCCATGAAACCAGTCCTGGATGTTGAAGAGTCCACATCATGTCATCTTTAGGCTGAACAGCGATGCTAAGTGATAGATCCTCCCTCCCCCCAACTGGTGGGTGGAGTTATGACATAACTAGCATCTGCCGCTAGGACATCCCCGAGATATTGAACCACCAATCAGCACATGCCGAGTGCCCTGGGGCCCACCCCTTCCTGTTCCTCCCCTCAAAAGGCATCTGCACAGCTCCATGTGTTGCTGTTCTCCCAGGCTGTTCTCTCTCCCTCTGTGAGTCAGCCTGTTTAGGTCCCTCTTTCTTCTCCTCCCCCTCCTCTAATCCTGGTTTCTCTACCTTCTCAGTAATGAATCTCACTCCTTAGTGAGGAATAAACTTCCTCGTTTAACATGTCTTGGTCTCAGACTCCCGTTTCCTGCCCCTCGAACCTTACACTAAGATAGTTGAACCTCGCTCTCTCCCTCTCCTGCAGTCCAGGGCTTCTCTTCTCCACATGGCCTCTACAAAAGACCTAGATCAAAAGACTTTTCACATGGCAGCTCTGGCCTTCCAAAGACAAGCATTCAAAGAGAGAAGAAAAGGAAGCTACCAGGTTTTAAAAAACTAGTGTCACTATTGTCATTGTTGTGTTCAGTTGGTTAATGCAGTTGCAGTCCTAGGGCCAGTTCAAGGTCATGCACACTGGAAACTTGGCTCATTAGAGGCTATATATAGGAGAGGAGCTTTCATACTTCTCATTTACTAAATGGCAAGTCTTATTCTTTGACTTATTTCAGGTCTATATGCAAATGTTATCTGCCCTACAAGATAGTTATGCTCATCCTAACTAAAATGGTCATCCCTCCTGATTAGTTTATATCAATAGTCAGGGAGATTTTTTCCTCTCAGCACAATATTTTTCTTTTCTTTTTTAAAAATGTATCTTTATTGTTGAATGTATTACAGATATCACTTTTTTTTTTCCCACTGACCCCCTCCACCCAGCACCCATCCTTCCCAGGCTTTCACCACACTATTGTCTATGTCCATGGGCTATGCATATATGCATATAAATTCCCTGGTTAATCTCTCCCCAGCCACCTCCTACCCCTGCCTTCCCTCTGAGATTCATCAGTCTGTCCCATGCTTCTATGTCTCTGGATCTATTTTGTTCATTAGATTCCACATATGAGTGAGATCAAGTGGTACTTATCTTTCTCTGACTGGTCTGTTTCACTTACCCATATTTTTCTATAAGAGTAAGAGCTTTTGTTGTCTACTGCTGAAAACCCAGTGACTAAAACAGTGCTTTACACATGTACAGAAGGCAACCGATTGATGTTTGTCTCTTATGTAGATCTCTCTACATATCTCTCTCTCTTTGTAGCATGTTCTCTGGTGTGAAATTAAAAATAATAATAAAACAAAAGAGTGCCTTACATAAAATAAGTAATTAACACTTGTTAAATGAATTAATCAGTAAATCTTACATACTATAAAATATGTGTATATGTGTGTATATATATATTCTATCTATCTATCTATCTATCTATCTATCTATCTATCTATCTGTCTATCTATCTATCATCATCATCATCATCTGTCTATATCTGTCTCCCACTTGGATAATGTAGATTAAATAATTTCGATTTCATTAGAGTAATGGTGCTGGTCTGGAGGACAGGAGTATATTCTGGAAGCTTTTTGAATCTGATTTTACATACCACATGGGGCTGTGCAGTACCTTATAGTCTGAATAGCTATAATATCAGGCATCACAAAGATAGCTTTATGATTCTGTTTATTATCATCCACATAAACAGCTCTTTCTTGCTTTCACATAACAAACTCCCCCATTACATACTGAAAGAGTCCAGGTTCTCTGTGTATTTGTTTGTAGTAGATGCAAGATTGACTCTTACTAACGGAAAGACAATAGCGTTAAAGGGAACAAGTGCACTTGATGGCCATATACATACCATGGATTTAATTTTCCTCTTCTTCAGGACAATGGTGTGAAGAGACAATTAATAAACAGCTTTATGTATAAGGACATAAAATAATCATGGTGGGAAGAAGAGAGCTCTCCCTATCTCCCGGGAAGAATGAAGAAGTAGAAAAATTACAGAGAAGAGGCAAACAACTCACACAAGCACAGGTTTCAGCAGTTCGCATATGGACACCCCTTCTAAAGATATCTCCAGGCGTGACTATGCTCCTGGACACAGCATTACTCAGGGATGTTAATTTCCTAAGAGTCAGAGCTAAATTGATATGCTAGACTGGGCTCTCTGCATTCATTTTTTTGCTTAGTCTAACAATTAGAATAATTCTTTGACTAAACAAAGAAGAAACTGTTTTCAGTCAGCCTGTATAAAGCATCTAGCATTGTCTTTGAGTGAATGTTGTTCAAGTATCACAATCAGATTCTGAAATAGGTAGGTATTAAAAAAAATACTTGAGCAAAAATATTATTCTGAAGGATAATGATAAATAATACTATATTGTTCACTATATTATATTCCAAATAAAGTTGACATCCAATCATATCTCTCACTTTTTTACAATCCTCAAACCAAACCAAAATTGTTATGCTATTATGCTTTGAAACCTTCCTCAAATCACCTAACATAGGCCCAAACCGATTATGCACACACACACACATACACACACACACACACACACACACACACACTCTTACACACAAACATCCTATACTAATGTATACATTTGTATATGTCAGGAACAGTTTATAGTAATTCATCATTTCACACTAAAAGTATTGTCCTTAATATTCCCTGAATGGATATAAATTTTGGTTATAATATCGATATCAATTATATTTCTACATAGATTTAAAATATATTTTAGATGTTTACATATATGAATATAATATATACTTTTAGTAATATTTTACACAAATACATATTGTCTTTATCATAAAATATTTCAAAAGCTACATGTTCTATAATGAAAAACAATGAGAAAGAAAGAACAGGGATGAACCCTTATTAGTCTTATTGGCCAAAGTTTAAGAAAGATGTGTTTCAAAATTATTTAAAATTTTTTAAGATATTAAATTTTTTTAAGAATAAATATTTTTTATATATGTGAAGTTATTTTTTAAGCAAGAAAAAAAAAAGATAAAAGAAAAATTTGATCCAATATAAAAGTTAATACTTAAAAGTCAGGAACCCCAATATAAGACTAACTCATTCAAAACTTTCGTCATTTCCCTTTCTCCCTCATTTTGGAACTTTGGTCTCTCCAATGATGTTTCTGTAAGAATCTATCGTGTATATTCATCCTTTTAATATTCTCCTTCTGAGCTTCATTTAGCTAACACAGAAAACATACACATAAGCCCTGGCCGGTGTGGCTCAAGGGTTTGTACCTGGGTTGCCAGTTAGTTCCCTGGCCCTGGGCACTTGCTGGAGGCAACCAGTCACTGTATCGCTCTCACATGGATGTTTCTCTTGCTCTCTCTCTCTTCTCCTCCCTTCCTTCCACTCTCCTTAAAAATCATGGAAAAGATATCCTCGGGTGAGGGTTAACAATAAAAACAACAAAAAATGAGGAAAAAAAATACACATAAAAAATATGTTCACTGAGTACAGACTCTTCACTGATGAACCCACATAACAAATTTTTATTAAATACCTTTAATTTTCAGAAAAACACACAATAATTTGCTCTTAGTTCTTAATAATTTATGGCACATATATGCAATATGTTCATATAGCACATTAAAATGCTGTACATATACAATACAAACTGATCACACTAAAGGAATTGAAATGTCTAAACAACTAGTTAAAAGCTATTATTATTTAGGAATTTTTCAAAAAGTATCTAGATACAAGCCGCTTCTTCAAAATAAGAGCTATTAATTAACCAAAGACTGAAAGTACACATTGTGTTTAAAAGTTTTGATTTTCAATAAAAGCGCATGCATGAGTCAGCTCATGGCAAATCCTGAGACTAAATGATTGAAGGGAAGTGGAGCCTTGCCTTTTTTGGCTCTTTCTGGCATCCGTATAAGAAACTCCTGGTGATCATGAGAAATCCTCATGGAAATGCAGCTCCCAATTCACAAGCTTTAATAAATGATCTTGCTTTTTTTCTGAAATGAAGATTTGTTCTCATAGGATAAATGACTTTGAGATATTGTTGCTTTTATGGAAATTGTAGCTATTTCATCATGACACTTGGAGGCAATATTTCTCACCTATTCATATTTATCTTTGGCTCTAAAGATCTTTCTAAGTTTGTAAGTGATAGATAAGAATCCTTCCAAATTTAATCATTGGAATTCTCAATACTATTAAGAATACACCTTACTGCATAGTGTTGATGTATTGCCTAAGAAAAGAGGATATATATATAGCCTGGTTTGGTTTAATATGCCTTTTCAGAAGAGCATTTGAATTGGCTAGAAACTGTTTTGACATAACTGGAAGACTATAAATGCTGCAAATGACAGCTTTTAATCAATGTGATAAATAGCAAAGGTCTGTAAATGCTATCAAATAATTTCTAAAAATGAAAACTAATTTTCTACTGCCACTGCTAGCAAATTTGTCAACCACCGTTGGGTAGAACCAAAACATCTGCTCTTTGAAGCTGTGTAAACTCTCATAGTAAAATGATACATTATTTTGTTTTCAGCTATACATTCATCTCATTCCCAATTTAGTATGTTTATGAAGCACTGAGATAAGTTCCTGATTAAAAATTGTGAGCAGTTAGATTAAAGATAGGAGTTTTGTTGATTACAGTTTTAGCTTTGGCATTGCTGTATTTCTTCATTTCATATTTCTTTCTTACTGTGATCTAGAAGAGCAGGTATCATTTGTTCTTTCCTTTCCATTTTTTATTTTGTTTTTAGGTTTAAAAAAGCAAATACATGTGAAGAATATAAAATATTAAATTAGACTCTAGTAAGTATTCAGTAGCTCATAGAATTGCATTTAGCTTGAATAGGTTTTAATTTGATAATTTAAAAGTATATCATTTTTGATAACTCATGATCTAGCACCCATTTAGTTAGTGATACATTTTAAGTCCCTACTATGTGCCATGTGCGGTGTATACACAAGATACTACAGTGGACCATGGATGTAAAAATGAATAAAACACAATTGTAATCTTAAGGAACTGAATGGTATTTTAAATATTATTTTCTTGTTTGAATTCTAAGAAGACTTCTTGGAGAAAATAATTTAAGGACTGCGAGGAAGACCATTCCAGATAGGAAGAACATTCTGAAAAAGGGTACAAAGACAAGAATACAAATGATAATATAAAATCTGGTGTTTCTGAAGCATACAATGTACCATGTGATGCAATGGGGCATGGATAAAGAATTATGTTGGGCCTGTCTAGCTAGCAAGGCCATGCTTAGGGCCTTAGTAATTATGGTTTCCTTTTACTGCTATGTTCTTCATCCATCTATCTTTCAGTTCCTCTAGCTTTCTGTTCATTTATCACCATTTTTGTTGTTGTTGTTATTCCTCACCAAGGATATTTTTCCACTGATTTTTTTTTTTTTTTAGAGACAAAGTGGAGGGAAAGGGACAGAGAGCTATCCCTGTAAGAGAGACACATCTATTGGCTGCCTCCCAAAACCAGACTGGGGATTGAACCTGCAACCCAGGTGGGTGCCCTTCACGGGAATTAAAACTGTGAGCTTTCAGTGAACAGGCCTCAAAACAACCTTATGAGGATATTACACATACAGAAACTGAGGCAAGAGAGATTATATAACTTCCTTACCATCCCACAAGTAGAATCAGGTACAAACCGAAGCCATCTGCTCTTGACCACAGCGAACTGCCTCTCCATATGACATACGCTGTTCATATAATTTGGAATTTTACTACAAAAACCCTCAGTGTTTCTTACTGCATAATCTGCCTGATTCCTGAAATACAGACCAAAAAGACACCGTGAGTTTGCAAAGCCGGAAATAGAGAGATGTGGATGCTCCCTGGCATAAATGAGAAATGCTACTCTCCGGAGGTTAATTATTGCAAATTAGGAGCTTTCAGTTGTCTGGAAGCATCAGGAAAGAAATAGTAGATTAGTACTGATACAGTCTCATGAGCCATGAGGGGAAGCACTTTATCTTGGCACTAATGAAAAAATCAGAAGCAACCATGCTTCGGATGCTTAGAAATTTCAGTTTTCAGCATATTAAGAATTCAGTCAAATAAGACTCAAAAGAGCTTTAGGATTATACTAATTGAGTGAAAGGAGACTCTTGAATTTGAGCTATAACTTTAGGGAAATCATTGTCTTTTTTTCCTGTGAATCATGTATTCACACCTAATTAGAGTATATATATTTTTCTGTTTTAAAATTAAATTTTGATTAGAAAAGAGTGATGCCCTGTATAACTAAGCATACTTTATATGCCTACACTTTCTCCCAAAGTCAATCACAGTGAAATAAAAGAATGTGTATGATTCTCAGGTGCAGAGAAGGCTTTGCTAATCTCTCACTATAAGCACTCTGTCCCCAATATGCACAAAGCAAAACAAACACAACTTGTTTCACACATTGCTTTAGGGAACATTAGCAGCATTAGAAGGTTATTTCCTTACTATCATTTTTTACTACCCATGTTTTAAATTTTGATGGCTTTAAATGTAAAGTTTTACTCATTTTGGATAGCTACAAATTCAGCCATAAATGATAATGAATAAATTGTTTCTAAACTACAAGAAATGGAAAAACACTACCCCATTGATGATGTTATCATTTCTTTAAACATTTTTCTGCCTTAGCTGGTTTGGCTCAGTGAATAGAACGTCAGCCTGTGGACTGAAGGGTCCTGGATTCTATTCCAGTCAAGGACACATGCCTGGGTTGAGGGCTTGATCACCAGTAGGGGACATGCAGGAGGCAGTCAATCAACGATTCTCTCTCATCATTGATGTTTTATCTCTCTTTCCCTCTCCCTTCCTCTCTGAAATCAATAAAGATATATTTAAAAAAATTTTTTTTCTTTCCTAACTTCAGAAATCTTTATTTTGATTATTGTTAAAGTATAACATCATTCATACTTTTATATTGGACAGGAAGAACATATATAATAGGAGCATGAAGAGGAAATATCCAGCAAAAAAACAAGGTCACTCTTTTTGTATAAATGGTACATTTTTATCAATTCTATTTGCAAAACGTTTACACATTTGAAAATTTGTCTTAAGTCTTTTTATTTCAACATATAACTTTTTGTGTCAATCATGTATTCAAGTGACTTGTATATGAAATTAAATCACTTTTTAAAATATTTATTATTTAACTAGAGGCCCCATGCATGAAATTCGTGCAACAGTAGGCTTTCCTCCCCCCGGCTGCTGGCACCAGCTTCCCTCTGGCACCCAGGACCTGGGCTTGCCCTTCAGCCCCAGCTTCATCCGGAAGGTCGTCCGGTCTAATTAGCATATTATGCTTTTATTATTATAGATATTCAATTAATTAATTGTTAGCTTTCCTAGTATGAATCCTGCATAGAAGCACAGAATCTCTTTCTTTGAATTTGTTTGGAAGACCCTGTGAATATTGGTTGGAGACCATGTCCTAAGCTGCATTTAAATAGATCCACTCATAATTATAACTATACTCAATATTTAAAAGGATCCCTCTCTTTCCTAAGATCATGAGACTTAAAGTCAGAAGGATCTGGAAGGATCTTCCCATAGACTGTGAAATTTTATCTATGTATAGATATTCTATAAGGAAGATAGACTATCACCCTATTGGGAAGAACCCTTTCAAGCATGGTGGATCATGCATTCAGCTATCACAGTGAAGAAAATCTCAGGGGGATTTATGCTTCCCAGGTGAAGCCAGACCCACAGGTTTTAACTGTGGTTCCCACGCGGACTTGAAAACTCAAGTTTTCAAGAGTAATTGAAATTGTTACTGAACTCAAATAAAAAGAGGTTTTCTAGAGAACATTTTACATTCTCTTACACTGTGTTGCTATCATAGCCACCGTGGGGTGATTTCAATTATTTAAGAATCACATTTTTCTAGAGAAACATTATTTGTTATATTATGCTTTCTTTCTGACCTCCCAGTAATGCTCTCACAATCTCATTTCTGATCAGCTGTAAATTTTCCTTCCAGTGTGAACAGGGCCTGGCCTCATAAGTCCAACAATATGATTAATGACAGAGTCAAAGAGAAGCCATCTTCATTAGTCATTTTTTTATAATAACAAACTAAAAGTAACTGATAAGCATCATTACTCAAGCCCCCAAATCAGAAACAATGGTTTAACTGGACTCAATGGAAGGATGTTGTAAAAATACTTACTAAGAGAAAAACAAAAATCTGGTATTGTAAAATGGAGATTGCAAAATTAGGTCTAATTTTCCTTCATTAACTGCAAGATGCAAGTTCTCTCCAGTCCCAGGATGGGTTGATGAATAAATGTGAATGCCTGTCATTCATAGAGATTTAACTGTTCTAATAGTATAACTATTGATAGAACCGATGCCAAATAATTTTTTTTAAAAAAAGTCAGTAGATTGGGTTTGTCCTGAAGACCCAAAACTACTAAAGCCATATACATTAAACATTAAAATTTCAATTTGTGCTTTTCAACATGTGCCTCACAATAAGATTTGTATACTAGATGACAGCCAAGGATATCATTGCATTTCTTATATGGGAAAAATAATTTGAAAAATATAACAATTATTACAGGGCCTAGAGTGTTATATAAATGTGACAGTACTTTAATTCTCTAAAATTCAGAACACATTTATTGAGCCTTATTGAAAAAACCTCATAATTAAAAATTTAGATTATCAGGATTTATAGTTAAGCTATTACTTTAAGCTTAGATGGGGAAAGACTTAATAAGGATCCCCCAAACAATATTTAGATACTTTATCATTGAAAACACAAGCAACAAAGATATCACAATTTGTAAAATTCATGTATGACTAAGAAAAATCATTGTATACTGCTAAGAATCTTATTTAACCATTCACCATTGGTATGATTGATTATTCAAAGGTTATTCCCACAAAGCACATAACATACTGATTTAAAAAAAAATATTTTATTGATGTCAGAGAGGAAGGGAGAGGGAGAGAGAGATAAAAACATCAATGATGAGAGAGAATCATGGGTAGTCTGCCTCCTGCACACCTCCTACTGGGGATTGAGCCCTCAACCTGGGCATGTGCCCTGACAGGGAATCAAACTGGGCAACATATTGACTTTTTAAAAATTAAGTAATCCTACCTAATAAAATAGTAATATGCAAATTGACCGCACCCTCACTACTCCCAAGCCACGCCCACCAGCAAAAACCATGCCCACCAGCCAATCAGGGCAAGTATGCAAATTACCCAACAAAGATGGTGATTAATTTGCATACGCTGAGGGAGGGAGGAGTGAAGACTGAAGACAACTTAGAAGGAAAAGGGAGGAAAAGCGGACAGCAAGGTAGCTGCCAGAGGGAAAGCCCGGGCAGGGCGGGGTGGGGTGGGGCGGAGAGGGGCAGGGCGGGGTGGGCAGTAGCGGCCTGTGGCAGCGCACAAGGCCGCAGCGGCCGCTTGCAGGATTCTTCCTGCAAATGGGCTACTAGTTCTATCATAACCCAGATAATTGCTTTTTTTGTATTTTATTATGGACTTGATGGATATTTAGATGGCTGCAATTTGCCCAGAGAAGATAGAAATAGCAATGGAGATAAATATAAAATTATAGTGTTACTACTTTTATAGTACCACAGGTAGGAGATTGTAAAGGCAAATAAGAATCTATATCATACTAAGCCTGTGGTCGTCACCCTGTAACGCAGAAAGACCAAGACTAGACTCACCAGGAGGCGCGCACGGGTGGGCAGGGCTGTGCAATTTTGCAGCTGGATTTCTAGTTAAAAATAAGAGGCATAGTTCTCCCTTTTGAAAATAAGGGAAGAGACTCCCCACAACCACTATCTTATTTTTACAGTATTTGCTTGAGATAACTTGTAATTGGAAATTTTTTCTGTCTCTTTTGAAATGCATGTAAATTATTTTAAAGCCAGGCCAGTATGGCTCAGTGGTTGAGTGTTGACCTATGAACCAGGAGGTCACGGTGTGATTCTGGTCAGAGCACATGCCCAGGTTACAGGCTTGATCCCCAGTGTGGTCCTGTAGGTGGCAACCAATGATTCTTTCTCATCATTGAAGTTTCTATCTCTCTCTCCCTCTCCCTTCGTCTCAGAAATCAATAAAAGATATATTTTTAAAAATAAATTGTTTTAAAGCGAATTAAGCTTCCTACCAGCTATAAGACCCAGGAATGTCTTTCTCAAGGACCTGGCAACCATCTCCTGGAGAAGGAATCAGCAAGAAAGAGAGATAGCATCCTTATTTCCTAGTTTCTATAGAAAAGGAGGGACCCTAACTTTAGCAGGTGTCTCTCTCCAAGTTGCAAGAGTAGGTCTTGTTCTAAGATATGAGCAGTTTATTTTTCTTATAATAATGCCAAATGAGTCTAGGATGAACTTGGTGGGACAAATGGTATCGCTTTTGAGAGGTATTGTTTATCTGGAGAGCATTTATGTAATGGGGAGTATCTGATTGGTTATACAAAAAGGTGAAATTTCTTCTTTCCTAAAAGCCCTATGATGTGCACCTCATTCTAGTTTAGTACGCGCTCAATAATAAAATTATTTGCTTTGCCATCTAAATTTGTGGAGAGGCTTTAAAGATTGGAAGGAGATTTTTAATTATTTTTCCTCAACACACCTAAATTGCCTTAAGATATCAAAGATTGCTATTCTGATGTTCACTCCATCACAGAAATCAGGGATTTAGATTGTCCCTCATCTTTCACTCAAAAATAGTTTTAAATCTAAAAATGTACCTCAGAATGACTACCTTACGATCTTTGAATATAAGACTGCTTTTATTCATGAAAAATAATATTTTTCAAAGCTAAAATGCATTTTTCTCTGTTATAAAGATTTTAAATCACTGTAATGTACTACCAGTAATGTTCTCTATTTCCAATAAATTAAATTATGAAGGAACATGGTTGATTGTAAACTTGGTAAAAGATTTCATTTGAATTTTAAAAATGCATTTATTCCAATATAATATTATTATTCTTAAAAGCTTGTAACCAAACATAATCTTTTATAGCAAATACAATAATAAAAATTGAACAAAAGTAAGAAACACTAATAAGAATAATAGTGGGTGATGGACAGCATTGTTAACAAATGTAATTGAAATGTAAAAAGGAAACATTCTCATCTTGTATGATCTATTAAAATATAGTTTATGTTTTAAATTAGATTTTCACTTCTTATTTATTTATCTGAAATTACTAAGTCTGTCTTTATAAATCCCATTTATCTCTTGTATTTTCATAGTGTGCTCTGAAGAAATACTGACAGGAAAATGTATGTGAAAAACCATTTGGTAGATTATATATTTGACTTAGATATGTGCATGAATAATATTTCTAATGTATTTCAATGTATTATAAGTTCTGAGAAAAGTGTTCCAATTTTAAAAATAAATAGCTACTGGTCTCAGCATAATTTAATATGAACTTGTGCTCCTTTTTTCCATTTTATTTTAATTCTTTCCTTTATGCTTCCGGATGACTTTTGGCAAGTAACTCAATTTTCTGTGCATTTTCCACTTTCATCCAGTAAATATTTTCTGCTTCTCTTGAAAGCAAAGAAATATCATGCTAAATGTTATCTTTATTCATTCATTCATGTATTCATTTTTAAGCTAATATGTATTAAATGCTTATAAAATACTGCATGTGGTCCTACATACTTTCTCATCTCCATCTGGGTATCTAATGGCATTTCAAATTCAAACTGTCCAAAATTTACACGAACTTCTCCTTCTCTAACATTAATTTTTAAAATAAAAAGTTATCCTCATTTTATTGAATGGTACTTCCAAAAAACCTAGTTTCCCAAACTATAAACCTGAAGTCCTTATTCCTTCACTTTTCTTTCATCACAGCCTGTGTTGTATGCATTTTCAAGTACTGCCTATTTTAATAATTTAAATCTTTTTCTTTTCTGCGCATCTACTCACAACAACAGACTATTCTGCATAGTCTCTCTCTAAAAAGATGCATTTTTTACTTGTTTCCCTAAATGCATTCTTCCCTCATTCAGTTTACTTTCGATACTGCAGCCAAGTATGCAACCAATAAAATCTGTCTCAAACACACACACACACTTAAATTTTTAATATTTCAAAATTTCTTTTATATAGGGTAAAGATTATCATCTTAACACAAATTAGAAATATATGCATGATTTGACCCTTACGCATTTTACTAGTATATTTTACATTATCTACAACACTGCCCCTGGCCCATTATCCACCCAACATTCTTCCTGACATTTTTACTGCTCAGTGACGGAAGCCCCCTTCTTCCTAAGGATATTCTGCCATGCCTTCTTCTCTTCCTGGAATGGACATTTCCCTCACCTACCTAACAATCACAGATACTTTAGAGTTAAATCCATGTGCAACCTCACTGAGAAAGTTTTATTCAAATCTCTGGACTTAAGTCATGTGCTGTGGTACATGCTCTCATAGCAATTTCTATTTTCTCAAACATCATTAATGGATATTTTAATAAAATAATTAATTGTAATCAGTACTTTCATTTCTGAATGTTTTTCTAGACTAGAAACTCAAAAAAGTGTTCCCTTGTCTTGTTCATAGCTATAAATTCAGTCACAAGTTTCATGCCTTGCACACAAGTATTCAGTAAAGGTATTTGTAACAGATAAATATATATTAACTAGAAGCCCAGTGCATGAATTCATGTATGGGTGGGGTCCGGCTGGCCCGGCCCCAATTGGGACTGATTGGGGCCAGGCCTGTTGGGAGGAGAAGACTGCAGGAGGTTGGCCAGCCAGGCTACCCCAATTGGGGCTCTATCAGGGCCGGGCCAGCTGGGGAGAGGGGAGGAGAGTGATTGGCCAGCGGGCTCTGCCCCAAATTGGGGTGGGGGGCCAATTCCAGATGGGGTTGGCTGTGGAGAGGGGCTGTGGGTGGTGGGCCAGCTGGCCCCACCCCAAGTGGGGGTGGGGGGCCGATCGGGGGCCAGCAGCCTGGGTTGGTTGGCTGGCAGCCCTGCCCCTGATTGGAGTCAGGGGGCCAGTCAGAGGTGGAGCTGACTGGAGTAAGAGGCCGCAGGCTGATGGGGTGGTGGGGGCCCATCAGGGGCGAGGTCAGCCAGGGGCCGCAGGAGGTTGGCCAGCCAGCCCCACCCCCTATTGGGGTGGGGGGCCAATCAGGGTCAGGCCAGCTGGGGGAAGATGCTGCAGGCTGATTGGGTTGGGGTGGGCCATTCGGGGGCAGGGCTGGCTGGGGGGAAGGGCTGCAGGGTGGTTAGCCAGCTGCCCTGCCCTCAATCAGGGTGGGAGAGGCTGATCAGGTGTGGGCCCAGCTGAGAGGAGGGGCTGTGGGAGGCTGGCCAGCTGGCCCCACCCTCTGATCTGCTGGTTCGCTGGCCACAGTGGGCGTCATAGCGACCAGTCATTCTGGTCGTTATGGCGTTATGGTCACTGGCTTTTTATATATAGAAAACTGGAGGCCCAGTGCACGAAATTCATGGATGGGTAGGGTCCCTAGGCCTAGCTGGCAATCAGGGCCTATCTGTGGGGCGACTGGTGGGGCAATCAGGGGGCCCCCACTAGCACCCACCTTGGCTGGCCTGGTGCCACCCTCTCCCTGGCACCGATCCCCACTGCTGCCACCAGTCACCTCCCTCTGTGGAATGACCAGCAAGGTGATCAGGGGGTCCCTGCTGGTACATGCCTTGGCTGGCCTGGGGCCTGTGGGCTGGGGGCAGCTCCTTCATTAAGCATCTGCCCCCTGGTGGTCAGTGCACATCATAGCAACTGGTCGTTCAGCTGGTCATTCCGCCATTTGGGTGATTTGCATATTAGACTTTTATTATATAGGATACTTAATTTATTCTCTTTTTACATTTTCAGCCAGACACCTGAATAGTGTTCTTCATTAGTTTTCAAAATGCATTGAGGAATATAGGCAAGATAAACAATTAAAATATTAATATTTTCTCCATTTTAGGTTTGTGTTTCTTATAATTTTAAAATTTGCTAGCTTCTCTCTTGCTTTTCCCCCTCTGTCATAATGCCTATGTTTATGGTGAACATCCTCAGGAATATAAAAGAGAATGAGATTATGAAAGTGAAAAAGATCTTTACCTCTGAGCAATTAAATGGGTGATCTAACACCGTCCAGTTATATAGGTGAGTCTACATGCAGTAATTGGTTTATTTTATTTTCTAAATTGAATATATATTTTACCAAGTAAACCATTTAACAAAGCAATAAAGAAAAATATTTAAACAGTATTTTAATGCGAGCAGAATCTAGCACAAAAAAGGCTTTTCCTCCCACTTGAGAAAAATTAGGCCAAATATTGAAATAGGTTGTTCTTCCAACATAGCTGCTTCAAGACATTTAAAATACAATTAATTACAAGCATGTGCAATGTGACAATGTGGTAGTTTAAAAATGCCAAAAATGACTGTGTTGGGCAAAATGTTTAAGCTCAAATTCTGCCAAGGCAATTTTTCTTTATGTGAGAAAAGATGTGCCTCTATCCTGAACTGGACAGCATTTTGAAGACTTCCTGGAAATGGTTGATGAAATAATGCCATTTCGTTTTCCTGATCATCCTTGGTACTTCAAGAGCTGGATTGAAAGTCAAAAGTTAAGAGAGGTGTGGTTGTCAGCTGGGACCGTATGTCCACTGATGTGTCTTCTACCTTCTGTTCAAATTTCTCCATTCTGAAAGAACGTGGTGGTTCCTTCCTTCGTTTCATTACTTGAAAGGTATTAATTAATATTTTTCTTAATAGTATCATATGCTTGATCACAGAATGTGGACTTGGACTTTAAAAAGGCGGGTGCTGTGGATTGAGTCTATTTCCTACATCTTCAAAAAAAAAAAAGTCTGAAATTTAAATCTGTACATATACTTCCAAGTTGTCTAGAAAATATACAAGGGGTCGGTCATGCTCATGCTTCAGAAAAATCTTCATAAAATTAAGTTTAAAAATGCAATCAATCCATTATACTCAGTATAAAGGATTAAAATGAACTTTGTTAGGCAAATATTTCAAAGTAACTTTTTGCAAAGTTTTGTATCCATGTTTTGAACCTAGTGAATTGTCTTCATTCAGATGCCCTCTTATTTAGTATCCCCGCTATGTTACTGTAAATTATTTCACTAGAATTTTTTAAATTAAAATAAATATATGTGGTCCTTCCTGGAGTGGAATATGATGACATTTTGAAGTTATACAATCTCAGGGTGTAGAGTTTTTAAATTGAAAAACAGCCCTTGTGTTTTTAAAATTTTAAATATAAAAATGAATTTTATTGTATTGCCTAACAGAATTCTAGGTTATTTCATCAAGATATGTTAACTGGTATAATATTTTACACTGTTTAAATATCAAAATCCAAGTATAATACCACAGAAAGTGAAAATTTGAAGTTAAATGTCTATTTTGTCTGTAAGACCTCAAAATATGAGCTCATTTGAAATGTTTTGCTGAATTGGAGAAGCCAAATGTTGCAATGTAAAACATTCTTTTGTGAAAAAAAAAAAAAGCCCTCTGTTTACTGCCTAGGCTCATTGTTTAAAATAATTTGATGATAGAAAATGAAAAACGATGTATTTGCAATAATGGTAAAAAAAAAAAAATTCCTCTAGCCACCTAAGCAGAACCATATTCCTATTATGCTAATGTGGTCATTGTTTTCCATACTCTTTATCTGCCTTCACAAAAATTTCATTAGATTGATTTGAATGTACAGGTTTTAAAATCAGTCATATTATTATTATCTCTGCCATGGCATCTGTAAAATCCTGGCCTTCCTTATACTCATCCTCATATACATGACTGTTTTAACACATAATTAAAATATATATATTGGTTTTGGAATATGGGAGTCATCAGCTGGTACTTCCTTGGTAATTAAGATGACAGATTTTATTGTTTAACTTAAGTTGACTTCCTTGTTATCCATATGGTGCTCACAAGTTGCATCGCCTACGGAAGCATCGATTTTCTTATAGTAAACCTTAAATAAATATTGGTAATAATTATAATCAGAAGACTGGCATAGCAAACTCTGGGTTATAAAATCTTCCAAAGCCTTCAGATCTGAAATTCTAGTTAAACTTTACAGTCCCTTCAAGGTTAATGAGATTTGGATCAAATAATCTAAAAGTATGTTCATCAGATAAGTATAGAATGAATAGGACTAGGAAAAGGAAGTAGAAAAAATCTTTTGAAAATAGGCTAAAGTCTAATTTCACCACACAAGGGAAAGTGCTCTCAACTCTGCTGAAGTGTAGGTTATTAGCAGACTTTTAAAAGGTCACAAGAATTAACCCGTGTAAGGAAAAGCAAAGCAAAGCAAACAGTACAGGGCAGCTAATGACCTTTCCAGCGGCCACTTTCCTAGTGGCTAGAATAGAGGAACGCTGCTGTCTCCTGAGTCTCTCATGGACAATTTGCCTCTTCTCCATTTCATGTCAGTCGCCATTGCCTGACTGAATCTCCTAATCCATAATTCCATTCAACAGTCCATCCACTGTGCTCCATCACTTGCACAGACAATTAAAGTTCTCTATCCCTGGTGTGCCAGATCCTTTATCAAGTGACTTCAAATATTGGCTTTGCAACAGTTCTCAACATTTCTCAACTTCTACCCTACGATCCAGTTGAAATAAGCCCCTTTCATTTAAAAAATGATCTCCTTCTCTATGTTTTTCAAACATTAACTTATTCATTAACCATCAAAAACGTATAGAGCTAAGATGTGCATGACACTATGCTGGTTCAGTACATAATTGCTTGCCTTCAGTGAGCAATCTCTGAATATAGTCTGTCAGGTGGGGCAAAAGCAGGTTTATAAAAATGAAGGAAGAATAATTCAAGAATAAATTCTTTTGTGTATTCATAAGTGTAAACCTACTTTTGCCCCACTCTATATTTAAAATGGCAAGTACATGAAGATAAATTTTTCATTCCTAGAGAAAGTTCCCACGTTAAAAAAAATTATTTTGCAAAATTTTGCTATTTGCAATTTAAACATTTTTGTGAATAAAACTTAAATGGATGAGATTTGCAACAGTTTTGCAACATTGATACTATATTCCTTCAGTAATTCAGCATGTTCACTGAGTGTTGATTTTTTTAACATTCATAGCTAAAACTTTGAGTACTTCTACAAAAATCAAATAATGTAGCAGCAACTTATTTATTGATATCTGACTAACTATAATGTTACTAAAATTAGAAGGATAATATTAATTATGTAATAAATTCCATTTAAAATATCCTTTATTGGGCAACACTCACCACTCAATGTTAATATTATTAAGTATATTATTGAATTCATCTAATTCTCAAGACTGGGACATTACTCAATATCCAAAACCCTATACTAGGCACTTTAAGTAATATATTATCCATTTAATCCATTTGTGAGTTTTTAAAAATCCCACAAAGTCTATTAAAAGAACAAAATATCAAAAATATTTTTAGACAGAGTTAGCTCCAAGGACATACAACCTGCGTAGTCACAAGGGCCCTGAACTCATGTTTTCTAGATCTTGAAATAGCACTGAAATTAAGAATAGAGTTTTGAAAAATTATGTACAATACTTTCAGTGAATAGGTTCTCTCTGGAATTTATTTTTTAAGTTACCCTATTAGATAAAATAATAGCTTTCCACTATAGGAGGGGGAGAGAAAAAACATATCTTGGGGCAAAATCCCACTATGCTCGTTAATTTATCTGTTGTTTATGGCTGCTTTTGTGCTACAATGGCAGACACGAGCAGTTGTGACAGAGACTATCTGTCTTGCAAAACCTAAAATATTTACTCTGTGGCCCTATACAGAAAAAGTTTGTTAGTCCCACTACAATAGCATAAGAAATATTATTTTTTCTATGGTGGTAAATATTATAGCAAGAGTTTTGTTTATTGTAGAAAATCACAGAACTGGGAAGTCTGCCTTAAGACTAACATCAACACTGATGTTTCATGTTTGCACTGGGTTGAATAGTGTTCCCCCCCCCAAAAAAAAAATTCATACCCACCCAGAATCAGTGAATATGAGTATCATGGATGAATGTTGGTTTCCCCCAAAAAGTGGTGTGTTGATACCCTACCCTCCAATATGATGATATTAAATGGTGGGACCTTTGGGAGTTGATCATGTCACGAGTCTAAAACACTCATGATGGAATTTGTGCTGTTATTAAAAAAAAAAAAAACACACACGAAAGAATGTGGAATATTCTCTTACCCCTCCTGCTAGGTAAGGGCACAGTGAAAAGATGTCTGCCTATAAACCAGAAAGAAGACTCTGCCAGACACTGAATTAGCTGGTGCCTTGGACTTACCTGCCCCCAGAACTGTGAGAAATACCAAAAACTGGACAAAGTCAAACAGGAATCTTGCCTAGAGCCTCCAGCCTGGAAGAGACCTTGATTTTAGGTGTCTAGTCTCCAGAACCTAGATAGTTTCTGTAGTGGTAGGACACCCAGTTTTGTGCGTTGTTACAACAGCCTTAGGAAATGAGTAGAGTATTTTAAACCTTTTTTATAAAATGATTCAACATACTCAAACGATTGAAAATTTTTTCTAACACTTTGCTGGTTTTAATTACAAGACTAACAGTTATTAGTACTATAGCAAAAGACTTATACCCTGAATAGGCTTGTACCATATGGCAATTTTACAATATCCATAAGTACTATATTTCCTCTTAATAAAAATAAATTGCATTGTGTTTTAATTATTAATTATAACTTAGTAGGTCAACAGAGTTCTCCAAAGATAAAATGGGATATATGAATGTTTATCTTAATATTCAGTGAATAGAAGACCAATCATTTTTTATGAGTCTTAAGAACACATAAATTAACTTTATGATGAAAAGCGTAGCATAATTTCTTGCTTTTATTCCTTATCTCTGCTAATTTCACAACTATTAAATTCTATAAAGCAATTACTGCCAATCATTACAGCTCAAGAGCAATAACTGCTTTATTTTTTAATTAAAAGCATATTTCGGGCACTTCATTTCAAGTATTAACAAATATTTACTAATTTCTCACTCAGAATGACAGGAAAAAACACACAACTTATTTGTAATTTAGGAGGACAGCCTGGATATCTAAACTACTGGATATTTAGAAGAAAATTATTTTGACAGAAGTTTATAATCAAAGAAAGAACACGAGAGCATGTGTAACTATTAGTACCTTAGTACCCAGCATTTGCAGTAATTAATCATCTTTACTTCTCCATAACCACCCTGCTACATTCCAGAACAATCTACCTATTTCAGGGTTTTAAGGTACCATTGAGTGTGTGCCATCATATTTATCATGTAATTTGTAGATCCAAGTGCAGTTTTCAGAACCCCAAACAATATTTATTAAATTTGCTAAGTAATTATATTTACTCATGATAATTTCAGCTCCACAGTGAAAATCAGCACAGGTGTGACTGCCGGTTCTATTTTTTCATCCACGGAGCCCTGCTGAATGTGAATCACTCACTAGGAATTTTCTTCAGTTCTCCTAATTGCTTGGGGCAGCCTGAGCCACTCTTTTCCCCTAATTTGATGTTTTCTGTTGTGTTTCATAGAAAACAAAATAGTCTGGAGAGGGGCCACTTATAATTATAAGAATTGAAATTCAAGCACACGCATGTCTGATTTAGACTTAGAGTCAACCTTGAAACATTGACACATATATCTATTTATGTGACATAAGCAATTCAAGAAACTCTAATGGACCAGCTCAGAGAGAGGAACACAATAAGAAGAAAGAAGGGCAAAATAAAACATATGATTAATGCTTTTAAAAAACATGATGAAGCATACTTTTAAAACAATGAGACTAAAAATAAAAGCAATCTTATAACTCTATTTTTTCCTTGCTTTAGGACTTTATAATTACATTCACTTGTATTCTATTTATTTTCACAGAATCAGGTATGAAAGCACATTCTAGAGTTGTTGAAATTTCTGGAGTTCATCAAACAAGTTGTGTTTTTCCTGCTAACCTTATCTTTATTTTACTCATTTTAAATATAACTGTTGATTTCAGAGAGGAAGGGGGAGGGAGAGAGAGATAGAAACACCAATGATCAGTTGCCTCCTGCATGCCCCCTACTGGGGATCAAGCCCACAACCAGAGCATGTGCCCATGCCTGAAATCAAACCTGGGACCCTTCAGTCCGAAGGCAAATGCTCTATCCACTGAGCCACATTGGGTAGGGCCTAACCTTACCTTTACACATTCTGTTTCATCTAACTAACCTGCCTGGAAGCAGATTTACCTTATGCGTTCAGACATGCCCAGTCTTTGTTAGGTGTATTTAAAATAAATGGTTTGCTGGATGAATATTGCTTTCAGTACATTTAAAATGCTAAAAAGATGACCACTCATTTTTTTCGCAATGTAATATTTTAGCTTTACATGTCACAATTAAATAATAATTATTTAATGAATTCAGCTTGTTATATTTGAACAGCATAATCAAAAATGTTTCAAAGTTTTTAAAGAAACAGAACTCAATATATTTTGCAGAAGTTTTACTCGAGGAAACATAACAGAAGAAACAGTTTGCTTCTGGAAAGTTCAATTACCATTGAAAGTAAAATACTATTACTGAAAAAACAGGGCAAGTAAGTACATACTCTGAAATCTAGCTAGCACCTGCATGAGTGAGAGAGAACTTTTGATTCCATTCGTCTCTCTCACTCTTAGCAACATTGTGGGTATTGTGCAAAATTAAGTGAGGAAACAACATTGATTGATGGAAGGCAAACACCTGTTTAATAAAATCATTTTTTATTGTTTCCATTTGCATTTTTAGCTGATAATATTTAGACTACTGGCCAACATTTAGCAGAAGTAGCTCAGGCACAGAGGAAAGGCTAAAAATACCTTTATCACTATTGGAGTAGCTGTAAAAGCACCCTGGTCCAATGTGAGAGAGATACTCTTCTATTAGTTCAAATGTGTTTGTGCCTAAGATTTTGGAGATTGTCAAATCTGTTGAGAACCTGATTAAATTTAAGAACTCCTTGACCTGAAAAGTACATACAGATACAAATTTACATGTTATTTTAGAAAGGCATGGACTTTTTTAAAAAAAAGAAATATTTTTATTGATTTCAGAGAGAAAAGGAGAGGGAGAGAGACAGAAATATCAATGATGAAAACGAATCATTGATCAGCTGCCTCCTGCACGCCCCACACTAGGGATGAAGTACACAACCCGGGCATGGGCCCTGACTCGGAATCAAACTGTGACCTCCTGGTTCATAGGTTGATGCTTTACCACTGAGCCATGCCTGTCAGGCTTGCATGGACTCCTTAAAGCCCTCTTGGAGAGCTGATAGAATCCAAGTAAAGATTCCTCATTCAAAAAGGTACATTATTAACAAAGCAGTTTATTATTATATCCCTAGTTTACTGATATCTCATATCTAGGTTTTGCTCTTCCTGAGCCTTCAAAATCATTCTCTGCTTAGATAATTTCTTTTGAGGTGATTCGGATATGGCCATAACAAATCTCTTTCTACTCCCAATTGGCACTAAAAGTACAAAAGGACAATGAATGTATACTATTAAATATAATTCCCCAATGCTATTTGATGGCTATTTTATCTTTATAACTTTTTTTTCTGCATATGCCATAACTTTCTTAGCCATTATATCAGTGTTAAGCATTTAGGAAATCAGCAATTATTTTAATAAATAATTGTACAAATCTATGATTATTCCTTTAATGTAAATTTGTAAAACTAGAACTACTTGGTTTAAAAGTGTGCATGTGTTAAAATTATTGATGCATTTTACTAAATGACTCTCCACAAAATAGAAACAATCTATACCCCCAGAAATGTTTTAAGATAAATACCAAGTATTCTTTCAATATATCATCAATAACTCAATATATTCCGTTTTAACCTTGAAAAAACAACAAATAAAACATAAAATTGACTGTTACCATCTTACGAAAGACATTATCAGGGATCCCAGATAATAAATCAGGTCATAGATTTTGTAATAATTACAGGACTAATGAAAATACAGTTTTATATGGCTACTTTTTGTCTGAAGACCTTTGCCAAGGCAAAAATTGTACCTGTCAAAGTCAAACAGGCAAGAAAGACTTCATTCAAGGTTACAGGTGAGAGTGACCATAACTCAGTCTGAGCTCAGATCCAATGAAACAAGAGGCAGTGGATTTCTAAGCACTGGGGTAAGCCAGAGAAAAAGTACTGGGAGACATGAGGAGGGAGGTTGATCAATGGGGTGTGTGGAAAGATGGAGTTATTCTTGGGTTTGCAAATATTTTTCTCTGGGATTAGCTGTGTTTGCTAGTTGGCAGCCACTGAATTTAAGCTCCTAATTTCCACAGCAATGAAGAGGTAGGGTTGCTGTCTCTATGCTTCCCTTGCACAGAGATGGTCCCCAGGTCCATTAGGAAGGCCATTAGGAAGGCATTCCTGGGTAAAGGCTTATAAGAAAAAGGGTCAGAGGAAGAAATTAGAATTACAAGTTTTCTAATGTAAATTCTCTAAGAAATGAGACATAGTGGGGGTGGGTGGGAGGGTTACAATCAGGAAAAAGCCTGTCTAAAGTTTAGTCAAGCTTAAGACCCTGGTGATCACCTTCACTAATAACTTAAGGAACAATATAAAGACGATCCTTTTTAAAAATGAAGCCAATCTAGTAAAGCATTGAGCTTTACAGTGGAGGAATGTGATATGTTCTTAAAATTAGATTAAGAAAGGATGTAAAATCGCTTCCTTGGGTGACACTTTCATCTGGAAGGCTCTGTTGCAGGATGTTGAAAAAACTAAACTGCTTGCTAAGTATTTTATTATGTGCACCTCGTTGAATGATCACTGGGCCTGGGGACTCAGGTGTCTAAACGTAGTGGAACATCCATCAGGGAGGAGGACAGAAGCCTTTCCTCAGCCGGATTCTGACGTTCAGAGGACTTCTACGTGACAACCAAGGCTTAGTTCAGAAAGCATCCCTGCACTTTATACAGGTGGGATCTGAATGTCCAGACAGACTTTAGTTAACAGCTCCTGTCCAGTATGTTTCTGAGCTCTTAACTCCATGCTAGGCATTTGAAGAGATGTTGGTCATTTTAAAATGAGCATATCTCCAATCCTTTTCTGTGTAGCACACTATCCCTCAGAGGAGATAAGATGTGCATAGGACTAAGTGCACTCAAGAAGTGTGTGCCCTGCAGACGCTATATGTAGACAAGTATTTGTTTACAACTTTAACAGGTTAACCACCTATTTTTCTTATTTGCTGCCTTTCCCTTTTCTTTTTAACTCATGAACTTTCCTTTTATTTTTCAGCGCCCGTCACTCAGTTTCATAGTAATTGCTTTTCTGGGTCTATTCTATGGCTCCTCTCCTCAAGGGAAAGCATGCTGTTGTCTATTCATATATTTTTGTCCTTTCCTGCAGTTAATTCCCTCAGCGCTAGTGCCTGTTCACTCTCAAGGTGAACTTTCTACATTCAGAATATTTACTCTTTATTATAAAGTGTCACCACACAAGTATTCAACTTTTCTGGATTACACAAGAAACCTCTATTGTGCTATTATGAGGTAAATATATTATGCCCTTTGGCAAAAGTGCATGCTTTCTTCCTCTCCAAAGATGATTGCTGCCAATTAAAAAAACAAAAAAACAACAACAACCCTGTAAAAATATTTATTTTGAAATATGCAAAGGATAAGATTCTGGTATCATGCTTTGTTTCATATTTTGTTATTTTCCTTACTAACTTCTGACAACATTGGGAAGGAATGTATACTTATTAATGCAAACTTATCCAGACATAATTGCCACCACAGATATGTGTCAGTCCTTCTGTTATCAATGTTCATCGGTTAATTTCATTATAATGCATGTATCATGAAACTACCTTATTATGAATATAAAGCCTACCTAAAATAATGTACAATTTGCTTGATTGTGTGAGACATCATGGATTCCTCAGGAGGAGACTTGAGCCGTGTCCAGAAAGGATGAGAAAGTGAATCTGGAAAGAGAGTCAAGCCAAGACTAGTCAGCCTGCATCTCCCTGTGCAGAGCTGACAAAATTGGCTGTCACTGCGCTGAGCATAAGCCTGGCTAAAGGGGGACCATGCAAATATGCGATGGAGGGGACTTTTTCCCTGCCAAGTGGAAAAATGTTACCAGCTCCTTCCAAATATAAAGGAAAGAGTCGAGTTAAAAAATAATGCCTGTCAAATCTCTAAAGCTTTCATCTTGTGTGGGTTTTAGAAAAGAACAGAATCTCTAGGTGTAAGGATGATTAATGAGAGAAGTCTGAGCACTGAAATACAGAGAAGGAGGTGAGCGGCATATGTATGCTTAACTGGAATATTATGGAAGAACTGGAAAATGTCAAATATTGAGCAGATACAAGATCAATTCTGTTTTCCCTGACAGCTATTCATATGACATCTCTTAAGTAATAAAAGAAAGATAGAAGAAAGGTATACGATTTATAAATTAGATTGGTGACAAAAGGAAAAGAAGGAAACATGTTAGCAGTATATATTAGAAGTTTTTCTACCGTCCTAAAAAATATAAATATAAAATATAAGATAACAATTATTATTTCTATCATAAATCATTCCTTCAGCTTTCAACTAAGAATAGGGAACTTGAGGAAACAAGTAAGAAAAAAAAACATAATTGTGTGAAAATAACTATTCAGTCTACACGGCCTAATTGGTTATTAACTACTTTTTATTCAATCTGAATATCAAAATCTTTCACTCCATTGAATCTCTCCAGTTCACATATTAAGCATTGCTCTCATTCCTCTTCCATCTGCCCTGAACCTCTCTGATCTGAGAGGCTGAATCATGAGAGATGAAGAGCATTCGGAAATGCACATTAGGTTTGGATCCAAACCAGTGCACCTCCATTTTTATGAGAACGTGTGTTCCCTAAATTTATCCTATTTTTGTTATCCTTGTCTTTCCTGTACTATTTTTAAAAGTGAGTCAAACAGAAGGGAATATAGGCAAATGCCAAGCCAATTTTAAAGTACAACAAATAACCTAAATGTATAAGCACTTTATTAATATAAATATTGATATATTTTTCATATATATATATATATATATATATATATATATATATATGCTTTTTTCCTATTGTCTTTCTGTTATGACTGCATATAAAACTTTCAAACTATAGTTTATTTTAAAAATTCCAAATCAAATGTATTTCCTGCTGCAACATCCTGGGTTACTTTATCCACTTTTAATAGAAAAACGGTTTGCCTTAATATACAACAAGCTCCTGTTGGAAATAGGGTAAAGCTGTATGCAAAAAGTGGTTAACAAAAACGCCCAATGAATTTAAGAATTAAAATGCACCCAAGGAGAAGTAGGAAAGCTGCATGTACGCAGGCAGCCCAGTGCTGATTTCCTTCCTGTCCCAGACAATCTGGATGATTTCTAAAATCTCCGCAGCAAATGGGAACAAAATTATGAGGCAGAGAAAAGATAGGAAATAATTGGACAAGCACATCTGCTAGCGTACTGCGACACACAGTACCTTAAAGAAGTTAAAAGGAACTGAGACCAATGTACAACATTATGACTGAAAGGAAATAGACAATAACTGTAATAAGAGAGTGGGTTGTACATTAAATACTTAGACACAGGCATTGCATATATATTTTTATTTTGAAAATATTATTTAATTTTGATAAATATGTGGAAATATGAAATAAAATGCATCATTACATTAACTAATAGGAGTACATTTTATTGAGATTCATTTTCTCTATCGATGACGTAACTAGTTAAAATGCTTCTAGTTTTATACTGATTGGGGCAGAAATTCCTCGAATCATATCTGGAATGTAGAGGGATGATATGGAAAATAGTGAAACAATATCATTTATTGAATTTTAAGAGAGATATATAGTAAAAAGTCATTTTAAGGAGAGTGAATTCCAGGCAAAGAAGAATGAATTTATATAGCAATCAGAAAAAAGTGGGTGAGTGGAGGAGTAGATATTGGAAAAATTGAGTCACTGACCTAATTGCTGGATTTTTAGTGAAGGACATCAATAATTAAACTTTCTTCTGTTATCCTAAATCCGAATAACACGATGCCAACAAAATGCTAAATTCATACAATTAAACTTCTTTTTATTTCTTTAAAAAACTACTTTATTGAGGTATGATTGGTATGATAAAGCTTTACATATTTAATGTATACAAATTGATGAGTTTGGGGATAAGTATACCCCATGAAGCCATCAGCACCATAAGTCCATAAACATATTCATCACTTTCTACTATTTCCTCTCATCACCTTTATTATTTCTTACATATGTGTGATAAAAACACTTGCCATAATATTTACCCTCCTAACAAATTTTATAGCATAAAATGTTGTGAGTTATAGGAAATATGCTATATAGTAGGTCTCCAGAATTTGTCTTATAAACTGAAACTTTGTACCATTTAACCATCATCTGCAGCCATTAGCAACCACCATTCTATTCTCTGCTTCTGAGTTGAAATAATTTAGATTCTACATATAATATGGTCCTATAATATTTGTATTTCTGTGTCTGGTTTATTTCATGTAGCATGACATAATGCAGGTAAAATTAAATTGTTCTTCTCACCCTCTTCAGTGTGTCCATTCTTGCACTTTGGGCTTCACTCGGGTGCTGGAACCTCTCAGCAGGATCCATAGGTTCCTATAAAGGTGTTCTGTTCTGTGGGTGGTTGTGAAAATTGGTGTTTCTGTCAGGGTATAAATGCTGGAAACTCATATAACACCATCTTGCTAACAACACACCTCCTAAACTTCCCTTTATTGATTTCTTATACGTTAAATGATTTTCTGGTAAAAATTTTGGTCCTCATGCATCTTTATATAGAGAGAGAGCACTTTTGTCAATTTTAGGTGAATATTTTAGTTTCTATGGCAATTAACTTTGTTTAACAGATTTAAATGTCAAGGTCGGTGTTAGTCAATGTTAGTTTGTCCCTAAGAAAAACTGAATGATGATCAGATATCTGGGCAAGAAATACTGACACTCACGATCTCCTAGTAGTAAAAAAATTAAAGAAATGCTTCCTGTGTTTTGATAGTTGGGCATTAACAGCTCCTCTTTTGCAAAACATAATCCTAGCTTCCAGGATTTTGGAGCTATAGATTCAGTGAAAAGCTGTATTTATGTGTACAACTATTAAATATAAAACCAATAGTTTTTGTCATGATCACATTACTAATTAAATCGAATTTATAAGTATGGGCACATGCAGTAAAAGCAAATATTTTCCCAAACCCCTAAATTTGTATTCATAGTTTGCCTTTTTTAAAAATCAAACTGGTCTCATTTCATAAATATTTTATTATAGGTATGCAGTGTTTCTTTATATTCCTAGCATCATCACTCAGGATGCTAATTACTATGGTGGACATTTGTGTCATTAGAATGGCTTATAGCTTAACAGATTGTTATAAAATTGGACCTTATCCTTAAGCTCCAAAATATTTATGGCCCTGATAACTTTGAAAATGTAGTCACCATTGTACCTAACCCAAGGAAATGAATAAATGGCTATCTGCAGTATTGCCTTCATATTTCTGAGGGCATGGCTTTAGCATGGTTCACAGGATATGTCAAAGACTAATTGTAAAATATTTGGCTGAAAGGTGATTTGGATGTCCCTGATTAGACAACATTTGCATGTATATAATCAACTATTTTTAATTATAGTTTTGTCTATATCCCCTCATTAATTCAGATTGACTTGAGTGTAAACGTGTCTATGTGCCAGCATAACATCATTAAAGCTATCCTCTTACATTTACTCTGCATAGCAGAACATAATATTGATTAAAAGTTATTGGCTTTTTTGCATATTTTAGAAATGCAAGATAAACGTCTATGAAAGTTTACTTATAAATATTCTAGATAGCCATTTTCAGGGTTTTAAAAATATTTTAATATCTTTTTTATTGATTTCAGAGAGAGGAAGGGAGAAGGAGAGAGGGATAGAAACATCAATGATAAAAGAGAATAATTGATCAGCCGCCTCTTGTATGCCCCTTACTGGGGATTAAGCCCGAACTTAGGCATGTGCCCTGAACCCCCTGGTTAATGGGTAGACACTTAACCACTGAGCAATACTGGCAGGGCATCTCACAGGTTTTAAAGTGTAATATTCTGCCTAGCTGATTTTCTCAGTAGTTAGAGCCTTGGCCTACAGACTGATCGTGAAATTAATAAAAAAATATTTTTAAAAATAAAGTGTAATATTCTTTTATTTATGCTTACAGAATGATAATGATTATTCTGATACTCATATTTCCTATAAAGTATCTATCTATACTCTGGTTATATTCAGTGAAAAGCCATATGTATATCTTACCTAATAATAGACAAACATGTAAATTGACCATACCTCTGCTATGCCACCAGCCAATCAGGAGTGATATGCAAATTAACCCAACAAAGATGGTGGTTAATTTGCATACTCAGGCACCGAGTGACAGGGGCGGAATGCAGGCGTTCTGCCCTACCCCCGGTCTCTCAGGGCCTCTGGGCAGCGTGGGAAGGCGGGGCCAGAGCAGAAAGAGGCGGCTCTGGGACCTAAGCAGAAAGGGGCTGGGCCAGAGTGGAAAGGCGGTGCCGGCAGCCAGGGAAAGGAAAGTCCATTCTAGCATGAATCTTCATGCATCGGGCTTCTAGTTAGTGTATAAGTCTGTATATGATATTGCTTTTTATATTTTCAAAGTAGAGGAGAGTAAACATGTAGCTTATGTGATGTCTTCCTAACTCACATAAGTATACCCATGAAGATATCACATCTTTGATATCCCCTCATTGGGGAGTTACTCCTTCCTCACTTCAAACTTGAGACGCTAATGTCAGAGAAGATTATAGTATCTGCTTTCATGTGTCAATTTTTGATCCAAATAATTTATGCATAATCTGAGGTTAGTCAGTAAAAGTGTATCTCTTAAACTTTTTTTGCAAAGGAGTTGAATAATATATTTCTGATGATAAAGATGGGAAGAATGAATCCATATCTGTGAGTACCTACAAAGTCTTGTGTACTTTTTAAAATTTTCTATACTTATAATACTTCCCTTTTCAGCTTAGTTAGTTCAAATTAGACTTCTGAGCTCTCAGCTATAATCAGAGGTGCAAAAATTACTAATATTCAATCAAACAGTATCTATCCTATATAATCCTATATAATAAAAGCCTAATATGCTAAGTGTCCAGTTATCTGGTCAGCTGTTTACCAATCAAAGCATAATATGCTAATGATATGCGAAGGCTGCTCAACTGCTCCCTATGACGTGCACTGACTACCAGGGGGCAGACAGTCGACCTATCAACCAGTCGCTATGATGTGCACTGACCACCAGGGGGAAGACAGTCTGACTGGTAGGTTAGCTTGCTGCTGGGGTCTGGCCAATAGGACTGAGCGAGACAGGCCAGACACTCCCTGGAGCCCTCCCACGGTCCCTCCCCAGTTGGCCAACTTCCCACAACCCTCCTTGGCCCCAATCATGCACTGGTGGGGTCCCTTGGCCTGGCCTGAACCCTCTCACAATCTGGGACCACTCGAGGGATGTTGGAGAGCCGGTTTTGGCCCGATCACGCAGGCCAGGCCAAGGGACCCCACTGGTGCATGAATCCGTGCACCGGGCCTCTAGTATATATATAAAAGCCTAAGCAACTGAATGACCAAATGACTGGTTGACTGGTCACTATGGTGTTCACTGACCAGCAAGGGGCAGACGCTCAATGCTGGAGCTGCCCCCTGGTGATCAGAGCGCTGCCACAGCCAACCTCCTATGGCTGGCCAATCTCCCGTGGCCCCTCTCCGCTGCACCCCTCCACCAACCAACCTCCCACAGACCCTCTCCCTGGCCAATCTTCCACATCCTGATCAGCCCCGATCACCAGCCAGGCAAGGGACTCCACCCATGCTCGAATTCATGCACCAGGCCTCTAGTAATTAAATAAAAATGTATGACCACAAAAGTGTGTCCCTTATCCTCTCAAATGCATTGCTCTGAAGCTAGATTGATATTTGGAATAAAATAGGTCAACTCAAAATGATACCATTTTACCCACAGCTGATTTTTCATTATTCCTTCCTGGCTTTTGCAAGTGTTAAAAACATCCACACTGGAGATGTTACCTTTTTAACATTGCTTTTAGTCTTGATAGATATCTGGAGTTGGGGTGAGGAGGAAGGACATCTGGGGCAAACTAAACATAGTTTGGTTCAAAAAAGATACTTTAACATTTTGAGGCCCACCCTCAATATAACAACTGAATATTATAATGAAAAATAATAAACTGTATTAAATATATGACAATAACATAAAAATCATTGTGCCAATCACAAAGACAAAAAGTTGAGAAAACTCCCAAAAGTTCCATAGAGTTAATTTTCTCGGTCTTGGTTTTCTTTTTTTTGTTTTAAATCCTCACAGGAGGATATATATTTTTCCATTGACTTTTTTTTAGAGAGGGTGGAAGGAGGGTTGAGGGAGAGCAAGAGGGAGAGGAACATCCATGTGAGAGAGACATATCCATTGGTTGCCTCCTGATTGCACCCAGACTCGCCTGGGTACGTGCCCTTGATTAAGAATTGAACCCGTGTCCCTGAGGTGGGCAGACCGATGCTCTAACCATTTAGCAGTCCAGCCAGGGCTTCTTGGTCTTTAATAAGATCAAGTGCATAGTTCAATAAGAAAATATATACAGGGAATTATTGAGAGGCCAACTGTTTCAGGATAGCACCACCTTTTCCCCAGGATCCTTTTTCATTCTCACAAGACTTCACAGGACTTTAGATGATGCACTCCTGAGGTTTGAGTCAGATACTATGATTTCAGGAAAGCTCAGGCAGATACTTGTAGCAGGATATTTCAGACACAGCTGGTCACATATGCCATGCTGTGCAGACCATCTAACTGCACATCCCCCAATGATGTAGAACATCACTGTTATCAATTTTAAGTAGTATGTTATGAATCACATGTCATCCATATCTTGTTCAATGGTCAGTACATCACTTGCAATACATCTCCAGAGATAAGTATCAAGCTGTTCCAGTCTGGCTATCTGATTATCCCATCTTAGAGAGCCATGAACTAAAATATGTGAGAATATTTATGGAAGAAATTTAAAAGCAATGGCAAATCTATATTAATTTGAGAAAGAATGCAGAGATGACCAGGTTATACTTGATGTCATTAAAGACAATTCTCAAGGATTGACATTAGTTTTTCTTCCCTTTCTTTTTCTTTTGACTGCTCTCTCTCAGGTCTTATTTTTAAGTCTGAGCCCTTTTCAGTGATTTTATGTGAGTGGTATAAGATAGAGATTTAATTTTTTTCTGTAAATGGTTACCCATTTTTCCCAGCATCATTTTTTGAACAGCTTCATTTTTGTCCATTGGGTGTTTTGGCTTCCTTTTCAAATATCAATTGATCATATATGTAATTTTAATTTTTAATTCACACAAGTTTTTAAATCAATATAAAATATAAAATAAGATTCAATTTATTTTATTTCTTATTCTATTTCCCTTTATGCACATTGATAATGACTACTTTGATACTTTTAGACATCAAGAAATTACAAGATTTTTAATGCCTAGTGTTTAATATATTCTTAATTTTTAAAACAAAAATTCAAGTTACAGTATTAAAGAGTAATTGAACAAGTTTAAAGTTGTAACACAATTCCTAATGGAAAAGTAATTGGTTGGGACAATTGAAAACAACAATAAAAATATGCTTGATGTGATCATATATTTTTTTAGTTGTCCCATAATAAAGAGAATAAAATATTTTTGAAAAAGAAGGAGAGCCCTTGGGTACTAGAGTATTAAATCAGTAGCTTAATTTCATTTCTATAAGCTGTGTTTTTATTGTCTTGGGTGCTGGCAATACTAATGAAGTTGTGGTAGAAGTATTTTCTCACAAATGTCAAAAAGGCACTATAGGAAGAAGGCACACGTAACATCATGAAATTTTCTGCCTTAAAGATAATTACATTTTCTTCTCATGAAATACTCAATTTTACATGGCATGGTGATTAAGAAATTAAGTGTTTCTACAGTCTTGTATAATTTATTCCTTACCTCTTTGGCCCTTTAACAAACAAGAATACAGTATGTGAAAATGATTGATAGGACACTGTCAGGCACTCTGTGGATCTTTTTGGACATGTACAGTACTTGGAGTGTAGTAAGAACTGATTATCAATAATTGCCATTAGAGCGCCATGCCTCACTTCCACACATTAAATGAAAGCTTACCTTACTAGTGTGCTATGTAACTTGCAAAAACTAATCAGAAATGGTAATATATCTCACATTTAGGCTAAAACTTAAGTATAATGGTCTCTAGACTCTAGAGGAGCAAGTCAAGTATAAAAAATGTTTCAAAGTTTGTAATTATTTTTCAAAAAGTAGACTCTTACTGACACCTATATTAACAATAGCCTTTATTTTGTAGGAATCTCATAAACATCTTCCTTAAACAAAACAAAGCATTTTATAAATATATTTGTAAGTATCTATAAAGTTAGGAAGTTGAGAGTTTCTCCTGATATAATTGGTTTTCATATTATACGTATTGTTGAATAATAGCTGTATTTTCAGGTGACATCTCACATGATCTATGTCAACATTTTAGGAAAAAGCGAATTCCCCGTCATAAAATAATCACCATATAAATAAATTGTATTATTAGCCATATGTAATATATAAAATAAGTTTGTTGTTATTTTATTAAGTCAATATGATAAACAGATGGCAGTTACTAAGCACACTTACGTATTAGCTGTTGTAACTGATCTCAGAAGCGTTAGAAGCCAGGTGCTGTTAACCATCCCAATTGGCAGGTGAAGAAATAATTTATCCAAAGTCACACAGTTACAATTCACACCCCAGGTCAGTATGACAAAAAAGCCTGTACTTTTACAACATGCTGAAATACCTCTCATAGCCACATCTTTTATAGGTTTTTTTTTTCATATGCCATCTAATTAATATAATATATCTCATATGGAATCTAAATTATGAAGAGTTTAATTATGTATTTAAAGATCATTACCGGAAAATATATTTCTTTAGAAGCTTTCATTTATTTTTGTAAAAGATTGCAATTATAATTATGGGCATTATTTAGTCCCTTTGGGAATAGGAGGACATTAGTTATGTGATTTTAGGCTTAATTTATCTTTATTATGCTAGTATTGCCACAGAAAAAAATGCATTTATCTATCAAGTCATTGTATTGATAAGGCATTCCTGGAGAAAGGAGACCATATCTTATTAATTTTTCTCTATTTCGCTCTGAGGGCTAGCTTCGTGTCTATCAGTTTACATTCAATAAAGGGTTAAATTGATTGTTTTTAAAAAAGTAAAGGGTGGGTAGGAGACCTGCAATATGAACCTGGCATTTGTTTTTAGAATGAGCAGTTCTACCTGTTTGGGCAAAGAGAAGGCAGTGGGGTTGGGCTGTCTGAAATTTCCAAATATGAATTCCTCATCTCATCCCTTTTAGAATATCAGTCTTAGGAAAGCCTTATTGACAAAATAAGTAAGTCAGATTGCTGCGGGATGTGCCTCTCTCTGGAGGACACACAATAACCATTAACCTGAGTGCTCTGAGATGTGCTTTTACACATTTGGTTCAGCCCCGTGTTTCCTGTACTTTCCCTGCACCACAAACCCCTTCTCTCTCATACTGTGGGAGATATGATTAACTACTACGCAAAGATTTTCAGTAAAAATGGTTTTAGTTACTAATCATATTTATTTATCATCATAACTTAACTTTTATATGTTAGTCATATCTGCTTATCATCAAAAAAGTGAATAATATCTGCTTATCATCAAAAAAGTGAATAATTACCAGATGAGTGAGTAAAGATTTGTCTTTCAGACCTTGCTTTTCTTGGACAGCAATGTCATGATTTATTTTTTCACTTGGAATTACGGGACAAGATATTATTGACTAAGTACCTTAGTGATATTATCAGTGATGGACAATAATACTTCAACTATTAAATTGAAAAAATGCATCCATACATATCCAGGGTATCCCCCACAAAAATGTATAAACTTTGAATGATTATAAAGTCAGTGTTTATTAATATACAGTTCATTTTCAAAGTTTAAAGGAATCTACAGAAATGAGTGTGTATACATTCTTTGGGGTGACACCCTATGTATATATCAATTGAATATTCATCTACTAACATCTTTCAAATTTAAGCTGGTTTATTTTTATGCCTTACTTAGAGTATTCATTAGAATTTGGGAAGTTGGAGAAAATGTGAAAATCTCTGATGTAACTTCATGTTTATATTTTAATATGTTTTATTGATTTGAGAGAGAGAGAGAGAGAGAGAGAGAGAGATAATTGATATGCTGCTTCCTGTATGCCCCACACTGGGGATTGAGCCTCCAATTCGGGCCTGGGGATTGAGCCCCCAACTCGGGCTGCAACCTGGGCAGATGCCCTGACTGGAAATCAAACCATAACCTCCTGTTTCATAGGTCAACACTCAACCACTGAGCCATGTCGGCTGGGCTTCATATTTATTTTTATTTTCTAGTAAATTGTACGGACTTCCATTGCAAAATTAGCACATCTGAAGTGTTTTCTGATGAACAACATTGATAGACAGATTTTCCACCTTACTTTCCAGTAATGGGCTCTGTAGCCCCATAGTAACACTTTATTAAAGTGGCTTTACTACTGTCATTAATTTGGAGGCAGAATTTTATTATTAGAATTTTGACAACATTGTGACATGTTATTGAGACTTTCTAAATAGTAGCATTTTTCTACCAGATAATTTTTTAATTTACATATTTTCACAATTCAAAAATTGTTAAAATGTCATAAATGTCTTTATTATATATAAATGGATGAAAAGGAGCTATTGCACATTCATGTTTATCAAGAAAATTTGAAAGAAAGCAACACTGGTGATCACTAGCCATTGTTTTCCCATCACACTGTGTAAAGATATACGACTGCAAGTTAACTTTTTCATTTGCAAAACTTTTTCTTTTTCAATAAGCCCTTTAAAACCAGACTCTGATATATAGTAACAATGATAAAGAACACTTCTATGATGTGGACTTAGCATTCAAAACCTTACAAAGTCATTATTCTTAGGGGATAGGGATGATAAAGCTGAACCAACAGGAACAGTTTTTTGTGGAACTGGTGATGTATTTTTTCTTATCCACTCATAAACTCTCTTCCAGTGTTGTTCATGGCCACTCTTCTGCTGGTGTTAGCCTCTTCTGTTGCATTGGTCACTGCTCTCACAGCTATAAAACTCGAGTCCCTCACATTTGGAGCTCATTGCAGGGCACATGACCTATCTGGTCAAGGTTATGCTTCCATAAATCATTAGTCATTTTCAGCTTGTAACTCCTTGCTGGATCTAAATTCACTGAAACAATTCGACTACACAGAACTGCTAATTTAATATCATCCTTTGTCTTAAAGGCATGCAAGGCCATCCTTGCCTAACTTTATGATCTGTGCATACATTTTTAAAATCCCTCTAAATTACAGGCCTACTCAACATATTTCACCTAAAAACATCTCTCTATACTATGACATTCTTCTTCTTTACTATTCTTTGAGTAAGACATTGGCAGATTTGATGAACCAGAATTTATTGGGCACTGAATTTTACCCAGACTTGGCTGAGCAAGGATATCAGATCATTATAGTGAACACAGAACAGAAAAACACACTTTAAAATGAAAGGTGAGGTGCTGGAATAAAAAGACATAAAAGCATAGAGAAATGTTAACTTGATACTGGGAGTGGATCAGAAATGGGACAAGGAATGTCTTTAAAAATGGCTATGCTTTAGCACTGTATTGAAAGATGATTATATATATATATATATATTTTCAGATAGGCAGGATGACCCAGAGTTTCAGGTATGACAAATAGTTCAGGCTAGAAGAAACAAAACTAATTATTAGTTGGATAGTGTAAGATCATAGTTAGTTAAAGAAGCAGAGGGAGATTAAGCTAGGGAGTCAAGATGAGGCAAGAGCATGGAGGACATGTTGGGGAGTTTGAGATTTTTACTTCAGGAAGCAAGAGTCATAGGTATGTTTTAATCACTAGAGAACATGGGAAAATGTACCTTTATCTAGGTCATTCAAAGGGTAATGAGAAATTTACCTGGAATGAGTATAACACATGAGGCAGTATAACACTTAGGCAGCTGGTGGGAGAACAGAAATTACTTTAGCATCTACTCCTTGCTTTCAGAGACTAATTTTGAAACATCCGTTTTTTTTTTTTTGTTTTGTTTTGTTCTGCAAAGAGCACACTGTGTAACAGCCATTCCAACAGTACCTAAATGGTAGCACTTCTTCTGCAGATTCTCAGTATGTGATTGTGCCCTGTAGATGAATTACGGCAGGAAATTTTCTTAATACTAACTTCTATATATTGAGCACTAGCCATGAGTTAGAATCTGCTATAAATGCTCTTCTTGCATTAACTAATTTAACCCTGAAAAAAATACAATGAGGAAGATAGAATGGTTACCTACATTTTACAAATGTTGAAACTAAGGCCTAAAGGTTAAGATTAAATAACCCGTACAGATTCACAAACTAGTAAGTAAGTAAATGGGCAGGATTTTAAGAGGTCAAGCTCTTAAGCACTACACAGACTAAACTTCCAATACATGCATAGTTCTAATACATGCATAGACTAAGCTATAATTATAGACATTGGTTTCTTTCAACTTGCAGGGAATGGAATGTTCTTTTCCACCTTTTTCAAAACCAGTTTGTGCATAATTTGTGGTTCAAATCAAGAGCCAGCTTTTTTAGGAAGTTTCTTTGGCACTGACTTCTAAAAAATCACAATGAAGTTCTCCTGCTGCTTCCGCAGATTGCAACGCTTTTCTTTGTAATATTATTTCTGTACTTGTACATTGCAATGGTTATGTTACTTATTTATTAAATAAACTAGAGTCCCAGTGCACAAATTGGTGCAAGGGTGGGGTCCCTCGGCCTGGCCAGTGATCAGGGCTGATTGAGGCAGACTGGCCGGGGGAGGGACCAGGAGAGACTGGCTGGCCATGGCAGATTGGCTGTGGGAGCTCACGGACCACCAGGGACAGCTCCTGCATTGAGCGTCTGACCCTGGTGGTCAGTGCGTGTCATAGCTACCGGCCGGTCGTCCAGTCCTAACAGTCGCTTAGGCTTTTATATATAAGATTATTCTGTACCTTTTATATCTTTGCTACTGTGGTAGATTCTAGCTTCTGTGGAAGTTAGGATTAAATGGGAGGTTTATTTTTCTCTGTCATAGGAACGTAAGTCCCATATTTTATCTTATAGTCCCCTTAGTAAGAAAAACTTATGTGCCGAAACCGGTTTGGCTCAGTGGATAGAGCGTCGGTCTGCGGACTGAAAGGTCCCAGGTTCGATTCCGGTCAAGGGCACGTACATTGGTTGCGGGCACATCCCCAGTAGGGGGTGTGCAGGAGGCAGCTGGTCGATGTTTCTCTCTCATCGATGTTTCTAGCTCTCTATCCCTCTCCCTTCCTCTCTGTAAAAAAAATCAATAAAATATATTTTTTAAAAAAAGAAAAACTTATGTGCACTCATAAATGTGTATATAATAAATATTATTGAATAAATACATTCAAATCCTAGTGGGTAGCCTGATAAAAAGGGATAACCATATGGTGGCCTTGGATTGACTTGGATAATGTTGCTTCCCTCTACCAGACCTTTATAGGAGAAATGTACAGCGAATAATTGTAGCAACTTGGCTGTATCCATCGTCTTATAAAATACTGATTTGTTTCTGGATATAATTCCTATTTGTAGGAGAAACTTTAGGGTGCATGAATTAATTCAGTTGTTTTTTTATATTATGGTTAATAATGAGGTACTATCTTATATTAAAACCATTTCTAACAGAGATTTGAAAGCAGGTCAGGCATGTATACTCTACCATCTACTGTGATTGCTTCATTGTTTTATCAGACCTATTTAAATTACTGTAATTTACTATAAAATTTCACTAGGACCTGTTCCTTAAGAGAGCTCACAGAATATAGAGAAATGAGTACACAGAGTTTATACTTCATTTACTTACCCACAGGGAAAATTACCTAGTAATTTTTCTAAATTAGCACATTAATTTATGCTTGGCTCTTTTTTAAAAATTATTTATTTATTAAAGTATTATATGTATCTCCTTTTCCCCCCACATTGAACTCTCCCTGGCCACTCCCATCCCCCCCTCCAGCACATGCCCTCAGGCCCCTAGTGTCTGTGTGCATTGGTTATATTTATATGCATGCATTCACTTCCTTTGGTTGATCTCTTAACCACCCCTCTTCCCTGTCTTCCCTCTGAGGTTTGACAGTCAGTTCGAAGCATCTCTGTCTTTGGATCTATTTTTGTTCATCAGTTTATATTGTTCATTATATTCAACAAATGAGTGAGATCATGTGGCATTTATCTTTCTCCAACTGGCTTATTTCACTTAGCATAATGCTTTCCAGGTTCCTCCATGCTGTTGCAAATGGTAAAAGTTCCTTCTTTTTTACAGCAGTGTAGTATTCCGTTGTGTAGATGTACCACAGTTTTTTAATCAACTCATCTGCTGATGGGCACTTAGGCTGTTTCCAAATCTTAGCTATGGTGAATTGTGCTGCTATGAACATCGGGGTGCATATGTCCTTTCTGATTGGTGTTTCTAGTTTCTTGGGATATATTCCTAGGAGTGGGATTACTGGGTCAAATAGGAGTTCCATTTTTAGTTTTTTGAGGAAACTCCATACTGTTCTCCACAGTGGCTGCACCAGTCTGCATTTCCACCAGCAGTGCACGAAGGTTCCTTTTTCTCCGCATCCTCGCCAGCACTTGTTGTTTGTTGATTTGTTGATGATAGCCATTCTGACAGGTGTGAGATGGTAACATATTGTCATTTTGATTTGCATCTCTTGGATGATTAGTGACTTTGAGCATGTTTTCATGTCTCTTGGCCTTCTGTATGTCCTCTTTTGACAAGTGTCTATTTAGGTCCTTTGCCCATTTTTCGATTGGATTGTTTATCTCCCTTTTGTTAAGTTGTGTGAGTTCCCTGTAAATGTTGGAGATTAAACCCTTATCGGAGATAACATTGGCTAATATGTTCTCCCATGCAGTGGGCTTCCTTGTTGTTTTGTTGACAGTTTCTTTTGCTATGCAGAAGTTTTTTATGCTTAGCTCTTAAAGACTAACAGCTTTTAATAATAATCTGATGAGGGGATTAATTTATTTTACCTAAATATTTTCAACAATAGGTGAATCAGTCTTGTGAGCATGTATGTATGCATGGTGTGGTGAAGGGGAAAGGTAGGCTGCCTTAGGTTAAAGGGAAGTTTGTCCCAGCTGCATTAGCAATTACGACTTGGAATTAATGAAAGAAAAATGAAAATGCAAAACAATTTAAAGAGCCTGCTTACACATACCAAATATAGGGTGTCCCCAAAAATGTATACACACTCTAACAGCTGATAGCTCAATTGATGTTTCTCTCTTTTCAGATTTAACCCATTGTAATTAATAATTATTCCAAATGTGTATACATTTTTTGGACACCCTGTATGCATAAACCATTCACTAAATACAACTTTATCACCTTATAATAAAAAATAGCCAATACTATCTCTCTGCTACATGTGCTACAACGTAGGTTAAACGATGAATAACATCTGGCATTTTATGATTAAATTTTTCTACATAACATAGGGAGGAAATGAAGTCTGATGTGTTGAAATAAAGGATAACAGCCAATAGTTTCATCACAAATGAAAGAGGGCATGATACAAACACACTAAATTGATCATGACTCTTATTCATCTATTTACCATGAATTTCAGGCAACTACAATGTTATCAGACACTCTGCAAAGTCTTGTGACAAATGAAAAAATATGACATGTTGATGACAATCAATGCTCCCATTAGAAGCTAGGTAATACAAATGAAGTGATTCAGAGCTAAAAGAAATAAATTTGAAAAAAAGAAATGAATCCTCCATCAATTTTACAAGTGATAGGATATGAGACTTTGATAAGTAGTTACTTGTATATCTTTAGAAAAAAAATCTTCCTTGAGTAATATTAATCTCTTCATCTCCCATTTTAAGCATCTATAGTATTAAGAAATACTGTGATGCATTTTGTTGACATATACAACTTGTAAAAGTTTGAAGCAAGTAGAGAATTATTCACATGGGAGGAGATGTAAAAAATTCAAGAAGTAGGGTATTTCAGCTCAGCTGTGAAAGATGATTGGTAATTAGAAAGAAGAGAGGAAGAGGAAATTCCATGATAAGGGATCAATATGAATAAAGGTACAAAGATTGTCCTGAAAGTTCATGTCATGGTCAGTGTGATAGAATCACAGGGCATATGGATGAAAGCAGCTATAAATGATATTGGAAAGAAGTTTGGGTCCAAATCATGGAGAGCTTTGTATGACATGGAAGTAATTTTGAACTTTTTTTGTAGATAAAAGTAAGCCTAATAAGATTTTTTGAAATCAATGTAATATTTATTAACTACTTTCTGTGGACCAAGGTCATAAGATTAACACATAAATATAAGGGCAGATACTACTGCAACTAAAAATAGCATCAGGAAATTGGTTGTGATATTATGGGATACTATCCTGAATTTCTGAACCAATATGTCAGTTCCTTTCTAGATCTGGACTTAATCATACAGAATCCCATGGTTACGGCAGTGGTCAGCACATTTATATGTTAGGAGTCAGATAGTGTATATTTTAGGCTTTGAGGGCCAGAAATTCTCTGTCATTATTATACTTTTATTGTAATGCAAAAGAAGTCACAATCAATATGTAAATAAATGGGTGTAGTTTATATCAATAAAATTTTATTTACAAGAATAATTGGAAGGTTTTATTTGGCCTATAGGCCATACTATGCTGATGCCTAATTTAATGAAATGAGAAGATGCACTGGAGTTTTTCTTCACCCCATGTTATAAAAAGGCCTACCACAATGCATACCTCAGTAGATCTCAGGAAATCTCCCAAACTACCTGCACCTCTGACACTATGGTTAGTTTAGGGATTTGAGACCACCCTTCCATTCAATAATTCACTAGAAAAATTAACAGAACACATTGAACACATTGAAAGCTGTTATGCTCACATTTATGTTTTGGTTTTGTTGGTTTTGCTTGTGTGTGTGTGTGTGTGTGTGTGTGTGTGTGTGTGTGTGTGTCTGTGTGTTTACAGCAAAAGCATACAAACTGACATTAGCCAAAGGCAGAGTCACATGTGGCAGAGTCCAGAAGAGTTCCAAGTGTAAAGCTTCCGTGCTTAGTATCAAATAAAATAATTTTATAACTGACAAAAATGTATGCAAACACAGTTTATTTTTTTGCTTTGTGGTATTGACCTCCTATTAAATTTTGACCGTATGCTTTGTTTACATGGGTTATAATAATCATTTTAATTGAGTAGCTTGGAGCAAGATTTTCCTGCTGACATTTATTTTTCAGGCCATAACTTTCAAATTAAGACGACTAACCCAAGTCAGTTAATATTTACTAAGTATATAGTATCTGCAAGTCATTATGCAAAACTATTTAATGAGATAATCAGAGGGAAAAATAGTCAATCCCTCATGTAAAAAAAATTTAAATATACATATATATATATATATATATATATATATATATATATATATATATATATATTATATATATATCATGCTCAAAGTAGATAATTTGATATATATATATATCATACTTGAAGTAGATAATTTGTTTAATGTCAATCTAAATAGAGTGAACAAGAGAACAACCACATACTTTTTGATATGTTCCAATATCCCTCAAGATCACATGATCCTGGACCCTATTCTACCCTCATAAATAAATTAGGCAAACTTCCTAAACCTAGATTTGAAAGCCCACAATACCTGGTACTTTTTCTCAGTCTCCAATGATAGTGATCCATTGGATTTTTTAATAAGACAAAAAATTGTACAGTAATTTTTATTGTTGTACAATGAATAATATACATATGGTAGAGTCAAATAAGAAAGATTTCAAGAAGAAAACAATAAAAGGACTAGCTTTGCAGACTGCAAGGGAACACACAGTTTTTGTTGCAGTTCATATATTGATTTTCTGCCTTATTTTCTCACCTAAAAGTAGAGAAGTCTGATTACATGATGTCCCAAGCAAGAGTCTTCAAAGTCAAACTGGGGTGTAGATACTCCTGTAAATATTTAGTCTCTCTAGGAGATACACAAGCATAAATAATTTTTAGGAAATTATTTCTTAGATATCTTACTGCCTATTTAAAAAAAAAAAACCAACTGTGGTCTCTTGGCTCTCCTTCCCAATATTTCTCTGTAAAATCACCTGTCTCCTCTCACTTGAGAAAATTAAGTCAACTTTCCCATCTTGAATCATATTACAGAGCCATCCTAGCATTGAAAAAACCTTGAGGACTCATGAAAATTTGAGTGTCTTGCTGAATGGAAGGTCTGCTATGAGCCAAACAAGATATATTGCAGGGTCAGTGCCTTATTTCACCCCAATAATATACTATGAGCAATTTCCCATCGAATCTATCTAGTACTCTATCATAGAAATACATTCAGAAAACGTGAGATGGCTATCATGGGAGCATACATTAACAGGTTCTTTCGAAGTAAAAAAAAACAAATCAGACTTTTCCTGACTTAAAGTTTGATTTGGTTGATTGAACCTAAGAATTGATTTTTCTGCCCTAACCGGTTTGGCTCAGTGGATAGAGGGTTGGCCTGTGGACTAAAAGGTCCCAAGTTCAATTCCAGTCAAGGGCACATGCCTGGGTTGTGGGCTCAATCCCCAGTAGGGGGCATACAGGAGGCAGCTGACCAATGATTCTCTCTCATCATTGATGTTTCTCTCCCTCTCCCTTGCTCTCTGAAATCAATAAAAATATATTTTAAAAAAGAATTGGTTTTTCTAATTACGATACAGTCATTATTGTTTATAAAGAGAATCGGCTAAATCTGCAACTCTAAAATTTAATGAAAATATATGTATAGCACATAAAAATGTGGATTATGCTTTTTACATATATCTAAACTTATGAAAATATTTAGATTTCAATTTAAAATATGCTACAAGTACATATTTTCCCAGAATTATTTTAAGGAGTACAGAAACAAAAATGTTTGAAAACGACATCATCCAATTCCTGCTAATATATATGCAATTGTTATTGTATTATGCAAAGGACATACTAAGATTATTTACATTGAAAAGAAGATAGAAATGGAGCAAACGTTTGAATCCTAAAACTCTGCTTTATCTCTCTCAATGCATCTAATCCTTTTCCAGGCCAGAAACCACAGTGAAATGTTCATTTTCTGGGTATCTTTATATTTTAGATATTTATATTTTCCTTTACTTAAAAATTAAACCTAGCTTTTAAAGTCAGCATTGTAATGAGCACAGGCAGACAGTCGTGGTTCAGAAGGCAAGGCTAGCCCACTTGTGATTTATAATAAAGTGGGTCAAGAATAATAATCAGCCCGTACAGATGTGGCTCAGCAATTGAGCATTAATCCATACACCAAGAAGTCACTAGTTCACATCCTGGTTGCTGGCTTGATTCCCTGTAGGGGGTGTGCAAGAGGCAGCAAGTCGATGATGTTTCTCTCTCATGGATGTTTTTATCTCTCTATTCCTCTACCTTCTTCTCTCTCTAAAAATCAATATATGACATCTTTTAAAAAAGAATAATAATCAAACATCAGACAGAAATGTGTCTTTGGGGAGAGGGAAAATGATTCAAAAGTTTTTGTGAAATAAAACTAGACCAATCCACCTATTCAGAGACCCAATCTAAACCAATCCTTCCATTTCCTTCTGCAATGCATAATACAATGTGAACTTAGAGTAACAGTGATTTAAAAAGCTAGAGTTTCCTGCACTAGGGGGGTGTCCCTCAGCCCAGCCTGCACTCTCTCCAATCTGGGACCCCTTGGAGGATGTCCAACTGCCGGTTACAGGGATTTGGCCTAAACCGACAGTCAGACATCCCTCTCACAATCTGGGACTGTGATTGTGAGAGGGCTCCCAACCGCTCACCTGCCTGCCAGCCTGATCACCCCCTAACCACTCCCCTGCCAGCCTGATCAACGCCTAACTGCTTCCCTGCCAGCCCAATTGCCCCCAACTGCCCTCCCTTGCCAGCCCGGTCACCCCTAACTGTGCTCCCCTGCCGGCCCAGTTGCCCCTAACTGCCCTCCCCTGCTGGCCTGGTCGCCCCTAACTGCCCTCCCCTGCCAGCCCAGTTGCCCCTAACTGCCCTCCCCTGCCTGCCTGGTGCCCCCCAACTATCCTCTCCTGCTGGCCTGGTCACCCCTAACTGCCTTCCCCTGCAGGCCTGGCTGGCCTGGTCATCCTCAACTGCCCTCCCCTGCAAGCCTGGTCCCTCCCAACTGCCCTTCCCTGCAGGCCTGGTCGCCCCCAACTGCCCTCCCCTGCAGGCCTGGTCCCCCCTAACTACCTTCCCCTGCTGGCCTGATCACACACAACTACCCTCCCCTGCCGGCCATCATGTGGTGGCCATCTTTGACCACATGGGGGTGGCCATCTTGTGCAAGGGAATGAGGATCAATTTGCAATTACCTCTTTATTATGTAGGATATCTCTGAAAGATTTTGAACTATGTCACGCAGGCTATACTTATGAAGAAGCGGTTGCTACTCAGGTGAACTCATCTAACATATACAAGAGCCTTCATGTAAACAACCTACCAAGAGAGATACACAGACATGCAAATATTTGCAGGGGAATTTATTGCATTCTCTATGGGAAAACAGATTAAAGTGGAGGGAAATGTACATAAGCCTTTCAACAGTGAAAAATATTAACTAAAAAACAAAGCCATCAAAAACCATATCCCCAAGAAGGTGGAGGATGATTACAGGTTCCCAAAGCTGCATAGTGAATCAAATAAATTTCATTTTGTTATTTAGTTGCTGAGAATGAACTCTTTCTAGATGAGCCAGAAATATTTCCTTCCCTTTTTAAATGTTACCTGCACTTTATTTATTTGAAGCAGCTGCTGGGAAGCAATGAAATTTGGAGCCGAGTTGACGAGAATAGATTTTATTAACCACAAATTTATTTGCATATACCAGCATAACAGACTCACAAGGGAAGCAAGTGAAGTGGAAAAATTTGAACAAAAGAAGTGTGTGCACAGACCACATGGCTTTGAGATAGTTTATTTCTACGTATGAAACTCGGCTTTGTCATTATGTTTCTTGCTAATATAATTATCCCACTTGATTCTGAAATTTCAAGTCAGATAGATAATCTAACTGAGCTGGTTATTTCTCTCATTACTCTGAAAGACAGCCCCCTGCTTGTGGTGATCAATTTGGCTACATTCTCTTAAATTCACATTCGCATGTAACATCCAATGCCTGGTGCAGGTCTGTACACGTTTGATCATTTCAGGACAATAAACAATATTCCGTTGCCTCACTAAAACGGATTTAATTGCTAAACAAGAATTCAAGGAACTGAACTTCATTTTAATCACAAACAAGCTGCAAGGCAATTTTCAATTACAGCAAGCTTTCTCTTCTCCTCCAGCTGCGTGTCCCTGCTGATTCCTGAAATCGAGTGTAAGTTGTCCCAGATTTTGAAGTGGTGTACCTACTGAAGCTTTGCTTCTGTCAGCTGATGAAGTATCTGTGATTAGAACCTAAGTAAGTTGGCATTTATAAGATGCATTTCCCCACCCCGAATATTTCAGGACATGACGACTGAGCATGAAGAAGGTCCGAGGGATCCTCTAGCCACAGGAGTGTTCCTAATTAGGCTGCTGGTGTTGCATGTACTCACCTCTTCCACTGCAACATCAAAAGATAACGTGGGAACTAAGCCCCAGAAAAGGCAATCTGTTGGGCATTAAACAATCAGATCAATAATGCATTGTGTTTTCAAAGTTTTTCAAAGTTCCAGTTCTTAAAGAAGTTTGCTATGTGAAGCCCAGAGTTTATATCACATGATAATTGTCTTACTACAAAGCCTGAGTGTGGGGAAGTTGAAACAGAGTCCTTAACTTTGGAGGGTGTGAAGAAAATCTGGCTTTTAAGGGAAAGCAAACATAGTATCATGTAAAGAAACAATGCTAATGGAAGATAGAAAAGGGAAAAAAGTTATATTTCAACTTGCAGGATTGCTTTGTTCGTTTTTTTTGGTTTGTTTTTGTTTGGTTTGTTTGTTTTCACTAACCTGATTACTATGTTTCTGTTGCTTCTTCAATTGCCCTTTTGTTTATTCAATAATCCACACTAAATACGTAACTGAAGCCTAGTATATGAAAAAATTTACTACTTTTGCTAAGTACTGATCCACACAAAAATACAAAGATATAGGGGGATCTCGATAGATGGTCAGAAGATCAAGAATATCCAGATAAGACAAAATATTCAAAATATATCAAATAGTAAAGAAAAAATGATATTTGATTACTCCGAGTCAAATTTGTATAACTTTATAAACAAATAAGAGGGAGTTACTTATTCTAGGAATGAGGGAATAATATAAAAGCACAAAGGAAAAAAATAAAACAGCAATTTTGGAATTATAAGTAATAATCTTGAGATTTATTTTGAACTGAGAATATAGGTCGATGTAACATTGTGAAAGACTTGATCCTCTTGGCAATGAAATCCATGGGAAAGGGTTAACAAGAACACTACATTAAAAAAAAAAAAAGGTTTGAGAAAATTAATGGGAATGTAGTACCCTATATAATAAAAGGCTAACATGCAAATTGACTGAATGATGGAATAACCAGTTGCTATGATGTGCACTGACCACCAGGGGTCAGACGCTCAATGCAGGAGCTGCCCCCTGGTGGTCAGTGCGCTCCAAAAGGGGGAGCTCCGCTCAGCCAGAAGCTGGGCTCAGGGCTGGTGAGCGCAGTGGCAGTGGTGGGAGCCTCTCCCGCCTCCCCTGCAGGCAGGAGATAAGAAGTGAGGTGTCCCGGACTGTGAGAGCCCTGGACTGAGAGAGGGATGTCTGACTATTAGCTTAGGCCCAGGCCAAAGCCGGCAGGCAGACATCCCCCGAAGGGTCCTGGATGGTGAGAGGGCACAGGCCAGGCTGAGGGTAACTCCCCCCTTCCAGTGCACAAATCTCATGTACCGGGCCTCTAGTCTGAATATAAAACAGGAATTAGAAATGGGGGCAAGGAAATCACATAAGAAAATTTTGCTAAAATTTAGTTATTTAATGGCTGAAGTAGGTTTTGACTGTAAGATTCAAAGGCTACTGCAGGTGTTGACTGTGAGAACTGATAAAATCTGAAATTAGGAAAGTGTGTAAAGAAATAATAACTGGAAAAAATAGGTGATGGGTTGAAAAACAATGAAATTCAATTAGGTATGGCATTGACTTAAATTTAAAAATCCAAAAACCTCAATTATTTCCATTGTAATAAATTGTTTTGGGTGAAGATTATGATTGGGGGATTAAATAAGAACATTAAAAAATTTACTTCACAAGTCATGAATTTGTAGATGCAAAAAAAAGCAGTTTAACTATTTTTCCTATAACCTAATTTTCTCTGTTGTTTCTATACTCATTATTACATCATCACCACAAACAATAACAATTTAAGAGCTACCTCTAAGAACACTGATAGCAACATTGTGTGACAATTTACATTTTCTAAGCATTGAAGCCAATTCAACTAACTTTGCAGAAATGCTACACATGTTTGTGAATTTCAATTTACAGTATATATTCTGATCTTAAAAATGACCCTCAATCTTGTTGCACAATTTCTGTGTTGTAGAACTTTATCCTAATTTCCAAATGACTCTGACTCCTATTCCTTTCTAATCATGCACTTGTGTCATAGAGTTTTAAATCTCATTCTTTATTGTATGTCTATTTCTTAATCACTACTTCTAATCTTATTTGATAGTAGAGGCCCAGCACACGATTAAATCATGAGCGGTTAAAGTCCCTAGGTTTAGCTACAATCAGGGCCATGTCCGCTGCCCAGTGTCACTCCTACACCTGTGGCCCCTGCCCTGAGAAGCTCTACAGTCACAGCCCCCGCCCTTGAGGCTCCTCGATCTCAGCCACCCATGCCCTGCGACACTCCTCCTCCTCAGCCACCCCTGTGAAGCTCCACACTAACAACCCCGCCCCAGGAGACTCCTCGGTCTCAGCCACCGCCACGACGCTCCTCCACCTCACTGCCCCACAAAGCTCCATACTCACAGCCACCGCCCCGCTCCTCCACCTCGCCTCCACAGCCCCTCGATGTTCCATGTTTGCTGCCCCTGCCCCACCCCTCTGCCTCAGCCACCCAGGGAAGCTCCATGCTAACAGCCCCCAACCCACGAGGCTCCTCTGCCTCAGCCGCCCTGCGAAGCTCCATGCTCATAGCCTCCCACCCCATGAGGTTCCCCAGCCTCCGGGGCCCTGCCCTGCCCTGCTGCAAGAGCCATACCAGTCCTTTGGTCATTTGGGCCCACAGCTCCCTCCTCCCGATGCCATGCCACGGGCAGCTGGGGACCCACAGCTCCAGCTCCCTCAGCTCCCTAGCCTGCTGTTTGGTTGTCTGTCCAGTCATTTTGGACATGACAGCACCTGGCTTTTTATATATTAGGATTGGGTTGTATTGTGATCCAATTATATAAGGAATTATACTTTTAAAAATGAATATGTGGAAGTCTATACACACACACACACACACACACACACACATACAGATTGAGACATACAACTATATCATATGTTTCTGTGGGTCTATGTGCACTTAAAATCAAAATGGGATGACTCAGAAAAGAAAACCAGAAGAAAGTGGATAAATCACTGATCCCTTCACACCATTTGAATGTTTCAGTTTAGCAGCATATCTATACAAAATAGCCTTTTTTTTTCCATAGCCTTAGTTAGTTTCTCATTATCATTCTGGGTCTTTTCAAGCATTTTCAATTGCTGCAAATTAATTCAGTTCACAGGGAAATTTAAGCTGAATGTAAAACCTAATAATTAATAAATTGTGATTAAAATAGTGCTCATGGATATTTTATTTTAAAAACATTGCTTTTTGACATTACATTGTGAATCTCATCTCGTTACTTTATGCTAAATATCACTAAGGGTTTAATATATATTTCTATTCACCCAGCCTGAAAAACCAGCAAAAATCATTTAAAACGAATAAAATTAAATCATTTTAACTGGATTGCAAGAATTTTATTCAAAATGTTTTCTCTTCTCTTTAATTTCTACTTTTGGTGAACCCACCAATTAGGTGTTTTACATTTGTATAATATATATAGAAAAGTTTAATATTTGTTTGTCTGTGTTGTATATATGGAATTAATCTAGAAAGAAATAACATTATCTTTAAATAGATATAAATGTATTATGTTTTAGATGTTCATATTTCTCTGGTAGATTTATTCTCTTTGTGAATATGTTAATAATGCACCTAATAACTGATTTTAGTTATAACTTCCAGAATAGCACTTATTTTTGGCATCGATTATGAAAAGGGTATGAAAATACTTAATGAGTTTAGTTGTCATTGCTCCCACCTCTTCAACATATCAAAGCTGAACAAACTAAAAATCAATGAAGTTTTTAACCCACCAGAGAAAACATCACAGGGCAAAATGCCGCCTCAAAATCTGGAGAGAAAAGTGAATCTAGTCACCGACAAGATTTGCTTACTTGGAGAAGAAGCTCTAAAGCCATAAACTGGTAGGAACAATAACTTGATAGGCTGCTGGAGGCTGAGTGGGCTAACATGACAGTGAGAGACTTCTGGGGTTCAAGTCTTAGGTGGCCTCTTACACTTTTGTGTATCTCACCACATTCTCACAGTGAGGAACCAAGAAAAATCAACTCTTGGCTCTCATAAGGGCAGGGGAAGAATAATAACTGTGAAATAAATCTAGAGCATTCTCCATTTTAAAAAAAACCCACAAACAACAACAACAAAAACTGTTCTCTAGAAAAACACTTTGCTAGAGCTTATTTTACCTGGGGGATGAGCATTTCTCATACTTCAATCCCATCTAGACTTCTCACCTAAGGGGAGGGAATGGAAGCTAAGAAACAGTTACGATTTTACATCTCAAGGACTCAGGCCCATTAAAGTACTGAATTTAACTATAAAATGAGAGAAGGTTTTTATTTCCTCAGACTTTAACACTAACCCAACAGGGCTCTGGTAAATTGTAACAAATGGCTGCAAGATGCAAAATCTCTCAGTATTTCATAGGGAAGCCCAAAATCAACATAAATGAGGACACTAGAAGAAATTGAACTTCTGTCACCTACAGCTACAGCAAACACTAAACACAGTGGGATTCTTATTCATGTTAATATAAAACCTCACACTAAATACTGTTTACCTCCTGTGGCACTGTGATTTAGATATTCAGTATTTGCCTCCCATGTCTGGTACAGAGCTGCTAAAACCCTTAGAATTTCCTAAGTGACAAGAGCAGTAAGAGCAGATTTTGTTATGACATTTGGTCTTTAGTAATGTGTTCCTCTAACAGTTCCAGAGCCCTAAACATGAAATGGGTGTCTAGTCATTCATATCTCTGTCAAGCATACCTGAGTTTATGTTGATGGATAAATTTTGGAAAGCCCCTAAGGATGGGGGTTGGTTGCCAAGGGTACCAATCAAGATTACAGGGTTGGAACTTTCAGTCCTACATCCTGATCTCTCAGGGAAGGGAAGAAAGGCTGGAGTTTGAAAGGACCACCAATGACTAGTGAATTAATTAAGCATGTCTATGCAATGAAGCCTCCAGAAAAGCCCCAAAGGACCCGGTTCAGAAAGCTTCTGGGAGTGTGAAAATGTGGATGATAGGGAAAGGGTTGGTGTGCCTGGAGAGAGCATGGCAGGTGCATGCTCCTTCCCCCATCACTTGCCCTATGTGTCTCTTTATCTGGCAATTATTTTGTATCCTACGAAATACTTTGGAATGCATTCGTAATCTAGTAAGTAAATTGTTTTCCTCAATTCTGTGAGCCACCGTAGCAAATTAATCCAACTCAAGGAGGGGTGTCATGGGAAGCTTGGTTCCATGAGACACAGAGACATTTGTGATTTGCATTATAGTGGGGGGTGGGAAACAGTCTTGTGGGACAGACCTGTAGCCAAGTGATACGATGCTATCTCCAGGTAGGTAGTATAAGAACTGAGTTAAATTGTAGGATATCCAGCAGTGCAGCAGAATTGTTTGATGTGTAGGAAACCCGCGCATCTGATGTCAAAAGGGAAGTAGTATTGTAAGTACTGAAAGTAGAGGACACATGCAGAAGTATGGTTTTCCTTTCTATCTCCAACCCTAGTAACAAATGCATTCTGACTAGTTTTCAACAAAAATTGCAAGTGATGCTAAAAGGCAAGGAAAAAACAACAGTTTGAAGATGCAAAGTAAGCATGAACATTGGACTCACATATGATAATTTTTGGAATTATTAGATAGGCATTTTAAAATAACTATGATTGATGTTAAGGACCCAAGCAAAGCCGAAACCGGTTTGGCTCAGTGGATAGAGTGTCGGTCTGCGGACTGGAAGGTCCCAGGTTCGATTCCAGTCAAGGGCATGTACATTGGTTGCAGGTACATCCCCTGGTGGGGGGTGTGCAGGAGTCAGCTGGTCGATGTCTCTCTCTTATCGATGTTTCTAGCTCTCTATCCCTCTCCCTTCCTCTCTGTGAAAAATCAATAAAATATATTTAAAAAAAGGACCCAAGCAAAGAAAGTAGAATACACACAGAAACAAACTGGTAATGTAAACAAAGAGATAGAGATTCTAAGTAAAAAATTCAGAAGGAAGTGAAAGAAATATATACCTTAATGGAAATGAAAAATGCCTCTGATGTGGCATATTAGAGGAAAGAATCAATGAGGCTAAAGGTAGGTCAATAAAAGCTACCATAACTGAAAAAAAGGGAGGGGTCAAATATCTTTATAAATCAATGTGTGAAAATTTTCCAGGTAGATACCCAGAAGAGGGATTACTGGCTTATATGGTTGTCTTAGTCTTCATTTTCTGAGGTACACCATACCACTTTTGAATGATGGGATAAAGATGTGGTACATATATAAAAAGAAATACTAGTTTTTAGTAGTGAAATACTGTCAGCAACAACATAGACAGATCTTGAGAATGTCATGCTAATAGAAATAAGTCAGATGAAAGAGTACAAGACCCATATAATTTTGCTCAGATGTGGGATATAAAAGAGAAAGCCACAAACAAATAACAAAAAAAATAAACAAACTCATAGGCACAGACAACAGTATGATAGTTGCCAGAGTAGAAGAAAGGTGTGAGAAGGTTGAAGAGGGCAAAGGGGATCAGATGTATGGTGACAGAAGAAGACTATACTTTGGGTAGTGAACACACAATGCAATAGACAGATGATGTATCATAGAATTTTATACTTGAAACCTATATAATCTTATGAACCAATGTTCATACCAATACATTTAATTAAAAAGACAAGAAAATAAATAAAAAGAAATAAAACTCCAGAAACTATGGGACAATTGCAAAAGATGAAACAAATGTACAAGAGATGCTAACTCTCCTTTTAATACAGCATTCCTACTGCTTGAGTAAACAGAATGTCATCTGAGTCCTCTCATCAAACAGAATAGGTGGGTGGGTTTCACTGGTACATTTATTCTAATAGTCCCACTTTTCTTAGCCTTATGATTCTGTCTTCTACCATCTGCCACGCATTTCTGCCTTATCGATTGTACTGTGGAATATTGCTTATTCAAGTTTCCTAGATTCATCCTAGCAGCATGTTAGTACATCTTCCAGAATTCTTGTCAGGGTGTTAAATCCTGTGTTCTGACAGAGTGCTGCCATATCGAAGAACATCTCCAATTTTATCTTACCTCCTAGCATCCACCCAGTCTCATATATGGTGTCCTAGTTCTTGCCAGAAAATTTTGGCTGTATCTTACAACCTCTTCAGCATATCGTTCTTTCTTCTTTTATCACACTGAGCACTTGCTCATCCAGGTTATATAGTGGATGATCCCAATTTCTCCTCTGTTATCCAGGAGGGCAAGTGGGAATGGGGTGGTACATTTTTTTTTATATATAGTCTTTGCATTTCTTTTAAATAAAGGAGGTTTTACTAACATGAAGGAGTTAGCCACATTGGTAGACCCAAAGTATTCTGTGAAATTTACGGAGTCATGTTTTTTCCGTGTGTTGATTCTCATGCACCTATTATCCCAACTCTTTTTTAAAAAATATATCTTTATTGATTTCAGAGAGGAAGGGAGAGGGAGAGATAGAAACATCAATGATGAGAGAGAATCATTGATTGGCTGCCTCCTGCATGTCCCCTACTGGGGATCAAGCCTGCAACCTAGGCATATGCCCTTGACCAGAATTGAACCTGGGACCCTTTAGTTTTCAGGCTGACATTCTATCCACTGAGCCAAACCAGCTAGGGCTATTATCCCAACTCTTAAAGTTTCCACCATCGCCCGTAAAACATCTACTCTCAGCATAACAGATTTGCTGAAATTAAACTGTTTTGACACTGCTACCCTTTAAACTAAATCTCAAGACTGCCTCTAATGTTTGTTCTGTCCTCTTGCTGAAGGAGATGATTATCTATCTATATGCTGCTAGTTAGACCTCTGGTTTTCACATTTGGCCACAAACTGGTGATTATTTACTTTCAGTCATTCATTGTCTTTGCCTAATGAATCTGTCAACAACAGCCATATTGTTACATAGTCCTTATAATCACTAATTCTTCTATGCCTCTCCATGCCCTGAGATAGTGACACCTGACAAGGCACATAGTTGCCCTGGTGTCTCACCCCAGTTCACCCCCAGTCACAATTTCAACATTGCACCATGGCAATACACCTGGAGCTTTCCATATCCACCTGCCACCAACCACAGGCTCCTCATTGCCAGCCTGTTACAAAATCCCTTTTCATAGCTTGGTTCCTCAAATCACACCAGACTCCAGTCATCTAAGTTTGAGTTTCTCAGGGCACAGACACTTAGGTATAAATTAGCGAACAATAAGCTTATTTTGAAATACTAATGGGAGCAACATCTCTAACAGAGTGAGGAAAGCAGATATTGTCAGGAGATATTGAACTGTGATGATTTTGCCACTGAGAAGAGCCAATCCTATTGGTAGCTGTGGAGCAGGGATAAGCTTTCACAGTTAGACACAAATAAAAGCAAGAAGCCAGGTCTTACAGTACACCCCATAGACCAATTATTGTGTGAAGAATGTATTAATTATGTTAATGGCTAAAGATACAACATTCTTAAATTTATTCTACATTATTAAAATTTTCTATTTTTCTTAAGTTTAGACAAGTATTTTTTTAAAAAATATCAAGCCCTGATTTGTAGTGTTTTCAGATTTCCTTGGCATATATATACTAGTATTCCTATCATAGCCAATTTCAAGCTTCAAATGTAATGTGGCCTAACATAAGTTGGGAAGAAGCTTGGAGTAGCACAAAATTGCATAAATGCAGCAGATGTAAATATAAGCACACAACTAAGAGAAAATGTGGTTAAATGATTAGGAAGTGATGACTATTGAGTATTTAATACACTCTTTCCAAATATAATTTACTTAATTGTAACTACATAATTTTTAAACATAGTTATGTCTAAAAACTGGCTCATAAGTTTTCTGAGTATTAAAAAAGCTAGAGGCCCAGTGCCCAGTGCATGAATTTGTGCATGGGTGGGTCCAGCTGGCCTGCCCTGATGGGGGCCCATTGGGTGGGCCAACGGGGAGAGGGGCTGTGGGAGGTTGGTTAGTTGTCCTGCCCTGATTGGGGTGGAGTGCCAATCAGGGCAGGGCTGGCCAGGGGGAGGGAACATGGGTGGTTGGCTGGCTGGTCCCACCCCCAATCTGGGTGATGGGGGCCGATCAGGGGCAGGGCTGGCTGGGGGAGAGGGCAGCTCCCTCTGTGGTTGATGTGATCCTCTTAATTTGACCTCTACTTTCTGAGACTAAACCTGGGTTTTCCTGTCATTCCTTGACTTCATTCTTGTGCTTTTGATTTGGGCGTGGTAACCTCACTTGGACGTTTAGGGCTCCTATCTTTGAGCTCCTGTGTCAGTTACCACCTCCTTCCCCCAACCCTTCCTCCTTCCCAGCTGTTTTCTCCTTCCATCTCCCCCTTCTTCTGGCCAGGTTTACTGAGTCAGTAGGTGACTCAATCTGAATGTTGACTCACTAATCAAATCAGTAGGCATTTATTAATTTGGCTCACAAAAAGGCTCACAACAAAGGTGTTGGGGGCTGATGAAGGGCCGGGCCAGCCGGCAGCGGGGTGGGGGAGTGGGCGGGGCAATCGGGGTCTGAATCAGGCTGGTTGGCTGCCACAGTGTGTGTCATAGCCACCAGTCATTCCAGTCGTTCTGGTCATTCCACCGTTCCAGACGCTGGGCTTTTATATATATAGATTTGCTCTTGTAGGCTACTACAGCTGGCTAGAGCAAAATTAAATGCAAAATACTAATTTGTGGTTTCTTCAATTGGACAGTTGTACTGGAAAACTAACAAGCTATAAAGCCATACCAAAAGTAACAAGCTATAAAGCCATACCAAAACTAACAAGCTATAAAGCCATACCAAAAGCACTTTTGAACTCCCCTATGTAATTTAGTTCTTAAGGGTTTTCCTCTAAAATGGAAGTGGCCTGGAAGGAGCCTGGTGTCCACAAACATTGCCCCTGACCACCCTCCCCCCCACAAAAAAAAGCATGTTTTATTACCTCTTTTTCCTACTTGAAGGCAACACATGGTTATTCAAACTGTATAACTTCATGCTTCCACTGTTTATATCTTAGCAGTGGTGGCCACTTGTAGCCCGTGGGTCAGAGAAAAGGGCAGCCGGGGGTATGGCCTGGGAAATGAGCATAAAAACAAGTGCTTGTACTTTCCTCTGATCTGTCTGACACTATAAGAGCTCACATTAATTAAACAACTAACAAGAACTGCATAAAGCACTTTCCATGCATATCATAAAGAATGCTGTTATTATCCACATGTACTTATGAGAAAATAGAGGAAACAAAACATTAAAGCAAAATTTCCAAAAAACACAGTTCTCATTGAAGAGTGGAATCAAAATTAAGCCCAATTTCTATGAATTCAGAAGCTCACCAACTTCATGTATTGATTAGTTTAATTAAATATATCATATATATGGTCTTCACCAAGGAAAAATACATTTTGAAAAATGTAGATGGCATAATTAGCAATATGGTTATGCTTTAAATACAAGCCATTATTAGTGTATTACAGCTGGTTTAACATATGGTATTAAGAAATAATACCAAATGTAGTGATCACTTCTGCTGCTAAGCATTTACAAACACATAGGGGAACAGCAGAATAAGTAGCATTTCTATAGCTACTCTCATGGAAACCAAAAAGGAAACCTCAAACTTAGGACTAGGAAGCTACTCACTAACCATTGTCTGGGACATTTTAGTTTAAATAAATTCTGGTTGATTCTTTAAAAGTTTCAATAATATCAGTGCTGGTTTGCTCAATTGTGTAAATTGTAGTGATTAATCTTATTTTGAAAAAAATGTTCTTTGACAGGTTGAAAGATGGGGTGGGGAAGATACACCTTATGAAAATAAGTAAGACAGACATCACTTATCTAATAAAGGGTTGCTAAGAGGTCCTTTTGCCCTGGATTGTGTATTTGTTGACATATTTTCAGGTACTCCTAAAAATGTAAACTTTAATTTAAAAAGTAATATATTATCCTTTGGCACATAAAGCAGGACAACATTTTACCATAATGACTGATCAATATGGTGATGACTTTTGAAACAAATAACTAAATAAAATTAAAATCACACCCTAACGAGGGAAAATAAACTAACCTCAAGTTCAACATTCCAAGAACTCTGTTGAAGATAATTAGATACATGCTAAGTAGTGAATATTAAATAACACATTGAAAATTTTTAAACAGCTTATTTTATCCTTTATTAATTATCTCTCTAGCTAGCTAGCTAGCTATGTTTATGAAATACTGTGCTAAAAATTGACCAAATGCAAATACATGTCATCAATAATTGTCATTATATCAAATACATATGTAAATGTCCATATTATATATATGTGTGTGTATATATGTTTGTATGCATATGTTTGTATGTATATCTTCATCTATATATTTTTAAAGTAATTATTTATACTTTTCTTATTAAAAAATAGAAGACCTTGTGTGGCATGGTATGATGAATGAGATTTTATTATCTCCACAGATCCCTTGCTAGCCAAGCGCCCAGATGCAATTCAGCAGATGTGGGTTGCTATGAAATGGGTCTCCTGACCAGAGGATTTTCTCAAACCTGATTGGACCACAGATTGTTGCCTGACCAAAACTTACATTAAACATAAGGGAGAACAGTAGCTTTATGAGGAAGACATTTTAAAATTCTGTTTACCTACCCAAAGTTCTTTTGGGGGGAATTAATATGAAATATACAAGGAATTTCTGCAGGCAGTTGCATGGAGCAAAATCTAAGCGATACATCAAGTATTCAGAACAAACCTTTTCACAGCAGAAACCAAGAATACAGAGAAGTGTGAAGACAAAGATAACATGAACAAAAGAAAGTAGGAAAATGAGAAACAGATGAAATAGATACTGCAGCAACCAAATTGTACGAGTGGAGCCATGAGTTATTTTTGGTGCTGTTGGACCAATATAGTATCATAAATGACATTAACTTGACCTTGATGCTTTCATTTCATTTGTTAAAGCATGTTCTTGAATATCCTTTTTATCATGCACAATTTTGCCATAAAATGCCCATGTTAGTAGAGGTAAGCTAAACATATTCCTGTTGCTTGAATCTGAGTCAAAGCAACACAATATGGACTTAAATACTTAAAATACATATATATGTATGCACAAAATGCATATACATACATAATTTTACATACATATTTATTCAGAGATGTACATACTGCTATTTTCATCCAAAATGATCTAGAGTGCATGTCTTATGTTACTTGTTCTTTCTGTGTCCAGAAAGAGCTTTAAAGTATCTTTTGAGAAATTATGGGGATCCCAGTTTTTTAAATTTTTCTTAAAGGAAACAACAGGCAATAACGTTTATCATCACCAAATAATTATACAGGCATACCTCAGTTGACTGCATTGCACTCAAAGGCAAAACCCTCCCACAGCAATGGTATTAACTTTTGCTTTATTGCTGGAACGAAACCCACAATATCACCAGGTATATCTACATTCAAAGAAATAATATGGGACTTTATATCCATGATCTATTCCATACATGTCCTAGAACGTGGTATTCTTGCTGAAATTTCAGGTGTAATTTTGTTGGAGAAAGGAACAAACAACATGGAGAGCCATTATAAGGGAAACTTTTTAAACTTCATTTCATCTTCATGGCAAGAAAGATGAATAGCTTCTTTGGCGAGTGCAGCAAAAAGCAATATTAAAAAGCAGAATGAACCTTACCAATGTGAACTGGCCAAGGGAATTCAGAGACTTATTAATACTCTGTCGTGTGTGTAGGAGATTTAGCATTCTGCTTGTGTTCTCATCTACCCACAAGCTTATGGTTTATGCACGTTCCAGAATTCATGGGAGCAGCACAACCCTGCTATTATATCAAGTAACATAATGGGAAAGTGTTCCAAGAACAATGTTTACAAATCCTCACATTTGGAAAGTATTTGTGTCATCAGAATCCATCTAGGCCAAACACCTCCTTTTCTCCCCCTCACTTAAAACACAAGGCTTAGAGACATTCCATAACTAGCTGAAGATCACGAAGTTATTTCTAATCGGGTCCAGGACCACAACGTGTTTTTTCATTTTCTATTTCAGGTTTTATTCCATGTTTTCTGCACCATTGTATAGATTCAACCATGCCTGCCTGATGTTATAACTCTTCAACTGATGATCACAACGTTTATTCTTGTACTTGATTTAAAATCTGTCCTACTGTGAGACTTGCTGCATAATAGTAAAACTTGTATTTAATGAAATCTGCTTCAATAATGAATATTATAATGCATCACTTTGTGCAATCCTATTAAAAATTAAAACACACACACACACACACACACACACACACACACACAATGAGCTAACAACAAAGACTCAGGGGCAACTACTATCGTTTATACCATTATAGAAAAGAAGAAATTGAGTTTCAAGATGTTTTAAGTAAATTATGCATAATAACAGATAAACAAGGTAACAAATTCAGACTCATGTATCTGATTCTTGAGAACTACCTCAGTTTATACTGTTTCTACTAGTTATATTTCTGCACAAAATTCAATTTCATTGCTTAGACTCTAAGTATCGCCTTCTCAGTAGATTACTCATTATTTCTTATTCTGTATATTTCTGCCTTTGTGCTCTCCCATGCCTTGGATTTGTGGGTTGTTCAGGGCAATAGAACAATGGAACGTCACTGCCAGCACTAGACCTCAGCTTGGAACTGGAGCATCCCTCAAAGTGATCTCTCCTTTTGTCCTGTAAGATCTTGTACATCAATAGTGTTGAAGGGGTTATAGAGTCTTTTATGTCCTTAATAGTATGTCTTCAGAAGAATAAATAGCGATTTTAGAATATAAATTCACACAGCATGCTGGAGAAGTCATAATTTTGTATGTTCCCAGGCATAAATCCTCGGAAACGACTGAAGGATTAAATTTGTGACAAAAAAGGAGAAAAAGTTTCTCTTGTACAGTGTGCAGTATTGCTTCTCTCTGTCTGTAAAAAATGAATACATGAATAAATACACTAATAAATAAAATAATCAATCGATGAAAATATAGCAAATCTAGTTTCAGTTATTTTATGTAGTGAATTATTTATTCCATAAATATTCTCTGAGCCCCAATATATAAATGATGTTAGGCTGAATGCTATAGAATATTTGAAGCATTGGTCTCTATGCAACTTACTTAAGAGACTATACACATGAATAGTAGTGATAGTGGTGATATGTGTGATAAGAGAATGTAATTTTCACTGCCACCCAGCAGAGAAACATTATTGTAGATAGAGCAGATATTCAACCATTATGATCAAGCATGATAGAAATATTCTTCCATAATATATATAGCCATTAAAAGTAGGAAAGTAAACATCATAAAATAGTAAAACAGTATGAAATTAAAGATAACCATGATTTGTAAAGGTTACTAGAATATTTTCCATTAGTGTTCTATTTTACTTTCTAAATGATGCATTTAGAAATTATGCATTTCATTTTCTAAATGATATTAAAATGAATAACACTGAATAATAACTTAAAAGTATTAGAGATATATTTATAATTTTGCAGCTAAAATGATGAATTTACTAGTTTAATAATGCAACTATGATTTGATGGCATATAACTTTGAGATGATTCACACAATAGTGATGAAAGTAAAACAATTGTCCTCACAAATACCTAAAAAGTTATAGACCATTTAGGAAAAAAATTAGATTATTATGTATTGATAATATAATTTCCACCTACAATCTTAAGGTATTTCAGATATCCTTGAAATATAGAAAAAAATGCAATTTCTAGAAATTGTAGTAGTAAAGGCTGCTTGTATCTTAATTTAAAGTATTAAAAATTATCACACAAGTAGTTTAAATTTGTAGAATGTGTCTATAGGAAATATTGATTCAAGTTCAAAATGTTCTATTAACAAACATATTCAATTAAAATTTTTGACAGTGAAATTTTATAAATTCAAAAAATTCTTACTCTCTGATTATATCATAAAATGTCACTGTTGAAGCTTCTGTATTTATCTGTAAATTCCATCAATTAGATAGCAAGGAAAAAGGTTAGACAAATTAGTGTGAATATATTAATATAACTTCAAGTGTATTCTATATGTTCTATTAACTGTTATTCATCTAGTTATATTTCCCATTTGAAAATAAGTTTCACTTCTCGTTTTGTCTCAGATACAATTTCTTCTTTAAAACAGTGTTATTCTGTTTCCCATAATTGCATCTGGGAATTATGATAAAATGTTGGTACAATGAGAAACACAACATTCGTTGGAACCACACACACATCCAGTGTTCAAACTAATGAATAAGGATTACTGAGCAGATATATAATTAAACACCATAACAGCTGTGTTCCTGACACAGGAAAAAAGATGAGAAAGTAATTATGGTTACTCATTTAATTTTTTTCTTAGACCAAATATGAATGTAATTAGAATTCAGTGATGTAACTGAATTTTAGAAATACCTTGAAATTTGATGTCAGTTTAAATCCTTTGAGATATAAATCAAAGATTTCAAGAAATCTTTTTTTTCATATTTATAGAAATTAAAACAACCCTGAATATCTGAGAACTTACTCTACATAATTTTGAATATTAATTCATTCATTTTTTCATGTACCCATACCTTTAATATTTATCTAATTCTTTATTGGAAAACATACTAGGTTTGGGGATGAATAGGTACAAAAGAGGAATAAGACATGCTATCTGAAATCTAACATTTTTTAGTTTGGCCTTTAATTAATTCAAAAATTTTATATTGATATCTAGATTTAATATCTTATAACATCTTATATTAAAAAAACACAACTCTTCATTTTAGTATTCAAATATTCACTTAGTGTGTTAAAGAGTTAGGTAAATTTTAGTTGGTTTGCATTATAAGTTGACCAAAAAAATAATTTGTTATATAGATTTACTAGAGGCCTGGTGCATGGATTCGTGCACCAGTGGGGTCCCTTGGCATGGCCTGTGGGGATCCAGGGAGGTGCCACTCCCACTCATCCCGGCCCTGCACATCCTCGTCAGCTGAGTGGCACTCCCACTGTGGGACCGCACTGACCACCAGGGGGCAGTCGTCAGGTAAGTCCCTCTTACGGAAGGTATCTTTTGATCTCACTTATATGTGGAATCTGATGATAAAATAAAATGACACACAAAATAGAAGCAGAAGCATGGATACATGGGACAGATGACAGCTGTCAGAGGGGAGTAGAGGGACTGGATGGAAGAAGGTAAAAGAATTAGCCAAAAAACATATGTACATAACACACAGACAACAGTGTGGTGAAAGCCAGAGGGCATAGGGGATTGGGGATAGGTGGACAGAGAGGTTAAAATATTTCTTGCAAGTCATCTAGTTAGTACATACCTGGCTTGGAGTAAACATTACCGAAAATTGTGAAGTCAAGATGAAACTGAAGTAAACTTAGGAATTAGAAAAACACATAGTAATATAAAATATACATATAAAGGCTCTAACATTTGTTAAATGTACTACACATTACACATGTACTTAAAACACATCTTCCTTGAAAATATCAGAAGAGCCTACAGATCTTGAATGTTATAAAATATTTCCATTTAAAAATTAAAGTAACATCTATGTATTTATTATTCTCTTCAACATATGTCATCCTTAACAGAATTAATGAATTTGATGTTTTAAATAAACAGAAAAATGTTTTTAGCTGAGGATAGAACTTTGTGTTCTTTAGTTAGACACAGAATTTGCAGTCAAACTATTTGGCTCAATGTTTTGTTCTCACGGCAAAACTATTCTGCTGGATTTGATGTCCCTCTAGGAGAGAATCTTAGTTGGTGTGTTTAATCTACTGCACAAAGCAATGTATTTTATATTAGAATATTAATATTAATAATATATAAAAACAAATTATGTACTTGGAAAGAACAAGTAAAACAGAATCTGCCCAAGCAGAATACAGCATTGGAGGAGGACAGAAAGCGGGCCTGGGGCCTATGAAAGAGAATAGCACCGATCTGAGAGAAAGCTCAGGGACAAGGACCAAATGGGCAACGTGCCAGAGCGACCACTGGCATCCTCAAGGACCCAGGGTTTCCTTTGTGTCTCCAGTTTTAGGAAACTAAGTCATAAGGTATTACTGAGAAAGTGTGAAATCAAACATGTAAACAATTTAAAGCACAGCAGAATTCAGTATAAAATATTATAGTATTAAAAGCACTCACACACAAACAAACAGATGTACACTTAAGATTGCAAGCTTTGAACTTTGAGTTCCAAGACTACATAATAAAACAAAATAGAGGCATTTTAATTTTATATAGAATATATAGTAATGATGAAAAAATAAAGAAATAAATTAAATCCAAGGATTTGTCTGCACATGCATACACATTAATACCACACAAGCAAATACACAAAACATATATGTGCATATACATACACACACACAGAGAGACATAAAAATGCTCTTTGAAAACCCTTATATATTCAAGACACTAGGGGCTTTCTAAGAACATCTATTTTTCCAAAATAATTTTGGAGCCAATTGAGATACAGAAGTATGAGAGCAGAGATCAGATTATCAGCTTTATTAATGGTAAATGTTAGATTGAAATATATGGATAGCATGCCCTCCAAATGGACTTGCTTTTTCTTTTTTTTTTTTCAAATGGACTTTCTAACCCATTAGTATGTGGTAGGTAGCAGACACTAGTGGTTATTTCATATAGGTCGAATTTCTTTTAAAAGAAAGGAGAGAGCTGATTGATCTGAATATTCTCAGTCTCTTCATCCAATGACATTAATCTGGTAGCCCATGCCTCTCTAGCGAAATAATAGAATAAAGACGAGGAAAGGCAGTGTGTGATACCTAGGGAGTTTCCTTACATGGGACATGAGGAATCAAGTCTAATTGTAGGTTAGAGTAAAAGGTTTGAACATGCTATGATTTTTTTTACCTGTTTTAAAAACACTATAGATTAGGGACTGTTAAAAAGTTGCCTATGAAATAATAAAGCCAATAGTTTGAGTGTTATTAGGCTTCATCTTCTTTTTATATCAGTTAGAAAAGAACATGAATCAAAAGAAAAAATGTGACTGTGGGGTGATGGAAGTTAAGTAGACTTATTGTGGTGATCATTTCACAATGATTACAAACACTGAATCATTATGTTGTACACTTGAAAGTAATATAATGTTATATGTCAATTATGTCTCTAAAAAAAGAACACATCATTAATGATTTATATCAGAAACTACAACATACTAAGAGACAAACTTGAGGAGGTATTTTACTGAAGACTCTCAGCTTTGAAAACAAGAAGTATCTGGAAATGATTATAGACCTTGAGTGGCAGGCAAGGTATACTTAATTATAATGATATATAGAACATATATAATAATACTAAGAATTAATAATTAGAGAGTGCTTTCAATGGGCCGGGTTCTATGCTAAATGATTTACAGGGATTATCTCATTTATTCTGCACAACACCAAATAAGAAATATTTTAACAAATGTTTCAAATGCTCTGTCTATTCTAAGTGATATATATATTGATATATATATATATATAAATTATTACATTTTTCCTAGAAAAAAATATGTGCAATAAATTCTATTTTAATGTTCATTTAACAGGAGGGAAACTGAAACACAGAATATTAAGTGAATTGATTAAGATCAGCCGGATATCACTTCTAAGATGTTCTTATGCCAAAGAATCTACTATAGAAAAATATTTTTTACAAGCTCTTATGAAGAGATTACTATTGCACAATAATTAGTCTAAGCTTTAGAAATGACAGTGAGAAAACCAGAGAAATATCAGCCAATGAAAGAAGGCAGGAAGCTACTTTGAGAATTTGAAGACCAAACTAGTCTTACATGAAAGTAAAGAGAAATGAAACCAGAACTAAATATATCTAGAACTAACAGCTTTAAAATGTGGAGCTAGGAAAAATATATTTTATTCATGACAAAGTCATCAGGGAATATTAGAGCTCAGAGAACTCTAACAGGGAAAAAGGAAGACCTCAGAAAGCAAACAAAAATGTATCCCTAGGGGGAAGCCCTCTCCAAAAGTTGAGAGACTATTTCTCAGAGTTAACATAGACAGTTAGTAATGGAGCAAGTGACTAGAGAAGTTTTATTATATAACTGGAATAGTTACATTTAGATTTATAGCAGATCTGAACAAATATGTGGAGGGAATGCAGTGTAGAGTATTTCAAAAAATAATAAGTCAATATAAAAGTTGGTGATAGAATATCAGGTTTTAAAAACTTAAGGTGAACTAGGCAACTACATAAGATGCTAACTAAAGAAATGTCCTACTTTATTGTGGGAATTTTTTACAATCATTTTAAAAATCATGTGGCATTATTTAAAAACTTGAACATAAACAGAAATTTAACTCGTAGGTTTAAGCCACAGACCTGCACTGTCTAGTACAGTAGCCAAGAGCTACATGTGTCAATTTATTCAAGTAAAATCAAACTAAAATTTCAATTCCTCAGTTATGTCAACCACATTTCAAGAGCTATTTATCTATATATGACTAATGGCTACCATTCTGAAGTGCACAGATAGAAGATTTTCATCATATAAACTTTTACAAAATTAACCTTTCCAATATTGCTTGTGATAGTCACAAAGCAAAAGTAAATCAAAGATCTAACAATTTTAGAAAAGAAAGAATAGCTGTAGTACCTTCATACAATTCTTTACTCAAAAGAAAATGAAAGATTTAGAGCTACACCCAACAAACTGGATACATATGAAATGAATACACTTAATATGATTCTATTTATGTAAAAAAGTCAACCAAAATAAAAAAACAAAAAAACAAAATTGTATCATAGTCTGGAGTGACACATATCGTATTTTCCGGCATATAAGACGACTTTTTAACCCAGGAAAATCTTCTCTAAAGTTGGGAGTTGTCTTATACGCCAGGTGTCATCTTATAGGGCGGGTATATTCCAAACTCTATATTTTAACTGGAAAAGTTGGGGGTCGTCTTATATGCCCAGACGTCTTATATGCTAGAAAATATGGTATATTTAAAAAATCATAACAAAAGTCAAGGAAATAACACATGTAGCTATGTATATACACACCATATCCATAGAGGAGAGAGATAGGGAATGAATGAATGAATGAATGAATGAATGAATGCATGGTTATGAGAAAGATCAATATTATCTGAAATTTTTCAGGGTCATACCTTTAAGATAACCATCATGAATGGGTTTGGAAGAAGAAATGAGAAGCTTTTTATTATCTACTAGAGGCCCGATGCACGAAGATTCATGCAAGAATGGGCCTTCCTTCCCCTGGCTGCCAGCACTGCCTTCGCTCTGGCTGGAGTCACCTTTTTGCTCCAGCCCAGAGCCGCGTTTCCACCTTCCCACACAGCCCAGAGGTCTGGAGTGGCTGGGGCGGTGCGGAACGCCTGCATCATCACCATGACAATGACAAGCATCCCGCCCTGCCCCTGGCCTCTCGGTGCCTCCATATGCAAATTAACCCACCATCTTTGTTGGGTTAATTTGCATACTCACTCCTGATTGGCTGGTGGGCATCGCGAAGGAATGGTCAATTTGCGTCTTACTCTTTTATTAGTATAGATTTATGGAAAGATTCTAGTTTTTATGTAAAAACATTCATCAGGCAGTTAGAAATTTAAGGCTGAAATCGTAGAGATGGGTTTGGGCTGAAATGATAGAAATCAGAATCATCATATCAAGATAACAGTCAAAGCTGGGTTATTAGGCAGAAGTCTCAGGAACGAGGCTACAGGGAGAACAAAACGTAACAGAAAAGGAAAGGAAAAGGGAGATAGGTCCTCTCTAGTGGACCTGTAGCAGCCTGCCCAAAGAAGCTAACCTTGCATGTACTCAGTGCACCTGTGCCCTAGCTTTCCCACGTTGGATTGGAATAAATTAATCTGGATCTCCCCTGCTTCAGAAAAGAAATCCTGGCATTAAACCTCTGCATGTTCAGCTCTTACCTGTTTTCGAGACAAAAGAAATAACTTCCAATCTTTCAAATGTCAGTTGAAAGTGTACTGGGCAAGCCTCTGCGGTCCACTGCCCCATGGCCTAAATCAGGCACATTGATAAACTCTTTCATTCTCTACTTTCTCTTGGTATCAATAATTACAGATTGAAATTATAAATCTACTGGGTGCATATGACTGCTTTATTATAGTTGCCTCCTCCATTAAATTCTACAAACTCCATAAACATGTCATTTTAACTTAGCGTTCTATCTCTAGTTCTTACGCAGAGGAGATACAAAATGTGTATTATTTAAACAACTGATTGACTGAATAAATTGACCAGTGAATTAGTTAGAATCTTGTCCATTTGCACTTGCAGCGTATCTCTGTGTATGATTCTTTCATTATGTGTCGACTACTTGACAAACATGTATAAAGGACAAAGATGAAATGAATTAGATACTTCCTTTACTTCTGAGTTCTTGCTAGATATTTTCCAAATTATAAGAATCCTAGAGGCCTGGTGCACGAATTTGTTCACTACTGGGGTCCGGCCCACTCCAATCAAGGCCAGATGGGGGGGAGGAGCCACAGGTGGTTGGCCAGCCAGCCCCACCCCTGATTGGTGTGAGGGGGCTGATCGGGAGCAGGGCCAGATGGGTGAGGGACAACAGCAGTTGGCTGGCCGGCCCTTCCCCCGGGTCGAACTCCCGGTCAAGGGGACAGTTTGCATATTAGCCTATTACACAGTATGTACATAAAAATTATCTTTTTACAGGACACCAAAACATGTACATAAATGCATGTGTCAAAAAGAAGAGAACCAAGTCTGGGTAAAAATGTAAACTTTCAAGAAATTGAAGTTAGCAGCCCTTGTCTTCTATTTCTTTGCACCTTTCTCCACATTTTAAAGGTGAATAGTCTCCAGTTTCTTCAAATTATATTCCAACCATTTGATTTTCATAAAATATTTGATATAGCCTTCAAGTTAATTTATTTTAAAGTGCTATCATTCTTAAAGGCATTTTAACTTATATCTTTAATCGTGAAATGGATAATGTTAAAATTATCAAGCATCTATGATAAGTGGGCTTTAAATTCACACCAATAATTCTTTCTCTAGAAATAGGGAAAATAGTATAGATACATTTGAATTCATTCATTATTTTGTCAAAATGGATTCTGAAAAGAAAGGATACTGGTCTTAGAATTTTGAAATATTCTTTTTTTTTTCTTTCCTTTGCATTTCCAGGGTAACTGTTGTTAATTGCTTTGCTAAGTTCTAATCATTAAATATTTTACACAATTAAATGTGAGGATTATGCATTTACCAATTCCCAAATTTATATATTAATCCAGGATATACATAAATTGAAATTGGCATAGACATACTTTCAACTCTACCAGATGTTCTGAGAAATCTTTGGAAATTTAGGGCTTACCATTAACATATTGACATGGCGGATCTCATTTGGCTAGATATGTCAGATAGAATAGGTTTATTTAGTTTTATTTGACACAAAGACATATAAAAAATTCATATAAACTTGCACCGCATGTCTTATAAGGCACTTGGAGTTCAATTCTTTTGAGAACAGATAACTTTGAGTAGTATATTTCTGACTTTAATTTTGAGGGGAAAATACAGAGTTCACAATTACTGATTTCTCTGAGATTATATTATTCAACTTAGAAAAAACAAAACTTTTAGAAATCTATTACCAAGTTGATTGAAAAGCATTTACATTTTTTGTAAAAGTCTGAATTATGTTAAAGCTGGCTAGGCAGGCTCTTGCAGGAATTAATATTTTAGGTTTCTACCAATTCTATTAAACCTTGAACTTTTAGATAAAGCTAACTAAGGAAAGAGTCAACCAGGTTATGTCAATAGAAAACATTTATGGCAGAATAATCAATTGGATTTGCCTGTTTTGAAGTAAGAGAAAAAAATTTGGATATTTTCTTAGATGTTGACTAAGATAATGAAGCTAAATAATGCACTGTAATTTTACCTCTTGAAGAGGAATCATGGCCGAGGCAGTATCCTTCTGGGAGCCCTGCTTTGAACTACCAGATTAAATTGTAGGTCCTTTTAATACTTAAATTTCTCATTGTTTGGTAACCAATGGCAACAGAAAATTGCTAAGTGTTTAGACCTTTCATTAATCACAGATAGCTATGTCTGATGTGTTATTCACCAGAAGTAAATGCGATATTAATACAGGGTTTTCTAATAATCCTGTTTGATAATTGTTTACTTGTTTTGGCTAAATATTTATTGTTAACTAGTCATCTATTTGTTTTTGAAAATGATTTGTGGCAAAGTAAACATGAAAAAAAAGCCAATTTTATAAAAAAGAATTATAAAGAAAAGAACAGGAAACTGAGGCTAAAAAAGGTTTATTCTGAGCTCCCTGGTAAACAAGTTAAGATAAACAAAAATAGGTTTAATCTAACATAAAAAAGTCTATCAGCTATTCACATGAGGCTATTTCAAAAAAATGTTAAGAAAAAAGTCCCGTGTAAATCTTTATGTGCAAAATATTTTACAGTAGTCCCTCCCTTATTGGTGGTTTCACTTTTTGAGGTTTCAGTTACCCATCGTCAACTGCAGCCAAAAATATTACATGGAAAATTCCAAAGATAAAAATGAGTGTTTTAAATTACACATTAATTCTCAGTAGAGTTATGAAATCCTGCGCTGTCCTGCTCTATCCTACTCAGGGTGGGAATTCTCCTATTGTACAGCTTCTCCATGCTATCTATGCTTTCAGCCCCTTTAGTCACTTAGTAGCCCTCTGGGTTACCAGCTCAACTGTCCCGGTATTACAGTGCTTCAGTTCAGGTAACTCTTATTTACTTAATAATATCTTATTCATCTCACTTCATCTAATCATGTAGACATTGTATCTTCTTACATCACAAGAAGAAGGGTACGATAGATGTTTTTTAGAAAGAGAAAGAGATTGCCTCCACATAACTTTTGTTTACAGTATATTGCTATAATTGTTTTATTTTATTATTAGTTGTTGTTAATCTTTCATTGTGCCTGATTTATAAATTAAACTTTATTACAGGTAAAAATGTATAGGAAAACATCATATCTATAGGTTTTGGTACTATTTGTATTTTCAGGCATCCACTAGGGTATTGGATATGGGTGGACTACTCTATTAACAGTGTTTTCTAGAATGGCCTTAGGTAAGATGCAATAAACACTTAACTTTGTACGGTGGGAGTATAAATAGGATAGTTACAAACATTGTCATATGTGCTTCAGGCATTTCCAGTGAAACAAGTTCTAGCACCTGATATAAGGGAGATGTAAGTGCATCTACTGTAATTTTGGGAGGGAGGATGGGTTAATATTGATGGATAATTTGGTGAATGACAACACTTTTGCAAAATGTAATTTAGAAAAATAAAGATAAGTTTTGTATTTTGAGTAGAAATTTTTCCTGTATAAATATAGCATATTTGAAAAATCACTGAATATGTTTAGAAAATTGTAGGTCTTCCCTATTATTTCTATTATAGTAGTATTTAAACTAATTATTCTTATTTGAAATAATGTTTTCATTCTTAGTAATGAGCAGGTAGAGATGAATGATCTGATGTTGACATAATATGCCTGCTGGATATAATAATGCAAAAGAAAATTGCAAGAAAAACACATAGCTCTAATTATTTAGTTTGATGCAGCGACAGGCTAAACTGTAGCTAATGTATTCTATTGGAGTGGCTAAAAAATAGATTCACACATAGAGAAGCTGAAAGTGACTTTCATTCACCCTGTCTTCATTGACTCTTCATCTCAAATACCTATTTGCTAGAAACACACTTAGTATATAGTCTTGTTAGAGTCTTTGACAGAATTTTGAAGTAGATTATTTTGTTCTTGGGGCACACCCTAAGTCATTGTGACAGAAAGAAACAAAAACTGTTACACTTATGTGGACGATTATCAAAACTCCTCGCTTCTCTGTCTTCTCATTGCCACACTCAGAAGTAAAAGCACACTGCATGATACTAACTATTGGGAAGCTTACCAAACAGGAACACGCTGTTAAGGCATAAACTAAGGGATGCCCATTTACACACTCCAGATTATACATTCTTTTCATTTGAACTACACATACAAGCTGTAACATTGCAGACAGTGTCTTCCTTTCTTTTTCTTTTTTTAATATATTTTTATTGATTTCAGAGAGGAAGGGAGAGGGAGATGGAGAGGGAGATGAAAGAGAATCATTGATCCACAACCCGGGCATGTGCTCTGACCGAGAACTGAACTGGTTCATAGGTCGATGCTCAACCACTGAGCCATGCCAGCCAAGCAACAGTGTCTTTCTTGTAGAGAAGTCACAAAGATCTTCTTTGTCCTCACATTTCCACTTCCTAACTAATAAAAGTTAAGGAAAGCTTTTGTGTTATTTTGTTATCATCTATGTCTCTGGTTCAGTTGGGATTGTATTTACTATTTTTTCCTCTCTTTATGCTTGTTCAAAGGCCAGTAGTTAGCAGATTTTATTTGAGCTGAGGGCCTTAGTAATAAACTGTCTTTGGCTGGTGCCCCTTTTGACATTTAGGACATGCCAAGTCAAACTGGAGTTTTATTAAAGCCTTCATGCTCACTGCTTTTATTTTATTCATTTGCTCCATTTTTTATAATTTTGATATGTACACAAGGCACCTATTCAGTAGAGTTTCTTGATCCATATCTAAACTGTTCAGTTTTATGCTTTATCTTCTGATTTTATGTGTTTTCATGATCCAGGCTCAGGTGACAGATCACAAAAAGTTTTGCCACCTCCACACAATAGGATTTTCAATTTTATGTAATTTTGATGAACTAGAATTACATTCAGCTACTCTGAAAATGCCCAACCAATGAGTCGCCCAGACATTTTGCCAAGGAATACAACACCCAGTAGCTTTCTGTTCTTACTAGAGGCCCAGTGCATGAAATTCATGCACGGGGGGGGGGGGGGGAGGGTGTCCCTCAGCCCAGCCTTCACCCTCGCCAATTTGTGACCCCTCGAGGGATGTCCAACTGCCCGTTTAGGCCCGATCCTACCAGGACTGCTGGCTCCCAACTGCTCGCCTGCCTGCATTCCTGATTGCCCCTAACTGCTTCTGCCTGCCCGCGTGATCACTCCCTAACCACTCCCCTGCCAACCTGATTGCCCCTAACTACCCTCCCCTGCAGGCCTGGTCACTCCTAACTGCCCTCCCCTGTAGGCATGGTCCCCCCCAACTGTTCTCCCCTGCAGGCCTGGGTCCCCCCTAACTGCCCTTCCCTGCAGGCCCTGTCGCTCCCAACTTCCCTCCTCTGCTGGCCTGGTCACCCCTAACTGCCCTCCTCTGCAGGCTTGATCGCCCCCAACTGCTCTCCCTTGCAGGCCTGGTCCCTCCCAACTGCCTTCCCCTGCTGGCCATCTTGTGGCGGCCATCTTGTGTCTTCATTGGGGCAGTCATCTTTGACCACATGGAGGCAGCCATCTTGTGTTGGAGTGACAGTCAATTTGCATATTATTCTTTTATTAGATAAGATTAGATAGGATTAGATAGGATAGAGGCCTGGTGCATGGGTGGGGCCGGCTGGTTTGCCCTAAAGGGTGTACTGGATCAGGGTGGAGGTTCCCTTGGGGCATGGGGTGGCCTGGGAGAGGGGCCTGTGGTGGTTTGCAGGCTGACCATGCCCCCCCGGCAACCCAAGCAGAGGCCCTGATATCTGGGATTTATTTATCTTCTATAATTGAAACTTTATAGCCTTAAGCGAAGCCCAAGGCAGTCCAGGGCAGGCAGAAAGCTTGGCTTCCTCCATTGCCAGGGAAACCCAAACCTTCTGCTCTCTCCATGGCTGCAGCCATTTAGGTTGTGTTTATTTGCATACTCCCTTCTGATTGGCTGGTGGGTGTGGCTTGTGGGTGTAGCGGAGGAATAGTCAATTTGCATATTACTCTTTTATTAGATAGAATAAGCAAGGGAGAATAAGGTTACTGCAAAAGGAACACACTATTATTGTCTGTGCTTTTGACTAAGTTCTTGCAAATCAGCCCTCTCTCCCTCTTCCACCCTCTCCTCCTTTGAGTGTCTCATTCTCTCTTTTCCTCCCTCACGCTCTCTCATTCTTTCATTCCATGGATTATAATTCCCCAGCTGCATTTGTATTTTAGAGATTTATAGCAAGACTAGAGGCCCAGTGCACAAAATTTGTGTCCCTCTACCCGGCCTGTACCCTCTCTAATCTGGGACCCTCGGGGGATGTCCAACTGCCAGTTTAGACCCGATCCCTGGGATCGGGCCTAAATTGGCAGTTGGACATCCCTCTCACAATCTGGTACTGCTGGCTCCTTACTGCTCACCTGCCTGCCTGCCTGATCATCCCCTAACTGCTTCTGCCTGCCAGCCTGATCATCCCCTAATCGCTCCCCTGCCGGCCTGATTGACACCTAATTGTTCCCCAGCAGGCCCGATTGCTCCCAACTGCCCTCCCCTGCTGACCTGGTCCTCCCAAATGCCCTTCCTTGACAGCCATCTTGTGACAACGTGGGGGCATACATCTTGTGATGATGTGGAGGTGGCCATTGCCATCTTGTGGTGGCCATCTTTTGATGATGTGGGGGCGGCCATCTTGTGACAACATGGATAAGGCTATCTTGTGATAATGTGGGGGTGGCCATCTTGTGAGGGTGTGAGGGTCAATTTGCATATTACCTCTTTATTATATAGGATGCCCTATAAACCTGGCATAACCTTTGCTAAACTGCTAAATTGGAACTCATTCACTAGTATAAGTATTCCCTAGTCTATTTCTAATTCTGTGTCCTAGTTCAGTTGATGGAAACCATGCCTGTGATTAAAATCTCACTGCTAACCCTGACTTTCTCCTTTACAGAGACTTTTAAAATCATTTCTGACCTTATCTTTCACCATCTTCACATCCCCACCATTTTACAGAATGAGTTCTGCTCACCTAAACACTACCACATGTGATCTAGGTATGTAGGCATAGGACAAATTGTAAAATTTTAATAAGGCACAGGCAGGTTTGAATAGAAATTTTCATCATTCATTAATATAATAAGTAAACTTACTTTGACTCACTTAAAAATATTTATTTAATACACTGCTATACACTAAACCTATGTTCTGTTATGAGACATCCAATGAAGATAAAATGGGAAAGACTATTGCCTTCATGAAGCTTACAGTTAAGGGGTAGAGAGATCTTAAATGATCCCATCAAAGTAATGGCAACCGAATAATAAGTACTATACAGTTGAAGTAAAGGATGTACCAAACACATAAGACATTTAGATTAGTACTAATTTTGGGAAAGATAGTTCAATTAAGGCCCATGTGATTAGATGGCACTGCTCACTCAGGTGTAGTAGCATGTAAAAATGCCACAAGACAAGAATTTCTTGGCACCTTCTCAAAAGATATATTTTTATTGATTTCAGAGTAGTAGAGGGGAGAGGGAGAGAGACAGAAATACCAATGATTACAGAGAATCACTAGTCTGCTTCCTCCTGCATTTCCTCACTGAGGATTGAGCCCACAACCTGGGCATGTTCCCTGGCCCAGAATGGAACCATGACCTCCTGGTTCATAGTTCGATGCTCCTCTACTGAGCCACCATGGCTGGGCCCTGAACACCTTCGATGGCTGACATGTCCTATGCCTGGACAATGGAACTCAAGTAGCCCTATTATGTCTGGAATTTTGTTCTTTTTTATTATTATTATTTTGGAGTTTTGAATTTTCCTGTGATGAGTATAAATTATCTGAGATGATCTGATCCTAAAAAAAAAAAAAAAATCAATCCAAAGCAATTAATTAATCTAAAAAAAAGCAATTAGTTAATCTAAAAAAAAAATCCTAGGTAAAAATGTGCAGGAACTGTGCTTCTTTAGATTTTTTAAGTATATTAAATAATTTAATGTCAATTTACAAAGATTTTGCTAAATGTATTCCTGAGTTGTGACACTATTTCAGAGATTCTTTTAGAGTGAATAAACACATAATTAGTGTGTTTTGCAGTACCTAAACCCAGTTCACAAAAATAAGTAAGTCTCAAAAAGATAGTTTATTTATGAACCTGTGATTCTAAAATAACTAGTTTTCTGTGTTTAATCTTTGTAAACAAACAAACAAAAAAACTGGATGGGTCTGTGTTAAATATAATTCTAAGATTATTTGAGCTTGTTTTGTCAAAATGGCTCATGTACATGACCCACTAATGAAAACTATTGAAAAATATTTTAATACTTTGCACACTCACACTTTTGCCATGGTTTAATTATTGTGACCAATAGTTTTAGAAAACAAATTGTTCAAGTGGATCATCAGGTTCTCTACATTGTAAAAACCAGTTTGAGACAAATGCAAGGTTTATTCTTTCCCTTTGGTTTCTTCATTTTCCTAAATGATTTTTGTTAATGACTTTCAAACTTCTGTAAATTTGATGCAATTATATGTGTTAATGATACCTTTTGACATTCCTAATTCTTGATTCTCAATATCACTTACATTTGGTTTCTAAAAAATGTAAAAACTATTTTTGTTACATTTATTTCATCTGTGATTCCCCCTTTTTAACTAATGTACCTTCTTACACATATTAGAATTTTCAGATTTCTATCTTTATTTCTAAATATCCTTAATTTTGTATTTTACAAACATGATATGTACAAAAATGAATAGAACACTGCAGCTACAAAAATTGTATTTCCACAAACTGTGTGTATATATGCTTGTGTATGTGTGTATAGTTGGGCTATTTTCCTTTTTTCCTATAAGGCAAATATATTTAATTACTTAAATGCCATTAGTTTGCAATTTAAAAAATAGAATAATTTAATAATCTTTTATTCTGAATTTCTAAGCTCACTTTTAAAAGTACTAGATTTGAAAGATGCTGTCATTTAAGAATATTGTTAGTTTTATTCGATAGGACACTGGATTCCTATTGTTCTTTTTTTGATATTCCAGGGGACTAATGATGAATACAGAGAGTGAGGAGTCTTTCTCCTTTCTTATGCAATTATCCAGGAGGATACAATGCCTACGGCTCCTTAGAGTGCTGAGCCATCAGTATTTTTGCCTTTTATGCAGGATCAATTACATAAGCTAGCACAACATCGCCTCCCATAGAATTAGCCAGTTCTTCAAACGTCCTGGGATTCCCTATACAGAGCAGTGGATTGTGTTTGAAGCTGCTCAGGCCTTCATCCGGGATTTGTCATCCTTGCTCTTTGTGTGATCCAGCCCAGATCACAACGCACATCCACTTGAACATTCACAGCTATAGAAAGAAACTGTTCTTATGGGTGCTTTCTACACTAGACAAACATTTTAAGATCACAATGGAATCAGCACATATTTGCAACATATTTAACACTAAAGTAATACTTCTGGTAGAAATTTATATAAACTCTAGCCTATATTTAAAAAAAAACTCAAATAATAAGAAGCTTGCTGACTTAATATAAAGACAGTCTATAAGTGACTTTCCTTTGAAAGATATGAATCTTTTAAAAATACAAATGGAATTTTATGTATTATTTCAATATTTAGATGAAAACTAATATTGATTGCCATTTGTGTCATGTATTAGGTTAATGGTTTAAATATGAATAACCATGTTAAATGGTTCTCATGAAGAAAAATACAAGTGTGACGCACTCATACATTTTCCCTATGATTGCATAGGTAGAAAATTATAAAAGGAAGAATTTAACCTTAACACTTTCAGGATCAAGAGACTGTGATATGTAAACTTCCCCCATAGTTATTAGTTAGGGTTAACTTAAGTCAGACAGACTTCCTTCCTTTTCCACAAACATATGAGCCATTCATAACACAATTCTTTAGTGTAGATCTAAATTTTCAAGGTCTAACTGACATGACTTAGACATCATATGTATTTTTTAGATTTCATTAATAACTTCATTTTTGTGATCATTAATTTCATTTTTGTGATCATTAATATGTATTTAAATACCATAGCTAATATTTTCAGAATTTCTTCTTTTTTACATAGTGTATCAATTGATTCTCATCCTCATAACAGGGCCTACAAGTTGCCAAAATTGCCTTTTAGTATCAAATTTAGTATAGAACCTGTACACTGCTATCAGAGTTGTTAATATAAACAAGATCATACCTACAGAAGTTAAATTATCACTCTCCCCTCTAGTCCCATGTTGTGTGCTTCCCACTAACCCCATGGACTACTCTAGGATCCAACCTCCTCATGTGATGTAAAAAGCCATTCATTATCTGGTCTACATCTTTCTTTTCATACTATCTTTGCCACATTCTGCCTTATAATTTAACAAGTTCAAATTCCCTATATTTGTCCAAAGATTCCTTCATGTATTCTATATGCTGATCCATTTTTCCTTCACTCAAATGTCTTTCTCTCCCCATTTTACTCTTTAACTCAATTGTCAGGCATGATCTCCTCCAGGATTTTTACTTGACCTCTTGGCTTGGGTCAAGTGTCCTTCCTCTATCTTCCTTTATAATATTTTTTTTTACCACAACGTATTAAATCCATCTCCTTATGTGTCCTTAGGTACTGGAATATAAACTTCATTTAGATTGGGAGTATTCCTTAATAATCTTGGTATAATCCTGCACATAGCAACTACCTAACAAATGACTCTGAATGAAAACGAATTAACTGGTTGTGAGACATTAATATAATTAATGCCTTTAACATATGGAATGAAAATAAATAGACTTTACAAAGCCATAATTAACCAAACTATTTTATTAATTGAACTGTCTGGTAAACCAAGGCTAACTGAACAACTCTCTGATTCATTCTCTTAATGAAAATATTTCTAAGAAATATAATTTATTCAGATGTTTTAGTGTGCAGGTATTATGGACATAGTATCGTTCTGATGATTTACTATGGATATTCTATCACTCAATATATACACATTCTATAGAATTTTGTTACACAAGAGCTTATGTTGTCTGTTCTGGTCTTAATTTTATTTCTCAATCAGATTATAAGATATTTAAGGAAATAAAATGTCTCCTATATTAATTTTCCATAGAATCAGCAGTCTTGGTCAAGAATGGCTCACTATCAAGTTCATATTCTAAATATAAATAAGAGAGCATGTCTTACGCGTTGTTGGCCTGAGGATGCCCTCAGTTCCCAGGGGTCCAGGTTTCAAGGCCTCTGTAAAACATAGCAGTTTTCAGTAGGAGGCTGCGCACTGATGCTTCTTATATCTTTTAAGGCTCACCTGGTAAAGTCAGGTCCACTCAGAATAATTTCATTTTTTATTAGATCAAAGTCAGCTGATTAGGGCAAAAATCATAAGAGTGATATCCTATCATGGTCACAGGTCTACCCATATTCAAGACGAAGGGATTATATGGGGTGTATTTACCAGAGGATAGAAATTTTGGCAACCATGTTAGAGTCTTGGCTACCTCGCTTCTCTTAAAGCTTTACTACTATAGAATATATAGAATATGAAACAAATTATTCAACCCAGGCAAATCTTAGTCATTTTTACTATATGCATATAAAACTATGTTTGTGATGGTCAGGCTTCTCTTAAATGTGATTTTTCATGTATAAATACAATCATTTATTTACTTTTTTTAAATTTACAAAGTTCTTATAATTTTAATTACTTGGATTTTTGAAAAGTGAACTGAAGGTACTAGTGACTTTGGTGACATTTAATTTAATATCAGAAGGAAGGTAGATTCTTTCTACTTACTATTTCTTTCAAAAGGGCAAAAGCACCCCAGAAATATCTAATTTTCAATTCAAAAATATAATTCTTATAAAATAGATTTGAGCTTCCAGTGGGCAGAATGTTTAATTAAATTACCTGAGTCATTAATAAAATTTCACCAAGATTTGACCCTTCCCTTTTATGTTTTAGTCTCAAATAATGCACTTCTTTTCGATACTTCAAATGTCTCTGCAACTAATAATCATGTAAAATGTCCTCCTCTTTTGCACAAAGATGTATTGAAAAAATATAACATAGGTCAGGTATATTTAAATCTCTCAACGTGTATTGATGTTTTCTAACTCTAAAGCAAATACTACCATTTTATTTGTTTTGTTATATCAACTAATTATTTGTAAAGTGTCAATGTATGATTTCAAAGTCAAATGGGAACTATTAGTGACCATTTCAAGATTCAAGCCTATATATTTGCTATTAATTTTATAGGTAGTTCTGTATTTCACTCTTTTCCACAGAAATATTCAAGTTTTATGGTAGGGATAAGATGTAACATACAAGTAATTATTCCAGTGTTCACTTAAACAATAAAAGAACCCCATTTAAAATATGAATGTAATAATTTTACCTCAAATATAGAAAAGAGTATGAATATAAAGCAAATACTGAATTCTACAGTTCAGAAAGAATGATAATGTCTGCCTGGGATTTAAATTGCTATATTATACTGCATAAAATGTCCAGAGAAAAACACAGTGACATTCTTTAAAAAAAGGGAGTGGATGATCATAGATTATTTCCTGGGACCTTATTCAAGTGGCCTCATTCATGTTGATTTTTAGTGCAAGCAGTCATCTTAGATCTAGTTGTAATGTGCTACATATGCTAAATTTAGCCAGTTAAATATGAGTTACGGGTCAGATATTCTGAGCACATGGGCTTGACATTCTTAGCATTAACTTAATGCTAAATTAATTCTGTCGAGCCAGCCTTTGTGGAGAAGGCTGACATCTAACCATGTGACTAGAAATATCCAATAAGCTAGCATTTACTGAACACTTATAACCCAGCATTATATTAGTGGTTTTCATGCACTGTCTCATTAATACAATTCCACAAGTGAACTACTGTTATTATCATTTTAGGGGTAAGGACTGTAACGAACAAAAGATGGTTCAGTTAGTGTTAGAGCTGGATTTGCTTTTTTATGTGTTTTTTAATTGAATTTATGGGGTGACATTGGTGCACAAAATCATACAGTTTCAAATGCACAACTCGACAAAACTTGGATCATCTCCCTTCTAAGAACATGCCTGGACTTTCTACAATAAGCCCATTTGTGCAAAACAACAGATTAGAGAATGTCTAGGGATATATTTTGATTCCATTTAACAAGATAAATCCTGAAGTCTATATTCCCTGCTGGGATCAAAGTTCCTTCTGCAGGATACAGAGGAAAAATCAGGTGTCTTGGGAACCCTCAACTTCCCCCAATTAAAACACAGAGTGAAGACACAGGAGATTTTCCTTCAGCTGCATCAGAATAGATTCTTGAACCTCATAAAGACTTACACCTTCTGGGAGGCACAGAGGCATGTGTTTGCTCTGTTCTGAATTACTTATTCAATATTGGGTTTTATCTTCTGGAGTTTCATTTGACAAGGTTGGAGTTGTTCACCAACCTTCTCACACCTTCTATCAATATTAGGCTCACCTGAAATTATATTTTAATATTACCTGGAGTGGTCAGTATGGTGCTGTATGGTTTTTCCCTGTTTGGATATTTGAAAATCCCAGAAAACTCTATATAATATATTCATTCAAGGAATTTATTTAAATGTAAAACATACAGAACAGCAAGAGAAGTAAAATTCAGGCAAGGATCAAAGGTTTGAGAAACAGACTTTTGCACTTGAATTATACTGAGTCTATGACTGAACTGCCAAGTTTGTGTGAGGAATATTAGCTTCGGGCAATCTAGAAAAACTCAAAGTACTTCTTTAAGCGGTCAAGCCAGGCATGTAAACTGTTTGAGACAGCTGAGCCATCAGTAAAGCTAGCCCTGGGTGGGGTGGATTACCAGGGGAGTTTCTGACTTTAAAAAGTACATCAGCCCAACCAGTGTGACTCAGCAGTTGAGTGTTGACCCAGGAATCAAGAGGTCACCAGTTCGATTCTGGGTCAGGGCACATGCCCAGGTTGCAGGTTCAATCCCCTGTAGTGGGAATAAAGGAGCTAGAGATCAATGAGGTTTCTCAAGTTTCTCATCATGATGTTTCTATCTCTATATTCCTCTCTCTCTAAAAATCAAAGATTTTTTTTTTTAAGTACCTCATAAATCCCATTTCTTTTGTCTTAGAAAAGATTAAAAAAACAACACACAGACATTCAGGCATCTCCAGACAAAAATAGAGCTTTACTATTTGGGGTGTAAATCACCTCTCTCATGTGCCTATATTCTGGAGCCATTTCATAAATTCAATTAATTAAGACTAGTTTGCATCTGAAACATTATTCAAAAGTCTCTATATTTAAGACTCTTGAAAATTCCAGGCTTGAATTTGGAAAATTCCAAGCTTGAATATGGAAAAACCTTGGGTCACCTGGTTAACAGAGGGACACAGATATTGGCATGGGTGATCCTAAATAAACATAGTAATTAAAAATATAATTGGCCCTTGTACAGCACAGGTTTGAACTGTGCAGGTCCACTTATACCCAGATTTTTTTCAGTAAATAATTGTGTATGTATTTTTTCTTCATTATGATTCTTTTGGTAAACATTTTCTTTTCTCTAGTTTACTGTACTGTAAGAATACAATATATATTGCATATGACATACAAAATATGTGCTAATTAACTATGTTATTGATAAGGTTTCTGGTCACACGTAGGCTATTAGTAATTAAGTTTTGGGGGAATCAAAAGTTATTGTAAATTTTTGACTGTGTCAGGGTTGGGCACACCTAATCCTCACATTGTTCAAGAATAAATTGTACTATCCTTAAAGACATCTTGGGAAACACATTCAGCTCAAATTCTCCTTCCACTTCCCAAGAAAAATCCCAGAATTAAATCCAAATATGTCATCAACTGCTTGTTTTGTGTATATCATCCCTTCATTTTAAACTTCAATATACTAGGAAAATTATCATGTGGTCATATTGACCCAAAACCAGCACAAACCTAAAACTTAGCAGAAACTATTCAAAAATAGCATAAATAATTATATTTCCCCTAAATATGAAGTTACTCATACCAGGTCAAATAAAAAAGTAATCTCATTGCTATTTGAATAACATTTAATTATATATCAGTCTTCACAAGCTATCAATAAGCTGAAATTTAAACTGGGGTATACAATATTGGAGAAGGGAGTTACAAATATGGAAAGGGATAGAAGTAGAATACATTCCAGTGTGTGTGTGTCTGTGTATGTGTGTGTGTGTGTGTGTGTGTGTGTGTGATGCATTGAAAGGATCAGCATATACTTGTAGGTTTTAATATAATTGATAGACATAGAAGCAGATACAGTTGTATGTGTATGTATTGATTTCATCTCTATCTGCTAAGAACACTTGGTCGTGAAGAAACTCTGATACATTGAGCTTACATGGCCCACAGATCTTAGTGTCTATACACCTTTCTCTAGGGCTCCTTAAGAATAAGAAATATATCCACATGTAAATTAATTTTAAAAAGGAAGAAATAAAGGATCAGGGAGGTTATGTCACCTATATACCATCACAGGCAAATAAGTGTGGAAGAGAACATGGATTTCTGGTTGAAAGGGTAGTCACTGGGACATAATGCCGGGTTAAGATCCCAACATCCTTCACTGACCAGTTTTGTGACATTGGGCAGTGCTATCAATCATTAAACATCAATTTCTTAGACATTAAATCTGTGTAACAATAATAACAAGTACCTAACTAGGGTTGTAAGGAAGGAAAGTAGATAATATATGTAAAGTACAAAAAAAAACAAACACTGCATATTGTAATCACTATATAAGTGTTTTATTTTTATGGTTACCATATTTTTTTATAATTACATTACTATTTTAATGATAGGAAATCATGTATGTCTGACATGCATCTACTTTTTGAGATAATACACAGAACTGGTGAAAGTATATTACCAATGGTGAAAACCATATCAGAAAATGGATTTTTAAACCATAGGGTATATTTGTGAGAAAGTGAGGCAACAAACCTAGATAGCATGCCTTTATGCTACATTTAGAAGAAGGATAGTCACTGAATTGTTCATAAATACCTAAATTGTAGTGTAAAAAATAAAAGAAGCTATCATAAATCCAAAATTATTGGACATGAATTCACAAACTTATACAAAATAGGAACATGTCATAACTATAGGACATATACATTTCATTAATTTTAGATTTATATGGTAACTTAGATTAGTCTAATAATCTAAGATTTCATGCTGAGACACTATAGGGAGTGACTTTAATTAATACATGTCTAATTTGTAATTATTAGAAAACCATTGTTTCATATAAATGAGTTCTGTGTTAAAATCATGTAAGTTTCCCCTACTAGGTATTTTAATTATCTCCTTTGAAACTTTATTCTGTTAATTTCCTTAGCCATGGAAATGCAAGGAAAAACCTACAAAGACTAGCCAAATGATAAAAAACTGATGAAAATTTTCAGTTTTGTTTCATTTTATAAAAGCTAGAAATGACAACACAATATTCACTTGTAATCTATACTTCATCATTTTTCCTCTGCATTTTCTGCTAGAACAATGCACAGTCCAAAATGTTAAGACAAGGGGAAAGGAAGAAGTAAAGGTTAGAAATAATGAGCAAAATGGACAATCACTCCTAAAATAATTGAGAGTGAATTCCATATCATTGTTAAAGTAAGGGGTAACATCATTATCCCTATATTCCTGGGAAAATATGCAAGGGTCACAAAGCAGTATTGCTACCCTTACATGCTAAAGATGAACACTGGTCTCTAGAACAGCATAGCTAAATTGGGGGTTTAATGCAGGTTTAAATGGGAATTAAATTTACCAAACCTTGCATGTGAAACTTCACTTGACCCAGAAGCACTGCTCCTCCTTCTGCAAAGTCACGGAAAGTCATGAGAGTGGGAAGGAATGCATTGCTAAACAAAATTTAGTCCATTATTATTTTTGTTCAATCCCTATTCTCTTATTTCAATCTTCTTTTTACAAAGGATGGAATGTTGAAAGTTTCACTAATTAAAAAATACTGTGGTTGCCAAATCCCCCAAAAGGACCATCATAAAGTTAGGAGAGAAAAACCTGAAAGATGGGGGTGGAGGTGGGGGTGGGGAGAGATTAACAAGGGAATTTATAGGCATATATGCATAGCTCACGGACAAAGGCAATACTGTGGTGAAGGCCTAGGAGGGGCTGATGCAAGGTCAAGGGGAAAAAAACAAAGGGATCTTTGTAATACTTTCAATAAAAAAAGATAAATTTTAAAAAACAAAACAACAAAAAACTGAAAAAATAAGACAGCTGTTAAAATACAAACAAAACCTATTTCTAAAAACAAAAATATTGCAACTAATAATCAAATAATATAGCTATTCCTAAGTATATTTATGGTTCCATTAAGTCGGACTCATCTGTGTTCTAGCCTCTTATTTTCATCCCATTGCAGTCCTCATAAAAAAGAGGTAGACCAATTCCATAGGTCCAGCTATAAATGCAAATACAACGTCTGAAATATAGGATCTGCCAGACATTTTCAGCTGCCCTTGCAAATATGAATTCTAATCACCATTGATGTGTGTGTGTGTGTGTGTGTGTGTGTGTGTGTGTGTGTATCACCAGCTAAGGTGATATAGTTTATATAAAATATTAAATTACTTCAAGTAGTCTTCTTTCTACTTTTAAGTATCCTTTTCTGTCATATTTAATAAGAAACATTAAAAAATCACCTGCACTATAAACATATTTTGAAAGAAGTTCATTGAAATACAGACAGGAGTTTGTTTAGATCTGTGTGGAACTGTTGAGCAAAATAATAGATACAATGCGAAGCAGTTAAGAAATTCAACCAAGGAAAAATTAGTTTTGAACATTTTGGAATAAAAGAGGATAAATTTCCACTTGTAAAATAGAAATGAATATTTTGCTAGTTATCTTAAATCATATCCGGCAATCCAACTGTTTTTGAAAGATTCAACTCAGTTCATAAACCCCATCCCATCCCAACCTGGCCCACCCCACTGATTAAAACAGGATCCAGATCCTGCGCTATCTTTGGGAATATTAAATCAATTAATAAGGTATTCCTTTAGAAACAATCTTGTAAAATCTTCTGAAAATAAAACAACAGCAATTATGATAATAACAACAAAAAGCCACACAAAATATGTAATTATGAAAAAGTAGGATACACATCATGCTATTATTAATTACTAGAGCCTGGGTGCATGAAATTCGTGCACAGGGAGGGGTCCGCTCAACCCAGCCTGCACCCTCTCCAATCCGGAACCCCTCAGGGAATGTCCGACTGATGGTTTAGGACCGATCCCGGCCTGGTCACCCCCAGCTGCCCCCCCTGCTGGCTTGGTCGCCCCTAACTGTTCCCCTTGCCGGCCTGGTTGCCCCACACAGCCTGCTGTTCAGTTGTTTGGTCTTCCCTCACTAAGCCCCCTGCCGGCCTGGTCACCTCACACAGCCTGCTGGTCAGTCGTTTGGTCGTCCCTCACTAACCACCCTGTCAGCCTTGTCACCCTACGCAGCTTGCTGTTTGGTCGTCTGTCATATTGTTTTGGTCGTGATGGCCCCTGGCTTTTTATATTTTAGGATAGTGTGTCTGGGAGCATGGAGTGGGCAGGTGGTACTTACTGAAGTGTTATAAAAGACTTCCATGGGGAAGGGTAGACGTGAAACTTGATGGGCAAATAGAAGTCGAAAGATGGGGAAGAGACAAGGAATAATTAGGCAGAAAAGCCTGTCTGTAAAAACTCTAGGACATGTGAAAGCATGTTATGTTAGAACATTTAAAAAGGATATTTTGGCTGGAGGATAGAGTGTTTTCACATATAGTATTTTATGTGATTTTCAAAATAAACTCACCAGGCAGCAAAGGTGTTTTTCTTTTAAATCCATTTTTCAAATATAACAATTCTGGGAGAGATCTGAATGTTATAAACTCCTTCAATGACAATGGTGGAGTTTGAATTTATTTTCTTCCATTACAATAAAACATGTGAAGTATAGTAATAAATACTGAGTCACATCGAAGAGGATTCTATAACACAGAACAGGACATAGTAATAAAATCTGGTGCTTACATAGTGACTACTTTATGTCAGGTGCCTATAAGGACTTTTCATGTATTATTAGACTCTTCAAGTCCTCACCACCTATGAAGTAAGGACTATGATTATTATCACTTTGTGGATTAGGAAACCAAGAGAGATAAAGCTTCAGTAATTTCTCATTGCTAATAATTGATGAAGTGAATTTTCCTAACAGTTTACCTCCAAATCCCACACTCTTATCAGATGAACCCACTGCTTCTCTATTTTACTAAATTACTTAGATAAGAAGTCAATGATTAGAAAGCAGTGCAAAATAATTACAAAACTGGAGGCATTTTTGTACAGATGTGATCTATGAGATTCAAAGGGTAGTGGCTTATTATTTTAAGTTGAAACATTTGGTTTTGAGAAGAAAAGATTAGCAAAATGATGCCCTTTGAGAAAAGAGGGGGTGATTCTATCTTCCACTGCTGAGAATGCTGCCTGCTGAAGGTTGGTGTCATCTCCTCCTCATGTCTGTATCTGAAGGGAGCTGCTTTGCCCGAAATTATACTCCCTTCAGAAGAATTTCCACAATGACAGATCAGTGACCTATACAGAGAAGTCATGTGACTTACCTCAGGTCACAAAGATTTCAAAGACAAGAACATGGTCCCATACTTGTCAGATTCAAACACATCTTCCTTTTACCTCATTTCCTGTTGTAACTAAATTTTGCAGATCAAACTAGGGACTGGCAAATTTATGTATGTTCATTTCATACAATCCCTAGAGTCCCATCGTTTCAATGTGCTCTCAAAAATAAGTTTGTTTCAATAACTTTAACATAGACCAAAAATGTAAAAGAAACCAGGAGCACTCTAAAAAGAGACAAAATATTTGACATTGAAGCACAGGATTATAAGTGGTATCCTGCACTGTATAATCAGTATATTACATAAAAGGTACATATATTTTATAGCCTAAGAATGTGTTCCTTTGTATTGAATGGAAAATACTAGAGATTCCATATTTTATATTTCATTTGAAATTCTAGAGATGAGAAGAATCATTCTTGTTGATTCCTAAGCATCTAAAGTGCACTTGGTAAGTAGTAGGAATCAGTGGCATTGCAATGTAGGTTTTTATGTGTCATTGGATTTTTTATGGTTGTTGCAAATGCTGGAATGTCTGTTATTTGAAATACTGTGTAAAATAAAAAGTCTATCAGTTGTGCTTCAATTGACTGTAATAGAAAATCTTTAGAATATTTTCAGGCCTTTAAATTCAGCTCCCGCCTCCCCCAAATTTTACCCGCAGTTGATTCAAGACATTTCCTTGTTATATTCAACAACTAGTTAGGTTCAATAAGGTAATAGTTTGAGGAATTGAAACCCCATATGTTGTGTTTCTTGCTGACAGCGTGAATTCTGGCTTGAGGGCACTGATCTATTAAGCCACACGTTATGATCAAAGCGGTATTCACTGGCAATCATGATGGGGATCCCTATTTATAGCATCACAGCCTTGTGCTACAGTTGCTTAGTCAGAGATGATTAAAGGGGCTCATGTCAATGAGGGCTACCTTTCAAGATCTGTTTAAGTAGAACTGTGCACGCAGGAGTGCTGGGCTTCTCCCTCAAGGACACTGTAGGATTGGGCTGCAAGTCTATAGAAAGATGTAGAAAAGTCCTAAAATAGCCAAGCTCTGATCCAAGTTAGGCCTCAAAGGAACAGCTTCCTTAATTACAGTGAACACAACTTCTAAAATACTCATTAACTGCCTCCTGAAATCAGTCAACTTTGGAAACTTAATTTAGAAGTCACATATTTATCTGATATATTCATTATGTTAAAAGGTGAATAAAAGCTACCTTTTCCCAAAGTCTTATAACCTTTTAAATGCCCTCTAGTAGTAAGCATTATGTTTGGAAGTATGTCATATGTAGTTATATAACCTAAGAAAATACTGTGTGTATCATTGTCCTTGGAAAAAAAAATTATGCTGCTGCAAGCTTTATTTATTTGTAGAGAAGATAAAACATATGACTGCACTATCATTGTCCTTTTAGACAACACTTATATAAATAATTGTGCTTGTTTTAATGCTGAGTTTGATTCTGTGACTATTTTCTTGAAGGAGATAACACATGACATAATTATATTATAGTTTTCTTGTCAACAATGTTGTAGTTGCTAATATCAACCAATACATACATATGCAGGTTGAACTGATTTTCATAAGAATAATATTAGTGCATATGTTGGAAATGAGCATTATTAGTTTATTGGGACACATAATTATATACAACATATCCTATATCAACATCACAGCAACACAAGGTTTTTAGTAATGTAATTCATTAAGTGATTATTTATCTGAAAAGTAATAGCAACTAGTATTCATTGAAGTGCTTTCAATATAGTAGGCCTTAAATATTATATATAAATTAACTTGATTCATCTTCAATCTGAACTATGAAGTAAATATTAGTTCCCAGTTTTTAGAGATGGCAGAGACTTAGAAAGGTGGAGAGTTTTTCCTAAAGACTAAGTAAAAGCTAATGAGTGATGGAGAGAGAGTAGAGATGTGGCATTGTCTCAGCAGAGCCAGGTTCTTAATCCTCTATTTTGGTGCTTTGTTGATTTTCAATCCCAGGATGTGTGGGCTCTCACACAAGTCATAGCCCTGTCTCTAATGGATTGATCTGTAGTTACCGTAGGGAAGTCATATAGCCCAACAGACTTCGATTTAATCAGATGTCAAATAAGAGGATTAAGTTGGATACTTTACCAGGCTTCTTTCTATTACAAGATTTTAGAATTCAGAAATATATAAACCTCTTTAATCATGTTAAAATGTATGTCTGTGACTAAATATGCCAATAAAATCTCCATATGTTAGAGACAATCATATAGCCATAGTAGAAATTCATAATTAATGTTCTTGATATGTATGGAATCAATATAATATGCTAATGAGGAGAGAAAAACAAAATGTAAATACTTTCATTACACCATATTCTAGAAGTTGTTAAATGAAGTAGTGGAAAATAAGATAAAGAAGGAATAAAGAAGTGTAGGGTGGAGATGAAGGTTACAATTTTAAATAGTGTGGTTAGGGGAGGCTGAACTGTTAAGGTTCTCTTTGAGCAGTCAGTGGTCGGCAAACTCATTAGTCAACAGAGCCAAATATCAACAGTACAACGATTGGAATTTCTTTAAAGAGCCACATTTTTTAAACTTAAACTATATAGGTAGGTACATTGTTATTAACTTAATTAGGGTACTCCTAAACTGGCCTTTGCTAAAAACTCAAGGGGCCAAAGAGCCGCATGTGGCTTGCGAGCCGCAGTTTGCTGACCACTGTTTTTGAGGATAAAGATGAAGAAGGTAAGGAAACAAGATATGGAAAATATGTGGAAGAGAAGCATGTTAGTAGAGGGAAGAAAAACTCAAAGTTTCCAAGGCAGGAGTGTGTATAGTATATTGCAAGAACACTGAGGAAGCTAGTAAGTACATTTAGGATGGAAGGAGGAACTGTAGCAAGAGTTGAATTTAGAGAAGTTATAGGGGCTAATATGGGATCGGACCTTAAAAGTGAATGAGATGGGAGTTATTATTTCTGAGTTTCTGAGTAGAGCAATAAAATCTTTTACTTCAGCCCGGCCAATGTTGCTCAGTGGTTGAGCATCAAGTTATGAACCAGGAAGTCATGGTTTGATTCCTGGTCAGGGTACATGCCCAGGTTAGGAGATTTGTCCCCGATTGGGTGCATGCAGGAGGCAGTCAATCGATGATTCTCTCTCATCATTGATGTTTCTCTCTCTCTCCCTTCCTTTATGAAATCAATGAAATATATATTTAAAAAGCATTCTTACTTTAGTTTTGAAAGTATCAATCTGGATGCTTTGTCGAAAATTGTTGAAGACCCTTTTGGAAGCAGAATTACCTAAAATCAAACAGAGTCCTATCCTGAGAGTCTTTAACAATGGCCCAGACTATAAGAAATAAATCTCTGGCTAATGTAAGAATGTGGACCACTGAGAGTCATGCAAATGCATCTTCTTTACTGCAATAAATATGGTTTGTATGAAGTATGCAACATAAATGTGCAGATATTACATCTAGTTATATTTTGACATGTTACATGCAGCATCTTTAAGATGCTGTATTTTCAAATGTTGGCTTAGAAAAACATCAGCAATTGTTATAGACCTTGTGCAATATAAAGCAAGAAATATTTTCCGTCACCACCAAAGAAGACACCTCAATTCACACTCTTGTAAAAATGCCCTGTGAACTGTTGTCTGGCCTAATCAGACCACAGGAGAGTTCTGACAATAGATGGGGCATTTCAGAAACCATGTTCAAGGTCAATCCATTGAAAAAGTGAGACAGCACTTTCAGTGCCTGTACTAAAATAAGTGATTTTTAATTAACGAAGAAACCTAAATAGTGAAGCGATGTGGTTGTAACAAGGGCTGGGAATGTAAAGAAGTTTATATAAAGGGGTATGAGTATGTAGAGAGAAAAATAATCAGCTTTGTTTCTGAATGAACTTTGCCTTTAGCCTTGTTAGCTCTAGAGCCACCTTTGCTTTCTGTTTGACACCACCATGTAAGTGCAACAAATCAAATTTGTCTGATAGCACTGCCTGACAGGAACCATAAGTGACTGCCGGGAGGCCTGGCTGCAGCTGCGGCTCCCCCGTAGCACGCGCTACTGCTGTGTCATTTGAATTTGCGCTTCAATGCACCTTTAAAACATTTCCACCGCATAACCTGATTAGAGTTGTGTCCCATCTGTTCACTTGACTGCCGATGCTTAAGAACCCTACTGCTAGCACAGTCCACAAATTTAACTCCAGCAGAATTTTTTTTTTCCAGAGAGAAACACTTATGAAAATAGGCATTTCTAACAGCATTAGCCCCCAGCAATTTATTGCCAATATCCCAGACATGTCAGTCGACTCACTTTGTCTCCCAAGGAGCTTTGTTTACTGAATCAAACTGATCATGGTTTTTGCTACACTCATCCTCTGCCCCATTTACTGTTTATAATATTTTCATATTTCCATTCACAATCTTTTGATGGTCTTTGAAAGTGTCCTTAGGCAAGTTCATGCAGTTCCAGTATATATTTTCAATTCTCAGTTCCCTAAGGAAGACTAACATATTTGAAAAATATTTGGATGGTTGGATATATACTGAGGAAACTCAAGAATGACATGGTCAATATATATCATCCACTTCCATAGACAGACACCAATATTGGTATAACTCAGATTTTTTTTAATGTATTACATGGAGGATTGATATCTTGCAGAGAATAACGTTTCAACAACAACAACAAAAGTCATCTCTCACCTCCAATTTCCTTTTCTTGTGCTGGTATTAGCAATTCTCCCTATTACCACTCATTCCAGCAATAACTAGCCCTTCGATTTCTCACGATTTCTCTACTAGTTTTCTATCTCATTTCAAATTATTCTTCTTTTTAGTATGCTGAGCAATTTAGCAAATTTTCTTTTAAATTTAAGCTCCCATTCAGACTACTTCCACCACTTCAAATAACTCACTAAATTAGGTTTTCCAGACAAATAAGGTGTTCTATTTCCTTGTGAACTAGCACATCATCAAACAGTGTGCATATGTTCTCAGCAGCTACATCCAATGGCTTGGATCAGAACTGCTCTTTTTGAGAATGTTCTTTAGTCTATGAAGCTGAAATAATCTTTTAAAGCTTCTGCTTTTGGAAATTACTTTTTTATTTTTTTATTTTTTTTTTTGGGGGGGGGAGGTGCGGCGTCCAAGTTAATGTTCCAGGCATTATAAGGCTTTGTTTTTAAAAGAAATCCTTTCAAATCTTCTTGAGGTGAGGAAAAAAGATTGAGAAAAGTGACATGTCTTAATTAAATATTGAAGGCAACAAATTACACAAAACCTTTAAAAATGTTGTAATGTGATTGATTATGCATTAACATTAAAAAAAAAATCTTAGCACCTGACCATAGCCATGTCTGAAAAATCACTTGGCAAAATGGTTGAAGAATCATGTACTGAATAGGAGCAAATAGCCCTTCTGGCCTGGTTCTCCCAGGGGCTGAGGGAGAATGTCTTGTGAGACAACCCACAGGAGCAGCCTTCAGAGTGGCTGCCCCGTGAAGGTTTCTAATGGAGTTCCTTATATAAAGACTAGAGGCCCGGTGCATGGATGTGTGCACTGGTGGGGGGCATGACCTGCAGGGATTGGCCCGCTGTGGGAGCGCCGCTCAACCCAGTCAGCCGAGCAGCGCTCCCACTGTGGGAGCGCACAGACCACCAGGGGGCAGCTCCTGCATTGAGAGTCTGCTCCCTGGTAGTCCAGTGCACGTCATAGTGACTGGTCGATCGGTCACTCTGGTCTTTCCACCGTTCAGTCGCTTGGCTTTTATATATATAGATGAGAAAGACTAAGCGTGAAGGTCTGGGGAGGGAAGATTAGTTCAGTTTGGGACATGTAAAATTTGAAATATCTATTAGTTATTCAGGGTGTCAAGCCGACAGATATATAATACAGATATAACTTTATTTGTTCTTATAACACCAAAATACTTGTATGCCAATTTAATGTTTTATTCACTCAGTAAAGAGTTAGTGAATGACTATTATGTATAAGGGATAATTGTAAATATCCAACAATGATAATCTAACTCTGGTTATGCTTCAGACAATATTGTGCATGTTGCCAGTAATCAGTGAGCACCATTGTAGGGTCAGGAGACATAGCCCAACTGCTTTTGTGATCCTGGGCACATATTTTCACTTATGTGTCCCTCCATTTCAACTTTAAAATGGGTGCTTGTGCAAGATGATATCTAATATCACTCCCCCCCCCCCCCCCAAATACACACACAGACAGCCCTCAATATCCAGCACTAACCGATTTGGCTCAGTTGATAGAGCGTCGGCCTGTGGACTGAGGGGTCCTGGGTTCGATTCTGGTCTGGGGCATGTACCTTGGTTGCAGGCACATCCCCAGTGGGGGATGTGCAGGAGGCGGCTGATCAATGTTTCTCTCTCATCGATGTTTCTAACTCTCTATGCCTCTCCCTTCCTCTCTGTAAAAAATCAATAAAATATATATATTTTTTAAATCCGTCCACTTGCTTTTCTTAATTGAAACCTAGTTTTCCCCAGGTAACATCATTTCCTTGGAACTTTGTTGGGGAAGGCAGTCACTTTCCTTCTCCTGTTAATTCACTGGGCAAAGAAGAAGGAGCTGGTCTGTATATTCCTGAGTCTCCATGGCCACTTCTATACCTTTGTTTCTCTTCCATGAACTTAATCTCTATCCTTTACAAAAATAAACAAATAAATGAGTCTTTTTAATTATTACTATAAGAGTAATATCATTTCAATATAGATAAAAATAAAAGCTATGTTGCCCCCCCTTTTTCTATGCTAAATTTCTCATAATACTGTACTCACACATCTGCTGTGACATTTATAATGTTCTGCCTGCTATTATAGTTATGTGTATGTTTGGAGATTATACATTTCACAAGATCAGTGACTGTATTATACTCATTTTTACAGTTTTCACAGTGTTCAGCTCAGTGCCTTATCAGTAACAGACACCCCAAAATGTATACTGAATTAATAATCAAGTCAATAAACCATTAAAAAATTTTACAGAAAAGTACTAACTTGCATTCCTAAACAAATAAAGTAAAATATGTTCTCAAAGAATGCCACATATTTTGCCATTTAAAAAATATACTAAGTAATATAAGAGTTTAAATACTTGATTAAACTCTTATATTACTTCTTACTGGCTATTTGCTCTAACTTTTCTACTAGATCATCTGTATTTATAGAATACATAAATGCTCCATAAGCCCAAGTATGGAAGTAGTAATCAAGATTTGTTATTCATGCAGCCTTATTTATACACCTCAGCTTTCTTTTAAAGGGTAATGTTGGAGAATGCTTTTCATATATTTATTGTAAACAAAATATTTCATTTAATAGTTCACTAGAGTTAACTAAAATTCACAACATGCTTATCACTACCAGAGCTTAAAATTTTGTTCTAATATAAACTAAGGGAAATTTACCTTTGTGTTCACCAAAATAATTTTGCAACACTAAATAAAAAATAATGTGGTTTTAATAACACCCAAAATACTATATTTTATAAAAGCAGTGTTGGCATATATAAAATATTTTGTGTTAAATGCACACAATTGGTAGGACAAAAAGTTGAGTTTTTTAATAAGAACACTTACATTTTCAAAAATATTATATTTTAAAATTAAAGACTTACTAAAATATTGGTTCATAGAACATTAACATATGCATTCATATGTCTATATGTCAATGCATCTGTACATGCATATATATGTATAGTTACAAATTACGCATTCATGCCCCATGAGGGCTGACTTCAGGAAAGTTGGTTTATAGCTGCTAAAACAACTGTTAAGTTTTTTTGTAAGTTTCTAGGTATTGCCAAGATGGGGGAAAAACCCTACATGAAATTTTTTTAAAATCACATATCTATTCTCATATTGGTCTAGTTTTAAAATGGTTTCTTTTCTTTTATGATTGTTCTTTAATTATTGATGTCTCTATATTTTCAATAAAGTTTCTCAGATTCATAACTGCTAATAAATAGACTCTTGAATAGAAATACAAAATTATTTTTCCATATATATATGTATGTATGTATGTATGTGTATATATACATATATATATATATATATATATAATTGATTTCAGAGAGGAAGGGAGAGGGAGATAGAAACGTCAATGATGAGAGAGAATCATTAATCAACTGCCTCCTGTATGCCTTCTACTGGGGATTGAGCCTGCTACCCTGGCATGTGCCTGTGACAGGATTCAAACTCTGGAGCCTTCAGTCCACAGGCCAATGCTCTATCCACTGAGCCAAACCAGCCAGGGTTGTTTTTTCTTTTATCCCTTGTTTCTATCAAGCAGGAACTGATCATTAAATAAACAATGACACTGGTGGGATGAGATGAAAGTATGTAGAGAGAAACCTCCTAACAGATTTTTAAAGATTTACTTTTATATATTATTATATTTATTAACTGTGGCTTCTGATTTAAATGTTCTTAAGATCTGTATTAACAGCTAATTTAATATTACACTACTAGAGGTCCAGTGCATAAAATTCATGCATGGAGGGGTATCCCCCTCAGCCCAGCCAGCACCCTCTCCAATCCAGGACCCCTCAGGGAATGTCCTATTGCCAGTTTAGGCCCGATCCTAAGGATCGGGTATAAACCTGCAGTCAGACATCCCTCTCACAATCTGGGACTGCTGGCTCCTAACTGCTCACCTGCCTGCCTTCCTGATTGCTCCTAACTGCCCCCCACCCACCAGCCTGATAACCCCTAACAACCTCTGTCTGCAGGTCTGGTTGCCCCTCACTGCCCCCCCTGCCAGCCTGGTTACCCCCAAATGCTCCCCCTGACAGCCTGGTTGCCCCAACTATTCCCCTTCTGGCCTGGTCACCCCTCACAGCCCCCCTGCTGACCTGGTCACCTCCAACTGACCCCCTGCCATCCTGGTCGCTCCTCATGGCCACCCTGCTAGCCTGGTCGCCCCTCACTGCTTCCCATATCCAGCCTGGTTGCCCCTCACTGACCCTCCTGCCGGCCTGGTTGCTGCCAACTTCCCCCCCTTGCCAGCCTGGTCGCCCCTCACTGCCCCCTCTACAGGCCTGGTCACCCCATGCAGCCTGCTGTTTGGTTGTTACTGTGAGGGTGTCCTGACCAATTTGCATATTACCCTTTTATTAGTACAGATTTATAACATTTAAATTTAAAAAACACATACAAATATACAAATAATACAAAACACATTTTGACCACACAGTTTTGGAATATATTAACAGTTTGATTTATTAGCTTTGCAGCTTTTTTTATTATTATGAAAAATATAACTATTGGTCAAATTCACATAACTTACTTCTCCCACCCTCTCATGGGTAACCTCAAGTTGGTGTGAATATTTAGATACTTTATATATAAAATTTATATTTATATAAAACTGCTCATATATGCATGCAAAACAATATGTGGGATTAGTTTTGCATATCTACAAAAATCAAATATTACTATTTCTCTACTTTTGTCAAACATTTTTTCTTCTTTAACATCATGTTTTAAAAAATTATTAATCTATTTAGCTCTACTTCAGTAATCCATTATAGTGTAATTTTCCTTTGTATTAATTAGCCACATTTATTTTTCTTTTATCAACAAACTAGAAGCTCGATGCATGAAATTCATGCAAGAGTAGGCCTTCCTTTCCCTGGCTGCTGGCGCCAGCTTCCCTCTGGCACCCGGGACCCAGGCTTCCCTCTGGCCCAGCTTCGTCTGGAAGGATGTCTGGTCGAATTAGCATATTACGCTTTTATTATAATAGGTTGCACTGTCAGTCTGTTTTAGTGTGTTCATTATTACACACGAGTGGTGCTGTGGCCACTAATGTGCTTCCTTCTACACATGTACAAGAGTTTCTATCAGGCCAATGACTGACCATAAAGTTTGTGCATCCTAAACTTCATTACATAATGCCAATTTCTCCTCAAATTATACTCTCAATAGCTATGCATTATGTTCTTTTTTTTTTCTACTTTTCACCAGTATCTTTATATTAATTCCTAAAAGAGACTTTTAACCATCCCTCCTAAAAATTCTCTGAAAGAGGGAAGCTTGCATATCTTGTGTTGGGTAAGTGATTTATCTGTTTGTGTTTACAATAGCTCTCCTTATCTATTGCTTAATCTCCTCCACCCTCATGTCTTTATCTTCCTCTAATGTCAGCCTCTGCATATAATTTTTTATGGCGGTAATGCTTTTTCTTAAGATATCATCTGGGTAATTTCTTTACCGCCTAATCTTTGCTCAAATGTCATTGTTTCAGTGGAGCTCATCTGATCACCCTATAGTTTGTCTGTGATAACTTTTTTGTTTATGCATGAGTATTAATATTCATGCTTTTTTGTAGAATAAGTTTAATATCATACTGTACCCATTTCTTTAGATCATGGCTTCTCTTTAACTTTGGACACATGGGGTTTATCACTGATATGTAAGGATAGCCACATTCCCTTTTAGTATATTTTGTTATACTTTAGTAAGAGTTGTGTGCGTTGTGAGTCATATTTCTGGAACACTAATTTTATAATGTACTTTTGCACTTCCCCTAAAACATGAGACATATCATAAACAACATTTTTAAGTTTTTCCTGGGAATTAGCTAAAATATTTTACATTTCTAGGAGGGAAGTAAAAAAAGAAAAAAAAGCAGTTAATGGAGGATATTTATTCCATCATGTATTACACTCAGGTGGCAAATACTTTGGGTTATATTGAGATTAAAACTAGTGGCTGCCAATCAACTATCAATGAACAGTTCATATGATGATAGTCTCTGGGTTATCATTAGCAAGCTAAAAATTCTAACCTAGAAACTACTGTAGGTTTGGAATATTTAAGAAGACAATATTATGATGACTTACCTTACACAAAAAAAGCAACCTAAAAATTGTTCATGAAAAAAAAAGACAAAAGAAAGAGCAACAAAGCTAACCTTATCTATAATAATAAAAGCATAATATGCTAATTATACTGGACGTCCTTCCAGATGACCTTCTGGATGAAGCCTGGGCTGTGAGGGAAGTGTGGGTCCCAGGTGCCTGCTGGTGGCTGGAGGGAAGCCCGGGGCCCGGGTGCCAGAGGGAAGCTGTGCCAGCAGCCAGGGAAAGGAAGGCCTACTCTTGCATGAATTTTGTGCATGGGCCTCTAGTTCTTAGATAATACTATAAAGTGGGCACATGTGGAATACTTTGTATAATTCTGGTTGCAATATCTTAAAAGTATAATAGCAAAATTACCTTAATGAAAGAACTACATTTTAAAAAACCTTTCAGGAGGTAGTCCAAAAAAATCAAGGTAAAATGGTCAGAATTCTTAGCTTAAAAAAAGAGCACAAGAAGGAAATCTTCAGTCTATAAAACCATGAAAAAGATATGTAAGTGAAAAAATTGTGAGTTCTCTAATATCAAACCTAGTTTAAGGAATATCTTGATACTAGATGGGTTATAATTGGGTGAAAAAGATAATAAGTTAAGTAGAAAGGACAATTTCATGGACTTCCTTAATATAGTTAAAGGCTAATAGATGTTAAATGCTGTTTTTAGTTATATATAAAAATAGGTATCAAAGAAAATATTATCCTACTGTTAGAAGTTAGAAATCTAGGAATGCAATATCTTTGATATCCATATCGCTTATTAGTACCATTTTAAATGATGCATATAATTCTAAGCTAGTTGATAAATATGATTTATTTAGCCTCAGTGAAATTTTAATATATGTATATGTATTTTATAATATTTGAGTGTCTGTCTGTTGTAGGCGTAGCCTCATAGAAAGAAATATGATCTCTATCTATGTCATAAACAGTTATAAAGAACATAAACTTATCTCTGAAAGAGATGAAATCTTAATTTTTGGGAAACAAAGTGGTAGCTGGGAGCTAGGGGATCTCTACATGAATTTATAATTCCATGATTAATAGGTTCTGGAATTGGTTTATTTTAGGATATCAACTTTTAAAGAGGGAAAGCTAAGGAATGTTGTAAATATAAATGATTACAAAGAAACACAGATACTGAAAGCTGGGAACTTATTATTTTTCAGACATATTACTTGACTCTATTTTTGGTTGATTCTGAATAACTGATTTAAACCAAAGATCTATTTGAGAGATTATACAGCTTTGCATCCAGCTGTGAGAGTGTGATATTAGCATGAATGAAAAGCATAACGTTATCAGCACAGCATTGGCCAAAAGCCTCCCAATGGAGAATGTATTTAGAGAAAATGTTTAAACCTATATTCTGTTTTAATTGCCAGCTGAGGAATTATTAAAAGTTTAGTATTTTTCTGTTTTCTTTGCTTGGTACATTTGAGGCATTCCACTTGTACTTTAGATCAAAGATGAAGAAGATTAAACTAGGCATTATCATTATACTTACTTTCCAAAGAACTATCAGTGAGAAATATTAATCCAAGGAATTAAAAGTATAATTACCCCACTTTGAAAGTTTTAAATGCATTGAAATAGTCTTATAAAAATTAGGGAGAAAAATTAATAAATGGAGTTTTCAGATAGAAATGTTCCTGCTATTGTGGGCAGCTAAACATAACACTGGTTCTTCTTAGTACTTTAATAAAGGTATTATGAATTGTTAATATGTACTTTATGCTGAAAATTGCATGCTTTTATAATTAAAACACTCTGATGATAGGGTTTCACACTGCTTTATGTTAAAAATAAAACAATACAGAAATGGACATAATACAAAGCGCCATTTGATTATCACTATCTATAGTTACCTGATAGAACCTTAAGACATATTTCTTTAATTAAAATATTAAAAAGAACAACACCCTGTGAACTTTAATATGATAAACACATTTTTAATGGAAAATGAGGCCTTCTTATCTGGTTTTGCACTCTGTACTGAAAACCACAATAAAATACTTTTAATAAAAATGTACATGTATTAACTATATTTACTCAAATGATTAAAAATTCAAAAATAATACACTGAATATCAGTGTGCATTTCCCTTTGCATAATTTGGCAAATTCTATGTGTATTAGGAAAAAATAGCATAAATATTCCTGACATATCTTCAATCTAAAGTAGCAAAGGATTTGAACAATGTAGGCTCTTTTGTTCTAATGAAGAACAAAATTAAGCTCTTGTGTTCTAATCAAGGCAATAACCAAAATGCTCAGACAACGTTGCGATGCTCTATTTCTCATTATCCTCTGTCTCTTACCAGACCCAGAAAGAGTTTGATTGAGTTTGTGTGATTGCCTCTCAATCCCTTAAAATAAGGAAGGCCTCTGATGATGCTCTCTCTTGTCATGTGGTTCTCAAATTCAGGAATTCAATAATCTCTTTCTAGGAAGAATGAAACTAAACAAGTTTTGCTTGTTCTGTTTTAACCCAGAACCTACCCGGGGAAGAGTAAGTTATTAATGTTGTAACCAACAAACCTATCTATATAAAACACTAATATGCATATAGACCAAACGGCGGAACAACCAAACCACTGGTTGCTATGACATGCACTGAACACCAGGAGGCATGCAAAGAACATGGCGGCATTAGCAGCAGGTAGCAGAGCGCAGAACATGGCAGGGTCGGCCACAGTGGGAGAGTGGAGTAGGTGAGTAGAGTTGCCAGACTAAGGCCGGGCACCAGTCACTGTCATTGAGGCAAGCCTGATGGTTACTAAAAATTCTCTGCTCCTGTGCCTCGATCCCACCCGGTGCTCACACCTGCTGCTGGCACTAGCCCCACTTGGACCCACTACAGGTGCTGGAGCCGCCGCTCACACCTGCTGCTGGCGCCCAGTGCCAACACTGATCACTTGGCACTGCCAGCGGGTGCAAGTGGCCACTGCTGGCCCCAATCACCCCTCAGGGCTTCTCCACCTCCCCCTGCTCCTGAGGGGCGATCAGGGCCAGCAGTTGCCTCTCGAACCCACTGCCGGCACCAGCCCTGATTGCTTGGCGTCATCAGTGGATGTGAGTAGGGCCAGTGCTGTCAGTAGGTGAGAGCAGTGGTGGTGGGAGAGGGGCTGTTGACAGATAGGGGGTCCAGGGCTGTGGCGAGAGGGGCCGGGTGGGAGCATGAAGAATGGGCCAAGACCCGCCCTGAGCCCACCACAGCCTCGCAGCCTACAGTTCCTTTCAAGGTGCACCAATTCATGCACTGGGCCCCTAGTAGAATATATTACTTTTGGATTGATAAAGTGGAAGGGAGTTTGAATTAGAATAGATAGATTTTTTTTTCCCCTTAACCTTTTGCACACGGATGTTGAGTGTGACTTGACATGGTTAGCATCGGTAGCAGCTCGTATGTCAAATTGTATTGAATGTATCAATAATCTGAAATATAAAAAAATCCAAATAAATAAGTTTGTATGAAAAGAAACTCCAGTTTTTATTCTACTGCCGCGCTTTGTAAAATCTGGGGTATTTAAAAAATTAAATCCCGAGTAGAATAAAGGAATCGAGAAAAAAGCAAGCGAGTGCAAAGGGTTAAGCTTTATGTGGTATCCACTAGTTGCTTAAGTAGAAGGAACCTGGCCAAAAATTTACACAGATAATACTTGTGTTACATGTCAGTGAATTATGAGTCAAAAACTGGAAAAAAAAAATTACCAAAAATATTACCTACATGTTTAAAAATCTTAGATTTTAAATGTTATAAAAGCATTTAATATTGGAATAGGCCATATAAAGTAAACAAAAAAGTAATGCAGATTATCCTATATAATAGAAGTGTTATATGCAAATTGACCAAATGCTGGAATGACCAGTTGGTGGGGGGAGGGGCTGGTGAGCAGGCGGCGCCAGGCCAGCCAAGGTGTGTGCCAGTGGGCAGAAGGAAGAGAGAGTGATGGGGGGGAAAGGCAGCAGGGACCAGCAGCGGCAGAGGGGCAATGGGGTGGGCGGGGCCGCATTGGCCAGTGCTGTCCTCTGATCAGCCACCGGGTCTCCTCCCACAGAGGGAGGCCAGACTGAGGGTTAGTCCCGCTCCCCATGGGGAGCGGGCCTAAGCCATCAATAGGACATCCCCTGAGGGCTCCCGCACTGTGAGAGGGCGCAGGCAGGGCTGAGGGACCCCCCTGCCCCCTGGAGTGCATGAATTTTCATGCACCAGGCCTCTAATAATATTCATAAAATAATATAAAATACATAGTTATACAACCTTGAATAATTTTATTAATTTTTCCAATTCTTAATTTTCACACTCCTCTAGTTCCTTTCTTAAAAATGTTCAAAAGTTATAGTAAAAAGTTAATTTTAACAAAGAAAAAAAATGTCCTAAACAGAGACCATAGTATAAGAAAGTGAACATGAATTTTGAGATCAAACAAATTTGGGGTTTATTTCCACTTAATTTCTTAAGAAAAATGATCTTGGTAAAGTCACTTACTGTATATTTCATTTTCCTCTTTCATCATTAACAATAATACTTGCTTTCCAGGATTATAAATACTAAATCAAATATACATTACAATTTTTCCATATGCTTTAATTGTGAATCCCCAATCAATAACAGTATTTTTTTTTTTATTATTGATTTCAAAGAGTAAGGGAGAAGGAGAAACATCAATGATGAGAGAGAATCATTGATTGGCTGCTTCCTGCATGCCCCACACAATCCAGGCATGTGCCCTGACCTGGAATCGAACCTTGACCTCCTGGTTCAGAGGTCGGTGCTCAATCACTGAGCTCTGCAGGCTGGCTCCTATAACAGTATTTTTAATACAAGTTATGAAATGAGTTTTTAGGGTAAAATAGGCAAGTGTAGGGAATTTTAGAAATAAAGAGGGTCCATGGGGGAGGACTTCAAAGGTGAGAGAATACAAAAGTGCCACAGGATAAGGAGAGAGGAAGACCCTCATTCCCAGAAGATATGGAAAAGCCATCGTATAAGGGGAGAGGAAGACATTCATTCACAGAAGATAGGGAAAAGGCAACAGGGGATAGAGAAATGCTGACAAAAGGGAAAAAGAGTAAAACAGATCTTCTCAAGAGATAGAGAGAATTCTACCACTGAAGGGGGAGAAAAGAAGGGGCCAATGGGGGATTTGAGCTTTGAAGCTACTATAGTGACCAATAAGAATGGAGCATCCAGAGACAAAGAACTGCAGCCTTTATAAACCTTAGGAAAAAGGATCTTAGTGGGCAACCCCCTTTAGGACCCCTCCCTATGTGAGTCTGTACTTGTTTCCAATAAATGTCCACATTTTCATATACAACCTTTTGTCCGTGGCTTCATTCTTCGAATCCACCTGGACAAGAACCCGGGAAAGAAATAACCTTTGCATCCTGCTCAGAGAGAAACCACGCGTTTCAGGTAGAACAGAATGTTAATAAATGTATACTAAGCAATCATTTATTTTTTACATTTCTCCTGAAAAAAAGTTTCCTTTTTATTTGAAATTCAATTGAATTACTATTGTTAATTTTATTTAGTAAATATTTTCTCTCTCTCTCTTTCTTTCTCTCTCTCTCTCTCTCTCTCTCTTTCCCTCCTCCCCCTGGGAATCTGTTCACAATTAACTTTACAGAACATTCATATAAGTTCCTGCATTTCTAAAATAAGCAGATCACATTTAGGTTAGCACTGCTGATAACAAAATGACACAACTACCCTGGCTTCAAAGATAAGATAAGATGATGCACATTAACAATTATTTTTCTTTAATACTGCAGAAAACAATACATCACAAAAATAAAATCACATGCCTTTTATAATCCAGTGTGAAGGCATATTATTTATGTTAAAATGAAATGATCTGGGACATGGGAAGAATAAGAATTTCAAAGCTTAATTTTAAACTCCCTAAAAATTATTTTCCCATCTATCTTTCTCTGAAAATAACTACTTCAATCTCTGAGTGACAAGCATTTAGTAATTAACTGTTGATTTTATATAAATCAGTGATGTTTCATACTAAATTTCCATGGTACATTTTTTTAGGTGTTCAAGGAAAATTTTGGCAGAGAAAATGTTTGGTAAATTCAATAGTAAATGGAGTTGTTTGTTTGGTTTCCCTTTCTGAGAGGGAACTTTTTCTTTTGAAGTTTAGTTTAACTTGTCAAAAGTATGCATATGAGTGTAAAATAAATAAATGCAACATAAATTTAAAAAATCAATTCTGTGTATTAATATCTATTGGTAGAGAGTCTATGTATTAAAATCCATTAGTTCACTTTTCCTATATGCACCTGAACAGTTTGAATTAAAAATAAGCAAAAATAATTTAGACAAGTCATTTGATCTGAATGAAAAGCCATGCATAATTGAGTCATATATATACACAACTTAAAATTTGGGAAGTGATGTGCAGGTTTTTACATGTCTATCATATTTCAATAAAGTGGTTTAAAAATTTTTTTTTGCAACTAGACCTGTTTATAATCTTTGTTTTCAAACTGCTAACTTTTGAAATATTTCTGATATTTTTTCACCTTCTTCCTGTTTTTATATTGTCAGCAATATCATCACAGGGTCTATAGTGAATGGTAAATGTTGACAAATACTTGTTTCATTGATATGTTTATTACCAACTATGTTGGGAATAAAAATTAAGTTATAACATTTCATTAAATGTGCATTATCATTATTTTGAGCTCATTGCTGCTAAAGGTATTTATTACAGAATCTAAAAAGTGTTGGGTCATATTACTAAACGACAAGTTCTTTTATGTTATAACATTTTATAATGTAACAAACTTCTGTGGCTGAAATAGATAACTCTATAAAATATAAGACAGATTGACCTCAATTTCAACACGTTTTTAAAATTTCCTATGCTATCATCTCTAAAAATTGCTTGAATTTAGATATATACTTCAGTTTCTAATACTTAAGAATCATAAATTCCCATGTTTTCTCTTTTCTAATCCACTCCCCCCCCCCCATGGCCCTGATATCAGACCAAATTGAAATTGCTTTTTCTTTATTTTTCTTGGTAAAAGCTCTTTTATATTCTTCTTTCTTTAGTCCATTTCCTCATTTCTCTCATTTGAATCATGTTCTAGAGACTGAATGCCTATGTATCCCTCAGATTCATGTATTATATCCTAACACCTACTGGGGTGTTATTTGAAGGGGAGTGCTTTGAGCAGTAGTTAAATCACAAGGCTGGAGCCCTTATGAATGGGATTAGTACCCTTATAAATAAGACCTTAAAGATCCCCCTTGCCCTGGCACCATCTGGTTGTGTGTGTGTGTGTGTGTGTGTGTGTGTGTGTGTGTGTGTGTGTAGTTTTATTATTGGAGGATTGATTTGGAATGCTAAAGTCCTTAAATGAAGAATTGAGCTAGACAGCCAATTCAGATGGGCATAGATAATCTTTGACTTTCTCCTTTCCTTTACTATCCACTGCCTTATGGTTTCTAATACAAATCAATGGCTCAAACCTTGTTATCTTCTAATACACATAGTACCTCCGTATATAAAACATAAAATGAATCAATTTTTAAAGTTCATTATTATATCCTCACTAGAGGCCAGATGCCCGAAATTCATGCAAGAGTAGGCCTTCGCAGCCATGGCTGCTGCCTGGATTCCTCCCTCACACTTCATCCCAGAAGGACATCCTGTCTATTTAGCATATTATGCTTTTATTATTATAGATTGACTTTATTATAAAATCCAAAATCTTTAGCATGCAATAAAAGGTCCTTTAATAATAAGCCCCTTAAAAATACTTGCCTTTAATCATGGCTTCTGGATGATTTGTAGATGACATATAGGCTTCAAAAACACTGATATAAGCTCTTTATTCTACTTGAGACATCCCTTTCCTTCCACTCTTCACCAAATTAGTTCATTCTTTTTTTTTTTTTGAGAGAGAGATTGGTAAGGAGGAGCAGAGACAGAGAGAGGAGAGAGAGAGAGAGAGAGAGAGAGAGAGAGAGAGAGAGAGAGAAACATTGATGGGAGAGAGACATCAATTGGTTACCTCCCACACTGGAATCAAACCTGGGACTCTTCAGTCCTAGGACTGACGCTCTATCCACTGAGCCAAACCTCCTAGGGCAGGTTAGTTCATTCTTTACAATTCAGATTATTCATTTATTCCACACATATTTGCTATGAATGTAAAAAGTGCCATAATTTGGTGACACAACAAGGAAAAACATAGGTTTTTAATTACATTGTTTATATTATATTCATTTATATTATGTATATTTTTTATTTTTTTGATTAAGGTATTACATATGTGTCCTTATATATGTGATGTAACTATTTAATGTGATGTAACTATGAAGGGATGTATTGCTGATATTCTAGTAAAGTCAGCACTTATTAAACCAATAAATATAAAATAAATATAAAATAAGCATTATCAAAATGACATAAAATTTCAGGATACCATAAAAGTGTATAGCAAGATGCCATAGCTCTTTGGATAAGTACAAAAAGGCATCTAGGAATAAACAGCATTTACTATGAAACTGGATGATTAAGAAGCAAAATCAAATTGGAAAATATTTAGGAAAAGCACTACAAGAGAATAAGTTATATACTTCAAAGATGAAACCAGATCTTTGAACATTAGAGAAATGTACAAAATGCCTAGAAATAAATTTAATAGAGAGAAATTACAACATGAACTTAGACTAGAGATAAAAACTGGGATATAATTATGGAGGAGATTATCAACCATGATAGAAAAGAACAATACAAATAAGAAGGTGCGTCTTTAATATTAGAAGAACTTTTTCTATATACTTTTGAGCAAATGTGTGACATAAGACTGATTTTTTTTAAGTGAGGTCTTCTTTTAATATATTTTTGTTGATTTCAGAGAGGAAGGGAGAGGGAGAGAGAGATAGAAACATCAACGATGAGAGAGAATCATTGATTGGCTGCCTCCTGCATGCCCCCAACTGGGGATGGAGCCCACAACCCAGGCATATGTCCTTGACTGGAAATGAATCCGTGACCCCTCAGTCCCGCAAGCTGATGCTCTATCCAGTGAGCCAAACCAGCTAGGGCTAAGAAAGATTTTTTAAAGATATTTGAGATGTTGTCTGGAGAACTTATAGACTGCAGATATACAAGAATGAACGCAAAGACTGATTAGGAAGTTACTACAAACTTCGGTTAAGAAGTGATAAAGAGTTGAACTAGGTAGGATGTTAGGAGTGGAGATGGAAAGATAGGGGATATATTAATTTTATATTTTATTTGATAGTGGAAATAAGAGAGAGGAGATCAGACTTTATTTCCTCCACAATGTTTCCTGGCTCCCTCTAATCAAGGTTAGTGCCCATTTATATACATTACCTCAGCCTTATAAGTGGCCACATGTTATTGTCAGCATTCATCTCTCTCCTGAGTGCAGAAGCTATTGAGAGCAAAAATGTATATTTTTATCTCTGTCGTTTCAGTTTCAAATACAATACCTAAACTATTCTTTGCTAGAAAAATGTTAATTTTTGAAGGAGAAAGGCATTTTGGAAACTCTGGGTGAACTTTGACTTTCTGGGTACTCCTAAAACTCACCCTTTTCCTTATTCTTCCTGTTTTCCAGAATAAATCTGTGTGTGAATGTACAAGAAGCCATAACCTATGGTTTTACATATATGCATGACTAGCTGAAGTATAACAAACTCAGTTAATCATGGCTTTAAAAGCTCACATTTGGAGAGGGTTTGTCTCAAGTAACAGTAATGATAACGGTGAACAGAAATATGTTTAATAACAAGACTGGAATGTTAGAAAGAGCACTAGATTTTTAACCATGTAGCCTTGGTTTGATACTGACTAGTTGCAAGGAATTGAATAAAATGAAGGGATTGCTTGACATTTACATGTAGACAATTGTGTCTTTCCTTGTACTTCTCCATACATATGCAAGTGCTCTGCCTCTCTCATTAGCTCTCCTCTGCTATTCCTATGGCTACATCCCACAGAGAGTTGCTAGCACCTCCCAGGCATAAATAAGAGAATCCATTTCCATAAATGATACAGCCTGAGTAAATTCCAAGACTTGGCAAGCGGCCATTTCTCGAGGTTTACAGCAGTGCTTCCTGCATCACAAATCTGCTGTGCTGGGGCATGTGAAGAAGTGAAACAGCAGGCCCTTTAGGCATCCGCAACCTGCAGGGCTGTGGTGAGCCCTCCACAGGCAGAATAGCTAGAGGATGTGCTTTAAAAGGCCCCCGAGGTACTTCTGACCAGATGGCAATGCTGTGGGACGCTGGGAAACAGGGGCAGCCACAGAGCTACCTGTAGATCCCCAGTTAGAAGCCCTGTGACTTCTGCATTATCTAAAAGGCCCAGAGTAAACAGTTTTAATGCTGTAATAAAAATGCAATAAGTAAATGCATAGTTTGATTATTTTTAAGCAAATCCATATTTGTTAAATTTTAATTTAAATAGTATTAAAGTACTGACTACATCTTAAAGTTATATAGATAATGTCTCTTGAGAAAATTAGTACTGCAATACTTTGATAGCTCCATGATTTCCTTATGGGTGACCCTGAATTGATAACGCCATCTTATATTTAAGAAGGATCATCAATCTTGGAGCATCTCAATGTCATTTTTTTTAATCACATTAGATATATATCCAAAGCACTTACACTTATGCTGAAATAAAGATCCTGGTGGGTTACACAAATAACCACTAGCACAGAATAATAGTATCTGAAATGGGTACTAGTAAATTAAATTAAAAATAAATTAAAAGCCATTCATTCTTTAAAGAAATAAACACAATTATCTCAATCTATAAAAAAAAAAGTGAATGAAACAAGTAGAAAAGAAATTTGAAACTGAAGTGATGATAAATTTTATTTTACATTATGGAAATCAGAAATATTTGTTACTCTATAGAAAATAATCCTCAAATTCAATTATAATTTTCATAATTATAAGAGCTGTTTTTTCTATCAATGTGGTACATTTTAAATGGCTAAATCTTAATCATAATATTAAAGAAAAAGCTGTACATTGTGATGTTACTAGTTTATAAAACTAGGCATTATGAATTTATCCCCAAGTTTTTCTATAAATCTCAATTCACAAATTTAAAGATTATAATCTCTGATGAGAATTCGTATTATCTATATATATATAAAAGCATGAATGACCGTTCCACCGTTCCTCTGTTCCACCGTTTGACCTGTAGCTATGATGAGCACTGACCTCCAGGAGGCAGATACTCAATGCACAGGTATGGAAACATGGAACAGAATGATGAATCTCAGAAGGAAGGGGAGAGGGCAGAAAGAGATTAACCAAAGATCTTATATGCATACTAGAGGCCCAGTTCATGTATTCATGCACCAGTGGGGTCCCTCGGCCTGGCCTTCAGGGGTTGGACTGAAATGGGCAGTCCAACATTCTCCAAGGGGTCTAAAGAGGGTGCAGGCCAAGACAAGGGACCCCACTGGTGCATGAATCCCTGCACCGGCCCTCTATTTTTGTATAATATTTTAAAAGTCAATTTCAATGATTATTTGAAATACCTTATTAAAAACATTAGGAGTACAATTGCCTGTTTTGCTTTGAATCATACAGGGTATATGATTCAATTTTATTTTAACTTTTACCCCATTTTAAAATGTATAAAAATTATCTCTCTGACCTAGGCTTGTATGAGCTTCAAACCTAATATGTGAATAACTGCAAATATATCTCCTCTCTGTTGCCTCAGATTAGCATTTTCTTAAATCTCATTTTTTTCTAGTATTACTTGACTAAATGGGTTGTCCATCCCTCCAATGGCATAAGCCAAATACAATAAGCTAAACAGTTAGAAAACCATTTATTTTTCACTCATCCTCAATATCTGAAGCATCACCAAGACCTTATCAATTTTAACTCCAGACATTTCTCAAATATGTAGCCCACTGTCATGCATCTTCAGAATATAGCACCATTCTTTACATGTGGTTATTTTTTTATACCCATGGCTTTTTAAATACTCCTCAATTTTTTAATATGTGTTCTGCAAATTATTCACCTTGAGTTTGGCATCTTTTTCCTGCAAATACTATGATTAATGCAATAATGGTATTTACCTCATAAAATTTTATGAAGAATAAATGCATTAATATGTATAGACTATTAACAATAGTGTTTATAGCATAAAAAGGTAGATATATAGGTAGGTATATCAATGGATTGATAGATGATAGATAGGTAGATAAATAGATAGATAGATGATAGATTGATAGATAGATAGATAGATAGATAATAGATAGATAGATGATAGATAGATAGATGATAGATAGGTAGATAGATAGATAGATAGATAGATAGATAGATAGATAGATAGATGTAATACATACCCTTCAATTATCATGACCAGTGCCACTCCTGTTAGAGGAGGTCATTGAAAAGACATAACCATTGGTTGACCCTTGAGCTGGACCTGGACAATCAGGGTCTCCCCACCCACTCCACTGCCCTCTGAATATATGTTCTGCACTCCATTCCACAACTAGGAGTAAAATATTATTGAGACAATCTGCTTGGTATATGTGACTGAGCCCAGTTAATTCTACCTCTGTTTTTGGTTTTGGCCCTTTTCTTCCTATCAGGTTTACCACGTTCCTGATTAACTCTAGTTTTGGTGGGTGCAGCTTCTGAGAGGCAACTATTTTCTAGTGGTATACAGGCTCTTCAGGTCAGCAAGCTGCTAAGGCTTACTAGTAAATAATGGGGGTACTTTGCAAGCTCTGAGGGTTCATGGGAAGGTGTAGTATCCTCAGGGGTTCCATACAAATATCCCCATCCCAAGTGTTAGGGCGCCATGTTTTCCCAACCCGGGCCCTGACTTTAACATAACTGATCTGCTTTGGATGATAACTCGGCTTTAAAATGCTTCTGGATACCTGTGATTCTATTAAATGTTCAGTCTGATCTTCTACAGTTTCTGCTTTTGACCAAAAAGACCCTGTGGCTTTCACCACCAGTCTCTAACTGCTTATTGACCACCAAGATTTTTTCATCATCCCGCTTCAATGACTTAATTCAAGTTAACAGTAACCACCCAATTTTGCTCTTTTACTATTTAAAATGCCTGAATCATTGCACTTGCAAGGGTAAAGTCTTATATCCTCTCCCCAGGTAGCAGAAGGGGAATCTTTAGAAGATGGGTCACCTTGTATCATGTTCACTTGGTGTCCTTCATAACATTCAGGATTGTGTCTTCTTTTTCTTCTAAACAATGAATGACCAAGTCCAAATATATATATATATATATATATATGTTATGATTTTATTGATTTTTGTTTTTTAGAGAGAAAAGAAGGAAGAGGAATAGAATGATAGAAACATTGATGAGAGAGAAACTTCATCCATCCATCGGCTGCCTCCTGTATGCCCCTACTAGGGATCAAGCCCATAACTCTGGGCATGTGCCATGACCAGAATTGAACTGTGACCTCCTGGTTCCTGGGTCAAAGCTCAACCACTTAGCCACACTGGCCAGGCCAGAATCTTCTTTTGCCATCTGTTTTCTCAAGTACCTTAGCACAACTTGCATTCGTTTAGGACCACCGAGTGACAAACACCAAGGCAGAATTAGACATTTAAGACATTGACAGTAGGAGGGGGTGGGAAGAGGAGAGTGCTGGTACCACAATCTTGATCTGACGCGTGTGAAGGGGAAGAAGGAGGGAAGGAGAACTGGGGAGAAAGATTCTTGGATGCAGCGTGATTCCAGAAAAAGCTTGTCCCAGCTAAAAAGGAGTCCTGGAGCCATAGTGTCCTGTTGAAAACCTCCTGCCTTTCTCTGTATTGTCTGCCTAAGCATCCATGTTGTGCCAAGTCATTCGCTCAGAGGAGCCTGGGGGAAGCATAAACGCAGTAAGAATGCTGTGCTGGTTAAGGTGCGCAGCTGGGGCCTTGGGGGAAGCCCCCACTGCAGGCCTGAGCTGCGCCTTTCCGCAGCTGTCACATATATGTGCTTTCACCTTCGGTATTTAATGTTATGAACGTCCCATGTGTCCCTGTTCGAGGGTATTAAGTGGCCTGTGCATTGAAACGGAGCCAGGAGGATGGCCGTGAGGACTCCAGGTCAGGAGAAAAGGAAAACACACAGGGACACCGTGGGATGAGCTTAGGAAGGCGAGGCAAACAGCCCTCTCCAACACCTTTCTCTTGCATCGCAATGTTTTCTGGAATCCACCTTGCCTGTGTCTGAAAGTCATACACCTGTTTAAAATGTGACTCAAAGGAGCAATTTGTCAGCCTGGAATATTTTATGTGAGGATTGGGAGAGAGAGACACCGCGCAGTCTGAAGAAGCCTTTGAATGTAATCTCAGTGTGAAAGGGAAGACGGCCTATGCATTTCCCCCTCAGGAGTCATCGAGCCCTCGGCCTTTGTCACTTGCTTTTTGATTGTTTTATTTGACTCTTCCAATGTTTGTTATCTATTTTAACTCTCTTTTTGCTTCTTTTTTTTTTTTCCTTTGTCTTTCTATTTTTACCTGGAAAACCTTTCTCTTTTCTACATTCCTTTGGCGTATGAGCAAGAACGGTGAAATTTACTAAGATTGGCAAGAAGCATACGATCCGGGTACTTAGAAATGTGTCCTGATGTTGACAGAAATGCTAAGCTGTTCCTGAGGGATGACCTTTGGGATTTGTGTTCTAGGTGCACATATTCAGTGTGTAAGTGGTTCTTGACATCAAACTTTTGAGATTAGTTTTTATATTCTGTGTGGGGGAAAAAAATCCTCACAGCAGTGGTTGCATAAAGCAATTTTCCCCCCTAATTGTTGTGTTGAGCCATGAAAATTCCTTTGTTGAGCATAACTTCTGACTTTCAAACAAAACAAATTTTGATCCTTATCGATGTCAGTGATTAAGAGAAACACATCACTAAGATCAACATTCTTACACATATAAAATTATATTTCACTTGAGGGTGAACCTCTTTGCAGAGAACCAAGTTTTAGTGTGTGATTTTTAAAAATCTACTTTAAAAATCTCTACTAGAAAAATAGAATGAACTTCATTGGTAGGGGGAAAAAGCAATAGCAAAAAAACTTAGTTATAATAGATAGCTTGCTAGAGGCAGGAGCTCAGATTCTAAAATCAAAGAAGGTTAGAGCCAGTGGCTGTATTGTAATCTACCTTCCCCTGCAAGTAAATTTGTCCTCATGCAGGATGTACAAGTAGACTGGACTGGCTTCTAGCTGGTAGATTCTGTCCAAAGGCGCAGGTGAGAACGGGACTGAATGCAAGGGTCATCTTGCATCTAGATAACCTAAGGAGCAGAAATCAGTATTGAACCCACTAAGGACCCCTTTGGCATCAATAGGAAAGGATTCGAATGGCAAACAGGCAAAATGATGGATCAGGATGGGTAATGAGAGTCTGTTTGTGGCCTGAAGTAAAACGGAACAGAAAGCTTGCCAGAGTTATATTTTGTAGTTCAGCAAATAGAAAGCCTGGGATGTTTCTGGAAGGAGGCTAAAGACAGAGGCGTTCATATGAAAGAATTTGTCTTTGAGCTGAAAACCTCTTTTCCTGGTTTGCTTTGGCAGCTATACCGGAGCTGTGTGTTTTGTCTTACACCTTTCCCTCATTAGGAAAAGCTGCAGTGATGCTTGCTATAGACTCCTTTCTAGGGCATCCTTAAACTACGCTAATACACCCTTAGCAACATGCTTAGCGTGCTGCCAGAATTGCTGAAGGATGTAGAAACCCTGACTCAAAAATGTACCTGTAATACTTTCAACAATAAAGATAAATTTAAAAAAAAATTAATAAAGTTAAGGAAACCAATTTAATTGACTGGGTAGAGAATACCTCATATTTGGGGGGAAAATATCTTAAGAACATCCTCCAAATTTTATCTCTTTAGTATTGTGTACAACGTCTCTAACCAATAATTTATTGATTTAAGTTTCATTCAAATTGGCTTTCTCATTTCCAAGTTATTTGTGGTGACTTTTTCTACCCTCCCCCTACAGTACATACTAAAAATTTGTTTTAGCATTGTTAATCTCTCATATATAACTAAAGATACTTGTTATTTTATTTAACAACATTATTTTTATCATGTTTAAGAATGATATAATTTGGCATAATTTGAAACTCAGGCTAGTGTAAAATGTTGATAAAATGCTTGAGGTTTGAAATTAAATAAATCTAGAAATAGAAACCAAACTTGGCTTTTTTATGTAAACAGTAATTTATTTTATCATTCTCAATTTCTTCATTCAATAAAAATAATAGTATCTTAAATGAATAAATTAAATTAAATGTAAACTAAGTAAAAGTTTTCTTTAATTATTAGTTTAAATAAAAGCTTATAAAGAGGACTTAGATAATGATACTATAATTATTATTAGTGAAAAATAATCAAGCGTTTTTATTGTTTAAGACTAATTGGTTATGTTTTAAATTAAAAAAAAAGAATTTAAGGGTATTATGATCATTGATGTCAGAACTAAGTATAAATCAATTTGAGATATTTCAGAATCACTGAGGAATTAAATATCACATTAAACAATAGTTTGAAGACTTTAGCTTATCTAACCTACTTTGTTAAAATTTAAATTTTCACTGTCTATTTTAATTAAATAATTATAGTTACTCCATGCACTTCAGTGATTCTTGCATATAAGCTATTGTTTCCTATTCATTTTAACCCATTCTACCTTGGTCATGCACCTCTTATCATCAGAGGCAAAGGATTCAGTTATTCTCATTGTGGTTGCTTTGCAACTATTAATGTAAAAATATTTAAGCCATTCCACTCTTTTTTTAAGTCACTTCCAATAAGGTACATGATCACTACTTTATCTAAATCCCACAATAATTATAGCTAATATCTCAAAATTTAATGTTTAATCATTCAATAATTACTTCATGTAAGATAGTTTTATCTCTCCTTTTGTGGATGTACATTTTTTTAGTTCTCACAAAGTCATGTACTTCTTACCAGAGTGTCTAATACATTGCTATTTATATGCTCATTATTGTACATGTGATTTGAATCAGAATCTATTAAATATACAGTCTTTTTGAAGTCTTGATTTCTAGTTTTCCAGAACTAGAAGGTAAAAAACCCCCCACAAACCTTCACTATTAAGGTCACATAAATTTATTATCAAATTATTATTTTCACTAAAAGCACAGAGTGAAATGCAACTTATAAAGCAGGGTTTCCTAGATGGGAAATGAAGGAAGGCGTAAGGTAGCATTTTCCAATACAGGGATGTTTTACAGTAAGTTCCTAGACAACAAAGTCTGAGGCAAAAGCCTGTGACATACACTTTATTAGAAATGCCATTCCTGGGAACCAACAGTCAAAGCAAGAAGGAAGCAAGGCATCAATATAGAAAAGCAAACACAGGAGAGCTACAGAGCCCATCACAAGTTTGCAAGAAATACATTTGGTGGCTGTGTCATGTGGGAAGTCTCTAGAGATGTTAATAGGACACTAATCCAACTTGTACAGTCCTTGGGGGCAGTAAGCACATGCAATTATCTGATGCCGCCTGCTTGACTTGTGTCTTTAATTGGTCAAAGACTACCAACAAGGCAATACTAACACTCTCACATTTTTAAGATGTGTTACTGGGATTTCTGAGTACCACCAGGAAGCCACACTTGCAACAGTTATAATGTTGCCATGGTGCAGGGTGGGCAGTCTTTATCTGTAAGGCTTTATGAATATAGAACTTCTTACATCGGCACAGAAGGTGGCCTGGACTTTATGAAGAGTGAACAGTTTCTGTGAGAGTATAAGCCATCACTAGGGTCATCCCAGAAATTCAGAAAGTGCCGGGGCTTCTCACATGGGCCACCACATTGCCAGGGCTGACCAGCAGCCCCTGAACAACGGATGAACAGATTACTCTGACACAGTTTCACTGTGAAAGAGAGGGCTAAGGGACTGCCTGGCCAAAGGGGCCAGACAGCCTCAATTGCCTGCCTCATTACCCTTTTATTGTAACAGCAGTTTGAGATAAAATTTATCTTTCAGATACAATCAATAGGGTGAGTAATCTTAGGAGGACACATGTGTTTACCTTGTCTTCTAGGCAAGGGCATCCAGGGATTAAGCATAAGGATTCCAGTAAACACCTGGGGGTCTGCCCATGTACAGACTTGTTTGGAAAGGTCAAGGAATAATTAGGGGTGTCACCTTTGACATTCCCCTAAGTCTCCCCTAAATCAGAATTGCAATAAAGAGGGCAAGCGGCCTTCCACACACTTGCCTTCACTCAGAATGCCCTCCTTACAAACTTTCCAATGACGTCTCATGCTTCCCCACAAAACAGTGACTAAGGCATGGGGGTAGAGGGGGTAGGGGAAACTGAACTAATCTGGGCAGCTACAAATCTTGGTTCCAATACACCAAATATGTTTATTGTGTACTTTGAGAATTATTTTTCACTATATATTTTTCTAAATAAAAGCTAATGAAAGTAATATTCAACTAAATCATCTCTAAAACAATATAAATATGAGAAACAATGAAGTGGGAAAATTTCCATACAAAATTATTTGATTTAATTGGTATTAAGTATAATATGTATTAATCATTCCCTGTATCTAGAAATTAAAAAGGTATGTAATAATCAAATAACATTTTAAATCACATATAATTAGATTTATTCAACTTACAGATAGATTTGATATATTTAGCACTTTTTAAATTATAATCAAGAAAACTTGGAATACCATACAGATGAAAATTCAGTCCAATATGTCATTAAATAAATTTAAATATATAAATCTAAGGACATTTGATTATATGGCAAACTAGTGTATATACTATTCTGATTAATCTAATAATCTATAATAATAAAAGTGTAATATGCTAATAAGACTGGACGTCCTTCCAGATGACCTTTCGGATGAAGCCAGGGCTGCGAGGGAAATCCAGGTCCTGGGTGCCTGCCAGAGGGTCCTGGGTGCCGGAGGGAAGCCTGGGTCCTGGATGCCAGAGGGAAGCCAGTGCCAGCAGCTCGGGGAAGGAAGGCCTACTCTTGCATGAATTTTGTGCATTGGACCTCTAGTATATATATAAAAGGCTAATATGCTAAGTGTCCAACCATTTGACCAGTCGCTATGACATGCACTGACCACCAGGAGGCTGATGATCAACACAGGAGCTGCCATGATGCACACAGAGAAATGGCACTGCAGACCTGGCACTCACAAAGCAACACTCGGTTTCTCCCAAGAGGACACGGGCCCTGTCACCACCCTGAATGACACCCCACCAAATTGCAACTGATGCTGCTGAGACCCCATGGCTCAAAATGTGGTCCACAGCCCAGCCCAGCCCAGAAACGGTGGCTGTGGGCACCAGGTAATGACATCACCATCACGTAGCAACTCCCAGCTTCTTCTCCCTAGTGACTAGCCTCCTTGCAATTTCTTCATCCCAGGAACATGACTTGCTTTATAGCCAGGTGCAAACATTTCACACTCTAACCAAAAGTCTGTTAAGTGTTTTCCTGTGCCTCATCTCATTTGATTCTCACAGAAGTCCTGGAGTAGGTATATAGGAGGCTCAGTGGAATCCTATTTTCTTTTTATTAGCCAGAAAATGGAGATTTAGAAAGTTTTGAAACTTGACCCGATTGAAAAGACGTAAGAAATGGTTGACCTTGAAAATGACTTCAGGTTTTCTCACTGCACAGAATATAGTCAAACACTGCTGCAGTTAAAATTTTTACCCTTTGTTCTCTCTGCATGCTCTACAATAATAATGTGCTTTTTTTTTTATATTTACTGCTGTGTTGCTGACAATTACCTGTAAGAGAAGTTGGGTGCTTCACTGGGCTAAAAAAAATTTAGCTAAATCAGAAAGCAGGTCTAATTAAGGAAGTTTATCTATATACTAGAGGCCCAGTGCATGGATTCGTGTACCAGTGGGGTCTCTTGGCCTGGCCTGTGGGATTGGGCCAAAACTGGCTCTCCGACGTCCCACGAAGGGTCCTGCATTGCAAGAGGGTGCAGGCCAGACCAAGGGACCCCATCGGTGCACAATTGGGGCCAGGGAGAGAAGCGAGAGATTGACCAGCTGGGGAGGAACCACGGGAAAGGCTCCAGGGTGTGTCTGGCCCATCTCACTCAGTCCCTATTGGCTGGACCCCAACAGCAAGTTAACCTACTGGTCAGAGCATCTGCCCCCTGGTGGTCTGTGCATGTTATAGTGACTGGTCGACTGTCTGCCCCCTGGTTGTCAGTGCACATCATAGCAAGCGGTTGAGCATCCTTAGCATATCATTAGCATATTATGCTTTGGTAGAATGGCTGACCTGTCAACCAGACACTTAGCATATTAGTCTTTTATTATATAGGATAGACAGCTCTTGCTGGTACCAATCCCACGTGTGTGTTTCCATCTTTCATTGTTGATCGTGAATTTGGTTGACACTTCTATTACAGAGAAAGGGCGAATAGTGATATTAAAATAGAGGCCCAGTGCACAAATTTGTGCACTGGTGGTACTTGGCCTGGCCAGCGATCGGGGCCATCTCTCCCAGGCCTGATTGGGGCCAGCTGGCTGGGGGGAGGGACCACGGGAGGTTGGCCGGCGAAGGGGATAAGGGGGACCGTGAGAGGTTGGCTGTGGGAGCAGACTGACCACCAGGGGGCAGCTCCTGTGTTGAGCATTTGCCCCCTGATGGTCACTGCATGTCATAGCGACCGGTCAATCGGTCTTTTAGGCTTTTATAGGTATAGATTCTAATTAATATCCTTTCAATGTGCATGAATTCATGCACCAGGCCTCTAGTATAGGTATATTATAAATAAATATTTACGTACATAGCAGATAACATAATTAGCACAATTTACCCTATTCTGGCTAGTGCTATACTATCACTTAGATTAACTTCATGGAAGCTATGGTTGGCAGTTCACCAATACAAGGTATAACAAGGAAGCAACCTTACTAATGACTTTGCCTGTTTGACATCAGTAGCCTCTAGCTTTTATATTTTAGGAATAGAATTCAAATGAAGTTGCCTCCATCGCTAATGCAATTTAATTTTATATTCTCTGTTGAAAAATATATAATGAACATTATTTAGTACTTGATTGAGATAACTTTACACTGAGAAGAACAAAGACATACATATGTAATCTACCAGTTACAGAAGACTTTTTAATTACTTTTTTTAATTTTTAAAAACACAGCAATATTAGTTACTTTGATATTGTTCTCTTTTATTTTTTGCATTTTCTTAATGCTAAGATGATGATGATTTGTAAAATGGCCCAAAGTTAAGAAGCTGAAGAATAAAGCAATGGATAAAAAAAATAATGAATATTTTACAAGCCAATTAATGTATCATTAGAAAATTTGCATTTATGTCATGAAGAAACACTACACAGAAATCTTTGGCTTTTGTAGTGTGGAATTAAACACTTAGTTTTATTTTCTAAAGGAAATCCACAACCTTTTTTTCTAAATTTTCTTAAACACAATTAAGTTAGACTGCTTCATTAAGAACTTTTTCAGAGAATTTTGTTATGGTTAATTTTATGTGTCAACTTGCAGGACAAGAGGTGCCCATATATTGAGCTAAACATTATTTATGGTATGTCTTTGAGAATGTTTTCAGATGAGATTAGCATTTTAATTAGTAGAAAGAATAAAGCAGGTTGACCTTCTCAATGTGGGTAGGCATTATCCAAATGGTTGAGATCCTAACTACATCAAAAAGGTAAAGAAAGGAAGAATTTGCTGTCTTTCTTAGTCTTTCCAATGGGACATTGTCTTACACTTGAACTGGGACTTACAGCTGGCTGCTCTGGTTCTTGGGCCTTTGGACTCTGTCCAGGACTTATATCATTGCCTTCATAGGTGTTCAGGCTTTCAGGCTTGGACTGGAACTACACCATCCCCACTTTCTTAAACCTCCAGCTTGCAGCCTCTATATTCATAGGAGCCAATTCCTTATGAAAAAAAAAAATCAATCACTTCCTCTCTCTCTCTGTTTCTCTCTCCAGATAGATGATAAATGATAGATAGTATATAGATAGATGATTGATAGATATATGATAGATAGATAGATAGATAGATAGATAGATAGATAGATAGATAGACAGACAGACAATATCCTATATCCTGGTGATTCTATTTCTTTGAAGAACCCTGATGAATACAGGATTTGATACTGAGTGTAGTTTTAGAGGAACAGGATTTTAAAGATGAGTTTTCTGAATTGTTTTTGTGGTTTTGGGAATTTATGATCTAACTAAATTTGAAGATACCTATGATTCTATTTCCAGGAGTATAGGTGCACTGATACAACTCTCCAAGGACAATCAATAATCCACCTACCATCAATGATGGAGTCTTTATGGCCACTGACTGGTCCAGTTCCAGAATCTTATTATTCAAGTCTGCTTCCTAGGACTATTTCTGTCCCCAGCTGCCTGAGGTTAAGTTTCCTAGAAGCAGAGCTTGAGAAAGGAGTTCCTGGAGGAAGTGATTTGTTGAGGAAATTTTCTCATAAGAAGGGGGTAAAGGGAAACAGGGCAGAAAAGGAAAGCGAGCTAAGGAAGTAAGCTTGATTAGCTTCAGCCTTGTTTCTTGGGAAGCTTTGCTGGACAAACTGCACTACAGAGTTAGCCTCACCTTAAAGTTAGATAGCAGAACGTTTGTTTATTTTAGCATTTTCTCAGTTTGGTCATTTTTAGCATTTCGTTCATTCTTAGCAGATTTCACAAATGTTTGAGCAAGGAGAATACCATAAAAAGGAGACGTTGGTAGTTGGTATTGTTTACTTAATGGCCAAAAGCCTTCATTTATCCTTTTAATAACGCATCAGTTTTCCTTTTGGGATGAAATGTGCAGGCATGTGCATCCCACTATGTTCAAAGGTGGGGCCGATTCTTACTCTTACCTCCTTGGTTCTGCCAGTGGTTAACTACATATTACATGACTCAACTGCAAACAAACAAACAAAAAAGCCACTTGTAAGGGACTCTGAGTCTTTTTAAAAAAAATATATTTTATTGATTTTTTACAGAGAGAGGAATAGAGAGTTAGAAACATTGATGAGAGAGGAACATCAATCAGCTGCCTCCTGCACACCCCCTACAGGGGATGTGCCCGCAACCAACGTACATGCCCTTGACCGGAATCGAACCTGGGACCTTTCAGTCCGCAGGCTGGTGCTCTATCCACTGAGCCAAACCAGTCAGGGCAGGACTCTGAGTATTTAACGAGGCTTGCAAGAATGACATGATTGGGTTAATGTTACGCTCAAAATTGTGAATGATGCTGAAAGGTGATTCCTATCACATCCACTTTTAATTCTTTCATTTGACCAGATGGAGGAATACATATAGTAAGAATAACTTGCTGTTGTTCCAAATGTAGTGCCTTTATTGCACTCAGTCAATTTAGTTTATGACAAGTGGGATACAGCTGGTGAACAAGGAACTTATGTTTTTTTTCTTCCTTTAGCTAGATTGAAGCTATCCTAAATAATTCTGTTTTCATATAGCACAGATAGCTTATACCTTAAACTTGTTACCTTAGACATATATGAACTCTCCAACTTTCTTCTATAATTTAGTCCATAGAGATTATAAACATTTTCCAATTTCAAAATATATTATATTGGTCCACTGAATTCTTGTCAAGTACTTAATATTAGATATGGGAAGTATGAAGAAAAAGGTACAACACTTTCCATGGTAAACCATATGCATGCCAGTGAATTGGACATAAATCCCACAGAAAGTTCAGTAGCTACTAGTGAAAAAGTAATAACTATGGCTAACTCTAGGAAGAAACCACAATTGAGGGTAGATGTCAAAGGAAAATTTAGCTCTCTTCAGACGTAATACCCTTTGAATTTTACTTTTAAAGAGGATAGCATTCATGTATGATTTATATATCCAAAAGTAACTTTTAAATAAGAGAAAATTTAAGTGAATCGCCCAAGGTGAAAAGGCTAATTAGTGCCCAAGTCAAGATAAAAGCCTGGGAATTCTTACACTTATTATATTCACTAATTTTCTTATGCTACATTCCAGCAAATGGCCAATTTTCATTAAGCATTTCAATGAGAAAAAAATTAAATATTAATTACATCCAAGTTAAGGTGAAGACACAGTCTTCCATCTATGCCATATTTGGTATTAATTAAATGATTTTGCTAGTGTGAAAACTTTTCGGTTTTCGGAAGAAGGTTAATGAGGCATTCCCACAAATTTGTTATAAGCACAGGACAGGTAACTTCAGTCTTCCTCTAGGCTAGAGGTTTTCAGACATTAATATACATGAGATCATTGAAGCATTTGTTAAAATCAGAGGTTCCCAAGTCCAATCCCAAGAAAGTCTGAAGTAGTTGACCTAGGCATTTCCAAAGAGGCCACAAGCTTATTGAACAGTCTATGCCATTCTGAGCTGGCTTACCAAGGACCCAAGGCCACATAGGCACAGAACTCATCATTGCTGCCACCTGAATGAAAGGGAAACTATACCTTCCTGGTAGAAACTGTACCGTATTAAAGACAGAGGAGGAAGAGAGTAACATTTCTCAAAAGTGGTAGAGTCCTCGTAATCCAAAATTGTTTTTCAGAAATTACTACCTATATAATGCAGCATGTTCCCTTTTTAGGCAATCAACTTTAGTTGGGACATTATCACAATAGGTTAAAACAAAAAAGCTCTTTGCAGAGGCACTATCCTGTTTCTTTATTTCTTCTTTGATTTTTTTTTTCTCCTTTGTGGTGACACATTTTTAAAAAGAAACTTGTATTTGTCAATTCACAAACACCTTAAAGAAGAAAATTAAAATGAAACAGTAAGAGCTACTGTAGCATCATTAGGAGAACTCTAATATGGTCGGCTCAATTCCACTCCTTTATAATAAGAATAGGTGAACCAAGGAATCCTTCGAAGGAATATTTTCTTTGCCATTCATTGAATATGTTCAATGATTTTTTCCCCAAAAAAAGTTGTCTCTGAAGAACTTCTGTTTACTCTTATTTATATCTTTGTGATTGAAAATATTTTATTTTAAATCAGTTTTTTCCTCTTGTATCTTAATTCTCTATACATCTTCTACTCAGGTTTTGTGCAATGGAATTATTGCCGTTCTTTGTAAATCCATTTGAGATCGATCAATCATCTGGATTAATATGTTTCATTATAGTACAGATTACCATATTTCTCCCAAAGTGTAATGATGTCCCCCTCTTTAAAAAAAGTCAAGTTTGTTTTCCAAAGCACTTGGATGTAGTAATGGCAATGCTGATTTGAGGCAGGAGAGCTCTGTGCTATTGGCCACAGCCTGTTGCCTACTTTTGTATGCTCTGTATGCATTTACCTGGAAGGCAAATACAAGAGAGCCATTTTTATCACTGTGTGATTATGTTGCCATTATATGCAGTTAAATTTACTATAGCAATCCAGATCAAATAATAGAAAAATTTACAGTTTTACAAAAAATTTACAATGGATTTATATAAGACATGAGATCCACATACCACTGAACATCATGGTTAGAAGATAGTTATTGAAATAATTTCAAATCAATAATATGCATGAAGAAGGTTATCATTGAATACCTCTGTTCCTGTATCTATCCTAATTGTCCATACCATGAGGGGTAAAACAAATTTTAGTTATCATTATCTTTAGGGAACAGAAGCATAATGTTTCCCAAACTTGAATTGGAGCTTTTATTTACTTTCTACTTATCTCATCATCTTCCCTACAATTTCATAAGCTGAAAAATGAAACCCTCCCAAAAATAAAACACAGCTGTGATGATTACATACAGAAAGTTCAAAATAGATATTACCACATTTATTTACTGTAAAGGCTCAGCAATGTGCCTAAGAAAGCTGTGAGTAGGAGAAAAGAAAAGAGAACTATTAGTGTCAAAATGATAAAAACTATGAATTAAAGAATATGTTTTACACAAATGATTGACATGTGTATCTTAATTAGAAAGCATGCTAATAATGTGTTTCTGGCTCTATATTAAGTTAATGGTAAAAATAATGAGATAATGAATTATTCTGAGATAATTATTGATTGGACTAGTAATTTTAAAACATAAATTTATTCCTGAGCACCTATGATTTGCAAGCAAGTCATGGTAGAGTTGACTTTTCTGAATAAAAATTTAGAAGATGTTTTTAGACTACTATGTACATACTTTCAATGAAAACAAAAGAGAACACTTAAAGGCACCTAATTGTATTCAAACCTTCACGAGAAAACATTTTCCTAGGTTTTATAAACAGTTTTAGAACAAAAAAGAAGGTAACTTTCTATTTATCAAGTTAGTATAACTATGATATCAAAACTTGCTAGAAATGAAGATTAAAAAAGGATACCAAATAAAATGCATGAGATAAATGGTATTCCTTCTCTCGACCTTTCTGGACCATTTACTATGTGTTACTTTCAATAACACAATAGTTTTATACTCAGAAAAACAAATGTAAAGTTACTGGCACCTTTAGAATAAACAAATAAATCAGAACTAGCATAGAATTTAGGGTGTTTCAAAACTCTAAAAATGAAGGAAATAATGACTATTAAAGGCAATTAGTAACTTTACAAGGTAGTATGGAAACATTTACAATATATTTTATTAATGCCCATCTATAAATCTTCATTATATTCTCAGCATTTAAACTTGCTAATAATATTATTTTATTTTATTATTATTTATTACAAAAAAAGTAGCCTAAATCCATGTAAAAATGCTTTTAATTTAAATTTGCCCAAAACATGTTCTTAAAAGTTCAGGTTGTACTATATAGAAATGTTGAATTCTGTCATTTCTTTTTTTTTCTTTTTATATAAAAAGCTTCTAATTCTGTGTAGTGACTTTTTAGAAATATTTCCATTCTTTCATTTTTCTAGCAGAATACTTGGTTGCTCAATATTTAAATAAAAGCCTTTGACTTTCAATTTGAATTTTAAAAAGTTAGCTAGTTCTAGTAAGCCTTTTGTTTTCTATTTTACTGCTTTCTATCTCATTTTCATTCATTATACCATTCCATAATATGGAGTGCATATGTGATGAGTAATATATTAAACATACACATCCAAATTATAGCCTGATTCCATTGTCTTTCCCTATTCTCAACATTTAATAATTCTGAATGGCAATAGTCAACAACACACCAATGTTGTACATAAATAATGAATAGAAAGCCTGGGATAGGAATAACAATTTGCTTTACAATCACTGTGCTTCTCTTTCCTATTTGACAGTTCATTGACTAAAGCATTAATCACACCCCTCTTTCTGTCTTCCTGGGCAGTGGTTGAGGATAATAAAGCATCAGCAAGTGAGGGCTAGTCATTTGAACCCGCAATGGGAAACATAAAGGCTATTCTGGGTAACAAAATGTGATTATCAAATTCTTGTGAAAAGGATAATACTCTGATGAAAATGTATTATGTTAGTTTAAGCTACAGACCATTGTCATCCATGCTAGGAGACATGAGTATATATGCACCTGGGGAAATCAGTAACCATATTAATGGACCATTCTTCTAAACTCAATTTTCTGCAATAATGACTAAGATATGGTTCTGCTCTTCGTGGTCTTCTTGAAAAGTCTGATTAAATATGCTTTCAGTTCTTTTTCCTAAACAAATTTCCCTTTGGAATCTGGCTTCTAGAGAGCAATAGCATTCCTGCATATATATTTATTTATTACTTTAATAGATTCTACCTTCCCAAACATCTTTCTGAAACTAAAATTAAGGATATACTCATCCCTTAAGGTACTGGGAAACTTCTCATTCGTTTCTCTAAGGCAAAGGCAGGAAGAAGAAAGAGAGAAAGACTTTCCATTATTTATCAAGTTTGATTAATATTACTAGCAAAATGGATGAATTCAAATAGCTTAAATGATGTGGGTTGGTAATTTGTGCAAGTGTCTAATACTTATCGAGGAATTATTTTGTGCTGGGAGCTATTGTTTGGCGTAGTTGATGATATTTGAACTCCATATATTTAGCTGGGCACATAAGCAACCAGACAAGGATCACATTTTCTAGATTTCTTACAGACAACTGTACCACGTGACAACATTTTGGCCAATGACATGTGGTTGCGCAGAAGTCACATGGAACATTTTAGGACCCTTCCTTAAAGGACAGCTGTGTGAACACTTTTTCCCCTTCCTTTATCCCTTACTCCTTCCTTCAAACTAGAAGGTAGACACAATGGCTGGATAATGGGCAGATGTGTTGGTTCATTTTTGGTTCTTGAGGGAAAAGTTTGGATGTACAAGTACTTCATGAAGCAGAACTATGACATCAGCATGGACTGCTTGATTTCAAACTTCTACACAAAAGATAAATGAACTTTATTGCATGTTCACTTGTTTTAAGTCACTGTCATTCTGGATCCCTATCATGCTCTGCTGGACACAATCCTGGGTTATATTATATGTATAGCATCTCATTTAACACTTAAAACACAGCTATAAAGTAGTAACTATCAGTATGCCTACTCTACAGTTGAACAGACAGAAGCATACCGTATTAATCAACTTTTTGGCTATCTTATATATAATACATCAGCCAGCCAGGTGTTTATGTCCAGGAAGTTTAATTTCAGAGACCCTAGTCTTAAAAAGTATAAAATATTCTCTTCCTGACTGAACCACACACCTATCAGCACCTTGAAGTTGTAGACTCATTCTTTGATGTCCATGTACATCACTATTTCAGTTTTCAGAAATGTCAACACCTAATGAGAAAGCAAAGGTGTTTCAGCTAGGAAATTTCCCTTCAGATACTTCAGGTTTTGTTTTGTTTATAGTTGTATGAATAAGCTCATGGCTGTCAACTTCAGCTTTAAGGAAACAGTGTTGTTTAGATTCCCTTTGAGCTTGGAAATTTGTACCTGACAATCTGTTAATAATCATTAGCCTTTTCAATACTTCGATTCTTTGCTTATTTTTGCTTATTTCTTTTTCTTTAATTTAAATTCTTTATTGTTTAAAATATTACATGAGTCTCCTATTTCCCTCATTGACCTCTCCCTGGCCGCTCCCAGCCCCCAGCACATGCCCTCATCCCCCCCTACTGTCTGTGTCCATTGGTTATGCTCATATGCATGCATACAAGTCCTTTGGTTGATCTCTTACCCCCTCACCCCTGCCTTCCCTCATAGGTTGGACAGTCTGTTCAATGCTTCTATGTTTCTGGTTCTATTTTTGTTCATCAGTTTATGTTGTTCATAATATTCCACAAATGAGTGAGATCATGTGATATTTATCTTTCTCTGACTGGCTTATTTCGCTTAGCATAATGCTCTCCAGTTTCATCCATGCTGTTGCAAATGGAAAGAGTTACTTCTTTTTTTCAGCAGTGTAGTATTCCATTGTATAGATGTACCACAGTTTTTTAATCCACTCATCTGCTTATGGGCACTTAAGCTGTTTCCAAAATCTTAGCTATTGTAAATTGTGCTTCTATGAACATAGGGGTGCATATGTATATCCTTTCTGATTGGTGTTTCTGTTCTCTTGGGATATATTCCTAGAAGTGGGATTACTGGGTTAATACTTCGATTCTTAAGAACAGAAATAAGCAAACAAATTAAGGTGTTTGAAATCCTGAAATAGAAATGCTAATATATATATAAAAAAAGCCAGCGACCATAACACCGTAATGCTGGGAATGACAGGCCGCTATGACTCCCACTGCGGCCAGCAAACCAGCCCCATCGGGGGGTGGGGCCAGTGGCCAACCTCCTGCAGCCCTTCCCCCTGGCCAGCCCACCCCTGATGGGCCCCCACCACCTCGATTGGCCTGCAGTCCCTCCCCTGATTGCTCCCCACTACCCCTATAAGAGGCAGGGCCAGCTGGCCAGCTGCCTGCAGCCCCTCCCCCAGGCTAGCCCTGTCCCTGATGGGCCCCCACCACCCTGATCAGCCCATGGCCCCTCCCCCTAGTCAGTTCCATCCTCTATCAGTGCCCCCTACTCCTATCAGGGGCAGGGCCAGCTGGCCAACCACCTATGGCCCCTTCCCCAGGCTGCTGACTCCCAATCAGCCCCACCCACCCCATTTGGGGGTGGAGCCTGCCAGCCAGTCATCATCGGCCCTTTCCCCCAGTCAGACCAGCCCTGATTGGGCCCAGATCAGGGCGGGTTGGCTGGCCAACTTCCTGAAGTTTCCTCCTTCCAACAGGCCCAGCCCTGATCCACTCCAATTGGGGCCTGGCCGGCTGGAACCCACCTGTGCACGAATTCATGTACTGGGCCTCTAGTTTTAAAATAATGATTTAATTGGTTAGTTTTTATTACTACTTTAACATGTGGCCTTTTATTTTTTTTCATATGAATGAGCACTTTTAACCAAGAAAATATATATTTTATCCATGAGCTTAGACTACAATTTATCATTTCTCTTGAATTACTGTTAGTCCTCAGGTGATTTACATGCCTTTGCTTTAATACCTTCAAGAGTAAAATCATTTATTTTACTATTGTGTCTGAACCTCATATTGGGAATAATGAAAAGGATATCTGACCTTGAAGAGCCATACCTACACTCATGAAACTAATCTAGAATGTGAGAACTCTTCTCCAGCGATGATTACACTAGATTTCTCATCAATTGCTATCACTATCCCTGAATGCTTTAGATAAATATCTCTTTCATGTCCATAATAGCCATGCTTCCCTTGGAGACTGAGAAGGATATACACATGAGAGGAAGAAACCAAGTTAAAAATTTTAGTATAACCAAGACAGGATCTCATAGAAGGGGACTAATTACTTAATGACTTTTCATGTAGCAAAATAAGAGGATAGACTCAAACTATATATACTGAAAATGTTTTTCTATTTTATAAATTCTTCTTGAAATTTCCAATCCCTATATTAAAAGTACTTCCTTTACTTGTGCAATACAATGTTATAGCCATAGTAATTATTAAAAGTCAATATGAAAAGGGGGAATAGTGTTTTACCACCTCAAATTCTTGTGATTTGATTAAAGGATGGTATCATTTAATAGAAGAGGCTGCAATGCAGTAAAACTGTAAAATTTCTAAGAACAGTCATTATCCTTGATATTTTATCTCCATTATTCACCGAACAGAAGTCCAATAGACAACCTAAACATCATGGAACAGTGAGCAAAACCTGTACTATCTGTCTCCCTAACATTACTGGTATGAATTAGGAGTTCTTCACTCCTTCCTGTACTGGTCCTCTCTGCACTGAATAAATTTCTGCTAACAAATGCAGGCATGTTCCCTATGTGGCTACTAGGGCATAGGTTTGGATTTCAATTCTATAGTTAGGTGGAGTATATCCTGAACTTGGTGACATCAACTCTCACATCCAACTTGATTCTAAGAGAAGTTCTTTCTCATTCATTTTCCAAATAATCAAGTACCTCTTGTATTTTTTTCTGGACTTAGATGAGGTACTTATGTCGCAGTTTTCTGGCTATAGGTTCTAGGGTAGAGAATCTAGGCTTACTGATAGTGATGTGTTGTCTCAAATATTCTCCTAGTAAATTGCCATGTGGGCAAGTTTATCCTTTGGATAGATGTACAGATTTCACATTTAGACTAGACAGCTCTGTCATTGAGGCCATAAAAACTAGGTTCAATTTGTAATAGGATCTATTCTTTCCCCAATGACCAAATGCATTCTTACAAATACCCTTTATCTCTGCTCTCCTCCAACTGTGTATTGCCAATCCTCTGTACAGCTCCTCATTAATGAAACAATTTCCTGCAGACTCACACCAAAATCTAACTTACTTACATATAAGAAACCTAGTCTCTTTCCCTTGCAATTCCAGGTTTATAGCCTGATAAAGTTCATGCTTCTATTAAGGGAAGGAAATATGCATTCCATGAGGTCAAATATTTCAGGAACTCTTCCATATTTGCTAAAATTCCTTAGTGTCTCCTCCCAAGAAGAATGAGCTCATTCAGCATCCAACTACCTTCAAGACAAATACATTTTGTTATTTTATATATATTGCACTACTGATGAGAAATCTGTATTTTCAGTCTGTTTCAAAATCCAAAAGGAAAGAAGAAGATTTTAGAATTGACCTCCTAAAATCCCAACATTGGTGTCTGGAATCCACTTTAAATGATAGACTGGTGGAAAATGTTCTCCTACATTCATAAAATGAAGAGGTGAGAGAGGGCGTCCAAGGGATAATTGGTGATGGAAAAAAGAAAATGAAATATGATGAAAAATTTAAAGAAGAAAATGAAAGAAATTTAAAAATATCAGCAAAGACTAAATCAAGAGTTTGCAATTAGATAATTTTTCAATGCCTCAAATGCTAATCACATATTTTTTCAGTTTTCACACACAAAATTTTAAATTTATAAAATAAATGCCAATAAAAAAATATTGATTATTTTCATATGCCTGAAATGTATTATCATAGATTGCAAAACTTTATACTTTTAACCTACAATGCCGAGGGCTTTAAGGGGTCATTCATTAATCCTATGTTCTAGGATTATGAAGTAAGAACTTGTCATCAAAATATAAGTACACTTACAAGTTCTTCATGTTTTCAGTTGTTTTATTATGAAGAGAGTATCTTAGTAATAAAATTCTGGAACCAAATTGGAATTTCTCTGCTATTATCTAGTTTGTTATTTTTTTGAATGTCAGAATTTGGCAAATTTCCTCATTTGTAAAATGGCAATGATAATAATGCTGTTTTATTCTCACTGATTTCTTGTGAGCATAAAATGCATTAATATGTGGAAAACTAATAACACTGCCTGGCAAACAATACTTGTTCAATAAATGTTAACGATTATTATCATCTACTGAAATATTATGGGGATCCCAGAAGCGTAGTTGGACATTCTTTCAAATGAATGGAAAACCACATGGCATATGAAAGCAGTTAATGCTTTTCCACATCAACCATAGTTAGATTTTTCATAACATTTATTCTTTAACTCAATACTTAAAACATATTACTTTCCAACTGTCAAAGGTATATTGAACTGAGAGCACCTATGCATTTATTTCAATTACTTGGAATGTGAAGATTCAAACTCATCCCTGTTTTGCCAGAGTTCATTAATACTTCTTTAATAAGGAAAACGAAAAATTTTATTAGTAGTAGCAACTCTTCAGTAAGCTGTTTCAATATTTTAATTTGATAAAATGCAATTTTCCTAGAATTTTCTGAGAGAAGATAAGAACCATCTTGCTGGTTATATTTTATATTGTTCAAAAAGAATCCTATCTTCTTGTCTTATATGTGGAGGAAAATAATGACCCTTGGCCTTAAATTTATTCTTCTACTTTGCTATTAAAGAATCTCCAAAATCAAAACTCCCAAATTTTAATTTGGAGGATCACATTGGTGAACTCTTCTTTTACAGTAGCAATCCTAGGAGATATATGGGCTTCTACTCCATTTGCATCTTTCTATAATTAACAGTGCTAGGAAGCTCTATATTAGAGACGTCTAGTATCTACCTGATACAAACTTTAGGTATCAAATAGGTTTTATTCTTTCCAATTGCTGCTGATATTTTGGGTGTATATCTAGGGCCCAGATATTTCAGCATCATAGTTATCTACTTAATTAGTGGTATAGTTTTAATCTATTGCCTCTCAACTCTAAGTTCGCCCTTCATTTCCTGATGTGCAATGATTGAGCTGATTCTTTAAACGTTTGCTTTGGCTTGTCAGCATGATGTTGAACTGTCAGTAGAGGGCACTGGAGGAACACTGTGAATAAAATGTTCTAGTCTTCATGGTTCCAGTATCCCTCCTCTGGTCATGCCCCTCGCAGAGTGCTGAGCAATGCAAGGCCACCCAAAATACATGGCACCTCCTGTAGGCAGTTTCTCCCAGGACCATAGAGGGAACCTTGTAAGTTATTTCCACTGTGTAACATGTAAAGGAACTTCTCTTACCCTCTGGTTAAACCTTCTGCAAGGTGGTCAGCATCTTAGTTTTGGGCAGGTAGGGAAATCTTCCAGATCAATTCCTTCTTTAGATGTTCTGCCTCAGGCTTAAAAAGAGTGGCTGCACACTTCGTATGCTATTCCTGATTTTTTTAAGTTAAATAACATTTCTTTCTTTTATTTATTTATTTTAATTGAATTTATTGGAGTGTCATTGGTTTGCAAAACCAGATAGGTTTCAAGTGTACAACTCAATAAAACATTATCTGCACTCTGCATCATTTGCCCATTGCCCCAAGCAAAGTCTCTTTTGGCCCCATTTGCCCTCATCCACCTACTCCTACCCCCTTTCCCTCTGGCTATCACCACACTGTTGTCTGTGTCTGTGTGTTATGTGTATATGGCTTTTTTATTAATCCCTTTGCCTTTTTTCTTCTCTTTCCCTATTACAGCTAATCCCCTATGAGAGTTTATAAAGTTCTAGCTAAAGTTAATACAGGCACACCTCATTTTATTGCACTTCACAGATGTTGCCTTTTTTACAATTTGAGAGCAAGACCCTCTACCAACAAAAAAATTACAACTTGCTTTATTGTGGTACTCACTTTATTGCAGTGGTCTGAAAGCAAAGCTGCAATATCTCTGAGGTATACCTGTATGTGGTTTCTGCCTCTTGATTGGACAGTATGAGGAAGTGGGGTACTATCCAGAGATGGATCTGAAAAGATAGAATTTGTTAGTGGGTTCAGTCATACCCTTAGACTTGAGCACATTGGGGCGAATCAACAAAAGGAGACAAGGTACTAGTCATTTCAGGCATATAAAGGTGCAACAATCAGTCAAGATGTCACCTGTGGTTGATGGTGATAGACAATTATATCAAGTTCTATGGGAGCTTGTATGACAACTGTGTATGGCAATAGTAGTGATTACAAGGACTATGTCAGAATTTCTTGAGAGCATAGGAGCATTTACAGAAAGAAATGACAAGCTCAGGAACTAACTCCAGCTAAAGTCATAGTTCAAGATCCAACAAGCTTCCATGACAGCTCTAAAAATATGGCTTAATTCTTATTCACAAAATCAAAATTCCAAAATCAAACACAAAATTTAATTGTAAACTTTGCTAAGTTCCAAACTCTATAATTCCCATCCCTGAGACTCAAGTTATATATTCTGACTATGAACTGGTGTTCAGTTGTAGAAATAAGGTTTGGTTTAGCTACTTCATTTTATTTCCCGTTTTATCTATATATATAAAAGGCTAATATGCTAAGTGTCCATCCAACCGGTTGCTATGACGTGCCCTGACCATCAGGGGGAAAACACTGAATGCAGGAGCTGCTGTGACGCACACTGGCCATTTACAGAGAAACAGTACTGCAGATCTGGCCCCCACAAAGCAGCTTCCCACAAGTGGGAAAAGGACCCGACACCACCCTGGAGCAACGCCCCACCAAATCGCAGCCTATGCTGCCAAGACCCCATGGTGCAAAATCCGGTCCACAGCCCAGCCCAGCCCAGAAACGGTGGCTGTGGGCACAAGGTAATGACATCACATAGCAACACTTTGCTTCCTTTTCCTAGAGACTAGCCTCCTTGCAGTTTCTTCAACACAGGAACATGACTTGCTTTATAGCCAGGTTGCAAACATTTCACACTTTAATCAAATGTCTGTGACATGTTTTCTTGTGCCTCATCTTATTTGATCCTCACAGAAGTCCTGGATTAGTTATATAGGAGACTTGGTGGAATCCTATTTTCTTTTCATTAGCCAGAAAATGGAGATTTAGAAAGTTTAGAAACTTGACCCGACTAAAAAGAGGTAAGAAATGGTAGATGTTGAAAATGACTTCAGGTTTTCTCACTGCACAGAATACAGTCAAACACTGCTGCAGTTAAACATTTTACCCTTTGTTCTCCCTGCATGCTCTACAATAATAATATGCTTCGTGTTGATATTTACTGCTGTGTTGCTGACAATAACCTGTAAGAGAAGTTGGGGTGCTTCACTGGACTGGAAAAAGTTTAGCTAAATTAGAAAGCAGGTCTAATTAAGCAAGTTTATTTTATATATAAAAAAGGCTAAGTTGACTGGAGTATGCGCGATACATATAAAGCTCTCACTGGCGCCAATCGCATGCATGTGTTTCCATCTGTCATTGTCGATCATAATTTTGGTTGACACTTCTATTATAGAGAAAGGGCGAATAGTGATATTAAAATATTTCTTCTAATTAATTTCCTTTCAATGTGCAAGAATTCGTGCACTGGGCCACTAGTTCATATATATTTATAAATATTATGTAATATCCTTTTTTTTGTCCTCCTTTTCTACTCTTTTACAGAGAATGTTGATGACTGTTAAAATGATCATTTATTACAGAGATTATACAATGTGGAGAAGGAACTATAATTGAAGAGGTATAAACATCACCCAGAAATGGATGCAGTTTCTTACTTTTAATAGAGGATCAGTATATAGAATAGCTATATTGTGTTAAAAAGGAGAATTTTTTATTTGTTTATTTTGGCTGTTTCTGTTTGGAAATTTAAGTATAGGAAGAAAAGAGTGTGAGTGATGATATATTTGAGTTGACTTGCTCAACATTTATTTCAAACTGTTTATTGTGTGCTTTCTTATATTACAGAAGCTAAAAAAAATAAAACATAACAAAACAGGTTTTTTTTTCAGATTCCCTTGAAGTATCTAACATTCCATTATTCTATTTCTTCATCTTCCTGCAATTAAACCTGTTTTCCCCAATCATTAGAGTGTAACATTGATGAAATTTAAAGGCATATGATCCAAATTCTAGAATTTTTTAAATCATAGCTCAAAAGTTATATGTATATGTTTATTGAGCTGCATAAAGTCATACAAGTATTTTTCAGTTCTTTACAAAATTAGTAACTGCAATGACTAGGAAATGACCAAAATTACTTATTATTTTTATTTCTCATTATTTTCTTAGTCTTTCTATACTATAAACATCTAAATTCATATCCTATATAATAAATAGGTAATATGCAAATTGACCATCACTCCAACACACAAGATGGCTGCCCCCATGTGGACACAAGATGGCTGCCACAAGATGGCTAGCAGGGGAGGGCAGTTGTGGGAGATCAGGCCTGCAGGGGAGGACAGTTAGGAGTGACCAGGCTGGCAGGGGAGGGCAGTTAGGGGCAATTGGGCCAGCAGGGGAGCACAGTTGGTGGTGACCAGGCCGGCAAGGGAGGGCAGTTAGGGGCAATCGGGCAAGCAGGGGAGGACAGTTAATGGTGACCAGTCCTGCAGTGAAGGGAAGTTGGGGTGACCAGGCTGGCAAGGGAGGGAAGTTAGGGGTGACTGGGCCAGCAGGGGAAGGCAGTTGGGGGTGACCAAGCCTTCAGGGGAGGACAGTTAGGGGCAATCGGGCTGGCCGGGGAGCAGTTAGGCATCAATCAGGCTGGCAGGGGAGTGGTTAGGAGGTGATCAGGCTGGCAGGCAGAAGCGGTTAGGGGCAATCAGGAAGGCAGGCAGGCAAGTGGTTGGGAGCCAGCAGTTATTGGATTATGAGAGGGATGTCCGACTGGCCTAGACGGGCAGTCGGACATCCCTCGAGGGGTCCCAGATTGGAGAGGGTGCAGACTGGGCTGATGGACACACACACCCCACAGTATAAATATATTATACTAGAGGCCTGGTGCATGAAATTCATGCACTCAGAGGGTGGGGGTTCCCTCAGCCCAACCTGGGCCCTCTCACAGTCCAGGAGCCCTGCAATAGATTGCACAAAAGGGGTAGGCCCAGCCCACCCGGCAATGGATTGCCCCTGCAGAAGGAGGCCCCACCCAACTTGGGAAGATCGCCTGTTGGTGGCCTGGGCCTCCCTCTTTGGGGCGATTGTGGAGCTTCCCAATTGATCACCCCGCCAGCAGGTGTCCTGGGCCTCCCTCTGCAGGACGATCATGAGGCAATGGCCAGGCCCCCAACCAATGTCATCACACCCACCTTGGCTGGCCAGGCACCAGTGTCATAGCATGGTTGTCCAGATGGTCATTCTGCTGTTTGGCCGTTCAGTTGATTTGCATATTATGCTTTTATTATTATAGATTTTAACATTTCCCTACCAATTTATGTATATATTTAAAAATCTGCTGAATATACATTCAGATCATTTCATTAAAATCATTAAACTTTTTTAGCCAAAGCCCTCTAAACAATTGGTGTGGTGGATCTACTTATGTGTGATTGAGAGTTGCTTTATAAAAGCAAAGATATTGAATTCAAGTGTTAAATATTCAATAAATTAATGAGTGCTCTTTGGCTTATTAATGATGATCTCTTAATAAAAGTGCTGATATTATTATATTAGTATACAAGTTAGTGTTGCATCCTAAAAGGCATAAATATCTGCACAAATTATCCAAGTTTATATAATACCAATAATTAATATATTGCAGCTTACTACCTGCCAGGCACTGTTTCAAGCGTGTGCTGTGGATTAATCCTCACAACACTCTATCTGATCCTATTATATCCATTTTACAGATTAGGGAATTGAGGAACAGAGCATTGAGCAATTTGGCTACGGTCAGCTACTGTGTGTGGGTCCAGGGTTTAAATATCATTAGTATGATTGAGAGTCTTGCTCTGAGCCATTATACATAAGGTTGTTCTTTTTATGACACATTAGTGTTAAAAGTATGCAAACCCACAAAACATACATTATGAATTTTTAAATATATATTTTATTGGTTTCAGAAAGGAAGGGAGAGGGAGAGAGATAGAAACATCAATGATGAGAGAGAATAATGAGAATCCTTGATTGGCTGCCTCCTGCATGCCCCACACCGGGGACCAGCCAGCAACCCAGGCATGCGCCCTTGACCAGCGTCAAACATTGGACCCTTCAATCCACAGGTTGACTCTCTATCCACTGAGCCAAACCAGCTAGGGCCATAATAATATTTTGATAGTAAAATCATTAACTAATTTTTCACAATTTCATACAATTGTTAACTCACTTTCTTTAGTGGTAGAAATAGGTATAGACAAGGTGATTCATTGTTTATTGAACTTAGCATTGTACAATTTGAATGAAAAATATTGCATAAGCAGATATAAGTTAAAATGAGGAAAAATTGTATTTGCATATTATTTACTTGATTATGTTATCTCTATGGGCAGCAGAATAATAATCCAACAATCATGGAGGAAATTAGAATATTTTCTTTCACTTGTGATCTGAACTTTGTTTTTAATTGTTGAGGAAGTTACAGGTGAATATATGCAACACAATAAGAGAATATGAAATGAAACTACGTGAATTATAGAATTAGGGGATGAAATATAAGAGACCAGCAGAAGCAATCCTAGATGGATGGTAAAGGGACTAAGGAGAATGAATGTTGTGAAAGAAACCTAGGGAGCAACCTGCTCAGCAGGTCAGAAGGTTCTAGAAAGGATATACTTGCAAGGTTATCCTATATAATAAAACCCTAACATGCAAATAGACCGAATGGCAGAACAACTGGCTGCTATGATACGCACTGACTACTAGGGGTCAGATGCTCAATGCAGGAGCTGCCCCCTGGTGGTCAGTGTGCTCCCCCTGTAGGAGCGCTGCTCAGCCAGAAGCTGGGATCATGGCTGGCGAGCGCAGCAGCGATGGAGGGAGCCTTTCCCACCTCCACTGCAGGCAGGGTAAGGAGCGAGGGGTCCCAGACTGCGAGAGGGCACAGGCCTGGCTGAGGAACCCCCCAACACACAAGTGCACGAATTTTGTACACCGGGCCTCTAGTAAAATAATGATTCTTTATGGTTTTGAATGTGACTTTTATATTACATTGAAGGATGGGGTGTGACTTAGTGTTACCTGTGGAAGAAAAAAAAAAGTTATCTCAATGCAGAACAGTCATAATACAGAGAATGTGTACACATTTGTAAGTTATGATACAGCTATTTTTGTGGAAATGGATGAGCAGAAGCATGTTGAATAATGATGGAGGTGGAATAGGGTTGTTAAGGAGTGCTAAATCATTATTTTTCCAGGTATAAAAGTGAACAAAAATAATGTTATTTTAGAATAGCAATACAACACAAAAAAGTAAAGCTAAATTTGTTCAAAGCAGTTGCTTCTGGTGAGCAGGAAATGAGGAGGGATCACAGGAGATTGCTTTACCCATTAAATCTTTGTAGAATGATTTGATTTCTCAAAATGCATACATCTATTCTATTGATAAAAATGTTGCCTAAGTTGTTTTGAAAGGTGACTTAACTAAAGAAAACAGGGCACGATGATATTGTAAGGGATGGTCAAGCCTCGTGTTGCTAGACAGACACAGGGTTTATGAGAGGAATAATGAGGAAAAACCCTAGGAAGACAGTTGGGGCCTGATTGTGTGAAATAAATCTCAGTACTAGAAACATTTATTTTAAATTCCACAAGCAATATATATCACTGAAGGACTTTATGTGGAATTTATTTTAACTTCCCAGGCTTCCCATACTGCACTCTGCCTGAAGAGGAGAAACACTGGTCTCTCACCCCAGCAAGTATTGATTACACAGGCACCACTGTCCATTCATATATTATGATCTTTTATCTGGTTACTAATCATTTTAGGGGCTGAGGGATAAGGGGAAATAAAATAATATTAAAAAGAATATTATATTGGCCAAAATATTTACATTAAATCTTTGTAGACATTTATGGGAAGCCCCACATAGCCTTGTGTCATGGTGTCTCCATTCAATCCTTTAGTCTTTGATTATGAGTGCTTAAAAGTACTCTAAGTACAGAATCAATTATCAGTCTTTGTTAACTCAAATGCATTCTGCAAATTACAGCTGCGTATTTAAATTAAAACCCTCTCTGGACTTGCACAGAAATAGCTGAATGATGCCCTGAATATTTTCTTTAACTAGAGGTTCTCAAACATTAAAGCACACAAGAATCAATTGGGAATTTTATTTAAAATACAAATTGCAGAGCATCATCTCAAGGAATTCTGGTTCAGTAATTATGCTCCAATACTCAGGAATCTCTCTCTCCCCTCTCTCTCAAAAAGCTGCTACTTTTTCAAGTAGATAGAAGACAATGTGGAGAGAGCACACTCACACACATACACACCACTAGATCTCTGTTAAATGCTTTGGTACTTTTTCAGCAGCATTCTCTTGTTCTTGTTCTCTTGCCATGATAATAGGAGGAATATTATTAACAAATTTGACAGATGGGTTCTGTATTTTGACTGTAAACTCAAGCTGGATGTCCTTTTCGGGAGAACAGCATCTCAAAAACACTTTATTTGCTACACCAATAAACAACCTCCAAAAGAAACAGCAAATGGACCATACAATTCAGTGAGTCCTTGCTCGATATTGTCTGGGCTACAGTTACATATCAATGTTCTATCTTTAAAAACCAACTTTTAAAATATATACATAATTTCTTAAGGAGAGATTGATTCTGTGATATCTTAAACCATAGTATCCTATATAATAAAAGGGTAATATGCAAATAGACCGAATGGCAAAACAACCGAACAACCAATCAAAGTGAAATATGCTAATGATATGCTAAGGCTACTCAATTGCTTGCTATGATGTGCACTGACCACCAAGGAGCAGACGCTCCAACTGGTAGGTGAGTTTGCTGCTGGGGTCCGGCCGATTGGGACTGAGTGAGATGGGCCCGACATGCCCTGGAGCCCTCCTGGGGTCCCTCCCCAGCTGGCTAACCCCCCGCATCCCTCCCCGGCTGGCTGACCCTGATCGGCCCCAATCAGGACTGGGCCAGACGGGGCCAGACATGCCCTGGAGCCCTCCCATGGTCTCTCCATGGCCCAATTGTGCATCAGTGAGGCCCCTCAGCCTGGCCTGCACCCTCTCACAAACTGGGGCCCCTTGGGGGATGTTGGGGAGTTGGTTTCAACCCAATTCCACAGGCAACTCCCCTTGGGAGGGCACCAGACGCAGGGTTCATGGCTGGTGAGCACTGCTGCAGCAGCATGAGCCTTTCCTGATCGGGACTGATTGGGCATGAGCCCGTGGCAGGCACAGTTGGGCCGGGATAAGCAGGAGCAGCAGGTAGGAGCTGCAGGTGGTGTTGGACTGTGGGCTTTGGCCAGATCCCTGCAGGCCACCCAGAGGGACCCTACCCATGCATGAATTTGTGCACTGGGCCTCTAGTTCTTTTATCTTACCAAATCCTTACAGTAGAACTAGGAAACTCATAATTATGAAGTTATTTGTAAAGTTTGAACAATCTCAATAATAAAAATGTCACATGAACAGTTTATTTCCTCATGCAAAATAATTGACAATTGCCGAGAAAATATTAGAATATTTTAGAAGAAAACTAAACATGAGAAGAAATTAAGGGAATGTGGGAGATGAATCCTCAAGGAGCAAAAATAAAGGGGTTGAAAAACGCTTCTTTGCAAATATAATGAGACATTTTCTTTAATTTAAAAGAAAAGAAAAAAAGACAGTCACAGAACACTTTAGAGTACTGGACTCCAGATGATTTTGGATGAGCTAATTAGATTGCAATTAGTAACTTCTTAGCAAATCTCAGTCTCACCTTGGCTTTGTTTCTCAGGAGTTGACTAAATAATATCCCAGAGATGACCCACAACACAGAGCAGAGCTCAGGGAATACTTTCCATAATTCCTCTTTGTGGTGATGTGGCTTACGAGGCAAAAGACATGTGGCTAGTCCAAAATGAGATGTGATCTGAGTATAAAACACCACAGGCTTCAAAGGACTTTTTTTTTCCAAAAGTCATCTACCCTCTACTTGAATCCTTTCTTCTTAAGAAAAATTATTTTTATTGATTTCATAGAGAAAAGGAAAGGGATAGAAACATCAATGATGAGAGAGAATCATTGATCGGCTGCCTCCTGCATGACCCCTACTGGAGTTTGAGCCCACAACCCTGGCATGTGCCCTGACAAGTAATGGAACCTTGACCACCTGGTTCATGGGTTGACATCCAACCACTGAGCAACACCAGCAGGACTGAAGGACTTATCATTTAAAAAAAATCCAAAATGTATACTGTGTCATTAATAATTACATGCTGAAAAGCTAACATTTTGGGGCATATTGGATTAAATATAATACATTCTTAAAATTAATTCATTTTGTTTATTTTTAACTAGAGGCCCGGTGCATGAAATTCGTACACTCTGGGGGGGGGGGGTGTCCCTCAGCCTGGCCTGCATCCTCTCACAGTCTGGATTCCCTTGGGGGATGTCCGACTGCTGTCAGTGGGACATCATTAGCGCTGCCACGGAGGTAGGAGAGGCTCCCACCACCACTGCTGCACATGCCAGCCATGAGACCGGATTCTGGCTGAGCAGCGCTCCCCCTGTGGGATTGCACTGACCACCAGGGGGCAGCTCCTGCATCCAGTGTCTGCCCCTGGGTGGTCAATGCTCATCATAGCAACAGGTTGTTCTGCTGTTTGGTCAATTTGCATATTAGCCTTTTGTTATATAAGATAGGACTACTAAACAACATAAAGTTACAGATGTGGTTTGCATTTATTAATATTAGCAGTGGCTTTATAATATTATGCTAAAACTAGTCTCTTTTATGTTGCAATTTGAAATAATATTAACAGCTCCTTCATTCACATTTCATTATTTTATCATTTTATCCCAACAGTGAAGTATTTCAAGAAGACAGCCGCATTAGTAGAGATGCATTAGAGAGCGTCTTCCTTTCCTTCCTCCTGTCTATCTGCTCCTCTGCCATTGATCAGTCCCTGCTCTGCCCTTGTCCTTGAGAGAGGGCCTCTTCTTTGTCTCTGCCTTTAAAAAGGATGCCTCTGCCCTGGCTTCGCTCCTCAAAAGACTCATCTCTCTGGATGTTCTGCAACACCTGCTTCTACAACCTTCAAGTGAAAAAAACAATTATGAACTCGGTTTTCTTTTGCATCCTGAGCAAGATGCAAATAAAACGGCAAGGAAAATATCAACTATTCTTAGTCATAATTGCAACAAATTGGTATTTTGTTTGCATATCTTTATTGTCTGATATATGAGTGTCTCAGGCTTAACTGAATTGGCGGAATATCTGGAACTCCTAATTGCAGGGAAAAGGAGGGTGAAAATCTGAGAAGAGATTTTTTTTTCCTTAGAAGAAAAGTGTTTTGCTAAGGAAATTAATAATGTAAAAGTTTTACAGAGCTAATTACAATTCTTTTTTACTTGGTCATTAATGTAGTTGCCTTCTGCTTGGAAGTATTTTGTTAAACTAGTTTAGCCATAGTGTGCAGTAATAAAACTGAATTAAAAAAATATATATGGCCTATTATTCTGTCATTCTTTTTTCTACTCAAAATGAACCTTGCTAAAATTATAAAAAAATATTTAGAGTTTTAAAAAGTACCCGACTATTCACAAAATGTTATTTCCTTTAAAAAAAAAAAAAGAAAGAAAAGAAAAAGAAACACCTCAGAATAAAATTGCAAGTTGTAGGTTTTGCTGAGTACTTAACTAAAATTTGAATATCTTGTCCTGGTATAGCCTGAGGTTTGGGCAAAAAGTGACTTCAAGATATGAAACTGGTCTGAATATTTAGATTTAAATATACCTTTACCTTAATAGAAAATATAAAGAACTGTAACTCTGGTCTAACATGCATTTTCCAGGATCTATTTTATTCAGCTATAATCCAGACTGATATGCAAAACACATGTATAAAATATGAAATCGTCACACATCAATGCATACAATAATTTCTTTTCTGCTGTTATAATGGCTAATCCTGGAAGAATCTTGCTAGTCTCTCAACACTGCTCAGAATACAGTGACTTGATAACAGAGAGCTACAGAGAAGCATAAGAAACTGATCTGAGCATGAAATTCCCTGACATCATTCAGGTCAGGCTGGTAATTTATCAGTGAAGGTTGGCTGGAGCTTAAGGACATGCCACCCCACCAGGTGGGGAATGGAAGGCTGCCACTGGGGGTGCACAATTTCCAGCTCCCTGTGTTACAAGGGCCTGCAAACTTGTCAAACCAATTACTGCTATTATTGTAGAGCTCAGCAGTAAGATCATCAAAGCCCTGTGTCATGGCGAAATGGGCCCAAGGACTTAATCCACCCTGAATTGGAGAGCTCCCTATTGCCAAGCTGGAGAAGCAAACTCAGTTTCCAAGGAGAACTGGGCCGCAAATTCCAGACAAGCAAGAAGCTGAAATCCTGCCGGCATTCACAATTGTCCATTCCTTGCCCCTTGACTTGGCTTGACCAAGCTGTAGCCAGGACTCTGAACTCTGGCTCACCCCCAAATTTTGGCTTTAGACAAGCACAAAGGTGCAGAGCATAGAAACATTTCCTGCGGAACTGCCCCAATCAGTCTGTCTGCTGGCTCCTACCCACAAGCCATCCCTGATCATCCTTCTCTCTAAAAGAAAAGCCCTTATCGATGTGTTGCTTGTTTGATTGTTTGTTTGAGATGCTTGCAGATGCTGAGATTGGAGTGTTTTCACTATTGCAATGGTGTTTTGGAATAAGGTCTCATGTTCCCTTGGTTGGGATTGATTTTTCTTTGACAATCCCAATCATGGGTCTGCCTCATCTTCTTCCCCCTGCTATTCTCTTGTCTCACTTGCCTTCTTATATTTTATAGCCACCCTGAATGTGTAGCCAATCAGAAATAAATTATTTCTCTTCGGTCCCTTGTATTACTGCACATGCTGTAACTCTGCCTGAAAAGCCTTCAAATTCGTTTCTCCTTTTTTTCTGGGAAATTTCTCTTATACCAGGACTCAGCTTATATTCAGAGACGAATCCTCTGTGGTGTGTGATTGGATGACATATCTGATTTTTTGGTCATTTTTGTTCCTCAAGCTTTGTGTGCTTAGCCCTGCTGTAGTTATCCCAACATTGCAGGACAAGACCTGTTTCCTTATGTCTGCAATCCTATCTCCCTAAGGGCACCCCAGTGTCTTGCTCATCATTATCTCCCAGCACCTTTACAGAGCCTGCTGCATAGTAGTTGCTCATTAATATTTGCTCCATACCTTATCAAATAAATAAAATAACAAATGTACAGGACTCGCCATTCAACAGAGAACTAGCATGGCCCATTAACCAAGGCAAAGACAGATTGTACCAGGAAAGTCTGTCCATCCATGGCCCCGCAATGTTGCCAAAGCCACCCGGTGCAGTGCTTCTAGGTGCACAGCAGCAAGACTGTGATGAGATCAGCTCTATACTTTAATCTGCCTAGAGCCATGGAAGCACTCATTGCCCAGGTTCATCATGGCTTAGAGACTAGGTGGTGCCTTAGTTTTGCAGGTCAGGGTGGGAGCAGATGAGCAAGTCAGAGGAAGGCGCAGAGATGAGACAGTCCTGCTCATTTTCATTAGTAACTTACTGTGCTTCAGGCTGTTTTCACCATATAGGCTTTTGCTGTGTTGTTGTTACTGTTATCTTGGGACAAAACAATCTCCCAAGATTGTTTGTGTTAGTATGAAACATTTATATGATCTGGGTCTGCTATGATGCCTCATGTTATACATACAATTATTGGTATTATTAATATACTAGAAGCCTGGTGCACTTGGGGGGGGGGTGTCCCTCAGCCCAGCCTGAACCCTCTCCAATCTGGGTCTAAACTGGCAGTCGGACATCCCTCTCACAATCCAGTACTGCTGGCTCTTCACCGCTTGCCTGCCTGCCAGCCTGATCAACCCCTAACCACTCCCCTGTCAACCTGATCAATGCCAAACTTCTCCCTTGCTGGTCCAATTGCCCCAACTGTCCTCCCCTGCTGGCCATCTTGTGGTGGCCATCTTTGACCAAATGGGGGTGGCCATCTTGTGTGAGGGTGTGAGGGTCAATTTGCATATTACCTCTTTATTATATAGGATTTTCTCTTCCTTTCTTCTGAATTCATGCATCAGCCTGTTGGTTAACAAACTGGTCCTTGTACGTGGAGGGCAGGGAGAGACTGAAGAAAGAGGAGACCATTCTAGATTGTTTGATGTCAGGTTTAATAAGCAAGGGAATTTACAAGAATTGTCTTGGGAGGCCTCAAGATCAGTAAATCTCCACATCCATCCATCAGAATAGTAAAAGTTTATATAATAGGAGCCTTAATCAGGTTCAGTCATGTATACCCTCTTGATGGTTTCAACAACATATTGCTCTATCAAGAACATAGCTTTTATCATTAATGTGGGAAACATCCCAAGGATAATGGAGAGGATGAGGAGCTCCCAATTGTCCTGGTCCAGCTCTAGGGTCAACCAGAAGTCATATCTCAATTGCTTCCCTCAACACTGCCATGTGCAGATTTTATTTTTAAAATCCCTGCATGATATCTGCTTTGCTCTTTGGAAGATACCTCTGGGGTGGGGTGGGGAGGGGCTAAAAAAATGTATGCAGTTCTGATCTTCTTTTCTTAACATATGTCTGGCAGTCAAAGCAAATATTCAAGCACAACCTTGGGCTAGAGGGCCAGAGGTGGGGTGTCAAGGGAAACACTGCAGGGGAGGAGTAGGGTGATCCTACTGAAAAGAGATAACACTATTGATCATGCTTCCTACTCTTGCTCATTATTCTAGCAAGAACAAAACAGAATGGATTGGTGATTTAGTCCATGTTTCTTATTTATTTATTTAGCCAATACGCATTGAGTGCCAACTATAGAGGAAGCATTGGTAAGCAGTAGGAATATATCATAGGAAAAATAGAAAAATTACATCTGTCTTATGAAGGTTTGATTTTTTGCAACAGCACAATTAGAGCTTTGCTAAGCAGCACTCCCCCTGATTCAGACCCAAAGCTGAACTATACAAGAAGCAATGAATATTTAGCTTTGCTCCATGAGACATTTATAACTTTGCCTTGTGGTTCTACCCCACAGTGTGTAGTTCTTCCATAGTCAGTTAGCATATTTTATATTTTTATATTATATTACGAGAATATAAGCCACATATTCTCTAACTGTATAATTTCAAATTATAAATCATGAGATGACCTGATTTCTAGTCATAATTATAGAAGTTTCTGTGAGCTACTTAATGGCCCTTTAGTTCCTGCATCTATAAAATGTAAATGTTAATACAGTAAAATTCAATTTTTACCAAGTGTTCAAGATGAAGATCATTTTATAAAAATGTTTCTTCCCCAAAGGTGGTGATACATAGGGGGCATTAACAATTGTATTGGAGAGGGGATTGGGAAAGTCCTCTATTTTACTTTAATAATGAAGGAGACAATAAATATCTGGTTTTTATTTATTTTACCATTTATAAATAAAATATGATGCAAAATAACTCAAAAAGAATTAAAGGTCCATTATGCTTTTAAATTTTGCTGTTTGATCACAAATCTTGTCAAGATGTGATTTGCATTATGAGACATATAAGCTCCAGTTCTACTCTTTCTTCCCTCCCTTCCTCTTTCCTCCATTGGTATTTCACTTGCTATGGGTGCTGCAGCCTCCTGAGCCACCTCAGGCTTCCTAAGCCAAATTTCATGAGACACTCGTTAAAAGGTTTCCCCCCACATCTTTCAGAAAGGGAAGGAGCCCCACAGACCAGATTCTATTGTAATGCAACTTTGACACATAGAAATATTTTTAAATGTTAATTTAAAAATGAATAAGAGAGCAAAATTAATTAATACATAAATACCTTTTCTGTAGATGAAAAGTATTTTGTTAGAAGCCAACACTAATGCATCTTCAGTTTTAATTAATCATCTACATAAGGCTGTTTTTACTGGGATCTCTAATTAAAATTAATCTCCTAAATTTGCATAGACCACCAAAAGGTGCAGATGTATGTGTATATTTGCATATACGTATGTGTGTATGTGTGCATGCATTCATATAATATGTATTGCATATGTAATATGTAACACAACTATATATATATATATATATATATATATATATGTGTGTGTATGTATATATAAAACAATATTACTCTTTAGTTTTTCTTAGAATTCTTTGCCTTTATTTTAATAAAGGAACCATTGCAGGTAGTCCAAAATACTCATTTTTAAAACTTCATTGAAATTCTACTGTTTCTGATTACTCTCATTTCTCTATGCCAAGGAAGATTTTTAATTAAGGTTATATGCATCCAGGGTCATTAATAATCTTCAGATTAATTGCTACCACATGATTACAAGATGGCTACTCCAGAAAGGTTATAAATTATGTTTGAGTTCTAAATGCTAGGGCATTCAAATGATTAAAAAAAAACAGTGGGGGCTGATCAGCTAAGAAACTCGAAGGAAAATTAGGGCAGAAAATAAATAGTTAAAAAGCAATGCTATTTAAGGATTCTAGGTTAACTATGCCATTTTACCTGCTTTGGTGAACTTACAGTTATGAACTACTTACTAAATATACAAGTAAGGAGTCAATTTAGTTCACTATTGTGGCATGTTATTCCAACTTTTTTTCATAAAGTATTATAGATTATAAACTATATTACCATCTTAAATTTAAAAATCAGGTATATAACAAATACATTTAATTTCAGATTTTCCAGTGGCATGTGTGTATAACTGATTATCTTATCACTTTTATCACTACAAATTTTCTATTTATAATAATATATAATAAACCATTCTATTCTAATTCCTTGAAATCTTACTTTGTCATATCTCTACATAAGGAATCATCAATAAAGTAATTTTTTAAGTATGAAACCAAATAGAAACTGTCCATGGTTCATAAACTTGGACGTCTTCATACATGTACTGAACTGTATATTGTGATTTGGTTAGAGTAGAACTCTGTTCCCCAGAAATTTCTTCCCTGAATAGTTCCTGGAACATTAGTCTATAGAGATACTCATAAGACATTTGGAAAATAAAAGTGGAACAAGGACAATTGTTCTAAATCACCATCGCCTGTGTTAACTGTCAAGCAAAGCACTAATTATATAATCTTTATCCTTTGTCTGTGTAACACTAACTATAGTGGTATGTGTGTGTGTGTGTGTTTAAATATATTTTTATTGATTTCAGAGGGTAAGGGAGAGGGAGATAGAAACATCAATGATGAGAGAGAATCATTGATTGGCTGCTTCCTGCAAGTCCCCTACTGGGGATCGAGCCCACAACCTGGGCATGTGTCCTAGACCAGGATCGAACCTGGGACCCTTCAGTCCGCAAGCTGACGCTCTATCCACTGAGCCAAACAGGCTAGGGCTGTTTTTCTTTTTATTTTGTGACCTCTTGAGCAGCTTTTACTCTCATCAATTGCTTATGTCTCTTTCTCTTTATATCCTCTGAGTGAAAATGAATCTTTGACTTATTGTTTATCTTTAAATTTTCTTCCTCAAAGAATTGATTCATTCTCCTGGTTTTAAGTTTCAATTTTATGTTAATGATGTTCAAATCCAAATAAGCTCCACTTTTATATTTCAAACTCCCTTCTAGACATTACCACTTAGATGTGTCACGATTCCACAACACTTGCAAAATGAAGCAAATTAGCCTCTCACACTTCATTAACACAACATCTTTCTAATTTAAGATGTCAACTGATCAATCATTGTATTTTATTTATATTGTCATTACTCCCTAACTCACCCTCAGCACTGAGATTAGTATGATAAACTCAGTTTCCTTGATTCTATTTCTTCCCTTTTCTAAGTAACTCTGCATAATTTTAATAGAAAATGTGAAAATAAACAAAATTTATTTCACATTCTTACTCATAAATCTTATGTTTTCTATTTTAAAATATTTTATCTACAGCTTTCCAAATTTATATACCAATACTCTCCACAACTGATCTTGGACATTTCAATGTCCTTCCTGAACTTGACATTCATTTCTACCATTCAATATTTACTCATACTACTTCCCTCTACCAAAATTCCTTTATTTTTCTCAATTGGTATTTTATTTGTTCATATGACACAACTTTTCTACTATAGCTTTACAATTCCATAAGTTAAAAAATATAATTTTTTAATTCTTTCATATCTTACCACACTTAATTAGTAAGTATTACCTTTTCTTGTTTAAAGAAAAGCTTGTAGGTTTTCTATTCCTGAGTGTTTTCAAGTTTGAAAATGTCTATATTTTTATTTGAATCGATAACATTTATGGCAAAACTTCTTGCATATTTTTTGATGTTATAACATTGTTGACTGTTGTTATCTTTTGTAATTAGGTTTCTATAAATTTGGAGAAGCTGAGTGTCTACCATAATTATTTTTCTTTTTAATTTTTTCTTCATTTTTCTTTAGATGTCTGTCAATTTTTTTAATGTTTAGTAAAAATCTTAACAATCATAAACTCTAATGTTTATAACTTTGCTTTGAATTTTTAAAATTCAGGAAGAGCTCTCTATTGTCAGCTACAGTGGACTCTATATTATAAATGATTTGATAATATTTATCATTTTAAGCATTTGTTATATACTTTAGGCCAAGGACATATTTATTTATATAGAATACTATGTGTATCCTGTTCCAGTATGTAATTCATGACTCTGAATTTACAGCATAGCTCACTACATAGCACTGGAGTTGTGACTTATAAGAAAGAGTTGTCCCAGTTACTTAAATTCCATGCTTCACCAGCTTCTTCCACTTGTTCATCACCTGAGGACATCCATGACCATGACTGATTTTCAGATTTGAGGCTATTAATAAGAATTTTCTTCTACACACCAACCAATGTGGCTTCTGGGCATGGGGAAATGATTAGGAACCTTCTCACAGTGTTAATATTGCTCCATTCCATCTCTCTCTCTCTCTCTCTCTCTCTCTCTCTCTCTCTCTCTCTCTTTTTTTCTCTCTCTCTCTCCCTCCCCCTCCCTCCCAGCTACCATCACTTACTGAAGTTGATGTGATGGTTCTTTGTTTAGGTAATAGTGATGAAAAAAGTGTGCTTGTGTGCATTTCAGGTCAAGTATCAAGTGAGTACATTATTTTCTGTAGTTTCATTCTTTCCTCTTAAGAATATTCACACATTATGTTAATCATTGTTAGGCATATCATAAAGGGTTTTTAAGGTATATCATAAAGTGTTTTTTAATGAGCTCATCTGTTGTTGCCAATCATAGACAACGACCTTAGAGATGTAGTTGTTATACTTTAGATTTTTATGAAACATTTAATTAAGTTTGAAATGGTTTATTTTTCCTCTCAGAATAATCTATGCTATGTTTTGGCAACAAGGAATACGAGAATCTCAGGGGCTTTCCAACCAAAGTTTATTCTTCCTTATGCTGTGACATGCCAAGTGTGAGTGGCTCTCCAGGACAGCTGACTTTCATTTTGTGGCACAGCATTCTGGATTGCTTTAACCTGTAGCAATCCTCTATCAAGATATGCTGTCAGGATCACTGCAAAGTGGAAGGGGGAAGGCTGTGACTTGTAAGCAAACTTCATTGCCCATAGGAAAATGTGGCAATACTCCCTTCTAGGGTGAGGGGACATATAACATCCCCTTGTGCCCAGGAAGAGAGGGAAATATAACTTATTGGTGAGCAGCATTAAGTACCACATATAAAACAAATAGAATTTAAAATGCATTCACAGTGTTTTCATCATATAACTAGGAAAACAGTGAATATGCAGTAGGATTATTACACTTTAAAATACATACCTCTTATCCAAAGAGAAAGAAGAGAACATTCAGATTTCTCTCTAATGCATTTCCTTTGTAAACATGGAAGTTTAAAGTACTGACTTATATTTCACTAACCCTAAAAAAGGACAACTCAGTTTGCTCAATTGAAAACGGCAGAAGCTACCTTATTTAAAAAATGGACTGATATTGTAACCGATGCCCAGGTTCTGCTTCCTGCTGCAACAAAAGCCAAACCTGTGACACAGGGGCTGGTGAGGAGGAAAGAGGTTTATTCACGTGCTGGCCACCTGAGGAGATGGGGGACTCTTTTCCCAAAGCCCATCTTAACATCGAGTGCAGGCAGAGGTTTGTTAAGGAGGGAGAAGGAAAGCTAAACAAAGAGATCAGGGAGAGGAGCTGTGTCCTTGCAGGTCCCAATATGGATTTTTATGGCCAGCGTCCTTGAGTTGGCCATCTGTGTTTTTTGTCAGTGAATGCCTGTGTCTGGTCGGTCAGCATTAACCACAGCCTTGAAGGTCAGGCTGTTCCTTAGGTTCACACAGGAACTGAAACTGCTGATTCTATTAAAGTATATTTAGAAAAGAAACTGTTAACATATAAGTTCTAGTTTCAAGAGAAAAATATCAGGTCAGAATAACAAGCTGGGTTTAACATTTACTAAGATTAACATGGGTAGCTTTATATAAATATAGTATATTCATTCACCATTACAATATTGTTTTATTTACTATTTTCTCAAGTTTGTCTTGTTTAGTACAATAAAGGTCCATGGATGCTATAGATAGATTTTTCTCCCTCCAGTTTTAAGCAGTTATCCTTCTCTTAGTTAATAAATCACAAAGGAAAACATAAGGCATGATTTAGAGAGCTCTTAAACTGCTCAACAAAAGCCCTTAAAGATCTGTGATTTGGCTGTCTAATAATTATAAATGGAGAAACCTGCCAAGTATCTCAAAATTATAAGTATATTGAAAGAAAAATGAATATCAACTTCCCAAGAAGAAATTATGTTTTATTTAAAAATCTTAAATGAGTTTATATGTTTGTGTTTTCGGTTTCATGACATGGCACTCAAATATAGATTGAAGATTTAAGCACTAAACTAAGAAAAAGGATAGAAGTAGAAGGATAAGAGGAAAATGAGGAAAGGAAAGATAATCTCTGAGTTGCGGGGTGTGCCACGTGCCATTTTCAGTCTTGTCTTTGAATACTGTGTCTTTTATTGTTTCTTTGTCTTAGAAAATGTCATGTAGCATGAGGTGCAGCTTTGCTCAGGTTTTACTGCCTGTCATAGTCACAGTTGAAAAGCCAGTCTTTTTAACCACCAGTCTGAGTTCAACTATACTGCTGACTTCCTCACAGAATGTGGAAAATTTATTGCAAAGCAGGGTGCACTTTATGCTTACAGCTATTGCTGCAATGCTAGTAATAACACATTGACATAACCCCAAACAACTGCTATATGTGACAGAGAAGAGTAAATTCCTAAACCACAATGCATCCCATATTGTACGTGAGAGTATGGCTTAGAAAACAGCCCTCTATTGTTTGTGGAAAGTCCTCCATTAGCAGCCATAATTTCCAAAGCTTATTTATTATTTATTCATTTTAACAATGAAGCAAACAGAGATTTTTGTAAATGTATGATTTGGAATATATATCTAGATGTTAAAAATTATGAAAGTAATGAATTTTTCCAAGGTGTAGGGCTAACACAGTAAGTGGAAATGTACGTATATTTCAGTTTTCAATTTTAAGAAGAAAAAAATAAACTTTTGCTGTAATAGAAGGAAGTGAAACTTCTTTTTAAATTTTGATAATAATATATCTCTATAATACATTTTGTAATATATAATATAACAAAATGCATCTTTACATTGTTACTATTAAGTATATCATTTATCCTATATAATCAAAGGGTAATATGCAAATCGACTGAATGGAGGAATGACCTGTGGCTATGATGCGCATTCACCACCAGGGGGCAGATGCTCAACGCAGGAGCTGGCCCCTGGTGGTCAGTGCGCTCCCACAGGGGGAGCACTGCTCAGCCAGAAGCCGGGTTGACAGCTGGCAAGTGCAGTAGTGGTGGTGGGAGCTTCTCCTGCCTTCTTGGCAGCGCTAAGGATGTCTGGATGCTGCCGGCCTAAGCTGTCAGTTGGACTCTCCTGAGGGCTCCTGGAATGCAAGAAGGTGCAGGCAAAGCTGAGGGACCCCCCCGCAACCCCCCACCACCGAGTGCACGAATGTCATGCACTGGGCCTCTAGTATATATATAATATAAGAGTAATACTTTTATTAACAAAGGCCGTGGTCGGCAAACTGCGGCTCGCGAGCCACATGCGGCTCTTTGGCCCCTTGAGTGTGGCTCTTCCACAAAATACCATGGCCTGGGCGAGTCTATTTTGAAGAAGTGGCGTTAGAAGAAGTTTTGAGTTTAAAAAATTTGGCTCTCAAAAGAAATTTCAATCGTTGTACTGTTGATATTTGGCTCTGTTGACTAATGAGTTTGCTGACCACTGAACAAAGGCATAGGGAGATAAAAGTTTCTTTCACAAGTAGCAAGGGGCAATATTCAAAAAATAATATTTTCAATGTGTTTAAATCTCAGCTCTAAAATTTACTACCTGAATGATCTTGAGCCAGTTGGTCTTCTGCTCTGTACTAACTTCTCTAATCATTAAAATGGAAGAAATAAAAGAGTTGTGGCAAGAATGAAAGGACTTAACACGCATATTATAACAGAATGCATGTATGTAATAAATGCCAAGTAAGCTTAGTTCTTGCTATTAGAAGGGTTGGTCTAATCTCTTATTTTAATTCCCTGTAAAGTCTCACCTTGTGTTTCCTAATGAAAGGTATTTGAGCCAAAGTCCCATATTCTGGTACTTAACATCCTCTGTGATATAAACACTACTAGTGCTTGACCTTTATAGAATTGAACCACTTTGGGGATAGTTGAGGTTAGTCCCACTCCAACTTTATCTTCTGTATTGTGCCCGCATTCACTCACTAAAGAAAGGAAAGCACCAGGTCCCCTTTACTTCATCTGTTATTCAGAGTCTTAATCTCACCACCTGACTGCCCTGATTTATTCAGCCCTGGTGCATTGGCCATCAAAGCTTACGCCTATCCCTTTCTAATATATGCTCTGGGAATTTCATGAAATTATTAATCAATAATTTAAACAATCAACTATGTCGTGGAAGGCTTTCTGCACTTGTGGATGTAAGTGAAACTTAGTCACTTGAGAACTGACTATTCAGGTATCCTTCTTTTTTAAAAAAAAATATTGATTGTTGAAAATATTACATATGTCCCCTTTTTCTTCTCCCACTGACCCCTTCTAGCCCGCCCCCACCTCCCACCCCAGGCCTTCTCCACACTATTATCTGTGCCCATGGGTTATGCATATATGCTATCAAAGTTCTTTGGTTGATCTCTTCCCACCCACTCACCCACCTCTGCCTTCGCTCTGAGATTTGTCAGTCTGTTTCATGCTTCTATGTCTCTGGACCTATTTTGTTCATCAGTTTATTTTCTTCATTAGGTTCCACATATGAGTGAGCAAGTCTTTCTCTGACTGGCTTATTTTGCTTAGCATAATGCTCTCCAGGTCCCTCCATGCTGTCTCAAAGGGTAAGAGAGCCTTCTTTTTTTACTGCCATATAGTATTCCATGTTGTAAATATACCACAGCTTTTTTATCCTCTCATCTACTGATGGGCACTTGGGCTGTTTTTAGATCTTAGCTATTGTAAATTGCACTGCCATGAACATAGAGTGTATATATTCTTTCTGATTGGTGTTTTGGGTTTCTTAGGATATAATCCTAGAAGTGAGATTACTGGGTCAAATGGGAGTTCCATTTTTAATTTTTTGAGGAAACTCCCTACTGTTTTCCATACAGTGGCTGCACCAGTCTGCATTCCTACCAGCAGTGTATCAGGGTTTCCTTTTCTCCTCATCCTCGCCAGCACTTGTCATTTGTTGATTTGTTGATGATGGCCATCTGACAGGTGTGAGTTGATACCTCATTGTTGTTTTCATTTGCATCTCTCAGATGATTAGTGACTTTGAGCCTTTTTTTTTCATATGTCTCTTGGCCATTTGTATGCACAGCAAAAGAAACCATCAACACAGCAAAAAAAAAAACACAAAAACATCAACAAAATAGAATGGGAGCCCACTGCATGGGAGAGCTTATTTTCCAATGATACATCTGATAAAGGGTTAATTTCTAAAATGCATAAGGAACTCATACAACTTAACAAAGGAAGACAAACAACCCAATTTAAAAATGGGCAAAGGACTAAATAGATACTTCTCTAAAGCAGACATACAGAAAGCCAAGAGACCTAGGCAGGTTTCCTTTTAACTATAGGCCTCTGACCTCACTTTTCTTAGAATGTTTACATTAGAAAACTTGTAATTACAAATTCTCTCTGCCCCTTTTAGATGCAAACCTTTTGCAATCCAGAAATGTCTTTCTCAAGATCTTGGGAGACATCCCTCTGAAATATAATTATTAAGACAGAGTCCCTATTTCCCTGACTCTGTGAGAGGGCAGGAGCCAAACGATAATAAATGACAATTAGCAAACACAGATGTTCTATACACATTGACTAATCGCCACTTAATATCCTCTAGTACTCTTCCATTATCTTATCCTACCTTTAAAAAAATCACTCCACCATTTGTTTCAGTGGAGCTAACTTCAATTTCCCTGATTGCAATAGTCTTAAATAAAGTGTTCCTTGACTGTTCAACTGGTCTGATGCAACTTTTCTTTTAGAGTTCTTAGGAGGTGCAAGGCCAGTAGTCTAAGAACTGTACAAAATTCTGTCACCTTCCTACTCTTTTTCTCACTTGCATTATCTCACTTCCTATTTTCCTAATTTGGGATGATTAGTATTCATCTTATCTAATTTTGATTTCTAGGAAAATATGTGGAACGACTCTGTTTTTTGTACTTCATCATTATTTTAAACTAAGTTCTTTAAAAAAAATTGATCTTTAAATAAGGCTATGGTAGTATAAGTTTATCAGGAAATACATATGAATACATGCCTGAAGGCAGTTTAAATGAGGAAAGCAATTTGAGTTTCTCAGACCTGACCTAAAGTTTGTTGCATAAAATACTAATTAGTTAGCCTACTTAGAAAAAAAATCTTATTCAAACACTAAGTCTGAGAAAAACATGAATCTGAAAGTTTCTTAAGGTGAGGCCTGGCCTCACAGACAGATCTTGGGCCGAGTTGTCAACCAAATCCAGAATCTACTTTAGGTTAAATTGCAAAGTGGTGGAGGCCAACTTTGCTCTCTCTGTGTTCAAGATTATTTCCTTACCTGCTCCCCTTTATTATTTTTTTTTTATTGCAGCCTTTATTTCAAGGTCTCATTCATAAACATCTTAAATGAGCTTACTTCCTCATAAAGTCCCCATGCATTATTCTTACCAAGCTTCTCTACTCCAGACCAAGGCTTACCTATTCTACACTCCATTCTTTCAAGGTTCTGCTCTCTCATGAGTCACTCTGATGAGTCATGTGAACAAGAGAACAAATCAGGTTGGCCTCACAGGTATCATATTTGTGTTTTAACACACACCTCTGAAGAGAGAGACTGGATCCTGAGGTGGCCATACCATATACATTGATTTCTCCAGGACCATTACTAGTCCTAATTGTGCCAGTGTAATTATCCATAAGATGCCATTTTACTCCCCAAAGTGCCCCAGGATGTAAATTTAAATGGTCACCCTTTCTCAAAAAAATGTCTCTAATGATGGAAGTTTCAGATACAATTGTGAATTGTTGTGAAAGAGAAGACTGCCAGTTTCTGGGGCCTTAAAAACCATAGCCTAAGAGGGATTTTTGCTCACATCTACATGATTTTTGGTCCTGGAGAATATGATATTCTGGTGGTTGATTGTCCTAAAGTTACTGGGCCTAGGCAGCATTACTTGTTACTCTAAATGACTGTCCAGGCAGCAGATTTAAAACAACTTGTCATGAATACTCAGAAATTCCAAATATGAAGGGGAAAATAAAAATCAAAACCCACACAAGCTTCCTAGGCTGTGTTTGCTCAGTGGTTAGAGTGTTGGCCTGCGAACTAAAGGGCACATACCTAGGTTGCAGGTTCAATTGATACATGTTTTTCTCTCTGTCTCTCTGAGTTCCTTCCACTCTCTCTAAAATCAATGGGAAAATATCCTCAGATGACGATTAACAACAACAACAAAATAAATTAAATAAAGTAAACCAATACCAGCAAATGTAAAAACTTCACAGCATACTAATTGTAATTTTAATAATGCTTATAATATCCATACATTGTTCTAAAATTTTAACTAATATTAACTTTTTAAATCACAGCAACAACTCTGTAAGTATGATATCATCCTACTGTTTTAAGGATGAGAAAACTGAGGCAAAAAGAGGTTATGTAGTTATAAGTCACTAAGAAGTAGTAAAGTTGGAATACAAACACAGATAGTTTTGTTTTAAATTTGCATGATATAAAACATAATTTTGTGTTTCTTCTCAGGAAAAGAAAAGATAGAGAAAAACAGAGAGAGAATGAAGGAGAGATTAATTCACTTTCATCCACAGTAGATAGCAGGCCTATACATGACTCTGTATCTCCTAATATCCATTCTGTTTATCCATTCTGCCAGCTGTCTTCTCCCACCTTTAAGATCAACCAGTTTATTCCATTCTTGAACTGCCTTCTCCCATTCTCTACTCAACTCTTGTTTCCATCTTATCTTGTTCTCAGCTTTCAGGGAAGGATGTCAGAGGGTCCATTCCTTTCTGTTCCACTGCTTGAATTCCACTTCCATCATTTACTAGCTTACTGAACACTAATTTCTGTATTTTTAAAATAGAGTTAATAACAGTTCGTCTTTGATAGAGCCACTGCAAGGATTAAATAACACAATACATTCAACCAAGAGCAATATAAGTAGTACTGCTCTTCTTATTATAATAAAATATTAAATTTTAGTAAATAATTTAAAAGTTTTAATAAATTAATATTATTACTGTTGCTATACAAATATTTAGGCTTAAACCAAGCATTGTCATTCACTCAGCCTCAAGGGAGTAATTTGTTCTTGTGTTCCCACCTATTCTTCCTGCCCCCTTGAATATATCATCCCTTTATCTATACTGTGGTAGTTTCATGGTTATTTTATATGATTCTTCACCAAAACTTTATAAGTACTTTTAAAACCTTTCTCCTTGATCAATCCCCATGCCCATCTTTCATCACCAATGATTTATCCTGCGTATTCCTAAAATGATAATTGTATTGCTTTTGACTAGAAGATACCTTTGGTTGGCAACCGTGTAAAGTGTTTTAGCATAAACTATTAGTATACATATTTAATTTTCTGGTACAAATTAAATATGTTATCTCAATTTAATTCTCACAACCATCTATGACTTTCAGAATATTGTTTCCAATTACAGATGACAATATACTCAATTTGAAAGTAACTCCTTGGCAATAGGGACCATCAAAGTCTGTTCCAATCACTGCTTATTTCAGAACTTCCTGCCACTGCTTTCTTCCTTCTATTTTCCCCAAATCAGGTACTTGGTCTAGCCATATGGAGTATCTTGAAGCTCCTAGAATCTTTTATGGCCTTTCAGATGTTTGTGTCTTTGAACATCAAATTCCTTCTCAGAATGACTATCTGTAATTTCTTTCTTTGGAATATTTTACCTTGTGTTAGAAGAGTTCTTAATGCATTGCATAATGTATATATCTTTAGTATAGCATATTTGTAGTATGTGTGTCTTTCTGTATCTGAATGTAGGTTTTTTTTTGTTTTTTTTTCCAGACCACTAGACTAAAATTTCTTCAAATATAGTCAGATAGTCAAAGGTCTTATTTTTCATTTATTTTTTTATTTTTGTTCACATTTGCTAGCACAATTTCAGGCACATTGTAGGTGCTTAAAATGCCTGTTTTAATTAGAGAGTGAATGATGTTGATATTTGGTGTTATGAAGTTAAAATATTATGCAAATCATTGCCATTAGAAAATATCATTGTATTTTCATATAGCCATTTGCTTAGTGGTAAACAAGTTTTGATTTGATATTTTAAATGCTCTGACCTGTAACAATAAAGAGAGTAAGTCAGAAATATGTTTTCTAAATTTATTTTTCAATTTTACTTTAACCACGCAAAGTAGGAAATATTAAAAGTGTTTTTTTCTTAATAGATTCCAAGTCTCTTTTTCATAACATTACATTTTTGGCAGCTGATGATTATGGAATAAAAATGATGTGATTCTAATAATAAAATGTAAGCTAGCCAACTCTATTTCCTACTGAATACTCTATAAAATAAATTATAATAAACCAAACTTTTCTGGACAGTAATGATGGATCATTCCAATTTATCTATGTCATGAATAAAAATATACCTATCATAAATCCTTTCTTTTAACATAAATGATTACTGTTAAATTTCTGATGATGCTACCTCCCACAAATTATCACCTGAGGATCCTTAAAAAGAAGCTGAAATATATTATTGATGATTTTATTCTTAGTATTCATATTGATCCATACACTGCATCTGATTTATTGAAATAATTTATCCTTCTAAAACATATTTTATTCAATGATGTAATACTTTATATTAATTCATCATTATGTTGCAAATGCCAACTACATTTAGATATAAAAGAACTCTATTAATCCTTAATCAATAAAATTTATTGGTGTTACCAGTATCAAAAATGTGTGCACAAAATGTAAGGAGCAAGAAAACCTTATTTTAATTGACACAGAAATCAATTCCATTTTTTCTCTTTTTCTTTATTTTCTCTCTGTTTTGCCTTGCTGTACCCCTTAACTTTATGGTTATTCATATCACTTTCTTCGCTGCCATTAGTAGAGTTATATAAGATAGAAGAAAGGATAAGGAAACTAACATTTTTTAGTATTTAATATAGAAAAGTCACTATAGTTGACAACTTACAATACATTGTTCCATTTCTAAGATGCATGTTATTTCCCTCAGTTTACAGATGATGAAACAAAGATATCATAATATGTACACAATGCCCAGGGTGATACCAATAGATGATATAGTAACTCAATGGAAAAGTCATTCTAAAATACTGACCTAAGTCAGAGAAGGTTTCATGAAAAAAGTAACAGGATGGAAAAGGAATGTTAGAATGACATGTTAGAATTATAAAAGACCTAGTGGAGAATTTGTTTAAGTGAAAAGCTGGTGACAAACTTGAATTAATTATATTATGAACCATGAAGAGTATCAAATACCAGATGAGTATGGAATTTATTTTATTATAAATGTAATATTTTTATGGTCTTACATGATGGTTTAACATGTGTTAAACTTTGTTTAAGAATGTTATTCTGCCAACCATAGGGAATCTAATGGAACAAGACTGGATAGGTGGCAAATTGATCAGTTGAAAATTTTTGTTGTAGTCTACAAAAGAGAATTAGTGAAGGGATGAACTATGGCTTTATGAACAGAAAAATATAAATGAAACTGAAAAGATGATAAGAATTTAAACTGATACACTATGTACAAAATTTATCTAGAACTGGGAGGAGAAGCAGGTGGAGTCAGAGGTAACTTCAAGTTTCAGAAATGGAAGATAGAAAGAATGGTAGTGCCTTTGGCCTATCTAGGAAAGCAATAAAGATTATAGAGGAGCATGGAGAATCTGGTTTTAGCTTAATGAATTTCAGTTAAAAGAAACCACACAATATTTATGATCAGATGCTTAATGTTTTATCAAAGATGCCCCGAGTCTAGTTTTAAGGTTTATCTCTGCAGAGGGGGAAATCAAGGTAATGAGACTACCTGAGATTTCTGAGACAGAAAGCAAAATGTGACACCCTAGTCCCTTTCAACACACCCTCATTTAGAGTGAAGGTGGTGCTGCTTAGCTCCTCAGGCACTCAGTGTGCACTGAAGGGTTAAATGGGTGGAGCTACAACTTTTGGAGATGACTAAGCTCATTCAGGTCCTGTTGGCAAGCCCAATTGGCTTTACAATTAACTTTTTTTAAACAAAAATAACAAATAACATTTTATCTCCTGTATGAGACTCATTTTTTATCAATTTTATTTAACATGGGCAGAGAGAAGTTATAATTACTGACTCTTCCATCTCCAATTTATATGTTATAATGGACATGGATATGTGGCATCTAAATCCTCTGGCTAATACTTACCCCTTGCTAGAAAATACTGCAGAAGCCATTTCTTGATAAAAAAAAATTACTATCCTGTTCAGGGGTAAGGGGCATTTTCATGGTGTTTAAATGTGGCAGATCATATTAAAGTGATCTTAATGAGTTACATCTTAGTTCAATACCCGCCTCCGGAATGCAATTGGAACCTGTGACTTGCTCCTTTAAAAACAATTATAAAAATGATGAACAGCCACTTTTTTTATCATGTTATACTATACAGCAAGGGTGGGGGACCCTTTTCTCCCAAGGGCCATATGGATATTTATAACATCATTCGAGGGCCATACAAAATTATCAGCTTGAAAATTAGCCTGCTATATTTGGTCAAGCATTTAATTAACTAATGCCTTGGCAGGACCAGACCAAATAATTTCATGGGCCTTATCCCTGCTCTCAGAACAGGTATATGGATGTCACTCCCTTCTGATCAAACTGAGAAGAGGCACTTACCCACAGGCTTTGCAGAAGTCAGTTACCATACTAGGTGAATATGAAGGCTTTAAAGAGGTTTACATGGCCAGAAACTTTGGGTGGCCTCTAAGTGCTGAGAGTGGACCTGGCCAACCACCAGCAAGAAAATTAGAACCTAAATCTTCACCCACAAGGAGATAAATTCTGCCAGTTATCAGTGGATTATTCCCCAATCAAGCTTCCAGATGTGAATTCAGTTTGATCTACATCTTGATTGCAGCCTTGTGGAATTCTCGAACCAGGCAATTTCTGGAATCCTAACCCATACAATGTTTGCGATAATAAGTGTGTGTTAAATTAAGCCACTAGATTTCTGGTCACTTGTTATGCAGCAATAAGAAAAAAAAACACAAACAAACACAAACACTAATGTGCCAAATGTATAATTGGGATAATCATACTTGTGATTTGGTACAACCACCTACAGCACCAATTACATAATTGTCTTGTTGCACAAGAGCAATGATAGTGGTGAAAGCCAACTCACCGCCTTAGGAGTTACTCCCTTCAGCAACCACGAAAGGGAATAAGAAAACAAAAACTCCATCATGCTGGTGTGGGGGCTCGTGAAACGAAATGCCACCCTGAAGTATAAAAAGAATGCAAGGCTGGGGGTCGCTGTGATACCTCCATTTATTTCACCAGGCTGGTTCCTACAGTAGAGCTACAAATCCTTCCACCCACCCAACTTAGGAGCATCAATTTAATTCACTGTGCCAGATGCCATGTCTTTGCTGGAGCAGATGTGCATCATCTCCAGGACATGGTACATAGACATTGATGTTTGTGAGTGCATTATTTTCTATCTCTATCATCAGAAAAGGATAAGGAACAGTTTGCAATCCCATGGGACAGAAACAATATATATTTCCAGCTCAGCAAAAGGGACTGTGTTAACTTTTGAATTATATATAACAATTGTGTCCAAAGAGATTGAGACCATCTAGATATCCTGCTGAACATTAAAATGACCCATTACATCGGTAACATCATGCGATTAGAGACCTTGGCTTATCTATATCATCTCCAGGACATGGTTCATGGACATTGATTTTGTGAGTGCATTATTTTCTATCTCTATCATCACTCTATCAGGTGGAGGATGACCCCTATGAAAATCACTACATCATATTACCATTTTATTTACCTAATTAGGGCTTCTGAGGTTAAGGACATCTTGGCACATGCATCTAAAATAAAAGACAGTTCAGTCACCTACACTACCAGATAAACAAAGGCACTGCCATTTGCCATATTTAAATGTATTTGTCAAAACCAAATGTTTGCTTTCCTCCTACTAGGACAGTCTTTCTTTGTTCAGCTTAGGTTTAAAAAAAAACCTCCTTTTTTTTTTTTTTTCCTTTGTGGCCTGCAAAGAGTGACTATACAGTCTAAAAATTAAATGAGGTTGAGATTATTTAAAGATCTGTTATGTGAAGTTTAGAAGCTTAAGATAATTGTGTGCCCCGAAGGAATCTCATCATTAGATGCCTTTGAAAGCCCTATTTGTGTTTCACTCTGTCTTCATATGTCTGTAGTTTCTTTCATCAATGAACACAACTGCTCCACACACACCCTCAGGCAGGAGTTGCAGTAAAGTCAGTTTTCTGTATAAGAAAAAAGCAACTTAAAGGGGTGTTACAGAGTGTGTTTACTAGTATCTCTCACAGAGTTTTGTTCTCAGTCATCCTATGGCCACCACACATTGTGAATGGCAAATGCATTCATCCATAGGATCAGTGTCCTCCATATTCTCTGGTAATTAAAGGTTGGCATTAATTTACAAAAGTAAATGATGGAAGCATTTTTTAAAATTTTTTGACTAGTGGCCCGATGCACGAAATTCGTGCATGGGGGGGGGGGGGTGTCCCTAAGCCTGGCCTGCACCCTCTCCAATCTGGGACCCCTCAAAGGTTGTCCTACTGCCAGTTTACAGGGATCGGGCCTAAACCAGCAGTCAGACAACACTCTCGCAATCTGGGACTGTTGGCTCCTAACCGCTCACCTGCCTGCCTGCCTAATTGCCCCTAACCACTCTGCCTGCTGGCCAGCTCGCCCCCAACTGCCCCCCCATGCCAGCCTGATCACCCCCAACTGCCCTCCATGCCAGTGTGCTCGCCTCCAACTTCCCCCTGCTGGCCTGCTCACCCCAAACTGCCTGCCCCACTGTCCTGATCAACCCCAACTGACCCCCACTGACAACCTGCTCACCCCCAACTGGTCCCCCTGCTGGTCTGCTCACCCCCCACTTCCCACCCCCACTGGCCTGATCACCCCAACGCCCCCCCCCACACACTGGCCTGATCACCCACAACTGCCCTCCCCTCTTGACCTCTAACAACCTCTACCTCATCCCTACCACCATGGCTTTGACCAGAAGAACGTCCGAAAGGTCTCCTGGAAGGTTTCCCAGTCTAATTAGCATATTACCTTTTTATTAGTATAGATAGAGGCCTGTTGCACAGGTTGGGGCCGACTGGTTTGTCCTGAAGGGTGTCCTGGATCAAGGTGGGGGTTCCATTGGGGCATGGGGCGGCCTGGACGAGAGGCTTGTGGTGGTTTGCAAGCTGGCCACGCCCCCATGGGGTGAGGGTACCCGCTGGGGGAACGTGGCCAGCTTGGGTGAGGGGCTGATGGCTGTTTGCAGAGTGATTGTCAATTTGCATGTTTCTCTTTTATTAGTGTAGATATTTGATTCATTAGGCAAGTACAAAACTCCTAATGAAGGAGAGGCCTTTAAAAATTATTCCTAATTTAAATAGATTTTCTCTATCTACTGGTTAAATAATTAAATAAAATCCCAGTTTCTTTAACCTATCAAACAAAATCTAGGAAGACTAGAAGAAAAATATAGAAGGCATAATCATAGACTACAGAGTAATTCTCTATGTGGCAATGGATTCTTGGCATTATAGTATCTATTTTAAGAATGTGGTCTTGTTAATGAGGAAATTCTGGGTAAGGTCTACCATTCACTAATTATGTAACTTGATTAATGACTACACACTACTAACTTCAGTTGTCCCTTATAAATGGGGGTGTTAACAGAACTTACCTCCCAGGGCTGTTTAAAGTATAAAGAGAAAATGCACACACAACAAGGAGTTGGCAACGGGTTAATATGTGATACATTTTAGCACCACTCCTTGCCTTTCTCCTCCTTTTTCTTGGCATTAGAATTTTATGATGGAACTAGAAATCTGAAAATGTAGGAACTTTAAAAAAGATCTCCTTACAGCTTTGTTCTTATCCTCTGGTATCACCTTCTTAAGAGGCCTGCCTGTGCTACCAATCGAAATTAGTTCCAACAAATAGTTTATTCTTTACCTTATTTTATGTTTCCTAGCACTTAAAATGATTGTCTTGCTTATTTACCCATTTACTATTTTATAATGAATTTGCCATTTCAATGTCTGTGAGAAGAAAATCTTTGTCCTGGCATCTAGCAGGCACACTGTACATAGTCCTTGAATTAAGAAATGAATGCCTTTCATTTTCCTGCTTCTTCATCAGAAGTGTGGACTGTTTATTCTGAAAAAGGCCCCTTGAAAAATCTGTACTTCATCTCTTCTTATGGCTGAGTTGTATTCCATAGTCTATATGTACCACATCTTCTTTGTCCAGTCATCTATTAAAGAACACTTTGGTTGTCTCCATGTCTTGGTCAACCATGAATAAATGCTGTAATGAACATAGCAGTACATGTATCTTTGCAAATAAATGTTTTCTAGTTTTCCAGGTAGCTACCCAGAAGAGGGATTGTTGTATCATATGGTAACTCTATTCTGAGATGTTTGAGGAACTGCCATACTGTTTTTTTATAGTGTCTGTACCAGTGTACATTCCCACCAGCAGGGAATGAGATTTTCATTCTGCAAAACTCTCCCATACTTGTTATTACCATTCTTGTTGATAATAGCCATTCTAACAGGTGTGAGGTAGTAACTCATTGCTGTTTGCAACAACGTGGATGAACCTTGAGAATATTACTAGTATGTTAAGTGAAATAAGGCCGTCAGAAAAAGCTAAGAACTATTTGATTTCACTCATATGTGGGATATAAAAGTGAAACTCATAGACATAGACAACAGTATGGTGGTTACCAGAGGGAAAGGATTGGGTGGGGGGATAATAAAGGGGACCAAATATATGGTGATGGAAGATGATTTGACTTTGGGTAGTGGGCACACCATGCAATATTCACCTCATATATCAAAGAAATTTACACTTGAAACCTATATGATCTTATTCATTAATGTCATCCAAGCCATTTAATAAAAAAATAAAATAAATTTAAAAAGGTAAAAATGCTGATAAAAAATGAAAAATCTGTTGATGAAATGTAACACAATTTATTAGACTTGTTACAGCAAGGGAGAACAATGCCTTGATAATCATTTTATTAGCATCTCAAAGTAGAAAATGGGTTCTGATATAACTAGGGTTTCATAGCTTGAGTTGAGTGATATTGAAGTGAATATCACAGGATTGGAAAGTTGCTGGGTTGCTATATGACAACTGTTTGGATTGATGGGCACAGCAAGATGAGGGACTTGAAATGAGTCATGATATGTAAGCAGGTTAGTTGTTTTGGGGCCTTACTTTCTAGGATCTGGTATTCTCTGCAGTAAGTATCTTCATTATTTCTGCTTGCTCTTAATATTGCTTAGCAAAGAACAATAAATTATGTTTCTTCCAAGAATTGTTTATACATGGAAATATTTCTGGATCCAATTTTGTTTAACATAGGGATAAAAATTATTTTGTTTCAGTTATGAAAGTTTTATCTGCTTTTGACACAGGGATTCCTTTCTTAGTTCTGTCCTGTTATTACAATTGCATATTGCAGTTTGACTCAATTTTGATTGGTTTTGATTTGTGTTTTTTGCATTAAGCTACTATTACTTGCACATTTTTCTATCTCCTTTATGTTCATGCATATTAAAATTCAGTCCTAGGCTTTCTTGCAATTTCATTCATTCAGATATACTATCACATCTTCAAGGATAATCTGTTTTCAGTTGACTCTTAAACTTTTACATTTTTATTATGACTTTTTTCCTAAGTTTCAGTCCACTTTCATATACAAACTAATTCACATTTATAAGATTTTGTTCCATCATCACAGCCTTATTTACATGTCTAAACACTGACCAGTGGGCATCCGCTTAAAGAGTTTTTACAAAGCTCCATTAGAGGTTTTATTATTTGGATGGAATTGATGCTTTGGAAATGAATTTAACTCTATCACTGCTGACTCCTCACCCCTATCCTATTATAATTTTTAGTTGATATTAGTAATAAGAGCTGCAGCTGTCTTCCATAATAAATTTTCCATCTCATTCCAATGGCCAAGGATATAGTTTAGTTTCTTAACAACTGATGTTTCATTTTTACAAATAAATTTTTCTGTGGGCTCTTAACTTCTTTCTCTTCAACCCCACATTCACATAGTAGTCTGATTAAATTTTCTAAAATCTGCTTTGACCTGTTACTTACAAGTCTTCAGTGATATGGAATTATTGATTTATTAACATCTAATACTTATAGTCAATCCCTGGATAATCTTAGGGAATTATAAATAGTAATATAATAGTAAACACTATACTTAACATTTTTTTCTATATCCCTGAACTAGTCATACTGGTCCATTTGCTGTGCCTTAACTATGCCATGCATTTATCTCTATTCTTGACCACATGTTCTCCCTGCTTAGAATACTATTTCTTTCAGTCCTATTCATCTTTTAATTCTCATTTCAAATTTCTTTTCCATGAAACCTTCCCAAATTAATACAATCCATGGGATAAGCTAAATGTTGGAAGGTAATGGACTCAATGACAAGTTGTTGAGTGTCATTGTTTTAGAGATTTGACATTCAGTAAGGCATGGATATGGTTTCTAGGAAGCTCTCTGAAGTGTAGGACCATGAAGTAGAAATGCAGAGATTTGGGCCCTAGCTGGTTTGGCTCAGTGGGTAGTGGGTCAGCCCATGGACTAAAGGGCCCTGGGTTCAATTCCGGTCAAGGTACATGCCTGGGTTGTGGCCTTGATCCCTAGTAAGGGGCATGCAACAAGCAGCCAATCAATGATTCTTTCATCATTAATGTTTCTATCTCTCCCTCCCTACCTCCCCCTTCCTCTCTGAAATCAATAAAATATATCTTAAAAATTAAAAAGAAAAAGAATTGCAAATAATTTGGTCCACTGGGAGTTAACAAACAAGTAAATTAATAAACAAGCTAGAGCATCATAGGATTGTTCTGAGATAAAAAGTGCCTCCAGGTCCATCAGGCAGCACTGAAAATATTCTTACTCAATAGGCTGTGGTACTGCTCAGCCTTTCTTACATAATGTATTGTCTTTGTTTCTATCCTATTAAATGTGTGAAATATATTGAAGTCAATTTGTTTCTAGTCTCTTTATGTAAAAAATATATATGCATATATATATACACATATACAATTTATTATCTTCTAGGACTCTTCAAAGTTATGAGATAAAGAAATTACATTTTTCAAGTATTTTACACATAAAATTGCTTCCAAAATAAAATCCAAAGTACTTTACATTAGCACCTGAGTTCCAACCAAGTTTCCTTTAGGAATAAATATGTTTATTGCTTTATTGCATCAATTGTTGCTCTTTAAATGGATGTGACTTAAGAAAATAGTACATAATAAACCTTCAAGAAGTCCATATTCATTGAATTTAAAGGTACAAGAAAATCAAATTCAATTTTTCTCTTGTATGTTTTAATATCTTACTATTATTTAGTTAACTAAATAGAATCTTTTATTTTCTAGTATCTAATCAACTCTCTCTCTATTAACTGAAACACTTAGGGAATTTCTGGAAGAAATTTCTGGAAGACACTTTGTCTCTTTTCTATGTACTGATTCAAATGACATTTCTCACACATCATTAATTATATTTTAGAAACTATTTCCCAAGTTATCTGAGGAATCTTATTCTCATGGGATCATAAGTGAAAGTGGAAGAAGAAAAAAAATCTGTGTTCAAATACATTGGGGAAAATTGTCTGCTCAACTTTCATCTGCAGATTCACAGGGCATATTTCAATTTTAAAGGCTCTCAGGAGTCTGGTAGGAAATAAACTTGTTTCTTTTCTACTTAATGTAGTTTCCCTAGCATTTTACGTAATGTTCTTTAGAACAGTACTTCTCAAAATATTTCTGTTAAAGAATGGTTTTCCTTGGTCTCTAAACTATCAAGATATAATACTTTTATAAAGCACAGTAAAAATGTGTAATTAAAAACATGAAATATAAAAATATAAGATCAGGTATTCATTTGTAGCTTCAATAAAATAATAGTTTCAGATTTCTAGAAAATTAAAAATACACTTAATTTTTTTTGTGTGGACGGTGCCTGGTTCATAAATCATAGTTTGATTAGTATAATTATAAAATATATTGGTTGCCAGAGATCTGGAAATGTCTTTAGGTTTGTTAAAGAATGATTGATAATAAAATAAAATTAAAATTACCAACTTTAAATGTTTCAGGAATCTCTACTCACTTGGGATATATCATGTTCATTATTTCTGAATAAAATATTTTCCAGACAAAAAAACCAACCCTGGTCTAGTTGATTTCATATTCTTTCTCCAGTCTACTTTCCTTTAAATTAGCTTTTCTTATATGTAAATTTATTTGTATAAAGTAACAGAACACATGCTTTTGTTGTGTTACTACTACAACTCACAGATAGACCTTCTTGTACATTATAGTTTACTAGAGGCCCGGTGCACGAAATTCGTGCACGGGGTGGGGGGGAATGGTGGGGGGGTTGTCCCTCAGCCAAGCCTGCGCCCTCTCCAATCTGGGACCCCTTGTGGGATGTCCAACCGCCCGCTTAGGCCCAATCCCAGTCGGACATCCCTCTCATAATCCTAAACGGGCGGTCAGACATCCCTCTCACAAACCAGGCTGCTGGCTCCCATCTGCTCGCCTGCTTCTGCCTGATTGCCCCTAACTGCTTCTGCCTTCCAGCCTGATCACCTGCTAACCACTCCCCTGCCAGCCTGATTGCCCCTAACTGCCTTCCCCTGCTAACCTGGTCACCCCAAAATGCCCTCCCCTGACAGTCTGGTAGCCCCTAACTGTCCTCCCCTGCTGGCCTGGTCTCCCCCAACTGCCATCCTGTGCTGGCCTGGTCACCCCTAAACTGCCCTTCCTGCTGGCATGATTGCCCACAACTGCCCTTCCCTGTAGGCCTGGTCCCCCCAACTGCCCTCCCCTGCAGGCCTGGTCACCCCCAACTGTCTTCCCCTGCAGGCCTGGGACCCTCCCAACTGTCCTCCACTGCAGGCCTGGTCCCCCCCACAACTGCCCTCCCCTGCAGGCCTAGGGTTCCTCCCCAACTGCCCTCCCTTGCTGGCCTGGTCTCCCCTGACTGCCCATAACTGCCCTGCTGTGCAGGCCATTTTGTGGTGGCCATCTTGTGTCCACATGGTGGCAGCCATCTTTGACCACATGGGGGCAACCATCTTTGACCACATGGGGATGGCCATCTTGTGTCTTGGAGTGAGGGTCAATTTGCATATTACTCTTTTATTAGATAGGATTAATCTTCTAGGACCAAGCCTGATATCAGTGGGTGCCTAGGTCCAAGTTATATAATGACCTCCTACCATCAAGATACAAAAATGTTTCTTTTTCCTTTGGCAAAGCAATCAGCCAACACAAATGGCCTATGATTTGCCTTACCCCAGCCCCATTACAATAGCCTTGAATAAAGTCTTTCTTGCCTGTTTAACTTTGTCCTGCACAATTTTTGTCTTGACAGGACTGTTTTTGTCATATGTTAATCTAAATGTAGAGATTGCTATGACATTCCACTATTACCTTAAAATTTACTAAATAAATATAAAAAATATTATTTTCCATAAATCATTGTTTATTTTATAGTGGTATTACATTATTTTGTATCTGATTATATCAAGCCACCTTGCATCACTTAAAAAAATACAAACATATTCCTCTTAATAATTTATATCAAATTATAGGGTATTACTTTATAACTCTAAACCATGTTTATTTATACACATGATGAAACATAATAAAGTTTTTATGTCAATTAAGCAATATTTTGACTAATTTATTAAGCAATTCTCCCTTTTAAATGCTCACATATCTAGCTTAATAGAGTATGTCCTGATTTTTTTAATTTCATATTTGCCATATTATAAGGCATTTGTTTTTCCACATGATTCATCTGAAATGGTAATCATTATTCTCTTATTTGCTTCAATTTTATAAACATATCTGACTACTTCAATTTTAATGGTCCTGGCGCAATTTATACATACATTTTTGAGTGTTCTTTTGAGATTTTTAACTTCCTTTTGTATTTTCTAAAGTGAGAATTGAAAATAAGTCAAGAATTTTACAAAGCTCTTATTGATGCTTTTTCTTTGTAAAAGGTTATCATTTTTATTGGCTTTATTTTTCCAAAAGAGTATTCATTGCAAAATAAAATAAAATTATATAATGATGTTCAAACCTTTCAATAACCACCTAGTGAATGATTTTTTATAACATTCAAGAGAAATTATAATATTTATCAGTCATTTTGACATATTCTTACTTATTTGCCAACATAATGCCTTAAGAACTGTCTTTTAATTCAAAAATATTAAGACTTAAATGTTATATTTTAAATTATTAAAGATATATTGTTTAATGTGACTTCCAGAGTTTTATTTTGTCTTTTTCTTCATATTCAGCAACCAGCTGAAGTTTGTTTCATGGGCATTAACTCTTGTAGATGCACTTTTACCAAGTTCATCACAAATAAAAACTTTGGTTTAAAAAGTAGACAGATAAGATTGGAGATGCGGACTTGTAACTACATTGTGTTATGAAAGACAATTCAATTGGGTTTCATTTTTACGTTAAAGAAATAGGAGCACAGAGAGGACAAGTAGCTCAAAGTTGCCTTGTTAGAAGGATGCATAACAGGGACCTGACTCGGGGTCTCTATGCAACAAGGCCCAAGCTTCTGACCAGTAGGCAAAACTTCCTCCTTAATAAACTGCTTGCGAGTGAGTGTCCATTTCCCTTCTCTGATCCCTAGGTATTTCTAGCACATCCTTATGAATTAAGGTACTGTTATATTGTGAATCAGAAGACGCCTTAATCAATAAGCTAAATTTATTTGGAGTCCTGTTCGCTCATGCTAGCGGGCCCAGAGGAAATCCCACTTCTCAAATTCTAAAGCTCAATATGGTGGAAGTCGCCCTTATTTATATGTTTTTCAGCTCTTTGTTTTCCTAATTTGGAATGAGACTTCCGGACCTTCTGAGAAAAAGTCCTGTGTGCTGGGACAGGCCATGAGACCGTATCTCAAGGCCTGGCCTGACGACAGCACTGACAACTCTTTCTGGGGCATAGTTTATGGCCTCTCTGGAATGAGGAGTAGTCTTATTTTTCCCTATTATTTAAGCAAGCAAACGTTTACAGAAGCCAGAATAGCAGGGTTAAATTTTAAATAGCAGTTTTTACTCAAGATGGAGGTTACTATGCTTCAGTACAATTTGCTATATCCTTTGATCATTTTTTCCACTACTAAAATCCATTGATCTTAGGAAAATGTGTGATAGACAATGCTATAACCAAACGTGAAATACCACAGTTCAATCGTTCGTCATCAAAATCAGATATTCAGTTTTCAATTTAAAGATTTGATGTGCCCAGAAATGACTCTATGCCTGATTTTGAAGTAACAGACTTCATGTATTTTTTAAAACTCTTTTTTTTTTCCCAATTTCCCCTTAATTTTGAATAGTTTGATGTGCTTTCTGCAGTCCTCTCACCCCATCTCAACGTAGAGTGGAAGGTAAGTGTCTCTTGGGGCTAGTCATATTCCCAGTCCTTAAATTAGCTGATTATGGGCTGAGGTAGATGTCATTCTCTCTGAGGTGTGGAACTTCTCTCTCCACAGACCAATTAAGCAAAAGAATGCTGAGCATGCTTCTGACAGGTAAAGCTCTCAAAGCACGCAGCACCTGTCAGCCTTACCTTTCAGCGATTTCTGCGGGAGAATTTTTTGAAAGCTTGAGCTAATGGGTTTGAGTACAGCTGTGCACAATGTTTGCAGAGCCAGCAAAACTAAGGGAATGTAAGTTTTTGCCAGTTTCCTAAAATAGCGGCTCTCTGCTTTCATAAACAAGATCGTGTGGAAATGCAAAGTTTGCCTTCCCTACCAAAGATGATTTTTGTTTGGGATAAGCAGCAACCTTGAACTCGTACCACCCTATGGCCTTCAGCTGCTTAAACATAAAAGGGCAAGTCAAGTTATATTGAGTAGATTTGGCTAAGCTCGTACTTCCATCCTTTTCCCTAAGCTTTCATCTTCTTTTCAGGGAAATTTCTCAGCAGTCTTCTCTGCATAATGATATCTGAAATGCTGTCACCAATAATTGATCGCAGGCTTTTTTGAAGGAGTATCGTATATTACTTGGGGATCAAGCTGCATACATTTTCTTTATTTAACACGAATTTTATTTCGGCATAGCATGGACTGGATAGAACCTAGGCTTCAGAATCTAGCAGACCTGGACTGGAACTTGGAGGGTTCCTGGGTTCATTAGTTAACCCTTTATTATTAGCCTTATTATTCTCAATTCCCACCTCACAGACCAGTCTTCCTTACCCATACCCCATATTATGGATACTTTTAAGGAATAAACTCATTTTGATTTCTTTTAAATTATACTTTTTAATAGAAGACTCCACCGAGTTTTCCAACCCTACTCCTATGTTCACCAGCATTATGATTGTCTTTCATCAGGAAAGAGCAGTGTTTTGGAACAATTGGGTTCATGAACTAATTTTCTATGACTCACAAGCTAAGAGTTATTTTTACATTTTTAAATGTAGTGTAAAATAAAAACAAAAAGGAGAATGCTATTTTGTGACACATGAAGATGATATGAAATTGTAATTTTAGTGTTTGTAAATAAAATGTCATTGGAACACAGACATGCTTGTATGTTTAGATATTGTGTATGGCTGCTTTAGTGCCACATGGCCAGTTGAATAGTTGCAACAGAAACTGTGTGCCGACAAAGCCTAAAATATTTAATATGGTCCTTCACAGACCATGGCCTGGAAGCTTGGGTAAGATCATATCATTATATTAAGAATGTCTTCATTCAATAAATCACTACTCAAAAATTAACTCAAATATTAAAACTTAATATGGAAGCAATCAAAATGTTTAAGTTGACTTTGTTTATTGTTGCTTGCTTGTTTGTTTGTTTGTTTGTTTGTTTTGTGGAAAGTGAATCTCAGAGATGAGGGAATGAAGTCCAAAATGTGATGTATTAAAAAAAAATATATTCTCCAGTCAGCAGTCCCTAAAGTCCTAGTAAACTTTTGTTACTTAGGAAGACAAGTTTCCTATTGGGGATCAAATAATCACTAGCTTTTAGTCATTCTGGGAAATTATTTATTTTAAACTGAATAAGTTTTTACTACCTTTTCTCAAAAGTTCCCTTATTACTCTTGAACTTATTAATTACTTAATTCCATATTATCTATATATACACTGAGTGGCCAGATTATTATGATCTCTGAACACATAATAATCTGGCCACTCAGTGTATATCCTATATAATAAAAGGCTAATATGCAAATTGTTCCCTCGACTAGGAGTTCAACCAGCAGGCAGGCCGGCCAACCACCCATGTCCCCTGCCCCTCGCCAGGCTGGCCAGATCCCACCCATGCACAAATTCATGCACTGTCCTCTATGCTGAGTGGCCAGATTATTATGCGTTCAGAGATCATAATAATCTGGCCACTCAGTGTATATAAAAGCCTAAGCGATCGTTTTGACCGAACGATCAGAATGATCGGTCGATCAGTCGCTATGTGCACTGATGACCAGGGAACAAACGCTCAATGCAGGAGCTTCCCCCTGGTGGTCAGTGCACTCCCACAGCCAACCTCCCATGGTCCTGCCCCTCCTCCAGCTGGCCAGCCTCCTGTGGCCCCTCCCCCTGGACAGTCCTGCAGCCCTTCCCCCTGGCCGGCCAACCTCTCGCAGTCCCTGCCCCCCGATAGGCCTTGATCGCTGGCCACGTCAAGTGACCCCACCTGTGTACCAGGCCTCTAGTCCTATACAATAAAAACCTAATATGTTGTGTCTGGCTGATCATTTGACCGTTTGAACAGTCACTCTGATGTGCACTGACCACCAGGGGGCAGACACTCTGACTGGTAGGTTAGCTTGTTGCTGGGCTCTAGCTGATCAGGAATGGGCCAGATGGGCTAGACACACCCTGGAGCCCTCCCACGATCCCTCCCCAGCCCCGATTGTGCACTGGTGGAGTCCCTTGGCCTAGCCTCTGCCCTCACAATCTGGGACCCCTCAGAGGATGTTGGAGAGCCAGTTTTGGTCCAATCCCTGCAGGGTGGGCCAAGGGACCCCACCAGTGCATGAATCCATGCACCGGGCTTCTAGTACTATATAAATACTTTTGAAAGGCCTACTATTGAACCCTTTTAAGTGATCTTTCTGACTTCTAAATTCAGTTGCCCAGACTTTGTTTATGGAAATATTTAAAAAAAAAAAACCCACAGTGCATTAATTTCTTTATGTTCTGTTGACCTATAAAATGATTAAAAGGCATATTCTTCTTTGCTTTGGACTTCAGAGTTTCCTTAAGTATTCTAGTCATTTTAAAGTTACTATACTTTATTTGAAAGCTCTGTAAATTTTATGCACTTCATTTAAATAACAAAATTGGAAAAAATGTTAAGGAAAGGTAACACATATCATATTCTCTTGTGTCCTTGTAACTATTTCATGTTCTTTCAAATTTTGATCCCAAAATAAATGTGTGCATGCACCTACACATTCAAATGAAAGGATGGATGAAGGACAAAAGGACTCATATCCAAAGAAACAGGACTGTAAAACAAGCTGTTGAAAATTAGGGCAGCTTGATAGGCAGGAAACAATTAGGACACTGCAATTCAGAGATAGGGAGTAGAGGGCAAGGAATAACATCATATGACAGGTGAAGAATGAACTGGGTCTTTACATTATAAAGGAGGAAGATGGAGCGCTTGGATAGGGAGGAAACATCAGATGAAAATCTGCTGACTCAAAATAAGGTGTCAATACCCCAAAGGTGAGATAGGAAACTAAACAGGAAAAATGTGTCCATTAGGTGCTCCAGATTGTTTCAGAGAAATTAAAAAGATTTCTTGAAGATAAAAGAGATTTTTTTCTGTTCCTATAAGTGTAAACATATTTTGTCTTTGGGTGTTTCCTTTTTAAATATGTATCCAAGGAGCTAATTTGTTTTGTAAACATTTTTTAAAACATATTTTTATTGATTTTAAAGAGGAAGGGAAAGGGAGAGAGAGATAGAAACACCAATAATGAGAGAAAATCATTGATCGGCTGCCTCCTGCATGCCTCACACTGGGGATCAGGCCCATTACCTGGTATGTGCCCTGACCAGGAATCGAAACGTGACCTCTTGGTTCATAGGTCGACGCTCAACCACTGTGTCATGCTGACCGGGCTGTTTTGTAAACTTTTTAATAGATTTAAAAAATCCTAATATGTTGTACACAGTGGATTTGATTTTTTAAATACCATAGTTGAAATAACTCTAGTTCTACTTAACATAAGTATTATTTTAAAAAGTTCACATGGCGAGGTTGAAGTCTCGTGATGACTGGCGCCATGGATCTGTCTCTCACCCAGTGGGGCAAACTGAGCCCTCCCTGGAGAAAAAACCCGGGTTCCACAAGATATGTGATAAGTGCTGGGGCTCCGCCAGCAGGCGAGGGGATCCCAAGGCAGGTGCTGGGCATGGAGGCCATGGGGACATAGGCTACCAAGGAGACAAAACTGAACCTCACGTCACCCTGCTTGGCCCCAGAGGATGGCTGGTTAGCCAGAGACGGGTAAGATTCCTCAAGGAAGGAAAAACCTAAGACAGGCATAGTCGCAGAGGGGCCATCAGGAGAGAATTTGGGGATCAACAGAGGTGGGGCACATACCCTCACCCCCCCAACATTGCAGGGGCCTGAAACCTTGCCCCTTCTGAGGGAGGTCTCCTGCCCCCATGGCTGCTTTGTGCTTCCCATGCCCAGCTCAGATCAGGACCCAGGTGACCGACAGAGACTTGGCCGACAGCAGCTGCCCTCTCACTCCAACAAGAATTGTTTGAGTTGTCTTGTACCCATGGTGTGGGGAAGTGGGTTTACGATATCTAAATCCAGCCTACCACCAGGAATGCTCAGGACCTACTCAAGAAGGCAAATAATCTCTTCCACCAATATTTACAGGGTAAAATAAGATTGTTGTTAGAGTAATAAATTTGACAGTAAAATAGTAGTCAAGTTTTCAGGCAAATTTAAATTGGCTAGTTGAAACAAGCGAATATTCTAGAAAAATTAATTGTACTGGACAAAAAGGTGTTCCTAAAGTGTTAACTAAAATTTTTATTGGTACTTCATCTCATGATAAAATTGAGCACCATGTAATGAACCTAAAACAGTAATATTATAGTGCAAAAAATTAAAATTTAAAAGCCATCAAGACTACATTATAAAATTTTCAAAAGCCTCCTAACATTTAACTCAAAAAAGGAGGGGATAGTAGAGGAATATCATGTAAGGAAAAATATCCTGTAAGTAATTTACATCTAGAAAATTAATACTTTAGAAAATTAATTGTAAGGCTAAAAGCAAGGCACCCAAGAAAAACATACAAGGTGACAAAACAAGCCAGAGGAAAATCATTTGGGCAAAAAATGAAACAGGATCCCAAGTCAAATTTATACAAAATATTCCTTTATTAACTTTTGGTTGAGAATATGTATGTATATTTTCAGAAAACAACTCCGAGACCATGTGGATTCCAGCAACAGAGAGGAATCAACAGGACTACTCCAGCCATGAAGACAGAAGAGAAGCAGTCCAGAGACGGAAGACACTGATGTGGCCTTCCCATACTAGCAATTAGCAGCTGTGCATCACTGCAGGTTGCCCAGGACCAAACCAGAGAGAGTCGGACCTGCATTACCACCATTTGTCCACCATCCAGAACTGAAATGTCAGTGCTGACATGTACACATAAGGAACTGTTGGACATTGAAATTGGGTCTCAAAAGAACTGTTGGCCCAGAAAGAAACTCACTACAGACTGATTCATTTGCCTGTCACCATAACCATTATTGCTTGTCTCATTTTCGGTTCTTATAAGTGTATTTCTAATAGCACATGATCTCACTCATCTAGGGGAAATAATGAACAACATAGACTGATGAACAAGAACAGACCCAAAAACAAGGAGGCATGGATCAGACTGTCGGGCCTCAGAGGGAGTGTAGGGAAGGGTGGGGGTAAAGGGGAGAGATCAACCAAAGGACTTGTGTACAAGCATATGAGCCTAACCAGCGGTTAAGGACAACAGGGGGGTGGGGGCATGTGTGGGGAGGGGTGTGGGATGGAAATGGGGGGATGAGGACAAATATGTGATACCTTAATCAATAAAGAAATTAAAAAAATAAAAATAAAAAAATAAAAAGTTCACATGGTATGACTATTATGACTGATTATTTTAAAACCTAAGTAACCCATTGATATTTTGTCACATAAATAAATATTTAAATATTTACAAATAAGAGTACAAGTTTTTTTTTCATATAAGAGAGTAAACTATATGATCCATAAATAACTATTATATTGTTCCAATTTCACTTCTGATTTGTTTTTCTAAACCTCATATATCAAAATGTAGTGACAAAATTAAGCAAATAAGCAAACAGTAATCACTCCCCCCGCAAAAAAATAATAATAATAATAATAATAACAGAAACAAGAGCATAAATAAGAATAACAACAAGAATGAAAAGAAGGGCCAGATAATGTAGGATATTTTAAACAAACAATTTCCATGTAAACATATATGAGTGCTACACAGGAGCAATAATCTGAAGGAATATACATTTTCTCAGTGTGAGACAAACATTATTTACCAAAACCTAATGGACTACATAGCTCTTGATAAGTAAACCAATTGAAACCAGCATAGTTTAACCCCATGCCATACCCTGTATCAGCAATGTTCCCTGAATGCTGTTATCTACTTAGGAATATTTTGTGTCCATATATCTGGGAATTATCCAATAGTATCAGGAAGGTAATGTGTGTGTTTTTCTCACAACTTCAGAGAGGATGCAATTTCTTTATTAATTTCTGGAAGCACGTTGACAGTTTAAATGTGCAAACTGACTCCCAATATTTAGACTCAACTTACACATGTGTGAATAGGCACTTTTTAAAAAAGAACTAATGACAATCGCAAGGATATTATGCAGCTAAGATAAAATAATTTACTATGATATGAAAATGGGGAAATACAAGATGTTGTGTCTCTTGTGGAAATGGAAATTCACTCTTTTTTTGTTGTTCAAGGACAAGCCCAAAGGGAAATTCACCAGTTTTATCTCCTCAGATGAATCTCTCAAATGTATCCTGTAAGTAATAAAAGTAGGCTTGTTATTAAAGTTTCTTAACCACCATTTGTATCTATTGTTTAATGTATGTCCTCCTCCCTACTCCCTGACATTAATCATCTTTCTATTTGTCAAGACCTCTTTTTCTGAACTCACTTCTTTGACACGATTTATTCCTAAAATCCAATCTTAATTGGTTGTCAGAAGACCAAAACTCTCAAGACAGTCCCAGCATTCTATAACAGTTTGTAACCATTGGAGAATTATGGCGTTTGTTCTGTTACTCCCCACAGACTTAGATGTTAAACTTATTGGAGGTAAATTTTATTATAAATCACTGAACTCATACATATTTTTACACAGATAACAAGGAGATTACATTGTACAAAAATTAACACTGTTTTTTAGAACTTGAATATATTTTGAAACAGATATTCTATTTTTTTTTTACTTACGATCAGTCATAGGTAGAATACAGATACCAAGTGACACTATATACTTTCCTTTAAAAGAGCACATAATCTGTCAAAATGATAAATAAGCACTTGCAATTTTGGTGGCTAAATTGTGTGCAGTTTCTCTCAAGGGCATGTATGCCTTTACATCCCAGGACCGCAGCCATTTTCTAAACCAGTACCAAAGCCACTTACACAAACCACCTGCTCATTACCTGATCTCCAGGTCAAGCCCTAGCCTCTCTTCTAGCCAATAAGCTCTACTCTGTCTCTTGCTTTGATCAAGATTTCATATTTGTTGCCATTATCCTGAGTACACATGCCTCTTGGTCCTGAACTAGGTATCAAAGAGCAGATGAAGCAACATTATATTCCTGGAATCTTTTCCCAGCTCAGAATCCCAATTTCAGGCCACAAGCAACAACTTTCAGTGCTGCTTCCAGGAACATGGACACACGGACATGGCCCTTCAGGAAACACTGCCTCACTTTTGGTGTCTGATGCCTGAGCGATTCCTTGGTAGGAGTTTCAGATCAGATGTCAATCTTTCCTTCCTTCATTCAGTTACCTGTCGATTAAGGACAGTAATTTTAGTTCCCACTATACGCTAAACACAGTCATGATCCTGGGAATAATACTAACAGCCAGTTAAAAGCTTGACACATACTTGTCATGATACAGCTTGCAAACTTTACACTGTAGAGGAAAGCAAATTGACAGCTACATAAGTTAAATAACTTATTTCAACAGGCTGACACAGCCACGCCAGGAAGAGTACAATTTGAACACAGACACTAGAACTCCTGAGACTACATTGTTTATCATGAAAAAATATGGTTTCTGGTGTATGAATTCTCGTAATCTTTAATGCCTGTAGACGTCAGGCATTAAGCAGATAATTGTGTGATAATTACATTAACATAGAATTATGCATGGTTGTTATGATAAGATACAGAAGCACATTTAGAGGAAAAGCATTTTTGAGTTAGTCACCTTAATTCATTAATTACCATGTTGCTTCCAGTGCCTTTAAATAGGTTGTCATACAAGATAATACATGGAAACTTCAGCATATCTTTTAACTTATATATGTGATTTTTTTTTTGTCTTTTCCATGTATGTCTATATCCATGGCTGGCATTTTGCACTACTAATTCACTTCTCAGTGTCTTTTTTATAACAAAGTAGATGAATTTAATGTCATTTAGTAGTGAATATTGATTAAATAAAATTAACTTCTTGTTCCAAGTTATTTGACTTAAAATGTGTAATTATTGTGAAACTAAGAGATCATTGGTCCTAATTTATATGTTATATTTCATATATATAGACAGAGAGGCATATATATGTCTATTTATCATCTGTCTATATCTGCCTTCAGTTACTGGCCTATTTTCTGTTGCTTTTCACTCAAAATCTCAGTTTACTAAAATCCATTTCAACTTTCTGAATTTCATTTCTTTACTGAACTTTTGCCACAGCACTCCACTGAAGGCGTTCAGGATATATCCCCACTGACCTCCCTATTATGAAGAACAATAGTCCTGTTTCTCCTCATCTAATGTGTTCTCTCTGAAGCATTCAAAAAACCGAGCCCCACTTTCTTCAAACACTAAATTCCCTTGAATTCTGTGATACTATTGACTCCTGGTTTCCCTCCTGCTCTGCCTATGTGTCCTTCTGAGTCCAATTTTTTTTGTTCTACTCCTTTTATCAACTTCTAAATATAGTTTGCCTCAGAGAGATGAATTGTTTCTAGTCTCTTCTTTTTTGTAAGTTTGTACTTTTCCCGCTCTCTCACGGTGACCTCATCCTGCATGTAAACAGGAATTTATCTATCTACATATGTGTGACATGTATTTGTCTCCAGTCCTAAATGCTATCCTGAATTTCAGTCATTCACCCACATCCTACTGATTAATTAATTCATCCATCGATTCATTCATTTTCTCATTCTTGCAGCAAACATTCATTTTTTTTAAAAAAATGTTTTAATCACTTTTGTAGATGCAGGGAATTTAATTTTGAATGAGACTAAGTGCTTAATTGAAAGGTGATTTTTTTTCCTGGATTATTTTTGAGGGGCTGAATGTTCTCTTTGATTCTTTGGACACTTTAGCTTTAATATAAAACTTCAGGCGATAGAGCATCCTAGACTCCTTGGAGGGTACTTCTAATGCAATATTGCTGTATTCTTTTAACAAAATGTTTAAAATATTGCAAATAAAAAAATTGATAACTCAATCATTATTTTACTTAAAGTTGTATTTTTAGAGTTTATGTATTTTAAATATCTATTTCTAGCTTATTATATATATGTTTATTGCAGTCCAGATACAGGACCTTATTCAGTAAAAGGAAAATTGTGATAAGTAACTGATGTTTGCAATTCACACACACAGACAAGTGGCATGCACAGCAACAAAAGCAGATACAGTTGGGTCCTCAATGAACATACAAATATATTACAAAATCATATTCTCAACACTGCTATCAACAGATAAAAAAGTGATTGTTCCAAAACACATGTTAAACACAAACATGAAAGTAATACTGCATTAATAGTTACACACAATATCCATGTACATCTTTGACTGAGCATAAAAAGAAGAACCAAGATGGCGGCATAGGTAAACACCTATACTTGCTGCCTCTCACAACTACATCAAAGTTACAACTAAAAGGCAGAATAACTACCACTTAGAACTGCAGGAAAGCTGGCTGACTGGAAGTTCCACAACTAAACGGGTGAAGAAAGCCCATTGAGACTGGTAAGAGGTGCAGAGGCACAGAAAGTGCTGGCACCTGGATGTGCTGCTCTTTTAATCTGAAGGGAGATAAAAGTTCCCACTTGCTCTGAACTCCAGGGGACCCAGACACATACAGGGAGAAACTGGACTGTCTGGCATCAGGACAGGAACGCGAGGGCGGCTTTCTCTCAGAGGTGCTCACAGTGATCATAGTTCCTGCACAGAGGCGTGGGATGCAGAGACCTGGGGACCTCTCCATTGGAGGGCTGACTGGCAGCCATTGCTGTTTGCTCCACCCTGGTGATTCCAGAGCCCCCACCCCACCCAATTTACAACCCCACCCAAGCTGTGCGCAGTGGCTTTTGCATATGAATGGCCTGTCCTTTCTCCGCCTAAAACCTGTCAAACTGCAGCTGGGTCAGAGAGACCTAGAGCCTCCAAAAGAAGGACCAAGGCCCTACAGCAGCAACCTGTGTTGCTTCACAACTGTATCTTGTCTGGGAACTTCCAAATCCCATACAAAAAGGAGGAATCTGCAGATGATTCTTTAGCTCCTGCTGGGTGGCCCCAGACAGTGGCTGACCTTGCACCTCTTTGGAGAGCCAAGAGCCAGTGTACCCAGTGGTCAGAGTGAGACCATATTAGATTACAACTCTTCGAATCCTTAAGAGACACACTCAAGGAGTAGACTCAGTGAGCATCAAAACCCCAGTGAAGCAAATCCTGCCCCATAAGGGTGTCTCCTGTGCAACAGATCTTCCAGTGTAGGCACAGCTGGTCATCACAGCCAATTGGCCTGGAGGTCAATTCCTCCCAGAGATACCAACAGCAATCAAGGGTTAACTACAATAAGACTGTGCACACAGCCCACAAAAGGGTGCACCAAGAGTATCCACCTCTGGTGACTGGGGAGGCTGAGCCACTGGGCCCTATAGGACACCTACCACACAAGGCCACTCTATCAACTCAAGGAGACTTAGCAGCTACCCAGTACATGGAAACAAACACAGGGAAGCAGCCAAAATGCAGAGACAAAGAAACAAGTCACAAATGAAAGAAATGGATGAAAGCAAAATACTGGCTATAGAGTTCAAAAACACGGTTATAAGGTTACTCAAGAATCTTCTAGCCCTAGCTGGTTTGGCTCAATGGATAGAGTGTCCGCCTGTGGACTGAAGGGTCCCAGATTTGATTTTTGGCCAAGGGCACATGCTTGGGTTGTGGGCTTGATCCCCAGTAGGGGGCATGCAGGGGCAGCCGATCAGTGATTCTCTCTCATCATTGATGTTTCTATCTCTCTCTCCCTCTCCCTTCCTCTCTAAAATCAATAAAATATATACATATTTTAAAAAGAATCTTCTAAAAACCTCCAAGAAATTTAGTGAGACCTTCAAGGATATGGAAAAAGACCAATCAGAAATTAAGCATACACTCACTGAAATAAAGAATAATATACAGAGATTCAACAGCAGACTAGTGGATCCCAAGAATCAAGTCAAAGATTTGAAATACAAAGAAGCAAAAAACACCCAACTGGAAAATAAAAAAGAAAAAAGAATCCAAAAATATGAAGATAGTATAAGGAGCCTCTGGGACAACTTCAAGTGTACCAACCTAAGAATTATGGGGGTGCCAGAAGAAGAGAGAGAGCAAGATATTGAAAACCTCTTTGAAGAAATAATGACAGAAAACTTCCCCTACCCGGTGAAAGAAATAGACTTACAAGGCCAGAAAGTGCAGAGAACCCCAAACAAGAACAATCCAAAGAGGACCACACCAAGACACATCATAATTAAAATGCCAAGGGCAAAGACAAAGAGAGAATATTAAAAGCAGCAAGAGAAAAACAGTTAGTTACCTACATGGAGAACCCATATGACTGTCAGCTGATTTCTCAACAGAAACTATGCAGGCCAGCAGGGAGTGGCAAGAAATATGCAAAGTAATGAATAGCAAGAACCTACAACCAAGATTACTCTACCCAGCAAAGTTATCATTTAGAATTGAAGGTCAGATAAAGAGCTTCACAGCCAAGAAAAAGCTAAAGGAGTTCATCACCACCAAACCAGTATTATATGAAATGCTAAAGGATATTCTCCAAGAAGAAGAAGAAGAAACAAAAGGTAAAGATAAAAATATTATGAACAACAAAGTGACAACAAATACATATCTATCAACAAGTGAACCTAAAAATCAAGTGAATAAAAAACCTGATGAACAGAACAAACTGGTGAATGTAATAGAATCAGGGGCATGGAAAGAGAGCAGACTGACAATTCTCGGGAGGAAGTGGTTGTGGGGGGTGTGGGAAGAGACTGGACAAAGAGCTTACTCCTATGGACGAAGTCAGAGGGGGGTGGGTGGGGAGGAGAAGGTCTGGAGTATGGTGGGAACCGGCTGGAAGGGAAAAAGAGGAACATCTGTAATAATCTGAACAATAAAGATTTATAAATAAATAAATAAATAAATAAATAAATAAATAAATAAATAAGGGGTTGAAGACACCCTGCCCAGTGTAACTCAGTTCATTGCGTGTCCTGCCATGTACCAAACGGTTGCCGGTTTGATTCCTGGTCAGGGCACATGCCAGGATTGTGGACTCAATCTTCAATGAGGAGATGTTTTGTTTGTGTGTTGTTGTTTTTCTCTCTCTTCCCCCCTCTCCCTTCCTTTCTCTCTAAAATCAATAAAAACATATCAAAAAATAATATTAAAAATAAATGGTGGAAGACCAAGAGAAATTTGCTGCTAAAATGTTGTTCAGCCCCAAACATTATGAATATGATATATTTTGGCAGTAAAATTATGAGTATAATCAAATTAAGAAACTTAATAAATAAGGAATGACCAAATAGTGACTAATACATTGGAAACATGCCTATAAATTTTAATCATTCTTAAAAACCTATTTTGTTGCCTGGGACAGCATATAGCATAGTAATAATTATTCTACTTTATGAAGCACAGATTCTGCTGAATTTTCATCTTCTCAGTAATTAGGTACACTACTCCATGATAACTGAAGCTATGTCTTACCACTATATCAGCTCACCTGCATTTCCACTCATAATTCCCACATGTATATTCACTCAAAGTGACAAGAAAGCAGCCTCCCTCTGATGGATAAAATAAGTGGCAAGTGAGAGAGGGTATAGACTTCAGGTTTCTCTTCAGAGTTAATATACAAATGACCTGAGTCTGCTAGAGACTCCAGATTTTAGAGCAAGTTTTTCTCACCCTAATAGAAAATAAACTTTAAAAGATGTATCTATGTACAGGCTCTATCCTTAGAGATTCTAATTTAATTGGTGTAGCAGTAGGGTTCATAATATTCTCAATATATATTTTAATAGCTTTATCATTTCAAAGTTTCACAAATGTTTCAAATGGTGTTGGGAAGCATGGGAGCCTTGATTGGAAAGTTTGTAAGGAGGACATTCTGAAAAGGAAAGTGCTGAATGCAGCCTGCCCTGTTTAATGGAATTCTGACTTAGAGGAGTGCCGAAGGTAGCACTCCTAATTATTCCTTGACCTTTCCAAACTAGCCTGTGCACATGCAGACCTGTGGGTATTTACCGGAATCCTTATGCTTAATCTTTGGGTGTCTTTGCTTAAAGGACACTGCAAACACATGTGTCCTCCCAAAACGACTTACCTTACTGAATGTATCTAAAAGATAAACTTTATCTCAAACTGCTGTTACAATAAAAGCCTAAGGAAGCAGGTGATAGAGGCTATCTGGTTTCTCTAGCCAGGCAGTCCCTTAGCCCTCTCTTTCACAGCAATCCTGTAATCATTCATCCATCACTCAGGGTCTGCTAGTCATCCCCAGCAAACTGTTCTGAGAAAACTGTCTTTAGAGTAATTCCAATACCAGACAGAAGCATAACAGATTTAAACAAACACACACACACACAAAAAAAACTGAATCTAAATTTTTATAGAAATGCAAAGTCAAGAATGCTTGACACATTTGTAAAGAAGAACATGATGGCTAGACTTTCCTTCTGGCTATTAAAACTCATCATAAAGACTTAGTAATGGAGATTGCATGTTTTGTTGTTGTTTTTTTCCCTCAGGATAGACAAATAGACGAAAGAACAAGATGAATATTGCAAAGCCATTCTCTAGCCCTGCTAAATATGGGAACTTGAATTGTGAAAGAGGACATTGCAGGTTATGAGGTAAAAAAACTAAATATTCAATAAATGATTCTCCATTGTTGGGTAACAATGCAGAAAAAAAGGAAATTGAAACCTTACATAATACCACTTAAAAATCAATTTCAGGTGGATTGAAGTCTTAAATATAAAATTAAAATCTATAAAACATTTAGAACAGTGGTTCTCAACATTTCTAATGCCGCGACCCTTTAATACAGTTCCTCATGTTGTGGTGACCCCCAACCATAAAATTATTTTTGTTGCTACTTCATAACTGTAATTTTGCTACTGTTATGAATCGTAATGTAAATATCTGTGTTTTCTGATGGTCTTAGGTGACCCTGCTAGCGGTTCTCAACCTGTGGGTCGCGATTCTCTCAACTGCTAGCAGGGTCGCCTAAGACCATCGGAAAACACAGATATTTACATTACGATTCATAACAGTAGCAAAATTTAGAAGGTATTATAAGGCAATGTCATGATTGTCAAGTAAGGAAGAATTTGTTTAGCAAGACACAGTGCAAATGATAAAAAGAAACACTTGATTCATAAAATAAGATATTAGTTGGTCAAAAGTCAAACAATATACAGGGAGAAGGGTGAAAATATTTGTACCTAAAACATTAAGAGATTATCATATAAAATAGCAAATAGGAAGTTGCTTAATCCCCATTCATAGTGAAGGTACCAAAGAGTTTTGGCTGTTTTCTGTAAATCAAATATTCAATAGACATGGATTTACAAGACAAAGGTAAAGGTTAAGAAAAACATGAAGATGTTCTTGCCCTGGAAATGCCTCATTACCCTCGCTCCACAAAATTTAAGTGAAATATTATTATGAAAATCATATTGTAAAGCACTACCAAAATTTTCCTGTAATAAAAGTGACAATTAACTCAATTGCATAAAATTTCTTTTAGCAAACAATCTAAACTTAATTTATTATGATTGAGTGAACATTTTCATCATCTATAAAATTATTAGGAACCTTTTATTATTATAAATGGTGTAATTTTTCCCAACCTGCCAATCATCCTTACTTAAAAATCGTTTTTCAGTATATTGTTAAGACAAAAACACAACTGGAACAAATTCAATGACATCTTCACTGAACAGCAAACTTCCCTTATTAGTATTATGATGATTGCATTATAACATTTTCAGCTGGGAAGAAATTTCAGAGATCTTAGACTATTTTTTTTCTTGGTGATTTTTAAATAGTATGTCTTAGTACATAGTAAAAACATGTATGTGCAGCTGAATAATTAATATTTGGACTGCAGATGAGTAGACGTAATTTTATGTGGGTTGGCAGGACTATTGAGATGAGTGGGACATACCATGGGACAAGCTGTAGATAGAGTATAAGTTGATGTAAGTCAGAAGTATGTGGATAAGAGAATATAGCTAGATAGAAAATAGCATGGTAGATATTAATCATCATCTTATCAAAAATCATAATAATAAAAGGCTAATATGCAAATGGCCATCATGCCGTGATGTCATAAGGACCGATTAGCAGGGACCTGAGGCTGCGTGGTGCCTGGCCGGGCTGGGGGACCTAAGACCACACCCCCCACCCAGTGGGGCTTGATGGAGGACCTGAGGCTGCAACCCCCACCTATGCCCCCCACATCAAGTGGTGGGACTTGATGAGGGTGGGGCCAGACAGGTCTCGGTCTGGCGCAATTTCGAGGCACACGTGGGTGGGTAGGGACTTGACTCTGGATCCCACAGTGCACCCTAGACTCTAACAGAAGGGAGATTTTCATATATATTTTACTAATTTTCTTTCATCTCTGACGCTTCTATTATAGAGAAAGGGCAAATAGCAATATTAAAATATTTCCTCTAATTAATTCCCTTTTAATGTGCACTAATTTCATGCACCGGGCCCCAATTTTTAACGTAAAAAATAAATAAAAATAACTATTAACTAATAACTACTAATTAAAAAGGGTAAAAGAGCATGCTAAAGAAAAATAATAATAATGGCAGATATAGGGATCAGCCACTAAGACTGAGGTCTCCAAGAGAGGAACAAACTTGGAAGAGGCTTGCCCACCAAGTCTGAGACACAGACATCTTTGAAAAGCATGAGTCTTTAGTCCACTGTCTGATGAAGAAGGAACCACAGTCCAGGGCTGAAAATCAGGAAACTGACAAACCAAATGGAGCATTGATAAGTCTTGATGAAGAACTCTCTGGGGGCTGCGAAGACTCATTGAGAAAGTTCTCACTGATGTGCCACCAAGACCTACAGGGAAGCTACTTATGGCATAATGCTGAAACTCACAAGAAAGCTTCACTCCTGCTGGAGTGCCACTAACATTCACCTGAGGGTGAGAGCTAGTAGGAATCTAGCCATAAAGGGGCAGTCATGCCCCACAGGAGCAAGAGAGAAAAGCTGACTGGAACCAGGAAGACAAACTTCTTCCTTCAGTGTTCTTCCAATGATGCCCATTGACAGATTTAACACTGCTCCAAGTGGTGAAGGAGAGATAGCTACAGGTTTACTCAGGTTGGTAACTGCCTGCTCAGAAGGTTGTCATTTGGGTGTTTAGAACTTCTTCAGGAATTATTTTTGCTAAAGAGTCACCTCCCCTTTGTGTATGCCTCCTCCCCCAGTCAGACTGAGTTCAGTGACAGCTCAACACAGGTATAAAGTCTCAGCCTTCTTTATGAAAATTGGTCCAGGTCTGAAGGGCTTCCCTAGCATCAGAGGTTCTCACAGGTGAGTAGAAGTGTTGTTTTGGGTGTACTTCTGCCCAGTTTCTTTTTCTGCTCAATTTTTTTTCTTTTGTTTTCCCCCAAATGTTTATCACAAGAGCACTCACTAATGAATTTCCTGCATGCACACATCCATCTCAGTACCTGCTTGCAGGAGAACCTGTGACACGTTACAAATTAACACCCTATTGATCAGGTATCACAGGGTGCATCAAAATAGATGATTATTACTCTGGAATGCTTGTTTAATGCTGATCCATGCAGCACGGCATGAAGATCAATGCAGGGATTGGTATCTGCACTGAAAGTAAAGAGGCCAAAGGTAAAAGTCTGTATGATGGGCAAGGCCCACCTTGACAGCTATGAGAGATGCTTAAGAAATGATTCTTCCTTACCTAACTTAATTATAGCTATTCAATACATGTATGTTATAACCCTCCTTGTTAATATAAAATGTTCTTGCTTTAATTAACCTTTGAATCATTAGAAATTGGACAATCATCTACCGAAGATGTTGAGTTTTTGCTATTTGAACAACTATCACGCTGCCTATTATTGTTATTTACCTTTTCTTTTGCTCTGCCAATATGTTAATTTAAAGTCATTTTAATAAGTAAATTATTGGTACTATTATATGATCCTTAGGAAATCCTCATTTGTACTGTAACACACATTAAATACAGCATTTGAAGTCATTTCTTACGTCTCATTGAGTATATTCTTATACCTACTTTATACTTTAAACAATATATTTAAAACAGTTTTTATGAGTTTTGTATAAACAAAAACATCTTTGGTTCAATGACAGAAAATGTTGGTTAAAAATTTTAAAAACACTAGGCCTCTGCTCAAATTTGTAATACATCATTGTAGGATAGTTCAAAGTCTTCAGATTGAGAGGAACTGTATTTGAGGAGCTATATCTATAATAATAAAAGCATAATATGCTAATTAGACTGGACAGCTGAAATACCTTCTGGACGTCATTCCAGACATCCTTCCAGATGAAGCCAGGATGGTGGGGGCTGAGGCAGAGGTGGTTAGGGGCAATCAGGTAGGCAGGCAGAGTGGTTAGAGGCAATCAGGCAGGAAGGCCCAGTTAAGAGTCAGCAATCCAGGATTGTGAGAGGGATGTCTGACTGCTGGTTTAGGCCCGAGGGGTTCCGAATTGGAAGAGGGTTCAGGCTTCGCTGAGCGGCCCCCCAGATTCCCCCCCCCTACCCCTCCCCCCCTGTGCACAAATTTTGAGTACCAGGACTCTAAAGAATAAAACTGCAGGAAATTTACCATATCTGGACATGATTTAGATGATACAATTCTAGACTTTGTACTGATACCATAATGGTTGAAACTTTTGAGGTACTTAAAGGAAGGAATTTATTTTTATGTGGAAGAGATGTTAATGTTGGGGCCCAGAAAGTAGCATGTGGTAGCCAGCCTTCAGGATGGGCCCTAATAACCCCCTCCTGTTGTTATTTATGACCTTGAGTAGTCCCATCTCACATGGTATCAGAGTTGTTCTTTATGACCAACCGGTTTGTCTAGATTGTCTCTATTACTGCCGTCAATGCAGCCATAAACAGTAATGTAGAAATGTGTTCACAGTAGCTTGCAAAAGTTCATTCTTTAAGAACGTATGTGACCAATAAAATATGGCATAAGTAATGGCATGTGAATCCATATACTGTGTCTTCTGCAACACATTCTCTTGGATCATTCATTTTGGTGAAAGCCAGCTACCATATCATGAGGACACACAAGCAACCTGTGGAGAGCCTCATGTGGTGAGACACTAACCTTACCACAACTGGAACAAGACTTTTCCAGAATGTAAGTGAGCTACTTTGGAGGTGGATGGATCCTCCGGTCACAGTTCAGCTTTCAGATTACTCAATTCTGGCTATCTTACGTTTTGTTTTGTTTTGTTTTTCTTAATTCTCACCTGAGGATATTTTTCCATTGATTTTCAGAGAGAGTGGAAGGGAGAGGGGGAGACAGAGAGAAAGATCAATGTGAGAGACGCATTGATTGGTTGCCACCTGTACTCACCCCAACCAGGGACAGGTTTGGAACCTGTAACCAAGGTACGTGTCCTTGACCAGAATCAAACTCAGGGCCCTTCAGTCTGCAGGCTGACACTCTAGCCACTGAGTCAAACTAGCAAAGGCCTGGCTGACTTTTTGACTGCAATCTTCTGAGAGACTAGAATCCAAAACCATTTGGCTTAATCCTCTCAAATACCTGAACCTCAGAGCTATTTAAAATAATAAATGCTGATATTTTAAGGTACTTTAGGAATATTTTATTGTACAGCAATAAATAACTGAAATATATCTAGAAGGTTTAAAGAGTCTGAGGAAATCAGGATGCTCTATTAGATACAATATGTCAGATTAGAACATGCCCTTTACCTGAATCATTGTAAATGAACTGGTGAGAGAAGCACCACTTCTTAGCATCACTAACAAGGTCATACTGAATCGTCTCTGTAGACCATGGCTGACAGTAGGTCACAGATCTTGGCTTATTCATGTCCCTGGATAATGAAATCCCTATCCCCTTCTCTAACCCATACGTAAGAAATAACAGCCAAATCCATGTGATTAAATAACAAACAGCAAGAGGCTGCAATGACCATTAAGACAAGTAAGGCCAGAGGATTGACCAAAGCATCTTGATCCACAAGGAGTTTTAAAGATGATTGTTAGAGCACGACACATCTAGAGAAAAAAAGGTCCTCTGTATTGAAATTTAAACAAACTAGAGGCCCAGTGCATGAATTCATGCACGGGTGGAGTCCCTCGGGGTGGCCTGTGGAGATTGGGCCCCAGCTCACGCCCCAGCCTTGCAGCCCCACCTGGCACCCTGCCTTGGCCTGGTGCCGCCCCCTCACCTGCTCTACCATCCCGCCTGTGGGGCCATCGGTCAGGGCTGGGCCCGCTGCCTGGCTCCATGAGTGTCTGGGAGCCAGGTGGCAACCCTGGTCCCTGCCGCCACTGCTGGTCGCCGTCTGTGGGGCGATCGGCGGGGCGATCAGGCCCCCGCTCACACACGCCTTGAACTTGCGCCACCCACTCACCTGCTCCATCATCCTGCCAAGTTCCCGCTCCCATCAGGGCCCATCGGGGCCAGCAGTGCCTCCACTGCTGCCTGCTGCTAGCACTATGTCACCAATGCTCACCATGGTTAGCGCTGCCCCCTGGTGGTCAGCACACATCATAGTGAGCAGTCAAACTCCTGGTCAAACTCCTGAACCACCACCCGAGGAGCAATTTGCATAGTAGGCTTTTATTATATAGGATGTCATGGGCATCATGGAGGAAGGGTGAGATGGTAATAGCATTAAAGCAATTCAGCCTCATATGGAGAGCTATCTGTACCTGAAAGGATTAAACTTTCCTGTACACAGAGCCTCATTCAATACCACTACCTGTGTGCTTACACAGTACTTAATCCACAAGCACAGAATTCCACACTGAGCATCAGGCATTAGGTCCCTTTACAGTGAACCCTGGGATCCATTTGTGATATCACATAGCATATCAATCAGCAGCTTCTGGGCACAGAGACTATTGGAATGGGTTTCTAAAGGCACAACTGATGTGCCAACTGGGGACAAAATAATCTGAAATCGTGAGCTGACATCCTTCCCAATGTCGTCTATCCATTAAATCAAAGACCTCTATATGGAGCAATGTGTGCTTAATGTAAAAAACAAAGAGGAGGAAGCAGGAGTGGATCAATTTACCACCTCTCCCAATGGCCAGCTGGGAGACATTTCATATCCGGTCCCTATAACTCTGGGATCTAAAGAATTAGAGCTCCTAGTCCACAAAGTTGAAACACTCTCGCCAAAGAATGCAGCAACGATAGCATGATACCAAAATTATGGCTGTTTTCAGGTCACTTTGGACTGCTCATGGTTAGGACCCACTATTTTGGTAAAGTAGTTAACCCTGAGGAATAAGAAGAGGTAAGGCTGTTTGTATACAACGAGAGCAGAAAGCGAACCCTGGCTATTCATTTTCCCGTGTCTTGACACTCTCTTCCCCCATCATAATTGTGAGTGGACCCTGTGACAATCCTGTCCTGAGACATGGAGTCCTCTAATATGTTATTTTGACTTGAGAACTTACCATAGGTCCCGCTAAAACATCTGGCAACTTCACTGAAATATGAATATTAGAATTCCTATCCAGTTCTTTATTTTCTTACACTTATTTCTCATGTCTGACATGCATTACAGTCTTAAGGCTCTGACTTCTAATAATTTACTTTCTGAACAGTAGCTATTATGAGCACATCATCCCTCACTGACCACTATTCTTCTAAATTCTTACAGGGGAAGCTCTAGGCCTCCCCTTTCAAAATTATCATAGAATTGCCTCATCATTTCTTAACACTGAATTTTTGTGCATATATCTTCTCTGCTGCTTTATTATAATCTTGGTAAGAAAAGAAACATAATCCTCAAGCTAGTTCTGTAGGTGTAATACATATGCAACAAATGCTTTTGATGCTGTTACTGACTCTACATATTTGAATAGGAATAGCACATATCATTAACTTATCTTAAGCAACAAAAACAAACTTCAGTTATACTTGTATTTATATATATATTATAAAATACCAAATTTAATAACATATATATCATAAGTAAGAGTGATATGTTTGAAAATAACATACATTAAACATAATATCACGGACCATAGTAAAATGAGATTAAGAAATCATGAAATACTTGAGTGTATACTCATGAACCCATATGTTATGATGGCTATTGAAACTTTTAAAAAATATACCTATTTAAGGCAATACAGTAAAGAATTTAGAACTTGAAAGGCCAAACATTTTTAAAATAATTGTTATTTATTTTCATTTTGCAGAGATCTATAAAATTTAAGATTTACCAAGCTATGATGCTGATATACATCTCAACACATTATTCAGTACATCTCATGGGCAACCCATCAGTCAAGACCAAGTTCTTAATGACACATCTTGCCCCCTTTCAAAAACTAATATTCAGCAATCATAGGCATATAAATGGAAAGAAGATAGACTTTTAAGCCAGGCAGATCGGAAACTTACTACATACTAATTTCATGACCTTGGTTAAGGCAAGTAAATTATCTCAAGCTCATAGTCATCATCTATAAGATAATAGAAATGCCCATCTTAGACAGCTGGGTGAGAAATAAGTATAGTGTTCCTGGCATACAGCAGGCACTTAATAGATATTATCATTTGTCTCTGTTGCTCCTGTCAACACAGCCATAAACAGTAATGTGGAAATATGTTTACAGTAGCTTGCAAAAGTGCATTCTTTAAGAAAGTAATACTAACAAATGATCTACCCTCATTTAGGGAATTAGAAAGGCTTGAAAAGATTATGTTAAATATGTAATGATATGACACTTCTAATGTTATTTTTTGTAAATAGTTTGTTTTAAGGAAGAAAATAATATTGTAGGTATATTCATCTCATATTTAAGAGAAAGCTTATAGACAAATATAACTTTATTCATCTATGAACATTTACAACTTCTCACAAACCATTGATTAATTTTTTCTATTAACATGGAGCTAGTAGCATCTTATCTCTGGGATCAACTGTGTTTGGCTTTTTTGAGAAGCAGAATGAGCAAGGTTAATAAAAAGAATTTGCATATACTAGGTGATGAGAGAAATATTAAGCATGTACCAACTGAATTACAGATTCTGCATTTTTTCTTATTTAAATAAAATAGGTCTACAATTTTGTAAGTATACCTCTATGAATAATATATCCAAAATGAGCCAAGATTGGCTAAAATGCACTAGAAGATTATTAAAACTACTGGCTTAGAAACACAGCAAATGTACTGCAGCATCTCTTAGGGGACTGTTTGAATTTGTTTTCATTTTATTTGTGTATCATCTCTCTTTTGGAAAAACAGTGCTATTCTGCTTACGTTTAGCTTTAGTTAGTAATTTATGATTAAAACAGAAAACTTCTAACTTGAAACAAAAACAACTATGCACAAGGCATTTTTTTCTGTGTCATAGTGCTCGCTTTCTTTCATCTCTTCTCAAGCTGGATGACCAGGACAATAATAACACAGTTAAATTCTTTGAAAATGTTTAAACCCCCACCCCCCAAAAAAATTGTGGTGGGCAATGAATGACAATGTGCAAAATACACTAACAATTCACTTATGGCTAGAGACTTATGTTTTATTATGGATTCATTTATCGATTAAATGACACCAAAATTCTCTTTCAGAATTCACTATTTTGCACATTTTAATTTTAGTGTCACAGAACAGTTGTGCATGATATTTTTTTCTGATTAGAAATTTTAGTGAGAGGATGATTCATTAGAATTATGTTAAGGTACTGTGTTACATTTTACATATTTCTGCACATACAAGTAATGGAGCCTGAGATTTAAAGTCAGACAGACTGCACTTGAACTCTGGCCATGCTTTTTAAACGTGAGATTGTATGGATGTCATAGAGTTAAACATATTGTATCAACTGTGCTACAGGAATCAATGAACTCAATGAAAATATTGTCCAAAAAGGGAATTCATATTTGCATTAATGTGGTATATTTTAACAACTATATCAAAATTTAGTGTTAATTTAATTTTACTTATGTAGGGTGGGGGGAGAGCTAGAACAGATTAATACTATTTAAAAGTTTGGGAGAGTTTGGAAGATGATCCAGTAGAACTTTTTAATTTGAGTTGACCAGTGTCTTTATGATGCTACAGCTTATCCCGAGGAGAAACTAATGCATTAAGTGTACAAAAAACTCATATTATAGAACACATTTTAAAAAGTATGTTTAATTATTTCAACATTTGCATTTAATTCAATTCAAATATTATTAAAATATAGTGGGAAAACATACATATGTATGTGCATGCATATATGTGGGTATATTTAAAATTTCTCTGTAAGTTTCACATATTTAGTTATTGTTTAGAAAAAAGATATGTCCCAAGTTTGACTAATGAAATCAAGAACAATAAAACAGACTTGGAAAAACCCTTTTACCTACAATTTATATAGTCATAGTTTGATTAGGAAGAAAAATGTACTTATATGGCAGTACTAGTAAAATGATCATAATAAAATTTGGTTACAAAATTAAAATTTAATAAACAGTGTTGATATTTATGGTAGTTGAACAAAGAAGAGATAAGGGGGTTTAATTTATTAACATACAAAAATCCAAGGAAGTTGAGTTCATCAAGCTCATTTTTTGAAAGACTCATATATGATTAAAGGGTAGGGAAATGAGCAGAAGGCCATGGATTTGTCATAGCTGTCTGCCCAGAATGGTTAGGGTCATCTTTCACTAATCTATGACTATGTAGGAAATGATCTGTTAGCTCCCATTTGTTCTGTTCACTGTCTTTAGTAGATGTTTAAAGACAGAAACAAATGGAAAAGAATACATTATTAACTCATGTAAATCTTTATAAAGAAGTATAAGTAATTTGCATTTCCCTTAAATATTTACTAAAAGAATCTCAAAAGACCTCACAAGATCTCAGTTTTTTTTTTCCTTTAAATACAATATTTTCCTCTCTTATAAAAAAATTTACCTATAGCTAAAATCAACTGGGATCTGGTGAGCAGTGTCAGAGAGTACACTCTTGAATACATCAATGTAAAAATTCTTTATTGTTATATTTTTCTGATAATTATGAACAATTAGAATCCTTTTTAAATAAAATATTTTACTTATATATGTACTTTAATAATATTTTAAAGAAGTCATTAGTAAATATCTCCATAATTTATGTATCTGTACAAATCATTAATAACCTAGCAAAAGGATGCATTACATACTTAATCATCTCATAGTTATTAAACAATAGAGTAGCAGGTGTTTGTTTTGTTAGTGATTTTGTTGTATAGACCCAATCTTTTTGAATGGAGAACTGAAGATGTTATCAAAATATTTAATCCAAAAATCATCTCTTTTCCTAACCCCTAAGCTCATTTCTTTATTTGAGAGCATTCTTTCTTTATCGTTTAGACAACTTCCTTATTTATTTACTATATTTTGCAAGTTTTCACAGATTTCATATTCATGTGTGTTAGGGAAGTGAAAGATGGGAAGAATGAATAACTTACTGGAGGTCTCTGATTTAGAGAGTAGCAAAACCAGAATTCTCCCCTGGTAGTGTGACTCCAGAACATGCACTCTCTTAACCAACACACCTTCATGCCACTCAAGTACGTGTTATCATCCATTTAACCAATTATCTATTTGTATCTGTCTTGGTGGTTCTAAATATTTTAAAGTAGTAAAATACGCCATACTGAACATCCTGACAACAAAATGTTTCTACACATTGTTTATTATTTCCGAGGATATATTAGTATACAATACATTTCAATATACATAACAATATCTCTTTATTCAAACTGCCCTCCACAAAAGTTGTATAAATATATCTTCCCCTTAAAAATGTCAAAAAGTTCTGATTTCTTTTTATCTACAAAAATATTATATATTCTCTTATTTAAAAAGAATTTAAAATTAAGCTATGTTTCAATTGTGCAGAGTGTCTCTCTCCACATATCCCACACATCATACAAACAACTTTGTGGTTCATTTTCTTCAAGGACCCAGCCTCTTCCCATGTAGAGGGGGCCCAGTTACACACGGGAACAGTATTTTCTAAAATGCTGACTTACTTGGAAAGTAATAAGAAACTCACAAAAGAAAAGATACTTAAAGAGTAGTGGAAGAGTGTTATACTTTTCTGTTCATGGTAAATTTAAGTGTAGGACAGGAAAGACAAGTGATTTCCATTCTGTGACTGTGTAGGAGGAAGGATAGCAATTTAAAACTTCTCAGCTAATTTAAAGAAAAGATATAGAATATTCTGAAATGCCTCCTGTGTAAGAGAGAATAAGAAAAAATATTAAATATTAAGAATCATCACCTTGGCTCAGCAAGGACACACAAGACTTCCTGTCAAAAGAGTAGAAATCACCAACTTAAAATTGTTCGGATAATAAAGTAACAGAATGTATAGAATCAATGTATCATTTTCCTTCTGTTTTTAAGGTGTTTTCACATTTATATTGCCACTATTGTTTCATGTTTAAAAATTTTTCCAAATGGGTGAAATATAATTTGCATTTGTAAAAAGTATGTCATCTTCTCTGACACCCTACAATCATAAGAAAATGTCCAGAAAATGTGTTATCTTCAAACTCATGCTAGCTATGCAGGCAAATTAGGTTCAGTGTTGAATGCATATTCATTTTTTCAGTGTATAATATGATTAGCCATTTGTCTTCTATATAGATTGTGTGAAGTTGTGGATTGTTTCTTTCTCTTTTTTGTTAACTTACTTTAAATCTTTATTTTTCAGATTGTTACAGATGTTCCTCTTTTTTTCCCCCCATAGCTCCCCTCCACCCGTTTCCCGCCCCACTCCAGGCCTTTCCCCCCACCACTGACCTCGCCTATAGGTGTAAGCTCTTTGTCCAATCTCTTCCTGCACCCCCCACAACCTCTTCCCTCCCGAGAATTTTCAGTCTGCTCCTTTCCATGCCACTGATTCTATTACATTCACCAGTTTGTTCTGTTCATCAGATTTTTTTTATTCATTTAATTTTTAGGTTCACTTGTTGATAGATATGTATTGTTGTCACTTAGTTGTTCATATTTTTTTAGATATGTATTTGTTGTCACTTTGTTGTTCAATTTTTTTTATCTTTACCTTTTTCTTCTTCTTCCTCTTCTTAGAGAATACCCTTCAGCATTTCATATAATACTGGTTTGGTGGTGATGAACTCCTTTAGCTTTTTCTTGTCTGTGAAGCTCTTTATCTGACCTTCAATTCTAAATGATCGCTTTGCTGGGTAGAGTAATCTTGGTTGTAGGTTCTTGCTATTCATCACTTTGTATATTTCTTGCCACTCCCTCCTGGCCTGCATAGTTTCTGTTGAGAAATCAGCTGACAGTCATATGGGTTCTCCATGTAGGTAACTAACTGTTTTTCTCTTGCTGCTTTTAAGATTCTCTCTTTGTCTTTGCCCTTAGCATTTTAATTATGATGTGTCTTGGTGTGGTCCTCTTTGGATTGCTTTTGTTTGGGGTTCTCTGCACTTTCTAGTCTTGTAAGTCTATTTCTTTCACCGGTTAGGGGAAGTTTTCTGTCATTATTTCTTCAAATAGGCTTTCAATACCTTGCTCTCTCTCTTCTTCTGGCACCCCCATAATTCTTATGTTGGTATGCTTGAAGTTGTCCCAGAGGCTCCTTACACTATCTTCATATTTTTGGATTCTTTTTTCTTTTTGCTTTTCCAGTTGGGTGTTTTTTGCTTCTTTGTATTTCAAATCTTTGACTTGATTCTTGGGATCCACTAGTCTGCTGTTTAATCTCTGTATATTACTCTTTATTTCAGTCAGTGTATGCTTAATTTCTGATTGGTCTTTTCCATATCCTTGAAGGTCTCACTAAATTTCTTGGAGGTTTCTAGAAGATTCTTGAGTAACCTTATAACTGTGGTTTTCAACTCTATATCCAGTATTTTGCTTTCATCCATTTCTTTCATTTGTGACTTGTTTCTTTGTCTCCACATTTTGGCTGCTTCCCTGTGTTTTTTCTATGTACTGGGTAGCTGCTAAATCTCCTTAAGTTGACAGAGTCGCCTTGTGTGGTAGGTGTCCTATAGGGCCCAGTGGCTCAGCCTCCCCAATCACCTGAGGTGGACACTCTTGTTGCACCCCTTTGTGGGCTGTGTGCACAGTCTTGTAATTAACCCTTGATTGCTGTTGGTATCTCTGGGAGGAATTGACCTCCAGGCCAATTGGCTGTGATGACCAACTGTGTCTACACTAGAAGATCTGTTGCACAGGAAACACCCTTATGGGGCAGGACTTGCTTCAGTGGGGCTTTGGTGCTCACTGAGTCTGCCCCTTGAGTGTGTCTCTTATGGATGTGAAGAGTTGTAATCTGATATGGTCTCACTCTGACCACTGGGTACACTGGCTCTTGGCTCTCCAAAGAGGTGCAAGGTCAGCCACTGTCTGGGGCTGCCCAGCAGGAGCTACAGAGACATCTGCAGATTCCTCCTATTTGTTTGGGGTTTGGAAGTGCCCAGACAAGGCCCAGGTGTGAAACAAGGCAGGCTTCTGCTGCTGGGCCTTGGGCTTTCTTTTGGAGGTTCTGGGCCTCTCTGACCCAGCTGCAGTTTGACAGGTTTTAGGCGAAGAAAGGACAGGCCATTCATATGCAAAAGTCACTGTGCACAGCTTGGTTGGGGTTGTAAATTGGGTGGGGCGGGGTCTCTGGGAATCACCAGGGTGGAGCAAACAGTAATGGCTGCCAGTCAGCCCTGCACTGGAGAGGTCCCTGAGTTTCCACGTCCTGCACCCCCTGTGCAGGAACAATGATCGCTGTGAGCACCTCTGAGAGAAAGTCGCCCTTGCATTCCTGTTCTGATGCCAGACAGTCCAGTTTCTCCCCGTATGTGTCTGGATCCCCCAGAGTCTCGCCCGGAACTGGAATTCAGAGCAAGTGGGAGCTTGTATCTCACTCCAGATTAAAAGAGCAGCACATCCAGATGCCAGCACTTTCTGCGCCTCTGCACCTCTTACCAGTCTCAATGCCCTTTCTTTACCTCTCTCGTTGCGGAACTTCCACTTAGCCAGCTTTCCCACTGTTCTGGATGGTAGTTGTTCTGCCTTTTAGTTGTCATTTTGATGTGGTTGTAAGAGGCAGAAAGTATAGGTGTTTACCTATTTCGCCATCTTGGTTCTTTCCTGTTTCTTTCTCTTAAAAGTCAGCCTTAGTCCAGCCAGTGTGGTTCAATGGTTAAGCATCAACCTATGAACCAGGAGATCAAGGTTAGATTCCCGGTCAGGGCACATGGCTGGGTTGAGCACTTGATCCCCATTGTGGGGCATGCAGGAGGTAGCCAATGAATGATTCTCTTTCATCATTGATGTTTCTATCTCTCCCTCCCTCTCCCTTCATCTCTGAAATCAATAAAAATATATAAGTAAAACTCAGCCTATCCCACAGAATCCAAAAACTTTTCCAAGTACACATGAGTTGATGCCTTTTTTTCCTTCTTTTCTGAGGTCAAGCAGGGATTGATACTAGTACAGTGACATTTAGAAAAAATATTCCAACTATTTTTATGGTAGAACTATATTCATATTTTTTATTCTTTCACAATATTTATTGGATTTATATTATGTGCAAGCCTTTATATCAGGCTTGGGATTCATAGAATAAGTTCCTCAAGGATCTTATAGATGCTGATGGAGACAGTCATATATATGTGTCTAAGTTTGTGAGACCAGGGTAGAAAGGATATACAGCCCAGTTTTTAAAATGTGAAAGAAGACTGAAAGGTACATCTGTGGGAGACAGCTAAGTGACTATAATGAGATTAGGCTGAAGAAAGGCGGTAAGAAGGTTAGAGAGACATATCACATGCCAGGAAAAGGATATGGAAAAGGGCAACAAACAAGAAGTATCACAAGCGTATGTATTCTGTGCGTGCAACAAACAATGAAATTATATGTATCATGATTTATGCCTTTCATATATGTTGATGATTAGTAAAAAAAGTGCATGCTTACACATAGAAGAGGTGAATTTTTTAGTAAATAAAATTCCAGGCATATATAAAATAATTGGAAATTTATAATGACCCAGTTTTGTGCTGAAAAGAATAAATTACTTTTCTTAAATTCGATAGAATTTGTGTTTAACAAGGAGATGATGCATGCCCTTAGATACATCTTTTTTTTATTTCAAAATTAATGTAGAACATATTGTTGGGAACATTACATGGGTATGAAATTTAGCCTGAAGATAATAAACTCATGAATACATACTAGACAGTAGAGCACAATGCAATGAATTTTTATTTGTGCCAGATAGAAGCTTATTTCAATATTTTCCATGTTCTGAAAAAGGCAATTACATAACAGATAACATTTCTGTGGGCCTCAATGAAAGAGCAGATTTTAATTCCCATAGTACCTGTTTAGAATTATAGTATTCACAAATGATTTAGCACCAGATTTTAAATGGATTGCAATTAGGTTTTTGCGCCGTTCATCACATGAAAATAAATGGACATTGCTTTATTTATGAGGTAAAATAAGTTCCCTGTTTAATTTCAAAGATGGTCTATGTGACATAAATACATCATGGGAGCAAAAAAAATTATAATGGACTGGAAGGTGTCTCTCTCTCAGTTTTAGTTGATAAATCAACATGGAGTCTGACTGGGGCAGTGAACTTTTTTCTTTAAAAAGTTTTAAATAAACTTTTTTCTTTAAAATTGTCTTTAAAATTTTTATTGGACAGTGCTATTATATAACATATGTGCCAAATGATCAGGATATCATCACATATTCTATAATTTTTTTTTCATTTTTCTACTATGATGCTGATCAATGAATCCTTCCAAAGTTGAGGAAAAACTTAAAACTTTCCACAAAATTGAGTCAATATATTTTTCTCTTCTTTCCTGAAACATCATGAAACTGGAAGGCAAATATAATATATGACAGGACATACATGTTTTATGTATATGTACATACACATATTTTATTATGAAACAAGAAGGCAAATAGACTGTGATAGAATACTAGTATATATTTATACATATGTTCTGATACACATGTATCCTTTCAAGAAATTAGAAAGCAGCAACAATGCCAAACTAGTTTAAATTATACCAAAATTAAGGAAGGACATTGTACATTTTAGGGAAGAAATAATCATTACCTCAATGATCAGGCTTGTTGCTGATATGTATAATGTTCTATCATAAATTATCTATCTATCATATACTTCTCATATATGTACTTTTTCTTCTCTCTTTGTCCCTCTTTAAATCTCCCTCTGCTTTTTTAGGTATAGGGTTGTGTATATGTAAAAAAAATATCATCTCTCATGAATCTAGTAAAGAGCAACAGGCCAAACCTTCAGGCATGAAAAAAAATATATGGGGAAATGACTTACATTCATACACACGGCACACGCATATCACACATGTTTAGTATTTGAACTTATTTCATGAATTTCAGGATAGAAAATGTCAAAAATACACACATTATATCATAACTTCTTTCCCAACATCCCTTGACGAATTTTCTGGTTGCCACTCTTCTGTTAGAATTTCTCATTAGGTATTTTCCTATTCAGCTCACTTGTGTCATTTTTCCCATTTTATAATTGTCTTTTGTCTGTTTTATACTATGCTGACTCTGATAAGAAGGTTCTTGGATAAAAGATGCAATGACTGCCTATTTCCAAACTGCACTGCCCAATATGACGGGTACTAGTCATACAAGTCTCATTAAGTTTAAATTCAATTAATTAACACAAAAGTATTAAATCTTATTTCCTTAGTAGCACCAGCCCAAATTTATATGCTCAATAGCCTTGTGTTATTGGACAGAATATATGTACAACATCTCTATAATTGCTGATAGTTTTTATTGGGCAGTGCTAATCTGTAATATATGTGCCAAGTGATCAGGGTACCATCGCATAATTGTATAAAACTTTTTTTTTTCATTTTTCTACTATGATGCTGATCAATTAATCCTTCCAAAGCACTTTAAACAATTGAGGAGAAACTTAATTTTTTTCCACCAAATCTTAGTTAATATATTTTTCTCTCTTTCTCTATTTTTCTTGTTGTTATATACAATCATTTTCTGAAACTATTATTTGAAATTTTGTTTTAATATTAAGAATAGCTTGAAATTTTTTATAAACTGTTTTACATTGAATTGTTGGTCAATAAAAAAAAATCATTAACCAAAGATAATATACACTGAGTGGCCAGATTATTATGATCTCTAAATGCATAATAATCTGGTCACTCAGTGTATATCCTATATAATAAAAGGCTAATATGCAAATTGTCCCCTCGACCAGCAGGCAGGCCGGCCAACCGCCCATGTCCCCTCCCCCTGGCCAGGCTGGCCGGACCCCACCCATGCACGAATTCATGCACCAGGCCTTATACACACACACACACACACACACACACACACACACACACACACACTGAGTGGCCAGATTATTATGCATTTAGAGATCATAATAATCTGGCCACTCAGTGTATATCAAATGGTAGTAATAAAATAATATTTAGCCCGACCAGTGTGGCTCAGTGGTTGTGCATCGAACTATAAACCAGGAGGTCATGGTTCTATTCCCAGTCTGTACACATGCCCAGGTTGTGGGCCCCATCCCCAGTAGGATATTTACATTTATAACCAAAATAGCCATTATTCTAATGTGTTTACAAAATTAGCACATGTAATTATCTCAACAGTCTTCTGATATAGATATTATTAATATTATTATGAATCTCTCAGCGAGAAAACTAAGAGAGGACTAGAGTAAGATACTCTAACCACTTTTAAAATGGTTAGAAAGTTTATCAGAAATCACAAAAGGATGAAGTAAAGTAGTGTGAAATTAGAAGAAAAGATTTGAACCCCAGTTCTGTTGTCTCAGCACAATCATCACCACTTCATTGGTTGCATGTATGACCTTAACCAAGATACTTAATGTCTATTTTTCAGTTGCTTATCTTTATGATGTATGTATATGATTATCAAAATGTTTTAAATGATGAAGGAACAACAAGGAAGGGTTAACCTTGATTAATCATTTCTTCCCACTACCCAATCTGACTGTAGTTGTGAATGAGTCTTAATAATTATTTCCCCATATATCTTACTTTTTTTTTATTATATCCTGCCCATCAGCCAACATATCTAGAAATATTTTCAAAGACTCCCTTTACTTGGAAACCTGTTATGTGTGCAGTGATACTGGGTATGACTGCACAGGTTGGGCACTATACAATTCCAGGGAATGCCATTCAAACATATTACAATCATTGGCTGTGCTGGGACTTGTAAAACTGTCTGGATACATTATTTAAATTATCTCCTCTTTCAATTATTCCAGTTATGAAACAGAAATTAAAACTTATAGCATGTGTTTAGAAAATATGTTCTTGGCTATGGATACTAGTAAAATTTGGAAAGCATTTATTTTACTGTAATCTGGAGAATTTTTGTCTTTATTCATTACATCCTCAGGCATCTGCAAACAACTTACATTTTATCAAAGTGCTAAAATTAAAGGAAAATGTGAGCTAGAGCAAAGATACATACATCATGATATGATACAAAACACTTGTATGTAAACAATGTGTTTTATATAAATAATAAAGTAATTAACCCAATTTTCATTTTATAGTTACCTATTATTTCTATGTTTTTAAGAACCATTTTTTCTTATAATATGAGAAAAGAGACATAAAGCAAAGAAATAATAACAAGTTTGCTAGCATTTTATTAGACTGATTAATATTTCTATGTCTTCCTGTGTTGATGAGCTGTGAGACACAGAGGAGAGATAATGTCATCCACACACAACTAGATATAGCCAGGATCCTTAAATACTTTGAAAAATACACTCTCATCTTTTTGCATTATCTCTAACATATAGTCGATTTTGGAATATGTAAATTGCAAGGGACATAGAGGTGAAATGGTTCATTGATTTTGTTGTCCAGACGGAGAAGCGAGTCTAAAAAATTTAGTGAAACTGTCAGAAGCGTGACAAACGTGAGAATCTGTGTCTTCAAAATCCTGTTCTTGTGGTTATTTCTGCTCAAATATGGTACCTCCCTCCAGAAAGCAAACATAAAGTGCCCGCAGTTCTGGCCTTTTCTGCAGTGCTGATTGCATTTACATACAGGCAAGAGGAATTTTTCTTAGCTGTATCAGGAAAACAGAGCAAGCTAATTATATAATATAATTTATTCTATTTTTCTTCAGGGCATTCATATAACTTAGGGGCTACTTTGAATTTAAGAGAAATATCTACTGTCATGTTTCCTTGTAGATTTATTGACCCTAAGACAGTTTTCCCCATAAACATAACTCTATATGCAATCTGCTGTAAAATGACCATACATTTTTAAGGATGTCTTTCAGTGCCTAAGTTCTTCTGTTGTTTTTACTTTCCATCTGTTATTTAAAAAGCACTAACGTTTCCTACAGAGAAATATATCTATGTTATGAAGATAAACTTCTTGTCTTCATATAAGAAAAATTCTGTGGTCTTAAATAGTCCACGTTGAAATATAAAAAACTAAAGAATTTATCTTGTATATGGAAATGTTCATATGCCTTCGATTTATGGAATGTAATTTTTGCTTTGTAAATTTTAATATTCCAGAAAGGCAGTACAGTATGGTGGGCAAAAACATCAATTCTAAAGGCAATGTTGTGAAATTCAAATTCTGGCTCTACCACTTACAAACTGTTTGACCTTCGATAAGAAATATATCTTCTATGTGCCTCAGTTTCCTTATTGGTACTATGGAAATAATACAGTAGTGTCCCCCTTATCTGTGATTTTGCTATTCACAATTTCAGTTATTGCTACTCAACCACAGCCCAAAAAAATTAAATGAAAAATTTCCAAAATAAACAATTCACAAGTTTTAAATTGCATGCTGTTCTGAGTAACAGGATGAAATCTCCATTCTTCATGGAATATAAATCATCTCTTTGTCCAGCATATTCATATTGTATATGCACTTCACCCATTAGTAACTTAGTAGCCATCTTGGTTATCAAATAGAAAGAGAGAGATCAAATTCACATAACTTTTATTACAGTATCGTATATAATAAAAGCCTAATATGCTAAGTGTCTGACAATTTGACCAGTCCCTATGATGCGCACTGACCACCAGGGGGCAGACACTCCAACCAGTAGGTTAGCTTGCTGCTAGAGTCCAGCTGCTGGAGGGTGAGACGGGCTGGACACACCCTGGAGCCCTCCCACGGTCCCCAATTGTGCACCAGTGGGGTTCCTTGGCCTGGCCTGCACCCTCTCACAATCTGGAACCCCTCAGGGGATGTTTGCAGGCAAGGCTGAGGGACCCCACCAGTGCATGAATTCATGCACAGGGCCTCTAGTAATGTTATAATTGTTCTATCTTATAATTAGTTATTTTTGTTTATCTCTTGCTGTGTCTAATTAGTAAACTTTGTCATATGTATATATGCATGGAAAAAACATAGTACATATAGATTTCAATACTATTCATGGTTTCACACATTCACTAGGAGTCCTGAAACATATTCCCCATAGATAAGGCAGTACTACTGTAATAATATGTCTAACTCCTTGATGTTCTGTATATATTAAATGAACTCCTCTATATAATGTTTTCAAAACAGTCCAGCCCAGAATAAAGGATTCAGGAAACTTTAATTACTGGCCTGATTGTTGCAAAAACCAAAGTACAAAGCATGTGGCTATCTTCATATGTGTATTTATCTATGAAAATATATATGAAAGACACATTATATAGAATATGTTCATAATTACATTATATTACATATTAATATATGTTTAATATCATATATTCATTTAATTATATTACATATTAACATAATTATTTAAATTATACATATGTGTGTGTGTGTTTTTATATTACAAGTTTTGTTTGGAGAAAAGATATGTCGTTAGTGAGGAGCAAGACTGCGACACATCAGCCATAACCCTGATGATTCTGAGCTTAGTGTCCAGTCAATAGCATGTGATGCATACTCACACTAGAGAATCTAAGAATGCTTCCATGGAATCTTGACTGCATACTTTATTATGAAAATCTAAATTTCAATTAGTTTATTAAATATAAAATATATTTTATGTGGCCTTCAAGTTGGCCTTGCCTCTCCATACACCATGCCAGATGCAGCAAAGAGCCTCTCTAGGTTTGTTCATTTCTCATTAGCTAAAACTTTTGACTAATCTAATAAGTCCCTAATTCCATTATAGTCCTCACAGACTACTCTCATTCTGGCAGGAGGAGAACTCCATTCGCTCTCAGGTTCTTGACATTGAGTAATTAATTATTGTTTGCCTTCTGTGTTCTAGGCATTGCATGAGGCACTAGCAAATCGAGACATTCACTACCCTTAACTTACAATCAAAAGGAATAACCAAGGTCATATATAATTTGATTTTAAATATGATTGAACAAGACAATAAAATGCTATGCAGTTAATCTCAGAAAACTTACAAAACCTTTCTAAGTAGGCCATTACAAGATGTATGAATCGAATTTAATCATTTTAAAAAAGAACAAAACATAACACCCTCACCAACATGTGCACCTATTCAACTTTATGACTACCCATATGACAGAGGTAAAGGCAGACGAGTACAGATTATATATGGTATGATAAGCTTTTGGTTAAATTATGCTACAAGCGCATAAGGCCTTGCCATTTTATGAGAAAATTAAACTAAATAAACTTAATTTGTTTATTATTCTGGTTGTGAGTGAGAGAGGGAAGAGGAAAGAAAGACAATACCATAGAATCCTTATACCAGGTGGGGCGAAGTACGCTTACAGTTGTGTGTACACGAAACACAGAATTTATTTCTATATTATTATTTATTAATTATTGTATTATTTTCTATATGAACATCATCTGTAAAACTATTTTGCCCCACCCTTCATATCGAGATATTTAATGTGACACTTTCATGTTATCTGGGTTTCTGCAGATGCCCTAGGTGCAGAACTTAACCCAAGACCAAGTACCCCACATCCTGAAGTACAGTACTGCACTGCCTGTGTATGACATGCTAAGAGATTAAAGTATTGGTTTTCTCAGCATTTAGAAATTCCTCACCTATAATAATTTAGAAAGGTAAAGAAGAAACTATATTTTTGGAGTGACTGGTTAGTACTTTGTGCACTACCAACTTGTTTATTTTGGACAAAACAGGGGTTTCAATGTGATAACTCAGAGAGAGTATTATATATCCTATTAAGTCTGGCAATCATAAGGACTCCAGGAGGGGCTGTGGCTAGAGGGTTGTTTCAGGATGGCAAGAGATCAGAGTTACAAGAGTCACTAGATGCACCCTATTTTCCATATATAATGGCAGTTTGAAAAAGCTTGTTTTCTATGTATCAAAAGCGGGCCATGAAGGAGGAAGCTGGTTTGCAGCCTTCATAAATGAATACTGACTCAGTAGTCCTTGCCAGAAGTTATAAACTGGCCCAGCATTGCAAGGACCACCAGAAGCCAAGACCTTGGCAATGAAGCCATAACTCTACAACTGGAGGTGATATCACTCCCATTTGAAGGAATGCCTTTGCAGTTTCCCAGCAGGGAGTGGAGGTGGAAGGAGTGGGGTGTCTAATTAACACATGAGAGCACAGCACCCCAGAGAGGATGGAGGAATAACATCTAGCAAAGCGCTATATATTGTGGCCTATTTGTTTTTTCTGCTTCAGTGATTGAGGTGTCTCTCAACTGGAAAATGAATTGGGGAAAAGAAGTAAAAGAGAACAGTGGGAAAAATAATCTAACTCTGCCTGAGACCACCATACGAGCTTTTAGCCTATAGCAGACACAAGATGATGGAGGGGAGACAATTTACTATTGTTAAATTTTAAGTATTTTATTATTACAATAGCCTAGGTTGAGCTTAAATTAATGTGAATGAGGGCATTTGTATTTTTAAGAAGAACCTTGCTAAAATACCACCTAAGGACGGGGAAATAACTAGATCGCAGATCTGATATAGGGACAGATGGAGAAATTCAGCCTCTTTAATTTAGGTGACATGATGTATTAGACTCATGTGGCTGCCATAACAAAGAACACCAGTCATTGGATTAGGATCTACTGTAATCCAATATGACCTTGTTTTTAACTTAAATACTTTTGCAAAGATCTTATCCTATATAATAATACCCTAATATGCAAATTGACTGAACGGTGGAATGACTGGTCATTATGAACTGACCACCAGGGGGCAGATGCTCAATGCAGGAGCTGCCCCCTGGTGGTCAGTCTGCTCCCACAGGGGGAGTGCCATTCAGCCAGAAGCCAGGCTCACAGCTGGCGAGTGCAGCAACAGTGGCAAGAGCATCTGCGGCAGCACTAAGAACAGCAAGCTAAGCGGTAGGGAGCAGCAAGCAGGCGGGTGGTAAAGAGCGAGGGGTCCTGGACTGAGAAAGGGATATCCACCTGCCAGCTTAGGCCTGCTCCCCAGAGGGAGCAGGCCTAAGCTGGCAGGTGGACATCCCCTGAGGGGTCCCAGACTGCGAGAGAGCACAGGCCAGGTTGAGGGATTCCCCCCACCCCCAGTGCATGAATTCCGTGCACCAGGCCTCTAGTTTCTATATAAACTACCATTCACGAGTTTCATGTAAACATGAATATTTGAGGGAAACTATTCAGTCCAGTACACATGTCAAATATTTATTAGTAAAAGTTTTGAAATAAACATATTCTGATTTGATGATTTTAATATTTACTTCATTTTCCAATTTATAAAATTACAGTTTCTGCCTATGGGTTTAGTTTTATTTCCTCATTACCATAATGAACATACTATTAAAGTAATTGAGTGCCTGAAATTGGCAGAGGGGGAAGAAAAAAGGGTTTAACTTCCATGACTCTAAAGTGAAGATACTGATAGTGATCACATTAGGTTAATGAGGTTAAAAAATACACGTATAGAATTTAGAAAAATGTCTGGAACATAGTAAGCATCTATAATAGTTGTTATTTAACACAAACAAGCAAGAGGAGAGTATTTTTACTGATGGCAAAGTATCTAAAGAACTAAAATATTTTTTGGATAAAGATAAGAATTATTAATTACCTATCATTGTGTTTTCAGCCAATTTTCATTAAGCACTATAATGTTGCCCGACCAGTGTGGCTCAGTGGTTGAGTGTTATGGTTAGATTCCTTGTCAGGGTACATGCCCAAGTTGTGGGCTCAATCCCCTGTAGGGGGTGTGCAGGAGACAACTGATCAATGATTCTCTCCCATCATTGGTATTTCTATCTCTCTCTCTCTTTCTCCCTTCCTCTCTAAAATCAATAAAAAATATATTTTTAAAAGCCCTGTAATGTTATTCTACCTAGAAAAAAAAACTCCCATTTAATTGTGCAGTTTTAAAACAACTACATTTTTATGAAATAAAAATTATGGATATGTGAAAAATAAATATAATCCTTTATTATATCCTAAATACAGGCATAGCTTCTTTTATTGTGCTTTACTTCACAGATGTCGCATTTTTAAAAACTGAAGCTAAGACCCTCTACCAGCAAAAAGTTTACAAATGCTTTATTTTGATAGTTTATTGCAGTGATCTGGAACTGAATCTTCAAGATCTGTACAGCTTTTTATAATCATTGGAAAAGAGGGAAACAAAGCTACAAGGGTTCTCTGTTCCATTATGTTCTAAAAGCAGCAGAATCATTTCAACCCTTAGTGTTACTAGTGCATATGAACAATTGAAACAATGCTTGGTCCTAGCCCATTTCAAAACAATTAAGACATCATTTTCTGTACTTTCATTTGAATTTTTTATATAGCTTACTTAAATGTCTTACCTTTATATTTAAAGCAAACTGAAGTTTCTCTGTGAATAAAGACACACATATTCTCCAAAGATGGAATACATTTTTCTTATTCAAAGTTGAAAGAGTACACAGAAACATCAAGTGGATCCATTACATCAGTTAAGTTCTAAAAAGCTTTGTATTTATTTATTGTGGTCTATGAGGGTACAGAGTGAATTTTGAGAAACACAAAACACATACTAGATGGTTTTGACTTATAACTTCTGTGTTTTGCCAACTATAGTTTTAAAAGAACACATCATTTTAAAAGGTAAGATAAAAGATAACAATGCTCTGTTATGGAAATCAGTTGCCACTTAAACATCTTGATCTCCCAATAATGGTTATAATAGCATTTTCCTGAATGAACATAATTGACTAAAAACAATAGTGATCTAACCAGGTTTAGTATAATGTTTTGAATTCAAAGTGGGCCGTTCAAGGTATAAATGGATCATTTGAAATTAAACAGGAGAAGCTGGTTTTGGGGGGAATCTAAACTAAAAGCTGACCTAAGAAAATAAGTCTATATATTTGTATCTGTTTCTGTTTTTTGGAGGGTAAATTATTTTGTTTAATTCAATTTTATTTTTCTCAAAGTTAATTAGTATTCTTTATACTTGAATATACTCTAATTTATGCTTTGTTTGTCTCTATTTCTGTCTAAGGTATATTTATTTTTTTTCCACATTGGCTTGTGAACATCTTGATGAAATAAAAATGTGGATTTACTAGTAAGGCTGTATATCAGTCCTACTGTAGACATTCAGCATCCACATGTCACTCTTAGTAAATACATGGCAATGTAGCTCATGTTAGCATGTCTGTGTTGCCTTTTCAATACATATCTCTCATGGCCTAAATCATGCATTATTTATCCAGGTGTCCTCAGTGATTATCCCTATACCTGGACCATAATGTTCACTAAATTTTACCAATTTTCTGCAATCTCTTTCAGAAGAAAAACCAAATAATTTTTTCATACAGGCAGAAAAAAACCAGTTGATAAATCCAACACCCATCATGATAAAAACTCTCAGTAAATGAGAAATACAAGGTAACTTTGTCAATTTGATGAAGAATGTCTACAAAAAAAACCCAAAAAACAAAAAACTGCAGTTTATATCCTACTTAATTGTGAAAACCCAGACCTTTCTCATTAATTTCAGAAAGAAAACAAAGATGTTTTCTCTCATCACTACTGTTCAACATCACACCAGAAGTCAATATTAATACAGCAAAACAAGAAAAAAGAAATAAGGGTATACAGACTAGGAGGGAAGAAATAAGACTCAGTACTGTCAAAATGTCAGTTCGTCCCAACTTAATCTAGACACTCAATACAACTCCAGTCAAATCCAGAGTAAGTTATTTTGTGGAATAATGTTGACAAACTTACTATGAAGTTGATATGGAGAGGCCAAAGACCCAGAATAGCCAACATGTTACTGAAGGGCAAGATCATCATTGGAGAACTGACACTATCCAACTTTGAGACTTACTATAGTTATAATAATAAGGGAGCATGATATTAATGGAAGAATACACAAATAGATCAAGGGAACAAAAGAGGGATCCCATATATAAACCCCCCATTAATATAGTCAACTGACAGAGAACCAAGAGAGCCAGGAGCCAAGAGGCTAGAGAGACCAAGAGCACAAGAGAGCAAGCGCCTTTGTATAGTGGATCAAATATCTCAAATCTTGCCATGCTTGCAATGGTCACACCTACTCTTGTCAATTACCTGTTCCCAGCTGTGACTGACTAGCAAGTACCTTCCCTATTTTCACCCAGACTTTACTGGGCATGCATCTATTTTCCCCCTGTCCAGTTCCTTCCCCCAGTGATCTGTGGGGAATAGACCAGTGGCTTCCTGGGGAGTGTTAAACTGCAACTTCCTGGCAAAGCTGCCCAAATACATTACTATAATATTTGGTCTTCCCTTTGTTCTTTTCCTGTTATTAACAACTAGGTTAATTACAACAATATCCTGTTGATAATGGGTGAGACTACACATGTGTGAAAGCAGGGTGTATATATGAAATCTCTGTATCACAGCTCAATATGCCATGAGCTTAAAACTGCCCTAAAAAAGTTTACTAAAAATGTTAAATGAGTTTTTGATTATTGTTAAAAAATGGGAACATTTATGGATGACTTTTTTTTTCCCCAGGAATTACTTTTTTAGTCACTAATAACAGCATTATTTCAAGTCCTTCTCATGGAAAATTCAAATTTCCCATGACTTAATTTTTTTTAAATTTACTAACCACAAAGTAGACAAAGCCTTGAATATCTCAATGGCATTTTGTTGAAAATGATAGTTTAAGTAAATTTAGAACAATAATGTTATGCTATAATGATTATATATTTTTGAAACTGTGTAGCTATATCATTGTAAATCTGTAAGCACAGAGATAGCTTAGCAGTTCTCAGAAATAGTGTTAATTTTTTTAAAAAAATGCCATTTCTTAAACAATAAATCATCATAAGATACAATTCTCCATCAAGTAATTAGTAATTCCTATTATATTGCAGGTCTTACAACATTTTTCTAAGATAGAAAAAAGCTCACAATTGGATTTAGAAATATCTGTCTTTGGTTGGATATATTTTAACATCAGCTGCCTGGTCTTGGCACATATCATTAGCTGCTGTCTCAGTGGATACAGTTAATTATCACTATTTCTTTCAGATGATGAATACTAAATAAAATACTTGGTCTTTTATGAGGTCAGAAACTATGCTTTTGATATGAAAAATATACTGCTAAAAGTACAATGAAGTGTCATATTTATGCTCTGCTAATGCCTGCCTGAAAATTTCTTAGGTATTTTTAACTGTTTTATTTTTTAAAATTAATTGTGGCCATACTATTAATCATTCAAGAAGACATGAGTAGAATTTTAAAATTGATGCTGTCATTTTTAACAAGGCAACTTTCAAAGTGATTGTTTTGTGACTTACTGAGATATAACAGTTTAAATGCTACCTACTGGAAGTCCTCTTTCTTCTTTGTTAAAGCCATTGCAAAATAAGATGTTTTCAATTGGATTATTGATCATTCTATGTTAAAATAAGGACAAAGAGTGGACAAGACATGATGGGGAAAACTATTTAATACCACTTAGAAAAGAAAGAGGATAGAATCATTTCTTGTGGAAAATAAAGATAGGTTATAAATGGGAATTACAATGTCACTTGAATGAAAGTGTACTGAATGAAAGTTCTGAGGCCATTCTTTTAATCAAGAGGGTTTTATGTAGGTCTTGCATGATATACATACATATATATATATATCCTATATCATAAAAAGTCTGTGGTCCTCACACCGTCACGCCATAATGACCTATCACTAGGAGGCTGCGTGCACAGCAAACGTGGGCAGGTGGGCAGGGCTGTGCATGACAAGGTGCATGCGGGTGGGCAGGGACTTGATGCTGCATCCCCGTGAGTACCAGTGGGGACTTGACCAGAAGATGCATCAGGGCAGTCCTGTGGCACTGGCCGTGGAGCAGGACTCAGGGGAGTCCCGCGTAGCGTCGACCCCACTAGGCTGGACTCTGGGACTCGGGGGAATCCCGCACAGCACCAGCGGGGTCTTGACATTGTGAGAGAAAAGGCAAATAGTGATATTAAAATATTTCTTCTAATTAATTCCCTTTCAATGTGCATAAATTCATGCACCAGGCCACTAGTGTGTGTGATTTTTATTCAAAGATATATAAAGGGAATACCTTTATACATGGCAGACTAGCACATTCAGCAATAAGCAATGTACATCCTTTTCTTATTTTCTTATAATCCACATATTAAAATTGAAGTTAATAAATTCACTGTGGGCCATAGCTGGTTTGGTCAGTGGATAGAGTGTAGGCTCACATACTGAAGGGTGATAGATTTGTTTCCTGTCAAGCGCTTGTACCTCATACCTCGGTTGCAGCCTCTATCCCCAGCCACAGTCAGGGTTTGTGCAGGAGGCAACCAATAAATGTGACTCTCTCACATCAATTTTTCTCTCTCTGTCTCTCCCTCTTCCCTTCCACTCTCTCTAAAAGACCAATATCCTCTGGTGAGGATTAACAACAACAACAAAAATGCATAGTGAAGTAACTTGACCTGTTCTAAACAAAGTAAGTATAAAGTACATATTTTATTACAAGTAAAACTAGAAAATATTGGCAAATATCATTAGCATTCTTTCTCTTTAAAAAATTGTTGAAATCTGCTCTGTCCCAACACTGGCTAAAGTATGGGGGGAAATATATATAAAAACATACAGAGATCAATCAAATGCTGACTAAATATGAAATATAAGACAATAAAATTTAGGTGGAGATGAGTTTAATGTTACTATTCACATTAGATTTTACTTTATTCTGGTGAAATTCCTTTCCATTCACCATATTGTAATAGGATTTAAGTATGCAAAGAATTGTTCATAATTTCAGCAACTTCTCTTTGTTCCTTTTTCTAGGAGAAAATGTTTTTCTATTTAAATTTCAAATGACTATGCATAAAATGTTATTACAACTTCCAAGCACTCTTTGCCAATTCTTGTAAGTGTAATACATCACAAATGGTGATAAAGTGGTTTATTTTAGACCACTAAATGATCAAATAAAATAATAATACCTTATGTGTAGTTCTTGCTTTGGAGTTTTTAAAGCACTTTTAGTTATATTACCTCCCTTGGTTTTTAAACCAACTCTGATGCAAGCAGTGCTGTTTTCAGTACTGCTGGAGTACAGAACAGGGGCAGCTTCACAAGACAAATCAAGGTATTGAGGTCACAAGCCAATGAATAAATGGACAAGCCAACTTTTGAAGGTGTGTCTTCTGAATGCCAATCCCAACACAGCAGGCTGTCCTCAAACAGAGAATAGTATGTTCATCACACCCTGGAGACAGTGACAATAGACTATAATGAAATGAGCAATCTATGACTGATGATGGTAAAGGATAAAAGATGAGGGGGAGCACAAATAAAAATGAGAAGGAAAGTGAATAGAGATGGTTGAAGGAACAGTGAGTAAGAAATGTTGTGGTCTGAAGGGACCCATGAGCATTCTAGAAAATAGGGGAACTGGGATAATCATTTCACATTCTTCCAACCTGTATGCATCCGTCAACTCTACTTATGCCCCTTACTAAGAAATGGCATTTGGCAGAAATCAAATGGGCCATAATGACGAGAGGCTGAGGTTCTGCAGTAATATGGAAGAACCAAGATTGTGATGATGTGACTCTTTACTGAAGTATGACCAGAATTAAGGAAACCAAAAGGAGAACCAGTAAGGGATGTTGAAATACTCAAGGACTAACAACAGCAGAACAATCACCCCCTCGGGCCAATGACAGCTGGGGTTATTGAAAAGGGTTCACTTGTGGAGAAATGTAGCTTTTTTCATGATCACAGAAGTAAATCAGGGAGGAAGAAGGGAACAATTCTCTGTTTCCTTCTGCTCTTGAATCACCTACCCTTTTCTCGCAGTGATTGAATCTGACCAGAGGTCTAAAGGAAACTGATAAAGTCCTTAAGGTTACAGAGCAAGATGCCTAGAGCACTAGATAGATTTGGGTTAGTATTTTGTCAGTTTCTTAACAAAGTTTGTAAAGTTTGACTTTTCTGTGCTCCCACCTCCAGGCAGCTCTCTCTTTCCCAGGACACTAGGCACTCATTATAGGCACCATCACCTCATTTCACTGTTTATCCTCACTAACGTGAATTAACCTAAATGGACTTTCACCCACTGATTAAGTCACTCCTAGTAGTAAAGAACAATGAGAATTAACTCTCAAGGGAACACAAGCTATATAAAAGAGGAACTTTAAAGCAAACACATCTATAATGAACTGATAGAGTCTGTTGGAGGAGGAGAAATGTATATTAGAGAACAATACCTTTCCTATTCTCTTTGCCAATGTACTGCCTCTTTTTAAAGGAGATAAGCTATGATTAAAAAATAATAATCACTGACATTCAAATCCAGCTCTTCATTTCTGAATGTTCTTGTATTAAATCCACTCTGAATATATTTAAAAGATCTGATCTATTTTACTGAGATAGCTTTGGTTTTCACAAGTAGATGTTGATTGTGAGGGGAGGCAATTACCATGCCCTTATTTAGTATTTTTAGTAAGGGCTCACAGACATGCCCTTACTTTTAGAGCCTCCCTGTTGATTTTTATGATTAATGGGTATGTTTTTCTCTCTGGCAACTTTTGCATAAGTTGTAGCATGAATGGTTGTAACTGTAGGTCATTCTTCCAACTTGCCTTATCTGTCTCAGAAGGCTGGTATGAATCAAACAGAATATGGCATGTGGAATATCTCAATAATTATAAAATGAAATATAAAACTAAATTTTAACTTATTCACATTATTTGTTTTCAAGGTGAAACAGACACTTGAAATTCATAAATGGTAACAAAAATTGTGACTTGCCTCCATACTCATAGGCTACTTGAATGTTATAAATATTTTTGTCTAATGAAAAAAGAAAAGATTGCCATGTTCAGATTATCTGTCAAGAAATCATTTAAAAGGGCTCATTCAGCATGAGCACATGTTAGCTGAGAATCAATAAAGATATTGCTTAATGGTTTTGAAATATCTCCTTTTCGATCCATGAATCTATAAATTTTTAAATATTGTCTGTCAGATGCCTACATCTTATAAGAACTGGAATCAGAAAAACTGAAATTATACCTGTAACATCTTAAAAGATTATATGTGAACTGAGTCTCTATTATGAAAATAAAAAGTATAAGATTTGATCTGCCATTATGAGGCTTATCATAATAATGGAAAACAAGCTTATAAAGATTTAAATTCATAATATAAGAGGTACTATAATAGAACTCCATACAAGGAGTTCAAAAAGAGACAGATCACAGAAAGTTTCTTAGGGTAAAGGAATAGGATAGTACAATATTTTTCTCATTAAAGATTTTATTGAGCAAAGCTGAGAAGTAAAATATAAGCGTTCATGTTCATGGTAATGTTGACTATTGGCGAAAAGAGTAAAAAATCAGAATTTGGCAAAATAATTGGGATGTTCTAAAATTGCTGGCTACTTTTCAGTTGCTAGCTATCATCAGTTATTGTTAATTAAAATGTATTGGTAATTAGTTGGGATTGTCACTAAGGAAATTTTCAATAGTAAGTAATGGAGAAAAATGTGAGATCATAGGAAGAAAGTTGCATAAGAAGGCTAAATAGAAACAGGCAGATATCCAAGGTAGCTGCTCTAAGAAACCACCAAGGACAGAAATCCCATCTGTAATAAAAAATATTTGGCAATAGAAGATTCTGTTCCAAAGATTTCCCTTGATTGACCGACAGGAATAAGTGCTATTTTTCTGTGAAGCTCATGTGTACTGCTTTCTATGCCTCAGAAAGACAAAAGACTTACAAAAGAATGACTCTATATACCAGTTTATAAAACAGGATAGATGGATCCTAAATAGAAAAAAGAAAAAGCTAAGAAAAGTGAGCAAGGAATTGTAAGATGTGCAATGAAAAGGAATTAATGCATGGAATGGCTTTGGATACAAATGTAAAAAATATCACAAATGGGAGAAAAAAATTGCAATGCTGAATATATAATACCTATGTGGCTTTTTATTCATGTGGTTAATCTAAGAGTTTTGGAAAATTTGTACCATGTGACTTATACACTGCTGGTATAAATGTAAAATAGTACAACCTTCAGGAAATGTTTGTCAGTTTCTTAAAAATTAAACATAGACCTATCATATGACCTAACCATTTCACTTCTAGATTTTTACAAAAAAAGAAAAGGAAAGTATATGTCCATTTAAAGACTTGTGCGCAAATGTTTGTTATAGCTTTATTTGTAATAGCCAAAAATGGAAGTAGTCCAAATGTGCATCTCAAGATAATTAATATCCAAATTTTTCATTGGTTATCCAAAGGATACCTAAATGATGGTTATCCAAATTATAACCATAATGTCCAAAATATCCAATGATAGACAAGTGTTTATCAATGGATAAATAATTGGAGTATATCTATAAAATAGAATACTATTAATTAATGAAAAATAAATATTGATACATGCAAATAAAATGAATGATTCTCTGCCACAACCTGAATGGCTGGGGTTCAGAATCTGAGGAAGGGGCCGATGCACAAATGAAAATACTATACAAAAAATATGAATTTAGAAGGCATGGGGGGCCAGGTGGAAACCTCTCTCTTGGAGAAGCACACCAACTTCTGGCCAGTGTGCTTGAATATACATTATTTACTTGAATATACATTTGCCCTTTAGCAAGGCATATAGGCATATCAAAGGTAAAGTTTGGTAAACAGTAAAAAGATTATCAGGTTAGGGAATTGCCTTAAGCCATTGAGCCCATAGCAGGGCAAAATTATGCTGATTTTCAGCCCTGCTGAATATCAAAGTCCATTGGCCTTCCAATGGGTCTTTTTGCATTAATATGCTAACTACTGTTGGTTTTAGCCTCTGGCATTTCCCCCTTTTTTTTGTAATAAATCTAGAAAGGCCTATGCCATCTGCAGGACTCGAGTCCTTTTATAAGACTTTTCATTCCGCATCTGCAGACTAGAATTAAACATATAAGAACGAGAATGAGACAGACAATAGTGGTTATGCTAAGAGTCAAATGTAGGTTGATCCAATGAAAAGGATTGAGTTCTTTCATGTCCTTTTTGAATTGCTGCCAGGCATCTAAGGAACTAGTTTGTATCAGGCTTCTTTCTGGGCCATTGGTTCTTTATGGGTCTCCTTCCCAATCACTATCCCCTGTGACATGGCAGCAATAATATTCGAGTTCTGGATGGTGGGCAAATGGTGGGCAATGACAATGCAGGTCTGACCTTCTCTGGCTTTGTCCAGGGCAGCCTGCACCATCTCACAACTGATGACTGCTAGCATGGAAAGGCTTCTTTACCATCCCCCGGGACATTTCTGGGCTGTTTCTCCTTGGTCTTGTTCTCCTCCAATTTCTTATCTTCAGCGTGTTGCTTGGGGCTACTGCTATCTGTGGCTGGAGTAGTCAATTGTCTGCAGCCACAGGTACAGGGTGAGGCTCCAGGTGCAAGGTCCTCATTAGTCTGGTCAGTTCCTCTCTTGAATCCACATTGAAGTTTAATGTTCCTTGCAGGAATCCACATGGGCTTGGAGGAGTTTTGTGGAAATATACAAGCATATACTCGACCAAAAGTTAACAAGGGGTCAGGACCCTTCCATAAACCAGACTCGGGATCTTCCCACTTTACCAAACCATTTTGCTTTGGCTTATTCTGACACCAGTGTAATTCTATAGGTGTCTTGCCATCACCGTTACAAGTGAAAAATTTAAAGTAATTAAGGCTTGGTGTAGTCTACTTACAGGAGATTTCATCACTATCCCCCCTTTTTGGTTTTCAAGTTTGGATTTTAGCCACTGATGATTGCTTTCTATAATTACCTGTCCTTGGGAATTGTATGGTATTCCTGTAATGTGTTCAATTTTTATAATATTGCTGTAAATGAGTTTGTGTATGTAGGTTTATTGTCAGTTTTAATAATTTTTGGAATTCCTATCATGGCGAAAGTAGTTAGGCAATGATTAATGACCTGTTTTGCCATTTCCTCTGTAGATGCGATGGCCCATAGGACCTTTGAAAAGGTATCTACAGAGACATGCAATGCCCTAAGGTGTCCAAAAGGAGTATAATGTGTTACATCCATTTGCCAGATATGGTGCCTTATCAATTCTTGAAGGTTAATTCCTGTTTTAGGCCTTTGAGGCAGATCTAACATATAAGCGGGACATTCTTTGACAATTTGTTTAGCCTGCTGTAATAAAACAATTAACTTATTCGCATATGTATTTCCTTTTGCTAAAGGACCTGAACTCATGAGTCCTAATAGGAATAATATATAAGGGTATTGTCTTTGCTGTATCATTTGCTGTACCTGTTTAAATAGTATAAATAGACTTTGGTCACTGAGTCATTCTAATTGAGTAATCTCAATTCTGTTTACCAGGCCAGCAGCATAGGCAGAATCAGAAATAATATTAGGAGGCTCTTGCAAATTCTGCAATGCAGCCTTGATAGCTTCTAGTTCAATTCTTTGCACAGAAGTATGACTGGTCTGGATGACTCGGTCTGAATTCATTGCATGATAACCAGCTTTACCATTAGATGAACCATCAGTAAAAACAGTTAATGCTCTGGGAATAGGTCCCTGCCTAGTATTCTTTGGTATAATAATAGGGGTGTGATATAAAAACTGCAGTAATTTGTTTTTTAGTAGGTGACAACTAAGTTCCCCTGAATATTCACTTATTTCAATTTGCCAATTTAAATCAGCCTGAAATAAGGTTTATTTTCTGACTTTATTTGTCCTTGGATGTGGACAGTAAATGATACTAATTTGATTTCTGCTATCAGTCTTTTTGAGTATATTGACATAAGCTTTGTTTAGGGAAGCAAAATGCAAATTATTTACTTTAAAGTGTCCTTTGTTTAGGGAAGATGGGATTTACCAGGTGGCACCAAACTTCGTGGCATTTTATTTTTTTTTTAGATGGTTGCAAACTGCTGTTACATGCTGTATTTGTCATTATACTGCTCAAGTGAGGTGAGCCACAAAATTAGAAAATGATTCTGTAGGTCTTTGCATGAACTTAATAAAAGCTTTCTTAGGATCCCTAAGTATATTGAATAAATTTGTCATTTCTCCTGTGCCGGGGTCTTTCTCATCATCTACTAGGGTTCAAAGCAATCTCTAAGCCCCATTTAGGAAGTTTCTTTCCTAATTGGGTAAGCATTGCTGAAGTCAGCTTTTCCTGTGGGCTTGCCATAAATCACTACATTAAAGACTTTTGCTTTCTTTCAAACAGAACAATCAACTTGGTTGCTTTTCTGAAAAACAGGTAGGAGAGAAACATTCTGGCCAATACTGCAATGCATACATCTCAAGTAAAAGCAACTTTCTTTTTACTTATGGTGTCTCATTAATGGTGAGATTTAATGCTTGAATAATAACTTCTAGTTTACTTTGTAAATAGTAGTGGAAGATATTTTAAATTTTCTCCTTTTTAAGCTTAAATTAATTTTAAACAGCATTCTTTTTGGCCATTGCTTATTTGCATATGTCTGCAAATTTTACTTTGGACTTTGTTAGAATCAATTGTTTAGAAAATATTGGCTTCTCATATAACTGATTTTATATGAGAGCTTTATTATATTGTGAAAAGCTAACGAAGTATTCAGCAACCTGTCCTGCTAAGCTTTGAGGTTGAAACCTTTATAAAATTTAAAATATATGTATATGAATAGAAAACAGTTATTAATTTTTATTTGATAAAATTTCCCACGTGATTTCAAGTATGTTAGATCGGCCTAATTTAGTTGAAAAATATTTATTTTAAATAGAGAGAATAAATCCTTGAATTATTCCAGGACCCTTGAAATGTCCCAAAGCTATCTCTCAATTAAAGTCTTGAAATTTAAGTTGGAAAGACTATCAAATATGCATAACCCAAAGATTATATTATACACTTTTTGTAATTATTTTAAAAGATATCAATTAAATTTAAACTGGTTTTAATATTAAAAATTTGGTTCAGACCATAGAATTAATCCTCTTTTTTAATCAGGCCAATAAAATATTATATCCTAGGTTGAAATTTTACCACATGTAGTACACATAGGGACTACAATATATTTTGAACTACTAATTTCTCCAGAGAAAATATAAGAATTATCTTTCTTAAAAATGAATGTCTATGCTTTATGCATTCTATTATTACAACCATATAATTTCTCCCAATTTAATGTGAACTTTTAACTTTTAGAAGCCTCAAATTTTTGGTGGCAAGTTAAATACTTAGCATTTCTCAGATTAGTAATATATTTATATTTTTAAGGATATATTTCAAATAAAATACAAGGCATATTTAATTAATAGATTCAAATCTATCCTCTAGATTTTTCATGTGAGGCAAACTCAGATTAATATTTTAGTATTTTATCATTTTAAAATACCTAGATATTTAATAATTTTTATTATTTAATTCAGCAAACTCCAAAGTTTTAAATTACCAAAGACTTTGGAAAACTATGTTTACTCATATATAATTACCACTAAAAAAGATTTACCATATAACTTTCATTTTAGTTATGTATATTTTGTCTTTACAACTTTGAGATTTTAAAGCCAATTATTATTATCCAAGGCATTTTCTTTTGGCAAATTCTGTAACAGAGATAACTTACTGGATTTCAGTGGCTTTAATGTTAAAGTATTATTTTATTTTATTTTCCTTTATAAAAACAGGAGTGCCCCCTGGACCTGTGAAGCAACCTTGGAATGTGGTCCATTATTATTCAAGAACTACCCATTATTATGGAAACACTAATCTTGTTGCCCAAACCCAGCCTGTATATTTTCCTTGTGCCATTTTCACCATCCTCTAAAGAAAAACAGTCTTGGGTTTATTCCGTAGCAACCATGAAGAGTTGGGGCTTAGGCCAAGAGGCCACCCCAAATCAGGCGGGGCAAGTCTTCTCTTAAGCTAGCCTTTTTCTCTTCATGGGTATAGAAATCCCAGACACATCCCTAAATTGTGAGAATGTCTCATCTATCCAAATTTCAAATGATGGACTCAGAAATAAAAACATGGTGATAATGAGACTTTTAATAACACTCTCAAGAGTGGGCATCCATTTTACAGGATCACCAAAAGACCTAGTAATTAATGGGCTGGGGCCTTTTTTAGTTACCTCCTTTTGTCTAGGGAATTTTCCTAGAACCTGTATTATAGGCCATATGCACTGCTCATATTCTTTCTCCCACCCCCACATTCTGTTTGCTCTGGGGAAATTCAGTAATGGCCTGGCCATCTACTGTTTCTTTTCTATTAAATTAAATTAAAGGCATGCTTATTAGACTAACAATAAACAAATTAAACCAAACAAAAAAGATAGATAAAACAACAATCAACAGACAAGCCCACATAACACATAGACAAGACTTACTAAATCAGAGTTCTTTTCATGGATCTTTCAGATGTTTTACATCGCCTGGGACTTACAGCCAGAATGCAGCCTAGATCTCAGCCTGTTGTTCACAGATCTTATCCTATTCTTCTCTCCATAGCATTGACTGGCATCTAAAGTAGTTTTAGCTAAAATCTGCCTGTCCCAAGGTATCATATGGTAATTTTCAGACAAAGCATTAGAGTCCTTTTGTAAAAGGACTGTTAGCCCCATTTTCTCTAGCTACTGAGCCTTTCCACACTAGAGGCAGAGGATCCGGGGGCCTTAGGTGTTACATACTTTTGATCCCCAATACGAAGTGGGCATAATGCAGTTCGAACAAGAGCCCACATAGTTAAAGATGACAAGGGCACTTGTTTTTCTTGAGCCTGATTTAAGGGAGTACCTTTTGACACCTTAATTTCTTTATCCTTGAGCATACAAGCTAAAAATTTACAATGATGTTTTTGCCTTTTACTCAAATTCTTCCCCATTATAACCTAGCTGATTAAAAATGTCCCCATCCGCCAAAACCGGTTTGGCTCAGTGGATAGAGCGTTGGCCTGCGGATTGAAGGGCCCCGGGTTCGATTCCGGTCGGGGGCATGTACCTTGGTTGCGGGCACATCCCCAGTAGGGGGTGTGCAAGAGGCAGCTGATCGATGTTTCTCTCTCATCGATGTTTCTAACTCTCTATCCCTCTCTCTTCCTCTCTGTAAAAAATCAATAAAATGTATTAAAAAATAATGTCCCCATCCACTCATGGTCCAAGACTCTGAAGTTGGCATGGGCTTTGTGGCCAGTGAACTTCCCACCTTTCTGGTGAACTTCCCACCTTTCTGGTAAATTTGCACTTTTCCTTTTTCACTCAAGCGAATCTTCTCCTCTAGATTCCTATTTGGGAGCCAGATGCTGCAACCTGCACGGCTAGGGTTCAGGATCTGAAGAAGGGGCCAATGCACAAATGAAAATACTATATAAGAAATATGAATTTAGAAGGCATGGGGGGGGCAGGTGGGAACCTCTCTCTTAGAGAGGCACACCAACTTCTGGCTGGTCTGCTTTTTATTTACTTGAATATACATTTGCCCTTTAGCAAGGTATACAGGCATATCAAAGGTAAAGTTTGGTAAACAATAAAAGGGTTATCAGGTTAGGGAATTGCCTTGAGCCACTGAGCCCACAGTAGGGCAATATTATGCTGATTTTCAGCCCTGCTGAATATCAAAGTCCATTGGCCTTCCAATGGGTCTTTTTGCATTAATATACTAACTACTGTTGGTTTTAGTTTCTGGCAATTCTCAAAACAATTGTGTTTTATGAAGTAAGCCAGACAAAAAGAATATATACTGTATTAATTCATTTTACATAAATATTAAGAAAATAAATACTAAAATATAGTGAAAGAATTTGAATCAGTGGTTTGTTAGAGATTCAGGTAGAGAGAAGTGTGTGAGAGGGATTTCTCAGTGGCATAAAAAAACTTCTAGAGGTGACTAATATATGTGGATTTATTTATATATATTATCTCTTGATTTCAGTATTTCTATTCAGTATATATGTGTCAAAATGCACAGTTTCATTATGTGTTAAATATGTGTAGTTCATTGAGTATCAATTATACCTTAATAATTCTGTTGAAAAAACAATGATAGGACCCTTTACTCATGGGGTAACTCTGAAATTTTCCAAGAGGCTGTGGTATGTCATTCTCTGCAGTGCAAAGGTAAAACATCCACGGAATATGTTTATCATACTAAAAAAATATCTTTATGTTACCTGTAGCCTCAGAAGTCTAAGAACATTTCCACTGGAATATTTCACATTCATCCATTTTTTCATTCATTTATCCTTTCATTCATTATCTCATAAAAACTATTTATATCTCTCTGTCAGCCTCTCTCTCAGATACTTCACTCTCAGAATGCCTTAAATTCAACATATTATTTTCCTGTGCTCTTCATAGGAGGGGTGGGGTATGTCACCATGCAGTGTAGCCATGCTGACATCTCTGATGTGGTACAGATGGCTGTGCTAGGAGTGAAGGAAAACACCGAGACTGGGCCATTACGCCCTCTTGGAGTTAGACAAATGCAGGCCAACTCTGAAAGCCAGAAGAGAATCTTTTCTTCCTTCTCCCTCTTTGCAATCTCCCACAGGTGCCTCCCATTGATTTACATTAAGAGAAAACCATCTGTCAAGAGACTTTGGGAAATTCAGGGTGTAGTCTCTCAGGCCCAGATCACACAGAGCATATAGAAGAATGAACTTGGGGTTGAATGATAAAGGGTAAATATCTTGCCCAACAATGCTCACAAAATGAAGTTATATTAAAAAATGGATTCATGTAAAAACAGAAACACACACGCACACACACGAAGCAGAATGATGACTATGCTGTTTTAGGAGAATAATTTTTAGAAATGCAGGAACTAGGTCCGGTTAGAATATCATGAGAAAAGCCCACGTTGGAGTTTAGAGATTTTTGAATGATATGGCTTCTTTTTTTGCTTTGTGTTAAAGAAAGTGGTAATCAATGAGAAATAACTGAGTAGGAGCAAAATATTTTGCCACTACTGTCCAAATAGGTTTTTGATCTGTTTGCTAATGTGGGGCAATGTTATCAGTTGTTCCTTTTATCACTTCTGAATGTTGAGTTGTACTATAGTTAGAATGGTCTTTCCCATGCCAAAGCATACAGGAATTCAAGTTTTCCTCAAATAGTTTTTTTGTCCACTTAAAAATATTTGATCTATTTGGAGTATCCTGGTATGCAGTGTAAATGACAGACTCATGAGAACTGTTGCAGAATAGCATTGATTATGGTAATCTACAATTCTGGGAACAGTATTGCGTGATTACATCTGTGAAAGAGCTATCTATCACTGTATCATCCTAACCCATTCAGTCATTAGATTTTATTTTAACACAGTCAATATGCCACATACAGGTGAACTTGTCATTTTTAACCATGGCTTGTACACTTGGTCCATGATTGCTCTTCTAGAATATAAATCTAGAATCTTATATCAGGAGCTGGATACAAAACATGCATATTTAGCCTTGCTGGCATGGCTCAGTGGTTGAGCATAGACCTATGAACCAGGAGGTAAGGATTGGATTCCAAGTCAGGACACATACCCAGTTGGAGGCTCAGTCCCCACTGTGGGGCGTGCAGGAGGCAGCTGATCAATGATTCTCTCTCATTATTGATGTTTCTACCTTTCTTCCTGTCCCCTCTTCTCTGAAATCAATAAAAATATATTTTATAAAAACCACGCAGATTTAACTCTTGATTTACTGGGGGGACCATTTCTTTTTACAACCTTAAAATTGGCAGTCACATCATTTAGAGCAGAAAATGAAATCCTCCTCATGCATTTACAAGGTACATTTAACACCTATTTGTAAGCAAACTTTTCCATGATTAATTTGATTTCATCCCCTAGGCAAAGATTGTTTTCAAAACATGTATGGTATGATTAATTAAATTTTAGAAAATTAATTAATACTTTGACTTCAGAGCTTTTAAAATACATTATTATTATTATGCATTGTTAAATGAATTTGACTTGAGTTTTAATCATTCCATTACTGTTCTTTTTGAGCCATTGCTATTTGCTTTGGATTTAAAATTCAGTAAGAAGAAAATTTACGTTCAATAGAACAGGCCAGTGTTGAGCCTTTTTCCCCTGGAAATGAATAACATACCTGTGGAGAGATGACAGTGATTTAAGGCTGTGGGAACAGGTCTTTATTTACCTGCTATTGAAATCAGACACAGTTTCTGGCCTTGATGCAGTAAATATTTTGTAATTTTATTGGAAACTATAATATTATTTCACTCACAAAAGCCAGCTTTCTATACAGTATTACATGACATCTTCAAAGCAATAGTAAATTAGATCCAACCTCCAAAATATCCAAACATAACCATTTATAAGGAAAATGGATACCGAAGCAATCTTACTTCTCAAAATAGCAATCTTCACAATTCTGGTCTCCTGCCAGAGTAATTCTCTTAGGAATATATTGTTTGTTTGTGGGAAAAGGGAATGTATCACTGTAGAATTTATCGAGTGCCTACTATGTTTTAAATACTGTGCCACACTGTGCTGTGCATTTTTAAATGTTTTTTGTTGTTGTTGTTGTTTAAAGTATTACATATGTCTCCTTTTCTCCACATCCACCCCTCCCCGCCACTCCCACGCCCAGGACAAGCCTCCACCGCCCCAGTGTCCGTGTCCATTGGTTATGCTCATATGCATACATACAAGTCCTTTGGTTGATCCCCCCTCACCCTCCCCTGCCTTCCCTCTGAGGTTTGATGGTCCGTTCGGTGTTCCTCTGTCTCTGGATTTATTTTTGTTCATCAGTTTATGTTGTTCATTATATTCCACAAATGAGTGAGATCATGTGATATTTATCTTTCTCCGACTGGCTTATTTCGCTTAGGATAATGCTCTCCATGTCCATCCAAGCTGATGCAAATGGTAAAAGTTGCTTCTTTTTCATACTAGTAGCAGCCGAGTATTCCACTGTGTAGATGTACCACAGTTTTTTAATCCACTCGTCTGCTGATGGGCACTTAAGCTGTTTCCAAATCTTAGCTATGGTAAATTGTGCTGCTGTGAACATCATGTGCTGTGCTTTTTAATTTTACTATCTGGTATGCTCCCCGCACTAACCAGTGAGTTAGATGGTGCTGTCCCCATGTTACTCCTGCAGAGACAAACTCCTCAGAAAGGGTAGTTTCCCAAATTCACACAACTACTATATGGCCTTCAACTCAGATCACATGACTCTACTGCCAAAATAACAATCTTCTCCTTAAATTTTATTGGGATTTATTGGGGTGACATTTGTTACTAAAATTATATAGTTTTCAAGTGTACAATTCTGTAATAAAGCATCTGTATATTGAATTGTGTCTTAATGAAATCAACAAACCATTTTTCCATAGGAACACACATTTTTCAATACAAATATCATACACACACATGTCTATATTACACACACATACATTTAGTTGAGATTGCATGCAGGGAGTTGATATAGCTTCAAAATGAGTGGAGAGTTTATACACCTTCAATGATGAAAAATTAAAAAACATAATATATTTGTTAATCATTTTAGGGGAAAAAATGCATTTTACCAAAACCTTCTAATTTTTAGCATATGCATTGAAATGCCAAGATTCTTTCTTAATAAACAGATACTTTATATTACTTTTATTAGATATCTGTAACAAATTCCCATAAGCTCAGTGACTTAAAACAACAGAAGTGTATTCTCTCATAGTTCTGCGGGCCAGAATCCAAATCCATGTCACTAGGCTAAACTCAAGGTATTGGCAAGGCCTGGCCACCTCAGGGGGCTCTAAGGAGAATCTGTTCCTTGTTTCTTCAGCCTCTGGTGGCTGATGATGTCTTTGGTTTGGGGCCATATCGGTGTACTCTCTGCCTCTGGCTTCATGTCACCTTCTCTTCTACAGTTGTATGTGTATGTATGCAGGTGTGTGTTTATATATGTGTTTTGTGTTTGTGTGTCGGGGGGTGGGGGGTTATGTGTTGAATCTCCCTCTGCCTCCTACTGATAAGGATTCAGGCCATGTCATTTTGAGCCTACCCAGATTATCTAGAACAATCTCTTTATCTTAAAATCCTGCATTTAATCTCAATTACAAAGACTTTTTCCAAATAAGGTAACAGTTTCATGTTCCAGAGATTAGAAATGATATATTTGAGGGCCATTATTAGCTTACTACATATATACTTGCTATTTCTGTAATCACTTTGCTTACTCTTTTGCTATTTATCCTCTAAATTTGCACTGTTAGCTTCATTTTACTATTTATAAAATAACTTCTCACAATGTGGCTTTGATTCCATCATCCGCCAAACAGCAAAATGCTGTTATTTTTGTTGGGCAGTGATACAAGCCAGCAGAGTGAGAGGATAGTGGCAAAGTAAAAAATATGTCAGTTTCAGCTAAAACAGAGAGAATTTTTAAAACTATTGCACAAAATTTCCTTCGCTTAAACATGCCTACTTCATCAAGACTAAATGGTGAACTGGTCACTCTCTCTTTTTCCAAACCTTGTTTAAAACAGACTGTTATAGTTTACAATTCATATTTCTACCATTTCATATTTCCATCACATTTTCCTTATCCTGTTTCAGTTCTACATCCTTTTAGTGACTGCACCTATATTTAATGTGGGCTATCCAATCCACACATTTGAAATGGGATCATACAACATTTCTGTAAGCTTAAAATTGTTCCAAACATAAAGTTTACTGAAAAAAATTATCAGGGATAAAATATACCTTCTAATGACAATGGAGAGACAATAAATATGAAACTGATTTCCCTGAATAAGAGCGGCAATATAAAAGAACAGAAAAAAAAAGAATGAGAAAATTTAGAAAAAATTGACAAGAATAAAAGAAACTTGAATCAACAGCTTTAAAGAACATAAAATAGTCCATAAAAAATTGACACAAAATGATAAAATATATGTCAGGTAGATATTCTAGTGAAGACAAAAAGTCACAAAGACAAAGAAAGAATTCCCATTGGTTATCTAGACAAAAATATCAAGTCAAGTTTAAAAGGAAAAATAAAAATCAACCTACCTTCCCACATCTCCTTCACAACAGTGGAACAATGAATATAACTTTTTTTCATGAAAATCAATAATGACTCCAAAATTCTACATCCAGACAAGCTAATAATACTCAAATCAGCTTTGAACATGAAAGCTAATTTTATTAAGAAAAATAAAGACAAGGTATATATGAGCGATTATTGAAGAACTATCAGAGGACTAGTTTCTGTTAATTAAGAGATTAATGGAGAAATGGTAAAATAATTATTATTAAGCAACAAATCCAGTTATTTATATGGCTTAAACTAAAAAATGTGTGCATTATAAATATGGAGGAGAATATAATGTTATGAACTATGACAATAGAGGAATAATACATTATGTGGAAATTTGAAGAGAAGACGGAAAAGGTGGAAGCCATGGTGGTTTTCTTTTATGCATAGTTTAATATATTTAAAAATAAGAAAACTATAAGCAATTTAAAATTATAAAGCTAACCAGTATTAAAATAATAGAACCAATGAAAAAGTGGGAAGGAGAAGTGGAAAGATAGAAAAACGTTTTTCTCATTGTTCATAGTAGGAAGCCAGTAGACATGGGAGAAATAGCTGATTACAAATATTATCTAAAAATATAGATGTGAAGTAACCATTAGAACAAAAATACAGTGATTTCTTAAGAGAACATACATAAGAAAAACCAATGTAAACCCTAGGTAAAAAGTTAAAACGTGAAAAGGAAAGAAAAATTCAGACCAGATTATTGAGTATGCTACTATTTATATAAAAGAAATATACATAAAGATGATTATATATTCACAGATTGAAAGACCACACAAATAACAATGATGATTGCCTCTGAGAAAGGCAACTAGTTGGATAGGAAAAAAAGTGGGAGAGAGACTAAGTTTTTACTTTGTTCCCTGTTGTGTCTTTTAAATTTTTTACTCTAAATATCTATATACTAGAGGCTTGGTGCATGAAATTTGTGCTGGGTAGGGTCCCTAGGCCTGGCCTCCCTGCCTCCCTGCCTCTTCCTTCCCTCCCTCACTCCCTCAGCACCCACCACCACCACTGGTTGCCCACCATCTTCTGCGCCACCCCCTGGTGGTCAGTACATGTCATACCAAGCAATTGAACTTACCCTCTCCCGGTTGAACTCCTGAGCAGACAATTTGCATATTAGCCTTATATATATATAGATTGCCTATTAACATTGAATAAGCCTATAAGTTAAAATCAACAAATTATCAAAGGAGTTGTATGTGGAATAAGTGTGCATTTGGGGACAGCTGATATGCTTTGTCTTAGTTCACACATCCTCACCCATATATGGCTGACCTTGTAAAATGTGGGAATTATATGATTATTGACTGAAAAAAACATCTAAAAATGTATAGAATTTTTAATATTTATCAATAGTTTTATCTACTAAAAACTTCTTTCAGCTATATTAAAATTATGCTATTGTTGATTTGTGCTCTAGTATTTTTAAGTTGAGAAAAATAAGTCAACAGATATGAGAAAGAAGCAAGAATTAGGTGAGACTTCCAAAAAGCAAATGATTGATGGCAATCGGGAGGGAGGGCAGAGATGATACTGCAACCTCGGCCAGAGGGGACAGGCTAGATTAATGAGATGCATCCATGCCCAAAGCTGCTATCTCTCTTTCAACTGTTCTTTGCTCTCCTAAGGAAATGCTAGTTGACAAACATAGTTATAAGTGATAAATGACATCTGTGAACATTTGAAAAAAAACTTAAATGCAGAAGTATTATATAAATGCAAAAACATTATAGTAAATGCAGAATTATTATATTAAAAGATAATATGGTAGATAAATTTTTACTATAAAGAAATTAGCAGCTATACTTTAAATCCTAGAACTATGTGTCATATATCCTCCAAAACAATAATGTAAATTCCTCAAATTAAATTTGCATAGATATGGTCATTTCTATAGGAAATTCTGTACAAAAAGCCTGCAGATTCCTTATGGTAATGTGGTCTAGTAAAAAGATCATTGGACCTAAAGACAAGGAGGCTACATTGCAGTTCCTGGATTTTCCCCATTTGATGTAATGAGGATGGATATTAAGTTTAGATTTGGTTTTTCAATTCTGCCTCTACCAGCTACTATTTGATGTCTATTTTAGTCAGATAGAAGCCACTCTACATATTTCAAGCAGGAAATTACTTAATTCCCAGAACTTGGTGTTTATACAACCACTAGAAAGGCTGAGGTAATATAGATTAGAGAAACCAGAGCGAGGTAATTTCATTGTAAATTTACTCATGATAGGAGAACTAATAGTAAGCATGAAAACTCTGTTGATAAATTAAGACCCCAGCTTCTACATTTACTTTATCTTATATTTTACCATTTAATTTTTTTTGTCATATACAGTAATTTACAAAGTGTTTCCACTGATATTTCCAGTACCCACCTGGCACCATACATAGTTATTACGATACTAGAAGCCTGGTGCACGAAATTTGTGTATGGGTAGGGTCCCTAGGCCTGGCTGGTGTTCAGAGCCGATCGGGGCCTTTCTTCCCCCAGCAGCTGGCTGCCAGCAGGGCCTTTCTTCATTCTGCACTGCCTCCTGGTGGGCAGCGCACATCATAGCGAGTGGTCGAACTCCTGGTCGATCGAATTCCCAGTCGGTCAAACTCCCAAGGGGATAATTTGCATATTAGCCTTTTATTATATAGAATTTTTTACTATGATCCCTATGCTGTACTTTATATGTAATTACCAATTTATACTTCTTAATCCCTTCACCTTTTTCATCCAGTCCCTCAAACCCTCTTCCCTTTGGCAACCATCAGTCTGTTCTCTGTACCTATAAGCCTGTTTCATATTTGTTTATCTTGTTCATCAGATTCCACATATAAGTGAAATCATATTCGATTTGTCTTTCTCTGTATGACACTTCATTTAGCATAACACCCTTTATGTCCATTCATGTTGTCAGAAATAATAAGATTTCATTCTTTTTTATGTCTGAGAGATATTCCATTGTATATATGTACCATAGCTTTTTAAGCCACTCATCTATAGCTTTCTACTTTTACATTTTTTCTTTTTTGCTCTCTTCCTTTCTTTAATCCCCACCCACAGATATATTTCCATTTATTTTTGGAGAAAATAGAAGAGAGAGGGAAAGACAGAGAGAAATATCAATGTGAGAGAAAACACATCGATTGGTTGCTTCCTACATGGCCCTGGCGGGAAGAGCTTGAGACCGAGGTACTTGCCCTTGACCAAAATCGAACCTGTGACCCTTCAGTCTGCAGGCCAACACTCTATCCACTGAGCCAAACGGGCTAGGGCAGCTTTCTACTTTTAAATTCCTCATTTTTTAACAGGTTGACACAAGACAAACACCTTAAAAGCCTATGTTCCCACTCCTTGTTCAGCAGATTTCTATAGGACCCTCTTTCTGTTTGTTTTTCTTTATATTTAGGATCAATAGCTACACAGTAGCTTTTAGCTGCCTCTTACATGGAATTTTTATTTTATTTATTTATTTTTTTGACTCAGACAAATCTTTTACATGGACTGATTTTGGGTCAGTTTCTCCCTAAATTGCCTTATCAGGGATCCAATACATAAGATAGGCCCTAATATCCAGTGTGTGATTGTCTTTATGTCAGCAGCTGGGATTGTATTTTGCTAAGGGAGACCAAGTTATAGTTATTTAAAGAAACGTAAGGTAATAGTTTTTCCTTTGATAGGTTTTATTAATTTTATGTGACTTTACAAAAGAAACACTGATTGAAGAGGTTAAAATTATCTTATATACATAAAATAATTTCTCCTGTATTTATTGACGCATAATGCAGCAATTAATGTAAAAACAAGAAATTTTATAATAGTTAATTTTTCAATTTGGGTAATGTATGAAAAGTGATTAATTGAATTTAAATTATCATCTAAAAATGGACACTAATTTGTAATAATATTCTTCAAAGTGTCTACGTTATACATTATATCTTGGTTGATCTGATGATGATTTATCACACTGAATGAAATGTTTCCTCAAAATATTAGAAAGAAATTAATCATCATAAAATTAACATTTTATTAGACCATTAAACCAATGAATACATCACTAGATCAATAACTAATCTTCACCAAATAAATATACAAACACACATTAAGATTTATCTATCTCTATATATATATCTACTTAACTATCTATATAACTAACCTGGTACAATCTTTTGACAAATTGAAAGCTGTAGTTTGTCCTCAAACAATTTATTTTTAAAAGTAATTGCTATGTAACTATTCTGGCAAATCATAGATTGCACAATGCCATAAAGTTGGAAGAGACATTAGAAAACTGTGGTCCACCTCTCATTTTTCTATATATAGTACCTAATACTCACAGAAAATGGGATTATTGACTCAAAGTCATAAAGTTTCCTTATAACAGGAGAATGACACAGGTCTCCTGAGATCTGATTTCTTGCTTTTGAAACACTCAAATGTAGGAAAAGAAAAAATAAATTTTACTTGTGAAATACAGCTGGAATAGAAAATGCACTTATCATTACCCCCTTTTCTATATCAAAGTATATCATAATAGTGCTTTAGACAGGTTAATAGGTACTAAAATGTGGTATGGTCTGATAGAAATTTCATAAAAGTTGTGCTTTTCGTTAATTAATTGAATTACTGCAAAATATTTAGTTTCCCATTTATAAAATAACTAGAGACCCAGTGTATGAAATTCGTACACTCAGGGAGGTGGGGGGTCCCTAAGCCTGGCCTGCGCTCTCTCACAGTCCGGGAGCCCTCAGGGGATGTCCGGCTGTCTGGCTCCTATGGGGAGCATGCCTAAGCCTGCAGTCGGACATCCTTAATGCTGCTGCAGAGGCGGGAGAAGATCCTGCCACCGCCACTGCACTCACTAGCCGTGAACCCAGCTTCTGGCTGAGCAGCGCTCCCTCTGTGGAAGCGCACTGACCACCAGGGGGCAGCTCCTGCGTTGAGCGTCTGGCCCCTGGTGGTTAGTGTGCATCATAGTGACCGGTCGTTTCGCCGTTTGGTCAATTTGCATATTACCCTTTTAATATATAGGATTATGGCCAGTGATACATTTTTCTACATGAATCACATTTTTATTAAGAACAAATTTGGTTATCATAGTGTAGAGTGAAATATTCATTACTCTTTGGCCTAAAAACATGATTATTCTATTTGTTGCTTATAACATTGTAGACAGTTTGAGAAATATCAAAGGAAATACAAAGAAATTTTTATATCAAATCATCATCTATTACAGTGGTTCTCAACCTTTCTAATGCCGTGACCCTTTAAAACAGTTCCTCATGTTGTGGTGACCCCCAACCATAAAATTATTTTCGTTGCTACTTCATAACTGTAATTTTGCTACTATTATGAATCGTAATGTAAATATCTGTGTTTTCCGATGGTCTCAGGCGACCCTGCTCACAGTTCTCTGCTGCTGTAGAGCCTAAGACCATCGGAAAACACAGATATTTACATTACGATTCATTAACAGTAGCAAAATTACAGTTATGAAGTAGCAACGAAAATAATTTTATGGTTGGGGGTCACCACAACATGAGAAACTGTATTAAAGGGTCACGGCATTAGAAAGGTTGAGAAACACTGCTCTAAGGTTTCTATTATGATCATGTATTATTTGGTGAGGTTATACAGGAGAAATAGAAAGAACTTTGGTAAATTTCAAGATAGGAAAACGTTCCCTTTGTTGTGCATGATATTGAGCAGTTACTTTAAAATATCCACAGAGTTTGACAGAGTATAAAGCATGATTAGATTTCCATCAGCAGCTCATGTGCTGAGAATAACTCAAGAGTCATAATTGACCTTCAGACTAGAACTTAATGCCTGAAGAAATGTTCATCACACAAAAAATCCTCTGAAGAAAAATTTCCTGGACCAATAGCCAAATAAAATTTTAGTTATCAAAATATTCTAGTCTGTTCTTATGCTAGAGGTGGACCTAAATCATACCTTGAAATAAAGCTGTAGCCTTTATTTTCCTATGTAATTTAATCTTTATTAACATTGTCAACCCTTTTAAATTACATTTTAAGTAGGTGTAAACACAGCTTTAACTTTTCATAACATTCTTTCTGTCTCTGTCTCTCCTTCTTTTTCCTCTCTCTCTCTCTATAGATAAATAAATAAATAAATAAATAAATAAATAAATAAATTCTAATAAAAGAGTAATATGCAAATTGACCATCATTCCAACACACAGGATGGCTGCCCCCATGTGAACACAAGATGGCCGCTACAACATGGCCAGCCGGGGAGGGCAGTTGTTAGGAACCAGGCTTGCAAGGAAGGGCAGTTGAGGGGGACCAGGCCTTCAGGGGAGGGCAGTTAGGGGTGACCAGGTTGGCAAGGGATGGCAGTTAGGGGCAATCAGGCTTGCAGGGGAGCAGTTAGGCATCAATCAGGCTGGCAAGGGAGTGGTTAGGGGTGATCATGCTGGCAGGCAGAAGCGGTTCAGGGCAATCAGGAAGGCAGGCAGGTGAGCAATTGGGAGCCAGCAGTCCTGTATTGTGAGAGGGATGTCCGACTGCCTATTTAGGCCCAATCCTACTGGGCAGTCAGACATCCCTCGAGGGGTCCCAGATTGGAGAGGGTGCAGGCTGGGCTGAGGGACACACACTCCCGTGCACAAATTTCTTGCATCGGGTCTCTAGTAAATAAATAAGGGATATGCCATGGAACAGGCTTTTAGTATGCATACTTATGGCTTCTATTTATTAGAAATTATTGTGTGTGGGGGCATTTACAATGATACGTTTGCAATTACAAATTAATTGTTAATTCACAATTAACCTACTTATTAATAACAAAAAAGGAGCAAAGGTAAGGCCAAATATAATAGGCATGTCATTTAGACACCTTCACCAGGAAGCTACAACTTTACACTTCCAAGAAATCTAAGAAAAGGAAGATAGACACAAGCCCAGTAAAGCAAAGGTACTTGTGTGTCACTCACACCTGGCAGCAGATCATTGGTCAGAATAGGCAAGGCACTGCAAGAAGGCGATATTTGGGATATTTAATCCCCTAAACAAAGGTGTTCCCTCTCTTGGGCTGTTGGTTGCTCTTATGCTCTAGGGTCTCCATATATTGCACTTGATTCCTGGTTTGCCGGGCTCTCTTGCTCTTGCTTCCTGGCATTTGGCCATCTGGCCCACAGCCATGAGGACCCCTCAAACAATGGACTAATGGACTACAACTAACCTAATGCAAGACTGGACCCAGCTGCAATCTGTAATGGAAACTCTGGACACTGGTTTTGCTTTTAGCTCTACTGAATCCCCAGCTACACTTCTTCTATACCTAGATTAAGGGAAATGGGACTTTGGAAATGCAGAGATGTAATTTAACCTGAAACAAAAATCGCTCAGTCTCCCTTGTGAGTCTCAGAAAATTCTTTTTCTTGAGCTATCATAAGGACTCCACCCCCAGCACTCAGTGGGGAAAGGGATACCACAACTTCCCCAGTAATAAGATTTTTTACTAGATGCTGCCAATTTAAACCTCTACCCCAAGCATGACAAACTCTAGGTCATGGGCTGCATGCCTCATTTATTTGGCCCGTGTTAGACTTTGAGTTTGACATGCTTGCTCTACCCCTTGCCAGTATAGGCAGTAGACATGAGCTTGAGGCAGCTAGAACAAAAGTAGAACCATGTGATGCTGTAGCTGACCTAACAGTGAGAGGTATATTGAGAATGGTTGACTTTCAATATCAAATGAGTTTATATGTCCAGAGGATGAAACTGAACAAAAGTATAGTTGATTGTATCTTGGTAACATATGTTAAGTTACCAGGATAATCTACGTATATAAAAAGCCAGCAACTGTAACAGCCATAACGACCATAATGACCAGTCATATGACACCTACTGTGGCCAATGAACCGGCCCGATCAGGGCGTGGGGCCGGCCAGCCAAACTCTCAGCTCCTCCCCCCTGCCAGCCTGCCCCTGATCGAACTCTTCCACCCCAATCAAGAGCGGGCCGGCTGGCCAAATGCCCCTTCTCTTCCCCCCTTTCCAGCCCTGCCCCTGATCAGCCCACCCCATCACAATAGGCTCGCAGCTGCTCCCTGCCGGCCAGCCTGCTCCTGATCGCACCCCGCACCCCAATAGGGGGCAGGGCTACTCAGCCAACATCCTGCAGTCCCTCCCCCAACCTGGCCCCACCCCAGATTGCCCCCCCACCCCAATCAGGGCTGGCTGGCCAACTACCCATGGCCCCTTCCCCAGGCTGCTGGCCCCTGATTGGCACCCCCCACCCCATTCAGGGGCAGGGCTGGCCGGCCCACCACCCACAGTCCCTCCTCATGGCAGGCCTCACCCCAAATCAGCCCCACAACCCCAATCAGGGGCTGGGTCCACCAGCCAATCGCCTGCGGCCCCTTCCCCCAGCCAGCCCAGCCCTGATCGGGATGGGCCGGCCAGCCAATCTCCTCCTCCTGACAGGCCCAGCCCCAATCCTCCCCGATTGGGGCTGGGCTGGCCGGACCCCACCCATGCACGAATTCCTGCACTGGGCCTCTCGTTGTTTTATAATAAGGAAGAATAAAACAATAAAAACAGTAAAATAGTCGATAAATGTACAGACTTGTAAGTTTGTAAGACGTAACTGCTTCTCATCTTTAGTCAGGAAAAATAAATAAAATTGAGGAGTCCTTTGAGCAATAAAGGTAGATTAGATTAATCTTGCAGCCAGAATTAAGTCATGGCAAGGCTGTCACATTCATTCTTAGAATTTCTGACATGATTTAGGTGTCTCACATCAAAGATTCAATCCACGTTTCACTCCCATTAAATTCTCTCTATGAGACATATTGGCTAAGAAAAAGTAGAGTAAAAATATGTTTCTACCAAGAAACATGATATATTTAAGGTACTAGTTATTAAGGAAGGAGAGCAGAGTTAAGAAAAAACACAGAGATTTGTCACAAATCTAAGAACCGCGCATAGAAAAGAAATGTGAATAAGGTTATCAAAACACTTTGCTGACTAAATCAAATTACTAGAAAGTATACCATGTTTTTAAAAGCTTGTACTATCAATGGATGTATGTCTTACACCAAAGAATATCTGTGATTGTTCAAGACCAGAATTACCAGAAATACCAAGACCAGAAGAACCAGAATGTGACTGTTCAAAACCCCCAACAGTCTAAAGGGAGGAAGTAGTCTGAGAGAAGCTGCTAGATGTCCAAGGAGGGTATATTTTCCCCTCTTCATTTCAGATGAGGCTTAGTAGAAAAACAGAGAGCAGAACATTACCCAAGAAGCACAGAGAATGGAACCAAGAAGCACAGAGAACAATGGACTGAACATCCCTCATAGTAACTGTCCAGGTAGATTTCAAAATGGACGTATAAACCTTTAAATTTTTGTTCTCTTTCTGAATGAGGGTGTTTGCTGATATAGCCAGTTCCCTAGATATACTGTGTAACTTGTCTATTCAGTTTATAAATGCCTGGATCAAGAAAAAACATGTAGTTGATAGTTGATAAATGCACACTTTGTGTTCTAAGCACACAATTTCAACTTGTTAAGGGAATGGGGTTCCCCACACCACCAAGCATTTCTCCAATAGCAGTTGAGTATCTAAAAACTAATTCTCAATTCTGACACTATCTATCTGAGGATAACATTCGATTCCACAGGTTAAGGGCTCAGTCGCACAAGAAAGCCACCCCCGCATACCCATACACTTCAGATGCCAATTACAAACCTCGATTGCTACATGTACTTCTGACAAACTGGCAATATAAATCACAGGTTCCTATGACCTCCTTCTTGGGTTCAATTCCTTTGCTAGAATGGTTAACAAAACTCAGAGAAACATTTTACTTTCTAGACCAAATTTTTATTACATCAGGATATTAATCAGGAATAGCCACGTGCAAAAAAAATGCATAGGGCAACTCAAGGTGTGTCACTCTCCCCAAATCTTCAAGCATACACCAACCCAGAAGCTCTCTGGACCCCATTCTTGTATGTTTCCATGGAGACTCATTGCATAGGCATGATTAATTAAATCACTGTCCATTAGCAACTGGTTCAACCTCCAGCCCTTCTCTCCTCCTCATAGGTCAGGGGTGCGATTGAAAGTTCTAACACTCTAATCATCTGGTTGGTTCTCTGGGCAACCAGCCCCCATCCTTAGATGCTTTGCAAAAGTCACATAGTTAACATAACAAAAGACTAATTTATGGCTCTTGTCACTTAGGAATTCCAAGGGTTTGGGGAGCTGTGAGCCAGCAACTGGTAAGAAGAGCAAATATATAGGAGAAATACACTGAATGGCCAGATTATTATGATCTCTGAACACATAATAATCTGGCCACTCACTATATATATATATATATATATTAGAGGCCTGGTGCATGAATTCATGCATGGGTGGGGTCCGGCCAGCCTGGCCAGGGGGAGAGGACATGGGCGGTTGGCCGGCCTGCCTGCTGGTGGAACTCCTGGTCGAGGGGACAATTTGCATATTAGCCTTTTATTATATAGGATATACACTGAGTGGCCAGATTATTATGCGTTCAGAGATCATAATAATCTGGCCACTCAGTGTATATTGTGGTGATCTGAATGACCAAATATTTGTTGATTATAAATCACAATATTGTAGGAATGATATAAACAATGAGATATCGATTTTTATTGATATGATATAAAAAACACACATAGATATTGAACGTCAAACTTGATGTCAGAAGCCAATGGCAATTTAGTAATCCCCTTGGAAGGGGAAAAGTCCTGTTGAAACGTGGGGTTCGGGATACAGACTTCTTCTCGTGGGTTCTTGTCCAATGAAGATGAAGAATAAATTCATGGACTAACCGATTTCTTTAATAAAAATGTAGAAGTTTATTGGAAGCATATACAAAGTCCATCTGGGCAGAGGTGTTCCCAAAGGGGACCCCTAGAGAGGGGACCCCAAATGGGAAAACCCTGCTTCTTCTTCTCTCTCTCTCTCTCAAAATAAAAATAAAAAATCCATCTCATGTCCCTTTGTCTCCAGTTTATATATGCTTCAGTTCTTTGTTTTAACCTGAACCTTTCTAATTGGACCTTTCGTTAATTTAGGAGTTCCGTGCTTCCCTCATTGGTTATTGTGTTACATAGTATCAGTTTCAAAGGCCAGAGCCCACATTGTGCCCCCCTCTTTTTTTCCCCTTATCTTGCAACATTCCTCTATTCTCTGTGAAAGTGTGTTTCCTTTTCCCCCCATACTCTGTGGCTTTTCCCTATCTTCTGGGAATGATGTCTTCCTCTCCCCTTATCCTCTGTGTATGTGTACCTTCTGATATGTGTACCTTCTGGTGGCTCCAAACTCTTCACCTATGCATTCCTCCTCCATGGGCCATCTTTGTTTCCAAAACTCCCCAAACCTGCTTACTTTGTCCCTAAAATTCCTTTCACTGTTAGTGTGTAAAATGAAAGGAGAACCAAATATTGGGTGACTAGAGGCGGTGTACAGAAATCATTAGTCTGTTCATATATCAATAGACTCCAATCTGGGAGTAGGTGGTGTTATGCTTCCAGGCCCATTTGTTGAGGGAAACAAAGAGACAAATTCTTCCCAATGTGTTGTGAGAAGGAAAATGTCAGGTGTAAACTCTAGAAGACATCATTTAACTGGTAGATCAAGACTTTTCAAATCTTCCTTTCCTTCTGACACAGTGCTAAGCATTCGGTATAGTTCTATCAATTTGCCTCTCTAAGTAAATAATTAAGTAGAGCATACTTCATGACAGTCTCTGATTACCCCATCCTGTGTGAGAACTTAGCTTTCTGGGTTTGAGTCATTGAGGTGTGTTGTTTTTTGGGGTTTGTTTGTTTTTTTTGGTGTTTTTTTTTAATGCACCTTCACGATTTCTACTTACAGGCTTCTAGGGCATTATTTCTCACTCTACACACAGAGAATCAGAGGTTAGAGAGGATGTGTGATTTGCCTGAGGATTCAGTCATCAGCTGCTACACACAAACCTGCTATTTGAATCCTTGTCAGCTTCTAAAATGTGCTCTTTTTTTTTGGGGGGGGGGGTCTTAACTTACTGCACTTTGAGACATATCTAATCATCTTAAATACCATAAATGCAACAATCTGGTACTGAGACAGAAAAAAGTTAGGTAGGGGCAGGACTATGGGAGGGGAAGTGAAACCAGGAACCCCTACTGGGCAGGGAAGGAAGGGTTAGGGCAGAGGCTAACCAACCAAGAACTAACAAGCATGTATACAAAAAAAAGGTGTGATATGCGATTGTGTGGCTGGCCTGGGCCTCCTTCTGTGGGGCAGTCACTGGCTGGCCCTGCACACCTGCCACAACATTGCTGGCCAGTGGCCTGGGCCTCCCTCTGTGGGGAGATCGATTGTGGGGCTCCCAGATCGATTGCCCCACAGAGGAAGGCCCCACCCACCCACCACAGCACTGCCAGCCGGGTGGCCTGGGCCTCCTTCTTTCTTTTCTTTTTTTTTTAAGTAAGATTAATGTTCACTGAGCAATACAAGATTGAGTACTATGAAGGGTTTACCAGGATGGCAATGCACCCCACCCCCACCCCCACCTCTTCCACCCCCAACACCCAGAGACTACAGTACTTAGAAGTTACACGCAATGGCCATAACTGCTGAATATCTGTTCGTAACAAACAAACCATAGCATATTTATACTGTATCACATCCCGTGATTATAGAAATCCATTTATATATTGCTTGTATAAAATCTTTTTTTTTTTGTAAAAAATATTTAAAAAAAAGAAAGTATAAAATACATATGCAGTTGAAAGCCCAGCCAGGACAGCCAGTCTGTGAACATCCAGTGAGTATGTGCTTTGGAAGGGCGCCTCAAGCCCACAGCAACTCCAGCAGGGCCGGCAAAGGGTGCACTCTGGATGCCACTCCAGGCAAGACCGAGCTGGACCACGGTGGGTGGGTACAGCAGGGCCTGGCACTGTGCCATTCTCCAGCCTTGCATCAGGATCAGGGGCAGGGGCAGGGGCAGGGCTGGGGGCAGGCAGATTGCAGTTTCACTGTGAGTTCCATCCTCAGCCTAATTTTGGTTGCAACTCATGGCTTTTCCTGGCTGCTTGGAGGTCTTTTGGGTGGGTGTCCTGGCAGAGAGACCAGAGAAGTGCCCACAAGCCTGGCCCCAGGGAGAAAAGGCCCCCCTCAGGACTACTTTGGTCTCAGTGCTTGGTCCTGGGTTTCATCAGCATGGGTCTCTTCCCCTGGTGTGACTGATCTGAGTTTCACAAAAAACCTCGCCGATGCTGGCTGTGCTGAGCCTCATTGAAGAGTTTTTCATGCAGCAAGGAAGAGCCCTCTGGGACCCTCCTCCTCCTCTTCCTCCTCCCAGCCCGTGGTCACTTCTTCTCCAGCTGCTCCAGCAGTGGATTGCCTTCTGAGTCAGGGGTCTTGAGGCTGTCGGTCCTGAGGATGCAGGTGGAGCTCTGCCCATTGAGCATCAGGATGAGCTGGTGCCGCTCCTGCTTTAGCTCCTAGATCTGGGATTTCAGCTCTGCGTTCATGAGCTCCAGCCACTCAGATTCCCGCTGCAGAAACTCTGTCTGCTCCTTCTTCTTGTTCCAGCATCGGGCTGCCGCCACTTTGGTCTTTCCCTGGAGCCCTTTCCTCAGCTCCTCTAACTCTTCTAGGTCACTTTTCACAGGTTGATGTCTTTTGTCCAGTTTCACCTCCAGGAAGTGCAAGGGGGCGATCCTGGCCCCAATGTTGCGGATGTCAGCGTATTTCAGCTCCTCTGTAGTCAGGGCTGAGCTGGGGAGTCCGGTCAGGGGATTGAGACCTGGCAGAGAGCCTGCAGTCGCGCCCTGCGGAGTATCCCTCCTGAAGGCTGTGGCGGAGGCCTGGGCCTCCTTCTTTGAGGCGATCCATCCCAGGGCTCCCTGATCCATCACTGCGCAGAGGGTGGCCTGGGCCTCCCTCTGCCTGGCATCATGGGGCATTGGTGGCCCCTACCAATCGCATCCCACCCGCCTTGTCTGGCCTGGTGCCAGTGCGTGTCATAGTGTGGTCATCCGGAAGGTTGTCTGGAAGGTCATCTGGATGGTCACTCTGCTGTTTGGTGCTTTCATTATTATAGAGTTTTTATCTTTTAATTGTCAGATTTATAAGATATATACATATATAGATATATCTTTATTTATCTTTCATTAAATAATTTCTATTACTTTGAAAAGTCACATCCTTTACTGAATAGTTATCACCATACATTATAATAGCAAAAACATTAAATAAAATGCACTTAATAATGAAAGAGATTATTCTAAAATCATATTTTCGGGGCTAATTTTTAAAAACATTATAAAAGAACATATTCAAGGAACATATGTTGAAATGCTCAAATGATCACTTGCACTAACAGAGAATGAAGCATTCTTCGAAAGACTGATAATAAATTCAGACTTTGTATATCTCAGAAATCTGCACTGGATATTCTTTGAGGTCTTGCAGTTAGAGAATGTATTTAAAGGCAGTCAAATGCATGCTAGATCTCAAGGAATATAAATATGAAAATGTGCTGAGAGAATGTAAATTATATGAAGAATTTGAAGTCATTGCAATTTTACTTTTTTAGCAAATGATCGCTGACTGTACTGTTGCATTCACACCTCTCTTAAAGGGACATGTTATTAGCTATAATGGGCACAGTGCGAGCTTTAAAAAATCATTAATTGTGGAACATCTTCTTTTCACCATCTATAAATCTTTTTATTAAACCATGCCTCAAATAAATCAAGAACCTAATTATTAGCAGCTGTGGTGCAACTGTGATGCTACTCATATTAAAGGAACAAAGAGAGCAAGGACTCCTCAAGGATCCAGAAATATAACTTTTTATCAGTTTTGGGACTGAACAAGAGAGGAGCAATCAGCTCACGATTGCATCTAGTAAAACTCACCTTGCAGCTTGCATTGTGTGAATTTATAAAATTCTTAGACCACACTTGGTAATTTAGAAAATTTCCTTTACTGTAAAGATAGGGAAGATAAAGACAAGAGAAGCTAAGTGAATTTCACATTATCACACAGTTAGTTAATCATGGCGGAGTCCAAAATAAAAAGAGCACTTTCTGAGTCCAAGATCACGGGTCTTTGGGATTTGTTTTTTGTGATGGCACTTAAACTATGGATCCTCCAACCCAATATCCATTAATTCAATATTTGTTTATTCAGTATACAATATTTAAATATCACTGTGTCTCTTAGTTCTCATTTGTCCTTTTCAATTTACTGCAGAAATTATAGCAAATATATGTTCAGGGAACACATGTTTTGTCACATATATAGACGTTTTTTGACTTATGGTGGAGTTACATCCTGATAAATAGTTTACAAAAAGTTGCAGACATTATAAGTCCAAAATGAATTTAATATTCCTACCCTACTGAACATCATAGCTTAGCCTAGCCAACCTAAAACATTCTCAAAACACTTACATTAGCCTACAGTTGGGCAATTTTCTTGAGTTTCATCAGAAGCAGGAGACATAGAGGGAAATTTTGTAAGATGGGTGGGATGTAAGAACACAAAACACAATATCCAAAAAATGCTGCCAACATATTACTTCGTGGAGTTGTTTACCCACATGGTCAAGTTCCTGAGTGGGACCCATGGCTCGCTGCCCTGCCCAGCATTACGAGAGTAGTATCAATTTTGCTAGCACAGACAAAAAGATCAAAATTCAAAATTTGAAGTATTGTTTCTACTTAGCACATATCCCTTTTGCACCATTATAAATTGGGAACTAGCTGTACATATATATGTACACATACATTAAACATAAATAGATATATTGATAGAAAAATAAATGACAGATAATATTAGCATTATCATGCTTGGTAATATTGCCTATCATATATTTTTATATTTTATGTGTTGTTATTATGTATGCCACCAGCAATCCTATATAATAAAAGGGTAATATGCAAATTGACCGAACCACAGAACGACCGGTAGCTATGATGCACACTGACCACCATGGGGCAGACACTCAATGCAGGAGCTGTCCCTTGGTGGTCAGTGCGCTCCCACAGGGGGAGCATTGCTCAGCCAGAAGCCGGGAGAGTGCAACCATGGTGGCAGGAGCCTCTCCCAACTCCAAGGCAGCGCTAAGGAGCAGTGAGTTGAATGGTAAGGAGCAGTGAGTCGAACGGTAAGGAGCAGTGAGCAGGTAGGTGGTAAGGAGTGAGGGCTCCCAGACTGCTAGAGGGATGTCTGCCTGCTGGCTTAGGCCCACTCCCCATGGGAAGCCAGCGGGCAGACATCCCTGAGGGGTCCCGGACTGTGAGAGGGCTAAGGCTGAGCTGAGAGAGCCCCCCAAGTGCACAAATTTTCATGCACTGGGCCTCTAGTTTATAACAAAATCTCTTCTTTTAAAGCCTTCAACATTTATTGAGGCAATTTACCACGAATACACACACAAACACACACACACATGGTGTTGTGAAGGCTATGTAAAGATATGCACTAAATATTAAGATACTAAACTATTTGAAATGAGATGCATAGAGAAATATATACTGTTAAATAGAGATATTAAACGTCACATTTTAATAGTATTTTTTTTCCTATTTACAGATTTTTAGAATTCATGGATAGTATAACCATTTCAATAATTAGATCAATATTATCACTTCTGTTTCCTAATTGTAATAGCTGGGATATTTCCACTTAAAACAGAAAGTTGAAAAGGATAAGCACTACTCATACACACTTAATTCCCCCTCCCCAAATAAAGCAATGATTAGATCTTCTGAGAATCTTTGAGCATGGAGGTAGGGGAGCAACTCCAGACAGTTTGAGTTTGTTAACTGCACCACCACGAAACAGCAGGGTGGCTCCCGGGCTGCTTTTGGGGATAACGATCACCTCGGAGGGAGCAGTATTTCTGTAAATGATGTTCATCATGAGATAAAAGGGGAGGACCTCTCACAAGCATTCCATTCCAACCTACAAAGTTCTTTTGTTTTCAGAAGCAGCAGTTATGAATTAAGGCCCACTGCTGTTCAAATAATTAGGATTTGTGGTGTTTAAGAATTAACTCCATTAGACAAGTAAAATGGTATTAATGGCGTGGCTACAAGCTGTGAAACATAGAAATATTACTTCCTAAGACAGCTGTTCCACTGCTGTTAAAATATGCAAACTTCACAAGAAAAAACTTTTTTTTTTTCCCTAGGAAATCAGTGCCTGGCTAAACAAACAACAACAAAGGAGAGATATAAGAGCCCCATTGAAATGAGAGTTCTATTTTGAACTATTGAAACAGTTATGCACAATCTAAATCACTGAGGGAGCAGAGAATCATTTTGGGGTCAATGAATCAAAGAGTGGAAATTAAGGGATCAACCCACAAAGGTGTTTCAACAGAATGATAAAGTAGTAATTCACAAGGTAAGTTTACTGGAGAATCGGTAAGTTTTAACATGATTCTTGTGATACCATTGTAATCAGGTGGTTATTAATAACAGGAAAGGAGCAAAAGGGAGGCCAGACATTATAAGCATAGCCATTTGGGCGGCTTCACCAGGAAGCTGCAATTTCACACTCCTCAGGGAACCACTGGCCCATTCCTTGCAGATCACTGGGGAAAGGGATCCAACAAAGGGGAGATGAATGCATGGGCAATGGGGTAGGGTCACACAGGGAAATTGCCTGTTAGTCGAACCTGGGGAGGGATGGATTGGCTAGGGTTGGCAGGGCCTTTGCAAGCCCATGAAAATTTGGGAATATATAATCTCCTAAATAAAGGAGTTTGATCTCTCTTGGTGCTCTTGGCTCTCTGGTTCTTTCGGTTTTGCGGGTGCTTCCTTGCATTCACCCGTGTTCCCTCCATGGCCATGTGATCATGTGGACCCACAAGCAATGGACTGATGGATTGCAGTGGGGAACACAAACTAATCTAGCCTGATGCTGGACTGAACACTGGCTTTGATTTTAGCCCTGCTGAAGGCAAAATGGGACGTCTTCCTTGGCAGGAGAAAGGAAAATGGGACCTGGCAAACAGGGGTGTAATTCCACAGACATAAAGCTTCCTATAGTATCTCATCCTCCCATGGGAGTCTCAGAAAATCCTTTTTTTCAGGATATCACAAGAAGCCCACTCCGAGCAGCAACAGGTGGGGATGAGGAGCTCTCCCCACCGATAACATTCGTAGGAATAAACACTAGTATGTGGATAAATGAAAATGTTTTGCACAATGAAAAACCTTAATTGGGCTTCTCATGTGAAGCACTGAACATACTAAATAAATATGACAATATTGAAATCCCTTACATTGAGAATTCTACTTTGTTCATTTACCTGTGATAATGAAAACCTGAGGCAACAGTGGGGGCAAAAATGCCTAGAGAATCTAACTACTTACGTTTGCCTATTTCCCAACCTTTTCAGATACTGAATGCAATCGATACATAACTCCTTAGGAAGGCTTTCAGTGACGATATAGTGTTTTGTCAGGGAAGTACAATATCAGCCATACTATAAGATTAAAAGATTATTTTTAACTAGAGGCCCAGTGCATGAAATTCATGCACTCAGGAGCGAGGGTGTCCCTCAGCTTGGCCTGCACCCTCTCGCAGTCTGGAAGCCCTGCCACCGCCGCTGCAATCACCACCCGTGAGCCTGGCTTCTGGCTGAGCGGTGCTCCCCCTGTGGGAGAGCACTGACCCAGGGGGCAGCTCCTGCTTTGACCGCCTGCCCCCTGGTGGTCAGTGCATGTCATAGTGACTGGTTGTTCTGCTGTATGGTCAATTCGCATATAGGATGTGGTAAATTTCAAACCATGTATTAAATGATTTTGAAATAGTAAGTTATCTTGCAAAAGCATGTCAGTGAAAGATACAGTAGAACTTTAAAGTTACGTTAGTGACCTACAAATCCAAACTTATATAAAGCCCTTGGAATAAAATTCCTGCAAATGAACTTCTAAAAATATATGTGGATGGTGGAAAGAAGAAAAATGGTCTTGTATGAGAGACTGGCCTAGTGAGCGGCTGAGGGAACATATTAACAGGAAAGAAAATGAGAGCCTAAACACCTCAGCAAAGGCAAGAAAATTAAGGAAAAGAGCATCATAGAAATTCAACAATTGAACAACGGGTAGAATCAGAATTGTCTAGATAGGTCAGTCTGTGCTCCTGAGAGAACAGGAAGAACTGTTAGGCAGTTAAGTATATTTTAAAAGAGTCCGAGGCTTGATTGACTCTTCAGGTGATGTCCTGGTATAGCAGCACCAAGTAGAAAGACCTCTTCCTGATTATACTTCAGATAATGGTGGAGCTTAATGTCCTAGGACCTGGATGAATGGGTAACCCAACAATGCCAAATCTGTGCTACGTTTCCTTAGGCAACTTTAAGGCTAAATTTCTGTACCTGAAAATGAGAAATTTGGAGAAGATGGCTAAGCAATTGATTTGCTGGTAGGTATACACTTCATTTCTATTAACATCAGAAAGTGATTCCTGGCACACAATATAATAAATTTCTTCTAATAACTGGTCTAATTTATTAATATTGCTGCATCTATAAGTAATACAGTTAGTACATAACTGGGCAATGTAAGCCAAGCTGCATGAGTAGAAATATTTTCAGAAACAGTAACCTCAGAGAATTTGAATAACAGATGAGATAGTATATCTATAGTGCTATTTGTAAGGAAACGAATGTTAATGGAGCAAACACACTTTCCAACTATTTTTAAAATTAAAAAAAAAAAAGGTAAAGTATATTCTTAGCGAGATTTCACTGGAGGTAATATGGCAAATCAATTCTAAACTACATTTTTGTATTTGAATATCCCTTAAAGTGCTCTTTTTCTGATACTAAAATTATATTTTACCTTGGATTTTTTTTTAAAAAGCCAAAAAATTAACATTTGCAATTATTTATTCTATTTTCTACAGTTCCAAGTAACATTACATTTGGAAGGTACTCTTACTTCAGTTCCTAGAAAAACACACTCAGACTTTGGATACTTAAACTCTCATTTCCAGTCTTTACAAAAACAATTCCTTCCTATGCCCTGATTCTTTCATCCTTTAAAATCATTTGCATTTATTTATTTATTTTTCTACTATTTTGATTTTTCAGAAATCTTAATGTCTGGGACAAACGTGTCTTGGATTAAGTCTGATCAAAAAAAGATCTTCTTGCAAATGATTAAATCAACATTCTTGCATATATTTTAAACATTTGTGAATTTGTTTTTCTGAATTGCTACCAGAGACATATCTGAGTAAAAAATGTAAATCATTTCTGAGCTCACAGAACTGAGGATTGCGATATAGGGATTTTAATCAGCCTGCCTGTTTTGTCTCATTTTAAATATATGGATATATTAACTTCATTTATTTGAATGTTTATTTTTTCAGATTTCTGGTTCTAAGTATGAAGGCTTTCATTTAAATGGGCATATTTCACAAAACTTCGATTTGACTGATAGTTACCCGCTGGCTCGTCCTCAGTGCTAGAGCTAATATCTTTGTTAATTGTGCCAGAGTCAAATTTGATTTTGGGGCCTCTGTCTTTCACATTAAGGAAGATCATGATTTGGGATTTAAAGATATTAGATTGTAAATAGGATTTCTAAGGACATGGTTCAAATGTAGAATTCTTTTTCTAAAAATAATTTTAAGTATCATGCTCTATAAATACTTAGTATCTTTTAATGTATTTGAAGTAATTACATTTATAAAATTATTTGCATATCAAGCTTCTTTATGGCAGAAAATTATTCCAAGGAAATCTTATTTATTTAAATATTTTTAGGCTTATGTACAGAATCATAAGCTTTATTGAGAATCTATAGAGTCTTAATTTATACTATCTGCACCAATGTTGGTCTACATATTAGGACATTACAAGTGCAGATTTGGTTCTGCTTATATTTTTCTGATTTTATATACTTGGTCCCAGAATTTAGATATACCCAGTCCCTCTGTATTCTCAACATTATGCATATATATGGAAAATGCTGTCTTCTCAGCCAAAGCTTTCTATCTGTATTGGCTAGAAATTATCTTCTGCTTCTGGACATTATGATCTCTTGGAGGATTATTAAATTCCTCAAAACCTAGAAAATCTGTAGTAGTTAGAAAAATAATTTTTCTTAAACACACAGATAAATCAGTTCACTTGAGGATGCCCATGTTGATTCAAATAGTTGTTACTAAATAATTTCATACCCATTTCTAGTAGAAGTTACCATATCTGCATCTGCACAAAATCACTAAGGTAAAAAAATAAAAAAATCCTTTAATGTCTTGTAAAAAGTATGAAAAGAAACAAGAGTGATAGTAAAATAAAAATATTTTTCTCTCCTAACTTTGTTATTAAACATCCCTGTGAATATATAATTTACATTTTATTTAAACTCACTGTATGTAAAAGCACTGTGTGTGTTTTTTTCTATCAGAAGCATTGAAAACAAATATATTTTTTCTTATAAAGGAAAATTCAACATTGAAACTCTGATGATTTTTTATGACTTTTCAAGCCCTTTGTTGTTCTTGTGTTTCATTTACAAGAAGCATTTATATCTATACAGGATATTTTCATTTGTAAGCTTATAATCTAATAGCATTTGCTTCTTACCATTGATTTTATTCATAGTCTTGCATGCAACAGCAACCCTACTTCATAAATGTATAAATGTTTAATGCAAACTCAAAATCACAATTTCAGTATTCAATCTAATTTAAAGACTTCTGATTTTCTATGACTATTTAAAAGGTCAAATTAACTTTGAATTTGCATTTCAAAATATATCTACAGTACTGATATTTGGCATTCTAAAATTTCATAAAAAACAATAGTGAAGTAATTAAATAAATGAAAAAGGTCAATAAAATATTGATGAAATAAATTACAATAACTTCAAAGTTTAAAAAGTAACAATATACATTTTACTAAGAATTCTTGGAATCTGTCAACTGACAGACCTATGATTGATCTAGATACTCGCTTTAGCTGATGTTGACTGAATCCCTCTATAAAAAACGTAAGTACATGAGGAAAGTACATTTTAATTTTAACCCTAAGATTTTATTTTATACTAGAGGCCCAGTGCACGAAATTTGGGGTCCCTCAACCCGGCCTGTGCCCTCTTACAGTCTGGGACTCCTCGCTCCTTACCACCCTCCTGCTTGCTGCCGCAGAGGTTCCCACCACCTCCGCTGCACTCACCAGCCTTGAGCCCGGCTTCTGGCTGAGTGGCACTCCCCCTGTGGGAGCACACTGACCACCAGGGGGCAGCTCCTACGTTGAGCATCTGCTCCCTGGTGGTCAGTTCATAGCGATCATTCATTCACTCGTTTGCTCAATTTGTATATTAGGGTTTTATTATATAGGACTTTTTAATCCTTAACCAAGTATATTTTTCCATTGATTTTTAGGTGAAATGGAAGGAAGGAGGAGAGACAGAGAGAGAGAGAAACATCAAAGTGAGAGAGACACATTGATTGGTTGCCTTCGGTATGCACCCTGACCTGGGGCAGGAGATAGAGCCTGCAACCAAGGAATGTTTTTTTGACTGAAATGTGCCCTTGACCAGAATCAAACCCAGGACCCTTCAGTCCCTGGGCGGATGCTCTATACACTGAGTCAAACTGGTTAAGGCATAACCAAAAGATTTTAAATTCTTAATGAAGGGAATAGCTTTATTAATATCTCTTTCAGCATTTAAACAGGATACTGCAGAGATTTTTATGTTAACAGTAAAATATTAGCAATTTACTATACATGAACAATATTTGTTGACAAAGTAGTAATTTTATTAATTTATCTCCCCCTAATTTCTTTAAGTTTTATAGCACATGTAGTAACACACATTACAAAGACCTTGTAACTCTCTTTCAACCTTACAGGTCCCTGAAGTTGTGCACGTGTTTTATTCCTTTTGCTTCCTGTTTCAAATTGGTCAGTTATTTTCTGAGCTTATACTTTTCCTGTTATTACAAAGACATCCAACTGCATTCAGTACACAAAATCATCATTGTTTTCTGACCTCTGCCTCTAGAGCTGGAAATCTATTGGTTCAAATGTCTGCAAGCTCCATTTCACCAAATATTTTGTCACTTACTAAAATGATAACCCCCTTTTCAGTCTATGCTAATTTTCTTTTTGGTTATTAACTGGCCATTTTGCCAACCTACCTAATAATAGACAAATATGCAAATTGACCATACCTCCGACACACCCACAAGCCACGCCCACAAGCCAGGCCCACCATCCAATCAAAGCGAGCATGCAAATTAACCCAAACCAAGATGGCTACAGCCACAGAGAGCAAGGTTTTCTAGGTAACAGAGGAAGCCAAGCTTTCCGCCTGCCCTTGCCAGGCCTAAGCCTCCACTCAAGCTACAAAGTTTCAATTATAGAAGGTAAACAAATTCAAACAGAAATGGCGGCAGAATGGAGCTTGAGAGAGCAGGCCAGGGTTGCCGGTGGCAACAGGGGAAGTAAAGCTTTCCGCACTCCCTGGCCGGGCCCACCCGCTTAAGGCAATGAAGTTTCAATTATAACCCCAATACAAATGGCTGCCAGCCGCGGAGGGAGCCCCAGGCTTGGCTCTGCTCCAGGCTACAAAGTTTCAATTGTAGAAGGAAAATAAATTCCAGATACCAGGGCCTCTGCTTGGGTTGTCAGGGGGCGTGGCCGCCTGCAAACCACCACAGGCCCCTCCCTCAGGCCGCCCCACGCCCCAAGGGAACCCCCACCTGATCCGGGACACCCTTCAGGGCAAACCAGCTGGCCCCAACCCCTGTACCAGGCCTCTATCCTATCTAATAAAAGAGTAATATACAGATTGATCATCACTGCAACACACAATATAGCTGCCCCCATGTGGTCAAAGATCCTGCCCCCATGTGGACACAAGATGGCCACCACAAGATGGCCAGCAGGAGAGGGCAGTTGGGAGGCACCCAGCCTGCAAGGGAGGGCAGTTGAGAAGGACCAGGCCTGCAAGGGAGGGCAGTTGGAGGTGATCAACCCTGCAGGAGAGGGCAGTTAGGGGTGACCAAGCCAGCAGAGGAGGGAAGTTGGGGGCAAACAGGCTGGCAGAAGAGTGGTTAGGGGGTCATAGACTGGCAGGCAGAAGCGGTTAGGGGCAATCAGGAAGGCAGGCAGGCAAGCAGTTGGGAGCCAGCAGTCCTGGATTGTGAGAGGGATGTTCGACTGCCCGTTTAGGCCCGATCCCACCGGGGTCCCATATTGGAGAGGGTACAGGCTGGGCTGAGTGACAACCAATTCTAGGCAAAAAATTCTGTGTCAGTCAGGTTAATATAGGTTATGTACCATTGACATCAGATCCCAAGTTATTATAACTAAAACCATACTTTCCTCTCTATATATGATTAATATCAGCAAAGGGACCCTGCTAATCCTAAGCAAGCAAGGTTGATGTAGAACCAAATATTAGAGATGTTTCCAGAATTACCAAACCAGCTATGTTGAATCTGTCTGTGGATTTTTATGCTCTTTCTCAGATTCTCTCACAATCTATTCAAGATATATCCTGTTCACATAATAAAAGTCATTACAAGCTCATGGTAAATGGGGGTTAATTGTTCCTTTTTAAAACAGGATGCCCCCAAACTGAGCACAATGCTTTCTCACCATAACAGAAGAAAAAAGACAATATTTTTCTTGTGAATAAAAATAGATATAAATCTAGTATGTGTTTATTAAATATTTACTATATAAAAACTTCAATTCTGTATACATAGCCCAAACAAAAAGCAATCCATCAAACATATTGTTTTCATAGAACATTATTTATAAAAAAAACACTCATAGTTTCCACTCACATTTCTGATGCATGAAATGCTTTTTCATTATAGGTTGGTCAAATATATTTATGATACACTTGAATGATAGTAATGACTATGAAATAATTTTATTGGTCTCCACCACCCTCATCTTAGGGAAAGGGTAGCAGGCTGCAATTTGATAATACATGAAATAAAGAAAAGTAGAATGGGGTGTCTCCTTGCCCCTTTCCAGTCAAGTACAGTGATAATAATTACTCTGATCTTAATTACAATTACAATGCTCTTTTCAGCCCACATAATTCACAGACAAAGGAAGCATTAAAATTTCTAAAATGCTATATGGAGGGATCTTTTATGGCATCCCATAAATTACAAAAGCTAAGCCATTAGAGATATTGTCAAAGTCACCTCCTCATGCAAAATATGAATGAAAATAAAAGGCACATTTATTTTCATAACATCAGTGCATCTGACATTTCTCTAAGGTCTAGAGATGCCATTGCTAATGAAGAGATGTTAAAGCATAATGAGCTCAAGGCTCTCTTTTTTGAACAATGAATAAAATTTATGTCTCAGATCACATATGCCCAAAATTGTGTATTGCACACAAATCATTGCACAAACGATGCTTGTAATCCCTATTCTCATGTGTGACCTGTGCACGTAAATGTCCAACCCCTTACTGTTGTGGGAATGTCAATATTTGACAAGTGAGATTCTTCTATGACAATTAATCTCCTTTTGTTTGCTTTCCCAGATTTTGAACATATTATTGAAATTTTAAGTACTAAGTCATTGAAATTCATTCCAGTATTTCTACATGTTTCTGAAAGGATGTTGGCAAGCACACTCGTTTTAGATGCTTTCTAAACAGAGCATTGATGCTCTTGCTGACTTAGAAAGAATTTCCATAGGTACACTTCAGAAAATCATTTCACCGTTTTAATCTAATTGGCAAAGGAGTATGATAATATTTTACATTTATAATGTAAACAGCTTTAAGGATAAATACTTTCCAGGTATGAGGATAAATGCTGTGGCAGTGGTCCAATCTTTGGAACGCTCATGAATGTGCCTTGCTAGCCTGCCTAGTAAGCAGATTTATCTGGGAACACTAATCCTCACAGGAGAAGGCACACATATGTGGTAGCAAATTATTGTGTTTTAAAAATATCAGTTGAGCCAAGGAAAGGAAGGTGAGCAAACAACTCCTTTTTTTTTTTCACAAATTATGCACATATCTAGGATTGAAACAAAGATGAACATTTACTTTGATTTATATATAGAAGCAGTCATGTAAAAATAAATTTCAGTAGTTAAGAATGTCTTGCCTGTATTTTGTGAATGTTACTGTTTTTCCTTGAGCAAAAATTATATACATGAAAGTGTTATCATTGACTAAAGAGGTTTGAACAGATAGATTAGAGAGGATCCCAACCCTTGCACTGTGACAACAATGAAGATCCTACTCTTGGTAATAGAATGTCAGTGATCTACACTGAGTGGCCAGATTATCAGATTATTATGATCTCTGAACACATAATAATCTGGCCACTCAGTGTATATATATATATATATATATGGGCTGGGTGCATGAATTCATGCATGGGTGGGGTCCAGCCTGGCCAGGGGGAGGGGACATGGGCTGTTGGCCAGCCTGCCTGCTGGTCGAATTCCTGGTTGAGGGGACAATTTGAATATTAGCCTTTTATTATATAGGATATACACTGAGTGGCCAGATTATTATTCATTCAGAATCATAATAATCTGGCCACTCAGTGTATAAGATCTATACCACAATTTAACTGATTTAAGTTTAATATCATTTATACATTAAACAAATTAGTGATAGCTTCTCCATGCCTATCACTACAGCACTTCATGTCTATCACTACAGCCACTTGGTGTTAATATACTAGATCAATAATTGAAAATATTTAATTATTCATATAATATACTGCTACATTAAGAAAAAATATTAATAAATGCATTTAAATCTATGATAAATAGCCCCCAATTGTAGCAAGTTATTTAACTGTGTTTCAACAGCATAAAATGAAAGCAAATAACATTGATTAATAATTAAAATTTTGAATTACATAGTTAAATAGTTTCTTATATTCATATATTTCATAAGACTTCTTCTTGCCTCCATGTCCAAAATACTGTTCTTTATTTTACAGAATCCACAGGTTTTTGCATTTCACAGGCTATTTTTATTTAGGTGAGTTGGGGAGAGGGCTATACCAGGTATATAGAGGCCATAAGTTTTGACCATTTGATTTGGGCATACATACATACTAGTACCTATGAAAGCAGAGATTTTTATTTTTACAGAAAAGAATTCCTTATTAAAATTTTAGTTTCAACTTCAGCAAACATTTATTTCATTTCTTGTTATCTGAAACTTTCTTTAGGAAACCAAATAGTTTCTTTACCTATCCATCCTAAAATTTTTTATTTGTCATTCATTTTCCCCTCAGGTTTACTGTACCATTGTGAAATTTATTCTATTTCTTCTTCTTACATTTGCACTGTCAGACATACATTATCAGAAGTCTGTACAGGTGAGTAATACAAGATATGATGAAGATCTGTAATTTGTTCAGGATCTCACAGAAAAGGAAAAGATTGAAATATAAGCCAAAAATTGACTCCTAACATTTTTCACTCTACCGAGCTCCTTTTGGGTAGCTTTTTTGCTTACCAACTCTACACATTAAAAGTAATATAGACTCAGTATTTCTAGCATGTATCTGTAAAATCTTTGTAGACATTTGTCATTGACTCCCTCAGGATCCTTCTTATTACCCTCTCTTATTTTATTTATTTGCCTAAGCTAGGTTAAGTTTATGCTATACACACACACATACACAGATACCCCAGTGTACATGTATCCCAAACAAAATGCTCAACAGAGATCTAATTAACCTCTTTCCCCAAAGACTTTATAATCTAAAATGTGTATGCACTTTTGTTTCAGCATAAAATATATTTTGACTTACTAATATCTTTAATTTTTATTATTTAGTCAGAGTTACAGCTTGAAAACATGTTTGGTTATATGAACACTGGCAAAATTAGTGTTTACAGTGAAATGTCTAAGAGATAAGAGAACAAAATAGAATGGCTGGTTATATAATATGAGCTTATAAATGGAGGCCAAATCAATATCCACATCCATTTTGTCTGATTTGCTTTTGCCTATATAATCAGGCACCAGGCTCTGCCACATGTTCACTTGCACATAAAATTAGCATAGATTAAATGAAATGTAAATTTCCTTCTCAGGTAAGGTTTAACTGAGTTATTTTTTCTGCTCTAATTCAGTAAATATATATAATTTTTGTTTCTAACAGTAATAGCATGGCTACCATGTCAAGGGAGGTTATAAGCTACAGGAATCTAATTTTGGTATTTTAATTATCATTAGTATTATCTTTAGGAAAAGTTTGCTATTTCTTTTCATTATTTGTAAATATAATTGCTTTAGGTTTTAAATTCCTGTGTATTGTATATGTGCATAGGGGTGCAAATCTTATTAACATCAAAGGAGTTTAATGAAGATTAAAGTATCCTATATAATAAAGAGGTAATATGCAAATTGACCATCACTCCAACACACAAGATGGCCACCCCATGTGGTCAAAGATGGCCACCCACATCTTTGTGGGTTGAGGGACACAAGATGGCTGCCACAAGATGGTCAGCAGGGGAGGGCAGTTAGAGGGGGAACCAGGTCTGCAGGGGAGGGCAGTTGGGAGGGACCAGGCCTGCAGGGAAGGGCAGTTGGGGGGACCAGGCCGGCAAGGGAGGGAAGTTAGTGGTGACCAGGCCAGCAGGGGAGAGCAGTTGGGGGCGACCAGGTCTGCAGGGGAAGACAGTTAGGGGTGACCAGGCTGGCAGAGGAGGGCAGTTAGGGGCAACCAGGCTGTCAAGGGAGGGCAGTTAGGGGTGACCGGGCCTGTAGGGGAAGACAGTTAGGGGTTACCAGGCCTGCAGGGGGAGGAAGTTGGAGGTGACTAGGCTGGCAGAGGAGGGCAGTTAGGGGAAACCAGGCTGGCAAGGGAGGGCAGTTAACCTTTTGCACTCGGATGTCAAGTGTGACTCGACATGGTTAGCATTAGAATAAAGGAATCGAGAAAAAAGCAAGTGAATGCAAAGGGTTAAGGGTGACCGGGCCAGCAAGGGAGGTCAGTTGGGGGAGACCAGGCCAACATGGGAGGGCAGTTGGGGGCGATAGGGCCAGCAAGGGAGGGCAATTATGGGGGACCAGGCTTTCAGGGGAGGGCAGTTAGGGGCGACTAGACTGGCAACGGAGCAAAGTTAGGGTGACCGGGCCAGCACGAAAGGGCAGTTGGGAGGGGCCAGGCCTGCAGGGGAGGGCAGTTAGGGGCAATCAGGCTGGCAAGGGAGGGCTGTTAGGGGTGACCAGGTTGGCAATGAAGCAAAGTTAGGGTGACCGGGCCAGCTAGGGAGGGCAGTTGGGGGCAACCAGGCCAGCAGGAGAGGGCAGTTAGGGGCAATTGGGTCTGCAGGGGAGCAGTTAAGTGTCAATCAGGCTGGCAGGGGAGTGGTTAGGAGGTGATCAGGCTGGCAGGCAGAAATGGTTAGGGGCAATCAGGCAAGCAGGCAGGTGAGTGGTTGGGAGCCAGCAGTCCTGGATTGTGAGAGAGATATCCCAGATTGGAGAGGGTGCAGCATGGGCTGAGAGACACCTTCCCTCGTGCACGAATTTTGTGCACCGGGCCTCTAGTGTACATACAAAATTCTTGATTTAACCCAAATCAAGTTCTAAACTTCCACAAAGGACAGCTGTAGAGGGCCGCCTGGGAGGCACCTGGGCATTTCTTTTAATTATCGTCAGCTGAACTCAGGGTGTAGGCAGAACCATGCCCTGGGAACATGCTTCCCCAATAAGGCTGGACATGTTAATCAGTTCTGACTTCATAGCAGCCCAGGTGTCAGCAGGGGCAGGTCTAGATATGTAAATCCAGTAATGCTGGGGCCTAGTTAAGAATGCAAATAAGCTTCTTTGATCCTAAGTTTTGGTGTTACTTCCTGGATTTTTGGGATATAAGATAAACCTGCTGCGTGGCTCAGCGTCGTCGTCATGCTGCCTCTCCATGAGAGAGGAAAGATGGCGCCCCACCCAGCCCCAGCTTCATGAATCTATTTCTGCGTCTTGTTTTCTTTATTCCTATTATTTCTCAATCCCTGGCCGCCTCCATTTAGGACCGGTTCATTCATCTCTCTTTCCGCACGGGACGCGGAAAAGGGAGATCCCCGCCATGTTTGGCCCCCGCCGCATCAGGCCCCCGCAGACAGCCTTAACTTTTTGCACTCAGATGTTGAGTGTGACTCAACACGGTTAGCATCGGTAGCAGCTCGTATGTCGAATTGTATTGAATGTATCAATAATTTGAAATATAAAAAAATCCAAATAAATAAGTTTGTATGAAAAGAAACTCTAGTTTTTTATTCTACTGCCGTGCTTTGTAAAATATGGGGTATTTAAAAAATTAAATCCCGAGTAGAATAAAGGAATTGAGAAAAAAGCGAGTGCAAAGGGTTAAAACAACAGTAATAAAAAGAAACAAATATCCTTGGTTAATTGATCTTCCCCCACCAAGCATGCACGTTTGTTAGCTTTGTGGTTGGTTTATGTTTCAATATGATATGTAATTTATACACACTTGAGTTAGCTAACTGTTTTGGAAATGTTCAAGGAACTGGGATATAATCAGTGAGCTTTAGTCTTCTAAAGACCCATCAATGGGATGTTGGAGCTATACAGTAATTTACCACATACTCTTAATTTTTTAAGTAAGATTAATATTGAAGCAACACAATCCTATCTAATAATAAAGTAATATGCAAATTAACCATCACTCTGTGACAAAATGGCGGCCCCCATAGCCACAAGATGGCGGTGCCCAGTCCCCTCAGCCCCGTTGCTGGAGTGTCTGGCCTGTCCGACCAGCAAACAGAGCCTGGAGAGCAGGGCATGGCGGCTTCCTTACCACTGAGGCAGCGGGGAAGCCCCAGGCCTGGCAGACAGAGCCCAGAAAGCAGGGCTTGGAGGCTTCCTTAGTGCAGAGGTGGCTTGAACACCCCTAGGCCCAGCAGACAGAGCCCGGACAGCAGGGCTTGGGGGCTTCCTTAGTGTGGCTGCGGGGAAGTCCCCAGACATGGCAGACAGAGCCCAGACAGCAGGGCTTGGAGGCTTCCTTAGAGCAGAGGCGGTGGTAACACCCCCAGGCCCCGCAGACAGAGCCCGGACAACAGGGTATGGGGGCTTCCTTAGTGTGTCCGTGTTGGCGAGGCCCCCAGGCCTGGCAGACAGAGCACACTGCAGGGCATTGGGGCTTCCTTTGCATGGCGCATGGTAGCTGCAGGCAGAGAGCGGACAGCAGGGCATGGGGGCTTCATCTCCATGGCTGCAGTGAAACCTCCAGGCCCACAGAGAGCAGAGAACCACGGAGTGGGCCTAAGCCATCAGTAGGACATCCCCTGAGAGCTCCTGGATTGTAGAGGGTGCAGGTTGGGCTGAGGGACCCCCGTGCATGAATTTCATGCACCGGGCCTCTAGTGATGTAATATAAATCCTATGTAATTGTTAATGCATTTTTAGCATTTTGCTATTAATAAATCAAAATCCATTGTGAATTTTTATTTTTAACTTAATTAAAATTCATTTGTATTGAGTTGAAAACCCTAAAATTAGAGCTTGAGGGGATCTTTTCATCTTTAGAGTTCTTGTTTCTTGTTAGGTAGCTTCGAAATGAATTCACCTATTGAATTCATTTTAATTAAACATTTACAAATGACAAGAGCAATGTGACTTTTTCTAGGTATGAATTCAATATATGAAGGACAATTAATTATGCACTAAGTTTCTCTTACTAGGAATTGCTAGATTTTTAAAAATTCATTTTTTTGTGTGTATATGTTAACTTTGAAACATTATTGGAGAAAAAAATGAACAAGTATACTACATTTTATCAGTAAACATCAAAAAAGTACTATGGAATATTGCTAGTTAAAATATGCCAAAATTATGCTTCTTTGATTTTAAGTTTGTCTTTCCTTGTTCTTACATCAGAAGAATTGGGTAAGAGATTTTACCCATTCTCAGTTTTAAGACATTTATCTAAAATAATAATATTTAAAACATTTTTCTTTGACAAATATACTTACTTTCTTAAATATTTTCCTGCTTCTGCAGAAAAACCTTCACCAAGGTTAGGGGCTACAAGAACATATATGAATTGAAACCCATCCTCTTAGGATCCCAGGGTGTAATGAAGGGTTCCATCATGCCACTGACCTTTCTTCCTTTTAATATTATTTATCTATTACATACACACACACACACACACACACACACACACACACACACACACACATTCCTCTGGCTTTACTTCTCTGATTGTACCTCAAATGATACAATCAACAAACCACCACGAGAAATGGTTCGAATATATGGGACTTATAGCACAATGTTAATAGGAAATTTAATTAGTACACTTCTTAAAAATGTCAGATTACATTGTTCCATTGTTCTTTTCTACTCAGAGTACAAGTTCTTAAAGTGACCTACAGGATCTGATTCCCCACTACCCATCTCACCTCACCTCCTACAACCCTTCCCTAGGCTCAGTCATTGCCAGTTTTATTGAGCTCCTTCATTTCTTCAAATATAACATAGCCCCTGGCTCAGAGCCTTTACATTTGATGCCTCCTTATCTCTGGAATACAGCTCTTCCAGAGACCCATTCTTATGACTGCCTCTCTCCCTTCCTTGAAGTGACAGCTGAAATGTCATCTATCTGGGAGAAATTTACTGACCACCTGTGTAAAATAGCAACTTTGGCATCATTTCATTTTTCTCCATAGCATTTATCTCTGTTTTATACATTATGTCTATTTGTTTACTTATTTTTTTGTCTAACTTGAATGAAAATATGGATATTGTTATTGTTTGTGTTTGTATCACCAGTGGCTATAGCAGTATATAATATATGGTAAATATTTAATTATTATTTTATTGAATAAATAAATCAGTAAATGAATGACAATATGAATCAAAACTATAAATAAGGACATTTTTGAGGGTATAATTTTGCTTGTATGACTTTGACCTAAGATATTATACATACACAGATGTAATTGAAGCACATTTTGTGATAGCATAATTAAAAGAAAAATACTAAATACTCATCAATGAACTATTGTGCACCTGGTCCATCAATGATGGAATTGAAGAGGTTGTTTAATTATCCTTCTTATTTCACTCAGTAAAGAGAGTCATTTATATAAAACTAGAGGCCCAGTGCATGAAATCCACGCACGGGGGGCGGGGGGGGGGGTGTCTCCGCAGCCCAGCCTGCACCCTCTCCAATCCGGGACCCCTCGGGGGCTGTACGACTACCGGTTTAGCCCTGATATGTGTTTTCCGATGGTCTTAGGTGACCCTGCTAGCAATTCTTAACCTGTGGGTTGCGACCCACAGGTTGAGAATTGCTGCTGTAGAGCCTAAGACCATTGGAAAACACAGATATTTACATTAAGATTCATTAACAGTAGCAAAATTACAGTTATGAAGTAGCAATGAAAATAATTTTATGGGTGGGGGTCACCACAACATGAGGAACTGTATTAAAGGGTCGTGGAATTCGAAAGGTTGAGAACCACTGATCTAGAAGGTCGTCCAGAAGATGGTTGGGCCATCCAGTCTAATTAGCATATTACGCTTTTATTATTACAGATTGTGTAAGGATATCGAAGGTGTGAAAGTGGGAAATTTCCTTTTTTATTTCATAAAATTCTATACTGGTTAATCTGATTTTTATTATGCTCTCATATTGCTTGTGCAGTTGAATTCTTCACGTGGACTTATTTAAACACACACACACACACACATAATCTATTGGTATAACATGAATGTTAATAACAGTAGTGCTGAAGATAATTATGAGATGAATTCTGAGAACAGGACCAGGTTTTATTCATTGCTCTACCTCTAGCACTCAGAATTCTAACACTTTATCTCAAACTAGGTATTTAACAAATATTTGTTGACTGAATTATTGAAATACGAGTCCAATATATTATGTAATATCACAGAGAGTTTCTTATCATGTTTATATTTTGCTTTTATATCTCTTTTCACTAAAATATACCCACAGATGATACACACAACGAGCAGTTATTCATTCTGTTCTCCAGAAAGGAAATCACAAGCTTGTGGAGGAATCCCAAGAGATGAAATGCAATGACTACAAATACAGCAAAGCTCCCTGGGGAACTTTTGACTCTATCTTCCAAGAGTGGCAGTGAAAAAAGAACAGAGGTCTGTCAAGTTCCAGAAAAGAACCAGCCCAGCCGGTCCCTGGAGAAATGCTGAGAGATTGGGCATTACTTTTGCAGTTTTTGAAGCCTGCCGCCCCAATCCACTACTGCTGGCACTGCCCATTTAACTGCACCATGACCCACTTTGAAGGAAGAAATTCAAGGAAGGTGAACACCAGTTTGAAGTCCCCAAACACAGGATCCGTGTGGGCCTGATCAAAAAGGAAATAAATCATTTCAGGTTTGAGGGACTGCCACTGAGCTGCTGAAACTGGAGTCTAAAATGACAGCGCATTTAAATAGCAGAAGTTACACTTTTCTCCTGTCTTCTCCACCTTTGCAGGGAGATTTTATTTTGGGACTGCTCAAAATATTTCACACCTTATAGGTCCTAAAAGCCTTTTGCAATCAGATTTTATTATTCTTTGGGGTCTCAAGATGCTTGCACAAGGCTTCTTCTGGGTCAACGCTGTAACCATTTTGATATAAGAAAATGAGTTTATTTGCTGTCAAATTGTCAGAGAAATTACATAAATGTACTAAAGTAAATTTAAACCATATAAAATATTTTAGTACATCAAATACTGAGTAATACATTACTCTTATTATTTTGTTAATAAGAACTGTCAATTACCTAATATTTTTAACAGAATTAATAGTTCCTCTGGGTAAATAAAAACATAATGACTAGCCCTGACTGGTTTGGCTCAGTGGCTAGAGTGTCAGCCTGTGGACTGAAGGGTCCCGGGTTTGATTCCGGTCAAGGGCATGTACCTTGGTTGCAGGCACATCCCCAGTAGGGGGTGTGCAGGAGGCAGTAGATTGATGTTTCTCTCTCATTGATGTTTCTAACTCTCTATCCCTCTCCCTTCCTCTCTGTAAAAAATCAATCAAATATATTTTTAAAAAGACATAATGACTAAATATTCTAAAATTTACTATTTTTGTATTCAAATTTAAAAAATGTAAACATTTGAAATTAAAATGCTGGGCATTAATTATTTACTTGTTGCAATGTAGCTCACAAATTTAAGTATATTAAAGAATTCTATTGGCTATTTAATAATGACACGTGATTTTTGGATTGGAACATGTGGTGTTCCCCTGGGCAGGATGGTTCCCTGGATTCTTTGTTGGCTGGAGTAGAAGAATGAATCCAAGGACAGAAGATGGTATAGCAAAGGTGGAGATTTATTGAAGAACAAGTACAGACTTCCACGTGGGGAGGGGGGAAGAATCTCACAGCACAGACTCCCAAGTGGGGAGGAGGAAGAGTACCGCTGACTTCCTGTTTCCAAGGTTTATAAAGGCTGCAAGTCCCTGTATCCTGATATCCCTTCTGATTGGTCAATATTCCCTTTTGAATTGGTTACTATAGTAACTCCTGAGTGCAAAGGTCGAACATCCCATGGGACAAGTGATGCCCTCCTCCCTCATTGTTCTCCTATTCCTTAAGGCTTTCTTCCTCCTTCTTTATTTTGTAAATATAGACCTTTTGGCTATTTCCAGTTCCCTTGTCTTATGTAAATGTAACTGTTGCCTCTCCCTTGTCTTATGGAAATGCAACTGTTGCTGCTCCCTTGTCTTATGGAAATGAAACTTCTCCCAGTCTGTAGCCCTGTGTTTTTTCCATGAACCCCCAATTCTAAAACTTCCTTAAATCACCTATATTCCCCTAAAATTCTTATTTCAATAATTTGAGAGAACATGAGATATTTCACTATGAATTAATAACTAAGATATCAGAAAACTTACATTATTTTTCTGTTTTCCAGATGACTTTATATTAAGATCAAATTATATGTAACTGAAGTATCTTTAAAATTTTTATTTATATATATATTTGATTTTATTAAATTACTAAATATTTTATCCATTAAAATTTTTTCATTGGATGGAATCCTTATAATAAAACTGTTCAATTTCTCAGTATGATGTCTATTTGACTTACTTTTTCAGCTATTTTGTGCCATTTCCACTTCATCTCTTTGATTACCATATGATCATTCTCTTTTGTTAGCAATAAAGCATATGTATTTGAATAAGTTAGAGCTATATGAATGATAAAGGCTAGAGAATTTTTTCTAATGATACCAATTTTCTCACATCTTACAGTATAGTCTCATTTATAAACATTCAAATCCAGATCACATACTCACACCCACAATTCAATTGATATTAAAGTAAAATATAATTTTAAATAAGTTTCAAAGTAATTTATAATTCTTGAATATCATCAAGATATTTTATTGTTAATATTTTAAGATTAATAATTTTAAGATTAATAATTAATTTAAAAGGTCAATTAAAATGAGGTAACTTTCAATTGATATGTCAACACAAAACCTATCACGAATTTCTATGATAATATTTATCCTAAAACTGAGAAAATATCTGACATTGGGTTTATAATAATAAATGATATCTTAAATCTTTGTCTTTCTCTATTTCTTTAAAAAAAAACTCATTTAATTTTTTCAATTAATTCAGTTAATTCAACCTAACTTTCAAAATATTAAAATTCAATGCTAAAGTTTATCATAATATTGATTTCTCACTCTTCCCATTTTCTCAAAACATTATTGCTACTTATGAAATGTATTATTAACTGGCAAAAGCTAGGTGAGGTTGAATGTATTATCTGTGAGAATGAAACAGAACAAAAGTGATTTGTGAATGATGAAAATATGGTTATTATATTAAAATTTCATTGCCATTCAGCAGATGCATTTGGGCTGAAGTTATATTGCAACAAGTACATAAAGATACACACACCTTACAGATTGTGCCTCTCTGCTCTGATGACTTCTTAACATTTCTCATTTTTAACTTGGCCTTTTATCATCAATGCTAGTCTCCCAAATGAGCATATGAGACATGAGATTTAGAAACATCTCACTCTCATCTTTATAATAATATTCTCTCACAGTGAGAGCATATAGATTGAATGCACTCAATAAAACAATTTATATAAATACTTGTTAAAATAAGTTAAAGGTTTTAGGGTAAGTTCCTGGGTAAGAGACTGCTTCAAAAAATAATAAATGTGTATAATAAAAAGTAAAAGACTGTAGTAGGGAATAAAACTATGTATTATTCTCATAACCATGAAATAGAATTAGAATAAAATATACTAACAAATTGATAAAAGGAATTCACATGTTGACAGTTTCCTTATAAGCATGTTGTAGGCATCAGCAGTTCCAATTCTTGCTTGTACAAGAAATGCCTTGACCACAACTTCAGTTGATGCAGATCGCCAACTGCAGGAATCTAAGTGACCGTTCGACCATTTGACCATTCAACCGGTAGCTATGACACGCACTGACCACCTGGGGGCAGATGCTCAACGCACAGGCATGGAAACATGGAATAGACTGATGAATCTCAGAGGGAAGGGGAGAGAGGGGAGGGTAGGAAGAGATTAACCAAAGATCTTATATGCATACTAGAGGCCCGATGCACAGATTCATACACTGGTGGGGTCCCTCAGCCTGGCCTGTGGGGATCAGTCTGAAACCGGCTCTCCAACATCCCTTTAGGGGTCCCAGATTGCAAGAGGGTGTAGGCCAGGCTGAGGGACCCCACTGGTGCACTAGACCTCTAGTTTGTCTTTAACTGACTGGTTCCAGTATGCTAACATTAATGATTTATATCGGGACCAGCAAGGACATTGCTTGCACAGCCCTTCCTCCTGATTACTTTGTTCTGCTTTCCTTCTCCCTCACCATGAAAACTCCTGACTGCAGTGAGATTCTAAGAAGGGTTTGGACAAGAGTTCCTCACTTCTCAGGTAATGGGCACTTGAATAAACCTATTTCCTTTTTTTTACCAGCACCTGCCTCAAGAGTGCCACTTTCCAGTTCTATTAAGACTGCAACACATCCTTCTGGCTACCTCAGAGTAACAGGGACCAAACCTATCCCTCTCTCTCCTTGAACAATCAAAAATATAAATATATATACAATATATGAATTTATTTAGATAGTACGTAGACATTTCAGCACAGGAGAGTGATCCTTGAAAGAAAAGAAATAAACAAGGTGAGCCCTATGATTGCACCAGCTTATCCCCTTTAGAGAGAATTTCCAGGATGCAGCACAAGAAGGTAAAACCAAATAGAGCCCCAAAGGATGCCTAAGTTGAGGAGACAGAGTTGGAGGAGGTAGAGAGAATTTTATTGAATTCCATTAACAACTACCAAGGACAGGGAAAGAATGACCAGAGGAGACAGTGCAACAATCCTTCGAGTTCACCTAAATCCTGGAATAGTTGGTGGTTCCAGCAGCCACATTGGAAAGACACCCAAGAAAAATGAAAGTATATGCCCACATAAAGAATTGTACTCAAATGTTGACAGCAGCTATTTTTTCCTGAAAGCTCCAACCAGTAAATAACCCAATGCCCATCAATAGCTGAATAGATAAAAAATTGCAATGGATCCATACATTGGAATACTACTCAGCCATAAAAATGAACAAAATGTTGATACACACTACAACACTGATGCAACTTAAAGTCATTATCTTCAGTGTAAGAAGTCAGACAGAAAAAGTACATAATTTAAAATTTCATTATAAGAAGTTCCAGAAAATGCAAAATAATCTACAGTGACAGAAAACAATCATTGGTTGTCTAAAAGATGGGTTTTCAAGGAAGGATTATAAAAGTTCATTAGAAAATTTAGGAATTGATGAAATTGATCATTATCCTAATTTTTTAAATATATTTTTATTGACTTCAGAGAGGAAGGGAGAGGGAGAGATAGAAACATCAGTGATGAGGGAAACTCATTGATCGGCTGCTTACTGCACACCCCCTACTGGGGATCGAGTCCGCAATCTGGGCACGTGTCCTTGACCGGAATGGAACCAGGGACCTTTCGGTCCACAGGCCAATGCTCTATCCACTGAGCCAAACTGGCTAGGGCTATGCTAATTTTTTGATGTGTTTAGATTGTATATATGCATTAATATTCATCCTAATAGTAATTTTAAATATATGCAGTTTATTTTACATTATTTTTATTAGTTTTTTTATAGTTTTATTAATTATACTTAAAATTATACCTTAAAAGGTGTAAAATATAATATATGCAACAGAGAAAAGCTATATTTTATTTTGCATATTATACTTATAAGTTTCTGATGAAAGGTTAAGATTATTTCGTTAGTAAAGTATTTGTTATTGAATATATATATATATATATATATATATATATATATATAAATATATATATATATATATATATATATATATATATATAGTCAATTTCTATTCATAAATGCCTTAAAATTTATCTCCCTTTTATTAGGTTCTAGAATCAATCAATATAGCAGGCACCATTACCCACAAAATAGAAAATATATTATGTAACCTGCTAGTAATGAGATTTCACAAGCACATTTAGTTCACATGCATGAATGTCAGTAAAAAAGAAAATACTGCTTTTAAATGTTTTTGTGAAAAATTTGTTTTTTCTATCTATCATATTGTCTTTAATAATATCCTTTATAAAATAAAAAAATAGAATTGCTGATGTGTTTTCCAATTAGAAAATGTACTGGCAACTTCTCTGTTAATATTTTTCTAACTCTGCAAAGATAATTTTTTTTCTAATATAATGATATTTCTGCTGACAGCAGCATATGCAATTGCAGGTTGAATGATTATTTTGCTGGCTGATATTCTGCTTCTAACAAACGTGTAGCAACTTGATAAATCATTAGTAAATAAGAGTGTAAAATATAATTTTATTTGAATTCAAATTCTCACATGATCTATTTAGGAAATCATTCTACTTTGTTTATTTTCAGTACTACAAATTTTGATAGTGATTCTGATGAGGCAAAACTTCTAGAAGGGGCTTCAGAATTGACTAAATAAATTTCATAAAAAGGTACATCTGACTACATAAACTATTTTAATAGAATTCAGTGCAAATAACTAAAAAAAAGAAAAAGAAAATTAACAGAAATTTAGGAACACTAATAATTGAATAGAATAATTTTGTTTTTAGCAGAAGAAGCAACATCTTTACCCTCTTATTTCCATATTAAATAGCTAGAACCATTTCCAAATCAGGAGAGTTAAAAGTTAAAAATCAAACATTGGGCTTTTCCACAAAGTGGCATCCAAGAAGACACAAACAATGATCAAAGTTTGATCAAATTGTTACCAATTTGAGGAAAAGCAAGCTGTCTTCATCACTGTGGTATGAATTTATTAAACACTAAATTCATACTTTTAGCTGCCTGACCACTTTATTTTACAGTATTTGATTATATGTCATCTATCCGGCAACATGTTTTTTTTTTTTTCCCCTAATTCATATTTTATCTACATAATAGACTTAGATCAACCAGATATCTCTCAAATGAAACCAGAGCCAAACAAACTCGTTTGGAAATAGACACAAATCTCTTCAACATGTTAAGGGTCTTCTCTTTCCCCAGAGTTTACATCCGTTTTTCCTCACTTCAAAATTGCAGCACAATTCTGCATTCTATAGCTCCATCTTGTGTCAGGCAGTTATTTAAACTCATTTTCTCTCTTCTCTGGGCTGGGTAATTAAATTTCTGCTCTTTGAGGACACTGAACGATGACAAGGTAGGCTAAATGTAAATGCTTGGACGAATATGCTGAACAAGTGTTAATAATAGCCAGATGGGAGCTGCAACTCATGTGCAGTGCGCCTGCTGCTCTCTCAATCACGCTCACTGGTAAGCGGCTTCCCGTCGCAGCACTGGCATAACCTTGACTGTGTCTCCTTTCCTCCCAGTTCATGTGTGACAGGCACTATTGGCCGTGCATTACCCTGGCCAGCTGCTTTGGTCTGCAGCTGTAGAACAGACTAATTCTTTCTCTTCTCATTCATTCTTTTCGATCAAAATTGGTCTTGACAGTGCATCTTTATAATCTGCATGTCCATCTTTCAGTGTTGCCAAATTGTTCTGTATGTGAAATGCTGGTTCGTTTGAGAAATTGATATTGTGTAAAGATTTTTCTTTTTGCTAGTGTGTGTATCGAGTTAAATAAAAATTTAAAAACCTATACCATTTAGGAAATCTATCCTGAAAGTCCTTGAGATAGGGCGACTACAGAGAAAAGCTGAAAGCACAGATTTTTGTCAGTGGAGCATGAAGATGACTAAGAAAATGACCTCAATCCAGCATCTTAACCAATCTCAGTACAATAGCAATAGAAATGGCTACAGGCAGATTGTACACTCTCTCCTTAATATTCAATTTCCCTTTAATTGCATATAATTGCATTTGCGTTCCTTAAAAAGCCATTCACTGATGATTATGCATTTATAGAATGAGTTGGGTTTTTAATAAGAATAATATAATGCTATTTTAACAGTTAAAATATGAACAATGCTGCTACCAAAACTCAAATAAGGTTTGTGCGATTTAAAGCACATTCTGAATACTAAACTTTTTAATATAAAGATATCATTATTTCACATAGCTAATATAAACTGGTAGTGAAAAAACAAGACATACCAATAAAATTTAATTGCATTTGTCAAGTAGACAGTGCTATTATTTAAATGTGCTTATATGTCTTATGTGGGAAGACATCTAATGGTTTTAATTCCTGAATAATGAATTAACCCAGATACAAAATATTGCTCATTGTTTTAATTTTTGTACTTCAAAGTCTGAGCTGTATTAAACAGTAACTCTTAGTATATAAATATGTCATGTATTCATCTGTTCCCCTTTTCATTCTTTCAGTGACAAATTAATAAATAATCCTTGAACACCATGTGTCTCTGGGGGCCTGTGGCTGGTGTGAATATGTGGATGTGTGTGTTTGTGGGATTCTTGTGAAATGGTTATTTTCCATGATAAGTCATTATCTTAACCCACAATTCATTGTGAATGACTACTGATAACTTTGGCATAAACTATTCAGTGAATACTCCTGAAGTTCATTGCTTGGAATTACTTTCAAGAAATACTGCTTAGTCCTAGCTGGTTTGGCTCAGTGGATAGAGTGTTGGCCCACGGACTGAAGGGTCTTGAGTTCAATTAAGGTCAAGGCCACGTACACTGATATTTCTCTATGTCTCTTCCCCTTCTTTCCACTCTCTCTCTAAAAATGAAAAATGAAATATCGCTTATATTGTAATTAGTTTTACTTACATAAGACTCTTACTGTTGTTTAAAATACTAATTTAAATATTCAAAGTCAAAAGTTTAAAGCTAATATAGGTTATATTCTATATACTAGTAAGAAGTGCTTAGTAATAGTATTAAGGCAATAACATACTTCAGTGATTTATTTCTTATTTAAAATTTGTCTCTCATCTCTGTGCAATAGCAATGGAAGCAACTTATTGCAGTGCCAGACAATCACATTAGATAGTAAAACAGCCCAGATATTATCTCTCCAAAGAATCACTTAGTAATCAAGAATTACCAACAAATGAAATGCACTTTAACTCTGTGAGAAAGGAAGGTTTAATGTGATTCTTTGGGATACATGCAATACTTAAGGTGTATGTATATTTCTTAATTTTGTTTTAAATTTGCCATACATTTATAGAAACTTTACAATAATGATCATAACAAACATGCATGTAAAATTTTGAAGTGTGGAGAAAATGGCAATAAATTAGTACAAACTTTTATATCTGGCCAAGGTAACAATGCAGACGGAAGGAATGGGAATTGTAACAGGGGAAAAAAGTGGAGCAATCAGCTCTATGCTATATGAAGCGAGCTCTTGAAAGCAGTCTCCACCCTGTTTAAATAAAACCCACAAAGTGACCCATCCTTTCCCCTTCCTAGTACACTTTAGTAATGCTGACAATTCCCATTAAATTTGATTTACTTTTTATTTCTTTTGTAAATTTCCTCTTTCTTTTCAAATTAAATTTATTGTGGTGACTTTGGTTAATAAGGTTATACAGGTTTCCAGTGTACAATTTTATGATACATCATCTCTGTATTGTATTATGTGCCCACAATGCAAAGTCAAATTTTCTTCTGTCCCCATATGTTTGACCCCCTTTAACCTTTATTATCCCCCCATCCCCTTACTCTCTGGTAATCACCGTACTACTGTCTATGTCTATGAGTTTTTGTTTGTTTCTTTGTCTTATTTGTTCATTTGTTGCTTTCAGTTTTATATCTCACATATGAGTAAAGTGATATGGTTCTTAACTTCTTCTGCCTGACTCATTTCATTTAGTACGGTATTCTCAGGATCTATTCATGTTGTCACAAATGGCAGTATTTCATCTTTTCTTACGGCTGAGTAATATTCCATTGTCTATATTACCACATCCTTTATCCCGTCATCTATGTAAAGACACTTGGGTTGTTTCTGAGTCTTGGCCACTATGAATGAAAGAAAACCTCATTCACTGTTGGTGGGGATGTAAACTGATATAGCCACCATGGAAAACAGTATGAAGCTTTCCCAAAAAATTAAGAATAGAGTTACCATATAATCCAGCAACCCCTCTTTTGAGTATCCACCTGTACAATTTGAAAACATTTTTTCATAAAGATATATGCACCTCCATATTCATTGAATTTGATGTCATCTTTCAATTTCACAGAGAAAATAACACAACCATAAAAAGCATGAACAAACCCTCATGTTCTTCTGATATTTTCTACTCAAACCATTCTCTTTTCTAAATCCAAGAAAGAAGAGCAAGCCAAATTAAAATATTACCAAATAATCTCACAAATAACCATCGGAGTACCCCATGTAGGTGACAGTGATTCTTGGAAAAGTATGCTGAGATTTGCTTAGGCTGGATTATGTCATTCTGATGAGGCTAGAACTCGTTCTAACCTTCCTGTATTGTGCAGGAGGAGGAAAATGTAAATTGTCTGTTTCTTCTTTTCCTTCCTCTAATATTCTGAAATATTTTGGTTTCTCATCTTGAACCTATCATTCAAACACTTTTTATGCTATTTTTTTATTTGTATTGATTTTAGAGAGGAAGGGAGAGGGAGAGAGAGATAGAAACATAAACGATGAGAGAGAATCATCGATCAGTTGCCTCCTGCATGCCCCACACGGAGGATGGAGCCCCACCCTGGCAATGTGTTCCGATCGGGAATCAAACCGCAACCTCCTGGTCCTTAAGTCAACATCCAACCACTGAGCCACACTGACTGGGCTATCATTTAAATTTTATCAATTTTATAGAGATACTAGAGGCCTGGTGGACAAATTCGTGCACAGGTGGGGTCTGGCTGTCCCACCCAGATCAGGGCCAATCAGGCTGGGCCGGCCAGGGGGAGGGGATGCGGGCTGTGGGCTGGCTGGCCCCACCTCCTAGTCAAACTCCTGGTTGAACTCCGGGTCGAGGGGACAATTTGCATATTAGCCTTTTATTATATAGGATAATTGGGAAAAGATAGTACAATACATAACACACTTAACAGATACAGAGTAACTCCACAGTGCAAATAACTCAAATCATCTAACATGTCACAATTCTCTCTCAGTACAGTTAATATTTTAATTATTATTTTTCAAGTAGCATGTCATAGTGCCTGCTGTTTGTTAGACATAAGAATCAAAATAAATGAATGTGTAATACAGGGACACAATTTATTTAGAGAAAGAAAGATGTATGCATACATACATAAATACAGATACTTGGTGATTTACAAAATTGTTCTGTGTTTAAGCAACATGGTAACCTCAGAAAACAAGCTAAGATCTGGGTGAGAAAACTCAGAAAGGCTATACTGTAAAGATTCCATTTGAAGTTAGGTTCTTTATTTTCTGTATTTTAAAGGATTTAGAAAAACTCATCTTACAAATGAGTATGTATAAATGGATAACTGATGTAAAACATTCTCAAATCCAACTAAATTGAGACAGATTTATGACTTCTTTGTTGCAAATAATATGAGCAATATTTTCCAGTTCTTTAACTTGAGGTTTGATCATTATTATAAAAGTATCAATAGTGACTCCTCTCTATCAATTCAAATATATAAGGAATACCCCAGAATTTTAAGGTAACTGTTTAATCACAGCCCCAATAATCAATAATCCATACACACACACATACACACACACATACTCACATATGCACTCACACTTCACTATTAACCATGGGATTGGACAATAGTCAATGATTTGGAAGCTAATTTCATATAGTGTATAATTTGCTAGCAAAGAATCACTTTCTAGTGATAATTTATTTATGTAGTCAGAGCATTATAAACTAAATTCTTAGCTTAATAACATGTCTTGTGTATTACTTTAGAGTCTGTAGGACGTAATTACCCTTTTCAGTTTTCACTGGGAAATGTTTTAACGTGGGTTGTGAAAATTTCTTAAGCTAAACAACTGCTGAAGCATTTTTCTCTTTAAAGTCAGCCTTTTAGCTTTCTCTTATACAAAACATAGCATTTTCTTCTGAGGTTGAGTAAAAAAGTCATTCTATTTGAACATGTTAGGTTTCTGCTGCTTCTTGACAAATGAAAATGAAATAATCAAAAGTTTTTCTCTTGTTTTAGCTATATCTGTTCTGCTTTCTTTATAAATGACTTAAAATACTTTGACTAAATATTATGACAAAAGTCCATTTTTGTAAAGTACTCATTTAAGTATTATTAAAGTATAGACTTTCTTGGGTTCCAGTCCACACATGTGACCTTTCTGATTTAATTAAATAATTTACACACTCCGGATTTATTTTTTCTTTGATTAGGGTAACACCATAAAAAATATACAGAACATAAAGGGGCATAGATAGCTCGATCATTTTGGAATTTAGCCTTAAACTTTTTTTTTCTGCTATCCAAATTAAATATAAATCCAAGAAACCACTTATAAAATATTTTCTAAGAACAATAATTTGCAACATAAGCTTAGCTTTGACAAAAAATAGAACCTGATTAAAAATGAAAAAATACTATTTAATTTGAAATATGAAATTTTGAGCAAATAATAACTTTTTTAGAAGTATGTAGTTTGCTTTTATTCTACATTGGATAATTTATACAATATCCAGGGAGTTAATTTTGTTTTCCCTGCACTTTTTCACAGTGCCTAAAACAAAGTAGGGATTCAGTAAAAATTTCTTGCATTTGTGATATGAACTTACTTTTTAAAGAATTAATAAACTTTGTTTTTGAGTATTTTTGTTTATAGAAGAATTGAGCAGAAAGTATAGAAAGTTCCTACCTATTGGCCACCCCCATTTTCCTTATTATTAATATACTAGAAGCCCGGTGCACGAAAATTCATGCACTTGGGGGGGGAGGGTCCCTCAGCCCTGCCTGCACCCTCTCACAATCCGGGACCCCTCGGTTAGGGTCCGTAGGCCTGGCCTGAGATCAGGGCCTATTGGGGCTTTCTTTCCCAGGGCTGCAGGCAGCTGGCCCCACCCCCGCCACTGCCACTGCTTGCCATCTGTGCAGCACTGCCCCCTCCCCCATCCCCAGCCACCAGTGGCCTCCCTCTGCAGGTGACAGGCTGGGGTGCAATGGCTTAGCTGGCCTGAGCCTCCCTCTTTCTTTGCTGGGGGGCGGGTCCAGCCCTGAGAGGGGCTGTTTGCCTACCTGATCACCCCTAACCATTGGGTGCTTACCTGATCTCCCTTAACCGCTGGCCTGCCTGCCTGATCTCGCCTAACCGCTTGCCTGCCTACCTGATCCCCCCTAACTGCTGGTCTGCCTACCTGATCACCCCTAACTGCTGGTCTGCCTACCTGGTCACCCATAACTGCTGGTCTGCCTACCTGATCACCCCTAACTGCTGGTCTGCCTACCTGATCACCCCTAACCACTCTGCCTGCCTGCCTGATTGCCCCTAACCAATTGTTTGGGGTTGGGGCCAGCCCTGCCAGGGGCTGCCTGCCTACCTGATCTCCCCTAACTGCTGGTCTGCCTACCTGATCACCCCTAACCCCTCTGCCTGCCTGCCTGATTGCCCCTTACTGCTTGCTTGGGGGTGGGGCCAGCACTGACTTCTGGTTGGTCAGCCTCCGGTCATTACTGGTCATTACAACCCAGGGTTTTTATATATTATGATTGTTTTAGTGTGGTACTTATGTTAGAATTGACCAGCCAATACTGATGTATTAACTAAAGTTCATAGTTTACATTAGGGATCACTCTTAGTGTTGTCCATCCTATGAGTTTTTTTTTACATGTATAACGGCGTGTTATCTACCATTTCAATATTATACAGAATAGATTAACTGCCTTAAAAACCCTTATTACTTTTACCTCACTCCATCCCAAACCCTGGCAACCACTCATCTTTTTATGATCTCCATAGTTTCCCGTTTTCCCAAGAGTCATACAGTTGGAATCATAAAGTATGTAGTTTTTTCAGATTAACTTCTTTCTCTAACCAATATGCATTTAAGTTTATCTGGGTGTGTTTTTTGTTTTTTTGTTTGTTTGTTTTGTTTTTGTTTGCTTGTTGTGGCTTGGTGGCTCACTTCTCTTTATTGCTAAACTAGAGGCCCGATGCATGAAATCCATGCAAGAGTAGGCCTTCCTTCCCCCAGCTGCCGGCACCGGCTTTCCTCTGGCACCCGGGACCCGGGCTTCTCTCTGGCTGCCAGCAGGCACCTGGGACCTGGGCTTCCCTCACAGCCCTGGCTTCATCTGGAAGGTCGTCCTGAAGGATTCACAGTCTAATTAGCATATTATGCTTTTATTATTATAGAATTATTATAGATAACATTCCATTGGATGTATGTACCCCAATTTGTTTATCCATTCATCTATTGAAGGACATCTTGGTTGCTTTTATTTTTGAACAATTTATATAAAGCTGCTATAACCATTAACATGCAGGTTTGTGTGGATATAAGTTTTCAGTTAATTTGGGTAGATACCAAGGTGCACAATTGCTAGACCATATAGTAATGGTATATTCAGTTATGTGAAAAACTTCCAAACTGTCTTCCAAAGTGGTTGCATCATTTTGTATTTCCTTCCAAATCTCTTCTGTTTTCTTTACTGATAGATAGTTCTATATTGGACACAACTGTACACAGAATAATTTACACTGTTTATACTTTTATATGCTTTATTACACTTTTATTATATAAATATGTTTATAAAATCTTGGCCAGATATGGAATTCTAGGTCTCTCTCTCTGTCTCTACTATCTCTCTCCCTCTCTGACTCACCTTCTCTCTTTCTTTCATACAAGTTATATAGAAGAAAAATATCAATAGCAATTTTTCCTAAATAATAAACTTTACTAAAGCATTTAGTTTTTTCACAATGACAGTTCTGGTGTCTCACATGTTATATTAGCCCATTTGTTTCTAGTTTTCATTTTTGTTAATATTAAGGGAAACTTTAAAAGTGCAGTTTCTTATTTTCAATTATTTGCAAGTTGATAAAGTGTGCGGTTTTTTTTTTAAACTAACCATATTTCCTTCATATTTTGAGGTTCTTAGTTTATAGAACTTAGTCATTTTGTTTTGATCAAAATCAAAATATGTGGCCAAATCCAACTATTTCTTTGACGTTATGAAGATATACAGGTAGCTCCAGATATAAAAAAAGTATATATTTTTGTTGTTGTTAATCCTCACCCAAGGATATTTTTTTCCATTGATTTTCAGAGAGAGTGGAAGTGAGAGAGAGAGCAGGGGAAGGGAGCCTGGAGGAAGAGACATCCATCTGAGAGAGACACACTGATTGGTTGCCTGCCCCAAGGGTCAAACCTGCAACTCAGGGTGCATGCCCTTTGACTGGGAATTAAACCTGAGACCCTTTGGTTAGAGTCACCTGACACTCTAACCACTGAGAAACACTAGCCAGGGCTAAATCTGTTTTTAAAGGAAACTTATAAAGGGTGTCAGAAATTCTGGCATTATAATAATAAATATTTGCTTTGAAAATTTTGAGGAAAATGTACCAAATACCCTAAACCTTCTAAATACAGCTTTTTAATATAAGATAAAGTTAATAACTCTTCACTAGAGGGCCTGTGAAAAGATAAGCATATAATGATATTGTCAAAGAGGATTTAACTAGACTTGTAAGATATCCTGCATATTCACAATTTTGTATTGCATGTGATACAAAATTTCACACACAGCTTGCACTAAGAGCTTTATCTGAACTTCCAAGTAGAGATGATGTCACCCAGAGTGATAGTTTGAATGTGAGGAAAGGCAAATAGGAGGAAGTGTATAAGATCTACAAGAAATAAACTTTTAAAAAAAAGGATCATCAGTTATGAAAGAACTTGAATTTTCAATTCTAAGCAAAGAACATGTAATTTGGAATTTCTATTTTTAAACATGACTCACATTGTTTTAGTCAGCTCAAGCTACCCTACAAAATACAATGGACCTAGTTTCTAAAACAAAGTAAATTTATTTCTCACAGTTCTGGAGGCCGGAATGTCCAAAGATCAAGGTGTTGGCAAGGTTGATTTTATTCTGAGGCCTCTTTCCTTGGCTTATAGGCAGCTGCCATCTCACTGTGTGCTCACAGGGGTTCTTCTTTGTATGCACCTGGAGAAAGAGCTTTTCTCTTTTTATAAGAACACTCATCCCGTTGTCCGGGGCACCACCCTGTGACCTCATTTAACCTCAATCATCTCCAAAGGATTCCATCTCCAAATACAGTTTCATTGGGGGTTAGGGTTTCAACATATGAATTTGGGGGAGATACACATTGGTCCATAGCACACATCAGATGCCAGGTTAAGATAAAGTATAAGCAGGTTGTAATTTGTTATTCCACGGTCTACCCAATGGTTATCTACACATGTGGAGCCCATTGGTTAGATCCTTAGGATGTAGGCCACAACGGTTCCTAGCACAGATAGAGTGACTTTATTAAGGGTGTGACCCCCTTCTGAGCTCCAATTCAGTTTACCTGTCGTTTTCATTGGCCACTTCCAACTTCATGAAGGCGAACCAGGAGAAGCATCTTATTTGCCACCCCTAGTGTAGTGAAGCACAGAACTGTGTAGTTGCATCTTATAGGGTGGTAATGATATAAATCCCCCAAAAGAAAATACAAAAAAATCTTAAATGACACTCCCCCTGGTTTTGGAACTAGCATATGGTTTACAGAGCTGGTAGTAAATTTTAATCCAGATGAGCTAAACTTTCAACCTTTGGGTTTTGCAATGCATTAAAAGGAGCCGAAGTGTGGTTTTTAAGTAAAACAGAGTCCACATTTAGAAGCAGAATCCACATCTACTCCAGAGAATGAAGGCTCCTACCCAGAAGTAGAATGATGTCAAAACATGACATTCTCTTCTTTACACTTAATATTTAATTAATTTTTTTTCTGTAAGTTCTTACTTGATGTGTATGAGAAAATCAACTACATGAGATGCGTTGCATATAATTTTGTATCTGTGGCAGAATCTTTCTGCCTTTCCCAGGAGCTGTGATCCTTGTGAGCACAGCTTGCAGAAAGAAATATAATTCTAATAATATTGCTTTACATTTTTCCTTCACAGAAATTAGTGGGCTTCTAGTAGACTGAGCACGGCTTTAAGGTAGGATAAAAAGTTCAAACGATTGCCCTGGCCAGTTGGGCTGTGTTAGAGCCTCAGCCTGTGCACCGAAGGGTCACTGGTTCCATCGCCGGCCTCCATGTGGAAGGCAAGCAATCAATGTGTCCCTTTCACACCGATGTTTCTCTCTCTCCCCCATCCCTCCCTTCCACTATCCCTAAACATCAGTGGAAAAAATAATCTTGGGTGAGGATTAACAACAACAACAAAAGTTCAAAGGATCATTAGTCAAATAATGAATCATTTCAAGTTGTTAAATTTTGTTATACACACATCTTGGTATATTTATTTAACTCCTAATATGTACTAGAACTGTGTCATAGATTTTTTTTTATGTTTATTGGACCTGGCATACTAAAAATCATATTTAATAGATATTGACACCATCCCTTCCCATAGCAGTCTCACCAAGGATGGGATAGCTTCAGGGAATAATACTATTACTATTAATACTATTTTCCTTGTGCCCCTCTGATGCCCAGTGCTGGTAAATGACCAATAAATGAAAATAATTGCACATATTCTTCTTTGCTTTATTTTGCTCCACAGCACTCAGTGCCTCTGAAACTCTGTACAGTTTTGTCATGATCTCTTTAACCACTGTGCCCCATTCTAGAATATAAGCTCTGTGAGGTATGGACTTGTGTCTGTTTTGTTACAACTTAGCCATACTTGGAATAATGCCAAGCACATAGAAAGGCAATCTATATTTTTAAATTAATTGAATAATTAAATGCATACATGTGTGATCTGGCATTTCAAATGAATTCATGAAAATATAATACTATGTAGATTTAAATATTATTTCATGTATAAAGGATTAAGTATGGTTTTGACAATTATATTAGTCACTTAAGCAAATAATACTATATATCAGGCCCTTTCCAAACCTTATCATATTTAATATTCATAATAATTATATCAATTAGTGCTACTATATCCATTTTATATATAGTAAAATTGATAATCAGGCATATTAAATATTTACACAATGTTTTAATTATCTGTGAAATGATTGTGCCATGCCAGAATCTAGGTTATTATTAGTAGTAGTATTATTATCATTAAGATTATTATTATTTGTCATTGTTTTATATTCCTTTCCCTATGCAACACTGTCAATAGGCTAAGGTAAAAATTAATAATAACGAAACTTATTTGTATAAGACTCTAGTGTGGCTCATGCACCCTTATATGACAAATATAGGACTATGTGAATATGTGCACATGATTATGTTGCTGAGATTTGAACTCATCTTGCTAGGAGACTCTCTCTCTTACTAGTTTTGAAGGCACAGACTTCCATGTTATAAAGTGCCATATGCAGAAGGCCACACAGCAAGGAACTGAGGCCCTGAGTCCAGTAGCCTTTTAGTTACTTACTAAATACTCTCAGGAACCACATGAGTTTGTGGAGAGGTACTTCCCCAGTTCAGCCTCAGATGAAATCTCAGTCCTGGCCAACACCTGGATTGCAGCTTGTAAGGCTCTGAAGCCGATGGCTCAACTTAATCTTATCCAGACCCACAGAAAATGGGAAATGATAAATTTGCCTTAAGTTGCAGAATATGTGGTTTTATTGTTATATCAATAGATAAGTACTATAACCTCATTTATTGTATTTACTAGTATACCTTATCATTTGCTTTCTGATTTACTAGAAATTTTAATTAAAAAATAACTGCCTGCTGGACCAGTTTGGCTCAGCGGTTGAGCATCGACCTATGAACCAGGAAGTCACGGCCCCGGTTGCAGACTTGATCCCCAGTGTGGGGTGTGCAGGAGGCAGCCGATCAATGATTCTCTCTCATCATTGCTGTTTCTAGCTCTCCCTCTTCCTTCCTCTCTGAAATCAATAAAAATGTATTTAAAACAAAATTAATAACTGTCTTGCCCCGGCCGGTGTGGCTCAGTTGGGTGGAATGTCATCCTGTGCACTGAAGGATTGCAGGTTCCATACTGGTCAGGGCACATACCTAGGTTGTGAGTTTGATCCCCAAGTCAGGGCACGTATGGGAGACAACATATAGATGTTTCTCTCTCACATCAATGTCTCTCTCTCTCTTTCCCCCTCTCTCCCTTCCTGTCTCTATAAAAACAATAAAACATATCCTTGAGTGAGGATGAAAAAAATAACTGCCTTACATACACACATAAGCAATCATATACGATACATGTGTGTGCACACATCCACACAAACACACAACATATGTCCATATAAAAGTGTTGGACTCAGAGAAAGGTATATCTGACACTTAAGTAAAAATACTTGTGTTTAAAATATTCATTGTCCAGATAATGCACGGTTGAACAAATTTTGTCTTTAAGTTGCTGCACTCAAAAGATGAATGGAATTTTTGTAAGTAACGAGAAACCTGAATAAAGCTCTCCAAGTAGATTGGTCAACTCTCCAAGTTGAGGGCCCGAGGCTCTGCCAATTACTAGCTTCCAGAAAATGCCAGCTTCAGAGACCAGCACTGTTATTACAATGAAAATGTAAAAATGTTTAAAACCCTTTCTGTCTGAGGAAAGGTTAAAAGCTGAAGTACATGTTGCCATGGCAGCCCTGTTTTATTTACAGAACTTGTATTTTCTAAAACCTGTCCTTTAAGTGGCAGGAGAGAAACATTTCAGTCTTAACATTGTATTATGCTAAGCTGTTTTCATTACTGAAATAATATATGTTCACTTTTTTTTTTCAATAGGAAGCATAAAAATGTGCCATTGCTCATTTTGTCCATTTATTTAATGACATTGGTAGGTTTGTTACTTAAATTAAATATATCTAAAGAAAGTGAATATGCACTGGTTAATCCAATGAATCCACATAAACCCATGACTGTGGCTATAAACATTGGCGAATAGAACACCTTCTCAACAATTGGATGGAATGTGATAGACAATGTTCTGTTTTGTAATAATTTACTATGGTGCAAGATCTATTTCATTGGCCAGTTTCTCATATTTCCTGATAAACTGTTTTAATCAACTCAAGATAGACTTTGCAACTGTGTTACTGTTGATAGTCAGTGAGAGGCGTGGGGCTCACAGGGGCTGCAGAGAGGATACTGGGGCCGGGGACCCAGGGGGGTCCTGTGGACTCCAACTGGCTCCCCAGATGTGTGGGCACTGTCCAGCGCGGGGCGGTGGGCTGAGGGCTGCAGTCGATGTTTCAGTTCCACTTAAATAGAAAGGCTTTCCTTGTCCACCAGTTCCTTGTCTGTGCTGTCATGATACCACGTGCTTTGACAATCTTTATTACATAATATATCTGATTGCATTATTCCCCATTTCATTTTGATGATTCTTTCACGCTCTCTCTCCCTACCTCTTTCTTTAAACTTCCCCTGCGATGAAGAACATAAAATGTAAATTACCTGCTATGACTACCTGTGCTTCGGAGAAGACACAATTAAATGTTGTGATAACTAAATAGTTTAGCATAGTTTATGCACATTTTAGTGCTCATTAAATGTCAGTTTTCAGTACTATTATAAGAAAATAATATTTGAGTATAGAACATATTCTAACTTACAATGGTATAAAGTTGGCATGTCATTTCTGTATATTATTGCTTATTCACAGGACTGTATTTTAAATATTGTAACTCATTTGAATAGATAATTCTTACAACGTTAAAATATCAGACTTAACAAATACAAGAGTTTAGACTTGTGATGACTTGATTTCGATAATTGGTCTACTAGGTGAGGGACATAGGAAGAACAGAGGAATGGAATTAGAACTGAAAATTCTTTTCTGGCTAACAAGTTGAGAACTTACCTGAAAGGCTGTGTTATGTACAATAATTACAAAAAATAATGTAAAGTGACTAGTAGACAAACTGTGTTGAGCCTTTTTTTATATTGGTAGGCTGTGACCAAGAGCTGCAAGACCATCCACAGACTATTTCCTCAAAATACAGAGCTCACAAGTTTCCTAAGCTCCCTGTGGTTTGCAACCTTTTTCAGCTTAAATGTTCTCAAATTTTACATCAATCATCTAATGATCTAGATTGCCCATTGCCTCCAGCTCTCTTTTCATGTTTTATTTGGCTAAACGAAAATCAGCTTTACATTGTAAAAATGCATACTGTTAGTGAATGGTGAAATTGTGAGGAATTGTGCTGTAATTACTGAATATTGGCTCTCTAAAAACATGTTTCCTCAATGTGGGGAGATCTGCCAGGGAAATTAAGTTTCCATCAGTAGCCCATCGCTACAGCAACAATTGTGGAAATCAAGTGAGATGTGGAGCCATTTTTGATTGCCTTAAATGGCACATTTATCTACGCCAGCAAGAATCTATGCTTCTACATAAACGGAATAAAGAAAATGAAACAGTCTGTGGATGTAGAGTCTCTGGGGTTGAATGTAGGTGGATCAGCTTGTACTTAACATCTGTTCAGGCTGGAAATGCAGTGGAAGCTTAATATGTTTACTCAATCATACTGATTACTTGGGTGCCAACGCAGAAATTTAAACATATGACTTCTGTTCACACTATGAGGGAGCTATTGAGAATGAAGGTAAAAAAAAAAAAAAAAAAAAAAAAAAAGAATAAGGGTGATGATCCTGGAAGAAAATGTGGAGATGTGATCTTGGGAGCCAGCAGGCAGTTAGAATTCTTTGCCACCAGCAATCAGCAGCCCTTACACATCAACATCGCAAGCTTTTGTCAACTAGTGTAAAGGGCAACTGCTAAAAATGTTTAAAAAGGAGTAGGAAACAAAACCGGCATCCTTTTTAACACATCAAGAAAATATCAATATATGGTCTCCAAACCTTTTCCTTTTCACGTTTCTCTTCGCAACTCAATACAAAATTATAATGCATTTAATGTAGCATTCCAATCCAAATTGTTGTTTGTGAAGCTAAATTTCAGACTCCGTCTTGAAATTTTTCCTGAACTTATGAACCATTTGCTAGCCAGATAGCATGCTGCTACATCGAAAGGACAAGTCATAATAAATGCAATTTATGTACAATGCTCCTTTCATAAAATTTTGTAAAAATCATAAAATAAAAAAATAATATTAAAATAAAGTTTTATCAGATTTTATATAATTTTTTTTTTTTTACAAATATGCTTTGCTTCTCATGGGTTAATAGTAAGATTGTACAATGCCCAGGGTCTTTGTCTTGTGGCTGTTATTGGAATTATTTAAATTTCACCCTCCCAAATTGCTGTTGTTTTGGTTGGTAAGACAGAAAGACGGTAGTTATAATTCATTGGGATGAAGTGTTTTACTCTATTCCATACTGAGAGGTCTGAGGGAGAAGCAACTTAATTCTGCTAGGAGGAATACAGAAAGGTGTCACAGAGTCAGCATTTGAATTAGATCTTAAAGAATGATGGAAATTCACTAGCTGGAGAGGGAAAGAATATAACAGAAAGAGGAGGGTCTTTGGAAATGTCAAGGATGCATTAAAAGGCATGGGACTTTGAATAATGGCATTCAGTTGGAATTAAAAATAAGTTGGGTGCAAAAATAAAGTTGAAAGGCCATATGGATGAAAGGTTAGATGCAAGATTATTGTCAAGGCCTGCTGACACAAAATAAGATTAGATTTTATTGAAGAGGCCTGTGGTCTACAAAGAGAAAATTCTTCCCTCTTCCCCTTCCTGTTGCCTTCCATAGCCTCTCTCACCTTGTGAAAAATCCCATCACCCTTTACTTTTACACCTTATCAAAAGCATCCTGGTTCCTTTAATGGGGGTGCTGGCAATAGCACCAGGGTTAGGCAGTGGGGTCAGATCAGACCTGGGTTCAGCAGCCGGGGTACTTGAGTTCTGGCTAGGAAAGAATTCAGGGCTAAGTCTCAAACTGTAAGAGAACATTTATTTAGAAAAAAATCACAGAGGTAGAAGAAGGCATTCATAGAAGAAGTGGGCTTAGGAAACAAGTTATAGAGGCAAAGTAAGGGCCTTTGGAGCTTGGGAGTGAGGAAGGCAATGGTGATGAGCCTGGAGGGAGGAAGAAGGAGAGAGGGAAGGCCCGGTGTGCTCCTGGGAGGGAGACCAAACTGGGTCCTCCATCCGAAGAGCTGGGTCCTCTGCCCTAAGGGTTTTAAGAGCAGAGATTTTAGGGGAGGTTCTAAAGCAAGACCTCAATAGAATGTTCAGCAGCTGTCCAGGTGTGTCTTTTCTGGGTCCAGGTCTCTACTGATGGATTGGTCAGTGCCAGGGGACGGGGTTCATTACCCAATACAGCTGGTCTTGAGGTCAGCCATGGGAATTGCTTATCTGATTTTGCTGCTTTTCTGGGCCTGGAGCTGAAACACAACTGAGACCTAGATGTTATCTCTAGGAAGAAAAGGTCAGGGGGTCATGATCAGTTACATGAAAGACCAGGGGGAGGTTCCAAACCGCATGACCATGGATATGGTAACGGAGGAAAAGTCCCCCCTACAACTGTCCCTTACTAGGTACCGGAGGCTTTTACCCTGGTGACCTTCTGTATTTGGCCCATCATCCTTGCCTTGCTCATGTCTACCTACCACTCTTTTGCTCATGAGAAGCATTGCATGAGAACATTCTGATAAGTATAGTCAAGTAAACATTGCATATGTTGCATTCTAAATGGAAAAGCATGAATGGCTCCGGTTGTAGTAATGAATCTTAATAGGTGAGAGTGAGAGAATACGGTAGATGGTGCAAAGGTAGCAAAATTGGGTTTTTGCTACTTTCAAACAATACTCAGACTTTGTATTTACTGATCACCTCCTAGGGCTGGTAAAGGGCATTGCATTTGAGTAATAAGGATTAGTGACTATGTTAAGATAGACATACTGTATGAATAAAATACAATATAAATATAAGGCAACAGTACATCACATAGGAGCTTTATATGATAGTTGTAAAAGCCTAGCATTTTAGGTATTCAATTAATAATTTGATAAAATTACAAAGAAGAATGACATTCTTTGAGGACACGCTTTGTATAGCATACTGTTTTTCTATTTATATATTTAAATATGAATCCCGTGAATTTGTATAATAAACAAATACAAAAAAAAGTTAAAATTTGAATTATAACACATACGTGACATCTCTACCTATATAGCCAAAGAATATTACTGGTTTTATAAGTCTGGGAAATACTGGACCACAAGGTTTAAGATTAAAATCAAGCAGGAGTTTTCTAAAGGAGTTTCAGTTTGAAATTTGACCTCATTTGAAATTAATCTCAATAAGAGACTGGACCATAATCACTTAATTAACAAACAACAATGAGCCATTAATTGTACCCTTTTAACTGAGTTGAGAATTGAGGAAGACACAAATTAGCTTAATTCGGATTTTTCCCTTCAAATTACATGTACAATTAAAGTAAATTCTTATGACTATACATAGGCTTGTTATTTCAATATATTTAATATTTTAAAAGTTTGTTTTTATTTTATAGAGATTTTAAACACTAACAAGATGAATGAAAGCCTCTTTAACAATGTTACCCACATTGGGTTAATCTGCACTCTGAAAACTCCATAGCACACCTGGGGGCCATGCATTCTAATCCTGAGTCAAAATATATCCCAGTGTACTGTCACAGTCTTTAAGATATGGAGGTGGTGAGTGACTAATATTTAGGGCCTGGTTATGAACATTAGCATCAACGGGATCTCAGTACTAACTGTCATGCTTGGAAGCCATTCATTTGCTACAATAAGTAGCTAAAGAAACTATCCTGTGGCAACGAACACAGGATGTGCCTTGTGGCTTCGGCCCACATGCAAAGAAATGCATACCAGGCAATTTAAATGCAAGTCCTTGTTTCAAAATGTGCACATATGCATTGGGTTTAAATGTTCTCACTTCTCATTATGAGGCTAATTAGATCATCAGGCTAGGTACACATGATATCTCAACAGACAGAAAACCTCATAGCAAGAATCCAAAAAAAAAAAAAATGTTTCATTTTAAATGGATGAGTGCTGTTTCTTTGAATTTGTACAATCTATATGTTTGAATTCTAATTCTGAAAATGGCTAATTTTAAATTAAGAAAAATGGTCTGCATATCCCCCCTAGAATTATATATCACAATAGTATTATACCGTATTCCTTTAAAAATGTATTTCTTTATACAACAAATAAGTTGTATTTAAAGATGTGTTCCTAGAAGGAATACCTGTTTGTAGGTACTTCACAATTAACAGGGATAACGAATTAGAGATGAGAGGGAGACACTGAAAGAGACAGGGAGACAGACAGAAAGGGAGATATTACCATGGTAATAATATTCAGAGAGAAAAACTGAACTTTAAGCCTTCCTCACCAACATAGACTGTCTCATGACTGCAAATGAAGAACTACAGGCCATCTTTTAAATCCAATAAAAGCCAGTGATTGAAAGGTAAATTTTAGATCACCAGTGCTGAAACATTGCTACATGACACTTACATTGAATTTTTGGTATAAAAACATGTTGAACAGGACTTATACTGGTATAACCATTTACCGATTAAAATGTAAATGTTAAATTGAGGTCTTCATTCAGATTGGAACAAAGTATTCCCCCAAACACCTCTGTTCTTCTATTTAAGTACTGAAATTGAAAACATGGGGCTTTTTGCTTAACCAACTTTGCTCAGGTTATCATTTTTGTTAAGAGATATTTCTTTTCAGCTCTTATACAGAAGAGATTTGCACTGTTTTGACAAAAATCCTGGCTAATTTAAGCCCATGGCAGGAAGCAGGTTAGGGTCAGTGAAACGGCATTATCATACATTGTCTTGTTGGGAGAAGTAACACTTAAAGAGAAATGTCTGCGGAAAGCCAACCAAATCACTGTCCACGCCAGAAATGTCAGGCAAGTCCAGTCTTCCAGGCTGTTATTCAAGTTTCCTTTTGTTATTTGGGGATTTGCAGGCTAAATAAATGCCTTTCAGAATAAGTAAAAATTTCAGAGTATTGTCTGGCTCAGTGTTCCCCTTGCATGCGAAGATCATGGTCCAGTGGATAACAGCAAAATTGGAAGTGAAGAAACGCTCTGTATAGTTAGGCCTGTGCCGCTTTCAGCCTCTGACACTGTCAAGGAACTTTTCCAAGGAGCTTTAATTACCTCACCTATAAACTGGGGGTAGTGAAATGTAAGCTTCCTTCCCAGAAAGGAAGGCTGCATTGGGCATCATATTGAACACATTTTTTGAAAGTGCACTTGATACTAGAGGCCCGATGCATGAAATTCATGCAGGGGCGGAGGTGGTCCCTCAGCCTGGTCTGCACCTTCTTGCAAATCCAGGACTGCTGGCTCCTAACTTCTTTTTTAATGTTAAAAATGTTTTCTATTTTGATGTTAACTTTAAGTAAGAGGTAAAACAAATATAATTTGTATGAAAGTAAATCTGTCAAGTGAGGGAGTGTAGGTCATACTGTTTCTAATCTTAGTTTAATCTCTCCAATTTTGTGAATGAATAACTATGTTAATAGTTAAAAATTATATTAATGTTAAATTACAGGAACAAATCACTGCATCTGTGAAATCTTGAATACTAATTATCAATTTATTAGGGACACACTTGTCAGTGACATTGTATTTCACAGAATTTGACTGGGATTATATACTTTGAATAAAGTAAAATAGAAAGTTAATTTTTTTTTCTGAGTTGCTGGAAATTAACATGAAAACTAATCTACCATAATATTTTAACTTTTTTATTCATGAAGAATAAAACAACTGCTGTAGTCATACTATCCTATCTAATAAAATATTAACATGCAAATTAACCATCACTCTGATACACCCACAAGCCATGCCCACCAACCAATCAGAAGCAAGTATGCAAATTAACCCAACCAAGATGGCTGCAGCCACGGAGTGAGCAGGAGGCTTGGGTTTCCCCAGCAATGGATGAAGCCAAGCTTTCCGCACACCGTGGCCGGCCCAGGCTACAAAGTTTTAATTTTAGAAGATAAATGAATCCCAACAAAAATGGTGGCAGCCACAGAGCTGGAGAGAGCAGGAGGCTTGAGTTACCCCCAGTGATGGAAGAAGCCAAGCTTCTGCAGCCCTGGCCTGCCTTGGCCTCCGCTCAAGGCTACAAAGTTTCAATTATAGAAGATAAATAAATACCAGATACCAGGGCCTTCGCTTGGGTCGCCGGGGTGCATGGCCAGGCTGAAAACCACCACAGGCCCCTTGCCCAGGTCACCCCATGCCCCAAGGGAACCCCCACCCTGATCCAGGACACCCTTCAGGGCAAACCAGCTGGCCCACACCCATGTACTAGGCCTCTATCCTATCTAATAAAAGAGTAATATGCAAATTGACAATCACTCCAACACACAAGATGGCTGCCCCCATGTGGTCAAAGATGGTTGCCCCTATGTGGACACAAGATGGCTGCCACAAGATGGCCAGAAGGGGAGGGCAGTTGGGAGGGATCAGGCCTGCAGGGGAGGGCAATTGTGGGTGATCAGGCCAGCAGGGGAGGGCAGTTGGGAGGGACCAGGCCTGCAAGGGAGGGCAGTTGGGGGCAATCAAGCCTGCAGGGGAGGGCAGTTGGGGGTGCCCAGGCCGGCAGAGGAGGGAAGTTGGGGGTGACCTGCAAGGAAGCGCAGTTAGGGGCAAACAGGCTGGCAGGTGAGTGGTTAGGGGGTGATCAGGCTGGCAGGCAGAAGTGGTTAGGGGCAATCAGGAAGGCAGCAGGCAAGCAGTTGGGAGCCAGCAGTCCTGGATTGTGAGAGGGATCCCAGATTGGAGAGGGTACAGGCTGGGCTGAGGGACATACCCCCCATGCATGAATTTCGTGCACCGGGTCTCTAGTTACTATTATAATGGTATCAATTCATCATCTAAAATCAACGTTCACTTTATAATTTTGTGTCCAGTAATTGTTTAAAAGCATTGCATATGTGATAAAATGTTAAGCAATACAAAAATACACCTCCTTGAAATATTAAGAAATGATTAAAAAGAAAAAAATAATAACTAAATAACAAGAAACAAAAACATCCAAAATTATTTTAATCTCAAATATTTCCAATATAGATAATATTATGTGTCTGAACAGCAGTCAAAATGTCATAATATATACATTTCTTATTGAAAAATATATATCTTCATTTTTTCATGGTATAGTTATTTAGAATAATCATATTTTTATTGGATTATGAAGGTGAATGGAGTTTGTTGACTTAAGGCAATTGAAAAAATAAGTAAGAGGCCTAGCAGTAGAAACATCAAAAATAAAAATAAATTGGGAGCTTTATTGTTATATCTGATCAAGTTTAGTATATAGACATGTAATGGTACCATTGATCAAAATAATGGCAAGAATAATTAGACAAATATAGCATCAGACACCATGAAATTGAGAATATCTCTCCTATTCATTGACAATTGAATTGATGAATTTTTGAGTACATGTTCATGTAACAATACTTATTGTGTTGTTATATGTAGAATATGGAATCACATATGCAGAAATCTATTTTTTCTATAAAAAACACTATAATTAATACAGTAATTATTTCAAGCACTGAATGTTTGCATTCAGTGAGTTTCTTTTTTGAAATTAGGTTCTTAAAACACAGATTATTGTTTTAGACAACTAAGATACCTTTTCTGAAAAAAGTAGAACTGGCAAAATTACTAATAAGTTTGACATACCATATTGGTCATGGCCAACAGTTATGACTGACAGACCACCTAGGGCCCCAGGGACAAATTTTTAGAAGAAAGGTAGTGTCCAAAGGCAGAGTTCAAAGAACAGGTCTGGAACAGAGCAAGGCTAAGACCTCAGAGGGTAACAAAAGCTGCCAAGGTCAAATTAAAATCAATCCATCAGTTTCTAGGAAACTCATGTGACAAAGACAAGACCAGAGCTCTGTGATTCTACTCCACAAAACCAACCAAAATACATTTTTAACAATTTTATAGAGAGGCTCGAGATATCTTGTGATAGTAACTGACAAGCTCTCAATATATCTCAGGTGTTTCAGCTGTTCTATTTCTTCCCATTCAAGGAGGACATTCATTTTAGTAGAATTGCGTTTTTGTAAATTCAGTGTTCCTTGGAGATTTTTTTTCACAGTCATCTTTAAAAATGCCAATCCCATATTTTGTAATCAATATTGTGTCATGATGTTAGAACTGTATGAAGGATATCATTGACTTTAAGAAAGGACTTTGGTTTGAATCACATCTATGCCAGTTACTAATTGAATAACCTTGAGCTGTTTATTTTATATCTCTGTGCTTTGTGATTTTACTGATCTCTATAATGATTATGATAATAAGTGGCTTGCAGTGTTGCTATGAAGATGAATTCAGAAAATGAAGGTAAAATATTTAAAGAGTTCCTGGAAAAAGCTATAATGGATATTATTTTATTTTATATTTCTCCGATAGCTTAGTACAGAGACTAACATACAGCTACCACATTTCTTCTGTTGATAAGATGAAAATATAGAATTAAGATGGCATATTACTTTCATCTCAGGTGTTTAAATGCCAATATGTTGATCCAGTACACAATGGTTGCATAGTGTACTGTATCAAGAAAACTTTTGAAGTTCAGCAAAGACTACCAAGAAGCACTTTCTATAATTGGCAACAAAGGATTATGGCACAATATATATGCTTATCTGCATATAAGAGAGTTTGATTAAATTAGTCTAATTGGTGAAATAAAAAACTATTTTTAAACAAAGAAATACATAATTTTTCAAAATTTATAGAATGCAAAAATCTAAATTTTTCAATCTAAATTATCTTAATTTGGAGTGATTACAATAATTTTGAATGATTATGTAAATGGTAAGTAAGCTATGTTTGAAGGAATCATGCAAGAATATAAAGGAAAAATAATGGAAATATATTGCTTATCAACACTGTCAATATAATTAACATATCAATCACATATATATTTTTAAAAACTGAGAATCAGTTTATTGATTAGATATCTTTGTAGCTTCTTTGAATATAAGAAAAGGAATCCTTAGAGTAGTGGTTTTTAAACCAGCCCTAACCAACAGGGAAGTGGTAGATATTATTTTTGAATGTTAAAAATGCAGGTAATCACCCAGAATAACCTGATTCACCAGGTTAAGGTGAGACTCAGGCTGTATTGTTCAAAACCCCACAAAAATTCTAAAGCCAAGTTTGGCTAAGAAGCATTGCCCTAGAAAATTGGAAAAGATAACATTTTTTATTATCAAATTGATCCATCAGAGAAAATATCTGAAGTCATACCTTTCTTTCCTAATTTGATGCTGATCAACCTTCTTACACATTACAGTCACAATTAAAAATTAGCCCAGCTGGCATGGCTCAGCGATTGAGCATCAATCTATGAACCAGGCGGTCACGGTTTGATTCTCTCTCTCCCTGCCCCTCCTCTCTGAAATCAATAAAAATATATTTTAAAAATTAAATTATCAGCTTCATTTTTCACTTTCCATTATAATGATAAATTTTATTATATTTGATTATTTCATTTTTATTAATTGTATGGCTATCTTAAGGCTCTGGTATTCTCTGTCATTCTTTTTCTCTCTCTTTTGTTTAAGCCCTGGTATATACAAGCTCTTGGTCATGTTAATAATGAATATAAAATCAAATATGATTTGACATGATGGACTATCATAGCTAGAAAGGGGGAAACATCTCTTCCTAATCTTTTTTCTCTTTCCTCAGTCAGTAGCTTTTGTGATATTCCTGCCATATCACAGTGGTTTTAGCCTGGGGCATCAGATGATATTTAAATCCCTTCTTTTCTGTCCTATAAATTCATAATCTGTTAATAACTATTTTCACTTTGCACTGTCAATCAATTTTTGCTACCAAAATTTTGAACCTAGACCCTCACTTATGTTCTGTAGTGCTTGTAGAACTCCAGTACAACTGCACAGTTTAAGGTTAAGCTTAAATTTGAACAGCCCAAGCCACCCTAACACTCCTTGAAACCAGTGTTTCTGCTTAGCCCATTCTGTCCTTTATTGTTACTTAAGGTCACAAGGTTACACAATTTATCTGTAAACAACAACATCAATAAAAAATAAAATAAAATAAAGATAAACCAGGACATGACCTGAGTTTGTAGTATTCTTAAAGTATATCCAACATTTAAATTTAATCGCTTGGATTTTACTCCCATTCACATTGCTTCCCCTGAGAGGATGCTGTGCTAAAGCATCTCCTTTCATATAAAAGAACATATCTGCAATGATTGAAGTTTTCCTTCCTTATCATGGTTAAGAACCATGGTTTTGGTTTTATTTCTGGGATGAGAATGTGAAGAGCTCCATGGATTCAACCCCAATAAACCTAGTATAACTACTGAAAAATATAAAGAATCATCCACTCAAAGTCTCTAGAAGCTGCCCTAAGGATATTGAGCAAATAAGGAACATTTATTCAAGAAAGCTTACCAAGTGATGAGAATATTTAGAGTCTGTGAATTTCTTGCCATGATCTGCTCTTTCCCCACCACCTCACTCACAACTCAGCATAAAGAAAGCTTCACTCTGTGTGGTTGTGACCAAGAAGATGAGGTGCCCTCTCTCTTCAGCTCCCAATCAAAGAATACACTACCTTACACTGGGGAGAGATGCAAGCATTTATAAATCTTTCCAATTCAAAGATGAAGAAGTATGTGATGAATAGTTGAGTAGTCCCTTTCTTTACCCAATCCAACACACAGGATATAAATATAGCCCAAGTAGGACAAGCTGAAAACTCTGGGGTCCCAGTCTCCCTCACTTCAGCAAACAAACACCTAAGACTCTCAGTTTAACAACCTTCCAGGAACTGAATCATGCCAATAAACTGAGTTCATTTAGAAATGGGTCCTCTTCCTGTAGAGCCTTCAGATGACACTGCAGCCCCAGTCAACAACTTGTACTGCCACCTCTTAAGACAGCCTGAATTAGAACCACCAGCTGAACTCAGATGATGTGTGAGTAGTAAATGCCTATTGTTTAAAGCTGCAGATTTTTAGGAGAATCAGAACTGTTATAAGAGAATCAGAACTGTGGGGTTGTTTTGAGTGTAAAATTAGATAATGTAGGAAGCCTCTGGCACAGCATAAGGGCTTAACCTACATTATCCATTTATTTTTATTAACATTTATTATATTTAATGAGATTTTTCCATTTATTAGCATATTCCAGGAGTATTAAGAGAATGGATTTTATTTTATCTACCTTTCAAGAACTTCTAAATAGACTGCAACACATAAAATTTACTTCTAGAATAAAGTATATCTCATTTGACTTCCTGTATTTTATTCTTACATAAGTCCCTTTGGTAAGTTTACAATAGCTTACTTTATTCATCCATAAAATGTGAAATAATTTCCACCTACACTCCTCACAGGATATTGTGAAAATTAATGAGGTAATATGTATAAAGCACTAGAAGCCTTTAAAGAGTGCTATAAAATCAGTATTTATCCCTGTGGGTGGGTCCTATCTATTTTTCTGAATGGCTTCTAGCATGGTGTTGGAAAAGATGATGGATAGACAATAGATAGGTAGGCAGATGAAGAAAGAGAGATAAAAAATAGAATAATAGGTTATGGTAGAAATTATAGTGGTTTGGGAATTTTAATGAAAGCATCTTTCTTTTACTTCCTGATCACAGGTACTTTCAAGTAATGCAGACACCCTATATTTGACAGCTATCTGGTTTCTTTTGTTTTTTTGGACTGATCTAAGGAAACACTAGTTATATCTTCATAATTAATTTAATGCTTTTTTCTTTCTAATCCATATATGATTGTGTCTTATACTAAAAAGTGAATTGAAAATATTCCAATTTTCTGTATACTTTATCAGTAGTTTTCAGATTACTAATGCATTAATATTCTTTCCCTATACATACACGTGTGTGTATATATAAATGAAAGAACATGTAATGGGACATTAAAATGGAACATTTTATGGCTGATGTTCATGGCATATTTTGGTGTCCTTTCTGACTGCATCTGGCTTACTCCAGACGTTAGGAAACATGACTGTTGAGGGTAATGAGGTCTACATTTCACAGTTGAGGTGACTGAAAAGAGACTGATTGGCAGCATCCTTTTGTCTTTTGTTCAAGTCCACAGTTCTTGGGAAAGGGATGTCACAACTTGACAATCACAGATTAATCACCTTGCTCCAGGCTGGCTCACTGGTAAATCAGAATGGATGCAGAGAACAATGGAGAAGTGTCTGGATCGGCCCTGCCTTGTCACAACTTTGCATGAGTTGCTTGTTTCTGGTTGTCCATGGGATTTGTGAGAATGGTCATATCAGCCAGGAACTAAGTAGAAAACTGTGGAAGCATTGAACTTCAGCATTTCATTCCATAAAAGTAACCATATTTCAGAAATTGGTATTAATAAAATAACATTAATCCTGGGGTAGTAGAAAGTAATGGATTGAGAAAATGTATTTTATTGGATACCTGAATAGCAAGCAGCAATGAATATATATGTACATACATATTATAAAATATGCATGTATTTTGAAAGCTGGGTTTGCTAGGAGATTCACTTCCTTACAAATGAGATTTGTTTATTTTTAATAGTCACTGGGTGGCAATTCTGAGGCCAAAAGGCACAGTATCTGACTAGGAGTGTAGTTTTATGATCTATTAAAATTTCTGTTCCAAATGGAAAGGTAGCATTATCTGGGGAAATTAGTTATATGGGCTTGTTTTTTGTTAAAATAAATATTTGTTTTTACAAGGTTGAATGACTATACAATCCAAATGCTGACAACTTAGTGTTCTTTAAATGCTACTTGACTAATGCTGATAAGTGAAAAGCTTCCTACATTTTCTCTTAAATTCTTCTTTTCACGGCATTTCAACAGCCTCTTTTGATCACTGAGAATACTGTAGCAGAGCTATAGAAAATGTTTGTCTCATTAAAATATACCCTACTGCAAGTTCAGAGGATTGTAAGTATATGTATAATTTTATTTCCACTGGGTGATTTTTGTAATGCGTATGAGCCATGCTCTCTAATGGAAAGTGCAATATAGTAAGGTACTTTAAATAGGCATTAATCCTCACAATACATTTGCAAGTTAGGTAAGCAACATGAAGCGAAGAGCCATAATAAGCATTATCCACATTCATCTACCTTCACAGCCTGTAAAGCTAGAAATCACACATGATGAACAAAGGACATTTGCAAAAGGAACAGCAGGGATACTTGTGGCATGTTTTCTTCCTGGTTGCTATAGAAAGATGAAGCAAAAGGGGAGCACAAAACAAACTGTGTTTTTTTAGAAAAAGAAACAATAAATTAAAATAAAATACAAATCAATGCAAGATAATTGTCATGTAAGGGAAGAAATAAAGTCTTGGGCTGCTCATCCGGATAATAACACTCAGATATTGATACTATAAAAAATATTTACCACTTTCAATCATATTGCTACAAAACTGCTTTTCTTCCATAGTTTAATTAACAGGCTGACTTATTCTTGCCAAATGAATCAATCGAAATAGAACATCAATTTATTTAGGTGGAAACTCAAAAACCAAAAGTCAAAGCAAACAAAAAAAAAATGACTTTTTACATTGCCAAAACTTCATAAAAAAAGGGGCTCCTGCATGTGTTACATGTATATAATAAAACAAAAATTCCACTGAATTTTCTAAAAATGACTATCTTATTGAATAATTTATATATATTTTCCTCCTTGGGCATGGAAAAAATATGATAAGCCTCATAGTTAATATTTGGAATCAAATAGAATATACTTTTACAACATATATGGTATATAGAAAGGGACACATCAATACTTTTTAATGAAAACAGGAGTATAGTAAATTAGGTTGTATTTACACTAGTCAATAATAACTGTAGTTTATATCCATCTTCACTTCTAAATTGAATAAAAGTCTTTGACAATGAGTGTCATTGGGCAAAAATGAGGCATTAACCGACTAAATTAATGTTTAATCTAAACTCCCTATTTATCTACCATGTGATTTTTGTTTATACAGATTTAATACCTACATTTTAACAGTATCTTTAGGTTGTTCTATAATATAATATAATATAATATAATATAATATAATCTTAAATGGTAGTGATTGTGCATTTACATTATTTTTAATTGGCCCACATATGAAATTTTGGAATCATTACCCCATACTTTTTCATAAAATAAGGGTTAAACTTCATGAATAAAATTTTCTGTAAATTTTTTCAGTGTTAGAATTAAATAATATGAAAAAAATGTTAGTCCAAAAAAATCTTCACTATCATCACCTTGCCCTGGCATACTGCTCTTGCTATTTCAACAGAGCTTTGGTTTTCAATGAAAAATTTTAAATCTCTATCAAATATTTCAAAACCATAAAATAAGACTTTTGAGAAGTCATTCTTTTATAATAAGATTTGAAAATTCATGCCTATAGAAGAATTTGGCCTAAAATACTGTAATATATACATATGTATCGGAAACACTCATTATCAAAAGGAGGAAAAATTCTAGAAACATGAATTGAATAATAAAGATAAAAGAGTCACAATATCTCTGAAAATTTATATCTTTTGATAGAGACATAATTTTTCACTTGAAATCAACTTTCCCACTACAATTTTTCTGTTTATATTTTAACATTGTGGAATTTTAAAACCTCATCAAAATATTCCTAAAGTCATTAATTTCTTTAATACAAGAAAAAGGCATATTCACACTAGCATAATAAAATATCATGCAACTTTTAACACCATCAATATGAAATCTATGGCTATAGATATAGCCATATAGTTTTGTATGTTCAATTTGGGGTTTATTTATATAAGGATCATGTTGCTTTTGTTTACCCCTCAAAAATCATTTGAAAACATTAATATAGTTGTCTATATTTAGTTCAAATTGAGTTTTGGAAAAGTATGATATATTGTGACATGCAGAGTCTGTCTATTTCACTTCACTATGAACCTTAATTTTGTATGCACTGCTTCTTGGCTGGGTGCAAAAGCAAAGTGGTCTTCAAATGCATGGGACAACTGAGGAAGAGCCATCAAGCCTCAAGTACATAGCTGTATTCAGCCTGAGTTCCAGAGAACCTAACTGAAGCTTGAATGATAAGATCATGTCAAGTGGTGAGATTGCTGAGTGATTGGATAGCCAGAGACCCGACCTCACTTCTCTAAGGAGACTGCATGCTTAGCAAGAGAACTAATTTGGTATTTGTCCTTTTCTGAGAAAAAGAAGCTCATTGCATTTGAAAACACATTTAGGTTTTTCTAATTCTATACTTTTGCAGAATAGGTAGATGGGTGAGATGGAGATGGCTTATCATAGCCCTTTAAATATGGATTACAGCCCTACTTGGCTTGGCTCAGTGGATAGAAAATCGGTCCATGGACTGAAGGGTCTCAGAGTCCATTATGGTCAAGGGTATGCACCTCGATTTCAGGCTCAGTCCCTGGCCCTGGTCGGGGTGTGTGCAGAAGGCAACCGATCAATAAGTCTCACATTGATGTTTCTCTCCTCCTCCCGTCCACTCTGTCTAAAAATCAATGGAAAAATATGATCGGGTGAGGATTAACAAAAGTAAAAATAAATATGGATTACAGAGGTGCCACCTGAAGGCCCTAGGGGATGGAGGTGAAGATGCCATCAGATTCAGTGCTAAAGAGGAGGTCAGGAATAAGTCAGACGCTTTGAACTTGAGGTTATTACGCAAACAAACAAAATGGTGAATGCTAGATCAAAAAATTATAGTGATTGAACATAAATTGGAAATAGATATAATTTAACAAAATATTATGAGAAATATTGTGAGAGAATTTACTGAGATTTAGTAGGCAAGGAGAGCAGGAAAATAAATAAGAGAATATTACAAATGTTTTTTTTTTTATATCAAAGAATTATGTGCAAAAATTATGGAGAATTTTGAATGTTAAAATCATGTGGGACTTTATTCCTGCACAAATAAACCCTCTGAGACCCATCCAAATTAGGTTCTCTGTTCTCCCAACATCCATCAAATCTCCCTGACATAGGGTATGTGGCCAAATGGCCTTAACTGATAAGAGCCTATCAGGGCACTATCAAGAAAATAATAAGACAAACCCACAATAGATTTATGACTGAAAACTAGCAGAGACCAGTTCATCCAACATGGCAAGAAACTGCACCTTCCAGGAACAGCTAGCCTCATTACGCGCTCATTGCTCATTCTAATACATTAGTGTACTAAACACACCTGTGATGCACTGGTCAGAAATGGTAATACCATGAAAAGACAAAAAATGGCCACCGGGCCCAGCCTGTGTGTCTCAGTGATCAAACCATGAACCAAAAAGTCACCGTTGGATTCCAGGTCTGGGCACATGCGCAGATTGCAGGCTCAATCCCTAGTAGGGCATGTTTCTATCTCTCTATTTCTCTCTCTCTAAAAGCCTATTTAAAATTTTTTGTTTCAAATGGCCAAGGGCTTTTCTGTGGAATCTCCACCCCTTTCCCCAGAAAAATCTGGTACACTCCTCTCCATGAAAGAAGTAAATCTCATCAGGAAGGGCTGGTGTCTGTGGAGTGGCCCCCTCTCTCACTACTTCTCTAATAAACTCACTTTCACTTTAAACTCTCTGCCGGCATCCTCTTTGAATTCTTTCCTGCATGAAGCCAAGAACCCACAGTGGGAAGCAGACCACCGGGTGCCTGGACCTCTGAAACGTCTGCATCGCTACCTCTGAATCTTAACTCTCTAACCACTCCGTTCTTGGTAAGAAGCAAATAACCTTCTGTCAGTTTACTCAAGCTCTGTTCTTTAAATTTTACTTCAAAATTGTCATTCACATCAAGGCATGGCCAACCACTCCAGTCAGCAGAAATTCACCTCCTTGAAAATTTTAGCTGTCCCTTCCTGCCCTCTATCTGGAACATTTTTTTCTTACTCCCCTTGGAATTGTTAGTTATCTTTGTGTGTGTGAGTTCTGTTTTGGACATGTTTGCTTAAAATGTGTGTAGGCCATCAGGTGAAAAAGATGTCAGCAAACAACCTCAGATGTGAGCATGACACTCCAGAGGATGTTTAATCAGAAATGCAGTCTGTGGCTCATATTCAAGGCTTCAGGGAAACTGTGCAGATGAGCCAGACTGCAAGGAAATAAATTCAGAGAAAGGTAGCAGAAGGCTCAGACTTACTGTCCTTCCAAAGATGTTTCTCTGAGCTGGGAAGAATCAGGGTAAGACTACACGAAGTCCTAGCCTTGAGGATATTGGAAATCTTGCCTCAGGAACCAGAGCTCTTGGCCATTAGCCATGTAACAATCCTGCCTTCAAAGAAGGGGTAGGGGTAGGGGTCAGGGGTTGGGGTTGGGGGGAAGAACTTGATACAGTCCTTGGGAGAGCACAGCACTGGAGCTGTTTCATCTTCAAGATATCACTGAAGTTTCAACAAGGGCATAAACTAGCCTTTAATCCTATGGGACTGCCTATTGGTTACTTGGTAATATCTCTGTTAGAGGACAGAAGAAGTCCGCCTCCCAGTTCTTAAGTGAGAAAATAAAATAGACAGGGACAAGATTTTGTCCATGGAACCTGTTTATCAACGTTTCCATTTGTTGTTGTTGTTGTTTAATTTTGTTCTGTTATCCCCTACTCAAACCAGGGTGGAGGTGGAAATGAGGTTTAATTCTTCAGTTTCACATAGAATCCAATCTCAAAATGATTCAAGGGCAGGAAGTTAACCAGCAGAAGCTGGGAAAGAGTGCAAGCCATGTGTTTATTACTTGAAGTAGAAAATAATCAAGGGGTTTTCAAAATGATTCTGACAACTGTCTTTCTCATAAAGCTTGAACTTCCCATATGCTCCCTATAGAGCATATGGGTACTCTAGTCCCCTCACTAACCCCCCCCCCCCCCCGCCCACCATGCCATTACACGCGTCTAGTGAATTCTAGTGAATTCATAAGGATACATTTAGAATCTGGCCATTAATAAGACATCTCCTGGCCAAACCTTCACCTATAATACCCCTTCACCTATAATACCCCTTCACCTAAGCAAAATGGACAAGCATACCCCTTTGTTTGTCTTGAGTGAGTGCATAGCAAGACTGGGGAAAACGTGAAGAATAAGAATAAACCTTTCCATTTTCTAAGCGCTAAATATTTGCCTGACATTTTACTTACATTATCTATAATGCTCATAACTAACTGGCGGGGTCGATAGTATCTTGGATTTATGGATAGCAAACCATAAGTCTGGGGTTAATTAAGTTGCTGGAGGTCACATATTGAGTAATTAGCAGGACTTGGATTTGAACCCAGGTGAAGAAATAGATTTTATCCAGGTCTAATCCTGCCCCTGCCTGGGCTATGAAACATCGGGAATGCTGACCCTGTAAAATCCTTTGATCCAACCTTAGAGAAATCTCCGTAAAACTTGTGCCTGGATTTTCATTTCTTTTAATGGGGAGCAAGCAGGGGCTTAACCAGATGCTCCAGAAAATGTGTGGGGGAGGAGGTGAGAAGTCAGAAGGATACTAAACCCAAAAGTGAAGATTTTGAGGTGAACTATTCGAGGCAGAGCAGCAGCGATAACACGCAGCACACTGAGGATGTGAAGGAAAGGCAAGGCTGCTCCTACAATGGTGAGAACGCGGCAGAGACTTGTGCTGTCTGCTCTCTCTCCTTGCACATTGTTTTGGCTTCCTTTGCTTCTGGTTGCTTTCCCCTAAATTATTAGTAAGTGTACTAGTTCCCCGTGACTGCCATAGCAAATCACCACCAAGTCGGTACCTTAAAACAAAGGAAGTTTATTTCCTCACAGTTCTGGAGACCAGAAGTCCAAATCCGTCATCAGACAAGCCAAGTTCAAGGTGTTTGCAGGGCCACCTACCCTCCAGGGACTGTAGGGGAGGATCCGTTCTTTGCCTCTTTAAGCTTCTGGTGGCTGCCTCTGTCTTCTCTTTGATAAGACGCATGTAATGGCATGTAAGATTCATTGGGATAATAGAGAATAAACTCCATTTTTTCCGGAACCTTAACTTAATTACATCTTTTGCTATATAAGGCAGTATTCAAGGGTTCCAGGGATGAAGATGTGGATATGTCTATTGGAGAACATCATTCGGTCCACTATAGTAACCAAGTACCAAATTAACATGTGGTCAGGATGATTAGAAAAACACCTCCACTGTATCTTTTTTGCCACCTACTGCATTCTTTTGGTTGAACAATATGGTAGTGGTACAGGACTGGTGGAAAAATATTTCGAACTAGATGTCATAATTTAGGTACAATTTCCTTGGGAAGTAGGGTTGGAAGTGGGAGGAGCACAAGACTCGTTCAAATGGCGGTCTCCTTCCTGAGACCCAAACCTTCCAGGGGACAGGCAACTGGTGTGTCAAGCGTATTCACCTATGTGTGCATTATCCAATAATCAGGGAGAAGACATCTTCAAATAATGTTTGTTAAATGAGACTCAAATAAAAATAATCATTTCACATAGTTTGGGCAGAAAAGTAAGCATTGTGAAATACTAGGTTCAGGCAAATGAAAAAATGTAATTATTACATGATTCCTGGGAGGAAAATATTCTCAGAAACCATAAAAAATCAGGTTGTAAAGGTTTGGCAATTGATTCTCCCCCCCCCAGACTTTTAATTTATAAACAGTTCATAATAATATTCTTTCCTACATCTGTCAAAGGTTCACAGAAAGTGTTTCTCTAGCACTCATACTTGTATAAAACTGTTATTAACTTTTTAAGTAATTGCTACTCTTTCTGTTTTTGCCTGAATTCCAGCAGGTAATTTGGCACAGTCATCTCAGCAGTGAACAAAGACAGTGACAGGGGGATATGTACAATCACACTGCGGAATCCCCAGAGCTTTGTTACCGGGAAACTACAGCTTTGCTGGAGAGAAACACAAGAAGAAAGTAAAGTCTGCAACTCCGTAGGGTAATGATTGCAGCTCCAGGAGTTTATGGAGGGAAATTATGTAGATCTAACATCAGCGGTGCTAACCTGGCAGAATATTTTATAAACATTAATTCAGATTCAACTCAGATCCAAAGTACCAGGAACTGATTGGAGGCAAAGAAGCACATTTCTGATGTTCCCACCATAAACATAGACAAGAGTTCACAGAAATCTAGCTGTTCCTGGTATTTTCATACGCCTTTCAATCTTTTGAAGTGTTACAAAAGACACTTCAAAATGCAAATTGTTATTATCTTTTTAGAATCCCTAGAGGAATACTATAAAAACTTGTCTTATCCAAACTTACATCGGAAGAGGAATAAAAATGAGGTCTGTATAAGAAATGAGGTCTTTAAAGCAAACAAACCACAAATACAACTTGGGACTCTCTTTTTTTTAACGTATTTGGTTCTCTGTAAAAATTTACATTTCTATGCATCATTTTTGTTTTACACACATGCCTATGAGGCTGGATCTTGATCACATTTTTTTCAATTAAAATTTTATCTCTACTGACAGTTTGATGTGGATGCCTGCAAAGGTAGGTCTTGTATACTCATGTTCTTACAATCAAATAATAGTAAGAGTGATATTAATAAATCTAGCACATATAGTGCTTACTATGCACCAAAGTCTATTCTAAGCCCTTTATATAAATTAATTTGTTTAATCTTCAAAGTAGCCCTATGAAGTATGATTATGTCATTTTATGAATGGCAAAACTGAATGTTTATCTGAATAAGAAACATTATTTATGAAAAATGGTTTCCAAGGTTCACTATAAAACCAAGTCAATTGATCTTTGCTTGTGTTAGAGCTCCCTGCAAGCTCCAAGTTGTTCTAAATATTTTATAACTAATTAATGTAATAGTGGAATTGACTCATCTACAATATATATAATTTTGAATATATTATTGCTAGTGCCAGCTTGACTCTTAAATTAAATTTTGCATTAATATATATTTTGTAATTTATACATTAATTATAATAAGAAACAGTCACTTTTGCCAAATTTTTCCTAAGCAAAATAGTCAAACAAATTCTGATATATGGAAGGACTGAGTAGATTTTTATATTTATGGGATATATGTTAATATTTATATCTATCTATCTAGACCTAGAGAAAGGAACAGAAAGATGGAAAGAAACAGACAAAAACAGAGACAGAGGTCCAAAAAGACAAATAGAGCTATCAATTTTTGAGCTGCTGATGTAAAAGCGATTTTTAGCCAAAGCAAGCAATTAAAGTATTTAGTTATTAAATGAAAGATCAAGTAAACATAAGCCATCAAAAGACGTGATTCAAATCTGCCTCATTTTTTTAAATTAACACATAAATTAATCTTCATTTGATAATCTATTGATATAGGTCCAAGTGTTTTCCTTTTATGTTAAGTCACAAATTGAAGTCCTAGGATGTCTTTTCCTTTATAAACTATACCTATAAAACATGTTCATAGCACAATAATAGCTAAAAGATGAAAACAACATGTTGGGGAGGAAAAACTTTTCCTTCATCCTCTTAACGTTCTGTTTGGGGCCTATATACATTAAGGCAACAAATAACAGATCAGTAAGAGAAAATACAATTTAGTTTTCATGTACATACTCGGGAATTCACAGAAACATTTTACTCAAGATGGTGGTTGAAATCTGAGGCTCATAGTCCATCTGAATGGCGGTAACAGAGTTAGAGAAAGGCACTTACAGATAAACAAGTGACTTTTAGAAAAGCTGACTGGAGCACAGATGGGAAATCCAATTTGTGGCAAAATTTGTTTAGGTTTGATGATGACTTATCTTTGGTGATGAGTGATCTTTGCTAGGGAAACCTCTGGGGAGGAGAGTTATGACCACTGCCTTCTTTTGGGAGGCTCTGTTATTAGGCCAATAAAGGAGTTTTAAAAGAGTCCTATTCTCAAATCCTTACAGCTCCAAATATTTTTTAGGCCACAGTTGTGTCTTCTGGACCACTTCAACACAGTGGAATATTATTCAGCCTTGAAAAAAAGGCAATCCTATCATCTGATCAACATAGATGAATCTTGAGCACAAACTACGTGAAATAAGCCAGTCACAGAAAAACAAATATGATTCTACTTACACAAGGTATCTAAAGTCAAATTCACAGAAACAGAAAGTTGAATGGCAGTTATGAGAGACTAAGGAGGGGGGGAGAAAGAGTTGTTAAATGTGTATAGATTTTCAGTTCTGCAAAATGAAAAAAATTCTGGAGATCTGTTTCACAGTGTAAATACACTTAATACTACTGAACTGTACACTTAATGGTTAATCTGGCAAATTTTATGTTGTTTGTGTTTTATCACAAATTAAAAAAAAATTAAACAACCTTATCAGTTAGTTAACTTTGACTAAGACACATAACTTCTTTCAGCCTTAATAACTTTCATCTGTTAAATGGTGATTATAGTAATAGCTATGGCATGTTTGTTTTATAGAAAAAAATGAGATAATAAATGTAAAAGACTTCACACAACACCTGTCACACATAAGCATAATAGAAAACAAAAAGAATTACAGTCAAAAAAGCAAAATAAATGATACATTGGTGCAAAATGGAATTTTAAAGCTTACTCAGAGCATAATGTGTACAATAAATGACCTCTGTGCTTTCATGTATTTGTTTAATTCCAGTATGAGAAGGTAATGAATCTCAGGAAATTTGTAAGGAATTACTTAATATCCAATTATATTTTGAAATTGAAATCTTGGTTTCTGTCATGATTTAGTCACCCTGACCAGCCTTTCATTGTTTTCCTTATAACACAGCAACCTTTGGATTGAAGATTTCACCAGTATTTGGTGAAAAAAACAAATGGACAATGTTTTCCAGGGTAACCCTGATTTAGTTAATCAACCTTGGAAATGGCCATCCTATTAATAAAAGCCTATGTGGTCGTGACACCTTCACGCCATGATGCCCTCATGCCTTAACGAGCTATTGCCAGGAGGCTGTGTGTGCAGAGGGCAGGCACGGGTGGGCGGGGCCTAGATGCTGCATGCTCAGCATGGAGGCAGGTCCCACAGCTCCAGCTTACTTCTTTGGGGCAATCCATCAAGGATCCCCAGATGGGTGGGTGGGGCCTGCCTCTTTCGGGGGATCGATTGCAGTGCTCCCGCACTGTGAGAGGGCACAGGCCAGGCTGGGGGACCCCCACCAGTGCATGAATTTTGTGCACGGGGCCCCTCTAGTGTTCAATAAGAATACATTTTTTTAAAGAGGTGTGTTGGGGTAGACGGAGTTAAATGGGGGGGGGGGAGGAATAAAAGATAAAAAGATTAAAATTTTACTTATATAATTTATCTATCTTCTCACCTGCTGTTTTTATCTTTTAATTTTTTATCTCCCTCATTATAACCTCATCAGGGGAGCATTCCATGCTTCATTGCTTGATACTATTAAAACTTAAGTTAAAAAAGAATTTTAAATCTTTTCCACATCTATTCTTTTACTTTCCAATCTAGATCCAAAGGTTGATTGTTGTAGAAGATAGTATAGTGTGTGTGTGTGTGTGTGTGTGTGTGTGTGTGTGAGTTTTTAGAGCTCATATTGTTTGCTACACCTGCCCTCCTCTTCCATAAATGACGCAAATGATATATTGGAGGTAAGTTATGAATTCAATTTATCTCTTTAAATATTTGGGAATTGATAAGAAAGGCAATTCACTGGAAGGGGAGAAAGTCCATTAGGAGTTGATCTCATTTACCTGGTACTTTATTTCTCAGACCATTTGAGATGCTAATTACAAATGGTTTTTTATTGTGCTTATGACCCAGGTAGTGACACGGTGGAAAGAAATCACCATTCGGATACACCTCTGCTCTAATGAAGGTTACCACTCAGGGACCCAGAGCAAGGGATAAATAGAGCAGTGCATAGGCTGCTTTTCTTTGTTTGCTTAGTACTTAAACATAAAAAAGTGTATATATAAAGCTTACAGTTATTTCACTTTTATGACTCCTTAAGTAGATTTTCATAGATTACAAATACCTTGCTTAGCAAAGCCATTTGAAGATGTCCTTAAAAGGACTCTTTTATTTTCAGAGCAAGAGGGTAAAAGGCATGCAGTGGGAGTCACACCATGTCTCTCCATGTTTTGAGGCTCCCATTGTTAATGTAGTATTTTACTCTTCCAGCTTACTCACAAAATTCCTAACACGGATCTGAGTTTTCCACTCAAGTCTCCAAAACACAGTTGCTGAAGGGGTAACTGGAGAGTTGAAAAATCTTATTTATTAAACAAAAAAACTACTGTGAAAGAAGCATTTGATGTTTTGTTTTGGTTTTTTTTTCTTCCCGATGTCTCATTAACTTCCAGGTATCTTTCATCCACAGAAGCAACTGGCTAATCATCTAATATCCTTGATACCTGATGTGATAGTCTAATGTGTTTCTGCTTTCAAACACGAGGAGACATCTTTCAAAAAACCAACAATGGGTAAGCAGATGTCCAATAAATCCTTCCCACCACTGGGCTTGGGGGAAAAAGAAGCCTCATTCTCATTTCCCTTCTATCATTGTAGCATGGCTGAACAAAGGCACCAAAGCTCAGCCGCTGACAGCGCTGTCATCTCTCTCCAACTCCGTGGAAGCATACATTTTCCAGGTTTCCTGGCTGTGCATTAATGAGGAATCGTCAGAGGGAAAAAGGAGTGAGCTCATGGCTCTCAATTCCATATGTCAATTCTTCAGCGGCCAACCCACTGTATTGTGGCTTCTAGAAAATATGCTCCAGTGATTAGTAAATGGAGATTTAGAGAACGTTTATGTTTTCACTGTATTATCTTATCGACCCTCCTTGGCAATAGTCATTTAGGTTTTGGGCATGGAGCGACTTCCCTAATACTGCCCAACAGCTTCTCCTCTCCTCAGATACAGACATGTGTTGGCAAAAGGCCACCTCTAATTATTTCCTATTACTTTCCTTCTTCGGTTAGCATGTTCTGACTGTGCGGAGCTTTGCCAGTTCTGACAGAAGCCAAATGGAAGCCAAGAGGAGGGAACTTTGATGGGTAATCGGCATCAGCAGCCCAGCAGCACCCCCCAAAGCTCTACTGGAATCCGCTTGTGTCCGAAGCTCAGACCCGCTGCTGCGATGTCAGACACAGGAAGCCTGCTGCTGCTGCTGCTGCTGCTGCTCTGTTAACTCTGGAGGCTGCGATGCACCTCAGGAGGAGAAAGGCCAGGCAGAGATATGCCTATTTATTTAAGAGACACATAAAGAGACGATTTCTCCAACAGTTTCAGAGTGCTTCAAGTCTTAGTAAACTGTTATGAAAAATTTAAAATTAATTGTTTTCCCTTTAACACACATTGAATGCTTTCTTCATGCAATGTACTAGGTTAGAAACTTGGAGTGGCTAAAAGAGTTTGTGCAACAATTTATTTAGGAGCTCAAAGAAAAAGGAAATCAATTCCAAGATAGTGTTTAAAGGAAAATGTTTTGTTTTGTTTTTGTGTTTTTTTTTCGTTAATCCTCACTGGAAGATATTTTTTTCATTGATTTTTTTTTTTTTTTTGAGAGTGGAAGGGGGTGGGGGAAGAGAGAGAAATATCAATGTGAGAGAGACACATCTATTGGTTGCCTTCCGCAGGTGCCCCAGACTGAACCTGCAACCCAGGTATGTGCCCTTGCCTTGACTGGGAATCAAACCCGTGATGCTTTGGTGGCCCACACTCTAATCACTGAGAAGCACCAGCCAGAGCAAAGGAAAATGTTTTGTGAAACAAGGAGAATATAATCTAGATCTAGAAGGATAACTAGATTTCAATCAAAGTGAAGCATAGAATGCTTGGCCAATGAAAGAGAATGAAGGTGGCTTTGTAGAGGTTATATGAAACCTAATCAAAATCTAGGTTGATAGAAAAAATATTGTTGGAGGATAGGACTGAAGAGTTAAGTAGAAACCAGATTACAATAGGTATCTCTCACAATACCAAGAGGCATGGATTTCATTCAGAATGTATGAGTTTTTCTGTAGGGTAAGTAGTACTGAGCAGACATGATCAGTACTTCAGAAATATCCTATATAGTAAGAGAGGAATATGCTAATTATGATGCCCTGAGGCATAATGACTGACCACATAATGAACAGATCATGGATCTACAGGAGGGTGGGGCAGTGAACTACAAGTGGGTGGCGGAGAGCTACAGGAGGGGGCAGGGCAGCAAGCTATGGGGGTGAAGGGGGAAGGGGGGCAGGGGAGCTACAGGAGGGCAGGGCAGCGGGCAGAGAGCTACAGGAGGGCAGCAGTGACCTACTGGTGCACAGATTTGTGGGCAGGGCTACTAGTCCTACCTAATAAAAGAGTAATATGCAAATTGACCGCACCTTCACTATGCCCAAGCCACGCCCACCAGCCAATCAGGGTGAGTATGCAAATTAACCCAACTAAGATGGCGGTTAATTTGCATACACTGAGGGAGGGAGGAGTGAAGACTGAAGGCAGCATAGAAGGAAGAGGGAGGGAAAGTGGAAAGCAAGGCGACTGCCGGAGGGAAAGCGCGGGCGGTGTGTGCGGCCACAGAGGTGGGCAGCGGCGGGCAGCAGTGGCAGGTGTGGTGGGTTGGGGCGTGCAGTGGCGGCAGCAGCGGCGGTGGCCGCAGGCACGGCGGGGCAGGCAGGTGGGGCGGGGTGCGCCCCGCCTGCCCCGCCCCACCCACCGCGGTGGGAGAGGTGGGGGGGCAGGAGAGGTGGTGGTGGCGGGAGGGAAGCCCTCCAGAAGTCTTGCAGGAATCTTCCTGCAAAACGGGCCCCTAGTTAATAATAAAAATAATGAGCAGTATTGATGACGATGAGGAGAGGCTTGGATATACAAGACACCATTATCAGCCGTAGGGAGAAAAGAGGTATGCTAGTCTACTTGAGATACTATAACAGAACACCATAGCAGTGGTAGCTTAAACAGCAAACCTTTATTTCTCATAGTTCTGGGGGCTGGAAATCCAAGATCAAGACAGTAGTATATTCAGTGTCCGGTGAGGGCCCACTTCCTGATTCCCAAACACTGCATCTTCACAGGGTGGAAGAGGTGGGAACTCTCTCGGGTCTCTTTTGTAAGCCCTAATCTCATTCCTGAGGGTTCCATCCTTAGGACCCCATCACCTCCCAAAGGCCCCACCTTCTAATGCCATTACTTTGGGGATTAAGGTATAAACATTGGAATTTGGGGTGGACACAGACATTCAGTAGAGAGCAAGAGGCACCTGTTCATAATTGCATGGTGGCATAATGACTGATGGCAACGGGAAAGGTAAGGTTAGACCTGATTGGGCACAGGAGGATTCATTAGGGGCTGGTGAAACTTGGATTGGAGAAAGGAGAGTCCAGTGTAAGTCTGCTCTAGGTGGAATTCGGACTTGTGGGTTATTCCCAAATAACTCTGCACACTGAAGTATTCTGATGGAATATTTGTCCCGGATGCTTGTCTGGCAGCCTCTAGGTGGCCCAACCGGAAGCAGAAAACAGAAACCGCAGGCCCTGAGTCCCTCACCCATTGTTTCCCAGATCTTGGCAAAGTTCTCTCTGAGTGTGTACCTGCCCCGCCCTGGATCCAGGTCAGGACCTTGTAGATTTCCAAAGCAAGGCCTGTGCTTGGTTTCCTGCCACGTGTTTGTCGGCACTATTCCTGGGTGCCTTATTCTCTCAAAGCATTTAGGGCTGACAGACCCTTGTTTTACATTACATGGGAGATGTTCCATATCAGGTTTCTCAGCAGGCTCCCGTGTCCGCCCCACTTAGACGCGCTCTCTGGATCCGGTGGGGTCCAGGGCTGGGAAGCAGGGTGTGCAGAGAACAGCAAAGGACATCGGGGATCTTGCTTGTCCCTTCAAATGATCGTGGTGCCAGGCAATTAGGATTCAAAATCTTGGTCTTATTCATTTTCCCATTAGGAAATTGAACTGGTCATATATATTGATTTATATCCTGAATTTGTGGGAACTTACATATTTGTAATGTCTTACAGTAAGGGTGATGAATGTAAAGAGTTAATTTCAGAGTACTGTTTTGCCTTAATGGTTTTAAAAATTTTTTTAAAAAGTTTTTTGCACCCCATAGGGGGGAAAAATTTTAGTTCTACTAACTCAAATGGAGAACTTGTCTGCTTACACAGAACCGCATCCCACACAATATACCTTTTATTGTGGTAAATACCTTTTATTGTGGTAAATCGGAAGATTTTCTGCATTACTAGAAACTTTGGAAAGAATGTAGGCTCCCCTCTGTTTTCTGATCCCAAAAGCAACATGGGAATTCTATTTTCCTACCCATGACTCTGAGTGATATAGGGGTCAGGACCCTTTCACAAAATTCTTCTCTTCACTGTTTATTTATTGCATTCTTATTTGTGTAAATAAAAAACCAATGTAAACAACTTGATCTAAAAGGTCACAAAAAGGAGAAGAGGGGGAAGTAACTCTGATTGCACATCTTCTAGATATTTTATCTTTATTTCTAGACCTTTACTTCGAAGGACACTGTCAATAGTGTAATATGTCATAGTCTAGTTGCCAAAGGAGGACACAGATGGTTAGAATTTGGGGGTGGGTCGAGTAAGTGGGTTGGGAAGGGTTTGAACTCACCGTTTTTATTTGAATATCATTGTTGAAAGATATGTTTGCCAGGTCTGGCTTCTCACATTGTCTCCATCTTAATTCTGACCCTCTTCCTGCTACGACAGTCCTTCCACTGGTAAGAGGAATCATGGAAATGATATACTGCAGTATTAGCAGAAAAACTCAAAACTTTGGCAGTTAAATTATGTGTGACACTCCAGGTGTCCTTGCATGGTTTGGAGACGATCAGCCTCAGGGTCTAATCTCACAGTCTTTCATGTGTAGTCCTCACTGAAGAACTGCTCATAATGGAATATCAGTAGGCACTTTCTTTTTACTGATGAAATAAACCAGAACCAGGACTCAAATCATTTCATGCATAGTACATTCTTTTTCCTTTCATATCATCTATGGTCTGAAGATATGTCCTTGCTGTTTTTCAGGGGGAAACAATTTTTTTTTTCTGACCCGATATTCTCTTTTCATTTATCTCCCAAAAGTAGAAAATGCTAAAAATTTATTGCAGTGAGTCTTTTGCAGTAATATCAGCTCCCAATTATGCAATATTATGATTTAATCAAAGCAAAATCATTGTATGTCAATTAAATTTATTGGAGGGAAGTGAAAAATATCAAAAGTTAAAAAGAATTAAGGTAAATACATGTGTAAAATCACAGTAAATACATTTTATTATAGTACCTTCCTGATTTTTTTAATATAATGATGCTTCATATATATATATTTTTTTTTTAAAAAAGAGAAAGAGAGAGAGAGAAACATTGGTGTGAGAGAGAAACATTGATTGATTGCCTCCCATACCTGCCCCAACAAGGTATCAAACCCGAAATCTAGGTATGTGCCCTGACAGTGAATCAAATCTGAGACCTTCCTATGGAATGGATGATGCTCCAACCAACTGATCACACCTTCCAGGGCTGTAATGATGTTTCTAAAGAATTGCAAAGATTTAATTTCATCTTCTAGAGCTTATTTGCTTACTTTAAGTTTCCTCATTCACTTGCATTTGTATTTATTCATTTTTCAACAAATATTTTAGTATTTACACCAAGCCTGACAGTGTTTTAGGTGCTGGGGAACAAGATGTATAGACCCTGCCCTAACAGAGTAGAAAGACTGGTCGGAGATAAGAGATTTAAACAAATAATTGTTGTCAATATTGTTAGTCCTGCTACACATAGGTATAATATTGGTCAAAAGAGGGTGTGTTTTAGTATTAGTTCAAGGAAATAAAAATGCTATTCCTAGAAAAGATGCCCGGGTTGTATCTTGGATGGCAATGAAGACATCACTAAGTAAGAAGAATGCCGCACAGACAGAAGAGCCTTCATGATGTGGAGGGAGGGAGCTGGCAAGAGGAGTAGTGCCATGAAGAGGTGGTCGTGTCTGGTCCTGGCTGGAACACGGAAAGCAGAATTAGTCGTTTCTCATTCTACTGTTCATTGTTGCTTGGGGATAATAAATATTGCATTTACACATGACAATGAGTTTTTGGTTAGAAATTTATAAAACACTAAACATACTCTCCTGAAAATGGCTGATGTTATCATATTTTTAAAAAATATATCTTTATTGATTTCAAAGAGGAAGGGAAAGGGAGAAAGAGATAGAAACATCAATGATGAGAGAGAATCTTTGATTGGCTGCCTCCCGCACACCCCCCGACTAAGAATCAAACCCACAACCCAGGCATATGCCCTTGACCGGAATCAAACCCAGGACATTTCAGTCTGTAGGCTGATGCTCTATCCCCTGAGCCAAGCCAGCTAAAGCAATGTTATCATTTTGGATGAGACATGCATGACTGACATCAACCTCTTATATTGAAAGAAACTAACCTCAAAAGCATTTTAATATTTATTTTTGCTTGTTTTATTATTTTGAATAAAAATTATCGAGTAACACTTTTGAAAAGCCAAATTCAAAATTAAACCATTCATAAAGTCTCCATAATTTTATATTTCAAATTAGGAGAAAAAGTATATTCTTCTTTCTAGGGTGGTGATATAATTATGACGGTCGTGCCATTAAGTTTACATGGATACCTGTATTATTCATTGTCTATCTAGATTGTGCCTACTTCAAATTAAGAAATTTGGAGAATTGCTATGTCTTTTACATATTACTATGCCTCTGTGTGTGTGTGTGTGTGTGTGTGTGTGTGGTATGTGTGAGAGTTTGCATATGCATAAGTACAAGTGTGCCTCATTTTGGCTAGAAAAATTAGGCAGCCTAGCTAATTGTTTTGAGTGTACTTACCTATAAAAAAGAGGAGTTTTAGTTCACTTTTAGCATGATTATCCACATCAAAAATGCTATGGTCAAGAAAACACAATGTACCTAGCTAAACATAATTTTAGGAAAAAAGGCCATGTTCACAACTAAAAAGAGGAAAAGCAACTTAGTGATCTATAATATCAGGAGATTCTTTCTCTAGGGAAAGTTATGGCGTTTAATTTGGCAAATTGGCTTTGCATTGTTGATGCATTGCATTGGCTATTGTTGCCTAGTGCATTTGATAGATGGGATTTCCTGTCTATACTAATAAAAGGGTAATATGCTAATTACAGCTGCGGCTGCAAGAGCCTAGGAGGGCTGAGAAGGGCTGAGAAGAGCTGAGGAGGGCTGAGGAGGGCCGGCAGCAGGCAGTGGCAGCAGCAGCAGGGTGATGGGTGCGGCACCTTCCCCTGATCAGCCCAGTCGCCTCCCGCAGAGGGAGGCCAGACTGCAGCCATCAGTAGGACATCCCCTGAGGGCTCCCAGACTGTGAGAGTGGGCAGGCCAGGCTGAGGGACCACCCCGCTTCAGTGCATGAATTTTCGTGCATCTGGCCTCTAGTTTGAATATAAGTTATTTGAATCAAAGCTAGTTCTTTTCTGCTAAATGGTTCCTAGTTCCTAGTATAATAGTGGAAAAGAGGGGAAAAAATTGTCCTCTACTCTCCTAGGTTCTACAGCTGGGACTCAGGAAATTAAACTGACAAAAGAGAAATTAACAAGAGAAACAAAACAGCACTTATTAACATGTGCAGTTCGCATACAAGTGGGAGAAACTGATAAATATCTCAAAGAGGTGGTTAGAACATGGGCTTATATAGCATCTTAACAAATAACAGTCAATCTGTAGTAAAGTGACAAAACAAAGAAGAAAAAAGAGTCTAGGCCTTTAGGGGCAGCAAACTATGGGAAGGTAAATATATGGGGCATGGAAGTAATGGAAAATAAGGGTTATTTTAGTAAAGTTTGTTATGCATATTCCTCTCATGGTTGTGTCTGGGCTGAATATAGAGTTGTTTCTGATGATAAAGAGTCCAATCTGCTTTTAGGCAAATGGTGTAGGAAGGCAAAAGCTTTGGTATTTGTGGTTTTTCTACTGTCTTCAGCTCAAATAATTCCTATGTCAATGTAGCATGTTTTGGGTGGCATATGCTGATCCCCTACACTGGGATTCCTCTTGGGTGATAATGAAATGACAGTGGCTTTATTGTGTTAAAAACACATACACAAAATTTATTAATACACTCAATGTCCTGATAGAATTATATTATTTGTGTATTGGTTAACCATGATCCTATGACTTAGTCAATAGAGAGGTTCAAATGGAAAGAATCAGCACTCTCTAGACGGGTATTTTTAAAGATGAGTGGAAAATGTTTTCCATCTGTACAGTATGCATGCTGGACATTAACAATTATTGTGTGGTTATATTTTAGGAAATTAAAATTGGAAGCAATTAAAAATAAAATATTGGCCCATACATTTTTATTGTTCATGCATTATGTGCTTCTGTGATCCTTGTAAGACTTAGGAGTGCTGTGACAATGAGTACAATCAAAGAAATGGTTCCATTAAATGCTTTAATCACTTCCATCTTGACTATTGCAATTAACTCCTTTATTGTCTTCCTAAATTCTTACTCTCTGAGCATCAGGGGGTCCGAAATGTTGCAGAAAAGAATAGCACTCTTTCTAATTGTAGGGCACGGAATCACAGCATTCTTTTGTTTGTATCCTCTTATTAATTCAGTGACAGAATTTGAACTTAAAGTTATCTCATTATATGACTTAAAGAAGTAACTCCCTTGCAGGTAAACTGGGGGTAGAGGGGATCAGGAGATTGTGAGAGTATACCAGTAGAAGAGCCATAGGCATCAAGGAATGAAAAGACAAAGACTATAAGAGACATACATACACATGCATAAAGTTTTGTACAAGAAATGCACCAAAAGAATACTTCAACTTGAAAAGATAAAGGTGGAATATAGACTTGTTCAGCATATTCTGTTATATTAGAATTTGAGGTTTGAAAAATAATTTGTAAGAAAAATGAACAGATTTTTAGAGTAAATGTATAAGGTATTTAAGGTGTTGTATTTACTACACATTTACAATGTACTTAATATATATTTGTAAATGATTCATCACTATTTATAAGCCACAGGTTACCAAAGTCTGTGCAGTTCCAAACATATATTAAATATTCAGATGATAATCTTTATTTCTTTTTTGAGAACAGAGAGCAATAGTGAATTTAAACCCACCAATTACTTAGTATTCTTTTGATTCCTTAATGTATTTACTCTCCCAACTTTTAATTTCTACATGTCTACATTAAATATAACACTAATGTAAATCTTCATCTTGTGTTCAAAGTATTTTATTCTTAGCATAAAATATAAAACTGATGTAATGAGTATCTGATTTTAAAGTTGCCTTGTGAATTTTCTAATGTATGTATTTAATATTAAGCATTGCTTAATTTGGTTTTTATTATGGTACCTTTTATTTCCACCATTTTAAAATAAGCTATGCTTAATTAAAAGCACATTTTTTAAAAAAAGAAGTTTATTTTTTCATGCAATACTTTAACACAGTAAGATAATTGATATAAAACTTTCTGTCTAAATCCAATGTTATAATCCTAAAATGTCTTGCATTAAATGATCTTATTTAATTGCTCTGTGGTTAGCACTTACTTATGTGCTTGTACTTATACCCTTGTCATCTGTTTCCTTTAGTTTACTTATTAATTTTTCAATATAGAAAATATTTAGGAAAAATGTACTCTAATTTTCTTTTACTCATGAGGTAATACTTAAAATAATTGCTTGGAAGATGGTTAATTTGTCTTTAGTACTGTGTATGTACATATGTATTTGTGTGTATATATATGTATATATATGGTATATATAGCATATAATTGAGAATTTGCATTTATGAAATAATTGCAAATTGAATTTCTTTTCTATATAAGAAGAATAGGAATCATTCATAAAATATTAGGTTTTGAAAAACTGAGTGAGAGCTTTGGACTCTTGGTTGTGATAATCTCTCAATAGTTGTTTCCCTTATTCTCTGTTGCCTTATAAAGTACTCAGATTGCCTCCTGACATCTGAGATAGGGAAAGGGCCCAGTATGATGGCCCCCAGCCTGAAGCTATTCGTTTAGTTATTAATACTACTTCATACACAAACTCCACTTCATTGAGGAGGAACAAAACAGAAAGAAAAACATCTTATGAACTTGTAATATACATAAAAGCACTGCCAGTAATTAATTACATTACTATGTAGAGGGAGGAGAAGTCAGAAAAAATATGTCTAAAATAATTATTCAGACAATTGTGGTCGGGCAGATTTTCATTTGGCCTTCCAGCTAACAGCACAATTCTTACTCAAAACATATTCATTGTTCTCAGCCACATGTCAGTGAGTGGCAGTAATAAAAGATGCCACACAATATGGCTTGTGTCACTTAGTGCAAACTAATTTGTGGTCAAAGGGGAATCACAAAGCATTCAGCTGGAATACAATTACTTGGTGATGATTATATAAAGAGCCAGTTAAGGCTGTGTCTATGCAACCTAAAGAGAAGTGAAGAATTTATACTTATCAAGCTTATTAGATTGTTCTGGAGGGGGGGGTAGTAAAAAAAAGAAAGAAAGAAAACCCATATGCTATAGATGGAATTATCTTTGGGGCAATTATTTTTTGAACAATCTAGCTTATCTGACCCATGCTCTGTTACACATTTTACTCTGCCAACCAAACTTATATCTATACTAGAGGCCTGGTGCACGAAATTCATGCATGAGTAGGGTCCCTAGGCCTGGCTGATGATCAGGGCTGATCAGGTTCCCTGCTTCTTCCTTCCCTTGCGACCAGCGCTATTTCCCCCCTCCCTGCCTCCTCCTTCCCTCTGTGCCCTCCTGCTGGTCACCCTCAATGTTCCGTGCTGTTCCCTGGTGGTCAGTGCACATCATAGTGAGCGATCGAACTCCCAGTCTCCGGGTTGAACTCCCAAGGGGACACTTTGCATATTAGCCTTTTATATATATAGCTATATCAATAATTGGGAGGCTCTTTGTACTGATTTATGCACACAACACTTCTGATTTAAGACAGATGAGAAAAATATATGGAAATTCCCTTATGTATTATTCTATTAATTCATTCAAATATTGGTATTGAGTGAATAATACGTGGCAAGCCTATTATAAGTATTAGGATATGAAATAAACAAAATTGAAAGAGTTCCTGCATGTATGAAGCTTATTATTTCTACTAGAGTGATATAAATGACAATAAATGAGTGAAGGTACTATAGGAAGAGGCGGAAACACAAAATTTTAGAAAGGAATATCAATTGATATAATGATAAATTAACCACTTTTACTCTTTTAAATTTTATTTATAAGAAATTTCCATTATTTTCCTGGGTCAAGGGCCAGTGTCACTGACTTAGGTTAATATAGTCACATATTATTGGTCCAATTTACTAATAGCTATTTGAGATGGACATGAACCAATTCTAGGAAAAGGTATCAGTTTTCACCAAGACAATACCTTATGGGATCAAAGAAAGTAAACCACTGTCCTTCTTATGCTGGAGGGGAGAGAAGCAGAGTTTTCTCCCAATGCCAAAATAAAAATATTGTCCAGCTCAACACTTATCTGGAGGTGCTGGGAAAGAATCACATCCAAGCTCCTTCAAATTGTTACTAGAATCCAGAGAGAGAGAATAGGTAGGAGAACCAGGGGAATCAGTGGTATAATTTCCAGTCTGAGGCCAAAGACCCGCGAATCAGGAGCTCCAATTTCCAGCAGGATAAGATGGACTTCTGAGGTCAAGAAGGGAGAGAGAATTTGCCCTGCCTTTTCTATTTTGTTCCATTCAGGCCTCCAATGGATTGGATGATGCCCATTCATGTTAGTGAGGCTGTATCTCTCTACTTAGTCTATTAAAATACATGCTAATCTCTTCCAGAAGCACCTTCACAGACACACTAAAAAATAAGCTATCTGGGCATCCCTTAGGCCAGTTAAGTTGATATATAAAATTAACCGGCACATAGCTCATGCCAAGGGAAGACCGGATCAAAAGGCCCAACCATGCACAAGTTTGGCATGGTTAAGGTAAAGAAGGAAGTCTGTATAAATAGGTGACAAAGAAACAAAGAAAAAGAGATCATATAGGGCTTAATAAGTGTGCATGAGCTTTTATTTTACTCTAAATGCTATGAGAAGTGTTAGAAAGAGTTTAAGCATGGGATTGATATAATTTTTTAAATATTTTTTAAAGCTCACTTTCGCAACTTTAGAGTGAAAAAGTGAATATTCATTGTAAAGATTCTATTATAGCCTTAGAAATAAATTCCAATCAAAATAAATTATAAATTAAAAAAAGAGATCTATTTTTATTCACCTACAGTGAATAAGGAAGGTAAAAGGGAGAGAAGGAATACTACTTAGAAAAACATTTCAGTAGTCCAGGCAAAAGGTAATTAGACTTTGCTTAGAATAATCATGCAATTGACCAGATGGCCTAAACATCCCCTTAAGTTTGTCTTAATTTTAGACAGGCTTAGTCCTGACTACATACCCTGACCTCCTTTTTCTTAGAACATTCATTTTTTGAAAACTTGATACTGTAAATTTGTTCTTGGTCTCTTTGAGATGAAAATTCTCCTCAACTTAACAATGTTTTTCTCAAGGAGCTGAAAGCCATCCCTTTGAAATGGAATCATCAGAAAAGATAAGGCTTTCTCATATCTCAGATGTGTCTGTGGGAGGGTAGGAACCTAACTTCTTGGACAAACTACTAGTAAAATAAGCAAACACAGATGGCCTAATCACATTGACCAACCTCCCCACCAATGTCCTCAGGGACTTTTCCATTAGGTCATCTAAGCATTTCAAAATCCTCTTTCTTTTTGCTTCAGCAGAGTTGAATGTAATATTTCTCCTACTTCAATAGTTTGACCCCTATTGCAATAGTCTTTGACTACATTATTTCCTGTCTAACTGGTCCACTGCAATTTTCTTCTGTACCACAGATGAAGAGATATGATTAAACTCAGAATATGGTTTGGATTTAGAGTTGCTAGTAAATTGATATGAGAGTGAATCACAGAGAGAAATAAAAACTATAACCTACATTGCTGAATGGCTCAACTGGGTGAATGGTTGCTCATTTACTGTAATGAATAAAACTTAGGAAGTAAAATTAGACAACATAATGAGCAATTCTCTATTGCCTATTTTCATTTTGAGATATTTATTAGCCTTCCAACTGTTTCCATCAGATTGATAATTGAATATGTAAATTTTAATTTAAGGGAGGGAGCCAGAGATGGTGATACAAATTTTGAGTTATCAGTATATGGATAATTTGTAGTTGAGAGATGACATCAAGTCATCTAGAAAGAATGTTTAGATAAAGGAAAAGGAAAGATAGTACTGAATACATGGGGTGTTCCAAGGATTTCTAAGCAGAAACACATCTTTCATAATATGTTCAGCATTTTCCTCAAGTAGATGAGGAGTCCAGAGGCATAATAATATAGGACATGGGAGTTTGCTCTTGGTCTATAGCCCCATTTATGCTGTCTTTATTCAATGCCTGGTATTCAATACCTCAGTCACAAGAACCCAGCAAAAAGTCAGGAAATAATATCTCTTTGATTTGTCCTCATACTTTTGATTCATATTTCAGATCGAGTGTTTTAAATTTTCTTATCCAGTTAATTTTTGCATTAAAATGTCCAACACTGGACAATAATTGATGGTTTAATTTTAGATATTTAGATGCATTAGTGCTGCATCAGTCCCTTGTTTTATCAATAAGTCTTTGAAGGGAATGTGTCAGCACAAATTAGTCCCTACAGGAGTTTGATTTGAAAGGCAGGAGGTTGAGAAAGAGAAAATCTGCAATGAAAGGGGCTCTTCAGCACAAACTGGCCCTAGGAGAAATTGTGCTATAAAGTCATTAAAATAGTAATAAACGAGGAAAGTGTAATTCAGACACATGGGACACTTATTAAGGAGGAAAAAGCTTACGAGTTCTAGGAAAAATAGGTGGGAGGAAAAATCAGCAGATCAAAGCTTCACTCTGAGGACTTCATGCACGTGGACCTCACCGAAACTGGCAGTTTGCTAATCTTGGGAGAGGGGAAAAGAAAGCTCTGTAGATCAGCAGATGATTACCCTCAGCCTCCGCCTCCGCATTCTTCTTTAATATTCTAAGTTCCATTGACAACACTCACCCCCGCTGTCCACCTCCTCTGTTCCTGTTCATGCTCTGTTGAGTGTTTCTGAACAAACCAAACTTTAGGCTGCACTCCTTAGAGCACTAAATTGGTTCTCTTCCTATTAGTTCAGTGCGAATTCTTTCTAAGTGATAGCAATGCGAGTTTGTCCAATGGAAAATCTCATCATCAGCAAGTTCCTAAACTTTCAGCACACTGGGTATATTTCATGTTTCATTCGTACAGAGTTTTTTATATCCAGTGCATTCATCTCCAAGGATTTTGATCATCTTTCTTTATCTCCCAATCCTTGCTATTTCCCATTTCTTTCCAAATTTAATTTAGCAGGGCTTGCTATATTAGAAGTAAGAGTCATGAGTTCTGATCTTAGTTTGAGCAATTTTATCCTCTTTGCCACTGGGCAATAATGGATCTATGTTTTCCATTTTTGGTCTGAGAAACTACATAGTATGGGCAGAATTGTGTCTTCTCAAAATTCATATGTTGAAGTCCCAAACCCTAGTAACTCCAAATGTGACTATATTTAGAAATAGGTCCTTTAAAGAGCCAATTAATGTAAATTAAGATCATATGGGTGGGCCCTAATCCAGTCTGATTTGTGTCCTTATAAGAAGAGTAGATTAGGACATAGAGATACACACAAAGGGGAAAACATGTAAGACAAAAGGAGAAGATAGCCGAAAGTCCTTAGAGTAAAATTAATTCTGCTGACATTTTTATTTTGGACTTAAGCCTCAAAAGTACATAAAAATAAATTTCTGTTGTTTAAGCCCCCTAGTCCAGGGAACTTTGTTATGGCAGCACTAGAAAAGTAATTCACTATAATACTACTTCAGTATGCTGTATTTTCTAAAAATGTATACACTTATATTGACACTATATTCAAATTTTGGTTTAGTCATTTACTTATTGTGTGATTATGAAATAGGTACTTAATATTTGTCTTAAGCCTTTATTTTACAAATGATACAACAATTGAAATAATCCATGTCAAGTTCATAGCCCACATGAGAGCTAAACAAGTTTAAACTATTATTGTTATTTAGTAAAAAGTGTGTGTGTGTGTGTGTGTGTGTGTGTGTGAGAAATCTGTCCAGATGAAGGAAGCAGGGCATGAGCTAAGGAATGTGGGTATCCTGTTGAAAAGATCAAAACAACAACATTTCTTCCCTAAAGTCCCTAGAAAGGAACATAGCCCTGTCAACACTGATTTTAGTCACTACCTATATCCAAAATACTACAATTTCATCATGTGACCAATACAAAGCATTAATGAAATCATTTATGTCCTTTTTCCATTGTCCATCTTCAAAATTTAATTTGTATTTTACAATCATAGCACATCTAAATTCAGACAAGTCCTAGTTCACATGCTCTATAGCTACATATTGCCAGCGGTTACCACATTAGACGGCACGGTTATAAACACTGTCTTAGAATGGCAATCCAACTACTTTCACTGTGGTATCTGTAGGTACTATTTTAATATGGAAAATACAAAAGTCATAGAAAGAGGGAAGGCCTATTCTTAAAGACAGATTCTCAACTGATGTATATTTGATGTGTGTAGTAAAGTCAAAATCACTGCTAGTGAGTGGTAGAATGATTGACTGCATGAATAACCCCAATTAATTACCTCCTGTATCTACTCCCTTCTCCCTAAAATTCTGTAGCCTCCTCTCACCATGACACTGGGTTTAGTTGTGATTAATTTTGTTCAATGGGGTGTTAGCATACATGACAAAAGCTTAAACGTACATGTATATTTCTGCATTCCCTTTTGCAAAGTTTGGCCTGCTTACTCTTGCTCCTCACCACAGCTATCAGAACAGGGCTGGCCTAGCACAAGATACATGCTCCTGAACATACTTCCCTCAGTTTTCCAAGCCAAGGACATTCTAATCACCTGAGAGCCAGTTTACTGGCAAACATATGAAAGTACATTGAAAGGACATAAAAGAACAGTGGACAGTAGATTTTATAGGACTTGAGTTGATATGCCCAACTCTCCCATTCATGCCCTAATGTGGTTCCAGATAAATATTCTACATGTTATATCAGTTGGTAGAATGAAACAGGTTTCGTTTTGGAGACTGATGGAGTGAACTATAATCTCTGACTTTTAGATGGAATCTCTCAATCAGTTATAATAAAGAATAGCTCCTTTTCTTAATCACTATTCCCATGTGTTCCTCTGAGTCTCTTTGATACTTTGAAAGAGAAAACTCAAATTCAAAGTTCACTTTAAAACACCAAAGGGTGAGCAAGATAAGCTGGGAGAACTTTCCCAAGAGAAAACCACATGTAAGGAGGTCCTACAACAAAGAGAGAATGGTACAACTCTACTCTCAATAGAGATGGGACATCTTTTTAGCTAGGCTCACTGTTTCCAGAACCTTGTTATTACTAGTTAGTGAAAGAGACAGGTTTGAAACGGCTGCTATTGAGTGTACCTCACAGCTATACTCGGGTGTGTATTATCAGCTTGACGTTGTAAACTAGGTCTTCATGGGTATTTGCAGACTTAAAGCTTGGCCAGGAGCTTTTTATGGAGGAGTAAATAATTCATCTCCCTTGTCCAGAAGAAGCTGTGTGGAATCGTGCAATGCCGTTCCTAAACTCCTCCTTTCAAAGAAGAAGAGGTACATCAGCCCGAAGAGCAGAAGAGGACATTATTTATTTAACATATATAAATAATTATAAGGCGAAAAGAAGTCATCACTCTCTAAAGGGAAGACGACACATGACTAATGGATGCCACAGGAGCACGTGTGAATATCAAGACGTCACTCCGGAACTTTGGCCTATTTTCTCCACCTTCTGCATTTATCACTTCTTTAGAGATTTATAGTCTCTGAATTTCAGATTTTGGAAGTGTAGTGGCTATAACCATGAATAAAATATGCTGGTGTACACGTTATTAATCTCTCCTGCTATTCTGTGAGGTCTAGTTCAATTTAGATGATACCATATTCGTTCTGTACTGCTTCCATTTAAAACCCTTTGTCACAACTTTTAAAAATAAGCTTTCAGTTTTGTTTGGATACCTGATCTGGAATTTCAGTGAATCCATCCATTTTCTCAGTTATCTGAAAAATTGCAATGGGTAATGAGAAATGTTCACTTATGCTGAGGGAAAAAATGTTTTTATTTAAAATGTTTACAAACTTGTGTTCATCTGAGATGGGGGAAAAGATTAGCACCAAATGTAACAAATGCAGTAGTACACATTAAGTCCATTTTAATATATGGCAGATAGCGAGATATAAATTCTAAGTTATTTTAGGTGTAATGCCTGAAACATAACATGCTCATATTATGCCAGTAAGATTAAATTTTAATAATATTTCTTTATAAATATGCTAGAATCAAACTGATTTAGATTCCGGTACTATCACAACGATAGTCTCAAATTTCCAACTCATTTTTACTTATTGTCAGTTATGAGCTGCATATTTGAATATCCCTCTTCCAAGAACTTTTCATTATGCAAAGATAAATATACATTTTAGTTCTATAAGATCAATACAGAATTATATGCAAATTTGTTGCATATTTTGAAAATCTATAATAATAAAAGTATAACATGCTAATTAAATCGGACACCCAAATGACCTTCTGGGCATCATTCCGGAAGTCCTTCCCAACAAAGCCGTAGTGGCAGGGGCCGAGGCAGAGGTGGTTAGGGGCGATTAGGCAGACAGGCAAGTGGTTAGGGGCAATGAGGCAGGCAGGCAAAATGGTTAGGGGCAATGAGGCAGGCAGGCAGAATGGTTAGGGGCGATCAGACAGGCAGGCAGGCAGGTGAGCATTTAGGAGCCAGTGGTCTCGGATTGTGAGAGGGATGTTTGACTGCCAGTTTAGGCCCAATCTCGCATGGACATCCTCCAAGGGGTCCCGGATTGTGAGAGGGTGCAGGCCAGGCTGAGGGACCCGCCCACCTTGTGCACACATTTCATGCACCGGGCCTCTAGTATGACATATTCCTTAATAGAGTTTTGGAAATCTGACCTAAAAGTATCTTTCTAAAATGCTGTTTCCTCATGCATTTCTCTAATGTAAAGGTTTTCCATTTTTGGTAACTAAAGTGGCATTTAAATAAAGTAAAGTCTATAGAAATGCATAAGAGTTCACGAAAGTATTGATATATATCACTTTCTGCATTACAAGTAACATCTACGTGTCAGGGAGTTAACAGGTAGTTTTAGTTCTATGACTATGTGTAGATTTTTTTTTTAAACTGAAGTTGGCTGGTTTATTTTCATCCCTCTTGAAAAAGCTTCTGAATAGACTTTTAATCGGCTTTTGAAGTAATCTTATTTCATTTATTAAGAAAATTGAAACCATCATGTGAAAGTATTTTCCATTCCATTGTTGCTTTTATTTAGAAGCTAAAAAAAAAATCAGAAATGCTGTTATGGGAAAATATCCATACTGCGACTTTAAAAACAACAAAATCCTGACCAGCTACAAAATATTTTAGAACCTCCTGTTTAGTGGCTTTTAAAAAAAATTACCTTTATTGTTGAAAATATTACAGATGTCCCCTTTTCCCCCGTCCACCAACCTCCTGCCCTTCCCCAGGCCTTCACTGCACTATTGTCTGTGTCCATGGGTCATGCATATATGCATATAAGTTCTCTGGTAAATCTCTTTCTGCCCTTCCCCCTTCCCTCTGAGATTGTTTTAAACTCACTCTTCTATATCCTATTTTATGATGTGGGATTGGGGCTCTGCAAACCATATTTCTTCTTTGCCAGCTGGTAGGTCCACACAGCAGGGGCAACAAAGAGAAACTGGATGTCTGGAGGAAGAAGATGGGACTTGATCCTTTCTGTTTGCTTCATTTCCTGTAGCATCACCCCAGCTGTGTTCTGCAACTCAGCTGGGTGTTCACCACAGCAATAGCAGTTAACTTCAATTTGCAGTTTTCCCCATACTTCTAGAATTTGTCTTACTTCAGCCCTTTTCATAACTATAAGGTAACCAGTTCCTCCTCCTCCTCCTCCTCCTCCTCCTCCTCCTCCTCCTCCTCCTCCTCCTCCTCCTCCTCAGTCTGACTGAGTTCTCAGCTCCACAGGCACCTCACTTGAGTACCTGAAGTTCTAGCAGGCGAGGTTGGAGCAGCAGCTGGCCAAGGCCCTCCTGGGAGAGATCTGAATCCCTGTTTTGCGGGTCTCCTCTTCAAAACTAATATTTTTTAGAGACAGAGGAAGGGAGAGGGAGAAAGAGAGAGAAAACATCCATGGGAAAGCGAAACATTGATCAGCTGCTTCCTGCACGACCCCCACCGAGATGGAGCTGGAAATCCTGGCTTGAACCCTGACTGGGAATGGAACCGGTGACCCTTCAGTTCATGGGACGATGCTCAAGGGCATTCCCTCTCTTTCTTCAGTCTTGTTGCCTGAAGTTACTACTTCTGTAATCCCACCGTATACCATTTTTTTCCTTTTTAGCTCTCCAATACCTAGTTACCAATTCTTTACTTTAAATTAAAATTTCATTTAGCATAACTGGAGTGGATTCTGATTCTTGACCTTATTGGAAGGTACAGAATCAAGAAGCACTTACCATTCAGTCTGTTTCTCACCCTTTATTGCAAGATTAAGACTTCAATCTTAAGATAGGTATTTACCTTAGTTTCAAGAACATTATCATAAACACAGCTATAAAAGAACACGAGTTAAAATATAAGGAACTGCTTCTGTATGTGTGGCCCTGTATTCGAGGTGTTTCCTTAATATGTTATCATACTGAGGGAAGAAAAAGATTACTCACAGATTATAGATAAAAGTATTTTCAAAGTTGAATTCCTCCTAATCTCAGGATTCTATAATTTAGATAAAAATATTTGCTTAACCTTTAATACAAGTAGAAATTCAATAATACTAGCAATAATTACAAAAGGGTAATAAGCAAATTGACCCTAATGGCAGAACGAGAAGGAACGACCAGTCGCTATGACGTACACTGACCACCAGGGGCAGACACTCAATGCAGGAACTGCCCCTGGTGGTCAGTGCGCTCCCACAGGAGGAGCTCCACTCAGACACAAGCTGGGCTGATGGCTGCAAGCGCAGCAGTGATGGTGGGGGCCTCTCCCGCCTCCTGGGCAGCGCTAAGGATGTCCAATTGCAGCTTAGGACTGATCCCCCAGGGAGCGGGCATAAGCTGGCAGGTGGACATCCCCCTAGGGCTCCTGGGCTGCCAGAGGGATGTCTGACTGCCAGCTTAGGCCTGATCCCCCACAGAGTAGGCCTAAGTTGGCAGGTGGGCATCCCCTGAGGGGTCCCAGACTGTGAGAGGGCGCAGGCCGGGCTGAATTTTCATGCACCGGGCCTCTAGTATGAAATAATTTACAGATGATCCCACATTAATTGACTTAGTCAGGATAGAAATCCCAGGCTTGTGTTATTATTGTTTTCTCCTGCTATTTTTTTTTAAAGTGCAAAGACTATGTTTTTGAAATTATATTTAAACTAGAGGCCCATTGCACAAAGATTCATGCAATAGGCCTTCCTTCCCCTGGCTACTAGCACTGTTTTTCCTCCAGCACCTGGGACTCAGGCCTTCACTCTGGCTGCTGAACTTCCATCTTCACTCTGGCCCGAGCCTTCAGTTTTCGCTCCGGCTGGAGTGCCACTCCTGTAGCTCCCTCTGCCCCCTTCCCTCCCCCTCAGAGCAGGCTTCCTGCCCCGCCCTGCTGCTCTGCACCTGCATGCGTGCTGCCCACAGGCCCAGAGCAGCTGGGGTTAGGGCTGCCGCCATCTTTGTCGGGTTAATTTGTGTACTCCTGATTGGCTGGTGGGCATCGTGAAGTGATGATCAATTTGCATATTTCTCTTTTATTAGTATAGATATACTTTTAAATTACATGGTTTAGGATAAATAGCTTTTTACTTAGTTTTCAAAAACATTGGTATTTATTGTTCAATCTATTATCCAGTAGCTGAACTCATCCCAGGAAAATGACCAGGATCTCTGGCAGGTGGCTTATCTGAAGTTGGACCTGTTTTTAATGTTTCTCTTCTGCCTATTTCAAAGCCTCCTTCTCATTTTCTAAAGCTGATATTCAGGCAACTACTCTGAATAATCCTACCTTTAATTATGTCCCTACATTCAGAGAAGTTAACAGCTGTCTAGAGTAGCTACAGTCTTCTGTGGGATCTAACCAGTGAACTGAACTGGGGTCATCCATTTATATTTTGGGTCCAAGGTCCCTAGCAGGCTATGGACTACAAACTAAGTTATTGCCATTCTATACTGTGTGAGAAATGAGAAGCCTCATATAATTCTTTCAATGATAAATGGTGTAAAAACCAATGTAATTGAGGGTGTGCAAGCTAGGTTTTATAACTTTGCTTAGCATAGATTTGTCTGTGTATCGAATACACATATTGTATCAATTAACATCAATACCTATAGGTGCAGAGTATTTTAAGGTAAGAAAACATTTTAAAAACCCTCACAGACACATACAACAGTATTGCCAGAGGAAGGGGGAGGTAGAAGAGTACAAAGGAGAGGTAAATGGTGATGAAAGGAGACTTGAGGGGGTGATCACACAATTCAATATACAGATAGTGTATTCTATAATTGTATACCTGAAGTCTACATAATTTTTAAACCAATTTCACCACAATAATTTCAATAAAAAGTAAAAAACAATATGCCACTCCAAAATATGCCACTTTGGCATAAGGATTATTTTGAGCTGAAGACAATCGAGAAACAGCAGATATGGAAAAAACAAAAAGCTCTCTGCCCCTCTCCTCCCATTTGCCAAGGAGGAGATTAGACTCTTAATCACCTGCAAAAACTTGACACTCTTATTAGCCTAGACACAGCCCTGAGAGGAATCTACACAAATCTTATTAAAATAACCCTCACGTTCTATTAGTTTCTTCTCCTCTACTTCCCCACAGTTTGCCACCCCTAAACGCTTAAATCCCTTCTCCTTTCTCTTGTTTCTTTTCTCCAAATTCATTAAGTACTATATGACTTTTCTGAGTTAATTTGTTAAGACACTATGTAAGGCCCATATTCTAACCATCTCTTTGAGATACTCCTCACTGAGTTTTCCCCACATGTATTCAATCAGCACATGTGCATATACTCTGTGTGTTGTTGTTGTTTTTTCCATTAATTTGTCTTTCATTAGTGTGATTTCTAGGCCCTAGCTGAAGAATCCAGGAGAGTAGAGGAAAAAGTTTCCCCCCTCCCCTACACCAGTACAAATGTTTACTTAAGTAAAAAAGCTTGAGCAAATATTGTCTTCTGTCCGGTGACAGGGGAATATGTCTGATTATGGGTGTCAGACATATTGTATAGAGATGAAAAGTACTATCGTTTGGCATGATTTGCTAAAATGCTAAAGAGTCTTTGGTAATGATCACAGAATACTCCTAATGGAAAAATATAACATATATTTTAGAATGTTTTGGATATGTATTGGCTAATAGAACAGGTAATCCAACTTTTCTAAGATAAAAAAATAAATAAATTGACCCTTCTTGGAGAAAATGACCATGCCTTATTATAAGAACTAGTAATTGCCCAGCTGGTGTGGCTCAGGTGTTAACTGTCAAAAGAAGGTCATAGCACTTGCCCAGGTTTCTGGCTCAGTCCCCAGTAGGGGGCGTGCAGGAGGCAGCCAATCAATGCTTCTCTCTCATCATTGATGTTTCTATCTCTCTCTCCCTCTCCCTTCCTCTCTGAAATAAATAAAAATATATTTAAAAAAAAGAACTAGTAAATGATGAAAGAAGTGATACTGGTACTCCCCAGTATGTACACATTATCCACAGGCAATTCAGAGAAGGACTGCTTCTGGGCAGGATGGTAAAGCAGGCGTTGCTCTGCATGGAGCATGTCAATCCTTGATGTCTTACTCTACTAGGAAAGGTGGGGAGAAACGGTCACAGAGAACCAGGGAATAGGGGTGAGGCTGTTTCAAAGGCAGGGTGGGGTGAATGGTATTTGAAGAATACAGTAAAAAGCTGTGGAGAGGAAAAATCGCCAGTACATGTTTTATGAGGTTGTAGTTAGGTTACAGAAAGGAAACCACAAGGGACCTGGCTTCAAGTTTCAAGTGTATGATTATATGGATGATTGTGTCCTGCTGTTCATCATTTTCACAAGGTTCAGTATAAGAAGAAATGGACTTTTATTGGAGCCAACAGGGACCAAGTTTTCATCTGAGACAGAATGAATTGATAGCAGGTATTAAAACTTGATGTATGTGGCAAGCGACATCATGTAACTAAGTATGGTGCATGCAGTAGAGAAGTTTAGTGAAAGATAAATTACTTTGGGTTAGTACAAACAAGGAAGGCTTTATATGGGCCATAGAATGTGATCTCAGTTGTACCATAAAAGGTTATCTGAGAATATCACTGAAATAAAGATAATCAGGGAATAAACAAAAGACAAGAAAATGTTTAGAATGTGTACTAACATTTTTCACATCTTAACTCTGAGTGGTTTTTATGAGCCAGTCACTGTTCTAAATGCTTTACATTTATTAACTAATTTAATTCTCACAACAATGCTATGAGAGTAGTCTAATCCTCATCACTTTGAGGAGGAGAAAACAAGCACAAAGGGGATAGTCAATGACTAAGTCATTTGGCTTCTAAATCTCGGAAGTGAGATTGGAACAATCTGCTAGTTAGGTTTCAGAGGCCATGACCTTAACCATGACACCATGTGCTCTCACTTCCCAAAGCACACTTATTCACATCCACAAGCCAAATTAGACATGCCAACATCCAGAATTTAGGATTTGCTCCAGGATGATTTCCAATTTGAGAATGCCTTTGTCATCCAATAAGTATGATTGCTTTAAATGTTGAACCGTATACAGAGGTTTGCGTTTTTATAGGTGTTTTCTGGATCTCTTTGTGAAAGGTCTTCAGAGATTAAGGAAGCAACTGAACCCGGATTAAAACTATTATCCTTACAGCTAAAGCAGTGTGATTATGAAGACAAATTAAAAAGTGACATGAGCATTTGTTTTTTTCTCCTTTGCCATTTTCCTCCTTCCCGTTTATACATGTATTATTTTGGCTTTCAGTTTACACATATAGTTATTTTGGACAATTTGACCTTTTTCTTGTTTAACTTATTTTTCAAATATGGATTTACAGCCTCAATGGCCATTTACCTTTCAATCTGTCATCCAAATTAAAAAATCTTTAAAAAAATATTTTTATTAATTTCAAAGAAGAAGGGAGAGGGAGAGAGAGATAGAAACATCAATGATGAGAGAGAATCATTGATTGGTTGCCTCCTGTATGCCCGGATCCAGCCCACAATGAGGCCGTAACCTGGGCATGTGCCCTTGACGGGAACCAAACCCGGAAGGGACCCTTTAATCTGTAGGCCAGCGCTCTCTCCACTGAGCCAAACCAGCTAGGGCCAAACTAAAAAATCTTTAACATCTTAGTGCCCAGTTAATATTTAGTACTCAGGGAAAAAATTATGCTAGAATTGACATTGTAGCTACTGTAGTAAATGGATGCACAGAGGGAGACAGCTTTCTTTGACTACTTACTACTGATACACTTTATATTTGGCCTCCCTTATAGTAACTCTCTTAACTGTATATCTTAACATGATTATCTGATTTTGCCTTCAAGTACTAAGGTTAGTTTTGCACTGCAAGCCTAATAGAGTAGAGCTTTCAAGAAACCATTTGGGCCGAAACCGGTTTGGCTCAGTGGATAGAGCGTCGGTCTGCGGACTAAAGGGTCCCAGGTTCGATTCCGGTCAAGGGCATGTACATTGGTTGCGGGCACATCCCCGGTGGGGGGTGTGCAGGAGGCAGCTGGTCGATGTTTCTCTCTCATCGATGTTTCTAGCTCTCTATCCCTCTCCCTTCCTCTCTGTAAAAAAAAAAAATCAATAAAATATATTTAAAAAAAAAAGAAACCATTTGGATCATTATTTCTTTCTTTGTCTCAAATTCACAATTACAAATTCCACTTAGAAGGACAGTGTTGATCCAAATGTATACACAACAGCCATGGGAACTAGAAGCCTCGTGGTGAATTTGTAGAACAGACAACTTACACAAACACAAGCAATCAAGCATCTGCATGAAGCATCCCAACGTACCCCTCAGTCAAACAAACAAACAAACAACAACCCTTTCTTAATAAGACCTTCCATTTGGAATCACTGACTTTGGCATTCTGGGTAGAGTCATTAAAAAGTAAAACACTCACTTAACTCTTCATCCCAGCTAGATTGCAAAATTCTCTGGTGGAAAATTAGGTAATTTGGAGAGTGCATCGACTTGTGCAGATGAAAAGGCACCCTAATAGTCTGAAGAGTTGATGTGTTCTAGCACCCTCCTGCTGCAAATTGGCTTCAGGATGCCCTAGTGACCCAAAATAGTCCATGCGTAAGTGCATCTTTCAACACCTAGTGTGGGAAGGAGTAATTTAGCCACTGAAGAAAATTTAAATCACAGACTGTTTCGTTGTCTAAATCATCCTCAGGAGGCAAAGGACAATTTTGAGAGCTGCATTAACTCAGTAGAAAATCCTCGAATGGCCTGAAGGAGTTAATGCTCAAGTTTCTGCTAAAGTTGAGTCAATCTCTTTAGGCCAAAGAACTTATAAGGAGCCTTTCCTGGAAGTTCAAAATGCACAAAGGCAGTCAGTAACAGTGGGTGAGGAGGCACCCGATAACAAGGAGAAATGTTGAGAAAAGTAACAGTTCCCCTCAGTACCATCATCAAGCTGAGGTTCTTAAAGTATGAAGACCTGGTGGCTTAAACATGTTGGTATGCTGAAGACTTTTAAATTCAAACCTAGAATAATTTGATACTGTAGGGAAAAGAACTAGTTTTCCCAGTTTGAAATATGTAATAAAGGAAACCAGCAGTTCTGTTGATGCCACAGCTTATTAAAGATGCAAATTAAAAATATCAAAAAGCATGGAGATTTGCTTAACCTTTTACCAAGTGTAAATCTTTAATCTGATCTTAATATGAACTTTGCTGATTTACTTTAAGTTGAATAACACACTAAACTCGTGAGGTGTTAACTGTACCTTTAGTGGTCAAGTATTACATTTTAGAATTGGTAGAAAAAGGTTAATTTGAAATCCAGTCAGGAAATCATATTATACTGCACAACATATATCTGCTTTAGTGAAGACCTGACAAACTGCAAATGCCTCAGAGGAAAAATTCCACTGAATTAAAAGCAAAAGATTAATGTACTTGGAAATGAATTTGCATTCAACTGTAAAACAATACCATTATGCCATTTTTGCTTTCTATATTTTAAAAATGTAACCAGTCATTTCTGAGGCTCCTGTTACTAAATTAGAAGATTATATAATGCAAAATGGAATTGAGGACATGCATTAAAACAGAAATTCAGTAGAAAGTTTTCTTTATAAACACTAACTCTCACTTAGTATTTTATTGTTGGGTTACTTTGGAAGTTTTTTTTTTCTTCATTTTATGATAAGCTTAAATTAACCATGTTACATTAAAATTTTAAATTATACCATGCAGGAATACAGCCACGCTATAGCCTTTAGAAGATGATTTAATTTAGCAATTTCAGAAGGAGCATTAATAAAAACAATATTATATCCAAATGACAAGAAAATAAGGCAGTCCCTCATGCTTATACAGAGCATTTCTTTTGTCTTTTCTAAAAATTAGACTCACATGTTATAATTGCTTGAAATTGTCGGCAGTATCAGGAAGAATAGTTTAAAATCACTTTATCACATGCCAATCACAGTCTATCGCTGACAATGTAAATTAGTCACTACTAAAAATAAAGGATGATGATTAATTACCTTAGAGAATACCTGCTAGAATTGCCAGTCACTGGAACCAGATTTCCTACTGAAACATACTTGGCAATAATTTACAGACATGCTTTATCACTTCACTTAGTCCAAGACAATTTTTATGATCTGAAATAAGTGAAATATTTCTGAAGTAAGTCTTTATTGTGCTGAGTAAACAGATAAGTGAAAAATTGTGTTAATGAGCATCTGGTGATATGTTAATCTTACCCAAATCTTACACTATCTCAGGGATGGGTGGTCAGGGAGGTTTAATATCATTGTCAAGTCTGTCTTCCATCTTGAAACTCTAATTTGATACCTCCTCCCAACCCCCATTACTTTTTAATTTTTGTTTGATTGTTTTGTTTTGTTTTGTTTTGTTTTGTTTTTGGCATTCAAAGAGAATTAGGTCCTTCTAGTGAGATCATAATATACTCATTGGGTGAATGTATTCATGTTCCAGGATAATCTCTGGAATATGGAAGATTAATTTCCTGAAGATAACTCTTGAAATTTAAATAGGTTTTATATTCTGATAATTAAGTCATTATTTACTTATGATATCAGATAAAATATTTCATATTTGGCTGACTTTGGGCTTAACTGAACTCTGGTTTCCAATTCCTAATGCATTCAATTTGTGAACATTTTATTTCTATAGATTTGCACAGTTGTTTTTAATAAAGAATTCTGGTAACAACAAAATGATACTCTCTGAAATCTCTATGAAGAACAATGAACAAATTTTTGTAGAAAAGGCTTTTCTATCTGGAAATTATTTAACTCCTATTAATGGAAATAAATTCAAACTATGTTTTAAATGGCTTTCCTCCTTCCCTATCCTCATCCATTTTCACATAACACCCATAAAAATTATTTTGTAATGCACAAATCAGTTCACTCCACCAATTAAAACTCTTTAAAAAGCACCTCTGATTTAATTATAATGAACTACAAAATTCTTAACATGGATTCAGTGCCCTAGAATGATCTTTCCCATGCCTACCTTTATATTTGATTTTTAGCACTATCTCCCCTAACTGAATAAAAGCCATATAGGTTTCTACAATGTGTACAAAATGCCAGGCCTTATAGGATATTTATATTTGATTTTTATTTTCTTTACGATTGCTGAATTCTCTTCCAATATCCATCCACTCTTGACCTATATAGTTAATAGGTCTCTCTTCATTCGACCCATAGCCATCACCATCACCACTAAAATCCTTCTATTATATTCTAAGACAAAACTTTTTCTATGGTAGGTCAAAAAAATTCATCACACATATAAATGTATGCAACATTTATATTTCTTTAGGTCTTTGCTATGTGTATCATGTTTTTACAGATTTATCACCAAATTAATATAATGAGAGTAGAGAATTGAAATGTGAAAGGAAAAAGACATATATAAAAACTTAAGATCACTCACATAAGATGAAAAAGACAATCTGAATAGCTTTTTGTCTATTAAAAATTAAATCAATTATTAATACTTTTTTAAAAATAGAAAACACCAGGCATAGATGAGTTCACTAGTGAAATCTATCAAACATTTAAGGAAGAAATTAGACCATTTCCCTACGGTCTTTTTCAGAAGATAGAAACAGAGGGACTATTTCCTAACTCATTCTATGAGACCAACATCACCCTAATACCAAACCTTGATAAAGACAGTACAAGAAAAGAAAACTAGCCCTGACTGGTTTTGTTCAGTGGATAGAGCATCGGCCTGCAGACTGAAGAGTCCCAGGTTTGATTCCCGTCAAGGGCATATACCTTGGTTGTGGGCACATCCCCAATAGGGGGTGTGCAGGAGGTAGCTGATCGATGTTTCTCTCTCATCGATGTTTTTTTTTTTTTAATATATTTTATTGATTTTTCACAGAGAGGAAGGAAGAGGGATAGAGAGCTAGAAACATCGATGAGAGAGAGACATTGACCAGCTGCCTCCTGCACCCCCTACCGGGGGATGTGCCCGCAACCAATGTACATGCCCTTGACCGGAATCGAACCTGGGACCTTCCAGGCCGCAGACCGACGCTCCATCCACTGAGCCAAACCGGCTTCAGCTCATCGATGTTTTTAACTCTCTATCTCTCTCCCTTCCTCTCTGTAAAAAAAAAAAAATCAATAAAATATATTTTAAAGAGAAAATAAAACTACAAACCAATGTCTTTCATAAATGTAGATACAAAAATCTTCAACAAAATTTTAGCAATAAAGTCCAATAATCTGTAAAAATAATGAAATATGACAAGTAAGTGGAGTTTATTCCAGATATGCAAGGCTGTTTCAATATTTGAAAATAAATTAATGTAACTCATTATATCAACTGACTAAAGAAGAAAAATCACATATCAGTAACTTCAAAAAAGTTTTAAAAAGTCTAATACACAATAATAAAAACTCTTAGTAAACTAGGAATAGAAGGAAATTTTCTCAACTTGATAATATCTATGAAGTACCTACAGCTAACATCTCAGTTAATCCCAAGAAATTTAGAGATTCCATTAAACTTTATTTATAATTACCAAACTTAGATGGATCTGAAATGTCCTTTAGTAGGTAAATGGAAAACAAACTATGATATATCCGTACAATAAAATATTATTCAGCACTAAAAAGAAATGAGCTATTAAGCTATAAAAAAACAAGGAAGAAGTTTCAATACACATTACTAAGTGAAATAAACTAATCTGAAAAGACTATAGAATGTCATATAGTGGGATGCACAGTGTGTGAGTCCAACTATATGACATTCTGAAAAAGGCAAGATTAGTGGTTGCTAGGGATTAAGGAGGAGAGAGAGAGATGAATAAAAGGAACACAGAGGATTTTGAGGGCAGTTAGACTACAATGTATGAGACTATAATGGTGGATAATTGTCATTCTACATTTGTCCAAACCTATAGACTATACACTAAGAGTGAACCCTAATGTAAGCTATGGGCTTTGGATGATAGTGATCATTGTATCAACATACATTGATCATGTATCAATATAGGTTCATCAATTTTAACAAATGCACCACTGTGTGATATGTTAGATGTCAAACGTGGCAGAGACTGCATATGCTAGGGCAGGGGTATATGCGAAATCTGTATCTTCTGGTCAATTTTGCTGAAAACCTGAAACTCTCTAAAAATAAAATTTATTAATTTTAAAAAAATTGACCATAGGTGGTCTTATTTTAAGAACAACAAAAACAAAAGTTTTATTTAAAGAGAGAAGCATAGGAGTATGTTAGCAGGATTCTCCCCAATTTGCAATATATATAAATACAAAAATAATGGTAGAGATCCATACCAGAATTCAATTACTAAAGCAGATACTAAAATCAGGGCAGTTTAAATGGGCATAAACATGATGAATTGATTAAATTAGATATACCTATAAAATTATAGAAATATAATTAGCTAGTTTATCTTTCATCAATCTTTTTATTTTTAAAAATAGTCCTCAACCTTCCCCGCCTAATAGGTGAAATAACTAAATAATCTCCAAGCACCCCTCAAGCCTACCCTAAATTTATAAAATCTTAAACAAATGTTCCTTAAAACCAACTAAGTTCCCAAGGTTATGAAACATAATAGAAATATATGAGTAAAAGTTAAGATAATAGGGGAAGATTGGTCTCAGAATAAAGGATCTAGTGAAAATAAGATATGTGAAGGCTATGTTGAAAGAAAAAGTATGAGAAAGAAAAAGTCTTGGAAAAAAAGATGAAAATAATGCCCTTAAAACAATCAGAAACAGAAACATAGATTGAGACAAGGCACAAAGAGAAAAGGGAAAGAAGAAAAATTAAAGAACAGTTCTGTTAAAGGTCAATTTAACCTTCACACCAAAGTTTAACTCAATTTCCTGGATACATTTTGAGGTTAGTAATGTCTTATTAACTTAGTTTTCTCTGACTGCAGCTGGAATCTAAATGTGATTCTTATGAGTTCTGAGCACAGAAAGGTGTGTATCTGGCTCACAGGTCTTTGAAGATTTACGGTCACTTTCAGCAAGCAATTGCCACAGCAATCTCATCAGATTTGGAGGACAAGGGCACACCTAAATAAAGTCTGGAGTGTCTGGTGCATTAGAATCTTTGATGTGCCATGAGAAAGCCTTTAATTTGTAACACTTCCCCCTTCATTCACAGCACAGCAGGATAGAAATTTCTAGGATAGCAACTATGATTCATAAAAAGGAATCCTAGCTTGGAAATTTCAAGTCCAAGTCACAATTTAGCTTCTTATTAGCCATGCAAATTTAAAAAACATTTTAGTGTGGTAAGAATAATTAACATGAGATCTACCCTCTTAATAAATTTTTAAGTGTGCAACACATTGTTGACAATAGGTACAGTGTTGTACAACATGTCTCTAGAGTTTTCTCATGCTGTTTGGCTGAAACTCTATTCCCATTGATGAGTAACTCTGCATATCCTTCTCCCTTCAGTCACTCCACTCTGATTCTACAAATTCTAGACACCTCAAATAAGTGGTGTCATGCAGTATTTATTTTTCTGTGACTGGCTTATTTTACTTAGCATAATATTCTTAAGGTTAATTCTTGTGAATTAACGTTAACTGGTCATCTGGGAAGATGGGGACTTTTGTTGCAAAGCCTATCTTGGCATCCCAGTTGATTTAAATTCTTTTGAATAAATATCCATATGCAAAATGCCTATGTCAGGTCATATAGTAGTTCTAGTTTTAATTTTCTGAAGAACCTTCATACTGTTTTCTATAGTGTCTGCACCATTTTGCATTCCCTATAAGTGTGTAAAGATTCCAATTTCTCTACATCCTTGTTGTCCATATATCTATATATCTATATATCTATACATCTATACATCTATACATCTATATATCTATATATCTATATATCTATATATCTACTAGAGGCCCAGTGCATGAATTCGTGCACAGGTGGGGTCTAGCCTGGTCCAGCCCCAATCGGGGCAGATCAGGGATGCACCTGCCAGGGGAAGGGGCCACAGGAGGTTGGCCGGCCAGTCTCACCCCTGACTGGTGTGTGTGCGTGGGGGGTGATCAGGGGTGGGGCCACAGGAAGTTGGCCAGCTGGCCCTGCCCCCTATTGGAGTGGGGGTGATTGGGAGTGGGGCTGGCTGGGGGACAGAGACACGGGAGGTTGGCTGGCTGCCCCGCCCTCGATGGGAGTAGGGGAGACCAATTGGGGGCAGGGCTGGCTGAGGGTAGGAGCTGTGGGAGGTTGGCCAGTCAGCCCGCCCCTGATCTAGCTGGTTCGCAGGCTGCAGTGGGCATCATAGCAACTGGTCATTCTGTCGTTCCAGTTGTTACAGCATTCTGGTCGCTGGCTTTTTACATATATATATATATATATATATATATATATATCATGCTGACAGGTATGAAATGATATTTTATTATCTTCTTCATGACCAGTGTTTGGAGAAATATCTATTCAAGTCCTTACCCAATTTATGAGGGGAAAAAAAACAGTTACTCTAACATGAAGATATAACTATTATAAATATTAGGTACTTACTGCTGGAGCACCTAAATATATAAAGCAAACATTGAGAGCACTGAAGGAAGAAATAGACAGCAATACAATAATAGTAGGAGACTTCAATACCCCACTCTCTTTTTCTTTTTTTACTTTCTTTTTCTTTTTTTATTGTTTAAAGTATTACAAATGGTAGTACATATGTCTCCTTTTTTCCCCCAATACCCCACTTTAAATAGTGGATAGGACATCCAGATAAAATGTCAGTAATGAAAGAGAGTACCTGATCAACACTATAAACAAAATGGACCTTCTAAACCTATACAGAACCTTCTATCAAAGAGTAGCAGAATACAATCTCAAGCATACAAGGATCTTTCTCCAGGATAGATTATACATTAAGTCACAAAACAAGCCTTAACAAATTTGAACAGAATGAAATCATATCAAATATCTTCTATAATAATAAAAGTATAATATGCTAATTAGATTGGACATTCTTCCAGATGAAGTGGAGCTTGGAGGGAAGCCTGGGTCCCGGGGCCTGCCAGCGGCCAGAGGGAGGCCCGGGTCCTGGGTGCCAGAGGGAAGCTGGTGCCAGAAGCCAGGGGAAGGAAGACCTACTCTTGCATGAATTTCGTGCATCAGGCCTCTAGTTTCTAATAATAATGGAATGAACTAGAAATCAACAGTAAAAGGAAAATTACAGAATTCACAAATATGTGGAAATTAGGACATGCATCTTTTTCTGATTCACCTAGCTCCCACAGCCTCTTTATCTGTGGGAAGCAGTTATATCTTATAAGATTATATAAGAATTTAGAAAGGATAATGAGTACTTTACTCTTCAAGGTAGGTGTACTTCATCGGTCATTTCAGTTTTTCAGGAGCTAGTAGCTATGTCAATTTCACTCAGTACTAAAAATACCCTGCCCAGGGAAAAAAATAAGAATATTAATTAAGTTTTTTGTCCCTCTTGGGCACTTGTAATGCACTTCACATGGATTAGCACATTTCTTTCTCACAAAAATTCAATTATATCTGTTCTACAGCTATCACCAGTTTACCAAAGAGGGTAAATGGGGATTTTATAAATGAGGACATGAGGCACAGGTGGTTTATGCAGTTATATGCCCAAGGTAACAATACTCATAGTAAGGATGTCATCAGGATTTCACTGAGGCCATCCAACTCCATTGATTCTTTACTTGTCTACAATTTCACACTTTATTTCTATATATTCCCAGGGGGAAAAGTTTTGTATTTCTTCTTTCATAACGTTTTTCAGTCATTCTCTTAATTCTCTTCTCTTAAAATGTGGAGACTTATGCTAAAATAAATATTCTAAAGATAAAATTCTGCCCTCTATGGTTAAATTAGTTTAGGATATTAAATGAGTTATGTGAATGAAATGGAGCTACTGAGATGAGGCTAACACCTGGGTCACTTGTCCCAGAATACATACAGGTTATGAGAATTATCTAATTTGAGTTCTTTCTTGGTAGCCACGTTTTCACATGGGGACATTCCTTTAGTAATGAACAGATTTATGCAGTCTCCTATGTGACTGTGCCTGAAATTTTTAAGTTCGCTAATATCTAAGTCAAACAATTTTAACTTTTTTTTAAAAAGCTGAAATCTACATTCCTTAACAGCAAATAAATTCTTAGGACAGCTTAGAGAAAGGTAGCAGCCATGTATGTCTACATATGAATGAATTTCTTCAAACCCTCTGCTGCTAGCAGGTTTTGAAGGTGAGCTAAGCAGAATAACCTGGGGTGACAGGCACTGAGGGAGACAGGTGAACAGTTATCATCAATGTGATAAAGTCTATGACAAGAGACTGGTGACAGCAACAATAGACAGTCCCTCATTCCAGTTTTACTGGTGGCCTGCCTTGCCCTCTCTGCTTTCTTATCCTCACCAGGAGATGACAGGTTCAATGGAAACGGAAGTGTTTTAGAAAAATTCTAAAATAAACCTCAAATACTTATACTTGTTTAGAGAATTCAAGTGATTTAAGTAAGATGTGACAATGGATGAAAACCTGACTGTTGAAAGTGGTATCAATTCTCCTACAAGAGCTATTGAAAGAGACTACTTTTATCTCAGGAAGCAACATTCTCAAATGTAATTCCTTAAATCAGGGTTGTCAAATCCTGGCTTACCCGTTCAATTCCAAAGGGAAGACAACATGATACAGATATAACCCAACTAAGTTTCAAGATGAACCTCCTCAGGTTCATAAATCATTGATAAAGGATTTTTGGTAGTTTTTTATATTTATGTAAAGATATTAGTGAATAGTTCATTTTTGTTCTATTTCCTTAGGCTGCTTGAAAATTTTTTCTATTTAATCTGTATTTCATATTTTAGCCCATAATTTGAAGCTACTTTCTGGTCATACTGCAAATCTATTGGGTAATTTTGATAATTCGCCAAATCTGAACATATTATTCTATGTTTCTTCTATATTACCTCAACCAGGCATTCAGGAAAACTATCTCAAAATTGCTTATCCCAAAAAGCTATGCAATTTGCAGCAAATGCTCGGTCAACTTGATAACTTCTGAAAAGTGAAATGAGCACTGACATAATGGTGGCAAGATGAAAACTAATGGAAACATCTCATTATTGTGTCATTCCTTCCGTAATAACATCAACCCTAGTTATGCACAATATAATTATATTCACTATAAATTGTTGATCTTGATGTCATCTTCTTATCTCTAGTGCAATCTTGTCTAAGAACTATTTATTTCAGAGGTTGTCAGCTGCTTTAAAACTTTGTTGGGCTGGTGGTCTCTAACTCATGGAGTCATAACTCTGTGACAGGTCCTATGGATTTCTGTGCTGACCCATTAGTGATCTTAGCAGCTGCTGAATGCCTACACATAATGAAGGTAAATTTGGGCAGTTTAACTGACACAATTCCTTAAAATTGGTCTAAAAGGAAACTCTGCGCGTAATACCCATAAATAGTATTTGCTCTCAAAAAAGAAAAATTAGATACTGACATATCCATTCAAGTGAGAAATACTATTTGATTTCCGACCATGAGTCAAGCAAAGTGCCAAGCACTAGGGACAATAGACAGGTGTAGTCGCACAGAAGAAAATATACATTAAATAAGAAACAAATAAAATGTATGTCTTGGTATTCTCCTTTGTTTCCACATTTCTCTCATGTGCTGTATACTTTGTAAGCAACGCTATCTCCAACACAACTCTGCTCTTTTTGCTAAGTGATGACAACCCTTTGTTTCTTCTAAATTGTGTTTTAAGTGTTTATAATAAAATGCAAAGCATATATACTTTTTAAAATTTTAACACTGACAAGTTACTGAAAAGAAGCTCTATGTTCTTTCTTAATTGCCTTTCTATTCTGGAATCTTGTGTTACATCGATATAAATTAATTCATTTTTTAAATAAAAAACTTAAGATATAATCTACATGGAATATACATTATTTAAAAATAAAAGCTAATGAATATTGCCAAATATACATCACCACCACAATCAAAATATAGGATATTTGCATCAATCCAAAATGTTCTCTCAAGTTCCTTTATAGGAAGTCCTCACACCACCAGCCCCCGGTAGCCACTGATCTGTTTTTGTCACTGCAGATTGGTTTTTGCCTTTCCTAGTATCACATACAAATGGAACTATCCAGAGAGTACTTCTTTGTGATTGGTATTTTTACTCAGTATAATTTTGAGAGGCATCCATGTTATGAGTATGCATCAGCACTTCATTCCTAGTTATTTGGGGGCAGTCAACCAGTTTGGATTTAATGCAATCTGTTTATCCTTTTACTTTGATCTACATGTGGAATGTTTCCAATTTCTGGCTATTATAAACAAAATTTTTTGCACAAAATCTCTGTAAGGACATATTTTTGTGTTTCCTTGGGTAAATAATTAAGAGTGGAATTCATGGGTAGTTTATTAAGTGTATGTTTATAAGACACTAGAGGCCCACTGCATGAATTCTTACATGAGTAGGGTCCCTTGGCCTGGCCAGCAATCGGGGCTGATAGGGGGGGCCAGCCGGGAGGGGAGGGGCTGCAGGAGGTTGGCCAGCCAGGGGGAGGGACCTTGGGAGGTTGGCTGGCTGTGGAAGGTTGGCTGTGGGAGTGCACTGACCACCAGGGGGCAGCTCCTGAGTTGAGCGTCTTCCTCTGGTGGTCAGTGTGCATCATAGCAACCAGTCAACCAGTCGTTTTGTCCTTTGGTCCTTTGGTTGCTTAGGCTTTTATATATAGAGATTGCCAGAATATTCTCTAAAGTGAATGTACTCTGTATTCCCACCATCAACTAATAAAAATGTCAACACTAGATATTTTCAGTATTTTAATTTTAAAAGGTCTAGTGGATGTATAGACCTTTTCTGATGGTGGTTTTAATGTGCATTTTACTAATTTCTAATGATATTATGAATATCTTTACAGTTATTTTGGGGCCATCCATATATCTTACTTTGGAAAGTATTTCCTCAACTATTTTTGCCTATTTTTAATAGACTTGGTCATCTTTATTTCTAACTGGGAAACAGATCAATTTATTATCTATCATCTGTCTATCTGTCTATCTATCTATCTATCTATCTGGGCCCTAGTTGAGAAGAGAGTTTATAAGAGCCTAAGTAGAGTTTGATCAAGGAGAGAATCTTTGTCAGTGTCCTGTGCACCCTCACCCATTGGGAAATGTGAAGAAGGCTAGGTGAACTCAACATACATGGTGGATTGCATTACAGGAGAAGGAGTATTAATCTTTACAATGGAAGTTAGGGAGCTTGAATCTTCATAATGGAAGTTAGTGTGTCTATCCTTTTCTCTAGAGAGAGATACTATGATATAACAGATAGAAAGTAAACCTGCTTTTGGCTGCAGAGGTAAATGCTATTTTCCAAGGCATTTTTTTGAAACTTGTTTCTTGTATATTATCACATATTTTCTCCTGACATTTTATTTCATTTTCCATCAAGATGTTTTTTAAATCCAAGACATATTATTGGAACTAGGACCTTAAGTAGTAGTAAATTACTTAACTCCAAATCTTGGACACTTCTGAGTTCTGCCAGCATAGTAAATTACTACTATTTGACTAATTACTACCTACTCAAAAGGAAACTAAAAGAGTAACAAGAAACAAGGTTCCCAGAAACTAATTAATGAAGAGAGGCCAAGAGCTCCTGAAGACAGTGTAAGGTTGTTTGTATTATGTATGCCTTATGTATTATGTATGTCTTACGTTTTGTACCTATATGTATTATGTTACCTACATGGATTATGCATGTCTGATATGTGTTTTTACCTGCATGTATTATGTGCCTATGTTTATGTATTGTATATGTTATATATGCATTGTGAATAACTTGTATCTATATCTATATCTATATCTATATCTATATCTATATCTATATCTATTATGCCCCATATGTATTGTATATGTCTGATGTATTATGTGTGTCTTGTACATGTATGTATTATGTACCTGTGGGTATTATATACCTCTAGGTATTATGTACTTGCATAGGTTATGGAGGCAGATGACTGCAGTTTTGCACAGAGAGCAACCAGTAGTTCAAAGAATGGAAATGTTGAAATGAGGCTTGTTGAATTTCATTGCCTTACGTTGCCTTCAGAAAACCATTGTGTGCACCCTCACTGCTGAAATCAAGACCAATAGTCCTTATTGCCAGCTAACAAAATATCATTTCAGGCAGCCCTACATGGGAATCTGGTGACTGTCTAGCTGCCTTTGAGTTTTCATCTGCACTGTTCTCACTCTAATCTCTAAGGGTTTTTAGATTATAAATGAAACTGCTTCTTCTAAGGTTTAAAGGTAAAAACGTAGCCTGAGGAGTAGCAACAAAAGTTCTGTTTCATGTATTTAATCTCTATGCCTCTCTGCTTTCCACGTCTTTAAATTCACCAGGACAGACGTAGACTGGAGCCTGGGATTCAAAATACGTCCCAGGTGATTTCAGCAACGACAATATGAGCTCACACCAAAATGACTAGACACCAGAAAAAAAAAATCCTCCGAAGAAAAATAACAAATTGTACAATGCATTCTAGCTGAAGCAGAAAAATTAGAATAGATCAGAATTAAAATAAGTACAATCAATGCACTTAAGCAAGAAAGAAAATATTAGTGAAATAAAATAAGAATGGAAAAATATAAAAGAGGACCAAGTATAAATGTTCTGTTTAAATTGCACAGTATTTGAAATTGATATATTTTACTGGTTTAAATGGATATTTAACTAAAACCATTTTAAGAAAAAGAAAACATAAGACAATATTACCTAAGCTCCAATATTACTAATATTCTATATAAGTCACACTTACAGTTTGACATCAACTTCCATATATAGAATAAATGAGAGAGAGAGAGAGAGAGAGAGAGAGAGAGAGAGAATAAGAGAAGAAGAAGGAGGAGGAGGAGGAGGAGGAAAGTGTGGGATGGGTATAGCTGAAAAATAAGTGAGATTAAAAAACTTAAAAATAATAGCATATAAAGGTAAAGTTAATAAGTTATGAAAAATGTAGAAAAAATATTGAGCCCTGGCCACCATAGCTAAGTGGTTAGAGCATCAGCCCGAGAACCAAAGGGTCTCAGGTTTGATTCCTGGTCAAGGCATGTACCTGGGTTGTAGGCTCAATCTCTACCCTGGTCAGGGTGGATGCAGGAGGCAACTAACCAATGTGTCACTCTCACATCAATGTTTCTCTCTCTCTCCCTCCTCCTTCTCTCCCTTCCATTCTTTGAAAGAATCAAAGGAAAAATATCCTCTGTTGAGGATTTAAAAAAATATATTGAGAAAAGATGTACTTATGTTCAGATAATCCAACAAGAGAAAATGATTTCTTAAATGAGATAAGATCTTTGAAATAGTAATGAACACAATCTTCCAAAAATAAGAGAAAGATAAAGTATTTCAAATTAAAATGGCTCATATGGTATAAGAAGATAAAATTTGTAATATCAAAGAAATAGATTATTTTTAAAGAACAAAATCATTTTCCTTAAACATATTAATAGCATCTATATAAATAATAAGAGATAAATTAATATTTATAAATCACTGAAAGAAGTGTGACCATAGAAGTTTCATTTGTTTATAAAAGCACAAAATATAATCATGCATACTTGTCCTCAAAAAGGATTTTAAGCAAAAATTGGCCCTGATACATTAAAACATTAAATAAAATAAATTGAGTTTCTTCTAGAGACATGAAAAGCAAGGATGACTGATATCTAATTAAATTTTATTTCTGCCTAAAATGCATAATAAAAAACAGCTAAAATAAAAAATATAGAAAGAAATAATAAATATCTATATATATATAAAAGCCTAAGCAGCCGGCTGACCAGCCGACTGGCTGACCATCTGGTAGCTATGACACGCAATGACCACCAAGGGGGAGACATTCAACGCAGGAGCTGCTGAGCTGCAGTGACTTGGCAGCTGCATTTCTCAGGTTACGCACCCAGAACCAGAGAGGAGGGAGCCTGATTCTGGGGTGCATCACCTGAGAACCACCCTCTCACAATCCAGGACCCCTCGGAGGATGTCGGAGAGTAAGTTTTGGCCCGATCCCCACAGGCCAGGCTGAGGGACCCCACCCGTGTTCCCAGCCTCTAGTAAATAACAAAACAGAATGATGTAGACAATATGTATTAAATGGGGGAGAAATAGACCACAGCAACATAAAATAATTCTAATATTTTTCTTCCCCTTTTTCTACTTTTTATTATGTAAAGGTTTTGTGTTGTTTTATATTTCCTTTACTGGAAAGTATTAAATACATTGTTGCCTTATGTATTTGATATAGAACTATTAGATACATAACTGATTTTTATATTTTCCTACTAGTTTCTACTGGAGGGAAAAAGACTTGAAATCTATATAATCCTATGTACCAATGTCACTCTAATAAATTTAATTGAAAAAGAAAAAAGAAACCTGTCGCTCTTTTTACTAGCACTCTTCCTTCCATTGACAAGCCAACAAGCAGAATTCCAGGAATATATTTTTGTAATTATTCTCTTTCCTACAACCATTCTCAAACTGTATGCCATATTCAAAAATACCCAGACAAATGGTCAACTGCCGACAGATTTGTTTGTTTAATCTATGGAGCAGAGCCCGAATTGGATTCAGAAGACCTCCTACCAATTGTTCATCTACTTCTCAATTGCCTATTTAGGTACAATTTTATATTTCTTTGACCTTAGGTATATTTACCTGAAAAATAGCAGTAAGATAACTTTTAGCTTGCCTTCCAGAGTTCTTATGATTCTAATTTTACTTTAAAAACTGAAAATACAGATAAAGAGAAGGTACTAATTAAACAAAGGTGCTTAACATTATCAGTTCCAACATCCCAGCATTAATTGAAGACGATTTATTTTATATATTGAACTAGAGGCCCGGTGCACCAGTGGGGTCCCTCAGCCTAGCCTGAGCAATCAGGCCAAAACCAACTCTCCGACATCCTCTGAGGGGTCCTGAATTGGGAGAGGGTGCGGCCAGGCCCAGGGACCCCACTGGAGCACAATTGGGGCCAGGGAGAGACTCGGGAGGTTGGCCAGCTGGGGAGGGACCTCTGGAGGGCTCCAGGGCATGTTCAGCTCATCTCACTCAGTCATGATCGGCTGGACCCCAGCAGCAAGCTAACCTACTGGTCTACTGTCTGCTCCCTGGTGGTCAGTGCACATCATAGCAAGTGGTTGAGCAGCCTTAGCATATCATTAGCATATTATGCTTTGATTGATTGAATGGCTGACCAGACAACCAGACACTTAGCATATTAGGCTTTTATTGTATAGGATGTATCTTTTTAAGTGACTAAATACTAATTATTTAATGACTTTATTTATAAACTCCAAATATGTCATTCATTGACGTAGCCAGTCCTCAAGGAACCTTAGATCAGCTTTAGATTATTTAAGAAATAGTCACTATTTAAATATAAGTCTATTCTTTAATTATTCTGTGAGAAACTATAAACCATTGGGATATTTTTCTTCTAGCCCCCCCTTGTAAATTCTTATTTAGTGATTTGGAACAATATTATAGTATTTATTCTTAATACATATTTACTATCTTCTTATCTCCATGTGGCATCTCTCTCTAGCAGAATATCCTGACACACTTATAGGATAGTGGCCAGTTCCATAAGAGCATAAGCAGAGGTAACAGAACTTTTAAGGTCTAGAAATGAAATTTTCAGAGCTTCACTTCGCAATCTGTTGGTCAAAGCAAGTTGTAAGACCATTCCAGATTCAAGGCAGGGGCAAATATTCAAGGCTATTTCTTGATGGAAAGAGCATCATTTAGGTTTAGGGAGAGAAGGAATTGATGTTGACTATTTTTGGAGACATCTTCCATGGCATCTAATAAATTATGCATATACATATGTGATATCTATATATATAAAAGGCTAATATGCTGTGTCCCTCCAACCATCTGGACAGTTTCTATGACATGCACTGATCACCAGGGTCAGACGCTCAATGCAGGAGCTGCCATGACATGCACTGGCCATTTACAGAGAAACGGCAGCACGGACCAGGCACCAACAAAGCAACATTCGGCTTCCCCCAAGTGGGACACAGGCCCCACCACCACCCCAGAGCGACAGCCCACCAAATCATAGCTGACACTGCCATGGCACAAAATGTGGCCCACAGCCCAGCCCAGACTGGAAACAGTGGCTGTGGGTGCTAGGTAATGATGTCACATAACAACACCTGGCTTCTTCTCCCTAGCAACTAGCCTCCTTGGAGTTTCCTCAGCCCAGGAACACAGCTTGCTTTATAGCCAGGTGCAAACATTTTACACATTAACCAAATGTCTGTGAAGCATTTTCCCATGCCTCATCTCATTTGATCCTCACAGAAGTCCTGGAGTAGGTAGATATGAGGCTCGGTAGAATCCTATATACATATATTTTTTTCATTAGCTGGAAAACAGAGATTTAGAAAGCTTAGAAACTTGACCCAACTGAAAAGAAGTAAGAAATAGTGAACCTTAAAAATGACTTCAGATTTTCTCACTGCACAGTATATAGTCAAACACTGCTGCAGTTAAATATTTTACCCTTTGTTCTCCTTGTGTGATCTATAATACTAATCTGCATCATGTTGTTATTTACTGTTGTATTGCTGACAATAACCTGAAAGAGAAGTTGGGGTGCTTCACTGGACTGGAAAAAGTTTAGCTAAATCAGAAACCAGGTCTAATTAAGCAAGTTTATTCTATATCTATAAAAGGCTAAGATGACTCTCACATGCACGATACATATAAAGGTCTTGCTGGTGCCAAATCGCATGTGTGTGTTTCGATCTATCATTGTCGATTGTGAATTTGGTTGACACTTCTATTATAAAGAATGAGTGAATAGCGATATTAAAATATTTCTTCTAATTAATTTCCTTTCAATGTGCACGGATTCATGCACTGGGCCACTAATATATATAAAACACATTTATCTTATCCTCATTAGCTAATAAGCCAGCTGAAATACAGTTTATAATTAAGAAGAAACAAAGAAAATATATACTACGGGGGTAGAATTATGGAAGATGAAATAATTTATACTAGAAAATTAGTTAAGAAAAAATCTCTAGGAAGAAATAATCTTTGAGAAGAAATCTGCCTAAGATAATGAAAAGCTATTTCTAATTTTTGCAAATGACAAGTAGGAGTATAAATGTAGTGGGTTTGTGGGCAATAGAATCTCAGGGAAAAGAGAGGGGGCTGTCTGGGCTTGATTATCTGGCTTAGCGGGTGCTGAATGCAGCAGGAATCCATTAGTATTAAAAGGTATTGTCATCCTATGGCATGTAGTCATGAAATGGCAAAATGAATTATTGCTAATGGATACATAGAATGTAGTGTCCACTAAAGGTAAAACTCTGGGGAACAAGTGTCTGTTGCCATAGAGAATAAAGGATACCAGAAATTCAAGGACTGTAGGTCAGAGTGGCCACTTCTAAAAAAAGCTTTGAAAATATTGTGGACTTAAGCCTTGATATATAAGTCTGTGGTAAAACAGTCTTCTATCTCTTGCAGCTACAGAGTTGATTAATCAAAATCCAAGCCCATAATTTGTTCCTACTTATGGATGCATATCATCAGTTGAATTCACAACCTAACCAGATGTATAATGTAAAAGAGGGGCATACACTGTAAAATGTTGGGAAAGACTCTTAAAGTCAAGGTCATATATCTGTGGAATTCAGAAGACTTGGTATAAATAGAATATATCCCAATTCATCCTCTTATCACTTGGAAGTAGTCATTTATTATCTAGTTGATCAGGCTGTTTCTACCTTTCTAGGAAATCCTTTAAAAACCTACTCTTAAGTATCCACCCAAGAGACTTTGATTTAATTGATTTGGGGTGTGACCTTGCTCTCAGGCAGTTATAATGTGCAGTCAAGTTTGAGAATCACTGACTCAGAGAGTTTTTGTTTTGTTTTGTTTTTCCTTAGTGAGCAAATTGGAACAGCTGGGAGTGGTTTCAATTGTCTCCTTCATTGGTTGACTAAAACCTAGAACCACCTATGGCACAAAGTAAATTAAGTTGAAATGCCAAACATTCCTTGATATTAGTAAAAGAAAGAATACAAAGAGTATGGGAAATGGGAATTCTGGAGTGATTTTAACACATATGACATTTCCAACCATTTCTCAAATAAATAACTTTCTGCAAGTCATTATATTTCCTCTTCATAAAATGGGTTAATAACAATGCTTTTCTCAGAGTTTTATTCTGAGAATTAAATAAGCTTATATCATTAAAGAGCTAATAAAATTTCCTGAAACATATTTAGCTATATATAACTGTTAGCAATAATCATGAAAATACTCATGATAACAAATCACAAGAGGGGATATGAACATATTTACTTCTGTAGTTCCTATTTCTGGTATTTTTCATTACTTTCTATAGATCTAGACTTCCATTTTGCATCATTTTCTCTGCCTGTAAGATTGCATTGAATATTGCCTGTACTGTGGAACTACAAGGGATAAATTCTTTCAGTTTGTATGTTTGAGAAAGTCTCTGCCTCATTTTTGAAAAGTATGGTTATTGGTATAGAATTCTGGACTGACAAGGTTTAAAGATCTTGATTCACTGACCTAAAAAATTTTAACATGCTCTAAGAGAGGTCTAGCTTTTGCCCTCAGCAACCAGGAGGTAATCTCTAAACCCTTGGAATATCCTGCAAGTTAACAGGGACTTTGTTTACTTGAAGACATGAGGCCATGCCCAATAGTCTAATAATGTGATTTATGGTGGAGACTTTGAGTCACTCAGTATTAACTTTGTCCTCTGGAGGAGCTAGAGACTAAAGTAAATCACATGGACTGTTAATCATGACCACATGACTATGTTCCATTAGTATCTCTGCACACCAAGATTCTGGAAGCTTTCCTGGTTGGTGATACTCCATAGTGTCCCATATCATTGTCAGGAAAGTTAACCCTGTTCACAAACCTGCTGGCAAAGGACAATTGAAATTTCCATGTGTGTGGAACTTTTCTGGACTCTACCGATGTATCTCTTGCTTAGCTGATTTTAATCATTATAGTTTTTTGCTATAATGCACTATAACTATGAGTATTATAGCTTTCAGTGAGTTTTGTGAATTCTCCCAGCATATTATTAAAACTGAGGGTCATCTTGGAAATCCTTTCACTAACAATTGGCTTCAGAAAAAAGGGGGATCTTGTGGAATGCTCCTAAACTTTACAACTATCTTCTGGTTTGCATTGTTCCTGAGGAAAATTTCCTGTCATTCTTGTCTTTTGTCCTGGGTACATCATATGCCTTTCTTTCTTCTTCTCCTCCTCCTCCTCCTCCTCCTCCTCCTCCTCCTCCTCCTCCTCCTCCTCCTCCTCCTCCTCCTCCTCCTTCTCCTCCTCCTTCTTCTCCTTCTCCTTCTCCTTCTCCTTCTCCTTCTCCTTCTCCTTCTCCTTCTCCTTCTCCTTCTCCTTCTCCTTCTCCTTCTCCTTCTCCTTCTCCTTCTCCTTCTCCTTCTCCTTCTCCTTCTCCTTCTCCTTCTCCTTCTCCTTCTCCTTCTCCTTCTCCTTCTCCTTCTCCTTCTCCTTCTCCTTCTTCTTCAAGATATTCTCTTTCTCACTGGTTCCCAGCAATAAGATTATGTATTTTTTCATCTATGCTTCTTGTGCTTGTGGTTAACTAACTTCTTTGATATGTGAGTTTATATAAATTTGTTTTATTTTCAGACTTTCTAAATGAAATACATTTTTTATGCTCCATCTTCTTCTTGTGCTTGGAGTTAACTAACTTCTTTGATATGTGATAAAGATGATATTTGATGAAATTTGCCTAATCATCATGGCAGGCACAATGCTCACTCAGCACTCAAAAAAAAAAAATCAATGTATCTATTAAAGTCACCATGTTGTAACAGGGTCTTCACTAGAAGTCAGTAAGTTAAATAACTGGACAATGCTTACCAGTTTTGCAGTATGATAGAGGAAATCTAGTAGCCAGGCTGGCAAGCAAATATGTGGCAAGCATTGAATTTCCAGTAATAAAACTGATCATGATACTTCTTTTATACAGCTGTAATTTAATAAATAAACTTGCCTCTTCTGTGTAACTTTAACTCTAGCTTTCAAACTGTTGTATGGACAGGAAGCAACATTAGAGGAATTGATAATGTATTAGAGGAATTACTAATTACTATGGAAAAGGCTCTCTGCTCAGTTTTCAATTACAGCAAAGGCAGGGAGCCTAAATTATCCCTTTCATTACTGTAATGTTCTTTACTACTGCCTGGGCGAAACCTCTCACTGTTGTTTGATTCTGCTGTTTCTACCAACAATAAGAGCACTTCAAATTAAAGAATACAAGTAAATGAGTTTATTAAAGTGATGTGATGTGTAAATGTAAAACTTTAGGTGAAAAAGAAAAAATGGTGAAGAAAAATGAAGTAAGTTCTAGAAGCATTTTAGGGGATCAGGAAGTTTAAAGAGATTTAGTCAATCTGCTTAAATGTTGATTGGGGATAATATTGTCAGTTAGCCATTTAAAATTTTCAAATAATTGTCTGTAAATTAGAATATTTTCATCAATTTTTATAAACAGCTAGCATTTTTCTAAATTATGGTATTTGCCAACATTTCTCAAGGAATTAATACCAAGGGCTTTTATTTAGCTACTAGAGGCCCGCTGCATAGATTTGTGCACATTGAAAGGAAATTAATTAGAAGAAATATTTTAAAATTGCTATTCGCCCTTTCTCTATAATAGATGTGTCAACCAAATTCATGATCAACAATGACAGATCAAAACACATGCGTGCGATTAGCGCCAGCGAGACCTTATATGTATTATGCATGCCTGAGTCAATTTAGCTTTTTATCTATATATATAAAAGCCTAAGTGACCATCGCAACTGAATGGATGACTGAACAGGCTGCATGGGGCTACTAGGCCGGCAGGGGGATCAGTGAGGGGCGACCAAGCGACTGAGCAGCAGACTTCGTGGGGCGACCAGGCCAGCAGGGGGGTCAGTGAGGGGCAACCAAATGACCGAATAACAGGCTGTGTGGGGTGACCAGGCCTGCAGGGGGGCAATTGGGGTTGACCAGGCTGGAGGGGGGGAGTTGGAGGCGACCAGGCCAGCATGGGCAGCAGTAAGGGGCGACCAGTCTGGCGGGGGGGGTGGCAGTTGGGGGTGACCAGACTGGCAGGGGGGGCAGTTATGGGAGACCAGGGTAGTGGGGCAAGCAGTTGGGGGCAACCAGGCTGGCAGGTGGGGCAGTAAGGGGCAACCAGGCTGGCGGGGGGGAGGCGTGGTTAGGGGCAACCAGGCCAGCGGGGGTGGGTAGGTGGGGGCGACTAGGCCAGCAGGGGGGGCAGTTAGGGGTGATCAGGCAGGCAATCAGGTGAATGATTAGGAGCCAGTGGTACCAGATTGTGAGAGGGATGTCCAACTGCCTGGGATCGGGCCTAAATCAGCAGTCGGACATCCCCCGAGTAGTCCCGGATTGGAGAGGGTGCAGGCTGGCCTGAGACCCCCCCCCCCCTCCGTGCATGAATTCTGTGCACCGGGCCTCTAGTATATATAGAATAGACTTGCTTAATTAGACTTGATTTCTGATTTAGCTAAACTTTTTCCAGCCCAGTGAAGCACCCCAACTTCTCTTTCAGGTTATTGTCAGCAACACAGCAGTAAATAACAGCATGATGCAGATTAGTATTATAGATCACACAGGGAGAACAAAGGGTAAAATATTTAACTGCAGCAGTCTTTGACTATATTCTGCGCAGTGAGAAAATCTGATGTCATTTTCAAGGTCCACCATTTCTTCTTTTCAGTAGGGTCAAGTTTCTGAATTACTAAATCTCCATTTTCCAGCTAACGAAAAGAAAATAGGATTCCACCATGTCTCCTATTACCTACTCCAGGATCAAATAAAATGAAACACAGGAAAATGCTTCACAGACATTTGATTAAAGTATAAAATGCTTGCATCTGGCTATAAAGCAAATCATGTTCCTGGGCTGAGGAAACTCCAAGGAGGCTAGTCCTTAGAGAGAAGAAGCCAGGTGTTGCTACATGATGTCATTACCCAGTGCCCACAGCCAACTTTTCCAGGCTGGGCTGGGCTGTGGGCCACATTTTGTGCCATGGGGTCTTGGCAGCATTGATTTGGTGGGCTGTCACTCCAGGGTGGTGGCGGGGCCTGTGTACAACTTGAGGGAAGCCGAGTGTTGGTTTGTTAGCGCCAGGTCCATGGTGCCATTTCTTTTTAAATGGCCAGTGTCCATCATGGCAACTCCTGTGTTGAGCATCTGTCTCCTGGTGGTCAGTGTGCATCATAGCTACCAGCTGGAACATAGGATGGACACTTAGCCTTTTATATATATAGACTAGAGGCCCAATGCATGAAAATTCATGCAAGAGTAGGCCTTCCCTCCCCCAGCGGTGGCACCAGCTTCCCTCCAGCACCCAGGACCTGGGCTTCCCTCCTCCAGCTGCTGGCAGGCACCGGGGACCCAGGCTGGCTTCCCTCGGGCCGCCTGCAGGCACCCAGCACCCGGGCTGGCTTCCCTCAGGCCCCGGCTTCGTCAGGAAGGACATCCAGAATGACGTCTGGAAGATGTCTGGTCTAATTAGCATATTACCCTTTTATTATTATAGATTAGTAGGTTTTTTCTTTAGTCAATTGTTTCACTATCCAGTTCTATACATTTATAATGAAATGTTTTCTATTTTAGTCATATGTCATAGTAACTTATTTCCTTTGATTATTTCTTATTCTAAATTGAAAAGTTGCTTAGTCATGATAACACCATCCTGGCATTTAACAATTCATAATACCAGCTCCTAATCACACTTTTGTTTAAGTAGCCACAGGAAAACATACATTTTAATGATAATCAAAGTCAATCTTGAATCTTGAATGTCTCTTTGCTAAGAAATTGGATAATTATGTACTTGGCCTATGAGATTATTGTGATTCATTTGTGAAATATCTAAAATAATAACTAAATAAATTCAATAAAAAGGAAAATAAAATAAAAAATATATAAAATAAAATAGTACCTAAATGTAATAATTATTATTATTAATGGGGTTTTAGCATATAATCTGTTTCTTCACAGTCTTATCCTATACTTTTCCTTCACAGTCTTATCCAATTTTATATGAAAATTCGTGCACTGTGGTAGGGGGAGTCCCTCAGCCCAGCCTGCCCACTCTCACAGTCCGGGAGCCCTCAGGGGATGTCCTACTGGTGTCTTAGGCCCACTCCCCCTGGAGTCTGGCCTCCCTCTGCGGGAGGCAACTGGGTCAATCAGGGGAAGGCACCACCCCCGTCACCCCACCGCTGCTGCTGCTACTGGCCACCACAGTTGCCTGCCCTCGGCACTTGCAGCCGCCACAGCTTTGTCCAGAAGGACATCCAACTGTCCGGTCTAATTAGCATACGTGTTAACTATGTGTCTGGTCATCTGGTCATCTGTTCAACCAATCAAAGCATAATATGCTAATGATATGCTAAGGCCATTCAACCACTCACTATGATGTGCACTGACCACCAGGGGGCAGATAGTCAACTGGTTGACCAGTCGCTATGATGTGCACTGACCACCAGGGGGCAGATGCTCCAACAGGTAGGTTAGCTTGCTGCTGGGGTCCGGCAGATAGGGACTGAGTGAGACGGGCTGGACATGCCCTGGAGCCCTCCCTTGGTCCCTCTCTGGCTGGCTAACCTCCCGCATCCCTCCCCAGCGCCGTTTGTGCACTGATGTCGTCCCTCAGCCTAGCCTGTGCCCTTTCACAATCTGGGACCCCTTGGGGGACGTTGGAGAGCCGGTTTTGGCCCGATCCCACATGCCAGGCCAAATTCATGCACCAGGCCTCTAGTTAGTTTTATATAGTACTAGAGGCCCAGTGCACAAAATACCTGTGCGGGTACGGTCCCTAGGCCTGGCCTGTGATCAGGGCCATCTTCCCAAGCTGCCTGCAGCTGGCCTGCCCCACCCCCCCCCCCCCCCACCAACACCCATCCCTGATTCCCCATTTGCCATTGGGTGATTGGAGCCTGCCGGCCAGGGAAACAGACCAAGAGGTGGTCAGTGTGCCTCATAGTGTCATAGTGACTGGTCCAGCAGTCGATCTGGTTGTTCTGGTGTTAGGGTCAATTTGCATATTACCCTTTTATTATATAGGATTTTAGCACATTTTTAAATGTTTCTGGTAACTCAACACTCAGAAGTCATCTTTTGAAAAAAAATACTTAATTAGATTTATTGGGATAACATTAATGACTACAAACATACTGGAGGTAGGAGATATGTGCCTCCAAAATGGCTTACTGATCTGGCTGGCAAGTTTGTGCTTGGTTAGTAAAATTCTGGGTTTTATTCTATATGGATCTACTCAGTGTTGAGTGTCCTTACCTCAGGGTGGTGAGCCTGCTGAGTGAACAATCAAGAATGAGAACAAGGAGGGGCAACAATGCCTTTTGCATCTTAGCCTTGAAAGCCAAGCACTATCATGCCATTCTATTTACTTAGAGACACTCAGTACAGCCCACACTCAAGCTAACAGGAAGTAGTGATCACATTTAAAACAAAGGAGTGCCAAAGAATTTTTGGACACACTTTAAAGCCACCACAAGAGGTAATCAAATATATTTCATCACCTTCAAAGTCTGTTGAAGCACAATGCTTGGCATATAATTTGTGAATGAGAAACTGAAGAAACAGATTTAAAAATGATTGTAGAATTTATGTAGGAGTTTTGGTTCTCTATATAGTCTTAATTAGAGGTAATTCCAAAACTCAAGTAATTCCCAATGCAATATTAATTTGGTAACAATTTGGAAAATATAAAAATTCTATTAAGAAAGTATAGCATGCGCTCTTACGTAAACAAGGACTGGCAGCACTGAATGCCAAGTTTCATCACTTGATTTATCTATATCTTAACACAGTGTAATATTATGTAATAAAAAAGTTAATAATTTCTTAAGTTAATTTAACATTAGCCTTAAAAGTTTTGATACATTTTTTTAACAAAATAGACTGAAGCATTAGTAGGAATAATTAAAGTTGTTAAAGACCTAGATTTGGTGGTAAATTTACTAAGGCTTGAAACCAGACTTTATCACTTACAAACTATTCACTCTAGGGAGGTAGATTAACTTGTATGTATCCTAGTTTACTTAGTTGTTTAGCTGTATAATGGGGATAAAAATAGAACCTACTCCATGGGGTTTTTGTAAAACTTAAAAGTCACAAAAGAGTGTATATCTTTAGCAAGTAATCAGTCAATAATTGTCAGCTTTCATAATTATTAAAAACTAGAGGCCTGGTGCATGAAAATTCATGCACTGGAGGGGGTGTCTCTTAGCCCAGCTTGCCCCCTCTCACAGTCCAGGAGCCCTAGGGGCGGGAGGTGACCCGGCGATCAGGGGAAGGCGATGCCCCATCACACCTCTGCTGCTGACACTGCTGGTAGCGCAAGCCTCAGCCGGTCCTGGTTTCCTGAGTCTCGGGCAGCCCTGGGTGGCTGGGCAGCCACCATCTGAGGCTTGCCTGCACCTTGGGCCGGCCCTGGGCAGCTGGGCAGCCGCCATCTGAGTTTTGCCTGTGCCTCAGGCTGGCCCTGGGCGGCTGGGGGACTAAGGGGACTGGGGGACTCTGGGGGCAGGCCTAGCCATGCCGCATGCCTGCTGCCCTGGCAGGGCTAAGGGGACTGGGTGCTGCCATCTTGTGGCTGTGGGCGCTGCCATCTTTGAGGGCGGGGCAGTCAATTAGCATATTCCCCCCTTATTGGCTGTGAGTGCTGCCATCTTTTCGATGGTGTGAAGGTCAATTAGCATATTCCTCTTTATTAGATAGGATAGTAGTATCCTTAGAATAAGGCTTTTAAACTTATTTGATTTTAAAGTAGTGCAATAACCTAACATGCAGGGTGTTGTTTTTTAATTATTTTTATGAAGTAAAGTTTCCAGTTAAATGAGAAAAACAACAACAAAAAGAAAATCAAATATCCTCGAATTTTCAAGGCCTCTACAATCAATTTTTCATTGCCTTACCTGATCATCAGAAATCCACTTAACTGACTTACACTGCAGAGATGATTTTGTAATTATGAAGAAAATCACAGGTAATAGATCAGAAAATACATCTCATAAATTTTTAGTGATTACTTTCATTGTCTTTTTTTTAAAATCCTAAGCAGATGAGCACCCCATAAGATTATTAAAAATTATTCATTAGACTTTATAAAGGTGTTCCCATGGTGAATTCAAGACAAGTAGCCTTAGGTTCTCAGGTGAAACTTATATTTCACATTTGTGAATTGTGATTATTTTACCATTTTATTTATATCCTCCGCTTTCCTCTCTCCTGTGGGAGAATTAAATAGCAATTTTACTCACTGGGGCAATTAGATCATTATTCACTTAATTTTAAATGAAATGTTCACATGAAAGAGGACTCTTCAGCAATTGTAGTGATCATACTTAGCATCTATATTGTTCTTGAAAAAAGGCTTCTTATTCTCTCTGGTATGCCATCATTATTACACTGTAATTTTCATGTGACAAACCAGCATCAAGGTTCAAATTACAAATTAATTGTAAGTCCTGTTTTTATCATTCATTTTTTTATTCTTCAATCTAGACTGATCGATAAGAATAACTCAAAATAGTGGCTTACTTTCAATCCCGGTATTTTTCATTGATGCAGTACAAATCTATGTTTCCTGAATATACAATTTATGTGTTATCATGTATCCTACTATTTTTTATTTCTATGCTGGATGAATGAGAGGAAGAATAATAATACTTTTTAGTGAGACATGGCCACATTGTTGTACTATTTTTTCATAATTTCCTTATTATATACTCTTCATAAAGAAGTTATCTTTATAGTTGTAATGTTTGGATAGTGGCTGATATGAAGTTATAGGAGGGGGGCAAAAAAATTAACACTAATTGCATATATTTCTATTATTGTTTCACACACATTTTCTAATTTATATCATACTCTAAGTTTTTCACTTTATATTTTTCCTATTATTTTAAAATCTATGAACTAGGAAAATCAAAAGAACAACTTAAAAGTCCCTAAATTTTATGCCATAATGCTATAACTCTGTAAGAATATACTGATATTTTTGCATATTATTTACCAATTAAACCATTTAAATATTTTGTGGCCAAGAAGAAAACTGAAAACACAATCTTATTCTCTTATTTTTAATTGCTTTTTTAAATTTGTATTTGAACAGAATTTTACTCTAGCTTTTTCAAAATATTTTTAAATACTCAACAATAAAAATAGCAACATTCTATATTTTTCAATATAAATAACTATAGCAAAATGGAAAGCACAATTTTCCTCTCTGATGAATCAGTTTTGATTACATCTCATTAGATCATTTTTTCAGATATTTCTTTAAGATAGCTTAGAAAGTTGTGGGTTTTTTTTTCTGTTTTCTCATAGCTAATGAAAGTTTAACCTGCCTGTAATTACTTGCTGCCTTATATGTCCTACTTTCTGAATAATCATGTTATGTTTGCTTGAAATGATTCACGAGAGCATTTCTAAAAATAACCAAAGAAAATGTATTAATTTTCTTCTCATTATTTTAAAGCCTAGGTCTAGGAATTGATGTCATCAAATTTTAATATAGTTAACTTTTACTAACTTTGAATAGTTGTCTCTTAAATCATACACTCTCATATAAAGCACACATCCTACACATAAACTTATCTTGATCAGGTCACATAGGTGGTTTGCATTCAATTTCAAACAGAAACACAAATATCCTGACTAAAACTCTAGTTATTTACCATGACAATGTGCTTTCTATTCAGTTGTCCAACAAAACACAGACTTAGAATATGCAATAGCTCTGTGTATCTCCTCTAAATTATAAAAGTCACTTATTACTAAAATGGTAATCAGCTCAGAGTTTCCTCCTTACAGCTTTCATTGTGGTACTCTGTGTTATAAAACCCTAGAGTCTTGGTTCTAATGTTATGCTTATATGAAATGAAACAAGAAGGTATTTATTTTTACAAAACTAACAATACAATACACTGGCTACTAAACATTTCAAATGCTGATAGTTTTCAAGCCCCACATCACTCTCCCCTTCGTGGCCCACATCTGGGAAGGTTGAGAAAATAAGTTCAAGTGCTCTTTCTTCTGGTTCTGGAGGGGAGTTCAAATCATACAAGCCCTGGCCTAAAACACAAAACCTAACTATAGGCTCACTCCCTAACCATTTGCTCCACCTTATTCTCTCCAACATCTTCAAGCCCGTTTGGGAGTCTGCCCCATTCTTCACAGAAAGCCTACTGATATGAGTCATAGCCATTTGATGATATTTTTAATGCATGAGTGACATCACTCTTAATATATAAATTACATTTTAGGGGGGTTTGACTCCACCCTTTGTGGGTAACAGTAAGACATGTAGCAAGTAAAATCGTTGATCTATCATGTATCTTTAATTTTCCCAGGGTTTGAAAAAAAAAAATCAGTAGACTCTATCGCAGGGACCGTAAGTTCAGATTTCTAGGAGACACTCAGGTTTAGTAAGCAAGTGAGGTAGAGTAGAACAAACCTGATCATCTAAGAAATAACATCTATGTGTCTCTAGTTAATTGTCATCTTCCATGTATGAAGTTTAATGCTAGATTTTTTCATGTTCTCTCTTTAATTGACAGAAAAACTTGACAGAAAATAAGAAAATATAAGATAAAACACAATATCACCAACTAACTTATTTGAAATGTATATAAAAATTACTCAATAGTAACAGAATACATAATTTTTAAGAGTGTCAGTGGAGCTTAGGAAAAGAGAGACTATATGCTAGGCTTTAAAAAAAGTCTAAAGAATTATTTAATTAACATCATAGAGAGCATTTTTTCTGACCACAAAATGATTAAATTAAAAATCAATAAAAAAGATGAGGAATACCTATGAATAGTTGGAAAATTATCAACACACTTTTAGAAATCTCATGGGTTAAAAAAATAAGAGGAAAATTAGAAAATAAAATATATCAAAATTGACTTAAATTATATTGTTTTAGACATATTTTAGATATATATATCCTTCACAGAGAAAAGAATTCAAGTTACAAATTATATCTCACCATAAAAGGTAATTTTTCAAAAGTTGCTATAGTCCTTAATCATACTCATGTTATGATTAGATAATTGCATAGAATAATTTAAAACCAGAATGACAAAATAAACAGTTGCAGGTAACTTTGGTGTTGTTACTGAGTAGCTCTCTGTGTGTTCCAGTTTAAAAGGAAGGAATTATTGAATTAGTCGTGAGAACAGGGTTTATGAAATCTATCTGTAAGTGTTTTATGTTGAGCTTTAAGCCTGTCAGAGAAAGACAAGTATCATCTGATATCACTCATATGTGGAATCTAATGAATATAATAAACTGATGAACAAAATAGATCCAGAAACATAGAAGCATGGAACAGACTGGAATATCAGAGGAAAGACAGGGACGAATGGATGGGAAGAGATTAACCAAATAACTTATATTCATATATGCATAACCCACGGTGTGGTGAAGGTGGGGGGTGGGTTAAGGGGTCAATGAGAGAAAAAGGGGGACATCTGTGATACTTTCAACAATAAAGATAAATTAAAAAAAAAAAAAGAACCAACCAAGGAGGATAGAGCAAATTAAGCACGGGTAGGCTCCTGCATCTGAAAACTGTTAAGCTCAGTTTTATAGTCAACGTCCATCATCTGTCGTTAATACAATCCCTCTTTATCTCCAACCACAACAACAAAACACCTTTCTGCGGGGTTGCCTGTTGCATGCTCCACAGAACGCACGGTGCTTATGTGACCAGGTGTGCACCACAGGAAGGAGGTAAGATGAAGCCGTCAGATGATAACAATCGTGCCTTGATGAGTTCTTGTTATTTTAAGACACACCTGCTCCAAGTCAGCAGGATTTCTGAGGAAAATCAGAAATGTGTTGGATGTGTCCCAAGGCACATAAAAGATTGAATTCAATTCTGTGTAGCTGATGTTTAGAAATTTACAGCAGTGCTGACTGGGCTAAATGCCTTTCTTGCAAAATTCCAAAAGACACAGTGTTGTATTTGTCAGAGAAAATTACAGTGCAGATCCCTTATTAAAAATGCATAACCTCCTCCCTGCCCTCCCCTTCCTTCCTCCTTCCTGACTAGGTGTGCTCGATTTGACCACAGGAGAAATGTGACAGGAAGATATACCATTATTTATATGAAAAGACTGGCATCTCTTCACAATCTCAGGGTTAATTGATGATCCTATATTATAAACTAGAAAGATTAAAAAACAAATTAGTGCAGATATAATGTATGTGGGTTTATGTGGTATATCGACACATATAAATATGCATACCCAGAATATCATTGAGTGGGCAAGTTAGATATATAAATTAAATATATAAACATATATATTGTCACATTGTTCTTTATCTCCACTATTTATCTAATTTTTTCCAAAGAAGTTCCACTAGTTTTATAATCAGAAGAAGGCAATAATGGCTTATTTGTATTTATTTGTATTTCTATAGGAAGTGTCCTATAGAAAAATATAGACATTAGAGACAGAGTCTAACATTTAGCTACGAAATTTAAATAACATAATCCATTATCAATTGTAATTTATTAACAACTAAATACTTGCTACAATATCCCACATTCTGATTAGCAATTTTCTTCAGGGAAATAGTGACAACATGATAATTATATGTCACATTTTGATATAAGCCAGAGCACTATGTTCATCCAAATATGGCCTGACCTCAGGAGAAACTAGTTTATCAGATCCTAACCCCCTGAGGTATTGTCAGAGTCCAACTAACCTGAGGGATGGGAAATATCCAATTCCAGCCAACTCATTCCATTAAAGAAAAAAACAAACAAACAAAAAAAAAACACGAAGAAATAAAAACAACCCGAGAAATCTTTGTGAAGTACAAATCCAGAGTATAGGCTCAATAAAAGAAAGAGACCTAATCATCAAACTATAGAATATTTCCCCCCCCACCCCACCAATGCCTTACCACCACATTGTGAAAGGACTATTAACAATATTGTTGTTGTTTTTTACCCCATACATTATGCTTGACTATCAAGAAAAATTTACAAGGTACAGAAAAAGTGGAAAACACCATTTGAAGAAAGAGATAAATCATCAAAACTAGACATGGCAGGGATATTGTAACAAGTATGATTAATATACTAAGGCTTCTAATGGCTAAAGTAGAAAGCATGAAAGGACAGATGGCAATGTAAGCAGAGAGATGGAAATCCTAAGAAAGAACTGCTAGAGATCAAAACACTATAACAGAAGTAAAGAATGCCTTTGATGGAATTATTAGTAGACTGACACAGCTGAAGAAAGAATCTCTGAGCTAGAGAATGTATCAATAGAATCCAAAAGCAAAGAGAACAAAGACTGAACAAAAACAGAACGAATATCCCATAACAGACTATGGGACAACTACAAAAGGTGTACCATACATTTAATGGGAATATCAGAAAGAGATAGAGGGACAGAAGAAATATTTGAAGCAATAATGACTGAGAATTCCCACAAATTAATGTCAGACACCAGAGCAGGAAGCTCAGAGAACAGCAAGCAGGATTAATACCAAAACTGAAAGTGGGTAGCAGGTTATGTTTTAATTTGAGATAGCCGAGAAGGTCCAAATGAACTCAGCCTCCCTCATCAATGTTCTCATCCAGTGGCAGCTCGACTGAGCCATGAGAATCTCTAAAGTAGCTTCAGAGCTCAGCTTAAAAAATAACTTGTACTTTGACAATTCATTTTATGGTAAAAAAAAAACAAACAAAAAAACCTGGAAAGCGTGTCTGTTAAATCATGTACTAAATTCTCCAAATTTATAGGAGAACTGATGTTAGACATACAAATCTCTTCCTATGTAAATTCATATACATTAAGATGCTTGTCTTAACTAATGACAAAATGAATATGGCAATTCTAATATGATCATAGTATCACAAAAATTGAATATTCTTAGTAAAATAGCAAGAGACAATGCAATGGGCCAAGCAGCCATTTAATAAGTATGGATTACTTTTAAGTAACACATTCCATGACATTTTTCAAATTATTTGATATTACATTTGCTGAATTTATCAGGGTGGCATTGATATCAAATCTGATTTTATATTAATGCGTATAAATACCTTTGATAATTTTATTTTGGAAGTCAAGTCCTCTGTAATAGAAGTATGTATTTATAAATCAGAGCAGAGAGTTGATTTATTACTATTCAACTAATTTCACTAAAGAATTTTTCTTATTCACACTTGCAAAAACTAATTATTTTCGACATTTTTTTCCTGCAAAATAGTATTTGTTGGTGAAGATCTTTGCTTGGCATTGTTTCTTCATTTAATAACTCTTCCATGCAAATAAGATAGTTAGGCTAAGGTAAAGAATAGTCAGGGCACAAAATTCCATGTGAGATAATCCCCATTATATTTATTAAGTGACCCCCCCCCAATTATTTTAGTGTAATAATACATTGTGACTCGAATAGCCTTCCAACGGTAGTCAAAATGGTGTTCATTGTGGAGGGAAAATAAATATTTATAATTAAAGAATCTAAACCTTAATGGTTTCTTAAATAGCATTTCAAAATATATTTTCATGTAATTTGCAAACTTAGAAAGTTTTTTAAACAAATGACATTGGAGGACTTAAATAACAAAAATGTAATTAGATGAATGAAATTATAATGTTAATTTGAGATTTAATTACATAAGTGAGGCTTGAAAATTTTACACAATATATCATTCACAGTCATATAGGGTCAAAATATTTGTAATATTCTTGTTCAGGTTTATAAATGACTAAACATTCTTTAATCTTTAACTGACTATAATTAAATTCCATTATTATATGCTTTTAGAAATTATCAATTCTAATTTGTAAAATTAAATAATCATCATTATGAAATTTTGTGGATAGTCACACTTTGGTTAATTGTTACAACCAAAAGCCAATAATGAATCATTAAGTCAAGTAAAAAACCTACAAATAATGAAGTCAGGCAAGTCAATCATAGTTATATTTTGTATCATGATACTGTTATCATCATAATTAACTAGTTAATATTATTAAAGGAAAGAAAGCAAAGGGAAGTCAGACTTGTAAGCAGGGTCACCTGGGCAGCTTCACCAGGAAGCTCCAGCTTCACACAGCATTGTTCCTCCAAGGGGATTAACCCCCCTCCCTTCCCCCATCCTGTACTGGATTGTTGCGGGGGAGGCGGGAAGATGGGCACATGTGCAGTAGAAGTCATGGTAGCATGTCAATCTAGCCTGGGGAACAATGATTTGACAGGAGGTAGATCCCATTAGAAGCACAGAGATCTTGGCAAGTTCATTGGTTAGTTTGAAGAAGCTCCTGGCTAAAATCACTAGCTAGAGCTCCCTTTCACTTGCTCTCTCTTGCTCCTTGACCCACACTCCCCTGTGCATTCCTGTGTGTGTTCTCTCTCCATGGCCATGTGGCCTTCACAGTCACATGACCCATGGCCCTGTGGACTCCATACACAGGATGCTGGACTGGACTGGACTTTAATATGGAACAGAAACTATAGGCAGTGACCTTTATTGAGGCCCTACTGAAGACATGGTTGGACTTTTTCCATGGCAGGATAAAGGGAAATAGAACATTGGGAACCCAGTGGTTTCTTTCCACCCAAATAAATATTAGTCATCTTCCACGCAAGTCTCAGGAAATTCTTTTGCTCAAGACATCACAAGAACTCCACTTTCACTGATAACAATACCAGTAAAAATGATACTAACAAAAATATAATTAAGGAAATAAGCATTATATCTATAATGCACAAAAATTAAAGCTAGTTAAATGAAAATAAAAATATGTTCATTTTTACATATGTGTGCAAAATTTAAAAATTCATGTATGAAAACAAGTCACAACTGAATAAGTAATCAGACTAAGATAATTTAACATGAACAGAGGGTGCCTTGGGTAGTCACCAGAGAGGGTTTTTGGTATTGAAGCAATGAATAAGTACTAATGCCTAAAATCAAAATAAATTCAGGAAGTTTACATGATATAGACAAATAATCTTTTGTAAAATTACAACTACTGTAGAGAAATATTAGTTTTTAAAAATAACACAATTATTTTGATGAGAGTAAAATTGAATACACAGCAATATATGCAGCATACCTTAAACCCATTTGCAGCAGAAGTATAAATGTGCTCTTGAAAACAATTCACTCTAAAATATTAATTTCCTTCTTCTGTTTTCCTTTATTAAGTACTTGAAAAGCCCAAATATTGTGAAATATATTAAAAATACCTACTATTTCCAGAGGTTCCATTATGTGTTAAGCACCATTCTGTAAGGTGTGTATATTTGACCTCATTTTAATTAACATGATATTGGTCAGGGGTTAACAAAATGCTGATGGAGGGTAGAGGGAACAATCCAGTCTGCCACCCTTTTTGTTGTAGCGTTTTATTGGATCTCCACCTTGTCCATTAATTTGTATTGTCTATCACTGCTTTTACGCTACCATGGCAGAATTGAGTAGTTGCAACTGACCATATGACAAGCAAACCCTAAAATATTTATTATCTGGTCATTTGGCAACAAAAGGTTGGCGGCCAATGATGCAGTTAATAAGAGTCTAATTTTCAATAAAACTGAACATCAGGATGGAAGACACAAAATATAATCCCTGGAGTCAGAGAGGAAACCCAGTTTTGATTGACTTCAGGTGATTATGTTTCTTATATTATACAACACAGAAGCTCAGAAAAAAAAAAAAAAAAACTACACAAGGATAGGGTGTAGATTTTTTATTAGCTACTCACCCATAAATGTCTTGAGGTTTTATGTGACTGAAGCTCAAAAATAAGTTCATATAATCATATGCTGAGTTTATAGAGTAATAGAATCCAACCCAGAGGCTTTGGTATATACTAATACACTCATCTGCTTTTCAGACAGTTTTTCCAATATATTTGATTCTCAGAACTTCACTCAGTTTTTCTTTTTTTTTCTTCTCCTTAGAACAAAAAGTACCTTTTTCCAATTAAAAGCTATTCCATTGACTCTACTTTGGTCCCCATTTCTTCTGATACTCCTAAATCCTTTCTCTGCTTCTAGTCTCTTTTTTCACAGATATATGGGGGGCTGGAGGGGGGGGGAGAATCAACTGTATTTACCATGTCTATTTTTTTTATCTTTATTCCTCAACTCACTGTGATCTGGCATTTATCTCATTCAATCAATCCACTGAAGTGGTTATGGTCAAGGTCAGTGAGGATATCCTTGCAGCTGAGATCATTAGGCACTTTTCAAATTTTACCTAATTTGACTATATTTTACATAATCGGACACTCCACTGATATTGACATAGTTCATTCCCTTGTTTCACAAAGTCCCTCTCCTTGCCTCGCCCTATTTTTCAGACCGCTGCCTTGTTCTCCTTGACATCATCTGTTCTCTGTGCACACCTCAAAGGTCAGTGTTCTCCATATTCCATAACAGAATCTGTCTTCTTATTCTGTGTAGTTTCCATGGTTAATCATGTAAAATATTTTACTTTTTATTGGTTATTTATGGCTTATCATGTATTTTATGAATATCTATATAATGAATAAATGTACCTTTTAGTCTACATTTTCTCCTAAATTCCATTATTATACTAGTTCTAGAGGCCCATTGCAGGAAGATTCCTGCAAGAATAGGGCTTCCTTTGGCTGTCTCTGCCACCCCGCCTGCTTCTCTCCCTTCTCCGCCAACCCTCTTGCTTCTCCGCAGCTACGCTCCCTTCTGCAGTGCTTGGCTTCCTTCTATGCTGTCTTCAGTCTTTGCTCTGCACCTGGATATGCAAATTAATTGCCATCTTGGTTGGGTTAATTTGCATACTCACTCCTGATTGGCTGGTAGATGTGGCTGGTGGATGTGGCAGAGATATGGTCAATTTGCATGTATCTCTTTTATTAGATCGGATATCTGGTTGCATTTGCTATGTATTCACTTACTACCCTAAGGCACCTGAAAATTAACCTGTGCTAGTCTAATGAGATTAAAGCCTCTGTGAAATGTATCTTCCTTTACCCCCTGTTCTGTGTTCTCCATCACAGTAAATGGTATTTTACTCTACCTGGTTCAAAGCAGGCATATACTAGTATCTGGCTAATGCACAGTCAGGTTGTATAAAATTTTTATATCAAACTATTAATTTAAATGACAAATATAGGCATCAAACAGAATGGCATGTTCATGATTGTTGACTGATGCTTTTGCTCTAAGGTAGATCAATATTTAAAACATCAAAATTCAAAAGTTTTTTGGGAGCATAAATTCATAGCTAACTTCATTTCTGGCCTTTATACTACTGCACGAAACAAAAGTGAGGATGAACATTTGCACAAAATAAGCAACTCAAATACCTAAGTAAAAGTATCTGTTAAATTAAGTTTCACAGAGATGATTAAGTATTCTATAGTTATTTTATTTCATTTATTTCATAATAATGATATAGGAAATGCTCACATTTAATTAAAATAAAGAATGCTTTAATGCAGCATATATATGATAACCTTGTATATTATATTGTTATATATCTCTCTACAGGGAGAGATAGATAGAAACATAATAGAGATCATAATACATAACATAGATGTGCAATAGACCTTCATTCGTGCAATAGACCTTCATTCACCTGGCTGCCTGCACCAGTTTTCTGCCGGCAACAGGGACCCAGGCCTTGGCTGTGGCCACCGCCTTCTGCCTTTTTCAGGGTCGGGGCGTGGCCCCTGGCGGTGGCCTTGGGCTCGGGGGCACCCAACATCCTTGCTAAGGATCACAGGAGCTGACCCCGAGTGGTTTCCTGCGATCTGTGCAGGCTGCTCACTGGTGCCCAAGGCCGGGAAAGCCTCCGCCCCAGGCTTTCCCGGCCTTGGGCTCGCCGTACCCAGCGTCCCTGCTACCGATCACAGGAGCCGACCCCCAGTGGTTTCCTGCGATCGGTGCAGGCTCCCCGCTGGTGCCCAAGGCCCGGAAAGCCTCGGCCCCTGGGACCCCCAGGAGGGGCAGGAGGGGCGGGAGGGGCCCGGACACGCCCCCCCGGGTGGCCGATCGCCCCAGGCACCCCCGGGAGCGGCGGCATGGGCCCGGCCACGCCCCCCGGGGTGCCGATGGGCCCGGCCACGCCCCCCAGGGTGCCGATCGCCCCAGGCACCCCGAGGAGTGTCGGCATGGGCCCGGCCACGCCCCCCCGGGGTGCCGATGGCCCCAGGCACCCCCGGGAGCGGCTGCATGGGCCCAGCCACACCCCCCCGGGGTGCTGACCGCCCCAGGCACCCCGGGGAGCGGCGGCATGGGCCCAGCCACGCCCCCCCGGGGTGCCGATGGGCCCGGCCACGCCCCCCCGGGGTGCCGATGGCCCCAGGCACCCCCGGGAACGGCGGCATGGGCCCGGCCACGCCCCCCCCGTGGTGCCGATCGCCCCAGGCACCCCCGGGAGCGGCGGCATGGGCCCTGCCACTTGGCACCGCCATCTTGAACTTCTCAATGGCGGATATGCCACCCGGAGTCCCGCCCCCAGCCTCCTGCTGTCCCAATCGTGGGCATAGCGGAGGTGCGGTCAATTTGCATGTTTCTCTATTATAAGGTAAGATACTAGCGTTCCTGTTATAGGAAAAATCCTGCAATAGGGTTTCCTGCTGCACTCTACCCCACCCCGCCTGCTCTCCTCCCTTGTCCCCCGCCCTGCCTTCTCCGCCAGCCCCCCTGCTTTTCTCCCTTCTCCCCCGGCCCCGCCTCCACTCCTCCCTTCTCCCCCACCCTGCCTTCTCCGCCAGCCCCCCTGCTTTTCTCCCTTCTCTCCTGGCCCTGCCTCCGCTCCTCCCTTCTCCCCCGCCCTGCCTTCTCCACCAGCCCACCCACTCTCCTTCCTTCGCCCCGGCCCCGCCTCCGCTCCTCCCTTCTTCCCCAGCCCCCACCTACTCTCCTTCTTTCTCCCCCGGCCCCGCCTCCGCTCCTCCCTTCTCCTCCCCGCAGCTTGCTTGCTTCTCCACAGCTTTGCTCCCTTCTGCAGCTCTTGGCTTCTTTCTATGCTGTCTTGATATGCAAATCAGCCGCCATCTTTGTTGGGGTAATTTGCATACCCGTCCTGATTGGTTTATGGGCGTGGCTTGGCTGGTGGGCGTGGTTTGGGCGTAGCAAAGGTGCAGCCAATTTGCATATTTGTCTATTATTAGGTAGGATATCCTTTTTTTTATTTAGAGCACTTCCTAACAGAATAACTAATATTCACTTTTCATTCTGGCCAATTTGCATGAAAGAGTTAATTTGCGCATTCTTTTTTTAATTATTTTGAAAGGGGAGAATTTTGCAGAATTGTATCATCACTGATATTCTGATAAGATTGTGATGAAGATTTGTTTAAAAACTCAGATATATAGAGACTGGTATTGTCCAACACGAGGTAGGCACTCAGACATCAGAGCCAATCCTTAAATAGTTAATATTTTAAATGGTGGGAATATAGATATGAATATGACAGTAAAACCCTTTTATGGTAGAACTTTTATGGTTTGAGTTGGCATAAAATAAACGAAAATGTACAATTTCAAGAAGTGGTAAAATATAGCAGTGTTGGACAGGGTGTCTTTGAGGGACTTTGTTAGATGGGTCAAGCAATGATGGCTTCTCTGAAAAGCGGACTTGGAGCCGAGCTCTAAATGAAAGCAGGGAGGAAGCCCCAGGCAGGTCTGGGAAGGAGCAGTCCTGCAGTGGGCGGTGATGGCAAAGGCCCTCAGGCAGGAGGACTGGACAGCAGGCTGTAGTGGAGCAGAGAGGAGGCTGGGGAAATATAAGAACAGCAGTCTTGACTGAAGATGTAGGCCGGAAACACAGCTCGGTGAGGAGTCTCACGTTTCTGCATGGCCAGGGTTCCTAGGCAAGGAGCACTGACATCTGGGTTCAAGTTGATTAAATAGCAACTTTACAGATAGAGATCTCCAAAAAGATAGTGTCTTATCTCTCATCCGAGTCCTGTGCTTACTTTTAAGGGGTCTGGAGTTCCCTCCTCTCCTCAGAGAGGCTTTATTTGCAATGCAGAGGAAAATACCTCTACCTCTCTCTGGAGAAGAGGAGGGACCGGTGTGTCTGCTTCCAGTTTCATCATTTTGGGATCCCTCACCCGTGGAGCAAACCTCATGGGAATGTACAAGTGACTTCATATCTTCCTATCATCCTTTGGGGGATTGTTGCAGATGACAGGAGCTAAGGTGCTCTGTGAGAAAATAATTGAAATCTCACGTTTCCTGCCTAAATAAACAAATAAATAAATATAAAGACAGAAAAATTTTGTACCTCTCTGATGGATATTAGATTTTTATTTCAGGTGAGAGATCAATGGTTACTTTGACCAAGATACAAAGTATGGGGATTTTGATATGAAGAAGAGAAATGCACTTTGATTGTAATGCTTATGAAAAGATGCCAAGACTATTGCAATCAGAAGTCGAAACTGGACTCTACTTCTATTCCTGCCCATGTAGAGTTCATTGGTCATACAGTAGTCTGATACTGTTCTTTAAAACCATAATTTAAGTTGTATTATTTTTCTGCTCTAAACTATTCAACAACTTCCTTTCTCATGCCCCATAAAATCCAAAGTTCTTACATCTTAGCATACCTTACAAAGTTCTTCATGAATTAGCCCTGTCCCCACCCCACCCCCAATATCTCTCTGATCCCATTTTCCACCATGGTACGCCTCCAGCTGCTACCACCCACAATGGCCTCCTTGCTTTTCTTCTGGCTGATGATGTACACTCCTGTCTCAGAGCCCCTGCATACCTGTCTCTGTCTGGAAAGTTTTTAACTCAGATATTCCTATGACTTTCTCCCTCACAGCGTTCAGGTACATGTTCAAGGACTACCTCAGCAAACAGACCTGTCCTTACCACTATCAAAATCATATCCCACCCAGTTAACAAGGTCCTTATATTAGATTAAAAAAACTATTTATCATGCATATTAGTAGTACCAGTCACATTTTAGATATTTATGTCTGTTGCTTGTTTCTTTGTTTTCCACTGGAATGTGAACATATAACTAAAGGGATTTATTTTTTCATTGCTGAATTTTCAAAATCTAGGAAAGTACCTACTGCAAAATAGGATTCCTACCTAATCAATATATATATATATATATATATATATATATATATATATATATATGACCCTAATATGCAAATAGACCAAACTGTGGAACAACGGACATGTGCTGACCACCAGGGAGCACACGCAGAACATGGCGGGCATCGGCTGCGGCAGATTGGTGGAGTAGGTGAGTGGGGGCACCAGACCAAGGCAGGGCGCCAGTCGCTGTCATCAGGGCGAGCCTCTGGTGGTTACTGAAAATGCTTTGTTCCCACATGCCATGGTCCTTCCCAGCGCTGGCCCTGATTGTTCAGTGCCATCAACAGGTGCGAGTGGCAGCTGCTGGCCCCGATTGTCCCTCAGGGCTTCTCCATCTCCCCCTGCTCCTGAGGGGTGATCGGGGCTGGCAGCCACCGCTTGCACCCACTGCTGGCGCCAGTCCCAATCGTTCTGTGCTGTCAGCAGGTAAGAATGGAGCTGTCGCATGGGAGCGGCAGCAACAGGCTGCCAGGCAGAGGATCAGGGGCCATGGTGGGAGGGGCCAGGCAGGGGCTCAGAGGATGGGCCGAGACCTGCCCCTGTGCCCATGGCAGCCTCGTGGTCCACAGTTCCTTTCAAGGTGCACTGGGCCCCTAGTAAATGAATAAAAATGTATGAGTGTATGAGTGGAATTATTAGATTGGATTGTAGAAAATATAAAATGAAGACATACCCAAGACATGAGTTATTCAGCTGGGTATATGTGATGCCAGTAATAGACTTATGGAAAATGATGGCGGGAATAAGTTTGAGGGAGAATTTACACTGATTCACACCATGTCAAAAAAAGCATATTTACAGTAATAAAAATGGTTTAAATTTTAAATTCAGGAAAAAAATGTAAAGGACACTGATCTTAGAACACAAATATCTGAATCTAAAATGTCACTAATACTCATTGAACTGCTCTCATCTCTCCCCTCCAGTTTCCTGGCTCCATTCTTTTAGCTTTCACACTGTCCTTTACAGCTCAGGCTCTTCAGATAATAATTAGTTATATCATTCCCCAGCTTTTACCTTATTCCCTTTCTGAGAAACAGTCTTTCCACTTGAAACACTTTGCTTTCTCCAGAAACAAACTCCCAGGACCTGGTACCCATCCTCATAAAACGCCTCCGTTATAATCTTTGTGAGCACAGCAGTGTTCTCTTCTTCTTTATTAAATGAGAACAGCTATTGACTAAGTTATGGATCCATAGTGGTATTTAAAGTAAAAAGAGCACTATTCTAATTTGAGATGAACTGGTACACAGAAACACAGTGTAATTGGAATTAATTTAGACAATCAATCACAAGCGTTGATGCTGCCAACAAGGGCTCAAAGTAAGTGCCAACATTGATCGTGGTTCTTCTCTGACAATTGTTTTATGGGTATTAAATGGAATGCATAATTGCATGGAGCTCAAAGGAATCCTGCTGCTTCCCTCCTTCAAACACAACTTACCCCCATTTACTGTAAATCTCTGTATCCACTCATCTTCTTTTCTAGGTTGTTATAGCACTGATTCAAAATCCATGATTTTACCTTAGTTGCATCTTATATAACAATTTATCAAATGTCTTGCTGAGATCAAGGTGAAAGGCTCCCACTGCCTTTGTTCATTTATTTCCTTACTCACTGCAAACACGTGGGCTCTCTCGGGCCCTATCCTTTTCTTTGACACAATATTGGCAAACGGTACACCTGGTGTTCTCCTGAAAATGTACATTTGTTTATTGTAATTGAAAACCTTACTATTTATAAAATATTGGTTTCCAGAAGGTTTTTGTTTATTTGTTTGTTTTGCAGTCAATTTCACACATCATTGTTTCAACCCAGGTTCTCAGAGGGATGACTGAAATAGTATGCTTTGAAATGTTTACCTCTTTTGTCTCCTTTCCCCTCATACCAGTGCTAGGACTGCTGACCACTCTCTTTTTGAAACTCTATTAGGAATGCCTTTTCCACACTATTTTTAATGGATCCTCCTCTTATTTATTTCTCTGACCATTTGCTTCTTTTCATCCTTGTTAATCTCTTCCTACAGCAGTTATTTGAATACGGGTATTCATCAGGATTTCACTACCCAATCCACTTTTCTTCTCCTACTATATATTTTCACCAGAAGATCTCATTTATTCTTGTCTAAACCCTCTTCTCTTCCCTAAAATTCTGTTGTCCACACCTGCTGAACATCACTAATTTGTCTCTCCATAAGAATGTTAAATTCTCATTTTTCACTCCACAATAACCCAGTCTCTTATTTTATTCCCTCTTTATCTACTGCTACTATCTTCTATCCTGTTCTCCAACCCCCCAAATTGAGTCCTATTAGATCTCTCCTTCCCTTCTTTCCAAATGTAGCTAATTATATCTACTGAATTTTATCTTATAAAAGTTTCCAAATTCTGCTTCTTTTTCTATGAAGGTCTCATATTATTGTTTCAGAATTATACCAGGAACCTTTTTAGGTATCCTTGCTGGGATGGGCCTTCTGAAAGCCATCTGCACAATGCCGGAAGACAAGTCCATTTCACATGAACTGTGAAAATCTGTCAGTTTCAATTGTTCTCCATCATGTAAGAAAGGTGTACTTTAAAAGCTTCTTGGCTTTGAGGATGAAGTCCTACATAGTGTGACCTAAGTATGCAAATTCATTATCTACCACTGCCTATCCAAAAATCTAATTTCTGGCCATTGTAATCAGTTACAGTGCCTTTGCATATTGACAAATGCTGATCTGCTTGTCTAGAAACCATGTTCTTCTTCATCTGAACTACACTTTATTGAGTTTCAAAAATCACGTTGTCTTCCTCTTTAGTCTGGGCAATTCGTCACACATTCTGCACTCACATGGCATCTGATAGGCAAAACTTCACCTTAGTTATCACTTTATGTTGAAATTAATCATTTCAAGAAAACTCCTCCCACTAGCCTGAGTTAAATAAGGTTCTAATGCCTTTTTCATTTTTTTTATAGCTAGTATTGGTACATTTGGCTCACAGAAAGTGTTATGTAGAATTTGCCTGAAGAAAGATCCTTTCTAAGGCAATTTTTCAGTTTTTACCTCACTTGAACTTTAAAACATCTCATATTCTTGATGTCTCTCTCTTTAAAAACCAACAACAACAATAACAACAAAACAGATGTAAAAAGCAAAAAAAAAACAAAAAATCTCCATTTCCTGGTTTTATCCAATAATTCTGCATCCTATTAACAACTTTTCACACTTCATATCCCTGGGCTCCAATATGAAAGCTTCATAGTTAGTTAGTGCATATTCTTTCTGACTTCTCTCCATTCATTCAGACTGCAGTCAGAGATATTTCTTAAGTATAAGAATAATGCCCTTTCAAAGAAGTCCACTTCTAAATCTCTGAAACCTGTGTATATGTTACTTTTTATGGCAAAGGGGAATTAAATTTGCCGATGGAATTAAGTTTGCTAATCATCTGACCTTAAAATTGAGAAATTGTTCTGGATTATACTGGTAAACCAAATATAAGCACAAAGGTCCTTAAAAGTGGAAAGAATAATCAGAAGGCAGAATAAAAAAGAAGATAACATGAGAAAACTTTGGCCTAATGTTACTGGCTTTGAAGGGGGAGGGAAGGGGCCAGGAGTCAAGGAAAGCCAACAGCCTCTAAACATTACAAAAGATAAGTGGATTCTATCCTCCACCTTCCAGAATGGAATGAAGTCCTGATAGCACCTGGGTTTTAATGAGTGATATCTGCATCAGACTTCTATCGATAGGCCTATAAGATGATACATTTATGTTTTTTAAGCCACTCAGTTTTTAGTAATTTGTCACAACAGCAATCAGGAAAAATAACACATTACCTAGGAGCCAAACAAATCCTCCATCATGCCTTTCCTTACTTCTATAAATCGATAATTTGCATCCTTCTAATTGCTGATTAATTATAACTTGCTGAGCGTAATAATCTCTAACTCAAATCTTTATCCTGTAGTCTTCCAATCTCCTAATCTGTTATCTAACACTTTACCTAACCAGTAGTATCATATCAAAATCTAAATTAAATAATCCTATATAATAAAAGCCCAGTGACCCAACTGCAGAATGACCAGAATGACCAGTTGACAAGTGGCTATGCCGTGCACTGACCACCTGGGGGCAGACACTTAATGCAGGAGCTTCCCCCTGGTGGTCAGTGCACTGCTCAGCTAACTAGGATGAGTGGCTGCTCCTGCTGTGAACCCCAGACCGACAGGCAGGAACCCTGGCTGTGATTGTCCCCTCCTAGCCCCAGGCTCCTCCTCGCTCTCTGCCACCTCCTTCGAACACCCTCAGGCTACACACTGCTGTCTCCGGGCTTGCAGAGCTGACCCTGGAGGCTGGGAGTGGGACTGAGGTCTTCTCCACCACCTCTCAGTGCTATTGTCCCTGGGCCCAGCCCTGACCGGGTTCCCTGGAGAAATGAGTGCTCCAGCTCCAAGTAAGATGCCAAACCAGGGAGCAGTCGCTCAGAGGGTGGGTCCACAGCCACTCGGCTGACAGGGATGAGCGGCACTCCCACAGCAGGCTGATCCCCTCAGGCCATACCCCCCACCAGTGCACAAATCCCATGCACCGGGCCTCTAGTCTGTTACATAATTATATATTGAATCTCTGCATCCTTAATGAGACTGTGAGTCTAGGAGGGTAGATATCATATTAACTTCAACTGTTTATCTCCAGAACCATCATGGTACTTTGCACTTAAGTAGGCACTTAAGAGATGAGGTGAGTGAGTGCATAAATATTTTTATTGATTATCTTCTCGGTAATATCAGTGTAAAACTTTTGATATACATTATTTTCTTGACATCTCACAACATCTCAATTGTGTTACTATTACATCTATTTTGCCGGCAAGAAAATAGTAGGCTAGAGTGACTAGACATTTCTCTATAGGCCATATGGTTAGTAATGACATAGGCACAGACAAAACTAAATCTTTGAGTGTTCACTTATGTTCTTTTAACTATATACCATAGTCTTTTGATTGATACTACAATGACCATTAGCCAACATCATGTTACCAATCCTCCTTGAATCTGCTAGTAACTGAAGGCTTCTAGAAATACTAAAATAGGCTGAAATAGAAGACTTTTTGTCTATGATTTTGTATTCAGCACACAGTATAGTATAGAGCATAAGTAATCTCTTAATAAATACAATTTGAATTAAAAAGTGAACAAATGATATATACGATGAGTAAGTAAACAAATATTCTAGGTGTCTACATGATTTTAATTAGGGTAGAAAGAATGGCTGGGCAGAAAAGCTTGGAATAAATGAAAATCTTAGCAGATAAATTTTTCAGCTTTAGTGTTTTTTGTTTTTGTTTTTTCTGAAGCTGGTTCTACCTTCCTTTTTCCTCCCTAGTATCTTTAAGTATTTGGGATAGGTAAAGGAAACAAAACCCTTCTATCATTTTTATCATTATCCTGGACAGTAAGAAAAGTGATCTTAAAGTAAATAGACTCTGTCTAAATTACTATAACTCTACTCATGTTAATATTTATGAAAAAAAATGGAGTAAAGGTACTGAGTATTTGTGGTAATAGTGTCAAAAGGAATAATGAATTGAAAATAGAAAGAGAATAGAAAACAGCATTGTATACTCTCAGTTTGAAACAAATAAACTTGACATTAGACTATGAAGATCACTTTTTATGAGTCCCAGAAAATGTAATGTACAGTGTCATCCTCATGCTCGAACCTTCTAGTAGTTTTATATTTGTAGTGGCATGACAGAGTTCATCTTGATTCATGATACTCCCTGTGATGTCCTTAGTAGCTTAAAGCCATTTAAAAGCTATAACTATTTAAAGACAATACTATCCTTCTTTAAGATCTTTCAAGAGTTAATCAGATGTAGCTGGTATGTTATTTGTGCTAATTTTTCCTTACTCCATAAAAGAAATGTGAAGACAATGTAGCACAAAGGGTTAAAACATGGGCTCATAGTCAGGAATTAAAAATAAATCCAACTTCCAAACTCTACTTAGCTCTCTTTCGTCATCTGTTGAATGTGGTTTATAGAAGAAGCTGCATGAATAGGAGTGGGGTGGGGGTGTGTCAATGGAGGGAATAAGGACATATATGTAATATCTTAGACAATAAGGAAAAAAATAGAAAACATTAAAAAAAAAAGAAGCTGCTGCACAGAAGTGTTTGAGGGGCAATGAGGTAAGGTATGTAAAGTGCAATGTCTGGTTTGTTTTAAAAGACAAATATGTTGAATATGAACTGTCATGTTATATCATAATTTAAATGATAATATTCTCATTACTAAATACAAAACATTGTAGAAATCTCATTTAAATATTCTAATGGTTCACTTACTAGTCAAATAATAAAGCTTAGTAAATAGAACTTTAATATGTCTTGTCCTGGACAAGGCTACACCTTTTTACAGACTCCCAGTAATGGACTGGACCTCTTTCCAACATATATTATCAGTATTCCTTCCAATAGCCATTCAACGTTTTCTTATTTATGATGTGAAAGTTTACTTTCTTATATCCTGCTGAGTGACAGCATGTCTCACCTTCTCTGAGAATCCTGAGGTGCCTCCTCTACGACAGATCAGAAAATAAATCTTAGAAGGGATTTTGGGTTTATGCAAAAAATAAATGCCTATTATTTTGATGTGTTAAGGAAATGTCCTGGGATGGTTCCTAACTAGTTAGCATTCTCCCCTTTTACTGAAAAACAGTGTCTAGAAACAGTCTTTTAAAATAAATTTTGAGTCTGTGCTTCATCTTCCTTTCATAAATAATCATGTATTCTGAAATAAAGATAAGCTAAATGGTAAATCCAATCTTGGAGATAATCTAACACAAGGGGTTGATATATCAACAATCCATTCCAGTTTTAGAGCCACTTCATTCAATTTGTTTCATCATTTACTCAATTATTCACAAAGATATATTGAGGACTTACTATGCCACGTCCTGTTATGTTAGATATATAAAATTATTAAATCAGACAGACAGTATCCCCGTGAATACCTTCTTGATTTCTGATGATTGTTACATCTAATGACTTTGCTTCCTCTCAAACAACACAGACAACTGTATTCATGGATCAGCAGTTAGAGTAAAACACACAATAATTCTTGTAATAACAAGTGTGGTGGTTCAAGTAATCACTTCTTAGTACTTGTTTTATATTTTCTATGTATGTTTCAATATATTCTTAAGATATTTTTCTAATATACAATACCACTTGAAAAACAAAGAATCCCAAAATATGAACACAAATATTTGTTATTTGTAACTGTCTATTTGTCATCAATTCGGTGTTATATAAACTTCAATTTTATTTGATTTATTGCAAAGTAAGTGCTTAATAAAATATCTTAAGTAAAAAAAAAAATTTAAAAGATTTGTTTCTGACCTATGAAGAAGCAGAATATTTAAAATTGGTTTGTACCACAAAAACCTATTTTCAGTACCTTTGTTTCCTTTTCATAAACCACTGTGCAGAACAGTGAGCCAATTTATTAGTTTCATTGATCCTCTCCACTGATCTTACATGACTGTAAAGAGTTTTGTCAAAGGATTTCCAAACATCTAAGTTTAAAATCCTCTTTAACTCCCTTCCCACATTTGTCTACCTGGAGTGAAGTCCCTGAAGAATTGCACAAAAGTAGTGAGTGATTCCTTTTATTTTCTAAATGTGTGTTGCCTGTTCTTAATCAAGCTGAGCTTTTCAAAGTGGACCCCTTTGATGTCTAAAAATAGTTTCTGAAAGTTTTCAACATAATGGAAGTCAAAGGAAAGTCTCTGATATATCTAAATGGGTTTCTCAGACTGGCCTTCAGTTAGTATTTTGTTTTAGTCATAAATTTAAAGGGCTCTTTTCTACTTTTATTAATAGAAAAAAATATGTAAATTATTTTAATACCAAGAGCTACATTCTTATTTATCTACAACTTAAATTTGCGGATTAATTTTTTAAATTATTATTAATTTTTTATCACTGTGTATTATTTTTTCCATTGACATGAGGGAACAACAATTTTTCTCTGGCCAAATGTTGGGTCATTAGAGCACTTCTGAACTCTGACAGCTATTCTTAAAAGCAAAGGGAGGGAATGTCAATGTTTATCAAAGATTTATCTTCAAACTATTAAAAAGCTATTATTGTTTCATAGCAATTCACTGTACATTTCTATTCAGTATTGGATGTACTCCCACAGTAATCCTGTGTGATTTTGTTTTGAAGTATCTGATAAAAAAATGATAAAGCTCTAATTATCTCTTCACTCAGGATAACTGTAACTTTAGATGAACAGGTCAAATTTTCTGAGCCTCAGGTTCATCCTGAAAAACAGGTATCTGAGAAACTTCAGAAAAAGGAGCAGGATAGAGAAATAGGGTCATAATGAATGTCTTTCTTAAAATTACTGCTTTTCCCTATCCCACATGTTATAATATACTTGGAAGTTCTTTTCAGATATGCAGTCACACATATTTCTCACTTTTCAGCTCTGCAAGGATTGATCTGATCCCACCCCTCACCCCCTCACTGCTACCCCAAACTGCATAAACATATTGTCCTTTTTTTTGTTTGTTTGTTTTTTTTGCAAAACTCCAACAACAGTTGAAACCGCATTGGTAGATGATTTTATTTCTTTAAGGTGAACCCTCAATCTCAAAGTGACGTTCTGAATATTAAACATTCTGTTAAGAACAACCAAGAGCCCCTTCTCCCCTAAACAGCTTATAACTCACTCAGTTCTCTTAATGAGAAGTTTGGTCATCTTACCTTATAATAGACAAATATGCAAATTGACCGCACCTTCGCTACGCCCAAGCCACGCCCATCAACCATGCCACGCCCACCAACCACGCCCACCAGGAAACCGTTGTAGGGACGTTGGGGTGCGGCTGAGCCCAAGGCCTTGGGCACCAGCGGGGAGCCTGCACGAATCGCAGGAAACCACTGGGGGTCGGCTCCTGCATTCCATAGCAGGGACACTGGGTGCGGCCGAGCCCAAGGCCACCGCCCGGGGCCAAGCCCCGACTCTGAAAAAGGCAGAAGGCGGTGGCCACAGCCAAGGCCTGGGTCCCCGGTGCCGGCAGAAAACTGGTGCAGGCAGCCAGGTGAATGAAGGTCTATTGCACGAATCTTCATGCAAACAGCCTACTAGTTGAATAATAAGTTCGTAACTTGAGAGAAGAGCCAATAATTACACAGCACTCCTTGACGTGACAACTTTGGATACTTTCATACAGTAAAATACTAGAATAGATTTTCTTTTTTTTTAATTTATTATTTTTTATTTTATTAAAAATATATTTTATTGATTTTTTACAGAGAGGAAGGGAGAGGAATAGAGAGAAACATCGATCAGCTGCCTCCTGCACACCCCCTACTGGGGATGTGCCCACAACCAAGGTACATGCCCCTGACCAGAATCGAACCTGGGACCTTTCAGTCTGCAGGCCAATGCTCTATCCACTGAGCCAAACCAGTTAGGGCTAGAATAGATTTTCTTAATCAAGAAATTGTTCTTCTCTCCAACAGCCCAATGGTTCCAAAAGGTGTCACAAGAAAAGGATTTCCTGATATACAATCTGTAGTTTTTGTGTGATTTCTTTCTTTTTTTTTTAATTGAATTTATGGGGGTGAAATTGGATAATAAAATTATATTGGTTTCAGATATGCCAGTCTATGATACATCATCTGTATATTGTATTGTGATTTAACACTCCAAGTCTAATTTCTTTCCATCACTGTTTATCTTCCCTTTACCCTTTTCTACCTCTCCCTTCCTCTTCCCCTCTGGCAATCACCATACTGTGGTCTGTGTCCATGAGTATTTTTTTCTCTTTGTTTAATCCCTTCACACTTCTCACCCAGCTCCAACCCCCTCTCCTCTGACATCTGTCAGTCTGTTCTCTGTATCCATGTGTCAGTTCCACTTTGTTAGTTTACTTTATTCATTAGATGCCACATATAAGTGAAATTGCATGGTACTTTCTCTGACTGGCTTATTTCACTTAGCATAATACTCTCCAGGTTCATCCGTGCTGTTACAAAGATAGGATTTCCTCCTTTTTTATAGCTGAGTAGTATTCCATGTGTAAATGTATCATAGCTTTTTTATCCACTCATCTACTGATGTCACTTGGGCTGCTTCCAAATTTTGGCTATTGTAAATAATGCTGAAATAAACATAGGGGTGCACATATACTTTCAAATAAGTGTTTTGGGTTTCTTTGGATATATTCCCAGAAGTGGAATTGCTGGCACATAAGGCAGGGTTCCTGGGCCCATTAAACTTTCAAAATAGGTTTTAGATAATCCACACTCTTGCTAAAGTTGTATCTAAAACTGTAAGTACATGTGACTTTTAGATTCTCTGGGAAAAATGATTCATGGCTCAAATAAAATGTACCATAGATTTCAAAATACACATATGCTAAAACACTGATTACCAATTTCTTTTACTTATTATTAAAACTAGAGGCCCGATGCACGAAATTCGTGCAAGGGGCTCAGCCCTCATGGCCCCCATTGCCCTGCCCACTGGTTGTTCCAGAAGGTCATCTGGAAGGTCGTTCACGAAGGTCGTTTCACCATCCAGTCTAATTAGCATATTAGCTCCTTTTTATTATATAGGATATTTGTCATCAACTATAATAGAAAATAAACTTTAAAAATATTTGTCTTTAGTTACTAGCAAAACCAGAGAGAAAAGTAAAGCAAATATAATTTTACGTGTTTTATAGATAAGAAAAGTATTCCTAATAATCTTAACTAACGTTTCCCAAAACAAACATACAAATAAGAAGGAGGGCCAGATTCTGAATAAGATTTATGACCTCTGTTCCACTATCTTATGCTTCTAACTATTTCAATTACCCATTTACATTTTAAATGCCTAGCATAGGTACTGAAAAAATTATAATTTACCCAAATTGTCTGATTCTCCTCATCTAGATTCATTATCTAATTAGGTATGTTGGATTGCCCTACTGACCAATATTTCCTTCATGCATCTCATCAAATTCTATTGTAGTCTTTCTTGCATTGAGCTTTGTCAAGTTAAATTTAATTCTGTGATTATCCTTCAAGTTTTACCCAATTTTCAACTTTCTACCATATACTGGATTGTGTTATAGTTTTCTATCTATTGGCTAAGAATTGTAGGGAGTAGAAATAGAACAAGGCTAGCTATCTAATTTTATTCTTTCATGTATCAGTTGGTGAGGTTGTCTACTGAGCTATAAGGCCATTTAACTAATTTTTTTTCTCACTTTTCAGCTGCTAATATTTCACCAGATAAGAATTACTGGCAGACACATTTGCCATATCAATAAATAGAGTGAAATGTATTTCTCATTGATTAGAATACCAGCTACTGCATTCAGAATAAGCAAGTCTGTTGGGAATGATATGGACAAAGTAGACTAAAAATTACAGAGGAATTGCAAGCTGTTTATTACAGCTGGAAGAGGGGAAGTCATATGCTTGCGAGTAATAACATGAACTCTATCTCTAACACAGGGCAGAAATTGCAATAAGTGAGGCACTCATTGGCTTACTAACTTCCTGTTGCTTTTAGCTCAGGTGCTGCAAGGAACTGTTGCTCCACATTTGAGGAAGAAATTTAACTTTGTTTTATTATTATCAAATTCAAAAACATAGAGTCAGATAACAGATGGTAACCTATCTGTTAACTGAAAACTGAGTGACTGTATGTTCACTATAGGATAGTACAGTCATCACTGGTAACTCAATTTATGAGATAGATGATGGAAACCATAAGCTGGTAGAAACACAAAAGTAATAATTGTGATGAATTGCTGGAGAATGACTAAGGTCAAACGTGAGAGCGAGAAGGTCCTGGGAGTATAGTATGTTGGTAAGATACACTTTTCCATATTTCCCTTTGGGAACCCTACCAGATTATGACAGAGAGAATCCTAGAAATCCTCGAAAGCTCAATCAATACATGATTCTGATGGAGAGGAAAAACAAAGTTTCCCTCCCCCCCAAAAAAATATTGAAACCCACCTATCACCTCTAAACTGCCGAAAATTAAATACAGAGAGTCTTGAATGAATCCAGTATGTTGGGGTGGATTGAAGGAGGAGAGAACACCTTATAGGCAGAGGAATGGGGATAATAATTATAAGAAACTTCTCATTACAGTCAGGCAAGCAAGAAGAAATTGGGGTGAATAACAATACAGCTTCTGAGCACACTTTGTAGCAAACATTTCCATGATGTAAATAAGTAACTTATTGTTATTGAAATAAGCTGTTTTCAATCCAGAATAAGTTGTTATATTTTAGCAATGTTTTAAAAGGTTTTCTTGATTTCTCTTATTTGGGCAAAATGTCAGTTATTACAGACTCTGAATTAGTAGGCCCATTTATCCTTTGCATTATCACAGAATCAAAAGACTCCTTTTTATATTTTAGTGGAATATTTGACATATATTGTATATCTTTGCTATTTCATAATTTCCAGATTTTGAAATATATTTCTGCATATGTGTCTATTTGTGGAGAGTATAATTGAAAATCAATAAAAATATTCTAGATTTTTGCTTTGTAAAAGACCAATATGGTTAACTTATAATCATTTGAATCTAAAGAGCTTATAAAGAAAATGATACATGAAAACATATTGCTTCAATTGTTCCAACCAAAAACTACTCATTAACATAATTTCAGAATATGGGAATATACACTATTTTATGAAATATATATGTATGTACTAAATTATATAATATATACTTTACTATATATTATATCTAGTTGAAAAGAAAAGAGTTTTTTTAACACATGCCAAGACCACTTGTTCTGCATCCATTTATGTTTTGTTTCACCAGCTATTATGAGATTCTGCATAATTTTAGCATCTCCAATTTTATCTTTCTTCCTTATAAATGTTATTTTTCACTTAATAACTTTGTATCAAATGATGAAACATTGCTATTAAAATTATAACTTTGGCATTACTAATATAATTGTTAGAAGAAACTATAAAACAAGAAACAAAGGTGAAATAGACTAATTGTTAACTCATTAACACCAAACTGATCCAATAGTAATTTCTATTTTTGAAAATCCCTGGTTTCTTTGTGTATCTAGGGACAACATCATGGATTCATATCAATTAACAAGGTACACACCAGGGAGAACTACTTCATTTATGCATATGAGCAAGATGATTTAATTTCACAATTTTACAAATAACTGGTTTATGGAGGCCAATTTTCAGGAGTTTTACTATTATCTATTGTTCTTCCATTTTGTAGCTTATAATTCTCAAAGGAAAGTTAATTAAACATGTGTGTGTTTTATGAGAAAGATTCCTTCTGGGGCAATTCATAAGTCACTTTTATATTTCAATACTTACTTGCAACACATAAAATTGTCTTTTAAAAATTATTGTCAGATAAAGTTAATAAAGAACTAAGAGTAAAGAAATAGATACCAATAAAGTAAATGTTTGATCATCTACTATTCTTCTATGCCCTAGATATCAATTATCAGGTGTCTGCTGCTCATCCTTTCTAAGCATAAATATTATTGCAAGTAATTTTAAATCAGTTAACAAATTGTATTTTTTCTCATAAGATATTTCTAATATCTGCATCTTACATTGCCATTTATATATATAAACTTAAATTGTATATATAATTCATATATAATGAATTAAAAATTATGAATGGCATTTCTTTTTTTCAATATATTTTATTGATTTTTAACAGAGAGGAAGGGAGAATGGATAGAGAACTAGAAATATCGATGAGAGAGAAACATCAACCAGCTGCCTCCTGCACACCCCCCACCGGGGATGTGCCCGCAACCAATGTACATGCCCTTGACCGGAATCGAACCTGGGACCCTTCAGTCCATAGGCCGACGCTCTATCCACTGAGCCACACCGGTTTCAGTGATGAATGGCATTTCCTTATTCAATTTTTTTACCATTCCATTTGTTCCTCACTTTTATAACTTGAATTTCCACACATGAATGAAAGATGAAATTATTCTGTATTTTGTCATTTTTCTAATATAGGTCTAAACTAATTTTTGAACTTATGAAATTAATCTATTGATTATAGGAGAATATTTAATTACTTAATATCTAGTTTAGTAATATCTTCCTTTTGATTTAGCAGGAGGAAATTTGAATTTAAACAATTGGTAAATTTCATTCTTAAAAAATAAAGACATTTTTAGATTATTTTAAATAAATGTAAAACTATAATTAACTTGGTGAGACTTCAAAAGGAAATATTTTTCTAGTTGCATCAAGGATTTTTTACAAAATAGCTAAAGATTCTATTTTAAAATGTGTGAATGTTGCCTGCGGAAGGTTTGCTAATTTAACCATTTTAATTTTCACTGAGGACTTGTGAGATATATGGCTGGCAACTATTATTATCTGTTTTTTCTCTTACTCATACATTGGTGCTGCACTGCAATAGAACAAAGAGTATGATAACAGAAAAGATAAAAATATGGTCATTTTACTATAGTTTACAATTTAAGAAAAGATATATGTGTATATGCAAACATGACACACATATGTATCTTCAGGTACAGGGTACATATTGTATTATGCAATGAGCAGAGGATACTTTTGCCAAATGTGTCTGTTACACACACTATAGGGAAGTTGTCATTATCCTTATTTAATTAATGAGCAAAAGTAGATAGAGAAATATTTAATAATTCATGCAAAGTCATAAAGTTGTGATTTGAATTCTGTTCATCTGACCCTGAAGCATATATTCTTATCTGTTGCATATTCTATTCTTCCCCAAATTTTTCAAAATTGTCTAAATTTTAGGAATGTTCCTGGATGTTACTTGGGGGAAGAATAAAAGTTCAGCAGTAGAATTTTGGTAAGTAGTGTTTAATCAAAATTAGTTAATTTTCTCTAGGCAAGATTCCTTAGAAATATTAATATGCTAATGTAATTTGGGGCTTTCAAGAAGTAGGCTACACTGTTAAGGTTTTCAAATGTATTTTGTTCATAACAGTTTTGCAGGTAGATTTGACATACCTGTGTTCTGCATAACTGAATTTATAATGTTGCTATAGAATACAGTACTTGAAAGCACAGACAAATAAAATTAGTATAAGTCAATAACTTCTGTGATTTATACCAAACATCATATATATCACATCCTGTTGGAGAACCCTGACTTACAGGACTTAAAATTCCTTTGTGAAAGACACTTTCCTACTAAATGATAGAGCAAGACGCTAAATAGGATTTTCAATAGGGTCTTTTTGCTAGTAATTCAGAAGATAATATTCCCAAGTTTAGAGCCAAAGAGTTCAAAAACTATAGAAAGGATAAAATAATATTGCCCATGCAATTGTGGCAAGATAGCTATAGTTCTGCCCTGTTCCATGAACCAATATGTACCAGTATGTTGTAACAAATTATTTCAAATTGCTGATGTAAATTAGTGACAAATACTATTTTTGTATTTTTAGGAAATAATTTAGAAAATAATACCAATCATACAATACTAAAGGCCCAATGCACAAAATTCGTGCAAGAGTAGGTGTTCCTTCCCCCAGCTACCAGCACCACCTTCCCTCTGGCACCTGGGACCCAGCTTGGCTTCCCTACAGCTGCTGGCAGGCACCCAGCACCTGGACTTCCCTCCCAGCCCTGGCTTAGTCCAGAAGGTCATCCGGAAGGACGTCTGGCCTCATTAGCATATTATGCTTTTATTATTATAGATATCAAGACATACATCCCCCACTCCTACTCAAGAACATCCTCAATACATACACATATAGAAAAGTGAGAATAATGGATATGTGTTAATATTTTAAAAGTTATCTCTGGGTGAAAATGTAAAAGATAACTTTTTAAATGCATGTTGTTTCCAAATTTTTTTTAATATAACTTGTTCCATATAATGGAACCCTAAAAGACTATCAGCGAATATTTCAGCAAAAACTTTGCAACCCAGAAAGTAATGGCACAGGATATTCAACCAAAAGTACTCTACCTCCAAAATTGAAGGAGAGATAATTGATAACAGTTAATTGATGCTAAATTATATAGAGTATTGCAATGCTATCATTTGGAAACAGTCTTTTAATCAACAAGATGAACACTTACAGTATTAAGCTAAAAGAGATGAAATTTCCAATCAAGTGTTGGAATATATATATATTTTGAGTCATCTGCCAGGGCGATAAACACATTTTCCTGCCATGATCAGTGTGCCCAATACATCCTGATCTCTCTCAAGATTTTGTTTTCAAGTAACTTGATAAGTAAATTATCTTAGCTTTCAAATAAGATATAATAACCTTTCAGGCCTCTCAGAAAATAAGCTATGGTTCATAAGAAAAATAAGTAGTTTAAGGATTTTTGCAATTGTAGGCCATCAAGTCACATTAAAGAGAAAGTATTTAATAGTTTAGCATGTTCTGAAATGCTCTAAGATCAGGGAAGTATAAATGTTTGCCTGTTGGAGCTGTAATTTTAATATTATTATATAATCATTAGTTAATTAATATAGCAATTCATTGACTTTTCGTGGTTCAGTCATAGATAATGAGGAGTATAACATATCTTTGTGACCAGGCTCCTTTTCATTACTGCTCTAGTATCATGTCTGCGGAGGCCATGTTAGAAAATTGGCTGATGTATAAGAGGTTCATTAGGAGTCACTGGATATTTTGACCAGTTAAATTCCTCCATTGTATGTGCATTGTAAACTACAATAAAACAGGGGACTGCCATATTTGGAAGGCTAGGAAGTAAAATTATCAAACTGGAGAATAGAAGACCTTTGTTTGAAGTCATTATTACCTAGTTAAATTGACAATGATTCTCACATAAGGAAAATTAGTTAGCAGAATCTGCATGTTAATAAAATTCTTCTAAAGCTCCATATGTATATTGTATAAATGTATATGATAACTAAACTGCTAAGTCATTTATTCACTGAATGCTGAAGTTGTGCAGATGAAAATAGACTTCAAGTATCAATAAACAGATTCTCCTGCATAAAGCCTACAGGCAGGACAGAAAGATGATCCAACAACAAATGCCGCTATATTGCAAAGTTAAAATGGATAAGTCAAAAAATATGTGTATTAAAATGTACTATGAGAGTTTAGGAAGAGTTAAACAGTTACTTTCATGGAAATTAGTAATTAGTAGAATTTCAGTATCATATCTGTGCATTGAGTCAGTCTTCCCTGAGGGATTAAAAGAATAGTACTTAAAACCTCCAGAATGTGATTCTGGGACAGACAGGAAGACCTATAGAGCAAGTATGAGTCTCTGCTCAAGTGACTAATAGAGACATTCTTTTATAGACACAGGCAAAAATATAACTAACAATTGCCTGTTTTGGAATCAATTGCCCTCCCAAAATTCATGTGTTGGAGCTCTAACCATCAATGTGACTGTATTTAGAGAGAGGTTCTTTAAAGAGGTCACTAAAGTTAAGTGAGGTTATAAGGGTGAATTCCTAATCCAATAGGATTGGTGCATTTATTAGAGAAAGAGCCTGGATAGCCCCGGCCACCACCTTCAGCCCAACCATGTCAAAGTACAGCAACGGTCTGAAGGCAGCCGGCCAGAAGAGGCCAGAACCACCTGCCCAAGTCTGGAACCCTGTTCTCTACCATCCCCTCCCCTATCTGCCCAAGTGATTACAGCTTGAGCTGATGTCAAATCTGAGAATGTCTTTGCAGGCCACAGCTTCTGCAAGATACCTTGGTCATTTGGAAGGGGGTACGGTGGTTTCTTTGGTCAGGGGTATGTCAGTTCCTCCAATAGAAGAGGAGGCTTTTGTTTTGTCTTGGTTTGTTTTATTTTATAAAGGCACCTGTTTGTTTAATGTAAATAATAGAAAGTCGTAATGTCTTTCCTGCAATGTGAAGCAATAGTTTAATGTCATTACAATTATTTTTAGTTTGAGACCAAGCACATATGCCCTTTGGATAAATACATTTCTGAGCTGTGTCCCACAGCAGAAGTTTATGACTTCAATAGTTTTTTTTCGTGTCAGGTGAACATCAGAAATTGTTTTGTTGGGAGACTTGCTCTTAAGAGCTCAGAATCCTTGTTTTCTCTCTGGCCCCTTAAACATAAAGGTATAAGGATCCCCAGCAGGGCAGCATTCTCCTTCTCCAGTTTCCCCAGGGATTTGGCCTGGGCTAGGGTTGCTAAACCAAGGAATATTCAGGAAGTTTTCTGAAGACTTTGGTGCTCCCGGCCAGTGGAAGTGGAGGATGGAGTTTCTCTTTGGAAGCGGATTTAGAAGCTTAGAAACATCTCCCTTACTAAAAGCAGCTACCCTTCCCTTCACAGAGATGCATGCATACAGGAAAAAAAGCCAGGAAAAGATACAACAAGAAGGTGGCCATCTGCCAGCCAAGAAGAGAGACCCAAGAAGAAACCCAACTTGCCAACACCTCGATCAACCCCTCCAGTCTCTAGAAATATGAGAAAATAAATTCTACATGTTTAAGCCGCCTCTTCTTTAACTATGGCCATGCTAACAAACTAATACCCTGTCCTGATTCTTCTCATCCATTTAAACAAATATAAGAAGAAATTGTAGGAAAAGAATAAAAGGATAAAATGATGTGAATATGATTTACTTTGGGGGGGGGGAAGCTAAACAAATGCAACCAAGATTTTTAAAAAATTCTTAGCAAACAACTATTAATATTTTAATAAATGTAAATAATTAAAATGTATTAAATAAAGTTTCTGCATCTACTAGGAAAGACCCAAGATTTAAACCAGTCTGAACTGATGAAGTAGACATACTAAATACCCAAATGCAAGGCCTCTGATTTGTGAAGTTAGAGTTCAGAGCTAATACAATAGAACTATTCAGCTTGCACTTCTGGGCACTTTTTCACTGTAGGGAACGATCAACAATCTGTTTCTAGGCATGCACAGCTGTTCACTCCTGTGAAATCTAAAGCATTCCTATGGAACAAGGTCCCACTTCAATTCCATTTTTTAAAGCATAAATGTAATCAATGCTCCAGAGTTATTAGGACTTGATGAACTGAATTAAACTATAGCAGTATTTATATGCTGATCAATTATTTCACATTATTTACAATCATTCCATGTCTGGTGATTTATTAAAATGCAATATTCCTACCACATAGAATGAGGCAGAGAAGGAGCAAATCATTCAAAAAGTAACCTTTGTCCTTATGCAGAAACACTAGAGGCCTGGTGCACAAAATTTGTGCACTGGAGGGGGCGTCCCTCAGCCCAGCCTGCCCCCTCTCACAGTCCCAGAGCCCTCAGGGGATATCCTACTGACGGCTTAGGCCCCTGTGGGGAGCGGGCCTAAGCCGCAGTCTGGCATCCCTCTGCAGGAGGTGACTGGACAGATCAGGGGAAGGTGCCACCCCTATCACCCTGCTGCTGCTGCCACTGCTGGCCGCTGCCGCTGCCTGAGCCTCAGCCTGGCCCTCACAGCAGCCACTGTGGCTTTGTCTGGAAGACGTCCACTCTAATTAGCATATTACCCTTTTATTAGTATAGATATGTGGGCCTTGATGCTAGACTGTGTGGTCCATAGATATTTGTAAACAAGCAGATATATTAAGGTTTATGGGGAGGTTTGGAAACTTAATTATTTCTATAACTGTTCAAAAGAATAGCAATTGAATAATGGTTGTCCCACATTTCTTAGACAAACATAAATAAATAAAATTAAGACTAAATTTCAACAGAACTGGAAAACCTGGATTTCAATCTGGATTTTATATGCATATATAAAACTCTATATAATTTATATCTATCTATCTATCTATCTATCTATCTATCTATCTATCTATCATCTATCTTCTATATAAAGAGAGAAGGAAATGGCTAGATAAAGGTATTAATTTATCTTATAGCTATTAAACTAAAGCCCAACTGGGTAAAATCTCTTTAACTTGAAAATTTTTAGAATAACTTTTATTTTTCCTCTAGTAACTCAACATCATAAATAATAGCAATGGCGACATTAATTTTAAAAGGATATGCTTTATCAGTCTGTCCCATGTTTCTATGTCTCTGGATCTATTTTGCTCATCAGTTTATTTTGTTCTTTAGATTCCACATATGAGTGAGATTATGTGATACTTGTTTTTCTCTGACTGGCTTATTTCACTTAGCATAATACCCTCCAGGTCCCTCCATGCTGTCTCAAAGGGTAAGAGATCCTTTTTTTTTTTTTTTTTTTTTTTTTTACTGCTGCATATGATTCCATGGTATAAATGTACCACAGCTTTTTTATCCACTCATCAACTGATGGGCACTTGGGCTGTTTCCAGATCTTAGCTATTGTAAATTGTGCTGCTATGAACATAGGGGTGCATATGTCCTTTCTGATTGGTGTTTCCAGTTTCTTGGGATATATTCCAGAAGTGGCATCACTGGGACAAATGGGAGTTCCATATTTAATTTTTTTAGGAAATTCCATAATGTTCTCCACAGTGGCTGCACCAGTCTGCATTCCCACCAGCTGTGTACTAGTGTTCCTTTTCTCCACATTCTCACCAGCACTTGTCATTTGTTGATTTGTTGATGGTAGCCATTCTGACAAGAGTAAGGTGATACTTCATTGTTATTTTAATTTGGATATCTCTGATGATTAGTGACTTTGAGCATTTTTTCATATGTCTCTTGGTCTTCTGTATGTCCACTTTGGAGAAGTGTCTATTTAGGTACTTTGCCCATTTTTTAATTGGATTGATTGTCTTCCTTTTGTTAAATTGTATGAATTCCACATATATTTTGGATATTAACCCCTTATCAGATGTATATCAGAGGAAAGGTGGGGGTGGGTGGGTGGGAAGAGATTAACCAAAGAACTTGTATGCATACTAGAGGCCCGGTGCATGAAAATTCTTGCCCTCAGGGGGTCCCTTAGCCCAACTCATGCCCCCTCGGGGGATGTCCACTTGCTGGCTTAGGCCTGCTCCCCAAGAGAGCGGGCCTAAGCTGGCAGCCAGACATCCCTCTGGCAGCCCAGGAACCTTGGGCGATGTCCAACTGATGGCTTAGGCCCACTCCCTGGATATCCTTAGCGCAGCCAAGGAGGTGGGAGAGGATCCCACTGCGCTCACAGCCATCAGCCTGGCTTCTGGCTAAGCGGCGCTCCCCCTGTGGGAGCACACTGACCACCAGGGGCAGCTCCTGCATTGAGCATCTGGCCCCTAGTGGTCAGTGCGCATCATAGCAACCAGTCATTCCCTGTTGTTCCATCGTTAGGGTCAATTTGCATATCACCCTTTTATTATATAGGATAAGCATAACCCATGGACACAGACAATAGTGAAGGCCTGGGGCAGGGCGGGGACAGGCTAGAAAGGGTCAGTGGGGAAAAAAATGGGACATCTATAATAGTACTTTAAACAATAAAGATAAATTTTAAAAAATAATAATACATAATAAAAATAAATAAAAGAATATGCTTTATATATCATTGGGCAATAAACAAACTCCTTTATTCTTTTCACTGAAGAAAAGAAAGCTTGTGCTGCTATTGCTATAAGTTATCAATTGTGTTTTGTTTTTCTTGATTTGGTCTTTAATATTCATAACCGTAAATTTTTGAGATTTAATACTCTCTACATTAAACTCACTAATGAGTATGTTTTGAATTTATTTCCCTTATTTAGAGACTACTTAGAAAAGTCTGCTTTCAATGCATTTAAGTCTCAAGAAGTGTTTCGCTTCCCTCAACAATGGAAATTCACCACGACCTATAACTAGAGAAACTAGTTTATTGACAGTTTGCCTGGTTTGGTAAAAACATAATTAAACAGCCTCATTATACTTTATAAGAAGTTAATGAGAAAAGAGACTAAATGTGCCATGTTTGAATATCTACATAATATGACTTTACATAATTCATCATAAGATATATCTTTTTTTGGTCTATTTGATCATTAATTAGTTTTTAGAATTTGAAAGAGTTTCTTTAACAAAAATTATTTTACTTTTACCATGACTATACTTCAAGAATCAAGACAGACTGAAAATTGATTAAATAACTAGAATACGGATCAAGTGCAAAAGGTCAAATGAGTTAAAATTAAACAATTTAAATTTAAAGCAATGCTGACTTTTGGGAAAACTGAAAGGCCCTGAGTATACGAGGCATTATGTGAGGTTTAAAAGTTGATGTTCTTCACCTCTAATTAGTACCTAAAGTTTAACTTTCTCTCTCTTAGAGTTTTTAAACTTAAATTAGATATGATTATGAACTCATTACCAGAAACAGGAAGAAACAAGAGTAAATCATTCATCCTTGTATTTGACTTTCCTTGGGTTACTAGCCCTCAGCCCAAGGGGATAAATTAATTCAGACTTTATTTGAGAATTTGAAAGGCTTACTGAGGTTGTCCACACAGAATAGAGTTGTAAGATTCCTATGCAGGATATTATCTTTAGTAGTTGTTAAGCATAAGTATTTTTTCTATGTTGGCTTAAAACACCCTTCACCTAAAGTGAATGCACATTGTATTATTTAAATAGGTCTCAATAAGCCTGACATTTGTGATTGAGGCCATGTGCCCTCTGAGCATTCTTCACATTGCTTGTGTCAATAATTGATCAATAGTGCTCCTCTTAAACAGTGGTTCTCAACCTTTCTAATGCCGCGACCCTTTAATACAGTTCCTCATGTTGTGGTGACCCCTAACCATAAAATTATTTTCGTTGCTACTTCATAACTGTAATTTTGCTACAGTTATGAATCGGAATGTAAATATCTGTGTTTTCCGATGGTCTTAGGCTCTACAGCAGCGGTTCTCAACCTGTGGGTCATGACCCACAGGTTGAGAACCGCTAGCAGGGTCACCTAAGACAGTGGTCGGCAAACTCATTAGTCAACAGAGCCAAATATCAACAGTACAACAATTGAAATTTCTTTTGAGAGCCAAATTTTTTAAACTTAAACTTCTTCTAAAGCCACTTCTTCAAAATAGACTAGCCCAGGCCGTGGTATTTTGTGGAAGAGCCCCACTCAAGGGGCCAAAGAGCCGCATGTGACTCGCAAGCCGCAGTTTGCCGACCACAGGCCTAAGACCATTGGAAAACACAGATTTTTACATTACAATTCATAACAGTAGCAAAATTACAGTTATGAAGTAGCAACAAAAATAATTTTATGGTTGGGGGTCACCACAACATGAGGAACTGTATTAAAGGGTCGCGGCATTAGAAAGATTGAGAACCACTGCTCTTAACCATCACACTCTATTTGCGTCCTAAGCCTGTGACCCATGCAATCCCGCCATTGCTGTTAAACTTAGATAACACTATATATTTATTAAATTAAATATTATTAAAATTGGTGATCATCAAAGTATCATCTTGAGATTGTGTTGTGTTTTTCTAATTTTGTTAATTTTTATCTTTGTCCTACTTCACCTTGTCTTTTACAGTTCTGCCCTGGGGTTTTACCTTCTTAATTTAGTACTTGTATTACTGTGTAAGATGACACTCAAACTATATGCCATCAAATTCTAATATGCCATTATAAATATAGTATTATTTAAAAGTTTTATTATTCTACATATTATGTATGCTGAAATATTATGTATGCTGGCTACACTTGTTAAAAGGAATATTTATATGCTGCTTCAGTTCTCTAACTCCAAATTGGATATGAATCCTCCTCCAAAAATATTTTTAAAATAACCCAATGGCTTTCATATTCTTAAGGACAGAGATTAGTCTCCTAGCAGAGCAAAATAATCCATAATAGGAATAGAAAGCACTGGGAATTCGAAGGCTCAAGAAGTTACAGTGAAGAGCAGATAATAATTACTTTGGAGTCTCTATTTAAATAACTGCATTTAAAATATATTTTTCTCTGTCAAGACAGATTCCATCTTTCATGTCTTAAATGCCTCTTCCATTTGCTTTAAAATATCATGCCTACCGTAATACTTAAAAGCATTTAAAGAGTAGTTTAGTTTGCAAAAAGTGTGAAACTTTAATATAATTTTCCATATATTCTGTCTGGTGAAAAGATAAATGCTATACAAAATAATATGTGTACATTTACATGTGATAGTTCTAAAATCTGGATAAATAAAGATATGCTAGAACTGTTACTGCAGAACCAGCTCAAACAGGCCTTATCCTGTTTTGAATAAGATGCGGAATTGTTTTTCAGGAAAAACAGAGATGAACTTAAAAGTTATGCAACTCAAGCATGCACAGATTGGAGAATTTTGGCCTTCAGTAGCACCAGGAATCAAAGTGTTGCCCCTCCCCCCCTCCCGCCATATACACACACACACACACTTTCACCATGGAATCACAGAGCTGGGACCTGACTGGAACCTCATCACTGGAATCCTTGAAGAAGCGAAGGGTCTTTTGTTCAGGCAGATGCTGCTGAAGCCTCCAATTGAAATGTGCCCTGCTAGCACTTCTGCATACCAGCCTGGCCTTCCCCAACCCCTTAAATAACACCTCAAATCCCTGATGGGGAGGTAGATTTGAACCTTGCCTCCTGTCTCCTTGCGGGTCACCTTTGCAATAAAGCCTTTTTTTTTTCTCAAAAGCCTATGTCATACTACTAGCTTCTATGTGCGTTGAGCAGCGAGCCCTTGCTGGGTAACAGAACTCAGATGACTTTATCTCATGATGTATCTTGAAATATTAAACTAAGCAATATTATTAGGTGTAATCCCCACTGATGTCCACTGTTTTGAGTAAAGCTTCTCCATTTCTACACAGATTATCCCATATTTAAAAAAAAATTAAAAATCAACACTCGGAAACATCTCAGTGTTTTAAATAATGATAAATACTTAAAATATATGCATGTCATGATTTTTCACCTTCAGGCCTTTACAGAGGCTCCTCTATTTACCAAAATGCTCCTCATAAAAAATAGGTTTATGTTTTAAGCCAAAGACTTCCTGCACAGAAACTTTGACAAGCAGAAATTTAATTCTGCTCTGAGCTAACATTTTCTCAACAATGACTACTACACTGTATTGAAATAATAAAAAAAGAAAATTGTCAATCACTTTATTATACTGCTCATTATATAGCAATTGTTCTTCAACCTTTCTGTGACCTATGCTGGCCTGATGATACTACTTGAGTCTAGTGGCTACCAGGATTGATTCAAAGAGTTGACACATAACCAAGGTTAATTATAATCTCTTTCTCTCTTTCCCTCTAGTTTTGAATGGAAGAAGGAAGATACCCCATTTCCTCTTGTGTCACCAAGAGCTTTAACCATCTCTTTTTTTCTACAGGCTGACAAGTAGAAAACCCTAGTCAGCAATAAAAAAAAAAGGAATGAATTTGCATACACAGAAAAACTAATGTGAAGGGAAGAGGGGAAAAAAACCTATTAGGGACAAGGCCCTAGTTCTTCATAATTGTGCAATCCCATTAATCCCATTTACAGTGAAGCTAATTTGAGGTGCATCCATGTCACCTGTAATGAAAGATCCCTGACTAACATACATACCTATGTTAAGATTAAAATTTAGTTTTAGTCCTGGCAAAATTTAATTCAGTCAATCAACAGTTGATTAAACACATTTTAACCACATGTTCTGTATGATTACATTTTAAGGCGCTAAAGCAGAGGTTGTTCTGCTTTGGGTTCCTTTGCATATTAAATAGGAAATTAAATTATTTGACTATTCATAAAAGAAAAATATTAGAGGAAGAACTATACAGGATGGGGCAAAAGTAGGTTTACAGTTGTTCATGCAAAAAATAATACAATCATTAATAAATCTATATATATAAAAGCCTAATATGCAAAGTGTCCCCTTGTGAGTTCAAACAACCAGGAGTTTGATCACTCGCTATGACGTGTGCTGACCACCAGTATTAATAAGAGTAAACTCCATGTTTCACATACTCACAACTGTAAACCTACTTTTGCCCCACCCTCTATAGTTCACTACTGAACAATTAGGGTTCCAAGTTCGTGGATATTAATAGTCTAAAAGTAAAACATCATCAAGAAGGAAAAGTCTTCATGTTTCTTCTGTGTACTCCCTCTCCCTCTGTAATTATGTACATAATAGGAAGTCCCATTAAAAAAATAAGATGCCAACAAAGAATGTATTCAAGTTGTTGGTGTTTTTACATTTTTAATTAAAATACCCTTGTCGTTATTGTTGTGAGAAGAATATTTTCAATTTCTTATATAATAATAGTGATTAGGGAGTTACAGACGGTGAAATCAATTACTCTTGGCTTTACCATATGGAGAGCTAAGTAGTTCAGAGTTAGCTTTTTCTGGCATATGCACTTTTGTATTTTACAAGGCACCAGGATCCTATGCATTATGCAGAAATAAAAAAAGAGAAAATCTTATTGTATGGTTCCCCTAGAGTCTAGCCAGTATGAATTCTTCTCAAATGGGTTGGTATTTTCTTCTAGATCGGTAATAAACATCATATTGTCACAGAATAGGGACTCATCACTAAGGAGTTAATTTCAATATAATTTTTAGATTAAATTTTTTGCTCTCTTAAAGCCTAATTTGCAATCCCACTGTAATCATACTGTAAGAGTGAATACCAACACCCCAGGGACACAGTAAAACAGAAACACATTGTGTATTCTTGTTTAGAAGGAGGAAATCAGGGAGACACAGACCCATAGAAACACATCCACACGGTTGCACACACAAGCGGACTAAGATATTTTGTTTGTACTTCAAAATAGATTTTGCATAATGTGGCTGTCTGGGCAATGGAGGACAACAGAACTTCACAAGTAATCAAAGTGAAGGACAGCCCTGCATGTACTGAGAAAATAAAAGTCACTGAGTAAAACTGTAATGGCATGAGTTTGGCATCTACAGAAAACTTTTTAAATGGGCTCATCTTTTTATCAACGAGTCTCATTCTAAACATATTGCTGATGTGATTTGCCTTCCAATCAGCCTGAGGGCATCTTCATTTGTAAAGGGAGAGGGCCCACCAGAAGGGATGCTCTGGAGAGAAACCATCTGGATCTCTTGTCTGTATTCTGCATGCCACAGATTAGGACAAAGTTTCTAATAATTCATCACTGCTTCTTCTACACTCTACTATCTATTTTGGTCTTATAACTCCAGGTTTTATTCAGTGGCAGAGAAGGCATGCCAGTAATTTCTCCAATTCATATTTTTCCAAGAGTTGTATTCAGAGTGGATAATATATGACAGTCAGTCTATATATCAATAATATTTTGGTCAACCATACCAAAGCCTGGTAACTGAGATACATGTGATCTCCATAAAGTCATGGCACTGTAATCCACTGAGATTTAAAACAGGAAAAATACTCTACTGTGAACACTGAATAATTTGGGACCTAACATATTCAGAGGCATTCTCTGTTTTTTGGTTGTTGTTTTTTGTTGTTTGCTTTGTTTTGTTTTTGCCAGAGAAAACAATATGGCTGTTTTCATTTTTCATTGACACTTTCTAGCAGCCAATCAAACTTATTAAGAGATACTTGCTGAAGAGCCAGAGTTTGTAAAAGTTAAAGACTTGACAGTTCGGGTTCTGTAACTGAGATGAAACTTATAACTCGGGAATCAACTATAAGATTTTCAAAAGGTTTACGTTTGAGGCTCTGGTGCCTTTCAGTGTTGACAGAATTCAGTGAAACAATCTGAACCTGTGTAAGACAAGATGAAATATACATGCAGGATTCTGTTGTTACTTTGTCTATGTTTGGCCAACGTTGTTGAAAGCTAAAATCTTGAACAACTGCAACGTTTCTTCTTATCTATTACTTTTGACTAAAATTAACACAAACTATTACTCCACTTCCATCACCAATTTCCCTAAATCTCTATATTAAAAGCATTCCAGGAATAATAATTTGTCAGGTGTTGTTTTTATTCTTCTATAAAATTGGGGGAGGAAAAAACCTGGCTCTGAGAATTTACACAAACAATCCACATCGTGTTGAGCATATTTTCAGAGGAAAGTTTCAAAAGGGAACCTCCACCAGGGAAATGAAAATGCTAGTTCGAACAATATCCTATAAGGATATTTTTGGCAGGCAAAATAGTGGTTGTGTTACTCATGATGCAATTGAATCTACATGAGCGGCTTATTAATGGAATACTGGGTTAATTGACATAACAGGCATATAATCAACTAAAAAATGCTTATCTTTTTCTGCCATGGTTTGCTGGTTGGCTGAGTTCTTTCAGTCCTTTGCTCTAATTTGGCCGTAAGTCAATTGGATTGTATGGTGCTGGGGATTTTGCATTTTGTGAGCTTGTCGTGGTAATCATAAAAAGGTATTGGAATTTCAACCCAGTCCTCATGTAATATGAGCTGAAAAAATGCTACGTATTAAAACATTCCAAAGGCAATCTAATATGCACACCCCTCCCATTTTATCTAGTCCTTGAAAAAGTTGATGTTTCTTATATGATTATAAATTTGAAGCACATTTCTTAAAAATAGAAAAATAGGAAATATTATTTTTAGACTAGAGGCCCAATGCACACGAAATTGTGCGAGAGTAGCTCTAGTTCGCTTCCATTTGCCTCAGCTGGCCTTAGCCGCTTGTAGCTCTTGGCCCCTAGTAGCTCATGCCCTGCCCCACCCACCACGGGAGCCTCTGCTCCTTTGGTCGTGACGGTGTCACGGCATTAAGGCCACAGGCCTTTTATTAATATAGATAGTAAACTAGAGTATAAACATGATCCAGAATTAAATAAACCATAATATGTTATAACATTCAGACAAAACTTATTTGAGATGAATAGTTGGAACCAAATGCTGAAAGAGCTAATGGGAAAGTGACTAACCATAGCTAGAGAGACAATAGAGGCAGAAGAAAGAAAACAAGTGTTTAAAAGAGGGATAGTACATAGAAACAGAACTCCAGTTAACATTTTAGTAACCATGAAAATGACAGCCAATCAACTTTGACTGGGGCCTAATTAATTTATTACACAAAATTGCTAAATGCATGTTATGATTTAGCCACTTTACTAGTTATGGCTATCAGACAGAATATAGAATGCCCAGTTAAATTTGAGTTTCAGATAAACAATAAAACTTGTTTTTAGTATATGTATGTGCACTTGCAGTAATTGGCACATAATTATATTAAGAACACATTTGTTTTTAAACACCTGAAAATGTTTAAAAAGTTATCTTTTTTTATTTGCTAAATAGATTTGGAGACAGAGTGGTGAAAAATGCTTAATATCTGACAGGACAGAACTTAGAAACAGAGATGTAAGAAAATAGACATTTTTAAATCACCAAAATGATGTACTTAAAATATGATATGGCGGGATAAATCTTTAGGGAATTAATAGGCTTAATTCACTACTTTAAATTTTATTTAAACTTTCAAAACAATTTTTTTTCTGACCATCTGCAATCACAGACTGCCTTCACCACTGGAAGAGGCAGTCCCAAATATAATCCATGCAATAAACTCACAAAAGTAGTTCTTTACTGAACATCATGGTGGCTTACAAGGAGAAGTGTTTCACCACTGCATATTGTACCAGCCTTCCTTAAAATCCACATTCAAAATTCTGAGTGTTTATGTTCATCTTAATATAAATAATGAGCTAAACTTGGTTTAATAAAATCACTTTCCTATAATTTACAAAAGTCCAGGACTCTTGCTAGGATGATGCTTTCTCAGAAAACCACATATATATTAAGTGTTTCAAATTGTACATTTTAATATATGTAATTTATTGAAATTTATCTAATATACTTTAAAAATTTGTAAAAATTTTGTAAATTCCAAAGGAATAAGTCTATAAAAGCCTCTCTATATAATAAATACTATTTATATTACAAATATATTTCTACTACTAATGATTTAGTTTTATATTGTAGGCTGTAAAAAAAAATGGTGAGTAATTTAAAAATCTCCTTTCATTGAGCTTTCAATATAGTAAGGTAACTATATAACTTTCAATAATAATTAGGACTAGTAATAATAAAATTAATGTATTCATGCAAGTTGCTATGGGAAGGCCTAGAAAAGACAACTAGTATTTGTAATGCATTATATATCATTTCTCTAAAAAAGTGTATTTAATTCATGACCTGGAGATGAGAATGATGTAGTAGTTAGCTACATCATTAGTTCCAATGTCAGTTTTAGAAGGAATTCACATAGGACAAGGTATTTATTCGTCAATGTTTTAGCATTATTACATTTTGTTGGTGAATATTTTTAAGGCTGCACTATGGAGAATAGATCAAAAGGGGATAGGAATATAGACATTGTTTCCAGTTGGCAAATCTTTTCAATATTATAGGTGAAAAGTGGTGGTGTCTTAAATTAATTAGCATAGGGTATAAAGAGAAAGAAAAAAGTAAATGACATAGAAACATGTAAGTGCTAGTAGGGTTTGTAAGGCCAGTGATTGATGGACTGTGGGAAGTGGGGGAGAAAACAGAGTCATGGACTAAGGTTTCCAGTATTTCCAAAAGAGAGGAAGTTATGAGACAGATGGATGGACGGGGGGAGAGAGGGAAAGTAATAGGTTTTAAAGTGATAGAGAATCCAAATGTGGATGTGTTATGTGTTGAGTTTAGGGTGCATTGAAACTACTGAACATATATTTGGTAGCTGACTATTAAGGATTAGAGTTCACATGGAACATGAAAAAGACAGAGATACATTGGAAAACTTCAGAGCTTATGTTTCAGGAAGTCAAGGAATACGATTCTTTTGTAAGAGAGTTGCTAAGAGAGACTTAAATAGATTTTGTTCTGTGGTACAAATAACACCTGTGTATAATCATATTTGTATATATCTCAACCAACTTGTGTGCAAACAGGTTGATATCTATTTACTTACAAAAAAAACAAAAAACAACCCAACAATTTTTACAATTAAACTTCACATTTTAAAACAAAAACTTTTGTTTCCAGTCCTTTATAGAATTTTATTTTCTCTCTTCACCAAAATAATATAATATCTTAATTTCATTTCAACTAGAGGGTCTGTAGACACAGGCTTACCTAGCCCACTTTATAGGCAAGACAAATACTGATTCTTGAAACGGTCCCACTATGGATCCTCTGGTCATCCAACTCATATTATCCTCTGCTTGGCATTATCTTCACTATGTTCTGTGGCCTCTTCAACAAAAAGGCCTTAAAGTTTTTAAGACTGACAAAGGCTTATTGAGATAATATAAAATAAAGAAATGAAATATGTGTAGCTAATGTATATAAGATACAATGGGAATATATTATTTTTTAACACTTTAAAATGTTGAGAATGCTTAAATGTTGATGAGAAAAGCCTGAGAGTGATTAATATAAATTTATCATATCACTAAGCCTAGCTTTGTGACTTTTTTCCAGCAGCTTTCAGAGGTCTGCATAAAGGCCTAGAAAAAGCAAAAACCTTAGTGAAAATTGTGTGTGTGCGTGTGTGTGTGCATGTGTATGTGTTTTTCTAGAAGTTGTGACAGAAACATAGGGAAAGGCAATTGAGAAAACTGTCAAAAGAATCATATGAAGGTACATCCATCAGACAGAGATCTTTATTACTAACATCAGAACTGAATCAGAGAGTTACCATATTTTTCCATGTATAAGACACTATTTTTTTCTAAAATCGTTAGACTGAAAATTGAGAGGCCTCTTATACACGGAAATCAGCCAAGGAAGGAGCCATGAGGGTATGTAGCTGCCCATATCTTATCAAACAGACTTCCTCCAATCATGAGCCTTATTGTTACTGACATCAGCTGATGCCGTAATTGGAGGTGGAGGTGGAGAGTGCACAGATGCAACAGGGACCAGAGCATTCTGAGCCCATAAAGATGTCAAAAAATAAAAAGGTAAATACCAGTAAGCGATTGTCTTATTCTGCAAAATTCAAACTGAACGTAATCAGCTATGCAAAAGAGCATGGAAATAGAGCTGCAGAGAGACAATTTGTACATCCTCCCACTGAGTGTATGATCAGACAGTGGAGAAAAGAGGAAGAACAACTCCTTAAGATGCCTAAAAAGAAGATCTTAAGAGGAAAACCAGCAGAATGGGCAAACTTGGAGCAAATGCTTAAGACTTGGATTATGGAGCAGCGCCAGAGTGGCTATGTGTGTCAACCAAGCTTATTCAATGTCAGGCAAGAATGTTTGCAAGTGAAATGAACATTGTTGATTTTACAGGAAAGGCAAAATGGTGCTTCAATTTCATGAGGAGAGAAGGGATGGCCATGAGAACACGAACAAAGTTAGCTCAGAAAATGCCACCAGTTTATGAGGATGATCTCACATATATAGACAGTGACTCAGAAGACAGCAATGATACAATAGAAGTTGAAGAAATTGATATGTCTGGAACTAATAGTGATGAAGAAGAGAGCAGTGATGCAACAGAGGCTGAATAAAGTGATATGCTGCATAATATCACAGTACTGATATGTAAATAATACCTGTGGTAATTGCTAAATAAAAATGTGTTCTGGTTTATGTTTAAAATATTGATTTCTTAATTTGGAGTTGGAAAAATGGGGGGCGTCTTATACACAAAAAAATATGGCACTTCATATCTCATAGCCTTTCAATCCAACCAGGAAAGCACATAAAGCAAAATGGGGATTGCGTTAGGAAAGAAACTACTGCTGCTACCATTCTGCATTGAGTAGTTCATCCAATACATCATAGCTTTTGTGATAAATCAAGGCACTGGATAGCAAAATTCCTGATTCTGTTGTCCTCATAAAGCTGAACATATCCAAGGCTTCTGCAAGAAAAGATGAATTCTGTTGCACCTCTGCTTTCTCACTTTTGAAATACAGACCTGTGTATCTCTGCTCTTGTGACTAGAAAGGCAAGTTTTGACTTCTACACTGATAGATGTGAATCAAAGAAGGAGAAATTTACAAGCCTAAGAAAGGAGTTCAGAAGATACTTTATGATCACCACATGAAAATTTTCTATTCTACATGTCTATTCTTATGTAATTCCTTGACTGTGCTCATATCTTCAATGGTCAATAGAAAGCATTGCCTTCAGAGTGATGAATAGATACATTTCAGTGTTCCCAGGATTTGCCTCACTGGTCTTTGCTAATACCAATGTTTGAAAGACATACTTTGGGTCCCTTGTTAGTAGAAAGATGCACAGATGCCTCTATGTTGACTCAGTTGTTTAAATACACATTTTCAAACAAAGTGTTTGCAAGCACTGATGCCAAATTCCTCATGACATTCACAATAATATTGAATTTGACTCAACCAAACAAGTGCAATCATATCTGGAACAAAAGTTTCATCTAGGCTTTATCTTGCGAGAGTGTTTAATCCTTTTTTTTTTCTAGTTTTCTGTTTGGAAAAGAATTTGACAAAAGTATTGGCGATTGAAGTTGTACAGCCATTAAATTCAAAAGGTATGCTACTACTATTTAAGGCATATCCTAGCTTAATGTTAAATTGTCCTTAAAATAGTTCTGGCTTAAGCCTGCAAAAAGCTTTACAATGTGCTCAGCCTCTATAGAACATTTTTCTCAAAGGTTGAAGCTACATTACTACAACAATATCTTTAATATTATTTAAATAAAAAGTTTGACATCTCGGTGGATGTATGACAAGTAATTCCTGATCTTTGTTGTATAATTATACTTAAAAACAGAAGTAGAGTTTATTGAAAAAAAGACAGACTCAGTTCAAAGTAATTGTTTGAGGTAAGCACACACACACACAAACATACATTTAGAAAAAAATAATGAAATGCTAATGAAACTTAATTTTCCCCTATTTGTATATATTTTCAGCACAGCATTTAGAAAAGAATGTATCATATTTAGAAAAGAATGTATCACAGTCTGATATCTCTACAGTATCACAGTAATGTATCACATCTACAGTATCACATCTAATGTATCACAGTCTGATATCTCTATTTTTCCTCTGTGTGTTCTGATTAATTCCCGTCTTCATATTTGTATGTCCTACTGCCTAGTAATATATCTCTTATTTAGGAAGTGTAAAAGAAAGAGAAAACATTAAGAACAGAAGAGAAGCAAAAAGGAAAAAAATATATATATATAGATAACATAGACACAGCAGGAAAAGGAGGGTGGGGAGTAGGTGGAGGTGGGCAAAGGGAGTGAATGGGGAAGGAAAGAGACTTTGCTTGGGGCAATGGGTGCATGATGCAATGTGCAGATGATGTTTTATTGAGTTGTACACTTGAAACCTGTATGGTTTTGTGAACCAATGTTACCACAGTAAATTTAATTGAAAAATAAAATAATGCAAGCAATCTGGGAACAAAGACATGTAGTAATATTTTCTCCTGGCCATCATATATACAGTTGTGTATGCTAGTCACGTCATTGCAAACACCAATATCACTGTTATTATGTTACTAGAATGAACACGTGTTGCTTCAAAGGAAATAAGTCTGTGACACATATTACCATATTGATGTATCCAAACTGAAACTGAGACTTGATATGTACACCCACTTTGATTTTGAGGGACAGGCTGTAATCATTGGCTGAATTTATAGACTAAAGAATGTGATTAGAGTGATGAGAAAGTAAAAAGTATATGAAAAAACATGGCATTTAGACTAGAGACAAGAAATGAAAAGTAGAATGTGATGATGTTTCTCCATGTGAAATGGAGGGATTAAAGTTGACAATACTTCTGCTCAAACAGTAGTTGTGCCACTTTCTGATTGTATGACCTTGAGCATGTTCCTTAATTTTTCTGAAGTTCTTATTCCACATAAAATGCGGGAATTAAAACAACAGATAGTTCTAAAGACCACATTAAAAAACAACCAACCAACAGCTAAATAACATTTGATGTACTAGTTGATAATTTTAAGGTATTTTGCTTTATATCCTAGACCAGGCGTCCTCAAACTACAGCCAGCGGGCCACATGCAGGTGTTTTTGCCGTTTTGTTTTTTTACTTCAAAATAAGATATGTGCAGTGTGCATAGGAATTTGTTCATAGTTTTTTTTTTTAAACTATAGTCCGGCCCTCCAACAGTCTGAAGGACAGTGAACTGGCCCCTGTTTAAAAAGTTTGAGGACCTCTGTCCTAGACTCTATGTCATTCAATCAGTTAGACCTAATGATCTCTCTGACCTCAGAATGTGATGATACATGGGATAAAAAATGTTTACACTTCAAACAGATATGCCATTAGGAAAATTGGGTCAAAAGTAATAGATTTCTCCCTTGTATTATTTAATTTAATAGATATTTATTTATTGCCTACTATGCTCCAGATCTTTTTTGTTAACTAAGATATATCAGTTATAAAGCAGTAATGACATCTGCCCTATTGAGCTTTTAATACAATTAGCAGTAAATATAGTAAAGTAGATTATATTTTAAACATTGAGAAAGAAGCAGGATAAAGGAAATTTAAAATGTAGTATTAAGTAGGGTAGGCAGGAGTAGACCCTAGTTAGAAAGATAAGATTTGAACCAAAATTTCAAGGAAGTAATGGAGTTAGCCAAGTGAACACCTGGGAATTGAGTGATCCATTCAGAGGAACTATCCAAACAAACTACACTGAAAGGGGAATATTTCTAGCATATTTTAGTTATAGAAGGGAAGCTGGTGTAGGTAGGGTTGAGTAAGTAATGAGTGAGAAGTAGATTAATTTGGAGGTAATGGGGAATTAACCTTTTAACTTTTTGCACTGGGATGTCGAGTGTGACGGTTATTGAATGTATCAATAATTTGAAATATAAAAAAATCCAAACAAATAAGTTTGTATGAAAAGAAACTCCAGTTTTTTATTCTACTGCCGTGCTTTGTAAAATCTGGGGTATTTAAAAAATTAAATCCCGAGTAGAATAAAGGAATCGAGAAAAAAGCAAGGGAGTGCAAAGGGTTAAAGATAATGGAGGAATTTTAGAAGAAACTTGTAGACCATTTTAATGAATTTGGCATTGCATTTGTGGAATGTAGAGCCATTGCAAGGTGCTAGGCAGAAGAGTGATGTGATTCACTTACTTTGGCTGAAGAATCAAGAACAAACTGTGAGAGGCCAAGAATAGATGCAGAGGAATCTACTAGGGGCTATTTATACAAATCCAAGAAGGAAATAATGGTGGTCAGAGTGATAGTTATATAGTAATGAGAAGTGGCAGTATTTTGGATGCATTTTGAATGTTGAGCAAATAAGATTTGTAATATATTTGACACAGGAAATAAAGAAAGAGAAAAATCAAGAGTGACTTCAAAATGTTTGTTCTAAACAAGTGGAAAAATAGAGTTGTCAACCAATTGAAGAAAGGTTATTGGTGGAGAAAGTTTAAGGAGAAAGAGCAGCAATTCTATCTTGGCCATGTTAAGATTAAAATACATATTAGGTATCCAAGTGTAAATGTCAACAATGGTGGAATATCAGAATATAGAACTGTTATAGGAAAAAGAAAAGTGGGAAATATATATATATATATATATATATATATATATATATATATTATTTAAAGCCATTTTGATTACAACACCAAAAATGGTTACTCTGACATTAAATTGTTGGAGATAATCGGAATATGGTAAGTTATAGTATGGTTCCAAGGTATGAGATCTAATGCTCAAATAAAAGGGCAGGTTTGAGAGAGAATTATGGATCACTAGGCACAAAGCGTTTGTTGGCATTTTTTGAAGGTAGTTGTGTAGACATGTTGATAAGTGTCTATGGAATTTCTTCCAATTTTCCCAAAGAAAGGGCATTATCTGAAGATGAGTATAAAAGCAAAAGTATAAAACGGTGATTCTTGATAGTGTGAGAATACCTGAATTAGCAGAGTATATCTAGAGAGCCAGGAAGCACTAAAAAACCATGAACACATTGGCTGTGTGTTTTCCCTCCAGCCAGTACAAGAACAAATATAGAATAGAAAGAGTTTAGGATTTAATTCTGGTTTTGTTTAGAAAAGTATGCAGTATAAATGGGGCAGAAAAGTCCTAGTGAGGGAGTGAGCAAAAGAGGGATCATAAAAATTTGCTATGTAATTATATTAGGTAAAGAGCAGAAGATATGATCAAGGGGCAAGGTCACCTGTATCATATTCATATTTATTTTTTCTATCTCCATTTTTACCACTCTATCTATGTCAACTACATTAACCCATAGGAATAAATAATATGAAGGGAAGGGAAGAAACTATGGGACCCTATTGTAGGTCCCTCACACATCCTACTTTTTCCACAATGGTGGAGCCAATTAGTGGTGAGAAGCAGGGCAGAGTCAGGGCAGGAAATGAGAATATCCCATTTGGTTTGAGGCATCCAAGAGAAGAAACAGGAACAGATGTTTTTCTGTCCTAGACATTCTTAAAAAATTATTGTAGCTTTCAGAGGAAAGAAATCTATTAATACTTGTAGGCAGATAGGTCTTAGATACCTTACCAACTACTACCATACTTGTGGTAGTAGTGGAATAGCAAGATGAATTTCAGGGCATCTGAGAGAAACTTTATAATTGTTATGAAAAGCACTTAAATTGAAGCAACCTTAAGGAAAACAATTGAGAGCTGACACAGAACAGCAGGGTCTGATGAGTGAAATACATAAACAAGGGCAGACTTTTCTATCTGGACAAAACTTCACCCATAGCTCTCATTTTCCATTTTTATGATCTATACTAATAAAAAAGAAACATGCAAATTAACCATCAATCCGATACACGCACAAGCCATGCCCACCAGCCAATCAGGAGTGAGTATGCAAATTAACCCAACCAAGATGGCAGCGGCCACAGCTCTGGTGCTGAGCAGGAGGCTTGGGTTGCCCCCGGTGATGGAGGAAATCAAGCTTTTGCCCTGGCCGGCTCTGGCCTCCGCTCAAGGCTACAAAGTTTTAATTATAGAAGATAAATAAATCCTAAATACTTGCTTCCAGCCGGGCCTGGCCTCCGCTCAAGGAGGCTCTGGAAAAAAAAAAAGAAAAAGAAAAAAAGGAGGGGCTGGGACCTTGGGTCGCCAGGGCATGATCAGGCCAGGATGGGACGGCAGGGGCTGTTGGGGGTAAGCAGACCAGCAGGGGGGCCAGTTGGGAGTGAGCAGGCCATCAGTGAGGGTCAGGTGGAGGTGATCAGGACAGCAGGGCGGGCAGTTTGGAGTGAACAGGCCAGCAGGGGGGCAGTTGGGGGCAAGCAGGCCGGCAGGCAGAGTGGTTAGGGGCAATTAGGCAGGCAGGCAGGCAGGTGAGCGGCTGGAGCCAGCAGTCCCAGACATTGTGACAGGGATGTCCGATTGCCAGTTTAGGCCCGATCCCTGTAAACCGGCAGTAGGACATCCTTCGAGGGGTCCCAGATTGGAGAGGGTGCAGGCGGGCTGAGGAACAATTCTCCCCCCATTCACGAATTTCGTGCACCGGGCCACTATTATTACATAAGCTTTCAAGAACTAAGATGTAGTACAAGGGAAGATTAAGTTTCTGTCGATTAAAAACACTGGCACTTGGGATGAAGTTTACTTTTACTTATAGAAAAAGAGAAATAAATATTCTTGCATATCTTAATTTATATAATGTAAAATACAACACCAAGCAATGTCATGTACAGCTGCTTAATAATTCTCCTATGAAGGAGGGTAATGGCTTGGAAGAAAAAGTGGCAATGATAACTAAACCTCATACCAAAAAATGCTAAATAATTTAAACATATATTTTACCATTGACTCTCTCGTTAATATTGTATGGTACTAAGGGCAACCACTAATTTCCTCACTTTACATAGTGAAAAGTAACATTATGATACAAGATCTTTCTTTCCATCTCACCACCTACAACTAATTAGTGACAGGAAGTTAGAGAAAATGGAATTTTCACTCCCATTCCCTACTCTCCCCAAAAGAAATAAATAAGAGAAGATAAAGGGAAAAAAAAGAAATTTCAAACAACCAAATCTACCCCAGAAAGACAAATATTTCTGATGAAACAAAATCTCCTGTAATACTTCAAGCAGAAATAGGTAGGCTTTCTGACTGGGATGTTGTAACAAAGATTTTCACATTGGTTGTTATATTAGTCAGGGTTCTCCAGAGAAACAGAACCAATAGGATGGATATATATATACTAGAAGCCCGGTGCACGAAATTCGTGCACGGCAGGGGGTTGTCCCTCAGCCCAGCCTGTACCCTCTCCAATCTGGGACTCCCGGAGGGATGTCCGACTGCCCGTTTAGGCCCGATCCTGGTGGGATTGGGCCTAAACGGGCAGTCGGACATCCCTCTCACAATCCAGGACTGCTGGCTCCCAACTGCTTGCCTGCCTGCCTTCCTGATTGCCCCTAACCACTTCTGCCTGCCAGCCTGATCACCTCCTAACCACTCTGCTGCCAGCCTGGTTGATGCTTAACTGCTCCCCTGCCAGCCTGTTTGCCCCCAACTTCCCTCCTCTGCCAGCCTGGTCACCCCTAACTGCCCTCTTCTGCAGGGTTGATCACCTCCAACTGACCTCCCTTGCAGGCCTGGTCCCTCTCAACTGCCCTCGCTTGCAGGCCTGGTCCCTCACAACTGCCCTCCCTTGCAGGCCGGGTGCCTCCCAACTGCCCTCTCCTGCTGGCCATCTTGTGGTGGCCATCTTGTGTCCACGTGGGGGCAGGATCTTTGACCACATGGGGGCAGCTATATTGTGTGTTGCAGTGATGATCAATCTGTATATTATTCTTTTATTAGATAGGATAGAGGCCTGGTGCACGGGTGGGGGCCAGCTGGTTTGCCCTGAAGGGTGTCACAGATAAGGGTGGGGGTTCCCTTGGGGTGTGGGGCGGCCTGAGCGAGGGGCCTGTGGTGGTTTGCAGGCCGGCCACGCCCCCTGGCAACCCAAGGGGAGGCCCTGGTATCTGGAATTTATTTTCCTTCTACAATTGAAACTTTGTAGCCTGGAGCGGAGCCAAGCCTGGGGCTCTGGCAGACATTTCTATGGCAGTTAATTCACCTTCTACAATTGAAACTTTGTAGCCTTAAGCGGGTGGGGCCAGCCAGGGTGTGCGGAAAGCTTTGCTTCCCCTGTTGCCGCCGGCAACCCTGGCCTGCTCTCTCAAGCTCCATTCTGCTGCCATTTGTTTGAATTTGTTTACCTTCTATAATTGAAACTTTGTAGCTTGAGTGGAGGCTTAGGCCTGCAACGGCTATGGAAAGCTTGGCTTCCTCTGTTACCTGGGAAACCTTGCTCTCTGTGGCTGTAGCCATCTTGGATTGGGGTTAATTTGCATACTCGCCCTGATTGGCTGGTGGGCGTGGCTTGGCTGGTGGGTGTGGTTTATGTAGCGGAGTGATGGTTAATTTGCATATTACCATTTTATTAGAGAGGATGGCAGATAGGTAGATGATAGATAGATTGATGATAGATAGAAGATAAATAGGGAGGAGGGAAGGAAAAGAAAGGAAGGAAGGAGGGAAGGAAGGAAGGGAGGGAGGAAAGAAAAAAGAGAGGGAGGGAGGGAGGGAGGGAAGAAAGATTGATGATGATTATGATAGATGATGGATAGATAGATAGATAGATAGATAGATAGATAGATAGATAGATAGATGATAGGTGATAGATAAAAGTAAATTGGAATAAGCATTACTAACACAGTCACTTAAAAATAGAGTCAGAAGGGAAGTGGGGCTTAAGCACCCTATACTTACCTTGAGATTCCGTCCTCACTGGTGCTATTAAGTTGCCAAACTCAGCTCAAAACATACTGGAGCCATAAACATCCTGAAACAACTGATACATGGACACATATGGACTTGACTTCATTCCTTCTGGTTTCCATCCCCCTGTTTGCATCTTGGAACTAACCAATCCCTGTCAACCTAGCCAGCAAGTCTTCATTTGCATGAAAGAAATACATTTTGTGTTTAATGCTTTTATAAACTCTGCCTTTCCTTGTCCTCTCCAGAGCACAATTGTGGTTGTCACCTGAATCAGCATCTCTTGGATTGCAGTCTTTTTGGTCAAATAATTGTTTTTTATTGTTTATTACAGCCTCATAATTGTGTGGTTGGCAGGCTGGAGATTCAGGTTGAGTCAAAAAGATAGGAACCCAGATAAAAACTTGATTTTGCAGTCTGAAGGCAGAATATCTTCTTCAGGAAACATCAGTCTTTTACTCTAAGGGCTTTATCTGATTGGATGAGGCCCATCCACATTGTGAATGATAATCTGCATTACTCAAGTCTACTGACTTCAATGTTAATCACAGATTTAAATAAAATCTTTCACAGCAACGTGTAGATTATGTTTGATTAAACTACTTGGCATCATTGTCTAGCCAAACTGATACGTAAAATTAATTGTTGCAGTTGGCATTTAAAATCATTTCTGATTTATTATTTAACATCTTACTTATTGTAGAAAATAGTACATGGGGTGGTGATTATAAAGACTAATTATTGCTCCTCTAAACTTTAGACTTACAAAATGCCATCACCTTTATTGAATGTACTGAAGTACAAAATTAACTCAAAAATCAGAAGTCAGGAAGTCAGAAATTAATGAGTCATATTTAAGTCTCCCTTCTAATTCAAATGTCTCATCTAATCAATGACTTGTCATAGCTTTCTTCTTTATGGCGATTAAATCATCCCTATTCTCTCAAACCCCACTGACCTCTAAGTAACTTGGGAACTACTATTATTTTCAAGGATAATTGGGAACACATTTGACTTCCTCTATCTGCCTTCCATCTAATGCAATGTTCCTATTAATATTTTCTCAACACTAAGGCAAGTATGTTATAAAATGAAATCTCATCACTCTAAGGAAAAGGTGCTGAATCCCAGTGCTTATTATTAACACTCTGGACCTATATTTTGTCACATTTCCATTAATACTCAATATTTTCCCCAATATAGAATTTTTGACCGGTCATTATATGACATGCCTTCTCTTAACTCTAAGCTCTTGTGCAGGGCATTTCTACTGTCTGGACTATCAACATCTTCCCTCAGGCCCACTTTGTCTTTGTCTGGAAAACTCTGGTAGGTTAAGCCCAAGAAGTTGCTGAAAGTTAAGGTGTGTTGCAATTTAGGAGTTGATAAGGTTTCTGCGACTGTCCTCTGTGGTCTGATTTATTATTTGTTTAGTAACAGAAAAGCAGCATTTGATTTGCCAAAGATCAGCTGAGTTCAGGAGGAAAATATCCACTAATATCAAGATATTAACCAGAAGTAAATGTCTGTGATGAGGTTCCATTGAAGACATTTCCTCCTCTGTTTTCAAACAGATGTATCCTCTTATGGGAAAAAAAAAAAAAAAAAAAGCTGAAACCCAATTCTCAATTAGGAAATTATTGCTTGAATACACTAAGTTATTTTAACTTATTTTATGTCATTATATGTGAAAATTATGAGGGGAAACATTGAAAATAAAGTGTTCCTTCTGGATGGGGAAACATGATTTCAATGATAAAGCTTTTGGTGCATTTGAATTTAATGAAAACATATTCATTAATTCTGATTGCTATTACTTAAATTGTCTAACATCATTTTCCTGTAGCAGATTCAAATGGGTAATTTTAAACTAAAAATGGCATACAACACTGATCTGAGGCTAGAAATATTGCTCAATCAATTTCTTCCTATGCTTTCAAAATTTAGTGAGCTCTACCATCTTAATATGATTCTTTCTAAATCAGATAAGAAGAATGGATTTTTCTTCTAATGTGTGAAACAAATGAGGGAATAAAGATTTTGTCATAGATTTTTCTGTACTGATACAAATTTATGAATTAATGGACAACATTTCCAAATCAGTCTAAGCATTTGCAGTTTCAGCAAGTTGTTCTGTAGTTGTAATAAAATTAAAAATGTTTTGTCATCATATTTTATTATTTGGTAAGATATATTTGAGAGATTTATCTATGAATGCTCATTATCTAAAAATGTGGGCCAGTAAATGGTCTATTTCCTCTTAGATGCATCCCTAACACTTCCTATTCTGGCTTTGCTTAGTATTGTAGGAATAAAATTGTCCAAGTGCCTTTGCCTTCTGGCGAATGGTAGGAATCATAAGAAGATTATGGGTTAAGTTCACAAAAGAAGACTGTTTCTGTGCTCACTGTCTGCTTCCAGTGGACTCACTGGCATCAGCTGCTATTTCCCATTACTCTCTCTCCGACAAAGTAGCCCTTCCCTCTGTGCCTCACTTCCTGATGAAGTGTAGGCCTTGCTATAGACCACCAGCTTCAGAGCTCTCATAACATCACTCTTTCATGTGTCCCTCTAGTTTTAGGACTGGTAGGGCTTCCTCTTGTTTCTAATCTGATTTTACTTTCTCAGACATTGTGTTCCGTTGGTCTTCAAACACCCATGTAACCAATTCCCCATATTAAATTTTCTCTGATTGGAACATTTAGGTTGTTTTGTTTCCCTATATACAAATAGGTTGTTGATTCTTTTCCAGACATAAAGAAATAAAGACTAGAGAAACTCTAAGGTGATTTTTTTTTTCTTATGAGAGTGAATCTCTTGGATAAAGCCATACTTCAAACTCAACCCTGTAAGAAAAAAAACAAGTCCCATATTCTTGGGAATTAAAACTCAAAGAAATCTCATTGTGATGCCTCTGAATAACATGAATATGTTTTTCCTCTAAATGTTTGAAGTTCATGCCATCAACTAATAAATTTCTAGTGCCTTCTATGCACTTCATAAGACCATTCTATGTACTCAGAATCCAAAGATATATAATACACAATCTCTTTTTCTCAAAGATGTAATGGGCTGGAAAGACACATGAACAGAAAATTGGAAACAGAATAATGAAAAAGTGGTGATATGTATATGGCAATATAGGAACTTATAAGACAAGAATAAAACTCAGCCAGTAAAAGCCTTGTGGAAGGCCTCATAAAAAAATTTAAGTATAATTTCAAATAAAATTCTGCAATCATTATCTATAACTTAAATCTCTATTTGTTAATTCCCTGGAATACATTCCTTATACATTGCATATATTTCCATGAACACGATAATGATTCATATGTCTGTTTGCCTTAGTTACAATAGACAGAACCCAGACCCTCCTCAACACACTATCCTGTATAGCCAATTATCTAATACAAATTCTCACACTTTCCTCTTTCAAAATTCCTTATTTATCAACAAATTTTTCCGTATATTCAATTTTCATATGTTCCTGTTATCTTTTCTTCTTATTGTAACTTCACTGCTAGCAGTCTTCTAATGACTGATTTCCTTGAAGCCATTTTATGTGAACACTGTATTTGCTTTTCCCTTGCACTTCTATATTTAAGAGCCCTGGCTTTGGGCTGATTCTTTTCTGTGTCTCATTGTTTCTAAATAATTTCTTCTCTTGTCTCAATGACAATTCTCTACTAATTCTCCCTACAATTCCATTTAGGATTTTCTTTTTAATGGTATCTTTTATTTCTAGCTTTCTAATACCAATGATCAGTTATCTTCACAACATTTTTAAGCATATATTTGAGAAAAGTAATAGCTAACTTTCTAATTTTTTTTGCCCTGTTTAATCCTACACTTCATGTGTATTGTTTTGTTTTATTTTGTTTTTCTACTTCACTGACAGCTCCTTTTCCTTCTTTTCTGTTAGCATCTCCCTGACTCCTGACTTGGATGCACAGTGGGTTTCCTCTCATTACTGTATCTGCATGTTCTCCAGCAAGTATACAAGAAGGCACTTGGATTTAAAAAAAACAACAAACTGTATTCTTTAATTCTATTTGGAATTGTCAACACTGGTTGAATTTTCTACAAAATTCCAGATGTACATAATCAAATGCCCACTTGATATCTTCTCTTAGATGTGCAGCTTGCATCTCAAACTTAACATGAGCCCCAGAGGCTTATTGATTATTTCACAAAATTTGCATCTCTCCCAGTTTGAGAATGCTCTCTCCCTTAGAAAACTCTACTATTGGCCTACAAATTCTCAAGCCATTAATATATGTTTAGTCTTGGATAATTATTTCTCCTACCCTCCTATCAATCTTTTAGCAATTAATTTTGTCTCTACCTCTAAACATATCTGGAATTCATCTAATAAAATCTAATACCTCTACTACCATTGTCAAGCAAGTCACAATCATGTACTATATATATATGTATATGTATATATATATATGCACACACACACACACATATATATATATATATATATATATATATATATATATATATATATATATTTATATACTTCATGCTTCTGGTTTTCATTATCTACAATTCATTCTTTGAAATAAGCTAGAATGATCTTTTATAAATAACTATAGTCACAGAATGTAATAATTGAACCACACATGTGACTGAATAAACAAAAAGCAAGCCCTAATATATGCTGCCTATAGGAGACTCACTTCAGGTTCAAGGGCACAAAAAGGTACAAAATTAAGTTGAATTTTACAATTCTATGTGTCAATTATATTTCAGTAAAGCTGGAGAATAGCCTCAGCAGGGCTGACACATCTATCCCCTAGACCAGTGGTCCGCAAACTCATTAGTCAACAGAGCCAAATATCAACAGTACAACGATTGAAATTTCTTTTGAGAGCCAAATTTTTTAAACTTAAACTTTTTCTAATGCCACTACTTCAAAATAGACTTGCCCAGGCCATGGTATTTGTGGAAGAGCCACACTCCAGGGGCCAAAGAGCCGCATGTGGCTTGCGAGCCGCAGTTTGCCAACCATGGCCCTAGACAAAGGAAATACCAGCTGCACTAGGACTTGCCCTCATCCTCACAGAGCCTACCCCAAGATTACTATCCCTCCCTTTTTACCTCCAACAGGGAACATGTGGTCAATATCTGCATGGCAAAGGTACAGAATCAGCCCCACGAACTTTGAAGGAATATCACAGCTCCAGAACTTCGTGTTGTGTTTGGCTGAGGCCTCAGCTGTATATTAATGGATAGCCTCTGCCCAATGTTTCTTTTCTTTCTTACAAGTATATCTCTTGTGCTCTCCTCAGCAAAACATCTGTGTGAAAATCTTTATTTCAGAGTCTGTTTCTAGGGAACCCAATCAAATAGACACAGCTTCAGCAATACTGCCCACTAGACCCCATATGACCAAAAGAACACACAGGCTAGGGAGTTTTAAGTCTCTGTATCAACTAGCAAAGGATCCTGATCCAATGTTTCCCAACTCCCAAACTATAAACAGAAGGCCACCCAAGTGGACTCATTCCTTCCCTTCCCGCAAACAGTGCTATAGCTGTGGGGCCCCAAAAGAGTTATCCCATGATAATAAGTACCCAACCTGGTAAGTGTTCTTCATCACCCAGAGGAAGAGGGGAAATCCTACAACAAATAGCCTTGTGTCTTCATAAGCCAGATACACCCCTCCTACTGCCAGACACAGGGCTGCTGGGGAACACAAGTAGTGGGTAACCCTACCACAATGCGTGCCTAATAGAGAAATGTTCTTGGTCCTCCACAGGCAGATGGAAAATTGACTGCTATCACTGGGGGGATGGAGAGGAGAAGAACAAACTATACATGGGACCTCAATTTTTTTTGCAAGAACTACATGTGAATCTATGATTAAATTTTTTAAAAATATATTTTATTGATTTTTTACAGAGAGGAAGGGAGAGGGATAGAGAGTTAGAAACATCAGTGAGAGAGAAACATTGATCAGCTGCCTCCGGCACACCTCCTACTGGGGATGTGCCCACAACTAAGGTACATGCCCTGACCGGAATCAAACCTGGGACCTCTCAGTCCGCAGGGTGATGCTCTATCCACTGAGAAAAACCAGTTAGGGCAAAATCAATATACATTTTAATAAAACTTCAGTGATAAAGAAAAAAAACACACACATTAGCAGTCGAGACCTATATATTTGATAAGCCTATAGCCAGACTTTTATGAAAAAAAGATTAGATATACTAATTACCAAGATTAATAATTAGAAGTGATGTAAGTACAGTTTCTAAAAATGTTAAAAGATTATTAAGGGAATCTGAAGGCAATAACAGTGGTTATGTATAGTCACAGAGGAAGAATCCATAATAGCTAATCATATGTTGAAGTTGGTACAGCTGACAGGAGAAATGCCTGACAACAGATATATATTAAGGACCATAAAGGTCTTATCCTTGTGTTGAAAATAATAATTGTCATACCTGAACTCAAAGTTTAGTTAGGAAGACTAATATGTAAACCTGGGTGTCAAAATGTAACTTTCCTCCCCCTTTTTTTTTCCATTTAAGACCAGGAATACATTATCCAAACCCATCAGAGAAATGGACAGCTTTTGTCTGAACATGGTTTAAAGCAGGCCCATAATTGTATATGAGAGTATACACTGCTGCATACAAGCTAACTGATAAGACTACAACATTTCCATATTTAAAACAAAATAAGCTTCCTTGTAAAAGCAGTACCTTAGTGATCTTTTAACTTTAGTGTTCCCCTCCTTCTTTCTCCCTCTTTCCTTCAACAGAATCCACACCACCCTCCTCATAATCCTCCCCAAGGGCAGGTATGTCCCCGTGGGCCTCAGAGAGCTCTCCTTCCTCCGTGCCTCACCCAGTGAACAAAGGGACGGTTGGCATTCATCAGGACAAACTTGTGGTCCAGGTAAGCCCAGGCCTTAGCAACAGCTGTGGTGTTGGTCAGCATGCACACAGCTTGCTGTGTTTTGGCCAGGTCTCCACCAGGTACCACAATGGGAGAATGACAATTAATGCCAACTTTGAAGCCAGTGGGGCACCAGTCCACAAACTGCATGGTACCCTTGGTCTTAACGGTGGCAATGGCAGCAATGCCATCTTTGGGAAGCACACCATCATGGTCTAACATGCAGCAAGTCATATATTTACCATGGCAAGGGTCACAGTTCACCATTTGGTTGGCTGACTCAAAGCATGTATTGCTGATCCCTGGTACAGAGAGTTGTTCCTGGTACGCTTTCTCTGCAGAGATGACAGGGGCATCTGTGGCCAGAGAGAAGTAGATTTACGGATACGGCACCAGGCTGATTTGGAATTCGGTCAGATCAACATTCAGGGCTCCATGAAATCTGAGGAAAGCAGTGATGGAGGACACAATTTGACTTATCAACCTATTCAGGTTGGTGTAAGTTGGGAGCTCAATACTGAGTTTCTACAACAGATGTCACAGATGGCCTCACTGTCCACCATGAAGGCACAATCAGAGTGCTCCAGGTGTGAGTGGTGAGGATGGAGTTGTGGAAAGCTGCAGGGCTGGGTAGATGGAGAACTCCAGCTTGGACTTCTTGCCATAATCGACAGAGACATCCCATCAGCAGGGAGGTGAACCCAGAACCAGTTTCCCCACCAAAGCTATGGAAAAACAAAAAGCCCTGAAGATCTGTGTCCCGGCTGGCCAGTTTCTGAATTAAGTCCAAGACCAGGTCAATGATCTCCTCGCCAATGGTGTAGTGCCCATGGGCATAGTTATTGGAAGGATCTTCCTTGCCTGTGATGAGCTGCTCAGGGTGGAATAGCTGGGGGTAGGTGCCAGGGCAAACTTATCAATGACTGTGGGTTCCAGATACTGCCTTCGTCACATGCTTGCCAGGTCCTGCCTCACTGAAGAAGGTGTTGGAAGAGTCATCGTCCTCTCCCCCCTCTCCCCCATCATGGTCTTGTCACTTGGCATCTTGTCATCTGGCAGTAGAGCTTCCCAGCAGGATGGGGATGCACTCATGCATGGTTGCTGCTTTGTGGCGGCTGAACTGATAGCAGGGAGGAGCAGGAGAGGTTGTTTCTTCTGACAGTGAAACACTTAGTACCTCCTCCCATCTTCTAAATCCTTCTCGTGGGGCTAATCATCAAGTTAGCATGAAACAGATTAATAGGAGAAAATATCCAAAATTTATGGTGGATGTACATACAGGGGTGCCATGAGAATATAAGGAGGCATTGGGCAGTTGAGGCTTTTAGGCCATTCTGGACTAAAGAGAGGAGGCAGAGGTCTGGGATGTCAAAGGGAAAGCAGGTAATTTATAGGAAAATGAGAAAGACCAAACATGTGGCAAACAAATTCTTTCTCGGCCACCCAGAAACAATAGAGCACAGGGAAATCTAGTAAGCAGGCTTTGCTAGATTTCTCCTTGTCTGCCACATTTAGTGTATATTATGATGGTAAGATGATGCTCCCTTCCTCTAAACAGATTTTTTTTAATCTAAATTCTTTAGACAGATAATGAGGGGAGGGTCAAAGTTTCTTTCTGAGTCTTTAATACACCAAAAGGCATATTTTGGGATGGCAAACATATATGCACCCCTAATATTTACATGAAAGCCAGCAATAAAATGATATCTTAAGTCATCAGAAAAATACCTTATGAAAAATAGTGAGAATTATCAATCACAAACATATATGCACCCCTAATATTTACATGAAAGCCAGCAATAAAATGATATCTTAAGTCATCAGAAAAATACCTTATGAAAAATAGTGAGAATTATCAATAACTATTCTTACATGAAACTCAACAATGCATTTTTATTTAGGCTTTTTTCTTCATATTCTAGAATATATAGCATTTCAGATACGACTGATACCAACTCACATTTCAGAATCTTTGAAGTGTGTTAAGTTGTAGGATAGTCAATTTGAACTCTCGGGGGAAAAAACAAAACAAAGACAACACCCGACTGAGTACTGTGTAAAGTGATGATGGAATGGATGAGAGGAGGAGATCAAGAAGTGGACTGTTACAGTAATGTTGCCAAAACATTATGGGTGCTTATGTGGCAAAATTATAGCCAGCTATAAAGGATGGGCTTACTTATACGTCAAAGGTGAATTCTAAGAAATGTAGTGATGGATTAGATGAGGGAGCTAGAGTTAGAAAAAAGTAGAAAAGTTGATGCTTATTTTTCTTGTTTATGGGACTGGATGTATGACGGTACTATGCTCTCAAAAAGAGATGAGGAATATTTTCAGTTATCTAAAAGTGATATTATCTAGACAAACTTCAAAAGAGAAGTGCCAGATAAATAGCTTTATTTTATTTTAATAGATAATTGTTTCTGAGCCTAAATAAAATGAACCTTTGTTAAAATGTCAGTGGTCATTGATTTTTGACAATTATAATAATTGATACCATTGGAAAAATAATAAAATATTCTTGACAAATTTGGCCTAGAAAAAAATGGCACATAGTTATAGCTCACAAGGAAACCTAGAATGGCAGAGGGGTATAATTGGTAAATAATCTATAATAATAAAAGCATAATATGCTAATTAGACCGAACAGCTGCACGACTTTCTGGATGTCCTTCCGGATGACCTTCCAGATGAAGCCGCGGCTGCGAGGGCCGAGGCCCTTGCACGAATTTCGTTCATCGGGCCTCTAGTTAGATAATAATAATATTAGTTTTGTTTTTTTCTGAATGTGCAATTAAAGCCATTGTTCCAGTAAAAAAAATAAATAAATAAAAAATAGGGCAAAGTGAAAAAGTTTAACTGCATAAAAATTTGATTGAGGATTAAATTTGTTTAAGAGTGTGCTTCGAGAATTATTTCTGGAAGAAAATTCATTCATGTGGATATAATTCTTATTAACACATTGTTTTCATAAACATATACTAGTAGTCTAAACATTTATTAGAAAAAATCAGAGTTAAAAAGGTAGTATTCTTCATTCACCACACATTTTTTGACTGCCTTCTATGCATTAAGGATTAAACATATACTGGACCTTCAAAAATCATCACCTCATTATCTGTCCTAATTCAGTTGGCTGTCAATTAAGGTAACAAGGAAATATATAGGTAGAATAGTGTATTATAAGTGCCATGATGATAGTTTGGAAGGCTCCAAGGGACGTATTAGAGAACAGAATAACTCCATGATATGGTAATTCTTTTTAGAATCTCATTGTCCTTCACTTAGAGCAGTGGTCGGCAAACTCATTAGTCAACAGAGCCAAATATCAATAGTACAACGATTGAAATTTCTTTTGAGAGCCAAATTTTTAAAACTTAAACTATATAGGTAGGTACATTGTTATTAACTTAATTAGGGTACTCCTAAGCTGGCCTTTGCTAAAAACTCAAGGGGCCAAATTGCCGCATGTGGCTCACGAGCCGCAGTTTGCTGACCACTGACCTAGAGTACTCTGAGGATGGTCTTAAGGTAGTCTTTCTGGTTGCTACATAAGTCCATGCTTCTAGAGTACTAGATACATTCAAATCTACCAAAACCTGCATGCTGCAGTATAATTGCAGTTTTGCTCCATCAGCTTTAAGTGCTACTTCACAACAACTTCCATCCCTGTGTGCTCAGCTCTATCTCATACATGTAAGTAAGTACATATCACCAAAGTTCTAGTTTGCATCTTCCAATTTGTCTAGCTGAGTATAAGTGCATGATAAGTTCCCAATAACCCTGAATAAATTAGATAAGCGTGTTTACTCATCCCACTGAATTCACTGAAATGCAGAAAACAGTACTTGCTTCATTTTCTCTCAGCTAATAAAAACATCTAGTGTCGTTTGCAATTCCAAAGCTCTTGTCCATGCAAGCAATAATAATAGGAAGATTCCATCTTCTCTGGATGCCATGAGAATAAGAGAATTTTGTTACGAGCTCTCCCTTGCAGGCTTCTTCGTGGCTAGAAATCCCAGCCCACAGAAGAGCCAGAAGAATAGGCAAATCATGAGTCATTGAGCCTCTAGCAGTTGGTATAAGACAGAATAAACAATAAAGAAAACACTGACATTTTTCTCACACTATAACTAGCTATGCAAACATGGACTTCATCTCTAAAATGATACTTCAGGTGTCCGGCCAGCATGGCTCAATGGTTGTGCGTTGACCTATGAACCAGGAGGTCACGGTTCACTTCCCAGTCAGGGCACATGCCTGGGTTGTGGGCACAATCCCCAGTGTGGGGCATGCAGGAGGCAGCCAATCAATGATTATCTCTCTCATCATTGATGTTTCTCCCTCTCTCTCTCTCTCCTTCTCCTTTCCTCTTTGGAATCAATAAAAATACATTAAAAATAAATAAATAAAATGATACCTGAGGTAATTTCTGGGGTTAAGAGATTCTGCTTCTAAAATATCAAAGAAGATTTAGGAAAATGCATATAAGCATTCCTCTAATATTTAGGGGAACTATGCAAAGACATTCTATTCCCCCTTCATATCTTTGCCTTGCCATAACAACTGCTCTGCCTCAGGAGTGCTGCTAAATATAGTCGGACATGGCATTGGCCATGAGTAAGTAGGATGCAGTTTGACTTTGGCTTGTCACTGCAGCTTTCTCTTCTTTCTCTTCTTATTGTCCCAAGTTTCTATGTGTGTGTTTTTAATCAACAGGTTTGTGTTTGTCCCACCTCTATTTTTCAAAGCATGTAATGCTAGTGATCTAAATCTAAAAGAAGAAATACATTTCTGCCTCTGGTGTTATGAGTCTAATATTTATACTTCAATGCAAGAGAGCTCATATGCTACTTTATTACAATGAAACTATAACAAGAAAAAAAGTTTAAAATCAAAGCACTCTACCCTACTTTCTTTTGTATTGTCAGCAGTTAGTTTTAAAGCATCCAAGCACACTTATCCTAAACCAAGCCTTCAGAAATGCTGGCATCAATTTTCTATCATCTTCTGACCGAAGAGCTTCAATAAGAATGATTCTACCTGTTTCATTATACAGACAAACTGCTTAAGTTTGGAGAGATAAGTATTTTGACCTGGGTTGCACAAGAATCTAAGAGCAAGGATAAGAAAAAACTCATGGGCCTTGCATTGTTAGTTTATTTTTTTAGCTATAAAACATGTGTATTTCCCCAAATTGCTGATAATTCTTCCAATATCAAAGCAGCTAAAGACTAGGAGTACTAGTGCTGTTATTAGGAGGGGTGGGCTACTAGTGCTGTTATCAGGGGAAGTGGGCTTCTTGTGATATCCTGAGGAAAGGAATTTTCTGAGACTTGCACAGGAGGATGAGAGATTTTAGGAAGCTTTATTTCTGTGGAACTACACCCCTGAGTTTCCAAGGCCCCATTTCCTTTTGTCCCATAAAGGAAGAAATATAGCTGTGACTTCAGTAGGGCTAGAACCAAAGCCAGATTTTCATTCCATGTCTGCACAGTTCAATACAGCTTCAGATTAGCTTAGTTTGTGTTCCCTGTTGTAGCGCATCAGTCCATTGCATATGGGGTCCACATGGCCATATGGCCATGGAGGGAACATGGGGGAATGCAAGAAAGCACGATCAAAACTCAAAACTAAAGGAACCAGAGAGGAGAGAGAGAGAGAGAGAGAGAGAGAGAGAGAGAGAGAGAATGAGAGAGAGAGAGAGAGAGAGAGAGAGAGAGAGAGAGAGAGAGAACTCCTTTGTATAAGGGATTAGGCATTCCCAAATTTAAAGAAATTTAGAATATAGCAAGCACATCTTTCTACAGGTGGAAAAACTGTGGTCCATGAAAGTCAATGACTGCTGTATTTCCTGAACTTCATTAACTTTATACAGACCTATTGGAATCAGGTGCATATCTATGAAACAGGAAGAAAGTATTAACCCTGTCTAGCTTTAATGCTAAGCCTTAATGAAAGGAGTTTTTTGGGTAAAATAGGAATTTTTTTGGGTGAAATAGGAAGGTTTAGGAAGTTTTAAAAATTAAGGGGTCCATGGAAAAAAAAACACACAGGGCTACAGAGTTGCAAAAGGGTACATTTCCATAACACAAGGGAGCTGGGAGTAGCAGAAGTTACATTTCCATAAGACAAGGGAGCTGGGAGCAGCAGAAATTGCATTTCCATAAGGCAAGGGAGCAGGGAGTCGCAAAAGGTACACATTTACAGAATAAAAGGAAGGAGGAAGAAAGCCCAGAGGGAATAGAACAATGAGGGAGGAGAGACTCCTGTGTCTCATATAAGGTGAGACTTTGAGCTCAGAAGTTGCTATAGTATCCAAATCAGAAGGGGATGTTGACCAATCAGAGGGGATATCAAGGCACAAAGATCTGCAGTCTTTATAAGCCTTAGGGAAAAGGGACTCAGTGGGACTCTTCCCCCTCCCCACGTGGGAGTCTGTGCATATTTCTCAATAAATTTCCACCTTCGCTATACCATCTTCCATCCGTGGTTTCATTCTTCGACTCCGACAAACAAAGAGCCTGGGACAAGCCATCCTGCCAGGGGAACACTGTGTATTCTGGTCCCAAATTCCTGTAGTATTAATACTTTTTTGAAATAGCTATGGGTCTTGGAGAGTAGACCTATTTTTCTTCTGTAGAGAGAACTTATTTCCTTTATATCACTGCATATTCCCTCAGGAGAGAGATTGTCTCTTATTTCCCTTTTCAGCGCTAGAATGTGTGAATGAATGAATGAATGAGGTTTATGTAAATGAGGCAGAATGACCTTAAATAATAAAGCCTTAATAAATATCAGGTTTTCGAAAATTGTGTTTTTCAACATGAAATGCCACTTACTGTCCTGCATCTAACCATAGCAAGAAAATTTAATCCTTAGAAAACTCTTAGTAACACCAAATTATTTTCTCATCATGAAAGCTTTTATATAATTAAGACCAGAATTCATATGAAACTAACTTTGCTTTTAAACCCAGACCATATTTGAGAATTTTTTTCATATACCTAGTTGCATGCAACTTAATGTTATTTATTGCATTGCATACAATTAGGGATAAATTGATGATGTATTAAACTTAAAACTTTTTGAAGTTTATTGGACGAAACTGTATGGACTTTAGATAAAAGAACCTAGCAAGCTATACATACTCTAACACAGAGACATAAACAGAAACACACTCCATCACTACAAAATATTTAATTCACAAGTTTGTATTAGAATATTAACTAATTATTGAACAACTTCTTGTTCTACTGTCCTGTTTAATGTTTGAATGGCATTCTATTTAACATCATGTAGCATAACTATACAAATAAAATACAGCATCACTTACTTGTTCAGAATTGTCCTTTCCTATTAATTAGAAGTTAACCATTTTCTTTTAATCCCAGAAGTTAGAAGCAATGCCTTGAACCAAGCATACACTCCTAAAAGGAAAAAGGAGTAAAGAATATTTTAACAGTGATTGAATCAGGCAGCTTTTACAAAATCACGGGAAATGTGAATTCTAAAGAGGACGATAATTGTACAAGCATATTGCATAGAATACATAAGTGGAGCCCTGGAGGTCAAAACTTAGAAGCAAACCAATTAAGCTAAGTATCCACTAAATTGTTTTTCATTGTCTAATTGAAAAGTGATCACAAGGAATCAGAAAGGTTTAAATTGAAAGGGCTTTTAGTTTAAATCTGACCTTAAGCCAATGTTATTTAAATATGCTAAATAATGTATTCTGGAGGGAACTTTTCTGGAAATTCAAAATCACACTTGGGTATATATGTGGATCCTTTCTGGGTTTCTCTCACTGTTATTAAAGCTATTTTCCAGACTTTAGTTAAAGAAAGGAGGAAAATTACATCAAATGTGAACATAATTAATTTATTTGGAAATCTTACCTTTATCGCTATATGTTTCCAGTGAAATAAATGCATCCATTCATTCCCTGCTTTTGGTGAATAATTTGGATCATTTGGGGAAAACATGATGCATTGGCCTAAATAAATGTATCTTATTCATTCATTGCTTTTAGTGGCTAATTTAGAACATTTAAGGAAAAGTGAGTATATGCCTAGCCTAAATCATACAGGATTAATAGCCTCCTCAGCTAAAAGACTTCACTAGCAACCAATGCTACTTATTACTTCATTCTTGAAGTAATTTGATTTATATGTTGGTCCTGTATAATAATTTTACAGTTGAGGCATTAGAATTAAAAGAAAACTGCTAAAAGAAAACTGTTAACTTCTTATTAATAGGAAAGGACAAGTCTGAACAAGTAAATGATGCTGTAATTTATTTGCATAGTTATGCTACATGATGTTAAATAGAATGTCATTTAAACATTAAACAAGATGATAGAACAAGAAGTTGTTCAATAGTTAGTTAATATACTAATATCAGATACAAACTCGTGAATTGAGTATTTTGTAGTGATGGAGTGTGCTTCTGTTTGTATAGCTCACTAGGTTCTTTTATCTAAAGTCCATACAGTTTCTTCCAATAAAAAAAAGAGAAACTTGTTTTTCCAAGGACCTATTTCGGGACTAAACCCATGGTTTGCCCTTCTGCCCAATCATTTTTTCCAGGCACCACAAAAGCCCTTGAAATACAGACTTAGAAGATCAAGAGGCACCATGCATGGCTTCATCAAAAGCAGCATGTGTTGCCTGGCTGACCTGGCTCAGTGGTTGAGCGTCAACCTATGAACCACAGGTTCAATTCCTGGTCAGGACACATGCCCAGGTTGTGAACTCTATCCCCAGTGTGAGGTGTACAGGAGGCAGCCAATCAATGATTTTCTCTCATCATTGATGTTTCCATCTCCCTCTCCCTCTCCCTTCCTCTCTGAAGTCAATAAAAATATATATTTTTTAAATCAGCATGTGCTCAAACCCAGATTCTTCTGAGGCCTAAATCCATTTATGAAGCTACAACTTTCAAATTGGCTTTACAAAGACTATGCTGTCTATGGATAAATAGAGCAGGATAGAATGAACCATGCATCCAGCATGGCCAGGGGTGAACCTGAGGATGGGCGGTGACGGATTAAAGAAGACAGACAAGAGAATGCAGTTGGGGCTAGGTAGGTTCACTTGTGCCGGGATGAGGACACAGTGACCCAGCCTGCAAGCCAAAGCTTTATTTTACAGTCAAAGCACACAAAGCAAAACAAGGGAAGTGGCCAACATGTTTCCAATGTTCTTGCGAGTTTCACCTTGTTTTGGCAGCACTTGCTGCACCTCCCACAGCCCATTAGCTACCTAGGAAGGAACCAAGGGGAATATAAGATCAAGCTTAATTATGCTAGGAGCGCTCTGCCTTCCAAGCTGGGACTTGTTTGTGACCCTGCCACAGGTCAGTCCGAGGCTTGACCCTATAGCTGCTCCCTACAACAGAGAAGAGTAGTTTCTGTTGCACCAGTTCTCCCAGGGCCCAGATTCTTCGCAAGCTTGAGACCAGGCCAGCAAATGCTGCATTGTGAGGTGTCTGGCTGCAGACAGAGGATGAGCCTCTGAGGCCCTAAGCAAGGAGCCTTCCATCACATCCACACACCCTCCACAGATTGTGCGCTGTCAGTGTTTCTGGGATAAATTCCGCCAGGCCCTATTAAGAGCTTGCTTAATCAGAGAAAATATAAAAGCGTTTAATTGTTTGCAATTCTTCTGAAGTTGCAGAAACCAACAGCCAATTAGTGCTCAAACTCCTCTTTTCAGATGGGAAACAAATCTCTTTTTAATAGAAACTTTTCCTACTATTCTTTTATTTCTTGGAAACACACTTTGTAACCCAAATCACACTTAGAATACAATGAAACAGAATATGAAATGATATTTTTCTGCAAACTATCATCTTTTCTGGTTCATTTTCAAGATCTTTGATATTTACATATGACCTTTCCATTTTTATTAACAGTTTATTGGATTTTGTGCATTCTAGCCAGCAGAAGAGAAAGGTAATTTACAGAAAGATTTGACAGTTATACACAGAGCTATAAACTTCAGTCCATTAACTTATTTCTCATGTAACCTTTAGTCAATTCTACCAAAACAACCATATAAACGTATGCCTTTTTCCTTTATGTTAAAAAGCTCTCATTACAGAACTCTATTTATAGATTGTCAAATTTATCATGTCTCTTTATGGTTTACAGATGTTTATAGCTTTGACTTTTTTAAGGCACATAAGTAAAAGTCAAACATATTTGTGTTGCTTAGATTCTACTAGATGTGAATGGATATATATTTGACATGTTTTATTACTTGATTAATCCTATATAATAAAAGTGTAATATACAAATTGACCGAACGGCGGAACAACTGGTCAGTGGGGGCGGGGCCGACGAGCAGGTGTTGCCAGGCCAGCCAAGGCACATGCCGGCGGGCAGAGGGAGGAGATGGTGATGGGGTGGGGGTGGGGGTGGCAGCAACCAGCAGTGGTGGGGCAATGGGGGCTGGGCATCCCCTGATTCCCCTGATTGCCCACCTGGTTGCCTCCCGCAGAGGAAAGCCACGGACCGCAGCAGCAGCAGGGCGCTTCGGGGCAGGGCTGCCCAGCACCATCCCCAGATAGGCCTGCTGGGGTTGCCTCCCACAGAGGGAGGCCACCAGTGGCTGTGGCACAATTGGGTTGGGACAGCCACTTGCTGCCCATGCCATCCCAATTGGCCCACTGGTCACCTCCCGCAGAGGGAGGCCAGACTGCGGCTTAGGCCCGATCCCCACTCCCCTAAGCCATCAGTAGGACATCCCCTGAGGGTTCCAAGACTGTGAGAGGGGGCAGGCTGGGCTGAGGGACCCCACCCCAGTGCACTAATTTCATGCACCAGGCCTCTAGTACTGTATATAATTATGGATTTGATGATGGCAATGTTGTTTTAATATATCTATCTTACATGAGTGGCTTAGAATATTCTCTTGTAATTTATTGCATTGTCTAAAGCAATACACAATGTTATTCTATACTAACTAAAAAATTATATATTAAAAATTATATTTGAGCCTTAAAATTTGCTAAGATATTTCTTAAAAATACACTCATTTTGGTAACATTTTAAAAACCTGAAGTTGGTAGACTTTTGTATAAATATCAGGACAAAACTGAATTACAGAGAAGTGGGAATGTATATTATTTGTTTTTTGTACATAAAATATGTTTCTAATTAAATATTAACATTTAAATGCATAACATAACACTCTAAATGGGTTTTTAAACCATTATCTTCAGAGTTGTTTCTTTTTGAAAAAAAAATAAATAAAAGAGAAACTGTAAAGTAAAAAAAGGGGAAATAGAGCAGAAGAAAATGTCCTTTTGATATTAATTTTGTTCCATCATTCCTAAAAACCATAACTTGGAGCGCTTTTTCAAAATATAACGGAAAACCAAATACTGTATCACCTTCACTGTAGAAAACAAATAGAAAAACAAAAAAAGAAAAATTATTAAAATATAAGATGAAAAATGGAATTAAGTTATAATGTCTACATAGTCTCAATTTATCTGCATATCCTTTGTAGGTAAAAGAAATAAGTGAAATATGTTGGTGCAACTTGAAAATTAATAAGTAGTCCAATTAAGGCTAATTGAGCTATGTAAGCATGATACTAGGAATGTGAACATTGAAAAATTATTAGTGGTTAGATCTTGTTGATGGATTTCCACAAGGTCCATGAAGTAGATAAAAATAAAAGAATAAGATAATAACTATTTCCCAGGAAGTCAGTTAAACTCTGGTCTTTCTGTCTGGAATTGTTAGGAAAACTGATTAATATGCATATACTGATCTGTGCTTATAGAGTTGCTAAGGGGAAGCCCGTTAGACAGGCAGATTCCTGTGTTCTGTATTAAACAGCAATGCCAGATGACCTTAGGAAATAGAAGTGAGAGACACATTCACTCAACAACAGTTTTTCCCTGTATTTCATCTCTTTTATTTTTGCTTGGCCTCCTAAGGAAATGGAAAAGTTCCATAGTGCCATCTGGTGTGAATTAAAGGGACGGCTTCCTTCAAGCAGTATACTAGAATCTTCCTCCAAAGCTGCAAACTCAGACTGTTACAAAAAGTAATTCTTGAACAATGAAAAGCACCAATTTGATTATGACACATATGTTCATGTTCACGTTTACCTTATTATGATTAGGGATATTAAATTGGAATTATTAGGATATGCATATGTATTAGTTGATCTTTATGCTTTTTTACTATATATACACTGAGCGGACAAATTATTATGATCTCTGAACACATAATAATCTGGCCACTCAGTATACATTAGAGGCCCCATGCATGAATCCGTGCATGGGTGGGGTCTGGCCAACCTGGCCAGGGGGAGGCGACATGGGTGGTTGGCCGGCCTGCCTGCTGGTCGAACTCCTGGTTGAGGGAACAATTTGCATATTAGCCTTTTATTATATAGGATATACACTGAGTGGCCAGATTATTATGCATTCAGAGATCATAATAATCTGGCCACTCAGTATTTTCTCATTGCCACCTTAGTCATTTGAAGGCCAATATTTTCCCTTTTGTATCTTTTGTTATTTCCTTATATGACTTGCACAGATGCCCAAAACTATAAACTGAATGGAGCCTAGGCAAATTCTAGAGATTCCTTTTAAGACTAGAATCTAGGTTTTTGTCTTTATTTAGATTGTTGCAACTAGGAAGAAAGAGTCCCTTAAAGTCCTATAGAATGGAAACTGACAAAATCATATTTGAAATATTCACAAAAAGCACTTTTTTTATCCAAATTTTATACAGCTAAATATTTTTGCATGCAAACTATCTGAATTTCCATTTCTGTTGAAGAAACTGTGCAGTAATCATTATCTATAGTACATGCCTTTGTGTGTGTGCGTGCGTTTATGTGTGTGTGTGTTACACATTTCTAAGAAAAACAATTTTCAAGGAAGTTGACAAGGGGGTGGAGATCACTTTGTAAAGGTCAGTATATCTTCTCAAAATTAACAAATCTCTTTGGAAAGGCTTCTGGCTGTTTAGTAACTCTTTAAAAATGGCCTGGCCCCTGAAAGTAGCATTAATCACCATTTGAACTTCTCTAACATAGGAGTAAACCTCAATAACCCATTTTTACATTGCTTAGGTAAATTCCGAGGCTAGGAGGATAGCTAAATGATTCTCAAAACATTAACTCTCTATAAGTATTGTATAGAAACCTAATCAAATACTGAATACCCAAATGAACCAATGATAACTGATTGAAATAAGATGATCCATAAGAGAGATAAATTTGGTTTGTTTTCTTTCTTAAAACATCCATGGATTCATTATGTAAACCGATTAGTAAACTCCAAACAAGTAGTAAATTCCCCCAAATAAAGTAATATATAATTATCTGTGATTTATACTCAAAGAACTTGCAAATGTCAGTTAAACCAAATAATGTGAGTTAGCAAAATGTAAGGAAAACCTATCTAGAGTACCGATTTCTAAATTATATCTTGAATTAAAAGTTGAATTGGTAGATATTGCAAAGAGGTCATTACAAAGAAGTCATGTTAGGGATGGGGCGCAGTAAAAGCTAAGTCCAGTAAGGAGAAGTATTCATAGAATATTCGGTAGACCTGAGAAGAGCTGTCTAATGATAGCACAGAGTAACTTTCAGCAGAACAACACATGTGCTCACATGACAGTTCACATTGGACCCATGAAGTGACTCGAAAAGAGGAGTGATCCATTGTCTGTCTTTAAAAGTTCCTCTCTTCTGTGTATTTTCAGTAAGGTGACAAACCCTGACCGAAAACATTCTGTCACCCAAGTATTGCATTGAGAAACACGAAAAGAAAAACTTAAGACAGCACTGCTCACAGATGTGTGGTAGGAGGAAGTTGAATAGTGACTCATAGCTAGAGATATATTTCTTGGCATTTGGAAGTGAGCTGTGGGGAGGAACCACAGATAATGGTCCTAAGTATTACAATAGGCTCACATATTAGAGCTGACTAATCTCTGTTACCATGTAGAGTTCAAGAGATATTATTGTATCAGTGTCAAGTCAGAATCTGTCTTAGAAAACCAAACTGTGGAACAGTTATTTGAAGATGTTATGTGAATCATCAATTAATATTCACGTTAGTACTTGTTTAAAACCATCAAGATGTGTAAGTTGCAAGTTCTTGCCAAAGATGCTACTTTGGAAAATAATAAAAGGCATTCAAGGACATGAGTATTGGCAATGGTATTTTTCAGCTGAAATTAAATATAAAATAACTGTTTCTTTGTCTATGCCAATGCTATTTTAGCACAAGGATTTTTCTTTTTCTTTTTATGAGCACAAGAAAATAACAACAGCAGAGAGAAGTTATTGGTTCAAGAAAAGGCTCTGAGGCATTTACATTTTGATACTAAGGCCTAAAATTAAGACTATATGCTAATGAAGCGGATGTACCATAATTCACTTTAATGCAGAGCAGACTAGAAAACTTTGTCTCCATATACAAAAAGTACTGGATAATGAGAAAAAAACAAGACTGGGTGATGGTGTGGGCTCTGTGTTTATCATTGTATTCATGAAGTGAAAGTGTGCAACCTTGTTAGCAGTAAGGATCCAAGTTAATATAAAAGATATTCATGATGTAGTACAAATGACATGCATATGTATATTAAAAAGCAAAATTTTGTTCTTTGTCTTATTCGGTTGATAACATATGTGTTCTTAAAGGAAACTCAATTCAAATATTTCCATGAAGAAGTGCTATGTTGTCCGCAGTTGCCTTCTGATTGCGAATATAAAGGTGACAAGTGGCAACTTCTGAATCCCAGAGAGGGTTGTGCTGTATGTTTAGAATGATGGGGAGGCTCCAGAAATATTGCACATCAGCTTGGAACATTAAGGCAGCAGAAGTCACTTTAAGTGTCCATTATACAAAGAACATAAGCTAGAATGACAGATGCCTAGAGAGGTTGGGAAACTAAACTTCTCATCACTCTCCTCTGGTCTATTTTCTGAAATCACTCAAGGTGGAGTTAGCCATCTGAGCAATCATTTACATTCTTGGACTCACTCGGCGAATGCTCATGTATAATCAACCTAATTCCTAAGAACATTTTAAAGGCATAATGATACTGAATATTTTAAACTAGATCATAATACAGTACTGTGTTGCAATGTTATAGCACTTTTCATATTAAATTCACGGGTCACTAAAATTCATTATTTAAAGATTAGAAGCCTCTGTCACAGATCAGCCTTTTATAAATGAGGATATGCCATCAATCTAGTCAAAGAAAGCTATTTAAAATTGCACAACATTGCAAACCAAGAAGGAAGGAATATTGGAGCTTTTAGAAATTAACTCTGTCCCTCAAATTTATTTATAATGGTTTTATCTATTAACACTTTTCCCTCAAAATAAAGACTGGTTTTCGAACATTTGCAGCTTTCACCAGCAATGACACCTGCTAGCTTCAACATGGTCCGCCAGACCTCACTTCATCACCACTCAAGCCTCGTTTTGTGACGTGCTTCCTGTACGTCTCTTCACTCCAGCTAGTGTGGGTGCCTCTGTATTTCAGGATCATGCCATGCTTTGCCTCTGTATCAGATTTCCTTCCAGAAAAGCCAACTCCCAAATTCTATCTTATACATTAGATCTGGATGTAAATATCAGTATCCTTAAAGAACCTTCCTTTGACACTTCCCAAAGTTAAGCACCCCTCCGAAATGCACTATTACTCTGAACTGCTGCTTGGAAAACGCAGGCACTCAGCTTGGGCCCATGATCAGCCTTTGGGGCACTGCGACTGAAGGAGAAATTCAGTTCTATTAATAGCAGATGCAGAAAGAGATCATTGGTAACAGAGCTATCACAGACAAAAAAAAAGCAACAGTGCTGTCGCTTTCAGATGTCCTTCCTTACCGCTTCTGTTTCTGTTTCATGCTGGTGAGCTGAGGCCAAAGGGAATTTAGAGTTGAGCAAAGCGTTTCAGATTAAAAAAAAAAAATAGTTGAGCCCAGAGTTGAGTATGTGCTTTTTTGTCTTTGCAGCAAAGCCTGCTGGGTCCTGCGTTGGTACTGGAGACCCCAATGGACCCATTTAATTTAAGCTGTGGATATACCACAAAGTTCACTCCGCACTAGATATTGATCACAAACCTCAACCTGTGCTGAGGTTTGTGATCATCACATTTCTTTTTTTTCTGACTGATATTGCAACAGCTGGGAGTTGTAGAATTTAGACAAATGAAGGTAAAAATATTCCTGTATTAATAAAGTTATTCGGTGAATGCAGCTGTAGCTCTGTTCAAGGACACTTGCTAATAACTTCACCCATGAATATCACATATTTAGCCACCTGAACAAGGCAAATGATCAAATTCAAGGCAAGCCACAAGACTAGAAGTTGTACTGATAAGCTTCAAAGGTAAAACAATAAAATAAAATAAAACGGGAATGCACACTTTCTGGGAAGACTTACACCTAAAATGGATTTAGGAGTTTTGAGTCACATACACCTATTTTCTCCCAAACTGTTCAGTCAGAATTCCTTCCCAAAGGCCAAACACACAAGGAAATCAAGTGTTAAATCTAGGGATCACTTCTTCATGAAAACATGAAGAAAATGGGCTTCAAATCATAATAGAAATATCCTTACTGGGTAGCTCAATAAACAGAAGACATGCAAATCACACCTTATGTCTCACCTTAATTTCTTTATTGGTTTTATTATTTTATGGTTAATTAGGTAGGGTTTAAAGAACAGTCAGTGTATTTACTTGAAATGAACACCATTACATTCCGTATTTAAAATGAAACGCTCACTGAGTTAGAACTCATCAGTTCCATTTGAATTTCTTATTTTTCCTCATTATTACAAGGATCTTTAGAAGTAACTATATGCTACCAATACATTTCTTACTAACTTTTACTCCCCATGAATTATTTGATCAAATTCAAGCTCCAGGTTTAGTTATTTTACCAGTATATTGTTTTAACTACAGTTTATTTTTCCAGCTTCAGACTCCATGATACTCTCTAAATTAACTAGTGTCTTTCTTTATTGTTTACATTCTCTCACATCACTCTTTAAGTTAAAAAAGCACCTTTCTTTATATAACAGTTTTAATATAGCCATATATTGAATTATACACCAAATCGTCTCCTCACCTTCCTCAAAGTATAGCTTATATTACCCAAAGCCATCATCTTCAAAGTAATCTTATATATTAAAAAAATGAGAGGTAAAAATTATTTTAGGGATTGTCTAGTCTGATTCATCACTTTCCAAGTGTGGAAATTGAGGCAAAGAGAGATGAACTGGCTTGTTGGAGGCAACGTGACTATTTAAACAGGTTTTGCTAAAATATGCAATAACAAGGATGCGCCCGTATGACTTTTTCTTTTAATTCTGAATGTATCTTAAACACTCAACATTACTAAAATATAACCTTTCCTGTATAACTTAAACACTACTTCCTATTAGAAACTCTTCACTAATTGGTTAAAATGAACTCTGTATTTCCCCACTGATTAAATATAAACTCAGAACTTTTACAGGTCTGCTGAAATATAGTTTTTGATTCTTATATTCAAATACTTTACACTGTCCTCAAATCACATTGAAATAAGATTAATTTTTGGTTCTACCCTCCATCATGACTCAGTTGTATTACTCTAAGCACCATGTCCTTTATGCCTACCATGTTAGACCCCATGCCCTTTTGGTAAGAGATTAAATGAGCTTCTGCAAAGAATTTTTCTAAATTTGACATACAGGATCACTGAGCCACAGGATCACCTGCCAGGAACCCTTAATCTGTACAGAGCTCTGCCCCCCTCCAACCCCTCCCCCTCATGTTGTTGTTTTCCTGGAGAAGGGGGATGGACAGCTTCTAAAAGCACCACTAACAGGTGGTTATTGACTCGCTGGCTTGAATGGTATCACCGACATGGTTTTCACTATGTGTCATATCTATCATATATCACATTATAAACAGGCTGATAAAAGCATAGCCAATATTATTGGCATTTATGCATTGTTATATAAAAATACCACTTCTTGTGACATATGGTGTTATATTTCTAAATATAATTCTACTTGGAAAAACAGCTTTTTAAGTGCATAAAGATGAAATTAAAACCAACAAAATCTGGTCACACAGTTGGGTGCCTTGCACTGCCTGCCCCTGCACACTTTTCTGCCTTCATCTCTCCAGGGAAGGCACAAGGCTTTAAAGCTGACTTTACCTGCAGTTTGGAATTAGTGCCAGGCGATGTGTACAAACTGTAAGGCAGGCCATTGGCCCACAGGTACTTGTGGTACTATCAGATGGCAAACTGAGTTCTTGCTAAATTAGAACACAACCTCAGCACCATTCTCTGCCAGCTACTGCCCGTTCTCTGCTTCCATTCATAACCAAACAACTCTTTATTCGACTGTCTCCTTTTTTTAATTCTCCTGTTCTTCCCGGAGGTTCTTGTTGGTGCTTTCTCCCAACTTTCACAGATAATGCCATTGATAAGTATGTTAATGTCACTTATGTTGCTTAGGCCAATGGTCAAGTCTAAGTTTTTGAAGCCCTTATCAGGAGTATCTAACCCAGCTGATTGCTCCTTTTCCCTAGAAACACTTTCTTCAATGGGCTACAAGGAAACTACTATACTCTCCTTTTATCCATCACCCTCATTGGTGCTTCCCAATGCTTCCTTGTCTCTTCTTATCCTCCGGATCATTTAGTAGTGGAGTATCCCGCGTCCTAGTCCTAGTGCCTCTGATGTCACTTCCTTGCTGAAATCATTCAATCTCATACTTTAAATAGCATACATACACTAATGCAGATGGTTTCAAAATTTATATTTCCCACACAGATTTCTGCTTCCATGTCTACACTCAAATGTTCAACAGTGGATTAATGATTGATCTATTTAACAAAAATTTTGTCTCTACTTGAATCACTAACAAGCTTCCCAAATTCAATATGTCTAAAACGAAATATCTGATTCCATCCCCTTCCATTCCAAAACAGGCCCCTTCCATGGTCTGCTTAAACTGAGTGAATAGCAACCCCATTATTCCTCAAGGAAAAAAAAACACACACAAAAAAACCCTTGAAATTATTCCTGGATAACCTCTTTCTTTTGTACTTCACATGCAAATAGTCAGCAAAATCTGTGGTCTCCAGTTTCAAAATACATGTAGAAACAGATCACTTCTCACCACAATCCAGCTCCAACATGTCATCAATTCTCACTATCTGTTCCACTGAGAATAATATCCAAAGTGTTAAGAATGACAACAAGGCCTTGCGCAATCAGAAGCCTTCTTACATTTTTTATTTTTTTCCTACTACTCTCCCCTTTGCTCACTCTGGCAGTCTCACTTCATGGTTTTTATACTCAGTGCTTCCTCTACCTATAACTAGGGTTGGCTTTATGGTGTGTGTTCAGTGTATCCATAGAACTTCACATTCAGAAGGGGGCCCCTGCCTTGTGGTTTAATGTTTACAGTCACCCTTCTGAAATTACCATTAATTTTAAATCTGAATCTGTGTTCTATAAATAAAGTCCAATGGAAATAACGGTGCATATGTTATACACTTGGTGTTTTGGATTATGTGGGGTCTATTCTCTTGCCCCTGCCTGTCTGCTGGGAACAGATTCTCAAGCACTCACTCCTCTATGCCACCCAGCAACCGCTGCCACCCTTCACTCCCAATGGAGACTGAGATGTAGATAGGAAAGAGTCAGTGATTGGACTGCAGGGGTTTGTGCGGGTCGGCACTTGTATAGGAGGTATTTCATGCCCAAAGGACTGTGACAATATATAGCAAATAAAAAATCTATGGCAAGTTAAGACACATCATTAGAGAAAAGAAAAGGCTTACTTTGTGCTTTTTAAACAAAAAGCCCTCACTTCCATTTTAAAGTGCTTCCAATAAATTATGTAACCCTCCCTGCTTGACATTGTATCCCAGAAATCCACATGGGTGACTCATTCACCTTTTTCAATTCTTTCCTCAAGAAAGACCTTCACAGTGGTTTTGAATGACCAGCCTTTTGAGAATCAAATTCCCTTCCACACACACACACCTTCAGTCCCAGGAATTCAAACTATCTCTTTAATGTTTCTCCAGAGCATTTGTTTTCTCTAGCATACTGTATAGTTTATCTACTTATTTTTGTTCATCTGTTTCCCTCCACCATGATATAAGCCCTGTGAATTGTGCTTAGTCAGTCCTACTAGTTTGAAAAGAATCATATGTTCACAAAATTTGGCTACCCTGTTTTTATAGGGCAGACTTTGTATTAAAGTCTCTCTGTGTTTCACTCGTGAAAGCACTATCAATTGTGAAGGGCAATGTACCCAGGAACAACACTAGGTTTATCTACTCACTGAGTTCAGCTATAGAGCCTGGCAAACTAAGCCTAGGCCACATTGATATAATAACAATTCAGGTGAAGAGGATACTCAAGTTATAAAAAAACAACAACTGGAAAACAAATAAAAACCTGTGTATTTCCTGTTATATATGAACAAATATTAAGCCCTGCTGGCATGGCTCAGTGGTTGAGCATCGACCTATGAACCAAGAGGCCATGGTTCGATTCTTGGTCAGGGCACATGCCTGGATTGCAGGCTTGATCCCCAGTGTGGGTGTGCAGTAGAGAGCTGATCAATGATTCTCTTTCATCATTGATGTTCCTATCTCTCTTCTCTTCCTTCCTCTCTGAAATAAATAAAAATGTATTTTTAAAAAGGCAAATAATTATTAAGATATAAATTCATCTTAACTATCTAAACTACAGAATGTATTTAAGAGGTATAGAGTGTATATGTTTATATATATATATATATATATATATATATATATATATATATATTACATGCATACATATTTATATATATACATATATATTACTAACATATTATGTATGTAACATTATAGAGAAAATTTATTTTATTTGGTCATTTTTAACAAATGTATGTATTTACTATTTCATGTTTCTTTCTGAGATTTTAAATTCTTTTTAAATAATCAAGTTTTTAGAGAGTCAAGAATGGATGGAAACAAAACATTATCCTATATAATCAAAAGCTAATATGCTAAGTGTCTGGTCATCCATTCAACCAATCAAAGTGTAATATGCTAATGATATGCTAAGGCCGCTCATCTGCTCACTATGATGTGCACTGACCACCAGGGGGCAGACACTCTGACCAGTAGGTTAGCTTGCTGCTGGGGTCCGGCCAATCGGGACTGGGTAAGATGGGCTGGAAACCCCTAGAGCCCTCCTGCGGTCCCTCCCCAGCCCCAATCATGCACCAGTGGGATCCCTTGTTCTAGCCTAGCCTATGCCCTCTCGCAATCTGGGACCCCTCGGGGGATATCGGAGAGCTAGTTTCAGCCCAATCCTGCTCAACGCAGGAGCTGCCTGCTGGTGGTCAGTGCACTCCCACCAGGGGAATGCTGCTCAGTCAGAAGCTGGCTCACAGCTGGTGAGTGCAGCGACGGTGGCGGGAGCCTCACCCGCCTCCGCAGCAGCACTAAGGATGTCCCGTGCCATCAGTTGGACATCCCCTGAGGGCTCCCGGACTGCAAGAGGGCGCAGGCCGGGCTGAGGGATCCCCCCCACAATGCACCAGGCCTCTAGTAGAGTCATAATGGTGTTGGGTGAGTGATAAGGAACAAAATTACAGAACAATGCACCATGTTAAAAATTATAAAGCATATTTTATATGATATTACATATTAAAAACTATTTTTTGTTCTACTTTTTAATCCCATCTCTTTCATTCAAACTTAAAATCATAATTAAAGTTTTCTTTATTGATTTCATAGCAAAGGCACAGAAAGCTGTAGTGTGTTTGTAAAACTATAAGAAGCAGTAGCATAAATAAAGGAATTCAAACTGTTTGATCAAAGTTTAGTGCATATCTTGGTAAGCCATTATAAATAAGCAAGACAACATGGAAAATTGAAATAGGATGTGGAGAATCACTTTAATTCATTCCCTCAACATGTATTTATTAAACAGAAACTACATGCTAAGTACTCTCCTATGCATTTGCAACAGAGCAGTGAGTAAAACAGGAAAAGATCCCAGCCTCAGCCATCAAGCCGTGAGCTAGAAAAGGCAAAAGTCGTGACCAGGAAAAAGCGATATTTGGAGGGAGAGTTGAAAGAAGCTAAATACACAGTACATGTGTGGCAAGAAATCTGCTGAACAAAACAAATCGCCCGACACTTCCAGAATGACTCATGGCCTTGGGGAAATACAAAACAGAACACAAAGAAGAGGGGAAAGTCACCAAAAACTGCAATCATAACAACCATGAGAAAAATGGCACTGAAAAAGAGAAACTCAGTAAAAATGTTGTAATGGAAATCAACCCCATGCTGCACACAAATTAGATTTCCTAAGAAGCCAGGTAGGAAAAACCAAGTGTAGGTAAAGAATATGATGAGCCAGGATCAATGTATATATGAGTATATATACATATTGACACACTTCTATATACATGCATATGACTGATATACACTGTATATCAGTCACTAAAAATATAGCCTTTTAACTGCATGGAAAACTTAGTATCCCAAAGAACTTTATAAAAAATAATTCATAAATACTTTCTTTTAAAGTTTCATTTTTTAATATATATATGACATACCTTTTTCACGTAGAATGGTATATGTTGTCCCAATTGCAACTGTCTTCCATAAAATGGTTTCTTTGAAAATTCAATGGAGTGTTTTCTTCTCCCTCTCTTGGTCCCATATACTCTGGAGGTACAAATATTAAGTTCAGATTCATATTTAATATAATCTGGTTACAATATGCAAACTATCACACCCAAAAGTGGAGGCGAGCTATTTCTCAGGAGCTAACCTGAGCTGGAGCGTGAGCTGGACTGCCAGAGTAGCCAATTACAGCACTAATGAGCCAAAATGGAAGTAATATTGAAGCCTTTAAGCAGAGCCAAATTTTGTAAGATGCTACAACCAGTAGAAGCACCAACTCCTCCCTGTTCATTTCCCCCGTGGAATGGAGCACTGGTCAAGCATCTGATGGATCAGTTCAGATGTGGCATCATCTGATCTGTGTCCTATTTTGTTGATGAAACCCCAACCAAAAAGCTCTTTAGTGTTCTGGATCCTGGGATTGGGGACGGGTGGGGGGTGAGGGAAGAAGGTGAGGAACAGGGAAGTACTGGCTACCGAGTAGAGTGGGGCCAAGTGAAAAGTGTCTTCAAGGTACCCCCCTCCTCTCCTCAGAAGGAGGCTTTGGCAGAAGCATGGAGGATGCTCTCTACCAAAGGTCCCAGATAGAGAGACCTAGAAAAGGCCATCTTGGTGAGGAACAGCACAATGCACAGGGCGTGACTCTCCAGGAGGGCCAGAGTCCTTGTTTGCAGCTCCCTTCAGAGACTGCAATGCATTGGCTCTGCACCATTCAGGTGGGAGGGAGGCTTTCCTGGGCGAGGACTGACTGATAAAACCTCTGGAACTGCCCACAGTTGGACTTGAAAAACACACAACAGTTTTTAACCATGAGCCAGACTCCTCAATATTAAACTCAAATGAATTATAAGAACCCCAAAGAAATGTTAACGATCATGTAATATACTTAAAAATAAATAAACATGGTGGCGAAATCACTGTTTCTTAAGAACTCAAAGTGGCTGATATTTAGAACGATGGTTGCCAGAGGGGAGGGGAGTTGGGGGCTGGGTGAAAAGGTGAAGAGATGAAGAAGTACAGATTGGTAGTTTCAAAATAATCATGGGGATGTAAACTACAGCATAGGGAATATAGTCACTAATATTGTAATAACAATGTATATTGTCAAGAGGGTACTTGAAATATCAGGGGAAACATTTTGTAAAGTATTTAATTGTCTAACCACTATGCTATACATCTGGACATAATATTTAATGTAAATTGTAATTGAAAAAGTAGATTAAAAGTAAAGAGTGGCTGACATTTTGCCCCATGATTAGAATAATATGCCTCACAATTTTAGGATGTAGTTTATGCATTTTGAGAGACAGTACTTTTCTTCCTAATTCATTCTGCTGCTTGTCATAGGAATCAAGATATCCTTCTTGATAACTCTGACTTCCAACTTTCCAGGTTAACTTATGAGAAAGTACTGTAACTTTTCACTCTTTAATCTTTAATACCTCTGCTTTCTGTCTACTGTTAGGCATTTTTTTCACCCACCAGCATGTGTCAAAGTAATGTCATCTCTCACCTGCATAACTATTATTGTCTATGGACTGATGTCCTTGAATCCACCTCTAAACCAGTATCTGCAAAATGTAATTCTGATCATGTAATCCTCCACCTCCCAAATCCCCTGTCTGTAGCTTTCCATGGTTCTGAAAACACAGTCCAAATATCTATCTGGCTCTATGTGACACACCCACTGGCTAAGTATACAGATTTGTGACTGGAGCAGTGAGTTACAATGGTAGTCTAAGCCTTATAAAAATAGAAGTGTAGTGCCCTTATGAAAATCTTCTAGGCCTGATAGAGGTCCTTTCCTCCACGAGAGGATCTTTACACTCTCGGCCTCTAGAACTGTAAGAAATAAACTTCTGTTGTTTATGAACTACCCAATTTATAGTGTTTTCTTACACCAGCCCAAACAGACTAAGACAGGAAACCACTTGATGTGTAGTTACAGAATAATATATTCATTCTGTGTAATACTGTGTTTATAATTTTCATTACAGGATGTGGATTAACTATTATCCATTATTTATTATTAACTTACTAAAATTTTTATAATCATATTTTCTCTGTTTTAATTAGGGGCACGCTATCTCACCTTAACTCAGTCTTTACTTATTGTTTCTATCTCCTTTGGTTTTTACTCTTCCAAATTCCCCACCCTGCAGTAAACACAATAATTAATTTCAGTCACTAGTGCACTGTTTAATTTTGGCACTTTGGCCTTACAAATAGAGCTATAGTTATTAATCAGCATTCTTGGAATGAAATGGCTCATAAATCCATTGATCATTTCTCACATCTACATTCCACTCTCACTGAAGAAAAAGAGTACTTGTTATTAATGTAATATTTCCTAATGGTAACCGAAGTGTCCATTGAAATGTGTATAGGTGAGATGGGAGCATGAGATGAGAAATTAGACTAGATGATGCTGTGACCACTGGTTGAAATATTCTGCAGTTGTGTAGGAAGGTTGGGCATGATAGTGACTTCAGAAGAATAAATGTTCTTCCATGAATATCTTTATTAAATCAATAAAGGACATAAATACTAAAAGGGCTAGAGTTCCAAAAGTTATGAGTGGAAAGACCAATCTATGATGTAGTCAATATTTATTGCAAGCCAAACACACTTTAAGATTGATGTCCGCAACACTCCCCTGAAGGCTTACACTACCATTTTAACTCACTGCCTCATGAACAACATCAGGCTGTTTTATGGGTGGTATAAGCCATTCTTCACTCCTGCTGTAGATGTCTACTACTGAGAAATAGGTTGCCTCTCTAAAAATAGGCTTCTGGTGCTGTCAACTAGAATGACATCATCCAGGTGACAAACATTCTCAAATGATCAATCATCAATAATGATAAATTTCAGCATCATATTATTAAAATCACATCATTGATAAGCATGTTATAAAACATAAATGTTATTAAGGCATGGGATCAAAATTGATTGTATTATTGTTAGAACAAATGATTCATCCATTTGACAACTCAGTTAAAATTACAACTCCAGAATACTAATCCAACTTTGCTTTAAAAATGAAGTATGCTTTATACTTATTTAAGCATAAGATATAATTATGAGTTAGTGATAATACACCAATTAGAGGCAGTTACATGCAAAATTTTTAAAAAATATAATAATAACTATATACTCTGTTAAAACCCATATTTTAAAAGCAACTTTTCCTCTCAACTATGATAACCAGGAGTAATTATTTGGCCTTTTCAAAATAAAATTTGATGTGCTACTAGCTAATAACTTTGCCTAAAAAAATTACAAAATTTAAAACACCTCAAAATAATACTTATATCCAACTAAAGGTAAAATAAATATATAATCATACAGAGAGTACCTATAATACATAGGATGAAGAGCTATACCAACAGTATAATTTACAAACAGATAAACATAATTTTTTTCTGTAGAAAAGAAATATAATATGTGAATAGTTCTTTACTTTCCTAGAACTTAGTATTCACCTTCCTTGCATCTGCTAAATTGTGTGCTACTTATCTATCTCCTCTTCAACTACCAAATTTTCTTGGAATTTCTTCTCTCTATTTTACCCCATTCTTGGCTCCATGTTTCTTAAAAAGACCCTGAGCAATAGTTTTAGTAAAATGTTGGAATAGACTGAAATTAAATCCATATGTTTATAATTATTTTTTTGTTGTTAATCCTTACCAGAGTTATTTTTTCCACTGTTTTTCAGAGAGAGTGGAAGGGATAGAGGGTGAGAAAGAGAGAGAGAGAGAGAAACATTGATATGAGAGAAACATATCTACTGGTTGCCTCCTGCACGTACCCTGACCAGGGGCCTGGGATCGAACCCACAACCAAGGTACAGGTATGTGCCCTTGACCGGGAATCAAACCCAGGACCCTTAGGTGCAAGGGCTAACATTCTAACCACTGAGTTACACAGGCCAGGACTATAATTCTCTTTTTAGCAAAGGGACATAACTTTACATTTGATATAATATATATATATATCCCAATGCATGAAATTCGTGCAAGGGGCTTGGCCCATGCAGCTGCGGCTTTGTCTGAAAGGTCATTTGGCTGTCAGGTCTAATTAGCATATTACGCTTTTATTATATATATAATTTAATTCAGACATTTTGCTCTAGATTCAGAATGCATTTATCAATTGAGGCTTTATGTACTCCTTAAATCTAGAAAAATATCACCAATAGTTTCTTTAAATAATTTTGTACCATTTTCTACATTTTATTCTGCTGTGACTTTATCATCAAAATGACAAAAATTTTCTGTGACTCTTAAGCATTTTTTTCCCCTAATTTACCTTTTGTTCCTCTACACTAAATACTAAGGTCCTAAATACTATTTGAATTTATTTCTGTCTCTACTGCAGTTTAGTATGTTTATTTTGGCAATGAATGCATTATTCAATGAAAGTATAAAAAATGTATTGAAAGGAGTATTTTAATCAGTTGATCAATCTCTTCCTATATATTTACAATTAGTAAACTTAATTTGCACTGGTTATTACAAAATATTGCTAGTATTGTTATTGTTCAAAGAGAATAATAAAATTGTAAACATGATACCTTAATGGCTAAAAGGCAGACTGTAGGAGCAAAGCTTACATGTTGATAAAGTTATATGTATATGTATATGAAAATAGACTTTTCATTAAAAGGCACTAGGACAACTTAATATTCACATACAAAAAACAAATTAGGTTTGAGTCTCATTTTAAACCAAATAAAAAAATTAATTCATGTAAAAAAAAATTTTTAGAACAAAATATGGTAGTCTATTTCCATGACCTTGGAATAGGCAATGGTTTCTTAAATCTGACACCAAACAAATCAATATATATAAAAAGCTAATGTGCTAAGTGTCTGACCATTCGACCATTTGACCAGTAGCTATGATGCACACTGACCACCAGGGGGCAGATGCTCAACACACAGGCATGGAAACATGGGGCAGACTGATGAATCTCAGAGGGAAGGGGGGAGGCGGGAGGGCGGGAAGAGATTAACCAAAGATCTTATATGCATACTAGAGGCCTGGTGCATGGATTCGTGCACTGGTGGGGTCCCTTGGCCTGGCCTGTGGGGATGCCAAAACCAGCAGTCTGACATCCCCCGAGGGGTCCCAGATTGCGAGAGGGCACAGGCTAGGCCAAGGGAACCCACTGGTGCACAAATCTGTGCACTGGGCCTCTAGTGAGTGATAAAGAGAAAAATATAAAAAGAACTTCCTTAAAGTGGAATATGTTTGTGCTTCAAAGGAAAACATCAAGAAACTGAAAGGTGAAATATGGTGAGTTATTATATTAGCAAATCATATTTGATAAAGAACTTGTATTCAGAACACTTACAACTCAATAATAAAAAGACAAATAACTCAATGTTAAAAATAGGCTAAGGCTTTCAATAGATATTAATATGCATACCTTGCCAATAGCAAACACATAAAGATATATTCAACATCATTATTCTTTCAGAGTATGTAATTCAAAACCAAAAATATATGCTACTTCACACCCAATAGGAGAGCTTTAATAAAAAATAAATTAAAAGAACAGATATTGACAAATGTTTGAGAGGATGTGGAGAAATTGGAATCCTTATGTATTGTTAATGGGAATGTAGAATGGTGTTCCACACTGGAAATTTCTCAAAATGCTAAATGTAGAAGTACCATATAATCCAGGAATTCTACTCTTAGCTGTACAAAAAAGAAAAAAATTTATAGTAATAAAAATAATTGCACATTATGTTCATAGAGGCATTATTCCTAACAACTAAAAATTGTAAACAATTTAAATGTCCATCACCTGATGAATGGATATACAAAATGTATGTTATCCATACAATAGAATAGTATTTGGCAATAAAAAGTACTAAAATAGTGCTAAATGCTACAAAATTGATGAACCTTAAAAATTATGCTAAGTAAACTAAACCAGTCTTACATTATATGAATTATTTATATGAAATATGAAAAAGAGACAAATGTATAGAAACAGAAAGTAGGTTTGTGGCTGTTAAGGGCTGGGCAGGGTGTTAGAAGTGACTGTAAATAGGTATGGAATTTCTTATTGGAGTGATAAAAATGCTTTAAAATAGACTGCAGTAATGATGTAAAACTCTGTGAATATAATAACATTTATTGAATTGTACACATTAAATGGGTGAATTATATGTTATGTGAATTATATTTCAAAACTGTTTAAGAAATTAGAGGACATTGCCACAAAATTATATTGAAAGGGTCAATAAAATTTTATAATTCCAAAAAGGAGATATTTTTCTAATCTATCTAATAATAGAGTAGTATGCAAATCATCACTCCGCTACACTCACAAGCCACGCCCACCAGCCACGCCCACCATTCAATCTGAGTGAGTATGCAATTAAACTGAAAACATGGCGGCAGCCCCGTCCCCCAGCCTCTCCAGGTCTCTGGGAGTTGGAGAAGTCAGTCTGAGGCTGGCTGCAGCCACAGAGACCAAGAAGCCGCCTGCCCCATGATCCCAGGCTGCAGCCAGCCTCAGAAGCCTCAGGTCCGCCTGCCCAACGTCCTGGGGAGACGGAGAAACTGGGCTCCAGCGCCTGAGGCTGGCTGCAGCCACGGAGACCAAGAAGCCACCTGCCCTATGATCCCAGGCCTCAGCCAGCCTCAGAAGCCTCAGGTCCGCCTGCCCAACGTCCTGGGGAGACGGAGAAACTGGGCTCCAGCGCCTGAGGCTGGCTGCAGCCACGGAGACCAAGAAGCCACCTGCCCTATGATCCCAGGCCTCAGCCAGCCTCAGAAGCCTCAGGTCCGCCTGCCTCACATCCACCTGCCCCACGTCCTGGGAAGATGGAGAAACCGGGCCCTGCGCCTGAGGCTGGGTGCGGCCGGGAGACGAAGTTGCCCGTCCCATGATCCCAGGCTGCAGCCAGCCTCAGAAGCCTCAGGTCCGCCCGCCCCATGTCCTGGGGAGACAGAGAAACCGGGCCCCAGCACCTGAGGCTGGCTGCAGCCACGGAGACCAAGAAGCTGCCTGCCCCGTGATCTCAGGCCTCAGCCAGCTGGAGAAGCGGTTCACCCCACGTCCTGGGGGAGACAAGAAACCAGGTGCCAGTACCTGAGGGTGGATGCGATCTGGGAGATGAAGAAGAAGCCACTTGCCCTATGATCCCAGGCTACAGCCAGCTGGAGAAGCTGCCCACCCCATGTCCACCCTCCCCACGTCCTGGGAGAGATGGAGAAACCGGGCACCAGTACCTGAGGCTGGCTGCAGCCCGGGAGATGGAGAAGCCGCCCACCCTGCGGTCCTGGGCACCAGTACCTGTGGCTGGCTGTGGCCTGGGAGACAGAGAAGCCACCCACCCTGCGGTCCTGGGCCCCAGTACCTGTGGCTGGCTGTGGCCTGGGAGACAGAGAAGCCGCCCACCCTGCAGTCCCGGGCACCAGCACCTGCGGCTGGCTGTGGCCTGGGAATCAGAGAAGCCACCCACCCTGCACTCCCGGGCACCAGCACCTGTGGCTGGCTGTGGCCTGGGAGACAGAGAAGCCGCCCACCCTGCAGTCCTGGGCGCCAGCACTTGCAGCTGCAGCACAGGCGAAGCCCCCTGTCCACCATCCCCTAAGGCTGCAGCCAGCCTGGGCGCCTATGGCTGACCAGAGGGAGAGAAGCCCGGATCCTGGGTGCCTGTGGTCAGCTGGAGGAGGGAATCCTGGGTACCAGGTGTGGGCCGAGGCAGAGGTAGTTAGGGGCAATCAAGCCAGCAGGGGAGCAGTTAGGGACAATCAGGCTGGTAGGCAGAAGCAGTTAGGGGCAATCAGGCAGGCAGGTGAGCGGTTAGGAGCCAGCAGTTCTGAATTGTGAGAGGGATGTCCAACTGCTGGTTATCCCATGAGGGGTCCCAGATTGGAGAGGGTGCAGGCCAGGCTGAGGGACACACTCCCCGCTGCCCCCCCCCCCCCCGTGCACGAATTTCGTGCACCGGGCCTCTAGTTATTTTTATAAAAAGACTGATTTAACATCAGTCCCAGCACTCTTGCCGACAACTATTCTATGCTCTCCTACTTTTTAATTTGGGAATTTAAAAGAAAGTAACACTAAAATTAATCGTATATGCTTGGAGAATAGTGGGTTCCATATATTTGAATTAAAAAATTGTGTTTCTGAAATATTCTCCTGTGTTTAATATTAATATAAGAATAATAGCAACAACAAAACTAATGGGGGCAGTGAGTAATGATTAAATATTTAGTATGTTTAATAATAAAGTAGTGTTCAATAAGCATTGTTACAAGTATAAGTATTTTATAAGCATTAACTTCTTTTTTTAAAATATATCTTTATTGTTGAAAGTATTGCAGCTGTCCCTTTTGTTTTTCTTTCTTTTTTTCCCATTGCCCCCCTCCATCCCGCACCTGCCCCTCCCAGGCCTTCCTCACTCTATTGTCTATGTCCATGGGCTGTTCATCCTATCTAATAAAATAGTAATATGCAAATTAACCATCACTCCACTACACCCACAAGCCATACCCACCAGCCAATATGGAGCAAGTATGCAAATTAACCCAACCAAGATGGCTGCAGCCATGGAGCGAACAGGAGGCTTGGGTTACCCCCAGCAATGGAGGAAGCCAAGGTTCCACAGCCCTGGCTGTCCAAGGCCTCCACTCAAGGCAACAAAATTTCAATTATAGAAGATAAATAAATCCAATACCAGGGCCTCCACTTGGGTCACTGGGGGCGTGGCCAGCCTGCAAACCACCACAGGCTCCTCACCCAGGCCGCCCCACGCCCCAAGGGAACCTCCACCCTGATCCGGGACACCATTCAGGGCAAACCAGCTGGCCCCCACCCTACCTAATAAAAGAGTAATATGCAGATTGACCATCACTCCAACACACAAGATGTCTGCCCCCATGTGGTCAAAGATGGCTGCCCCCATGTGGACACAAAATGGCTGCCACAAGATGGCCAGCAGGGGAGGGCAATTGGGAAGGACCAGGCCTGCAAGGGAGGGCAGTTAGGGGTGACCAGTCCTGCAGGGGATTGTCAGAGAAATGCAAATTAAAATGACAATGAGGTATCACCTGTCAGAATGGCTATCATCAACAAATCAACAAATGACAAGTGTTGGTGAGAATGTGGAGAAAAGGAAACCCTAGTACACTGCTGGTGGGAATGCAGACTGGTGGAAAACTTTTGGAGTTTCCTCAAAAAATTAAAAGCATTAACTTCTCTAATTCTCACCATAGCATTGAGAGGTTGGAAACATTATACTGTCCATTTACAGGTAAGCACCAGGAGGTTAAGTAAGTTGTTTAAGGTAACCCAGCTAACCTAAAATAGTATTGGAATTCTGACTTTCTGGGTTCAGAATTTATGCTCTTAATCATTATACTTTCAAGAGCAATGTGATAGAAAATGGCAAAGAAGCTAGTTAAGGAATCATCATCTAGTATAACTATGACCATTTTATTTAAAGCAAACAACAACTATATCAACACTATAAATATTTTAACAATTACATGAGGATTGATATTATTACAATTAATTTATATTATAAAGAAAAATCATTCAAAAAAGTATGATATAATATTTATATTTGTAAGATTTTAATAATAGGAAGAGTGTTCACTTATAGTTTCATATAAAATTAGAAGATGAAAGGGGAGTCTACCATCTGAATTATATTGATGGATGTTACACAAAAACTCATTAGAAAGAGGGCATAACAGTATATTTAAATGATAAATTAGACAAATATCCTAAAAGATGATAGTTAATATGCAGGCATAATTCCTAATCTCATAGGAAATTAAACCTCCTCTAATTATAATAGTTCTTACTAATTATTATAAAATACTAATGAAGAAAAATATACATTTTTAACAATACTAATAAATCAGCTCTACATGTGATCATGACAAGACTATATCTCAGGTGTTTCTGGCTATACAAAAGTTAAGATATACCTAAATGATGGAAATGGAAAAGTCAATGATTTTAAAATTTACAATCTATATGAAAGATATCAGTCTAAAGTTTCTATTATATTATATAACAAGTTTACTTGGGTTATATTATATAACAAGTAAAGTTTTTGTCTGGGAAGTATCAGACTTCTGAGATTTGACCATGCCACAAGGTCCAGGTTTCAAAGAAGGTGACAAAATAAATAAAACAACTTATACCTAGCCAATTTACCTAAACATTAGAGACATAAAACATACCTAAACATAAAAGTTGCAGTTACACTAAGGTATAAGAAAAATAATTAAGCATGTGTACATATAACTTAACTCATTTGCATTAATAACACTTTAATAATTGTCTTCACATATAAATAATCTATATCTTTTATTGACTGAAAAGCCCACTTGGATTACCATTTCTATTTTTCAAGTATATTAATTTTATTAATCAATTTATAATCAATAACTAAAGTTTTGAACAAAATAGTTGTCAATATCTTAATTAGACATAGATAATGGGACACTGAACAAATACTAATAAAATTTTCCTCTAGTATATAAAAGTATCTCTGACATCAAGTGACTCAGCAATAGTATATGTAGCTGGGATACTAAAATATGAGAATGTTGGGAAATCCTAATGGATTACAAAGGTAAAGAACAGTATATATGAAGTTCAAACCATTCAGGGAAAATAATTGGATGAATTATATATTCCATCTTTCTTTGGTTTATTCTATAAGTAATTTTTTACTGATTTAAAATGAAACGTATTTTCATATGCATGTGTATGTTAATATTTTAAGGAGGTAGAATTAAGTTAATTACATAGTTGTTAGCTATAATATAGTTGTTTCTTGAAATTAGCTTGGCTTTTGGATTCTACTTTTAGTATAAATACAAACTTTATAATGTAAATATGAAATTATGGATACTTATGCATTGTTGGCAATTGAGATCACACATAGAGATAGTACAAGCTCATAGTCTAAAGATTACAATGATTGTGTGGCTATTACTATACAGTCTGAGATGTATATTAAATGGGCTATTGATATTGAAAGTCTCAGATTAAACTACAGAATACATGAAATATCTTGTCACAAAATTATAGTTATTGAAAAGGAGCATAGGTAAACCACCTTTGTTGGCAGTGTGGAGTGAGTAATAGTAGGTAATCTGGCTTTTAAAATTTCAGTGATAAGTATCTTTTTTATATAAAGAGAAAATAATATATAATTAACCAAAGAAAAATTGATATTTTTAAACAGTAGGCCCTGACAATACAAATTATAAAATTTCATTTCTAGGTAGAAAGTAGCTAATGAGGTTAATATATTGCTTTGATGAGAATTTTAGTGATAGTCCAGAGGAAAAAAGTATTTTAAATAGAGAAACATTAGAAAGCCACTAGAATCTAAATAAAATGACTTATTGTTATAACCACTTTTGGATACACTGCATAACACATACACACACACACACACACACACAGAGAGAGAGAGAGAGAGAGAGAGAGAGAGAGAGAGAGAGAGAGAGAGAGAGAGAGAGAAAGGATACTAATGAAGAACCAGAGATGAAAGAAGAAAACTATGAGTATATGGTCTCCTGAAGCCAATAACTAAAGTGTTTCAATGAAGGGAGAGTGATGTTTTATATGTCTATCAATAGGTAACTCAAGGTTAGGATGGACCATTGACTTTTGTATTTAACACTGTGATGGTGATTTTTGACTTTTATTAGGGCAGGTAGGGTAAAAGTTTGATTGAAATAGGTTTAAAAAAGAATGAAAGGAGAAAAATATGAGACAGCAATATAAATGGCTCTTTCAAGGAGTTTTGGAAGAAGAAAAATAAAGGATAGAAAAAGGGAAAATGTGATCAACAAGGACTTTGTTTTTAACTTTGTAAAAATTGTATCATGATTATATGCTGAAATGAAGAATTGAAAAGTAAAGATGAGCCCTAGCCAGTTTTGCTCAGTGGATAGAGCGTCAGCCTATGGACTAAAGAGTCCCAGGTTTGATTCCGGACAAGGGCATATGCTTGGGTTGTGGGCTTGATTCCCCCCGACCAGTAGGGGGTTTCAGGAGGCAGCCAATCAATGATACTCTCTCATTATTAATGTTTCTATCTCTATATCTCCCTTCCTCTCTGAAATCAATAAAAAAATATTTTAAAAAAGAAAAGTAAAGAGACTTTTTTATATGTCACAGAAGAATATGGGAAAATGGTAAGAGAAGTAATATTTTTAGTATATGAACATAAAGATTTTCTCAGGAACATGCATTGTTCAACCATGGAAATGGAATGAAAGTGTAGTATTTTGGTACATATCCAAGTATACTCTTAGAAGTATTGAAATAAGGATCAAGGTCTTCAGAAGAAAATGAGAATAGTGAAAGATAAGTTAGATGTTTGAAGAGAGAGAAAACACAAAATCTCTATTTAAAGAGGGTGAAAAAACAAAGTATATACATCATGATAACACAAGAGTCCAGTTTTTAAAATAATGATATAACATACAAATATCCTACCTAATAAAAGAGTAATATGCAAATTGACCCTAACTCTGCTATACCCACAAGCCACGCCTGCCAGCCAATCAGGAGCAAATATGCAAATAAACCCAACCAAGATGGCTACAGCCATAGAGAGCGGAGGGAGGCTTGGGTTTCCCCGGTAACAAAGGAAGCCAAGCTTTCCACATGCCATTGCAGGTCTAAGCCTCCACTCAAGGATACAAAGTTTCAATTATAGAAGGTAAATCCAAACAGAAATGGCGGCAGCCACTGAGCTGGAAAGAGCAGGAGTCTTGGGTTTCCCCTGGCAATGGAGGAAGCCAAGCTTCTGCAGCCCTGGCTGGCCTAGGCCTCCGCTCCAGGCTACAAAGTTTCAATTATAGAAGAACACAAACCCCAAAAGAAATGGCTGCCAGCCATGGAGCGAGCAGGAGGCTTGGCTCCGCTCCAGGCTACAAAGTTTCAATTGTAGAAGGTAAATAAATTCCAGATACCAGGGCCTCTGCTAGGGTCACCAGGGGGCGTGGCCAGCCTGCAAACCACCACAGGCACTTCACCCAGGCCGCCCCACACCCCAAGGGAACCCCACCCTGATCCGGATACCCTTCAGGGCAAACCAGCTGGCCCCCATCCATGCACCATGCCTCTATCCTATCTAATAAAAGAGTAATATGCAGATTGACCATCACTCCAACACACAAGATGACTGCCCCCATGTGGTCAAAGATCCTGCCCCCATGTGGACACAAGATGGCCACCACAAGATGGCCAGCAGGGGAGGGCAGTTGAGAGGGACCAGGCCTACAAGGGAGGGCAGTTGGGGGCAATCAAGCCTGCAGGGGAGGGAAGTTAGGGGTGACCAGGCCAGCAGAGGAGGGAAGTTGGGGGTGACTGGGCCTGCAGGGAAGGGCAGTTGGGTGGGACCCAGGCCTGCATGGGAGAGCAGTTGGGGGAAACCAGGCCTGCAGGGGAAGGCAGTTAGGGGCAAACACGCTGGCAGGGGAGCAGTTAGGCATCAATCAGGCTGGCAGGAAAGTGGTTAGGGGGTTATCAGGCTGGCAGGCAGAAGTGGTTAGGGGCAATCAGGAAGGCAGGCAGACGAGCAGTTGGGAGCCAGCAGTCCTGGATTGTGAGAGGGATGTCCGACTGCCCGTTGAGGCCCGATCCTGGTGGGATCGGGCCTCAACAGGCAGTCGGACATCCCTCGAGGCGTTCCAGATTGGAGAGGGTGCAGGCTGGCCTGAGGGACACCCCCCACCCCTTCCCCCCATGCACGAATTTTGTGCATCAGGCCTCTAGTCTATAAAATAAAAAATAGAGAACATATTTTTATAAGTTTTATTCAAAAGGGGTAAATGGATATATTATATGTATAAACAGATTTTAAAGCCAAATGAAATGAATGGCATTATAGAAAAACCTATATATGCAACACATATGCATAAAAAGTTAACAACAATAACTTGACTGAACCACAATAATTTAAAGAAGTGGAAATTTAAGGATAATGTGTAGTCTCATGGGTCATGGCCATTGAAATCAGATTATTCATACTGTATGCCCTTAGACAATTTTTATGCCCCAGTTCCATCTTTATAAAAATTGACATGATAACAATACCTGATTCATAATACTTTTTGTTGTTCTTGCATGAATTTAAAATGGTCTTTGTAAAGTTTTTAGTGTTTGCTTAACATATAAGTTAATAGCATTATTATATCTGCTCCCTACTCCTTTGAAAAGCCCATGGCCCTTCAGTTTTACTAAAAGTAATTTAAAAACTTAGGAAGTTAAAATGTTAGCCTGGTCAGCATGGCTCAGTTGTTGAGCATCAACCAAAGAATCTGGAGGCCATGAATCGAATCCCAATCTGGGCACATGCCAGGTTTTCGGGCTTGATCCCCAGTACGGGGCTTGTAGGAGACAGCCAATCAATAATTATCTCTCATCATTGATGTTTCCACCTCTCTCTCCCTTTCTCTCTGAAATCAATAAAAATATATTTTAAAAAACATTTAAAATGTTGGACTATTTCAGACAATAAACATCCCATATTTCTACAACGAGTGGACAGATTATTATGACCACCTGATGTTTGTAGGCAAATTTAGCCATACACTGCATCATATGGGATAAGGCAGCCGAAGGCCTGTTCGAACATCTTTGCTGTCTGCAGTTACCAAGATAAAACATCTCCAATTTGCACAGGAACACAAGGATTGGACAGTCGAGCATTGGAAAAAAGTCATGTGGTCCGATGAATCACGTTTCCAGTTGCATCATGCAGATGGCAGAGTGAGAATTTTGCGGAAACAGCATGAAAACATGCGCTCCACATGCATGAGTACAACCCTTCAAGTTGGTGGGGGCAATGTTATGGTTTGGGGCATGATTTCCCTGGCATGATTTGGACCCTTTAATTCGTGAGGAACAACGTCTGAATAGCACAACATACCTAAGTATCCTTGCTGATCAAGTTCATCCTATCATGTTGATGGCGTATCCCAATGGAGATGGCTTCTTCCAACAAGACAATGCACTATGCCACGGTGCTCGTATTGTGCAGGAGTGGTTTCAAGAATATGAGGGAGACTTTACCTTGCTTAGGTGGCCCCCACAATCACCAGATCTCAATCCAATTGAGCATTTGTGGGATGAAGTTCAAAGAGCCATCAGGCAGCTGGTTCCACAGCCATCAAATCTCACAGAACTGGACAGTGCTATTCATCAGGCATGGTGTCAGATTCCTCGCATCACCTTTCAACATCTCATGGAGTCAATGCCAAGAAGAATTGCCTCAGTATTGAAGGCAAAAGGTGGCCCAACGAAGTACTGAATAAACTAAATACACCAAAACTAAGTTTCTTAAAGCATCAGCTGAATTTTGTTCTTCATCTTGTGGGTCAGAATTTCAGGAAGAGCTCTGCTAGAGAGTTCTCTTTCAGATCTCTCATATGGTTGCAGTTGAGTGCTTCCAGGGGCTGCTGTCATCTCAAGTCCTAAAGGGGCTGGCCATGAAAGACTTGCCAACATGGCTGGCCATTGATGCTGTCCGCTGCAGTGAGGCTGAAACTGTCCATTGAGGCACCTCCACCTAGCCTCTCTCAGAAAGTGATCTTAGTGTGGTTGAACTTCTCACACTGCAACTCGAGAGTCCAAAAGTAAGTGTCCTTGCAGCCAAGGCAGAAGCTAAGTGGCCTTTTATGGCCTAGTCTTAAAAATCTCATACTGGCACTTCAGCTGTACTCCAATGGTCAAAGCAATCACAAGCCTGCCATGTTCAAGGGGTGAGGTATAGACTCCCACTTTTTGATAGAAATAGAGGCAAAGGGTTTGTAGACATTAAAAACAAAACAAACAAAAAAACCAAAAAAAAAAACAAACAAAAAAAAAACAACCAACACACATACCTAAAAGTAATTCATCTGAAAATGTAGGAATAGTTTATCTTAAAACTTTAAATGATAAAGAAAGTTATCTTCTCAATAGAGGTAGAAAATATATTTGATAAAATTCAATGCTTATTTCTGATTAAAAATTTGAAGAGTAAGATAGAAGAAATATTCTGCAAATACAATTGACTGACAAGAAAAAACACTAACCTCAAAGTTAACATGCATATTCATTTAACAAATATTTGCTGAGCATTTATTATGAGAAATTTATTTTTCTTTAACAAATAATTATTGAACATCTATTCTGTGTAAAGCATTTTTTTCATTGAATATAGAGCAATGAGTAAACAATGTCTATACTTACATGGAATTTACCAGAATCAGAGAGAAAAAAATACTATATCTGACCTGATCTTTATATATTAAGGCAATTCCTACTAATTTTTTCAGATGCAGCCCATTTATCAATGCCTATATTAGGGGTTAGCATACTATAGCCTGCCAACTAAAACCATCTCATTGTGTAAATAAAGTTTTATTGAAACACAGCAACACCCATTACTTATTGTTTCTGACTGCTTTGATGCTACATTGATAGAGTGCAGTAGTTGAGAAGACTGAGATCATATGGTCTGCAAACTTGTAAATATTTACTAACCAGGTTTTTTAAGAAAAAAAGTTTGCCAACCCTTTGTTACATAGATTTATTGGATTTGTCAAGCAAATTCTTTTGTTACATTAACAATGTACTTGGACTATGATTTTTATACATTCTTTTATACTATTTTAATTTTATGTTTCCTTTACCACACAAAAGTTTTTGAGGGTCATGCCTATAATTTCACCATCTTTGTGTATTGAGCTACCAATCCGGTGTTAGATATATTGCAGTTACTTCATTAAAAAGTTTATAGCCGTATGAAGAAATCATTGAGCTGTCTTCCCTCATTCCTCGTTCTCTCTTCTATTCTTGCAAATTCAGTTAATGACTCTAAAGATTAATCCTCAATGTAAAGGTGTCTTTTATTTATTTTCAACACCTGAGAAAAAAATCTTTAATCACATATGTTGCAGGTGATTGAAAATCAATATATTCTTATCAAGGCAACATACCTTATTCCAACAGAAATATATTTCTTTTTGTAGCCATCATTTCAAACCAATGGCCTCACCATTGTTTCAGGTAGTATTGCATACTGATTAAGAATATTAGCCAGAGATACAAACAGGAAAGGAGATAAAACTATCTTAATTTCATCCAGACCAGAAAACAAAATATTAGGAATGTGTGGGAAGTTCCCAATTAGCCACCTACTTATGCTAATTCTACCTCTGAAATGTTTGCTGATTATACTTCTTGTTTTCATTCTCAATGCCACTAAAAGTACATATTTCCCAAGAACCAGACAATTAAACTTTTCTGACAGAAATCTAATTCTTCTAATTGTCTTACCTCTTAATTGTCCTCACCAATCCATTATTTGATTTATTTCACTCAATACATAGTAATGTAAGAGTGCTTAGGATATAAAAGGCTAGATGATAATTATATGACAATGAATAAAGAGTTCCAGGTTTTTAAGGCATCTATGCAGACCAAAATTAAAAATGAAGGGATGAGGACAAACTTAATCAATAACGATTGAGAAGTCAAACAAAGAAACAAACAAACAAAAAAAAAATGAAGTTCAAAAATTATACAAATATACATATAGGGATGGGCAAAATAGGTTTACCATTGTGAGTACACAGAAGTTTATTCTTGTATCATTATTTATTAAGTACTGTATTATTTATTTGTGTTACAATTATAAACCTGCTGTAGATGTATATATTCACATATGTGTACACATTATGATATTATTTTCATCATTCTCATACACTATTTATCAAAGAAAATCAGCTCAGCACTGTATATTGTACATTCTTATCCAATGGACATTATGAATTCTGCTTACTGTACTTGCTCTCAGCCAGGAACTGCTACACATTATAATCTCCTGATTTCATTGTGCTCTGGATCTTATGTCTTTTACTTCTCTATAAACTCTCTTTCTGCCTTAATATTTATTTGAGGGAATATTTTTGACTCATGATGCCAAACAAATGGTCAGGAAGTTAGTTTTGTAATACTTCCAAAGAAACAATTCTAAATGTGAAACATATTTTACAGATACATGGAGAAAATCTAAGGAAATCATAGCAGAAACAGATATAAATTCAGAGAAAATTCTGAATTGTAAAAATTTCTAAGTAATTCTTAAGAACATTTACAAACATTAGCATTGCCTAGAAGAACTGAATCCCAACTGTAGACAGACTGCAAATGAGGCGAGATTTCTGTTGTGACTTATGGAGACCCACCTACATGGTATAAGTATAAAACAGTACTGTTCAAGAAATAATCTCATTTTTGGCATCAAATCGTCCAATAAAAACAGAATATATTTAAAATATTTATACCACTATAATGAAGGTGATTATCTCAAGAGAACACAATTACAGTTGATTATATTTTACTAGAAGCCCGGTGCACAAAATTCGTGCACGGCGGGGGGTTGTCCCTCAGCCCAGCCTGTACCCTCTCCAATCTGGGACTCCTGGAGGGATGTCCGACTGCCCGTTTAGGCCCGATCCCACCAGGATTGGGCCTAAACGGGCAGTCGGACATCCCTCTCACAATCCAGGACTGCTGGCTCCCAACTGCTTGCCTGCCTGCCTTCCTGATTGCCCCTAACCGCTTCTGCCTGCCAGCCTGTTCATGCCCTAACCACTCCGCTGCCAGCCTGGTTGATGCTTAACTGCTCCCCTGCCAGCCTGTTTGCCCCCAACTTCCCTCCTCTGCCAGCCTGGTCACCCCTAACTGCCCTCTCCTGCAGGGTTGATCACCTCCAACTGCCCTCCCTCCCTTGCAGGCCTGGTCCCTCACAACTGCCATCCCTTGCAGGCCAGCTGCCTCCCAACTGCCCTCTCCTGCTGGCCATCTTGTAGTGGCCATCTTGTGTCCACATGGGGGCAGGATCTTTGACCACATGGGAGCAGCTATATTGTGTGTTGCAGTGATGACCAATCTGTATATTACTCTTTTATTATATAGGATAGAGGCCTGGTACAGGGGTGGGGGCCAGCTGGTTTGCCCTGAAGGGTGTCGCGGATCAGGGTGGGGTTCCCTTGGGGTGTGGGGCGGCCTGAGCGAGGGGCCTGTGGTGGTTTGTAGGCTGGCCACGCCCCCTGGCAACCCAAGTGGAGGCCCTGGTATCTGGAATTTATTTACCTTCTACAATTGAAACTTTGTAGCCTGGAGCAGAGCCAAGCCTGCTGCTCCCTCTGGGGTGGCAGCCATTTCTGTGGCAGTTAATTCACCTTCTACAATTGAAACTTTGTAGCCTTAAGCAGGTGAGCCCGGCCAGGGTGTGCGGAAAGCTTTGCTTCCCCTGTTGCTGCCGGCAACCCTGGCCTGCTCTCTCAAGCTCCATTCTGCTGCCATTTGTTTGAATTTGTTTACCTTCTATAATTGAAACTTTGTAGCTTGAGTGGAGGCTTAGGCCTGCAACGGCTATCAGAAAGCTTGGCTTGCTCTGTTACCTGGGAAACCTTGCTCTCTGTGGCTGTAGCCATCTTGGATGGGGTTAATTTGCATACTCGCCCTGATTGGCTGGTGGGCGTGGATCGGCTGGTGGGCATGGCTTATGTAGCGGAATGATGGTTAATTTGCATATTACCATTTTATTAGAGAGGATTACTACATGTAAAATTATATACACACTAGAGGCCCGGTGCATGAAATTCGTGCACGGAGGGGCGGTGTGTCCCTCAGCCCAGCCTGCACCCTCTCCAATCTGGGACCCCAGGAGGGATTGGGCCTAAACGGGCAGTTGGACATCCCTCTCACAATCTAGAACTGCTGGCTTCCAACTGCTCGCCTGCCTGCCTTCCTGATTGCCCCTAACTCCTTCTGCCTGCCAGCCTGATCACCCCCTAACCACTCCCCTGCCAGCCTAATTGATGCCTAACTGCTCCCCTGTCAGCCTGTTTGCCCCTAATTGCCCTCCCCTGCAGGCCTGGTCACCCCTAACTGCCCTCCCCTGCAGGCCTGGTCCTCCCCAACTCTCTCCCCTGCAGGCTTGGGTTCCCCCAACTGCCCTACCCTGCAGGCTTGATCGCCCCCAACTTCCCTCCCTTGCAGGCCTGGTCTCTCCCAACTGCCCTCCCCTGCTGGCCATTTTGTGGCAACCATCTTGTGTCCACATGGGGGCAGCCCTCTTTGACCACATGGGGGCAGCCATCTTGTGTGTTGGAGTGAAGGTCAATTTGCATATTACACTTTTATTAGATAGGAGGATTAAATGTTGATATTATTGAAGCTAACATTTTTTTTTAATTAGTGTTCTCTTCATTTTGTCCTATGTTTTCCATCATGTTTCTTACAATTAGTTAAATGTCAAAAGTAAAATTATCATTTTCAAAGTGATCATTTTAAATTGGAATTTCCTACCAGAACTGCAAAATCACTATTTGCTTAGAAAGAACTATACACTTAAAATGTTTATTAAATTAAAGTCAATTTTAAAAAACAACTAAAATTTATTATTTATCATAAATATAATTTACATTTACGTTTAATATTATTCTTTACATTAACAATATAATCTAAAAATGTTTTTCAATGTTTGAAAGCTTATTTATTCACGTGCACTTTTTATTATTACCCTAAAATACCATTCAGAGTACTATTACAAGGTGCAAAAGAAAAACTTCATTATTGATTAGAATACATGTTTAAATGTCAACTCTAGCAAAGCATTTCAAAACTTGATTAGGTTATGCTCATTAAAGTTTCTGCACACCTTTGAATTTCAGAGTAATTACACTTAATATATTGGCAGGAAAAATTATGGTTATGTTGTAAACTGTGACATTATTAGGTCAAATAATGCATTTCTAAACCTATGGCATTTATAGGTCCTGCTATTTCAAAGAGAACAAAAATTTAGATTTATATTGGTTTTAAACTAATTAGATACTTATATATATTCTGTTTTCTCTAGTAAGGAAATTACATATATATTATTTAATATTTATATAATTATAAAAACTTTCAAATATTACAGTTTAAAGTTTCTAAAATATCAAGAAAAATGTAATATTTCCCATAAAGTCACATTAGAGATAAATATACTTAATAGGAATGCCATGTACATTTTGTTCTGTGTTGGTTCAGCCTACTGATAGTGACATTATTGGCTAGAAATGCCTGGGGCACTCACCTAGGCTGTACTTTTTGTATGAATCCCCACAGACATTTCCCTGACCAGATCCAATGTCATGTTTGGACCAGCCATCATGGTTGCTACTGTTAACGTAAAAAAAAAAAAAACACATTCAAACCTGTAAAGAATTTTTGTGATTTTATTTGAGCCAATCTGTCAACAATTGCCAGGAAGCAGAACCTCAATGAATTGAAATAATGCTCTGGAGAATGGCGGATTACATCTATATTTATACATTGCAATCAAAGGAAGGAGATATATATATATATATATATATATATATATATATATATATATATATGAATAAACAAATAATCGTATATAATAAAGAGCTAATATGCTAATTAGACCAAACAGTGGAATGACGGTCTGGACCACCTTCCAGACGACTGTCTGGATGACCTTCCAGAGGAAGTGGGGGCTGCGAGGGGCCGAGGCACCTGCGGCTGTGAGGGCTGAGCCCCTTGCACGAATTTCATGCAGCGGGCCTCTAATATATATATATATGTGTATATATATATATATATATATATATATATATATATATATATATATCAGTACATGAAATTTGTAATTTGTACACTCAGTTGGGGGGTCCCCTCAGCCCAGCCTGCATCTCTCATGGTTCAGGACCCCTTGCTCCTTACCACTTGCCTGCTCACTGCTCCTTACAGCTCAGCTCGCTGCTCCTTAGCGCTATGGCAGAGGCAGGGGAGGCTCCCGCCACCACCAACTACGCTTGCCAGCCATGAGCCCGGCTTCTGGCTGAGCAGCGCTCCTATTGTGGGAGCGCACTGACCACCAAGGGGCAGCTTCTGCATTGAGAGTCTGACCTCTGGTGGTCAGTATGCGTCATAACGACTGGTTGTTCTGCAGTTCGGTCGATTTGCATATTAGACTTTTATTATATAGGATATATATATATATATACACACATATATATACATATATATGTATGTATACGTATATATATGTATATGTATGTATATATGTATATATATTTGTATATATATGTTTAATATAGTTATATAGTTTCAGTATCTTAGAACCCATGTATTAAATGCACAAAACCTACTAATGACTATAGCTTCTTTATTCTTACAAATAGATACTAATTATTCTCTTTATTCCCAAGGAAATATAGAGGTCATAATAAGTACACTATGTATGATTATCATATGAATAAACAAGTAATATAATACTATTAAGTATTGGTCTGATACCACCTGACATTACAGTTTTCCTTTAACAGCTTGCAAATGTTTAGGCACTGGTAGCTGAATACGAAAAATATGTTCCTCCAAGCAGTTTTCGGCTCACAGTAGTGCAGCTTTTACACTTGGAGTATTTACCTGACTTCCAGTGTCGATCTAAGTTCAAACAAATGTGTTGCACCTGCACGGGAAGAAAGGGCCCCAAAGGAACCTAAATATCACGGCAACAGGGACAGGGCTATGTAGGGCAGACCTGACTCCTGGGCTCCCCGTGTGCTCCAGAATAGATTAAACGCTTGACTATGTTTTGGCAGCATTGCTAGATCTATATCCCTAGGGCAAAATTGAAGACATAGTTGCATTCAATACAGACATAGATCTCCAGAAAGATATTTTCATAAACAAGCGTTGCAGGCACTCGGCTGTGTGTGCCAAGAATATCTCAGGAAACAGAGCGCGGGCCTGGAATGAACATGCTGGACTACAGAGGAGGCTGTTGAAGCAGTAACTGCTTCAGTGACACCCACAGCAGCAGGAGATGGCAACGACGGTGGGAGCAGCAGCAAAGAGGGGCTATTTTTCCATTTATAAATGCAATTGAACATATGGCTAGCTTAATTAGGACTTTTCTCATTAACTCGGAATAGGCAACCTCTATTGAAGCACCCTCGATAGAGAGTCTGCATGAGTAACGATCTATAGGTTTGCAAAAAGACCATTTAATAAGTTGGAAACCAAGAAGTCAGCTATGAGCATCTGTGCAACGTTTGCTTATTTTTACCATATTTAGTTCCTCTCCGCTGTGTACCAAGAGCCCTCAAGCCACATTCACCACTCCCATTGATAAGAATGGCTCATTTAAAGCCACCCCCCTGGAATCAGCCTGTAGTTAGAAGTTGGAGCACCATTAAAACACAAGAAAATATTAGCAGAGCTGTATGCAAAGAAAGCATACATTTGTATGCTGCAATTATGTTAATGTTATTGGGAAAGCAAGGAAAATAAATTTGGGATTTTCCATTAAGAAACCTCACACTGCCAGAATGGGTTCTCTTTTCTCTCCACAAGTAAATAAGAGGAAAGTTTAAAATGCTACTAGCCTGTAAACCTCTTATACTACGGATGCACATAACAACAACAGCATGATTTTGAGGACGAGGCATTCTTTGGCATTTTTTTGTGTACCTAACATTTAGGATGTGGAGTCGGGAGGGATAGAAGCCTGATCCTTAGAATTATCATGTCTGGATGAACTTGGACTAAGAAGCAAAGGTGGAAGATATTTATATTTTAAATTTAAAGAATTAAGTTAGTAATGAAGACAGGAATTTAAGAGCCCAGATTCCAGTTGTAGCAGAACTGGTTTCAAACATCCATTCCTCCACTTTCACCTTAGACAAATTACTTATCTCCACTGAGCTCATTTCACAATCAATTAAATGGCTGTGATAACACTGCCCTGCCTCAAAGGGTGGGTGCGAGTAGTAACCATGATAAGACATTTTAAAGTATTTAACAACACATCTACCAGAGGGGCAGAGCTTAGTAAATGGATTTTGGTATTTAAATTACGTGGATTTGAGACAATAAGTAATTTATTGAAGACCAATCCTTTTCATTTCATTTATGTAGATGGAGCCACAAACTTAGTTGTTCTGAGCCAGTTTCCAAACTTGTTCTAATGATCAAAACCAGCTAGTGTACTTGTTAAAAATTCAGGTTCCCAAGTGCTTCTCTTGGAGATTTCGATTTAGTAGGAATAAGGTAGGGCATGGAACTCTGCCAAAGTTTAGAAATACAAGCCATGTGGCTAGAAATTAAACAACCCAGGAAAACTTTTCTTAGTGCCATATAACAAAATAGGTAATAACCTGGAAGAGAAATAAAAAGTCATTGTGTTTCTACTATTTGTTAAATATTAAGTAAAAAAGAAATACTCTATAAGTGAGATTTTAAAAATCTATAGAATTTATCAATTCTCGGAAATGATAAATTTTTAAAGGAAGAACAAATGCCTAAAATACACCTGGTATAGTAAATTGAAATAATTAACCACCATTACAAAAATAACCTTAACAGAGTGCTCATTATATTATCTCATAATGTTCTGAACAGCCTAGAAAATCAAGTTAGTATCATTGATTTTAGTTTATGAAAACTTAGGTAAGTTTAGGTAAACATCTACTTACTAGTAGTTGTGTAGACATTGTAGGCAAAATGCCTTAGAATAATTTTGTTTTGCTGTTGTTATTTATACATTATTACTGTTCACTTCCTCTAAGAAAATTCTGCCTTTATTGATAAAATAAAACTTTGAATATCTGCATTTGACATTAGGTTGTGAAGTTCCTAGTCCTGACCTATGAAATATCAATGTCTGATATTCACTTGTCCTTAGTAAATTTTATTATAATCAGTGACAACACTACCCTGACACGCGCCTTTTGTTGATCTGGCTTCAGCAGAATTAAAATTCCTTGTCTTCACCCTTCTTCAGGTAAATGAAATGCAATGGAACATTTCAAAAATATTTTTTAGCATTGCAAGCACATAAAAAAGCGGCTTACCAATATAAGATTCTCAATACATCCTAAGAAAGATGCTGTTCAGGTTTTCTCTTACATTCTCTGGACTGTCATCCATTATCTTGAAAGAGAGGCTTACTTCTACCTTGTAGGCCTATTTCCTTAAAGCAGTTATAACCCAGCACTCTCTCCTGAGGGGTGACATTGTGATGCAGACTCCTTCAAAAACAAAATCTATGATAATGAAGTCTCTCTCCTGCCTACCTAGGTCTTACTTTAGCCATCTCTTGGTCTAGAGATAGTCAACATATTAACTCTTCAGTAGAAAATGTATACAAAATATGTTGACTATATTTTTGAAAAGATGACATAATTCTTCCCACAGAACTAATTGCTAATTCTCTCTGATTCTCTCTCTCTGTGTATACATCTTCTGGCATTGTCATTATAAAAAAAATAAGTAATTTATTGAAGACCATTAAGTACATAATTACACATTTACAGAGGTGAAGTTAACATCAAAGCAACTTTCCCTTTGTATCACTGAAATTGACTCTCAGTGTATTTCTTTCCCACTTTTGAGATGGCACACAATTCTCTATGGGCTTCTCATGTTTCTGCATATCTTGGAGCAGAGGCACTGATTAAACTTTGCTCCAGACTATTTTTTTTTTTTTTAAGGAGAGTGAACAGATTTGGTCTAAAGATACTGTATCCCTCCAGAACAAAGAGCAGGCAAGGTTACTACCATTATAAAAGTATGGGTTTTCTAATCTCAGGGTTTCTCTCCTGTAGTGAAACTCGCTGTATGTGCAAGTATCCTCTGACCCTCTTTGCATGGTCCTATAGAATTTGATGGTCAGAGGACGAATGAAAAGTAATAATGCCATGAGTAAGGTCATTGCTATGATAGACAAATTGTCTCTTTCTCTGACCCAGGAGACTCATGTCTTCTACCAGCATCCATGAAAGTGTGGCATACTAACTTGTTGACTTGCAAATAGAGTAAAATCTAAAACACTTCATAGTTCTTGACCAATGTAGATAATTTGTGTAAGTTGCTTTTTAATTATACTAAACTAGAGGCCCAGTGCATGAATTTATGCACCAGTGGGATCCCTCGGCCTGGCCTGCAGGATCGGGCCGAAACCTGCTCTCCAACATCCCCCGAGGGATCCCAGATTGCGAGAGGGCTCAGGCCAGGCTGAGAGACCCCACTGGTGCACTATCGGGGCTGGGAAGGGACGCAGGAGGTTGGCCAGCTGGCGAGGGACCGCAGGAGGGTTTAAGGGCGTGCCCAGCCTGTCTTGCCCAGTCCTGATTGGCCAGACCCCAGCAGCAAGCTAACCTACCAGTTGGAGCATCTGCCCCCTAGTGTTCAGTGCACATCATAGCGAGCAGTTGAGGGGCCTTAGCATATCATTAGTATATTACGCTTTGATTGGTTGAACGGACAATCAGACACTTAGCATATTAGGCTTTTATTATATAGGATATGTCCTGTGCAATATGTCTTGAAAATCTAAAGTTAATGGGAACCCTGATATTAATGGCATTATGAAAGAAAAATAAATTTTAAAATGGCTTAATTTTTGTGTTGCAGAAAAATGTACTTTGAGCCCACCTGGTGTGGCTCAGTGGTTGAGTATTGACCTATGAACCAGGAGGTCATGGGTTTGATTTCCAGTCAGGGCACATGCTTGGGTTGCTGGCTTGATCCCCAATGGGAGGCATGCAGAAGGCAGCCAATCTATGATTCTCTCTCATCATTGATGTTTCTGTCTCTCTCTCCCTCTCCTTCCTTTCTGAAATCAATAAAAAGTATTTTTTTAAATGTACTTTGATTTGCAAAATCAAAGATTTTTAAAAAATGAAAGGACATTTAACATGCCAAACAGCTCTCTCGTAATATAATGACATACCTGTAAATGAGTTTGCATCTGTTTGGCTGTGATCTGCTTCAGATGCACTTGTATCTCCTTTTGATTCTGATCAGCTACAGTAGAGAAGCTTTGCTGACTTTCTACTGAGCTATTTTTCTTTTTTCTGGATGAACCCTACATAAGGAGCAAATTCTAAGTCACATATCAGGCAACCAAACTGATCAACAGTAAGAATTTAAGTTTAGAAACAAGTTTCAAGAACAGATTCCTAGTTTAGATAGTAGGGGGGGGGGATAGGGGGGAGGGAGGAAGAAGGAGATAAAATAGATTAAGATTTCCAAAGCTAGTCAGACAATCAATCAGTTTCAGATAAAAAGCAATGACATGAAGTTTATAGCTCAAAGATAAAAACCAGTGTGAGAAAGATCACTTAGCGAGGGAGAAAATACCTAAGGTTTCAGAAACTAGAAGATTACTGGAACTGTCTTTTCTTCATTTGATTTATCCTTCAGCAGCCTGAAAAACTCCTATGTCTATTTAATTTTGGAAAAATTTCAATATAACCTACTCTTTTTTTTTTTTCTATCTTTGAGAAATATTCCCTTCCCACAATGTCCCGATGCCCTGCCCACTTTAACCTCTGAGCAAAGGAATTTTTCCGTGACCGTGATATATTTTTAAAATTTATCTTTATTTTTGAAAGTATTACAGATGTCCCCTTTTCCCCCATTGACCCCCCTCTACCCTGCTCCCACCCTCCACCCCCCTCCCAGGCCTTCACTACACTATTGCCTGTGTCCATGGGTTATTCATATATGTGCATATAAGTTCTTTGTCAATTTCTTCCCACCATCCCCCCTTCACCATGATATTTTTTAAACTTAAATACAGTATCACTTAACAAATAAGAGCCATTCACAACTCATCTTTTTCATCTCTCAAGCAGCATTTTTACTTCCCATTTATGTTATTGCATTTTCCTTTGCATGTAGATTCTGCTTAATGTGCCATTCCTTGGGTTTATAAATGTGGATTTCAAATTATCCTTACTCCCTTATTTGTTACTAGCTTCTGAAGGAAAGTGATAGAGATTTTGAATTCTTTTGAACCTTGTCCCAGCATGCACTGCTAAGTTATGCTAAATGATGATGAGACCTGCTGCCTTCAGTAGACTACTTCCTTGCTGCCTTACCTCTGATATTCTTCATCTCTGACTTATGATGCCATGGGAAAATATGTCATGGTATTGGTGATATTTCTTTTTATTCTATTTAATTCTCCTGATTGTCTGTGTCATTATCACTAGAAATAATTTCCATCCAAAAAGGCACAAGTTACATGGAGTAGTGACATTTTCGTAACATTACCAGACAGTATTGCCAAAGCTGAAATCAACAGAACTGATGCCAAGAAAAATTAACATGTAGCTCAGTATTATCCTCCATGGGAAGAAAGCCAAAAAGAATGGTGTGGCTTGCCAAAACTCTGTAACCTTTTCATCTGAGCGCTATTTTTCAGTATTATTTGTGGTTTTTGTGTTTTGTTTTTTTTTTTGCAGAGAAAAATAATCACAAACTCACTTTTTTATGAAAACAGTTTGTCTCTTGCAAATGAGGTGGAGCATTGAAAAAAAAAAAGAAAAACTTGGATAGAGTTCTATATTGTACATTCCTTTTCCACATCATTTAAAACATTTTCCAAAATATAATTTTTTGTAATGGATTTATAAATAAATTGATCTACTAGGTTAAGATGTATCATAAAAGGTGAAAGCATTGTTCTGGACCCAGCTCATCCTGGCTTGTAAGTGCTAATTGTCCACATTTTTCCCAACTCCAAGTTTTGATGACAGCATTTGATAGATTAAAATTGGCCATTATGGGACTATTGATACCACAGAAATTGGCACATGCTATATTAGGGCTTTTGAACTTTAATTATTTTTTTTCTGAAGAGCTGGATTACAGTAACACAGCTATTTGCAACTAAACATATAAACACAGAATCATGGGCCATTATTGAACTTCAGATGTCAGATCTCCTGTTCAAAAGGCTAACCTCATACACAAGCTTAAGGATCTATATGAAGGTATCAACTTGTGAATTCAATGTGCATATCAATTAGTGTTGGACATTTCTTATTTTAGCAACTCCTTTTCAGATTATTTCTAAGTAAAAAAATGTAATAAAGGAAATACTAGAATTGACTATATTTCTCTGTAGATATGTTCTCAACTTAAATTAGAAAACTAACAAAACAAGTGACTTAAAAGATTGATTTACTATCTTTTCAGATTTTTATTCTTTTAAAATATTTGATTTGAAAGATTATTTTTCAGTGACAATTCATTACAGTACTTTCAAAAGTTGAACAGAGTACTACAGTTTGTTTTTTCAAAGAATTGTCACATGTATAAAATTATTTAATCACAATTTATTAAACTGCCACATAATTTGGTTAGCCTTCTATACCTCAAAGTTTTAATCCATGGTTATCTTACCTTATAATAGAGAAACATGCAAATTGACCGCACCTCCGCTATGCCCATGATTGGGCCAGCGGAGGCTGAGGGCGGGACTCCGGGTGGCCTGTCGACCGTTGATAAAATCAAGATGGCGGTGCCCAGTGGCCACGCCCGTGCAGCTGCTCCCCTGGGGTGCCTAGGGTGATCGGCACCCCAGGGGGGCGTGGCCGCGCCCGTGCTGCCGCTCCCCGGGGGTGCCTGGGGCGATCGGCACCCCAGGGGGCGTGGCATGGGGGCGTGGCTGCTCCCTGGGGGTGCCTGGGGCGATCCGTGTGAGAGGGATGTCCAACTGCAGGTTTAGGCCCGATTCCACAGGGATCGGGCCTAAACCTGCAGTTGGACATCCCCCGAGGGGTCCCATATTAGAGAGGGTGCAAGCTGGGCTGAGGGACACCCTCCCCAGTGCACGAATTTCGTGCACCGGGCCTCTAGTAAAATATAATGGTCAAGTCAATCTATGTCATATAATCCATGTTATATAAAACATAGTTCCAAATTATCTCCTTTGTGGCATATATATTTGTGTAATTATTAATCAATACTTGACTCTCACAGGATAGAGCCTGATTCTGTTTTTCTCACTATTGTATATCAAGGACTCATACAATGCCTACCAAAAATAAATACTTTTGAAAGAAATGAATAAATAAGGAGAAAAATATGAATAAAATATCTTTAATGTAATCTAAATATTTTCTTCAAATAATATTTTTCCAGAATAAATTTCCCCAAATATAGCAACTTGATGATTCCCAAGTTGACCTTTTACCTTATAGTCTAAACATCTTTAATTCTAGCTACTCTTATCTCTGCGTGGAATGTTCAACCACTGTTTAGATTACCTGGTAAATGTGATTCATTTTTCATTGTTATTTGATACCTTCGTTGGTGAAGCCAGCCTAAGCATAATTCATCTCTCTATCATTTGTTTAACTAGATCTTGTTGTAAAACTTCAAAAATAATAAATAAAGGTTAAATTAAGCTATGAGTATTACCTACTACAAAAAGAGAATTATGTTATGTGCGTTGATTGAAGGGTTTATTTTCTTTTGCGAGTGTCTTTGCATATTTTAATTAACAACTTAAAAATTGGATAGAGTTACCATGCCCTTCTATTTAATAGCCTAATTTCTTAGTGTTTCAGCTACTTTAATTATTGCTGATCACTGACCTGAAGCAAAGAAGCAATTTTCTTGTAAAAGTACTAATTACCAACTAAGTGCTTGGTATTTAGGGCATAGAAAGCAGGAAAGAAAAGCAAGAGTTAAGATGCCAATAAAAAGTGCTTAAGTTTGTATGCATTTCCACTTTAGGAGACTAGATATCTTTTTTTTTTTTTTTTTGTAAGTAAATTTCATGAAGAATCGCTCTTTACTTAAAGGATTCTACCAAAATATAGTATTGAGTCATATTTTTAAATATATAAATAGAACATTAATTTCCACTCTATTATTGGTTACTATAGACACTATTGTTAAAGAGATAAAGAGAAGCAAGGAAATTAAGATTTATAATCATATATAAAAGCTCTCAAAATACTTATTACTATGAAATTTATTGGATAGGTATTTCAGAGGAGAGAGTATTTGAGTTACACCTTAGCAAGTTGGAGAGACATAAGAGGGAGGAAAGGTGTTGTCTTCCAAGTAGAAGAAGCAGCATGTTGGGGAGCAGAAGCCATAACAGAGCAACTGAATGTTCATCTGTGTGTACCAGTCATGGCTCTCATGTGATAGAAACCCAACTCAAACTAGCTTAAACCAAAGAAAATGAAAATGAATAAAAGCCAGGGCTTATGGTTTCAGGTAGCACTGAATCCAGATGCTCAAGTTGGATCCTTAATATTTATCCCATATAAGCATACAATCTGAAAATATATTAATGCTATTATTGAATAAATTATGAAAGGTCAGGGTTTGGCATTTGGAAATAATTAGATATTATAACATATGAAAACCAATTTAAAATTAGAAGATACTCTGATAGCCATCTAATTGTAACCAAGACAATTTTAAACATAAGAGTGCTCTACTATTACTACCATGTATTTCTTAAATTGTTATTCCTATCTTATATGCTAAATTTCACCTGATTCTCTAGAAATACTGCATTTGTTTTTAATTCAAACTCTATGACATTTAGCTTTTTAGTTTTATGAAAGAATGATTCTTATCTCTTAAAAGGCCTCTTGTTTGTATTAGGGACCTCTCATTTGGACCAATTGTCTGTTTCTGCATGCACCAGCTCTCATGGACATGAGAAGCCCTTCACCTCATCTTTTTCTTTGGCATAATTGCATTTTGAATCAGGTTTTTATGCTTATCATGATTTGACCCATTCTATTTCTATCTTATAATTCATAGCAACACATTTTATTACCAGTTTTGTTGATATTTTCTCTAGGATTTTTGTTTTGCCATTTTTAGTGGAAGGGGAAATAAATAATCAAACAAAACACCACAAAACAAAAAAGACACCATTGCAGAAATCTTGTTTTCTTGTTTCTTTGTTACTAGAGGCCTGGTGCACAAATTCGTGCATGAGTGGAGTCCCTCGGCTTGACCAGCGATTGGGGCCAATTGGGGCTGTCTCGCGCAGTCCTGATCAGAGTCAATCAGGGCCAACCACGGGAGGTTGGCCGGCCACAGGAGGTTGGCTGTGGGAGCGCACTGACTACCAGAGGGCAGTTTCTTCATGGAGCATCTGCCCCCTGGTGGTCAGTGCACGTCATAGTGACCGGTCCACCGGTCGTTCAGTTGCTTAGGCTTTCATATATATAGATTGCTTAAACATCATTCACCCACCCATGTACAGTTTAGTATTTGTGGTCCAAGCTGTATAATTTATTTTATTTTGAGAGGTGCCAACTTTTCTACTAAAGAATGATTTTTTAAACTATAAAATTATATATTTTCTTTTTAAAATTATAAAATTAATTTATACCCAGTTTTTCCCATGTGTAACAACCTCTCACAGACTTTTGTCATTTTTTGGCCTATGGTAACTTTACTATATATGTTTTCATTGTCCATTAGTAGAAGTCATTCAGGGATTAAATAATGCTTGAGTGATTAACTTTACTTAACAAAATTAATATAACCATAGAAGTGACCTAAATAACTTTATTGTTATCTGAAATAATGAAAGTGATTTGTGTAGCTGAATATTAACCATTGAAACATACGTTTGGTATGGTTTTTAGTTTGTGTCATTACTTTTTCACAAATCACTTAAAATGACATATTGTAAACTTTGGCATTACATAATAATATTTCAATATTTTTACTGTGGTGTGTGTTCAGAACATTTTTTATTTAACAAAGACTTATGCAGACTACCATGTGCAAGGCCTTGTTCAAGAAACCAATGATGAATATGAGAAGTAAAGTGTCTGTTCTAGATTGGATATAACTATGATAAATTACTTGAATCTGGTATCAATGGGGTTGGAAAACAGACTAAATGTAATCAGAGCTAAAACATTCCTTTGAACATGATTTCTTGCATAAAAATTTGGTTTAGGTATATTTGTTGTCATTTCCATTTTTAATATATGTATCAAGAAAAATTGTTGGCTACATTATTTCCTGACATAAACAGTTTTACTTTGCACCTGACACATTGAATCCAATATCAGGGAGCTATCCCTTAATTTGTTCCACTCCTTCACTAAAATTCTCTTTGCTATATTTAAATTTGCATTTTAAGTATTCATGGCACTTTTCTCACCAGTTACTATTTTAATGCAATTCTAAGTTACAAATTTCTTCCTGAACACATATGGATAAATTCCTTCTTCTTGAAAATGAGACTTGATACAACTTATTTGGCCTGGCATGATGGGTTTATTTATAAGAATACAGTAATTACTTTTGAATGTGGTCACTTTTGTTCTTTTTTCAGTTTCTGATGTATTAAAAAAAAGGATCCATTAAACCCTCGTACACTGCTGGTGGGAATGCAGACTGGTACAGCAACTGTGGAAAACAGTATGGAGTTTCCTCAAAAAATTAAAAATGGGACTCCCATTTGACCCAGTGATCCCACTTCTAGGAATATATCCCAAGAATCAGAAACACCAATCACAAAGAATATATGCACCTCTATTTTCATAGTGGCACAATTTACATAGCTAAGATTTAGAAACAGCCTAAATGCGCATCAGCAGATTAGTGGATTAAAAAACTGTGGTACATATACATACTGGAATACTACACTGGTGTAAAAAAAAAAACTTACCATTTGCAACAGCATGGATGCACTTGGAGAGCATTATGTTAAATGAAATAAGCCAGTTCGAGAAAGATAAGTAACACATGATCTCACTCATTTGTGGAATATAATGAACAACATAAACTGATGAACAAAAATAGATCTGGAGACATAGAAGTATCGAATAGACCATCAAATGGCAGAGGGGAGATGGGGGGGTGGTAGCAGGGGGTAAGAGACCAATCAAAGGACTTGTATGCATGCATATAAGTATAACCAATGGACACAGACAGTAGAGGGATGAGAGCTTGTGCTGGGGGGTGGGAGTGGGAGGGAAGAGGTTAATGGGAAAAAAAGGAGACATATGTAATACTTTCAACAATAAAGTATTTTTTAAAAAAGGATCTATTATTTTCATTTATTTATTTTAAATCTGTCTAGGATAACTAGATAAATTGAATATTGTTTTTAAATGAAGTTTTTTGTGTTGTAACTTAAAGAGTTCTACATTTAGTTTTCTACATTAATGATCATGGTTATAGATACTAAGAAATGCTATAGAAATCTTTATAGCAGAATGTGAGTCCAGAGGTTAATTATTTTGTATAATGATTTTGAAAGCCACTACAAAGACACATTTATAAATATTCTTCAAATAAACATAACTACTTAATCCCCAACAAAAAAATTATGAGATCATTCATCCATACAACTTATCTATGACAACTAAATTTTTGCAAAGAATGAAATTATTGTATTATCTTTATTATTTAGTTTCTTTACATAAATAATATAAAATATTGCTATGTTTTAACATCTATAGTAATTTATATTTTTGCCAAAGATACAACTTACTTTCATTAATAAAAGTGATTTTTTTTTCCTCTAGAGAAAAATCTAGGAAAACATATAGGGTAACATATAGGGATGTTGTTTGTACCTTTTGTCCTGATTTGATTTCCTATTACTGAGTTCACAGGTGAGTATTTTCTATAGAAAGAAAGAGAAATGAAAAAGATATATCAAAAGCCATTCATTACTTTTTAGAGACATCAAAACTACCCATAGAAAGTACTCTCACACTTCTATAATGATTTGTTTGGTCATGTTTACCTTAGAACTTTATCACCAAAATGAAAGATTGAGTACTTGTGAATTGAAAAGCTATCAGCGAATCATTTTTATTTTTTTTTTTTTAGCATTTCAGATAGGTGTCAAAAGTCTCTTGAAGTTATTTTTCTGCAGTGTTTTCATTTTGTTATTATTGGTAATACTTCCACTATTAGTTGTAGATAACTTTTCTTTAATGAATTCAAACCAATTTTAGGCTCAGAGTCTAGACGGCTATGTTTAACTGTTAGCTTACTGCTCACAGGCACTTCTTTGTATGCACTCATAAAAAGATGCACTCATAAAAAGAGGGGAGGTCTACAATAGTTTCTGGAAAGAACAAAGAAGATGGGTAAGGCATGGTAGCACACATATATATGTTTTTAAGACTTCATTTTTTCCATTTTCCTTTGTTATTTCTTCTTCCTACTTAAAGTATGCTTAATTTTTCTTGTTTTCTATAATATTTAAAATCCTAGCTATTTTTCATATGTAAGCATTTAAATCTAAGTAGAGATGTATCTTTCTTCCACAGTTTTGACATGTTTTGTTGCCTTTTTATTCCATAAAATTTTTAAAATTCATCATGTGTTTTCTTTTTTCTCATGGATGATTTTAATTATATTGTTTACTTTTTAAATACTTGAAAGTTTTTATAATATTATTTTGTTAATAGCATCTTATTAAATTTAACTGTAATAAGATAATATATTCCGCATAAATTCAATCTCTTTAGTTTGTTAAAACTTAGTTTATGGCTCAGGATATTTTATGTACCTGAATAGTGTTTATTCTGCTATTGTTGGGTATAGTACTTTACAATTGTAAATTTGACCACCTTGTTTGATAATATGAATGAAATATTCTATAGTTTCACTGACTTTTCTGAAGTTCACTTCTCTTATCAATTACGTTGAGAGGGGTGTTAAAATTTGCAACTGCATTTCATATTTGTGATTTTTCATTTGCCTCTTTTTTCTTGTATATTGAAGCTTTGCAATACTATACTTCCATTTATCCCCTCATCATTTGAACTATATTGATCTATTTTGCTATTTACTAATTTGAAATTCAGAGTCTTGCTAATATTTTGCTTAAATCAACTGATTATATTTTAAAGAGTTCTTTATATAATAAAAATTATACTTACTAGCATACTTTTATCTGCCTATACTATCACCTCTCATATATCTGGGTTTGATTCTATCCATAGATTTTTCTATTCTTTATTGGTCATATTGTTCTGCTTCTTCATTTGTTGTTTTTGATACAGAATATATTAATTTTTTCATTGCTTAATGATAATTTTGCTATTTTTAAAGACTGTTAAATCATTTTTACCTGTCATCCATTCTATAGTCTACAATGAATGTGACATATAAGCAACCAATTCTCTATTTTCTGGCTAAAAAGATTTTGGACAATTCCCAGCTCTTCTTGAGTACTGGAAATTGCCTTATAGATCTCTATTTTTTTCCCCCTTGGACATTTTTGCCCAGTCTCATGAATTTTTGGTCAATGTACCTGTAGATGGGCATGTATGACTCTGAGGTAACCCTATGCAAATTTCTGAAGTGCTTTCTCTGCATAGCTCCTTCTTCTATGGATTTGGTCTGTAAATATTCTAGTCCCTTCAGCCTCCTTGAACTCAGATATTTGTCTCCTCAGCTCAGTGAGCATTTCATGTTCTTCCCTATATCACATACTGAAAACTGCCTTCATGAAGAAAGTCTGGACAATGGTAGAGCTCAGCTCCGGTGTTCCTTCTCATAGTGATCACTGTTCTGTGCTGGTCATTGCCTGATATTGTCAAACTGTTTTTTAATGTATTCTGTCAAGTTTTGTAAGAAGTTATGCCAGGAAAGAAATTCCAGATGCTGACATTCTCTTGTGAGCGCCAGTGGAAGTGTTGTAAAACAGCTTTTACTTTTACCAAACATTGGTTTTTCCTAAGCCTGACATATGGCAATGCCTTCTTGAAATATTAAAGTGGTTACTTGATATCTGTGCAAAGTTGAAATGCCCTTCAAGATCTAGTCCCTGCTTACCTCTCCAGCTTTCAGTTTTACTATAACAACTGCATCAAAATATGCATAAAATATATTGAAAATACACTAAATTAAACATAATGCTCTATTTGGAAAAAATGAGGGCTTTTCAAACAGAGAATAAATTTTTTTCTCAATTTTAATTCCATATAATTTCATATCTGCTGTTCATCATTTTTTTCAGCAATTTCCTTTAGATTTCCCTTTCTTAAGTTCTGCACTCCCTATAAGATACAAAGGCAACCCATGCATAGAGCATTCCATGTTTACAGTATTGAGCTTCCCATAACACTACAAGATATTAAGCTAAATATCTTTGTCATTTACCGCTCTATCACCAAGCTCCTTGCATAGTGTCTTACAAATAGCCATCCTATTTCTTTTATCTAACTTTACTAAAGTCTTCGGATAGTATCAACATAAAAGAGAGGTCAATGCAAATGTTAAGAACCTGACAATTCTCAAAGTCGAAACTGATGAATCCTTGTAGGATGTGGACTTGAAGACTTTCTCAATGACTTGTTGTTTAAAAAACTACTACAGCTGGGCCGGCCAGCATGGCTCAGTAGTTGAGCATGGACCTATGAACAAGGAGCTCACCATTCAATCCCAGTGGGTTGCAGACTCAATCCCCAGTAGGGGATGTGTAGGAGGCAGCGGATCAATGATTCTTTCTCATCATTGATGTTTCTGTCTCTCTCCCTCTCCTTTCCTCTTTGAAATCAGTAAAAAAATATATTTAAAAACAAGCAAAAAAGCTACATTATTTAGTGGATTAAACAGGAGCAATTTTACTATTTCTCCCGATGCCATGGGCTGCAGTCAACTACGGGGCTGACTTGTCCAGAACATCCAATGAGTGGTATAGTTGGTCCAGTCAGCTGGAGTCTTAGCTGAGGCTGTCAAATGAAACACCTCTGTTTCTAACCACTTGTCCCCTATATGTCCCTTGGCTTCTCACAGAGTGGGGCCAGTTCTAAGAGGCATGATGTGGAAAAGGAAAGTCCTTTGAAGGCTAGTTTGAAAGTCCATTCATGCTACTTGTGATACATTTCATTGCAAAGGCCTGTCGCAAGGCCTACCCAGAATTAGGGCCGAGGAAATGACCTCTACTTCTTTGATGTGAGAAATGGTATGGATGCACAAAGAGAGAAGGAATTGTTGGGGCAATGTTTGATACTATTTTCCACAGGGAATTAGAAGAAATTATATTCTTGATGTCTCCCGGTATCCTTCTTTCAATGTAGTTTTCTTTTTTTGTTGTTGGTTTTGGCAGGTATGGGGTTGGAATGTGGAAAGACCCAGAACTATGAATTTTAAAAGTTTGTATCAGTCTTTATGTTATGTTGTGGCAGCCACAGCAGCACTTCTCATCTATTTGAAACATTTATATCGCTTTTCTGGGAACAAAATCTGGTTAAGCTTTATATTCTCAGATGTTATTGCAGATCTCTATCTGTGAAGCGAATCTTCCCCATTCATTTCTGTTAACCATCCTTTGCTCTAATCTTACAGTTCTTAAGAGTGTTTTTTGCAATTCTTTATCACAAGGAAGAACTTTACCAAAAGATATCAAAATAAACTAACACTAAAATAAACAGATTTAAAGTATATTTGATATATTGTGGCAAATATGTGATTTTTAAAAGTTGTGATTTAATCCTTCCCAACATCCCTAGGAGTAAACTTATAAAGAAAAGTATTACTCTCCTTTGTTTCCAAAAACAAAATCAAAGAACATGGGAATATTAAACAAATGAATACCTATTTCACTCTAGTAATTTTTAAAAGGTGACAATATATTACAAAACAAATTACTTATCATACTTATAAAAATAGAATATCTCAGACATCTAACAATAATTTTCTAGGGTATAGAATAATCTTAAATACAGTGAGAAAAAAAATCAATTACTCCACCCACAAATGTCAGAGATAAAGCCAAAAGGTATCTTTTAAGATACACCTGACAATTTTTTTACATTATTAATATTCATCTCATCTATGAATATGTGATTACAGATGTATGCCAGCTTAGATTTTGGAATATGACCTTAACATCAAAATAGTAGAGATTGCTGTACTTCTTATTTCTAACCATTCTTTAGAAAGACTTTTTTACAAGTTTGCTTCCTATCTTGAACTCTGAGAAATTATGCAAACAAGGCTCTTTAGTTACAGACACAAATATATATCAGGTAGAATGTCTTCTAGTAGGTTACAAAAACGTAAACTAAATATGGCTTTAAAATTATGTAAATGTATTGTCTCACATTAAAAAATGTAAATTAGGAAAGCTACTAGGACTTCTAATTCTGTGTTGATGGCATCATTAAGTACACAGTTTCTTTCCATGTTTCCGTGTGCAGTCCACAGCATGTTAGTGTTCCCCTTAATTTAGCTTCCATCATAGGCACAATATGCCTATTATAGTTTCTGGCATCCCAGTTCGTGGGGTAATATAAAACAGAAAAATGAGATATCTGTCTTTCATGTGTTTCTTTTTAAGAGAAAGGACATCTTCCAGTATCAGATCTCTCCTCATTGGCCCAATTTGAATCAAATTATGATTCCAAATAACAATCACTGTTAAGGGAAATGATTGTCCTTGACTTAGGCTATCAAATTTATTCCACATCTAAAGAAAGTCACTGTTGCCCTAGCCAGTTTGGCTGAGTGGATAGAGCATCAGTCTGTGGACTGAAGGGTCCCGAGTTTGATTTTTGTTAAGGGGACATGCCCAGGGTTGTGGGCTTGGTACCTAGTAGGGGGCATGCAGGAGGCAGCCGATCAATGATTCTCTCTCATCATTGATGTTTCTCTCTCTCTCTCTCTCTCTCTCTCTCTCTCTCTCTCTCTCTCCCCCATTCCCTTCCTCTCTGAAATCAATAAAAATATATCAAAAAAATAAAAAAATAAAGAAGGTCACTGTTATGTATTATGTTAATTATAGTCTTATGTGTGCTAGTGTTTGTGTGTATGTGTGTGTGTTTTAATCTATACCTAGGGGTTTGTCAGTTTCTATAATCTGAAATTGTTATTCAAGCTGTTGTCCATATTGATTCAGCTATATTTGTCATTGAGCAGTTCCAGCGATGTTGCTAATGAATGAAATAGGAGTGCAAAATATACTATTATGGAATAAATTGATATCTTGTAAAATATCAGCAAAACTGATATTATTAATTTAATTTAATTGTTTAAATAAGTGAATTGGTGAAAGTGTGTGAAATGGATGAAATGTTGTAGAGACACTTGCTGAATTTGCATGGAGGGAGTATAAGAATTTAGTAAGCCCTTCACTTCTTACCATTCAGAATTCTGTGCAAGATCTCTTTAGAACTATTCCTGTGCCCACACAGAGGATTTAGAAGAGAGTAGGTATCTGGTGCCTGCTATAAGACTGAATAAACTCAGCTTCCAGAATCGTCTTGTTGCCTTGTGTGATAGTTTCATGAAAAGTGAGTTTAAAGACTAAATTGATCTTGCCAGTTTGTACCAGCTTGAAAGCATCTTTTTCCAGTGCCACATTCAGAGACATATTGATTGTTTAAAATTGATCAGGATAAGAGTATTTACATCATTCAAATCAGCTAGTGCTAGAATTAATTTTTGGTTTTAGTATGTATGTAGGTGTTCATTCATTCATTCACTCATTCACTGAGCTGGCTTGACAGTACATCACTGGGTTAAAGCAACAGATTGAGAGGTGGGACTTCCTGAAGTTACAAAGCAGATTAAATTATCAGTGTGCCTCTATTCCTTGATTATTAATATATATTCTATGTGTATTGAAAGATTTTGGTCTGAGACTTGCCTTCATGCTTTCAAGGTTGTGACAAAAGCAAATGTAGTCCTTGACATGCTCTAAATATTAATGGCTTCTTCTATGTGTAAAACCAAAGCAAAACAAACAAAATAATAATAAATAAAGCAAAAGAACTAGTAATTATAAACACCTGAACTGCCTTGGAAGTTCATAAATCACCTTCCCTGGAGGTAGATACCTAAAACAATTTGATTCTGTTAGTAAGAAGAAAGAACATCATTTGGGTAGGTAACAGAAAGCTTTTACTAAATTTCCCAATCTCTCTAATTATCTCTGAATTTCTCTTATTCCTCTCTCTATCTTTCTCTATTCTTCTAGGTATTTCTAAATATTCAGCCAGCTATTTCTAAATAATAAACACAGCAATACTCATTTATTCTCATTAGGCAGGATGTAGGTTTGCCTGGGGTTGACTTACCTATGCTGGGTTTGGCTAAGCTATTCTGCTCAAACTGAAGCTCCTTCTGGGCTTGGCTCCTTATCTGGGATTGGGCTTAGGCTGCATCATGTGTGTTCATTCTATGCCCAAGGCTGAAGTGGCAGCAGCTGACTCAGTGATGTTATTTTTACATGATGATAGATTATAAGGGGCCAAGCCCTAGCAAGTAAATATATGACAATTAACTTCCCACTATTCAAGCCTTAAAGCCAAGTTCAAAGTTAAAACATGGGAAGTATATGCCCACCCTCAAGTCAAGACATTACATGACCAATCCCAATATTTTAAAAATAAAATCAAGTTCTTATAACACCAAAATACACCTTCACAAACTTGGCATCTACACTCACTAGTAGGTTTTGTAGCAAGAGAAAATTCACTTAAAAAATAACAATCTTAATAAGTTATAAGCTTCGTGGCCTGAGAGAATTCTTTACAAATGCACTTAATCTTAAAATACCAAAATTAAAGAACAATTTCAAGCATATATTAGGCAAATTCATAAAGGATGGGTTGTTTTGCCTCAGTTTGAATGACCAGAATTCTGTCCTGAGCCAGAAACAAAATATTTTATTCCTCATGGAACAAAAGGCAGCATGAGCTTCATCTTCCCTTCTGTGAATCTTGTCTGCTAGCCTGGAGGGAAGAAGCCATGCAGAGGTATGCCCAGGTAGATGTGTACACAATATGTCCGTCCCAGATCAGAAATCTTGAGCTTAGAATACTCCTAAGAGTATAGAGAAGCTGATGGCAAATATGTTCAACCTTTGCTCTAGAGTGAGACTTTACCAATATTATCTTGAACAGTAAAGAAGTCAACCATCTCATTCAGAGGAAAACATTGTATCTTATGATATTTGCTATAAAAATATCCTTGAAGTATTTTAAAATCATATGAATACTTTATATTTTTGGGAAGTGACAAGGAACATTACTCTCTGGAAGATATATATTGTGATGCAACCTTAAATTATATCATAGATTTTTACATACTACTAAACTTTTATAAATCAATAGATTACTTGAAATTCATTTAGTTAAACTTTAATTTTCATGATGATAAAGAGAATGAAACCACAAAGCAAGTTTTTTTTTAGTTACAATTCCTTTGATGTGCATATTAGTCTTGACACCATGTTTGATATCATCTTCCTCTTGTCCACTCATTCTTTTTTTTAAATTTTAAAAAAATATATTTTATTGATTTTTTTACAGAGAGAAAGGGAGAGGGATAGAGAGTTAGAAACATTGATGAGAGAGAAACATCGATCAGCTGCCTCCTGCACAACCCCTACTGGGGATGTGCCCACAACCAAGGTACATGCCCTTGACTGGAATTGAACCTGGGACCCTTCAGTCCATAGGCCAATGCACTGTCCACTAAGCCAAACCAGTTAGGGCTTGTCCATTCAATCTTAATTTTGTCCTCCTTAAGCCATCCTTTCTGCTGGTCTACAGCGCTTTTGGAATGGGATAAACTTGATTTTTATTCCTATAGTGTCTGAGCTCCTGTTGCCCTGCCCTTATGAGGTTCAGTTGGTGCAATGACCTATTGCTATTGTCCATGATGCAAATACATCAAGAATCACAGAGTATCCCTGAGCTCCAGACATACACACCTCTGCCTCCATTATGTAGCAGCAAACTCTTTATTCTCATAATAATCAAGGCTAATTCCTCACATATTATTATAACTTTTTTTTCCATCTGTTGAATTCTATGTACAGGCCAAAATGAGTGGGCAGTATAACTTTAAAGACCAACTTTAGGGAATGGGGAGATGTTTGTGTCCCTAAGGGACTATATTAACACTGCAAGATGGGAGACACGAATTTCCCAAGTGAGTCATTGAGAGTGATGGTGAGATCACCACTCCTTCTTCCATTCTTTTTTATTTCTGGGCCCATTTCTTCTAATCTAGGGACACGGCATTGTAAAATGGCCTTTGGGTCAAAGATTAGACTCAAAATTGAAGGGCAGTCTCTCAAGACTGAAAGGCATCCTCACTAGGCGGTGCACAGATCGATCATGGCCTTTAAGAGGCCATTCCAACACCCAGTCAGATAAGCAGTTTACAGTTCATGCTCTATGACAATATGGGTCGCTAACTCATATGTCCACTGTGACACGCTCTCCAAAACGAACATCTTCGTCCAAGGAAATGGATCCTATCTTAGAAAGAAGATGATGTTTAAGCCCTCCAATCGTGTTGCTGACTAAGGTACTGCAGGAAGTGAATGCAAACCCAGACCTGGAATCCAGATTATCCCTCTCAGTAAGGAGGAATTATTGCCCTTGGTAAAGTGAAACGTGCCCAAAGTGACCAAGTTGCACTGAGTGGCCGGTTGGTATCCTTGAGGGACGGTGACATACCCAGGATTTAATATTTGTTTATTTTGCTCCTAGATTTGATATTCTTCAGGAGCAGCATAGATCTGATAGTCTATGTGAATGAGAAGCTTTGTTGTTCAGCTCATGCTAACACTTTCATGTGTCATCACATAGATGTATAGTCCTCAATATTTCTGCTCCTTCCATATAATATGGCATCATATCAATCTGCCAGAAAATATATAATGATGCATATATTTTCTCTATTCATTCAGAAGTTAAAAGGTTTGCATTCTCTCAGATTGGTCATCTGTATGTGCATGCCAAGAAAGCAGAGCTCAACCCACATAGATGGAATGCTTGCCTTCGAAACAATCACAGATTCCAGCAGCACAATAATTGACCCAGCAAGAGTTATATGGTTGGCTTAGGAAGTAAGGCAGGCCCCAAAGGACACTGAGGGATCAAGATATGCTCTCTATTTATTCTACTGTATACTACCATCTTATTTAAAAATGGAACTCTTTTATCAGAAATATCTAATAAAATATTTTTGCAGAGCCTATTCAAATATCACATTTTTATGATTCAGCACACAGGGATTTTAGTGTGCTCACCTATAATTCTTTCCATTAATATAAAAAAATAATATGTTAAATTTCATATACACATGATGGTTTGAATATACACTGAGGTTATATCTTTGGAGAAAGTAAAATAGCAATGATTTTCTAGGCATTAGTTAACATACTTTTAAAAACCTCACAATGTGTAACATAATCTACTGGTGGACTATTGGACTTTAAAGATTCTTTTAGCACAAAGAAGTCAGGGTTGGATAATCTAGCCAAGAACATTGAGGGGGAAGTGCTTTGATGCTTAGCTATACAATCAAACAATGTGACAATGGGAAGTGGGAAGGTCAAGTGAAAAGAAGTGGTGACAAATGGGCATTGATTTCAGGTCACTGAAGTATGTCTAGACCAGTAAAATAGCCATACCAAGTTGTTAAGACTTTTACAACCCATAGAAGACACAAAGTATCCTAATACTGATATGTGAAGAAACGTTCAAACATACTGACTCAAAAATATCAAATGTAAAATCCAGTAGAAACATTCCATTTTTATATTTACACTTGTCCATGTGTTTAAACTTAATGTTCGTGAAGGTTGGTATAGCATGTGAAACAAATACAATTAGAAAAAGTAAAAATAATTACTGATAATCGATTTTCAAGCCAAATTCAGAATTTTAGCCAGGGACTATTAAATTTAACTGTTAAATTAAAAATTAGTTGGGTGACATGGGGGTGGGTGGGTAGGGGCTGGGTGAAGGGGGTTAATGGAAGAAAAACCGGGACATCTCTAATACTTTCAATAATACAGATAAATTTGAAAATAAATAAGTAGATATTTGGTGAATGAATGAATGTAAAGATGACAGACCTTCAGTTGGGAAAGCTGGGCTGTAGTTCTAATTTTGACAGTAACAGTGTGACTTTAGAAATCTTACATAATTGACTCATTTAAAATAAAGAGAATGATCTGAAGAATCTTAACTGGCCTACTAGTTCTATTATTTCACATATTTCAACTCGTTTATATTTTTCATCCTGTTTCAGTACTATTACTATAACTACTTTATACATGAGAAGATTGGGCACAATAATATGTAATTATCTGAGGTCACATAGCTGGTATAAAGCAGAGACTTGATTTCAGTCTAGGCCCTCTGGCTCCAAAGCTGCTGAAAGTGATGGTTATATAAAATATGAACTTATTTTGACTATTTCTTTCCTGAGTTTAACACTGAATTTTTTGTCACTATTAATCTTGTCATTGGTAGGTATTCACTTAATGTATAAAGTATTTACTGTTACTATGGGATTTATGGTCTATTCTGATAAACCACGCTAACTGGCAAAGCTAGGTTATCTATCTATCTATCTATCTATCTATCTATCTATCTATCTATCTAATAATCATATCCATCATCATCATCTATCTCCTCTAGTTTCTTCTATATGTCTGGCTTTGAATCTTGAAGGTCTAGGGTGGAACAATGAGATTCTCTTAGATCAAATTTCCCAAAAGCAGACCCTGAGATGAAGATTCATGTGCAAGTGATTTTTAAAGGAGGGGCTCCTGGGAGAAAATATAAGGGAGTGAAAAAGCAGGACAAGAGAGCCAAGCAGGGGTGCCATTTCTGAGAAAGAACCAGTGAAGTCAGATTCTAAAGGCAAGTAAGCTCAGCTCTCAGTTTCTAACCTGACAGTCATTGGCAGTGGGAGGAGCAAGGATCTATAAACTCTCAGGCATTTGGGGTTGCCTCTGCATGAGTCTAAAGCAGCTCCTGTGGTCCCCGGAAGGACTCTGACAGCAGCAGGATATCATTACCTAGAAGCTGAGAAATAGACACCTGGAAATGTTAAAAGGGATCCATTGGAATAGACTGTTGGAAATGTCCTAATGAGGAAGCTCTATCACTGCTTTTATCCCGAAGCCTCTGTATACTATGGTCTATTGAATTTCTAGATCTTAGTGAGGCTGCAGAAATTTTCATGAAGTAACCATGGTCCTGCTTCTACAGTAATATTTCTAGAAATAACATTTTACATATTCATAAGTTCCTTTAGGCTCAAGTTATGGGAAACACGGGAAGTTGAGTGTGCTGGGCACTGAGTAACTTAAAGATAAAATCTGCGTACTTCAATACCAAGAAGAATATCTATCAAAGGTCAAGTTTAGAGAGGCTACTTGCTCTATTTTCTCAACCAATTTAACCAACAAGCAATTTTACAATTAAGTTCCAAGTGGAAAAGCCAAATACATTTGCTTTTTTGACATTTGAATGAAATCAGATATCAGTGACTTGTTTGTGATCATTCCCTTTTTTTCTGACTTTCCAAATAAGCTCAGTATAAAGCACTTTATACTTCCAATAGGAAGTGGTTTTGAGTTATCAGATCATTTGGAACTTATCTTCTTCTAGACTTATATTTGTATTAAATGGTAGAAGCTATTTTTCTGCCATTGTGCAATGTAGTTTTCTTAAATAACATTGAACATTTAACTCTGTTTTTATTCCTAAAAATAAAACTTTGATAATATAATGTCTAATATATTCCCAAATATATGTTTTATAGATCATCAATATAATCAATAATAACTAAAATAGCAGATATCAATTAGTAAAAAAGATCAAATATATACTTACATTCTAATTTATTAAAATAATTTGGAGATAGAAAATATTACAATCTGATACAGTACTTATAAAGACCTTTCTGAATTGCAGACAAAAAGACATGCAGGTACACTGTGAGCTCAAAGCTACAATCTAACAATTTGAACTTCAAGTTAAGAGGGAAATATATATATATATATATATATATATATATATATATATATATATTTTTTATTCTATATAATAAAAGGTTAATATACAAATTGTCCCCATGGGTGGGAGTTTGACCAGGAGTTAGATGTGCGCTGACCACCAGGGGGTGGCACAGAACATGGAGGGTGTCGGTGACACAGCACTGGCAGCGGGCGGCAGTGGAGGTGCTGCCAGCCCCATGGGCAAAATGGTGGAGCAGGTATGCGGGCAGCACCAGGCCAAGGCGGGTGCAAGTGGAGAACCCAATTGCCCCACTGGTCGCCCCACAGATCAGCCCTGATAGCCGGCCAGACCTAGGGACCCTACCAGTGCACGTATTTCATGTACCAGGCCTCTAATATATTATTATATTATATTATATTATATTATATTATATTATATTATATTATATTATATTATATTATATATATAATATATATAATATATATATTATATTATATATATATATATATATATATATATATATATATATATATATATATTCACTGATCCGGACATCTAAAAGCTTCACTTTATCCTGTATGGTGGACACACAGTGCTTAACTACTATGAGATAAGAGTGTGTGTGTGTTTGTTGGGGGGGGGGGGGGGAAGGATAAAAATTTTAAAAAGACCAACAAACTAGATTCTCTGTCGTCTCTCCCAAACAGATCATAGATTTCTATTATCCATTAATTTATTTATAGAGATACTAGTAGCCCGTTTGCACGAAGATTCATGCAATAGACCTTCATTCACCTGGCTGCCTGCACCAGTTTTCTGCCGGCATCAGGGACCCAGGCCTTGGCTGTGGCCACCGCCTTCTGCCTTTTTCAGGGTCGGGGCTTGGCCCCGGGCGGTGGCCTTGGGCTCGGCGGCACCCAGCGTCCCTGCTACCCATCGCAGGAGCCGACCCCCAGTGGTTTCCTGCGATCGGTGCAGGCTCCCCGCTGGTGCCCAAGGCTGGGAAAGCCTCCGCCCCAGGCTTTCCCGGCCTTGGCCTCGGGGGCACCCAGCGTCCCTGCTACCCATTGCAGGAGCTGACCCCCAGTGGTTTCCTGCGATCCGTGCAGGCTCCCCGCTGGTGCCCAAGGCCGTGAAAGCCTCCGCCCGAGGCTTTCCCGGCCTTGGGCTCCGCCACACCCCAACGTCCCTGCAACGGTTTCCTGGTGGGCGTGGTTTGTGGGCGTGGCTTGGTTAGTGGGCGTGGCTTGGGCATAGCAAAGGTGCGGTCAATTTGCATATTTGTCTATTATAAGGTAAGATTGAAATGGTCAAACCATAAAACCAAATTTTAAATTATTGCTCTCACCGATGAGGAATAACTTATTGGCAACCAGAAAACCAGAAACAAACCCAAAACACAAAATCGGTTTAGACAGAGAGAAAAAAAAAAAATACTTGACTAAATCAGGGGTCCTCAAACTTTTTAAACAGGGGGCCAGTTCACTGTCCCTCAGACCGTTGGAGGGCTGGACTATAGTTTAAAAAAAACTATGAACAAATTCCTATGCACACTGCACATATCTTATTTTGAAGTAAAAAAACAAAACGGCAAAAACACCCGCATGTGGCCCGCAGGCCATAGTTTGAGGACGCCTGGACTAGATAAATGGAAGGCCAGCAAAGTGCTCTTACTGGTTTGGATTTATCTCTGGCAACCAGAAAAAGACATGCTGCACATGACTGCTCTTCTCAAGCATACAGTTTACACGGCTCAGGTACCATTGGGCATATCTTTAAAAAACTCCAAAGTTGTTATAGGATAATCTCCATAAAATTTTAAATCATATTTTACTGAAAATATAAAATAAACAGATGCCAAAAATTGTATGTAGCCCTGGCTGGTTTGGCTCAGTGGATAGAGCGTCTGCCTGCGGACTGAAAGGTCCCAGGTTCGATTCTGGTCAAGGGCATGTACCTTGGTTGCGGGCACATCCCCAGTAGGGGGTGTGCAGGAGGCAGCTGATCGATGATTCTCTCTCATCGATGTTTCTAGCTCTCTATCCCTCTCCCTTCCTCTCTGTAAAAACAATAAAATATATTTTTAAAAAATTGTATGTAACTCATACATTAATGAGGGAACTGGTAAGAGGTCACAACTGGTTCAAAGGAGAAGATAAAGCATCACATGCCAAATCCTGAAATTAATGTGTGAATAGATACAAAACTGTCTTCTTCCACAATAGGGATAGAGAGGAAAGGAATGGAAATCGAGGGAAACCTGAAACAGTATACCCTGGACATTCAGTTTCTTGTTTCCCCTCTCTGCCCCACCCCCCCCCCCCTTAATTCAAAGGCTATGATAATTTTCCTGACAGAAGACAGAGTGACTTACTACAAAATCAATTAAAAAAATAAAATTCCAAAGAGAACATGAAAAGCATGCTCTTAGAAGTCATGATAAAGGCTGCTATGAACTAAATGTTTGTGTCTCTCCAAATTCACATGTGAGACCTTAACCCCCAATGTGATGGTTATTTGGAGATGTGGCCTTTGGGAGGTAATTAGGTTTAGATGAGGTCATGAGGGTGGCCCCTTATGATGGGATTAATGCATTTATAAGGAAAGGTAGAGACAGAGTTTGTACCCATGTGTTCTCTCTCTCTCTCTCTCTCTCTCTCTCTCTCTCTCTCTCTCTCTCGCCCTGTTCTTTTCCCCCTGCTCCATGTGAGGACACAGCGATAAAGTATGCATATCTGAAAATAAGAAGAGAGCCCTTACTAGTAACTGAATCTGCTCACACCTTCATCTCCCTTGTGTCCAGAACGGTGAGAAAGACAGTCTTGTTATTTAAGTCACCCAGTCTGTGACATTTTGTTTCAGAGGCCTGAGTAGCCTAAGTGGTGGCTATACATGGTGAGGTGAAATGACTGAAAGGAAGTTTGAGGATCCATTGGATGTGTTAATATTTTATTTTTTTTCTTTAAAACATATTTTATTTATTTTTCACAGAGAGGAAGAGAGAGGGATAGAGAGCCAGAAACATCGATGAGAGAGAAATATCGATCAGCTGCCTCCCGCACACCCCCCACTGGGGATGCGCCCACAACCAAGGCACATGCCCTTGACCGGAATCGAACCCGGGACCCCCCAGTCCGCAGGCCGATGCTCCATCCACTGAGCCAAACCGGTCCTGGCAATAATATTTTATTTTTGATCTAGGTAGAGGTTATAGGAGTATATTCAAATTATAAAAATTCATTCCTGTGTATTTTTCTTACGTATATCTTACTTCAATGAAATATTTTAAAATGTGATTAACTAAATCCTATGTTTTCCATAGAAACCACTTTAAATATAATCGCATAGATGAAAAGTAAAGGGATTGAGAAAGATATGCCATGCGAATACTAATCAAGAGTAAGCATAAAAAGCTACATTAATGTCAGATAAAGCATATTTCAGAGCGAGGAAAATAATCAGGGATAAAGATGGGTACTACATAATAAGTAGGTCAATTCTCCACAGACCCCTTATCAAAGATATGATCAACCTTAATGTGCTAAGTACCTCAAAACTAAGAATTAAAATATGTGTGACAAAAACTGATAGAACTGCAGGAGAAATAGACAAATCAGCTATTACACTGGAGACTTCAACACCCCTCTATCAGTAATTGACATTACAACAGGCAGAAATTCAGTAAGAGTATTATTGAACTGAGCAACACTATCTATCAACAGAATCTAATTGACATTTATATAATACTTTATCCAACAGCAGCAGAATACACATTCTTCTAAAGTTCACATGGATAATTCATCAAAATAGACCAGTCCTGAGCCATAAAACACACCTTAAATTTAAAAGAATAAAAGTCATACAATGCCTGCTACAAGATCACAATGAAATTAAACTAAAAACCAGTAACAGAAAGATAAATAGAAAAGATGAAAATATTCTGAGATTAAACAACACATTTCTAAGTAACACATGGGTCAATGAAGAAATATCAAGATGAATTTTAAAATACTATGTAGGAAATAATAATGAAAATACAACTTATCTAAATGTGTGGGATGCAACAAAAGTAGTGCTCAGAAGTAAATTTATAGCAGTTGATGTGTATATAATAAAAGAAGAGAGATCTAAAATCAATAATCTAAATTTCCAACTTAGAAAGCTAGAAAAAGAGCAAAGTAGGTCAAATAGACAAAAAACAAACAGAGAAACAAAAAAACACAGAGACACATGCAAAACAACAACAACAACAAAAACACAACAGACATAGAAACAGAAGGGAGAGGGTGGGGGTATGGGAAAAAGGAGAAAAGGGAATATAGTGAATAATATTGTGATAAGTTTACGTGGTGACAGATGATTACTAGAATTAGTGGAGTTATAAAATTGTAAGGTATAAAAATGTCAAATCTCTATATTGTACACCTGAAACTAAATAACCAATATATGATTGTAGAGCAACTATACATATATAAAAAAATAGGAAAAAGTAAACAGAAAAAAAGACATAATAAAAAATAAAAATAAATAAAATTTAATATAGAAAACAAAAGAGAGGAAAAGTAAAAAAAAAAGAGAGAGAGAGAGAGAAAATACACAAATTACTAATATAACATAAAACAATGATCCTCAATATTGATTTCATGGACATTAAAATAATAGAGAAATGTTATAAATAAATATATGCTAACATATTTGATAGTTAAAATAGACCAATTTTTTGAAAGACACGATCTACCAAAACTCACATGAAGAAAAATTAATAATCTAAATATACCTATATCTATTAAAGAAATTGAATCAACATTGATAACTTAAAATGTTTAAAAGAACCCTTTCCAGATGGTTTCACTGAACATTTAAGGAAATGATACCAAACTTTTATAATTTCTTTCAGAAAGTAGAGGGAACAGTTCTGAACTCATTCTCTGAGTTTACAATTACATTAATTCCCAAACTAAACAAATGCTTTATACAGAAGGAAAATTACAGATCAGTATCTCTTATGAACATAAATGCAAAGATCCTAAACAAAATATTAGCAGATAGAATCCAACAATATAAGAAAATATACACCATAACCAAACAGTTATTACAAGTATGCAAAGCTGCTTCCACATTCAAAAATCAATGGATGGAATCCATCACATCAAAAGGCTAAAGGAGAAAAATTATATGATTTTATCATTAGATACAGAAAAAGATACAACAAATTTCAAAAAGGAAGTGTGCCCCATAAGATATGTTGCTTCAGGGTAAAGCAATCATTTCTACTGGAAATTCACCTTCATCATTTTTAGTAAATACCATCTTCATATTGAGAGTGAATGTATAAGAAATTGATGTTTTTATTCTGTTTCCAATTATATTTTTAACTATGTACTGAATCATAAAGATTCAGATTTGGCCTGGAGATAAATATTTGATTAAATTCATTATATGGTTTCTATGTTCTCTTGAAATAATTTACATATATTATCATCATTAAGGAGGGACATAACATATGCACAGTAAAATTCCAAGTCAGCTCAATTCCACAAACAAACAAAAGTTATACTACCCTAGCCAGTTTTGGCTCAGTGGATAGAGCAATGACCGGCAGACTGGAGGGTCTCAGGTTTGATTCTGGTCAAGGGCATATGCCCCAGTTGCAATCTCAATCCCCAGTACAGGGCATGCAGGAGACAGCCAATCAATGATTCTCTCTCATCATGGATGTTTCTATCTCTCTCTCCTGCTCCCTTCCTCTCTGAAATCAATAAAAACAATATATATTTGAAAAATAAAAGTTATACCTATTACTCTTGGTACCCTGACCAATGTAGACTTTTTGTTGCTTTAATCTCCATATCCATTGGAAATTGGATAAGCTTTTCCTAAAGCTTCTACTTCTGTGAGATCGATGTATGAAAACTGTAGTTGTTTTCTGTGAAAACTATTGTTTTAGGTAAAGTAGAATTCTTTTATTACTTGCTAGGAGATCCAGAGACAACTTGGGATTTAGACTTTTATTTCTGGTTGTTGCTTAAACAATCTTATAAATATTTTTATATTTACTCATTAATATTGACACATATTTTATATATTTATGTAAGAAGTCACTTTTTAACCTATAATTTTTAAGTTTGTAAGCCTTGTGCATTGTAAAAAATATATTGATTTCAGAGAGGAAGGGAGAGGGAGAGAGAGATAGAAACATTGATGAGAGAGAAACATCATTGATGGGCTGCCTCCTACATGCTCCCCTCTGGGAATTGAGCCTGCAAACCAGGCATGTGCCCTGACCAAGAATTGAACCATGACCTCCTGGTACATAGGCGATGCTCAACCATTGAGCCACGCCAGCTGAGCTGCTTTTTTTTTTTTTTTTGCTTTTTTTTTTTTAGCATGGTGAGGAAAGTCCAATTAAATCAATCCAAAAAGGTATGATTAAGATTGAACACTAATCACATAAAAATAATATTCCTAATAGATGAAAGTATATTATATTCTACAATGTCATATTACAGAGTAGCCTCTATTCAATGTGAAACTCTTCCCATTAAATTTTTCTTTTGTAAACATATTTATTTGACTAGGGTTAAGCCTGAATATATTTTACTCTACAGATTACTCCTGTCAGTGAAACAATCAAAAAAGATTAACTTTCAATTTAGAAGGCTATTTTATATTTGTATTTCCAATTAACACATAACAAAATTGATTAAAGGATGGATTTTGCCAAGGTATACTCACATTTGTTTTCCATACTATTTTTTGATGCATAAACAAAGATAGTTTGTGCTAATGATCAAGATTTGTCATTAAAAGAAAATCTCCATGTGACAAGTAAGAGCAACAAAAGAAAAACACAATTTAAGAGCCATTTCAAGTTGTTCTTTGTTGCTCTAAAGATATTTGACCAAAATTATTTTTAAGAATATTAATCATTTAAAATTTAATTAAATACTTTAAGAGCTATCAGCATTTATATTTTATTACAACAAAATCAGGTTCACAGGATAGCACTTTAATCAGAAGATTTTGTTCACAGTTCATAATATCTTATCAGTGCTAAATTATCAACTCCTGCGAAGATGAATTAAATAGAAGTGTTTTTCATAAAGTAAAAATATTATGTCACTCATCAAGACAAAATAACTAGCTTTTGATATTTCTAAATGCATATGATGAAGGAATCATAACATACTTAAAGACAAATACTTGTATAAATGTTTTCCTATGTGAAAATAAAAAAAATAGACGGTTTCATTACTAGATGAAATTATTGCTCCAGTAAATTTTAATAATATTTATGACAGAGAATTCTTTATAGATCTGAAAAAAATCCTTTTAATATTTAAGTTTAAAATGTATTTTTAAAGATTATGTAGATTTCCTTAATATGAAATAGAGTATAACCATATGCTGATACATGATGGCATTATATATTGATATGTTATTTATATTTTGAAAATTATAATGTGTAAAACATGTACAAGTATAAATGTATGTTCTTATGTTTTAAGAAAGTCCATTAGTAAAGATAATTTTCTGGTTTTGATTTTTGAATTATTTCTGTTGTTTTTCCATAAAAAGTTTTAGAACATAGATCTGTGTTTTTTCTAAAAATTATTTATATTTGAACACTTATATGTACATATGTGTATAAATGTGCATGTCGATGTACATTAATTAATGATACCCCTTTTGTGTATGGGTTTGGAGACATCCTCAGCAAATCCTTTCCCACTGGTAGATTACATAAAAGTTCTCACATATTTTCTAATCCTTCTGGGATTTTATCTTTAATATTTAAAACTTTTATCCCTCCTGAATTTATTTCTCTAAGAAGCAAGGTAGACATCACCTTTTTCCTCCAAATGGCTATCTAGTTTTTCCAAATGCTACTGGAAAACGCATAATTTCCTTATTGATATAAAATGCTTATTTTTTGCCCTTCATTTTGTCTATATTCTAATCTCCTTGTCTTAAAAATGTCAAATTTTTTCAATACATACAATTAGAATCACAAGACAATATATTTTTTGCCAATTATGATTCATAGTCTTTTTGTTCTTGGTATGAACCCGCCTTGTATATTCCTATTAATGACCTATTAGATTCTGGTTGTTAATAATTCCATTAGATATTAAAAATTGTATTACATGTGATTTGGTCAAGAGATAATTTTCATGACACCTGAGTCATGTCAGGTTTTTATAACTTAATAAAAGAAGTATGGATTTTTTCCCTCACTTTTCTATGATCTGAGATATAAATAGTATTGGAATTTGCTTGCTGTTTATGGTTTTCCATGGACATGATGCTTTGTTATAGTGGTGAGGGGTAGTTGACATGTTTTATGTATATAAAGAGAGAGAGGGGAGATTGATTTCAAGAAATTGGCTCGAACTATCGTGGAAGCTGGCAGGTTGGGTTCAATTTGCTTATTCATTTATTTCCCTGACTCATGGCAATATATTGGGTCATATTTTTTATCTGCTCAGGACAGCATTTTTTTTCAATAAATGGTCATAATATGCCATTTATTGTTATCTTCGCTCCTTTTTTCTGTAGTGTTTGTGCATTCTTTTATTCTTATTTACCTTGATTTGGATTGAATAAGGTGATTTATTTCTCTTGGCAAGCCATTTATTGAATGTCTAAGGTGAACAAAAGAAACAACATAATGTTTTGCTGGAAAAATTATGCCTGTTCTTACTGAAGCTCCTCAATACATAGACCTCTCTCTCTCTTTGTCTACACACACACACACACACACACACACACACACACACACACACACACACATTCTGCTTCTGTTTCTTTGGTAAACCCAGATAGATCCAATGCATAAAACTAAGTCTATGCAATCTAGATACTTGTCTAATAAAAATAACTCCTCTGGAGAAAAGATTTTAATACAAAATACTATAATATCATCATGTTTTTCATTCTCATAAAGTTATCATGCAAGTAATAACTCCATGAGCCACATAGAACTTATTACATCTTCAGAATTATCAAAACTTTAAGGAGGATACTGCAGATTGTGTAAATAATCACAGATTTTAATTCCTCTGAGCATGCACCTCCTTTTACTACATGTGATTTTGCAACACCTCCTTTCTCTGCTCCTTGAATCTGGTCTAGTTGATATTTGCCGGGGCTAATCAAATGTGGCAAGAACAATCTATTTCTGATTTTGACTATAGGCCTCAAGATATCTTGTATACTTCCTCACTTCTTCTTGGTCACAAACCAAGCTACCCTGTGAATAAGTTTGGCTAACCTGGAAGATGATGAGAGACTCCATCTTAATAAAAAAATCCTCTACACCTAGATTCAGTCAGCCAGTCACCCTAAAACACCACAGTTTTGCTATCCTGAACCTGACTGTAGACACAGGAAGAGACCTGCTGATATCAGCCAAGTGTGATCCAGATTAGCAAAACTAACCAGCTGAACCCAGCCAACAGCTGACCGTTAGGCTGTAAGGTAAATTAATGGTTTGCATTTTAACCCTCCAAACTTTGAGGTGGTTTATTGCACCATTATATAATTAACTAGAGGCCTGATGCATGAAATTCATGCAAGAGTAGGCCTTCCTTCCCCCAGCTGCTGGCACCGGCTTCCCTCTGGCACCCGGGACCCGGGCTTCCCTCTCTTGCAGAGGGAGGCCCTGCCCACCCGCCGCAGCCCACAGGTTGGTGGCCTAGGCCTCCCTCTGCAGGGCAATCACATCTCACCCACCTTAGCTGGCCTGACCAATCACATCGCACCCAGCTTGGCTGGCCTGGCACCAGTGGGGGTCATAGCGTGGTCGTCCAGAAGGTCATCTGGAAGGCAGTTCTGTCTAATTAGCATGTTATGCTTTTATTATTATAGATAATAGAAGATGTGATGCTTGAGCTTATCAGTTAATTGGAAATGTTTGGACATGTGAGTCCTAGAAGGCATGACATTATATAACTATTTACTAGTTCATAAATAATCTTAAGATTACTTTAAAATGAATTTCATAATAATATCATGAGTTTTTGTTGTTGTTTGCTTGTGTGCTGTTTTGTTTTAAATCTACTTAACCTCTCATTGGGATTATCAGCTTTACTTTAAGGGACAGTTGGGGAGTTTAAAGAGAAAAGTTGTGTTATCTAGCCCAGGAGCCTGAACATAATAGACACTTAAGGAAGGGTTTCCTGCCTTCTACCAGCTTCAGGAAGGATATTGCCTGTCAATTATGAAACCTATCACCAAAGCACTTTCTTTTTCTACTTATATTCTTCTCTGATTTGATTATTTTATTAATTCAATTTAAGAGTTATTTGATTCAGAAGCTGTCTAGAGATTGGTATATTTGCAGGAATTCTGCCCCAGACCAAATGCAATAGGGTTAAAGCTGTTTTTTTCTTCTGATTAAACATTATAATAATTAGTAAAGCTACTGCTTTCTCAGCCGATTCATTAATTGACTTCAGTTAGAAGTTTTGCCCGGCGGAGTAATGACAGCACCATTGACCTTGAAGTGATTAATCCATGAAAAGGTATGAAAGCAAAAGCAAAGAAGATAAAAGGAAAACATGAAGCCTTTACTTTTTCCCTTTTCACTGTCTACCTTGACATTTGTCAGGTAATGTGCATATCTCACTTTTCACATATACAACTCAATTCCACCCCAGAAACAAAAACTTTAAAGAGCAAGCAAATTGTTTAAAAGATGAGTGAAAGAAAATCTGATTTTTACTTTTTAAAGAGTAAACCACACATAGACACATATGTGACAAGAGAGAAGGAGAAAGATAAAGTTGCAAATGAAGTATATTGAATCAAATAAAATTGTTTCTTCAAAAAATATCTCTATTCTATATTTAAATTTTCTTACTAATTCATTAAATATAGTTACTTCTATGAAGCAAAGTAGATTATTACAAAAGAAAGAAATTGTTTAATCAATTGTTAGTTAGTTGGTCATTAATAATGCTTTCCCTGAAACCAAATCTTTGTCAGAGTTAACATGGGGTATACAAAAGTGAATAAAATATATTCATAAATGCTCACTAGGAATTCAGTCATGGACCAGGGACAAACAGATGAAATATCAAATATACTAGTTGTTATCAATGCCACAGTAGAGTCACGTACAAGATATCTGATGGCACAAAATCTCTGAATTTTTTTCTGAAATATTAGCAAAAGCTTTACAAGTTAGAAATACTTAGTAAAGTTTTCATATTTGGATATTCACCAGTAGGAAAATGGGAAAGAGTATGCGAAACAATGTGATTTAGACACGCAAAAACATGGAGCAAATCATGGCATATTCTGAAAGTTAAATCCATTAGTGGCACAGACACAGGAAATTGCTTATAGGAACTTAAAGATTAGGTATAGATCCCTACCTCATTGGAAAAAAATGTTGACACTACCACAAGAGCAAGAGAAGCCAATAAAAATTTCAAAGGAAAAATCACAATCATAGTTCCATATTTGAAAACTTAATACTCATAGTGTTTCCTGATGATATGAGGAATTTGTAAAAAGTTATTACAATTGTATATATCTGTGTGTGTATGTATATATTTATACATACATATACATATAGGTTTAAATATTTGATTTGAAGATAAACTGCACAGAAAATGAGTCTGAATTTTTCCCATGTCATTTTATATATGATTTTTACAGAGAGACATAAATAGAAGAATAATTTAATAAATTATATGAAAAGAAATGTGAAATAATGATGTAACAGTGAATTCAATGCAAATATTATATATAAAAAAGAAACATCTATCTTATATGCATGCCTTGGTTTCAAAGCAGTTTTAAATTGTTATAATTTTAACACTTGTTTATCAGAATGAACATATTTAGAGCAAAACAAGCATGCTTAAGAAGAAAATGAACCCAAGTGATATAAAAAAGTAAGAACACCCAATGGCTTTGTTTGCACTTGAGTTTCAAGTTGCAGCCAATTTATTAGTAAGTTTGGGTGACAGAAATCATAAAATCTTGTTTTAGTGCTGGGTAAGAAGGTGAAAAAAATAGGAAGAAGAATTAGCACCAAATACTCATATTCCAAATTACAGATTGCATTTAAATTGAGAAACGTCACAGGAAAGAGACAAACACCTTCAATTTTCTTGTAGAAAATCTATGTAGAATTAACTTAAAAATGAAAATGTAAATGTGCTCATAAAAGTTATAAAATACTTAGCAGTATAAATAGAAAAACTTTAAAACTTCCTAACTGGACAACTAAAAAATGCCTTCTAGTTGTTTTTTTCAGCTTCCATTTCTCTCCCCGACCAGTTAGCTCTTCATAAAACAAAAATCAAACCATATTTCTTCCTTGCTTTAAAAATAAAATGGCTTCCCATTGAACAAACAACAGAATTTCATCTCGTTGGCATGTTTGTCAGCAATCCATTGTCTGGCTACCTCTGACTTAATTTCATAATCCCTTTTCTAGTGATCATTATTCTTCAACTACATCAGCTATCTTTCTGTTTCTCAAGGGAGCAAAGGTCAAAGCAAAGGACCTTTGGTCCAGTTCTCACGTCGAACTTTGAGGGGAAGCTATTCTTCAGGAATCAGGGTTCCTTCAACTTCAATAAAGTGTGAAGGGACTGATTGAGAATAAAGTCAGTGTGGTGGTGTGCTTACACAGAGGGAAGGCCTGTGTGAATCCATGTCAAACTGTTCTTAGCATCCATGTGGCTCCAAACAGTCACACAAAGACATATTGTTACAGACTGTGCTGACCAGAAATCTTATTCATTCATTAATTATTCATTCAATCAGTAATAGCGCACAGAGGGATGACAATGACAGGGAAAGGTAAGTAATTAGTTGGGATTATCAAGGAGGTGATGAGGTCAAGCGACTGAAAGGGAGGTACAGCCAGATCTCCTGGGATGCAGACTGTAAATGAAAACAGAGGTATGCAGAGGTAGATCAGTTGTCCCTTGACCAGTCTTCATCTGTCGCAACCTTCACCAGTTGCCTGCTCAGCAAGGTGAGAAGAATCAATTTAAGAACAAACAGGGTGTTTGTTCTTACTGGCTACACAGACGAGTCAGTAAGAAAAAGCATCGTAAAGACTTGCACACAGATGGTAGTCCTCCTGTCTCAACAATATGAAGTCACTGTGCTCCTATATGTACTCGAGTGTCATTTTGAGGAAAGTGATATAAGGTGGGAAGAGATGCAACGCTCAAAAACTGAGAATTTCCTAGAAGGTATGTGTGGTACCTTAAAGGAACCTGTATACCGGAAAGGACCGAGACATTAATTGGCAAGTTTGAGTTTCTCCAACAAACAGAGGTGAGGACTCACTTGTGCAGAACATTAGATCAGTTAGGTCTGTGCTACATCTTTGATAAGCACTGGGACCACTGAACCTCATCCCCCCCTCCCGCCCCGCAAGGTAAGTACAGTGAGAATTACTTTAAGTTAAGAAACTGATGCTCAAATAATTCTCCAAGATAACGAGTAAAGGAGCAGTGTTTTGGAACCACAAAATGAAATTTCAGATCTTAGAATCCTGACAGTACGCACATTGTCTGCATGAGGTTCATAGAAGCAGAAAACTTAGTTAAATGGCACCTAATGCAGCTCCCCCAGGTCAGAACCAGATCCCTTGGGATCATCCTGCTTCCCTGAACAGACCACTATGCCTTAAATACTGCAGGCACTTGAACTATATTAGTTTAATTAACAAAAGAACAAAGAATTTTCTTATCACGTAAAATTGTAGATATTGACCAATATAATTATTTTTCTCAGGTTTTTCTAGAATGAATCATGCAATCTAATTATGGAACGAGTTTTCTTCAGATATTTACCTTTGAAGTGATTGCTGACTTTGATAGAAGGGTTGGCTATATACCTGTCCATAGAGAAATTCAACATTGGCTCTCCACAAGCTTTAAATATTTGAAAAAACTAGATAATGTACATTTGGAAGAATAGCCTTGATATAAAGGAAAAACAACAAACATCATGTTATAAGGTTAATTAACGAGGGGTGATACCTGCATTATTTAATAAAAGTGCATTTATAAATATGGACATAAACATGCAATGCTATTCATTTCTTTCCTGTTGTGATTCATAGACTTAACAAAAAAAGACTGTGCTTATCAGGTTTGAAAAGAGGACAGATGGACTTAGGGAAACTATCTGAAAAGCATGCAGAACTGTGTAAGACAATTAATGGTTCATATGTAATGCGATTTAGAGCTACATATTGTTTAAGGAATCATTAAATCAGACAAAAGGCTGTTGTGGCTTATTATGTTAAAGAATGTGAATATCGTCTTAAATATCTTCTTCCACTTGTTTCGCCATGTATCCCCTTTATTCTTACCTCAATAAAGTCTCAGTTTAACTAGACCCCAAACCATAGAGTTGTATAATTTGGGGAAATCACCTTTCCTTAGTGCATTCATGTTTTATTGCTGCATAACAAATGACACAAACATAATGGTTGAAGCAACTCACTCACTTGGCTAAAATCAGTATGTTGGAGGCACTGCATCCTTTCTGGTGGCTGTAGGAGAGAATTCATTTTCTTGTCTTCTTCATTTTCTAGGATGCACCCACAAGCCCAGGTGCACGGCCCCTTTTCTGCTATTTGAAAAGGTGGCAATGCTGATTCTCTTTGCACCTCTTCTGCAGTCACATCTCCCTCTGAGCACAGCACTGTTATTACATTGGGCAGATAATCCAGGATAATCTTCCCATCTCAATATCCAAATCTTAATTATATCTGCAACATCCCTTTTGCCATTTAAAGGTCTAGGGTGGACTCTCTTTTTTTGGGGGGGGAAGATTATTGTGCCTATTCCATATACCTTATTCTCTTTCCATATGAAATATGGATTTCACTCTATCTTAGTCTGTTTGCTCTAGTGTAATAAAGCAGTATAGGCTGGGTGGCTTATAAACAACAGAAATTAAACTTACATAGTTCTGCAGGCTGGAAATCCAAGATAAAGGTGCCAGCAGATTTGATATTTGGTGAGAGCCCCCTTTCTGGTTTATAGGTAGTCAAACTTTTGCTGTAACCTTGCAAAAGGTTAGGGATCTCTCTGGGGTTCATTTCATAAGGGCATTGATCCCATTCATGAGAGCTCCACCCTCATGACATACTCATCACCTAAAGCCCCACTTGCAAATGCATTGGGGATTAGATTTCAACATATACATTTTGAAAGGACACAGACATTTATCTATGGCACTCATATAGCTGTGAAATGCATTTTGCCCATTTATATGTTTGTAAAATCTGAGTAAAATGATTCACCCCTATGTGCTTAGCAGTGTTATTTATAATAGTTAAGATCTAGAAATAGCCCAAGTGCCCATCAGTGGATGAGTGGATAAAAAAGCTGTGGCACATTTTCACAATGGAATACTATGCACCTATAAAAAAGAAGGATCTTTAACCCTTTGAGACAGCATGAAGGACCTGGAGATTATTTTGTAAGTGAAATAAGCCAATCAGAGAAAGACAAGTTTCACATGATCTCTCCTATGCGTGGAATCTAATGAACAAAATAAACTGATGAATAAAATAGAACCAGGGGCAAGGAGACACTATGGTGTACACCTAAAACAAATATTGTATTGCATGCCAACTATAATTTAATAATTTTTAAAAGTCATTTTTATTAATAATTTTAAAAAGTAAAATTAAATCAATAGTGAAAAGCAAATTTACTAGAACATTTGATATAAATGTAAATGTACTAAACATAAGTTATACTTCATAATTCCTTGGGTTTGAAAGTATATTTACCTGAAATGGGCAGCATCCTTGGAATGCAAGTCACTGCTAATCAACTCTCATTCATAGCCCTGCAATATAGCCATCTTGTAACTACTGATTACAGGTTTCCAATACAGCTCTAACATGCTCCAGCTTATCATTGCTTAGGGTTCTTCTTGCACTTATACCATCCAAATGCAATACTACTGAAAACTTTAATGGCTCAAAAATTTGTTGTAGAAAGCATGGCCACCTTCTTGCTCCATAATTGCAAAAAAAAAAATATTTTACTTCAGATATTCCAAAACCAATTTTAATGATCAATCCTATTATTTTTAATTTCTACACCATCTATTTACTTCCAATCATTTTTGCACCCACCCCTCTATAGCATTTATCCATTTATGAACAGTACCAAGTATATTTTGGTCATCATAAAATATAGATTTGTCAAAAACTATTTTGGCACAATAGAATGATCCTGACTAATTTTGCAAATAGTATGTAATTTTTCCTATTCATGAGTAAATGAATGAAATGTTTTTTTTCTTATAAATGCATTGTTCATTTACTAATCCTTAATACTAAAAATTCAACTAAGATAGTATCACATGAAGACATACTCTGAGATTGTGCTTATACAATCAATTTCTTCATCTTTGGAGGCTAGGGTACAGTTCTCTGTTCTTTTGTATTTATCTTCTAATTTGTCTAATAACTATGATAAATCTTCCTCTGTAAATTTTCTTCTCTTTGCTATTATGCAAGAAAATTTAAAATATGAATATTTACCTATGTTTAATGAAGCCAAAAAATTACTTAATACTACAAGTAATCTCTCCAGAGTCCCTTTATACCTTTTTTTTGGAAAGCTTAGGTGGACATTTTGGCAACATATTAAAAAAATTAAGGATAATGAAAAAGTGATGATTTATTTCAACATTGTGTCCTCTTCTTGAGAATTTCACCATTCTTCCATTTTCATATTTTTAGCATAGTTGGGATAATTGCTGAGTTATAGATAAATAATTTCTAGGATGGTTGAATATCAAATATTTCAAAACATAGGAAAAACAATATCAAAATTTCATGATGTATGATAGATTTACAAAATATTCAATGAGATCATATGTTAATTGCTAAATAAAATATTTTATATTTAATTTAAAATTTTGTTCTTATTATTTCATTTTACATTTTTATCCTCACCTGAGGATATTTTTTCCTATTGATTTCTAGAGAGAGTGAAGGGAGGGATGAGAGAGAGGAGGAGAGAGAGAGGAGAGAGGAACATCCACATGATAGAGACATATTGATTGGTTGACTCTTGCATGCACCTCCTACTAGGACTGGGGAAGCTATGACTGAGGTACATGCCCTGGACCAAGAATCAAACCCTCTGTCCAGGAATCAAACCCTCTGTCCTTTGGTCTGCCGTTCAACACTCTAACCACTGAGAAAAGTGGCTAGAGCTTCTTTACTTTTTTAGAATATCTTCTTAGAAGAATAAAATCCACGAAATACCAATTCTTACAGAGCTTTAAGTGCTCAAAGAAGAAAGTCAAGAACCAGAATTAGATCCAATGGTCCTTGATAGTATACCAATGGTTAATATTTTCTAGATAGAAAGCTACATAAACATAAATGAATCATGTGCAGGCCCACGCCTGCTCTTCATGTATTTGGGAAGTTCTGGCTTTTAAATTAAATATTTAGCATGCAAATGGATGCTGCAGAGAATTACCAGATCTCATGTATAACACTTTGCCTTTAGGTGGCACTTATATTGTTGCCATATGAAGCAACTGGCTAAAACCTCATTTAATATTTGGAGCAAATGTACATTTTTCAGATTACAAAAACCTATTAATTCCTAGGATCATAACATAATTCTTTTAAACAATTTCCTGCAAGTAAATCTACATTATATTTGAGTTCAATTTCTAATATTTGAATTTAATATGTACACGTGTGTGTGTGTGTGTGTGTGTGTGTGTATATATATATATATATATATATATATATATATATATATATATATATGATGTTTTGCCATTTTATATGCATTTTGCAATGGTTTTTATCTCAGTTTCCAGGCTCCTATTTAAATAAATATAGAGTGAAAACAGACAACAATTAATAGGCTCAGGTAAATTAATGTCCTGCAACAATGCCTCAGGTTTGATTAGTCTTAATGGATTTCTGCTCTAAACATTTATCTACAAAATAAGACACAGGTATCCCTAAGCTTATAGGGCAGGCATTAACCTGGAGGTAAGTACTTTGAAAATCGTTGCTTTAATTATTTAGGTAAAACCACTCTTTGAGAACCATTCAACTTAATCCATTTTTAACCTAGGAAAAAAGAGGATAAGGCTGCTTTCTCACCCTGGGAGGTTCAAGTAATTAGCAAATTTTTATCTACTCTCTATGAATTTGTATATTTTGTCAGTTGCTTTAAGCATTCCTAGGAAAAAGAGAAATAGATAAAAAATAGAAATAGATGATAATGTCCTTATAATTCTATAATGTCAGTTATTCTATAGATAGACTATAATTGTCACTTATGATTTTTGTATGTAAACATGAATGCTTGTATTTGCAAAACATATAAACTGACTTACTGATATTGCATTCTAATTAATTTGATCTCTTCAACATCGAATCTAGTCAGCATAGATGAGAGCACAAATTGGCTGAATATACTGCTATAATTTAATTCTCTTTTCTTCATCTGCCTCAGCAGACTGATTACTTTCAACATCAAAATCTTTATCAAAGTCCTCTTTTAAAAATTTCCCAGGGAATCATGAAAAATGGCATTGCATATTTTCCAAATTCACATCCCTGCTCAAACACTCCTGTTAACAACTGAAAAAGACAGGCAGTTTTAAAGTAAAAATATCAAACTTAATAAGAACAGTTCAGAATATGGAAATTAAATAGCACATTCTGTGGGAACCCCTTTCACGTCCCGCGTGGTTTCCGGCAACCTTCATAGAGACACCATAAATAAAATATTATTTGTCTGTGACTCATAGATGTGGCTGAAGGGACAGTACCACCTTTAGGGTGATCATCCTATTTATTCTTGCTATAGTCCATGAATGACTCAATCATTTATGATACTGCCTCTCTTTTCTTCCCCAAATATGATTCTGAACAAGAGAGACATATCCTGCTTTTTAAAAACTACAACAGATCCAAAAGCAAAGTTGGAATCAATTGGGAAAAATTAAAATTTAGATATCAGTGAGACCTAATAAGAACAATTCTAAATTTCTAAGTGTATGGTTAATGTCAGAGTCATAGAGCCAAACATTTGTAACTTAGCTAAAACAAACAAAGAACCCCACAGATGATGACAAACAAGTTGGAATAAGGGTAGGGGTGAGCATTCTTGAAAAACGGCTTCAAACTTGGTAGGTGTTTATGGCTAAATTTTAGAGTTAATTAGTGTGTCCATATTAGAGGTAATTAACTCTAAAATATACTTAATGAATTATATGGCAGATATAAACAGAATGCAGTGCAGGGTCTAGAGGAATTAGGAATAGCATGGGATCAATGAAGATAACAGTGTGCATTTTCAAAGCAATTAAAGATAGAAGGCAGTAGATTTGATTGACTTTATAATTTTTGCCCAACCCTAGCAGGCACTCGTTCAATTTTCATTGGAAGCAGGTGGTATGAATGTGTCAGATGGAAGGCCAGGTGGCATTTGGAAATCACATTTTATCTCTGAAAACTCAATTTCAATCGGCATAGAATAGGAAACTCTCTCGACATATTGTCAGGTGCCCTATTGCTCTTTTTGGGTGTCTCTCACTCAATATCATCTGGGTACTGATTAAACATTGATGTTTTGTTGCACAAAAGTGGCCTGGTAGAAGGTATATTCATTGTGGACTGGTGTTTGAAGGGTAGGAATCTATGCAGTGAATTGCTGTAGGAAAACATGATCATGAGAAGGTGTGGAGTTGGTATTTTTCAATTTCATTCTAATAGAGTTGCAATAGTGTGTAGACATTTTCCCAAGGTCTGCTTGATAGTTTTTCACAGCAATTAGACTATGAGTGATGGTTAAATGGGCAGACAGCTAAAAGTGGGGAGTTTTGAACAATATTTCTCAATATCATCATACAAGTTACAATGACTGTTGTTGATAAAATAGTTTTTGGAGACAGAAAAGTTCTTTGATAAAATGAGATAAATTTGCCAAGGCGAACAAAAAGAAAATGATTGGGTCCTTAATAAAAAGAACACGTCTTAACAGAAATTATGAGTGGGGTTAGGGTATTTATAAATTTCATCGTGATATCCAAGTCCAGTGGATAAACAGTTGTTATGCCTTTATTCTTGCCAGGTGAGGCAAAAGAATGGATATGCAGTAAGTTATCTAAATCTGTGTCTCCCTCTCCTGTAAGAGTGAAGGGATGTGGATCAAATATAAAGGATCAGGTTCCATAAAGCTCAGATGAGGCCAAAGGTTCATCTTTAACAAAGGTTGTGTATAGTTCAGATGTGCAGCATCAGCAAGCTATAGTAAAAGATAATTAGAGAAAACTATTAGAAAAGGGTGAGATATAACAACTAAGAATGTGAATAGGAAATGCAATTGTCCTGTTAGTCACAACTGAGATAAATACAGAAGAGATAAGGAGAGGCAGGGCAGTTTCTGAGTGTAGTGTTTTAAATTAGTTATAGGATCAATTGGGATATGATGTAAAAATATCAATTTGTCCTAAAAGGATTTAAAAAATGGGGAAAATTAGGTCAATTCTATTTTTTAATGGGAAAAAAAGGAGGAATCTATCCCATTCTTTTCTCCATGTTGAAAACATTCTTGAGTCATTTCTATGATATCACTTTTTAAATCTCTTTATCTTGTCACTTATCTGACCAAAACATGTAATGTTTTCCTTCGTTTTTTGCTTTCAATTGAAATACTAACCTAACCCTTTATTACATTACTGTGACATGTCAATTCAAAAATTACAGAATAATTAAAGTATAGAATGGGACTCTTAATATTTATTTAGGTATTGAAATAACTAATTATTTTCTTGGGTAAATAGAAAATTACAAAAATTATTGTCAACTTTATTAAAAGTATAAATGAAGCAAAATTAGAAACTATAGTGTTTCAAGCTAAGAAAAATAATACACACTTTTTAACCATGGAGAAGCAGACAAGGCAAGGGGATTTCGTATCATTATATTGGACACAAAGCAGTGTTTGGTCTTAAAAGTAAGGCATAAGGTGGGACATCAAGGATACACAAATTGTTTATGGAAAACATAAATATTAGGACCAGTAATACAATTTGCCACATGTCCAGAAACTATCCTGAAGCAAGCTTAGCTAGTAGGTAAGTCATACACCTATGAACAGAGTATTCTTCCTGGAAAAAACTCCAGCTTTGCCTCTCACAGAGGCTAAATCAACCAAATAAAATGGAACCAAGCAGCCTCTACATGTCAGAAATTCTGACCCCATTAAATTGTATTGTAGGAAAAGTAGCTAAAGAGGTACAAGCAGGCTCCTCATTAAACTCACTGGGGTCATGTAATGACAAATTTCAAAATAGAAAATTAAGTCTCCAAATGCCTTTAGTTATTTTTATTTTAGTGTGAATTAACACTTTGTTGGTAATTTTAGAGTTCTGATAATCACAGCACTCAACATTAACTTTCCTTTTTTTTTTACCAGCAGAATATTTCTTAAGTCATATTTTCCAAGACAGAAAATCTACACTGGATGAAGTGGGTCAAGGGCTCACCAACCCCGACTACTCAGCATTCCTCTCATTCCCTGCGGAGTTATCAGCCATTTCTGTGGAGCCTGAGTGGAGTGGAACTCAGTTTGGAAACCACTTATCTGAAGGATCTCAAGAGGATAGAACGTAATGAGTTATGATGATAATGGTTCCTTGGAAACTGACAGCTTTAAGAATAATATTATCAGCTACTTAATTAAAGCTAGTAAGAAGAATATGGTATACTGCAACTTTTCAACTCAACACTTCATAATTAGACTGCACACAGTCAGAAATATGCCACATCATTTATAAATAAGTGTAGAATATTTAAAAATCTATAATTAGGCTTAATATGGAAAATCCATTTCTGAGTTTACTATCCTGCAAGGCAGCAGTGAACTGAATTAAGCATCACTGTCCTTTGAGTATGCACTCTTAAATTTTCAATTTCTTCATTTTTCTTTATTAATATACACTATATGATTCACTGATCTATTGCTCCCGATTTGATTACCTGTATGACTTTGCAACATGTGTAGAAGAGTAAAGGTACCTAAGTCATGATTTTTGATTCCAGATTCCTAACAATAATTGGTATGAGACTCAGAATCTTGGAGCACTACTCTATAAAATGAGGATGAAACAAATTACATTTCAAGCATTGGTGTAGAATTAAATGAGTTAATATGTACTCAACAAATTGTATTTAGAAGGTAAAAAGGGAGAGAATCACTGCATAACAAACCAAAATAACACTACACATGCATAGCTGTTAATGTAAATTAAGACTAAAAAAACTCAAATTTATGATATTTATTTATTCGCCACCCTTGTATCCATCATTCCCCTGTCACAATGCCTTGGGAAGTGTTACAAGCCTAACATAAAAATCACAGGAAAAGCAGATGTTGTACTTTCTAGTTTAGATAAATGCAGCTGGATTTTCGTGCAATTACATCAAAATCCATGATTTCATTGAACTACTGACTAGGGAAGTGTTATCCTGTCCAGAAACATGTTCTTGATTTGAGGTTATGCTAATGTTGTAACCTTGGCCAAATAACTTTAAAAATCAGATAAATTATAAGATGGAATTAACTACTTTAAATACTCAACAGCCAATTAACTTGGTGACCTTCCAGGCATGAACATGGGGAGACTGCGTAAAAGGATGTAGGGAGAAGAGAATATTGGGCTAGCACCCATTAGGATTAAAGAACATTCTAATGATGAGCATAATGAAGAGAATTTCATTAACAGATATTTCATGCATTTGATATATACCAATTAATTGACTGGAATAATTACTTGGCTCACTTTCATTTTAACTTTATTCTCTTCTTTTACATGGCTTTTCATAGCACAGTTATTACTAAGATACCCTGAACTCTAGTTTATATTACTTATATAGGTTTAATTAGACACTGTAGGCAATATATAAAAGGTACAGACTAAAGACTATTTATTATATATTAAATTGTTTTTATTCTTATAATTAAAAATAGTAATCACATTAGTTAGATTTATGTTTATAAACACATTCAAAAATATAAAATAAGCATCTGTCTATTTGTAGCAGGTAATGTTTTACCTGTTAGGATATGGTAAACAAAACATACAAGAAATGTAGCCATCTTTAAGAATAAATTCTAGCAGGAGAGCTAATAAATAAGTAAAACACATAGTATTTTAGATAATAAGTACCAGGGAGAACAAATAAGTCAAAGTGGAATGGCATTACTAGTGTGTTAGTGGGGAGTGTGTTAAATTTCAATTAGAGTATTAATCTACGGATAAAGTGACATGAAAACAATGATTTGAACATGGACAGGAAGGAAACTGTGTGTCTATGGGGTGGGCAAAAGTAGATTTACAGTAGTGAGTGTCTGTAATAGAGCTTATTTGGTATTATTATTTATTATATTATTTATTTGTGTTACAACTGTAAAGCTACTTTTGCCAACCCCTGTATATGTTAGGGAAAACAATCAAGGTTAATAGAAAATTTCTGAGCTATAAAACCACTGGAATGTTTCAGAAATAGTCAAAAGGTTGAATGACTGGAGAGAAATAATGGAGGGTGAGGTTGAGCCCAAGAAATAATAAGGGCATAGGACTTTTTAGACCGCTGCAAGGATATTGGCTTCCATATTGAGATGAGAAGCCATTAGTGTTGAGTTGGAAAATCACATGACTTTACATGTTAAAAGTGTTCCTCTGGCTGTCACATTGGGGATAGTCTGTGGATGGCAAAGGTGAAAGCAGGAATACTATGTTGGAATCTATATAATGGTCAACGGTGGATGGTGGCAGAGTGATGATAGTGGTAAATGTGAAAACAAATAATCGTATTCTAGATAAGTTTGATTAGAGCCAACAGGAGTTGAAGACCGAACATGGGGATGACAAAAACAGAGGAATCTTAGATGATTCCAAATTTTTTAACCTGAGCAACTAGATCAGACAATAAAAAATATCCATTACTAATCAAATGGTCTGTCTTTAAATACAGTTTAACATTTAAATTAGGTCTACATCTGATTACTATGTTACCTAGTGACAAAGTCAAAGAATAAGCTATGCCTTATATAATTTTGAAGTTTGCTAAGAGTCAAAGAAGAGAATACACTACAATGCTCATTATATTAATTCTTGACTGTCTTAAATAAATTCTTGATTTAATAATGTTGGTTAATCTTAACTCTGTACATCTCATTAACGGGATATTTGACCTTACTGCCTATTTTTAAAAATGTCCCCTTCTATCTCATACTCAGTTGGATTTTGACAAATTAGCTTGTACTTTTGGAGCTAAAACAAAGACAGCAATCTTCCCACCTACCCATTTCATTTAATAACTTAATTTAAGGGCATAAAGGAATAATTAAGCCTCATCTGTTCTAGTATACTTATCTCTGCAGATGTGACAAAACTATAGTCACACATTTTTATAAATTTAAAATAACTCAGTTACCTGAAAGTAATTCATAGAAAAGTAAAAGTAAAAATGCATGATTTACCAATGAGAAAAAAACACAAAGAAATTTTAGATATTCTTAATTATTTTTATTCTATATTATGGATTTTAAAGTTTGCTTATCAATTCATCAATTGATGGATATATGGGCTATTTCCAGTCTGAGATAATTTTAAATTAACTTTTAATGACACTTAAAAAATGGACATATGCTTTTTATTTCTTTCAGGTAAATATTCAGAAATGTTATTTCTGGGAAATGTAATTGTTATTTAACTTTATAAGAAACTGCAAAACTGTTTTCCAAAATGGTTGCTCTATTTTGCATTTACAGTGATAATACTAGTGTTCCAGCTGCCCATCTGCACTTGGTATCACTAGTGTTATTATTTTTAGCTATTTTATTAGGTGTAGAGATGCTATCATAACTATAATTTTAAGGAAAGGCATTTTAAATCTATATGGTTGTCATTATAATAATGCAAACTGGTGTATAAATGGGACTATTTGCTGTGAATTACATTGTATTCTGTAGACATTAGATTTTGTTTTTATGTTTAGACAATGAAAACAATCTGGTGTCATCACATTCTTTATTCAGAGGTAATAGTCAAAGGACTAAAATAAAAAAAGTATAGATTTAAACCTTCCAAACTTAAAAATTCTCCTTGAGTTTCTAAAGGAGGCTTTTAAGAACTGACTTGAGAGATGCTATAGAAACCTTTTGAAACATAAACATTCCATTTTGTTCCATTTTCTGAGTCAAGAATCTTGCTATAAAAGAATTTCAAATATACCCCAGTGGACATGTGAGAATAAAGCCTTTTCTTACCTGCCATTGTTTATTTTGTTATGGCCTATTAAAAGTCATTTACTGCTATAATTCCCATGAATGAGATACCATTTCTATGTTATTAGAAAACTTTCAAGGGCAACTCAATATTCTTAAAATGGAACTTAGCAAAGGGCTTTCTGCAAAGTTGAACCTTCTAATTGACTCATTCTGTTGATGATGAAGAAGAAGAAGCCGAGGGAGAAAATGTGGGTTCTATAAATTTGCAGAAGAAATGAGTTCTACCTTCATGATTAAACCATTGTCAATTTCTCAAGTAGTGTGAATCCACAATGTGGCTCTTCTTTCCTGCACTTTGATTAGTGGCTGAGAACCCCTATTGCCAGATTCCTTTCCTTAGCACCCTTAGCTCCAGTATGATCAATGTCTTATCAACATTTTCACTTTCATCCTTAGACATGAAAGAAGTTCAGTGGTAGTTAGTTCAGGGTCAAAGGTTGACATGTTATTTATATTGACTGCTACCCTGACCCTTGGGTACCAAAATTCTGTCTTGGGTTCTAGACCTTTATTTTCTTAGTGCTATCTTCTTACTCCTTTCTATTTTTTCTTATTTTTTAACTAAACTCTTGGTTACTGACATATGTTTACCTGCAATTAGTTCTTTTCTTAGGTGCATTCTCTGATTTTTCATTCTGACTTGCCTGAAATACGGTGATTTGTGGTTCTTTTGATAACCCTTTCCTGGTTTTGGTCTTTCCTTACTTAGCATTTACTACTCAAATTCTGAGATTGGACACAAGGATACTTTAGGTGTTCTTATTTTTCAGTGGGGAATATTTCAGAAATATCCATTCTGCCTCCTAGTTCTAACCATTCTCCAAATCCTTAGAAAGCATTTTGGCATGTTCTTAAAAATAACTGAAAATAGTCTCTAATTTGTAAACTATAGGAATCCATGTGTACAGAGCATCTCTATTATCTGATAAAATGTAGATATGTGTAGATCATTTCAGTAAAATTTACTGCTTATATAATACTATACCCCTACAAAGGCAACAAAATGGCTAAAACTTAAAAGATTGATTATACTACATGTTGTTAAGGATGTGGAGTGATAAGAAGTTTTATACAATTCTTTTGGGAGTGTCAATTAAAACCACTGCTTTGGAGCATTTGTAGGTAGGTAGTGGATATTAAAGATGACCCCATGCAAAGCATGTGTCCCACAAATCCACACTAGTCCTTTGACTATTACCTCTGGATAAATAATGTGATGACACCAGATTGTTTTCATTGTCTAAACATAAAAACATAAAAACTAGTTCCAATCACAATGAATGAATAATTGGTATTATGAGCTATCTAAAATAAATATTTCAATTTACTTAATGGACTTCAACTGACCATGAGACAACTGATAGCCACATACCTAAAATCTTATTGCCAGTGATTAAAAATGTACTTGTGTATTTCCATTCAGTGTATATGCCGAAATGGTGCAACTTAATGGCAAGAGATAATTTTAATATTTTAACAGATTGACATATATCTGAAAAGAGGGGAGTGAAGAAGAGATTAACCAAAGAACTTATAAACATATATGCATAGCCAATGGACACAGACAACAGTGTGGTAAAGGCCTGGGGTGGGCAGTGGCTGGGAGGAGAGGAGCAACAGGCCAGATTGAGGGACATCTGTATTTCTGTAATATTGCGATTAATTATATATTTTTTTTTTCTTTATACTAAGAGATCAAATAAAACACTTTATTTATACATAGCAGAAACTCATTAGAACATCTGTTTAAACTTTTTTTCCACTATAGCAACATGATAGCCTTAAAACTTAAAATAATAAATTAAGCAGTGGCTCTTACTAACAAATGATCTATTACAAAATTGCTGTTGGTTTAAGTCAATATTGCATCAATAATGGAAAATTAAATAAGATGTGTTGTATTTTCAATACCAGAATATTCTTATTATTTCTCCAAATTTATTAAAGTATCAGAAAGTGTCAAAACTGATTACAACCTGTTTGAAAACTAAATAAATAGCAGCCTTTAGGCTATTAGTCTATTTATTCATTGATTGCTTTATGTGAAATCAGTTAAGAACTATTAATTTATTCATATTTTAAAAGGTAAAATGTCAGTGTTTCTTAATGGAGTGGACATCAGGAAACCTGGCTTTTCAACTGTGTGACTACTGCCAAGTTATTTAATCTCTCTGAATGTAAGTCCTTATCTAAAAAAAATAAGTGTTATGCAGCCGGCATAGCTCAGTGATTGAGTATGAATCAGGAGGTCAATGTGTGATTCCCGGTCAGGGCACATGCTTGGGTTGTGGGCTCAATCCCCAGTGTGGGGCAAGGAGGAGGCAGCCAATCAATGATTCTCTCTCATCACTAATGTTTCTATCTCTCTCTGTCTCTCCTTTCCTCTCTGAAATAAATAATTTTTTTTACAAAAAATAAAATTAAAAAATAAGTGTTGAACTGGAGGAGCTAGAAAGAATATTCCAAAGCTAAATTTTTATGAACCCATCTATAAAATATTTGTGAATTCAGATTCAAAAGTTTGGGCGATGGTAATTATATTGAATTTAAACATAGGGATGATTTATGTATCTCCACCAATCTTGTTTCATGGATGTCATACAGAATTGATTTTCACATCCTCTTAAAATTAAAAAAAAAAAATTGTTTACTGCCATTCTTAATTGTATGTTCAAATATCAACAAAATTTAAAAATATCTATCTTTTATAATAAAAAATACATGCAGGCATGCAGTAAAGCAACAATTACATTTAAAAATAATAACTGTATTTTTGTGAGATTTTCATTTACATAAAATAAATGTATATGTTAATTATTGAGTAACAGTGCAATTAACAGGACGTTGAATACAATAAAAATGTTGGCATTTTAAGATGGAATTGAATTAACAATCCATGAATAGGAAACCAGGCAAAATACACATTGTTTAAATATTATCAAATATTTCAAATGCCTGTGTATATTTTGTTATTGTTATTAAAAGTATGTCAAATACTATCTTGTACTCAAGGAGCTTTTAGTTAAAGATGTTTTGCTTGTCATGAAACTGTAGAAACCAGGGAGATAATATAAATGGGATTTTCGGCTGACTGTATGAAAAATACATAGTGCTGGGCATTCTACAGAACACAAGTCTACAATGGGCAGCCACTCTTGCTTTAGTTTGTTTCTGTGAAGGAATGTGAGCCCTGTGATGATGAATGAACAGATTTTCAAAAGGAATCCAACAAAAATTTATGCTAATAACGAAAAAAAAAGCAGCCATAATAAGGAACACAAACTCAAACCCATTATGAGCCACACAAAATGCACCTGTGCAGAATTTTATTATACCAGATTTAATGTCAATGTCTAAAATAGCTATAAGACTTCTGTAAAAATATATAATCTAGACAACAAAATAATTAGGCAGTGCGCATTTTCTAAGATGGGTGGTAATGGAGTTCAAACCTGAATATAAAACCTTCAATTTAGGAAGAGTAGAATTTCCAGATAATAGTCACAGGAATTTTGAGTATCTTTCAGCTTTTGGTAAAGAAAAGACTAAGTGGCACAACCTGGGAACCCTTGTTGGAGGTATGTGTAGTGGTAGAGTTGAGAATTAATGAGTAAGAGAAAGTGGATCAAAGTGAGAGCTTTCTTAGAAGTATCTTCAAAATGAGGCAGAAGGAGAGTGTAAATTCATAGATCAGAAGGGAATAGCACCAAAAGGAGACTAGCTAGAAAGTACTAGAGCAATATAAGAAAACTAGCAGCCCAATGCACTAATTTGTGCACCAGTGGGGTCCCTCAGCCTGGCCTGCAGGATCAGGTCAAAACCAGCTCTCCAACATCCCCTGAGGGGTCCCAGGTTGTGAGAGGGCACAGGCCATGCTGAGGGACTCCACCGGTGCACCATCAGGGCCAGGGAGGGATGCAGGAGGTTGGCCAGCCAGGGAGGGACCACAGGAGGGCTATAGGGTGGGTCCAGCCCATCTCACTCAGTCCCAATCGGCCAGACCCCAGCAGCAAGCTAACCTACCAGTTGGAGCGTCTGCTCCCTGGTGGTCAGTGCACGTCATAGCGAATGATTGACTGGTCAACTGTCTGCCCTTTGGGGGTCAGTGCACATCATAGCAAGCAGTTGAGCAGCCTTAGAATATCATTAGCATATTACGCTTTGATTGGTTGTACGGATGATTGGACACTTAGCATATTAGGCTTTTATTATATAGGATAATTAAGAAGAAATAGAAAGTGACAAATAAGATCCTAAAATTTCTTCTGTTTGCACAAATCACTTTTTCTAGTTCCCTTGTTGCTTCTTGTTTTACTGTTATGAAGATTCTAAACCCTGTGTCTTTTTAGTGTTACAGTGTCACTTTAACATTTCCCATTCTGCTGAGATTATTGCACAGGTATCAGTAGCATTATTTTTAAGTCAGGTGTCCTAAGTTGATAGATAGTATGCTGTGACCTTAGTGCTCTGCCAGTACATGTACAAAGGTCGTGCCAGCCAGGGTCTACAATAATGGAAGCAACACACTCAACAGTGTGATGAGTAATGTCAGAGTGTTGGCACTACATACATAGCAGGTCAGAGGAGAGTCAACAAGGTTGATTGGAAGCCACAGATCTGCTCTCAGTGAACATGAGAGTTGGAGATATTCAGAGTGAACCGAAGGTCAGCAATCTATTACCAGGTTGACAGAGGTCCAAAAGGGGTAATCCAGTGTCACAGCTACCCATCTTAGATGGAAGGACAGGTGTTGACTTCTCAGGAGGGAAGCAGCGTCAATCAATCTGACTGGTTCAAAGAAATTCTGTATTTTTCTATTTGGGAATAAATACACTCTTTGGGGGATTTGTTCATTTTTCTTCTATCCTCTAGACTCTTCCTCTTAACAAATGAGCATTTTTTCTTTTCAAATTTCTATTTAATTCTATTTAAATCCGTTAGAGGATTTACTTGAAGCTTATATTGCACAGTGAACTAGTTTCCAAAAAAAAAAATATGGCTGGATGATGAAGATGTATATAAATGGAAAAAAGAATACTGAATTCCATGAATTAGGGCAGAATTGGAGTCTAGATTGATAGTAAATCTAATGCATTTTTCTTCCTAATTCACTATTTCCAATCTCACATACTGGTTAATAAATATTCAGGATATTTAATTAAAATACAAATCATGATAAAGCGAAAAAGTAATACAAATATTTAAGTGTTGTGTTACCTATACTGTCTTTTATTTTATTGGGATGACACACTGTCCATCCATGACCTGTTGGTATTACATAACTAAAAATGCTCTCCTATTACTATTCTATTTCTTATATTCTACACCTTCTCTTTTGATACACAATTGAACATTTCTCTGACTTTTACCATGAGATATAACCCAATTTCCACTTTTTGTGACATTCTCATTTATTTTCTTCTCTCCTTTACTCTGAATGAAGTCAATTTTTATATCTCCCTAATGCATCTATGCTTTCATGTAGTTATAAAAAAGTTTTTTTTTTAACTTTAGGTGACTTTTAATTTAAAGAGTACAAATTCTCTTTCACACATTATCTGTTGGTGTCCCTCATTAGGGCGTCATAATGCCGGGGTTCTTTTCCCAGCCTTACAAAGGGTTCAGCATTCTGGAGAAGGGCTGCGTGTAGATGATTAAAAAGGAGTCCAAAGACGAAAGATAATTTTAAAAGGCATTGGGTGTCAGAGGAGCTTCAGCTAAAGGGAACTGAAGACTCTCCTCCTTCACTCAGGACCCTGCTTTTATTCAACACAATTTGTCCCAAGGCAGGGTCCAGATAATACACTTCAAAGGGTAAGGTATCAAAGGGTAGAGAAGCATTATCAGTTTGGGGAATAGCCTACAGCTGTTCAGGTGTTTGGCCAACAGAAGGCAATAAAATTTCCTGAGCTGTCTGGCAGTTAACAACCCTATTCAGGTTTGGGGGAAGTGCCATTTAGCCATTTCCAACAGGTAAACTACATATGACTCAACCCTGTTGAGCTCCCCAAGCTTCACCAACCTTTGGTAAAACTCTTGTAATTATTACATGCTGGAATTGGTTCTCGGCAATTATCTTTTACATTTTCTTCTCATTGAGCTAAGCTTTTGGATACCTAGTTTACTCATAAAGATTTAAGTATAGTATTAATTATATTTTTCAGAAACCGACTGCTTTCACAATATAATATTTCCAAATACATTTCCATTCATTCATATTCAACTATTTGTTCTAACCTCAAGAATATTTTTCCCTATTTTAAACAATTTTTACTCAGATTATATAATCTAACAAAGTCATGACAGTTCAAATGTAAGAGTAGATATAGAAGTCAATCAATACAAATGGAGATTGATAACAGATATAAATTCAAAAAGAGATATCTGAAATCAGAGCTCAGGCTAAAACTAGAAAATAAGACATATTTATATATCTTAAAATATGTAGGAATTAGCATAAAATAGCCCAGAATGCTGGTATTCAATTCAATCTATTGTCTATAATAGAAAGTGTTAGGTAATAATTAGAATTCATTAGTAGATCAAACTGGAAAGTAAATATGTGCTTATCCAAGAATCCATATGTCATCCTATATTATAACATGTGTCTGCTTGTCCCCTTAAAACAACAGCTCTTTTGCATGGAGAGCATATGCCATTTATTTTGCTGAATCCTGTCACCTCTGCCAAGAAGCTAGCACAGGGATTTGAAATAATCATTGATTAATAACTCACTATTGGATAGATATTTAATTAATCAATTAATAGCTCTAGTACAGGAAATGCCACAGAAAGAACAAAGCCAAGTTGAGAACTGTACCCATAGTAAAAAAGAAACAATAAAATCCCAAACGATGCCTTTCATAATCAAAGCAGTTACTAATGCTTCAAAGTTTTTATCTTAATTTTTATCAAGCTTTTCAATATGTTCCCATACACTTCCTTGGTTTTATGGCAATACATCTATTTTCTCTCATGCTTTATGCTTCCAAGTGAAGATGAAAAATCAATTACTTCTGAATTGAAAATACTGAATGCAGTTGAAATGGGATTCTCACATTAAGTTTGCAAGCCTCATTGTAATTCTAAGAGTTGATCAAATTTAAAGTTTATGTGCTTTAGGAAAAATTAGGCTGAGTGTCATGCTAATACAGAGTTGTTGGTGTGATGCTTTGTCTTTAGTGCATTAAATCAGCAATTCTTACCATCAGCCTGCCAGTGTCTATCCATATTAATAAAACCTTCTGTCATTATTTAAAACATGAATATAACTTAACACTATTAAGATGAATATGGCTGGTAGGGGCTAAAGGGTTAGAGGGGTTCAGAAAAGAAAGAAGATAAGGGTTATTTGGACAAGTCTTTATCAAATCAATAGGATGAGTGAAGCACAGGAACATTTCAATGCAAAATGTCCACTGAAATATCATAATTGCTAATGTAGCTCTTACTGATTTACATTTTGTCATACATATCATGTTTTTTAAAGATGTTCCGTCTAAAAAATTAAAAAATATTCTTAAAGAGCTTTCCTACATATATTTTTTGTTCAGATTTATTTGTAATATAAGATGTCAAATTGCTTGAAAAGCTGAAAAATGTTTTACTTCCTTTGCACCAAATTGTTCTTGTTGCACTGACATATTTATCAGATTGCCACTGGTTTAAGAATCATTACCGATTATATGACAAACGAGACTATTTAACTTCACATAAGAAAGGACTGTGAAGACTTAATTTGTATAGATTTATCATTTTATCTTTAGCAATGTTTACAATAGGATAGCTACTTTTTATGAATATCTTACCCCTTCGTTTTCTTCAAACATTTGTTCACATTGTCTCTGCACTTGTAACTTATACTATCAAACAAAATTCTGTATTTACATTAGCTTCATCTCGAATATAACCCATGGTCAATTTTAAGGGAAAATACCTTAAATTTTGCAAAGGGCAGGAGCTCCAATTTTATAAAGCCTATGTTGATTATAATATAGACCTAGAAACTACATTATTAATGATCATAGTAAGAATTATAATAGAAATTATATTTAGTGGGTGTGCTTCTATGGTAGGCACAGTACAAAGTGATTAGCAAAGATCAACTCAATCCTTCTGTGAAAGGGATCCATTGATGGACTGATTCATTGATTTTTATTCATTTATTCAATAATGTTCATTCAACACTTCTTATGTACAAGGCTTTGTTCTAGTTCTGGGCTGCAACATTGCATAAAACAAAGTAACTCTAGCCTCGATTTGACATTCTAGAGAAGATAATTTAGTTTATTACACATTACAGGCAAAGATACGAAGGCTTAGAGTGGTTTATAACTAGAAGGGTTAACGCTGAAGCTCTATTGAACTCTTTATGCATTTATTCTTTTTTTAAATATATTTTTAATGATTTTAGAGAGGAAGGGAGGGGGAGAGATAGAAACATCAATGATAAAATAAAATCATTGATTGGTTGCCTCCTACACGCCCCCTATTTGATATCAAGCCGGAAACCCTGACATGTGCTCTTGATTGGAATGGAACCTGGGACCCTTCAGTCCGCAGGCCAAACCACCTAGGGCCTATGCATTCATTCTTAATATTAACCTTACCACATGTCTATTGTCAGCTCGTTCTTCAGTTTGAACACCTGAATATCACCTTTATTCACACATTCACTTCAAAATTCCTATGTTACACAATTATTCTTAGCTCTTTCTCTTTTTGAAGAATAATCTTCAAAATGATATGAAGATAACTGCCTACATAGCTGTATATCTATCATCTAACTATTTAGCTACAAATGTACTTATATAGCACTGTGTGTATATGATATAAACATGAACCATTTTATTTAACCATTAGACATATACTATATACAAATTTATTTACTTTCCATGTACATGTTAGAATTTTAATCTCAGCATTACTGTAAAAGGATGTGAATGCTGGAATTAAATATGCTAGCTATGAGTAATGTTTTTCTGAGTTTAAAAGAATTTGCACATTTGAGATAAACCACTTAAGTCATTAGACACAAAATTGTTGAAGCCATTCTTCCCCTCATTTTTACTCTCATTTTCTTTTTCCTTTCTTTAAGTAACAAAGAACCCTAAACCTAATCCTGGTATAGTGAAGATGAAGAAGCTCAAATAAAAAAAAAATAGTTTATTTTTGAGAAATAATTGATAAATTGCTTTAAAAATAACACCTCTCATTTTAATTATCTCTATTAATCATTTCCGTTGATCATCTTAGAATTAAAGTTTTGAATTTCATTTCTATAATGGGAATAAAATATTCTGTTTTAATTTCTTGTTACAATATTATTAAAAACTGGCAGCATCCACAAGTGTGCTACTGTCACTAAAATTATATGTCAGAGACCATGTCTACATATTCTTTTTTAGACTCCACAGTTTCTAACACAATATCTGACTAGATGAAGCGTGTTAAGATTACTTTCTGGGGTACACAGAGTGAAAGCAGTCAGATGTATTTGTGGTCAAAATACAAAGGATCCAAGTCGAACCTCTGTGGAACTTAAGTGATGACTTGTCAGAGACAGACTCTCACCACTATCAGTGCTTTTGATTGGGTTGGTGGACACTGGATATGCAGTTTTAGTATCAATTTCTACTACAGATTGAAAGCAGTCCAGAGAGCCTATCTCTGAGGCAAACCACATAATTCTAGTGTGTGAATGACCTATTTAATATCTGGGTTTACATCCAAAGAAAATGAAAACAGAATCGGGAAGAGAGCTACTCCCCCGTGTTCATTGTGCATTATTCACAATAATCATTATATGGAAACAACCTAAGTGTCAATTGATGTATGAAAGATCACACTCACACACACACACACACACACACACACACACACACACACACACACACACTACAATAAAATATTACTCAGCCATGATAAGGAAGGAAATCCTGCTGTTTGTAATAGCATAGGTCGACCTTGAGGGCATTATGCTAAGTGAAAGAAGTCAGACAGAGAAAGACAATTACTGTATTATCTCATTTATCTGTGGAATCTAAAAAAAAATATAAAAAGAACCCTGAATGTTGGGAATTCTTGTCACATTTTAAATTTTAAAAAATTAATATGCATGTTTAAAAGTGCATTTACATGGATTAAAATGACTAAAGGTGATGTAGCTTGCTTTACCACTTATCTCTTCATTCTGCACAAAACAAATATTGCTGCTTTCTTTGTTTAAAAAATATATGTTTTATCAATTTTAGACAGGGAGACGGAAAGGAAAAAAGAGAGAGAAACATCAATTGGTTGATTCCTGCATGCCCCCTACTGGGGATTGAGCCCACAACCTGGCATGTGTCCTGACCAGGAATCTAACCAGTGACCTTTTGGTGCATGGGACAACACACAACCACTGAGCAACCCAGTCAGGCTCATGCTTTTTTTTAACTCCATAACATATCATAGCGTTATATATTTTATTGCTTTCGTTGGAACACCAGTCAGCGCTTACCTACTATACTTTTAAACTTCAACTAATTCATTAAAGCAGCTTCTCCCCAAATCACAAAGCAACAATTCTGCAAACATATTTTTGATCAAAATGTATTCACATGGGCACAGCTGTCCAAAAAGAACACCGGAGAATCTTGTCTTTAATATAAATTGAGTCTTGCTACTCAGGAGGAAGTGTAAACAATAATTTCTACTAAAGAACATATTATAGTTCTCAAGATGTCTTATTTTCATTACATTCCACTATTAGATGAATATAATAGTTTCATTTAACTCTGAGGATTCTAAAGATGTTCATGATATATGTCTTTAAAAACTTTTCTTTTTTTTTGAATTATGATTGTTCCTACAAGTTCATTTTACTCTTCTTATTGTTTTGGTCTCAGTTTTTCATGTTGGAAATGTTCCTTAAATATCCAGCGAACCTTTCTTGTTAACTCATATTTAAGTGTGGGGACATACACAGAAAGCATATTAGAATCTATGTATACCTATAGGATTGGGAAAATGTGTGAACCAGTGAATCTCAATATAAAGGCATTTACTGTATGGAATTTTGGGGGAAACTACAACTATCAGGAATACTATATGTCTGTGCTCCCAAATTTGTCTAGAAAGTATAATCTGAATTGCAGCCCAGCAGACATAAACATTGATTTCAGATTTCAATGGGAAAAGAAGGGTGAGCTTTGACCATGTAGGTACTACTTAAATTCATTATTCTGATTTGAGTAGCCAGTCCTCCTATCTATACTAATAAAAGAGTAATATGCTAATTAGACCGGGAGACTTTCCGGACGTCCTTCCGGACAAAGATGGGGGCTTGGCCGGCCTGCAAACCATGCCCAAATGGCCCTCAGCCCCTCGCCCAGGCAAGCCAAGCCCCCCAGCGGGGACCCTCACCCCCAATGGGGGCATGGACAGCCTGCAAACGGCCCTCACCCAGGCCAGCCACGCCCCCCAGAGGGGACCCCAACTCCGAAGGGTGTGTGACCAGCCTGAAAACAGCCCTCAGCCCCTCACCCAGGCTTGCCACAACCCCCAGCAGGGACTCCCACCCCAATAGGGGCATGGCAGGCCTGCAAACTGCCCCAGGCCCCTTGCCCCAAGGGGTCCCCCATCCTGATCGGGACTCCCTTCAGGGCAGACTAGCCAGCCCCCAGCCCTGCACCAGGCCTCTATACTAATAAAAGGGCAATATGCTAATTAGACTAGGAGACAAAGCCATGGTGGCAGGGCCAAGGCAGAGGTGGTTAGGGGCTATCAGGCCAGGAGGGGAGGGCAGTTGGGGTGATCAGGCTGGTGGGGGGGCAGTTGGGGGCAAGAAGGCCAGTCAGGGGGGTCGTTGGGGGAGAGCAGGCCAGCAGGCAGAGTGATTAGGGGCGATCAGGCAGGCAGGCAGGTGAGCGGTTAGGAGCCAGCGGTCCCAGATTGCGAGAGGGATGTCCTACTGCCTGTGGGATTGGGCCTAAACCGGCAGTCGGACATCCCCTGAGGGGTCCCAGATTGGAGAGGGTGCAGGCCGGGCTGAGGGACCAGCCCCCTGCCCCATGCACAAATTTTGTGCCACCGGGCCACTAGTATTTTATATGATTCTAGGCTTCAGAGTCCCTAGGATGCTTCCTTTCAAGAGTTAATCCTAACTACCTTCAGTCTTCACTTGTGTGTGGGGGGTGCCTTCTCTCAGGCTGTCTGTCATGGTAAAGAGGACCCCAAGAGCTGATTTCTAATTGATGCATTTTAATTGGGAAAATCACATGACCAAGATATATGCTCTGGAGGTAGTGCAGAGAATGGGTAGGATGGAGATAACCTGAAGAAGGAAGTGTTTAGCAAGTGATCACCATGGCCCTTATGCAAGCTATACAGGCCTGCATTCAGGTAAAGGCAGTGGGAATTAAGATAATTTCTTTCCACTCTCTTTCAGGAGGATGTTGAAGTAATTTGGTCTCTGTGAAGGCAGGTTGTTATTAGGTTTCTAATACATACAGTAAAATGTCCCATTGTGAGGAGTGTAAGGACGACTGACAACTAAACTTTCAATTCCTCTTTGTTACGTAAAACTTTCCATTGCATTTGTTTGTTCTCCACAACTATCATCACCCTCTGGATTTATCCATTAAAATAGACAGTTTGACACTGTGAACATTGTGTCTTTGACAATGTAGTCAACTGCAAAAGAGCATTCAATTCCACAAAAGCCCAGAGTACTGTGAAAAAAACTCTTGTCAAATTTATGCTGTACTTTATTCTATACATATTCATCAGGACACATGACATTTTAGCAAAGCTTCAGCTAGGGATTACAAACTCCGTTTTAATTAATACAAATTGAAGCGATTAAACATGGCATCTAACAGTTAATTTTCTTTAGTAAAAAAGTATTAAGACTATAGAGGAATAATGTGGGATTTTCAAAATTGTTCTTTTAATCATTTAATCTAAACTACAAACCTTAACTCTTTCCAGTTCAGTAAGATGCATAAAAATATATTAAACACTGCAGGTATTTTTAGTAGAAAATTGCTAATTTCATGGTCAATTACAACACATGTAGGTGATGCTCTCTAATTTTACTATAGTTATATTTCATGCTTCAAAGAAAAAATTAATCACTACAGATGTAAGAGAAAGACTATCCTACTAGAAAGCAAGATGGGGCAATGTAAGGTATCACAGTGGATGTGTTTATTTCTGTGTAAGACCTTTGAAGGTCAGGAATTTTAATGCTACTGTCAATGAATAACTTATCTAATATATTATTGTAAGAAGATGTAACCTGACAATCAATGGGTCCCGGCTGCTGTCACTAAAGCCAATTAGGCAGAGAGAGGGTTGAATCCAGTCATCTGCAAAAATCTGCCCTGCCCCCCACCATAAGCCAGTTGCTTATATTGGGTAGAAGGACAAAGATTTCATGGGGAAGCAGGCAAAAGGGAATGCCAAATGGACAGTGTACAGGTAATGGGGGCTGGAGATTTGTAAAAGCCTGCAGGTATGCAAAGACTGGGGTGGGGGGGGGCGGTCCTTCAAAGTGCTGGGGGCTCTGGTTTCTGCAACAAGGTTGTTAATCTTTCTATGATAATGATATGCAATTTTTGGACTGTAACACATGGTGCTCCCCTGGGCAGGATGGTTTCCCAGATTATTTGTCCCTAGGAGTTGAAGAATGAATCCACGGACAGAAGATGGTATAGCAAAGGGGGAGAATTATTGAAGAACAAGTACAGACTTCCACGTGGGGAGGGGGAAGAGTCCCACAGAGTTCCTTTTTCCCCCCCGGTTTATAAAGGCTGCAGTCCCTGTGTCCTGATATCCCTTTGGATTCGTCAATATTCCCTTTTGAATTGGTTACTATAATAACTCCTGAGCTCAAAGGTCAAACATCCCATGGGGCAAGTGATGCCCTCCTCCCTCATTGTGCTCCTATTCCTTCTGGGCTTTCTTCCTCCTTCTTTATTTTGTAAATATCAACCTTTTGGCTACTCCCAGTTGCCTTATCTTATGTAAATGTAACTGTGCTTGGGTCCCTTGTGTTATAGAAATGTACCTTCTCTCAGTCTGTAGCCCTGTGTTTTTTCCATGGACCCCCAATTCTAAAAATTCCCTTAACCTGCCTATATTCCCTTAAAATATCAATATCAATAATAGGCAGCTCCCTGATGGGAAGGATGGGCTACATTTCCAGGTGAGCTCCCAGGTCCCACATGCTACTCCCAGCCGGGTTTGAATGTGCCTTCTTTAATCAGAACAAAACAATCCAAGTTAATAGAGTATGATTAATATTTCTTATAATTATGGCTGGTCTCCAATATTCTATTTCTGCCTGTATCAAATATATTCATAGATTAAATGGTTATTAAGTATAATGTTTCACTAAAATAAAGTTTAAAAACATTGTCTCTGCCTGTGAACACCTCTGTCCTCCTTTTTTTTTTTTTTTTTTTTTAAATTGTGATTAGGTAGACTTTTGGATGTTCCTAATTCACTAAAAGGTGTAGAGTTGGCTAAGAATGAGAGAAATGTTTCCTCATTTTATCTTACCTTTTACATTATTAAGAAAATAAACAAATAGAAGAGGTATAGTAAATGCTATTGAAATAGGAATTTTTAGGAGTGAAATAGGCAGGCTTAGGGAATTTTTTTTAAATTAAGGGGGTCCATGGAAGAAACACAGGGCTACAGAGCTACAAAGGTTACATTTCCATAAGACAGGAGAGTTGGGAGAGGCAGCAGTTACATTTCCATAAGACAAGGGAAAGGCAGAAGTTACTTTTCCATAAGGTAAGGGAACTGGGAGTAGCCAAAGGTCTATATTTACAAAATAAAGAAGGAAGGCCTCACATGTCCCATGTGAGGTTTGACCTTTGAGCTCAGGAGTTGCTATAGTGACCAAGTCAAAGAAGAATAGTGGCCAATCAGAGTGGATATTGAGGCACAAAAACTGCAGCCTTTATAAACCTGGAAAAAGGAACTTGGGGGGACTCTTTACCCCTCCCCACATTGGAGTCTGTGCTGTGAGATTTCTTTCCCCCTCACCATGTGGGAGTCTATAGTCATTCTTTAATGAATTTCCACATTTGCTATACCATCTTCTATCCCTGGTTTCATTCTTCGACTCTGACAGACAAAGAATCCGGGAAGCCATCCTGCCCAGGGGAACACTGTGTGTTCCAGTCCAAAATCCCCATATCACTATAATAACCTCTATTGACAACAGGTAAAACATGGGCAGTTCAAGGACTTTGAATGGAAGAGAACATATTCTGACTGAACTAGTGACTTTTTAATTTATTAGCATTTATAAACATTATTTAAAACCTCAGTATCTGTGATGTAATAAGGACTCAGTTTTAAATTCTTATCTATCACCTTTTCTCCCTGATCTTATATATGCATCTAATGTACAGACTTTAGTCTCTTTTAGTTTTTACTTACTAGTTAGTTTTTCTTAACTGCAGAAAAACCAGGTGCACTTAATATCAGTAAGTATAAGAGCTTATTATGGATCATTAAGCACGAGCCTCTGAATAATACCTATCTCTAAATCTGCTCTGTAACTTTGGTTCCTTTGATATTAAAAACAAGATTGTAATGGCAGGAAAGGGGTAAAATGGAAGGACAAAAAGAATTGTGCAGAATATTGTTTATTAATTGTTCCTAAACAATTGCAAAGACAGTGACCTGACAATGCCACACCATCTGTTTTATTCAACATATTTTTAACTATCATGGAATCTGCAAAGACCAATGGATAAAGGGAGACCTAGAAAATATGAACAAGATGATCTGGAGACTATAAGATTAATATGAGAAAAAAATTGCCATAGTGATATTAGCATAGCTAGCTAGCTAGTTGTTAATAAAGAAGAGGAGCAAATGGATGCAGATTTAAGCCTGATCACCTAGGAAGCTGCAGCATTCACAGACTCCTTGGGGGACATCTCATCCTCTGCCAAACAGACCAATCCCCTAGCAAGCAGGGAAGAATGGCTTCCCAATCTCTGGTGGACAACCAGCCCATTAGCAGGAATTAGGAAACAGGGGCGGAAGTGGGGAAGGGATGAAACAGGAGGGGAAATTCCTTTGCGAGGTGCATGCACAGGAGAAGCCAAGATGGTTCAGGACACTGTCCTACTAAAGTACACGCGCACAGAAGCCAGATGACAAAGCACAATGTGGAGACATGATCTGTAAGTCACACTAAGTGCTTAAATAGATGAATGCCTTAGATCTGAGATCCACGTCAACAGGGAAAATAACTTTTAAAGATGTTTCGGGATAATATAAAAATTAGTCCAATAATATTTAGTAGGAAAAATTATTGTCATTCCCCAAATTCCCTCTATCTTTAAAGATATGATTACCCCTAAAATGAATAAACTTACAAACAAATAAAATAGGTGAAAGATACATAGGTGATAAGTAAATGGATGATAGATACATACATACATACTAATATATATATATATAAAGAAATACCTTTATCTTGTCCTCTGGTCTTGTGAAAAAGAAGCCCACATTTTGAGAAGAAGTCTATCTAATAATGAGGGAATATGCTAATTGACCCTCACACCATTGCAAAGATGGCGGCACCCACAGCCAATAAGGAGGGAATATGCTAATTAACTGCCTCGCCCTCAAAGACAGTGGAGCCCACAGCCAATAAGGAGAGAATATACTAATTGACTGCCCCGTCCTCCAAGATGGCAGCACCCACAGCCACAAGATGGTGGCGCCCAGTCTCCTCAGCCCCACCAGGGCAGCAGGTGTGCAGCAAAGCCGCCCACCCCCCCAGGTGGGCCCGGCTGCTCTGCACACCTGCCTCCAGAGTCCCCCAGTCCCTACAGCCCCCCAGCTGCCCAGGACCAACCCGAGGCACAGGCAAACTTTGGATGGCAGCTGCCCAGCCGCCCAGGGCCGGCCCAAGGTGCAGGCAAGCCTCAGATGGCGGTTGCCCAGCCACCCAGGGCCGCCCGAGGCTCAGGTAACCAGGACTGGCTGAGGTTTGCACTGCCAACAGTGGCAACAGCAGAGGTGTGATGGGGTGTCGCCTTCCCCTGATCTCCGTGTTGCCTCCCGCCCCTGAGGGTTCCCAGACGCTGAGAGGGGGCAGGCCGGGCTGAGGGACCCCCCTCCAGTGCATGAATTTTCATGCACCTGGCCTCTAGTAAACCATAAGCATGAAGAAGCCTGGATACCATGAAAAACATTTGCTTTGAAAAGTCACTTAGACCTGCTGTGGTGTGGTTACCACTGACTGAGTGTATACATACACCTTTCAAACCTACATATGAATACGGGGGTGAGTGTGAATTAAGCCACAGACTGAGAGTTGAGGCTGTTTATTCCTATAGCACAATCTAGCTTACCTTGACTAACACACCTACAAAGACACGTTTTCTAAATTTGATTTTCTTCAAATGGTTTACGTAACTATTAATTATGACTAAAAGATTAGTTTTTATTTCAGTCTCCTAGGCCTCGCTGTTGTCCTGTAAGGACCCAACATGCAAATTTTAGAAATGAAAGCATATATGGTCTTTATCAAATCTACATATGCACTTAGTGGGTATCAAACCACTCCCTAATACAATGGGTGACATCTACATGCTTCTATCCAGGATAAACTGATATCAGATTCTCTGACGCAGCTCTCTTGTAGGTGCGGATATGCAGACCCAGGCCCTGGTTTACTTTCTCTCATCTTCCTTTCTGGACACGCTGCATTGACAAAAGAATCACTCACAGACATGGACATCAATTCTACTGGTCCTCTGAGCATATAATGCCTCATTTTGTATTTATTTATTTATTTATTTATTTATTTATTTATTTATTTATTGTGGGTTAATCCTCACCTGAGGATATTTTTCCATTGATTTTTAGAGAGAGTGGAAGGGAGGGGGAGAGACACACAGAGAGAGAAACATCGATTTGAGAGAGACACATTGGTTGGTTGCCTCCCTCATCATCCCACCAGGGCCGGAATGGAGCCTGAAACCAAGGTCTGTACCCTTGCCTGGAATCAAACCTGGAACCCTTCATTCCATGGGCTGATGCTTTAACCACTGAGCAACTGGTTAGGGTTATTTCCTCATTTTGAGGTTTCCTCTTCCTACATTTCATCTTATTTTTTCTGCCTTTAATTTCCAAATACATATGCATGTTTCATGTGTGTTTGTGCTTATTAAAAGGTTTGAATTTAGACCTTAAAGAGCAAAATATAAAACATGTGTTAAAACCAAAGTTATTGTTTTAAACTCTGCCTTAATTTAATGACTTTTTGCGTGGCATTTATACAATTGATTGAGAAAATAGCTTTGAAAGTCCCTGGATAACTGTAAAAGAGATGGAGGAACATGTTTAAGGGCAGATGGAAATGATTAGTCATTGGAAAATCCAAGCATTTACTATTACTTCTGCAAGCCGTGGAGAAATATTTAAATTAATCTAGAGAATTCTGGCAAACCTTCAGATGGTTAATATTATCAATATTTTAGAATATAGTGAAAATCATCTTTGCTTAAAAGTTATATTTTTAAATTGTTAGAATGTGAAAGTCTCTAAGATTGCTTTTAAAAAAAAAAAGCAATCACAGAAAAAAGATACTTTCTAATTACATCTAGCTAGTTACAGCTAGTTTCTTATTACAGCTAACTTCCCTTGGGGAAGAGTAAAAACAGTTGTGGAACAACAGAATCTTCGTTTGGAAGTATGCCTTTGTATTGCTAGAAGCATTCTTGGTTATTTAGCTAAAGGCCTTGTGAATGAGTCACAGAAAAAAAAAGTGAATAAAACCAAAACAGAAAAATCCACAAATTTTTCCATTTAATCTAAGTTTAGATTAACATCAGTATCAAGTATCTTCACAATCTAAGCTACGAATAGTACAATTATAGCCAGAAAACCGCAAGACTACCAAAAGCTTCTACACTTAAAATTAGTCAGCCCTGACTCCCCCACTCTGCTTAGCGTCCACCCAGGAATGTGTGTTCCCAAAAAAGGTTGCAAGATGCAGGAGGTGAATAAACATTAACTTAGTAGATACACCATTTCTTGATAGTCAATGCTTTCATCTTTGGTTGGATTGCCCACTCATGTACACTTACCGAATCTCCTCCCTATGTCCCTGCATACGCATGGCAGATGCTCTGGAGAAAGATGTGGCTCTTCAATAGGTATCCTCATTGCACTGATTTTCATGCTCAGTTTCACACAAAGCTGGCCCTAATAAGATGCTTTTCTACTTCTGGGTCTTAATAAGTATACACCAAGAGTATTACTTTCTCAGAAGACTCTGCTGACATTATAGGTGCTAAGCAACTGATAACATGTGGGAAAAGGGAAAACTACTAGTATATCCCCACTCATTCCTTTACTGAATATATATGTGATCTTCATCTTTCTTTTCTCTTAGAGAGCTATTCGTTCTTCTAGTGCTGTGGTCGGCAAACTGAGGCTCGCGAGCCACATGCAGCTCTTTGGCCCCTTGAGTGTGGCTCTTCCACAAAATACCATGACCTGGGTGAGTCTATTTTGAAGAAGTGGTGTTTGAAGAAGTTTAAGTTTAAAAAAATTGGCTCTCAAAAGAAATTTCAATCATTGTACTGTTGATATTTGGCTCTGTTGACTAATGAGTTTGCCAACCACTGTTCTAGTGCATGAGGATGAATGGTCTTGATATTTGAGTTCCAAATGTGCAAATAAGAAGCCCAAAATGTTAATACCAATTTTTCCTTATTCTTCCAGATATTATAAATCATGAATTTCAACTTCAATATCAACCATATTTTTCCAATGTTAGATCATATGATTTGATCTTCTCATATATGAAGATTTCATTGTCCCAACATAAGGACTAAATCAGATAAAACTAAGTATGATGTTAACTTGATATTTTGAGATCAATGAGTTATAGACAGAAAACACCAAAGTGAAAAATTCAAAGATAGAAAGCCAAGTAAGATGGCTTGAAATAGATATACCACACTTAATTCATTGAAATAATGGTATGTGGAATATGGACATTACTTAAACCTATGTTTCACTCTTTAATTCATTCTGTACTCCTACGAGTATTTAACCAATAATCAGATAATATTTTTAAATGAGCTATTGGCTATAGGTATGGTGTTTTGTTTGTGTGTTACAAGCAATTTGACAAGGGATTGACTGCTCCCATTTGACCTGATTCACTGAACAAAACTTAAAATTTCAACCTATTGAATAAGGCTAGACAAGCAAGTACTGCTTGTTCAGGTATCAGATGAGTCTCTGCAGTAATGAACTTATTTGGAGACTATAATGGGGAACATACTCTTAATACAATGAAGTCGGATCTCAAGCCATCAAAAAAGGGAAAAATAAATAAATAATGCAAAAGAAATGTAAAGGAATGAACTATTTATTGCTGTTGAGGATAAGTCAAATGAAATACCTGTTACACATACTGACAACATCAGGCAAAGTGAAAGGCCAGACATACAAAGGTACTTGTAACAGAAACCTCTGATTATAGTGAAATGCTGTAGCTTTCAAAGGATACTGCAGCTGTGACATCTGTAATTGCTTTGCAAAGTAGCTCAAACTGCTGAGGCAGCACTGTGAACTCGTATAAAACTGAATAATACTTTATGGAATAAAACAGTACTGAATTGGTTGTTAACACGAGCTGGCCTCAGAAACATAATATTAAAATTCTAAGAACTGTGATGGCCATAGCAAACTACAAAAGAAATAACATTCAGAATGTATTTACGTTCTCTTATGTAAATGTTTGAAAATTGGAATATATGTATAAATATGTATTTTTTTGAAATAGCACCAATCTAATTCATTAGCTCTCACTTTTTAATGTGCATAATAACCATCCGTAAAGCCTGGTAAAATGTAAATTTCGAGCCTCATCACTCCCAGAAACGTGGATTAGCAGGCCTGGGATGGAACCAAATCTCTGTGTTTTTACCGAGCAGGCCATGTGACTCTTTGATCATGTTTTGAAAGCCTCTTCTGGTCATCTCAACATGTGTCAGGGGAAGAGAAAGAAAATTTAAAAAAATGTACAAATTCGTTGTTTCTCCTTAAAATGTAGGGAGATGTGTTGTTACAGGAGTTATATTAGGGGGGAAATGGACTCATCATAGAAATGACTTAAGGAGAATTAATGAAGTTGGTCCCTTGGGTCAGATGTCTGTTACCTACCTAACTCATTATGAAAAATATTCAAGTGGTAAAATGTCAAGAGATGGTTCTAAAGCTGAATCTCACGGATCAAGGATACAAATTACAAGATATAATAGAGAGAGCAAGGGAAACGACATACCATCTTACCTATATACTATAATAGCAAGGCATACACTGATTTATTCCAGCATTATTTTGACTAGTTCTATTTTATTTTATTTAATCTCTGAAAGATTCCTAGGATTTAACTAAAAACAAACACTAAGTAATGCTGCCTTTTTCAAAGTTGTCTTGAGGAAATTGCATTGGCATTTTGGCACTCATTTGGTATGTTGCCAAATCTCAGCCAGTGTCCCAGACAGTTTCCCCAATGTCTATTTTGCAGTTGTTGTGTAGTCATGAAGCACATATATTTCTTCCAATAGTACATAGAGAAATAAGGAATTATTATGTTTTCTGCCCTCACTTCTCTCTCATTCCAAATCCTATTTCTGCTGACAATAATAGTGTTAACAATAATTTATAAGTATAGCTGAACACTTATTGTGGGGATAATCACCGTACTACATGATCATCTTATTTAATCCTTATGACAGGTACACTTATTTAATCCTAAAAACAGGTACACTCCTTATGAGCATACTACAGATGAAGAAACTGAGTCATACATCAGGTGAACCATTTCCCCAAAGCCGCGGCACTAGCTAACTGTGTAGGAATAGCAGTGGGTTGAGCAGTAATATACATATTGTTATAGAAAACTGTAAAAGCGTTTGGGGCTGAGGGAACAACAAAAGCAACCTAAAAATGGCAGGTACCTTTTACCAATCACATAACGAGGGCCAAACACAGTGCTAAAAGCCATCTATTACCTCATTTAATGCTAAGAGGTTGGTCTTCTTTTCCTAGGAAATTAGAAGTTAGGAAATTAAAATATAAAGAGATTAAATAACTTACCAAAAGTCAGCGTCAAATATGTGATAACACCGGGGCTTGGACCTAAAGAAGTCTGATTGCAGTGCGCAGGCCCTTCAAAACAGCCCAGCAGTTATTCCCACCTGAAAACCCGATGCACTCAGGGACCAGCAGAAGAGTGTAATTAGGTTGCAGCGATGTTGAAGGACATAATGTGAAATGAGGCTGAAGAGTGAGATTAGGAACAGATTGTGGATGGTCTACAATGTCTTTCTGCAGAGTTTAGAATTCACTCAATAAGCAATACCCAGTGACTGTTAAATATGAGGAGAGGAAGTGTAATGATCAGATGCATGTCGAGGAAAATAACTGTAGAGGAAGTATGGCATCAGATGGGAAAACGGTTCAGGCAGGCTGAGAATTGTGCAAAGTAGTAAAATAGTTTACATATGGTCTGAAAGAATGGAATCAAGTGGATGAATATCAAGAAGCAAGAACTGATTTAAGTGGCATTGAAATGACAGAATTTGCACATCGATTTTGTGTGTAGAAAAGAGTCTAAGGGTGGTTAATCACATTAACAGAAGCTTTTAAAGTTTACTGCCTGGCAGACTTTGTTCTAAGACTTAGCCAACTAATCCTCATAAAACCCCAAGAGAAATGTACTATTTTTATCCATTATACAGGTGCAGAAACTGAGGCAACGAACAACTAATACTTTGCTCTAAATTCATCAACTACTAGGAGTTAGAGAAAGATTTGAATCCAATTAGTGTGTTTCATTAGAAAGGTTTATTATCAGGACTGAAATGAATTAAAATAATATTTGCAAAACAGGACAAGTAATATGTTGTTATGCCTTGGAGAATACAATTCAAAATGGAATATTCTGCAACATAATTATGAGAGGCACATCACCAAGGGAAAACTGGCAGGCTACCCACAGAGATCGTCACCAGATGACTTTAATTTCTGTGAATTTGCCAAGTGTAGTTTTAACCCTCAATTTTTTTTTAAGGTGCAGAAACTTGATATTATCTGTCTCCCAAAGTAATCAAATTTTAGAATTCTAACTCATAACAATAAAGTTTATGAGTAAGAAGATACATGTCACAATGTCAAATCATTTTTTATAAGAAGAAAACATATAATTCTTAAAATCAGATCAACTTCACCATTATTCTCTCACTCCAAACAGGCTTAATGGGAGCCAAGTTATAATTGGAATTTTTATTGGTGACATGGAAATGGTGCAAATTGATTTAGTTATATGACACATGGGAAACATCAGCCTCTGTTAGCCTACATATTGTTCTCCATAATTGGGATTTCCCTACTAGGAAAATAAAATATCCAAATTAACTCTGAGGGAATCCCTCTCCCAGGAAGTGATGCCATTATGTGTATAGATGACTCTCTTATTCTTTATTTGCTATGCAATGCCATCCACAATGACCCATTTATACATATAATTGTATATTATATACTTCTTAAATATCATGCTATATTGTACACAAACTACAGATATGTACTACAATATATACTAACACCACCATCCACATTACAAATTGGTCTTCACCCATGTCTATTCTTTTCCATTATATATTAATTTAGAGTGTAGAGTCAAGCTTTCAATATTATCCTCCCTTTCCCTCCCCCCCCACCCCCCGTTCCCAAAAGCTTACTTGGGTGAAGGCACCTTTGGTCCTAGGAAGTACCACTTATGATTAGGTCCAATTCAGAGATGTTGATACTAAATTACGGAGGAGTTTTTCATTTGGAGTATTCAAGCCAGAATTTTAAAATTTAAAATAGAGCCCAAGCAAAATAATAATATTATCAGTGAAATAAAGAAAAATGATTGAATAAAATTATAATAGTTCTCAGAACTTTCACATCAAATATAGTTTATACAGCTTCTTGATATTTATAATAATTTTATGTGATGGTAACAGATGAGGAAACAGGTTTGGTTTTGTTCTTTACATACTAGAAAACAAAAATTATTCTTTTCCCTTTAAAAAAAAGGAAACAGCTCTAGCCAGTGTGCCTTAGTTGGTTGGAGCGTTGTCCCATACACTAAAAGGTTATAGGTTTGATTCCTGATCAAGGCACATACTTAGATTTCAGGTTTGATCCCTGGTCGGATACATATGGATGGCAACCAATTGATGTTCTCTCACACATCAATGTTTCTCATTCTCTCTCCTTTCCCCTCTCTCTAAAAAATCAATAAGCATATCCTCAGGTGAGTATTACAAAAAAAGGAAACGGAAGTTACTAAGATATGTACTATTGAGCTGAACTCTTCACACAACCCAACTGTGGTGGCATGAGTCAATATTAACAATGGGTTTCATTGCCTCACGCCTTACTTATTCTTACGTTTATACAGAACATATTTATCCTACTTAATAAATCAGGAAAACCTGAGAGAAAGAAGCTGGAGACCCTCACCCCTAAAATGAACCCACATTCCAATAGTCATGACTGAACTACTTCTCTCCTTTGCCTAACATTTTTAGTTTGGTATTTTCAAAAATTAAGAAGAAAAAAAAAACAACAAGAACTTTCCAGGCAAGTTTTGCTTTCTTGAGAAGAAGGGTGAAAGGAGTCTGTTATTGTGCTTTAAGTCTCCTCAGGGATACGCAGCCCGTGTGATGCTGACCACTGTCCTTTTTAAGAGGACAAGGCTCCACAGAGAGGGCATGGCAATGCCTCAGACTCAAGAGACTCATATTTTATCGACTTTGTGAAATAAAAGAAAAATGCATCTGCATGATGGACTTAAAACTTGATTATCTGTTTGGCAAAGCCCAGATCTCTGGCTAATTCCCTCTAGAGCATGGTAACATCTAATGCATCCTAATTTCAATGGTTTACTTAGCAGAGCTATTTTACTGTGGCAAATGTATTATATGCCTCGTAATGGAAATCAATTACCCAATTACATGTGGCCTAAGATTAAACTCATCATTCCACTATACACATGGGTAAGCAAATTATTTGGGCCGTTAGAAGATGAAGCCAAGGCAAAATTATCACAGATAAATGTTTCTCTTTCAACAAATGTCAGTTTTACAATTTTACATCATAAGCCTACTTGTCTCCCATTTATGAATCATAATTTAGTTAGTGTTGAGGGGGAAAAAACAGCTAATGTTTGTGTTTTATAAAAGTTTAATGTATACAGACAGTGACAAACTTCTTGAACCAGAAGTTTCTTAAAAAGATAAAAAAAATAGTTATAGTCATTGAAAGTTTTAATGGTTTGATTTACTGAAAACAGTCTCATAGGAATTATTACCATTTTACTTTGTATATTCTTATCAATTACTTATATGATAAGTGATAAGATCAATTCACACTCAAGATCTACTCTTAGATAATATTAGGTGGCTCTTTCAAGTTGATTCATTGGCTCACTGTTCAGTTTGAGATCACCTGTTTAGATGAGGTGAGTAAATGGTACCTCAATTTCAATGCACATTCTGAGTTGTACATGTTAGTGAATGGTTCGAGAAACACTTGCATTCAAAAAGCATTTGCCATTATCTTGTTAATAAGCCCCATTGCTTTAAATCTAGAAGGAATGCAAATAACTGATAATTCTGCACTCATTAAGGAAATCTCCAGTGACTTACTTCAGTTAAATGTTCCAACAGGCATGTTTAGCACTTCTTTTGGGATTGGTAAAGTTCCCAAAGTCTGTAAATTAAAGTTCTGCAGAGTGCTATCAAATATGCATAATGAAACCCTAGATGTAAATTAAGAAGATTTATATGGCTGCATTCTGCTTACGTTATTCCATAGTAATGCCTCACAGGTTTTTATGAAGCAAATAAAGTGATCTGTTTCTTGAATTCCATTTTAAATGGTCACTATGGATTTATTCTTACATTACTTGCTTCACCCATCATAGGATGAATTGTCATTTTAAATTTATAATTCATCCTAAAGGTTTATCATACAACACAGTCAAATTATATGACACTCCATGCATACCACTTCAAAGAAGTGGTCTAAAGATATATGAACAACTCAAGCAGATTCAGAGATAAATGCCCTTTACATTAAAGGCCTTTCAAAACATTAAGCGGGAATTATGATGTGGCACTCCAAACAATCGTCTTGTCCTCTTAGACTTAGAGGTGCCGGCCTTGCCATATAAACTCTGAAATTTGAAGAACCTTATAAGTTTGATGACAAATGTTAAGATCTATTGAGAGGAATATATTAATTTTATCCACATAGAGACAATTCACTACCACATACAAATCTGTTGGTCTCTTCTAATATTGGACGGGTGAGCCTGGCTTCTTGGAGACATGCATTGTTGTATGTAACAGTAAAGCAATAAAATAGCATCTAAACATTTGGATCATACTCTGCCATTAGAATAAAAGCATTTGAAAAGAAGAACAGAGACAAATAGGAGGATTTGGCATTTTAATTAAAGAGGCTAGTCTAAAAGCATATGGCTGAAAGAGGGTACCAAGCAGAATTAACCTTTTGCACTCGGATGTCGAGTGTGACTCGACACGGTTAGCATCGGTAGCAGGAATCGAGAAAAAAAGCAAGCGAGTGCAAAAGGTTAAGAACTAATGTTTAAGATTAAAAATAGGCCTACCAAGTTTAGAAGCGACTTACATCACTGAGTGTTTATGTCTGCATGCATCAGGAAATAAATGCTATGTTCAACCTAAGAATACTGAGTCATGTTAAAACCAAAAATTAACTTTTCCTGGCACAAATAAGAAATCAGTTTTCTCTTAATGTATTATTTCCAGTTTATCTCAGGGCATGGGTAGCATGCCAGAAATAATTTCATATTAAGTATTTTTAAAAAGAAAGAGAAGTTTAAAGCAGACTGATCATAAAGGTTCATTTCTATTAAAGTGTTCACATGTTCTTCTTTATGTGAGCTCTTCTCTAAATGTTGACATACATACTTCCCATTTACATTTTCACTCTTTCATAGGAAATATTGTCCCTTCAATTCATTTTAAATATTTTGGTCTGCTTGGATTTTGAATGACTTTTTTTCATATTCCAAATAGGAACTAGGGAAGCTTAACCTTTTATTGGAACCCCTCTTTAATCTACTCCAACTAAATTAGAATATCTCGGTAAGATTATTACTCTTTCCATAATTTAGTGTGCATAACTTTAGTTTAATTTTAAAAAAGATAGGTACCTTTTCTTACCATTTTATACAAAAGGATTTTTATTTTTAATTAAAAGTGATATGATTAGTAAAATAGGAGTAAGAAAGCCCAGGCTTTTCCTTGTGGTGCTTCATTTGTTCTAGCAGGAGATTCCAGAGTTTTTATAGAGATTGGTTCTTGACCCAGTCTCATCAGGCTTGGCATTCTTATAGCCACAGTTATTTGTTACAGGTGTCGGACTAATTCCCTTCAAAGATTCAGAAGACATTTGCTAGAGAAGTCAGAAAAGAAAATCTCTCATTTTTTAATGATTCTTTAATTTTCAAGTACAGACTAGAATCCCTGCACCCATTGGGAGAAAGATATGAAGATGACAGAGACGAGAGAGAGAGAGAGAGAGAGAGAGAGAGAGAGAGAGAGAGAGAAAGAGAGAGAGAGAGAGAGAGAGAGAGAGAGAGAGAGAGAGAGAGGATAGAGAGAGATAGAGATAGAGATACAGCTAGAGCTAGAGCTAGCGATAGAGATAGAGATAGAGATAGAGATAGAGATAGAGATAGAGATAGAGATAGAGATAGAGATAGGATAGAGGAAGGGAAAGAGAAAGTGGGGGAGAGGAGAGGGGAGAGAGGGAGGAAGAAAGAGAGAGGGGAGAGAGAGACAAAGAGAGAGAGAGGAACAAGGAGGCTAAGAAAATCAAGATTATCATTCAGTTAATATTACGTGTCAACTTGGTTGGGTCATGGTGCTAAGATATTGGGTCAAACATTATTCTGGATGTTTCTGTGCAAGTTTTGTTGTTTGTTTGTTTGTTTTGAATAGTAACATTAAAATCCATGGACTTCCAGCAGAGCAGATTACCTCCATGATGTGGGTGGCTGGTCTGCTCAATCAGTTGAAGGCCTCAGAACAAACACTACCCTCTCCTGAGCAAGAAGGAATTCTGCTGGCCTACTTCACTTCCTTTGAACTGTTGCCTCAATGCCTGAGGCCACATCTACTTCAGATATTCTCAGTTATTGAGGCTACCAAATCTCCTTTTTGTTAAAATAATTGGTCTTGATTTTTTTTCTTCTCATTTATAGCTGAAGGAATTCTAATTCACTTTTGTACTTTGAAAGAAGCAGAGTAAGAAGAAAAGTGAAAAGTCCTTAACTGATAAATGTTAACAGATATCTGTATAATGTCAAAGAAAAATTGTTTTATTCTCTAAGCCTCAGCTTTTTCATTTGCAAACTGAATATAATTATAAAGAATTCTTTTGAGATATAAAAAGGATACATATGACAGTGTTTTATAAACTATAAAATGTCATAAAATACAAAATATTGTGCAACAACTTCAAGAATATTTTGGAATTTTGTTTATATTTTATTAAAATAGAAAATTTCAAATTGTCATTTTATTTAATTTAATCTTCTTAGTAATCCCCATAGTTTAAAGTCATTAAATAGAAACATATTTAGAAATATTGTTAGAGATCTTGAAAATAAAATAAATGGATAGCTGAATAAGACTTGCAAATCTTTGTGGTATGAAACTAAGTTATTAACTGAATTTTCATGTAAAGGTGGAAAGCTAAGGCAAGCACCCTATAGGATTTATTTTTAGAGGTAGTATAATTGTGTTCTTCCTGAGGTCTGTTCCAGTATTGAGCAGCAGCCTCCAGAAATTTTCTGCAGATAAAGCCTGCATGGATGTGTAAAGCATATCATTATGCTTTATGTAACGGCTTTTCCTAGAAGCCCTTCAATTTAAAAAATGTGTTCGAAAGTGTAAAACCCAAATCTAGTAGTGTAAGACCTACTACTACATTTTGGTTTTGAATTGTGTTCCCTATAATATAATTGGAGAAAATATTACAAACTAGTAGTGTAAGATCAACTACTAGATTTTGGTTTTTTGACCATAGATATTTTATTCACATGATAAATTGTTTCATTTTGTTTATAAACAAAATGTTGTTTAAAATATTTCTGAATTATGGCATAACTATCTTTAACACAAATATAGAACTGATGCTTTGAATATGCAAAAAAACTCATATGTTGGTCTTGTGGAAAAGATTTCTTGCACGTTCCTTAAATTAGCTATAGAACAAGCCATAGTCATCTCCCTGAGGAATAGTACTGAGTGAAAGCTGAGGGAAAATAATTTCAAATAAAATAGGTGAAATGACTAATTATTTAAAATTATTGATTGTTGAAAAACAAAGTCAAATGACACTTGTAGACATGTAGATACTTTGTAAATTAAATAGCCATGCAATTAAATTAAGGTGGTATTTTATTTGAATATTATGTTTGAGTTAGCACGTTGATAACATAAAAGTCATTAATGATAGTGTTAACGTAAAAAACCATTGAAACCTGTAAAGAATTTTTGTGAGTTTATTTGAGCCAAACTGTTGACATATGCCAGGAAGCAGAACCTCAACGAATTGAGATAATGCTCTGGAGAATGGTGGGTTACATCTGTATTTATACATTGCAATCAAAGGAAGGGATGTAGGTGGGTTACATGAAATCCATCGGTGATAGACTAGAGAGGCAGGAGAAAGCAAAGCAGGGGGGAACCCCTGGGATTGGATAAAAAGTATATGATAGACACATACTTAGGTGGGTGCAGGAACAATTAACATGATAATGAAGGAATTTGTGGTATCTGTCCTGGTGTCCAGCACATTTGGTTGTGCCCCAGGGGGTCCAGAAAAAGGGAGGTTACAAGTTACCCAGACACTTCAAGGGTATGTTATCATAGATGCAAAAAGACAGATAGGCTCAGTTAAGGCAAAGGTTGACCTTGTCAGTGAAGATATCGGCCTAGGACATAACTGCCCACCATAACTGTGTTTAGTTAAAGTTTAATTTCAGACCATCCTTTGTGGTTACTTTAGGTCTCTGAGTTTGCAAGGCTGCTATGCAGACCTCACCTGAGTTTGTCAGGTGAGCATGTGGCCCCTTTCATCCACAATAGTTGCCTCAGAGACTGAAAATTTTGAGGTGTGTATGTGTATATATTTTTAATTAAATTCATGTGAATAATTTTGTTAGCACTTGCAAATAAAGTTGGTGACCTTAGCCAGTTTGGCTCAGTGGAGAGAGAGTCGGCCTGCAGACTGAAAGATCCCAGGTTTGATTCAAGTCAAGGGCATGTACCTGGGTTGTAGGCTCCTGCCTGGTCTTATCCTGGTTGGGCTGCCTGAAGGAGATAACCAATCAATGTGTTCTCTCACAGCGATATTTCTCTCTGTCTTTCCCTCTCTCTTCCCCTTTTTCTACAAAAATAATAAAAAATAAATAAATAAATTAAATAAATAAATAAAATCAATGGGAAAATATCCTTGGGTGAGGAATAAAAAAATGTAAAATAATAAAATAAAGTTAGTGATATTTTGACTTCAATCCATACTTTGCCTCTTACCCGGTGTGTGGCATCACATGAAATTATTAAACTTTCTGATCCTCAGCTGCCTGAAGTGTAAAATGGGAGATTAAAAACTAACCTAATTAAAAGTATTTTCTTCATGGAAATCAGAAAAAAATAGGCTTGGAAATCATGTAATTAAAAATAAAAACTGACCAGAAGATATTAGGTAACTTAGAATACAGCAGTTAAAGTAGAAACGATGTGGCGTTTCTGGGCATTAATACTGACTCTGAAACTAATCTGTAAGGAAGACACCTATCACCTCCCTGACTTTACTGTCTGTTTCCCTTGCTTTGTTTCCTCTGCTCCAGCCAAACTTGCCTTCTTGATGCTGGGGAACACACAAGGATATTTCTGCCTCAGGGCTTTTAACTCTTTTACTTAGATCAGGAATCCCTACACTTTTCTGTAAAATGCTACATAGTATTTTTTTCTGGTTTTTGTGGGCCATATGGTATTTATAGCAGCTCTGCCCCTAAAGGCAGCCATAGATGATACGTAACAATAGGTGCAGCTGTTTTTATGGTTTAACAAACAGGCAGGTTGGGGGGATGGTAGGAGCTGTGCTATGTGGGGGTTGTAGTCCTTGTTTTGTCATCCCCTGGTTTAGGCTGCCCTTCTTTCAAATATCTGCATGACTTGCTCCCTCACCTCCTTTAAGTCTGTTCAAATTCCAACATCTCACAAATGACCCTATCTGTCACCCACACTAACTTTTCCTCTTCCCTAATTAAGTTTTCTCCATAACAGTTACCACCTTCTAATGGACTATTTACTTGACATGCATCCCCCTTATTTGAAGTTTTAATATCTGTGACTTTAGTTATCTGCAGTAAACTGAAGTCCTAAGTATTACTGGTGCAGAAGACTAAAGAAAAACCAAAGGACGCCTTAAAGAAGAGGAGGGACATTGTTTAATACGCCAGTGGACTAAAGGAACAACCTTCCAAATCTGAGTGAAGACACATGCATGGGGCTTTCCTTTATATCTCCCTGTGGTCTTTGTCCCGCAAATATGGATTATGCTTCCGGTCCTTTTTGCGGGCCTTGCAAGAAGGCCCCCAGGTGTTGGGGGTCTCCAGGCCATATCTGGTGGTCTGGCCTGGTGCCAGCATTAATAACCTTCCCTCCAGGGCAGTGCACTGTTCACAGTAACAGGTTCTGCAAGACCAGTATCTGGGAAGGAGGTAGTGACTTAATTATAGGTTATCAAGAATGTACACTGAGCTTGCTGACATGGATTCAGATCACTAGCCTCCAAACATCAGGGTTACATTGGAATTAGCCCTTTTTAGCCTTCTCATTACATGACAAATTTCGGAACCAAACCATTCATAACTTTGAAATTGTGTGCTGTTCTGAGTAGCCTGATGAATTCTCGAGCTGTCCCGCTCTGTGAAAGATCTCTTTGTCCAGCGTACCCACACTATGTACACTCCCCACCGGTTAATCATTCCTTAGCCATCTCATTATCAGATCGACTGTGGTGGTCTCACAGTGCTTGTGTGCAAGTCACCCTTATTTTACTTAATAATGGCCCCAACGTACAAGAGCGGTGGCGCTGGCAATTCAAAAATGCCAAAGAGAAAACATAAAATCCTTCCTTCAAGTGAAAAGGTGAGAGTACAGTACGATAAGTTATTTTGAGGGACATTGACCGGAGACAGAACTTTGGAATTTGTCAAGAATACTAGGCATGTAGGACTGCTGGGGTGGTTCAGTTGGAACTGGGATCGCTAGCCCTTTCTATAGCTGCCCGATTCAGCGACTGATGCGTGCTATTACACTCTAACTTGAATTTTCTTATCTGTTCAGTAGTGACACCCAGTGAAAACCTCCCATCATGTGGTGACAAAAATTTTAAACATCCTTTCTTCCCTGCTCATGTCAGATATGTCCTCAGGGTGTTGTTGGGCAGAGAAATCCATGCGTGAAGAAAGCAGTGCCTTTTCAAAGCATCTCACCAGACATCACGAGGTGGGAATGAAAGATCAGAGGAGCCCTTTCTGGAAAGCATCTCTGATGTACGCGTAACGGTCACGGTGGCATGCTCTTTGGCTCTTTCCTTCTGATAATGACATCCCTTCACAGGCCCCATCTAGTTATGGTTTGTTACAGTGTGAAAAGAATCTGGATGTGAGAGGTTTGGTATAGAGGTAGACAGTCTTTTTTCTTTTGTGTAGGAAGTCAGTTCAGAGGTGGATTGGCACATAAAAACCAAGAAAATGCCTGAAGTTTCTGTAACTGATGTACCAGAATGAGATCCTCAAACTCTGCTGGAGGCCCTGGCCCGGGTAGCTTAGTTGGTTAGAGCGTCATCCCCATATGCCAATGTTGCAGGTTTGATCACCCATCAGGGCACATACAAGAATCAACCAGTAAATGAATACATAAGTGGAAAAACAAATAGATGTTTCTCTCCCTCTCTCTCTCTTCCTCTCCTTACCTCTTTCTCTCTAAAGTCAATCAATAAAAAAACTGCCAAAACACACACAAAACTCTGTTGGAATCACAGGCAGAGTAGAGGACTGTGAGGCTAGAACACAACAAATATTGTTCATTTGTAGACATTTGGGATAATTGCTCAGTTCCTTTTCTTAATAAGCCACCTAACAAATATAGTCCTTTTCTCAGACTAGTGAAAATAATATTGCTTTAATATGACTAATGTATGCTCAAAGTGAAAAACCCCTTGTAGATAGATAATAAAGTGCAATGTTGTAAAAAATAAGAGTATTATAATATACTAGTAGCCCATTTGCAGGAAGAATCCTACCCCGCCCCGCCCTGCCCGGGCTTTCCCTCTGGCAGCCACCTTGCTTTCCGCTTTTCCTCCCTCTTCCTTCTAAGTTGTCTTCAGTCTTCACTCCTCCCTCCCTCAGCGTATGCAAATTAACCGCCATCTTGGTTGGGGTAATTTGCATACTCGCCCTGATTGACTGGTGGGCATGGCTTTGGCTGGTGGGTGTGGCTTGGGTGTGGCGAAGGTGCGGTCAATTTGCATATTTGTCTATTATTAGGTAGGATAATTTTAAGAAATTAAGAATTATTATTTGAGTCAAAATTCATACATATGCCATCTACTGGAGTCTAAATATGCTGTTATGTTTTAAAATAAAGTATTTAATTAAAAGCAAGCTAAACATAAATTCTAGCAACAAAGAGAAAAAGGATGGAATAAGAATTGTACATTTGGAACATTTATTATTAATTTTTAATATTTACAAAAAGAGGATAGAAAGTAAATAAAGTTACTTGTCTTCAAAGATCCTCTTGTACTTAATATTCTACTGTCCTATATTTAAACAACTATGACTTTTCAGGTTTTTATTTTGCTTTTATAAGCCTTTAACAAAAATATTCATGCTGTTTATCCCCACTTTTGTTCTCCATAACTCTATTTTAAAAGATAAAAACAAAACTTAAAAAAATGTTTTCACTTAAGGAACTCGGAACAAGTTAACATTCTAGATGTCCACGTGCTAATGAGAACTACTATGTAATGCAGAAAATTGAAGTTGTGAGTCAAGGGGTACACAATGTAGATTCTAATTGAAATCTACTGGAAGATATACCTGCAGCGTCCACACAATTCAATACAACTGAACAGAATGCCAGGACTCATTCGGAAGTCTAAAGCCCGGTTACCTAGAAGACAGGTGGGACTTTATTTATTCTTTCATATGTTCCACATATAAATCAGTCCTGCATTTTAATATATGTTCACTGGAACGATGATCTGCCAGATGTCATCCATGTGGTTTAATTTAGCACTTGGACAGACAAATAATGCAAAGAAATTTAAAATTTATTTTCTATTAGGTCTTGTTTTGGGCTTTGACTATAGATACTGATATTATCTAATTAAAGATTACATGCCATAACTTTAAGTAACACACACATGTGTAAGCGTGTGCGTCACACACACCTATAAAACTCTGAGTTATTTTGAAGAAATGCAGATGTGTCAACTCTTATAAGTTCTTCTAGGCAGAGACAGTTCTTTATGTGTTCTATAAAACCAAATTCATATATTCCTAAGCAAGAAATACATTTTTTCTTTTGGCACTGTATTATATTGCTAAAAGTATGTTCTCGCATATGACTTTGAGAGAGTTCTACTTCTCTCATTGGTTCATCTGAAGGACAGAATTGTAATCTACTTGCTAAAGAGTGATCATAATCTAACATTTTTATGAGGACAGATCTTAATTGAACTAAATTTAAATTGAAATTTTAATTAGAAAGGGATTTTTACATTGTCACATCAAGAATACATTCAATTTAGACTAGTGCCAGATTTATAATTTTCCTCATTTATTTTGAGAATGTGACTTTTCTTAAGGATAATTCTCAACTTCATGATAATAACAATGTCATATTTTAATCTCATTGACAGTGGTAAATATTGTGTTCAGCTAGATATATTTTTGGTTTTGCAATTATAGTACACATTTACTCAACAATAACAAACCAATTTCATTTATTTGAATTAAATTTCAGTCATGATTATGAATGTATTTGGAGGAAGAGAGAATTGTTTAAGTGGCCATGCACAGAGTATCTAAGTGAAAAATGTATACATTTGCTATGACTCATTGACCCCTCTTCTTGAAATTCAACTTAATTATAAACATTCCTTTTTATGTGTCACGGAAAATTTGAAATGCAAAGAGCTATTGCAAAGTGTATCTGGGTACTTAATACGCAGTTTTGCAGTCATGGACAAAGAAAACTACTTCAATAAAAACAAAATGATTTGTAAGTTTGACTTCTATTTGGGAATATTTTCATTAAAGTCAAGCTGTTAGAATGTATCCAATGACCCTCTCTTGAATGTTAAATGGCTGACAAGAGTTTTGCAAATTTTAGCTATAGAAGAAATGAAATCCTGCCTAATGGACCTAGAGAACTAAAAAAGAGAATGGAAGGTAATGATATGGAAACTACATATGAAAGAGGCAGTTGTCTTATTTGTGTCCTTTTTGTCAAAGGCTTAATAGGTATAAAGATAAAAAGTCGAATTTGTGTTCTGGCTTTACATGAATGGAAAAGATGGTAAGAGAGTTCTTCTTAAGAAATGAAGAGAGAAGCCATTAATTGTGATGCAAGGTATTTTCAAACTGTCAAACTCTCAGAAGACTTGCATCCAGGATATGTAAAGCACTCCTAGAAGTTAATGAAAAGGATAGATAACTGAATAGTAAAATGGGCAAGAATCACACAGTAACTTTATAAAATGCTTTCTATATGAATCATAAACATATGTAAAGACATCATTAGTTATTTTACATATAGGCATTTTATATGTGCAAAAATGTCCTGTCTTTCCCAGCCAGCATGACTTAGTAGTTGAGCATCAATCTAAGAACCAGGAGGTCATGGTTCATTCCTGGTCGGGGCACATGCCTGGGTTGAGGGCTCCATCCCCAGTGTGGGGCGTGCAGGAAGCAGCTAATCAATGGTTCTCTCTCATTGATATTTCTATCTTTCTATCACTCTTCCTTTCTCTCTGAAATCAATAAAAATATGTTTTTAAAAGTCCATTAAGTACATGAAAAGTACTGAACATCATTAGTCACAAGAAAAATAAAAATTAAAAGTTCAAGGAGATATCACTACAAACACATTATAATATCTAAAAATTAAAAGTAAAAAATATTGAATAATGGCAGTCATGGAACAACTGAAATTGCTGGTGGGGATATAAAATATCTGAAAGTTCCTTACTAAATTAAATGTACACATATCCCTTAATTCCATAATCCCCTTTATAATAACACCTAGGGGAAATGAAATCAATGTTCACAAAATGATTTGTACACCAATGTTTTAGAACTTTTACACATAATAGGCAAATAAAGGAAGGCCAAGCTATCCATCAAATGGATGGCTAAACTGTGGAATAGAGATATAATGGAATACTACTAGCAATACAAAAGGAATAATAGATATACACAGCAATCTAAATGAATAAATGAATCTTAGAAACATTACTGTGTGTCACAGAAACAGTCCAGAAAATAATTCAAACTGTATAATTATAGTTATGCAATATATGAAGAAAGGCAAATTTAATAAATAGAAAATGCCTGAAGAGTGGTTGCCTCTGGGGAATGGGAACAGAGATTGACCAACAAGAACCATCAGGTACCTTTCTGCACTGATGGTAATGCCATTTTTCTTGATAGGTGATTGGACATCAAAGTTGTTTCAATATGCATTTTTCAAAACTAGCACAACGTGAATGTAAGAGTTGTGCATTTCATTGTATATCAAATTTACATTAAAATCTATAAACAAATATTAACCTTTAATTAATCATAAGATGCTTAAAATTTTTAGGGGGTATTGTACTCTTCTCTGTCAATTTCATTGAAATGCATAAACATATGAATTATTGGATAGGTTGAGGAATGGGTAGATATAACGTACTAAAATACTAATGATATGATTTTGTTTGAAGTCACATGAGTATTTAGGATAAAATTCTGTGAACTCTAATGTGTATTTGAAAAATATAAAAATAAAGTAAATAAAAATTGTCATTCCTTAAACGTTGACAGAAAATCAACTTTACAGCTATTTATTTATGATGAAATATATTTGGTCAACCTTAAAATGTATCTATATATATAAAAGGAAGTAATTTGCAAATTAGGCCGGGACTCCATAATGGTCATAACCATCTCAGGAGGAGGGGCCGGGTGCAGCCCGGAGCCTGAGAGAACAACACACAGGCGCGGCCTGAAGCCTGAGAGAACAACACAGAGGCGCGGCCTGAAGCCTGAGAGAACAACATGGAGGGGGGCAGCCCGCCCACAGCCCTGAAGCCAGAGATAACAACACGTAGGGAGGCCAGGCCCCAGTACCAGCCCCCCAGCCACAGCACTGGGCTGCTGGGGCTGGAACGAGTGGAGAAACAAACCCACAGGGGGCCCAGCCCCCAGCCAGAGTGAGCAGAGACAGAAACCTGCGGCCACAGTGCTGGGCTGCTGGGGCCAGAGCGGAGACACAAATCCACAGGGGGTCCGGGTTCCATTCTGATCAAGGGCATGTACCTAGGTTGCAGGCTCCTCCCTGGCCGGGGCCCAGGTCAGGGCTCATGCAGGAGGCAACCAGTTGAAGTGTCCCTCTCACATTGATGTTTCTCTCTGTCTTTCCTTCTCTCTTCCACGCTCTCTAAAAATCAATGAAAAACTATCCTCAGGTGATCTTGAAAATTCCTAAAGAAAGTTGTCATTTTTTCATGGTGAAGGGACTGGAGTCGGTGTTGATGAAAACACCTTGGTGGCTGCAGGGCTGCAGAGGCTGTGGCGGCCACAGTGGCGGCAGCAGCTGGGTTATAGGGGTGGCGCCTTCCCCTGATCAGCCAGTTGCCTCCCACAGAGGGAGGCCAGATTGCGGGAACGGGCCTAAGCCACCAGCAGGACATCCCCTGAGGGCTCCCGGACTGTGAGAGGGGGCAGGCTGGGCTGAGGGGAACCCCCCCCCCCCCAGTGCACGAATTTCCTGCACCGGGCCTCTAGTTTTTTATAATGTTTATGGAATGTATAAACAAAAATGTTTGAAATGAAATTGCAACATAAAGCTATTACAGGATGTTTATTTTATGGGATGCTACATTTTTCAAGATAAGATAACTACATGCAGTTGATCATTTATTAAATTGCCATGTAAAACAACTTACAATAAAAAGGTCATATAGTAAAAGTATCATCACTTTAACTCAACCTATATAAAGTACTTGAAAAGAAATCCAAAATTTTAATAGATGTCTATAGATAATTCACATTTTTGCTACTGATTTATGATGATTTCCCCATTGCTCTATTTATACAAGTTCTAATCTGTGTTTAAGCACTAAGCATTTTTCTCCCCTTGCTGAAAAACTTTTAAAAAAATATTTATTCATTTACTCAAATTTCCCTTGTTTTTGTATCCTTACTATTGCTGAAAATTACTAGTTAGGTATTTTTAAAAATGTCTCTAACTTTGGATATGTCTGACATGTTTTTTCTTTTATTTTCTTCTTTATTTTATTAAATTTTTTCCATCACCAGTTACAACCCCTGTACCCTTCTCCACCTCCACGCCCCCACAATCACCACATTGTTGTACTTGATTATACCTGGCTCTGGGTTTTTGGGGGAAACATCACAGAGGGAAAGTGCTATTCTCATCATATCGTGCCAAAGTTACATACTATTGACATGACCCATCATTGCTGATAGACCAGATCTTGTGGCTGAGGTGGCGTTTCTAGGTTTCTCCACTATGAAGTTACCATCCCAACACACACACACTCCAATTTCCATTTGGTATTCTTTGGAAGATAGTCAATATGTATTGCACACTTAAAGAGTGGCGAGTTATGCTTCACTTCCCTAAGGGTGGAGTAGCTACATAATGTAGTAATTGGAATTTTACTGCACTAAAGATTTATTTATTTTTCCCCTCGTATTTATTCATTTACTCACTTATTTATATCAGTACTGGCACATATATATTTATGTTATATTTTGGATTATAATACAATACTATTATTTTATTCATCATGTGCTCAAATTATCCTAACTTTCACCAATGAGAGTTATTTAACCTAACTCCTCTGTTCTTTTGACATACTCATGTTTTTTTTAGCACTTCTTTACTTTCTGACATTATCCAAAGGGTACATGAAACATTGTTCCTTATGGAACAAGTCCATGAGCCTGGAACCCAAATGGGAAAAGGAGACATACTGGCTCTTGATTCCTATCAGCTAGGAAAGAAGGAGTTCGTGCCATTGAGGGTGCATCCTGCTGTGTGTACATTGTTAACTCTGAATAGGCACAAAGAGAAATAAGCTAAGAGATAAATATCTTCCATAACGTAACCAGAAACTCCCATTAGATTCCTTTAAAATCAGAGATGCCTGACCTATATTGTCTTGGCTATTGCCCACAAAGACATGTCCCTGGTTGTGAACTAGGTTCCAAATCATCATATGCCCAATAGGGTTCTTACTAGATCTCATCTTTCTCACAGTTTGTCTTCGATGGCTAAGTTAAGCTGTCCCACTCACATTGAACATCTCCAAAACCAAGGTGACAAGTGTTACCCATCCCAATGAATATTGTTAATGATGGTGAGACATTGCAATTTGCATTGCAAATTTTTATAACTCTCTTTTCCTGATGTCTCTACATCCCCACAAGCAGACTGTGAACACTCCACATAGGTGACCATGTGTACCTCTGTGATAAGGCTGCTCCCTGCCACAATTCCCTTCTTAACCTCCCTGACTAGGACATAGTGACTTCAAATGCAGAGAGCAGCCTTATCACAGTGGTGCACATGTGGAGTGTTTCCCTCATACCTGCCAGCCTGGTCACCCCCAACTGCCCACCCCTGCAGGCCTGGTCATCCAGCAATCAGACATCCCCTGAGGGGTCCTGGATTGGAGAGGGTGCAGGTTATTCCCTTCATACCTTTTCCTGTGGACTTCACCCTGAACTCCTATAAGGGCATTTGCCCATGCATCGTCTTCATTCATTCTTGATTCACCACTTGCTTGATTGAGCCTGCTTCCATAAGACTCCTCCCACAAAACATATATTTGAGAAATCAAGTTATATCACTTATTTAAGACTAGAGGCCTGGTGCACAAAATTTGTGCACTGGGTGGGGGTGAGAGGGGTGTCCCTCAGCCCAGCCTGCACCCTCTCCAATCTGGGATCCCTCTCACAATCTGGAACTGCTGGCTCCCAACCGCTTGCCTGCCTGCCAGCCTGATCACCCCCTAACCAATCCCCTGCCAGCCTGATTGGTGCCTAACTGCTCTCCTTCTGGCCCAATTGCCCCAACTGCCCAACCCTGCTGGCTCAGTAACCCCCAACTGCCCTCCCTTGCGGGTCTGGTCACCCCCAACTGCCTTCCCTCCCCTGCAGGCCAGGTAATCCCCAAGTGCCCTCCCCTGCTGGCCTGATTGCCCACAACTACCCTCCCCTGCTGGCCATCTTGTGGTGGCCATCTTTGACTACATGTGGGCAGCCATCTTGTGCAAGGGCATGAGGGTCAATTTGCATATGGCCATCTTTGACTACATATGGGTGGCCATCTTGTGCAAGGCCATGAGGGTCAATATGTATATTACCACTTTATTATATAGGATTATTGGGCAAGTGAAATAAAATAATGTAGATTTTGATAAAGCACATACATTTTAAAGATAGATAATGAGGGTCAAAGCTATAAAATCAGCAAAATTAAAAATCAGCCCCTCAATAATCAAGAGTAAATGTTATTATTGCTAAAATTCTACAAATTGCAGTATATTTACTTTGTAAAATTTAACTTCACATTTATTGTTAGGCCCTAATTAAACATATACATATGCTTTAATATATATTTTGTCTATCATCATAAAAATCAAGTATTTATTTCTTTTTTTGCAAAGCACTTATCAAAGTTCCACAGAAAATTGACTGTGTAGGAGGTTCACAGGCATTCATACATAAGGAACATTTAGTTTTTCCTAAAAAGCTTTACTTTTTTAACAGACTTATGTCTTTTGTGCTTTGCATCCCAAATGCACACTAAAATGAAATTCATTTTTCATTATATCATTGTCATTTCAGAGCACAAAAATGCAGAATTAGCATCACCATTAGTTCCACAAAGTACTTACTTCAGATTAAAAGTCAGCAAATTATTGTAAACAACATAATTAAATTCATTGGCAGGAATATTTTTGGCACCTCAATCATTGTTAGAGTTATGTTAGAATTATTACTTTGAAAGCATGATATAAGTGATGTGAGGAACCACTGTGGAATTATAATCTGCATAATAAGCAGTTATTTTTCCTGTTTCCTTGTGCTTTGAGAATGTGAATATAAACTTTACTTCTAACCATTTTTCATATGTTGTTTTTTGTTGTTTTTTTTTGTAATAACTAGGAACACCAAATGTTTATTGTGGTAGCAATACAACTCAAGAACAAACATAATCTAGGCCCAGGATTTATATAAGAAAAACCCTTATTTGAGTAAACTTTCTGGTTATTTAACAATCTGGCAATTATATTTTCTCTTAGCACTGAAGGTTTTGGGTTTTGGTAGGTAATTTGAGTACTCACCAAAATTGCCCTCTGAACTTAATAGGCTACGTGTTTTAAAAAAACTCTCTACTTTTGATTCTGTCAAAGTAGAATTGTATTAAAATTATATAATTTGGCAGATGAGCAAATTAGTATTATTAAAATTAAAAAATATACAATAAGAGCAATATCCAATAAAGTTCTCTTTTATAAATGGAAACATATTTGATATTTAGATATTTAAATAATTTCTGTATTAAGAAAATTATATAGGAACAATAAATGAAAAATTTGAAACAGATACTTATTATATTGCTTAATACATAAGAAAAATGAATTCTAAACATTTAAAGTTATAGTCATTTATTTCATACTTAAACTATTTGCCTAGTTTTAATGTTTATAGGTAGAATACTATTAATGATGTGTCCATCAAAATACATTTACACTTGGGAGGATCTTTTGGCAAATATAATTTTCATTGAAAGTTTATTTGAATATAATCAAAATTATAGAAATATTTACTAAATCCATGCAACAGAAAAGAAGTAAGATTTTTTCAATACAGGTATTACCAAAGAGCCACCCAAGTCTATGGTGGCTCTCCCCTCCTCAGTCCTTGTCACACTCACAAGAAATAATTCAGACAAGTGACAGAAAGTAGTTTTGAAACAAAGCAAGTGAATTAATTAAGGAAGCAAAGCAAGTGGAATTAGTAAGAAGGTAATTGGCCTAATGAATAAGCAGGCAACTCAGCTAGTCTGAGCACCCTGCCTGATAAGGGATCAAGGGTTTTACACTTTCCCCTCTATAGGTTTTAAGGTTTCTGCTGCATAGACTAGATTTCAAAGTCCCCTTTACACACTGTTGTGGCTTTCCCAAGATTTTATGGGAACATATGTCAATTTTTAAAAACATTTTATTTATTTTCAATTTTTTTTTTAGGGAGAGAGAGATAGAAACATTGATGAGATATCATTGTTCGACTGCCTCCTGCATGCCCCCTACTGGGGATGGAGCCCAAAACCTGGGCATGTGACCTGACCAGGAATTGAACCAGTGACCTCTTGGTTTCTGGTTTGATGCTCAATCACTGAGATACACTGGCGAGGCTAGAGAATATATGTTAATTTTATCCTGGCAAGTCCCAAAACTGCTGACTTCTTTGTTCAGTGGGTGAGATAACCCCCCCCCCCTTTTTTTCCCCCTCTTTACCCCTCCTCCTGCCCTTGTAGCTATTTATCCTACTAGATTTTCCCCTCAATTGACACCATCCAAATGCTCTGGAGGTTTTTGTTCTTTATCCCCTAGACTTCATCTAGGCTTTAGCAGGCACAAATGGCATTAATTGGGTCTTTGTTCTCTCTTTTCCCAGGCCAGGATGATTTAAGCTATGTATTCTCTGGTTAGGGAGGAGAGGACACTTTGTTTTCAAGTGTCCTTGATTGGAGAGGATGAGATCTTGCAATTTACAAGCTGACTGCAAGCTGCCCAAACTGTTTGTGCTTGTTTAATTTTCTTCTCAGTTTCCCCATGCCCATGAATTTTCCTAGCTTACTATCCTATCACACAGGTACTTTAAATCTAAGTGAAAAGATGACACAAGGGAATCATTAAAGACATTAAAACATAATTTTATGTATCCTTTGCAATGAAGATAATCTTTCCAATAAAATGGAGGCTGAAATATTGTCAGTGACATGATACCACTAATTGTCCTTCCTCTCTTCAGCTAACAATGTGATTGGCTGTCTTAGAACTCAGGTATTTGTATGTGTGTGTGTGTGTGTGTGTTTTTAAAGTATTTCTGTTTATTGATTTCAGAGAAGAAGGAAGAGAGAGTGATAGAAACATTAATATTGAGAGAATCATTGATGGACTGCCTCCTGCACACCCCCTACTGGGGATCGAGCCCACAACCCCAGCATGTAGCCTCATCTGGAATTGAACCATGACCTCCTGATTCATAGCTCAGTGCTCAACCACTGAACCACACCATCTGGGCTTAGAACTCAGTTTTTGTCAAGATTCTTTTAAAAGTAAGTCCTTAGATTGTCATTAGAAATACTTCTGGAGATCACCCTATTACAAAAGATACATAGTTTTCTCCTTATGCCAAAGGATTTATCAATTAAATTAAAACAAATCAGTAGACATATTATCTAGGCAAATGTTTAATTGAATAAACAAAACAACAAAAATGAGCAAAATAACACTTTCCATCAAATTGTAAGTGTATAAATCTACCTGAAGATAATTTGAAATATAAGCTATTATTAAACATCATTAGTGCTTCTTAAAGAAATAAATACCATAAACATGCAATTTTCTAAATACACCATTATAAAAAGCAATGATACTATTGCCACTCTTCACATTTGGCTTTTTTTATGGTGATTACCTAAACTTGAAGATAATAATGGGTTTTCTGTGACTATCAGAACAGAAACAGCTAATCAAACATATGTATATAATGTTATAAATTGAGACAGCGATATATATGTGGGATTAATATAATCTGGATAATTAATCTATCAACCAACCAAAAAAGTTTTCTCCTGCTTCTGATCATTTGTCCCTTCTGACATACCTCATCCTCAGATAACCTCTGATTTACTTCATATCACCAAGCTGGTTAGAGTTTTTCAGATTAAAAAACAAATATATGTTTGTTCAGCGTGAGGTTTTTTTTGTTTGTGTTTTTTGGAGGGGATGCAAGGGAAGAGAAGAGTCTGATTCATTTACTCAACATAATTACAATAATTCATCTCTGTTTTGTCAGTCAATAGTATATTCTTATAGTTGTGTAGTATTCTATTGTACAGATATACAAAATTTATTCATCCTATATAATAAAGAGGTAATATGCAAATTAACCCCCAGGCCCTCACAAGTTGGCTGCCTATGACCAGGGGAGTTAGTGAGGGACAACCAAACGACTGAACAAGCAGGCTGCATGGAGCAACCATGCTGGCAGGGGGGCTGTGAGGGGTACCCAAGTCAGCAGGGTGGGTATAATTGGGGGAACCAGGCCGGTGGGGGGTTCAGTTGGGGGTGACCAGGCCTAGCAGTGAGGGGCTACTAGGCCAGCAGGGGGACAGTTGGGGGTGACCAGGCCGCAGAGGGGGGAAGTTAGGGGCGACCATGATGGAAGGCAGGTGAGTGATTAGGAGCCAGCAGTCCAGGATTGTGAGAGGGATGTCGGATTGTGAGAGGGATGTCCGACTGCTGGTTTAGGTCTAAACCAGCAGTCGGACATCCCTCTCACAATCCTGGACTGCTGGCTCCTAATTGGGCTGGACTGCTGGCTCCCAATCGGGCCTAAACCAGCAGTCAGACATCCCCTGAGGGGTCCCAGATTGGAGAGGGTGCAGGCTGGGCTGAGGGGACCCTCCTCCTGTGCACGAACTTTGTGCACCAGGCCTCTAGTTTATATAATAATGGGCATTTATTATTATTATTTTTCAGTTTTTCATTAATACAAAAGAGCTACAAATTGTGTAAAATATTTTGAAGGGCATATGCTTTTATTTCTCTTGATAAAATGCCTGGAAATGAAAAGGCTGAGTGATATTTAAGATTATGTTTTACATCTTGTTAATTTAGCGGTATCTTTAGAACACTTCATGAATTTTTCTCAAGTCAAATATATCACCTTTTTCTCTATGGGTCATGCTTTTGATTTTGTACCCAAGGAATCTTACATATACAAGGTATGGAATATACAAGGTATGGAATATCTACATATGCTACAAATGGATACCAAATTGTTCTAGCATCAGATTTATTAAAATATATATTTTCTCCTTTCACTTCTCATGACAAATTTGTCCAAAAAAAATGAGTTGCATATATGGTCAGCGCTATTTCTGTGTGTTCTATGCAGTGCTATAAAGCTGAAACTCATGGCATTTATGCTGAAACTTTCATGACAAGAATGTACTGGAAATCTTGACTATGCTGATGGTTTTATGGGACTCTAGTCTATAATGGTGCCTTACATATTGAAAGCACTGTATAAACATGAACCTTTATTAAAAAGATGAAACCAAAAAATATTCCTTTCCTAAGTAGTGATTAAGTTTTCATAAGTTTGGATAACATTTCTTTTTCTTAGAAGATAATTGTGCTCATTTTCAAAAGGTTGTTCAAATAGCTAAGGCTCAAAAGAAGTAATCTTTATTTCACTTCAGAGTAATGACAAAAGTATGAAAAAAGTATTGAGCTAATACTGAGCAAAATACAACCTGGCTTAGAGTTTTGATATTCTGAGCATAGCTGAATAATCTAAACACTGGGAAATGAGTTAATATCATCTCTTATTATAATTTGTGTATGAAACTACCTTTTTGAAAATCAGAGAGTAAGGTAAATTTGATGCCAGGAATGAGCATTACATAGAGAGATGGATAATTTAAAAATTAATTGATTGAATGGTTAATTTAATTAAGCACATAGGTAAATTAATGAGAGCTTGAAATGCAAAAATAAAAAGACAGAATTATTTATGCCTTCATGAAATTTTACATCCTAGCAGTAAAATTACCACTCTCAAAACCCTGGATTAAGAAATGAGAGCATAGCCTTGGTTGGTGTGGCTCAATTGGTTAAGCATCCTCCCAGGCACTGATTTGATTCCTGGTCATGGCACATACACAGGTTGCAGGTTCTATCCCTGGTCCTGGTATGTCCTGGGAGCAACCAATCGATGTTTCTCTCTCTCTCTCTCCCTTCCTCTCTTTCTCTAAAATCAACAAAAACAAATATATATATATATATATATATATATATATATATATATATATATTCACTGAAGTCTCTCTCTCTCTCTCTCTCTCTCTCTCTCTATATATATATATATATATATATATATATATATATATATATATATATAAAGAGACTTCAGTGAAGGACGATTTCATCCTATATTGAAACGTTGTGATTCTTAGTCTTGAAAAAGGAAGTTTAGGGGTTTAACAAGTATTTATTGAGCTCTTAATGAAATGAATGTTAAGGGGCAGAGAGTACTTGAAGAGAGGCAGCTACATTATACTCTAATAGAAAAGTGAGAGAAAGTATCTCTAAAGATGAGGTATTTAAGCTAAACTTCATGACAAGAATGTCCTGGACATCTTGATTATGCTGATGGTTTCATAGGAGCAATATGGCAAAACTCATCAAGTTGTATACTTCAAAAGTATTATCACATGTCAATTATATCTCAGAAAAACTGTTTTTGAAAGTCTGATCCAGAAGATACTTCCGTCAGGAGAAGGTAAACAGTATGTTGTTACAAAGTATGCTCTCGGGAATGTTTATGGAGGCGTCTTCCTAGGCTAATGGAGACCAATGGTGCCTGGGTCTGTGGGCCCACTGGCTGTAGTGAAGCTCCATCTAATAGTATTTGTATATTTGTTTCTGTGTGTGTTTATTTGTTTCCCCTGGGTCATCCCTGACATTAATTAAAAAGTTAAGCCACTGTCATTGTCGGCAATTAATAGGCAGTACTGTGTCCACATTTGGATCAAAGTGATTAGGGAAACAAGCAACTGAAGAGACACTATCCCATAGAAAACAGAAGGTGTGTTTCAGAAAAGTGAGAGAAATAGTGGTTAGAAGTTAGGGAGATAGATGGCTTAGTTGTCAGAACTATGGGCCAGATTTGAGAAACTGGATACATTAACCAGGGGAAATACATGAAATGGAGATTAGCTAAGCAATTGGAGCATCGGCAGCTATGCAAAGCTCAAATAGTTCTATATCAAAAAGGCCAGCATCTGTAATACAGGTGGAAGAAGTACATAGGTCCATGTACTGGGTTTTCTTTGCTGCATTTAAAATGTAAGAACACTTTTTGGTTAGATAGTGTGTTCTCTTTGGGTGGTTCCTGGAATCTAATGAAGATTTAAGCCAATGGTAAAGTCTACAGTGTGTTTGCAGTTTTAAATGAAAAGAGCTAATACAGAGATTCAATTAATTAATTAAATATATATTTATTATGTATGTATGTAAATAAATACACCTACACACACACATACACACACACACACACAATGCTCTAGGAACTGATCTAGCCACCAGGAAAACAGCACTAAAGTATATAAACTGCATCCCTAAAATTTAATAAATAAGGAGTAATAATAAATGGTAAACAAATAATCAAGATAATTTCAGACATAAGCTGTAATAAATATATAAGACAGGCGGCTGGTCTATAGGGAATTACTGGGTAGAAGCAAGATACAGGGTCAGGAAAAAGCTCGCTGAAATAGTTTATTGGAGCTGAGATTTGAATGATTATACACAACTAGGGGCCCGGTGCACGAATTCGTGCACCAGTGGGGTCCCTCCACCTGGCCTGTGGGATTGGGCCAAAAACAGCTCTCCAACATCCCCCGAGGAGTCCCGGATTGTGAGAGGGCTCAGACCAGGCCAAAGGACCCCACTGGTGCATGATTGGGGCCGTGGAGGGACACAGGAGATTGGCTAGCTAGGGAGGGACCTCGGGAGGGCTCCAGGGCATGTCTGGCCCATTTTGCTCAGTCCCAAACGGCCGGACACCAGAAGCAAGCTAACCTACCAGTCGGAGCATTTGCCCCCTTGTGGTCAGTGCACATCATAGCAACTGGTCGGCCAGTCAGCTATCTGTCCCCTGACGGTCAGTGCATGTCATAGTGAGTGGTTGAGCGGCCTTAGAATATCATTAGCATAATACGCTTTGATTGGCTGAACGGACAACTGGACGACCAGAAACTTACCATATTAGGCTTTTATTACATAAAAACATTAATTCCAAAGACATTAATTCCACAGAAGAAGCAGCATATGCCAAGGCCTGAGTCATCAATGAGCTTGGCATCTTTGAGAGAGAGGAAGCAAGCTGTGTTGCTGAAGTATACAGTAATGGACCCACGGCAGAAAATGAATGTTTTGACACAGGCAATGGCAAGGTCACATAGGGCCTTGATGTGCTAAGATTCTCTAGGAATTTGGAAAGCATTCTTATAATATCGAATACCATTTAAAGATTTTAATCAGAAGAATAACTTGAATTGCAAAAGCTTTGTCTTTAGCGCTAGCTGATGAGCATAGAGCCCACTCATAACTTTACATGGTGGGAGGATGGGTTGAAGGGGAATGATTAAGTCAAGAAGTGTCTTCTTACTTGGAATTGAATATAAGAATTCATTGCTAAAAAGATAGCACTGCTTAGAAAAAAACATGCTATATCTTTTTGGAAAGAATCACCCAAGAGCCTTAGTTTTCTTAACTTATAGAGGTTATGAAAGGAGTATTGAAAGACTGTAATGTTAAGGCCAACAAGGCTAAAGCAATTGAATACCATTGCCAGAATTGGGGCATCAATAAGTTTTGTCCTGTTAGGCAACATTTCCTCATCTCCACCTACTTTACAGCCAGTCTCTGTATTCTCCATCATTCAGTTCCATTTCTTTGTATGTATTTCCCTAAATCTGAATTCTGGCTTTTTAGGCATGACTCCTGTCTCAGATTGTGTCCATTGTCTCTCAGTATGAAAATCATCTGATGATTTATTTCGTGTGCTTAACCTCAGAATCTCTTTTCAGGGTCAGCCTGTCAGGCAGGCCAAACAGACTCAAATCAGACTCACTGACTGTCTGTATTCCTAGATACTGGCATCAGAAATTATAGAGTGGGATGCAAAAATATGCACACACACACAAAAATCCACTGCTATTTTAGAGTTTACAATTTTAGTACAAGACTTTCTGACAGGGAACTACAATGTTACCTAGGAAGATATAGTCAAATTTCAGTGGTTGTACATAACTTCTGGCAGAGGATAATTTTGCTGAATTTCTTTTAACTTGTTCAAAAGAAACAGGCCATTTGCAGGTAGATATTTTGGAATGGTTATTTGGCTTTTGATACTACCATATAATGACACTTTGGGTGTTTGGTACCAGACCATTTCTTAGGCAGGTTCCTCTTTAGACAGAACTACATTTTAAAATTTGATTCTAACATTTTTTTTAAATTTGATCTTAATTAATGATGTGTATATATTGGAAGTAGCCAAAAATTATACTGTCAATGATTTTCACAGTGCATCAGCTCAATCAAATGAATGCATTGCACCATGAAAATGGGACACAAATTATTTTATCTTCAAAAGAAATTATGATTCATTCAGAAGTTATAAACAAAAAAAGAAAATGACAAAGAGGTTCTGAAAAGCATGTTGTGTTTTTCTTTCTTTTTCTAACTTCAGAGGTGGTTCAGTCGAATCAAGGCAGCAGTACTTCAAAGGCTTTTCATAAGTGATGTCAAGTAATTTCTACTGAATTGAAGCTGCCAGGTTCAAGAGAGATATTGAAGGTATCAGGACCCTAAGGACACTGAAAACTTCACTAGTTTCAAATCAATTTAGAGTATATTAACATCAAACGCTGGGAAAGGCAGGTTAGTGATAACATTAGAGGAAGACTTTGGGGCTACTATTCTTAGACTTTCCTTTTGAATTGTTCATTGCCATTGAACAGCTATGTATAGCCTGTGTAAAAGTATTTTCTAACTGCCAGAAAATGGATTTTATTTTTTCTTGGAAATTAAATTCTGGAATGACAGTGATGGTTTGGTTACCTTGCTTTAGTTTTATTTGATTTTTTTTTTTAATGGAAGAAAGAGAACAAATCTTAAGTGAGACTTTTGAGGAGCCTGTCACTTTCCCCTTTCTACAGTGTCACCCCTATTTGGAACAGCATTCTCTGGACATACTGTAACAGCTATTTGGAAGTGTTTCCTGGACTAACACACTCATACCTTTTCTGAAATCCAAGAGTAAAAGAATGGTGAACACATGACTGTACCTCTAGAATTTGGGATAAACTTTAGAGAAATAGTTCTCTTAGAGCCTATATATTAATTGACCAAGGATTTCAAGGTTTCCACTTGAGGGCCATGCGAGTGACTGGTAAAAGCTTTTAAACCTCCTTTACTTTCATTATCAAACTAGAGGCCCAATGCGCAAAATTCGTGCAAGAGTAGGCCTTCCTCTCCCTGGCTGCCGGCACCAGCTTCCCTCTGGCAGCCAGGACCCAGGCTTCCCTCGCAGCCCCGGCTTTGTCCAGAAGGTCATCTGGAAGGATGTCTAGTCTAATTAGCATATTACACTTTTATTATTATAGATAGTAAGGCGGACATTGCCCCAGCCCTGAAAGATACTGCCACCTACTTGGTGCTATAACTGAGTCTTCAAAAGGCCATTCCACCATTTTTTTAAAGCCAGGCACTTCTGGATGGTAGGGAAAATGGCACGAGCAGTGAATCCTATGAGACTTGGACCATTGAGACACTTTATGTGTTGTGAAGTAAGCTCCTTGGTCAGAAGCGATGCTCTGTGGAATACCGTAACAGTGAGAAGGCAACAGATGGTAGTTCTGCAGGCATTTACATACCCAAAGTAAATGTGCGTTTTAGTAAGAACAGTCTCTCTCACTCACTCTTCCTCAGACACACTGGCCTCTTCATTGCTTCTCACAAATGCTGAGCACATTCCAGCCTCAGGGCTTTTGCACTGCTCCTTGTTTGCAAGTAGCCAGGCTGATGGCCACGGTTTCATATTCCTGAGCTCAGCTCTGAGGTCACTGTATCAGAGACCCCTCCTTCGTTTTGTGCATCTGCTTGTAGCCCTAAAACACTCAGTAAGAATCTGACCTCAGCCCTATTATAATGCTAATTGTTGGTGTTCTGACTTCCTGAGAAGATTCCCAGCACACTCAAGCCAGCGCTTCTCAAACTTTAATGTGCATCTGAACCAGGAAAGCTGCTGGTCGGTGCTTCCCACACTGCAGCACCATGCAAACCCATCTGCAGATCCTCACTTAGCCAGTTTGCTACAGGGTCTCTGCACCTTTAACAGGTGCCCAGGCGGTGCTGATGCTGCCACCCCCCACTCCATTCTTTAAGCAGCAGATCTTGACTCAGGTGAAGATACTTTCCGCCTCATCTCAGACACACAGGCTGAAGGCTGGCCCCACCTCGCTCTTTCCGACCTGGGTGCATTATTCCCTTCCTCTGCCAGCCCCAGGGATCTGAGGTGAATCACTGGCGGACTGAGATCATTGCTCAGTGAACTAGATTCGTTGGACAAGCGCCAGCTGCCCTTTCCCACAGCACGTGCACTGCAAGCACCACACACGCACCACGCACTACACACCACGAGCACCACGGAGAGCTCCTGCGCCACTAGCAGCTGGAGTAGCAGGTACACCACTGCCCAGGCTCAAGGGGACACTGCAGCGGAGGAGGCCAGCGGCGCTCTGCATTGAAAGGGCCTGGGTGAGGTGAGAAAGCGGAAAAACCCCAAGAGAAATGAGGGGTGGGTGCTGAGATTTGGAGAATGGGAGGTTGAGGCAAGTGTAGGATGCGTGTGGGGTTTCTGACTGGGGAGCAGAAGTGGGAGGGAGCAGCCACATTCAGTGGATGGTGAAGTAACAGGTCCGTGGAGGACACAGTAGGTCTGAAACAAACCCTAACCTAGATACATTGAGAGAGAGAGAGAGAGAGAGAGGAGGGGGAAGGAAAACGGACAGGAAAGTTCCTCCTTTCCCCCCCCCCCCCTTTTAATTCCAGTCAGTCCCCAACAGGGGCAAGGAGGGTACTATGCTTCAAGAACTGTAACTATATATATAGTTACATTAAAAAAAAAAACAGTTCTTGAAGCATAGTACCCTACTTGCCCCTGTATATATACATAGTACCCTCCTTGCCCCAATATATATATATTATTGATTTCAGAGAAGAAGGGAGAGGGAAAGAGAAATAGAAGAAATAGAAACATCAATGATGAGAAAGAACCATTGATCGGCTGCCTCCTGCACGCCCCCTACTGGGGTTGGAGCCCACAACACAGGCATGTGCCCTTGACCGGAATCTAACCTGGGACCTTTCAGTCCACAGGCCGATGCTCTATCCACTGAGCCAAACCAGCTAGGGCTCTTCAAGAACTTTTATTGGAATTTTCTCTATATGCATTGTTTTGTACCTGGATATTTCACTCAACAAAATATCCTGGACCTTTTTATGGGCCAATTCTTTCAACTCAATTTATATAACATTCTCAAAATGACAAAATTGCAGAGCATAGTGTTGGTAAACAGATTAGTGGTCGTCAACAGTTAGGGATGGGGGTGGGCAAAGGGAGATGGATTTGACTGTACAGAGGTAGCATAAGGGAGTTTATTTTTTATATTTTTGATGGAATCATAGTATGTCTTTTTCTGAAGTTGAAAGTATTACAGGTGTTACCCCTTTTCCCCACTTTTGATTGCACCTGAGTATTTGTAATTGAATGTCATAGAACTATATACACATATTGTGCCAATGTCAGATTCCTGGTTTTGATATTACACTCTACATATGTAAGATGTAACCACTGGGAGAAACTGAGTAAATGGGTACTGAGCCCTCTCTGTACTATCTTTGCAACTTCCTATGAATCTATAATTATTTCATAATAAAAAGTCTAAAAAACATGATAAACTTTAGAACTGAGGAAATTACCACAGAATAGCTTCTCAGGACTATGGAGCTCTTTGTGAATAATGTATTAACTGAGCCAAATAAGCCCCTTCTTCTGGCTGATGGACAACCGTAGAATTCTTTGTTCCCAGAGATCAGCATTGGAGAACATTTCTCAAAATCCCCCAACATGGTGCTTTCCCCGGGGACCAGCTCCTCCCACGTCGGGGAGACTTAGCAAGATCTACTTGTGGACTTTTTTTCCTCATCCTCCCAGAATAGAATCCAGTATTAATTTCTTTCAAACATATTTAAGGAGGTTCGAATTTGTCTTCAAAATTAGAAGGCTCTCTACTCACCCTCCAGTTAAGTAAATAAAAAATCTGAGTGAGACTTAATGAGTCCTAAGCATAACACCATCGGTTGGCCAGCATCAGAATTCCTGAAATTGACATTGTGATTAACAAGACACCTATGCTGACTGTTAGAGCAACCAAAACAGCACAGCTTCAGCAAGTTTGTGTTGCTGCATTTTTTCCGCCACTCTGGGAATCCATCAGTCAACTCTATTTCCGTGGCAGCATTTCCTATAGAGCAAATACAGCAGTTTCAAGGAACTTCAAGATTGGTATTCTATTCATCAATGGATTTCTCAATGCTTTGCAAAACATTGTTCTTTGGGTTTTCTCAGGAACATAATTAGGGGGTAAATTTTGTGCCATATATTATCTATCAACTCCAATCTTCCAATTCTCTATTTGGATATCTTCCTGTACATCTATCATGGAATTTCTGAAATGTCAAGTTCTTGTATAATGAGCCACCAATGACTTCCAGATAAAGTCAACAAAATAAACCCACAGTTAAAATAACTTTTAATTTCTCAAGCTGGCACATTGAGTCAGGAATCTCTGGCAGGTGAACCACATCAGTAGATTTGGCCTAATATATAATTATATTATTTCTTTCTCAATATAGAAACCTCCAGATCTCCACACATAGCTCCCAGGTTACTGGCCCTCATGTATGAGCTAACTTTTGCAATTGTGTTGGTCTGTAAACCATTTTATTTATTTATTTGTTTTAATTTAAATTAAAATTTTAAATTTTATTAAAGTTTTAATTTTTTTATTTATTGATTAAGGCATTACATATGTGTCCTTATCCCCCCATTACCCCTCCATTACCCCCACTCATGCCCTCACCTCCCTGGTGTCTGTGTCCATTGGTTAGGCTTATATGCATGCATGCAAGTCCTTTGGTTGATCTCTCCCCCTTTTGGCTTTGTAATTTCTTCCTTGGAACATCCTGAGCATATTTATTGCAGGTTTGGTGGCAATACAGGAGGATAAAAGAGAACAATAAAAAATGTGCATTCTCATCAAGATTACTCTCCATATAGATTCATTATATTTATTAAAAAAAACCACACAGAAGCATTTTTATATTTTGGCAGTTTTGAAGGGGTTTAGGGATCGTTATTTGTTTCCTTAGAATCCTGTCAAATGATCTCTTTCCAAATTTTGCCATCACACATTTTCTTATATAAGGCCTAATTTTAGCGAAATATTCCAAAAGATTATGTGTTCAATTTACACTTATTATGGATTTAATTGTGTTCTTCAAAAATATATGTGTTGAAGCCCTAACTCAGAATGTGATCTTATTTGGAAATAGGTTCTTTACAGAGGTTAAAGTTAAAAATGAGGTTCTTAGGGTGGCCATAATTGAATGTGACCAGTGTCCTTATAAAACGGGAAAATTTGGACACAGCCCTGCACAGAGGAAACATATTGTGAAGACACACAGGAGAAGACCGTCATGAGACTAGAGTAATGTATCCACAAGCCAAGGAGTGCCAAGGATTGCTATCAAGTATTAAAAACTAGATGAGGGGATTAAGGATTCTGCTCCAAAGATGTCAGAGAGCATGATTCTGCTAACACCTAACCTTTGGACTTCTAGACTCTAATATAGGGAGACAATGGATTTCAGTTTCTTTAAGCTACCTCCTTTTTAGGACTTTGTTACAGCAGCCCTAGGAAACTAGTACAATGCCAGAATTAACCAAACTGAAAGTTCAGATATTATTTTTAAAGTTATATCTATGTACACCTCGCAGCTAAAAAGATAAGGGATTACTTTATTGAAAAAGAAAACCCTGCATTCTCACCAGCCTTTGAAATGAAAATGCAAATCCTGAGTGTAGTCAGAAGCTGTCAGCCTTCCATCCCTCAACACTACTGCTGGTGTAAGCCTGTCATGATCATTGATTATAATATCACTAAATCTGTTAAAACCTTGCTCTCAGTGGGCAATGTATTCCAGGCAAGCATAGGCAATAATTTAAGTAAATATTTTGCCACTGTGTGTTATGGATTAGTAGTGCCTTATCTTTTTGGGTTAATTCGCTTCCCACTGACTTACTCTCAACCTTGTAAAGTCACTGATTGAAGATTTCCTTGAGAGTTTCTTTTTCTTTGAAAGCATTTTGTGACCAATTACTGTATTGCTTACAATCCTTAGATTTAGGCATTATATACATTCTAATATGTGAAGAAAGGGCAATATGATATAGTTCTTAGGATCTCCCAAATAGCCACTGTTTAGATATTGCATAGCTAGGAGCACTAGCAGCCTAATTAAACAACCAAACACACTATAATAGTCTTCTAAAAGTTCTTTCTGAACATTATTCTAGAAATCCTGTTAGTGCATCTGAGATTGTAGGAATGCTAGGAAAAATAGCTGGAAAGGTCACGTAGCATAGTGCTTGCGGGCATGGACTTGAACAGGCCTAGCTAAATTCAGATCTTGCCTTCACCACTCATTAACCCTGTGATCTTGGCCTCATTAGGAAATCAGCTGTGCTTCAGTTCTCTCCATCTATAAAAAGAAAATAGTAATACTACCTATCCTGTAAAGTTTTTATGAGGAATAAATGAGTGAATGTTAAAAACATCTGGAAATTATTAAACACTAGAAAAATGGTTTTGAAATAGGGAATAAATACATAAATAGGAACCAGGCACTGTAATGTTGGCTTGACTTTTCCCAGATAAAATTCAAATCTCCAAACATGCTAGTAAGATAAATCAATTTATTGCAAGTTTTCTAATTTTCTGCTTTCTAGTTCCATGTGTGTGCCTTCTTCCACACATCTTGAATTTTGGTTGCAGACATGTTTGGGAAATGAAGTTTTTAGATTTAGAGTGTCTATATTGAAAATGCACAAGTCAATTCATTTTACAGCCCCTTCCCACCCAGACATCACTGTATTGGGATATCAGATGTGATGGTCTTTTTATTTGGAAATTGTAAGGGAAACCCCATAATTGCAAGAAGCTAAATCTCCTATAGAAGAATTTCTAAAGCATATTAAATGTATAAATTTCTAAAACATATTAAAAGTATTAATATCACAAGATCAGAACTGAGGAAAATTTTCTATCTTATTCTATGAACAGAGTAATAGAGTTAAATTATACTTGAGTTTATCAATATGAAGAGAATTAGGCAATACAATAAATCTGAAACAATTTTGCAGTGATATAGACATATATCCTCATCTACTCTAAACAATTCTAAAGAATTTATAAAATATATTTTTATTTATTCCAGAGAGGACAGGAGAGAGAGAGAGAGATAGAAACATCAATGATTAGAGAGAATCATTGATTCGCTGCCTCCTGCATGACCCCTATAAGGGACTGAGCCCACAACCCAGGCATGTGCCCTGGTCGGGATTTGAACCGTCGATTTACTAGTTCATACATCGATGCTCAACTCCTGAGCCACACTGGCAGGGCTCTTCTTCTACTCTTAAATGATGCTAGATGACATCCAATTTTGACTAGGGTGGGATTTTAATGTTGGATCAATGAAGAAAATATTTTTAAAGAAGTGTATGGAAGTTAATTTGAACATAAAGTAAGGAAGTTTGAACCTTAGAAAATTTATTAATACTTGAGGATTTATACCTGTCTATGAGCGGAGATAACTACAGGATTAAAAGGGTAGCCTGTCCAGAGTGATCCATAGATGTAAGTAGTAAACTGTCAATCTGATAAATTCATGGGGTTATTAGGACCTAATATAGAGCTATTGTTTTAGAATAAATACTAATTGCTAGCCTTATCCTATCACTGAAAATTCATTCATCAAATTAGTCAAAGCTATGTGTTTAAAATATCTTTTAGTCTTATAGTGTCAAGTGTTTATGCCTTTGGTTCCAGGCAACTAAAAAATAAGGTCTGGTATCATATTCAGAGATATAATTGTTTTGTTTTCTATTGATGTTTGTAGGTAAAAATACAATTTAATTATTCAGGTAATTAATATTAAACTCTAAACATAATTTAGGAATCATTAAAATTATTGTATTGTTATTTGGAAACTGACATCTGAGAGCTTTTCTTCATTAAAATGTCAATTACTATTCTTTATTTTATGTAGTAATATTCATATACAAATTACTTTTCAACTCTGGGAGTTATATTTAATACTAGAGACCCGGTGCACGAAATTCTTGCACCAGGGTGGGTGTGTCCCTCAGCGCAGACTCCACCCTCTCCAATCTGGGACATCCCTCTCACAATCCAGGACTGCTGGCTCCCAACAGCTCGCCTGCCTGCCTGCCTTATTACCCCTAACCACTTCTGCCTGCCAGCCTGATCACCCCCTACCCACTCCCCTACCAGCCTTACCGACGCCTAACTGCTCCCCTGCCAGCCCGATTGCCCCTACCTACCCTCCCCTGCTGGCCTGGTCCCCCCCAACTGCCCTCCCCTGCAGGCCTGGTCCCCCCCAACTGCCCGCCCCTGCAGGCCTGGTCACTCGCAACTGCCCTCCCCTGCTGGCCCAGTCACCCCTAACTGCTCTCCCCTGCTGGCCTGGTTGCCCCCCACCTGCCCTCCCCTGCTGCCTGGTTCCTCCCAACTGCCCTCCCCTGCAGGCCTGGGTCCCTAAACCAGCAGTTGGACATCCCTCTTGCAATCTGGGACTGCTGGTCCTAACCACTCACCTTCCTGCCTGCCTGATCACCCTAACTGCTCACCTGCCTGCCTGACCGCCCCTAACCAGTTGCCTGCCTGCCTGATTGCCCCTAACCACTCTGCTTGCCTTCCTGATCTCCCCTAACTGCTTTCCTGCCTTCCTAATTGCCCCTAACTGCTCGCCTGCCTGCATGATCACACCACTTCTTCCTGCCAGCCTGATCACCCCCTACCCACTCCCCTACCAGCCTGATCGATGCCTAACTGCTCCCCTGCCAGCCCGATTGCCCCTACCTACCCTCCCCTGCTAGCCTGGTCTCCCCCAACTGCACTCCCCTGTAGGCCTGGTCCCCCCCAACTGCCCTCCCCTGCAGGCCTTGTCCCCCCCTAACTGTCCTCACCTGAAGGCTTGGTCCCCCTCCAACTGCTCTCCCCTGTGGTTTGGCCCCCCTAACTGCCCTCCCCTGCAGGCTTGGGCCCCCCTAACTGCCCTCCCCTGCAGGCCTTGTCCCCCCCTAACTGCCCTACCCTGTAGGCTTGGTCCCCCCAACTGCTCTCCCCTGCCAGCCTGGTTGCCCCCAACTGCCCTCCCCTGCAGGCCTGGGTCCCTAAACCAGCAGTTGGACATCCCTCTAGCAATCTGGGACTACTGGTCCTAACTGCTTGCCTTCCTGCCTGCCTGATCACCCTAACCGCTCACCTGCCTGCCTGACCGCCCCTAACCACTCTGCCTGCCTGCCTGATCACCCCTAACTGCTTTCCTGCCTTTCTAATTGCCCCTAACTGCTCACCTGCCTGCATGATCACTCCTAACTGCTCGCCTGCCTGCTTGATTGCCCCTAACCACTCTGCCTGCCTGCCTGATCACCCATAACTGCTCACCTGCCTACCTGATCACCCCTAACCACCTCTGCCTCGGCCCCCGCCACAGCAGCTTCATCCAGAAGGATGTCTGGAATGATGTACAGAAGGTTGTTCAGCTGTCCAGTCTAATTAGCATATTAAGCTTTGATTATTATAGATTAAACACTGATAGAACCTTTGAATTATTTTTAATATGTAGAATACTTAATCCAGATATGGTCATAGAATTCTGATCTTTCAAAAACATTACTTTAGTTTCAAATTAAAAAAAAAAACAGTTTTGTTAAATAATTCCTATTTGTAGACTTTTTTTCTCTTTTTCAACAATATAAATTAAGAAAGTTAAACACTGGTTATTCATTTTTACAAAAATTCTGGAACTTAATATTCTACTATGTAACTTTACAATGTAGAGGGTATATAATATCTCTGAAAATTAATTTTAGCATAGGGAAATTGATTTGTCCTTGAAAAATTACTATTTTAGAGATAGGCAATTTCTAAGAGTGATACATTAAGTTATATATTCAATTTAATAAACCTTTCCTGATACTTACTAGCTATCTTTGCCATTGACTCTTCCCTCTCCCTATTCTGTTTCAGCCACACTGGATTATTTTCTGTGTTCAAACACATCAAAAATTCTCCCAACATAGTGTATTTATGCTTACTGTTTCCTATTCTACAGCTGGAAAGTTATTTTCTCAGAAATTTATAGGAGTCACCTCAGTTTAAAAAATAAAAATATCCACGCAATTGTCAGCTAATCAGATATTTTTTTCCTGATCACCATAGATAAAATATAGATAAAATAACACACTCTAATCACACTCCCTCAGTATCACTTTTGATAACTTGAATTGTTTGTTTATTAATTGTCTCAGTTTTACCCTTCTCACAGCACTTAAATGTAGGTGCATCAGAACAATAAATGGCAATTTACTGTTTACTTCCACATTCCATGCCTTCTAATGACTTTAAAAATAAAATTAGTTTTGTAGACATTTCTGGACACAGTTTTGTATTTACATTTATGTTCTCAAAACAAACAGGAAAATATGAAGATAACATAAGTGAATTTAATATATGAACTAATTTTTACTTAAGCAAAAATAAAAATGTATATAACACCTGCTATATAACAGATATTAATATGAATTCTTTAGAAATATTAATTTATTTACTCTTTATAATGGCAAAAAGAAAAACAGCCCCTAACTTTCAACAACTGCCTAGCAACAGATTGGTCTTGGTGTTATTAGTCACAGTGTCAATGGATTTTGGTATGGAACACTCCATATTATCTTTCTAGAATAACAAATTTTAAAAAACAATTCTTTAATGTGTGGCTTGCCTAACATTATGAATTGTTTGCTAATACTATTTTTCAGGAGTTAACACATTAATTTGATATATCAATGGACTTGTAAAAGTCTCCTGTTAAATTTGACAAATGATAAACAACTGTAAAATCTTACTATAAAATATTATATTTTGCCAGTCTTTTATCTTTTATTTTAAACTAAATTATTTATGCAATTGGAATTATGGGGAGTAATGTCTAGACCAATGAGGACTGTAGCTTATATATACAAATTGGATTTCATTTGATTAGAGTTGAAAGTGAGACATTACTCTGTATTTAAAAGATGTTCTTCTCTATATAAATAACTGACAGAAATATGTTAAAACTATTCAATAGATGAATATGCTTGTCAATGTGTATATAAGGCAGTAGCTGAAGTCGAATGTTATTACAGTCAAATGGATGAATAATTTCTTTGGTGGAGATATGGGGATAGAACTCCCTTGATAGAACTCCTTGCAATTCTTATTAAGACAGATAGAAAATTTTCATATGGATAAAGGCAAGAGTATTCCCCAAAGAGTTGAGTTGTGAATTTAAAAAAAATTTTAGAAATGGCAGTCAAAGTAGTGTAGTTGATCTTTAAACTATGAAATAAAAAATTAAGATATAAAGACTTCAGAATTTGTGAAACTATATAATTACAAATACCCTGCTATATAACTTCCTGGACAGCAGTAGTTTAACAAGATGCATTTTTAACTTTTCATAGTAACTGTTAAAATAGACTATATATGTAGAAAATTTAACACTTTTGCCCTAACCACCACAGGCAACTTCACAAGTAAAAATTATATTTCATCCTAATGTGTTTTAGGGTCAAATATTACATTATAATAACATTTGATATTATTACTCATAAATGAATTTGGTGACTTTTCTAGGGGAGAAAAATTAACTGTTTTTTCCAGATGTTCTAAAGTCACTTTGATTAACCTTAATAAGAGTTGTTAAATATTTCTATAAATAAAACTTTTCTCAGAGATTTAAGATTTCCATAAATAAATTCAGAAACAAATCCAAAGCAAATCCATTATTCTCATAGGTGATATTTAAATTAATAGGATTATTACTTATATTCATATCAAATGACAATCACAGTTATATGTTTTTCTTATTATATTATGAAAGCATCCATTAGACAAAAAATATACATTTTAAACATTTGCTATAACTTTAAAACTTAAAAATATTTTATGAAGCTGTATTGATATGTCAAATTCACTGATAGTCAAATAATGTTGCTTAATGTTAAAATAGTAGTCAATTTTGATGCAATAAAATAAAATTAGAATTTCCCTTGATATTCTGAAAAAGAACAAAATGGCTTTGAAGTCTACCTATTTGAAGTCCTGTAGGAATGATAACAAATCGATGAACTGATGGTAACACATTTAGATTTTATGTCAATTTAAGAGGTGTGTATAAAAAAATAAAATAGGGCAACGTGATTGCTAAAATAAATACTAAGAGTTTATTATCAGGCATGTTAGTTCATAAAATGTATCTACACTAATAAAAGCAAAATATGCAAATTGACCTTACATCCATGATGCCCACCAGCCAATCAGGAGTGAGTATGCAAATTAACCCAACAAAGATGGCAGGTTAATTTGCATACACAGGCACGGAGCTGCCGGGCAGGATGCCTGCTATGAGGGGAAAGGTGGGAGGTGGAGGGAGCTACAGGAGCAGTGCTTCAGCCAGAAGCAAAGACTTGCAGGCTCCCGGGTGGCCGGGAACGGAGCCAGGGGAAGGAAGGCCTATTCTTGCATGAATCTTCATGCAACAGGCCTCTAGTTTATTAATAAATATTAACCCACACATTATGTAAACTTGTCAGTTTCTATGTACAGATTACTAAGGTTGAATTAAAACTGTATTTTTTCATAGATGACATGATTATCTATGTATACAATCTCAGAGAACTAACAACAACAACAAAAACCCTGGAATTAATAAGCAATTATAGCAAAGTTGCAGGATAAGGATTTAATATGTAAAAGATAATTGCTTTTCTATATACTAGCAATAAATAATTCAAATAGAAACAAAACACCATTTATGTTAACACCAAAAGAGAAAATTTTGTTTATAAATCTATCAAAATATAGACACATTCTTTATGTGGACAACTAGAAAACTGTGGAATCTAAAGAGCAATATAAACAAAATGAAACAGATTCATAGATACAGAGAACAGACTGATGGTTGCCAGAGGGGAAGGGAGTTGAGGAACTAGGTGAAAACAGTGAAGGGACTAGAAAGTAGAGATTGGTGGTTACAGAATAGTCATGAATTGTAAAGTACAGCATAGGAAATAAAGTCAATAATATTATAATAACTATGTATGGTGCCTGATGTGTACTGGGAATATTGGGGGGGACACATTGTAGAGTATATGATTGTCTGACCATTATGCTGTCCACCTGAAATGGATGCAAAATAAATTGAATGTAAACTGTAATTGGAAAAATATCTTTTAAATTAAAAAAATACTGATGAAAGAAATATGTATATATAAAACCCTAATATGCAAATAGACCAAACAGCAGAACAACCAAACCGCAGAACAACCGAACAACCGCTCGCTATGATGTGTGCTGACCACAAGGGGGTGCATGCAGAACATGGCGAGCATCAGCCGTGGTGGGATGGTGGACCAGGTGAGTGGGGGCACCAGACCAAGATGGGGCACCGGTCGCTGTCATCGGGATGAGCCTCTGGTAGTTACTGAAAATACTTTGCTCCTGCACGCCGTGGTCCTGCCTCGTGCTTGCACCTGCTGCCGGCGCTGGCCCCACTTGCATCTGCAGCCGGCGCTGGAGCCAGCCCTGATTGCACTGCACCGTCAGTGGGTGCTAGCGGCGGCTGCCAGCCCCGATCGCCCCTCTGGGCTTCTCTACCTCCCCCTGCTCCTGAGGGGCTGCGGTCCTGCCTGGCGCTCACACCTGCTGACAGCGCCAGCCCGCTCACACCCACTGCTGGCACCAGCCCCAATGGCTCCGCACCATCAACGGGTGTGAGTGGGGCCAGCACTGTCAGCACGTGGGAGTGGTGGCAGTGGGAGCGGGGCTGCTGGCAGACAGGGGACTAGGGGCCATGGCAGGAGAGGGTGGGCAAATTCATGCATTGAGCCCCTAGTATCTTATATAATAAAAGCCTAATATGCTAAGTGTCTGATCATCTGTTCAACCAATCAAAACGTAATATGCTAATGATATGCTAAGGCCTCTCAACAGCTCACTATCATGTGCACTGACCACCAGTGGGCAGACAGTTGACCAGTCGACCAGTCGCTATGATGTGCACTGACCACCAGGGGGCAGACCTTTGATCAGTAGGTTAGCTTGCTGCTGGAGTCCAGCCAATCAGGACTGAGCAAGACAGGCCAGACACGCCCTGGAGCCCTCCCGTGGTCCCTCCACAGCTGGCCAACCTCCTGCATCCTTCCCCAGCTCTGATCATGTACCAGTGGGGTCCCTCAGCCTGCCCTGAGCCCTCTCACAATACAGGACCCCTCAGAGAATGTCAGAGAGCCGATTTCAGTCCAACAGCAGAATGACCGATCGCTATGATGCACACTGACCACCAGGGATAGACACTCAACACAAGAGCTGCCCCCTGGTGGTCAGTGTGTTCCACAGGAGGAGCGTTGCTCAGCCAGAAGCCGGACTCATGGCTGATGAGCACAGCGGCATTGGCAGCAGCGCTAAGGATGTCCGACTGCCTAAGCCGTCAGTCAGACATCCCCCAAGGGCTCCCAGACTGTGAGAGGGCACAGGCCGGGCTGAGGGACACCCCCTCCTGGAGTGTACAAATTTTGTGCACTGAGCCTCTAGTGTGTGTGTGTGTGTGTGTGTGTGTGTGTGTGTGTGTGTGTGTGTGAAAGATATTAAATGTTCATGGATGGAAAGATTCAGTATTGTTAAAATGTTAATTCTTTACAATTTGATCTGTATATTCAGTACAACCCCAGGCAAAATCCCAGCAGGTTACTTTGTGGATATATAAAAACTGATAGATATTCAAGTTTATAAAAGTTTACATGGAAATGTAACAGATTCAGACTAGTCAACATAGTAATTTGATATGAAATCTTCTGTTCCAAGACAAACAGTATTTACAAAATGAAATGTCAAGGCACAGACTGGGACAGAATATTTACAAAACACATAGCTGATAAAGAACACATCCAAAATATACAATGAACTCTTAAAACTCAATTTAAAAATCAACAATATAATTAAAAAGCAGGGAAAGGATCTGAAAAGACACCTCACCCATGATTATATATAGACTAGAGGCCCAGTGTACGAAATTCATGCACTTGGGGGGGTGGGTCCCTCAGACAGGCCTACGCCCTCTCACAGTCCAGGAGCCCTCGGGGCATGTCCAACTGCCGGCTTAGGCCTAAGCTGGCAGTCGGACATCCTTAGTGCTGCTGTGGAGGTGGCAAGAGACTCCCGCAACTGCCCCTGTGCTCACTAGCCATGAGCCAAGCTCAGGGCTTCTGGCTGAGTGGCGCTCCCCCTGTGGGAGCGCACTGACCACCAGGGGGCAGCTCTTGCGCTGAGCGTCTGCCCCCTGGTGGTCGGTGCGCATCATAGCGACCAGTCTTTCTGCCATCTTAACTTTTTATTATATAGGATGGCAAACAAGCATATGAAAAGATACTCAATATTGTATTTTATTAGGAATTGCAACTTAAAAATAACAATGATACCACTATGCCCCTCTTAGAAAGGCTAAGTGCTAAATCCTGAAAATACTAAATGCTGGTGAGGGTGGCAGCAACAGGATCTCTTCTTCATTGCTGGTGGGAACACAAAGTGACATAGCCATTTTGGAAGACAGTTTGGCAGTTTCTTGCAAAGCTAAATGTAGTCTTTTCATAAGATCCACCAACTGTAGCTGTAGGCATTTTCCCAAACAAGTTGAACACTTATGTACACCCTAAAACCTGCACACAGATGCTTTTAGCATTATATTACAGTTTATTCATAATTGCCAAAACTTGGAAGCAACCAAGATATCCTTTAGTGGGTGAATGGAAAAAGAAGTTGTGGTACATCCATACAGTGGAATATTATTCAGCACTAAAAATAAATGAATTCTCAAGCCATCAGACGAAGAGGAAGGAAGACATACTTTAATCACCAGTGGGATTTGAGCCATGAAAACTCTTTGCTGGCTTTGAAGATAGAACGGGGCACCTGGCAAAAGCGCAGGTGAGCTCTAGGAGCTGGGTGCTCCAGCTGACAGCACAAAAAGGAAAACTTCAGGCAGAATCTTTCTCCGAGCTTCCACATGAGAAACTCAGCCTGGCTGACACCTTAGTGCTGGGGCAAAGAACCCCAGCCCTGTGATCACCTGAGCAGAGAACCCAGTCATGCCATGCCAGACCTACAGAACCAAAAGCTCATAAACAGGAGTTGCTTTAAGCTACTGAGGTTGTGGTAATCTGTTAGGCAGCAATAGCACATTAATACCCACTATTCATAATTTATGATATTTAGGTTATCCTGAATTCCTCTAGATGCACTGGAAATTGCATATGTAAAATATAATATGTATTATTAAACATTATATAATATATATGACATATACATAGATATGCCTGTTCTTTGAAAATTTAACATAGTTACATATTTTTCTCTCACTTGACTTAATCATCTTCTTAATATATCCTCTTAGATATATTGCCTTCTTAGCTCATGCCACTCTGTGTAGTGTACAGTGGCTAACAGTGTAGCATATGGAGCTGGCCTGTCTGATTCAAATCCCAGCTCTACAACTTTAGGTAATTTAATGTTTTGAGCATCAAATTTCTAGACACATCAGAAGAATACATTTGTTGTAAGGTTTCAACAAGATGACCTGTAAAAACACCTAGAATAATTCCTAGCTATACCAAGTCCTAGAAATGTTAACAAATGTGCTATTCCTTTTAATTTTTAAAAATTGAACAAATTATATATAAATACATTTTGTTCTGTCATAAAAAGGAATCCTACATAATAAAATGGTAATATGTAAATTACCATCACTCCGCTACGCCCACGATTGGGCCAGCAGGAGGCGCAGGGGGCGGGACTCAGGGTGGCCGAGGTAGCTGATTGGGCCAGCAGGACGCTGAGCTCGTGGAGCCAGTGGCGCCGCGAGCTCAGCATCTGTGTCATGGCTGCGCCGGAGGTTTTCGGAAGGCCTGGTGCACCGGCGGACAGCCGGCCAGCTCCCCCGCGATCAAAAGCCAAAGCGGGGGAGCTGGCCGGCTGTCTGCTCTGGCACAAGGCCTTTCGAAAGCCTCCGCCGCGCTGGAGGCTTTCGGAAGGCCTGGTGCACCGGCGGACAGCCAGCCCGCTGGTGCACCAGGTGCATGATTAAATCATGCACTGGGCCTCTAGTACTGATATATAAATAGTGAAAATACTCTCCTCAGTCTACTCACAAACATGTTGTCTCTCCTGCATTAGTGGCATATTCTCTGTATGTGCATAGCTTTAATGTTTGCTGTATTACTTCATATAACCAGTCCTTTATTTGATATTATTGTCTATTTTCATGTGTAAAGATATTAGTTGATATTCTTCACTATGTAGTTAGCTTGTCAAATCCATCAGCTATTTAAATTTTATTTTTAAATCCATTGTTGATTTGTCAGATTAATTTGGATAGAATAGGCATTTTAACATAATCATACTTTTTCATCGATTTTAATTTCTACACAGAATTATGTTGTGTAGAACCTCAAGGGAAAGAAAACAATGTGAGAAAATAAATTAGTGATTGAGCTAATAGTTGACATTTTCAACTGCCCTCCTACGTGAACTGGTAAATAATTCATAATGACATTTGTACCGATCTGTTACTAAGGAAGCTATGTGATATATATGTACCAAAATCAACAACTTGTATTACTCTGTAAAGCATTGGAAAACTAGTATTAGGAACATTTGGCATGTTGACTATGGCAGAATATATTTCTAATTAGAAAAAAAATTGTGGAAACAAATGTTTATTTTTGTTATGTTTTGTTTTTAAGATTTTATTATTTTCTAGCAATATTCAGTGCACAGAAAAATTAAGAGGACCTCCCATATACTCCCTGCACCCAAATGTATTGCTTTCCCCATTGTCAACATCCCCCACTAGAGTGGTACATTTGTTAGAATTATTAAACATATATTGACATATTGTTATCACCCATAACCAATAGTTTACATTAGGGCTCACTCTTAGTGTTGTATATTCACTCTATGGCTTTTGCCAAATGTATAAAACATGTGTCCACCATTATAGTATCATACAGAATATCTGCACTGCCCTAAATATCCTCTGTACTCAACCTATTTATCCCCCTGCCTTTCCCACCTTCTGACAACCACTGTGATCTTTGTGCTGTCCCCATACTTTTGTCTTTTCTATTTGTAATCATATAGTATGTAGCCTTTTCAGATTGGCTTCTTTCACTTAGTAATTTAAGTCTCCTCTATATCTTTTTGTGGCTTTATAGCTCATTTCTTTTTAGCACTGAAGAATATTTCATTGTCTGAATCTACATGGCATATTTATCCATTCACCTACTGAAGGACATCTTGGTTGCTTCCAAGTTTGGGCAATTATGAAGAAAGTTGCCATAAACATTTGTGTGCAGGTTTTTGTATGGCATATGGTTTCATCTCCTTTGGGCAAATACCAAGGAGTGTGCTTGCTAGGTTATATAGGGAAATAAGGTTTAATTTAGATCAGTTTAGTGTGTTCAGTTTGGTAATAAAACCAATAGACTTCCAAAGTGGCTGTACCATTTTGCATTCCCACCAGCAATCAATGAGTTTTCCTGTTGCTTGACATTCTTACCTGCATTTAGTGTTTGTTATCAGTGCTCTAAAATTCAGCCATTCTAATAGCTGGGTTATGGTTGTTTAAAATAGCATTTTTGTTTTGATTTTCATTTCCCTGATGGTATAAGTGGGGAGCATCTTTTCACATGTTTATTTGCCATCTGTATATCTTCTTTGGTGAGGTGTCTGCTAAAATTTAGAACCAATTTTTTAATTGGGTTTTATGTTTTCTTATTGTTACGTGTTAAGTTCTTTGTATGTTTGCATAACAAGACTTTTATCAGATGTGTCTTTTGCAAATATTCTATTCTTTGGCTTGGCTTTTCATTCTCTTGACATTGTCTTTTACAGAGTATAAGTTTTTTATTTTTTATTTCAATGAAGTAACTTATCTATTATTTCTTTTGTAGATTGTGCCTTTGCTATTGTATCTAAAAGTTATCACCATACCCACATACAGGCTTTCTCCAGTGTTATGTTCTGGAAATTTTATAGTTTTGAATTTCACATTTAGATCGATCCATTTTTGTTAATTTCTCTGAAGGGTGTAAAGTCTGAGCTCTGATAATACCCCAACAGGTCAGGCTCTGGCTAACTAATGACACATGAGGACAGGCCTATTAAAAAGAATGGGGTACTCTGGCATATTTCAAAATGGTTCCCTTTCCTCTCTCCTTATAGGAAGCCGAAGTGGATTTTTTCTTCAATATTTACTGTGGGAAACTGGCCACACTCACAATATTGTGGGGAGCCCCTCTTTGACTGATTCTGGAGTTTTTCTATGGAGCCTTCAGCAGTTCATCAACTACAGTTGCAGTTTACCCACAGTTTCTCTCTTGAATCTCTGCTCAGGTAAGTCAAACTCCCTCTGTTCCCCTGTCTCTCTCTAACATTGGGGACAGCATTTTGCCTTATGTCCTCTCCTCTCTTCTGGAGCCAAGAAAAATTGTTGATGTGACAGTCTTTTCAGTCAACTTGTTGTTAGGATGGAGTGCCAGCTTCCTAGCTCCTCATGGGTGTAACTGAAATCCAGAAACTTCCAATATTTTTTAAATTTATGTTTAGAATGATCAATATGTTGATTGTAGCACAAACAACTAATATAGTGGATAAGTTATAAATTGTTCTGAAGAGCTACCATTTGAATTTAAATGGTCTTAATTGCATAATATGCCTGTTTTTGGACAGAGCTTAAGCAAAAACAAAATTATAACTTGGAGTCCTTTAAGTTTAGCGTTCCATGGCTGGGAAATTTTCCAGTGTTGGAGGAATATATGGTTTCCTATCTGAAGAAATCCCTCCTTTGACATATGTTTCTCTTCCAACACCATGTTTCTCTTCCAACACCAACAATAAGGAGTGAGAAAAGTTACATGTGAAATAAACACTATTAGCACTCCAACAGTGTAACAATGGAAGAGCTGTAAGTGGCACTGATACCTGTATGATATCAAAGCTAAAAAGTGGTGCTGCGAACTTTGACACCTGGTAGGTTTCTTACTAACCATTTTTAGTCAACGGATGGTATCATGTAGGGGTGGGGAACGTCCAGCCCACGGGCCAGATATTAGTAAGGCTCATGAAATCATTTGGTCTGGCCCTGCTAAGGCATTAGGGGTGAGTTAATTAAATGTTTGACCAAATATAGCAGGCTGATTTTCAAGTTGATAATTCTGTATGGCCCGTGGATGATGTTATAAATATCCAAATGGCCCTGGTGTAACAGTAGACCTGATACCCTGATTTTCTATAGTACCCAAGAATACTGGACCATGGCTAATTCTGTATAAGAGTTAATATATGCAAAGCACACAACACATTGTAAAGACTTATAAGAATTAACCAGTTGTATTTGAAAATACTTGCAAATCCTAGAAAATATTAGCCAAATGTAGAGGCAACTAAAAGGTTAATAGTGACTTTATTCTGAACTAGGAGCCCAGCACATGAATTTGTGCGAGACCCAGACCCGCGCGCCACAGGACACAGCGTCAAGTCCCTCCTGGTGACTGGTCTTTGGTTGTTACGGCATTATGAACACTTGGTTTTTATTATATAGATAAGAAAAAACACATCATTTAAAGTTATATTTATAACACTAGAGGCCTGGTGCATGAAATTCGTGCATGGGGGGGGGTCCCTCAGCTCAGCCTGCACCCTCTCCAATCCGGGACATATCTCTCACAATCTGGGACCACTGGCTCCTAACCACTCACCTGCCTGCCTGCCTGATTGCCCCTAACAGCCTCTGCCTACCTGCCTCATCACCCCTAACTGCATCTGCCAACTGCCTCTGCCTGATCGCCCCCTAACTGCCTCTGCCTGCTGACCTGATCGCCCCCTAACCGCTTCTGCCTTCCAGCCTGATCACCCCCTAACCGCCTCTGCCTGCCAGCCTGATTGCCCCCTAACAGCTCCCTCCTGCCAGCTTGATCACCCCTAACCACCTCTACCTCTGCCCTGCCACTGTGGCTTTGTCCAGAAGATATCTGGTCTAATTAGCATATTACCCTTTTATTAGTATAGATCATGCTCTGTTCAAAAACAAAAATCCAATCTCCTTTTATTTTTTATTGAATGTTTAATTCTTACACCTGCTTTAAAAGAAGATCCTGTAAAATAATATGAACCAATGCATTTTGATGAAAAATTAGCACTTCATACATTTAATTGATTGGTAATAAGTAATAACACTAGCTAAAAATGTGTTCACATATTATAGCACAAAATCTGAAGCCTGGACTATGCTACTCTGTGTTGGATTAGACTCCTGACAGTATGTTGGAGGATGTTTGTCCATCCAATTTAACTTGTCAAGAACCTCTAAGTAGGTAGTATGGATTTATAATTAGGAGGAGGGTATCTAACACTTTTCTGTCATCTTAAGGAGCAGGCACATTTTACACAGTAAGAAATATTTGGTATATAAAAATAAAAGAAAGGAATGGTAAGCCCCACCCAGGTAATAAAGCATGTAGATCTGTACATAATTATCAATAGAGGCTGTCATCCCTTTATTTACATTTCCAAATAGGAGCCAGTAGAGAAAATAGAAAAAAATTAATAATTTTTCCTTTTGTTTCTAATGTGACATTTTATCTCTGAATGTCTCTCAGACTTTGCTTATAACTTAACCTCTGAAATCAGTGATTTTCAAATTTCATTACAACTTTCTTCTATAGATCTTTAACAGGAAATTAATAGAGAACCCACTTTTGAACTCACTCACATTTCCTAGCAATATATAATACTGAATGTGAAAGCACTAACCTAAATTTCTCCTACATAATCCCTTTCTATATTTTTCAATGTAACCCTCAGCAAATGGATTTTCATAGGAGAATCAAACACTCATATTGGTATTATGTAAACTTTGTACAAATACAGGATTTTAAAATGTTCTGAGAAAAAAAAATGAAGTCATCTGGGAATAGAGTGATTTGCAAATTATTAAAAATGTAGCCAAATATACAAAAAGAGTTTATCTCAAATTTATTGCAAAATCACAGAAATTTGTACACTCATTTTGATATTTTAAGTTCAACTGCTTCTTTAAAAATGAGGCAAGATATAAATATAGTAAGCAATTTTTATCCTTGGCTTTTAATATTGAAATATAAATCCCATGAATTAAAATGTTTAAATTATAGCCATATAGATAACTGGATTTTTAAAAGTGACTATTCTCTGTAATTGTCACATGTATTCATGATATAGAATAATACTAGCCTACTACAATATGCCCTTATGCCTCTACTTAGTTATTAACCCTTCCGGAATGTCACCACTCTTCTGGCATCTATTGCCATAAAAGGCCTTGCTTGTTTTCAAACAATATCAGTGTGCATATTTATTTATGGATTTTTTTAAACCATTATGTCTGAGATTCATCTCTGTTTTACATAGTTGTGGTTTTTCTTATAATATTCCATTGTAATAATTCTGAATTTATTTTTCATCCTACTTTATATAATTTACTGTTGTGATCATGTTGGTCATTTCTAGTTTTAGGATGCTCTGACTAATAATTCCTTAACATGTCTTGTATTTAATTTGGTGACATAGATACAGAATTCTGTTGAGTATATATAAATTCCTGGTATATATCTAGGAATTTAATTAGTGATTAAGAATATGTTCAGCTTCAGTAGATACTGCTAAACAGTCTCAAAGTGTTTATAACAATTAACACTTTCACCAGACATGTGTGAGAGCTCTTGTTACTCTCTGTCCCTACTAGCGCTTGGTGTTGCATTTTTAAATTTAATTAGGCCCATTCTAACACCTTTGTAATGACATTTTATTATCACTTATTTGTATTTTCCTAATAACCAAGAATGTTGAGCATATTTTAGGAGCTTACTTTTGGGTAACATCTTCCAAAAGAGCCTGTCTACTTCATTTGTTCATTTTTATTTTAAATTTAGTCACCTATCCATTACTGAATTGGGCTTATCTTTAGTTGGTTATTGGTGTTACAATTCTCTCATACTAGTTTGTAGATTACCATTTACTTTTGCAAAATTATCTTTTGATGAACAGAAGTTCTTGATTTCAATAAGGTCCAATTTGTCAGTCTTTTCTTTCATAGTAAATAACTAGTGTGTTCTGTTGAGGAAATATTAACCTATTTAAATATTACTCTATGTAATGTTACAGAAAAGTTATTGTTTGACCCTTCATTTTCATTTATAATTTACATATAATTAATTTTGTATAAGATGTGAATTAGATGTCATCTTTTAAATAAATTGTATCAGTCATTCGGTTATAATTTATTAAGGCCATAGTTTTCTCTAATTTTGAAGCTGTCTGTTAATGTAATTCAATTGATTTGGCATTTTAAAGTTATAGAAATTTTTTTTTAATTCCATGTATTTAAGATTATAGAGGCTGAGTACAGAGTGTGGCTCAATCACTCATCTTTTTCTTCTTCTTCTTCTTTCTATTTTCTTATAATTTAATCATAGTTGTTTATTTTTTTAATAATTTTAAATATATTTTATTGATTTTTTACAGAAAGGAAGGGAGAGGGATAGAGAGTTAGAAACATCGATGAGAGAGAAACATCGATCAGCTGCCTCCTGCACACCTCCTACTGGGGATGTGTCCGCAACAAAGGTACATGCCCTTGCCCGGAATCGAACCTAGGACCTTTCAGTCCGCAGGCCGACACTCTATCCACTGAGCCAAACAGGTTAGGGCAAATCATAGTTATTTATATGTGGTTTATATTAGGGTCTTTCAATGTCTTTTTTTTCCACTTAGTTTTGTTTATTGGAATGCTTGGTAATATTTTAGTTGCTGTATGTGAATTCTGGATAATATTCTCTAGAGAAGACTTTATTTTATCTCTACAGGCTGTTAGCATACCCACAAATCATCTGTTTCTTAGGTGTCCTTTCTCTAAGGACTTAACACCTGGGGAGATTGCAGGGCCTGGCTTCCTTTTTAGGACTTCAACTGTATGAATGTCTACCTGGAACTCTGAGACTGCCAAGACCTTAGTATAGTTTGTCCCTCAACAGCTGTTTTGCTTTGTTATCTTGACATTTTACTCTCAACATGTCCAACTTAGGAATTAGTAAATGCCTTTGAAGGGTTGTACACAGAAGGCCTGGAACGCCTTCCATGGTTTCACTTCTCTGCCATTCTGGCTTCTGAATATCTGGTTACTCTGGTATCCATGAACATCAACATCTGTTGCACCAGCTCAGTGGAAATTACACAAGCGCCAGACCATACACCCTGACCAGGCTCTACAACTGTCCGGATGAAACTTCCTCAGGAGGATCTGGTTGTAATCTGAAATCGGCCCCCATACATGGAGGGTGTGGAAAGTTGAAAGAGAAAGGCAGATTGTTCTAGGTTGATAGGTAGCAAGCTTAAAAATCAAGGGAACATTCTTGTCTTGGGCGGCTACAAGATGACTAGTTTTCTGCACTCACCCACTAAATCTTAAAATATTTATAGAGACCTTAAATGGGTTCAGTCATTCATAGGAGGACTGAACAGGGTTCAGGGCTCATCACCACATTTCTGTCTCAAGGCTGTGTCCTTGGACGGCTTCTAGTCCAAGAAATCAAGGCGGGCACACTTTCTAAGGGAGGGAGTGAGGAGCCTCCCATTGCCAAGCCCAGCTAGAAGGTTGAACGGACAGTCACAACTTCTTGATGACCTTCCCCAATGATAACCTGAAGATAAAGTCTTTCTGATGCTTCCAATCAGTATTTTTTAGATATGTGTTATTTATATATTCATTTGTTACACACACACACACACACACACACACACACACACTACAGGCCCTGTGCACGAAATTCGTGCACTGGCAGGGGGTCCCTCAGCCTGGCCTGTGCCCTCTCACAGTCCGGGAGCCCCATGATTGATCACCCTGCAGAGGGAGGCCACGCTAACCTGCCACAGCAGCACCGACCAGGGGCCTGGGCCTCGCTCTGTGGGGCAATCCATCATGGAACCCCCCCCCCCCGATCGATTGCCCTGCAGAGGGTGGCCTGAGCCTCCCTCTTTGGGGTGATCACGGAGCTCCACCGGCCAATTGCATCACACTCACGTTTGCTGGCCTGGCACCAGTGCGTGTCATAGTGTGGTCATCCAGACTGTTGGTCTGCTGTTTGTACATTCGGTCAATTTGCATATTCTTCTTTTATTATTATAGATACTTATAGGGTGGGGCAAAAGTAGGTTCACATTCATTCATATGGAAATACAATAATCCATAAATAATAACATAAGAATTAATTATGTTTTGTGTACTAATAAATATAAACCTAGTTTTGCTCCACCATAATATATATATATAAAACTTTCCCTGTTTGAATTACTATGTGCTTTCTCTCTCTCTTCATTGGACCCTGACTGATACAGTCACATAAATAAGAATTATGAAGAAGATTCAGACATAAGTAAGCACATAGCTACTCTCTAGTTATAGTTTAAGTGCTCCTAGACTTAAAAAGACAGGTACACAGAGAAACTAACAAAATATAGATCAGCTATAAATTCAGAACAGAAATATCAATAATCCAGTCCTGATTCTAAGCCAGTGGAGTACATATCCCCTTATATGCAGAGTATTCATAGCTCATAACTACTCAGAGTTCAGCAAAGGGTGACACCGTAGTTAGGGTTTTCATAATCTATATAAGTTAACTGACTGCAAGGTCAGGAAGCTGAGTAGATAAAATAGAATAAAAATCAATAGAATAAAAATGTTGGTGGATACTGTGGATACATGCAATTATGGTGGTTGAGAACCCTAGATTTAGAGAGAGTCAAGATTGAATTCTGAGCTGCTTCTGACGAATGATGAAAAGTAGGCAATTTTTAGTCTTTTGGCCCTGCGGTTTTTGAAGTGAAATTGAAAAATAAAACCCCAAAAACATAAGTCTCTTTAGTCACAGATGTGCAGGATGTGTATGTATGTGTTTGTGTTTGTGTATGGTATGTGTATATACAACTACATAAAAAAAAATTTGGAAGGGAAACATCTAAACAGATAAAAAGAGTCAAAGTGGTGAGTTTTCAGTATTATCTTCATTAGTCGCATCATCATTAGCAGCAGCAGCAATAGCAGCAACATTAATAGCATCAAAATAATGATAAAAAGCAGTGAAAGTGTGACAAAAACTATTTCTCAAGAAACTGTGCACAGGGAGTACAATAATATCTTGATCTGCTAAAGTACTTGAATCTGAAAATTCTGAGGGTATGAACAGTCTTTTACTTAGTAGAGATCTGTATGTGGAGATGGGGGGACAGCAGAGGGAGCTTTAAGAAATAATGTCATGCCGAAGCCAGTTTGGCTCAGTGGATAGAGCATCGGTCTGCGGACTGAAAGGTCCCAGGTTCGATTCCGGTCAAGGGCATGTACATTGGTTGCGGGCACATCCCCGGTGGGGGGTGTGCAGGAGGCAGCTGGTCGATGTTTCTCTCTCATCGATGTTTCTAGCTCTCTATCCCTCTCCCTTCTTCTCTCTGTAAAAAATCAATAAAATATATTAAAAAAAAAGAAATAATGTCATAATCTCTATCTCATTCATTATAAAGATCAGGCAAAACAAGTAAACACTTTTTTTTAAATTAAAAATTGTTTAAGGTTGTTTTTTGTTGAAATGTGCTTCTCAAATATAACATTAATAAAAATTGAGCTACTGTATATAAATCATGACTTATAAATATCCCAGAGTCCATACCTTTAACAATAATATCTATACCTCCTTTTGCTAATTCCACACCTAATTTAAAGAACTGTGGTAATTGAATTTAGCATGTCACTTACTCAGAGGGAATAAATGTTTTTGATAGGCACACAGGCAATTTGGTTCTTTATCTTTGAAAGAGTAAGTTAATATGTTGACTTTGTGAGTTATAGGTTGGGACATTGGTGTGTTATTCATTTCGTAAATAATGAGTCAGCTTCCTTGTTTTCAGTCCAGTCTGTATGATAACTGAAAAAATTAGTTATCACACAAACTGGATTTAAAACAAGGATGCTGACCTAGGACCAAACTCATAAAAATAGTGAAATCATGAGTGTTTGTTTGTTTGTTAGTTTGTTTTTTTTTTTTGTTTTTTTTTGGTTAATCCTCACCTGAGAATATTTTTCCATTGATTTTTAGGGAGGGTGGAAGAGAGAGTGAAAGACAGAGAGAACTATTGATGTGAGAGAAACACATCGATTGCTTGCCTCCTGTCAGGATTCTGACCAGGACCCAGGCCTGGGAGGAGCATGTAACCAAGGAACATGCCCTTGACCTTGACCGGAATGGAACCCAGGGTCCTTTGGTCCACAGGCCTATGGTCTATCCACTAAGTCAAACCAGTTAGGGCAAATCACCAATGTAATATGACCTTAGGATTTGATCTATTTGAGTCACCACTCAGCCTTGCCAATAACTTTTTGATTGGAAACATTTTCAGCATAGACTTCCAAGGTGAATCTAGATACACTGGTGAGGTTTTTTCCAACCAGTTTATTATGCTGTCTTTATTAGGTACCTCAAGCCACAGATGTCACAGGAGTGTAGCCACTCCTACAAATGAGAGAGCTAAAACACTGCATAAAAAATATGATGAGAAAAAAAAATCAGTGTCTATGACTTATAAATAGTGAGTTGCCATGTGAATTCATGTGACATATAAAATATAACCTTGCCCATATTTAAAATACATATTTAGCTAATATGGTGAAAGATCCTCTCATAATTGTTATATGAATTTTAGTTCACAGTACAGATTTAACTACAACTTAAAATTGTATTATTGTTGCCAAAAATAAAATCTTATGAAGGCTTAGATAATTTTTAGTTTTATCTTTATTTTTAAAATTCTCACATGAGTATATAATTTTATTGATTTTAGAGAGAGGGGAGAGAGGGAGGGAGAGAGAGAGAGAGAGAGAGAGAGAGAGAGAGAGAGAGAGAGAGAGAGAGAGAGAGAGAGAAGAAGAAGAAGAAGAAGAAGAAGAAGAAGAAGAAGAAGAAGAAGAAGAAGGAGGAGGAGGAGGAGGAGGAGGAGGAGGAGGAGGAGGAGGAGGAGGAGGAGGAGGAGGAGGAGGAGGAGGAGGAGGAGGAGGAGGAGAGGAAGGAAGGAAGGAAGGAAGGAAGGAAGGAAGGAAGGAAGGAAGGAAGGAAGGAAGGAAGGAAGGAAGGGAGAGAGAGAAAAGAAAGAAAGAAAGAAAGAAAGAAAGAAAGAAAGAAAGAAAGAAAGAAAGAAAGAAAGAAAGAAAGAAAGAAAGAAAGAAAGAAAGAAAGAAAGAAAGAAAGAAAGAAAGAAAGAAAGAAAGAAAGAAAGAGAGAGAATGAACATCAATTGATTGGTATGTGCCCCAACCAGGGATGTAATCTGAAACCTAGGCATGTCCCCTGCCCAGAAATCAAACCAGGTGGCTCAGTTTGCTGTACAGTGTGACATTACAACCAACTGAGCCACCTGGCCAGGACTTTTTCTTTCAATTAAAATATTGCCATTTTCCATTTATGGGAGAAAATTATGTGGTAAATGAATAACTCTACTATTAGGAACTTATTTTCTTTAACATTGATATGGACTTTATCATTATTACTGCTTCTATAACAAATAATGATTAGGATCTTTGATGATCCTCAAACTGTTTTTATTAAGGCAATTAATGATTATAGAATCTAAGAATGTAGTAACATTAAATAACATTTAATTTTTATATAATTGCACAAGATTTAATTTTAAAAGCTGAAAGTTTGGTACAACAAATAATTAAAGAGAAAAACATATTAAACACAAAATTTCACTTTCTTAATTAAAAGTAAATTAAGATGTTAGCAAATGATGATCTCGGCTATCCTCCTAAGCACAATCCAGCTGCATCTATGAGTCAGACTATTTTCAACTGCTTTTAATTAGCAGTTTTTGTGACTATCTCAGAGGTTGCAAATTAAGGGAAGCATTGAATATCAGATTCTGTACTGCTTAAAAAAGAAATATCCTAGAGAGATCTCTAAATAGGGAAAAAGAATCTCAATACAATGGAAGGCAACAATAGGGCATATATCAGAAAATTTCTTTAAAAGTGAGAACTACTAAAATTGCAGATTTGTTGATATAAAAATTAAATTCAGAAGAGATTTGATTAATTTGTGTCCTATTTATAATAATAAAAGTGCAATATGCTAATAAGACCAGACAGCAGAATGACCTTCCAGACATCATTCCGGATGAAGCCACGGTGGTGGGGGCCGAGGCAGAGGTGGTTAGCAGCAATCAAGCAGGCAGGTGAGCAGTTAGGGGTGATCAAGCAGGCAGGCACAGTGGTTAGAGGTGATCAGGCAGGCAGGCAAGCCAGCAGTTAGGAGCCAGTGGTCCCAGATTGCGAGAGGGTGCAGGCTGGCCGGGCTGAGGGACCCCCCTCCTCCCGTGCACGAATTTTGTGCACCAGGCCTCTAGTGATAAATAAAAGTTGAAGGGGAAAAAAACTACCATCAACTACTATTTCAACAGAAACAGTTTAAACTGTAGTATTGGTTAAAGTGCAGTGATCTGGTTACTCTAATTTTTGAAATATGAAACATGTTTTTTAAAACTGACCAAATTGAGAGCAGATGATATTTTCAAATATTACCTTTGCTCTTCCCCATAGCACATAATAACACTGTAACTCAAACTATTATCTGTAGGATGAAGAAATAAAAACCTGTGTTTTTAGAAATTTGTGAGACTTAGAAGTTTATGTCTGGTTATCAAGTTTTTAATTTTCATTTAAAAAACGACTTTATTTTTTGTAGAGCAGTTTTAGTTTTACAGCAAAATTGAGAAGAAAGTACAGCGATTTCCCACGTACATCCTGGTCCACATATGCTTAGGCTCCCCCATTAACATCATCCCCCATGGGAATGGTACATTTATCACAATTGATGAACCTACACTAACACATCATTATCACCCTCAGTCCATAGTTTACCTTAATGTTTACTCTTGGTGTTGGACATTCTACAGGTTCGGACTAATTCATTATCATAGAATGTTTTCAGTGCCCTAATAAATACTCTTATGCAATACCTATTTTGCCTAATCTTTGGATAGTCAGGATATCTCAAATACTGGATTTTTGTTCTTAATTGAAATAAGCTATGCCTAAGATATTGTCCTGAAGAAAATTAAATATTCCAAGAAGACGATCTTCAGCTTAGAACAGTCCTTTTTCTAAATTTCAACTAGCAAGTCAGATTAAAGGACAATGGGATAAACTTGATGTAAATACTACTGTGAGTGGTGGTTAATTTTAATAGGCCAGCCTATAAAACTTACCCACCCACCTCATATGTATGTGTATCTATAAAACATGTGCCTGTGTATTCACATGCATATGTACAACTACTCATGTAGATGCAGACTATGTATGTGTGTGAATGAGCCTGCATGTATGTTTTATACACATGTATCTATAATTTATGTGCATTTCACATGTATACTCCCCTCAAAATAAAATAAAAATAAAATCAGTTATAAAATTATAAGATTAAAAAAGAAAGATTTTAAAAATCAGAGTAGCAGTCTTGCTCTCTTGGGCCAAAAGAAGCCTGATGTCCTTTAGTTTAGAGCATGTAAATTCAGGACGTTTAAAAACAATATGCGATAATCTTATATAATAAAGATATAATATGCAAATGGTCTTTACACCATGAAGTTGGCAGGGCAGCAAACTATGAAGGGGGGGTGGGGGGGAAGGGAGCTACAAGAGGGCGGGACAGCAGGCGGAGAGCTACAGGAGAAGGCAGGGCAGCAAGCTATGAGGAGGGGTGGGGGAGGTACAGGAGGGCAGGGCAGTGAGCGGAGAGCTACTGGAGGGCAGCAGGGAGCTCTGCGAGCTACTGGAGCACAGATTCATGTGCAGGGCTACTAATAAATAAATAAATGCGTAGATATGTAGCAGCTGATCAATCATTATTAAACCGTTCAAGAAAAGATAAAACCTGTTGGATAGCTTTGTTTTTAATGTTTTTGTTGTTGTTGATTTTTGTATGCCAATTTATATAGCCAAGTTATTTTTGCTCATTATTGAAAAATATTCTGGTTCAATATATTTCTTCATATATCCCTCAAATATTAATTGTGTAAAAGTATAATGCTTGATTACTGTAGTTTTGTAATATAGTATCATGAATCTCCATCTTTGCTCCTTGTCAATATTTCTTTGGCTATTCAGGGTCTTTTATGGTTCCATAAAAACTTTCAGATTGTTCTATTTCTATGAAAAATGCTAATGGAATTTTGATAGACATGGCACTGAATTTTTAGATTGCTTTGGGTGTTATGGATATTTTAGCAATATAATTCTTCCAATTCATGAGCATGGAATATCTTTCTATTTATTTGTGTCTTCTTCAAATTCTTTCATTCAATATATAAATCTTTTACTTTCCAGTTAAATATAGTCTTAGGTATTTTATTCATTTTGGTGTAATTGCAAATGGGATTGTTTTCTTATTCTAATTGCTAATTATTAGTATATAGAAAAACAAGAGATGTCTGTGTATTGATTTTATATTCTGCAATGCTGAAGAACTTGTTTATTAGTTCTGATAGATTTGTGTGAAGTCTTTAGGGTTTTCACTAATATACCATCTGCAAATAGTGATGGTTTTACTATTTCCCTTCCAATTTGGATGCCTTTTGTTTCGTTTTCCTGCTTTATTCCTATGGCTAGGACTTCCAATACTATGTTTAATAAAATTGGCAAGAATGGGCATCCTTGTCTTGTTTCTGATCTTAGGGAAAAAGCTTTCAGCTTATCACCATTGAGTATGAGGTTAGCTGTGGGTTTGTCACATCTGTCCATTATTATGTTGAGGTATGATCCCTCTATACCAACTTGACTGAGAGGTTTTAACATAAATGGATATTGAATGTTGTCACATACTTTTTCTGCATCTATTGAGATAGTCCTGTAATTTTTATCCTTTATTTTGCTAATATAGTGTGTTACACTGACTAATGTACAGACCATCCTTGCTTCCCTGAAATAAACCCACTTTGATCATGTTGTACGATCTTTGTGTTCATCAGTGATATTGGCCTGTAATTTTCTTTCCTTGTGGCATCCTTGTCTGGTTTTGGTATTAGGGTAATACTGGCCTCATAAAATGAGTTTAGAAGAGTTCCTACTACTTCTTTTTCATGTATTGTCCTACTTGTTCTCTTTTAACAAGTCTTTTCAGTCTGTCTGGTATAAGTATAGCTCCTCCAGCTTTCTTTTGGTTTCTGTCTGCATGAAATTGCTTTTTCTATCCCTTCAGTTTTAATCTCTGTGTGTTACTTCTAAGGTCAGTCTCTTACAGGCAGCATGCACGTGAGTCTTGTTCTATTAATTTGTTTAGCTACTCCATTGGTTCCGATAGAAAAATTAGTCCATTTATATGCTTATTTCCACTTAGTTAACTATTTTTATGCCTGTCTTTGTAGTTCCTCTCTTTGTTCCTTTCTTTTTCTGTCGCTCTTCTTATAGTTTTATATATTTCTGAAGTGGTATGCTTATATTTTGTTCTCTTTATCTTATGTGTATTTACTATAGATTTTTGCTTTGTTACCTTGAGGCTTACATATAACAACTTATATCTATAATCGTCTATTTGAAGTTGATAATAACTTACATCACCATCTCGAACTGGAAACATCTTAACACAAATGTACTGTTTGCTCTTTGTGGTAATTTAGAGCAAAGTGAGAAAAAAAAAGTCTCTGTGTGTGTGTGTTTGTTTGTGTGTTTTTTTTTCACTTCCTCACTGAACATTTTCAGAAGCATCTTATAAATTACTCTATTCACATTGTATGCCCAGTTCCCTTTAACCTAGTTATCAACTCCTTCATTCAACAAATATTTATCAAGTACAAGAACTGAATATATATTCGTTTAAAAATAAGGTAAAATGTTCTTCCCTTGTGAAATATGAATATTAGTAAGGAGAAGTAGTCAATAAACAATTGAATTTTATGTTTATGTCTTAAGTGCTATAATATTGAAATGGGGTAGGGAAGATAGGAGTGTGTGGGAAAGGGCAGAAAGCAGTTTTTTTTTGGTTTTGTTTTAATTGTCATGATACTAATGCTTACCTACTGAAAGCCAAGGAAAGGAGTGGAGATTAGAAAGGTCAGAGGTGATGTGCAGGGGTGGGGAGAAGTGTCTGTGAAGATAATGTAATGCTCTGTAGACCATTATAAGGACTGTGATTTTTTTTCATTGAATAAAGTAGAGATTCATTGGAGGATGGCAGCAGATAAGTGATAAAATTCAAATTTTAGCCCTAGCTGGTTTTGCTCAGTGGATAGAGCATCGGCCTCTGGACCAAAGGGTCCCAGGTTCAATTCTGGTCAAGGGCAAGTACCTTGGTTGCAGGCTCCTGCCCGGCTCTGGCCCTGGTCAGGGCTAGTGCAGGAGGCAACCAATCGATGTGTTTCTCTCACTTCTATGTTTCTCTCTGTCTTTCCCTCTCTCTTTCACTCTCCCTAAAAATAATGGAAAACTATCCTCTGGTGAGGATTAGCAAAAAATAATAATAATAATAAAAATCAAATTTTATTTGAAAAGAATCTCTGTTGAGAATAGATGTAATCATATAAGCTCTAAGACAAGCTAGGGAGCAATTTAGTACTCCAGTAAAGTAGATGAGAGCTTGGGCAGGGTGCTGAGAAGTGATCTGTTTCTGAATACGGGTTGAATTCAGGAGTTTCTGTGTATTGGATTTAAAGTGTCATAGGAATGGAGCAATCAAGTTTGGATGGAGAGGATTGAGGAACAACAGATACTCTATTTGCACAGTTAGGTTTAGATAACTATAAAATATCTAAGTGGAAATAGCAAGTAGGTAGATGAAGGTACAAGTTTGGAGTACAGGGGAAATGTCCAAGTTGGAAGACTCCTGAGAATTTCTGGGAGTTATTAACAGATATCTGATATATGTTCATGAAGAACTCTAGTCAGTCACCAGATTGCATCTAAAATTTCCATATCATTCCCTTGTTCTTCCTCACACATGTGTTTATTGGGTATCCCCTTGGTATTGCTGTCCTGGTAGGCATTGTGTTTGCTTCCAAAGGAGAGTCTTTTCTGAGGAGCACAATCATCTTCCATTTCACCTGAGTGTTAGCTGTGATAGTTATGAACTGTAATCTCTTGCAAAGTGAGGAATAACTCTTCTGTGTATGTACATGTGAGAGTTCTTACTTATGGCTATTAGGTGCTAGGGACTAAGAAATATAGATTAACAAAGCAGCAAGCACACATTCTCTCTCAAATGCATATATTAAAATGAAAATGTTTAATATTCATTAATATTAGGAGCATGAATTAATATTAAAATAACTAAATACTAAAATAGTGGTTGAGGAAAATAGCAATAAAAAGTATTTAATTATAGTAATACAAAGAAAAATACTTAAGTAGTTGGTATTCATCTAATATTTAGAGAATTGAATAACAAAAAAAGAATGATAACTAGTAAAATGCAAAATTGCTCCCCAAATGTTCACAATGAATCTGGAATTGGAATACATGAATGCCATTCTAAGAAACTACACTTTTCTAGCGATTTTGGAGAATTTTTACTGCTACAAATGGCTGATCGTTAAATAAGCAATTTTCTAGAACATGTAAAATTTCAGTTTCTGAAATCGTTTTCATCTGACATTTTTTACTTAGAAATAACCATAATGTACCTTCCATTACCTGTAGATAAAACATGAATCCAACTGTGTGAGACAAGTAAACACAGCAAATCCTGGAAACTTCCCATGAGTCTCAAGGGTTTCTCATTTGAACAATCTACTATAGACAGAACTAAGCAAAACCATATTTATCATATAAATACTATCGTTTATGTATTAAAACAGGATCTATGACCTAATACAGAAAGTTTCATGAACCTTAAATGTATGAATCTGTTTGAACAAGACTTCAAATTAGAAAAACAAACTTAGTTTTATTTGGGAAATGAATGCTAAATTTCATCTTCCAATATTTTTCAGATATTAAGTAAGCACTGTTTGGAAATATCAGTTGCTTAGGATTTAGAATATTTTATATTATATAGCATATTATCCTCAAATTCTAATAGAACTCTTATATTTTGCTCATAAAAGGAAGGGATAAGTTTATTAAGCCTTCTTTTTCAGGTACAGAATTGGCTCTTTCTGTGTTACCTTCTTTATTAAAATATAGTCTGTTAAAAAGTAAACTGAAGCATATTAAAAATTTAAGTTTATTTGCACAAAGATCTATTTGCATTGTGTAGCACCAAACCAAAAGTGATTAGGAGTACTCCTGGAACTGGAGCTAGAGCAAAGGCTCATAAAGAGAAAGTACAGATGCAAAGAAGGAAATTTTTGATTGGCTATAGCTTCAGTCCTGATAGGTTTTATTGTTATTGGTAGTCCTTAGTGCTGTGATTTCATAACCTTGAGGCATCTACAGATGTAGATCTTGGTTTGCTTATGTAGGCCAGCATGACATTAGAGCTGCCTCAATCTAATTACCTCTGTTTAATTAATTTAACACATCTAACATTTTAGTCAGCTTGGCATTCAACTTTCACTTTAATAAATTATGGGTTTAGCAGTTATTATTTAGAGAATTTGAACTTTAGATGGTTTTGACCATATATATTATAATCTGAAACCCATGCAGCATTTCTTTCCTGTTAAAAATGAGTCAAACCAGTCAAGTATTTTGTGATTCATTTTTATCCGAGGATATTTTTTCCATTGATTTTTAGGGAAAGTAGAAGGGAGAGAAACATTAACGTGAGAGACAAATTGATTGGATGCCTCCTTCACATGCCCCAACCAGGGCCAGGGTTTAAACCTGCAACTGAGGTACAGTAAGTGCCCTGGGCCAACCCTGGAAATCTAACCCTGGACCCTTCTGTCTACAGGCCAAGGTTCTAACCACTGAGCAATTACCAGGGCCAGACAAGTATTGTTTTTTTAATTTCCATATGAGGAGGTACTAGAGTACACTATTGGTTTTACATGAATATTTCAAGAATAAGAAACACTTTACAGTTTACCTATTATTACTAGATAAATATACATATACAGGAGGTAAAAATAAAAGACTGCTTATTTGCCTAAAACTTGTTTGTAAAATTGGCATATCAACATTTGCCATATCCCAAACTACAAAAATAAAAAAAAAAAGACTCATGATGTCAATAATAATATTACTGCTACTAATATTATTACTGAAAATTTAAAGTTTTTTGTAGATATTTCCTATGGTGTGTACCAAAAACGATCTTCAACCAAATTATTTTAAACTCTGCTGTGATACTTATTCTCTATGTGACTATGACACAAATTTTGAAAGGTTTCAATTTTAGAAACTGCTTTGATATTCAATATTGTTGTATAATCATAAAAATTTATCTGATTCTAAAATCAAGTCTACAATATAAGATTTCCATGAATGTGCCTTCCTTCATATATTTTCCAGTATTCTTTGGGATAGATACCTCTAGGTAAAACATTGGTAGATCACATGGTAATGCATTTAATTTTGGCAGATATTGCAAAATATCCCTACATAGGTTTGCATTACTTTCTATTCTCATTAGAAATGTATAAGATGGCGTGATCCCCAATGGCCTTGTAGAGTATATTTTCACACATTTGTATTGTTCCAATCTGATAAAGGAACAGTGATAACAATGTAATGTATCAGCAATTCTGGCAGCTCTAACAGAATATCCTATCTAATAAAAGAGTAATATGCAAATTGACCTTACCCTGCCACACCCACAAGCCAAGTCCACCAGCCAATCAGGAGCAAATATGCAAATAAACCCAACCAAGATGGCTGCGGCCACAGAGAGCAGGAGGAAGGCTTGGGTTTCCCCGGCAATGGAGGGAGCCAAGCTTTCCACCTGCCCTTGAGGGCCAGGCCTCCGCTGAAGGCTACAAAGTTTTAATTGTAGAAGATAAATAAATCCCACATACCAGGGCCTCTGCTTGGGTCGCCAGGGGGTGTGGCTGGCCTGCAAACACCACAGGCCCCTCACTCAGGCCGCCCCACACCCCAAGGAAACCCCCACCCTGATCTGGGACACCCTTCAGGACAAACCAGCTGGCCCCCACCCATGCACCAGGCCTCTATCCTATCTAATAAAAGAGTAATGTGCAGATTGACCATCACTCCAACACACAAGATGGCTGCCCCCACGTGGACACAAGATGGCCATCAGGGGAGGGCAGTTGGGAGGGACCAGGCTTGCAAGGGAGGGCAGTTGTGGGCGATCAGGCCATCAGGGGAAGGCAGTTGGGAGGGACCAGGCCTGCAAGGGAGGGCAGTTGGGGGCGATCAAGACTACAGGAGTGGGTAGTTAGGGGTGACCAAGCCAGCAGGGGAGGGAAGTTGGGGGCGACAAGGCCTCCAGGGAAGGGCAGTTTGGAGGGACCCATGCCTGCAGAGGAGAGCAGTTGGGGGGGGGGGCAGGCATGCAGGGGAGGGCAGTTAGGGGCAAACAGGCTGGCAGGGGAGCAGTTAGGCATTAATCAGGCCGTCAGGGGAGTGGTTAGTGGGTGATCAGGATGGTAGACAGAAGCGGTTAGGGGCAATCAGGAAGGCAGGCAGGTGAGCAGTTGGGAGCCAGCAATCCTGGATTGTGAGAGGGATGTCCGACTGCCGGTAGGATTGGGCATAAACAGGCAGTCGGACATCCCTCAAGGGGTCCCAGATTGGAGAGGGTGCAGGCTGGTCTGAGGGACACCCCCACCCCCGTGCACGAATTTCATGCACCGGGCCTCTAGTCTATAATAATAAAAGTGTAATATGCTAATTAGACCAGACGTCCTTCCGGACAACCTCCGATGAAGCCATGGTTGCGAGGGAAACCCAGGTCCCGGGTGCCAGAGGAAAGCTGGTGCCAGCAACTGGGGGAAGGAACTCCTACTCTTGCATGAATTTCGTGTACTGGGCCTCTAATATATATATATATATATTAATTCTTCCCCCATCACAGTTCTGCAGACTAACAGTCTAAGTTTCCTTACTTACAGCAATATGCCTTCTTTATGCATTCTCACCTAGAGGAGAAAAAAATCTGTTTCATACTCTTTTTTATAAAGGCTTTAATACAATAAAAAAAGGCTCCATCCTTATGACCTCATCTAACCTTAATTACCTCCCAAACACCCACCTTCTAATATCATCCTATTAGTGATTATTATTTCAACATATTAAGTTTGTCCATAATCCTCAGTGAAAGTTTAATTTTGCAGGGATCTGTGAGAGAGGATGAACATTTTTCATATGGCTTACTGATGATAGTTCCTTTGTCCTGTGAATTGACTATACATATATCTGGGTTGATTTTATATCTTTTTATAGTTTTTTCCCTCTCTGTTATGAAAGTGTGTGTGTGTCTGTGTGTGTGTGTGTGTGTGTGTGTGTGTGTGTGTCCCTTTGTATGTGAAATAAGTTGAATTATTTTTACAGCCAGTAATTTGTCATCTGCCCATGGTATTTTAATTAGCCACATTTTAACCTTTTTTTTTTAAATCAACATAAAAATCCTCCCTATGTAAAACATAAAAAGTCTCTGTGTTTCCTAACTTTATATCAATGGTTTTCAATATGAACAAAAGACTTTTAAATCTATAGTCAGATAATAACTGCCTATTCCAGGTGGAAAATCCTCACTGCATGGTAGACTTTCTCACAGGTGCCCATGGGAAATTAAGTTAGCAGACACTCTTTAAAAATAGATATAGGCCTGATTGTTCAGATAAAACTATTTGTCCAAAATTTTCTCCCAAGGGTTTGGAGAAAACTCCCTCACCAGCATTTGTTAAGACTCTCACACTGTCACCCAGAAGAGGAGACTACAAGGAACTAAAAGAAGAGGCCTGGCAGTATAGGACAGGATCATTTTTCTTTTTAGACAGTTCACTTATCTTCTTTATTTTTTAAGTGAAAAAATATATATATTTTCAATTAAACAGCTGGCAGCTGGACTCAGTTTAAATGATCTCAATTTTATTGGCAACATCCAAAGCATCATAGCCAGGGAGCTAGTTGAACATATGCCTTCTTCTCTCCATCAGGCTTGTTCAGGGTGTTGACCTTGGCCACATCAATGTCATAGAGCTTCTTCACAGCTGCTGACCTAGTGCTGGTCAACCTCGACATCCACAATGAAGACAAATATATTGTTGTCTTCTATTTTGTCTATGGCGGACTCCGTAGTTAAGGGAACTTGATGATGGCTTAGTGGTCAAGCTTATTGCTCCTCGGGTCATTCTTCCAAGCATTTGGGCTGCCTTCATAGCCACAGTGTATGGGGCCTTGGGAATGTGGGTGATGTGTGGATCGTCTTTTCTTGTGTGGCTGTGGATGCCTTTCAGTGCTGCTTTCATTGCCTTCAAAGTTTTAGCTGTGGCTTCAGCGTTGGGGGTCAGAGGGTTCCTTCTTCTCTTTCAATGTCATCCTCCTGAAAAGGAACAGTTCACTTCTGAATACTCCAAAAAATAAAAGATGGGACTTGATGTTTATTTCACAATCAGCATGTCCATCATTGTGTTGGTTCTGTTTATAATCTGGAATTTAAAAGGGGGCTTTTAAAGGGCATGTGCTTACAATAAAACATGACAAGTATTTCGCTATCAAGTTCTGTAATATTTCTGGATCCTTTCACTGAGTGGAAGAGGATGACTTTAATTTCAAGAAGGTATACCCATACTCAATGTTTTAAAATACTTTTTATCTTTATTATTTTGCAAGGAATTGCAAAACTTGTCATTTTTAAATTGGCACATTTCAAATGTGAATATTATACAAAATCTGTATAATGGTAGCATGGAAAATGGTTAACTTTTACTGAGATCCACTCACTGTTAATCATCTTAAGCAAACTAATTTTATTCTTATAAAAATAATGTCATAGGTATAATTATCACAATTTTTAAAAACGTTTTTATTGATTTCAGAGAGAGGAAGGGAGAGGGAGAGAGATAGAAATATCAGTGATGGGAGAGAATCATTGATTGGCTGCTTCCTGCATGCCCCTCATTAGGGATTGAGTCCACAACCTGGGCATGTGCCCTGATGAGGAATTGAACATTGACCTCCTGAATCATGGGTCAATACTCAACCACTGAGCCACACCGGCCAGGCTAATTATTCCTATTTTACAAATGAGAAAACTAAAGTTATTAAAAATTACATAAAGCTCTCAGTATCACACAGCTAAGTAGTGACCCCTTGAAATTGAACCAGGGCTATCTCCAACGGTCATGTTCTTAACTCCAAATTTTCAGGTTTTCTAATTTTATTAGGAAGGGGATATGATATACTTCATAATTGAGCAATGCCTACCACTCTGGTAGTAACTCAAAAATATCCTTTCTTTCCTTAATTACAACCTGACTCAGCAGAGAGTTGCACACCAGGCGAAATAAAAATACATTGCTGTGACAAACAGATAGGAAAAGGCTTAGAAACTTTCCTGTTTCTGATTAGGGCCAGGTGTCAGGGGACCTGGTCCAGATACAGGTAGTAAGAGAATTTGAGACAGGCTTGTTTTACAACAAAAAACACAACCCCCCCAAAATTAGAGAGTTGACTGAAGCTTTATGACATACACTCCAGAAGAAATCAAATTTATTGTATAATATATACATAGATAATTTATAGCTCAGTGAATTGCTGATTTATTAAAATATAGAAATATACTGATTTTATATTATATAAATATTATCAAGAAATATATAATTTTATGCCCAGCAGGTGTGGTTCAGTGGCTGAGCATATACACATGCATCAAGAGGTCCTGGTTCCATTCAAGGTCAGGGCACATGCCCAGTTTGAGGGCTCAGTCCCCAGTGGGGTCATGCAGGAGGCAGCGGATAGATGTTGATGTTTCTCTCTCATCAATATTTCAATCTCCCCTTCCTCTCTCTCTCTCAAATCAATAAAAACATATTTAAAAAATAAATATATAATTTTATAAATCAGTAGATTACAGTTTAGATTTAAAAAGCCATTATTTATAGTTTGGAGGAAATGGAAGGCAGCCTTTCAGAACATGGATCAACTATGAAATCAAACATTATATGAAATGCCAAGCAGATGTGAAAGTCAGGGTACATGAAAGTCAGCAGGGCATCAACCACAGAGCTAAGGAACTGTTTCAGCAGAAAGTTTACAGGGAACATTTTGCTGAGTCCAGCATCTAAAAGAACTGGTTTTGACCACAGAATAAGTCAGTGTCGGAGTTGTATAGGAGCCTGGGGACAACTTTGAACCAGGATAAGCAGGAGAGTTTACTAATACACAAATCCATGAGGGCAAGAATGTGCCTGTCTTTTTCTTTTCCTTTTATTATATTCCCAAAATATAACACAGCACCTGGCTCAGAATGAACCCACAGAATATCATTGAATAAATTGTTCTCTCAGTAAGACACATCTTTCACCAAGGGCTATGGCAAATTACAGAAAAGACTATTACTGTGAAACGAAAAGAATCGGAAATTGAGGCACACACTAGTTACTAAATTTATGGCAGTCAAAATATTATGCCTCACCTCCTTTATTGAAAACTAGTGGCCCAGTGCATGAAATTCGTGCATGGGGGTGGTGGTTGTCCCTCAGGCCGGCCTGCACCCTCTCCAATTTGGGACCCCTCAGGGGATTTCTGACTACCAGTTTAGGATCGTGCCTAAACCAGCAGTCGGACATCCCTCTCACAATCCGGGACCACTGGCTCCTAACCACTCACCTGCCTGCCTGAACTCCCCTAACCACTCTGCCTGCTGTCCTGATCACCCCTAACTGCCTCCCTCTTGCCCACCTGATTGCTCCCAACTTCCTCCCTTTGTTGGCCTGCTTGCCCCCAATTGCCCGCCCCTCACTGCCGGCCTGCTCGCCCCCAACTGCCCCCCCCACCGGCCTGCTTGCCCCCAACTACCCCCCACTGCTGGCTTTCTCACCCCCAACTTCCCCCTCTGCCATCTTGCTCGCCCCCAACTCCTTCCCCCCCACACCACCAGCCTGATCACTTCCAACTGCCCTCCCCTCCTTGACTGATCGCCCCTAACCGCCTCTGCCTTGGCCCCACCACCATGACTTTGTCCGGAAGGTCTCCCGTCTAATTAGTATATTACCCTTTTATTAGTATAGATTAGTATAGATAATACTTACGCTGCATTGCTCTAAGATTGAATGGGAAAATTTAAGAAAATACAAAATTATAAAAAATATCAACTTTTGTTTGAAGTAATAGGCTCAGTTCAAAATAAAAACATTGACTCACATAGTCTTACAGTATATTGAGGTGTTGATGTCAGAGCTTCTTTTGGTCCTTTTAACATCACTAATCATTTTTTCTTAGTTATGCTCTTTTTATGTTTTTTTAAAATATCATTAATTTGAAATAGTCTCTGTTTATACTCAATTGACCTTAAGTTGCCAAATAAAATATTTTAAGTTAGATAGATTGCCTATTTTTCATTAGAATAAGTATAATACTTTAAAGTACTTCCTTAGAAAACTTCAAATTCTTTGTCACCGCAACAGATAACATAACTTCTGAAGATATGGCTAACTTGTTGTTAGTTTGGATTAGTGTTAAAATCTGTATGTTTGTGTCTCCCTCAAATTCATGTTGAAATTCTAACCCCCAAATATGATGCCCTTAGTAGAAAAGGCCTTTGTGCATGATTAGGTCGTGGGGTATAGCCCTTATGAGATTTGTGTTCTCGTAAAAAAATCCCCCAGAGCTCCCTAGCCACTTCCAGCACATAGGGATACAACAGCAAGTCTTCAGCCAGAAAGAGAGCCCTCACTAGACTATGTTGGCCTCTCAACTTGGACTTCCCAGCCCGCAGCACAGTGAGGAATGAAATTCTTCTTTCTATAAGCTATCCAGTCTATGGTATTCTGTTATAGCAGCCCTAACAGACTAAGACAACTAGTAAATCCAGTCATCCCAATAACAGTTTTCGCTTAGGTGATAAATGTTAGAACTGGGTCCTGGCTTTCTCACTCCTCATTACCCACTAAAAATAATTCAAATAAAACCATAGTAATGGAACTGTCCATTTGATTTGGCCATTTAACTTCAGCTTGCTTGGATTCACATCTTTTTTTTTTTTTTAAAGCCATGGACTAGTTCAGACTTCTATACTTTTACTAAATGAGAAAATAAATGCAATAAGTTTTACTTTTAAGGAATTTATAATGGAGACATACAGCTCTGCAATTAACACTGCAGTTTCCCTCTTTTATGATTCAGCATCCATTCAAGAGAGAAGAATGAAAGGTTCCTATTTCAAAATGTGTTGTCTTTTGGATCTCTGTTTAAAATTAAGTAAAAAGTCAAGTGTTCTCATTTTTAATCAAATGTTTCCAATTATCTAATGATCCATTTCTGCAGAGGACTATTTATACTTGTTTTATAAATTATGTGCTATATTTATAGAATTCAGTTTTCAAGTTCATTGATTTGTATATATTTCCATTAATTGAATGATTTCTCATAATCTGTAGTTTTTCTGTTTCTTTTTTTGCTAATTGCATATAATATTAAATGTTGAGTTAAGCATTTTAAGTAAATCATATTTCTTGTTTAAAAGAAATGTAAATACAATTTATATTTCAGTACCAACTATTTGTAAAAACATTTTAGAATAATAGAACTACAAAACCCAAAGTGGAGAACATTAACAGAGAAACTATTTGATAATACTGTAGACCCCCTTTTCCCACTGCAATACCTTATGTTCCAAGAACCCCCAATGGATGTCCTTTATACACTATATTTTTTCATATTATAAAGTTTAATTTTTAGATTAGGCACAGGAAGGGATTAACAATCTATATATATAAACAGGGGATATGCTAATTAGCCAGGCGTCACAACTGCTCAGGAGAAGGCTGCATGATGACCACTCAGGAGGAGCTGCGTGCACAGATGGGCGGGAGGGGACTGCCTGCTGCCCCCAGCCCCAGTGGCTGCAGGGAGGCTGGGGCTGGGGGCAGGCCGGAGCAGAGACACAACACACAGGAGCACCTGCTTCCACCCCAGCGGACACAACGTGGCAGCTGGCGCTATGCAGGTCAGGAGTGGTTCCGGCCCCCCGCAGGGTGCATCCTCACATGGTGGGAGGCGGGCTCCTCCTTGCGTAATTTCAATCGCGCACTGGGCCTCTAGTAACTAATAACATAGAAAGATTATAACAATATACTGAAAGTTTTGTGAATGCGGTCTCTCTGATAATCGATCTGGTAACTGGGATAGCTGCACTAAGTGACTAATAGGTGGTTAGTATATACAGCCTGGTGGGAGGGTTGGTGAAAAGCAAGATTTCATCACACTATTCAAAATGGTGCGTAATTTAAAACTTATGAATTGTTTATTTCTGGGAACTTTCCATTTAATATTTTCAGACCTTGGTTAACTACAGGTAACAGAAACCGCAAAAAGTGAAACTATAGATAAGAGAAGACTAATGTATTTTAAAACTTTGTATGCCTGCACTGACTCTAATCTCTGATGGGCTCCATGAGAAATAAAAAATACAGTTTTGTATTCATGATTTACTAGCCTGCTTCTCATCTAGGCAGTGATATTATATACTTTGGTTAAAACAGTAACAATCATTCTCAAAATGACTTGTCATTCTCATTGTTTTGGACTTTTTACCTGCATTTAACCCATTTCTTTGTCTCCCCATCCACTTCCCAGAAGTAAAAGCTTTCCTGCCATCTTGATTAAGGAATGTAGACCTTTACAAAATGGTTACTTTAGATGTTTCCACTGAAAGTAAGATAATCCTCAAAATCACAATTGCTTATGTTATTAGATTTTATCTCACATGAGAATCTAAAATTGTAGTGAGTTCCAGGTATGGTGCAAAATATTTTCTTCTGTTTCTTTATAAATGTGCCCTCACTCCAAATTGTCCTGGCCTCTTTAGCTCTGCGTGGCATTTCTTGATCTATAATAATAGAAGTGTACTATGCTAATTAGACCAACAACCTTCTGGATGACCTTCCAGATGAAGCCGCGATGGTGGGGGCCGAGCCCCTTGCACAAATTTTGTGAATTGGGCCTCTAGTCATTATATAATGATATAACCACTTGTGTATCTCAGTGATTATTACTGGAACTTTAAAATATTAAACATTTTAGATGTATTTATATCTCTATTTTGGTAGAATTTTCAGATATTGGTTTAGAGAAGGAGCCAGCCACCTGTAGATTTTTACTCCTTTTTTTAAAAGAAACTGGTATTCTGATCTTTTTTAAAGATTGACTTGAGGGTAATAATAGTTTATGATAATGAATCTACCCATTCATGAGAAAGCATTATTTATACCTCTTTGTAGAACTTTTTATGTTGCTGAATAGAGGTTAATTAGTAATTTTGGTTAGTTATCTATGATAATTTTACATAACTTTTTGAGATTATATTTTAAGATATTTCAATTTTTCTGTTACAATTTTCCTTATTACAGAGTATTTATTAAACTCCCAGCTATGTGGAGAAAGTTTAATTTATCTTGCTAGTACTCTATAGATTTAAGTTATTTTTAATATTATGCTATTAGAAATAATATTCCAAATAATATTTGTGTATGTGTGAAGGATTCTGGTCTATAAATTCTGGGAAGGAATACAACTGAATCAAAGAGCATACTAAAAAACTTTAAAGAATTTTACCTAGTTGTTTTAATTGAAGATTATATTAGTGACATGCTCATATACAATGGCCTGTATTCCCATTTGATGAATGAAATGTGCTATGGGTATTTGTCCAGGTGATAAGTGGGGAGAACTTTTAAGTATATTAATTTGTGTTTTTCTTATAAAATTTGTTTTGTGTTGTCATTGTAATGTCTTTTTCTGTCTGTTCATATTCTTTACCATCTTTCACTGCTTTTAAAAAAATAATTTATAAAAGTGTAGGGCAATTTATCCTTTTCCAAAGATAAGAATTGTCAACTTAATTTACAGCTTTTAGTAGTACTTATATCACATATCATATGCACACATCTTATTCTTTTGAAAGGTATGTTTTTAAAATATACAGAAAATGCTTTATCATTTATAGCTTCTATTACTAGAATACATCTCACTTCCCAGGTGTAAATAAATACTCCATATTTACATTTTATTTATGTAGATGTAGTTCATTTTGAGTTAATTACGGTGTTTAATATAAGCTATAACTCATACCAAAATATATAATTACATCTGTAGATTTAGTTTTTTCTAAATGTATGCTCAATTGACACAATTTATTGAAGAATTCATGTTCTGTACTCATTTGGGATGAAATCTTTATCATATACTGTATCCCCACATGTACTTGGTTTTATGTCTGGACTTCTGTTTAACTATTTACAGTACCACGGAGTTTTAGAGATTGAAATGGAATTTTACTCTGTGTTTCTATTAATTTTGGTTTACCCTGTAGTTCTTATTTTTTAAGACATTTTCTGACTGATGTTGATTTTCCCCCCCACAAAAAAAAAAAAAAAAAAAAAACTTAGACAAACCTTGTAGAGTTCAAAAAATAAGTGCCTATTAGAATGAGATTAAAACTAAAATTTAACTGAAAGAAACTGACATTTTTAATGAGACTAAAAATGGTGTGCATTAAAAAGAAAGGTATGCATTTTCTGCCCTAACCGGTTTGGCTCAGTGGATAGAGCGTCGGCCTGCGGACTGAAGGGTCCCAGTTTCAATTCCAGTCAAGGGCATGTACCTGGGTTGTGGGCACATCCCCAGTGGGGAGTGTGCAGGAGGCAGCTGAATCCATGTTTCTCTCTCATCAATGTTTCTAACTCTCTATCGCTCCCTCTCTCCCTTCCTCTCTGTAGAAAAATCAATAAAATATATGAAAAGAAAAAGAAAGAAAGGTATGCATTTTCTTTTGCTAGGTTTTATTTCTCTGACTTAGATGTGTATTTTTAAGTTTCCTTCACATTGGTCTTAAGTAATTTTTTTTAATCAGCAGTTAGTGTATCATAGCAATGAAGAAAGAGCACATAATCAAGCCAGAAGGCCTACATCAAATCTATCTCTACCATATTCCAGTGTATGATCTGGGACTCACCTGTTTCTCTGAGGGAGAAAGGCATTTAGAGGGCTTCCTCACCTCTCAATCTTCCCTACTAACCCTCTAAGGTTTTGGCCTCTGAATTTGTTTGCCCAAACAATTCTCCAATTTCTTCAACTAAATATTTTGTTGTTGTTTATTTTCCAGGACTTTTCTCATTGTGATTGCTTTGGCTTGTTGTAAGCTACACCAGAAGAACTGAACTTTATTTTTCCTTTGAATATATTTTTGATATTGTGTTATTTACAGTGTAATTATATAATTAAAATTGTAATATCATGTCCCAGGAAAAATGATTGCAGGGTAGTCCCCTTCATCTTTTATTTTAATTGTATTTGTCAGAAGACCACGGTAGTAACCAATATTAGCTTTAACTGAAATAATTTCAAAAGAATGTACCTTTCACAAAATGTATTTAAAAGAAACTAATTGAGAGTGTACCTATTAATATGAGAGACTTTATAAGTAACTAGAGGCCTGGTGCATGAAAATTCATGCACTGAAGGAGGGGTCCCTCAGCCCAGCCTGCCCCCTCTAGGAGTCCAGGAACCCTCAGGGGCAGGAGGCGACCAGCAATCAGGGGAAGGTGACACCCCCGTCATACCTCTGCTGTTGCCACTGCTGTCAGCACAAGCCTCGGCCGGCCCTGGGTGGCTGAGAAGCCGACATCTGAGGCTTGCCTGTGCCTCGGGCTGGCCCTCAGCGGCTGGGGGACTGAGGGGACTGGGGGACTCCGGAGGCAGGTGCGCGGAGAGGCCAGGCCTGCCTGGTGGTGGGCCCGGCCTTGCCACATGTCTACCACCAAGCGGAACTGAGGGGACTGGGCACCGCCATCTTTGAGGGCATGGCAGTCAATTAGCATATTCCCTCCTTATTGGCTGTGGGTGCCTCCATCTTCGTGAGGGCATGATGGTCAATTAGCATATTCCCTCTTTATTAGCTAGGATTAAGTGAAAGATGACTTCTTCATTTCTCAGATGACTTTTTTTTTGGGGGGTAAACATCTAACCTTCCATTATTATACTTGTGATATATTTTAGTTATCAACAACTTAAGCAAAATAAATTTTGTCCTATAAAGAGTGTCTAAAAATTAAAATAAAATAATACTAACAAACTCACAAATATGAGCAGAATTTTCTTCTAGATTTTATGGTACATTAGCATATCTATATAACTAAAAGAAAAAATTTCACTGAGATGCGTTTGCATGAGAAAGCCTTGATACAGTAGTATGATACTAAAAACTGAAATAAGGTTCCTTCTACTGCAGAAAAGACATTTCAAGTCTATCCTATTAATATCACCTTAAGAATAAAAGCAAATTCTCAGAAGAGAACAGTACATGCTTTTATGAAAGAGTGAATTTAAAATCTTCTCTGGGTAAGATAATGTAAAATAACATATGTGAAATAATATAATTCTCATTGATCATAGGGTCAGAATTTATCAAAATATATTCATTGTACAGGCAAAGGAACTACCCAACAGAAAATTTACTTTGTCTTAACTATATAATCCATTTTAGAGTTTTGATACTATGGATACTTAAGGATGGGATAAATGGAAGTCTTTATCATTGACTCCCTGGTTAGATTATACCAGAATTTAAACTTACAAATTAAATTTCCACTCATCAGTGTATTCTCTTAAGTAGTATCAATCTACTTAATTGATACTAGAACGCAAAGTAGCTTAAAATTCTTATTGTTTTGGGGAATATCCCAAATTACCTACAAAGTGTCTGATATATTGTACAGTTATATATTGTTATTTTTAAGAATATCTTAATTTTTAGAAATATTGATCTATGAAGACATATTTGAGGGTTTTGTAGGGTTTTATTTTGACACTCAAAGCTATTTTAAGGCCAAGTTTAATAAATTAAGTGAATGATTATGACATTTGGAACTTTGGTCAAAAGTGAAAGGTTTATAATATTAAAATTTATTTTCTTGTATATTTATTTCCCTAAAGTGACTCTCTATATGATCCACTTTAGGGTGGATCATTCACCACAAGAGTTGTTGGTAAATTTACTGAGAAATTAATTTTATTTTAGATATTTACAAAGTACTTAATGAGATATAGTATTCTACATTCATCTAAAACTTTAAAAATATTATCAAATGGATGTTTATATCTCTATTTCTTTTTAATCATTGCTAATAAAAAGTAAAGAAGTAATTGTTCATTAAGAATTATAGGCTTTATATGCCACTGCCATACCATCCTCTATACACTTGGGTTAGTTTACCTTCTATTCAGTACATTGAAATGAAATGCTTAAAAAACATTCTATTCTCACTATTGCAAGAAAGAACATTGTAACCCACTGCTGTAGATTTCTTATAGGAGCTTCTTCTTTCATAGAGTGAGATCTCTCAGGTTTATAGAAAAATCATAAATTATAGAAATCGTCAGGCCCGTGTGGCTCAGAGGTTGAGCATCAACCTATGAACAAGGAGGTCATGGTTCTATTACTGGTCAGGGTACATGCCTGGGTTGCTGGCTGGATCCCCAGTGTGGGGCATGTAGGAGGCAGCCAATCAATGATTCTCTCTCGTCATTGATATTTCTATCTCTCTCTCCTTCTTCTTTCCTCTCTGAAATCAATAAAAAAAAAATATTTAAAAAAAAAGAAATGATAGAAAAAGGGGACTGTCTGTATAACATGCACTGTGTTGGGTTCAATAACCACTCCATCCTTGGACAAATGACCCAAATGACTGGCATTCCTAGAACTAGTTTGTTTTCCGCTCAAAAAGTTCCTTGGTCTTTAATTCACTAGTTTGTTTATTCAACATCCTGGAGTATTTCTTTTAATTATGGAACCTGGGCAAAGTCAAGGTGAGTTGACTATCCCAATATGACAAGAGAGTTTAATTCTCTAAAATTGGATGAATGGGGATATCAGATTGCAAGAGTATCTATCTCCTTTGCTCCCTTCCACAGAAAGTCCTCAAGGTTAGAAAATCTCAGAGGGCACAAATGTTCTTTTAAGCAATATGTCTTAGAAATTAATGATAATTGTTCAGTAACTAGTAATGGAGGCCATAATGGTTATGGGGGAAAAACACCACCAATTTCAAGTGAACCATAAAAATGTAGAAATATTTTAATTTTGTGGGAGGTGGGAAAGAGGTGTTTACCACTGGTGAAAAGCTTGGAAAGAAGAGTTAGAAAAATTAATTTTCTTGAAACTAACTTTATATACTAACAAACAAACAAAAGATAATATTTGTTTTAGGTTGTTTGTGGGTGGTGATGTGAATTACAGTAAAGCCACTGTGGGCAATGTCTTAAAATTGTCCATAGTAAAATGAAGACCTGAGTTCTTTACACAATTCTGTTGGTTGCTTATTTATTTATTTATTTTTCTGCCTATCTCTCCCTTTGCCCTTTCCTCTTCCTTTTTCCTTCTTCTTTAATTTTCAAACACAAGAGCCTCTCCTGCCACCAATGGGTGAGGTTATATATGCTATTAACCCAAGCAATAATAGTGGAACTAGATCAAATTTTATTTATGAATATAACAAAATATAACATAACTATGCTCAAGGTATTGATGAAATCCATATGAACAGGTGTCTAACTTGAATTTATTCATTTGTTTAAATATTTAAATTCCAGAAACATTATTCCATAGAAAATTATTTTGGTATCCTAGTAACCATATAAGAAAACACATCTAAAATTTTTTTAATACCTAATGTATATAACCAAAAAAATTAACTAAAACAAAGGTATATATATAAAAACATACACACACAGAGTCAGTTTGCAGGTAATTTAAAATAAATCAAGTAAGAATGTTATAAGTCTCTCATCTTCTTGCCATTTCCCTACCTACAAGCTCAAATTTTCAGACTCTGAAAACTCTCCTTCTTTGTATATATAAATTTTTGTAAATAATCGAGTTAATTATGGAAATATGATGTTCATTTTCAGAAAGAGTTTGTACTTGATTTTGATTCTGTTCCCAGATCATCTCCAATGTACTTTTCAATTACAGCTAGAAAATAGATTTTAGTCCAAAACACCCTGGTAAAAATTTAATTAGGAATTATATATTCAATTGTAGTTCATTATGCTCAAAGGTAAGCTAACATTCTGAATTAATTTGTGCCTTAGGTTTTGGGAAAGTAAATCCTTTCTAGGCAAAATCCAGCATTTTAATCCAACTAATTATCACTTAAAGTTGACCTCTTCAATTAAAGCTAAATTTTTATCAAAATCAAAATTTAAACAACCATACTTTTTAAAGTCAGATAGGAAGGAAAATGAGTTCATATCTAGAAACATATTAATATGTGAATAGAAAACTGATTAATAACTAAAATGATACAGGATAAAATAATTACCTCCATTATCAGATAAACTGAGAACAGAAATTTAAGTTTAGTTTTAAAATAACATATCAGGGACTACTCTTAGCCATCTCAAAGAACACTGGAGCTAAAAATGTGGCAAGGAGGCAAAAACACAAAATCTTAGAAGATACTGAAACAATAGTTAAAATTTGCTCGTGTTATAAAATTTAGGTGAATGGAGTTTTGAAAAAAATACCTATTTGAAGCTATTTATAGGGGGAAAGATTATGGGGAAAGCACTAATTAATAACTGATTTTTTAACATTGGTTATTATTATTAAACTAGAAGCCCGGTGCACAAAATTTGTGCACACGGGGGCGGGGTGTCCCTCAGCCTGGCCTGCGCCCTCTCACAGTCCGGGAGCCCTTGGGGGATGCCTGTCTGACTGTCGGCTTAGGCCCTGCAGGGAGCAGGCCTAAGCTGGCAGTCGGACATCCTTAGTGCTGCCCCAGAGGTGGGAGAGCTCCTGCCACCACCACTGCACTTGCCAGCTGTGAGCCTGGCTTCTGGCTGAGCAGCGCTCCCCCTGTGGGAGCACACTGACCACCAGCGGGCAGCTTCTGTGTTGAGCGTCTGCCCCCTGGTGGTCAGTGCACATCATAGCGACTGGTTGTTCTGCTGTTTGGTCTATTTGTATATTAGCCTATTTTTATATAGAATATCAAGCATATAAAATATATGAATAACCATCACTCATTTTTAATAAAGTCAAAGCTTACTCACATTTGACATATTTAAAAATATATTTGTATTGATTTCAGAGAGGAAGGGAAAGGGAGAGAGAGAATCATTGATCAGCTGCCTCCTGCACACGCCCTACCTGGGATTGAGCCTGCAATTCAGGCATGTGCCCTGACTGGGAATAAACAGTGGCATCCTGGTTCATAGGTTAACACTCAGCTACTGAACCACACCAGCTGGGCACATTTGATATTTTTCAATGAAGACATTACAGATACAATTGAAGGCTCCCCTGTGAATACCTCAATACCATTTTCCTCCTACATCCTCAGAGGTAAAACAAGCCAGTTTTTTATTTTATCAATATCATACATATTTTTTATACTTTAGTATATGTTCACATCACTCTTTGTTTAGCATGTTCTAAAAGGACTAAATCTTATCACACAGCGCATATCACTTGGTCATATTAATTCATTATTGCTTATGAAATATAGTCAAATTAATACACATACTGTATATTGATTCACTTTAATAGTCAATGCTACAAATATACCACAATTTACCCATTTTCTAATGGGCATTGGTGCTTGGTTTTAAAAACAATACTGACGTGAGAATGCAATACATTTCTCCTTGGGTACAAATGCCAAGAATTCCTGTAGAATGTAATATCCAGAGACTGGGTTAGTGTATAAGCATTTTCAAGTAAACTAGTTGTTGTCAAACCACTTTCCAAGGTATACTTTCAATTTCAATGCCAACAGTCAAGATGGAGCCCATTTTCCTGGCCCATCAGCATGTGGAAGTGTCAGGTTTGGGTTTTGCTTTGGTTTTTGCCTATCTGATGGCAGTGAAATGGTCTCCCAATGTTGTTTTAATTTGTAGTTCTTTGAAAACTAGGGAGAGTAAGGATCTTTCATTGTGAGTGACTACTCAGGGGTCCTCATCTGTGACTTGCCCATTCATATTTTTGATCATTTCCTTGATCTATATGGCATTATTTGTCAGTTACAAGGCATACAAATATAAGTTTGAATTTTACTGTATACAAAGTTATCAATCCTTTTCATGCTTGTGTCTACTCCAATATCAGATTCTTTACTTTTCTATAAGTTTAAAGTTCTCCTTTTAATCTTCAATCCACTTTTCCTAACATAAGGAGTCTGGATAACCTCAGAGCACAATTTATGTTTAGGCATCACTTACAACATTTAATTACAGGTTACTTTTACCTTTCAAAAATGTTATTTTTACCAGGAAGCTTGATTTTGATTTTGTGTATAATGAGATAATAATTTCCCCTGTTATTTCTTTAAATCTTAGACTGTTAACATTATTTACTCTAAAACTAATTTGATACTTTTAATAAAAGAATCTTACTCTAAAGAATAGGTTTCATTTTCTTATAGAAGTTATTATAGTTGCATATAATTTGTATGATTCTGATGTAAGCATAAATATTAAATTTAATTCCAAAGCAGAGTGAAGTATACCAGACTTCCAATATTTGGATGTGTATTTTATACACTTTGCATATTAAGATACCCTCATTGTAAGTACAATATATAGGGCAAACGATTCCCTGTACTATAATTTAGATGAAACAACTGAGAATATTCCAATGTTAAATATAAAGCCAAAATAAAGAGTTTTTAACCATACTTGACTGGTATGTGCAATTTAAACCAATGATAACTATTCAATAAGGTGTAAAATGTTAATAAAATATTTCCTATTAAATAACAGTAAACATCTATATATCTATTCTGCACTTACATAGGTTGTATTCACAGCTATTTTTTATTGCCTCTTAAAGGATCAAGCATCATAATCAGAGATTAAGAGGTTTAAGTACACTCATTGGTATCCAGGTGGTTTTATTGTACCTATATAGAGGGTGGGGCAAAAGCAAGTCCACAGCTGTGAGTACACAAAACACAGAGTTTATTCTTTTATTATTTTTTATTAATCATTGTATTATTTTCCAGATGAACAACTGTAAACCTATTTCTGCCCCACCCTGTATACATTTTACATAAGAGTCAAACCTGAAGTCCCAGTTATTCCATGTAAATATCTTGCTTTCCCATTGAAATAGTTGCCATTTTCCAGGGATTAAAAACACAATAAAAAAATCAATGGAGATTTCAATAAACTTAAAATATTTTTGAGTATTTATTCTAGGCCATGTGTTAAGAATAAGGAAGTTATCCTGCTTTCATGGGGTTTACAATCTAGCAAGGAATCTAAAAATGATTTTATATATATATACACACACACACACACACACACACACACACACACATATTTCTTCTTTCCTTTCTTGGCTGCCTCTTATATTTTTGCAAGTTGATTCTATAAACTATTTCTGATTTTTTAAAAAAGTCAGTTCCATCTTTAATTTGCAGAATCATCTATACCTTCACACATAATAGAAAAATATTGTCAGTATCTATTTTATATCCAGGACTTACAGTACTCAAGAGTTTCAAGGCTGGGGAAGAAGTTTCTAGAATGAAACTCAGATCTAGATTCAGTCTCCTGAAATTTCATTTCTCTGGTATCAGATGAATCCAGCTTCTATCTAGGACTGAAGTTGAACTATAGTATCTATCAACTACCTACCAGCATCTCTTTACGTCCCATCAACCTGTAACCATTCCTACGGAGAATGTCCAAATCCAAGCCCCCTTGATTTTTCCGGGGTCTGCAGCAGATGCTATGTATAGAGGCTTTCTCAGTGCCACTTCTGGGCGGGAGCACAGGGCGCTGAAGACCAAGGTCTGTCTTCTTCAGTGGATTCCATCTTTAACCAGCTCACCACCAACCAGAGAGAGAGAAATGACTCTCACCCTCTTAACTGAAAGACTGAAATGTATATGTAAATATGAAAGCAAGCCAGTCACAGAGAAATCCCATACGTGGCTTTGTTTGTATTATTATTATTTATGTAGCTTTTAACCTTTTTTTTCAGAGGAGCTTTAAGTAGCACTCAAATTGTTACTCAAAACAGAGCTTCAAAAGCAAATATACCTGTCTTTCCATTAAAATACTAGGTGAAGTCAGTTGTCACCGGGTCATTGCTCTCCATTGTAATCTACATTTTATAAATATTAATTTGTTAATTTCTTTCTAAATTCTGTAAGCATTATTTGATCAGACACATTTGGTTTTGTTTGGATGTATTCCATAAGGACACATGCCATAGAGGATTGAAAACTCTTGAAAATGTTAAGTGTTTTTGGAAAATGAGGAAGGAAGGCAAAAGGTCAGCAGATTAAATTAGTGCAAGTCTGAACTGGAAAGCCAGATCCAATCGCCAGGTCCCGTTGAGTGCCAGAGGCTGAGCTGGCTTGACGTCCCTTTCTGAAGGAAATGTGAGGAAGAAACATCTCTGTCCAAATGAGCTGGAAAAAATGCTGGCTGAATATACTCTCTGTTTGACTTTTTCACGATCAGAAAACAGCAACATTGCACATCACTAACAGCACTTGTCTCCCTCAAAGAAAGTAAAGTGTTGGCTGGCAGCCAAAGATAGTCTCACTGTGAAAATAAATTAAGGAAAAGCAAATACAGCATTGCGACTTAGCAAGAAGAGAGGATGAGAAAAAAGTGAGAAGGCAAATGAGAAAGCTACTAGAGAGAGACAAAAAGGAAATAGAACTGGTGAAAAAGAAAGAATAACTCAGCTAAAACACTAAATCTAATATCATTGGCTATGTACTGATTTACAGGAGTATAAAGTGATACTTTTTAGGGACTTAGATAAGCAGAGGAAAACACAGTACAGTTGACTCTTGAACAACACTGGGGTTGAATATCTATATATAACTTTTGCCTCCCCCTAAATTTGCCTAGTAGTAGCCCGATGATAACCAGAAGCCTCATTAATAACATATAGTAGATTAGCACATATTTTTATGTTATTTGTATTATATGCTGTCTTCTTATAATAAAGTAGCTAACGAAAAGAACACCATAAGGAAGATAAAATACATTTATAGTATTTATGGAAAAAAATCTGTGGATAAGTGGACCCACACAATTCAAACCCATTTTGTTCAAGGGTCTATTGTACTTACAAACTTAAAAGATATTACTCTTGGTTTTTGTATGTAGTGAAGGACTCTCTGAGATCACCTTATCACTCTGAACTTAAGTGTGTATATCCTACACTAGAGGCCCGGTGCACAAAATTCATGCAATGGTGGGGGGGAGTGTCCCCGCAGCCTGGCCTGCACCCTCTCGCAGTCTGGGACCCCTTGCTCCTTCCTGCCTGCCTGCTCGCTGCTCCTTACCACTCAGCTCGCTGCTCCTTAGTGCTGCCGAAGAGGCGGGAGAGGCTCCCACCACCGCCACTGCGCTCACCAGCCGTGAGCCTGGATTCTGACTGAGTGGTGCTAACCCCATGGGAGCACGCTGACCACCAGGGGGCAGCTCCTGCATTGAGCGTCTGCCCCCTGGTGGTCAGTGCACATTATAGCGACTGGTTGTTGTGGTCATTCTGCCTTAATGCTCGCTTAGGCTTTTATTATATGGACTAGGGGCCCAGTGCAGGAATTCGTGCACTTTGAAAGGAACTGTGGGCCATGAGGCTGTGGTAGGCACAGGGGCAGGTCTCGACCCATCCTCCATGCCCCCACTCGACCCCTTCCACAGTGGACCCCAGTCCCCTTTCTTTTTTTTTTTTTTTTAAAGGCAGTTTTTCTTTTTTTTTATATATATATATATTTTATTGATTTTTTACAGAGAGGAAGAGAGAGGGATAGAGAGTTAGAAACATCGATGATAGAGAAACATCGATCAGCTGCCTCTTGCACAACCCCTACTGGGGATGTGCCCGCAACCAAGGTACATGCCCTTGACCGGAATCGAACCTGGAACCTTTTAGTCCGCAGGCTGACGTTCTATGCACTGAGCCAAACCGGTTTTGGTCCCCAGTCCCCTTTCTGCCGGCAGCCCCGCTCCCGCCTGCTGACAGTGTGGAGTGATTGGGGCCATTGCCAGCAGTGGGTGCGATTGGGGCCGGCGCCATCAACTGGTGTGAGTAGCAGCTACTGGCCTGATCACCCCACAGGAGCAGGGGGAGGTGGAGAAGCCCTCAGGGATGGTCAGGGTCGGCAGTGCTCACACCTGCTGATGGTGCCGAGTGATTGGGACCGGCAGTGGGTGTAAGTGATGGCTCCAGCACTGGCTGTGGGTGTTAGTCGGGCTGGCACCAGCAGCAGGTGTGAGTGCTGGGTGGGACCACGGCACGCAGGAGCAAAGAATTTTCAGTAACCACCAGAGGCTCGCCCCGATGACAGCAACCAGTGCCCTGCCTTGGTCTGGTGACCCTGCTCACCTGCTCCACCATCCCGCCACGGCCAATGTCTGCCATGTTCTGCATACCTCCCCCGGTGGTCAGAACATGTCACAGCGACCGGTTGCTCGGTTGTTCAGTTCCAGTTGTTCTGCCGTTTGGTCTATATGCATATTAGACTTTTATTATCTAGAATAATAAAAGGCTAATATGCTAAGTGTCCAGTCGCCCATACAACCAATCAAAGCATAATATGCTAATGATATGCTAAGGTCACTCAACCACTCACTGTGATGTCCACTGACCACCAGGGGGCAGACGCTCGATGCAGGAGCTGCCCCCTGGTGGTCAGTGTGCTCCCACAGGGGGAGCGCTGCTCAGCCAGAAGCCAGGCTCACAGCTGCTGAGCACAGCAGTGGTGGTGGGAGCCTCTCCTGCTTCTTCAGCAGCGCTAAGGATATCCGACTGACGGCTCAGGCCTGCTCCCCACGGGGTCTAAGCATCAGTTGGACATCCCCTGAGGGCTCCCGGACTGGGAGAGGGTGCAGGCCAGGCTGAGGGATCCCCTCCCCGAGTGCACGAATTTCATGCATTGGGCCTCTAGTGTATAAATAAGAAATAAATAGAAGGGATGTTTGTGGGAGATGAGCCTTATGGAGACTTTCAACTATCAGACCTGAGAGATGCTGAATGATTTTTGTTATGTAGTAGTTGTTTTGGTACTAATGTACTTTATCAAATTCTAAAAGGGCTATGATTCTATTGTTTATGCTGATACAATTTTAGTTACAGTTTGATTTTATACAGTCTGTTTATTAGTGAACAGAGAGCGAGTTATAAAAAGGCAAAAAACAAACAAAAAAAAAACTAAATACAGTTTGTTGGAGGCTGCTAATTTTTTGGTTAAATTTCACTACCACACCCAGAAAGTAGTACACAGTTGTTGGTTGTCCATAAGCTACTTCTTACTTTAAACACACAGTGATTACTGATTACCTAAAAATGATTAGAAGGGAAAGTTTTATGTTTATGTCTCACAGCAAAAAAAATAAATAAATAAATAAATGTATACAAAAATACAAAATGATTAATTCAAGGAAGAATGTGTTAAGGAAATTTTTTGAGGCTTTGTTATGCACTTATCTGAGTGAGGTGGGGTATGGTTATGGGAGAGGATGCTAGTTTTCTCCAAAATATTGTTTTTATAGGTTAGGTATATTCACTACACCCATTAAATAACACAGTGTATCAAAAAGAAGTGCTAGGATTGAAAAGTTGTTAAGAATTGAGTAGTTGTTGGGAATTTTCAAGGGTCTTTGGACCACACATTGGGAACTGTTAGTGTAGATGAGGAACAGAATGAGTTCTGGTAATCTAGCTCCAGATTCTCAAGAATATGATTCTGGTAATCATATTTTTGTTCACTACTGCACTGTATCTTTAATTGTTTAACCTTCAAGAATTTTACTGCAGAACTTCCACATCACATCACTGGTATTCACATCAGGAGTTCAGTGAATAGCTATTCATCTTTGACTAAAATTTCAGCAAAATCTCTTTGACTTCAGAAATTATTGGAAGTATTTCCACATATGTCATTAAACTTTTTGCATGCCCTACTACCAGGAATTGCAAACTCAATAGATATAAAAGTATGTCAGATTGAAAAAGGAGAATGCCATGTTTTCTATAGCAAAACTGAATACTTAGAAAAAGTACAAATAAATCATCTTAAACTATATAAACTAATAAATGTATATAATAAAAGATGTCTATATACAAGATTGATCACCTTCCTATCAACTAGGAAATGTACAATATTCCATTCATATTAATAAGTAGAAATAAAAAAATACCTGACAACAATCTTATAGTACATGGAAAATAAATCAAAACTACTGAACTTCACAAAGATATAAAAAGCACTTTAAATCAATTAACATGATAGATCCAGTAGGATATGATATATGATTACTTGAGTGGTGAAAAGAAGAATTTCAAAATTATTCAATTACAATGCTAATACATTTCTTAGGACAAATAAAAAAATAGCTATGACATAGTTTGGAAAATCTGTAGTAATTTTAAGTGAAGCATGAATTTTGGGGGAACATAGGCAGGCTTAGGGATTTTTTAGAATTGGGGCCCAGGGAAAAAACACAGGGCTACAGACTGGGAGAAGGTACATTTCCATAACACAAGGAAGCCAGGTGCAGTTACATCTCCATAACACAAGGAAGCCAGGTGCAGTTACATCTCCATAAGACAAGGAGGCAGCAACAGGTATATTTCCATAAGACAAGGGAACTGGAAGTAGCCAAGAAAGGTCTAAATTTACAAAATAAAGAGAAGGAAGCCCTTCATCCAGAAGGAGAGGAAGAAAGCCCAAAGGGAATAGGAAAACAATAAGGAAGGAGTTGCTATAGTAACCAGTAAGGGAATAGTGACCAATCAGAGGGGATATCAAGGCACCAGAATCTGCAGCCTATTTAAGCCATAGGGAAAGGGAACCCAGTGGGACTCTTCCCCCTCCCTATGTGGGAGTCTGTACTTATTCTTCAATAAATCTCCACCTTTGCTATACTACTTTCTGTCCATGGATTCATTCTTTGATTCCGGCGGACAAAGAATCTGGGTTCCAGTAAAAAAAATTTGGTATCATAAGCATGGGTGTCATGAAAAATGAAGAAGACTTAATACAGGTTAGACGTAAGACAGTTGCTGAAAAAGTTTTCTAGAGGAATCTACACTAATAATAGAGAAATATGCAAATTGACCATACCTCTGTGATGCCCATCAGCCAATCAGGAGTATGCAAATTAACCCAACAAAGATGGCAGGTTAATTTGCATATTCAGGAGCGGAACGACTGGGCAGGGTGGGATGCCTGCTATGAGGGGGAGGGCAGGGGGCGGAGGGAGCTACAGGAGCGGCACTCCACTGGGAGCGAGGACTTGCAGGCTCCTGGGCAGATGGGAGTGAGGACTTGCAGGCTCCCAGGTGGCCGGGAGTGAAGCCAGAGGAATGAAGGCCTATTCTTGCATGAATCTTCGTGCAACAGGCCTCTAGTAGTTACATAAGCAGAGAAGAGGAGAACAAAGTTTTGGCTAAGCATGGGAGGTAGTAGGTTGGGAAGGTATTCTAGGAAGAGAGAACAGCCGTGGGTATGGTGCAGATTAGAAAGTCATTTGAAGAATCAGCTATTTCAGTACATCCTATCTAATAAAAGAGTAATATGCAGATTGACCATCACTCCAACACACAAGATGGCTGCCCCCATGTGGTCAAAGATCCTGCCCCCATGTGGACACAAGATGGCCACCACAAGATGGCCAGTCGGGGAGGGCAGTTGGGAGGGACCAGGCCTGCAAGGGAGGGCAGTTGGGGGAGATCAGGCCAGCAGGGGAGGGCAGTTGAGGGCGATCAAGCCTGTAGGGGAGAGCAGTTGGGGGGGACCAGGCCTGCAGGGGAGGGCAGTTAGGGGCAAACAGGCTGGCAGGGGAGCAGTTAGGCATTAATAAGGCTAGCAGGGGAGTGGTTAGGGGGTGATCAGGCTTGCAGGCAGAAGCAGTTAGGGGCAATCAGGAAGGCAGGCAGGCGAGCAGTTGGGAGCCAGCAGTCCTGGATTGTGAGAGGGATGTCCGACTGTCCGTTTAGGCCCGAGGGGATCGGGCCTAAAAGGGCAGTCGGACATCCCTCAAGGGGTCCCAGATTGGAGAAGGTGCAGGCTGGGCTTAGGGACACGCACACCCCCATGCACAAATTTCGTGCACTGGGCCTCTAGTTGTTATATATTTGAATGTGATGCAATGAGGGCTAAAGTTCAAAGTGATGTGGTACATACAGAGGTGCAAAACTAGGTTGATAATTATAAATAATACATAATTAATAATATAAGAATAAACTCTTATTTCACATACTCACAACAGTACTTACTTTTGCCCACCCCTGTATGTATGGTGAGACAGAAGCAATGGGAGAGAGAAATGATGCAGGTGGCAGGAAATGATGGTGGAAAGGTAGATATTGGCAGAGGTTTATAAACTAGAGGATTTAAAAGATTAGGTGTATACTAGTTTACCATATAAGCATAAATTTTAACTTTTAGAATGGTTTTAAGAAGGGCACCAACTGATAGATTTTCTCTGTATGAGGACGACTCTGGCTGTTATATGGAGAATGAATTGTTAAAGATTAAATTAGAAAGTAGAAAATCTATTAAAATCCTGTCACAATAACCCAGGCCAAAGAAGACAGTGGTGGGAACTGGATGGGGCAATGCACGTGAAGTAAAATTGCAGAGGTCTTTAAGAAGTAGATTAGGCCCCAGCTGGTTTGGCTCAGTGGATAGAGCGTCAGTCTGTGGCCTGAAGGGTCCTGGGTTCTATTCCAGTCAAGGGCACATGCCCGGGGTTGCACTAGACCCCAGTAGGGGGTGTGTAGGAGGCAGGTGACCAATGATTCTGTCTCATCATTGATGTTTCTATCTCTCTCTCCCTCTCTGAAATCAATAAAAATAAAAAGTAGATTTGACCCAGCTTTACATATACTGTGAACAGAGATTCAGAGAAGTCAAGGGTCACATTTAGCATTATGCACAGAAATTGAGACTATATAAGGACAAGAGATTTGGGGGGAAATCATTGTATCCTTTTACTGCACATGTTAACTTCAATGTGTCTTTGTGCGTCAGCTAAAAGGGAAAATGTGCCTGAATTCAGCCAGGAGAAAAACTTGGGTAAAAGATAAACATTCAGGGATCAGAAAGATGCTTCCTAATAGATGAGAGAGCCTGGTTAAATTGTGTAAAATGAGGAAAGGCAGAGATAAGAATGCTAGAGAGTGAAATTATTAAAAGCCATTTCAATGATAAGAAAACATTAACAAGGATTATTGGAGTAAATTGTATATCAAGAGACTGATACCTAGAAAAGAGCAACTCAGTGAATACTGACATGAGATGGGAATAGCCTGACTCACAAAATGACACTAAAGCCTTAAAAAAAAAAAAAAAAAAAAGAAAAGAAAAGAAAAGAAAAAACAAGCAGGAGTCAAACAGAACAGAAAAAAAAAAATTCTACATAAACCTGGCTCAGAACTGCATTCCTTTCTAGAGAGTGAAATCAGAGCTTCTCTGTATATTGATAGTCTGCATATAGAAATGAACCCTATTGATACATGAGATAGCACATATGTTTTCATATGTGGGTTAAGTGAGCAAAACATAATTGCACTGTAAGAAAATCTGTCACATAAGCACCGTAGATGTATAGACTCTGGGAATTTCTCTTAAGATTCTGTACCTGTTAATTCTTTAGCTTAATTCTTAGAATGCTATCCAAATGAGCCTTATTTCTGTTATGTATGTGATAGTTTTATACATTGTTCCACTGAATTCCAAAAAATTCATAAAATACTGTCAAATAATTAATAATTGACAATTCTCTTATTCTACTGTCTTCTTACAGATGATTCTGACACTTAAAAAAAATTAGATGTTTGATAACAAACTAACTGAAGCAGGCTGAAAGACTTTCTTCCTTTTGTTATTCACAAATGGGCAATTTGTCTCCTCTTTCCTTAGGATGAGTTTTGGAAAAATAAAATTGTACCACAATGGAAAGTTTTCCTTAGATACAGGTAGCCTTGTTGCTAAGGGCAATCATTTCTGTAACCTCTTGAAACCTTGATGACAAGTAATGATGTCACTGGTGTGCTTCAGATTTCAAAATACTTCCTCTTATCTATCATGTAGCTTTATTTGATTATATCAATTGGAAATTGACTAACATTTATATAAATACTCAAAATGTATCATAAGTATATAGAGACAGAAATATAAAATCTTGTCCTCAGATGGCAAATACTAGATTGTTGATTCACCACTTTTTCCTCCCCATACCCAGGGAGAATCAGTGAACTTCTCTGTGCCTGGACATGGTTTCAGAATCCTTTCCCAAATAACACTGTAGGCATCAAGTACATTCAAATGAGTTTGTAGTGGAAGTCCTACTTTGTTATGTTTTGACTAGAGGCCCAGTGCATGATTTAATCATGCACCTGGTGCACCAGCGGGGCTGGCTGTCTGCCGGTGCCCCAGGCCTTCCGAAAGCCTCCGGCTGCTGCGGAGGCTTTCGAAAGGCCTTGCGCCAGAGCAGACAGCCAGCCAGGTCCCCCGCTTTGGCCTTTGATCGCGGGGGACCTGGCTGGCTGTCCGCCGGTGCCCCAGGCCTTCCGAAAGCCTCCGGCGCAGCCATGGCACAGACGCTGAGCTCGCGGTGCCAAGCTCAGCGTCCTGCTGGCCCAATCAGCTACCCCGGCCACCCTGAGTCCCGCCCCCTGTGCCTCCTGCTGGCCCAATCGTGGGCGTAGCGGAGTGATGGTAATTTACATATTACCATTTTATTATGTAGGATTGAAACATAATTGACATTAGAATATTATACTAGTTCAGGTATACAATATGATTGATATTTCTATATACATATCTCAAATGATCACCACAACAAATCTGGCTAACATCCAATATCCCACCCCCATAGTTACAGGTTTTTTTTCTGATGAGAAATGTTAAGATCTACTCTATTACTAATTTTTTTTAAATACAACACATTATTACCTATAGTCACCATGCTGTACATTTCATCTCCCAATTTTTAGTTATAGAAATTAAGAAACAATTAAATGAGAAGATTCAACATTAGTTTGATAGGAGCAAAAAGAAGATTTAATTGCATGCTCAACCATATATGTTCTCAGGATAAGAAACGCAATGTTTGGTGAAATTAAATGTGTTGCATAAGATCACAAGATGTCATCGGTTCACCTAGAATCCTAGATACACCTGGTTCAGAGCTTCTTCCCTAAACCAAGCTCTTGTCTTTCCTGTTAATTTTCCATTTCAGATCCTATCTGTGGTTCTGTACTGGCTAGTACCCTGTGAGCAGATTCCTCGGAATTAATGCTAAAACATGAAAGTGAACTCATGGGCTCGACCCTTCTTTCCTCAGAGCTTGCTTCTTTTACAGTTTCCCTTAGCTTGGCAGATGACCCAGACATTAACACTGGTGCAAATGCCTGAACCTGGGCTGTTATTTTTGACTCCACTCAATCCTTCCTGCCTCATCCCTTTACTCACCAAATTCTGAATGTACTTCCTCCTAATTATCTCACAAATCTATTAATCTAATTGCCAGTGTCTTCAGCTTTTATTTCTTTCCCTGTCTAGGGTGACAGCCTCTTAAAACTCAATCTTCCTTCATTTTTTCGTCCTGAGCACCTGCAATACAGTCACCATTCTGCTCCCAGAGTGAAATAGAAGTATGTGCATGTCACTACACTAATTAAATTATGCCATGGTTTTCTATTTCTTTTAAAGTTTAAAATATTATTAAGGCAGGGGAGGGTGGAGGTGGGGAAGAGATCAACCAATGAACTCATATTTATATATGCATAATGCAAGGACACAGACAGTAGGTGGTGAAGGCTTGGGGAGGAAGGGAGAGAGGGCACTGGGGGGAAAAAGGGACATATGTAATACTTGCAACAATAAAGATTTATTTTTAAAAATATTTACAATTCCTACAATATTAGAACTAATATATTTCTCTTTTCTTATGACCACTTGGCATATATATATGCCCAATGCATGAAATTCCTTCCCCTGACTGCTGGCACTGGCCTCCCTCTCGCATCCGGGACCCGGGCTTCCTTCGAAGCTCTGGCTTCATCCAGAAGGTCATCTGGAAGGACATCTACAAGGACGCCTGGTCTAATTAGCATATTATGCTTTTATTATTATAGATATTTTGTTTTTAATAGATTTTATTTTTTTAAAGCTGTTTTAAGGTCACAGTAAAATGAGTGAAAGGTACACAGATTTCCCATATATTCATTGTTCCTACACATGCACAGCCTCCCTCATTATCAAAATCCTCACCAGAAAGTTACATTTATTAGAATGAAAGAATCTACATTGACACATCTTTATCACCCAAAGTCCATAGTTTACCTTAGGGTTCCCTTTTGGTGGTGTACATTCTATGGGTTTGAATAAACGTGTAATATGTATCTTCCATTACAGCACCATACAGAGTAGTTTCACTGCCCTGAACACCCCTTGTGCTCTGCCTATCCATCCGTCTTTCCCCTCAACCCCAGGCAGCCACTGATCTATTCAATGTCCCCAGAGCTTTGCCTTTTCCAGAATGTCATGTGTTTGGAATCATACAGTATGTGGCCTCTGCCTAGCCTTTTTACTGCGAATTATCTTACATCTTTGGATAGGCAAATTCTCTGCTTTTTCCCTCCCACATATCCTATTTCTCATTCATAAACTACTTTTTCCTCCATTTCCCTATAAACCATTATATTTGAGTGCTCAGTTGAAATACCACTTCCTTAGAGGAACTTTATAGAAATGTCCCAGAATATGTTATATTTTCTATACAAGTCCAATGGCAAATTGTATATCTGTCTTCCTAGAATTTAATTTCTAGAAATAGGTGATTATTCTTAATTATATGTATGAGATTCTTTTGTCTTACATATTTTAAGTCCCATTAGGACAAGTATTATGTCTACTATTTACACTGCTGTATCTCCAGCCACTAGCATGGACATTATTATATATTAAATGCTTAAAAATATGTTGAATAAATAGAGTAGCGCCATGTATCATGTGGGTAGAAGTATAGCTGGCAAATATTCAGTCATTGATATTAAATAAATACATTGATTATAAAAACAGCATTTGAAAATTCACATGGAAAAACCTAATGCATACTTGATAATAACCTGTGCATTATATGCAGTTAGGGAATCACAATTTTAAGAATGTATTAAGCCACTCTAAATTAAAATGCTAGGAAATATAGATGATCCACAATAGTCCTTTAAAGTTACATGCATATGAAAATATGTCAGTAAGTGGAGAAGTTTTTCTTGCCAGAAGCCATAGAAAAACATCTTTAAAGGATAGCTATTTTCAGACATGGGTTATTATTTTAGTGATCTGAAAGAGAACATTTTATTCTTCATTATTAACTTTCCTCTAATTGACTTAGGCACCCTCCTAAAGAAATAAATATTTTCTTTTTTTCCCTTAATCTCCCAAAAACTTTTGAATAATATTCTCACATGTTCTTTTGGGGAACACTGTACATGCAAAAAAATAGGCAAATTACAGTGTCTTTACCCTAAGCAAAACTCTCTGGCCCATTTTGGGAAGACAGAAATAGAAATGAGGTTGCTGACTGTAGATTTTTTAGGGCAAATGGTATCACTTGCTTTAAACATACCAGTGCCTCGAACTGAGCCACACAAACAGATAGAATTTAAAATAATGCTGTGTATGTTCCCTTCAGGATATGGAGAAAGATGATAGATGATAGACAGATTGATAGATGATAGATAGATTAGATAGATAGATAGATAGATAGATAGATAGATAGATAGATAGATAGATAGGTAGGTAGGTAGATAGATAGATAGATAGATAGATAGATAGATAGATAGATAGATAGATAGATAGATGTAGGGAGCAGCTATAGGGTAAGCCTCAGACTGACCTGTTGGCAAAGCCACAAACAAGTCCCAGCTTAGAGGGCACAGCCCAATTAGCATAATTAAGCTTGTCCTTATGACGCTCCCTAGATCATTCCTGGGTAGCTAATGGGCTGTGGGAGGTGCAGCAAGTGCTGCCAAAACAAGTGAAACTCACAAGAACATTGTAACTATGGTGAGAAAAAACTAGCTTGGTTTTTTCCAACTATAAAATAAAGCTTCAGCTTGCTGGCTGGATCTTTCTCTGTGGCCTCAGCCAGGCACAGGAGATCCACTGAGCCCTGGCTTATTCTTTTTGTCTGTCTTTTCTTTAATCCTTCACCGCCACCGCCCCCAGGCTCACTGAACCCTGTGCTGGCCAGGCATAAATGATGATAGATAGATAGATAGATAGATAGATAGATAGATAGATTAGATAGGCGCTAGATTGATTTTACGTTTTGTTTTCTCATTACAGAAGTTTTACAGAAATTTCTTCCTAGTGAAGGTACTCTCACAAATGTATAGCTCAGGTGTTTACATAGAAAAAGTGAAAGATAGTCTAAGGTTGTTTTTTGTTGTTGTTGTTGTTGTTGTTTGTTTATGTTTTAAAATGGGCTTTTGCCCTTCACACAGGAAATCAATAGGCTTCCAGGAATCAACTTAATACCAGTTCTCTATAGAGTGTATTTTTCCCACCTAGCTTGACTGTATATCCCTCTCAATTAAGTTTTGCTAGGATTTAAAAGATATATTTAATCTCTATAATTTACAGTAGATAATAATTCTAATTATTTGGAATACTGTACATTTTAGTTTTTTATACATTTGCCATTCTTTTCTTCATCTTTATTTGCCATTATATTTGAGATGATGCCAATTATCAGAATATCAAAATTAATACAAATTTATCAAAAGATTATTTCCAATAGGAAAACAAATCTTCAGAAATATCTTTGGTTTTAAGTACTTTTAAAAATTATGTATTAGTGAATGAGACACAGTAATCATGACAAAAGGGATTACATGATTCAAAGATAATATATTGTTCATCAAAACTTAAAGCACATATTCAATATTTTTTATAGAGGTCTAGAACACATTTATTAGTATTCTAATGAAAGTTATATTTTTCCCACTAGCTTGAATATGTGATATATGCATTCTAAACGCACAGTCCTGATTAGACTAATTGAGCCTATGATCAGTAATATCCTATGTGGACCTAGAACCTAGACAAAATTAACATAGAAATCTTATCAGTCCATTAGTTAATTGCTCATTTAAATCAGGAAAATAGTACATTTTCAAAAGGCTAACAAAATATAATGTGCACATCTACAAACTAGCATTCTCGTTGCAGGAAAAATCCTGCAATAGGGTTTCCTGCTGCACTCTACCCCGCCCTGCCTGCTCTCCTCCCTTGTCCCCCGCCCCGCGTTCTCCGTCAGCCCCCCTGCTTTTCTCCCTTCTCCGCCAGCCCGCTCTCCTTCCTTCTCCCCCGGCCCCGCCTCCGCTCCTCCCTTCTCCCCCGGCTCCGTCTGCTCAACTTCCTTCTCCCCCGGCCCCGCCTCTGCTCCTCCCTTCTCCTCCCCCTGGCTTGCTTGCTTCTCTGCAGCTTTGCTCCCTTCTGCAGCTCTTGGCTTCTTTCTACGCTGTCTTGATATGCAAATTAGTCGCCATCTTTGTTGGGGTAATTTGCATGTTCGTCGTGATTGGCTGGTGGGCGTGACTTGGCTGGTGGGCGTGGTGAAGGTGCAGTCAATTTGCATATTTGTCTATTATTAGATAGGATATTTATACTCATATTTTTGATATAATGAAATGTTGGTAATCTGGCATTCTATAGTTGCAGAAATCTTGATGGTTTATTCCTTGCCATGTCAATTAATGAACATTTCATCCTTCTATTTAATAAAACCAAAAACTCAGTCTTGCTTTACTTTCTTTTACTCTCACATCCAATTTCCAAGCCATCAAATTATATCCAAAACTAGAGGCCTGATGCATGAGGAAATTTGTGCAAGGGGCTGGGCCCCCATTGCTCCGGCAGGCTGCCTCGGCTCCCGCCTGCTGCAGCAGCCACCTCTGCTTCCCCCTCCCCTCCCTCTCCCGCCTCAGCTTCATCCTGAAGGTCGTCCGGAAAGATGTCCAGTCTAATTAGCATATTATGCTTTTATTATTATAGATAGATACTACCATGTCATAACTTCTACTGCTTTTCTAATGCCACCATCCTGGCTAAACCTTTTAAATTACTCAGGCTGCTTCTATTCTCATACAAATCATTTTCAGTATAACAGCCCATGTGATCCCGCAAAGATATAAGGCAGATCAAGCCACTCCTCTGGTCAAAATCCTCCCATTTCATTCAAAATCAAAGCCAGGATCTTCACAGTAGTATACAGCATTTGACTAGAAGTGAGCCCTCAACTTCCTCTGTCTTCATCTGTTGCTATCCCAGCTCTTAGTCAGTATTCCCCTGCATTATCTCTTTGTCTTGCCTCTACTATTCCAGGTAAATCCAGCCATGAAGCCTTTGCACTGGATGCCCCCTTTGCATAGACAGAACTTTTCACAGATATCAACACAGTTAGCCCCTTCTTCTCTTTCAAATCTTTGTGTTCATGTCATCTTCTCAAAAAGGCCCCACCTTAACCATTTCACTTACAGTTCTGACCTGTCCCCATCCTCTTTCAGGTTGGTGTGGAGGACTTAACATACCCCCTTCTACTTCTTTTTTCACTTCAATGACACTTATGACCTTCTAGCTTGCTATGAAACTTATTGTTTATTATGCTGTTTATGTAAAGCTCTGCAGGGCAATATATTTTTTGTGTGATTGTTTTGTTCAGTGATGCATTTTAAGTGCCCAGAACAGTGATAACATACCAGATCTCCAATAATACCGAAGTGAATGAATGAAAGAAAGATAACCTACCATCTGTGCCTTGATTGCTTGCCAAACAAGAGTTTTGGGGGATTTTTTTAATGACTTTTGATAGCAGAGGGCAAACCAGATGATCAGAATGTTCAAGAACTATGATGAGACATTTTGTAATACATCTTGTTAGACTGAAGTGCAAAGTATTGCTTGCACTATAGCATTTCTATGAGGTTAGGCTGTATTATGGAATCTAAATCATGTGTTGCCTTATAACAATATATCTCTTCTTTAAAATTTCTCAATTCATAAGCTTTTTACACAGTGGTAAATTTAGGAAGAGTAGAAAAAAAGAGAAAGCCACAAAGAAAGAGAGCCCATAATTGTGGTGTATTAAGCAATCCTATATAATAAAGAGGTAATATGCAAATTGACCATCACTCCAACACACAAGATGGCCGCCCCCATGTGGTCAAAGATGGCCACCCCCATGTAGACACAAGATGGCCGGCAGGGGAGGGCAGTTGGGGGCAATGAGGCCTGCAGGTGAGGGCAGTTAGTGGTGACCAGGCCAGCAGAGGAGGGCAGTTGGGGGGGACCAGGCCTGCAGGGTAGAGCAGTTGGGGGTGACCAGGCCTGCAGGGGAGGGTAGTTGGGGGCGACCTAGCTGGCAGGGGAGGGCAGTTAGGGGCAATCGGGCCAGCAGGGGAAGCCAGTTGGGAGTGACCAGGCCTGCAGGGGAGGGCAGTTGGGGGTGACCTAGCTGGCAGGAGAGGGAAGTTAGGGGCAATTGGGCCTTCAGGGGAAGGCAGTTGGGGGCGACCAGGCCTGCAGGGAAGCAGTTAGGCATTGATCAGGCTGGCAGGGGAGTGGTTAGGGGGTGATCAGGCTGGCAGGCAAACGTGGTTAGGGGCAATCAGGCAGGCAGGTGAGCAGTTGGGAGCCAGCAGTCCTGGATTTTGAGTGAGATATCCAACTGCCCGTTTAGGCCCAATCCCACCAGGATCGGGCCTAAATGGGCAGTTGGACATCCCTCGAGGGGTACCAGATTGGAGAGGGTGCAGGCTGGGCTGTGGGACACACATACACACACCCATGCACGAATTTCGTGCACCAGGCCTCTAGTATATCTATAATAATAAATGGGTAATATGGTAATTAGACCGGACAGCCAAATGACCTTCCAGACATCTTTCCAGATGTCCTTCTGGACAAAGCTGGGGGCACCTAGTCAGAGGCAGCAGCAGCAGCGGTGGGGAGGAAAGGGGGGGTGAAGCAGCCAGGGCTGCCAGTGGGACCCTCTGGCCTCGGTGAGCCCACGGCCCCACCCCTGCGCCAGCAGCTAATCCTGCTTGCGGTTCCCAGGTCCCACAGCACAGCCCCCACCTCTGCCGACCCTGCACAGCCAGGCCCACCCTATACCCCAGGAGGGAGTCGTTTCTGTGTGCCGCGGGATCCTCCCCACACCCATCCAGGGCCACGCACCCACCGGGCGGGAGCTGGCGGCCGTGGGGGAGGGCAGCCTGCTCCACTCCTGCAGCAGCTCTCCCGATGTCCAGGTGGAGAGCCGAGGAGGACGCAGCACTGGCAATAATAATAGCTCCTGATCATCAACCCCTTACACTGTGCCAGGCTCTGTGTTGAGCCCTTTGCATGTGTTCATCTTCATGTGAGCCCTGTGAAGTAACCATGATTGTTATCCTTATTTTTCAGAGGCAGCATTCGAGATTCAGAAAGGTCAAGTGACTTGCAGTCAGAAGGTGGTGAAGTCAAAAGGCAACCAGAATTTTCTTGACACCCTACCTGATGCTGACCATAAAGCAGTGACACCCACCGAGGCCTCACCGATGTCAATAAATCACTCCCCAGTAGAAATAAAACAGCGGTAAAGGAGAAGGGGAGAGTGTGGGTGAGACGTGTGCAGGAAGCACGGGTGGGGCACAGTGTTCACTGCAGATGCCCTAGACAGCGGGACAGTTCCTGGTGGTCAGTCCCATCAGTGCCCCAGAGGCCATCAAGGATCATGAGGGGGGAAGGTTACCATCCAGAAACCCTCTCATAGCTCATTGTTCAAGGCAGAGATTTTAATTTATTGTAGCTGCTAATTATTGCACAGCTGACTGGAGATGCCCTCAAGTAATTAAAACTAAAGGTGTTGAAATCAAAACTTATTCTTTCATTCCCATTATTGACCTCAAAGAACCTTCACTGGGGTGAAAAAGAACCCTCTCCAAGCTAGCCCATGGACATGCGCATTGGAGTCTGGATGCAGCTCCACTCCACCCACCCCAGGGAACCACACCAATATCTACTGGTTTGCTTGAGCCAGAAACCTCAAGATCATTTTTGACTACACTTTCACTTGACTTTAGGTGAATGTAAATGTTTTCACTTTTTATTATGGAAAATTAAGAAATATAGATGAAACGAGAAAGAACAGTGTAGTGAACCCTACTCATATACCTATCACTCAGTTTCAACAATTGTCAACTCCTGGCCAAGAGTTTATTGTTATTTGGCAAATATCTATGAGATATGAATCATATACCAAGTTCCAAACTAGGCCGTAGGGATCCAAAGATGTATCAGATTTGACTGTAAGCCAACCTGGAGGGTATAACATCTGGCCTTAGTCCTTGATAGGTGAATAAGAGGTACCCAGAAAAAGAAAGCTGTACTTACTCATCCATTCTCTTTCAACAAATAATTATTATGTGTGAGGCACTGTCCTTGGTGCTAAGAACACATAAAGAAACAAGATTGCGTTTCTACCTTCTTGAAGCTTGAATAATGGGAAAGAGACATTAAATATGTGATTAGAAATGTGATGAGTATATTTTTTAAAATATATTTTTATTGTTGATAGTATTAAAAATATCTCCCATTTCCGCCCCTTACTTCCCTTCCCCTATTCCCCTACCCACCCACCCCCAGGTCTTAACTACTCTATTGCCCATGTCCATGGGCTATGCATATCCTGTATAATAAAAAGGTAATATGCAAATGAACTGAACGGCAGAATGACTGGTCACTATGATGTACACTGACCACCAGGGACAGACGCTCAACACAGGAGCTGCCCCCAGCCCTCAGGCCCGGATCGCTGGCCAACCTCTCGGTCCCTTCCCCCTGGCAAGCAGGCTCCGATTGCCCAAAGGCAAATGAGGAACCGGGGGTGGGTGGTTGTGGGGGGTGGGGCCAGCTGCTGGCAATCGGGGAAGATGACCCTGATCTCAGGCCAGGCCTAGGGACCGTATCCGTGCACGCATTTCATGCGCTGGGTCTCTAGTATATACATAAAAGCCTAAGCAAGCGTTCGACTGTTCAATCAGTCACTATGATGTGCACTGACCACCAGGGGGCATACTTCAACACAGGAGCTGCCCCCTGGTGGTCAGTGAGCTCCCACAGTAGGAGCACTGCTCAGCTGACCAATGGGCGCCAGACGCTGGGCTCACAGCTGGTGAGCGCAGCTGCAGCAGCGAAAGCCTTTCCCATGGACACTCCCCCTGCACACCTCTCCCCCATCCAGACCAGGACCACTTCTCAGTCATGGGTGCTCCAGTATCACCCTAGGACAGGTGTGCAGAGACTGCAGCAGAGCAGCAGTGAGCCTACCAAGTGGAGGTGGTGGCAGGTGTAGTGGAGCCAGGATGAGCAGGAGCAATGTGGTGCCCGGCCTGGGCTTGGGCTCTGGCTCCTCACCGGCCACCTGCTGCTTTGTGCACTACTACATCCCTCAGGGGATGTTGGACTGCCAGTTTTGCCCAATCCCTGCAGGCCATGCTGAGGGACCCCACCAGTGCACGAATCCATGCACCAGGCCTCTAGTATATTATGAGCAACTTGTGTAGGACCCTATATGACATATACTGGCATACCACTGTTTTTTGTTAAGAAATGCATTTTTAGTTATAAATAACCATAATACAAACACAGTTCTGTAAATAGTCTCTTCACAGGTTAGAGAAAACTGGTATTTAAAAGTTAAAGTATTTGTTTTCCCATAGGAGAATATAAAATACTATAGATTATCTAAAGCTTTTCTCTTATCATTGCCAATAAGAAGTTTAGGAGATTAATTTTCAGCAGCAACAACACTGAGCTTTTTTTCTCTCATATATTTCAATGATGCTTTAGATTCCTTCTGCTTATCTACACTGCAAACAAGAAAATAAAACAGAAAACAAAGCAATAGAATAAAACTTTTGAGGTGTTCTCATGCTGAAAATCAGCTGTTAGTATCAAATAAGAGGAAGCTATCTTTGACAATGGATTTCTCTGGCCTTGTGCAGGACTGCATTCAGCATAAGTCATTTTAAGTCCCTCAGTGAGGAATTCACCACTCCAGAGAGAGAAAAATGCCTCAAGCACAATTTCTGTATTGGACTTTGCTCTGGAGACATCGTTACCATTGGGAACATTTGTCTTTTACCAAAATACAACTAAATTGGACAGCTTTTCCTCCTTTCTAATAAAACATAAAAGTTATCTGAAACAACCTAAGTGAAAGCTGTCTAATAACCATAAAGATCAACTTCATTCATTGATATACTCATTCATTTATTCAACCATGCAATACACATTTATCATACCCTCCATTACATTATATATTGAAGATGTAAAGGAGAATGAATTATTCTCTATGCTCAAGGAGTTCACAGTTTACTGGAAGGGTGGTGGGTGCAAAAAGAAAAGAAAAATTGATTAAAACTTGCTATGGAATATGAAATTCTATCACTTGTTTAAATTTAAAAAGGTAGGATAGAGAATGAATAATCTTGTTGGAATTTTTAAGGATAGTTTCATAGAGCATTGAATCATTGATGAAATGAATATAATCCTTTAGATAATAAAGTATATCTGAGCTGTGACCATGTTAATAAACATATATAAATCTGTTAAACTTTAATGTTTTTTAATATCTGTATTGTCTGATCTAGAAAAAAAATACAAAAAAATGGACATTTACCTGTAAAAAAATTTGTACTTAACTGGTTATTTTCTTAGACTCCATCTATAATAACAGGTATCTTGTTGTTCTGAAGACTTGAATAATTCATAGGATTCCATAGTTCTCTGCTAATTATCACCAAGCAGTGATAAAAGGGGCAGTTGTAATATTTGGTGTTTCAACTCACAGGTAAAAATAAAGGCCAGTAGTCACTACAGATCTATGCTTTCTTGCACAAAAGTGTTCCCTGTTTCTTAAGTTTATCATTTATTCAGGAATCATACTCATGATATATGTTTTCTTGCAAAACAAGTTTTCTGTGTTCTTGAAGATTGTTCTTTACCCAGGAGTCACACTCATTGAAGAAGATCAAGTACTAGAACATTCTACCAAAAAAAAAAAAAAAATGATGAGCAAATACACTTGCAGATACACCCCAAGAGGAATTCTGAATTTAGATCAACTATATGCAAACAGCTATTATTATTTATCATCGTAAAGATAACACTGTTAGAGAGGAAAGAGATACTCTAGAGAAATGCACAGAGATAGATTGAAGACTAGTGCAGACACCCTAGTATCTTAAGCCAAAATTACTTTTACTTCCAAGAGAAAATAGATTTCAAGAACCTTCTCTACATTTCTGAACATGTTCATCATTGTTAGCTACCTTAATTGTACTGTAAAAACTAGAGAGTAGTTCACAGTAGTACTCTCATAATTTCAATGATTTTTTTTAATGTAACCTATTTTGCTTATAACTAAGCTTCCTGAGATCAGGGGTCTACCTTAACCCATTGATATTTTTGCAGAGCCTTATACTGTACTTGTCACATAATGAATTAATCAAACTACCAGATATACAACCAGTCTTCAATTGTGGATTCATTTACAATAAGCTGGGGGAATTTATACCACTTCTTTGAATAATTCTATAGAAATATTTTTTATATTTTTTTTGTCCATCAATTTTTTATATGACATAAAATTATGCAAAGACAGGAGATGGTGAATCAAATAAAGCAAACAGGAAAGTCTTCCTTAAATATTTTCATATTTGTAAAAATACTTTTCCCTCTAGTTCAAAATTTTTATTCAATTATATGTAATTTCCTGATGTAACAGCATCAAATGCCTATTAATATAAATATATATATATATATATATATATATATATATATATATATATCCTACCTAATAATAGACAAATATGCAAATTGACTGTACCTTCGCTATGCCCACGATTGGCCAGGAGGCGCAGGGGGGCGGGACTCGGGGTGGCCGGGGTGGCCGATTGGGCCGGCGGGACACTGAGCTCGCGTCGCCAGCAGCGGCTCGAGCTCAGCGTCTGCGCCATGGCTGTACTGCGGCACAGAAGGGGCCTCTGGGGCAGCGAGCTCACATCCCACCGCGGACCATCAAAAGCGGGGGAGCTGAGTGCCTGTCCGCTCCGGCACCAGGCCTTTCAGAAGCCTCTGCCGTGCCAGAGGCTTCTGAAAGGCCTGGTGCACCAGTGGAGAGGCACCCAGCTCCCCCGCGATCGAAAGCAAAAGCATGGGAGCTGGGTGCCTGTTCACTGGTGCACCAGGCCTTTCAGAAGCCTCCGCCAATCATGCACTGGGCCTCTAGTATATATATAATTGATTTCAGAGAGGAAGTGAAAGGGAGAGAGATATAGAAACATCAATGATGAGAGAGAATCATTGATTGGCTACCTCCTGCATACCCCACACTGGGGATCAGGCATGTGCCCTTGACTGGAATCAAACCTGGGACCATTCAGTCCACAGGCCAACTCTCTATCCACTGAGCCAAACCTGCTAGGGCCAATTAGGTTATTCATATGTATATTTCCTTCTCATCTTTTTCTATACATAAATGTCTCTGACATTTGAATTCATTCATTATATTTTAGCTGTGAAATACTGGGTTAGATGCTAATTAACCTAGTATTAAAATATTTGAATTTGCCCTGATTAAGGTTCCAAATCTATAAAATAAGGATTACATTATCCATGCCACAGAGGTTTTGTGATGACTTAAATAAGACAAAAATGAGTAAGAAAGCATGTTGTTCCTATACCCTACCTTTCTTTGTTAAGAATATAAATCATATGTTGAACTATAAGCTACCTATGAGCAGTAATTGTGTTTTGAGTGTGCTTTGACAAAATGCACTTTTGAGTACTTCTTTGGGTGCACACTAAGGAATCTAAAATTGAATTACAGTAGTTCCCTCCTTACCTGTCATTCTTCTTTCTGTTTTTTTCAGTTAAAGAGGTCAACCGTAATCTGCAAACAGTAAATAGAAAACTCCAGAAAGAAACAATTCATAGTTTAAATTGCATGCAGTTCTGAGTACCTCACTCCATCTATTTTATCATCTCAGTTCATCTCAAGAAGGGTGAGTATAGTACAATAAGATATATTGAACCCTGATCAGTGTTTCTCAATGGCTAGAGACCTGGCCAGTGCACAGAAGGGTCATGGGTACTATTTTCTGTCAAGGGCATGTACCTTGGTTGTAGGTTGATCCTGGCCCAGGTGGGGGATCATGTGGGAGACAACCAATTGATATGTCTCTCTCACATTGATGTTTCTTTCTCTTAAACTCTTTCCCTCCTTCCCACTCTCCCTAAAATCAGTAGAAAAATATCCCCAGGAGAGGATTATATATATATCCCGGTGCACGAAATTCGTGCACGGGGGGCAGGGGTGTCCCTCAGTCTGGCCTGCACTCTCTCCAATCTGGGACCCCTTGAAGGATGTCCTACTGCCAATTTACAGGGATCGGGCCTAAACCAGCAGTCAGACATCCTTCTCTCAATCTGAGACTGCTGGCTCCTAACCCCTCACCTGCCTGCCTGCCTGACTGCCCCTACCCACTCTGCCTGCCGACCTGCTCACCCCCAACTGCCCCCTGATGCCGGCCTGGTCGCCCCCAACTGCCCCCCTGCCAGCCTGCTCATCCACAACTGCCCCCCCTTCTGGCCTGCTTGCCCCCACCTTCCCTCCCTACTGGCCTGTTTGGCCCTAACTGCCCCCCTGCTGGCCTGCTCACTCCAAACTGCCCCCCCTGCTGTCCTGATCACCTCCAACTGACCCCCACTGACAGCCTGCTTATCTCCAACTGGCCCCCCTGCTGGTCTGATTAGCCCCAACTCCCCCCCACACCAGCCTGATCACCCCCCACGCCAACCCCCCACCAGCCTGGTCACCCATAAGTGCCGTCCTATCCTGGCCTGATCATCCACAACTGCCCTCCCCTCTTGGCCTCTAACCACCTCTACCTTGGCCCTGCCACCATGGCTTTGTCCAGAAGAATGTCCGGAAGGTCTCCTATAAGGTCTCCCTAGCATATTACCCTTTCATTAGTATAGATAGAGGCCTGGTACACGGGTGGGGGCCGGCTGGTTTTCCCTGAAGGGTGTCCTGGATCAGGGTGGGGGTTCCCTTGGGGCGTGGGGTTGCCTGGGCAAGGGCCTGTTGTGGTTTTCAGGCCAGCCATGTCCCCATGGGGTGAGGATCCCCGCTGGGGGCATGGCCAGCCTGGGTGAGGGGCTGAAGGCTGTTATCAAGTTGGACATATCCCCTTCAGGATGGGGGTTCCCGCTGGGGTGCCTGGCCAGCCTGGGTGCGGGACTGATGGCTGTTTGCAGGTTGGCCATGCCCCCCAGTGGGACCCTCACCCCATGGGGGCATGGGCAGCCTGGGTGAGGGGCTAAGGGCCGTTTTCAGGCTGGCCAAGCCCCCCAGTGGGGACCCTCACCCCATGGGGGTGTAGCCAGCCTGGGTAAGGGGCTGAGGGCCATTTTCAGGCTGGCCACACCCCCTGGCAACCCAGGCTCCCAGCCCCTCCCATTTTTTTCCCCAGCGCCTCCTTGAGCAGAGGCCAGGATGGCCTGGAAGCTTGGCTTCCTTCATCACTGGGGGCAACCCAAGCCTTCTGCTCACTCCAGCTCTGTGGCCACCCATCATCTTTGCTGGGTTAATTTGCATACTCGTTCCTGATTGGCTGGTGGGTGTAGTAGAGGGACGGTCAATTTGCATGTTTCTCTTTTATTAGTGTGTGTGTGTGTGTGTGTGTGTGTGTGTGTGTGTGTATATACACACAGTATATACACTGAGTGGCCAGATTATTGTGATCTCTGAACCCATAATAATCTGTCACTCAGTGTAGACTGACCACAGAGTTGGGATTTTAAAATAAGGTTTTTCCATGTATAAGAACTGGATTGTGGGTAGTTAGAAAGAAGCAGAGGACTTACTAGACAGAGTCTGGGGGCCACTATCTCCTGGTCCCTTGATATATCAAGATTTGCAAGCTTTCCATTATAAGTAAGTACACTGAGTGGACATATTATTATGCATTCAGAGATCATAATAATCTGGCCACTCAGTATATGTGTGTGTGTGTGTGTGTGTGTGTGTGTGTGTGTGTGTATATATATATATATATATATATATGGAGAGAGAGAGAGAGAATCACATTGATATAACATTTATTAATGTATATTATATATATATATATATATATATATATATATATATATATATATATATGGAGAGAGAGAGAGAATCACATTGATATAACATTTATTAATGTATACTATATAATTGTTCTATTTTATTATTTGTTTTTAATCTTACTGTTCTTAATATATAAATTAAACTTTATCATAGGTATGTATGTATAGGAAAAAACATAGTATATAGAGGGTTCAGTACTATCCATGGTTATAAGCATCCACTGAGGGTTTTAAAATGTATGCCCTGTGGATAAGCAGAGGCCACTATAATGTGAGGTTGACCATAGACTATCTGGGAGATGTTCAGTAACCACGCTTTGAGAAGTATTATTCTTCGAGTGAAGCAGGATTTTATCAACTACTAAAATTAAATTATTTCTGCTTAAGTCATATAAAAATACTATATACTCATCAACTTCAGGTTGCCCTTACTTTAAATAAACACTAGAAAAAATATATTTCAATTGTAACAGTATAAAAATGTCCTAATTCCATACATTAATTCAAATGGTCCTCAGGGTACCGAAATTTGGGCAGGAAATATGGGAAGAAAGGTAATACATTAATACTTGAATTAGACTGTGGACTGACTACTTAGTGGAAATGACTGTAATGCCCAATGCCATCATTTTTTGGTTTGGTATAAATGGCACAACTAGATTGAATTATGAGCAAAAGAAAAGCTAACCATTCCTCAGGGAACCTAGATTTGATCTTTATATTTTTCATATCATAGTTATCCCAACTTCAAGTGCATGTGCCTTTTCTCTTTGCCTAATAAGGCCTTCCCATCTTTTTTCTGCAGTAATTCTTTCAGGACTATTGACTACTCAAAGCAGCCTATTACTTTTAGATCTTATTCTCTCACTTTCTCTTTTTCATGAATTTCTCTCAGGAGTGGTCACAGTTGTAAATTTCCTGTGTGAGTATGTGATATTTATGTGTGGCATATGTGTTTCAGTGTGTTTCACCCATGAGACTATAAGCTTTTGTATGTGATGGGAACATATTCTCATTGATACCATTATATCCCATGATTTGGCACAGCAGTGACATAAAGTAGGACCTCCATTATTATTACTTTGAGTTTTATTCCATCTATAAATGAAGGGTACAGAAAAGCACCATCAACGTTATTAATAGTAATTATTTTTATTCTATCATTTTTATTTTTATACATATAAATTAAAGTATTGATACTTTAATAGTGTCTTTTCCCCTCCTTACAGATTCCATTTTTGGTTTGTTTTGACTCTTCACTTCATCTCCTGACCTGAGATACTTCCTCAAAAACAGACCTACATCTTTACTTTCCTAACTGTCCCCTGAGCACCTGAACTCAGTCATGCTTTCAAAATCCCTTGGGTCAGGTTTTTTCTGGATTTCCTCATCCATGACCCCTGCTTTTTCAGTCTCATGCCTCTCTAACTGAAGCAATGCTCCCAGTGCCTCCTGGGAATGGTTTTAATACATTATATTGTGGGTGGTGATCCCCACACAGCCTGACATCTGGTGCAGCCAGGACATCGCTCCTACCCTGAGACTGTCCTTTGCTGAGCTCAGCTAGTTCCTCTGGAGAGCCACATGCTAGGCCTGTCCTTACTCTTACCACCTTTTTCCCATCTACTCTTTGGGGCCTAATTTCTCTTTCTATCTCCCTTCCCTTTTTATTCACTATGTAAATTGTTGAATAGCTTCAGTGTTTCAATATTTGCAGTTACTATAATTTATAATCTCATACTTCAAACGTTTAGCCAATTAGTCTTAGCAAATTATTTTATTTTTAAAATGCTTTATAATTACTTTCTTAGATTGAATTATTGGTTTCCTTCTTAGCTTTGGTGATTGAACTCTAAATTCTCTAGTAGGATTAATGAATACACAACAGTATTGAATGAGGACTTATGCTTAGTTCCACTGACTATATAACTGGATGAACCAGAGATGCAGAGAAAGGGATTTGGAAAAACAAGCAAGCAAACGAAAAATTCTGCTAAAGTTAAAAGGGCATTGATTTGGCTTGTTGGGGATTATAGAAATGCTAAAGAGGAATATGGAGTTAGGAGGAGGAAAGAGAGAAAAGAAAGAGAATCCTTTCAAGAGAAGGGAGAGGTAAATATGGAGGATAATGTAGCCAAGTTGTGTTTCTACTAAAATTGTACTGGATAGATGAGAAGGGAAACAAACCATGAAAATGAAATTTCAAATTTTTGATTTATGCCAAAGCTGTACATTATCAAATGACATATGCCTGAAAGAAGTAGTCCTGTGCATATTGTTGTGAATTTCTTCACTTACTCGGGCCTTCATGTCATTTTAAAATGGTCTGAAAGGTGATTTTGATGTTCAACTTGAAGTTGGCACTTTACTCTTCCCTGCTGCAGGTGTTTTGGGTCTCATTAATGATTAATGATAAAATGTGTACTTCTTGGATGCTAATATTCCCCTTGAGTGTGGTATTCTTCAAGAGAAACCACCTTATTCTAAAAAGACATCCAGAGATGCAAAATATTTTGTTAGGGTTTTTCTGTTAACTAATAAAATGTTATAAAGGGCTCTTTCAATAGATTCTTGAAATGCATTCATTTATTTTGTTTGAAGAAAGAAGATATGCTAAGAAGCCATTTAGAAAGCCTTACTTAAGCCTTTTCTAAAGCCCCTAGTGACAATTAGGAAGCAAATGCAAAAATTGGAAGGCATGGGAAATGTGTCTTTACAACTTCAATACCGAAGTGTTCTGGGAGTTTGAACTATCAAATTATAGAATTCCCAGAAGGCCCAGAAGGATCTGATGTTCCTAATGACCTCTTGAATACAGCTGAGAATTAAATCTAAATCATGTGATTAAGCCTTTCCCAGAAATTATTGATGAGCCAGACTGCAAGCTATACAATAGGCAACAGTTGTACTGAGAGACCCATTGTTTTTGCTTCTGATAATTTTTATTTGCTCTTGATGTGACTTTCATGAATAGAAGATATACTTTGATACCATTATAATTAACTACTAACTAATAGGGAAAGGATCAAAGGCAGAAGCCAAACATTATAGGCATGTCAATTTAATTGAATTTAAATGTCAGCAAATACATACTAGTAATGTCTCTTTGTATATAGGATTATGACTGTTGTATATTTATATGTTTAGTAGTCTGGTGCACAAAATTTGTGCACAGAGAGAGGGTACCCTCAGCCCAGCCTGTACCCTCTCCAATCGGGGACCCCTTGCAAGCGGACATCCCTCTTGCAATCTGGGACTGCTGGCTCCGAACTGCTCACCTGCCTGCCTGTCTGATTGCCCCTAACTGCCTCTGCCTGCCTGCCTGATTGCTCCTAACCCCTCTGCCTGCCTGCCTGCCTGATCGCCCCTAACCTCTCTGCTTGTCTGCCCAATCACCCCTAACCTCTCTTCCTGCCTACCTAATCGCCCCTAATTGCTTCTGCCTGCCTGCCTGCCTGATGGCCCCTAACTGCCCTTCCCTGCTGGCCTGATCTCACCCCCAAAGGCCCTCCCCTGCTTGCCAATTTGGTTCTGATTGGTTGGTTTCTATGCCAGACAGCATCTTCAGGCCTATCTCCCAGCCTGATCAGAGAAGCAGGGCTGATTAGTAGCCCCTGTGGAGGCCAGGAGAGAAACAGAGGTGTGGCTGCTGGCAAAGCCCGGAGAGAAAGAGAGAGGCAACGGCTGATCAACAGCTGCCATGGAGGCTGTGGATTAGACCCTGCCTCTCTCTCTGGACCTCTCTCTAGGCCTAATCCGCAGCCCCCTCGGCAGTCAGTGCTGGGTCACCACAGCAACCCAGCACTGACTGCAGTACTGACTTTCAGTGTTCGGTCGAGCCTTCGGTTGGTTGTTATGGACCCTGGGGTTTTCTTATATATTGGGTTATTATGATGGGTTGTGGATCATGTTATCTTTTATCTTCCCCTCTACCTGCCTTTTAAGTTGACTGCTCCTTGTAGCTTATTTATCCCAGTAGTGTATAAAGAGTATCCAAAAATAAATGAGAAGGAAAAATATTGGAAAATATTTCAAGATTATTAAATATCCTATATAATAAAAGGCTAATATGCAAATCGACCGAATGGTGGAATTACCTGTCTCTATGACGCGCACTGACCACCAGGGGGCAGATGCTCAATGCAGGAGCTGCCCCCTGGTGGTCAGTGCACTCCCCATGGGGCGTGCCCCTCAGCCAGAAGCCGGGCTCACTGCTGGCAAGTGCAGGGGCGGTGGCAGAAGCCTCTCCCACCTCCATGGTAGTCAGACATCGCCCGAGGACTCCTGGACTGCGAGAGGGTGCAGGCCAGGCTGAGGGACCCCCCTTCCCCGAGTGCATGAATTTTGTGCACCGGGCCTCTAGTGTACAAAGAATAGAGCAGGCATCTAAAAGAAAATGGTTAATCAGTGAAGCATTCTTAGAAACATAACAAGAACTTTGATAAACCTCTGATGTTAGAAACATCAGGAACTCACTTAAAGTTACATGAGGTCATGCTGAATACTAATTGTTTCAGGCACGGCTTGGCTTAAACCAAAATAGACATAAACAGAAATAGCATGTCTAATGAAGGTTCCTTGGACCTGGTTTCAGTGACTTTTTCAGAAATTTTGAGGGGAAATTACAGATATTGAGAGTTCAGAGCCATGGAAAATCAGAACTAATGAAAAAAATCACGTATGCGCTTGTAGAAAGATAAACTTTGGTGAGTTTTCTGCTAGAGCACTGGTCAGTATGGTATGATCCTTGGACCAACAACATGGCCATTATCTGAGAACTTGTTGAAAATGCAAATTCTTGGATTCATTTAATGCCTCCTGAATTTAATTTTCTTGTGATAAGACTGATTATTCTGCGTTTATAATGAAGTCTCTCATATATTTCTTATGTACTCTAAGTTGGAAAAGCTAGAGGAAAGAAAAAAACATGGGGAAAGAATGAGTAAGGACATTGTGTGTTGTGTTTGCATATGTATACATTCACACACTACCCCATACGTAGAAATACAGTGTAAGTAATATAGTAATCAGATACTGTCAAAGATAATGACATCTACATGTATCAGACATATGAAATGGAGTCCAACTAGTTGTTCAAGGCCAAATGAGAGGCAACAGGTGTTCATATACAATCAAAGAATTGCAACTTGGGGAGCATAGATTCAGGCAGAAACCCAAGTAGTGTTCTGATTAAGGGTGAAATGAAGGGAATTTTATGAGAAATAATTTCATGAAAGGAATAATTATATAAAAAGAAGAAAAGTATTTACATATTGGAGCTGATGATCTGGGCTACTCTTCACTATACATGATTGGTTTCTGATTCTGTCTTCAGATAGAAGGTCCATAATCATCAATCCTTGTGATTAGGATGTCTGCTTTCTCGCTGACCTTTAGGAACACTTGCTTATAAAACAGTGTGGCCAGTTCAAAGGTTTAAGGAATAAGACAAACAATGCTGTTCCTCTACATTGGCCATTCTAGCTCCATTTTAAAATAGCTCGATTCATGTCATTCACATTCATTGTCAAGCATTTTGTTCTCACACATGAATATGATGATAGTGTATACTGATTCTGGTAGAGTGACAATGACTTTACTATGTCTCCTCATAGTAGGGAATCTAGTGCATTGATTAAACATGTGGGCAGTAAAATCATAGGGCCTGAGTTGAACTCCTGCCTCTTCTACTTACTGCCTGTATGCCATCAGACTAATTACTTATCTCTTTATTTGTGTTGCTGATTTGTAAAATGGAGAAATTGATCATACTTAACTCAGAGGTTTGTTGTAATGATTGAACAAATGAATACTTTTAAAGTACCTAAAAAGTGGGTGAAAAGTAGTAAAATTTTAATATTAGGTCTTATTTTTTTGGGATTCATTACTGGAATTAATAGACTGTGTATTCTTAAATTCAATACATGGACAGATTCCATGTCCTGCTTTTCTGTATTCCCTAAAATACCTAGAAATTTAAATTAATTTCCATGGGAAACTATACTATAGAGTGATACCAGTAACTTTGGCATTTTAATTTGGAACAGGTATTTCCTATAATCCTATAATCCATTTTTTTTTCTTTAGTCCAAATGGCATTTTCCCATATTCCATCTGTAACTGGCACATTCTTTTAATTTTGAAGCACAGAACTTTATCTTAGTGAGACAGATGTGCTTTACTCATTTTCCCGAGCTTAACAATGTGCCTGACACTCCATTTTCCTGACAATTTGGTGAAATCCTTTTAATGCCTTTGTATGCCCGTTCTGTGCTTCAGAGGGAGCTCTTTTACGCGTTCTTTGAAATGGGGCATCCCTGCCAGTCACTGCAGCCTATTGTATTTTTCTAAGACTTGCACATTGATCCTTAATCAATGTCTTCTGAAAAGCTGCTATTTTTCATTATTCATTTGACTTGCTAAGTCTATGGCTGCCGTTAAAGGATTCTGGGTCACAGCGACAGCAGTTACACACTGTCATCCAAAAGATCACAAATTTCATGCATCTGTCTACTCGCCCTTATCCACATCCCATCAATTACAGCAGTCCTATAAGTGTCTAACAGATTTTTGGCACTTATGTCTTTACTGGCAATAATCTTGAGGGGCCTATTCTTATATTTGAAGCATGAAGAATACTTAAAAGTTACAATCGGTGATGCTAGCACTGGGAGACTTATAATGCCCAAATCTCTTAGCTTCTTGAATGATCCCATATGCTTTATAGATGCTTTCAAGGTACCTTCAAATAGTTGAACTGGAATTAGGTGAACCCTATAGTTAAGCTATCCTGTGGAAGCCAATGGCAGAGGAAATTGGAGGTCTTTCAGATTAAAAGTTCAAATTGTGATGATTGCACCTTTTAGCCTGGAAACTGGCTTTTACCTTGATCTCCCTAAGTCTGTTCAGTTCATCATATTGAAAAGATTATGACATTTTCTAAATCACCTTGGGGGAGTATTCCATTTCAATTCAATGACTAAGTCATTCCCTGGGCCTGCAGTACTATCCTGCTGCTGCATTTAGTCCTTTCATGTGGAAGTAATTCTTATGTTTATAAAGTTTTGTGGCTTTTTAAATCCCACAAGGAAACCTCACACTTTAATGTGAGATAAGCTGAAAGAATTTATTCACTGTCCCCTCACTGGTGTAAAAGGAAAAGCTTATCAAAGGTAGGGAATTGCTAGCCATAGCCCCTTTAACATCAGTAAGAGGATATAACTGGAAAAAAATTACACAAAATAGCCTTTTTTTATTGGGAATTTTGAATTGAAATGTAAAATCTGAATCTTCATTTTTCTACAAATAACATTTTCCTAATTTCAAAACTAATATGCATTCTTTGCAAAAGATTTTTTAAAAATTGTAAAAGCAAGAGAAAGAAATTATCTTCACTTGAATACAACCATTAGTCTATATTTCAAATTTCAAACTCCACCATACATTACCATGAAGTTTCCTTGTTAGTGATACATATGTTGTAATTTGTAAGTGACAATACTCTAAATTCACAAAATGCTCTTGGAGGTTTTATAAGTACCGGCTTTAAGTGGCAGTTGCTGAGCAGAATGAGCAAAATGTTACTTCCATTGAGCTTTGTTGTGCTTAATTAGGAAAGATTGGAGAATGTTCTTTATTCCATTTTGGCCTCAGGGTGTGATGAGCATGAGCTGACATGACAGATAATGCAAAGGATTTTTCACGTTGTGAGATATTTGCAAAGCTCTGCATGGGGAATCATAATAATAAAAATAAAACCTACTGAGTGTATAATTCCCTACGTACCTCTTCAAAAATTAACTCCAGTGGGTTAATTTTTTATTTGGCAGGCTACTGAGTTGGTCACAGGTTTAGCAGACATTTTTTTTTGGAAGTAATAAATACTAAGATTTCCCAGAATAAAATAGCAAGCGAGTGAAATAGTCAATGTAACCTTCTAAATTTAATATTTTCATATGAACCCTGAAGTGCAATTGATGGTTACAGTCACATATATATCAAACCTTCAGGGACAAAAATGTAAGATGAATATTGTTTAAAATCGTAATGAGTGTTAACAAAATGATGAATTATGAATTAAACATATCTAAATAAGCCAAACACCCTCATGCCTGTGGGAACCACACCAGGGTCCCTGGATAGTCAAGGGTAATGGGAGCACAGAGGCCTTGTCAATACACCAGAATGACCAAGGCTGCTCAGAGCCTGAGCCTACTTGAGGTGCCCAAGGCCAAGATACCATGAGCGAGTGCAAGGATACATGGTACATTGTGCCCTTCTGCAATCCAAATGATTGATGTCACTGTTGGCAACTGGCCTTCTGTCTCTGGAGTAATATACAGGTTACTGACCAGGAGTCGGCTAGAAAAGGCAGCTGGGCAGAGCAGAGGCGATAGGCACAGAGAATGTAGCTCCTATGTGTGCAAGAGAGGATAGAGAGCTCAGATGGAGCTGAGAGCTGGTTCTGCTGCGATGTAAGACCAATTGCTCACAGAGAGCTCAGACATAGCCACCGTGTTAACCATCCAGTGAGGTGGGCAGGGGAGACAGGAGAAGCTGCTGAGCCAGAGACCACAGGTGCTGCTACAATGTAAGGCAGTGAGCCTAGAGGCAAGGTGAGGCAGCTCAGATAATCGCTGTGGGTACAGAGACTAATGCTGCTTTATGGGAAAGATATGTATTTACCAGCCAGTGTCCGGTTGCCTCTCTGTATATGAGACTTTGCTGTGAAGGACTGTCTTGTCTGATGGCTATGTGGCCATTGGCTTCTGCAATAAGACCATTCTTATAGACCCACAACCTCTCATGGCTTCTCCGCCTGCCCCACCGCCAAGAATTGACCTGTGTCTCTGACAATGCATAATTCTTTCAGGACCTGAAATAGACTTATTAAAGTTTAAAATAATCCCTTTTAATTATAAATAATAAAATGGATATAATGAAAATATTACCGAGATGCTAATGTGAAACATTAGATACTTGTTGTTTTTTGTTTGTTTGTTTGTTTTAAAAATATATTTTATTGATTTTTTACAGAGAGGAAGGGAGAGGGATAGAGAGTTAGAAACATCGATGAGAGAGAAACATTGATCAGCTGCCTCCTGCACACTCCCCACCGGGGATATGCCCGCAACCAAGGTACATGCCCTTGACCGGAATCGAACCTGGGACCCTTCAGTCTGCAGGCCGATGCTCTATCCACTGAGCCAAACCAGTTAGGGCAGCATTAGATACTTGTTAAAAGAAACAACCACAAAAAATGCATTTCTAGAAGTGATAGTATAATGGGAAAAGGACTTTATTCTGGAAAAAAAAAATATATATATATATACATTTTTGTTTTTTTTAAAGATGTTACACTCATTTTTGGAGTCCATGGTTTCTGATAAAGAATCCAACATTAATGGAACACACACACACACACACACACACACATGTGTGTGTGTATGTCATTTCTGTCATTTTTCTATAGCTGGTTAACTTGTTCTTTATACTGCTTTGCTATGATGGACCTTTGGGTGTGCTTTCTATTATGCTTATTTTTTTTGTTGAGAATCTCATATCTCTAAATTTCTACTTCACATCTGTGAGAATTTCAACCATTATTTCTATTCTTTCTCAAATATCCTTCTGGTTTACTCATTGCATGTATGAACATTGAGGCTTTATTTTTATTTACTTTTTTTTCTGTGTTCTTCACATTGGATAACTTATATTGGTCTATCTCAATCTCACATATTTTTCTGATTATCTCCATTTAGATATTAAGTTCACTTAGTGAATTTTTAAACTTCAGATAATATATTTTCTAGTTTTATAATTACCAATAAATTCCACTTTTTTTGGTCATTTCTAATTCATTGCTTTTCTTTTTTAGTTATGCTGTTTAAAGTCCCATAACCTTTCTGGAATTATTTAAGAAATTTTTTCTTTGCTTCACTAATGATTATTATAATAGCAACTTGAAAACTCCTGTCTACTTTCAGTATGTTTTACTTGAAGATTAGACATGGTTGATTTTGTTTTATTTTAATTCTTAGTTTTATTTTATTTTAGATATGTCAAGTAATTTTGAAATATATTCTGACCTTTATGGATATTAATCTGTGAATGTTGAGGATCTACTAGTATTCTCTGATAAGTGCTATTGTTTTTGTATAATTGGGCGATAATCTTTACCGGGTTTGAGGTGCAAACTCTTGCGTGTCAGCTCCAGCCTTAATTCATAACTTTGTCTATAGCTGAGAATCTTTGATTCAAGTTGTGGTCTAAAGGTCATATTTATAGGTAGACATATCTGGCCCTTATCATTCTGAGATTTCCTTCAACCACAGATTTATTTTATTTTTGTTTGTTTCTGTGGCAAGAAGAGTGCAGTTTGTATTTTCCCACTTTACTGGGTATCCTTTGCCTCTGCAAGTGTCATGTCAGTGCACCCAACCCCAGGATAAAAGCTGCAAAATGGGGGACATTATTCTGGGTAGTCCTTTCTCAACTCCTCCATGTTTGTCCCCATTACAGTCTGTGTTCTTTCTTCAATTTATTTGGATAGCTAGAGAGCTATTTCTTGTAGAAAAGCACTCTGGTGAGGTCTTCCACTGTTATTACCAGAAGTGGAAAGGAAACTTTGTTAAATATATCTTCAATTGATCTTTGAAAATAGAATTTATATATATATATATAAATATATAATTGAAAAGGAAAATAGAACAAATAGTTCTATAATCTTCATTTTATTATTTATTTATTTAAAATAGGTTTTATTGATTTTTTAGAGAGAGAGGAAGGGAGAGGGATAGAGACATTAATGAGAGAGAAATATGGATCAGCTTCTTCCTGCACACCCCATAGTGGGGATGGAGCCCACAACCTCGGGCATGTGTCCCGACTGGGAATTAAAGTGTGACCTGAGGTTCATAGGTTGACACTTAACCACTGAGCCACACCAGTTGGGCTTCATTTTATTTTTTAAAGATATCAGTTTTAGGTAAAAAAAAAAAAATGCCATTGTTTTTTTGTACCTAATAGCTGAAGTTGTTTTTATGCCCATATTAATTGTCATCAAATTTTGGATCACCTGATGATCTGTTTCTATTTTCCCCTTTTTTTTCTCTCTAGGCTTTTGGTTATTTCTCCTTATCTCTGACATTCATGGTGATTGCTCATTAAATGCCAAAAATATGTCAAAAATTACCAGGTAATTTTAATGATGTTATCTTCCTCCATAAAGGACAGATTTTTCTTCAGTCAGGAATTTAATGTATGGCAGTTTAATTATATCCAATCAAGGGAAATAGACTGTGTTTTAAGTACTATGTGATTAAACTGGTTTCTACTTTTAATACATGTATAGATCTTTAATGATCTTAACTAGAAATCTGGGGAATTTATTTCTTTTTAGGGTCATCCTAATCCAATTTTAATCTCCTTATTACTTGAAACTACAAAAATATATATGGAGCTTTTTATCCTCTTAGCATTCTTTTTTACTTGATTTTTTTAGACTGTTATTTTGTTTATGTGCAAGTTGAAATTGATAAAAGTCTCAAGGAGATATTATACATACAGAAGAGTGGAATACTTTATTTTCTGAGGTTCCCTATTCCTCAGGTTCACAGTCCCTCAATTCAAATAAATTTAATGTCTTCACCTCAAATTTTTTCTCCCTAGTTGCAGGTGATGCTGCTGCAAGCTCTAAGCCTCTGTTTATTTCTCTGTTTCTAGCATTATCCATTATCAAATGGCCTGAGGGGAAAGGTGGCAGTAAATGTAAGGTTTATCTTAATATATCACCTTTTTCCAGCATCTGAGTCATTCAGGTCTCTCCTGCCGGATATTCTCCATTGCTTTCCAACACCTGTTTTGTTTGGTTTATTGTTCCATCTTTTAGAGTTATTACTGTTGTGAGACTTAGTCTAAACAAACTCATCTGTCATACCTTGCAGTAAAAATCTCTCAAAGTATTTTAGAATAACATATTTCATTCTTTGGAATCAGAAAACAATGTATGTGTAAGCCCTTCAAGTTTCAACATTGGCTGTACCTGAATTTCTTTCATTCATTCTTGCAAACTGCCAATTTGCATCTTCTTGGAACACCATGTTCTAAAGGGTCAATAGTAGCCGACATTCATATCAATGCTCTGATTCTTTCTGACCACCTTTCCTAGAGGTAGCTGTTCTAGAGACAAGTGTTCCCTGTCTTAACAATTACAGGTGGGGCTTTACTGGTTTGGACTGCACGATCTGGATGCCTCACTTTCTAATCTGATATATTGGCTTCCCTGCCTTCACCATCTGTAGTCCAACGGCTAAACCTGTGCCATTCATCTATACTTTGGTGACTATTACACCCCATTTTAACAGCAAATATCTTATATTAGTAAATGGATGCTAGCTGACAAACTAAATAGCCTGTGGTCTCAGTGGAAGATTTGTTTCTTACTGCTGTCACATTCTGATATGGACAGGGTAGCTCTCATGGAGAGTTCTCCTTTAAGTGATGACCAGATTTAGAAGTAGGTACATCACTTTATATCACAGTTCATTGAGTGGATATCAGTCAAATAGACCTTCTCACCTACAAAGTTTTTCTACCTACTTAGAAATAGAAAAAACAACAACTGGGGAACAACTAGTCTCTTTTATATACTTAGAGCATTCTTTCAGAAAGATAGAAAAATGAAAATTAGAATATTTAGGAGGCTAGCAGAGAAGAGATGGAGAAGGCAAGGAAGAGGAAAATTTTAGGTTTTTGGCTTACACCAATGGGTATATAAAGGTGAACTTTACTAAGATAAGGAATACAGGGATACAAACAAGTATAGGGCAAAAGTACAGTTTGGGCATACCTGGGATAGATGAGAGTATAGATGTTTAATAAGCAACTAAACATACAGAGGCTCAGAGGATAAATGTAACTAGAAGATCCACATTTGAGAGTTATTAAATCATAGTAGGTATTGAATCATCTAGAATTTAGGGAACTGCTAAGAGGAAAATTCTAGATAAAGAGTAAGATAGAATGCTCAGAACTGAAAGTCAAGGAGCAACAATAATCAGAGGTTGGGTACACGATAAAGAAATACAAGGCAAAGTGTGAAGTTGTCTGAGAGAAAAGAAACCAAAAGTACAGTCTTGAGAAGCCAAAGCAAGATTGTTTTTAGAAAGCAAGACTCTTCATTGTGCAAATAATGCGTAGAGCTCTAAACAGCAATGATTAAAAATGTCTGTGAACCACTAGTATTTCTCTAAAAATGTTTGAAATAATTATTATCTAAGTGAAATTTTCTGGATATTTATTGTTTTCTGTCAATAATTATAAATCAATTGCCCAAATATTGAAGTTTGTATGCATAGATTTTACTGGCAAATATATTTTTACTTACTTTTGGGAATTTTATATCTTATAACCCAGTTATAGCTGTAGGAAACATCTGTTATATGTAATTTCTAGAATTATTGTTCATTTTTGGGTTTTAGAATAAGTATTATTCTATTGAAAAAACTTGCCTTGATGTGAACCCAATAAGGCATCAAGATTAATATAGGTTCTTGTACTTTATTAAATATACTGTATGTCTAGATGATAAATTATTTATTATTAAGAAGCAATAACAATAAAACACTTATACTTAAAGACTAGGTAAGGGAAAACATTCAGCTATTACAAAGCAGAACCCACTTCCCAGTGGCAGTTTATTCTGCAGGTTGTGAAAGGATCAAGTTCATTTAAGGCCATATGCTCTCCTTATTCTCATTGCTTCATAAACTTGAAAAATTAAAGCACTCATTTTACAACTATGTAGTTACAAAACTCTGTTTTGAAGGGTCTACAGATGAATGCCAAGAGGTTATCCCACAGTGAAAATAATTGGATGCCCCAGAGGTTAGCATTTTTTTTTTCTATTTTTGAGCTTCTGTTTACTTATCTCCTTCCTAGCTTTTCTATCTTCTAAAATCCTCTTAAAAAGTAAAAGTAACAGCATGGTGATTTTAAACAGAAAAAAATAAGGCTGAGAAGCGAAGTTGTGCAAACTGAGTAGAAACGTTTATTGTGATTAAAATGTTTTGTATAATTTTCTCTTATTCTTTAAACTGTGAGTCATTTGGAAGAATATTAAGATTTTTTTTATAAAGAAGAAATATAAATTACTAGGAACTTATAACAATACTACCTATTAAAGATCACTATAATAACTCACACTGTATTAAAACTTAGCATTAAAATGTGACCTATTTTCATGTGATTCCAGAACATTAAAATATGCATAGCATCAAAAATCCAGTATTTTTTACTATTATAATCTTAACAGAAGGATGATGTTTTGGCTTTCAGCATGGGTTCACAGGGTTGTTCTATTCCAAAACAAGAAATAGAGATATTCACATTCCATACACCAGAAAAATTACAGCGTATGTTCCTTGATTCAAGTATTTCAGACTCTCTTCCTAAAAATGCTTGTGATGCTTAAAGTCTTTCACTAGAAGGATATATTTATATATCACACACACACACACAGAGCCATGATTACCAAACTGTGTAATATGTGCAAACTATTCCTGAAATAAATAAATAAATAAACACAACTAAGACAGAAACTATACCGTTACCTTTTATCTGGGTATCATCTTTTTTTTTTTTTAATATATTTTATTGATTTTTTACAGAGAGGAAGGGAGAGGGGGAGAGAGTTAGAAACATCGATGAGAGAGAAACATCGATCAGCTGCCTCTTGCACACCCCCTACTACTGGGGATGTGCCCGCAACCAAGGTACATGCCCTTGACCAGAATCAAACCTGGGACCTTTGAGTCTGCAGGCCGATGCTCTATCCACTGAGCCAAACTGGTTAGGGCAGGGTATCATCTTTAAAATACATTTTCATCTGTCTCCTACTATCTGACTAGGAAATATTACAGAGAGAACTGATATAAACTTATGAAATGCAATACTGGGACCCAATTTAAAAAGGTAAAAACATATACCTTTGGATAAGTTCTTGGATATTGCATAAATCCTGACTAATATGAAGCACATCATTATACTAGGTGTATTGGTTAATAATGCAGATTTTGTAATCAGAGAAAACACAATAATTTCAAGAGAAACATCAAAAGTGCTTTATTCAAAGTAATGTCCATCACTAGCTACAGATTCCCCCCATCTTTCAGGTAATTTGTGGATACCGTCCCAAAAGAACTTTTCTTGTATTGAGACAAACCATTCAGAGACCAAATTTTCCACTTCTTCATACGTTTTGAAGTGCTGCTCAGAAAGTGTGTGTGCCATCGATTGGAACAAGGGGTAATCTGAAGGAGCAAGGTCTGGTGAATACAGTGGGTGGGTTAATACCTCCCAGGCAAGATCTTTTAATGTGTCTTTAACTGGTTTTGAAGTGTGTGATGGCAAATTACTTTTCCGTGTCTTCTGGCACATTCTGGTCATTTCAGGATCAAAGCATGGTTCAAATTGATTATTTGTTGTCAGTAGCGATTAGTATTAAAAGTTTCACCTGATTTTAGAAGCTCATAATACACCACACCTTCCTGATCCCACCAAACACAGAGCATTGTTTTCTTTCCAAAGCGATTTGGCCTTGCAGTCGATGTTGATGGTTGACCTGGATCAACCCATGATTTTGTGCATTTGGGGTTCTTAAAATAAATCCACTTTTCATCGCCAGTCACAATTCAATGCAAAAAAAGACTCTTTCGTGCCATTGAAGCAACATTTTACTGATGACATTTTGGTTTTCCATTTGTCTTTCATTCAGTTGATGTGGCACCCATTTTCCTTCCTTTAAAATCTTTCCCATTGCTTGTAAACAATCGGAAATTGTTTGCTGAGCAATGTTTAATCTTTCTGCAAGTTAATTTTGAATGTGACATGCATATTCATCCAAAAATGCTTATGATTGTTGGACTTCAAACTTTTTCAGTTGACCTGGATGTTCTTTGTCTTTCACATTTAAATCATCATTTTTAAAGCATTTAAATCAGTGTTCAAAGTATCTTGAGATGGAGCATGTTCACCATAAGCTTCCTGAAGTATATGATAACTTTCAGTAGCACTTTTCTTCAAAATAAAGTAATGAATTATGACTTCTCACAAATGCTCTTTTTTTGGCACAAAATTCGACATTTTTAAGCATACAAATATCTATAATGTTAACACCTTCAGCAAATTTGACATATGAAGTTCTGAAGCTTGCTGTCAATACAACAAAATAGCATACATAATCAAATCGCATATATATCAATATATGTGTAACTCCATGTATTGAAAAAAAATCCGCATTATTTAACTTGTACATCTAGTATTTATTAAATGAATACTTAATGTTCATATACTTGCATACTTCATAGCATAATGGCCCTGGAATCCAACTGCTTAAGATCAAACCTTGGCTCCACCACTTATACTTATTACCTAACCATGAGCAAGTTATTTTACCTGTGGCTCAATTTTTTTCCATCAGGGAAATGGAAGAAACATATTATTGTAACTGCCTCAGGATTAAATGCTAGAATATGAGTAAAGTGCTTGAATGGTGTCTCAGGTTTTGTTCCTCTTAATTTTAAAATATAAAATTTGGAAGCTATCAAAATATATTAAAAAGAATAAAAATGTTTACTGTATAAATATTTATTTTAGAGATTTGAAAATAATTCATATTGTCAAGAAGCCAATGCTTTTTTCCCTGAGTAAAATCCAACAACAGCAGCATGTTTTTAAAATTTGGAATGCTTCTTAGCTACAGAAAAAGGGAATACTTTTAAAAAACAAAAAAGCTTTTAAAAAGAATCTCAAGCAATTGGTCTCTTCATTCATATAATAAAATAAAAATTAATTTTCATTAGCAAGACTTTAATCAAAAAGGTGTCTACCATACATTATCACCTTAAATTGTTGTAAAACATTTCCTATAAAATTCAATAGTAAAGCATGAGAGATAAAAACATTCAAAATTAGGTGAAAAATCTTTTAATGTTTGTAGGTGATATGAATTTAAAAGAATAAATCTTATAGATGCAACTTTTCTGATTAGAAAGCAAAGGAGTTATTGGGATTATTAATTTAGGATATTTTTTTCAGTTTAAAAAAGAAACTAAGAATTAGAAACTATAAGATAAAAGATTTCATAAACTAAATTTAGTTAAACTAATTAGAATAAATTTTTAATATTCAGAAATATTTAGACATAAAACTACAAACTTTACTGGGGGACACAAAAATAATATAGTTATATGGATAGTCTATGTTACTCAATGAAAAGAATTAGCATGAGAATAATTTGTAATAATGATAATAGCCAACACATTGAGTGCTGGGTTTGTCCTAGAAATTAAACTCTTTGACATACATCAATTAACGCATATATTACTCTCAGCAGTCCTATGAGGCAGATGCTAATGTGATCTCTAATTTAAGAAGGAAATTGAGACACAGAAGCAGCAGAACTAACGTGCTTCTTTCATTCACCTAGGATGGATGGAGGAAGGATTCGAGCACAGTCAGATGTACACACTGTCATGATGAAAATTTATCTAAAATTTCATGTAATTTTAATCAAATTTACAACATAAAGTTTCATAAAACAAAATGTGCTCATTTTAGAGTTCATAGAATAATTGGCATAGCACAAGCAAGTTAGAATTTATAAATTAAGGAGCAGTTGTTGCCATTCCTTGCATATTATCATGGAGGATAGAGAAACTGTACTACTTTAAAGAGGATGCATGTCCCAAAAGGAAAGGAAAGTGTTGTGGAGCAGATGTGAGTGAATGACCACTGGAGCCCAGACCAAATTAAAATTTAGGGAGCCTTTATTAGCCGGGAGGCCAGACGACCCGGCGACTGCTCTGCCATTCTCCACACAGGGAGACCAGAGAGCAACCGCGACCCTTGGTGTAGGACCGCTTTTAAGCACATTAACCACATCCGGTTTTTGCAGAACAAGTAACCCAAGACAAAACAGTTTTTCCCAAGCAACGTCAGGATCATGTCAATGACGACCATGTTATTCACAGGGTCATCCTGTTCTTCAGAAAGCTGACAGTGTTCTATGAAAGTAGGCTACGTGCTGGGAAGGGACCATGAGACCATATCTCAAGGCCTGGCCTAGTGTCAGCACTGACAATTCTATCTGGGGCATAGTCCACGGCCTTCTGGAAGCATGCTCAAAAATTCCCACTCTCCAACAGAAAGTTCAATCAAGACCATAGGACAACAGGAAACATATGTCAGCAAAGTATTTTTGAAAAGTACTTATCTCACATCTTGAACTAATGATAAAATAAACTAATAAAATGTAAATTATACAGTAAACATAAAAATATTAAAGAATATATATGTATGTTTATTTAGTTTAAAGATACTTTATTTCTGTTCTTATGCTGTAGGAATTTTACTTTCTACTTATCTATATATATAAAAGCCTAAGTGACTATCACAACAAAACAGATGACCGAACAGGCTGTGTGGGGCAACTAGGCCCACAGGGGGGGCAGTTGGGGGGCAACCAGGCCGGCAGGGGGGGCAGTGAGGGGCAACCAGGCCCACAGGGGGGTCAGTTGGGGGGCAACCAGGCCGGCAGGGTGGGCTATAAACATGTTAAGTTTTAAGTGTCAGCATGAAATTCAAGTTGAGATATCTTGCAGAAAGCTAAAAGTTAGGGTTTGGAGAACCTATAGGGATTAACTTCTCTTTGCACCTTTGCTTATATTACTTTTATCTATTAAATTTTATTTCCCTTGGTAGTATTGGTCATGTGATTTCTTTACTAGTGTCCTTTCTACTTTTTATCACTGTACTAGAAGCCCGGTGCACGAAATTCGTGCACGGCCAGGGGTTGTCCCTCAGCCCAGCCTGTACCCTCTCCAATCTGGGACTCCTGGAGGGATGTCCGACTGCCCATTTAGGCCCGATGGGATCGGGCCTAAACGGGCAGTCGGACATCCCTCTCACAATCCAGGACTGCTGGCTCCCAACTGCTTGCCTGCCTGCCTTCCTGATTGCCCCTAACCGCTTCTGCCTGCCAGCCTGATCACCCCCTAACCACTCCGCTGCCAGCCTCGTTGATGCTTAACTGCTCCCCTGCCAGCCTGTTTGCCCCCAACTTCCCTCCTCTGCCGGCCTGATCACCCCTAACTGCCTTCTCCTGCAGGGTTGATCACCTCCAACTGCCCTCCCTTGCAGGCCTGGTCCCTCACAACTGCCCTCCCTTGCAGGCCGGGTGCCTCCCAACTGCCCTCTCCTGCTGGCCATCTTGTAGTGGCCATCTTGTGTCCACATGGGGGCAGCTATATTGTGTGTTGCAGTGATGATCAATCTGTATATTACTCTTTTATTTGATAGGATAGAGGCCTGGTGCACGGGTGGGGGCCAGCTGGTTTGCCCTGAAGGGTGTCCCGGATCAGGGTGGGGTTCCCTTGGGGCGAGGGGTGGCCTGAGCGAGGGGCCTGTGATGGTTTGCAGGCTGGCCACGCCCCCTGGCAACCCAAGGGGAGGCCCTGGTAGCTGGAATTTATTTTCCTTCTACAATTGAAACTTTGTAGCCTGGAGCAGAGCCAAGCCTGCTGCTCCCTCGGGGCAGCAGCCATTTCTGTGGCAGTTAATTCACCTTCTACAATTGAAACTTTGTAGCCTTAAGCGGGTGGGCCCGGCCAGGGTGTGCGGAAAGCTTTGCTTCCCCTGTTGCCGCCGGCAACCCTGGCCTGCTCTCTCAAGCTCCATTCTGCCGCCATTTGTTTGAATTTGTTTACCTTCTATAATTGAAACTTTGTAGCTTGAGTGGAGGCTTAGGCCTGTAACGGCTATGGAAAGCTTGGCTTGCTCTGTTACCTGGGAAACCTTGCTCTCTGTGGCTGTAGCCATCTTGGATTGGGATTAATTTGCATACTCGCCCTGATTGGCTGGTGGGCGTGGCTTGGCTGGTGGGCGTGGCTTATGTAGCGGAGTGATGGTTAATTTGCATATTACCGTTTTATTAGAGAGGATATTATAAATATCTGGATATATTTTAAGTTGTCACTTTTTTTCAGTAAAATTCAATTATTTTATCATATTTCTTTGAAAATATTAGGTCACTTTATTCATTTTCCTCTTAATTTTATTATGATGCATTTAATATAATGCTAATATTTAGCACAATTTATTAGGTATACAGAAAACACACACAAATATCTACTAGTATTTTCAAAGTTTCCCTGATTTCAATTACTTGACAAGAGCTTTTTTGTACTCACGTATATTTTTGGCATAGTTTCTTTTGGCTAGCTTGATTTATGTAAATATTTGATTACATGGTATTATTCTAAAAGTGCTTTGCAGGCCCTGGGAGGTTCAGGAGGTCCCTGTCAAGTACAGGGGTAATCACTAATATACTTCTAGAACTTTATCAATTTAAATCTAGACAAGTTTATATTTTTTTATAGTTTCCAAACCTCTTTATTTCACAATAGTCAAAGCTGAGCTGTACACAAAAGTACGAATAAAAAGTCCAACAATATGTATTTTTTAAAGAATACAATAGAAATGTGGAGAATATAAAATAGAAATGAAAATGGGTTGCATTAAAATTAAATTTTAATAACTGCCTAGTGCATTTTTATTCACAAATTTTTAGAAAGCGTCAAGGGAAGGAAAACTCTGTTTATGTGTGAAAGAGAATAAGATGATGTATCATTTTCTAGGACTTTGGACCACATTTAGTAGCTGGTAAGGTTTTTTCCTTCCTCTAAATTACTCAAATGGATGTACACATCTTTTTATTGCAAGAAGGTAAATCATCCACTACTATAAACTTCTATGCAACAATGAAGTATTGGTTTAGAACTTAAGTTTGGTAATATTATATATCACTTACATATATAACATTTGTAAAAGTAGATATGTTCTTTTAGTATCCACAGCCTTCCACATAAACAACCACTAGTACCAAGAACTTACCATAAATGAATAAAAATTAATAGCGGAGGCATTTTACTGAAGATTTCTCCATGAAATATCAATGATCTGATGTCAGTAAAATAATCCAAGTAATGATTTTCATCTTAAGGGGTATTTGTATATTTCTGTTATAAAAGAGCTGCTTACAGTACCAGCTCAGGCTCATTATAATTATTAATTATTCAAATTAATAATTGGAGGACATGGTTTCAAAGAATAATGCAAGAAAGGCTTCCACGAGTTTCTACATTTGCTTATACTAGTACTTGTTCTACACTGCAAAATGACACATGGCAGTGCTTTGCTGGCTTTGTACTCCGATCATGCACCTTTCCCTTACAAAAAAATAATTGTTACCAGCATTGTGTTTCTTTGTCACTGGATTGATGTACTTGTATGAAGCAAAGCAGGAATCAGCTTTCACACAGGTATTGTCAGTCATCAAAATTCTACATGTTAGGTCTATACATGTCACACTGTAACTACTATACTTCATTTAAAATGAAGCATATTGAAAACTTTGTTTGTGACTCATCTGTCTTATCAAAGGAATTTGCAGCATTATATTTTCTTGTTAGATTCATTTTGTCTTACTTTTTAAAAAGTAATTTTTGCAGATGTCATATACTTGCCATTGAAAAGGTTGACCTAATAAATGCCATGTTTATGTGATATGAAAATGATTACATCAAGAAGTAGGCTATAACATATTTAGAAAGCTCAACAATAACCCAGGCCACACAGAATTTTAAAAATACTACTTACATCTCATGATTATTTATTAAGCTAACTTTGTAAGGAGGCTATTCAGATGACTTTTTTGTACTTGAATTATTTAGCTAGCTCCTGTAGAATGCCTTTGGATATGCTTTCAAATCAGATTTAATTAGACAACATTCAGAAAGTGAAATATAACAATTTACTATATTTGATCATTGTAGTGTAGGTATGAGTTATAAAAAAAATGTATTTTCTGTGTAATAATGTAAAGATCCATAAACAGGATAAGAAGACAAGGAAACCGGTTTGATTTTGAAGTTTAGAAATATATCTGTTTAACATATTAAGCATTTAATGTATGACAGGCACTATTTTAAACATTGGGGGTTTGATAATCAACATAAACTGTCATCATGGATCTTACATTATATGGATAGAGAAATAAAAATGCAGTGGTAAATAGTAATGCAGAGCATGAAGCGGGGGAGCTGATTAAGGGAAAATAAGAGTGAGGAAAAGTGAGAAGTGGGTGGTCAAAAAAGCCATCTCTGAGGAGATGATATTAGAGCACAGGTGTGAATGGGGAGAGAAAATGCAGTAAAGTTTGTTTAAAAGAGTTGGCTAAGACTATTTCCAACAGGGAATGTAAGACAGTAGAGTACCACTGAACAGTTTAAACTACAAACTCTAGCAAAACATTAAATGACAAAAATCTAGCACTAATATATTTTAAAAATATAATTCATGTAGTACGTTGGCTTGACTACTAATATTTCTAGAATCTTATTGCTTTACCCATATTCACTGCCACCATCACTATTCATGCCAAAATCATATAGTACCTACATTAATGCAATAGTCATCCAACTAGCATTCCTGTTCTCCCTATCTGAAACAGAGGCACCGTGGTCTTTCACTTAAATATGAAGTCAAATCATATAACCCATGTGTTCAAGACCCTGAAGTGACATGCCCTGTTGCTCGGAATAAAGGGCAAAGTCCTGGCCTTGGTCTTCAAAGATCCACCTGCTCTGGTTTACTCCTCTCCCTTCTAATCTGCAACAGCACCTTCCCTACTCTCTCATGAAACACCAGGCATGTTCCTACCTTAGGGCCTTTGCACTGACCTTTTGCTCTGCTAAAAACTCCCCCCTGAGATATCTGACTGCTTTATTTATTTTTTACTCAAATGTCATCCTTTTTCTATAAGCCATCAAGCAATTCCATCCCTCTTATTTGGCTCGATTTTATACCAAAATATTTATCATCATTTGTTTTATGTCTTACTTAGATTTTAAGCTGCATAATTTCTTGGTTTGTTAACTAAGGTGTTCCAAGTGCCTAAAAGCACAGAGTAGACATTAAAATGACAGAGTCAATTAAATGTTTTATTTATGTGTAATGGGAGGCAAAGATTATTTTCATTGAGTTCTGCATTATTCATATTCATGTTGTTAAATGAAGGTCCTTGTCACCAATTTAATGGTAGCACAAGTCCCCACTTTGGGGTGTGGTAAGGAGGGAGACATAATTCAGTAAAGACATCGCAGCTGTGAGACAGCTCAGTCAAATCAGCTCTGGTGAAGTTGCTCCAGTGTTACAGCTTCTCCCAGGGGAACACAGTCTTTGATGGAAACTGAAAGTGCTCCATTGAGACGGAGGTGATGCTGGTTTTATATAGAGAAAAGTACCCTACCTTCCTGATTGGTCCGTTCTATGCAAATGAGGACTCTAAATCTACATAGTGAGATAGGTCCAACTAGCACTGTCCTCAATGAAGTCACTCTGATTGGTCAGTAAAGATGTAAATGAGGATATATCTGCACAGCTTTGACTGGATGGGAGTGAGGATGGAGAGAGTCTATTGGTCGAATTTTAATTCTAGGAGCTCTTTTATAAGAGTTGACTCAGACGTCAGGAGCACAGTACAGGAAGCTTGGCAGCTCAGTCTGTGGCTTTTTCCTGAAATTCAGCATGCATGAATGAGGGAGCTCTGCAAACAATGCTTGCTAGACTCTGGTTGTGAATTTGAATCCACTTAACCATGAGAGTATATTGGCAAGTATATTCTTCTCAGGGTCAACGATGTAATATTAGCATTATCCTGATTTATGTTGAGTCAGGAATGTACCTTGTTTTTTCACTTAGGATATGTTAGAAAAATTGAGGATGGTCAAATTAATCAGTATAGTAAATAATAATTCCTTAAATATATATTTTTTTCAAAATTGAAGGTGACTATACTCCACAGCAGCTATGTCTCTTGGTTCAGTTTCAGTTTACGTGGGTGGTATTATGTCATATGTAGCTGTATTTCATAACACTGAATTCTGTGCCTCTGATCCTTGGTACTACACAGGAGTATGATCTAAAACGGTGCCTTGGGGTACACCCTACACATACACGAACAAGTGCCACATATGAAGAGTATCTTCAGATGTGATTGACAGTCTGATGGACCCTGTAGAGAAAATGTCACAAATGACTAACAGCTAAAACTGTCATGGAGTTGTTCTCAAAAATGATAATAGACATGAAAAAAACAAAAACAAAAACAGTTGGGGTAACACAAATAAATAAATTCATAGCCTTTCAGAATCCAGGTAATGGAAACCAGTAGGAACACCGTGCAGAGGCTGTGGGTCTCTGTACTAATAGGTCTCTCTGTGACTACACAAGGTGTGCATAATGGGGAGTGAAAAACAGAGGAGTCACTTAGTTCCTCTGTCCACATACCCTGCAGAGCTTCCTTGGTCGACAATTTTCAAAAATTTCTCTTAGACTTCTGGATATTGCTTTCCCTCAGGGGGAAAAGTACATCAGAATATAAAAAGTTACTCCAGTTGTTTGAACAACTTTTTTTAAGGAAAGAGTATGCCAACAATTTGATAAGAATAGGACAGATGGTCACAATACTTGTGGGAAAAGGATATTCATGTAGCATCTGTAATGTTATACAGAAACATTTAAAAATACATTATGTTCTTTGGGTTATAGGTAAAAAAGCAAATAAAAACATCATAAATAATAAAATGGATCCATCAGAACTTATGTAACTATTTTTCTAGCATTGTACAATGATTGCCCAGATACTAAATGAAATTCACATGTCCAGAGGGCAACTGTCTGTCAAACTTACACATTTCCTATTTCGGCATCTTATTTCAGTATCTCCTGTAGCCTTCCAGGTAGATGCATTGATGTATCTTGAACCTGAAATATCAATATCTACACATGTAAGGTATAAGGGTCTCTACAAACTAGTTTTATTTCAGTTGAAAAATCAAAATGCAGATGACACCTGGGAAAAGGCCATTTTTTAGATACACTGACTATAGAAGCTCTGTTGTAGTACTACTTATCTTTTCAGAGCTACCAAGAATTATACACTGGCAGCAGAACACAGAAATTTCTTCACTTTTTGTGGTGAAACCAGTGGCTGTCAGTTGAATAGCCATAGCTTCTTTCTTATGCAGAATAGCCGACTTCTCTGTTTGACATCTAAAAATTGAACTCAACTGTAACAAATGGCATGTGGGTGGAAATGTTTGTTGATTTGACTTGTTTAGTTTTTCTTTTTATACAATAACTACTCATATTTAATGTATACAATTTAATGAGTTTGGACATAAGCCTACACCCATGAAACCATCACCAAAATCAAGGTAATAAACATATCTATCATCTCTAAAAAAAAAAAAAAGAGAGAGAGAGAGAGAGAGATTCCATATGAAATGATTACGGGAGAAAAAGTAGTTGTCTTAAAAATATAGTTTCACCAACTACATTTGTAATGCTACAAATTAGCTTAGTATTAATGTTTTTCAACCTTAGAGATAATGTGTTGAGGGTTTTTTCTGTAATGTATATTTCAAAGTTGTGATAACAATGGTCTTTCTAAATTTTCCATGGCTATGTAAGTTATTAACACTTCAGAGGTGGACCTGTGACCTTTCCTGTTATTTATCTTCAGTAACTTTCATTCTATTGGGGCACAGGTTTTACACCTTACAAAGCAATTGTAACACTATAGTAAATAAATAGAATACTAATACTTGTTTGAGAATAAATTAGCATACCCATTGCTTCCTAATTTAGTTATTCCATTTACTCACAACATATAAATATTTACTATTAATACAAGGTGCTAAGAAGTGAACTACTTGCATGATACAACACCATCCTTTAAGTCTTTATAATCTAGAACAGAGAGATAAAGACAACAAAATGTGATGTCATGAAGATGTATTCCATTGTATAATATAGGCACACATTTAAGAAATGAGAAGTCATTTATTTCTCTCTGTGTACATTAGGAAAAACATTTTAAAGCTGAGTGGGAAACTATGAAAAGTGAAAAACTCTGACAAGTGGGAACACATGACAGACAGATGGAGAAATGTGAGCAAAGAAAATGGAAATGTATAATGGATGTTTTGGGGAAATCTGAGATTCAGTTCTATTTCTGCACCACAGGATATGAGAAGGATAAAAATAGAGGCATGCAAAGGAAAGTTCATGGAACTTCATATATGTTATGCTAGATATTAAGACAGGAGTCATATGAGTAATATTTCAATTAATTTTAGGGAATTGGAGGTAAAACATTATGATTTTCATGGAAAGACATGGTAAAAGAGAAGTCTAGAATATGAAAACACACACAAGGACAGACAAGCTTTGTGAGGTTTTTTTATTCAAACAAGAGCTTAGATTATCTAACAGAACAGAAAAAAAATGAAAAAAGAACGAAAATCAACTTTATCTTATTTATAATAATGGAGTTGGAATTCTGGGAGTTATTAAAAAATAAGTCTTGTAGTTATAGCCAATTGCCCTGACATCCATCTATTCTGACCCCCAGCACTGATTTGTCTGATTAGGATGGCTAGGCAGGTGTGCCCTTCGTGCCTCAATGCTACATTTGTAGGAGAACAGAGTGGTTAAGCTTCCAAACGCTAGGCATATCCAAATGAGGCACTGCCTATGGCAGTCTGCCTTTATTGAGTGAGAGAGAGAGAGAAAGAGAGAGAGAGAGAGAGAGAGAGAGAGAGAGAGAGAGAGAGAGAGAGACACTTATTTAGAAGAAAACAAAAAAAAAAGTATATTCTGTCAGGGATACCTTTATGATAATCACTTTATTTTTCTCTTTTATGTGAAAAATATGAATCCCAAGCAGGTTCCTAGAATTTTCTAAGGTTCTATTAATCATTCATGAGAGAAAAAATAAATTCAAAGTTTTCTAAAATTGTGCATTTTTACATTCCTTAGAAACAAAATTGTTACATTATGCATTATACTTTGTAACCTCATTATATTTTAGATAAATTTTAGGTTTACAACTAAATTGAAAGTGAAATACAGATATTTCCCATGTAACCCCTATATAGACCTCCTCTATTATCAACATCTGACCCGAATGGTACTTGTTTTTTTTGTTGTTTTTTTAACAATGATGAACCTATATTGACACATCACAGTCACCCAAAGTCCATAAATTTACCTAGAATTCACTCTGATATTGCCCATCCTATGGGCTTGGACAAATGTATGTAGTCTTCATATTGGCTTCTTTAAGTTAGTACTATGCATTGAAGATTCCTCAAGTATTTCCATTACTTGATAGGTCATTTATTATTAGCACTATTTGAATAACATCTCATTGTCCAGATGTGCCACTGTTTAAGACATTGCATACAAACTCCCACTCCTCAGGTTTACATCTGAATTGTTCTTTGATATGTGTTAATTGGACACTTGCATATCTTCATTGGGGAATTACCTATTCAAATATTTCACTCATTTTTACATGAGATATTTGTTTTTCTATTATTCACTGGCACATTTTCTTTATATATATCTTAGATTGTAGATCAGGTTTATAAATACTTTTCCCATTCTGACGTGGTCTGAAGTTGGCCATGGGTGCACTGGCATTGGGTCCTCCCTGGAGGTGCAAAGTCAGCTACTGCCTGTGGCATGGCTCGGCTCTGATCTTTATTATTTCCCTCCTTCTGCTCACTTTGGGGTTTGTTTGTTGTTCTTTTTCTAGTTCCTTTAAGTGTAAGGTTAGTCTGAGATCTTTTTAATTTCTTGAAGTAGGCCTACATTGCTTTCAATTTCCCTGTTAGGACTGCTTTCACTGGTTCCATGGATTTGGGTTGCTTTGTTTTCATTTTCATTTGTCTCAAGGTACCTTTTGATTTCCTCCTTGATCTCAATGTTAACTCATCCATTGTTTAGTAACATTTTGTGTGCTTTTCTGCTTTTTTCTTGTAATTGATATCCTCCTGGTCAGAAAAGATGCTTGGTATGATTTCAATCTTTGTAAACTTATTGAGACCTCTTTATGGCCTAACATGTGGTCTGTCCTGGAAAATGTTCCATGTGCACTTGATAGGAATTATATTTTGATGCTTTAGTGTAAATGCTCTAAAAATATTAATTAAATCCATCTGCTCTAATGTGTCATTTAAGGCCACCATTTCCTTGTTGATTTTCTGTCTGAAAAATCTATGTAGTGATGTTAATGGGTATAAAAATCTTCTACTATGACTGTGTTACTGTTTATCTCTCCCCTTATGTTCCCTTTCAACAACATTTGTTTTATATATTTAGGTGCTCCTATGTTGGGTGCATAAATGTTTACAAGGGTTATATTCTCTTGTTGGATTGTCCCTTTATTGTTATGTAATGCCTTTCTTTTTCTCTTATTATAGACTTTGTTTTAGAGTCTATTTTGTCTGATATAAATATAACTACCCCGTTTTTGTTTTTTTCTTTTCATTTCTGTTTGCTTATCTCTTTTTCAATCCCTTTACTTTCTGTCTGTGTATGTCTCTCAATGTAAAGTGGGTTTCTTGTAGATAACATATAAGGGTCTTGTTTCATATCCATTTAGCTACCCTATGCCTTTAGATTGGAGCATTTAATCCATTTACATTTAAAGTGATTATTGATAGGTATCTAGTCATTACCATTTCATTATTTATATTTATGTTGCTGTTTTTTTTCTTCTTCTTCTTAAAGAAATTCCTTTAACAATCTTTATAATCCTGGTTTGGTGGTGAAGAACTTTAGCTTTTTCTTGTCTAGACTCTTAATCTCTTCTTCAATTTTAAATGACAGCCTTGCTGGGTAGAGTAGTCTTGGACCTTGCTTTTCATCACTTTCAATATTTCATGGCAATTGCTTCTGGAACATGGTATGTTTTTCCATTTATTTAGGTGCTCTTCAATATCTTTCAATGATGTGTTGTAGTTTTAAGTATACAAATAAATGCTTGATTTGGTTCATTATTACCGAATATTCTTTTCTGATGTTATGGTAAATGTAATTATTTCCTTAATTTCAAATATTTATTACTAGTGTTTAGAAATACAACTGATATTAATATACTGATCTGATATTCTACAGATTTACTGAACTCATTTGTTAGCTCAGTCAAGCACTGAAGTAATTAGATGCAAGGAGAATTTTATGAAGTAGGTGATTAAATAATAACATTAGAAAAGTGCAGTTAGTTTTAAATGGTATAATAAATATCATAAATAGAAAACTTCATTTTAAATATGAAATCATTAAAAGGTTGCCTAAGGCCACATGTCTAGATTCACTGTTTGAAACAAAGACTGGTATCCATTAACCTTTTACTAAAAATAAATATAAAAATAATTATTTAAAATATGATAATGGTTAAGAAAAAGTTGATATGGAAATATGAATGTCAAAGTTTGGATCAATTGTCTCCTAAGGATTTTATAACAAGGAGCTCATTTTGGTAATACCATAGACCCATATATCACTGAATATCAGTCTGACCATATTGCAATCTAAGGAATAGGTATATATTATATTAGCAAGTTCATCAAATAACAAACATATATACTCAAACTACAGTGTTAGTTTTTAGGAATTCTGAAATAAGCATTCAATGAACATTGAAGACATCTGTGCCATAATTTACATTCAAGATTTAAAAAGCTAAGAATAGTTTATCATTTAAAAAAGGAAATATTATTTGCAGTTTAAAAACTTTTATAATACAATGAGATAGTATAAATAAATAAGTATAAAATATTTCATTAGAAGATAAGAATTACGAAGAAAAATAAAACTGGAAAGAGAAGCATGACTTTTCAATAGGCTGATCACTTGATGTCATTCATAACCAATTTTACTATTTTTTGTACCTTTCAACATTTACATATTAAAGTTTGAACCAATATTTTGAGACTTGCTTGATAGGAAAAAAAGGCATCCCTTCTTATTAAGAATTGTCTCAAATTATGACATCATGTATGTGTTGTGTAGTCTATATGTTAAAGTAATCCTACCTAATAATAGACAAATATGCAAATTGACCATACCTTTGCTATGCTCACGATTGGCCAGGAGGCGCCGGGGGGGCGGGACTCGGGGTGGCCGGGGTGGCTGATTGGGCCGGCGGGACACTGGGCTCACATTGCCAGCGGTGGTGTGAGCTCAGTGTCTGTGCCATGGCTGTGCTGCGACACAGAATGGGCCTCTGGGGCAGCGAGCTCACGTCCCGCCGCAGACCATCAAAAGCGGGGGAGCTGGGTGCCTGTCCGCTGGGCCTGGTGCACCAGCGGACAGGCACCCAGCTCCCCCGTGATCAAAAGCGAAAGCGTGTAGAGGACCCTACATGTGCATGATTTAATCATGCACTGGGCCTCTAGTGATAATTTTAATAGGGGAAGTTTTAAGAGAGCACAGGCTAGGGAGTTAATGCAGACTAGATTTTAATTCTAAAATTTAATGCTTTCCTGCACTCTGCTAAGACTATATATATCTTGCAAGAAAAACCATCAAAGGTTTGCCCTTACTAGTAGGGAAGATCCAATATTTTGACTGATGAACATTATTATTACTAGGTCAGTATTGTAACTGCCTCTAAGAATTAAGATCCAAGAACAAAGGAGATCAAATGTGAACAAAGAATAAAGCAATTCACAAGGGAAATTTGTTTAGTGTGCTATTTTTAATGTGAAGAACTATAATTGTCATATGTTTGTCAGATAATGTTATTTCAACTTTAGAATTGAAATTGAAATGTTACGTTCAGCTTCAATCAAAGTGAAGAAGTAGAGAAGGAAAATGGTCTGTTGTTCACTACTCAAAAACCATGTATAAAATGAAATTCTGGAACATACACACCATTCCACTGCTCATCAGAGAGGCAGGAATCTATAATCAAAACTCTTTATAGCCATGATCATGGGCCAAGAAATTGGTTGTGTGGATTTAATAAAAGTCATTAAGCTACACAGGGGCATCTAGGAAAAGATTCTGGGTTATATAAGCAGTTCTCTGGGCGTGAGCTTCCTTTTTTGTCCACTAAATGCAGTATTTACATCACAAAAATCCAACAGTATGAAAGGGTACATGATGTAACTTAATTATACCCCTCATACTTCCCAGTCTTTCTAAAGCAGACTTCATCTAAATCAAAGCACAGAATGTAATTTGAGTGATTATTTTTCCATTTCTCCTTAGGATGGTACAAACTAGTACCATTTCAGATGAAAAGGTGAGAGATTACATGTATTGCATATAGGAATATGTTAGGACATTAATAGTTGCTTCTTTTATAAAGATCCAATTTTAAAATCACTGTGGTGCTTGCTAGTACACATTCCTCCAGCCCTCTTATTGGATTGGGCCATTTTAATTTGGGGGATATGTATCCACAAGAACCTAATACATAAATAACCATTCAAATATACAAGAATGTGTGTATATATCTGAGTGCAAACATACATGTACATGTATGTATATGTGACTGTACACTTTTTAAAATTACAAGTATGTTATACACTTTGCTATTATAAATCCTCAAAGTCTAAAATCTGGATGTTATTCCTTATTGGGTGTTGTTCCTTATCAAGTGACCTAAATGATGGATTTTTTAAGAAATACTTTTATTGATCTCAGAGAGGAAGGGAGAAGGAGATAGAAACATCAATGATGAGAGAGAATCATTGATCGGCTGCCTCCTGCATGCCCTCTACTGGGGATCAAGCCTGCAATCCCAGCAGATGCCTTTGACCAGAATTGAACCTGGGACCCTTCAGTCCACAGGCCGACGCTCTATACACTGAGCCATACCAGTTAGGGCTAAATGACTGATTTTTAAATGGCTACATATAATTTCATTGCAAAAATGTACCATTCATTATTTGAGTAGCCCCTGACTTACAAGCCTTTAGTTTGTTTTCAGTATTTAACCATTACAAACAGTGCTGCAGTTATTTATCATGTTTAACTTTGCACACATGTCTATAGAATAAATTAATATAAGCAGAAATTCTGGTCAAAAAATATGTGCACCTTTACAAAAATAATATATATTGTCACATAATTCCCCAAAGAGATCGTTTCTATTTACATTCTGAACATCAATGTTTGTTTTGCCTTAAGTATATTATATGCTGTTGTATATTTTATATTAGGTTATTCCTAAATATTTTATTGCAGTAATAAATGGATATTTTTTTTTACACTTTGCAACTAGCAGCTGCTTATATAATGGAAACTATAAGAAAGCTCTTGTACTTATACTAGTAGCTTTACTTAATTTCCATACATTAAAGGTAGTGTTTTAGTATATTACTTTAGATTAGCAATTGAATATATTTTTGTGTATCTTTCAGGTAAGTTATAGCATTTAGAAATGGTTAAATTTCCTTTTAATTGTTATGGCTCCCAACTTTCTCTTACCTAATTTTATTAGCTAGCCAGAAAACATTTTAGATAATATTTGCATTACTACATGTATTCTCAATCCTGACTTTAATATTTATAGTAGGCATTTTGCTTACAAAATATTAGGAAATAACTAGAAAATTTAATCATAAGTATATCAAATACTAATTAAATTTCTATTTTTTATATTCTCTGCTTTGGAAATAAAGATGACAGAGATGTATTTATTCTTTTTTTAAATTTAATATCTGTTGTTAAGAGTGCATGCCCTGATGTATAGTAGAAATGGCAAGGGGTATTAGAGATTTAGGGTAGTTAGTTATATATTCCTCCTTTCCTAGAAGAGCTACTAATTGCTAAATGAAGAAAAGGAACCAATTGCAAATTACTTCAATTAATGACAGTGAAGAAGGTGGCTTCAGGTCAGACTGGAAATAGGAGTGGGAAAGGATGGAGGGTGCATTTCAATTACCATCTCACCTTGCATTTCAGATACCCACTCATCATAGGGGCTGATATGACTGCTCATTGATTAATATAATATAACCAATACTTTCCTGAGGAAGAGATATTGGGAATGGTAGGGAGAGAAGCAGAGCAGTCAGTCACTGAGAGATGTTTCCTGCCTTTTCTGAATATCCAAAGCTAGAAAGAGGAAATGGAATAAACCTTGTCCTTCTTCACTGTTTCAGGATGAGTATTTCTTGATATATTCTCACTCTGCAGAGGGTTTCATGAATTTAGGCTACACATCATGAGCCAAAGAAAGATTAAAAGGCCTGAAGACCAACTATAAGATATGTAATGTGATAGAAAGGAAATGTAATTTGTGTAGCAGTTAATGTCATATTATATCACACATAAAGGTGCACAGACAGGTGGCATGGTATGAAATTATTTTGATAAGGAAATGTTATAATTGAATAGCTATCTTTTAGCAATTAAAATATTGTATTTTAAAAAGAACATTAACCCAAGGAAGTGATGTCATTATTCAAATTCCCCAGAGAAATCAGAGCCATTACTAGCTGTTGAAAAACCTCAAAAACTGAGGAGGAGAAAGGAAACTATGGGCATGCCATTTCTCCTCCCCCCTCACTCCTAACAATAGTAAAGGAGTTGAAGTCCCAACATATTTTAATTGAGGGAGGAGCATTGGTTTTGTCAAAAATGCCAACATAGCCTAAAAGACACATAATGAATTTAGGGAAATTAATTCTTAATTTTAGAAAAATTTAAGTTCATTTAACCCACCTTTTGAATCCATCTCTAAATCTCACGCCATGTCAATATGAACAAAATAGTATTAGTCAAAAGACATTGGTGATCTCTTCTAACCAAATTCCTCTCTTTATTCAGTAATGATGTCTTACATTTCCCAGTTTAATATGGCAGAGGCACTTTCTTTTGGATTTTCAGTGTTTTTTGGATGTGGTCTTATAAAATCTAGGAAGACTAATTCATGGACTGATTAGCAGTAGTTAGTTAAACTGATCCCTTTTCCACACTATCATACATTTTTTGAGGAAATAGGCATCAAGGTCAGTTTTATCTAAAAGTGAAAACGATCCCACATACAGCCTAGAGGCTGGAGGTGTTGTCTATGGGAAAGGGACACGTGTATGCCTTCAGCAAATTGGTCAAACTAAATCCAAGGTAAAGGATGTTTAGGAAGAAAATCCTAAAAATGTAACAATTTGAGGAGTCAGAAAGGAAACATCAAGTACCCAGTTATTAAAAGATTAAAGGAGGAAAAAAAAATGAAGGCCAACCAGAAAATAGACCTGCATGAAAGAAAGCATCAAGTCATAGGCTATACAGCATGAACTTGCTCATAATGGAATTAGAGTAACAAGCTGTTAAGAGATACTGTCAAATAGTCAATATTCAGATCCATAGGTCTTATAAGACTGTAATTGGGTTTGAGAACAGCTTTTAAATAGCCAAATTTTTAGCATATTTTCTTTGTAAAGGACTAGCATACTCAACATAGCATAACATTTTACTTTTTCATATAAAATTATAATAAAGTAGATAAAACAATGATGCAGCCCATTTTTTTTTGCCAAGCCAATTCTTTAAGCCTTCTTGATTATTAGAAAATAGGCACAAGAAAATAGATAAATGCATGTCTTTAAAATTATGTGAAACTCTGCTCAGATTTCAGAACCAAGGACAGAAAAGATCAATCCACAGAATCTGATCAAATACATGGGTATGTCTATTTCCTAGCTGGAGTCAGCAAGTACCCAGACAGCATGGCCTGCTGCTTCAAGGAGGAGAGAGCTAATACTGAGATTATGGATGGTGCAGATCACTCTGACGGCACAACTTCATTTTTAACATATTCTAATGACTGCCATTCTCAAGAATGATTGGCATAGTTAGAAATATTTCATTAACAGAAAATAGTTTCCTTGCAAATGAAAAGTCTAAATTTTCATTAAATATAGTTAGCATTTACAGTTAGCATTTTCAGTTTAGAAAATATTTTATCTCTGTTATTAACAGTTTATAGAATTTCAGAACCAAGGGCTCTAGAAATCTTCACAGCTGAGCCTGTTGATTCACAAATGAAGAAAAATGATTCTGAAATTCACACAGCCTTTTTAAAAAATTATATATATATATTATTTTAGAGAGAGAGAGAGAGAAATATCAATGTTAAGAATCACTGATGGGCTACCTACTGCATGCCCCACATGGGGATCTATCCCACAACCTGGGCAGGTGCCAGACCATGACCTTTTGGTTCATAGGTAGATGTTCAACCACTGAGCCATGCCAGACGGGGTTAAATAGCCTTTTTAAAAAATACATATTTTATTGATTTTTTACAGAGAGGAAGGGAGAGGGAGAGAGAGTTAGAAACATCGATGAGAGAGAAACATCAATCAGCTGCCTCCTGCACACCCCCTACTGGGGATGTGCCTGCAACCAAGGTACATGCCCTTGACTGGAACTGAACCTGGGACCTTTCAGTCCGCAGGCCGACGCTCTATCCACTGAGCCAAACAGGTTAGGGTTAAATAGCCTTTTAATGAAAAACTATCCAACGGGGTCCACTGATCTTCCCACCATTGCATATTGGCTCACATTTCAAGAATTGTATACCTCAAAGTAAGCATTTCAAACCCGACATTAGTGTATCTCAACTCCCTAAGGGCACAAGACTACACTGTTTAGCGCATTTTGTGGTACCAGAAACTCTAGGTTTTAAAAATTATTTTCAAGATAATCTTGTAACAATACTAAAGGCACATTGTGTATCACTTGGATCATTATACCAGGTGGGAATAATTTCAGGGCTTCCATTTGTAGTTGTGATTAGTAACATGCAAGTATAAACTATTATTGATTAAATACCTTTAATTTTTATGAAATAAGAAGACCAGAAACTTCTGAATGTGCGACTCACTGCAATTGAACATTGATTAATGTAATGCTCATTGGAGTTATTTGAACACATAAAAATTGTGTGAGAACTGTGTCATTACATTGGAAATCCTGGTGCAGTCATACTAAATGCAAAAGAACCTTCTTCTTGAAAATAGTCATCACTGTAATTCTAGAATAGCTTTGCTCATCACTGTAATTCTAGAATAGCTCACAATATCTGAACCAATATGTACAGTCCATAACCATTCTGGGCTGATTTAATTACTCTAAACAGCTATATAAATTTATAAACAGTATGTGTCACATTAATTAAACTTTTAAATATTTTTATTAAATTTCTAAATTTGTTGCATAAGAGCAAACGCATAATAAACTTAAATCTACCTCTGTGTTTGCAGATATTTAACATTTTAATTAAAATAACAGACTTCAATTGAAAATCTTTTTAAAAATTAAAGAATCCTTAACAGTTTTCCAGATTGAGAAACATTATCCTGTTTAATGAAGATCAACATATCTCACCACTCATCATCATAAATTTTAATTTTAAAAATACCAAATGTAAAAATGAAACCAAATAATTTCTTGTGGAAAACTTCTGGGTTCCTTTATAATTTTGGAAGGGAGATTAGGTTCCAAAAGATCACTAAAAATCTTGATCAATCACAAGATGGATCAATTTGAATGCATTAAAAATATGCTGCAAGTTCATATACATTGTGTATGTAAGTATGCATGTGTTTGCCTTTGCAAATTATATCACAAGCAAAAGTCTAATAGATCTAAGTGAACAGTTTGTTATAAAAGTAAAAAAAAAAAAAAAGAGCAATAACCTAGAACAGACAAATTAGGACACTTCACAAAAAAGAAATGAATATATCACATGTCTCTTAAACATATGAAAAATACTCTATCTCATTCATGTAAATAGTAATGTCATGTATAAGGTAATGTAATTTAAAAGTGAAGTCATTTTCGGTTTGGTTTTATAAACTAAAGATTTACAAAACTCCAAAAGTTTAGCCCTGTGTGCTATTTTGCGGTTCAAGGATTCAGGCACTCAGGCTAGAGGCAGTACAAATGGCTGCAGCTATAATAGCAATATATAACAAAATTCCTTATGAACTAAAACTTTGACTCACCAGTTCTCTCCTAGGATTCCATCTCAACTATGAATCAGCAAATATGTAAAGTGACATGTGCATAAAATGTTGTTTTTAATTGTAAATGAGCATAAATAACTGAATTTTTAAAAGAGTGTAGTAGTTGAATACACCATGAAATACATAATGAAACCATAACAACACACTTCCAAAGTGTTTCATTGTGAATCACAACTTATGCAACATTTCTATATATTGGAAGATAATTTTCATTAGGAAAATAGTCATGCCAAAAATGGCTTTGTGACAATTTTTTTTCTGATCTATTTTAGGTAATTATAGATCACAAAGTTTTAGGCGATGGACGTAAGTTTGGAGCTGAATACAAAGGAATGGCAATATTTGGGAAAGTGAAAAATGCAAAAAATAAATCTACATTGGTGCAAAGGTGCAAGCTAAGTAACTTCCAAATGATAATTTCATCCAAAGCTTTGGGGAGTTGGGGGACAGAAAATCTGTTAAAAATTAAATACCCACTAGCAAATCAAATTATTCAGGGCACAAAGTTTACTCAGTTGCCTTTGTTGCAAGTATTTATATATTTATTTATTTATTTATTTTAGAATTGAAGGGAGAGGGAAAGAGATATAAACATCAATGATGAGAATCATTGATTGGCTGTGTCCTGCACCCCCACACTGGGGATCAAGCCTGCAACCTGGGCATATGCCTTGACTGGGTCAATGCTCAACCACTGAGCCATGCCAGCTCGGCAGTTGCAAGCATTTTTTAAATTTTCACTGTATTTTCATTGTAATATTTATTCTCAAATTACACTTATGATGAAGTAAAACTGATATAAAATCAAAGCCTAGGCATGATTGACACTGGCTTAGCAAACTACTTGCTTTTGCACTTAGAGCTGCATTTGAACTGTTTTATTTTTTAGGGAAATAGTGAAATCAATAAGAATACTGTTAAAGTCTATAAATGACTTACTGTGAATGAAAAGAATGGGGTTAAATTCCCTTTATCTGAACAGCATCAAGAAAAATTCCCTTTATCTGAACAGCATCAAGAAAAATTCCCTTTATCTGAACAGCATCAAGAAAAATAAATATAGCATCTATAGATCCATTATGTATAACATCAATGTTGAAAAAAAAAGATTGCAATGAGCTTTTGTCATTCTAAATAAAATATATTTTTGTGACTTTTTGAATTCTAATCCATATTACTATTACAAAATCTATATAAATCATTTAAGTAGGCAGTTATGTCAGAATTTTTATTGGAATTGTAAAAATTGAGAATATAAAAAGCTTTGGATAGATTGCCTAAATTGTTAGAAAGCCAACTGTGGTCTCCCAATTGGCAGAGAGGTTATGTGGAATTTCCTAGTTGTTGTTGTTGTGGGTTTTTTTTTTTCCAAAATTGGCTGAGACTGTATACTCATAGATAAGCTCTGATATATCCTTTCAGCCATGTTTAGTGTTGGAATTTTAATTCTGATTTATTTGAAATATTTACACACTTAGAATATGGAAAATTGTAGATAACTGCTGTAATGGATAATTTTAGGTCTCAACTGGACTGGGCTAAGAGATGCCCAGATAATGTTGGTAAACATTATTTCTGGGTGTGTCAGTAAGTGTCTCTAGAAGACACAAAAAGAAGTAATTAAGAAGAAAAGCTTGCATTGACAATATTTAGACTTCAGAATAATACAGCTCATAATTAATAAAAACTGTCATTGAAAACTGTTGGGGATAGTTTTGATTCTTATGATATTAACAAATTATGTCTCTATAACTAAAAGGATGTATTGAACCAATAGTGATTTAACTACCTTTTTTGTTGTTGTTGTTAATCCTCACCGGAGGATAGTCTTCCATTGATTTTTAGGGAGAGTGGAAGAGAGAGGGAAAGACAGAGAAAAACATCCATGTGAGAGAAACACATCAATAGGTTGCCTCGTGCAAGAGCCTCAACCAGGGCCTGGGCCAGGGAGGATCCTGCAACCAAGGCACATGCCTTTGACCAGAATCGAACCTGAGACCCTTTGGTCCATAGGCCAATGCTCTATCCACTCATACACAGGCATACCTTAGAGATTTTGTGGGTTCGGTTCTAGAACATGGCAGAAAAGCAAGTATCACAATAAAGCCAGTATTCCATCTAAAGTACCACAATAAAGCAAGTCATAATCCTCACAGGCAGAGCGTCTTGCTTTCAATTGGTAAAAAAAACACACAACATCTATGAAGTTCAATAAGTGGAGTGCAATAAAACAAGGTATGCCTGTAATATCTTTGGAGAAAAATGACTCCTGAGGACCTGGTCTGTTCTACTGATAAAAACCGTAGTAGTAGAGGGAAAGTACTGTATACTGTAAAGACCTCAGCCTTGGCATATTACTGTAAACCATGAGAAAAAAAAAGACACTACTAACAAGGGTTCCGAGTGGCTAACTGGGCTCAAATTTTAAACAAACAAACAAAAAACAAAACAAAACAAAAAAAACAAAGCCTACTAGTCATTGCTACATAGGGGCCTCTCCTACAAACTGCACGTCAGGGAGAAGTCTGCACTGAATTAATTGCCTGCCTGCCTGCCTGCCTGCCTGCACTGTGTTTCTGCCAACTGAACTAGCCCTTAGAAACAAGTCCCAGAAATCCTATTCCAATTGATAGGCCCGAAGCTTTCCCCATCCAATCACAGCTGCACAGCTTTGACCAACCAGATCGGTTCTATTGTAACTAATCAGGACAGTGTCTTTCAGGCCAATCAGACTGTGAGGATTTAGAGCCCTTTCTTATTTGCATGAGGACAGACCAATCAGGGACCAGGAGTGGGAACTTCTGTTCATACAAGCCAGCTCTCCTCTAAAGACTACATCTCCTTGGTTTTACACCAAATAAAGTTTCCTTCTTCGCCACACCCCAAAGTGGGGATTCCTGTTGGAACTGAGTTGGTGCCAAACCATCAGTTGCCATTACTTAACTGCTGTAGTTGGCACAAAATTGGTTCAGGTCTTCATGGCCAGCCCTGTGTAGGTTAAAATACAAGGGCACTGCAGTTGTTAAGGGGACTATTAGGACATTTCCTGACAGCCATATTCAGTCCCAGTGAAGAATGTAATGGGCCTGAAAGATTCTGTCTCAAGAGCAGGGAGTAGGAAGTTGGATTGAGGGAGTTGGTTGCTGTCAATTCTCTATTTGTTCACTACAAGCATTTACTATATTTTAGCGTATAGTTTAAAGAATCTTCTCTAATTCGAAACATGCATTTAAGGATGATGAAAATTTTAATAAGCTAGTCAAAAAGTCATTTGAAACAGCTTATCTGAAGGGGCAGGGAAGAAAGATGAAACTGAAGGAAACAAATTGTTTTGTAACTAATCTTAGAGAATTAGAAAGCCTGTGTATTAAGAGGTGTCAGTTATAAAGAATAAAGGAAAACAGACTGCCTCACGGGGACCCATCAACAGAAGTAGAAACTCACTAAAGTGATAGAAAAATAGGCAGGAGCCCTTTAACTTACAGGAAGTCCAATGTGAAAGAGGGGAGGACACAGCATGTGCTGGGCAAGGGTGTTTCCTGCTTCTCATTTAGAGAATTTGCATTAATTGAGATGTTCCTCATAAAACTTAGAAACAGTTTTTTTTTCTTTTCATTTCTCAAAGGTATCATTTGGTTCACATTCAGTTTAAGACATGACAATATTAGTGATGAAATGTCTCCAAACGCAACAAACTTTAAGTAAAGAAACTAACCATTGAACCTACTATGTTTCAAAACTCAGGGTCAGAAAGTGACAATGCATCTTTCCTTTTTAAGAAAAAATCTATGATGGACAAGATGCCTTTTGAGAGATTTTAATGTATGCCTGATAGCAAAATTACAGAATTTCAGATTCAATGCATCATGAATTTATTCCTTGGTCAAATATGTCATTTGTTTAAAGATAGCTACTGCCAAGAGCAATCATTTATGAATTGTTATTAATCTAGTGAAATGTCTGAAGTAATTGAAAATAGAAAAGTTTAAGACCAAAACTAAAAGCAAAACTGATTAATAACTATTTTTCTTTGTTTAGAATTTTATTTCTCTATGAAAATTATATTGCTATATACTGAAACTTTGAAATTAATTTCATTTGGAAAGGTAAGAGGGAAAGACAGATTTAAAAGACCCACTCTACAATACTCTTTTGATTCCTTAAATAAGCTAACAATATAAAAAAATTCATAATTCTAATTTTTAATTACAATTCAGTAATGCATTTTTAGGATGAGTTTAATAACTGCTTGTTTAAAATGGAGGTTGTTCAGCAACAATTTAGTCAGAAAATGAACATATCTAATTTTAATATCTATTTTATTAAAGTTTATAACAATTGTTATATTAAATCTCAGAATTGATATAGTTTTGTTATGTTTGTCTTTCTTCATTGATTTTTTTTTTCTATCTAGGAAAACTGCCACTAAAAATGTGAAATAATCTGGATAAGCATTTTATGGATTTATATTTAACTAGAGGCCCCATGCACAAAATTTGTGCATGGGGGTATGTGTCTCTCAGCCCAGCCTGCACCCTCCCCGATCTGGGACCCCTCGAGGGATGTCCGACTGCCCATTTAGGCCCTACTGGGATCGGGACTAAAAGGGCAGTCAGACATCCCTCTCACAATCCAGGACTGCTGGCTCCCAACTGCTCACTTGTCTGCCTTCCTGATTGCCTCTTACCGCTTCTGCCTGCCAGCCTGATCACCCCCTAACCACTCCCCTGCCAGCCTGTTTGCCCCTAACTGCCCTCCCCTGCAGGCCTGGTCACGCCTAACTGCCCTCCCCTGCAGGCCTGGTCAGCCCTAACTGCCCTCCCCTTGAGGCCTGGTCACCCCTAACTGCCCTCCCCTGCAGGCCTGGTCCCCTCCAACTGCTCTCCCCTGAAGGCCTGGGTCCCCCCCCAATTGCCCTTCCCTGCAGGCCCGGTTGCCCACAACTTCCCTCCTCTGCTGGCCTGGTCACCCATAACTACCCTCTCCTGCTGGCCTGATCACCCACAACTGCCCTTCCTTGCAGACCTGGTCCCTCCCAACTGCCCTCCCCTGCTGGCCATCTTGTGTCCACATGGGGGCAGTCATCTTTGACCACATGGGGGCAGTCATCTTTGACCACATGGGGGCAGCCATCTTGTGTGTTGGAGTGATGGTCAATTTGCATATTATTCTTTTATTAGATAGGATTAGATAGGATAGAGGCCTGGTGCACGGGTGGGGGCTGGCTGGTTTGCCCTGAAGGGTGTCCCAGATTAGGGTGGGGGTTCCCTTGGGGCGTGGGACAGCCTGTGGTGGTTTGCAGGCCAGCCACACCCTCCGGCGACCCAAGCAGAGGCCCTGGGATCTGGGATTTATTTATCTTCTATAATTGAAACTTTGTAGCCTTGAGCAGAGCCAAGCCTCCTGCTCGCTCCATGGCCGCAGCCATTTTTGTTGGGATTTATTTATCTTCTATAATTGAAACTTTGTAGCCTTGAGCGGAGGCCTGGGCCCACCAGGGCAGGCAGAAAGCTTGGCTTCCTCCATTGCCGGGGGCAACCCAAGCCTCCTGCTCTCTCCGTGCTGCAGCCATCTTGGTTGGGTTAATTTGCATACTCACTCCTGATTGGCTGGTGGATGTGGCTTGTGGGTGTAGTGGAGGTATGGTCATATTGCATATTACTCTTTTATTAGATAGGATAAATGGTGATTTGGCTTTTATTTTTTTAATCCTTACCCAAGGATATGCTTACTGATTTGATAAGAGAGGGAGGGAGGGAGAGAGAGAAATATCAGATGTGAGAGAGAAACATTGTGGTTGCCTCTCCTAAGTGCTCCAGCAGGACCGAACCCACAACCTAGGTATGTGCCCTAAGCGGGAATCAAACCCATGACCTTTCCGTGAAAGGGACGATCCTCCAACCAACTGAGCCACAATGGCCAGGGTTGCTTTTACATGTTAATTAAATAAATGAATAGGTATATAATTCCTTGTTCTAAACAATAAATACATCTTTAAGTAAAGGTATCATTGCTTTGCTGAGTTACAAGGAATTGCATGCATCAATTCCTCTTAAAGTACTAGAGAAGAGTTTTTATTTTGTTCTGTTTTTGTTTTCTCTTTCAGATATCTTTTCAAAAGTACAGATATCTTTTGAAAGGAAACTACTTCATCCACAATCTGCTATTGAAGAAATAGCCCTAGTGGTTCTTTATGCATAGGTAACTATATTGGTTGTCATGTAAATCATCTCCCTAGTCACAGTCCAGTGGATTACAAGATAAATATCAGCCAGTAAGCGACTAGAAAGGAAAAAGGATCCTCCCAGAGAAAATAAGTAATTATTTGGGCCAAATCATATTCTTTTTTAAAAAAAATGTTTTTTTATTGATTTCAGAGAGAGGAAGGGAGAGGTAGAGAAACATCAAAGATGAGAATCATTTATCGATTACCTTCTATATGACCCCTACTGGGGATAGAGCTCAAAACCTGGACATGTGTCCTGACCCACTGGGAATCAAACCATGACCTCCTGGTTCATGGGTTGACATTCAACCACTGAGCAACACTGGCCAGGCCAAATCATATTCTTCAATGTGAATAAAGAAACTAACCTTAAAGGACATATATACAAAAAAAAAGCAGTGTGCAATGCCATGTGCAATATAAGCCATGATTAACAAAACTACATGTCATCAAAAGCCATGAGTAATAAGCAGATATAAGGGAGTGTAATGGAATAAAGAATGAGGTTGTGTGTGCTATATTACTTAATTCTTCTGAAGCATTATTTATAAACAGAATTTTTATATTTCTTAGGTCAACAGAGTACCTAGCAGCAGATTAGTAGTTTGTATCTTATCAATTTTTTGGAAAATAAATTACATGTTCTTACTTTGTGGAGGAAGATAAGTAGGTACTATGGCACTCTTTCAAACACTGCTTCATTAAAAATCAAATCAAAGCAACTACTTGTATTTTGATTACATTGTAAGTCAGTAGGCCAAGAGATTTAAGACTGGGGTCCTGCCCTTAATACATTTTTTTGATTATGGGAAGATCAACAAATAAACTATTGAAATATTTGCCTCTTTTCTGAGTTTTCTGAAACTTCCATTTTTAATTCCAATATATGCTTCTTTTCTTTAGTCAGTTAACTTTACACCACCATATAATACAATTTATCACCCCCTTATTTTGGAAAGATTTTTTCCTTTTATTGATACCCTTGATTTTTCACCTTATATCACTGGCCATTTATAAACAGTTTGGTTTGTTTGTTTTCACTCCTCCTCTTAAAATATCAGAGTCTTGTAAGCTGTTCTCTGTCTATTCCCTCTCCCAGAATGATTTTAATCAATCTCTTCATTTTAAACATCATACATGTATAACATACACATACTCTTTATATAGTCTGTCAATATCTCAAACCAAAATCATAGGAGTTTCATCCTTAATTTCTTTATGTCTTGTACTTGGTATTGAGTTATTTCCAATATGATCTCTTCCACCTCCAGAATGTGGCTCAAATTTGCCAAAATCAAAATATTACTATCATTACATTGTGTATAACAACCAAGCTTATAATAATGATACAGGGGAAAGGACTATCTTGGGAATGGGTAGATAAGTCATTTTCCTTTTCCATTTATCAACAGTACAAGAGCAGCTGTTAATAGGCAGGTATGGTTAATAGTCCATATATGGTTTTAGGAATTTCTAACATTTCTAATAGTATAAGCATGCAATCAGTTGTCAACAATATGTAATATCTACACTGAACAGCATGTTAGATGGTATACAACATGAGTAATTTTTTCCTGTGTTTAAGGATCAATTACTATCCAATTTGAAAGAAAATAAGTCAGTAGATTAAAGACTAAAATAAACAGGTGAAAATAAAGGTCAACATTCAGGAGGATTATTTTCTCCAAAGTGTGCAAATAACCATAATTCTAGTCCATATGATAAAATATGAGATCTCAAACATTTATGTACACTGTAAGCACGTTTGGAGTTTTTGAAAAATACAGATTTGAGGACACCACTACAAGAGAATCCTATTCAGTAAGTCAGCATTTCTGACTTGTTTAAGGCCTGTATAGGAATTTCATGCTATCCAGCCAGAAATTTAGATGCAGGTAATATCTTGTAAACAGAGGGTAGATAAAATAAGCCTCATATATTCCAAAAATATCTTGGGAAAAAGAAGTCACTACAAATAATAGGAAATGCTTGTTTGCTGGAGATATGTATACAGGGCTGGGCAAAAGTAGGTTTGCTACTGTTGTAACTGGCAAGTTAAATTAGTAGGAAGAAAGCAAAGGGGAGGAGAGACATGATAAACATGGTAATCTAGGCAGCTTCATCAGGAAGCTGTGGTTTCATACTCCCCAGGGAGCCACAGGTCCATTCCCTGCAAATCACTGGGGGAAGGGATTCAACAAAATAGAGATAAATGCATGTGCATGAAATAGGGAAGGTGCTTGCCTATCAATCAAACCTGGGCAAAGATCATTGGCTAGGAGGTGGAGCCACTGCAGGGCCACAAAATCTTAAGAAGGTTAGAATCCCCAGACCAAGAAATGTTCTTGCTTGTTTGCTTTCTTGAACTCCTGTTTCTTGCTTGGTCTGTGACCCACGCTCATGCATACTTTAACCCATCATGCGGTCTTAGCAGATTCATGGCTCACCGCCATGCGGACCCCACATGCAATGGACTACACAATGATTTTAATCAATCTGCTAGCCTGATGCCAGACTGAACTGTGCTTTAATATGGAGTGGAGACTCTGGGCCGTGGCCTGTTGAAGACAAGATTGGACTTTTTCCATGGTGAGACAGAGGGAGATAAAACCTTGGAAACTCAGGGGTTTAAGTTCATGCAAATATCTATCACTCATCCTCCCACATGAGACTCCAAAGATTCCTTTCCTTGGGACATTGCAAGAATTCCACTTCCAACGGCAGCAGGTGGAGACGCAGAGGTCACCCCACGGATAACAGGTTTACAGTTGTTCATATGGAAAATAATACAATAATTAAGAAATAATAATATAAGAATAAACTGTGTTTTTTGTACTCAGAACTCCAACTGCTTTTGCACCACCCTATATTATGCATCCTTGCTATTCAAGTGCCAAGTCAGAAAATCAGTGCCATTTGCTCACCAGGAAGCCTTTTAGAAACGCAGAATCTCAAACTCCACACCTGTCCTACTGAATCCAAATCTTCATTTTAATATGATCCTCAGGTAACACATCAACATTTAATAAATACTGGAATAAAAGGAACAGAAGAGCTATGTGTGGCTCTGTACTTTTGATCTGGAAACTGTGTGGTCCTACAAGGTGATTTCTCCAGGAAAATAAACTCTGCCATTGCGTGTGGCATGCCATCTTGGTTTTGTTTGCTTGTTTGGTGGCAACATATTTTATTCCTGAAACTTAACATTTATTAATGTGAATACATCAAAATAATTAATCCACAGGGGAAAAAACACTGAAACTACCACTAGCTTCATATTAACTTTGTCACTTGACATCTTAATGCACCAAATGGTAAAAATTCACTTATTTCAAATCTATCAAATTTCTGTTAGAACTCCTGTGGCATACACATGTATGTCAGATAGGTGGTAGACTGGCTATTGTTAGGAAGTCAAAGCCTAGAAATAGTAGCAGATTGCTCCTTGGGATTCTTTAGGCCTTTAGCCACATGTTCTACTCACAGAAAGATTAACTTCCTAGAAGATTCTATCTTATTCCAAAATGCCATTAACTCCTGATAGTCATAACTACATTAAATAACAACCATTGATGTTTCTTTGACAGCCCTAAATAATTTGTATGCAGTTTGAATGATGGAGAGCCTAACTTATTATTTTGAGTGTTGAATTGATCCTTGGAAGAGAGGCTGGTAATTTGATTGTTCTATAATGTGCTAGAGCATAATTTTAGAAAGAGAAATCATTTTATGGAGAAACTAATTACATGCAAATGCATCTCTTCACAAGATGTTAACAGAATTCAAAATGCTTTTCAAAAATGAAGAAGAAATAGTATAAAATAAAACGTCTGGAAGAGGTAGATGATTGAAGAAAACTATACTGATAGGGATATCACCCTGGGAAAGTGCATGAAAGAATCTATGTCAGGAAGAGGAAACTTTTGTTTCATTTTCTACTATATCAAGAATAGTCTTTCGCCCTAACCGATTTGGCTCAGTGAATAGAGCGTCAGCCTGCGGACTCAAGGTTCCCAGGTTCGATTCCAATCAAGGGCATGTACCTTGGTTGCAGGCACATCCCCAGTAGGGGGTGTGCAGGAGGCAGCTGATTGATGTTTCTCTCTCATCAATGTTTCTAACTCTCTCTCCCTCTCCCTTACTCTCTGTAAAAAATCAATAAAATATATTTTTTAAAAAAGAATAGTCTCTTGACCTTCATTTAACCTTCTGAAATGTAAATGATAATGTGAATTGTGAACATTCCAATTCATACTGGAATTAAAGTGGTCTTCATGAGAGACATATCACAAAAATCTTTCCAAATAAAAAATTCATGTGTTAAGAAATGAGTGAAAGTTACATACCTGATTTACAATGCATGTTTCTATCTGTTCAAAAGCATTATCAAATACTAGAGGCCCAGTGCACGAAATTCATGCACGGGAGGGGGGTTCCCTCAGCCCAGCCTGCACCCTCTCCAATCCAGAACCGCTGGCTCCTAACTGCTCACCTGCCTGCCTGCCTGATTGCCCTTAACCACCTCTGCCTGCCAGCCTGATTGCCCCCAACTGCCCTTTCCTGCTGTCCTGGTCGCCCCCAACTGCACCCCCCTGTCGGCCTGGTTGCTCCCAAGTGTCCCCCTGCTGGCCTGGTCACCCCAACTGCCCCCCGCTGGCCTGGTCATCCCTAACTGCCCCTCACCAGCCTGGTCACCCCTTACTGCCCCCCTGCCAGCCTGGTTGCCCCAACTGCCCCCCCCCCCCAGCCTGATCACCCCACACAGCCTGCTGTTCAGTCATTTGGTCATTCCTCACTAACCCCACTGCTGGCCTGGTCACCCCACGCATCCTGCTTGTTCAGTCGTTTGGTTGTCCCTCACTAACCCCCCTGCTGTCCTGGTCGCCCTATGCAGCCTGCTGTTCAGTCATTTGGTCGTCCCATACTAACCCCCCTGCCAGCCTTGTCGCCCCACGCAGCCTGTGTTCGGTAGTCCATCTGGTTGTTTTGGTCATGAAGGCCCCTGGCTTTTTATATATTAGGATATTCTAGAATGTTAGGAACCTCTTTAAAGAAGTAAATAAGTTTCGCTTTATTTAACTGTAGTAAAATAATATTTTATCTTATCAGTGCTTATCTTTCTTCCACATGTTCTCTTTTCTTCTTTTTGAATTACAGCAGCCTCACTTTAAAGGAATTGAGCTGGACTGGAGATAATTCAGGTTTACAGTCTTCTAAACTATCTAATCCCAATAATTATCTCAGACATCAAAAACTGCCATGTGTAATGTTCAAAGATGTGGTGAAAATCAAAGCAAATAAAAAAATGCACTTGGGAATCCTTACTCTGCAATTAGAAGTATGTATATTTTGTTAATTAATTTGTTATTCTTAGTTTTCTCATTAGCAAAATAAGTTCCTTTCCTATAAACTACCATAAACTTGATATTAATGATTTCTCCCATTTTTTTCTCATTTACTTTTGCAAATCCTATCCTTTCTTGACTTTCAGTATTCTTATGCTGACTTTTATGCACACAATGCAATATACAGAGCATGTATCATAGACATGCACACTTGAAACCTATATAATGTCATTAATAATGGTCAACCCAATCAATTTAATAAAATTTTTCCAAGGTATTAAGCTTCAGAAATATATTAGGGACCCTCAAAATGCCTAGAAGAGTTCAGTAAATATGTTTACATTAACTAGGCTTACTGCAAAGCCATTTTTCCCTCTGCTTCTTCCTTCCTATGCAAATTGAAGTGTCCATCTATTTTTCTCTCTCTTTCAGAACAAATTTCGTGCCTCCCACACACTGGCACAATTGCAACTCTAGTAAATGTTATGAAGGAAAAGTGTATGTTGCTATTCAAGCGGATTTTAAGAATATTGGTCTTTATGAAGACAGTCAGTTGGTGCTTCCCTAAGAAATAGAACTTGTAGCTCTGAATAAGCCAGTTATTAAAAAACAACAACAAAAAACAACTCAATAAGAGTTTTCTCTTTCACCTAGAGAAACTCTTTCAATAAGAAAATTGAAAGGACTGAATATTATTAAATTTAATGAAAGAATTATTTATGGCTTTGACTAGTATGTTTGCAATAGAATGTGTAAAGCAAGTTTCATTGAATGAATTGAAGAAATGATACAACATGGGAATTTAGGGATTCTAAATTTAGATAGCTCCTATTAGTTTTACTGAGAAATGGTCATGGGAATTTTTGGAATTGGATCAAGAGATACATAGAATTAAAGAATGATTTTTTATGTCTATCTGTGTTTTAAAAATAGTAGCTATTAAAGCATGTTCATGTGATGATAGAAACAATACAATATAAAGAAAACATCATGGCATGAATGAGAAGAAGAATTTTGGGGGTTTAAAGAATAGTGAATGCAGTATAATAACAAATAGAAAGCTTGGACTCAGCTAGATGTGGAGAATACTTCATTTACTGAAATGTAATAGATTATATATGAGTAAAGTGCAAGTATAAGAATTTGAAGGTGGAGAGAAGAAATGCTTTTTATTTGATGATTATATTTGCTAAAAGAAATATGATTTACTATCTTCAAGTAAGATTGAGGAGTGTTTGAAGATTAAGGAAAAATAGGAAAATAGAATTATTGGAGAAAGTAAAAACTATTGAGTTTGGATGCAGGTGAGGAGTAGGCAGAGCCTTGGAGTTAATCAGTTATGGAGTTCCCAAGTGACCTCACTGAGAAAGAAAAATAAAAGAGAATTAAGTTTGTAAGTTGGTAAACATCACCACTTATTGACAAGTTAATCTAACTGTGGCAAAGAAATAATTAAAGACATGACAAAATTGATAGATAACAATAAAAGTGATAGTCTCAATATAATAGGACTTTTTTTTAAATCCTAGAATGAAAAAACAGAATGATTCAAGCTAAAAGTGAAAGAGTGGCTTGTTTACAATGAATAATTGTGAAGGGGATATGATTTCAGTAGTACAAAATCTGGTTAAGCAGGCTTTCCCTCTTAAATTCTACTTCGGCTTTACATTCTAGCCTCTCAGCTTTAAACCTAAATGTGTCTGACATGCAAAAATTGACGACAACCAGAAAGCAGGGTAGTCATCCTGGTTCTATGTTCTCTCCATGCCCTATTTTTACGTTAAATATTTCCCTAGCCAATATTGCCCTAGCCAGTTTGGCTTAATGGATAGAGCATTGGCCTGCGGACTGAAAGGTCCCAGGTTCGATTCCAGTCAAGGGCACATGCCTGAGTTGCGGGCTCGATCCCCAGTAGGGGCATGCAGGTGGCAGCTGATCAATGATTCTCTCTCATCATTGATGTTTCTATCTCTCTCTCCCTCTCCCTTCCTCTCTGAAATCAATAAAAAATATATTAAAAATAAATAAAATACCAGATATTACATAACATACCAATTGTCTCTCTTGTACATCTTTGTGCCTTTTGGTCCCCTGCAGTATCATACAGCTATACTTGAAGTATCTAAAATAATGTGGAGAACATAAATGATACTATTCAAATATTCTTTTGAGGAACATGTACTTAAATTTTAACTTGCTGAATGACAGGCATCTTTCTTTTCCTTGACCTTCTATGTAAGTATCAGATTTGCACCCTGAGTAATTGGAACTGTCACTGATGAAATTAAATTTGAGAAAGAGACTTCTGCATCCTCTTTATTTTTCAAATTATATTTTATGAGATTTAATTATTGTTTTACACTTATAAAATATATATTTGTTTCTAACCCAATGAACAGTTAAATAGTTGGTAGGGTGCTGTTGAAGGTATACTTTTTTAAATTTTATTGAATTTATTGGGGTGACATGGATTCACAAAACCATATAGGTTTCAAGTGTACAACTCAACAAAACAGCATATGCATACAGTATAGTGCATTCATCGCCCCAAGGAATGTCTTTCTGACTCCTTTGCTTTGCCCTTCTCCACCTAGCCCTGACCCCTTTTCCCTCTAGCTATCACCACACTGTTGTCTATATCTATATATCTATATATCTATATATCTATATATCTATATATCTATATATCTATATATCTATATATCTATATATCTATATATCCATATATAGCTATATGTCTATATGTCTATATGTCTATATGTCTATATGTCTATATGTCTATATGTATGTCTACATGTCTACATATCTAAATATCTACATATCTATATATCTACATATCTACATATCTAAATATCTATACATTTATATCTATAGATCTATATCTATACATCTATATCTATATCTATATCTATATGTATACCTATATCTATATCTATATCTATATTGTCAGAGCATGCAGCAGGAGCTCTGCAGAAGCTCTGGTGCTCTGAGTATCTCTGAGTGGCTCCGAGTCCATGTATTCTTCTAAATTCTCCTATCCGACTACACCAGGGCTGGTCCTGCTTGAACCCTGCCCACTGTACTAACTATTGGGAACTTAGTCCAAGTTCTTCCTTTATCTTCTGCTCACTAGACAGCAGATGTTGGGTTAAAGCCGCTCTGCCTGGGGCTGGACCTCTGGGTCTTAGATGGAGAAGCCATGAGAGGTTGTGGGTGTATAAGAATGAGTCTTTATTGCTGAAGCCAGTGGCCACATAGCCATCAGACAAGAATAGTCCTCACAGCAAAGTCTGTACAGGCAGGCAGCTGGACACTGGATGGTGACCATATATCTTTCCCATAAAGTAGCATCAGTCTCTATACCCACAGCTATTATCTGAGCAGCCGCACACTGCCTCCTAGATTGCCTCACATCGTAGCGGTACCTGAGCTGTCTAGCCCAGCAGCTTCTCCTGTCTCTCCTGCCCAGCTGCTCTCTCTAGCAGACTTCACACACTCCATCCTAGCTGCTCTCTCCATACTCCAGCAGACTTCTCACTCCAGCCTACTCCAGCTAGCTACAGCGAACTAGCTGATCAGTAACCTACTTTTATACTATGTAGACAAAAAAGGCTTTGTAACAATAGTTACATAAAACATATTAGCTACTGAAAGGCACAGTGTACCGTGTGTCCTTGCACCCACTCATGGTATCTTGGCCTGATTGGGATTCCCAGGCTCAGAGTCCTTGAACATCCCATTTAGGCTCATGCCCAGAGCGGCCTTTGCACATTCTGTGCTCCCTTTGGCCTTGACTATCCGGGGACCTGGCATGGTTTCCACATATATCTAATCTAAAAAAAAACCCAACCATACATATATATATATATATATATATATATATATATATATATATATACTAGAAGCCCGGTGCACGAAATTCGTGCACGGCGGGGGGTTGTCCCTCAGCCCAGCCTGTACTCTCTCCAATCTGGGACTCCTGGAGGGATGTCCGACTGCCCGTTTAGGCAGTCGGACATCCCTCTCACAATCCAGGACTGCTGGCTCCCAACTGCTTGTCTGCCTGCCTTCCTGATTGCCCCTAACCGCTTCTGCCTGCCAGCCTGATCACCCCCTAACCACTCTGCTGCCAGCCGGTTTGCCCCCAACTTCCCTCTTCTGCCAGCCTGGTCACCCCTAACTGCCCTCTCCTGCAGGGTTGATCACCTCCAACTGCCCTACCTTGCAAGCCTGGTCCCTCTCAACTGCTCTCCCTTGCAGGCCGGGTGCCTCCCAACTGCCCTCTCCTGCTGGCCATCTTGTGGTTGCCATCTTGTGTCCACATGGGGGCAGGATCTTTGACCACATGGGGGCAGCTATATTGTGTGTTGCAGTGATGATCAATCTGTATATTACTCTTTTATTAGATAGGATAGAGGCCTGGTGCACGGGTGGGGGCCAGCTGGTTTGCCCTGAAGGGTGTCACAGATAAGGGTGGGGGTTCCCTTGGGGTGTGGGGCGGCCTGAGCGAGGGGCCTGTGGTGGTTTGCAGGCTGGCCACGCCTCCTGGCAACCCAAGGGGAGGCCCTGGTATCTGGAATTTATTTTCCTTCTACAATTGAAACTTTGTAGCCTGGGGCGGCAGCCATTTCTGTGGCAGTTAATTCACCTTCTACAATTGAAACTTTGTAGCCTTAAGCGGGTGAGCCCGGCCAGGGTGTGTGGAAAGCTTTGCTTCCCCTGTTGCCGCCGGCAACCCTGGCCTGCTCTCTCAAGCTCCATTCTGCCGCCATTTATTTGATTTTTTTTACCTTCTATAATTGAAACTTTGTAGCTTGAGTGGAGGCTTAGGCCTGCAACGGCTATGGAAAGCTTGGCTTCCTCTGTTACCTAGGAAACCTTGCTCTCTGTGGCTGTAGCCATCTTGGATTGGGGTTAATTTGCATACTCGCCCTGATTGGCTGGTGGGCGTGGCCTATGTAGCGGAGTGATGGTTAATTTGCATATTACCATTTTATTAGAGAGGAGATATATATATATATATATATATATATATATATATATATATATATATAATCTAGGCCTATATATATCTATATATCATCTATATATAATATGTCTTTTGCTTATTCCTTTCACCTTTTTTCATCCAGCCCCCACCCCCTCCCTCTGACAGCTGTTAATCTGTTCTATGTATCCATGTTTCTGCTTCTATTTTGTTGGTCAGTTTACTTTGTTCATTAGATTCCACATGTAAGTGATATCACATGGTATTTATCTTTCTCTGACTGGCTTATTTCACTTAGCATAATAATTTCTAGGTCCATCCATGCTGTCACAAAAGGTAAGATTTCCTTTTTTATGGCCATGTAGTATTCCATTGTGTAAATGTAGTACAGCTTTTTTTTTTTTTATCAACTCATCATGGGCACTTGGGCTGTTTAATTTAATAGAACATAGACCAGAGATAGGTTAATTCTAACTGTGTTTGAAACTACAGTATTCTAAGACATCAAAAAATGTCATAAACTTAGATGCTCAGAAAGTTATTGTCTGTCTCTGTCGTTATATATGTATATATAATATATCATGCATAATACCTTATTTTGTTGAGAACTATTCAGGTTAATATAAGAGAAAGCTGAAATCTGTGAAGAATCTATTTTTACTATTGAAATTTGTTTTTATATAAAATTTTTTGTTGTTGTTAATCCTCACCAGAGGCTATTTTTTCCATTGCTTTTCAGAGAAAGAGGAAAGGAGAGGGAGAGGGAGAGGGAGAAGGAGAGGGAGAGAGGGAGGGGAGGGGGAGGGGAGGGGAGGGGGAGGGGAGGGGAGGGGGAGGGGAGGGGAAGAGGGGGAGAGAGAGAAACATCAATGTGAGAGAGACATACTGACTGGTTGCCTTCCTCATATGCCCGGACCAGGAGTGGGGAGCAAACCCAAAACCCAGGTACATGCCCTTGACCAGGAGTCAAACCCACAACTTTTCAGTGCTTGGGCCAAAACTCTAACCACTGCAACACCAGCCAGGGCTGAAATTTGTTTTTAAATCACCAAATAATATCCTAGTACACGTAAATAAGTCAGGTGTTTATGTATTTTTAGAATCTTCTTTATGTCAATAAATTTTTAGATAAGGGTAATATGAAAAGGGATATAAAAGATATAAAGCAATTCAACTGTAGAAAAAATGTAGATACATAAAAATATAAGTAGGCAAACAAAGCAGCAAATGCTAAACAACAAATGAATTAGAAGGCCATATTATGTCTCAGGCCTCCATGAGTCTCCTTTTCTACTACCATTTGTTCCCAGCCCTTTTCTTGCATTTAATATCTTGTGCATTTAATTGTTGACCACTCCCTTCTCCACTAAACTGCTAGGTCTTCTATTTTGTTTTACATTTCATCTAACAACTACATATCTAGAGTGACCAGTCAAATTCATTGTACCTAGTATTTGTTCAATTAATGTGTATGGACAACATCGATTCAGAAGTGAGAGCTGGGATAGTTAGACTGTTATACAAGGGGCATAACAGTTCATATTTTCAAAAAGAATTGTGGCGGAGCAGATTAGACACCCATAGAGGCATCTGTGTGGAGACTGGGATGACATGGACAGAATGGCCAATAGATCAATTATATTACAGGTGAGATGTATGTATGTGTTACCTGGAGAGATACTGGAAATGACTTGCTAAACCAGGGGGGATCACTGTGAGCCCAGGCTATGAGTGATATTCAGCAATAATAAATATATGACTAGAAAAAAAATATGCAGTTTCCAATGTAAACTATCCTGTTAAAGATACATTACCGATAAAATATTTAAATTTGAATTATGTTCCAAGTAAACAAATTGGGAGTGCAGTGATTTGTTATGACTGAGCTAGTTGTTGTTTACTGTTGTTTTTTTTTTAAATTGTAACTTCCTGGCTATGCATCTTATTTAGATTTGCTTATACAGCTAACTACCACTGTGCATAACTTTCAGAATGGGAAATTAGGCTGGCTAATCTAATCACCAGGATGCTAGTCTCATCCTGTTGATATATTCCTGATAATTAACAATCTGTGAACAGCTGCATTGTCCGATATCCAATATACAGCATAAGGAAAATGATCATTTGTACATTGTAGGTTTAGTGGACTAAATGAAAGAGCACTTTTTTTTATTAATAGCTGCACTTTTCATAAATTTTATGAGTTAATGGGGTTCAATTAATGTTGCCAAGTGGTGTGCTTCATACATATGTCTCTGGGGTTTTGCAAAGTTAAGAAGAATGTATAATGAATGGTTGAGCAGTTATATTGGTACCCTAGTAATTAGAGAACGAGTAATTAATGTGCATCTGTGCTAGGCTCCTGGGTACTATCAATGACCCTGTAGTATGCAAAAAGAAAAAAGAAAGAAAGAAATTATGAGCTTGTCAAGGGAATACAGCTTTTTTCTTTTCCTTAAATTTTAGATCTACATCTGTGTTTAATTAGAAGAAGAAATGAATTCCCATTAACACCATTAGGCAACATGCTATGATTGGTTAAAGCCTACATGGACTGTGAAACTGACCCAGAAAGCTCAGGAGGTTGTAATGGATTTTTTAATCTCAGAAGAACTTCTTAAAAAAAAAAAATAAGGATGCTAAGAGTCTCTACCTGGCTGTCTGGGGAATACCTTCTGCTCCTGGCCACGTTCTAAAAACTATGAATGATCTAAACAAATACCTGCTAAGCAATAATGACTTGCCATGCCCACTTTGGGGATTTTTTTTCCCCCCTGCCATAAGAGGTGAGATGTAATAGCATCACCTGTAGTAGTCTCAGTATACAAAAATGCCACATATATTAATGACAGTAAGATAGCTTACTAAAAGAAAGTAGTCATGGGTGTTACAGATGACTAGCTGTGCTGATACTTCAGTTTCCAAAGAGATTCAAATTAAATTGCTTTTATCTCCTGAAGCAGAAAAAAAAACATTTCATATTCCACATGATAATAAAATGTATCCTTAGGGCAAGAGGTAGGTCTGTACTTTTAAAATGAGACAAGCATGATTTAATTAGTATGCAAGAGCACACGCCTAGGCTTTAAGAGGAAGATGACCCTTCTGAGTGCTCCTGTTCAGTGGCCCTCTAAAATTATGCTTTTGGAGAGAGCTGAGTGGCTATATTTATAATTAAACATTGCCTTTACTGAAAGTTTTGATAATACTCTGCCAAATATTCCATTGAGATATTTACTTGAAATAATATTCACTCTTTCATATATAATTATGCTATGTAAATATTGTTTATAAAGTTAGAATTTTGAAAAAATGTTCAGTATTGGACAACAACAAGCAAATTATATAAGCCTTCATGGCGTATAATTTCAGCCACAGGAAAGGTCAGGAGTTTCATTTAGATGTTAGGTTTAAGGCAAGACACAAAATTGTTTGCCACTTCCTATTTAAAGATATAATGTTAAGGAATATATCATTTCTCCAGAAACATTACGGAAATAAAACAATACATAATCAAACACATGGTATAAATTAAAATAATATAAAATCTCTATTTTTGCTCTAATATTTTGTGATTCACTTTAGATTTGAAGGCATTTCCTTTAAAAACTGAAATATTGAAATGACAATTGTATTTTAGTTTTCTAAATTATTTAAGTATTGTATTTTAGAAACTCTGGTGTCAATAGGTCCAACATGAAACTGCTTTTTGCTTACTAGGTAATATGACCTTGATGAAGACACTTAGCTTCTATCATTTTCCTTCCTTGCAGCTGTCATCAGGCCTTTGAGGAGAGCATTCACTCTGAAGATGCTCCCTCCTGAAGTCCATGTGTCCTTCCCATGGTGCATCGAAACACTACAGGTAGAGAATTCTCTCTGTTCAAAAGTTCAAGTGAGCCTCCGATGACAGTCAGCACCAACTGAAAGCTCTGTGTGTGATCATTTCGTAAGTCTCGTCCTGACAAGCTTTCAGATGACTGCAGCCCCCGCTGACTTTTGACTATATCTGCATGAGTGACCCCACACAATAACCATCCAACTGAGCCTATTTAATATATATGACAGCAGATACTGTTTAACTCTTAAAACGCCAATGTATTACTGTAACAGTTAACTGAAACAACAGGATATCATTTGGTAAGCTATTTTAGTATGCCATTTTGCTTATTATAAAATCTAGGCTTTATAAAGTCTAGTAATTTGCCTCAGGTTACACAGTTAAAAATATGACAATAATTTATAATAACAATTTTATTATTTAATGTATGTCAGACACTGTTCCCTACATTTTTCTCTCTCAACTCATTCAAGTCACTATAAAGTTAATTCTCTTGCTGTTATTATCTACTTCATTTTATAAATAAGGAAATTGAGATGCAGAAATGTTAAGTAATGTGGCCAAGAAATGATAGAACTGAAATGTGAATCCAGATGAAATTGTATAAGATTCTCTCTACCACCATGACATTGCCTCTCAAATAGCTGATCTTCTATCTGAACCCATGTGTTCTTGATATTAAAAACCAATAAATGTTTTGGTTATATCTTGGTTTCCTTATCTCTCATTCACCTTTGAGAACTGTAGTCCAAGTCAGCTAATCTGGCTGATCCTTGCATAAGTCTAACACTACAGCCTACACTATCATCAGCCATTTGTTTATGCAAGGACACAAAAAAGGCCTCTCTTTTTCTTTGCTGTGACCTTCCACAATTTATGAGAAGCACCTGGTAATTAAAGCCCAAGATTGTTGGCTCAACTGTTCAAACTATGGGACAAGATAAGCTGCTCTCAAGGCTACATTCTTGCATCCCCTCCTCTAGTTGTTTCCACAACTCAGGGATAATTCGCACCAAGGACTCTCTAGTTAGTAGAAAGTTCCCTTTCCCCTCCCCTTAAAACAAGCCTCTTTTGAACTCTTCATAACTTCTGCTCTAAACTTGTTTTACAGGCTTGGGAAAAATACAGATAAGACTTCTCCTTAGGACATCTGCCAGACTGTCCCTGGAAAGCAAACAAACTAATTTCAAGACAAACTCCTGGTATCTGCTCAACTTCAACAAAATTCTCCTCCCTTCCTTGTTGCTTAGCAACAGACAAAGCTTAAAAGAGAAGACCGCCATTTATTCCCTGCCCTCTATTGACTAGCAATACTTGGCCCTTTCCTCTCTGGGAAAGTAAAATAAATTTCCTCCCTGCATCTCTTCTCTTGGTTGTTAATTCTTTTACAAACTATGTCACTGGCCAAATCCTAACAGTTAGTTGTGTTTCCTCACTTAAGCTTTAAGATCCACTAACATAAAAACTACCTCTCACTTCCTTTCCTTTGAAATCTCCAATTCATAACAAATTGCCTGACACAGACAAGGTGTCTAATTAGAATTTTTGAAATAACCATAGGGAGATTTTCACAACCATAAGAGATCTTGAACATGTGAATATTGGCATAGCCTTGGAAGATTATCATTGAAAGGTTAACCCTTGAAAGGAAGTACTTAAGGAAGACAGCTTTTCAGTTTCTACCCTGGTTTCCTTATCTCTACTCCCTACCAGAACTCTTAAACAAGAAAGTTCCAGAGAAAGCATTACTGCATTATTACCATCCTAATAAAACAATGGTTTCTCATACTAGTAATATATCAATATTTTTACTTGGAAATGATGGTAATGATCCATTGCTATCAGCAGCAATTTGAATTATTTTTTATACAGATAAAATAATAAAACAATTGCTGCAAAGATGGCTTGGAGAGACAAGGCTTCATCAATTCAGTTACAACTACTATTGACAATGAGTTTTTCTTAAAATAATTGTTGGATGTATGCATATTCTATTGAAAACAGGAAGAGGGGCTGCTCTGCCATCAAATATCAATCATCCCTTAACTTTCTTCAGTTCTTTCCATCTAAGATATTTAAAGCTAAATAAATTTGTGGAGAAAAAAAGGGACACTACACTAAAACTGATGGCCGCTTCACAAACTCAGAGAACTAAAGTAACCATACAGGATGGTCTGATATTAACACTGTACAACTAAGAGCAGTTCATGGTGGGTAGTCATGTCCTAGGCTGGTATCTTTCTTGACAAAGGTCATTCTTTAACTGAACTGAGCCTGTCGATTTTTTTTTTTTTCGGTTTATTTTTGCTTCTAAGAAAACATACCTTTAGAATGTCAGAGTAATCCCTTTTTCCTGACTCCTCAGGGTACAGCCTCCCCCCAGAGCACAAGACTGCAGAACCCCTCATTGTTAACTTGTTCCCCCACATACCAGCTCTAAGTGCTATAAATGTTAATTGTTAACTATCCTATACCCACCCATGTTAACGTATTTGTCTTTTAATTTTGCTCTTTATCCAATCCCAGATATTTCCTGGCTTTGCTTTATCCCTCCTGCCTAATCCATCACCAATGAATTTCACAGAGCATTCCTTATTGCTTAACATTGACAATTGAAAGAAGTTAAATTATTAAACGAGTTGCTCCAAACAAAACACAGGTAAGCAAAAGTGAAGTTTCAGGCTGGTTTTGAGTTGGTGAAGTTGGAGGCCCAGAAGCCAAGGACTGTCAATTCATTGTTTTTCTCTCTTGCGCCCAAGGAAACTACAGTTTCCTCCTGTTTTATTTTGTCCCCCTTTTAAATTGAGACCAGATAGTAGGAAGTTAAGAAAGTTAATTGGCAAATGGAATGGGGAAACTGAGACAGATAGCTGATTCAAACTGGCCTTATCCAGCACCCTGACTCACTTGCCTCCTTCTCCCTTACATGGCCACTCCTTTAAGTCTTATGCCCTCAGGACAATGAGGTTCTGATGAGCATCAAATAATCTTAAGAAAAAAGCCAGGAGTCTGTGGACCAGAGACAGAGTTTTGCTCAAACTAGTGATAACATCTAGGCCTCAATTGTGTTTCATCTCCAGGCCCAGAATTGCACCAAAACCAGATGAAGGATGCCTTGGCTGACATCAGGACCAGATGCAATGATCAATGACCTGCTACCCTAGTACAAACCAGTCAGTAGACCCCATGATCCTGACCCTATTTGCTCATTTGAATGAACGGCATCTTAAAGGACACACTTGCCATGGAACAGACTGTCCAATCTCAGATGGAAGGCAGGGGTGGGTGGGTGAGTGGGTGGGAAGAGAGAGAATCAACCAAAGAACCTGTATGTATATATACATAAACCATGGACAGAGACAATAGGATGATAAAGGCCTGGGGCAGTGGCAGGCTAGAAGGGGTCAATGGCAATAAAAGGGGGACATATGTAATACTTTCAACACTAAAGAGTTTAAATAAATAAATAAATAAATAAATAAATAAATAAATAGGCACCTGGAACACTGATGAATATTCTATTGAGATCTTCCCCTGAGAATTCCCACATTTAGGAAACAGATAAAAGCTCTTAATATAGCCCTGGCCAGATGGCTCAGTTGGTTGGACCCTTATCCTGTACATCAAAAGGTTGCAGGTTTGATTCCTGGTCAGGGAATAACCCTAGGTTGTGGGTTCCATCCCCAGTTGGGGCATGTACAGGAGGCAGCTGATCCATATTTCTCTCACATCAACATTTATCTTTCTTGTTTCCTCTCTAAAAAAAATCAATAAAAACTTCATATCCTTGGGTGAGGATTAAAAAATAAGTAATTAATCAATTAATTTTGAAGACAAAGGACCCAGTGCACACTCTCTCCCTGGATCATACCCATGCCTTCTTTCTTCAGGCATATATCTTTGCTTTCTCCTAAGTTCTAAGGGTCCCAACTAGACTTGCAACTAGGGGAGCAGCAGGCAAAAATAGCTCGTCCTCGGGCTAAACCCCTGAACCTGTCTCCAAGGGCACTTCTTTTGCCTCTGTGACTTGTTTCCTAAGTCCAACAGCTTAGCTGGCTCAGTTCTTCCACTGCTATTACTTTCTAAAAGGCAGAAGAGCAGCCCGCTGAAACTATACTTTCATTTTGCAAATAAACTTTCTCTTGCACTAGAGTTCTTGGCTCTGATTTCTTTCTTTCCCAAATTTGAGAACCAAGAACCAGCATTGCTGTTAACAAAAATCATTACACAAAATTTAAAAAGTCCAGACAAATTGTAATCAAATAATTCTGTGCACTTACTTTGAATCATGGGATATATAAATTAAAAATAAAATTATTATTTCTAGTTGGCCTAAAAATATCTGTATTACTCTGAAATTTGATATCATGCTTAGTGCTATTATAAAATTGCAAATTTTCATTTTTTAACAATACTTTTTGAATGAGAAAAATCATCACAAGCTCTTACCTGCTTTATTGTTGCTAAATAATCATTTTTTTATTTTTTTAAATATATATATATTTTTTATTGATTCCAGAGCAGAAGGAAGAGGGACAGAAACATCAATGATGAGAGAATTTAGATTGGCTGCCTCCTGCACGCCCCACACTGGAAATGGACCCACAACCCGGGCATGTGCTCTGACCAGGAATCCAACCATGACCTCCTGGTTCATAGATCGAAGCTCAAACACGGAGCCATGTTGGTTGTGCTAAAATAATCATTTTGTGTGTGTGAGACAAATCAAGGGGGTAAAATAAAGTAAATGTTTGTGAAGGTATTTAATTGTGCCAAATATTTTTATTAGATTTTATTTTAAAGAGTTTTAAAGTGCTTTGCTTAGAATGATATTAATGCAACAGTAATTAATGAGATATACCTTTACAGAAAATTTAAAAATAATTGGAAGGATATATGCTTTTGTTACTATACTACGGTATTTCAATTTAGAATAACTTAGCTATCATTTTACATGTTTGAAAGTAGTTACTTCTCTTAGAAATATGTTTTAATATCTTTTTAGTCATAAAGGTTTTTCTAATTTCAAATAATATTAAATACTGCAATTAGATTTTATATTCATTAAAGAGAGCACAGATTTTAAAATGTTGAGATAGACCAGTTTGATTAAGCACAAGGGATATTTCATGCCCACTTTCACATTTTAATTTAGTACTTGGCTATATGGCAGAAATAACATAATCAAGTGAATTGTCTGATGAAGATAACAGGAAGTCAATAAAGGTTATCCATTAAAGAAGCTCAGATTTCTAAGCAACTTGTCTTTCCTAGTCTCACCAAGACTGAACTCCACAACGAAGTGTGTGTTCATTATTCCACTTAGACTATCTTTTCCCTAGAGCCTAAGTCCAAGATGATGAGATTTGTTTATCAAAGCATGGACATAATTCTTAGGATAAAATTTGTTAAAGTCTACCCAGGCTATAGGGATAAATGCAAATCTTGTTGCAATTATTTATTTGATTAAAGTAAATATCTTAATAGTAAGGACTGTTCTTACAAGTAAAATGTAGAAAACACTTTATGGCATAAACAAATGGACATAAAAAAAAAAAGTGGTGCTACTGAAAGAAGTTTCTAGGGGTAAAATAGGCACGTTTAGGGAGTTTTAGGAATTAGGGGGTCCATGGGGAAGAACTGCAAAGCTGGGGGGGTGGGGGGGCTAGGAGCTGCCAAAAGGCCTAAGTTCACAAAGAACTTAAGGTGCCACAGCCTAAAGGGAGAGGAAGATACCCAACCACAGAAGATAAGGGGAAAGCCACAGGGAGTAGAAAAACAAAAGGGAGAAAAGAGGAAAACAAATTTTCACAGGGAATAGAGAGTTCTACCACAGGAGGGGGAGAAGAAGAGGGGACCCTATGTGGGGTTTGAGCTCTGAAGCTGCTATAGTGACCAATCAGAGGGGATATCAGGACACAAAGAACTGCGGCCTTTATACACCTGGGGAAAGAGGGACTTCGTGGGTCTCTTCCCCTCCCCACGTGGGAGTCTGTGCTAATTTCCAAATACATTTCCACCTTTCCTATACCACCTTTTGTCCGTGGCTTCATTCTTTGAACCCACCTGGACAAGGACCCGGGAAGAAAGCCACCTTTGCTTCCTACTCAGAGGAAGGCCACATGTTTCAGTTTAATTTTCCGTGTTTCATTATTCTAATGAGGCACTCAATTTTTACAGGAATGAGGAAAACAAATAAATAAACAAAGAAACCTGGTCTGCTGATACTTCCTTCACTATGTCCATGAAATCAGAACACAAATGCAAATACTAAAATGCTTCAATTTAATTCAGAGAGTCTAATTTCATTATCTCAAAATGATTCACACACTCATTTATTTATTAATTCATTTAATCAACATATATTTTTGATAGATTACTGTGTTCCATATATTAGGTTCTTACAAAACCTTAGTGAACTAGCTAACTAACTAACTGAATAAGTAAATAAATAAACCTCCTCAATATCTTATGAAGTACACATACTTCCCTTTATTTTAAAGAAGAATAAACTGAGGATTGGAAACATTAATCCACTTGCCCCAAATCACACAATGTTATGTTTCCATTCACTACCTACCACCCTGTGCTTACTCCTTGAGTGAGCTGCTTATTCTTTTAACATATGTTACTTAGAGCATATATTCAAGTGCTTATGCGGGGGATCAATCAGGTCCTTTAAGAAAGGAATATAGAATTTCTGCTAGGCTGGATGAGGAACTGGGTGCAGAAGAATAAAACAAAGGAACAAAACTACCTGGTGAAAAGTTTAAGGATATCTTGCTACAAGGAATGTTTTATATTCTAACAGAGAAAAGCAAGTTTTACAGGGAAATGGTAAAACAAGACCCAAAGCAATGGACTCAGTGGAGATTCCTGGTGGAGATAAGGGAGGCCAGCTCCATCCCTCTTCTCTGGTGAAGCTTACACTATACTATTGGCACATTACAAGCTATGTTGGCAGCATACAGTTCAGCCATAGGAAATGTCATATAACTGTTTATTTATATGATTTAGTTTTTCATTATTATTTACATGAAGGACAGTGTGTTGAAAACATAGATCTGGTTGTTCTCTCAGGTTAGTCTGTTATCATAGTGCCTCCCACAAAATGCCATGCACACAGGATGCCCTCAGTAGATGCTTATTGAATGAAAAACAAATGAGTCAATCAATAAGCCAGGCATTAACGTGAACTGCATTGCTTTGTTATTTCACATTAAAAGGTGAGGATTAAGATCAGTTCTCTACTGGCTTGATCTCCTTTGTGGTATCATTTGCCATTTTTTGTATAATTGATCTAATAATACTGACTTAGTTTTATTTTTTAAAATGCAGCACACTACATCAAACCCCAAACCATGTTACATATTGAGAATATAAAGTTGGATAAGCCTCTATCTGATCTTGAAAGATTTTGAAATATGAGGTGGAAACAAGTAGGTAAATCAAGAATTACCGTGATGTGATCAGTGTGATAACAGGGTAAACAGAGAGTAAAACAGAAACAAGGAAATAGCATCGAATGAACTCTTCAGTTCTTTGACTGCCCCCACCCCCAAAGAAAAATGGAAAATTTGACTAAGTTGGATCTTTTAGGATGAGTGAAAGGAAATCTAGTGAAGACGAAAGGACGAGGCTGAGAGGTAATAAATCCCATAACTCAATCTGTAAGAATTTCCACAAAACTGAAATGAATGAGGCTTAAGCACTTGAAAGATATAAAAAAAAATTACAACAGAAATGAAGACAGTGATCCTGGAATATCTTAAGAGCTAAATTGCCTAATGAGTTTGAACTTTGTTCTGAAAGCCCCATGGGCAGCAATTGCATTGTTTGAAAATGAAATATTATTTGAAGCTTGTAAGAAGATCAATTGCTTAAAATAGTTATTTTATGAAGCAATTAAGATGCTAAAACAGTACCCATTAACTATCAGTGGAAATATGAATAATGGTACATGAATTCCATTTATTATTGAAACTTGGTCATTCCATTGAAATCTTACAAATCAAGGATGGAAATCCCTGCTCAATACTGAAAGCATGGGGCACCCTGGAGATTGAGAAGCAGCTTATTATCACTAAACTCAACTTTGGATGAGGATTTTTTTCTGGTGGTTTTTTTTTCTTCTGCAATTTGTCATTAAAATAAAAAAGAAAGACGATTAGTGAGTAAGGAATCTCTGATAATTTGGGGACCTCAATTCTCTCCTTACATTCATTTTCCAGATCCTTGCTTCAAAGAATATCTGTTACTTCATAAGCCTGTTTTAAGCATTAATATCCTTAAAACCTATTCATAATAGAATATGTAGATGGCCTCCAAAACAAGCTACCACATTGAAACTTAATACTCATATTAATTTTCTCAAGACTCTTGAACTCTTTATAGTGCTAATTATGTCTATTAATGTGTCATTACTTTGAAATGATAAGTTTTCTGCTAAAATAGAAATCCTTAATTTTGCTTAGCAGAGTTCTATTTCAGTAAGTCTCTCTAATCTAATGACTCTGATTTCTCTGGGAAATAATAGGTTTACTTGCACAATGAATAGTAACGCATATGTTTAAGGCAGATAACTGGCTGCTTATCATATTGGTTCTAATTAGACATTTTTTGCATTGTGGGATTAATCTGAGCATTGTTGGGACAGGGCACATAAAACATGTGAATTTTCCAAGTAGAATACATTTGTAAAGATGGCATTTTCCATCTTACACCCACATTGTACCATGTGTCAAATGACAATGACTACAGGTACACAACTGGGTTTTGATAGTACCTGCCTGGCAAGCAGATACAAGGAGATTTGGAAGAAAAATAACAAATACGATGGAATCTAAGAGGAAAATGTTTAAAATAATGACATTCTATTTCCACATTGTTCTCCTTCTAAATCGATATATGAAAAGATGGGAAAGTTCCCAAGTACAGTATCCCACCATTACCCCCCCCCTCCCGTTTCACTTTCTGTGGCTCATACATTTTAAATTGTGTGCCATTCTGTGTAGTGTGATGACATCTCGTGCCATCCTGCTCAGCCCATGACATGAATCATCCCTCTGTCCAGAGGACCCAGGCGGCATACACTACCCAACCTGCTAGTCATTTAGTAGCCATCTTGGCTATCAGATGGACTGTCATGGTACCATAGTGCTTGTGTTCAAGTAGCTCACATTTTACTTATTAATATCCCCCAAATGCAAGATTAGTGATGCTGGCAATCCACATATGCCAAAGATAAGCCACAAAGTTTATGTCTACACGGAAAAGACAATTTATATCGAGTTCAATACTATCCTGAGTTTCAGGCATCCACTGTGTATTGGTACACACGATGTCTTTCCCAACTTGCTATTGAACACCAGCATAAAGAGGGCCTGGCCGATTCATCTCTGTGATTCCAACCTTTATGGTTTATCTCAGAGCAAGTATAACAATCTATATATGTAACATTTTTCTTTACATCATGTCAGAGTAAAATATATTTTCATTTTAACTAAAGAACTATTTTCTGTACATTTATTTTTACTTAAAAAAATCTAGATGCCTGACGTTTGCTCTCATCTTCTTACATCAAACCACATTCTTCTCCATTATGACTTTTACCAAAATTTCCTTTCAATGATGTCTTTCCAATGTGACATCTAGAAGGTGAATGATGAGTCCTTTCATTACATATGGATTTGTATGTGTCATGTCAGCAGGGGGAAATGGCAATCCTGGGCGCCCAGACCTGCTAGAAGAGCCTGGACTGAGAAACCTCACTGAGGCAGTGTCAACAGCAGGTGTACAGGCCATCCATTGCTTATCATCCTTTGAGACATTTCACAGCTATTGGTCAGGACCAGACATCACACTCAGGATAGCCTAAAAAGGGATCTCAACTTTTGAATGTGGGGCTGCATGATCAGAGAACAGTGACCCTACCTCCGGTGTCAACAGGATTAATAATGAAACAAGCAAAACCTTGCCTTTAGCCCTGTTGTGCCAACCCAACATCAGTCCCAGCTGTGTGGCATAATCCAAGGGTTAGGGTCTAATATCTTCAGTTGTAGCTGATTGATGGGGCAATATATAGTACATCTCTGCCATGGTTGGGAGAGCTTTTGTCTAGTCAACCGGAGTTGATTGCTTTAGCTTGTTTCTGAACACCTAGCCTCCATTCCTAGGAGTCCAGCTAACAAGAAATCAATCTTGGAGAAATGTTTCCTTACTAGTGAGGAGATACTATCTATATAGATTATAAAATACTGAATACTATTTATATTATCTGCATATGCAGTGAAATTGTTTAAAAATTAAATGAGGAAGAAAACAAATTGTTTTATCTCAGTTGTCAATTCTTGCATAGGATCCATCAAAGAGTCTATTCATTTTGCTCTGCCCTTTCTGTCAAACACCAAGTTCCTTTATATATACAGAGATTTTGTTTTTTGTTGTTGTTTTTGTTGTTGTTTGCTTTCTATAATATTCCATTGGTTCACTGGCCCAACCCTGTGTCAATATCATAGGCTATATTAATTATCCATATTGCATAGAAGAAGAGTAAACACTTATGCTCAAGAACTTCTTAAAGGATGTGTTGTGCATACAGGAGACACATTATCATAAAAGTTCAAATTTACTAAGGAAAACATGATGATATTGCAATCAATGCAAAGCATTTAACGTCCTTTCTCAAATATACAGCACATTATTCTCTAAAACAACAATGTCTATTCCTTTTCCCCACTAAATTTTAGGTTGTAACTCATTGCCTACAAAAAATGTATGAATAATTAATATTATGTGTAAGAAAACATAGAAGATGCTTTGGGATAATTGCATTTGTGTATTAATCACATTGAGTAAACAAATACTGAAAAGTTCAGAGCTATGAATACAAATGGGCTAAAGCAGAATATGTGCTGCATCAGGAGAAAAAAATTACCTTTGTTCTATTTGATGAAACTTATGGTTCTAGAAATGGGATAAGCCATAGTAAAAGAAAAGTATGTTATGAACAAGCTTGGATGAGAGAGAGAATATCACTTCGAAAATCAAGCATGTGACAATTTTAACAGGATAGTTATTCTCCATAGTCAAAAGTTAATTATGATACCTATTGCACACTCTTAAAATTTTATTACTCATAAGCAATTTGATTACTCAAGAGTTTTTCATCCAAGTCACTTAAACATAAGATGGGTAAGCTTGTTAGACTAGCATATTAGATAGAGGCACAGGAATTATACCTGCTTCTCTAATATAATCCTTTATTGTGCAATAGCAGAAGCCAGCTTTAAGTGAGCTCGTAAAGGAAATCTAGTGCCTCAATTCAATAGTTCTCATTAACTGTTACAAGTTACTGTCCTGGAGTAGAGCAGTCATTACCTAACTGGTGTCTAAGCCTTCTCCCTTTCCTCCCTTTACTTGTGCACTGTGTTCTCCAAATGGCTTCACAGTCACCAAAACAATCAAGTCCAAACACTTTAGTACAGAATACCTTACCATTGTGTCTGCCTATCTGATTAAAATTATCCCCATCCATTACACACACACCCACACACCCACACACACACAGACACACACACCCTGTCCCCCTGATAAGCATCGTGTTAAACAGATAGGCAGTATAGAACCATCATGCACTGGAAATACTGCAATGAAACAGAATCTCTACATTTCTTCTTTTATATTTTAGTGGAGGAAGCTAGCAAAAACCTAAATAAGGAAGTTATGTAGTAATATGACACAAAGAAGGAAAATAAAGAGGGAAGAGATAGGAAGTATTACCGTTGGGAGTTGCAGTTTTGAATAGATAGGCCAAAGAAAGCCTGACAGATGAGACTTAAATAAAAACCTGAAAGGAAGCCTAGCTGGTTTGCTCAGTGGATAGAGCGTCCGCCTGCGGACTGAAGGGTCCCTGGTTTGATTCCCGGCAAGGGCACATGCCTGGGTTGCCTCCTTGGTCCCCAGTAGGGGGCATTCAGGAGGCAGCTAATCAATGATCCCCTGTCATCACTGATGTTTCTCTCTCTTCTTCTCCCTTCCTCTCTGAAATAAATTATATATATATATATATATATATATATATATATATATATATATATATATAACCTGAAAGGGGACAAGGATTAACCCACATGGCTATTTGGGGGAACAGCCTTCTAGTCAGAGAGAACATCAGTGCAAAGGCCTTGCAGGGAGAGCTTGCCTGGCATTTGTGAGGGTAGAGCAGTTAAAGCGAGGTCAGCCATAGGAGAATGCTCGATGATGTCTACTGTTGAGATAACCTCTTTCATTATTTTCACCACCAAGATTTATCTAATTGATTCTTGTGTCAAATTTTGCCTTAGGCAATCCTTCCAAATGGAAGCTTTCCCTGGTATTTACCAGTCCGGTGGAGGGGAGGTTTCTCCAGTTAACAGCATGCTCTGTATGCCTCTATCAGAACTGTTAAAGCACATGGTGTTTTGCACGTGGCGTTGCACATGTTTGTTGAGTTACCTGTCTCCTGCACAGGAAGGCAGTGAATATTTGTTGACTCAATAGTCTAAAGGGTGAAGGGTGGCAATTAAAATTAGAATCTTTGGACTCTAATCCCAGGTTTTCCATGCTAGCAGTTGTTTAAAAAGTTAATTAACCTATTTTTTTTCCAGATTCCTCACCTCTAAATTGGAAATAAATATAGTGATATTATATTTGATGTGGTCCAACCATTGTCCTGGAAGCTTCATACTCATTAATCCATACATTTTCACATGATCCTTATCTGTAAAATTTGCAGGGTCAAGGTAAAGGTACTGATTAAGTTAGATTATGTAAATTACTTTCAGACAGTTTTCTGGCATACAGTTAGTGTTTATCCAACTGTGTGTACATGTAAAAAAATAAGCATTAAATAAAGTTATGGATTTTCTAAAATTTCTTTAGCTGCAGAGATCTATGTTTAATCACTTTTCAAATCAACATCATTTCTGTCTATGCTTATCACAAAATATAATCTTCTGTTAAATAATGATTGTGGTTCCTGCAGTATTTCTTAAAACAGTGCTCCATGTTTGGCCCTGAGACTTCTCTAAGCCCCTAACACTCATCCTGGCCCTTTCTCGATATTATCATAAATTTTCAACAGAATTTAGAAAATAATAAACACTCATATTCCTCACTCAAGTGAAACATTGATTAAATCAAAATGTTACAATTGTCCGGTCATACCTTAAAGAATAACAACTACACATTTGCATTGCCAGGTAATGAAAACTATTTCTCTTCTGGCTAAGAGTAATTTTAAGGTTCCATAAAGTTAAGATTTATTCCATTCTCAGAGATATAAACAAATGACATTTTTTTTTTGCCAGAGAAATATAGTAATTATTTCTACATCTCCTGACTTTAGCAGAACTCCTAGAAAACAGTAAATCTGTAGAATGAGAAAATTACTCAATGAGGAAATAAGATAATTATTAACAGCATTTTAGATTATCCATAAATTTTAACAAAAAAGAATAGATTCTTCTTGTACAAAAAAAGTGCATAAGCTAAATTACATAGGTAGAATTTTCCTAGGGAGAGTAGAAAAGCCACAGGTAGTCATGTACTCTTTAGGAAACTAAAGGTCATCCACTGAATAGCACTGGCCCAAGAACTACATGTAACCATCGTGAAGATATAAATAATTTGTTACAGCATGTAAATCAACGCACTGCTTCTTTTACCAAGAAAGTCTTGGTATGATACTGTAAAGGAAGCTTAATTAAAATGTGCTGTATCAAGGATTTTGATTTATATTTTGGTGAAAGCTTTTTATCTCTTCAAGTACAGGTAATAAACACTTTGATACCATCACCTTGACTAGGCTTGGTATAGAGAACATTGAGAAAACAAATTATAATTTTGTAAGTTGGATGGTGCCAGAATTTGTAATTCCCTAGATGTTATTCATATGCTTTGAATGGTGTAATCACATGATCAGAGTTAATTTTAGGGTTCTTAAAAAGGTAAATGTATAGGGTCCATGGAGAGGCATAGAAGGGAAATACTCTCCTAGTTAGAAATAAAACTAAGAAGGGTATGAACAATGAAGCTGAAAGTTGGTGTGAAAATAAAAGGAAAATTTTGATAAACAATGCCAACTTTTGATAGCAATTAGTGGGAGATTTTTTTTAATTCATTGGGGTAAATCTTATTGAAATTTGCTAATAAGGCAATTATTAAATACAGGTATAAGCATAAATGTACATAAGAAATATGCAATAGGGAACTGATAATCATTAATTGCAAGGATGTTTGAGTCCATAATATAATCTTCATTTATGAATTGCTGCATCAGACATTATTAGCTCATGCAAAGCCATTGAGACCCATCCCATAAATGTAACTAAACATCTATTTGAACAGTTACAAGTAACATAATCTAATAAAATCTAGCTTTATAATACTTTCAAGTGTTTTAAGAGAAGAATTATCCAGATATAATGTAGAAAAAAAAAGGGTGATGGGAAATGATTGTTCTTTTCATGGTGGTGGTAAATAATGCTAAAAGGAATAATGAATATATCATATCAACAACATGTAAAGATTAATATATAAAAAGGAAAGAAGCAAACACTTTTGTTGTATATATAGACTAGATTTACCAACTGAAAAAACAAGTTAGGTTATTTATTCAATATTAAGGAAAGGTCAGCATAACCTTCAGATGTGAAATTAGAAAAGTGTTTTTAAATTCAACTACAATACTACAGCAATTACAATAGAATGATGATAAATTATGTCTCTTAAATCTAAGTGCTATAATTATAAGATTCTCAGAATAGTCTTAGAAGGTATAGATTTAATAATTCTGCTACATAGGAAAGAAAATCAAAGCAGTTGGCTAGCAAAGCTTTCCACATAAAATTTCCTTTCCCCATTTCAGGAGGTATAAACAATAATAACAGCAATCCCTGAGGACAGTTTGGAAACATCATAATATCTGAAATATTTTTTTAGAATTTTAAAGAAATTATGGAAAAGAAAATGTGTGTGGATTATTTAACACAATGACAAGTCTTGTGCCCCATTGGAACATTCATCAAAAATAACAGTTTTGTCATATATCCACTGGGGTTTGACAATAGAAAACTGCCCCCAAAAGTGGGAAAACTAGACCAAATGTAAAAAAAAAATATCTGTTTTCTTGTTTTGCCTTTCTTAGACAACTGAAATAAGACAGCAGTTGTGATTTTGTTACAGAAGACCAGAGAAGAACCAAGCAACGCTTAGAGAGATGGAGTTATACTTTGTTATTACGCGTGGGCCAAGAAAAACTGTATTTCAAATTCCGGCCCCAACACGGAGGAACTTTCCCTATTTATATGTTTTTACCTTCTTTGTCTCCCAAATATGGGGTGTTTCCAGCCCCTTTTGCAAGTTCTTAAAGAGCCCCTATGTGCTGGGGCCTTGAGACCTCAACCAAAGGCCTGGCCTGGTGCCAGCACTGATAACTTCGTCCAGGGAAGGTTTAATGGCCTCTCTGAAGTGGGAGTAGTCTTATTTTCCTTATTATTTAAGCAAGCAAGCATTTACAGAAGCCAAAATAGCAGGGTTAAAATTTCAAAACAGCAGTTTTCCTATAAGATGGATGCTTCAATTTAAATATGTAATATCAGCTTGTTTGGAGGTTCTAGCAGGGGAGCGCAGCTACTCGTATACCCTTGACCGCAGACCGGTCCTCTTCTCTGGGGGGAAGGTCGTCCTCTTTGACCAAGCGAGCAGCTTCGGGAGGGACGCACATGGATCGGTGAGGGAGGAGGGGGACACCCGCCTAGCCAGCCAGATCAGCCGAATCAACGCTGGCGATCAATGGGGTGACAGATGTCGCAGCCAGATCGCCCTCACATCCTTCATAAATATGTAATATCAGGAATATTTCTTTCAGTAATTAAAAGAATAACATTGGTTAAATAATGTTCATGCATACATTTTTATTTAAACATAATTAAAAAGAACCTGGATATTTGTCAAAGTCATATATCTTACATGTTTAACATTCTCCAAATTGAATATAGTTGTCAAATGTTATGTGTATATGTTCACATATATATATATATATATATATATATATATATATATATATATGATATTAATATAAGGTATGAGAGTGTAATGCTACTCATGCTTCAGAACATTGAATTTGGAGAAAAGAGGGAGGAGTCACAAAGGAAGGAATCACAAAGAGAACTTGATCTAACATTCACAAAATCTGTAGCATTGTGGGCATGGAACAGGGATTTTTTAGTTTGTTTATAAAAACTGCTTTCAAAGAAAAAATAGAAATTGTCTGATAAAACATTGCATTAAAAATGTCAAAAGCTCCTGCACAGCAAAGGACATTATAAAAAAAAGACACAAAGAGACAACCTAATGAATAACAAAATATATTTGCAAATTATATATCCACTAAGGGGCTGATATCTAAATTATGTAAGGAATTCATACAACTCAATAACAAAGAAAAATAATCCAATAAAAAATGGGCAGAGGACATGAAAAGACATTTCTCTAAAGTAGACACACAGATGACCAATAGACATGAAAAACTGCTCAATGTTACTAATCATCAGGGAAATGAAAATCAAAACCATAATGAGATGCCACCTCACACCGGTCAAAATGACTATCATCCAAAAGTTAAAGACATGGAAAAAAGGGAACTCTTGTACACTCTGGGTGGGAATGTAAAATGGTGCAGCTACAATGGAAAACAGTGTGAAGATTCCTTAAAATTCTAAAAATAGAACTACCATATGACCCAGCAATTGTACTTCTGGGTATTTATCCAAAGAAAATAAGAACACTACTTTGGAATAGTATGCAGCATTAAAAAAGAATTAAATCCTGCCATTTGTGACAACATGGTTGGGCCTAGAGAGTACTATGCTAAATGAAATAAGTCAGACAGAGAAAGACAGGTGTGGAATTTAAAAAAACAAAACAAATCAACAAACAGAACAAAAATAGGCTTGTAGAAACAAAGACCAAACTAATGATTGCCAGAGGGGAGAGTGGTAGAAGGATAGGTAAAAGAGCTGAAGGGGATTATAGTTAATAATCATACCTAATAAAATGGTAATATGCAAATTACCATCACTCCGCTACGCCCACGATTGGGCCGGCTGGAGGCGCGGGGGGCGGGACTCAGGGTGGCCGATTGGCTGGCGGTAGGAGCGGGGTTCGGGGACTCGTGAGTCCCCGAACCCCGCTCCTCCTGCCGGCTGAAACGGCCAGCTCTGCTTAGGCCGGCGCTGCGGAAGACGCTGGTGGCGGAACTCGGGGTGGCCGATTGCGTGGCTGCTGGCACCAGTTTTCCGCCAGCAGCAGTTTTCCTCTGGCCACCCGCCCGATCGGAGCGCCTCCCGATCGGAGTTCCTCTCGGGGTGGCCGATCGTGCTGGCGAGAGGCGCTCTGATCGGCGGGTGCCAGAGGAAAACTGCTGCTGGCGGAAAACTGGTGCTGGCAGCCAGATGAAGGAAAAGTCTATTGCACGAAACTTCGTGCAACGGGCTCCTAGTATTGTAATAACTTTACATGGTAACAGATGGTTACTAGAATTAATGTGGTGAACACATTGTAAGATATGTAAATGTATAATCACTATCTTGTATACCTGAAACTAATATAATATCTACCACTTATATTTTAACAAAATATAACAAAGGGAAAATTAGCGAGTAGCTCCAAAGAAAGAAAGATAAAATAAAAAGATATTACCTTAATTCAGGGAGATTTTCGTATCTTGCTGTTTCAAAAAATATTTAAAAGATACCAGTGAATATATCTTTTGGATATACCAGTAAGTTCAACTTTATTAATATATAGGCCATTATGAAAAGTCTTAGGAAAATTAGATTTGCCTAATTGCTGGAAAACTTTAATATTATTTTTTAAAATGAATTGATTTTGCTATTTAGGTTTACATTAACATCAAAGGCCAGAAGTGCTCAGATATTACAATATATAGGAAGCTGTGTAGGCAGCTAAATGTTAGGGAACCTTTTAAAACATTTTAAACAGGTGCTGGTTTTACCCTAGCTGTTTCGGTTCAGTGGATAGAGCGTCAGCCTGCAGACTGAAGGGTCCCAGGTTTGATTCCAGTCAGGGCACATGCTCAGGTTGCAGGCTCAATCCCCAGTAGGGGGCATGCAGGAGGCAGTCAATCAATGATTCTCTCATCATTAATGTTTTTATTTCTCTTTCCCTCTCCCTTCCTCTCTGAAATCAATAAAAATATTTAAAAAGAAACACAAAAAACAGGTGCTGGTTCTGAGTACAAGAGTTGAGCATTGAAAAGAATTCACTTTTCATTCAAATATCAATTTTCTAACATTTGCTTTAGCACTAATTTATAAAGGTGAATGAAAAACTCTGCATAAAAATTCAAAAATCAGAAAAATCACTCCAAAAATATCATAAGGTAACAAAAGTTAATGAATGAAAACCTTAGAAAAACACTGAGTCTTTAAATGGTGGTATTAGAAAGTATAGATAACATAAGTTGTAAAGGGCAATGTCACTCTTTCATACCCTCACATCAATCCAGATTTAACCATGCCATTTTGATGCTGACTATAGTAGCATTTCAGTCAATTTCATAGGTATCTTTTATGAGTGGAGATATATACAAATATCCAAATATGGGAGGAAATATAGTATAATAATTTGTTCAAACACCAGTACGATCTGAATTTATATAGTATATAAAAGTATGATTATAGACATAAATAGCATTTTCTTTGTTCTAGGCACTATGCTATTTTATACTTACACTAACTTAATTAAATATTGTAACAAGTCTACAGGGAAAATGAAATTATCATCATTATTTTAAAGATGAAGAAACTGAGACTTAGAATTTTAGAATAATTTGCCCAAATTATCACAGATATGTAAACGTGCAGACAGCCAGGTTACAGATCTTGAGCTCTTCAAAACCAGGCAATACTGCCTTTCAGGAGATATATGCAAGAAAAATGGAGGCTTTTGAATGACAAGTTAAAAAAAAAAAAACACCTATAGTTACATTAGCAAGTGTTTCTAAGCAAGAATAAAACTTTCTTATTTATTTGTATAAAAATAACACTTTTATATATTTCATCAAAATTTTATCTAACACTGGATTTAGAGAATTCAAGATAATAATTAAACTGCTGGTGAAGATAAAAAGTAGAAGTCAATAATTTTACTGTAGGGTAATGGAATACTGGCCTAGCCTATGGCAATGTCAGAGGGAATAATTTTTAAGTACTGTGTGTGTGTGTGTGTGTGTGTGTGTGTGTGTGTGAGAGAGAGAGAGAGAGAGAGAGAGAGAGAGAGAGAGAGAGAGAGAGAGAGAGGACTTTTGAAATAATCTCACTTTCTTCCAGGGACCCAGAGACAAGTGGATTTTTTTTGTGTGTGTGTGTTTAAAAGAGAACAAAAGAGGTCACATGCAAAGCAACTTTAGAGGCATAATTAGAAATTGTAATAAGGTAGGTACAGTATACATGTAGATAATTTTCAGTAAGCAAGAATATATTTTTCTCTCTTAATAACAAGCTATACATGCTGGCGGGGATGAGAATTGAAGGTCACAGGCTAGAATTATTTATAGTGCTCTCTTAAAGGAGGAAAGAGTTTGAACAAAGTTCCTGGGTAACAAGGGCTCTGAAAATTGCCTTGAAAGAAGCAAAGTGTTTCTGAAGTAGTTTGTCCTTTTGGATTTGAACATACTGATTTTTGCAACGAATTGTTATGTCAGTACTTCATCTACCCCAAAGGAAAAGCATGATAAATCTGCATTATGCTTTGAGGAAAGAGCTTTACCAGGCTCTGGTATTAGCTTTCAAACCAGCTATTTCTAGTAACAGGTCAGATTTACCCACTAGCTATTCTGCTACCCATGCTCAGATTCACATTTTATGCTGAATGGGCTGTATTTTTTTTTAAATGTACCTCCTATTTTAAGACTTCTTACAGTAGTTATTTTCAACATTTAGCAAATTAATATAATTTACTTTTTTTCAGATTAGGAAATATAATTGATTTCAAATAGTATCTGAATGTAATGTATCTTAATGCTGTGAAACAAGTCTTTTTTAGACAAGAAACATTATATATCACTTAATTGAGTCTCTATATTATTGTAATTGTTTATTAATTTATATTCTTATTCACATGAGCATATGTTCTCTTGTACACTTTTTCTGATTTTAAGACAAATCAAGTGAAGTGAGAGACTTTCCCCCCTCGGATTTCATTTTGCCTGCTTTGAAACAGAACCCAGATTGTCAGCTGCATCTTCCCAAGGGCTTTGGAACATAGTACATAGAACCAAGGGTATTAAAATCTTTCATTTAAAAAACAATCTTGATGCATTTTTGTCATAATTTGATTTTTCAATTAAAGAGAATCATTCCTGCTCAAACCATATTAGCTTTGACCATCCAGAGCTGAAAATTAATAGGAAGAGTCAACACTTGGCAGCTTGAGAGTAACTGACAAATTCAAGAAAAAAAGAATACTTTCTCAAGAGTCTTCATCCTTCCCTCCTTTGTGTCTGATTTGCTTCTGCAAGACTGATAGAGCTATCATATTGCTGATTCAAAAATAGTTGAATCATTTAAAGGAAAATGGAGAAATGGAAGGAATAAGCTAATATAGATTTGCTTATTTGCCTGCCTCAAGAACAAAGCTAAAACAATATCATAAGGAAATGCTTAAGCAAGTATTGAAATTTTTACTAAAACCCATCTTCCCACAACCAAGTCTATCTTCCCACCTCATACTGTGCTGTGCACAACTGTTGAGATACTGGCTATTATAATCATGAATAGACACAAAGACATTAAGCACCTCATAAGGTTTAGGATCCTTTGCTACCCACTGCAAAAACAAAATGGTATCAAGTATAAATATAACCTCAATAAAAGATAATAAGTTAGAAGAAATGTACAAAAAATTTAAGTATTATAGAATAAGAATCAAATGAGTGGTACGTCCTTCAAGTCAAATACACTCATGGAGAGAAGAATACAAACAGAAATACCTAAGATTACATAAGATATCCCTTCCTGCTGGAGACTAAGATGAACTAATTCTCACTCTTACCATGACCCACAACCCCTGCTTTCTTCATCTCTCAGCAAAGAGAACAGGGAAAAATACAGAATAGCATGTCATTTCCGAGGACTGGCAACAAATAAGAGAGTCTCTCCAAGCCTTCGTGTCTTAGGAAGAGTCATTTTTAATGAAATATGGGCATTAAAAGTTTAAGTAGTAAATGTAAAGATATAAAATATGGACAGTAGTATAAATAAGGATTTTGTAATGCTTGTTCTTACTATATCTGCCTTTACTAAATGCTGAAAGAAGAAATATAGAATGAGAGCTTGAAAGGGAATCAAAGGACCAGAAATATTTTTATTTGTTTGAAAAAAGGAAAAGGCCCACAAAAAGGGTGAGGCTAAATATACATAAAAATAGTAAGTGCTAACTGATGGACCATAATCCAGGACAGTCAGAGGACAAGGAGAAGAATAGAGAAGGAAGAATTTATTTTAGAATAAAAGAGTGTTATCTCATCTTAGACCTGGAAAAGAAATGAAAAGATAAATGAACATAACATATATTTTAAAAATAAATATGTAAATGAAAAGGTATTTTGTGATGGAGAATAAAGTTTAGTGTGTGTGTATGTTTATCTTCTAACATCATTTTGCCAGGTTTCCTTTAGCATTATCCAATATCCCCAAGTACTAAGTTTAGAGGGACCATGTCAAGAAAACAGATATTATGCAAATAAGTATGACATTTAAAACATTAGGTTCTCTACTGTGTCTTGAGATGCCATTCTTGGGGTAAAATGATGGGAACTTTCAGTCTTGAAAAATAAAATTGTCTTCTTCTGGCTGTTTATTACTTTTAGGATATTAAACTGTATTATGTGAATCTAGTATACTTTTGGGAGAGGATCCACTAAAATTGGAAAACACCCTTCATGCATTCTTGTGTAAAATTATGCTACCATGAGAAAGAAGTAGACAATGACAATACTTTTTAAAATATTTTTTGAGTAAAATCTTGATTCCATTTTATTTGTTTGGCTTTTTCTTTATAAGGATCAGATCTGCTAAAAATCCTCTGGCTGTGGGCAAAATAACTCCTATAAAAACAGGTGTTTCTATACTATGTAAGCATTTCATCATGGGATAACATCCAGGATTTAAATTCGAGGATAGTTGTGCCAAGTAGACAGTCAAATTCTCAAGGATAGAGAGCATTCCTTATGTAAGTTTGTGTCCTATCATCTAGCACATAATCTTAACAATTCATAGACGTTCAAAATGCTGCCCACTGTTCAAGGACCACCAGAAACACACTAATTAAAATATGCTAGCTAACAATGGCAAGAGAGAATGCCCCTCAGGATAAAAAAAAAAAAAGTGTTAGAAAAGGATGCTTATAGGATTTGGAGGACTAAATTTAGACATAGGATTGTTTTTGAAGGAACTAATATGACTTCCTTGTGAAAAGCCGCAGGTGAGAATTCATTGTCCAATAGCCCACTATTATAGGACACTGACAAAGCCAGAGAATCACTGATATATTGTACAAATGTTCAGGTGGCTCTTTTCCTCTTATGATTTGCCCATATGACTTGTTTGGGCTAAGGGGACATTAGCAAACAGGATGTAATCCCAGGCTTAAAGAGTGTTCATGCTTTGGCGTTTACTCTTTTTCTGTTGGAGTAAACAAGCTAGCCAGCTAGGTGGTAATCCAAAGGGAGGGTGAAGGTCATTCCAGATTAGGCCACCCCAGATGAGTGGACCCAGAACTGAGATGGTGACTGACTACAGCAAACAAGTAAACATAACTGAAACCATAAGCACCCCCCAGGTGAGCCCAGCCCAAACTGTTGGCTCTTGAAATTAGAGTCCAAATAACTTTATTTTAGGCTTCCAAGGTTGGGAGTGGTTTTTTTGTCTCAAAAGCTAACAGCTTAGCTGGTGTGGCTCAGTAGTTGAGTGTCAACCTATGATCTAGTATGCCAGGGTTCAATTCCTGGTCAGGGCACATGAATGGTTTGCAGGTTTGATTCCCCAGTAGGGGGCGTGCAAGAGGCAGCCAATCAATGATTCTCTGCTATCATTGATATTTCTCTCTCTCCCTCTTCAGAAATCAATTATATATTATTTTATTTTATTTTTTAAGCTATCTGATAATAGTTACTAGAAAAGGTGCTAATTCATTTAATCTGTCCATCTTCCACTCAAGTGAGCAACCAATCGGTAACTATGTTTAGAATTTTTATTAAATCTATGAATTGATAACATTCTGTTGATAGCTGCCTGTAACTGGTTGCCTCAAGGTTATGTTCAAACCTTCTGAACCATTTTTTTTAAATCCTCACTTGAGGATATTTTTCCATTGATTTTTTTAGAGAGTGGAAGAGAGGGAAAGACAGAAACATCGATGAGATAGAAACACATCGATTGGTTGCCTCTGGGGAGGAGCCTGCAACCCAAGTACATGCCCTTGACCAGAATCAAATCCGGGACCCTTTGGTCCAAAGGCCAAGGCTTTATCCACTGAGCCAAACAGGCTATGACTGAGCCACCTTTTCCAATGGGTTGGAATAAAGTACCTTAATTGAGCTAAACATGAGAGCTAATGAAGTGAACAGAGAATCCCAATGCCTCACACCCAGTACTTGTACCTGCATCCGAAAAAGGGAGCTAGCCCACAAGGAGGTTATGGGCCTGCCCTCCCAATGTAGTATGTGTTATATACAAATACAGAGTGCTGAAAATATCTGAAAATTTGGGATTCAAAACTGTCTTAGTCTGGCTTTTAAAATATGGTTTTAAAACATCTGCCTGCACATATTTTAGTTTAGTTTTTTTTTTTATTAGAAGAAACCAAAAAGTTTGTATTGCTTACAAATGAAAAATAAGTTGGAGTAACTTTGCAAATAGGGCAGCTTAATTGCAAAAAAAGAAGTGTGTAACATTTTGCTAAAGGACTGGCCCTATTGAAGACATTGCTATAAAACAGTGTTTTAAGCCATATTTTGTCACGGCTATAATTTAACAGTTTAGAGGCAAAATTAATGTGTTTGTATTTCCCTTTGATTAATATACAGCACATTTTATTCAAAGTAACTTGCTATTTCTTTTTGTTTCTGCCAAAAAGTTCTGGTAGACACTGACAAGGAAATAGAATATTGTGTGGGCCAAATTTCTGACATTCAATTCCCTCAGACATTAATTTAGTACAAAGGAGAATAATCTGCTGTTCCCAAAGAAGAAGAAGAAAAAAATCCCAGCACATTTGAAGCCAAATCCTCTCACTTAAGGGTTATAGGGAGTGAACGTAAATTTCTCCGGAGGGAACTTTGTTGTTTGAAATGTCTGAGACAAGATTCGTCAGAAGGGAGTGTGAGCTGCATCTTGTCTATGGTAGGTCTTCAGGTAGCTAAGAACACTAGATAAAGGAGAAAATTCCATCTGTTTGGAATCAGAATCAATTTTTGACACAAGCTGTTAAAACAAATACAAAGGGAGAAAGAAGCCTAATGGCCCCAGAGGAATAGAACATTGCTAAACCGGTGCGATAGAAATTTAGAAATTATACCTGTATTTAATCAAATCAGAGGAGTCTACCTGTTCAGGTCTTTGAAGCAACGTTATAAATAAACAGACCTAGTATAGACCTTTACCATTAAACATTATCAAAGAGTTTTTTTTGAAGGTGAATTGCAAAGACAAAGGGAAAAAGAGATGTTGAATAGTATAATTTTAAAATAAAATCATTAAGCTTTCTTTCTTTAACTAAAAGCTAGAGGTCAAACATGACTAGAGGCATTTTAATTCATAACAGATGTGGTAGCAAAGAACTGGTATAAATTACCCAGGAAAACTGAATAGAAGAGACTAATTTATCTGTATTAGAAAATAAAGTATGTCTTTTAATAGTTAAAGAGGAAATCCTTATTAAATATTATCAAAGAAGGCAAAGGGGATGTGACTTTATAAACAAACACTGTTTATTTAATATGCACAAATGCATATATAGAATATAGAAAATTTTGTTAAACTGGAATTCATTTTCCCCGATTCCAAAGCAAATCTTTTTTTTAAAAAAAAATCTGATTATCCAGATAGTCTCTACAGAATTGGCTCTTTGAAAGAATCCACATATTTTAAATTTATGGGGAAAATATAGTTTATTTTATTTATTGCAACTATATTTTATTTACTGTTTTCAATGTTACTTTGTATTAGTTTCAAGGATACACCAAATACTAGTTAGACATTCATGTACTTTACAAAGTGTCCCCCCTGATATTTCCAGTTTCCACCTGGTACCATGTTATTGCAATATCATTGGCTGCATTTACCTCACTATGACAACTTTGTTACTGCCAATGTGTTAACCCCTTCAACTTTTTCTCACAATCCCCCAACCCTTCTCCCCTCTGGTAATCATCAGTCTGTTCTGGGTTTCTATGAATTTCTTTCTATTTCTCCATTTTATTTATTTTATTCTTTATATCTCACATATAAGTAAAAGCAAGTTCTCTCTCATCATTTATGTTTTTATCTCTCTCCCCTTCTTCCTTCCTCTCTCTGAAATCAATAACACTTTTAAAGACCCATAATTTTTGTTCTTAAATGTCTCATTTTTGCCTTGTTTAAACCTAAATCTTTTGAATTCTTTAAGACTTGAGACATGTATTTTTGCTGCCTTGGGAGCTTTCCACAGCCCAGAGCATGCTGAGTTAAGTTCTCCTCTTAAATATAGTATTTGCACATCACTCTGTCACTATAACATTCCTCTTTATTGCAATTATCTTTTTATTTTGCATCTTCCCTCTAGTAGAATAAGAGCTCTTAAAAGAACTTATTTTTCCTCCTTGTAGACTTACTGCCTAGAAGTGCTTGGCAAACAGTTGGTGCTCAATTTAAGACTAACTACAGTAGTGTTCTATAACCAGGGAAAACTTACATGTGATTTAATTAAATAGTTATCATGGATAAGGAACATTATGCAGAACTGGTGAAAGGGGGCTGAAATTTGTATGTGCATAGATAAGGAGTTTGAAATCTTTCCTGAAAAGTATGAAAGTCCTAAATATTTTTTAGAAAGTAACTGCATTTTACAAAATAATTCTTACAGCTTGATAGAAGATGGACTGGAGTTAAGTATAATGGTGGTAATATAATTTGGGAAATGGCTGAAGTTGCCTAAAGGCTGTGGATACTGTTGCACTGGGTCTAAAGGTGTACATCCCAGCAGGGAAAGATGACCTAGGGATCGGTATGGATGGCCGATGAGGCATCTGCTTTGGGAGACTGTAGAATGAGAACAATTGACCAATAAATGATTTTTATAGATTTAAATGTACAAAAATTAAAATAGAGCCTAAGGAATATTATGACAAAGAGAAGCTAGAGCTAGAAGGACCCGAAGGAAGCCATACCACAAAGGAAGTGAGATTTAAGAAGTGAATTCACACTCAGAAGAGATTAATAACAAAGAGCCAAATTACCTGTTGAATTTGGCAATAAGTTGGTCCCAGGAAATCTTAGAAAGATTTCAGTAATAATGACTTAATGTGTTAGTGGGGAAGATTGAGAAAGAAAATAAATAGAATTTGAACGCAGTACACCATTACAAAGCTTGGCAGTCAAGGAAAAGAAAAAAAAAAAATGTGATGTTAGCTAAGAGCCAAGGGATTTAATAAAGGTTTTTGGTTTGTATTTATCTGTTTAATACTGGGGACAATAGGAGCATGTTTGTATTCCAAAGGGAACAATTTCTGAATCATTTACCACTGTCTGGGTTGTTCTCTATATTACAGTTAATGATAAACACATAAATGTTCCTGATTATACTTTACCTGAGCTGTGGGCTTCCTCTGGGATCGGAGTATCTCATTTCTGCCATTACTGTAGAGTGAGGAAATTTCAAAAGTTGATGTTTCTAAAATAATTGTCTATGTCTCTGGGTATCCGGCGTGATAGTTGTTTGGATTAATGGGGCATCTGCTTACTAGTTAATTCAATGTAGTATTCCTTTCACGACTCCCTAGATAAAACCTGCACTTTTTTATACTCTACGGTTGTCATTAGAACAATGGAACACTTCTTGGAACTGAAAGAAAACAATTTTTATTTGAGATATTTTAACAAGAAGCTGCAATCCATAAGAAAGGTCCAAAACAATTTATAAGAGTGTAATCAGTCAGACTAATTAGTACACATAGCCGAGGGCTATTCCAGAGGAATATCTGTCTGTGTTCTATCCTTGCAGCTACTTTTGAACACTTGTGATATAGTAGCTTAAACAAACCCCTCCTCACAATTACTTGTGTATGTTAAGATGTTCTAAGAGTTTACAAAAGAAAAGAATTCATTTGACTATTTTCAAACTAAAATATAAAACCGATGTAGATGTAATATCTCAAATAATTAGTCTGACAAAATGAAGGTCATTCTAATGATAAGACAATAAATCTTTAATGCTTACAACACAGTCATTTTGGCTGAATAAACAACAAAATAATATCTGTTTTATGTGTTGAGTCTGTGCATAAGTGTGTGTATGTATACTAAATTGTGATTTATACATCCTTCATTAGTTTCTAAGGGGTCAGTAGTAGGAATGAGAGGGCTCTTTCTTGGCTGAGTGTAGTATTGGCTGTAATACAGCAGTTTTTAAGATTTAAAAAAAAATACTTTTTTATTGATTTCAGAGAGGAAGGGAGAGGGAAAGATAGAAACATCAATAATGAGTGAGAATTGATCAACTGCCTCCTGCATGCCTCCTACTGGGGATCGAGCCCACAACTGGGGCATGTGCCCTGATGTGGAATCGAACTGTGATCTCCTGGTTCATAGGTTGACACTCAATCACTGAGCCACATTGGCTGGGCTTTGTTTTTCTTTTTAATATTTTTTATTTAATTTTTTTTACTTAATGATATATCTTAGCAGAAGGGTCAGACAAAAATAAAATAAAAATAAAAATACCAAACAATTTAGGTGCTCTAGAAAAAGGGATAAAAGTCTTCTGTGAATATTGACCAAATAACCTATCCTGAGATAAAGATGGTTAGAAGTAACAACTCTGGGATGAGGAATTAGACCAGGAAATCCAGCCTATGTCTGCTGTGAAATAAAATGCGGTGCCTTGACTATGACCATAAAAAAGAGAACAAGACTTTGTGTCAGACAAGATTAAATTCTCTAGGAATCCTAGAAAAAATGGATGCCCTTAGACCAAACCATTTCATAAAGATATTCCATCAAGGCTTGACCTTTCCGTTGAACCCACACCAACAGGAAACTTTGAGGTTAAAGCAAAAATGGAGATAAACCAATTCAAGTAACATCCCTTCCTAAACTCTGTGGATAAAAGATCTTCCATACCTGGTTATAGCTATATCAATTTACTTTCCTGTCTCTTTCAGTTTTGAAGTCTATTATATAAACCAGAAATAAGATAACAAAAGGATATAATATTAAAACAAAAGAGTAAAAACAAAGCCAAACCTAGTGACAAATCACTTTCATTTTGTTTTTGCATCCAAAGAAATATCTGTTGATTATGTGCTCTGTTATTAAACATACTAAAGTTCATACTTGTCATTTTATAAAGATAAAAAAATGGTTATTATAAACACGTATAGAGTAAACTAGAAATTAGTTGTAGAGAAACTTATTATATACTCATACAATACCGATTCACTCAGAGCTTGACTATTTAAAGAGTTGCCATATTTATATGCAGTAATTAAGACATATTTCCATTTTTATCTATGCCTTTATAAAATTTTAGGTCAAAATCAGAAACTTTTTTAAACACTCAAATTTAGGTAAACTGATAATATTCAGGATGTTTAATAGTTAGCACTGTAATATAAATATGTGAATCAACATGTAAATAATTATACCTCCTTTTGTTATTGAAATCTTTTAAATTATATCTTAAAAGCACTTAACATATTAATTTGTAAAACAAATTAATCAATTTATTCTAATAATTTCCAATCATCTATTGATTTATAGAAGCTGTGATGTGACCCTTTGGTATAATACAACTACCACTATGCATGTTATAAGGAACCAAATTAATCGATAGGAAGACGTTACCATTAAATGGCATCATTAGTGACTATTTGGTAGATGCCAAAGGATATTGAAGTCACTGGTTCCCATCTCAGTCTTCTCTACTACTCTCCATGCTTTCGCTCCTCTCTCCCTATCCTTTCCTCCACCATCAGTCAGGATCTAATAATCTGGACACTAGTCACAGGCTTGCAGTGAGGGTGAAGACCACTCAGATCATGTGGGGAGAAGTCAGGAGAGGACTACAGTGAGGTGTGCAGGAATATACTGAGCTAGTTGCTGGTCCCAGGAGTTTGACTCTTTTTAGTCTGAGTGTGAAATGTCTGTGCTCCTTGCACAGACCAATCAGCAAACAGTTACACACATGGAGGCATTTGGCTGAAGAGGTCCACTTAGTCAACCACAGTAAAACAGATGTGAAGAAAAAATACAGGGAAGATACCAAAAAAAATTTAAATAATAATTAGTGACAGATTGAGTCAAGACTCAAGGGCTTTCATTGAAGCTACCTATTCCAGGGCACATGAGGGAGCAAGCAGGTGAAGGGAAGGTGGCTGGTGGGAGGCTTCTCAGCCTTGTGGGGTGAGGAGGGAAAGAGAGGAGGGTCACAGTGTCAAACCATCTGAGATAGGCACCTTGAGAACAAATTAAACGACAGTTTCCCTCATTACAGACCTCTCCACAAAGAGCCAGAATGACCCCATTTGCTCATGCCAACCACCACAAGTGGATAGCTTTCCAAAAAGTAAAGAAGTGCGACGTTATCTGAGGAATGAGTATTCGCCACACAGCAAATTTTCAATATGAATGGGTCTTCCTCACTCAGGGCCTGGGCCCAGACAAGAGTAGACATTACTTTGTGTTGGGGAGGGGGAGGTAAGGAGGAATACTAGTAAACCTTCCTTAGCTCTGTGGAACAGCCTTCCCCATCCAAGAGCTTTTCAACCTATAGGCAACTCTTCACACCTGACATAAATAAAGTATCTGCATGAACCCCCTCCCCAACACACTTAGGAGTGCAAAATCTGTGCTCCAATTTCCAGCAGGCTCCATGTGCTACATAAATCACGTACTGTGTAGGAGAATGAATATTATTTTTTTAAAAATTTATCATAGATTGCAAATTATTATACTATTTATCAACCACAGCACCCATACCTTATCAATATTTTTTAATATTCACTGCAACTATGACAATGCAAACTGACTCTCTTGTAGGTCTCATTTTAATTACATCTTTTTCTTGGGGGGGCGGGGTTTGGGGCTCCCTATTTTTTTAAAGTTCTTGGATTAATATTAAAGTGGCTGTTACAAGCTGTCCCTCGGCTGTTGGTTACCCCATTCCTGTCACGTACTTTTATAATTTAAGCTGGTGCTATTGAAGCCTGTTATTTGCTGCCTTCCACTTGCTTTGTCAGCAAAGTACATATTTGACCTAAGTATAATAATTTTATCCTTTATAAATATTGTTTCAAATAATTGAGAATATGTGTATCTAAGAGGTGAACAAGACTGAACATTATTCTCCAGAAACATTTTAATTTAATTGATTTCAAAACCGTAGTCTAGGAGGACATATTAACTTACTTTGCCTAATTGCTATTATAGAGATTCAGTTTCCTTCTGAACTATATTGATGGAGTTTCATAGTTTCTCTATATGTGATTTTCTTAAGTCACTGTTATCTCTATCATTATCATCGAATGTTGAAGGTTTAGAACTCTGAGATTTGTAAAAGTTAAAATACTAATCATGGTTTGTAATTGAATTATGAGATGTGAGAAAGAAGAGAGGCATACATTTTAAAACATTAATTCTAACAGCTTAAATGCATTTTATTGAGAATAACTAAACAAATAATTTTATAAGTTACATATGTAAAGAAAACAAATTTATACGTTTGCATAAAAGACAGGTTTTAAATACTAGGCTTGAAGTTGCTCATGATTATAAACTATTTGAAATTTGTGAGAATTTCACAATATAAAAACATTAAATAATATGTGTATATGTCTATGTTTTAAAGTTAAACTCTATAGACATAAGTCATATTCTGAGATTTACTGATGAAAAACCTGTTGATCCTAGTAAGAAATGCTTTTTAAAAGTGTCTGAACTATGTTAACCGGGAAGATGAAGCCAGGGAATTAATCAATGAACAGATCTCAAAGGGTCTTGCCAACAATGTGAAGTTTTGATTTCATCCCGAGGGAAATGTGAGGTCATTAATGGTTTTTAACTCTCCCATCATTCATGTCTGCCACTATCTCTTCCTCAGAAACATCTTCCCCGACTAGCTGATCTAAAGTGAAAGGTCCTTCAATTATCTCCTTGTCCTTCTTTATTTTTGTCCATAGCATTGGCTTTGCCTACTAATACTTTATTTATGTGTATTTTATATCTATTTGCTTATTGCTTTCTTGTTAGAATTAAGCTTCACATTAGCAAGAACCTTTTTACCTTACTTTTGCTGTTGTTGTTATTCCCAGTAGTACCTAATAAGTAAGCATTTTGAATGACTAAATACTAGCATAATAAATACATGAATTGCATATTATCAGTAACAGTTAATCTATCTGATAAAGACATGGACAAGGTCACCTAAACAGATAGTAGGTAAAAATTGAAAAGGACACAATAGTCACAAAGCAACCTAAAATACAAAAGGTATAGATTTATTCTGTAATGTAAATGTTTTACACATAATGAGGAAATCCTCTGCCCTACTCACAGGACTTATTTACTATTAATTACAAGTTAATTACATGTACTTGGTTATCTGATTTCCAGGCCTATATAAAGTTTGAGAAACAAGAAAGGTGGTCTATTTGCAGCCAGAGCAAGCTTTCTGAAACTCAAAAACCATCAGACCACATTACTCCATTCAATTACACATGGTTGAATAATTCTGGCCCCAAAGTTCTTGTCCAACCAGAACCTATGAATGTGACCTTTACTGGAAACAGAGTGTTTGCAGATGTAATCAAGTTAAGATTAGGCCATACTGGGTTGGATTGGGTCCTAAATCTAATGACTGGTATCCTTGTACAAGAATGAAGAGGGAGATTTGGAGACACAAAAGAGAGTCATGTGATGACCGAAAGAGAAACAGGCGTCCTACAGCTACAAGCCCAGGCATGCCAAGCACTGTAAGCAGCCACCAGACTCAGAAGGATATAAGGAAAGATACTCTCCTGGAGTTTTCAGAAAGGGCATGGCTCTGTTGATAAATTGGTTTCAGATTTCTGGGCTTGTTTGGTCAAGTCTTCTAAATATTTTTTTTTTCAAAAATGAAAATTTTCATTTCATTTATCATTGTCAGGAAAATTTTTTTGAAGTTTTGAAAATTATTAGTAATGTAAAAATAAATGTGAATGAAAAATTTTCAGGGAAACTAGTTTTTGCTCTGTAGAAAAGATGACCCCATACTACATTTTATCACCTTATGTACATATTAACCAGTTTTACATCTGTTAGCAAATTCTTTTTTAGCCTTTCTACGTATACATGTGTGTTCTTCATATTTCCTTTGAGTCAGTTTTAACATCTTAATGGTTTCCTCATTAATGAGCTGGCTTAAGGCATTGACACATGTTCATTTTATACTTGTATGAATGTCATGATTTTGCACTTTCAAAATTAGAGTTTACCATTTCATTCACATTCACTTTAGCTGGAAAATCACGCTCAGTGGATTCTTGAGTGAAAATCTCCATCAAATGCTAGGCAAGCCACATTTTTTAAAAAATTCTACACATTTCTTAAATATATTTTCTTAAGGCACATGCACTATCTACAAGCCTGCCTGCCTCAAGTTCATAAAGCAATTCTTTTGAGTATCTGGCAACACCTGATTTCACAGACAAGCTACATATATAATTTATTCCTTTAATTTCTTCCTGTGGCTTTTACCACAGAAGAGAATTTGGAATAGCTGATCCAATTCTACCAACATAGACCTAATAATATCAATTTAAAAGTTAAATCACTAATATAGGTGAAAGGAGTTAGAAAGAGGAATAGGCAGACAGGAATAGGTGAAAGGAAGGAGGAAATATGGATGACAGTTGGAGCCAGCTAAAACTCTTACAGGATTCCAGGGCAGGAGAAATGGGAAAACTGAGACAGGAGGTTAAATAAGGCCAAACAGTGTGGACAGTTTGCAGCCAGCTTGTAACTAACCATTATCTTCCCCAGCCAAGAACGTAGAGCAAATTGTTCAAAACAACAACAAAACTCCCTGATGAGAGAATGCAGAAAGGGAGGGGCAGAGGGAAAAGGAAAAGGGGCTGTTTTACTCCCTAAGCAGAGAAGCCAGCAGTCTCAAGGTTTGGCAAGATACATAAAGTTCCCAGGTGCTTCTCATGAATTCCGGGAAGGCCACAACAAAGTCAAAAAAAAGGGCCTTGAGAATGAATCTGCACCAAAATAGTCAGGAGAGGAATTTTGAAGCCTATAAACAGGAGGGTATACAACACCTGAGACACCCACCCAAGTTGCTCTTCAGGTTAGCTGAGAGCCCCTCTGTGCTTCATAAGCCAGATGTATAGATTTGCTTGTTTGTTTTGCTTTTTTAAATAAAGCTGCATGCAATAATTGCTTTAATACATTGACTTTTCACAATGCAGTCAAGGTCTCTCGTATAAATTCATTTATATGAGAAGACAAGGATCGAGGTTGGGGACAGCCCTCTCCCACTGACTCCGGGGGCTGTCCTGTCCCTAACACCTACCTGGAGTCAGTGGGAGGTGCCTATAACACAGGGTTTTCAGATAAAAATACAGGAGGCCCAGTTAAATTTGAAATTCAGATAAATAACAAATAGTTGTGGTTTTGTTTGTTGGTTTTCATATTAAGTATATCCCGTGTAGTATTTGGGACACAAACCTATTTACCTATACTAAAATAATATTTATGTTTACCTAAAATTCTCATTTAAATAGCATACTGTAAGTTTATGTACTAAACCTTGCAACTCCACATAGGTAGGAAGTAATGCTTGCTGAATGGAGCTGCCTTGCCGTTTAAAATCAGGCAGCAGAATCTAGAGGGAGAGGACCGACCTCTTTATACATGAGTCACTGCCTAAGCCACATCTATTATTTATGAAACACTGGACCTCAGTACTAAATTGCAGTAGCCTGCCTTCTGAAGTCTGTGCCAGCTGAAGTGCTTCTGGCCTATATTGACTACATGCCCAGCATTGACACAGTCCCTGTTGACGAAGTGTCTTAGTCCATTCAGGCTACTACCGCAAAATTCCATAAACCGAGTGGCAATAGAAATGTATGTAAACAATAGGAATATATTTCTTACAGTTCTGGAGGCTGTAGGTCTAAGACTTGGATTCCGGTGCGATTTCTCTTCCGTGGTGCAGATAGTTGACTGCGTAACGTATCCTCACAGGGAGGAAAGAGAGCAAAAGCCTTCACTGGATCCCTTTCATAAGGGCACCAAATCCCAATCTCGAGGCTCCACCCTCTTGACCTAATTATCTCCGAAGGGCCCGCCTCCAAATACCAATACTTGGGGGATTAAGATTTCAACTAGGAGCATAAGGAGGAACCAAGCATTCAGTCCATTGCACTTACACCTCCAAAACATAACTGACACTCTCTGCTGGCCTTCATTTATGCTCCTCGTCCCTTCTCCCACCATAGAGACACCTTTACTTTTGCTGAGGCTGATAATACCTGCAAGTTGCCTGAGGTCCACCACTATAGCAGCGCCTCCCAGCCTTGAATGCACATTGGGATCACCTGGTGAGCTTGAAGACACCTGGGTCCCATCCACAACAATTCTGATGTAAATGATTCGGGATGCCCTCAGGTGATCCCAATGTGCAGCCCAAATTGAGAATGTGATACTGATGCTGCTAGTCTGGAGAACCACTCCCCTATCAAAACAGCTTCACCTAGGTCAGTGGTCTGCAAACTGCGGCTCGAGAGCCACATGCGGCTCTTTGGCCCCTTGAGTTTTTAGCAAAGGCCAGCTTAGGAGTACCCTAATTAAGTTAATAACAATGTACCTACATATATGGTTTAAGTTTAAAAAATTTGGCTCTCAAAAGAAATTTCAATCGTTGTACTGTTGATATTTGGCTCTGTTGACTAATGAGTTTTCCGACCCCTGACCTAGGTAAAGCCAAGATCAACATACTAGGTAACAGGAGGTTTAATTCTTTTTCCTCTGCCTCAATTCAATTTTAAAAACACAGTTCAAGGTGCCAATGCCCCCACCTCCAACAAAAGTCCAAGTTTTCAGCCCACCTTCACCTAACACCTATCCACACACTTATTTTTCTTCACAAATTCATCAGCATGGCCACCTACAAAAACAATTGCCTAATTTTACTTCACTTGCTTTAGTGCTGTGATCTTTTAGAAGCCCTAATAAATATCATCTCCCTTCCATGTCTAGGTTCTGAATAAACTGAGGAATAGTACAAAGAAAGAACATCCAGGGAACAAAATTTCATCTTACTTCTGACACATTACCAGGGTAAAGGAATTGACTTTACATCAGTACTCTGCCCAGGTTTACAGGGTAAGTCGGCACATTAGCTTCTTATATTAAAGACAGAATAAAAGGCCAGTTTTAATTAGGGAATTGATTGATGCACATCATAGATAATGGTACCAGGAAACCAGTGTAGTAGTCTGAGTAAGGGAAGTCAGTCGAGTAATTTTATTGCATTACTAATCAATCTTTGGCAGCTTAATGAATCCATTTCCACATGAATCTCCCAAATATCAAGTTAACTACAGTACTCATTTAACCTGAAGTGGTCTGCTTACTCTTTCATTCACCCTATTAGATTTTAAGTTCCATTAAGGAACGGAATTATTTCTTTTATCTCTACTTCCAGTACCCAGACTAGATTAAGGGCATTGTAAATATCAGTTGAATTCACTGTAATGAAATATGATAGATGCCACCACCAAGTTAGAAGAAACGGACCTCTCTATGATCTTACCTGTTACAGAAATGCTCTAAGACACAGAAATGGTGGATGAGCTTTCCCAAGAACAGGTACCAACTCATGTAAATGAAGGAGGAACAAAAGAGTATGTTTTCACATGTGGAAGATACCAAGTAGTTAATGGACCTGGAGAACAGCGCATGTAAGAGGGTGTGCTGTGAGATATGGCTAGACCCAGTTTAGGAAGCATCTGGTAATCATTCTAAGGGATTTAAAGGCCTGTGTTTTCCTCAAGCAGCTATTATACAAAAAGCTATGCAATTCCCCAAAGAAAAAAATATTTATTTTTATTGCTCTGTTGGACTCTTTAATGTATATAACACAATAAATTACATAGCCTAAGCTGGATCCTTCTCTGGTCAATAGCAACATGTAAAGTTACAGATCTGCATACCTTTCTTTGATCTCCATTCTGTTTGTCTGGAAACCACCTGGATTTTTAAAAAATCCTTCCTATTCAAGGCTTTATATCCCCCTTTTGTCCTTTTAAGCAAAAATAATAATGATGATAATAACATTGACAAAAACAAGAACAATAATTCCTATGACAGTATCTGAGAGCTGGCTACAAAAACTAATTTAAGCAGAGAGCTGATAGAATTGAGAGTAAACTTAACTCTGACTTTATCTGAATTATTTCACCTCTGTGTATTAATCCCTTCTTTTATAAAATGGGCTTATTTTTAAAAATATATTTTTATTGATTTCAGAGAGGAAGGGAGAGGGAGAGAAAGAGAGAAAAACATCAATGATGAGAGAGAGTCATTGATCGGCTGCCTCCTGCATGCCCCCTATTGGGGATTGAGCCTGCAACCTGGGCATGTGCCCTTGACCAGAATCAAATCGGGAACTCTTCAGTCTACAGGCTAACACGCTATCAACTGAGGGCATAAAATAGGCTTATTATAGTATTTATCTCATAGACTTGTATGAATATATGAGTTAATTTGTGTTAACTCCTTGGATTGAAGACTGGCAAAGAATAAACACTATATAAATGGTATCTATTATTAATGATAGAGGTACATTCTAAGAATACTTATAATAATTGTATTTTTCTAATGTTTACCTATGTTTTCAATAAAATGGACATTGGACAAGTCAATATTTATGTCCTTAATTTTGGATCTAACAATATCCAGGTTTTGGTAGAAATTTAAATTGTGACTTTGTACTCCAACTTCAAAAGTATTTGATAACAGAAGCCCAATTACCCAAAGTCTGGAAAGATTTTCACCTAGAAAAAATTAGCACTTTCCTACATTTGGAAGCAATTTACATTCAGCAAATATTCAATTCGCAGCAGTCTAAGTCAGATGTTATGTGTTCAGAGCATGATAAAGATTGGGTTTGTTTAATAATCTCTCTTGGCCTACCATGTAGAAATTTCATCATATTAGATGCATATAGTTAGTTGAGAATTTTAACAAAAATATTCTCTTAAACAATAATAGTAAATTCTATGAGTTTTACTTATAGATATCTTGTGCTAGAATTTTTTAAAAGAATATTTATGCCTCATGAATTGCCATCTAATTTAGTATAAAAGATTTTATATATACTGTATAAAACTGACATATATTTAATTGCATATATAGACATAGACAAAGAAAGAGAGATTTATGCACTATTCTTGAAACATTACCTTTTACCTTTCTTATGTTCCTTGTACATTCTTTCTTGAAGAAAAGGAAAATACATGACTATGGCTCACAAAATTATAGATTGAGATCAGTTTAATAAATGATTAAAATTAAAGTATTATGATTCTTTTCATTTTGTTGTTGTTGTGTTTGTTTTTGTTAACCCTCACAGAGGATATTTTATCATTGATTTTTTTTTATTTTTTTTTTTAGAGAGAGTGGACAGGAGGGGGAGAGATAAAGAGAGAAAAACATCAATGTGAGAGAGACAGATTGATTGATTGCCTCCTGCATGTGCCCTGACTGGGGCCTGAATCCAGCCTGCAATGGACATATGTGCCCTTGACCAGAATTAAACCTGGGACACTTTAGACTACAGGTCAACACTCTATCTACTGAGCCAAACTTGCTAAGGCAAGATTATTTTCTATTTCACTTGTATTTTTCTTTCCTTTTCTAAAATATGTCTTTATTGATTTTAGAGAGAGAGGAAGTGAGATGGATAGAGATAGAAACATCACATGCCTCTTGCAAGCCCACAACTCGGGCATGTGCCTGACCAGGAATCCAACCAGAAACCTCTCCATTCATGGTCAACACTCAACCTCTGAGCCACACTGGCCAGGCTCATTTCTATTTTTCAACATCATTAGTATTAATGAGCATCTAAGAAATGTGATTTTTTTTATTCACTGAACTTTTGTTTGGAAATAAAAAAAAAAACACTTCTAAATATCATGGATTATTCAAATTATAAACTGTACTTCAATATCCATTGTCTGTATCTCTGAATTTGGAAGAGACCTAGAGAATTATATGTGATTATTTAGATCATGCTTAGGAGTATTCTATGTACATCGAGTACTGTCATCATATTAAATTTATTATCACTATCTAGTTTCGTCTTATAACATTTTTGTGCTAGTACCATGACAGAATTAATATACTCTTTAAAGAGGATAGGATGTAAAACTGTTTTTCTCGTAAGTACATTTTGTATTTTGAAAATAGACATTTAATGACTGACCCAGACATGGGCCAACAGAAAATTAGGATTTTCATTAAATGTCACTTTGGGCCAGTGCAGATTTTGCAAAATTCTAGAGGTTAAATAACAATTCTAGAGGCAAAAGCAAATTTCATATGGTTTTAAAGAAAATGCAGAAGCAGAAACAAATAAGATTACTTTAAAATAATTGCTTACAATTCAAAAAATAGTAGCTAACTCTCTTTTTAGTCTTTTGAAAGTCCAGGTACACTGTGCTTTTCTTATTCTTCTAAATATAATCCTCAGTGGGGTGCTTGCCGACATTCTTGTTATTAACCTCATTAGTACCCTTTCATGTAGGACTTGCTGACTAACATGATCTTATGGAGGAAAAGCTGTCGCAAACAAGTGAGTTTCCCTCTGCACTCACAGAAACATTTCTAACAGAACCTCTGGTGAACACAGCTAAGTTGTTGGCATTTGCTTGCCAAATGCCATCTGTTTTGACATAAAAAATTCTCTGGGAGACCAAAGAAGGATGTAATGAGGGAAACCAACTCTTGTAAATAACCTTTTACGATGTTTTTGTTCATCTGACCTTGAAAACAAAAAAGATCCTTAAGAGATGTATTGTGTGTTTTTTACCATATTATACATATACAATAGTATTATTAGTTTGATTTGTCATTAATATCCCTTTTAAAAAGGAATGTCACTATATTATAAACTAAAACATCAACATCCAATACTGAAGAGGTTAAGAACATCCTTTGTTATTAACTTAATTCTTGTTAATACTATGTGACCCAAATGTCGATTTTTTAAATTAAGACCAGATACCTCAGGGAAACGCAGGCAGTGGGTCTGCTTTAAATTCATCCATCCTATGATGTTTTCTGAGAGAATTTATACAAATCAACCTTTCTACACTACTGGTGGGAATGTAAACTGGTACAGCCACTATGTAAAACAGTATGCAGTTTCCTAAAAAAATTAAGAATAGAGTTACCACATGAGTTACCAGCAAACCCTCCTCTGGATATCTATCCCAAAAATTTGAAAACATTTATTCTCAAAGATATATGTATCCCCATGTTCATTGGAGAATTATTCACAGTGACCAAGACATGAAAAAAACCCAAGTGTCCTTTGATAGATGATTGGGTAAAGGTGCTGTACATATTTACAGTAGAATACTTCTCAGCCATAAGAAAAGATGAAATACTGATATTTTGGACAACATGGATGCATCCAGAGAATGTTGCGCTAAGTGAAATAAGTCAGACAGAGAAAGTCAAGAACCGCATGATTTCACTCATATTTGGGATATAAAATTGAAAGCAACAAATGAACAAACAATACAAACAAATAAAAACTCATGGACACAACAGGATGGTGGTTATCAGAGGGAAGGGGGAGGAACAGAGGTAGTAAAGGGGATCGAATATATGGTGATGGAAGGATATTTGAGTTTGGGTGGTAAACACACAATGCAATATACAGATGATATAGTACAGAATTATATACATGAAACTTATGATTTCATTAACCAATATCACCCCAACAAAATTAATTTTAAAAGGAGCATATATAGGCAGATATTTAGTAGTGTTTTACTCTAAAGAACAGATAATGGGGTCCTAGTTAGTGGGATGGTTGGAGGAATCTTGTAAGGATTTTTAAGATAGAAGATATCACAACCTGTTCTCCTTCTTAATGAGAACTTTCGGTGATGCATGCAAGAGTGGATCGTTGCTGAATCAAAGTCAACGATGAGGTGGATACTGGCCATCGCACTATGGAACTTGAGAGGATGGAAAGCTAAGATTATGGGTACAGACGTAGGTAGGTTGTTAGATGAAATAATGATGATATTTCACTTCTGTTAGTTTCTACTTTCTGTGAAAGCACAATAATAACCAGAGAGGAGAGTGTTCTGTACGTGTGTGACATGTTAGAGAAGGAAAGTTATGAAATGACTGCCTGACAGAAGTTAATGTCTATAAAAGGTTCACTGAAAAATGGTTGGAAAAGAACATTCATAGTATGTAACTATCACAAAAATCTATACTTTAAAATTAAAATACAAATAATTCAAATGTTTTATTTTTGGTGGATTTTAAAACAAAATTTATATTAGGTACTATAATAAAGTCTTAAAATAGAACTGCTAATATTTTAAGATTATACATTTTAATGTAAAATCTATTTTTGTTATATCTTTGAAAGGTAACACACCTTACTGTATTGAATTTTCAGTGCCTTATCTAAGAACATTTCAAACTAACTGTTCTTATGGGCAACACGCCAAACATCTTGCAATTTGTTGACTCATTCATAGCTAGCTGAAACTCTGAATTCTAACTATCCCCAGTGGTCGAAGTTTAATCATTTGGATCATTGCTTGATCTGGAAGCAAACTGAGCAGGAATTGAAATGATCATCCTCCCAAACCCAAGAACCATTCTCAGTGGCATTGACCTATTTGAGATTTCCTGGGGAAACTGTACCAGGCTTCATCCGAAACCCAGACCATGCTATCAAAACACAATGGTGTCCAGTGTATTTCACAAGTCTCACATGGCCAGCAACTATTTATTTTAAAAGGAAAAGAAAGGTCAAGGCATCATCACTCCCCCACCCCACAGGTTCATTTATCCTTCTCAACAGGTAGAAACATTTCATTCAGTATTTATTGAACATCTCCTGTGGGCACAATACCAGGAAACTGGTGATAGCAAATGAGCTAGATTATATTGTTAGCAAGCAGATGTTCGAGCATTATTTGTCACCTGTGACTTGTGGGGTGCCTGACTTAGCGATGTGCGAAAACTCAGGAAAGCAGCTGGAATCCTTTATGTGAGTGTGTGTTTTTTGCAAGGATGTTAGTAAAAAATGTAGTTCATAGGAAACTGGTTTCCTGGTATATAAAGTCAGAAACCTCAAATATCAGAGCTCTGTTTTCATCAATAACAATGAAGACATCCATAGAAATTATATTTGTGTATTATTTTCTCCTTCTCGCCCTTTGTCTCCTGAAAATTTTAACCAAACACAAAGATGAAGTTGCAAAATGAAATCTGAGATAAAACCAGGCTACTATTGTAATCCATATCAAATGGATTTTTCATTTTTTAATCTGTGAAATATATTGTTAAAGTAGAACAGTCAAAGGGATCCTAAAGCTATTGCCTCTCTAAATGGTGTCAAAATATATTTACACCAAAAAAAGAAGTATATTTATACTTCAAATAAATCAACTAATTCTCTGTAATTGTCCAGAATTATTGACTCAGGAAAACAATTTTGGTTAACCTGAATCATCCTTCTAATTTTAGTTATTTTGTGCATTACTGTTTTCAGCAATGACTCTCTCACACTTCTTTCTTCTTTCCCTGCCTATTTGTTCCCTCTCTTCCTTTTTAATGTTACTCTCTCTAGAAGGAAAATGGATTAAAATAAAAAATTATTTATTAATTATAAAATTAAATTAATTATTATACACACACATATATATATTATATATATATAATATATACATATATAGCTAAGATATTAATTTGATTAATATTTATCCAAAATCATACTCCTACCCTGGCTGGTTTAGCTCAGTGGATAGAGCATCAGCTTACAGACTGAAAGGTTCCAGGTTCGACTCTGGTCAAGGGCACACACCCAGGTTACGGGCTCGATCCCCAGTGGGGGATGTGCAGGAGACAGCTGACCAATGATTCTCTCATCATTGATGTTTCTATCTCTCTCTCCCTCTCCCTTCCTCTCTGATTAAAAAAAAAAATTAAAAAGTTATCTACAAAATCATACTCCTGGTCCTCTCAGCCCAAATTTTCTCATCAATCTCAGTAAATGGCAGCTTAATTCTTCAGATTACTCAAAAACACCATTTCAAAGTCATCTAGCTAGACTGGTTTCCTTGTCTCATATCCTTACACTCAAATTATCAGAAAATCTGCTAGGCTCTATATTCAAAGTGCAATCTGATTTCACCACTTCTCAACAAATACACCAACATCATTCTTGTTCAAACTACCATTTGTCTCATTGCTTTTAGTAACACCAGACTAGTCTTCTTTCTTTTCTCCTTGCCCTCTTTAGTTTATTATCCATGTTAACCAAAGTAAGTAATTTAAAATTGAAATCAGACCAGGTTATCTCTTTTCATACTCTGGAATGGTTTTCCATCTTTCAAATTGGCCTAAGTGGCACTACATATTTGGTGTCTTGCTGCCCCGCCAATCTGGCCCCCTTTTGCTTCCTTGCCCTACCATAAAGCCACACTTGCTACCTTGCTGCTCTTTGCTAATGCCAAGCATGCTCTGCCATCAGGGGGGTTGCTCTTCCCTCTGCTTGGAATGTTCCTCTCAGAGGTAACTACAAGACTACAACTGTTCCTTTCTTCAGGTCTCTGCTCAAATGTCACATTGTTGAGATACATCTGCATCTACTAGCCCATAAAAAAAAATCACCTTCCTTTCCTATCCACACATTTTTATCTTTCCTCTGAAATATTGTTTCTCATATACTTTATTTGAAAGAATAAATATTGATATCTCCACATATTTTCTGTTTCCTATCATGTAACTGTAAGTTTTATGGGAACAAATGTTTTCTGTGTTTTGTTCAATATTATATCCAGAGGCTTTTACAAAAAAGTTTAATTTTTAAATTTATTATCTTTAGGTCATAGTCTACTTATATATGTTGTATTTTTCAACACAACTTAAAAACACATTCAAACTTACAGTCTATTTTTCATTGTCTAAAACAAAGCCTAATTTATATAAAAATAAGTAAAACATACTTCATAATTTTTAAAGCATTGGACCTAGCCTCCATATTCCATCTACTTAATAGTGGGAAAATGACAATAAAGAAATTAAAATATTGGGTTGGGTTTTTTCTTGTTTTTTTTTTGTTTTGTTTTGTTTTGTTTTTTAGAGATTTCTCAGTGTTTGCCAGTGAGCTAAGGTGGAAGAAAGGATTCTGGTTCCCTCAACTCTTAAGTAATCCATTGAGAATAGCATATGGATTAACACAGCAGATGAAAGAAAATGAATGCAACATCTATAAATAAAAGTGCCACTAGAGAGATTGTCGCTGTGTATTATATACCCCATATAAAATTTTGCTTCTAGATAGAGGGTAAAGGACAATATTGTAAATATTATGAAAGCACAATTACACAAAAACCAGGAAATAGCCTCAACAACCCATGTTTTCTTTTGTAATTATATAAAAAATAAAATTGTGGAAATCCATTTATAAAGGATCTGAGAGCCCAGATCAAAATGCATAGCCTGGGAGCCTCATTCTTTTAGTCAAAAGACACCAAGCAACTATGAAAGAGCAAACCAAATACAGTCATAGGAGGAATAGAAGTGGCAGACAAATGAAAATAATTGAAATAAAGTAAAATATAATTTCATATATATTTTTAAATTTTTAAATATATGGTACACATTGTAGGTTTGTGAACTGGCCCCTGTGCACAGAGGGCAAAGAGAAACTGAAGAGGGAGGGAGACACTTCAGATGGTAGGTGGCAGGTTTAATAAGCAAGTGAACTTACTAGGTGTGCCGGTTAATAATGGCGGATTTTGTAATCAAAGAAAACATGATAGTTTCAAGAGAAACATCAAAACTGCTTTATTCAAAGTAATGTCCATTACTACCTACACATTTCCCCCATCTTTAGGTAATTTGTGGGTACTGTCCCAATAGAACTTTTCTTGTTTTGAGGCAAACCATTCAGAGACCCAATTTTCCACTTCTTCGTACGTTTTGAAGTGCTGCTCAGAAAATGCATGTGCCATCGTTCCGAACAAGTGGTAATCTGAAGGAGCAAGGTCTAGTGAATACAGTGGGTGGGTTAATACTTCTCAGGCAAGATCTTTTAATGTGCTTTTAACTGGTTTTGAAGTGTGTGATAATGCGTCATCATGAAGCAAAATTTCTTTGCCATATCTTGTGGCACATTCTGGTCGTTTCATGATCAAAGCGTGGTTCAAATTGATTATTTGTTGTCTGTAGCGATCAGTATTAATGGTTTCACCTAGTTTTAGAAGCTCATAATACACCACACCTTCCTGATCCCACCAAACACAGAGCATTGTCTTCTTTCCTAAGCGATTTGGCCTTGCAGTTGATGTTGATGGTTGACCTGGATCAACCCATGATTTTGTGCACTTGGGATTCTCAAAATAAATCCATTTTTCATTGCCAGTCACAATTCGATGCAAAAAAGACTCTTTCGTGCCGTTGAAGCAACATTTTACTGATGACTTTTTGGTTTTCCATTTGTCTTTTGTTCAGTTGATGTGGCACCATTTTCCTTCCTTTAAAATCTTTCTCATTGCTTGTAAATGATTGGAAATTGTTTGCTGAGCAACGTTTAATCTTTATGAAAGTTATTTTAAAGTTTGACATACATCTTCATCCGATAATGCTTGTAAGTTTTGGTCTTCAACCTTTTTCAGTTGACCTGGGCATTCTTTGTCTTTCACATTGAAATCATCACTTTTAAAGGTTTTAAACAAGCATTCACAAGTATCTTGAGATGGAGCGTGTTCACCATAATCTTCCCGAAGTATTCAGCAGCACTTTTCTTCAAAATAAAGTAATTAATTATAAGTTCCCACAAATGCTCTTTTTTGGCATGAAATTCGACATTTTTAAGTGTAAAAATATCTATGATATTAACACCTTCAGCAAATTTGATATATGAAGTTTTGAAGCTTGTTGTCAATACAACAAAATAGCATACATATCAAATCACATATATATCAACATATGTGAAACTCCATCTATTGAAAAAAATCCGCATTATTAACCGGTACACCTAGTATATATGAGGCTTTTCTTGGGTGGACACAAAACTGGATCTCCACACCCACCCACCTGAATCTTAAAGGTTTATAAAGAGACCTTAACTGGGTTCAGTGGTGTATTCAGTCCAGATGGTCTCAACAATAGTTTATCTCTTGCTGGGACTGACCAGCAGAACCTGAACTATGGATAAATGGATTACTCTGACACATATCTGTGAAAGAGAGGGCTAAGGGACTGCTTGGCCATAGCAACCAAACAGCCCCATTCTCCTGCCTCCTTAGGCTTTTACTAAAATTAACTAGAGATACTATCATCAGGGTAAACATCCTTGAGAAGATACATGCATCTGTAGTGTCCTTTAAACAATGATGTTTTGAAGTCTAAATATAAAGATTCCAGTGAAACATCTGGGGGCTCAGACTTGTTTGGAAAAGTCAAGGCAGGGTCTGCTGCCTTCAGCAAGGACCCCCTAGAGGCCCTTGACCTTTCAGAGAATCCTCCTTAGAGACTTTTCAACCAAGTCCTGTGCTTCCCCACATTCTCTCAAAGCTATGTCCTTGAAACAGCTCCTAGTGTAGGAATGTTGTTGGAAAATACATTCCAAGGACAGGGGTGGGGGTGAGGAGCTCCAATAGCCTGGGTCCAGGTCACAGGTCAACTTGTGGTCACATCCTCTCAATGATCACCTCCAACACAAATGTTAAATAAATGCATGTTAAATATTATTAACACTAGTGGCCCGGTGCACGAAATTCGTGCACATTAAAAGGGAATTAATTAGAGGAAATATTTTAACATTGCTATTTGCCCTCTCTCTATAATAAAAGTGTCAGAGATAAAAGGAAATGAGTACAGTGTATATGAAAATAATACATAATTTTATTAATAAATAATAACAAAATGATATAACAATAACAAAATCATAATATAAAAACAACATTGATGCAAATAATGACTGATAAAGTGATTAAACTTATTCTAATATCTCCCTGTATACCACATTAAGTGTGAAAACACTTTCAGAGTGCTTGACTAATTTCCCTTGAGATAAAGTATCTACAACTTTAACTTTAACGTCACATGCTCTTCGAACTCGAGAGAAAGCAACATATAACTGACCATGTGTGAAAACGGGTTCAGGTAGGAATATTCCTACTCTGTCTAGAGTTTGTCCTTGTGATTTATTAATAGTCATCGCAAATGCTGGCATCACAGGAAACTGTCGTCGAATCAATTTAAATGGGAGGCCAGTGTCAGATGGGGACAAATCAATTCTTGGAATCAGAACAACCTCTCCCTCTGCAGATCCTGTCAATACTTCAGCTTCAATAATGTTAGGTCGTAATCTTTTGATAATAAATCTGGTACCATTACAAAGACCCCATTTACTATTAAGATTTCTCAATAGCATGATGATTGCACCCACTTTCAATTTTAATTTATGGCATGGCATTCCTGAAGGAGTAATACTATTTAGAAATTCAATGGGAAAATTTTCCTTTTCAGCATCATCTGTTGAGTCAATGGAATCATCACTCAAATATGTGTGAAAATCTCCATCAAGTATATCCAAAATTTCTTCATTTAATTTTTGAACGTGCTCATTTTTTGGACAAAGAATCACATGTTTAGATATATTTTTAATATTATCTATAGATATACTATTTCCAAAGGTGGCTTCAATAATAGATCCATTACAAATCATTTCATGGGGAATTTCAATAATATCCATTCCTAAATGAAAACTGCTATCAAGTTTGCCATCTCCAAGTTTTACTAACCATTCACTATAAGCAGAATCCTCTGATCTCATATTTGTTGTAAGAGACAACTTTCTGAAACATCCCCAAACATCACAGTACTTTAAACTTGTTTGTACTATGGCTGATCGCATAGCATGCGGCACAATACTGAGACATTGTCGAAAATCTCCCCCAAGAAGGAGAACTTTCCCACCAAATGCAACATTCAAATTCATAATTTCTCTTAGTAATCTGTCTATGGCGTTTATAGCATGACTGGATGCCATGGTGCATTCATCAATAATAAGAAGTTGGGCCTTTTTAATGGTTTTAGCAACTTCGCTCTTTATATCGAGTCTAGAAATTGAAGTTTCATTTAATGGAATTGGTAATTTATATTGGGAATGAAAGGTTCTTCCACCATTAAGTAAATTTGCAGCAATTCCTGTAGATGCTGTGGGTAAAACAGTACCACCACGACCTCTAATATAATGTATTAAAATTTTATACAGATATGTTTTTCCACTACCACCTGGACCATCCAAGAAAAAGCATTTGGGGTGTACAGTTTGATCTTCAATGGCTGAAGTTATAGTCTGAAAGGCTGCCAACTGTTCATCATTCAGAGAATTTATCAAAACTTCTGCCTGTTGTCGTTCGTACGATTCATCACATGTATTTGCATTCATTAATAAAGGATAGTCCGGAAGTTTGAAATGTGAACATTTCATTCCATGCAATGTGAATACCTCTTGAATTTCTTTAAGGGCATGCATTTCACAGTTCACACAGGTACCTTCTCCTCGGTGCAATTTCCAACAGAAATCTTCAATAAAATGAGATTTATTCTCATCCCATAATTTGTCTGCAGCAGCAGGACATCCAAACACACATATGTATGCAAAAAGTTGCCGTAGTTGTTTGGGCATATTAAGGACGATTGCATCTTCAATCGTATCTTTCCAGATAGTGTCGTCAAGTAATAATCCTCGGTGTTTAGCAGCTTCATGAAATGTATCGTAAGTTACACCTCCTACAGTTCGCAGATCCTCAAAACTTATCGCACCTTTTACATGCAGAAGCAAAAGTCTAAGGTAATATCGTTCTGGTTCTCTAAAGCTCACAGTGAACAGTCTACCTAATACTTTATTCCCACCCTTTCGGCGTTTTGTCCACAAAGAATTATTAAACACATAATGCTGTGGAATCTCCCAATAATAATAATTACGTGCATCAGAGTCTTCTCTATTCAATAAGAACCAAGCCATCAAAGTTGAGTTATGTCTTTTAGCCCTATCTAAAACTTCAGCAAAATCATCGGCATGAAAATACAAATTCTGATCATTTGGCAAATGAATAGCTAATCTTGTGATTGCATGAGATTGGTCATGCATTCGCATTGCAAAAAGTCTCCAAACAGCCTCAGGAGCGCTCACATACCTGGAGTCAATGAAGTCCTGTACTTCATCATGATTGATAATATTTTTTTCAGAAATTTGAATATTTGCACAATCGTGCCCTTTATAGATGTATTTAAATAGATATTTGACACTTTTAATCGATGCACAGACTTCAACATTTATATGACAGTTATATTTAAGGCACAAATATGGATTATAAGGGACAATCCAGGTGTTATCGACAACTTTATTTCCAATAGACATGGTGCTACCAGATCTTCTTTTGTATTTGGGATATCCATCAATATTTCCAATGGTCACATTTTGAAATTCTTTCGGATATCCCTTTGAACATTTTCCATTTTCCATACATGGACTATTTGGATTTTGTATTCCACATGGTCCATGTACCATATTTGATTTTACAATTTGAAAAAGTCGAGGACACTGGTCCTCATCTGGAATTTCTGCCTTAACTATACGGTCAATGTCATCTTCCGTTCGTAATTTGGACTCACTATCTAATATCAATAATATGTGAGCGTGAGGCAGTCCTCGTTTCTGAAATTCAATGACATGAATCTTAGCTATTACTTTGCCAAATAAATGGAATTTGCATACATCATTTAAAAGAGCGTTCAGCTTAATATTAAAAACTCTGGCTACCAAGTCAGGTCTGTTTTCAACTTTTTGCCAGCGTTGTAGGTTGTTTGTAATATCTGCCCATTTAGGGTTGCACGTCATGGTTATAAATAAATCGGGCTTGCCATACTTTGTTACAATTGCCATAGCATCCTGATATCGCTGCTGCATATTTCTGGGACTACCCTCAAAAGATGATGGGAGTATTATCATTTTACCAATCGGCACATTGTCATTTTCAGATCTAGATTTGAGATAATCCATCAAACCACTATATTTTTCAACTCTCAACTTAGATTGGTTTGCTTTAATGAAATTTATCCGATTTGCTTCCATTTTTGAATATGAATCCACAATAAACTGTTGAGTTAATTTTCCTGCATTTAAAATAGGATTGAACGTGTCCCTCACAGAGAGATGAAATCCATAATACTGCATTTGTGTGACTCGTGTCCTTACATTTTGTCTAGTATTATTGTTGCGTACACTGTTGTCTTTGAGTCTTAATGCAATATCTGTTCCCCATCCTTTTTCACCATGTGGAAAAAGAATAGGATATGTCATTGCATCTAATGTAGGAAACAGGATACTGATTTGTTTCATTTTAGTGGCACTTGGATTATTGGGATCTGGTTTACAATGAATGAGCAAGTCCCTTTCAAAAGGAGGTTCTCCATCTTGGTTTCTGAATATGACAGCAACCTCGGTTACACGGGGAGAATTATATCTACCTGGGTCACTGTTGCGATCATATTTAATTGCCATAGTTACTTCTGTGGGAGCTATACCTTTTGCTGCTGCTTCAGACTGGGCTTCCTTTTCTACCTCATGTAGCATTTTGTACGATTTTGTTAATTCATTTATTTCATGCATGAGGTTACTGATGTTGATCATGAGTCTTTCTGAGCAGCCCTGGTTCTCTGGCATTGCTAATCGTTTACTTGTAGCTTCAGCTGTATCCAAAATATAGAGTTGAGCAAACTTCTGAGAAACACCATCCGAAGGATGTAAAGTTCCAGTACGGTGATAAACTTGTCCGTGTATTCTAAAACAGTATGGCCCATACCCTGATGGCAATGCAATATTTGCACCCATGGAGGCAAAAGCAAAAGAACTATTTATGGATCGAATATTTTCCATGAAATTTTTACTGTCAGAATCTTCGTTTGTCATTAATCTTTTTAAATATGCTGGGTATTCTGGAAAATGTATATCATTTGGACAGACTTTCCCTTTGCTACAACATCGAGTAAATTTCCCATCGGATGGTTTTTCATCAGAGAAATTTAGTGATAGGCAAAATTCACATCTAACAGTCATTCCACCACAACTATGTTCGAGAATTGCATCCTCATATACTCCATTATTGCTGAGAAGGCAGTTCCTACCAATGTTGCTAGTACTTGTTGATGACTGTTCTCTAGACCTCTGTCTTCGCCACCGCCTTCTTTCAACTTCATAGGCGCGTTTGTCTTTAGACATTTTCTGTCGAAGATGCCGGTGTTTTTCGGCTTCAGAGCGACGTTTTTCCAATAGCTGCTCTTCAGATACATTCTGTCGCAGGCATCGCCTTCTTTCAAGATCAGACGCCCTTTGCTCTTCAGACATTTTCTGTCGATAACGTCGGGATCTTTCTGCTGCAGAGCTACGTTGTATCAACAGTTTTTCTTTGGACATAGTCCCACCTCTCTACGGCCACGGTCTGAGGTACAGGTGAATGAGTCTTAACTGTCAGGCCTTTGAGCTGTGTGACCAAGGGCTGATTCTGGCCGTTTCTGTGGGGGTGGGACTTCCTCCTACCATTTGTCAATTTTCACAGCTGAAACGCGGAAGCTGGGGCTCCAGAGGGAGCAATGCCCTCTAAGCTGCCAGCTTTCTCCCTCTGCTCCAGCCCACAGGCGGGCCTTGGCAGAAGTTGCTAGGTCCTCTCGTCTTGGACCCCACCAGCAGTGTGTGGAACTGCCACACGCCGGGGTCTGAGATCCAGGCAAGCACCAGCCTAGGGCTTTGCCCCCGGCTGCTTGCCCTGGCCCCCATTGTAGCTTGGAACAGGCAGGCAGTGTGACGGCGGCTTGGATCAGGGCAGTGGCTAGGGCGCTGACCCATGCTGCCTGCCAGGGTCCCCGATCGCGGCGTGGCTTGGGTTCCGCCTGAGGTGGCGGGAGCTGGAGGGCTTGGCTGGAGCCATCGCCTGCCAGTCTGAGTCCGATCGAGGCGTGGCTTGGGTTCCTCCTGCCTCTGCTGGTTCTGCGGGGCTTGGTTGGAGCCAGTCCTGGTCCCCGATCGCGATGGCGGCGTGGCTTGGGTTCTGCGGCTTGGTCAGCTTGGCTGGAGCCATCGCCTGCCAGTCCGGGTCCGATCGGGGCGTGGCTTGGGTTCCTCCTGCCTCTGCTGGCTCTGCGGGGCTTGACTGGAGCCAGTCCGGGTCCCCGATCGCGATGGCGGCGTGGCTTGGGTTCCGCCTGAGGTGGCGGAGCTGGAGGGCTTGGCTGGAGCCATCGCCTGCCAGTCCGGGTCCGATCGGGGCGTGGCTTGGGTTCCTCCTGCCTCTGTTGGCTCTGCGGGGCTTGACTGGAGCCAGTCCGGGTCCCCGATCGCGATGGCTGCGTGGCTTGGGTTCCGCGGCTTGGGTTCCGCCTGAGGTGGCGGGAGCTGGAGGGCTTGGCTGGAGCCATCGCCTGCCATTCCGAGTCCGATCGGGGCGTGGCTTGGGTTCCTCCTGCCTCTGCTGGCTCTGCAGGGCTTGGTTGGAGCCAGTCCGGGTCCCCGATCGCGATGGCGGCGTGGCTTGGGTTCCGCGGCTTGGGTTCCGCCTGAGGTGGCGGGAGCTGGAGGGCTTGGCTGGAGCCATCGCCTGCCAGTCCGGGTCTGATCGGGGCGTGGCTTGGGTTCCTCCTGCCTCTGCTGGCTCTGCGGGGCTTGGCTGGAGCCAGTCCTGGTCCCTGATCGTGATGGCGTTGTGGCTTGGGTTCCGCGGCTTGGTCAGCTTGGCTGGAGCCATCGCCTGCCAGTCCGGGTCCGATCGGGGCCTGGCTTGGGTTCCTCCTGCCTCTGCTGGCTCTGCGGGGCTTGGTTGGAGCCAGTCCGGGTCCCCGATCGCGATGGCGGCGTGGCTTGGGTTCTGCCTGAGGCAGCGGGCGCTGGGGGGGTGTCTGGAGCCATCGCCTGCCAGTCCGGGTTCGATTGGGGCGTGGCTTGGGTTCCTCCTGCCTCTGCTGGCTCTGCGGGGCTTGGTTGGAGCCAGTCCGGGTCCCCGATCGCGATGGCGGCGTGGCTTGGGTTCCGGGGCTTGGGTTCCGCCTGAGGTGGCGGGCGCTGGACAGCTTGGCTGGAGCCATCGCCTGCCAGTCCGGGTCCGATCGGGGCATGGCTTGGGTTCCTCCTGCCTCTGCTGGCTCTGCAGGGCTTGGCTGGAGCCAGTCCTGGTCACGATCGCGATGGCGGCGTGGCTTGGGTTCCGCGGCTTGGTCAGCTTGGCTGGAGCCATCGCCTGCCAGTCCGGGTCCAATCATGGCGTGGCTTGGGTTCCTCCTGCCTCTGCTGGCTCTGCGGGGCTTGGTTGGAGCCAGTCCGGGTCCCCGATCGGGATGGCGGCATGGCTTGGGTTCCGGGGCTTGGGTTCCGCCTGAGGTGGCGGGTGCTGGACAGCTTGGCTGGAGCCATCGCCTGCCAGTCCGGGTTCGATTGGGGCGTGGCTTGGGTTCCTCCTGCCTCTGCTGGCTCTGCGGGGCTTGGCTGGAGCCAGTCCGGGTCCCCGATCGCGATGGCTGCGTGGCTTGGGTTCCGCGGCTTGGGTTCCGCCTGAGGTGGCGGAGCTGGAGGGCTTGGCTGGAGCCATCACCTGCCAGTCTGAGTCTGATCGGGGCTGGCTTGGGTTCCTCCCGCCTCTGCTGGCTCTGCAGGGCTTGGTTGGAGCCAGTCCGGGTCCCTGATCGCGATGGCTACGTGGCTTGGGTTCCGCCTGAGGCAGTGGGCACTGGAGGGGGTGGCTGAAGCCAGCGCCTGCCAGTCCCAGCTCCCGCCTCAGATGGCAGGGGGTCCGCTCATGCACCAGGCCAAAAGCCCCCGTTGGGGGCTTTTGGCCTGGAGCCCAGCGGCTATCCGTGGCAGGGGGTCAGCTCAGGGAGCCTGTGTGTGCAAATTACCCACCATCTTAGTATGCAAATTACCCGCCATCTTAGTCAGGTTCATTTGCATACTCGCTCTGATTGGCTGGTGGGCGTGGCTTGGCTGGTGGGCGTGACCGGTGGGCGTGGCTTAGGTGTAGCAAAGGTGCGGTCAATTTGCATATTACCGCTTTATTATGTAGGATACTATTAATGAGGAAACAATACCATTTAAAAATATTGTTACAAATAACATTTTTAGTTTCTTGGTGTTTATAGGCATTAAAATGGTTAAAATAAAATTGCTGAATTGTAGCAGTAAAAAAGAAGGGCCTCTTGCCCTTTGAGACAGCATGGTGGGACCCAGAGAGTATTATGCTAAATGAAATAAGCCAGTCAGAGAAAGACAAGTATTACATGATCTCACTCATATGTAGAATCTAATGAACACAATAGATCCGGAGACATAGAAGCACTGAACAGACTGCTGAATCTCAGAGGGCAGATGGACGGAGGTGGATGGGTTGGGAAAGATCAACCAAAGAACTTGTATGCAAATATGCATAACCCATGGACACAGACAATAGGGTGGTGAAGGCCTGGAGTGGGGGTGGGCTACAAGGGGTCAATGGTGACAAAAAGGAGGCATGTGTAATATTTTCAACAATAAATACTTTAAAAATTGCTGGGTTGGATGTAACTTATTCAGAAAATAGTTATTTTATAATTAGATGGGGGCAGCTTTATGCTTATCTTCAAAGATGCTGGAACATTTGGCTTGATTTTTATCTAAAATAAAGCTTCCCTTACTAACTAATGATTTCTGATGCACTGTTTAAAACCTGAAAGTCTCCCGCCCTGCTTGCAAGGAGCATTTGTTTATGGCTGACTTTTACCGAGTTTTGCAGATTAGACAACTTGGCTTGGCTAAGTAACCAGAGGGACATAAAATACACTGCTGGAGACACCCATCTGGAGGCTCCCTCAAACCAAAATTCATTGCACAAATCGTTCAATTCAAAGACAATGTACATCTTTGTGCAAATGAGGACCTTGGGGAAAGTAAGCCTTGATGTCTAAGGTGGCTGAACTCTCTCTCCTTTGCTGTCCTGTATTTTCTGCCTTGATAACAAGCCTTGCTTGTGTATGTTCTGTAATCTCACAAGCCCTTGCAAGTAAATTATACAAGGCAATTAAACAACAATAACAACACAAAAAATGAACATACAACAAAACACCAAAAAATCCTTTGATGTCATCTTTTGTAGGAGAGAAGAGTCTTTGTAACTCTAGTAGATAAAATGCACCTTGATGTGTCACTTTGTGGTACCATGGCTCTAATTGAATAGTAAATAGCAAATCAAATCAAAATGCATCCTTTTACAAAATTAAATAGCTCTTCAGAGTACTTGTTAAATAGTGCTCCAGTGTGACATTGAAAGGACATGCTGTTTAACCTTATTCTTCGGTCAGCTTTTACATCACTTTCCTTAAGAATGATAAAGTAACATTGATATGATCTAGTAGTTATTGTATTTTTTCTTTTTGTGATATTGTAATGATAATGTCACTTTATTCACTTCCTGGAGAGAGATATTTAAAGGACATACTTAATAAGACCAAAGGCGATTTATCTAATCTGCTACACTTAAAGATATCTCTGATAGGGATTGAGATCCTACAAAGAAATTACACATTACACTTGTGTAATCTAGACCTATATTGGTACAAGTATGTTCATTGTGGTTGCACTTACACAGGGCTGAACAAAACCCTCCGAAACAACATGCCCTGATTTTTATAATCATTAGGAAGAATATAGTGAGCAAAATTGGCATTCTGCTAGTCTATATCACTAGAGATGAAGGTAAGAAATGAATGATATAGAAGCTTAAAGTATAACTAAGCAAAGTTTTTCTTTAAATAACTTTATTGTATATTACTAGTACATATACATATATATTGAGACAACACAGATACATATGTAAATATGTATGGGAGTTTTACATTTGCTTATTGTTCAATAAAATGCAAAATTTAAGATACATAATTTGTCTAATGTAGCTCCACACAGCTTTTAATAGTGTAAATTGAACACTCAAATAATACAAGATAATATCAATTTAAAAAGGAGAAAAAACTTAGATCATAAAGAACTGATATTTTAAATGTGAGATATCCTTTTGAAATACATTATTTTTAAAGGATGTTTCAATTTTGATTTACACATAGCATTGATGTGAAGCATTCATCAACAATTCAGTTATTTCCTAAAGTGAAGAGTGAATTAATCACACAGAATCTTATATACATGTCCATGCTGGAATGTTTGACTGATTCTCACGGAGTCCCATTTTATATAATTTTAACATATGCTTCTGTCATTTAAATAAAAATGCAAAATATGAACTTTGATATAGGAGATTTTGAAGGTCAGAGTTTATTTTACAAGATATAGTTTGAATGCAATATAATTATGCATATAAAAAGTATTTATGATGTTACTTCCTTTGTTGTTTTTTAAAAATGATTTTTAGCCTTTATAATTTTGACTAGCTATTTCAGCAGGCACCAGAATTTACCCATTTTGTTGCTAATGGCATAGAGATCTAATAGCCCATAGTTAACTTTGTTCTATCAAGAATGTTTTTAAAGTATTTACATAAAAGCCAAGTCAGACATTTCTCACAGAATCAAAGATTGATTTTTAAGCTTTAATTTAAAGAAAAATAATTTGTCTAGAAAATATAGTCTATTTGAGTTCCCTGGAGATGTTACTATGATAATTATGAACTCTGCTTTTGGTATATTCGTTTCTAAAATTAAATTCTTGGTAATTAACTGAAAGTAATGCACCACGGTGTTTTCAAACTGTAAAAACAATTGGGTCTCAAAGAATAAAGTACCTCATTAGAGCTAAAATATAATGATCACCTGAGTATTTTTCCAACAGACTAATTTTGCTTTACAGCTATAACTTTACCACATTTATTGCAAAATCTTTATCACATAATGAGAAGTAAGTATTTAGGTGCTTAGTGCTGACAAGTTGAGAAACCAGCACAAGCTCCTAGTCCAATTATAAAGATGTAGTAGAGGTCAGAGGAAAATGTAAGACTAGGAAAAGTTTCGTTAAATCAGTGAGAACAATCTGAGGAACGAGAAGGCACTTTGACCTGATGAGGAAAGAAAAGGGCAGAGCTGAGGAGAGTCATTCTCCAGATCTCAGGGACATGCAAGGTAATAGGTGGAAATTAGTGAGCCTCTTTTTCGCTCTCAGACACATTCCCTGAGCAAAGTATTGTCCATTAGCCACTCCAGGACACACAATTAATGCTACTAGAACCACATTGCAGATTACATCTAAGTGACCCCAAATCCTTGTTACCTGGAAACCCCTGATTGGGATCAAGCTGCCTGTTGCTGTGTCCAATAACGAGGGAAGGGTTGAATTATATTAGACGTTTATTGAGAAGGCCAGACAATCAAGAAAACGGAGCACTTACAAGTATCAAATCCTGCCTCCCAACAAGGTGCAGCGGACAGGATTATAAAGAGGAAGGGGCTAGGAATCAGCTACGTGCAGGCCAGGGGGTCCACAGACTTCAGCTATTGTAATTAGTCATCAGATGATGAGATGAAGTTGATGATATGTTTTGACTCCTGGTGGGTCGGTCTGACCCTGCTTATCAGTTCTGCTTGCTGGATTCACAGCTGAGTCACCTCCTCAATCACTTCGCACAGGCCTCGAAAAGGAAACTTTAAGAAAAACTTAACCCCCTGTTCACATAAGCATATGTGTTGTAAGATTTAAAATAATATGATTGTTTTTCAGATTAACTCAGGTTATAATTCAGATTATAAATCCCCCCTATCATCCCCAATTCCGTGCACCTGGGATATAGAGTCAGTTAATTACAAGTAAAGGCATGTGTGAGAGTGTCCCTTTTCTTCCTCCTTTCTCAATATCTGGTGCTACGTGACTACAACAAGAGGGGAAGTTTCCAGAAGGGAGCAGAGTAAGAAGAAAAGGCAGAAAGAGGTCCTTGAAGGTCACGGTCTGATGGGTCTTCAAGGACATACTAGTAACAAGAGCAACCACAAAAGGAACATCTTAATGGAAAAGGAATGCCTAGGCCAGTGATGGGCAACCTTTTGAGCTTGGTGTGTCAAACTTCGTCAAAAAACTGAGCATAACACGGGTAGTGTGTCACTTTGAGGAAAAAAACATTATTTTGCAAATGTTTCATCCTCGGCAGGTGGCCACCTCAGCGGCCATGTGTCATCAGAAATGGCTACGCGTGTAAGTGCTGACACGTGTGTCATAGGTTCGCCATCACTGGCCTAGGCAAAGAAACAGACCTAATTCTGGTTCCAGTATGGTAGTCTAAGGTTAAAAGAACTAATTCTTTCAACTCATTACACGTAAACCTTAGTTTAACAAACAAGAAGCAAGGCTCTAAAATACATATTAACAGAAGCTGGCAGATTTCAGAGGGAAGTCAACTTGGGGAAGCAACTCTCAAAGGGAAGAACTCTTATTTTTCTTTTTTCTAAACCTGGACTTAGCTCTTTAATGGTTATTTCTACTTAAAAACAGATGTATTGGGGTTTAATTGATATTTTAAAAAGTACACATACTTAATTTATATAATTTGATGATTTTGGACATATGCAAACACCCGTGATACTATCACCACATTCAAGGGAATAGACATATCCAACACCTCCCAGCGTTTCCTTTGATTTTTTGTTTGCTTGTTTTAGGGTAAGAATACTCAATGTGAGATCTACCCTCTTAACAAGATGTGAAGTGCCCAACATCATGTTGTTAACTATAGGCACAATGTTGTAGAGCAGATCCCTGGAACTTACTCATCTTGCATAACTGACACTTTATACCCATAGGAATAATCTCCCATTTCCTCTCTCCTGGCAACCAGTACTGCATCTTCCACCTCTAAAAGTCTGACTATTTTAGATTTTCATAGAAGTGGGGTCATACAGTATTTGTCTTTCTGCATCTAGCTTATTTCACTTAGCATAATATCCACCAGGTTCACCCATATTGTTGCAGATGGCAGGATTTCCTTTTTTGTTAAGGCTAAATAATATTTCATTGTAGGTATATACCAGATTATCTTTATTCATTTATCTGTTGATGGACATTTGGTTTATTTCCATATCTAACTTATTGTGATTAGAGCTGCAATGAATATGAATGTGCAGCTATTTCTCTAAGATCCTGATTTCAATTCTGTGGGTTATATAGCTAGGAGTGAGATTGCCAGGCCATATGGTAGTTCTATACTTAATTTATTGAGAAATATCCATATGGTTCTCCATAGCTGCTATGCCACTTTACAATCCCACTGACAGTATACAAGTGTTTCAAGTTCTCCATAATCTTGCCAATACTTTTTATCTTTAAATATTGGTGTGAGAGAAACACATGGATTGCCTCCTGCATGCTCCCTGACCAGGGCCAGGAATCGAGCCTACAACTGAGGTATATGACCTTGACTGGAATCAAACCCAGGACCCTTCAGTCCATGGCCTTACACTCTATCCACTGAGCCAAACCAGCTAGGGCTATTAAATAATCTTAAGAATATAATTTTAATGAGGACAGGTACTTCCATTTTGTTCTTCAGCATTTCATTCCTGTGTCCAGATACTACAAAAAGTAGACGCTCAAAGAATATTTCTTGATTTACTGAATGTTGCATATGAAGCCCTTAAATTCTGTCAAATTACATTATATAATAAATTTGAACTTTATAATGAGCCTATTTATCTTCATAATATGGGTACTTTAGGAATGTACTAATAAAATAATGTATAAACATTTGATACTAATATGAAATGTATAGCAACTTCTTTAAATCTCTTTTTGGCTTTCAGTATTCATGGACAGGTCCTCAGAGTTTCTTTGTCCTGAGGAGTCCATTTTTTTTCTATTGGTGCAGATACCAAAATGAAGTAGACATTCCCCTACAAACTATCACAATGTCAGAGAATCAGAGACATTAACCTTCTTCCTTAATATTGCTTCTTTAGATCCTAAAAATGTTTTAAACTCAATCAAGAGGCAGACCAAACTGAAAGAAGACTTCAAAAACATACATTTAAAATCATTTCTATGTAGCAAATGAAACTTCTAAGGCTAAGCCCACAACAAAAAAATTATGCTACCAGCTTGTAAAATCTGCTTCTCTCGTCTATAAAAGAAAGACAGGCCGTAACTGGTTTGGCTAAGTGGATAGAGTGTCGGCCTGCAGACTGAAAGGTCCCGGTTCGATTCCAGTCAAGGGCATGGATCTGTTTTTGTTCATCAGTTTATGTTGTTCATTATATTCCACAAATGAGTGAGATCATGTGATATTTATCTTTCTCTGCCTGGCTTATTTCACTTAGCATAATGCTCTTCATCTCCATCCATGTTGTTGCAAATGGTAAGAACTCCTTTTTAACTGCATGTACCTTGGTTGCCGGCATATACCCAGTTGGAGGTGTGCAGGAGGCAGCTGATCGATGTTTCTCTCATTGATGTTTCTGACTCCCTGTCCCTCTCCCTTTCTCTCTGTAAAAAAAAAAAATCAATAAAATATATTTTAAAAAAAGAAAGACAGGAGAGAAAAATAATTCCTAAATCTCAAATAAGAAGGATATTCTTATATTTATGGCTTCAACAGGGATGAGACATTAACCTCACTCAGAAGTAGATTAATTCATCCAAAGAGCATTTAGTATTTTTCATGAATAATTTACTGGGGCAGCTTTTAAAGTCATTCTGAAACAAGTTTGCCTTTCTTCAGAGATGAATCTACCAGATGAATATGTCTTAGGATTTTAAGCAAATATAACTTATTTTTATTAGTCAGAGATGGCATAAGTCATGCCATCTACTTACTTATGTGCAGACTAATGAGTTTTATTCATTGACTAGGTAATCAATACTGCATTTTCAATTCAGGCCTGCCTTTCTGGTAAAAATTAAGTAGCATTGTTCAAATTATTTAGTCCTTTTCCTCTCAAAAAGTCATTTTCTGTAGTAAAAATGCTGTCTATAAGTGTGATTTTTTTACTGCTGCCTATGAGATTATCATCATGAATGATGTGGTAAAAGATTTCGATTGGCCATAATTCAGAGATAATATTTTTTCTTTTATTTTGCAATTGACAAATTGTATCTTGACTTTTCTTTTTTTACGGTGGGGGTTAATGAGCAGTATGTTAGTACCACACACATTTCACTGTTATATTTCTCCATTTTTATAGTCTAGGACAGTGGTCAGCAAACTGTGGCTTGCGAGTCACATGCAGCTCTTTGGCCCCTTGAGTGTGGCTCTTCCACAAAATACCATGGCCTGGGCGAGTCTATTTTGAAGAAGTGGCGTTAGAAGAAGTTTAAGTTTAAAAAATTTGGCTCTCAAAATAAATTTCAATCGTTGTACTGCTGATATTTGGCTCTGTCGACTAATGAGTTTGCCGACCACTGGTCTAGGACATTCATTTATTAATAATAATTTATATCTTTCAGCAAAGTAATCAATACCAGTTAATGCACTGTTAAAATTGACATTAATCACAATCACTTTTTCAGGGATAACACCTTCTATCTTATCTTATAATTAAAAGTGTAATGTAATTTCTATTTAGTAAGCATATTAATATCTGCTTCTGTATTTATGGATTTTTTTTTCTTTTCTCCCAAATCAATTGGGAAAATAATATATTTTAAAAAACCAATGTCTCCAAAGCCACAGCTTTTAACATTACAAGGTGTTTTAAAAAACTGGATGGCATGCAGATTAATTATATAGAGAAGGTAAAGCATACTGCATATCTACCTGTCAATAACTGCATGGCAGTTACTCAAAGTCATCTATTTAACACATTTACTAGAAAATCAATGTTAATTATTAATATTAAATTCTAAATATATATTTGCCTCATGGCATCTTCAAATATCAGTTCTGGAATTACAATTTTCAAATGAGCTCTCAGTACTAAATATTCAACTAAATTTATTTTTTTAATTTAAAAAATTGCATCTTTATTTTTTTAATTTAAAAATAAAATTTATATTTGATATTAGTTTGTATTTGTTGCATGTGTACAGTATAATGTTTAGACAAGCATGTACTTTATAAATTTATAATATCCTTGACCCCTTCATTGCAAACTTTATTCAAGGACAGATCTGTAGTCTGTAGTAAACAATAAATGTTATATATTAGTATTTCTTATCAAAGTAACTATTTTGCCAAAAATAACTTGCTTATCTTAAAAAAGCAAAATTTGATTTTTCTTCCTGAAGAAAGCCATATATTTCATGTTTTGTATGAAAATGTAAATATCTTTGTTAACTGATCATTTACTAAAAAAAATTTACAATCCATTCTCAATAAGAAAAACAATAAAGTTAATTATTTGGGGTAGTTTTATTAATGAAATCATACTACACTTCCATTTTATCATAATCCTATATTATTTATCTTTTCAGTTAGTTGCCTTTTATAAAATGTTGCTAGATATTATAATTGTTATTGAACTTGACAATTTTTTCCTAATAGTAAAGTTTTCATTTGTGATCTTTTTATGTTCACTCTTGCTAATTTCTTTTCAAAATATTATTTGAAGGCATAATCTTTTGAAATTTATACAGCTAATCAGTTACATGTTAATAATGTAAGTAATTATAATAAAAGCTTATGCTAATCTCTTCTAATGCAGTAAAATAATCTATGGCTTGGAGTTACTCTATGTCAGAATGGATTAATTCATTAGTTATGCCAGATGATATGTATTTGCAGTGACCTCTGAAACAGCATGGAATGCTCTAGAGTTAAATGTGTAAGTGGATTTTGAATTAGTTGAAATGAATATCAAAGCAACTCTATATAGGATAGCAACATAAATTAAACTAAAGGAGAATAAGTATTTCAAGAGAATTTACAATTATGCAACATGGAATTTTATATCAATCTTGTTTGCTTTACTTTGTAGACAACACTGACTTTGCGATTTTTTTTCAGGTGTTAATGTTTTAGGGGCCAATACTAAGAAAGATGCAACAAAGCAGAAAAGGTTGCACAAGTACTACTTTGTATGAAATTGGAAAAGCCACCTAAAATATTTGAATGTTTCTTTATGAGTATGAAAATAATTCTGCCTACCAGCAGATTGTTCTAGGGATTAGTGATAATTCATATGCATATGTGCACATGTCTGTAAACTTGGTTTATATTTAGCATGCCGTTTCACACCATGTACTGTAACTCTACAAGGCACCAAATCCTCAAAAGAGAGTTAAATATAACTAGTAACAAACAAAGAACTACTCCATATTCCTGCAATACGCATCTGACTACTCTGCTTAATTATGAGTAAAAGTACAATTTAAAGTTGACAACTTAAATTTACCTATCAATGGAGTCACGTGTTATCAAAGATTCCAGAATATCATATGAATTATTTTTATAGTGTTCTTTATCCAACGTGGATAATTAAGATTTAAAGGAAGGTGCTGTTGGTAACTTTTGTGTGGTTGTTTTTTAACAGATCAAGGTAGCCAAACGTCAGTGAGAAAATCTAAGAGCTAAAAAGAAAGAGAAGTAAAAATGAGAGATAAATATAGAATCCCATCAACATCTGACATGCTGGTTCTAGTTTTACACAAGACGCAAGTAATATTACTGGGATATACACTGAATGGCCAGATTATTATGACCACCTGACGTTTGTAGGCATATTAGCCGTACACTGCATCATATGGGATATGGAAGCCGAAGGCCTGTTTGCACACCTTTGCTGTCTGCAGTTACCAAGATAAAACGTCTCCAATTCGCACAAGAACACAACGATTGGATAGTCGAGCATTGGAAAAAAGTCATGTGGTCCAATGAATCACGTATCCATTTGCATCATGCAGATGGCAGAGAATTTTGAGGAAACAGCATGAAAACATGCACCCCACATGCATGAGTACAACCCTTCAAGCTGATGTGGGCAATGTTATGATTTGGGGCATGTTTTCCTGGCATGATTTGGGCCCTTTAATTCATGTGGAACAACGTCTGAATAGCACAACATACCTAAGTATCGTTGCTGATCAAGTTCATCCTATCATGTTGATGGCGTATCCCAATGGAGATGGCTTCTTCCAACAAGACAATGCGCAATGCCACGGTGCTCGTATTGTGCAGGAGTGGTTTCAAGAACATGAGGGAGACTTTACCTTGCTTAGGTGGCCCCACAATCACCAGATCTCAATCCAATTGATCATTTGTGGGACAAAATTAAAAATGCCATCAGGCAGCTGGTTCTACAACCACCAAATCTCACAGAACTGGACAGTGCTGTTCATCAAGCATGGTGTCAGATTCCTTGCATCACCTTTCAACATCTCGTGGAGTCAATGCCAAGACTCGCCGCAGTATTGAAGGCAAAAGGTGGCTCAACAAAGTACTGATGGGGTGGTCATAATAATCTGGCCACTCAGTGTATTTATTTGCTTGTTTTACCCTTTCTTCCATCCTAATAGTAATAAAGAATTCTCCACAAACTATGAATATTGATAATAAGCAAAAGTAGAATAGAGAAGGGGGATATGTTCAAGAACACTTGCTCTCGTGGATGAAATCAGAAACACACACACACACACACACACACACACACACACACACAACACACACACACACAATGTTTATTTTCCTCTAATGACAGTGCAGGCACAATATGAACTTCTTGTCGGGAGGTGTGGATGAAAAAGTAGATGCTGGATTCTAAGCCATGCAAAATTTCAATAACTTAATTAGTTCTACAGTGTTTTGTTGTTGTTTTTTAATATTTTTTTATTGATTTCAGAGAAGGAAGGAGAGAGATAAAAACATCAATGATGAGAGAGAATCATTGATCAGCTGCCTCCTGCACAACCCCTACTGGGGATCGAGCCCACAACCCAGGCATGTGCCCCTGGCTGGAATCGAGTCAGTACACAGGCTCATGCTCTAGCCACTGAGCCAAACCAGCTAGGGCTTGTTTTTGATTTTATGTTTGCTTCACAATTATTCATATTATAGTTTAAAAGGAAACCTTACATACACTGAAATTCAAAACCCTCCAAGTTTGTGGACAACTGCTCATCTCCATTATATCTCCACAATATAACACAATGTCTGGCACACAGTAATATTTCGACATAATGTTTACTGCAGACACAGTTTAATGTATCAATATGTGGTAAGGAAAGGTGTTTACTTGTATGTGTCAATGAATAGGTGGTGTTTAAGATACTTTATGGGATCTAGAACTAGATTATATGGTCTTTGACTGTCCTTCCTATTCCCAGAGTGTTTAGATAAATGCATCAGAATCAATGTCTTCCTAGGATAACCTCAATGGTACCAGGTCTCAGATTCTTCTTCTAAGTGGTTACATAGGTGTTAGCAGTCAATCTTTACCCTAAAATGAGCAATCCTCAAAAACTCAAGCATGTTGGTAACCTATCTTTCTTCATGACCAAGGAACATGAAGGCTGGGGACAGCATTTAGAGAATCTCCCAGGAAAGCATTAACTTCCCGTTAAAACAATGCCTGGGCATTTTAGTAAGCCAGAGCTCCTCAGTGAGTAATTCACACTGAGTGATGTGTCCGTTTTCCTTGGGGCATATGCCATGTGGAACTGATGCATGCTGACTTTATCTTCTTAGCTCAAATTCTAAACTATACCTATATTGTGTATTTTATATCATTGCAAAGCACTGCCCATTTGCCATGGAAATGTGTAAGATTCCCCAGCATACCAACATAGTTCACTAATTAGGTAAAACACCACATAAACATTATGCATGAAATTCATTCTCTCTTGTCTTATGACAAATACCCCCAATTAAGCGGGGAATCTGTAAGATTTCCCTTATTTTATTGCAATTTTCATTTGTTAGTAAACTGTTCACCTGTGGTATTCTTAGATTCTGAGCTGCATTTGAGACTTCAGTCAAGCTTATGAAATGTCCCCTTATTTGTGATGTCCAAACTGACCCACCTTTTACTTTCGATCTACATCTTTATTTTTCCCCTTCTTGGTTTTTGTCTTCGAATACTACAAAATAGAAACATGTTAGATGTGAGGGAGATCTGGCTTCAACATCTGTCTCCCCATTGATCACCAGGATTGATTCGGCTGATCTGGCTGGCTAGGTGGGTGTACCCCTCCTCCCTCACTGATCCATGAGCATCCCTCCCAAAGCTGTGTGCTCAGTGGAAGAGGATAGCCTTCCCAGAGGAGAGGACCAGTCTTAGGTCAAGGCTATATGAGTAGCTGCGCTCTCCTGCTAGAACATGCTCAAAATAGAAATATGTTTATTTAATAGCCTAATTAATCCAATCACGTAGATTATCATCACCTTTTTTTAGTTATATGAACCAATTAACTGAGTCTTCCTCTGAAATGAACATCTTAGTTCTTAAATACGTTTTGGAATATGGGGGAATGCACTACATTTAGAAATTCTGACCAAATTACCTTTGCTATGTATAAAAATCATTTTAAGGTAATGTGCAAGATTTTTTACCTTATTTCCTCATGCCAAAAATATCTTAGTAGTGGAATCGATGTTAATCACAAACAATGTCTTATGAATGAATTTGGGAATCCCAGTAGATATTCTTTCTGTAAAATTTTATTCAACTCTCCAAAAAGATACATATTATATGTCTTAACATTCATATTTATCCTGCCAGAGTACATGAAGATTCTTTAGATGACTGGTCTTATTTTGACAGTTCCTTAAAATTTATCTTTTATGCACCCATTGGCCATTATCAAAATTTTATGAAATCGGATGTCAGAGTTGGTTGTGGATTTACTTAGAGTAAGAATAAAGAAAAAAAGTGACGCGGAGCTGAAGACTAGATCAGTTCATGCTACATCTGCAAGAAAAGGTATGAATTTAAAAATTCACTAGGCCAAATACATGTCTGAGCTCAACTGATTCTTACTGAAAGGCAGGTATGGAAGGTTCAGGGTATTTTGAATCAGATTGCAGTGCCTACTTCACTAAGGTGGAGGTAGGATCCTTCTTTTGTCCTACTCTCCATATTCTGCCAGAAAATCTGGATGCCTACAATCCACAGCAGAGCCTCCACACTCAGTAGACCGCCCTTTAGAAACAACAATTTAATTACACTCCAGGCTGATGTCAATTACTTTCAACAGCTGAATCTGGAAAAATAATTTTTGAAGACAGGATATCAGTGGAGACTTTGGGAAAAATTTTCCTCCTAAACAATAGATCAAGACAGTTCTCTCAGAAGGACTGTTTCTCATGGACTAAAGGTTGTCCTTATTACCCTATAGTGTTAACTCTAAGACCGCACTGATTATTCCTGGAGTAGGATTCAAGCGGAAATGTGCTCCCATGAAGAGAGAAGAGGCCTTGAAGGAAACCGAGTCAAGGGAGCATCGGAGCTTCACTGGTGTTAAAATATGGTTTGCTTAGAAATAAATAAAATGTTTGTTTTCAATAGCTCAAGTTTTTTGCCTGATTTTAAATGTAAATCTCAAAACAGTTTTACCTGAATTTAGATACTTGCATGCTATTGTTAAGATTTATTGTCATATGAGTATCATTCATACTGTCATAATCTATTTTTTAAATGAACTCACATTTTTACTTCTATAAATTATTTTTCAAAGGAAATTTCTATCAATGCTGTAAGGTTAAATGCAAAGTCATTCCTAGCCAATAGAAAATGTAGACGTTTAGGCTGGTGGTTCCTTTGGCAATAGGCAATACATCCTTTAGCAAAAATGTGTACATTGATAGGCTAGTCTACCATTCTGTTCCACGTGACTATAACCTCATTTAAAAGAAACTTTCATGCACAATAATATATATTTTTAAAGAATTAGCTCTTGGCCTGATTCTGGGCAGGGAGCTGAGAGAAATTAAATCTCTACCCATGGAAGACCAAGTGTGCCGGGGCAGACCAGCAGACCCTGAGTGACAGATGAATGATAACTCTGACACAGATTCACTGTGAAAGAGAGGGCTAAGGGACTGCCTAGCTATAGGAACCAGACAGACTCAGTTGCCTGCCTCATTAGGCTCTTATTGTAACAGCAGTTTGAGATAAAGTTTATCTTTTAGATACAATCAGTAGGGTAAGTAATCTTGGAAGGACACATGTGTTTGCAGTGTCCTTTAACCAAGGACACCCAAAGATTAAGCATAAGGATTCCTTTAAACACCCAGGGGTCTGCACGTGCACAGGCTTGTTTGGAAAGGTCAAGGAATAATTAGGGGCACCGCCTTTGGCATTCCCCTAAGTCGGAATTCCGATAAACAGGGTGGGCTACCTTCAGCACTCTTCCCTTTTTCCCTTTTCTCGGAATGTCCTCCTTACAAACTTTCCAACCCAGTCTCCTGTGCTCCCCAACACAAGTGACTATGAAACCTGAACTGAGTATTATCTATCCCACCAAACCATAAATGTAGAGGTGCTAAGTAACGCATCCTGAAGGGGAAGTGGTATATGTAACATCAGGTTTGAGCAAATTGGAAAACACAAGTTCTTTCATGAGAAGGTGGCCTCCACTCAGGTCAAACTCACTTTTTATTTAGTTGCCTCTCCTTCTATCCACACTTAGAATTGATAGAGAATCTTCTCTCTAACAAAGGAAAAAGTATTGATTTACTGCTGCTGCATTATTGCCCCAAGTAGGAATTGCCCAGGGAGACAGGAAATCTTTTGTGTGGGAAAAATGTTAAAGAGCACAGTTCAGGTTTGACTTTAAATGAAAGGAGAAATGAGCAAAGGTAGGATCTAAATACTTAATGTGTAATGGTTTATCTAAGGGTTTAGCACAGTCACTAGGGACTTTGAAAAAACTAAGACAAAAAATTTGCAAAGTGCACACTCCAGTCCCATCTCAGGTAGCTGGATGCGCAACAACAGATGTGAGGATAAGGCCCTGGTAACTGAGTAATGGTTTTTGCATCCAGTTTAATGGTTGCATTAAGTTCCAGTTTAATATCCATTTTATTTTTGTTTTCCTGATGAAATGCTGGCAAACATATGTGGAAACAAAGAAATTCTCATCATGGCACTTTGTTTCTAGCTCACGGCTCTGCTCTCTGAATTTAGAGAGCCCTCCTTTGCGACCTGGGACTGACCTCCTGGTTCTGCTGTCTTGTGACCTACCCAGCTTGGTAACCCAAAGAGAGCTCACTGGATGTTTGAGCTATTAAGCCCAGAACTGATAGAGGTCCCTTCTCCTCACAGTCCAGTTTTATTTACATGGAAAATACAGAGTTGTACATAGGTATATAACTTACTTCTAACTGTTATGACAAATATTCACAGCTCAAATAGTACACAATCCACATTCTACCTGTCCATACATAATACATGCAATAAAACAAACTATTATAACTAATAGAGGTAGAGCATGGATTAGTATATTAAAACAATCAGTATAGTGAAAAACCAAAAATTTGTGTGAACTTGACTTTCTTGGAAGATTTAGAAAATCAAATTTTTATTTTAAAATAGGAAAATGACAGACATTGCTATACCTTCAACCTATCCTTGAAACAAATCAGGGAAAATAATCAATATGAGAGTAAGAGTCTCTTTGGTGGACTTTTAGGTAAGATATTTAAACTATGTGTGTCATAGATTGTACATGTCCTGTCCAACAGGGTTCTGATAAGTATTACATGAAATAATGTGTTTGGAAAAATAGTTATTTTACTTTAGGAATATGAAGAAGTATCAATGAATATTTCTAAATCTCACATAGATTCCATAACCATTATACCTTAAAATACTAACTTTAATATGATACTGGTTCTGTATACACTGCCCCCTCTGTCCTCATTCATCTTACCACCTCTCCTTCTCATCCCCATCTCCCCCCGCCCCACACACTGCCTTTGTTTCCTTAGGATCCCTTGGGTTAAACTTATAGTTTAGGCCCTAAAACTCAAGATAAATTTATTTATTTCAGAATTTTACAATACGAATTGGTGCCAAAATCTTCAAGTTGATAAAAAGTTGTGTTTATTCTAAGGTGACCAGACAACCCGCTTTTGGCGGGACAGTCCCGATTTTTAACAATTTGTCCTGCGTCCCGTGGCGTTTTAAAAAAGTCCCGATATTTGGAAAGAATGCACGACAAGCTAGGGAACGGCGGGAGAACGGGAAGGGAATATACGGTTTTCGGCGGCCATGTGGCTATTTAGCCAGGATATGAGTTTTATATTATTTTTGTTAATTTTATAATGTTAAACTTTAATAATAACAAATAATTGTTGAGAACTGATTATCGAGAACTGCTTATCAAAGTTCGCATTGTTGATCAGTTGTTAGAATTCGACCACCATTGTTTGGACTTAATGAACAATGGCATTTTTTGGAATTGGCAACCACAAAAACATTTTGTAACTGTCTCTCAGATGATACACATCGTACTGCATGCTAGTAAGCTAGTTAAATAAGTGATGTCATTACAAATCAGCTATTCAGATAATTTAGGTAAGTAATTTATTTATTTATTTCATAAATACATAAATTTTCTTGAATTTAGCAGACAGTACTCATATTATTTATATTTTATAGTGGAGGCAAAAAGTCTAGTGCCGGCCTTGAAAGTGACACTTACGACTTACGTTATGGCAAATTCATGACCTTTTATTTATTTATTTATTTTAATATTTTTTTTATATTTTATTGATATTTTACAAAGAGGAAGAGAGAGGGATAGAGATTTAGAAACATTGATGAGAGAGAAACATCAATCAGCTGCCTCCTGCACACCCCCTACTGGGGATGTGCCCACAACCAAGTTACATGCCCTTGACCGGAATCGAACCTGGGACCCTTGAGTCTGCAGGCCGATGCTCTATCCACTGAGCCAAACCAGTTTGGCAATTCATGACCTTTTAAACAATGACAGCAATCTACTAAAAAGAAATCACTCAAATGAAAAATATGCCAAAGAATAAAATAATACTATACATAATTTTTTATTTATTATATTTGTAAATTGTACTTATGTTGAAATTTAAAAAATATATTACAATACTATTTTTGCATTCTATGAAAATTTTTGTTGCTCCATATAGACCAAATTTTTAATCAAGAACACTAATCCATCCCAGACAACTCCAGGTCGAGGAGGGGACAATTTGCATACTATGCTTTTATACTCCTAGATGGCACCACCCAGGAGAATGGGGAGCTAATGCTCAAAAGCCTGAACTCCCCAGTGTCATGTAGGTTACAAATTACATAGGGCAAAATCACAAGACACCATGGATTGGTCAGAGGTGGGGTAAGGTTGATGAAACATTTCTTCAGATCTGGAGGACAGCTCTGAGGTCTGTTGCTATGTCCTTCTCTCTGATTTCATGGGACAGTAGCCAGGGGGTCATTCTGCCTGAGGGCTTAGGAGCTGAAACAACCTAGGTCAAAATGCTATGTTTAGCTTGCCAGAAGTTCAAACCACATGACCTTCAGTCAGGTCTGGGCTACTGTCTTCTGTTGCGTTGGAGGCTGCTGACTATGGGGGGGGGGGGGGGGTTGAGGGTAGGGGATGGGGAGGAAGGTTAGATCTCTGAGGGGTATAGACAGATACCATTTCCAACTAAATTTAATCAAAGTCATAAGGACCCACAGTTTTACTGTGAACAATTAACTTGAAATCCCTGCCCTCATTTGGAGATAGCAATACAAGTGTAAAAACAATTAGTTTCCTGTTGATAAGAATTATTTTTCTACCCTGGTTAAAAAAAGAAAAAGTAAGTATATTGCTTGCTTTGGTCTCAAACCAGTATAGTTTTTCAACTTCCAAAGGGATATTTTCAGCTTACCTAGTCACAATATAAAGCTTTTTGTTGCACACATGTAACTCCCTTTTTTCCAATGACCCAGAAAAAATGGTTATCCTTGATCAACAGATTAATCAGACATAGGTACCACTTAAAAAAAATCACCTCTGAAGTTAGGTGAGAGCTAGGTAGGTGAACTCTTTCTGTTCTATAACAAGTGAAGAAAAATCTTGTTGCCTTCAGAAAAGTAAAGTAAGATTCAAAGGTTATTTAACTGGTCAATTTAAATACAACTGAAATTGGTAGTAATAATTATTGATAAAAATCTCATCATAATAATCAGCAAAGTCCTGGCTATAAGGCTTTCATTACAATAGATTTGTTATTCATGAATTTAATTAACATTCTTTAAATTAGAAGCACATCAACTTCTGTTTGTAAATTATTTTATTATACAGCAAATTGTATGGTAATAAAAAGAAATTATGACCTGTACTATAAAATGAACTATGTTTGTGTCCATAAAACTCAGTGTAATTCAGAATTCCATTACATATACAGCTTTCTGTATACCAAGTCAGGCTGTAGATTTAAAGAAAATAATACTACCTATCCATTTTTAAAGTCAATATATTTTTCAAAGCATGCTTTGGAAAAGATTTGGGATTTGTTTCTCTGTTATTCCATTTCTTACATTATTTTCTTTCTTCCTATTCATCTTAACACCTTGTAATAAAGAATAAAATCATTTCTTTGGTTTGTGATCTGTTTCCTTGCCTCCTCATTTCGCTGCTTCCCTGAATTGGTAGGGTAGTTTTGTGTACTAGATGTCCTATTGGTTCAATGGGTCAGCCTCTCAGTTACTTGAGGTGGACACTCTTGGTGTGCCCTTGTGTACTGTGTGCCCCCCAGCAGGAGCTACAGCAAGAACTAGTTTTCTCCTCCTTTGCTTGGGCGGTTTTGGAGCAGTCTGACTGGAGCTGCAGTTTATTTGGTTAAGCTGCCACAGAACAGGCCATTTATATGCAAAAGCCGCTGTGTGGAGCCTGGGCAGGTTTGTAGAATGTGCGGGGCGGGCCTCAGGGCGGGGCGGGATCTCAGGGCGTCCCTAGGCTGGGGCGTGGCCAACGGCAATGGCTGGCGTCAGCCGTCTCTGCCTTTCCACGTTTCCAAGTCCCTGCGCCCCGCGTTCCAGCACAGTAAAACAATGATTGCTGGGTACACCTCTGCAAAAAAGTCACTCTCACTTTCTGACCCGATGGCCGAGAGTCCAGCTTTTCCCCGTAGGTGTCTGGGTCCCCCGCGAGTCCCCAGAAACTGGGTTTCAGAGTGATCGGGAGCTTGTCTCCCTGCGGGTTGAAGAAAAACCGCGCGCCCAGTCGCCCGCCGCCAGCCTGATTCGCACGCCTCCGTACCTCAGCTTTTCAGCGTTTGTGCTCCTTTCTCTCCTTAGTTGTAAATCTTCCACTCAGCCAGCTTTCCCGTGGTTCTGGGTGGTAGACGTTTTGTCTTTTAGTTGTATTTTTGAAATTGTTGTTCGAGGCAGCAGATTAGTTGTTTAACCATGCCGCCATCTTGGTTCCTCCTCTTTCTTTCAAGCGACTGGACATAGAGTTCAAAACCACGGTTATAAGGTTTTTCAAGAATTTCATGGAAAAGGCCGATAAATTCAATGAGACCCTCGAAGATATGAAAAAGGACCAACTAGAAATTAAACATACACTGACTGAGATAAAAAATATTATACAGAGACCCAACAGCAGACTAGAGGATCGCAAGCATCAACTCAAAGATTTGGAATACAAAGAGGCCAAGGACACTGCTCCAGAGAAGTATGAAGAGAAGAGAATTCAGAAAGTTGAAGATAGTGTAAGAAGCCTCTGGGACAACTTCAAGTGAACCAACATCAGAATTATGGGGGTGCCAGAAGAAGAGAGAGAGCAAGATGCTGAAAACCTATTTGAAGAAATAATGAATGAAAACTTCCCCCACCTGATGAAAGAAATAGACTTACAAGTCCAGGAAGCACACAGAACCCCAAACAAGAGGAATCCAAAGAGGACCACACCAAGACACATCATAATTAAAATGCCAAGGGCAAAAGACAAAGAGAGAATCTTACAAGCAGCAAGAGAAAAACAGTTAGTTACCTACAAGGGAGCTCCCATACGATTATCAGCTGATTTCTCAACAGAAACCATGCAGGCCAGACGGGAGTGGCAAGAAATATTCAAAGTGATGAATAGCAGGAACCTACAACCAAGACTACTCTACCCAGCAAAGCTATCATTCAGAATTGAAGGGCAGATAAAGAGCTTCACAGATAAGAAAAAGCTAAAGGAGTTCATAACCACCAAACCAGTATTATATGAAATGCTGAAAGGTATTCTTTAAAAAGAGGAAAAAGAAGAAGAAAGATAAAAATTATGAACAACGAATACATATCTATCAACGGGTGAATCTAAAAGTCAAGTGAATTAAAAATCTGAGGAACAGAATAAACTGGTGAACTTAATAGAATCAGAGGCATAGAATGGGAATGGATTGATAATTCTCAGGGGGAAAGGGGTGTCTGTGTGGGGGGTATGGGAAGAGACTGGACAAAAATCATACACCTATGGATAAGGACAGTGGGGGGGAGGTAAGGGCAGAGGAGGGGTGGGAACTGGGTGGTGGGAGATATGGGGGGAAAAAGGAGAAACAATTGTAATCTGAACAATAAAGATTCATTAAAAAAAATAATAAAAAAAAATAATAATAATAAAAACCAAAGAAAGAAAAAGAGAAGAAGAGAAAGAAAAAAAAAAGAATAAAATCATGTTTATCACCTATTATATTCACTGAATAGACTTTTCTTTCTTAGGTTTCATTTAGGATCATTAAATATCTATATTTATCCTAAATATAAGAAAATGATACTGAAATTAGTTCATTAAACAGTATATTGCAATTTGTTGAATTCTGGTAAGAGGCTTATTATATAATTAGGTTAAGATTTTTCTGTTATTTTGAAAATATGGTTCAATGATTCTGAATAATTTAACCTCTAAGAATAACAGAGACCAGTGAAACTTTGAAGAAAAGATTATGCTGCTTAGCAAAGATGCTAACTCTTCAGAGTAGTTAAGCCATTCACCAGCAAGGCAAAATGGCACAGATTAATTAAACCTTTAGTTTAGAAAAGAGGAAATAAAGATTTACAGTGTTAATTTGCTCACCCAGGTTATCTCTTTTGGGATTGGTAGTAAATCCTTAGTCAGCTACTCAAAAGAGTTGGAAATATAATATCTGGGACACCATTTACACATTTATTCAAATGGAGCTTAAATAAAATATCCTCTTGCTGAGGAATTCTAATATATAGCTTGTAATCAATGAATCTTACCAATAGTAAAACAATGTCCTCTCCATTAAATAATTTCTTATTTGCAAGGCAAAAGTTGGTGATGAAGAAAAAATGGAAGACTAAACTAGTTTCTGCTGTCCACATTCACTGGAATTATATCACAAAGTAAGAGCTAATGAAAACAATATTTCCTTAAAACATAAATAAGAGTTCATGATCCTTCTATACAGACAGGAATAAGCAGAATGGGATATAACCCACAAATTTATTAAAAGCTATGATTTTATACTCTTCCTCATCTTCATATAAAACCAATAAAAACTTATTATAAAATTAAAATCATCTAGTCCAGCCACCAATCTTGACAAGTATGAGGCACGTCCTAGTTCCCTTACAATAGCTGGTATCACTATGATTCTTTAACCAGCTTCCAAAACTACAATTAATAACAGTCTACACATAGCTCTGATATTTAGCAAGTTCCACCTGAAGTTTTTAAAATATATTTTCTTATATTTACCAATTTTGATATAAATTCTGCCCTTAAATACAGAATAAAACTAATCTTATTATTGACAACAATAAGTATGTGTTATTATATGAAACTGAAGGCAACAATTTCAGAAGCATGAGTATCAAAATATTCATAAGAAAACTTTTTTAGTTACCTGTAATCTCAGTTCCACATTTATGAGGTTAAACTTTATGTCTTTCCAGGCTAATCTCAGCTGATTTTGGAATTTTGGTAACATTCTTTAACATAAAGTAAATATAGAATAATAATGATATAAAGAGAGAGTAAAACAATTTATAAAATATTCAAGATTTCATGAAATTAATGGAAACTATGTCAGATAACTGCAAAGCCAATTGCAATGAAATGGTGAAAATGAAGTGGTGGCATTTACAAGCATGGTGATATGACATACACTTCAAAGAAGTGACTTGAATATCTAGAGTTAATGAAGGTAGGGAAGAAATGAGTTAAGGTTTTTGGAAAGTTTGCAAAAACCTTTGTATCCCCCCAAAATATAACAGGGATGCACCTTGTACATAGGTGGTGATTAAGAAATGTTTAAATAATGAAAGGTGAAAACAAAAGTTTGAATGAGTAATGAGGCTATTTGCTTAAAAAAGTTAACATGCTCATTAAAGATCACAACAACAATGTAAAAATAGACAGTATGATTAGCACCTTTCTTGTGATTAAAAAGATCTCTTCATCAAATGAGCCAACCATCTATACATGTGATTTGCTAAATTATTGCCATAAAATATGTGACAAGACTGTTACTCCAAAGGCACAAATCACAACATAAAAACTTTACTTCAAATAGGATGAATTGAGGAGAAAACCAGATGAAAAAAACTAAGGCACAACTGTTGCCTACACTCAAAATGTTTCCCTGTATTCTTAAGAGGGTAATCAATTTGATTTACTCATAAGTGGTGTTTAATAATATAATTTTCTTGTTATTTGAATAAAAAATATTTGGTGGAAGCCCTGACCGGTTTGGCTCAGTGGATAGAGCATCTGCCTGTGGACTCAAGGGTCTCAAGTTTAATTCCAGTCAAGGGCATGTACCTTGGTTGCAGGCACATCCCCAGTAGGGGGCGTGCAGGAGGCAGCTCTCATCAATGTTTCTAACTCTCTATTCCTCTCTGTAAAAAATCAATAAAATATATTTTTAAAAAATTTGGTGGAAAATACACAATTCAGTTTCCAGACCACAAAACACACCTACAAGATAATAATTTTGGACTAGGGTGCCAGAATTATGCAACCCCCCTCCACTGAGGTGACACATTATATACAGTATAGGGTTCTAGAACCAGTAACAAAAATCCATCCTTGTCCATAAAAACGTGCATCAATTTAATGTAGCAACAAAATAAATACTAAATAAAATGCTGTAGGTATAAATAGTGTTGAATTTGTTACTTTGTTTCTGTAAATATCGTTTAAAACAAGCCAATTGATCTTTTTTAAAAAATATATTTTATTGATTTTTTACAGAGAGGAAGGGAGAGGGATAGAGAGTTAGAAACATTGATAAGAGAGAAACATAGATCCGATGCCTCCTGCACACCCGCTACTGGGGATGTGCCCGCAACTAAGGTACATGCCCTTGACCGGAATCAAACCTGGGACCCTTCAGTCCTCAGGCCCACACTCTATCCACTGAGCCAAACCAGTTAGTGCTGGTATTTGATATGTATAAAATTCCACACAATAAAAAATCCTTCTGCTATTCTATTATCTTGATTCTTGAATATAAATTTTTAAAGGTAAATATCCTGGAAAATCCTTGAATTATTTTAGGGCTATGTTTTGTGTAATAAGATACTCCAACAAGAGTCTTGTTGTCCATGTCAGTTTCAACTCTTGGCACTTAACAGTATTAATATGCTTGGGTATTTCACTTATTTCTCTTATATTGCCTGGACCTAAATATCCTTCTTTTTAAATCTTTACATCATGTATGATTCAAAATTGATGATTCCGTCTTTTCTGTCACCTCTAAAGAGTTTATATGTCTATTATTGTACTTATGACACTGCCAGGATTGCATTTGCTTGTGTGTATCTCCTATATTATATTTCTTCCTATTTGAAGGTTCATGTATCAAAGTGTTCACAGTCCATGGCACAGTATGTGGATCACAGTAGAAGTTATTTTAGTGATAAATGATTGGACTTAAATATTAATGACTAAATGAATACTTAAGCTTTTCATGTATTAAGCAATTGCATAGCTGAATTAAAACATCAGAAACATCATAAAACAGAGCAGTCACCAAATTCCCTGTACATCTCTTTTTTTTCACTATTCTTATGCCAATTAACAGTCTCAAGAATATCAGAAAATTCATACACACTGGCTCTGTGACTAACTGTCCTCAGAGATTTACACTGACACAAATTCTATTGGCACTCTGCATGAATTTTTAGTCTTTTTCATCAGTTAGTCTAGCTCACCAATCTCAAGTCAAATATATCTTACCAACAGTAGTGGTGTTTTATATTGATTCTGAAGTATTTGGAAATATATTATTAATTAAAACCAGTAGTTCACTTTCTTGTGAGACATCACAACAGATCAAATATGTGAAATGTCTAGTTTCACATGGGATCTGGTAGCAATCCCTAACAAGTAGTTTCTCCAACTTTTCACTAGAATTCCCCATGAAAACAGAAAAAGAAAGCTGAACATTTAAAACTAAGATAGCCTTGGCCAGGTGGCTCAGTTGGTTGGAGTGTCATCTCATAAACCAAAAGGCTGCAGGTTTGATTTCTGGTGTTGCCTTGGTACAAAAGTACTGCACTCATAGACCAATGGAGGTAAGAAGATAGGAAGTATATCAAGAGTCCCCAGAGTAGCTATTCAAAAGACACATACTTGCACCCTATCAAGTTTTCTAACTTTAGGATACAACAATTTCCATAATCTTATTGTGAAACTGAGGAGAATCTATGTAAAATGTAGTACTCCAGAATCCATATCCAGAAATTTTATTTTAGTAAGTTTGTCATAGGTTTTAGAGTTTGAATCATAGACATTAAAATATTCATGAGCATTTACTATATTCCAGGCACAGATATAATGGTTCTCTGCCCTCGTGGATCCTATATTCTAATAGAAAGCAAGAAGGAACTCTAAACAATAAATAAAACATATTATATACTTCTATAAGTTATAAGAGGTGGGTTTTGTTTTGTTTTTAAGTAACAGTATACCAGGGTAAAGCAGAGCTGGAAAAGTAAAAAACGTAAAAGTTACAGTGAAAACTAATGTGGTTATGGTAGATCTCATCGAGAAGTAGCATTTGAGCAATTTGAACAACATATTCTAGTTATTCAAAAACAAGTGGTCATGGAAGACACTTTCTGTGGAGGTGGGAGAGATTACATTCTCATAAGCTTCTCCTCTGATTATGTTTACTTAAAGGGATAGAGTAAAAACTAATAATAAAAATGCTTTACATAGAGTTTTATATTTTTGGTTTTGTTGGTGTTCTATTCTGTTTCACTGTTTAATTGTCACTAAGACCCTCAAATATAAAAGAATAATGACTAAATAACCAGCAAAAATTTTTCAAGGATGAATAATGGAATTATGTATTATATGTGTTGTCTATGGTACTTGCATATTTCAGCATTTCCTCAATGTGTATATTTTATTCTACACCCTTTTTACAAAATGTCAACTTAGCCCGGCCAGTGTGGCTCAGTGGACTGGGCGTTATCCCATGCACCAAGAGGTCACCAGTTTGATTCCCGGTCATGGCATATGCCTGGGTTGCACGCTGGATCCATCCCTTGTGGGGAGTGTACAGGAGGCAGCCAATGATTATTTCTCACCAATGTTCTACCTCTTTCTACCTCTCCCTCCCTCTCTCTCTAAAGATATCAATAAAAACATATTTCTAAAAATGGCTACCTACTTTTTTATTTATATAACTTCACTAATTACACCTAGTGGTGTATGTAAAATAGAGCATCTACAGGAAAAAATAGATTGAATAAATGTTCAGATATATCATTCCACTCATTATTCTTTTCATGCATGCTAGTATGGGGGCAAGACTTACTCGGAAATTTATCATTTACACTTATATATGGTTTTATTACTTCAGGTTGTGCTATAATTTTAATAAGTCGACCAAGGTCAATTTAGTGAAATTCCAAAAAGTAAATGCAAGATTATTGTGAAGTGTTGACTATAAGGCCCTTTGCTTCTACTAGATAACTCAGACACTAATTGGCTAAACTTTGAAGATGTAAAATGGCTTTTCATCTTAAGAGTCTCAGTGCCACACTCTTTCCCTTTTCATATTAGTGTAACAGGATCATGCCAGTCTGTGTGACAAGTGCATTGATTTACTCTGCTTTATGAGTCCCTATGTTTGCAAAATATTCATCTGTCCAACACACACTACTCTGATGAACTGAAATCTGTGATTACACCCTTGGGAATACAACTCTAAACTGATACTGATATTACAACCTGATTTTATGATGTGTCATAACATCAGATATCCTAAGTGTATAACAACAACAATAATAAACAACTCCATGGTATCAAAAACAATAAAAATCAGAAATCTAGTTACACAGAATTATATGCTGCTTTAAATGCTCATAAGTAAATGCATTCGTTTTTATATTGATCCCCCAGATTCCTCATTTCTTCAGACATTGATTAAAACACATTTCCCTCTGAAAACGGAAGCCTGCACCTTGGTGAAATAAGGTGGCGGTCTGCGGCCAGTTCTAACCAGACAGGACTCTATGTTTTTAACTTTTGCTGTGATGATTGGCATTAATAGGTTCCCTGGCTGGCAGCACTGGCAGGCAAAGGAAAAAATTATCTGAGATGACTGCATGAACTTCCATCCTGACAGGAACTGACTGAGCACCTGTTGCTTGGACATGAAAATGTGAGCAGGGCACAGGACGAAGTCAAGGCTGTATTTCACACGGTGCGGGTCCTGTAACTAGAGAACCAGTGTCCTGTTAGCCTTCTCACTTCAGAGCTCCAAGTTTGTGCTTGAAAGTTGCACAATGTTAAGGCTGCTTTCAGAAATTTGAAAGCAATGTATCACTCTAATGCATTAAAAAAGTAGCACAAATTAGGCAGGGATAAATATTGATGGATATCCTATCCCATTATGTAAAATTTCAGAATTCTTATAGTGCATACTAATGAAAAAACACATGCATTTGACCCAAGTAAACGCCACAATTAGAGGTAATAATGGTGGCCTAGATGTAAGCAATATAAGCACTGCGTATCCTCTTCTAAACTGAACTTTTCTAGAGAACAGGAGTGCTGACGCTCACCTCATAAGTGCAGGTGGGTTACTCCCTGGGTCAGCGCTTTGCTCCCTTTCCCTCTGGAAAAGCATTCTCAGGATCCATATTTTCATATGATTTAAACTGAACCATGAAAGCTTAGGATAATAGAAAAGTAGAAGTAGAAGAAAGGTTAATAATGATCTATATGACACTGTATGTATCATATAGGCCCATATGATACTGTCGTTCAAATTATCACAATTGACCATGACATGTGACCTGGGAAAGGAAGGAACAGAGCACATAAAGTAGGTGAGAGGCTGTAAAAATGTAGATCAATGGATCTTAATTACAATGAGATAGAAGAACAAAGGAATGATCTGGAATGATAGAACAGATATATTGATCCTAAGATGGATTTCCAAATATGAAATTACAGCGAGAACATATAGTAGCAAGGAGAAGCATTCAAGGGAATACCACATTGACCAAATTAACCCTTTGCACTCGCTTGCTTTTTTCTCGATTCCTTTATTCTAATGCTAACCGTGTCGAGTCACACTCAACATCTGAGTGCAAAAGGTTAATAATGGATCCACAGAGATTTATCCTAGACATTTCCAAGTCCAGAGAAGGAAGATCCAATAAATCATTATTGAAGGTAGAAGTGAGAAAACAATAAAACTATAATGTAATAATCTCTTATTCAATAGATAACTATTTGATATAATATTTTTGATATGTTATATTCTGTGAACTATAACAGAATATACCAGGTGTACCAGTTAATAATGCAGATTTTGCAACCAAAGACAACACGATAATTTCAAGAGAAACAGCAGAAGTGCTTTATTCAAAGTAATGTCCATCGCTACCTACACATTTCCCCCATCTTTAGGTGATTTGTGGGTACTGTCCCAATAGAACTTTTCTTGTTTTGAGGTAAACCATTCAGAGACCCAGTTTTCCACTTCTTCATATGTTTCGAAGTGCTGCTCAGAAAGTGCGTGTGCTATCGATCTGAACAAGTGATAATCTGAAGGAGCAAGGTCTAGTGAATACAATGGGTGGGTTAATACTTCCCAGGCAAGATCTTTTAACATGTCTTTAAGTGGTTTTGAAGTAATTTTGCTTCATGATAACTCACTATCTATCACAAAGCAAAATTACTTTGCCGTGTCTTCTGGCACATTCTGGTTGTTTCATGATCAAAGCATGGTTCAAATTGATTATTTGTTGTCTGTAGCGATCAGTATTAATGGTTTCACCTGGTTTTAGAAGCTCATAATACACCACTCCTACCTGATCCCACCAAATGCAGAGCATTGTCTTCTTTCCAAAGCAATTTGGCCTTGCAGTCGATGATGGTTGACCTGGATCAACCCATGATTTTGTGCATTTGGGATTCTCAAAATAAATCCACTTTTCATTGCCAGTCACAATTCGATGCAAAAAAGACTTTCTTTCATGCCTTTGAAGCAACATTTTACTGGTGACTTTTCGGTTTTCCTTTTGTCTTTCGTTCAGTAGATGTGGCACCCATTTTCGTCCCTTTAAAATCTTTCCCATTGCTTTTAAATGATCAGAAATTGTTTGCTGAGCAACATTTAATCTTTCTGCGAGTGCAGTTTCTTATCACTCAATAACAAACATCTCAATTTCTGCCTCAGGGCTCTGTATACTTTCTGATCTCTGTAATTTCATATAATTCAATTTCATTACAAACATCCCTACATTTTAGGAAACTTTTCAGGATAAATTCTACCATGTTCTGAATTTTTACTCTCTCCCCAGCATTTTGACATTTGCACATGATTTTTTTATTGCTTAAACTTGGCATATATTAGCAGTTCTTTTCATGCTATTTTTATGCATATTTAATCTCTCAAACTATTCATAAGCAAGAACTATGTATATTAAAATATATAAAATATAAATTATAGATAGATCATGGTTATAGTATAGTGTCCTAAGACTGAGAATATATATTTTCATTTTAAAAATATTTTGTAGTAACTGATTTTATTTATTCTTCCCTCATTGCAATAAACAAACAAAACAAAACAAAAAATTGTATGCCTCTCTTATACTTATTAAGACAGGTTGTGTTTTCTCGTGTTTGAGCCTGCTTTAGTGGTCAGATGGCGAGTTGAAAGAATTATGACTTAATAAAAAATAAAATGTCTAGAACAGTACCTGGCACACAGTGTTACATAAATATTAGTTAACTTTATTATCCTTATTTAAATTACAAAATACCTACAGAATATAAAACCAGTCAACTGAAAATGAGGAAATGGGGCCCAAAGTAAATAATGTTGTCTTCCCAGGAAGTTCAGAACCAAGAAATGAGAATTTTGAGAAATATTAAAATGTGACTTTGCTCCTTCTGTTGCTGGAGTAAATCAATGTTCTCTGTTGGCAATAGAACTTTGATGCAATGTGTTAATTGCACAAATTATTGAGTTATACAGCTATCCTTGTGACTTGGCTTGTTCTAAGCCTCTGTTTCCTAATCTGTAAATATAAAAAATACTACTTACCGCATAGAATTTTAGCAACAATTAAATAAGGCAAATTATACAATGTGCAATACAGATTATCTTTCCTTTATTATCATCATCATCATCATCATATTTGTTAATGGACAGAAAGAGAAGTAGATATTAAGCTATGATACATCCAGCACTTACTATGTACCTATAAGTGCAATGATCATGGGTAATAAAAGTACATATAATACTATCTTTACATATTATATTCTATGTGTCAAGTAGGATTTGCTGATTTATTTTCCTCATATCTCCCTCAAAGAGTTTATTGTAAATTGGGAGTCAGGTACATGAATGAATAAAGTAATAGAAGTATGTGTGTGTTGGGGGGAATAACACTATGAAAAAAATTATTGGCTGTATTGTAGTTCAGAAAAGGATTTGCAATGTAGTGAAGTATAAGCTAAGTTTTGAAAAATCAATTGCATCCTTATTATGACATAGAGCACCTCTAATAACATGTGACCCACTGTGTGAACATAGCTTAAAATACTACAGAATGGCAAAGCATTGGATCTCATGGGCTGCATCAGGTTAATGTTTGTCATTTTACAGGTTCTAAAGATATTGCATATCTGTGTATTATTTTACAAATTTTAAGTGGCTTACCACACATATTGGATATATTAAATATTCAGGTTAAGTGCAGTTTCCTTTGTCCAAAAAGAAAATAAGAACATACAGAAGCAAAGTAATATCCATGCTTAGAAAAGTGAAGAGAAAGTGAAATGAAATCAAAATTATTTTGATTTAATAGTTTCATGTCTGTTTGGAATTTATTCAGCTTCCCTGGACTCCATGTTTTTATTTAAAACTAGAGGCTGGATGCACGAAGATTTGTGCAAGAATGGGCCTTCTTCCTTCCCCTGGCTGCCAGCACTGCCTTTGTTGAGGCCGGGGGGCCAGAGCTGCCTTTCGTCCTTCCCATGCTGCTCAGAGGCCCGGAGCAGCTGGGGCAGTGCGGAACGTCTACATCATCACCATGGCAACAACACAAGCATTCTGCCCCGCCCCCGGCCGCTCAGCATCTGTGTATGCAAATTAACCCACCATCTTTGTTGGATTAATTTGCATACTCACTCCTGATTGGCTGGTGGGCATCACAAAGGTACGGTCAATTTGCATATTTCTCTTTTATTAGTGTAGCTGTTGACTCCAGCCTGACGTGCATTAAAAGACCTTAGAGTGGATGCGTAGCACTTCCTGTGATACAATAAACAATAGAGACTTTGGGTGGTGGGCAATCAATGGAAAATACAGATCATAAACCATAGAAATATACACGTGAAATCTAGATAGTCTTACTAACCAATGTCACCCCAACAAATATAACTAAAACAATAGAGAACTCTCACAGATGCCAGAGGTCCTGAGAACACGCTCATAGATGTCAGGGCTTCCTTGTATTTTCTTTTCAGAAAAGAAAAAAGTTTATAAATGAGAAGAGGGACATGGTTGAGATATACTGTAGCTGTGATCCTGGATAAGTGCCATGGTTAAGAAACCTCCCCACCTTTGTTGGTTCTGGAAGTAGCTTACTACACAAAACCGTCCTTCCCATATGACTCAGATTAGCCTCACAGATGCTCCCTTGCTTACCTTTAACAAAGCCAGACTCAGACCTTCTCAAGTCCCATTCTTTGCCTCATGAATGATTAGCTGAATTGTCTGTCCCTGCTGATCAATTGGAGCAAAAACACTTGTACACCAAATTTGGGTTATAATTCTTTTCTCCACCCAACCCCTGAACTTTGACCTCACCTCAGTCTGATCAAGCCTATGACCCTTCCTTAAGGCTTCTCTGAAGAACAGACTGACCATGGGGTAAAGCATTCGTTGATGTACTGTTCAATCATGCCACCCTCGCTCATCCTACTTTCCCACACCCAGTCTGTCTAACCGTGGTTACTCCTTCTTAGAAAAGCCCTATCTACCTAAACTTGGACATGCTTACTGATTCCTCCTAGTGTGACAGGCCCCTTCACTCTCTGCCTCCCCTATCTCAATTGCCCCTTCCTTCCTCTTGCAAGAATGCTTTCAAATAAAGCTCTCCTCACCTAAGTCCAGAGGTGTTTTTTTTTATTATTATTTGACAAGAGAAAAGTGAAAACTAAAATAGAAAAGCCACATGGGAACCCAAAGCAATTACTGACAATATTAAGGTGTGTTTTCATGATTGCTCTGCTTATAGAAACAAAAACTAAGAACCAGAAAACCTGAAGTCATTTCCTATCTCTGCTACTTTAACACTTGAAGTGACCTGGGGCAGATCATGAAACTTTTGAGATTTTCATTTCTTTCCTGATAAAGCGGGAATTACAATGCCTACCTCCAGGGATAGTGCAAGGATTCAATGAGATAATGCATAGAAAGGAGATTAGCAAATTGCAGAGTCCCTTCTTGCTGCATTTATTAGTAAATGCACTTGCTGTTGATCACTCCAAGCAGTTCCTGTCATATAAAGATGGTTTAAAATGTTTGCACGATTATCGAATGTGATCATCCCTGCAGGACAAAATGAGGTGAATAGGAAATAATAAAATTTAGCCAGAAATAACTTCACTTAACTTGAACATAAGTTTGTGTTGTTGTTTTTTCTTTAAAGAACTTTAAGCAATACAGAGAAAAGTATCTAAAGGACAACAAGCCCTAGCCAGTTTTGCTCGGTGGATAGAGCATTGGCCTGTGGACCAAAGGGTCTCAGGATCAATTCTGGTCAAGGGAGGGGCTGCCGGCTCCTCCCTGGCCATGGCCCTGGTTAGGGCGCCTGCAGAAGGCAACCAATCAATGTGATTCTCTCACATCGATGTTTCTCTCTGTCTTTCCCGATCTCTTCCACTCTCTCTAAAAGATCCATGGAAAAATATCCTTGGGTGAGGATTAACAAAAACAACAAAAAGACAACCCTAGACTAGAGAATGTAATTTTCCAAGGGTTAAATAAAATTTAATTTAAAAATTTGAAATTTTAAATGATTATAAGGAATTACATAGTATCATTTTAGAAAAAAAGAATTTAAGAAAATGTTTTATATAAGGGAGAAGCTTGTCATAAAATGAAAATGAAACTAGACTGTTTAAAGCTTAGAAAATGATACTTTGTTGGGTTATAAAATCAATCTCACCATATGATTTTTAAATAATTTTTAAAATTATTAATCTTTGAGATTGAAAACATTTTAATTATTATCTCTGGGGTAGAGAGGTAGCAGTTTGACTCTTCATTTATTTCTTTAGATCCAAAGAGATACCTTTTTAAAGTTTAACCCTGGAGATTATTACAGTTCCTTAACTTTTTTCCCCTTTCTCATATTGACAGACCTCCCCTACCTAAATACTTTTCTTTGCTTTTTTTCTTAAAATCAAAAAAAAAAATTAATTTATACTATTTTTCTATTTCATATATTATATATTATACGCAATTATTTAGTAGATTAACCTACTTATTCTAGTTCATTTTATTCAAGTATTTTTAAACTTATACACACTTTTGTCTACATGAGAATATATGCTATTTGCATTTTAAATTTGTATGTTTTATTTGCCTAATCAGGGACTAAATATACTAGTGACTATATTTAATATACTTATTTCCATACTGAATAATGTCAAGAACTTTTTATAAATTCAGTTTTACAACATGCATAGGTTTTCAGTCTTTTTTTTTTAAATAGTAATCTTTTTTAAAAATATATTTTATTGATTTTTTACAGAGAGGAAGAGAGAGGGACAGAGAGCTAGAAACATCGATGAGAGAGAAACACCGATCAGCTGCCTCTTGCACACCCCCCACTGGGGATGTGCCCGCAACCAAGGTACATGCCCTTGACCGTAATCGAACACGGGACCTCCCAGTCCGAAGGCTGACGCTCTATCCACTGAGCCAAACCGGTTTCGGCAGGTTTTCAGTCTTGAGTGGTAAGAAATATCATTTAAGTTGGGTATCTTCATTATTATATACTGACTCAGCCATTGATATGTTTTCCTTTCACTTCAGTTCGGGCCATTAGAAATGTTAATCAAAACTTGCTGTTTTATTTTGCTTTTTGTGTTTTTCCTCAGTATTGTCACTTTGCAGAATAAACAAGAAACAATTTTTATTTTGTTTTATTATATTTTTTAATCCTTACCTTAGGATATGTTTACTGATGAGATAGAGAGAGAAAAAGAGAGAGAGAGAGAGAGAGAGAGACCAATGTGAGAGAGAAACACCACTCTGTTGCCTCTCATATGCGCCTGACCAGGGATCATACCAGCAACCTAGGTATGTGTCCTGACCTGGAATAAAAACCTAAACCTTTTGGTGTATAAGATAACCAAGTGAGCTACCCAGCTGGGGCCAAGAAACTGCTTTTAAACACAAAAGCAGTAATATTGCTTTTTTACAATATTTTTTTCAACACTGAGAGACCACTGATCATGAGTAAATATAGTTGAAATTGCAAACACACACACACACACACACACACACACACAAAAAAAAAAAAAAAACAAAAAAAAAAACCACAAACCAAGAATATTAGATTTAAATAATTGTTCTATAATTCTGTAATATAAACACCCCTGGAATTTAGTTTTCTCCTTTATAAAATGAGGTGCTTAAACATATATTTTATAAAATCTCTTTAAAAGCCAGCTTCCTGCCCTAGCCAATTTGGCTCAGTGGATACAGCATTGGCCCACAGACCGAAGGGCCCCAGGTTCCATTCCTGTCAAAGGCACATACCTTGGTTGTAGGCTTGATCCCTCACCCTGGTCAGGGTGCGTGGGGGGAGCCAACCAATTGATGTTTCTCTCTCACATAGATGTTTCTCTCTGTGTGTCTCTCCCCTTCTCTTCTCCTCTAAAAATCCATGGAAAAATATCCTCAGGTGAGGATTAACAAAAATAAATAAATAAAATCAATTTAAAAAAAAGAAATTTTAAAAAGCCAGCTTTCTAGATCTAGTTATCTTTAGAGATTTCTCACTTCATCCCTTTTCTTCTAAATTTAGTTCCTCAAATATAACATATCATTTGTTGAGTACAGTATTTCTCACCTATGAACAAGTGTGAACAAAAACTATAACCTGCAGAGCACATTTTTAGTATATTGCACGGAATTTAGCAAACAAACAAACACAAATTTCAACTCTTTCCATTGATGAATCCCTTCTTCCATCTTTATTCCATTATTCTACTATCACATCTATTATCTACATGTTTGGGAACATTTCCCTGAGTTTTCCCAACATCATTGGAAGGAAATGCATAGGTTTGTAATATATCATCACCTCCTGAAAACAATAGAATGTGCTTAATTACTTGTGTCATTGTGCTGAGTATACCAGAGAACTTACTGTGATCACATTCTTGTTCGGCTTCATTTTACAATCAGAACATAAGTATACGCTCTCCAAATGAAAGCCATCCATTCACAGGCATGCCAGGGGCCCAGAGCTTCAGCTGGAACCTTTCATGTCACATAGACCACCACACTGCAGGACAGCTCCAATCCTAACCTGCTTTCCTTTGCCACCCACAGAGCTTTACTCCTCAGTAAACAAGTTTACTCTTTGAGTCTCTCCTCAAACACAGTAAAACATTGATAACAACCTTTGCTTTGTGTGAGTGATGGGATTACCCTAGGGATCAAAGGAATGTGAACTATGAAATAGAAGATGTTTTATTCAAAGGGAAATGTCACCTCTTTGGGTACCCCTTCTTGAATATATAGTATATACTAAAGACATGATGTAGCTTTTCACCATACAAAGTTCATGTAGAAACAATAGGCATTTATAATTTCTGCTTTTAAAAATTAAGAATGGAAACACATAAATGTCATGCTTCAAAACTCACTGTCCAATATTAACATTTTCCTGTTACTTCTGTTTTTATTTGTCCTCACACAAAACTGTAGCTGGCAGAAATGTTAGAAATTTTGATTAAATTTATTTTGTGAAATCAGGGTCTGCAAGTGACTTCACTCCTGGTGAAGAACTTTTCAATATTTTTACGTAAGGAAAGCATCCTGAGGTCCCTGGAAACTTCCACTTCTCATGTTGGATCTTCTTTCTCTCACCTAAAGCTGAACCTTCTTGCTCTAGCCACAAGAGTTTGCCTCCCCACAACACGAACCTGAATACAAGGATCAACATTAAGTCTAGATTCAGTTGAACAGTTATAAGATAACGTGAAAAAAATCTTAACAGGTGCAAGTTCACCCTTGCGTGCTGCTTACTTGGCTAAGTTCTAGGCCAGTGGAGGCAAACTCATTAGTCAACAGAGCCAAATATCAACAGTACAACGATTGAAATTTCTTTTGAGGGTCAAATTTTTTAAACTTAAACTATACAGGTAGGTACATTATTATTAACTTAATTAGGGTACTCCTAAGCTGGCCTTTGCTAAAAACTCAAGGGGCCAAAGAGCCGCATGTGGCTTGTGAGCTGCAGTTTGCCGACCACTGTTCTAGGCTTTCATTTTTGTAAATCAACAAAAAAGAATAGGTTTGTTTAAAGTCTCGAAACCACTCAGTGTGGCGAGATGCTAATATGCTGGAAGCAACAAGAGTTTGCCAGTCTCAAATCATCTCATCCTAAGGAATGCGTTTTCATTCATTGGAATGGTCCAGTGAACTGCCCGCAGGATTTAAATGTGCTGTTCCTTGGCTTTTGCATCCAGTAAAGCCTTTGTGTAAGTGAAGGATGGGTTGGTATAAGGACCTCTATTCGGTCAAGTCATTTATGGCCTCAGCCTTGCATGTCAGTGCAAAGGGTCTGCATGTTATTCTAAAGAGAATGAGATGTTATTCAAGAGAAGGGAGAGGTATATTTAGGAAGAATATTCTCACATACAATATTTTGCAGAGGGGAATTTTACAGGCACAACACCAGGTAGAAGAAAATGCAGTAGTCATGACAAAGGACTGCAATCAATCTAGCATTATAGAAATATAACAGCATAGTCAATCCTGTGAAATTTTACAAAGGGGGAGTAACAGGACTTGGTAGAGAAACAAAGCACTAGCGAGACAAATACATCTCTACAGATTTAAGCCTGTATGACGACAAGAAATGCAGTCTCTTTGGCAAACGCAAGAAATAAGGCAGGGAAACTGCCTTATACTCAAATATTTCATAGTTTTAAAATGCTGTGTGAAGTGTGATAACAGAATATTCAATAAGAAACATGTCCACAGAGAAATGAGAGCCTGCAACTTAGAAGAAAGGACCGAGCCAAGACACGGATTTGGGAGACATTTATAGAGACAGATAATCAACAATCCAAACAACTCTGCCCTGAGGGAGAAAGGGTGCAGATAAAGTGAGCCTCAATTTCATTAGAAATTATGCATCTAAACAAGATTTGTTAGTTTGATGCTATTCATCAAAATTTTCATAACCTAAATTTTTAAAAATGGATCATTGTTTACGATAATGATGAATTACAGTATTTATCTTTTTAAAATTTTAATTCTATAAAAATTATTTATATGCATTATCTAACTGTATGTTGATATAATTTAATCATGAACTACAATTAAAATTAAGGGCCTTGTGAGGGCTCAGATCTTCCATATCAATAGCTGTGATATAAAATAGTAATTGTTTTCTTACTAACCTTCCTTGGCCAAATTCATATTTGGGTAGTGTGTGAAATATGCAATAATTCTCTGTTTTTTTCCATTAGAAACACCAGTGTGTTTAATTACACACCATAATCATCAAACTCACATTAGAAAAAATACAAATATCAATTTTTCTTTAATGAAGATTGTGGAAAGTTACATTTACTTATTAGTGCTCATTCTTCTGAATCAAAATAGCAAGTCACACCAAACCAGTCCAGGCAAATGCAAGTCTAAAACAGTCTGTGACTTACTACTTCATAATAGTTGCAAACTAAGCAGCAAATCCTGACTGATGTAAATTGCAAATAAACATTATATTCCAAAGAAGTTAAGGGTCTTAGATTTTGTTTTGCTTTCCGAAAGTAACTTTGGACAAGTAGCCTTACTTGTCTGAATCTCATCTGCCCCTTTGGTAAAATGTAAATAATGATACTTGATTTACTAGGTTCATAAGATAATTTTAAGTATAAAATATCCTATCTAATAATAGAGAAATATGCAAATTGACCATACCCCCGACACACCCACAAGCCACGCCCACCATCCAATCAGAGCAAGCATGCAAATTAACCAAAACCAAGATGGCTACAGCCACAGAGAGCAAGGTTTTCTAGGTAACAGAGGAAGCCAAGCTTTCTGCCTGCCCTTGCCAGGCCTAAGCCTCCACTCAAGCTACAAAGTTTCAATTATAGAAGGTAAACAAATTCAAACAAATGGTGGCAGAATGGAGGTTGAGAGAGCAGGCCAGGGTTGCCGCCGGCAACAGGGGAAGCAAAGCTTTCTGCACACCCTGGCGGGGCCCACCTGCTTAAGGCAACAAAGTTTCAATTATAACCCCAGCACAAATGGCTACCGGCCTCGAAGGGAGCCCCAGGCTTGACTCCGCTCCAGGCTACAAAGTTTCAATTGTAGAAGGAAAATAAATTCCAGATACCAGGGCCTCCGCTTGAGTTGCCAGGGGACGTGGCTGGCCTGCAAACCACCACAGGCTCCTCGCTCAGGCTGCCCCACACCCCAAGGGAACCCCCATCTGATCTGGGACACCCTTCAGGGCAAACCAGCTGGCCCCCACCCCTGTACCAGGCCTCTATCCTATCTAATAAAAGAGTACTATGCATATTGATCATCACTGCAACACACAATATAGCTGCCCCCATGTGGTCAAAGATCCTGCCCCCATGTGGACACAAGATGGACACCACAAGATGGCCAGCAGGAGAGGGCAGTTGGGAGGCACCCGGCCTGCAAGGGAGGGCAGTTGAGAAGGACCAGGCCTGCAAGGGAGGGCAGTTGGAGGTGATCAACCCTGCAGGAGAGGGCAGTTAGGGGTAACCAGGCCGGCAGAGGAGGGAAGTTGGGGGCAAACAGGCTGGCAGCAGAGTGGTTAGGGGCAATCAGGAAGGCAGGCAGGCAAGCAGTTGGGAGCCAGCAGTCCTGGATTGTGAGAGGGATGTCCGACTGCCCGTTTAGGCCCGATCCTGGTGGGATCGGGCCTAAACGGGCAGTCGGACATCCCTCAAGGGGTCCCAGATTGGAGAGGGTATAGGCTGGGCTGAGAGACAACACCCCTCTGTGCACGAATTTCGTGCACCGGGCCTCTAGTCTATATATAAAAGGCTAAGTGAGAGGCACACTGGCTGACCAGCCTAGCGACCAGTTGGTATGACGTGCACTGACCACCAAGGGGCAGAGCAACAGCAACTTTGCAGAGTGTTCTCTGGTACTCCGGGACCCCTTGCGGGATGTTGGACTGCTGGTTTCAGCCCAATCCCCATAGGCCAGGCCAAGGAACCCCACCTGCCGGAGGAACCCCGCTCACTCACTCCCAGATGCCCTTCGAGTCCTGGCGCCACCCCAGATGCGGCCAGCAGGGGAGGAACCAAGGGAGGTTAGATCCAGGGCATGTCCAGCTGGTCTAGCCCAGTCCCTCCCCGCCCACCACCTTCTAATTAATTCCCTTTCAATGTGCATGAATCCGTGCACTGGGCCTCTAGTAAGATATATAAGTAAAAACAACCTACAGATTATAAAGTGGATGAGAGGGATCATCCAGCAATGTCCTAAAACTGAATGTCATCACAATAGAAACAAAAACTGTACATTGACCTCATAAGAGACCACAGAGAAGCGTCTTTTAAAAATCAGTGATATTTGCAGACATGGACAACAGTGTGGTGATAAGGAGAAGGTGGGTTGGGGGAGGTGGAATGGACAAAGGGAGGGTAAATGGGGACAGAAAGAGACTTTGTTTTGGATGATGGACATATGATACAGTGTGTAGATGATGTTTTGTGAACCAATATTACCCCAGTAAATTTAATAATAATAAAAATAATGGTAGTTTTTTCTTCACCTGTCACCTCCTTGCCATTTATAAAATTTATAAGGAACTTATATAAACACCAACAAAACACACAATACAATTTACAAATGGGCAAAGGACCTGAATAGACATTCCTCCAAAGAGGACATAGAGATGGCCAATTATATATAAAAGGATGCTCAATGTTATGAATCATCAGAAAAATGAAAATTAAAATAATGAGATACACCTCACATCTGTTAGAATAGCTGCCATCAATAGATCAACAAACAACAAGCGTCGGCCAGGATGTGGTGAAAAAGGAACTCTCCTGCACTGTTGGTGGAATGCCGATTGATGTAGCCACTGTGGAAAGCATATCGAGTTACCTCAAAAAATTCAAAAACTGCCTGTGACTCAGCAATTCCACTTCTGGAAATTTATCTGAGAGAAACTTAAAACACTAATTTGAAAGAATATAGGTACAACTATTTTCATTCCAGCGTTATTTACTATGGCCAAGATTTGGAAGCAGCCTTAGTGCCCATCGGTATATGAGTAGATAAAAAAAGCTGTGGTACATTTACACAATGAAATACCATGCCGTAAAAAAGAAGGAAATTTTACCTTTTGTGTTAGCATGGATGTACCTGCAAAGTATTATACTAAGTGAAATAAGCCAGTCAGAGAAAGATAATTACCATATTATTTTACTTATATGTAGAATCTAATAAACAAAATAAACTAACAAAATATAAACAGAGTCAAAGATACAGAGAACAGATTGACAGCTGTCAGAGGGGAAGGGGGTTGGAGGCATGGGTGAAAAAAAGGTGAAAAAACTTAGAGACACAGACAACAGTATGATAATTACCAGAGGAAAAAGAGTGCAGTAGGTAGAATAGGTTAAAGCGGGGATAATGGTGATAGAAGAAGACTTGTCACACAATGCAATATACAGATGATGTACACCTGAAACTGATATACTTTTATTAACCAATGTCACCATAATAGATTTTTAAAAAACTGCTAATTTTTCCTATAAAAATTTCAATCAAAGAAACAGCAAAGGTATAATTCTTTAGATATATTAAGTGCTGCCTTATTTTAAAGTAAGTCACTAGTATCATATGCTACATTCTACGTTAATTGGAACTGAATTGGTATATAGCATCTACATGACAAAAATAAAAGCAATATATTAATTAATCCGAATGATTATTTCTTTTTTAAAATGTATTTTTATTGACTTCAGAGAGGTGAAGAGAGGAGAGAGAGATAGAAACATCAATGATGAGAGAGAATCATTGATCAGCTGCCTCCTGTACACCCCGTACTGGAGGTCAAGCCCGCAATCCAGGCATGTGCTCTTGACTAGAATCAAACCCAGGACCCTTCAGTCCACAGGCCAACACTCTATCCATTGAGCCAAACCGGCTAAAGCTGAATTATTATTTCTTGTATAAGATAGCTCATACGCATCATTTATGACTTAATTTTGTATAAATCAAGGTGAATATAATGTGACAATCTTAGTAAAATGATGAATGATAATATTGTCATGAGTGCAATGAGTTTATTGTTGAGCAGATGATAAGTAGAATAATGGGAGTAGTTAGTTCCTATAGCTCAATAAAGCATATGGAAATCAATGCTTTCATTAATTACTAGAAGCCCGGTGCACAAATCCATGCATGGGTGGGGTCCCTCAGCCTGGCCGGCAATTGAGGGGGATTGGGGCCGGCCGGCCAGGGGGAGGGACCACGGGAGGTTGGCCAGCCACAGGAGGTTGGCTGTGGGAGCGCACTGACCACCAGGGGGCAGCTCCTGCATTGAGAGCCTGCCCCTGGTGGTCAGTGCGTGTCATAGCGACTGGTCGACTGATCATTCAGTCTACGGGTTGTAACAGTTGCTTAGGCTTTTATATAAATAGATTGGAGAAAACAATGGGGAAAATGTTCTTCTCCTTGAAGAAGATTACATCGAAGCCTTTTTTTTTTTTTTTTTTGACAGGACCAAATAATTATTAAAGTACCGTATATCTGTAAAACGCTATAAAATTGTAAAGTATATTTCTCCTAAATAAAAGTACCTATTTTTATGCTTCCCTGTGTTAGGTATTACATATTTTATTTGCACTGTCATTGGAAAACCCAAAATAAAAGTCAAGTTCTGGTATAAACTCATGACTTTTCTTTCTCTTAATGACCCACAATTTCCCACTTGAACCATATCTCTTCCCAGCCTCAATCATTTACTAGATGCTTTCCCCCCATTCCCATATACCAGTGGTTGGCAAACTCATTAGTCAACAGAACGGCAAACCGTGGCTCGCGAGCCGCATGTTTGCCAACCACTGCTATATACAATCAATTTAGTTAACAGTTAGTTATATAAAATCTCCTTCGATTTAATTCAGTTCAAAAATTAATTGAATAATCCATGCTTCCAGCACAATATATCATAGAGAGATCTAAGAATCTTTAAGAAATAGCCCTTATTTTCAAAGAATTTAATGTACAGTGAATCTGAAAGAATAAATAATAAATAATAAGAGAATAATGATAGTGCTAGAGAACAGGTGCATGGAGGACAGGGAGGGTTTTAGCATTGTCCACAGAGTGATATTTGATGAGTATCTGGAAGGGTAAATTACTTTTCTATACAGGACAGATGACAGCTACAATGGTTAGAAGGAAACACATGTAAATTTTAGAACTGTTATGGTCTGAGGATGTGCATCTACACTAATAAAAGAGAAACATGCAAATTGACCATCACTTGGCTATTCCCACCAGCCAATCAGGAGCAAGTATGCAAATTAACCCAACAAAGATGGCGGCAGCCATGGAGCTGGAGTGAGCAGGAGGCTTGGGTTGTCCCCAGCGATGGAGGAAGCCAAGCTTCCTGCCTGCCCTGGCTGGCCCTGGCCTCCGCTCAAGGCTACAAAGTTTCAATTATAGAAGATAAATAAATCCCAGATACATGCTTCCAGCCGGCCCTGGCCTCCGCTCAAGGAAGTGCTAGAAAAAAAAAAAGAATAAAAGGAGGGGCTAGGAGCCTGGATCGCTGTGGGGCGTGGCCAGCCTGAAAACAGCCCTCAGCTCCTTACCCAGAGCAGGCACCCCAGTGGGGACCCCCATCCCAAAGGGGGTGTGGACAGCCTGAAAACAGCCCTCAGCCCCTCACCCAGGCTAGCCAGGAACCCCAGCGGGGACCCCCACCCTGAAGGGGGTTTGACCAGCCTGAAAACAGACCTCAGCCCCTCACCCAGGCTGGCCAGGCACCCCAGTGGGACCCCCGCCCACCCTGAAAGGGCTGTGGCCAGCTTGAAAACAGACTTCAGCCCCTCACCTAGGCTGGCCACACCCCCCCAACGGGGACCCTCACCCCATGGGAGCATGGCTGGCCTGCAAAACACCACAGGCCCCTCACCCAGGCCGCCCCATGCCCCAAGAGAACCCCCACCCTGATCCGGGACACCCTTCAGGGCAAACCAGCTGGCCCCCACCCATGCACCAGGCCTCTATCTATACTAATAAAAGGGTAATATGCTAATTAGACTGGGAGACCTTCCAGGAGACCTTCCAGAGGTTCTTCTGGACAAAGCCATGGTGGCAGGACCGAGGTAGAGGCAGTTAAGAGGCCAAGAGGGGAGGGCAGTTGTGGGTGATCAGGCTGGAGGGGGGCGGGGCCATTGGGGGTAAGCAGACCAGCAGGGGGGCCAGTTGGGGGCAAGCAGGCTGTCAATGGGGGTCAGTTGGAGGTGATCAGGACAGTGGGGGGGCAGTTTGGAGTGAGCAGGCCAGAGGGGGGGCAGTTGGGGGTGAGCAGGCTGGCAGGAGAGGCAGTTGGGGGCGAGCACATTGGCACAGTGGGCAGTTGGGAGTGAGCAGGCTGGTGGCAGGGGGGCAATTGGGGGTGAGGAGGCCAGCAGGCAGACTGGATAGGGGCAATCAGTCAGGCAGGCAGGTGAGCGGTTAGGAGCCAGCAGTCCCGGATTGCGAGAGGAATGTCTGACTGCTGGTTTAGGCCCAATCCCTGTAAACTGGCAGTAGGACATCCTTCGAGGAGTCCCAGATTGGAGAGGGTGCAGGCCGGGCTGAGGGACACTCCCCCCCCCCCCCCGCCCATGCACGAATTTTGTGCACCAGGCCTGTAGTAAGTTATAAATAATAAGAAATTAAGAAGATAATTAGGGGGTGAGTGTAGGAGATAAAGCCAGAGATAAGTTGGCCTCAGATTTTATATGCAAATTTTTTTTCACCTAAGTAGATTGACCTGATTATTATTATTTTTTGAGAGATGATTTTGGCAAAAAATTTAGGGTATGCTAGATTCAAGAGGAAGAAGAGCAGATAAGAGCATAAGTTAAAAAACAAGTTCCAAAAGGAAGAAGTGCATGACAGCACTTTCTCAGAACTTTGCCTATTATATAGATTATTATAAAATTGATCTCTTCATATTTTCCACATTCTACTTCCACATTATATGGCTTAACATTAAATAATCTTATTTGACCTACTCACATTTTCCTCTGCTATCACATAGTACATTTTTTTACCTTTATTAAAGCAATTATCATTATTTTACTAAATTGATTTCCATTTTCTAGTCACAGAAGACATAATCTAAATTTGTAACAGAAGATAAATATCAAAAGACCACTTTGTTCTTGATTATTTATTCTATGCACACTTGCAAAAGAGCAAGGACCCACCAACAATGTTAGTTGAACATTTCACATTGCTTCTCATTTAGTCCCACAGATGAAATCATGCATTTTTTAAAACATATGCACTGTTAAAAATGTTCTGGATTCCAAGTCATTGGGAAAATATTAAATCTCAATGTTAAAAATGTAAACCTCAACAGTGTTATTCGCACTGTAAGCTTTTTTTTTTTTTTTACTTAACACATTAGGATTTTCAAATATGCTGGCTTGCAACATTCATTTCTACACTTCTGAATTCATGTCACTGATGAATTAATTTCTGGTTCTCAAAAAGTAGAGATTGCACATAAATATTTTAAATTAAGATAAACATCAGATTGTTTCTCATACTATCATGGCCAGATTGCATGTAGCCTGGCATCAGGGAAACAATATTGCCATAGAAGATATCTATTTTTTAGTATTCACAAACTGTTAATTAACTAATCATCTGCTCACCATTTCCTGTTACTTAATTGACAAGGTTATTCTTCATTATTAACTGACTCTAATTTTCATGTATTCTTCATTTTTTAATTTAGTTGAGTTTAGGTGAATCATTTTATTTATTTATTTATTTATTTATTTATTTATTTATTTATTTATTTTCTTGGCAAATACTTCGCTATAATATAAAAGTTCAGCCAATACTATATATTGTCTATTCTGGTTCCATGATCTTATTGACTAGATATTTATTTTAACTTCAAATACAAGTCAGCAATTTTCTACCATAAGCTTTTTAATTGATCAGTAGCATTTTTATTGTATCCCTATGTTCAAGATAATGTGTCTATGGAGTTCAAAAATCTGTGGAAGAAAAAGGGATTAGTGGAAGCTGTTGCTGGTCAATGGGGCGGGGGGGAGAAAGGAGACATTTGTACTACTATTTGTAATACTTTAAACAATAAAATAAAATTAAAAAAAAAAGAATCTGAAGAGAGAATTAGGTAAGGCATTGCTTAGGGAACAATAATATTCTCAGTAATATGAGAGGGAAGTAAGGCCACCAAACGCCAATAATTAAATACAAACAAATGCATCTTTCCTGATGTCTGCAACCTCAACAGCTAATATAGGTTTGGAAATGAAAGCTCATTCACACTACTTAGACTGATTACATGATTGCTTACATGTTCTAAATAGTTTTTTCACTTCAGGGTTCTCAGCATAAACTGTACTGTTCATTGCCTTTGGAACTCTTGCCAAAATCAAAACTGAAGTAGTCTTTTTAAAAAATCCAACATTGTGGACTAGAAAAAGGACAGCATCAGGAAAGTTTGTATATATTTCTTCATTTCTATTTACATACTAGAGTGTTTTTTGTTTGTTTTGGTTAGGTCTCTGTACCTGCAAGACTGTGAAAGCTAAATTGCTTAGTTTTCCTTATATTATATCAAATCTGTTTATGTTCTTGCTTAAGCTAGAAACCATAAATATGTGAGAGCCATAAACTGTACAAATGGATCACTTTTTGCTGTCAAGAAGAAAAATATGTAAAAATTAGAGTTGATACGCATTTTGAAAATGGCAGTGATGGTGGTGCTAAGGGGCATAATGGAAAAGACCATTGAGAAATATGAAATACTAGCGGGAAGTATTTTTTATTAACTAAGGAAGTGAAGTTTAAGGAGTGGATTAGTCAGTGTTCTCCAGAGAAACAGAAGCAATAGGATACATACAGGAAGGGATTTATTATAGACTGGAGGGGAGGTCCCTTAGCCCGGCCTGCCCCTTTCACAGTCTGGGAGCCCTCAGGGGCAGGAGGCGACTCGGTGATCAGGGGAAGATGACGTCCCCATCACACCTCTGCTGCTGCCACTGCCAGCAGCGAAAGCCTCGGCTGGCCCTGGTTACCTGAGTCTCGGGCTGCCCTGGGCAGCTGGGCAGCCACCATCCAAGGCTTGCCTGTGCCTCGGGCCGGCCCTGGGGGACTGGGAGGCTGAGAGCGGGTCCGGCCGCACCTCGCGCCTGCCACCTCCCCTCCCCCGCCCCGGTGGAGCTGAAAGGACTGGGGGACTCTGGTGGGGCTGAGGGGACTGGGAGCTGCCATCTTGTGGCTATGGGCGCCACCAGCTTTGTGATGGTGAGACAGTCAATTTGCATATTTCTTCTTTATTAGATAGAATATTGGCTCCCATGGTATTGGAAGCTGAGATGGGCTATGGAAGCCCATGATACTCTGTCTGTAAGCTGTAGAGCCAGGAAAGCCAGTGGTGCCATTCAGCCCAATCCAAAGGCCAGAGAAAGGGGTGGGGTGTAAGTTCCTGCCTTAAGTCTAAAACCTCAAGAACCAGTAACATCAATGCCCAAGGGCAGGAGAAGATGGATGTCCCAGCTCAAGCAGAGAGAGCATTGGCCCTTTCTCCACATTTTTGTTCTATTCAGAACTGGCCCCTTTCCCAAGGACATGAGTGAGGGTAATATTCTTTAACCAGCCTACTAATTCAAATGCTAATCTCTTCCAAAGGCACCCTCACAGACACACCCAGAAACCATGTTTTACTAGCTATCGAGGCTTCCCTTAGCCCAGTCAAGTTGACACATTAACCATCATAGGTAGGTAGAAAAAAAACTGGAGGCAAAAAGGAACTACTAGTTTCCGTGAATAGGGACAACTAAGAAACTTGCTGATTGCACCTTTCTTTGACCTCATCTTTAATCCCTTTATATTAACAAAGAAGCTAAGTAAAATAATTGAGTTTGATACTTAAAACTCATCCTATTATTTTTCAAAGAGTAGGCTTCATAAAATGTGCTACTTCCAAATATAAAGAGAGTTCTAAAAGTCTTTATTGCATAAAAAAAATGAATAATACTTCCTTTTCTTGACTGGCAAACATAAGGCTAAATGAAAGCAATTGTGAAGGGATAGTCTCCTGATATTGTAGAGAAGTGGTCCCTGTAAAAGTTTCTATTACTGCATTTATTAAGGTAATTATATGCTTTCCCTCTTTTAATCTGTAATAATAGATGGACTGTTACACTGTTCATTAATTTCTGAGATATGTCCTACTGATGATGTTACACTTACATGCATTATTGGATTCATTTATTTCTAACATTTTATTTTATGTCATTACGTGTTTTCAAGTGAAATGTGCCTACTTTGTTTATAACATTCCACTCCCCTTTCTGCTTTTACTTCTCCCAGCCCTACCTCATTTTAACCATTCTTGACAGCAAATAATTATGGATCTGAATCTATAATAATCTAGTTACTCCTCTGAAATCAAGAAGGCTTACTATTCTGACAATATATTTGATTGATTAATTTTATATACTACCACAAATTCTAAATATACTATGTGTGTATATTATAGACACTATACAATATATGTAACATGTACCACACATATTTACACACACACACATATTTCTTCTGAACTCACTATAAAATATGTACTAGTATGTCTATCAGCTGATGTCATCTTGTCCTTTAACACACATGACATCACATCGCCCCTCCTTCAGGGAGATGTCTTAACAAATATATCAAATCACAAGAACATACAATGGTGAGATACTATGCCGCTCCATATTGATTCCAAATTTCATACACATATCACTACCTCTTGTTGCTGCCACCTGTTGCTGACCTCTTCCCATGTGCCCCAATTCAGTTACTGATCTCCTTTTCAGAGAGAAAGAGAAATAATAAAATACCTTAATTAGCCACTTTGTGTATTCCAAACTTCAATGAATTTTGAAAAAAAAAATGAAGGACATAATGTTTGATAATTGTTTTTCTCGGTTTCTATTCTTTTCTCTTCTCCCTGAAATTTCTGTTTGCTGATTGTCCAACATACAATTTGCACAAGTCTTGCCTTTACATTAAGTGTGACTTTCTCATCTCATGTTATTTATATCGGTTCAGGCCCCCTTTTGTACATGAGTTCAGAATTTAATAGCTAAAATTTTCAATAGAGTAATTTATTCTCAACAGGCCATCTTTTCCACATACATGCATTGATATTATAATAAAATCACCATGTAGAAAAATATGTTTTCTCAACATCATGGGTGTTCTTAATAAAAACATATTTTGCTAACTCTAAAGACTGAATGATAACAAAGTCAAGAGGTCCACAGAGGTTTCCTTAATAGCTACAGTATCTGAAACACTAGAGTCATCTATTCATTTTCATGGCAGAATGGAGTCCCAAAATGTCTCTGTGGTCTTAATTTTAGTGCAGCATGTCTTATGAAGAATCAACTGAGGCTATCTTATTTTCCTTAAAAATTAAGATTCCAAAAGGATAAAATTAACAAAAAGTCCTACATATGAACAAAATAGAAGAACTTCACAAGCAACTTAACCTTCAAGAGACACCATCATCAAATCTGAATTCAATTTCAAATAAATCCAAATGCAGTTTCCTTTCTAATATTATCTCATGATATGCATGTGATCATTAAGGGACAATGTTTAAAGAAGGAAAGAAAGACGAATTAACACATTTTTGAGCTACTGCTTGCTCTATGGGAGGCATGGTGAGATGTGTTTGAGTGAAAGCACTCACCAGAACAAAGTTCTGAGAGCTACTACTCATACATCAGGTAAGAAATTTGAAGCTAGAAGGAGGGTACTTATTCATTCATTTAAAAATATTGTCTTTCTTAGTTGTTTAGACCCTTGATTCTTGACGTGTGATCCATGAACCCACTGTATCACCATCACTTGGGAGCTTATTAGAAAAGTAGAATCTCAGGTGCTTCTCCAAACCTCCTGAGTCAGATCTGCATATTAACATAAACCTTACGTGAATTGTATGAATTTTAAAGTTTGAGAAGCACTATGCTAGAGATCTTCCCCAGATTTTATTTCTTAGATTCTCTAATTCAAAAGTTTGAAGCACACTTTTTGGAAGTCGAATTCAAAATTTCTTTGAAAGCATGTATTTCCCTATGAGGACTTCATGACATATAAGCAATTTTTTTCTCTCTATCCTTGCCCAAGGATATAATTTTTTAAAAAATTGATTTAGCCAGAGAGGAAAGGAGAGAGAAAGAAACATCAATGTGAGACAAAAACATCTATAGGTTGCCTCCTGTACACACCCTGTGGTCAGGATCATACCTTCAGCCTAGTCATGTGCCCTGACCAGGAATCGAACCCGCAACCTTTTGGTGCACAGGATGCTATTCCAACCAACTGAGCACTTGGCCAGGGCTAAGCAATTTCTTTTTGGTTGTACTATGTCATATGTGTATATTCATAATAACCTTTTTTTGTACTATATCATAGGTGTATATTCATAATAACCCTTTTTTGTTATACTATATCATATGTGTATATTGCTAATAACCCAAAATAATTACAGTGTCTCACTGGGAGCTTTATAGCCTACTAGATAATGATTAAAACATAAGGTGCACTTCTCAATTTTCACCTCCTTCCAAACATGAGTTTTCATATTTCTAATTAATAGGAAGCCAGTAAAGCCTTGGAACTCTGTAAGCTGAGCATCTGTCTGCCTCCTGATGGACAGGTTCTGGCCTGTGATCGATGAGCTGAGCACAACCCTACAGGCTTTAATACTTTGGTTTCAAATTTGCTTGTCAAAAACAGATACTTTTTTAAAAAAAACAAAGCAAACTCAGTATCAATCTTACATAATATCTTCCCAAATTATTAACTACATAATTTCTGATTAAAATTTACTACTACAACAGATGTATGCTCATTATTTTTAAAAATTACAATCTTCTATTGCAAGGTATATTGCTGTTTGATCAAAAGACTAGTTAATTTTTATTATGAAATGAAAGGAAGGACATCAACATGTGAAAATAATGTAAGCAATTTTTTGGTGCATTCTATGAGTGAGGAAGAATTCATAATTCTTACAATGCAAGAAGGATGACAAAATAATAAAAATCCAACAGAGAGAGTCCAAAATTCTAAATGACTGTTGTCTCTCATCAATTGCAATGGCTAACTGACTGGGGAAAAAAAGTGGAGGATTTATATGACGACACAGAGGTTAACAGGGTTTGGGCCAACACGGTTTGCCTTTGCCTTTCTTCCTGTACCAGTTTCAGACTCATCCTGGCTAACATCCTGGATGCCAAATGTCAACATGTGCTAGGACTCAGAAATGCACATCACTCCATGGAGAGCTCTCCTTTACTTTAACAGTTTTAAAATTAAATGAAAGTTTTCTATTCTCTCTTATTGGTCCCAAGTCACTTTCTCACCACGAAACCAATCACACTGATTACATCTAGCTACTCACAGAAACTCTATACAAGAGATAAACGTTGTTGCTATAAAATTTGGGAAGCCTTGAGTGAGTGGTACAGAGACAACTAACAAAATATAATGTGTTTTAAATACCTTTAAATTTCTGCTCAAAATTTAAGACATAGTACTCAGTACAATTGTTTTTTTTAATCTTATTTATTGATAAAACATGGAAAAAATGAGATGTTTCTCTATTCCTCAGTTTTTATTTTATATCTTCTTTGTACCTTTAAAATGGAAATGTTTTATTAGTTAAATATAGAAGCATCCTGAATTAACCCCAGCTTTTTGGAACATACTTATAAAGTAGGTTGGTACCTTATAATATGCATCAGTTTCACACATAATTTGTGTTTATACTAAATTCTAAGGGGGGGTGTGTGTGTGTTTGTATATGTGTGCATATATTTTTATATATATAAAAAGCCAGCAACCAGAATGCTGTAACGACTGGAACAACTGGTCACTATGATGCCCACTGTGGCCAGCGAACCGGCTTGATGTGGGGTGGGGCCGCTGGCCAACTTCCCATGGCCCCTCCTCCCATCCAGCCCCGCCCCCAATCATCCCCCCTATCCCAATAGGGGGCGGGGCTGGCCGGCCAACCTCCTTCGGCCCCTCCCCCTGGCTGGCCCCACCCCGGATCACCTCCCCCACCCCATCAGCTCACAGCCCCTCCCCCCAGTCGGCTCTTCTCCCATTCAGCCCCTCCCACACCAGTAATGAGTGGGGCCGGCCAGCCAACCACCCATGGTCCCTCCCCCCAGCCGCTGGCCCCACCCCATTCAGGAGCAGGGCCCACCAGCCCACTACCCACAGCCCCTCCCCCTGGCAGGCCCCACCCCCAATCTGCCTCCACCACCCTGATGAGCCCACGGTCCCTTCTCCAGCCAGCTCCACCCACGATCACCCCCCCCCACTTCCATCAGGGGCAAAGCCGGTGGCTACTGTCTGCAGCCCCTTCTTCCAGCTGGCCCCACCTTCAATTGCCCCCCTACCCCAATAGGGGGCAGGGCCCACCAGCCAATCGCCTGCAGCCCCTCCCCACCAGCCAGCCTGGCCCTGATTGTGCCTCAATCAGGGCAGGCCAGCTGGCCAATCTCCCACCATCTCCTCCTCCTGACAGGCCCAGCCCTGATCTGGCCCTGATCGGGGCCGGGCTGTCCAGGCCCCACCCCTGCACAAATTTGTGCACTGGGCCTCTAGTATGTATATATTTGGTCTTACTTTAAGAGACTCTATTCTGGGCAATGTTTATTGAATGACAAACAATGTCATTTTTTACGAGCCATTCAACTGAATTTGTTTATCTGCAGAAAAGGAATTAAAATACTCTCTTCCTGAAGGGATAAGGACACATATGTAATACCTTAATCAATAAAGAAAAAATAAATAAATAAAATACTCTCTTCCTAAACTTGATTATGAGAATTAAATGAGAGGGATTTCAATATCCTCATGCTAAACTTTATTATAAGGATTAAATGAGATAGAACAGTGCTTTTCCTATTTATTAGAAATTAGGAAGTGCTCCATTAAGGACTTTCTTTTACCTTCCTGATTGACTAGAAATCTCATTAGCATCAGAGGTCATATGTTTCTTTTCTCTTTTTCCTTTTTTTCTTTCTCACAGAGCACTTTTTCAGGCATTGAATTGAAATTTAATAATCTTGAGTTACTGGAAAGAGTTTCAAACTTTACTGGGACTAAAACACCCAGAGTGAACAGCACTGTTGCTAATTACAAGCCATAAATTAGCACTTAGAAAGTCTGTTTTCTTATCTCAAGGCACATGTTTTGATGCTTGTTTCCAAGTGACTGCTCTTAGGTGTTCAATGAAAAAGGACCTGAAATTAGTGTCGATTCCTCCAAACAAAATCGGCAGGATATATTTATCAAAGAATTCACTTTGCCCACGATTCAGGTTGATTCGCATGTATAGCTCAATCATTTAGTTAGCCTGGAACTTAATTGGGATCCTAAAGTAATTATAGCACAAAATCAAGTCTCAGATAATGAACAAGGTGTCAAGTTTACTCTGGGGCTATGACTATTTAATTTTCTAGTTAAAAAGTCTGTAACAGCTCCATTAATGATCGCATTTTATCTCTGATGCTCTAAAAACTTTTATTTTCATTTAAAAGAAACATCCTATGCCACCTTTGTTGGTGTCATGTATACAAAGAGAATATCACTTACAGATTTTATAATCCACTCCACTATTCTTTTAACATTGTTTCTGTAAATGATGATTTGTAAATCCACATGTAGTTATGGATAAAGGGCCTGTTTGCTTAAAGGATTCTAGGCGCTAACCATAAAGGAGGCAGACTCAAGCCTTCAGACATTTCAGTTCCAGGAGATTTGCTGACCTTTGACCCTACAAACAGGATGATGAAAACTAGACCATTGCTTGACAGGTGCTGAGACCATTACTGGAGCAGTCTGTGCAGACTCGCACATAGCACCCTGAACAGAGAACCCACAACCCCCTCCCTCTCGTCAGTTTCTTTTGTTCTGCCTTCTTCTTCACAGATCATGAAAGCCCTTGTTTGCACTGAGATGTTAAGATAGATGGTTTCTGTGACATTAGTCCACTGTCTTCTCAGGCTACTGGCTCTTGAATAGACCAACTTTCCTCGTACCAGCCCTTGCTTCTCCATCAGTAGCGTTTTGGGAGGCAGACACCCAAAACTGGATTTGGTATTAACTTGAATGTAATCCTCAAAGTAAATGACATACCTAAAATTTATATTAATAGTTTCCAATACTCTACACATTATTATATCTTTGAATAGTGATTAAGAATTTTCAAAACAAACTCATAGTCATCACCTCATTTTTTTTTTTAATCCTCACCTGAGCATATGCTCATTGATTTTAGAGAGAGAGGAAAGGAGAGAGAAAAACTTCAATGTAAATGAGAAACATCAATCAGGTGTCTCCTGTATGTGCCTCAACTGGGGATCCAACCTACAACCTTTTTGGTACACAGAAAGACACTCCAAACAACCAAGCTACCCAACTGGGGCCATTACCTCATTTTTAATTTTCAGCAACCCACTGAGCATGAAGGCGCTATTATCTTCATTGTGCACTGAGATAACAAGTATGAAGAAGACTCAAAAGTCATGGGGTGAGTTGTAAATACAAGACTGGAACACAGGTTTACTGTATCTATTTCAGTCCCTTTATACTGTACAAACTGACTCCTACTGTGTGGCAGAAGTAAAGGGGCATGTTTTATGAAGAAAAGAAAAAAGGTGGCAATAGTTCCAGGGATGAATATGGATTTCTTATGGAAACTGATGGGAAATAGAGAGGGTGGGGGGGGGGGGGTGTCATAAGGAGATTATTAGAGATTACCACAGCAGATCTTGTTAGCAGTGAGTATTTTAGAGAGGGGAGGATGGGAAATAAGTACTGGTCCAAGGAGCAGGAGGATTACAGGGGCATACCCTTCACTCCTAGAAACAGAGGTAGAGATATTGGGGATACAGTTGTCTGACATAGAGATGGGGGAGCCAGTGGTCGAGATAAATCCATAGAGCTCCCATTCACTACTCTAAGAAATACACCTCTTTAATCCATATAGGGGAATATGTCCATATTACCTCCTTGCCCACTGGATTGTGAGCTCTTTGAAAATTTCTGTAAATACGTATTTCCCTTGGAACCAATGCGGCACTGTAGGCATTCAATGGCTATTGTTTGAATGAAGGAATGTAATTACAAGTTCAAATGAAAAGAAAAACATGACAGAAAGAAGAGACTGAGGACAGAGAAAAGAAATTTCTGACTTACCAATTCCTTCTTCTAATTAAATATAGAAGAGTCATTACTTGCTAAAGCCTGTATCGCTATATTTTCTTTTGCAAGATATATTTCTACAATTATAAAGTTGTTTTAATCCCACACATAAAAATAATTAACTAAATTTCAGTCACACTGAAGAAAGTTCTCTTAATAGTTTTCATATTTCATATCCATGACCTCTTTTCAAGGTTGTGAAGAACCTGTCCTATCATTCTAAGCTCCCCACAGCATGGAGTATTTTATATCACAGGGACAAAAACAATTTTAAAAATGTGTGAGAATGAAACAATTTTATAGGGTTGCTCTAATTAAGCCTGTGTTTTCATTTAGCTCTCTGTAGCAGAAAAGGTTCTAATTAAAATTAATTTATGATCAAGTTAATTCATTTCAATAAAAGTAGTTTCTTCATCAGTATTTTAAGAGTTCAGCAAAATACATTCCCAATACTCATTCTGAAATGGCAACTCTAGAATAAAAAATGATATAGACAATTGTTTTGGATGCCATATGCTGTTATATTTCACATTCTCTTCTCTTCACATATGACCTGAACAGTATAATAAAGGGATAACAAATAAAAAATACTAACCACCAACATAGAGAAGTATTGAAAGTGTACTTTGCTTTTATCTTATAGTGATTTTATTTATACCTCACAGAAATCCACTGAGGTAACTGATATCCACCTTGTACAGATGAAAAAGCGGAGGATCATATAAAGTTCGGCAATGTTTTATGCCATTAATGTAACATGTAAAAGTATATCATAGATTCTTGCATAATCAGTAAGTTATAAATACTTAGGAGGAGAATATTCTCAAACACATTACAATATCAGTTACTTCTGTGAAGTAAGAAAGGAACTAGAATGGTTTATATTTGGAGAGAGGCATAGATCTTCAATGCTATCCATAATAGTTTATTTCCCCCCAAATTAATTGTAAGAATGAATGTGAAAGGTTTATATTTGCTATATGCCTCACAAGCGGTTTCCCTGAGCTTGTTAAATACTTTGTTTATTGTTATTTTGACATTGTTGATAATTATTAAAATAAATCAATGAACTAATATTAAAAAAATTGGTAAGATTGTGTTACAAATGCAGATACCTTCCTGTTCCATTAGTTGAGAGTTCTCTAATGAAATCTATGGCTATATAGGAAGAGATTGATTATGAGGGATTGGCTCATGAGATTATGGAGGCCTAGAAGGCCCTGATCTGTCATCTGTAGGCTGGAGAACCAATGGTATAGTTTTAATCCAAACTAGACGGCCCAGGAACCAGGAGCATCAAAGTCTGAGGACAGAGAAGGTGGATATCCCAGCTCAACCACAGAGGAAATTCACCCTTTCTCAACCTTCCTCTTCTATTCCATGGAGTGGATCATGGCCACTGGCATTAGGGTGATCTATAATCAATCTACCATTCCAATGCTAATCTCTTCCAGCCCACACTCACAGACACACCAAGAAATAATATTTTCACAGCAATCTGGGAATCCCTTAGCTCAAACAGACAGATAAAATTAACCATCACACCGATTAACTAATGTTCTTTAAGATAGATAACATATGCAAATAATAATAAAACAAATACTATCTCAACAATGTAAGCAAGATATGCAAAACACTGGATATCTGGAAGGAGTTCTGTTAAATAAATGCCAAAGAGGGAATTTGAGTAAGAAGTAACAAACTACTCAAGGGTTGGTCGGCTTCTGAAGAGGAAAAAATCTTGAGGAAAGATTTTTAATGTTAACAGTTGGGAGAGCTTGCCCTGGCTGGTGTTGGTCAGTGGTTAGAGTGTTGGCCTGCACACCAAAGGGTCATGTGTTCAATTCCTGGTCAAAGGCATATACCTGGGTTATAGATTCACTCTTGGCCCTGGTCTGGGCACGTTTGAAGAGGCAACTAATTATTGTGTCTACACTCTTACATTGAAGTTTCTCTCTCTCTCTCTCTCTCTCTCTCTCTCTCTCTCTCTCTCTCTCTCTCTCTCTTCCTTTCTCTTCTTTTCCCTCCCCCTCCCTTCCACTCTCTCTAAAAAACAATGGAAAAAATATCATCTGGTAAGGATTAAACAAAAAATATTTGGAGAGCACAAATTTTATACATTTTTAAGCAAGCATCTAGAAACCTCAGAAATAGATTTCCTGATATCAACATTGAAATACAATATAGATTATTTATTTGTTTTCCCATCAAAATTTAAAAGGGCATTACATCAATAATATTATAGGAGGCCTTCCAGAAAAGAAAAGTATAAGAAAAAGACATCAGGTAAATAAAAAGTATGTTTGTATAATTTAAAATCACAATGGAAGAGCTTTAGCTTTAAAGTATTAATATTGAATTTATTTAGATGGTAATATTTCAAGTGACTTTTTAAAAAAATCTTCTACCTACGGTGAAAAATTATATAAACTAAGCCATTTCAAAATAGAATAGCTTATTTGCACCTATTGAAATTCTTTCATTGGCTTATATTGCACCAATAGAAATTCCTTCCTCCCATTCATGTAATTTTTCTCTTCCCTTTCTCATAAATACCATTTGCTTTCATCTTGTAATATTAACACTATTTGTCTGACTCATTGCTTTCCAGAATTGCAATTCTCTTTGATCTCAAATAAACACATATTTCTTCTCACTTTGGCTTTTTAGTTTTAGGTTAATGTATCTGTATTTCCATGATATTTTGTAATAAAATAATATTTTTATAATCAAACAAAATGATATTTTATGCCCTAGCCAGTTTGGCTCAGAGGATAAAGTGTCAGGGTCCCAGGTTCAATTCTGGTCAAGGGCATGTGCCTCAGTTACAAGCTCAATCCCCAGCCCAGGTCTGGGTAATACAGGAGGCAAACAGTTGATTTGTCTCTCTCACATTGATGTTTCTCTCTTTCCCTCTCTCTTCCACTCTCTAAAAAATTCAACGAAAAATATCCTCGGGTGAGGATTAACACAAATATATATATATATGACGTAAGTACTACCCTCACAAAATTCTTCTAAATATTACATGGAATTATATACATAAAACCACTTGCTAGATAATGGATATCTATTAAAAAACATTAGGGAATAGCAGTAAGCATTTTGGACTCTGAGGTTATAAAAGCTTGAGTTCAAATCTAGACTCTGCATCTTCCTAATTGTGTGACCTTAGGCTAGAGATTTAATCTCTCCCAATGCCAATACCCCATTGGTAAAATGAGTATAACAACAGAATCCATCTGATGGGGCTTGGTGAAGATTAATTAAGCTATTTCTTTTGGAATATCACTTAACCCAGCTGAAGTGCTTAATAATCAGTAACTACTAGTTTCTTCCAAAGTATATAAAAATCTAAAAACAACCCAACAAATGCTTTAATCCACTTCAAAAGGAACAAAAGTCATAGTATATTATTTTGTGACATGAAAGGAATCATCAATCCTATGAAATCACTAACTCCTATGATAAAATAAGAGATAATTTAAGCCCACTTCCATTTATGTTAATACAGCTTAGATATTTTCCAGCGTAATGTTCCTTTTCCTCCTAGTCATTAAATGTGTGCATTTATTCAAGGAGTATTTCTCTGAAAGATCTCATGAAGGACTACAACAGTTTTGAAGACATAGGCTTGTTACATTTGGTTATTTTGCAGTCATATAAAAGGAGATTGTCAAAGTGGAAAGGTTAAGCTATATATACAACAAGCTTTATTTGCCTTGCAGAAAATACGTGAAGCTACTTACATTAAAACAAAGATCCCTCCATAGATATTTTCCACATGTATGCACATATGCACACATTCCTAAGTCATGAAATGTGTAGTGGTGTATATTGTATTCCTGGTTAACAAACTGTAAGCCATGATTTATACTGAAAGAACTAGTTGGGGAATTAGTATTTTCCTGGAGCAGGGTTGCATTTTTTTCTTATTTCTGTTGTTTGATTTTTTTACTCTGGTAACATTATGACCCAGGAAAGACATCAACTGTATATAGCAAACTAATTTATCAGAAATAATCTAATGTGAGATGCATTCTGTTATTAATTTACTAAATGCTATTCTATTTTTAATGTAATCTGCAATCCACTAGTTTTCATAAACTAATAATTATCATGTCATATATTAATAATCCTGCAGTCTAGATGGGTCAGTGTATTTAAAAAGCTCCTAAAAAGTGTGGCGAAAAATGATTTGATTTTGGGTGGTGGGCACACAATCCAATGTACAGATCATGTTACATGGAGATGTATACCTAAACCCTATATAATACTGTCAACAAATGTCATCCCAATACATTTTAAAAAAGAATAAAAATTTAGTTTGGCTTAAAAAATGCACCATATAATACAGATTGCATAATTTTAAGTTACCAGTATACAATGCTATCGGTTTAAATTATAAAGAGTTATACTGGTTATCAATGTGTCTGATTCATTATACAGGCCAAAAATACTAATATTACTCAGTGAAAGTTCTTTGCTAATACATACAAATTTTATAATTAATTTCTTTAGTATATATAAATAAGCATGTCATTAATTTAATATTATATTGTAAACGAGGGAAAATAGCCTAGTTTCCTTACTGAGATAGCAGAGAAGCATTGTATAATTTTGCAGTATTAATTTTATTTTATTCATTTTTAATACTGCTTTTATTCAATTTCATCTGTTGCAGGAATAGAATTGTTTTCATATTGTGTAGTTTGAAATAAGATTAGAGGTGATGTCTATTTTTTTCTTATCTCAATATATTCATGTTTGCTATCTTTTAATAAGAAGCAATTTAGTAAAATTATTTTCCTTGATAGCTACTGATTATAATCTAAAATAAAAATAAGAAAGAGTTAGGAATGCAAAAATTATTTCTCTCATCATTTCAATTGCTAAATTCAATTACCAAGGAAAATGAATTCATTTAAGTCTATATAACAAAGAAACATCGTTTCCTCTCAAGAACACAAGTGACTATTATAAAAACTATTAAAATACAAGGAAATATGGATAGCCATATATGTGCTTGTTTATACATTTCGGAATAAGTAATAGCAACTACACAAGGCACATGTGTTAGACGAATGAATGAATGCTTTAAAGAAATACCACCATGTGTTTCTGATTGCTGTTGTAACTAATTACACAAACGGAGGGGCTTAAAACAACACAAATTTGTTATCTGACATTTATGAAGGTCAGAAGTTTGAAAGGAGGCATTAGTAGGCTAAAGTAAAGATGTCCATGCACGGACCTCTTTCCAGCCTCTGTGGGAGAACTCCTTTCCTTGCCTTTTCCAGCATCCAGAGGCCCCTGTATTCCTCAATCTTAAATGACAGCAAAGTGAGTCTTCATCACACTGCTCTCTCTCTAGTTCCCTTTTCCAATTCATTTTCCCACTTTTAAAAACTCTTGTGATTCGATTAAGTCCACTGAGATAATCCAGAGAAATGTCTTTTTTTTTTTTTAAGGTCAGTGATTGCAACCATAATTCCACCCACAACTTGAATTTTCTCATTTGCCATGAAGCCTACATATTTACAATTCCCAGAAATTAGGACACAGAAATCTTTGGGGGTGGTAGGTGGTGGAGAGAGTCATTATTCTACCTACCATACTACGATACTTTGTCATTAACTTAAAAGTGAGACAAACTCTGTAAAGAAGAGTTTTGTTGATTAGTAGAAGAGTTGTAGACTGCATCTTAAATGGGAACAAATTAAAGAACTTAAACAGAAGAAATGTCAATAACTCAATTCTCTTTAAAAGATCACCGTGTGCAGTGTACAGATTTAACAGGAGGAGTTAAGAGTGGATTTCCTAATGAATTAGATAAATAGTGTGAGAAAGAGAAAAATTAACCAGGCACAGATTCTATAGTATTTAAATCAGATTTGGGGATCCAATTTAACTAGCTGCATAACCTTGAAAAATGCTGTCTCAGTTCCCTCATTGTTAAACTGAAGATAACAATGATGCCAAAATCTTATTTTTTTTATTTTTGTTTCTAATAAAACTAAGGTTATGCATGCAACAAAAAAAAAGTGTTGATACCTGAATCTCTAATAATTGTATTGGAGGTAGAACTGTAAAGTGACAGAATGTGGATTTAAAGCAAATATTGATAATGACTTCCCAGTTTCTGAAAATCAAGGCTTTTTTAAAATAAGTATTATTTGAAAAAAACATATTTTGATTGATTTCAGGGAGGAAGGGAGAGAGAGAAAGAGATAGAAATATCAGTGATGAGAGAAAATCATTGATCTGCTGCCTCCTGCAAGCACCCTACTGTGGATCAAGCTCACAACCCGGGCATGTGCCTTGACTGGGAATTGAACCTAAAGCCTCCTGGTTCATAGATTCTCAACTATGAACCAGTTGAGACTCAAGGGTTTTTTTAATGGTCAAGGCTAGAGTTGGAGCATACATGGCTAAAGTACCATACCCAACGTTTTGCTTTTTTAAAGTGATGAACACAAAATGCTTGAGAGAAATCCAAATACAAATGCAGAGAAAAAGTTGCATGTAACTTCTATTGCGCAAATGCAGGTTTGGAATTGAGAAGATAATCAATATGTGTTGGCGTGTGCCTATGCTGTCTTTCTTCATATAGAAGATCCTATAGATTGTAGGAGGCACCATTATATTTTGTACCATTCAGAAAGAAAAAAATACAAAGTTGCAATGGAAACATGATATGCAATCAATTTACAAATAAATTCCATTTGATGTTAAAATATAAAAGAAATTTACAGCTCAGAGTCAACATAGTAGAGTTGACTGCTTTTGACAACTTGTGAGATTTTTACTGTTTTTGACAACTTGTGAGGGGATTAAATTATCTAGGTAAGCAGTGCAGAGTGAAAAGTGAAGGTCTTGGGAAAATATGACACTTAAGAGAATAGGTTGAGGAATGGCCAATGAAGAAATAGAAATTATGGGTAGAGTCAATTCCTCTTTGAAGCTTGGCTGTCAACGGGAGGGAGCTAGAAGAAGTCACACTGTCTAGCATTCTTCTTTTCCTTTCTTTTGTTAAAAATGGGAGCAATAAGCACATGTTTGAATATTAAAAGTTGATTTAAAAAACAGAAGGGAGGAAGAAACTGGTTGTAAATTACCCAAAGAACCCATATGCATATATGCATAACCCCTGGACACAGACAATAATGCGGTGAAGGCCTGGGGGTGTGGGAGGGTAGAGGGGGTCAATGGTGGAAATAATGGGATATTTATAATACTTTCAACAATGAAGATAAATTAAATTTAAAAAAATTAATATCACAAGGAAAGTCATAGGAAGAGAATTGAATGGGTGCCAGGACACATGTGGTAGAGAGAGCATCCTGCCACTGGAACAGAAGGAAAGGAAAGAGTACCTGCAGAGATGCTGGAGAGGAATGGTGGCAGGAGGGTGAGGGAGCTCCATGGGGTGGCTTCAGTTCAGTCCGGGAAGGTGAGCAAGGTCATCCACTGAGTAATGGGGCAGAGATAAAGTTCAGGGGTGCCATGTGAGAACATGCTATGAAAGTCACTGGCAGCCAAGAGTGAATGGATGAAGTAAAACTGAAAATTGTAATGAGTGTGGTGATAGAAGCAATTTACCTCATAGGAACATTATAAAAATTAACTGTTTAGCCTGGCAACTACTAAGTGAAGCTATCATCGTGTAACGCATTCCAAATTATAAACTATTCTTCAGTGGCATGAAGCTACTTCAATGCAAAAGAATAGCTGAGTTTATTTAAGATTGTGGTTTAGCAAACAGGAAAAACAGCAATGGTTTTAGTAGATTTGCTTGAGGGTGAAGATGATTCTGGATCATAGAATTCAATCTGGGCAAAGAGAAAGCAAAAGCAAGAGTATACGTATCACCTTGTCTGTGATGAAGAACATTAATAATGTCCTGGGCTGATAACAGGAACCTGGTAGAAGAAATAAAATGTAAGCCATGCCCTAATATCGTAATAAACCTCGGACTACTCACAGCAGACCAATAGGTGGCAACACTGAAGCTGCATGTACAATCAAATGGCAGGAGCTTCAAAGAGTAGATAGCTTAATAAGAAATAGGAGGGCCCTGGCAGGTGTTTCTCAGTGGTTAGAGGTCAGCCTGAGCACTGAAGGGTAGTGGGTTCGATTTCTGGTCAAGAGCACATAGCTGGGTTGCAGGTTTGATCTCCAGCCCTGATTGGGGTGCATGTGGGAAGCAAACAATCGATGTGTCTCTCTCACATCAATGTTTCTCTCTGTCTCTCTCCGCTCTGTTCCTCCTTTCCACTCTCTCTAAGCAATGGAAAAAAAATATCCTTGGGAGAGGATTAACACACAAAACAAGAAAGAAATAGGAATAATAGCTATTTGGCAGAAGTGTGGTTATATCTCATGGACTACAGTACCCATGAGAAAAAGGGAAATGGATTAAATGTGGCACTTCATGTTTAAACATGCATAGCTTCATATCAGTTTTCATATCATACCTTTATTTCTTCAGGCAACAAACACATTTAAACAATATTCTGGTCAATGAACTATTCCTAAAAATGCTATGAATGACAGAAATGGCAAGTCTCAATCCTCAGTTTCCTGCCCTGTTAGTGAGAAAAACGGGCTGGAAATATGACCAGATCAACCATGAAGGAGACACACAAGATTTCTATGAGCCACATAAAGGAAGATCCTGAGTCCAACTGAGATGTGAGGGCGCAGTAGATGTCAGACAAGCACATTGTGGAGGTAACCTGGTGGCAGGTGACATTAGAAACCCTCTATGGATATATAGTCAGAGAGGTAATAGAGATTAGGAGATGATAAAGTTCGTGTGCACATGTATGAGTGTGTGGTGTGAATATACATGTGGGTATGTACATGGGACATTTCTCTCTCTGTCTCTGTCTCTCTCTCCTTCCCTCACTGACACACACTGACACATACACACACACACACACACACACACACACACAGTATAAACAAAAATGTGACTAATTGAAAATGTGATAATAGATTATAATTGAAACAAATTAAAAATTTCTGACACTACCTGCACCTGTAAAAAAATGGCTACTAATTATACCTGATATGAGCTGCTGTCACAATAGGTGTGAAGAACAGATTCTGTCAGGCATGAAATATGTGTGTGTGAGGGGGATATGACACAAGTATCATAACATATTTTGAAAGTGAAGTGCCTCATGATAAAAGCTGACTGAAGTGATATATTTATCCATAATAGGTAAGAGCTAAATGGAAATTAATGTTCAATTAAAAGTTGCTTAAGTCTTTTTAAAAATATAAAGGGACAGTTCTACACAGTTTGATAGTAAAATCTGAGAAAAATTCCACCACAAATACACGAAATATTTAGCAGTTTGTATGAGAAAACTGGAAATGAAGACTCTGTATACTTTATAGAGATGCTCTTCAGTCTCCATTGGAAAAAAATAATTTAACTTAAGCATAGCCTTTAAAGAACATGACTTCGAAAAACACAGTTATTCTTCTGCATCTCACTGTATTTCTCTATACCTTGCAGCTTACTGAAATACTTATCGACTAAAATGCCCACAGAGATAACGTTTTTCTTCTCACTTCAGTCAGCTTTTATCATGAGGCACTCACTTTCAAAATATGTTATGATACTTATGTCATCTCCTCTCACACACATATCACATGCTTGACAGAATCCATTCTCCATCCCTATTGTGGCAGCAACTCATCCCAAGTATAATTATTAGCCAATTTTTTTCAGCCCAATCTCACTCTGCAAACCAGATTTGATCCCGAACTCCTTCATCCAAATGTATAAAAATAGTTTTCACTAGATGGGTAAACATGATTACAACTTTTTAACAAGTGTGCTCAAACCACATCTTTCATTATTTAGGTCTTTCATTCAGATTGGAAACTGATGCCGAGAATCGAGGATTTAGTTGATACAAAAACCTTCAGAAAATGTCAACAATATGAGCCTCAAGCTCTCACCTTATTCCGTGTTCTTCTATAAACTGGCCAAGTCAGAATTCATGTAAACTCAATTTACTCTCAAAGCTTGATACTGTATTAAACATATTTTATCATTTTTGCCACATATCTTGCCAACATATCCACGTATTTCAGACAATGAGAAAGATTATCTTCATGAGCTGAGGATAAGAACCAATGGGCCCCATCTTCTAAATGATGCCACTTTTAGGATTCCTGGAGGTCAGAAGGGAAAAGAGTGGCACATTGTACTATCAATAAAGCTAGTTTAGAACTGACATGAGCAAACACCAAAGTCAATGAAAAAATCTCTGTGCTCCCAACAGGGAGTTTCAAAAGTTGACAAATGCTCTTTGTAATACATGCTGATGGACCTGATCATTTTGACATCACAATAGGGTTTCTTGAAAATAAAATGTACAAGATGTATTTATGTATGAAAGACTTAATCCATTTATAGACTGGAGCAGCCATTTACATTTTGTTTAAAAGGTATGAAGGGCCAATTGAAACAAGTTACAATTGACAAGAGAATGGATTTATGTAGTAACTTTGATAGCGGCAGGAATGGGTTTTTATTACGGGTTGACCTAGTGTGAATCAATACTTGCCTTTTAGAAACACTCTGATTTGAATCCTCATTAAGGCATGTAAAATATTACAATTTCAACACTGTATCTATGCTAGAAATAAAAGCTATTAAGTTTTCAGCAGTCATGAAAAGCCTATAATTTATATCTTAGATGATGAGTCTTCTGATGCTTTAAAACTGATTACATTTACATTTTATGATTTAATCATTCCTGTTAGCATTACAAAATGATAGCACATTGTTATATGCAAGCAAAGCTAGTCTTTCTGACTTATGAAAAACAAAACTAGGACTAGAGAGTTTCCCTGGTTTTTCCCTTCTGTGTTGCAAAAAATACCTGATAGTTTATACTAGTGGTTGGCAAATTCATTAGTCAACAGAGCCAAATATCAACAGTACAACGATTGAAATTTCTTTTGAGAGCCAAATTTTTTAAACTTAAATTTCATCTAATGCCACTTCTTCAAAATAGACTCACCCAGGCTGTGGTATTTTGTGGAAGAGCCACACTCAAGGGGCCAAAGAGCCGCATGTGGCTCGTGAGCCACAGTTTGCCAACCACTGGTTTATACTATGTATTTTGAAACTAGCATAATTTTTTAGTCTTTAATTCAGTGCAATGATCATGAGTTTCACAGTTCAGCACTATTCTCATTATGAAAAGATACTTTGATCTAGTATTCAAAACTAGATGGAATTGAAGATGGTGAAAGTAATTCATCATTTTGTGAGTATGGTAACTCACAATAATGGGTTCTAATTAGGAAATGTTGATTGTATAACAATAGCATATATTCTATCTAATAAAAAAGTAATATGCAAATTAACCATCACTCTGCCACACCCACAAGCCATGTCCACCAGACAATCAGGAGCAAGTATGCAAATTAACCCCAACCAAGATGGCTGTGGCCATGAGCAAGCAGGAGGCTTGGGTTTCCCTGGCAATGGAGGAAGCCAAGCTTTCCACACACCCTGGCAGGCCCAGGCCTCCAATCAAGGCTACAAAGTTTCAATTATAGAAGATAAATAAATTCCAACAAAAATGGTTGTGGCCATGGAGCAAGCAGGAGGCTTGGCTCAGCTCAAGACTACAAAGTTTCAATTATAGAAGATAAATAAATCCCAGATACCAGGTCCTCCGCTTGGGTCACCAGGGGGCATGGCCGGCCTGCAAACCACCACAGACCCCTTGCCCAGGCCTCCCCACACCCCAAAGGAACCCCAATCCTGATCTGGGACACCCTTCAGGGCAAACCAGCTCGCCCCCACCCCTACACCAGGCCTCTATCCTATCTAATCCTAGCTAATAAAAGAGTAATATGCAAATTGACTGTCACTCCAACACACTAGATGGCTGCCCCTATGTGGTCAAAGATCCTGCCCCCATGTGGACACAAGATGTCTGCCACAAGATGGCCAGCAGGGGAGGGCAGTTGGGAGGGACCAGGCCTGCAAGGGAGGGCAGTTGGGGGCGATCAAGCCTACAGGGGAGGGCAGTTAGGGGCGACCAGGCCAGCAGAGGAGGGAAGTTGGGGGTGACGGGGCCTGCAGTGAAGGGCTGTTGGCGGGGACCCAGGTCTGCCGGGGAGAGCAGTTGGGGGGGGACCAAGCCTGCAGGGAAGGGCAGTTAGGGGAAAAAAGGCTGGCAGGGGAGCAGTTAGGCATCAATCAGGCTGGCAGGGGAGTGGTTAGGGGGTGATCAGGCTGGCAGGCAGAAGGGGTTAGGGGTAATCAGGAAGGCAAGCAGGTGAGCAGTTGGGAGCCAGCAGTCCTGGATTGTGAGAGGGATGTCCAACTGCCTGTTTAGGCCTGATCCTTACTCGGATTGGGCCTAAATGGGCAGTTGGACATCCCTCGAGGGGTTCCAGATTGGAGAGGGTGCAGGCTGGGCAGAGGGACACCCCCCCCCCCGTGCACAAATTCCATGCACCTGGCCTCTAGTACATATATACACACACACACATATATATATGGCATATTGCTGTTAAAATGTATAACTTGTATACATATTTTATGCATTTTCTAGAAAACAAAATTACACATGTAAACTCATTGTTTTTGCTGCTTGAGATGAGGACATACTATGGTGATTTTCAAATTGACAATACATAACCAAAACAACACAAACAAGAGTTATATACATAATTTATATATAGTGATTTTTTAAAATATGCATGGTAGTGATAAATGTTTTAGTCACATCCAGAAAACTGGCATAGTTTTGTTTATAACATAATTATCCCCACTTATATAGAAAATAAAACTGTGTGTGAGTGAACACAGTAACCTGAGTTTTCACTCAACTGATGACTATTTGAATATTAAAATGTTTAATCCTCCCTCACCCTCTATTGAGCTGAGATGAGAGGCAGCCTTGTATTCATGTGTTCACACCAACATACGTGACGATTGCCCTATCAGAATCATTCCATTATGCTGGCCCTTCTGTGGCCAAGAAGAAGAGGTGGAAGGGATTCTTTTTATGTCTACTAGGTTAGTAATTTTTGCTTAAAAGACTCCTATGGCTTCCTATCATAATTAGGAAAAAAATGATATTCTTTACAATGGCCTTTAAAGTATATAAGCTGACCCCAAGCAGAAAACGTAAATGACTTACATTTGTGTGATTACAAATAACCATACAACTAGCAAATGGTGTAGTGGAGTTTCCATGTTTATATTAGCTAAATCTATCACATTTCATGTAAATAAATCTACCTCTCCATCTCATTTAAGATATTAAAAATACTTGATTGTAGGCATATAGAATTTCATTCAATGACGTATTAACTATCACTAAGTACAAATTTCTCCATTCCAAACTGAATAGACTCAGGGGAAGAGAAGAATAGGAGGGGGATCAGAGGCAGGGTCTTTGTTTCTATTTCTTTAAGAACACATTTTAACTGGGAGTACATATTTCCAAAGCCAAATCAACTGTGTCATGGATTTCAAGTAGAAAAAGTGTTTTATAAACATAGTATTTCACATTTATAAACCTTTTTTTAAACTTATTTATAAACCAAAACAGCTCAGGAAAAATGTTAGATTTCAGCAGAATCTATTTTTTTAAATAATCTGAAACTTTTTGTTGTTGTTATCCTCATCTTACTAATTTGCAAGCATAATAGAAGTAGTAACCTCATTTTGTAAAAAATGCAAGAACTATAATTTTATACTCTCTGCTAAGCATAAATATAGTAAAACCAAGTGCCATATGGCTCATCATTATAAAAGTTAGTATTTCCCTTGCTTTGTAAATCTCCTTAATTTTATGGAGCATAGAATGAAAACTAATTGCTAAGTGAGATCACAGTATTCTCTCTCTAAAGCACTATACATTCATAAGCTTAGTATAATTTTTTTCAAGAAAGAAGTAAATTATATTTACTAAATGGAGATTATTTATGATGTAATTATTATTTATTTTCCCAGCCTTTTATGAGGTATGTTTACTGGGAAACTATCAAGCAAATTTCATTACTGTCTTTTTTAGCCAAATAAGATGAATTTATTAAAAAATGCTATAATGAGCATTTTTAGTAATCCAGTATAAATTAGTTTTAACACAAATGAGAACTTCCATAGGGCCAAAATTAAATTCTTTATAAAACTAATATAAAATGATTTCATTGTACAGATATTATATTTTTTCTTAACTTTTTCTTGAATCAGCAATTAAATTGAATCTTAGAAATTACACTTTACTGTAAGCTTATTTTTCTATGTGCCAACTTCAGTATGCAGATTCACTGCACAATGAAGGAACAACATCACGTACAGTTTTTTACTTTAAGCATTAAAAGTAGTTTCTTACATGCAAACAATTATTAATGTGATTCTACCTCTGAGTATGGTAATAGTAAACATTAAGTCAAAATATTTTAGGAGTTACAAGATAACTTTTAAATATCAGGCAAATAGACTATTGTTAAGTTCAAGCTAGGGTGTGGTGGTGGTGGGTTGTACGTATGTGTATGTGTGCATGTGTTTTGAACAACATTGGTAATACACTTTTACTTCTATTATTTAATGAGTTACAATGATTTAGAACTAATGATTGTGTGTCTTGTAACAATGTATTTAGAACATGTGATATGTGTCACTTACCATCCTATATAATAAAACCCTAATATGCAAATTGACCGAACGGCAGAACGCACTGACCACCAGGGGGCAGACGCTAAATGTAGGAGCTGCCTCCGGGAGGCGACCAACAGTGGTAATTGGGGGGCAGGGCCAGCCAGCAGGTGGCGCCAGGCCGCCAGCCAAGGTGGGTGCCAGAGGGGGCCCGCCAATTGTCTCGCCCACCGGTCACCCCACAGATGGCCCTGATCGCCAGCCAGGCCTAGGGACCCTACCTTATATATTGGGAACAGTCTCTTAGATTTAAAAATTAAAACCCGACAAGGCTACTCTAACACTGAAAAAACAGGATGATGCAGCGATGACATGCATGGACTCTGGCTTGCACATTTTGGGGTCAGCCCTGATTCTGACACTTATAACTGTGTGACAAAGCCAACTACTTAACTTCTCTCTGCTTCCGTTTTTCCACCCATAAGAGGGGGAAGATGGCACTACTGCCTCAGAAGGATCATGTTATGTACTCCTTTTTATAATCAGGGCAAAAAAATGTAGCAGCCCATACAACAGCAAGATGCCTTTCACCTGTATGAAAAGTATGGTCACTGGTGCATGCCGCATTCTGGATTGTGAGAGGGATGTCTGACTGCCGGTTTAGACCCGACATCCCCTGAGGGGTCCCAAATTGCAAGAGAATGCAGGCCAGGCTGAGGGACCATCCCCCTGTGCACAAATTTCATGCACTGGGCCTCCAGTGTTAAATAGAAAATTATATATTGTAGTCATTGAACTTTCTTCAGTTTTATATTTTATATATTCCAAAAGGCTTTAGTTAGCTTTGTAGTGTTTTTTGAAAAATAAACATATAGATCAGGATTACATATCTACCTTATTGGCATAAAGAAAAGTAAAAAGACTATATGCACAGTAATATTAGGTTAATATTAGATTTTAGATTAACTGCTAGCATACATGGACAATAAAATTTTCCTGTGTAAGTTTTTTTCTAAATATGACAATCAGATATAGTAATTCTTTTCTGTTTTTCAGTTTACATAAAGAGTTTTTTATTGTGTTTTGTTTTTAATCCTGTTGTTTTGAAATATAAAACATGTACCTAAAGATTTAAACAATACAAGAATTATATAAAAGTAAAACTACACAACATAAATAAATACCTCCTGTCAACTTAAAAGGTTCTCTCAGTGCTATAGTCATTGACAATATAATTGTTAAAAAACTTTTGTTCAAATTGTGAATTTATTTCCATTTCCAACTATGTAATGTTGGATAGTGTTTTTATACCCTGTTGCAAACACTGAATTGGCATTAGAAATGTTGTTTCTTCATATCAAATTCCATTATTTATGAAGACATCATATTGATACCATTGTAATTTAACCTATTATGAATAACTAGAGGCCCGGTGCACGAAATTCGTGCACGGGGGGGGGGGGCAGCGGGGAGTGTGTCCCTCAGCCTGGCCTGCACCCTCTCCAATCTGGGACCCCTCATGGGATAACCAGCAGTTGGACATCCCTCTCACAATTCAGAACTGCTGGCTCCTAACCGCTCACCTGCCTGCCTGATTGCCCCTAACTGCTTCTGCCTACCAGCCTGATTGTCCCTAACTGCTCCCCTGCTGGCTTGATGCCCCTAACTACCTCTGCCTCGGCCCACACCTGGTACCCAGGATTCCCTCCTCCAGCTGACCACAGGCACCCAGGATCTGGGCTTCTCTCCCTCTGGTCAGCCATAGGCGCCCAGGCTGGCTGCAGCCTTAGGGGATGGTGGACAGGGGGCTTCGCCTGTGCTGCAGCTGCAAGTGCTGGCGCCCAGGACTGCAGGGTGGGCGGCTTCTTTGTCTCCCAGGCCACAGCCAGCCACAGGTGCTGGTGCCCGGGACTGCAGGGTGGGCGGATTCTCCATCTACCATGCTGTAGCCAGCTGCAGGTGCTGGCACCTGGACCACAGGGTGAGCGGCTTCTCTGTCTCCCAGGCCACAGCCAGCCGCAGTTACTGATGCCAGTTTCTCCATCTCTCCCAGGACGTGGGGCGGGTGGACATGGGGTGGGCAGCTTCTCCAGCTGGCTGTAGCCTGCGATCATAGGGCAAGTGGCTTCTTCATCTCCCAGATCGCATCCACCCTCAGGTACTGGCACCCGGTTTCTTGTCTCCCCCAGGACATGGGGAGGGCGGCTTCTCCAGCTGGCTGCGGCTTGGGATCACGGGGCAGGCGGCTTCTTCATCTCCCAGGTCGCAGCCAGCCTCAGGTGCTGAGGCCGGATTTCTCAGTCTCCCCCAGGAGGTGGGGCAGGCGGACCTGAGGTTTCTGCTGCTGGCTGCAGCCTGGGATCACAGGGCAGGCGGCTTCTTCATCTCCCGGGCTGCAGCCAGCCTCAGGCACTGGCACCTGGTTTCTTGTCTCCCCCAGGACGTGGGGTGAACCGCTTCTCCAGCTGGCTGAGGCCTGAGATCACGGGGCAGGCAGCTTCTTGGTCTCCGTGGCTGCAGCCAGCCTCAGGCGCTGGGGCCCAGTTTCTCCGTCTCCCCAGGACGTTGGGCAGGCGGACCTGAGGCTTCTGAGGCTGGCTGCAGCCTGGGATCATGGGGCAGGCGGCTTCTTGGTCTCTGTGGCTGCAGCCAGCCTCAGGCGCTGGGGCCCAGTTTCTCCGTCTCCCCAGGACGTTGGGCAGGCGGACCTGAGGCTTCTGAGGCTGGCTGCAGCTTGGGATCATGGGGGAGGCGGCTTCTTGGTCTCTGTGGCTGCAGCCAGCCTCAGGCGCTGGCGCCTGACTTCTCCAACTCCCAGAGACCTGGAGAGGCTGGGGGGCGGGGCTGCCGCCATGTTTTCAGTTTAACTGCATACTCACTCAGATTGAATGGTGGGCGTGACTGGGGCGTGGCTGGTGGGCGTGGCTTGTGAGTGTAGCGGAGTGATGATTTGCATACTACTCTATTATTAGATAGACTAGAACAGAGCAAGGGAAGGCCAAATGTTATGGGCATGTCATTTATGTAGCTTTGCCAGGAAGCTGCAGTTTAGATGCATGCCCAGTAAAGTCTGGGAGACATAGGGGAGGTACTTCCTGTCAGTTACACCTGGGAACAGGTCATTTGCCAAAATAGGCATGGCCACTGCCAGCGCAGGAAGATTTTAGATACTTAATCTCCTAAAAAAAAAAGGAGTTCTCTCTTTTGCCTTCTTGTTGCAGGGGCTGTGCTCTCTAGGCTCCCCTGCCTTTGGACACATGGCCCACAGCCATGTGGACCCCACACAATGGACTAATGGACTACAACTAGCCCAAAGCTACACAGGACCCAGCTCCATCATGGAACAGAAACTTTGGATGCTGGCTTTGCTTTTTTAAAAACAAACAAACATATTTTTATTGATTTCAGAGAGGAAGGGAGAGGGAGAGATAGAAATATCAATGATGAGAGAGAATCATTGATTGGCTTCCTTCTGGATACCCCCTATTTGGGATCAAGCCCGCAACCCAGGCATATGCCCTTGACCGGAATCCAACCTGGGACCCTTCAGTACACAGGCTGGCACTCTATCCACTGAGCCAAATCGGCTATGGCTGGCTTTGCTTTTAATTCTACTGAATCGTCAGCTACACATCTCCCAGGACTGGATTAAGGGAAATGGGATTTTGGAAACCCAAGGATGCAATTGCATGCAAATAATAATCACTCATCCTCCCATGCAAGTCTCAGAAAATTATTTTCCTTTGAGATACCCACTCCACTAGCAATGGAGAAAGATCACGCATTTCTCCAACAACACTATGTCAATTATTATAAACAAGGTAAATCCATCTGGTTGTTAGAAGGTTGGAGAAGGGAATTCTGATGCTGGTGATTTGACTAATTATCCTAACAGTTGCAGGGAATGGTAAGTGTTCTTTGTTTGATATTTCTAAAGAAAACAAAATAAGACAAAACAAAACAAAAATTCCTCCTTGTAAATAATTGAAAGAATGGATTTGAGAAATAATAAATTAATTGGGAACATTTCTTCCTTTCAAATTAAAATGAAAACATATCACATCCTTCCTTTTCTCTAGGATTGGATCAAATTGGATATAATTCATGACAATAAGATGTCTTCTTCAAATTTTGCTCATAATACGAAATTTCATATTCCTATTTCTCCTCCAAGAAATTTCATTTGAGAATGACATTTTGTGAAAGAAACATTTAGAAAGAAATCAGTACAGCAATGTAGTTCTTCAATAGTGTAATATTTACAGACACGAACACCCAATCAAGCATCCTATATAATAAAAGGCTAATATGCAAATCGACTGAACAGCAGAATGACTGGTTGCTATGATGCACACTGACCACCAAGGGGCAGACAATGCAGGAGCTGCCCCCGATGGTCAGTGCACTCCCACAGGGGGAGCACCCCTCAGCCAGAAGCCCTGAGCCGGGCTCACAGCTGGTGAGCGCAGCAGCGGTGGCAGGAGCGGGCCTAACATCCCTCGAGGGTTCCCAGACTGCGAGGGTGCAGGCTAGGCTGAGGGAACCCCTCCCTCCTTGAGTGCATGAATATCATGCACCAGGCCTTCTAGTGTATGCAATAAGCATTTACTGAGCGTTTTTTGCTATGTGCCAGAAAAAGGTTCAGGACAAGTAATGGTGGGCAGAAGAGGATATGGTCTTAATCAAATAATCATTACAAAAAAAAGAAATCAGTTCAATCGTTTAAAATGACATCTATGAAAGATAAACAGCACCAAGAGAAACTAATATGAAAATCTGTGATTGGAACTATCCATACCACTTTAATAAGCCTACCCGAGACTCTCAAAATTATATCTTCCCACTGTTTTGAATGGTCTATGCCATGTTGCTTGCCTTCATAATCTAAGCAGAAACTTATTTTTTTCTTCTTTTAAATTTTTATTGATCTTTTAGAAAGAGAAGAAGGGAGAGGGAGAGAGAGAAACATCAATATGAGAGCGGAACATCAGTTTGCTGCCTGCTGCATGCATCCCAACCAAGGATTAAGCCCGCATTTTGGGCATATGCCCTGAACTGGAATCAAACAAGCGACCATTTGGTACATGGGATGAAGCCCAACTAACTAAGCCACACCAGCCAGGGCAGAAAATGATTTTCTAACCTGACATGCTACTTTTAATTACATTGAAAAAGTATTTATATATTTTTAATTAAATTTTATTGGGCTGACATTGGTCAACATGAACATATAGATTTCATGTGTGGATTTATAAGTTACAAAGTCTGTATAATGTGTCCACCAACCAAAGTCAAATCTTCTCCTGTCACCTCATATTAGGATCCTCTTCTCCCCCCACCCTGCCGTCAACCAACACACTGCTGTTTGTGCTCATAAGTTCCAGTTTTATATCCCACATATGAATGAAATCGTATGGTTCTCAGCTTTTTCTGTCTGATTTATTTCACTAAGCATAAATTAACAAGGAGTTGCATGCATTGTCTCAAAAGTATCTCTCCAATGGTAAACATTTCTGCATCATCACTGTACAGCAATGAGCAACATGTATGGGTAGAAGGAGTATAGACACATACATTTATACCAGTGATGATTAATCACATTGTGTCCCTTTAGACCCGTACTTTGAACTCCAAAATGGATCAAAATTATTTTTTGACTTATTAAAATGATAACCCAGTATAGTTCTTAATTCTAATATAAGTGAATTAGAATAGTATTTACTGAGACAAAAATAATAAATTATTCACACTCTAGAGCTATGCCCCACAGAACCCTCAAACCACCCTGAGGTGATTCATAGGATCCTGAAACAATGCATTTCTTCTAAATAATATAAACTTAAACTAGTTCAACACTTTTACTTATATCATATGTTTGACTATTTCTCTTTATTCAGCTAGCACTTGATCACAAATATTTTTAAATCACTTCCATTTATGGTAAATTGTGATGTGATTAAAAAACTAGACTTGAGTAAATGCTTCATCATTTAATAATCATTTGGGATATATATATATATATATATATATATATATATATATATATAATTTATTGTTGCAAGTATTACATATGTCCCCCTTTTTCCTTTTTGGGATATTTTAATTTTCCTTTAAAACATGGATTGGTTACTTAATAAAGTTATAATATTATAGTGAGAAGGTAACAAATGATAAATGTTCAATGCATACCAGAAAAAAATTAAGTAGTTTTAAATGTAATTTTTATTCTCCAAAAACTCAAAAATGTTCTTTAATAATTTAGTACATAAAAATGACAATATTTAAGCCCTGGAAATTAGGACACTCCAAGACATGAAGTTAAATCTTAATATTGTTTTAACCAGTTTCTATCCATGTAAGTAGGATTTAAATCTTTGCTAGTTTTTATACATCTATTACATATAAATCAAGTATATTTTATAGAACTACATATTTTATTTTAGATTAAATATGAATGTAGTGCAATAAAATATTAAGAATATTAATAAATAAGGCAAATGACAAGTGAATACTTTTACTTGTTTTATGAAACTTCTTTATTTTTTATTTTAAAGTAAAATATAAGATTTCATTACAAAAACTGGCCTGACTGGTTTGGCTCAGTAGCAGAGCGTTGACCTATGAATTAGGAGGTCATGGTTTGATTCCTGGTCAAGTCAGGGCACATGCCCAGTTGCCAGCACAATCCCCAGTAGGGGGCAGGCAGGAGGCAAAGGATCAATGATTCTCTCACATCATTGATGTTCTCTCTCTCCCCTCCCTTCCTTTCTCTGAAATCAGTAAAAACATTTTTTTTAAAAATCATAGAATAAATATAAAATCCCTGAAAAAATATGTTCTTATTAGTACTATTAGTAGTATTTAATATATTATGTATCTTTTCCATTACAATCTCTATTGCCTAAGTATATTCTTATTAAAGGCAAGGAAATTTTCACAAGAGTACTGAAAAAACGTCCTGAATAGTCTCTATATATGTTTCTGTTTAAATAAATTAGATTTATTTGAATAACATATCATATTCCATTAAATACTAGAAGTCAGTCTTGAGGTCCTGATAATTATTGGCTAAATAATCACTTCTGTTCCAGCATAGGTATTACTGCTTCTGATGAAAACTAAAGGATTGTGTCTATACTTAGGTATTTTGATAAATTTTATCATATGCAATGTTTCTTGGTCTAGATTTTAAAAGACACCTTATAATTTTTAAAAGTAACTTAAACAATGCAACTAACTGCATGATGTATATTTGTAATAACAAAATATTTATGGAAATAAGTGCCACATAAGTATGCAATGATAACTGGATGAATCATAATGCTTCTATTTAAATCATGAAAGGAAATGTAATGAAAATAATGCCCTTTCCTAGTACTGTCTCAATTGATAATGTAGTTACCACTTTAGATGCCATCAATTCTAAATGAAGTTTCTTCACTTCTTGGAATTTAGTTTAATATTGTATTGATTTATAATTATTTATTTTTAATAAGATAAAGGTCAGTTGTTAAATGAAGGGTCCTTGTCTCTATATGCATGTGTGTGTGAGTGCTTGATTGCAGGTTTTCCCTTATTCATTATGTTAATTTGAGTATTAACTCATATTTTGGTTGAATACTATTAATACTGTTGGTTTACCCATAGAATTATTGCACTTTGTGTTGTAATTTTGATTTATACAATGCTTTTTACCTATTAAATTTTGAAATGTTTTCATTAAAAGATGTATAGATAGTCTAATAAGTATTTTTCTAAATTCCTTCTTAACTAGCTATATCATTATATTATCAGATTCTCTTGGGCAATGATAATCAAAATAACTTAGACTCATGGGCATCACTTCTGTTTTATTATATCAAATACTGAACAACTCCATGTGTCTAACTTAGACTCATGGGCATCACTTCTGTTTTATTATATCAAATACTGAACAACTCCATGTGTCTAACTTAGACTCATGGGCATCACTTCTGTTTTATTATATCAAATACTGAACAACTCCATGTGTCTCCTCTAATGCCTTTTATTTTGAAAAATAAAATGCAAATTTGTTTACATTTAAACCTTGGTTCTAGAATGTCTCCCATCTGGAACAATTCCGTTCTAGACCAAGTTGTTCACAGAAAAAATGTCTAGAGTGTTGAACAAAACTTCAGTTCTCAACCTAACAGCCCTTTCATGCTGACATACCAGCATAACCAAAAGCATCTCTCAGATCACGAAGGAGAGAATGCACGGGAGTCAGTTTCTGTTAACATCTCAGAAATATATATATGTGGCTTACAACAAAAATGTTAACTTCTCTCTTATTTTACGTGCCCATTGATGATTAGTCTTGATTTGCCTCATATTTCTTTCTGTATAGGACCCTGTCTGAAGTGTATATTATCTAAGATATGCCTAAACTTATTACCGAAGAAAACAAAGGAGCTATGATAAACCGTACAAGCAGATATCTTAAAATTTCTGCCTAAAGTTTATAAATGCTACTTGTGCTCAAATTTTGTTAATTAAAACAGGTTATATTGAAACTGAAATGTGGGGTTTGAGTCCAACTTCATTGTCTCATGAAATCAAAGAATGAAGTCGCAGACAAAAAAGGTTAGTGGAACTGGTTTGTTGAGAAAAGACAGCCCTGGAAAATGTGTAGTTAGGGTTCCAGGAGTGGGCCAGTGTCCAAAGGTGACTTTCCATATTATAGGCGGGTGTTAAAGTCTATTAGTCCATGTGTAGAGTTCCATGTGGCCATAAGCCATGTGAACACAGGGGAGCAGGTCTCCTGCCATCAGCCTGAGAATCTAGCACACTGGGGAGAGAGAGGACAAGAGAAAGCACACTATTTTTGATCCTGGGGTGGATACAGCCTTGCTAGCTCCTTATTAGTCTTTTGAAAGAATTTTGCCTTAGCAACATCCTTGGGATTGGTTTATATGCCTTACTGCCTTGTGACTGGTTATCTGGAAGCTGCTTGTCTTAGCAACAACCCATTCATTTTAAAGTTTATCTCTGGATCTTGCCCTTCTTTCCACACCCAGCTGGGTTGCCTTAGCAAGTCCACCTAACTAGGTTCCCCAGTTTTACTTCCAGCTCCCCCCGCCCCCCCCCCCACATGGTCCCTATACCTCTGTCTCCTCAATATCACCAAGCATGACAATGGGAAGTGAAGTTTATTCCTCCTTCTGGGTGAAAATCCACAGGTAATATGGCAAAGTCTGATGTTGGTGGAGTGGGTGAATATGAAGCTCCCAAGAAAGAAAAATAAAAACTTGGGAACCATAGTATAATTCACTGAAGTCCCAAGACTACATTCTGGTGGAAAAATATTGTAAGCAAAACAATAGTAAAAACATAAGAAAGAACTAGATTGACTATTTTAAATTTGGAGAAATATTATTTCCTAGCATGTCTGCTTAAGTTTAGAAAATATTTAGAGAAACAGTATCTCCAAAATAAAGAAATTAATACAGAGTAAACATCAATATTGTTAAGATAAAATCCTACCTTTGGATTTTATCTTAACAATATTGATTTTGATTTCCATTTAATTAAGCTAAATATCTGATTTTGATTTCCATTTAATTAAGCTTGCTTGTCTTTAAATTAAGTTTCAAAAATTTGAAGTACCAATAGGTTATAAATACCAAATCAAATGTATATATCACACCTGTACCTTATTAAACAAGTGTTTTGTTGAATATATGTTAAATACACACACACACACACACACACACACATATATATATATATCTGTATATATGTATACGTAACTTGCATTATAATTTGTGATACCTATAATCTGAATTGCTATTTAAATTACATTTGTAATTTTAATTTGTAATAATTGGTTTTGATTTTTAATAGAAAATATTTCAAATATTGTGCTACATTTGATAGAATATGAAAAATAACCCTACAAGGTCTTATGTTTCATATATTATCACTCTAGCAATGAGACTTTATAGTGACTGTCATCAAAATGTAGAGACTTTCCCACCCCCTTGAATCTGGGAAGAACTTGCCATTTGCTTTGGACAATAGAAAGTAGCCACTTTGACAAAGGAAAAAACTTTAAAAGTTTGAGGACTTTGAGTTCTTCCTTATTACTGCTCTTTGAATACATCTGCCACATGAACAGTTCAGACTAGCGACTGGATGATATAAGCCATATTATCCCAGCCAAAATCCAGCTGATAGCAAACATGTGTACGAGGTCATCCAGTACAAGTCAGCCAGCCAACCTGCCAACTCTGCGGAGCCCTGCTGAAAGGAACTGAGCTTCACCACCAGATTAACTATGCAGACCTATCATGAACTACAATAACAGTCCAGCCAACATATTTGGGGATCTTTTGTCATGCAGCAAAACTTACCTGGTACTGTTATATTGTCAGCTATTGTAGTAGTAATATGCTAATTAATACTTTTCATGTGATTCTCAAAAATATGTTAAAGCCTCTCCCTGCAGCCTTGCTATGGAATAGCAGAGAAAACTTCCAGGTTGTTTAATGTACCTTTATCTGTCTTGCAGACAAAGAAACGTAGAACACAGTATACTTAATCAACATATGTGTGCTCTCAAGTGATTTTGTTTGATGGTGCAACTACATTATAAACCATTTTTCCTCTGATAAAGTATTATGTATTTTTACATTATTCACAAAAATTTCAGTATAAAATAAAGATTAGAGTTATCTCCTATCATTTTAGGAAATGAAAGGAGAAAACATAGTTCTACATGAAGTTATCTGTGGTTATAATACACTGAGAAGTGAAGGGAGAAGAAAGAAGGAAGATAGACAGGAGTTAAGTTTATATCACATAGCTATGTACATTTCAAAAAGCCTCATCAATTTAATATTAATTAACCTAGTTCTTTTATTTTATTTCTAGTTATCTTAATAGCCTCTGCCATATGTGAAATACAGGGAAATTAAAGGATAGGTGATAAGTTGAAAGAAACACATAATCAGCAAGAAATGACTATGTTTTTGCAATAGTACATTTTCAATTATATCCTAATGGGCTTGAGACCTATAGTAGAAAAGAAGAATTGAAGTTAGCTTGTGCTCTAAATTGCCTTAAGGTTATCTAGGACATTCTTTGAAGGCAACCTAATAGGAAACCAAGTGTTTTGTTAGATCTGCAATAAGCAGTTTTATTTTACATCAAACAGAGGTGAGTTTAATAGTTTGACCTAATTTCAAATGAATAGAGCTCTTTGGGTACAAATCTTGGGAAGATTTTCTTCTAGTATACTCAAGGACATTAGGAAAATAGCTCTCCATTATGGTTTTGCTTGCAGGTACATGAGTTGAACCAGCCTAAATGACCTGTTCTTCATAAAATGCCCTCTTAATTTGCTGATTTTGCTCCCAAGACATACAAGTCTGCTGATGTACTGATCACTAAGTTCTGTTGGGATAATTACTTCAGAATAATTTCCCTGAGTTGCAAGGCAGGTCAAAAGGGAATAAAAAAAAAAAACTTACAAAGTTTAATGCCTAAAGGAAGGACACTGCTAAATGATTTCAAATTAATGGTGTACATAGAATTTAAAAGGCAAGCTAACCCCAAATATTACTACATTAAAATCATTGCTTACTTTAAAGAAATCCTTTATTCTGTGCCCCTGAAGGCAATGCTCTCAAAAGCATTTAGAATAAAATGCTTTATAAACCAACTTATGTATTAAAATTGGTGCCAGAAAGATGTACTTCATCAATGTGACAAATCAGAGCTTGGGATGGATATGTTCAGTCTTAACATATTTTATTATAACATCATTTATTAATGCTTCCCCTACCCAGTCAAATATAATGTGGTTTATAGATATTAACTATTTAATTAAAATAGTGAGTGAGATCTAAAGGAAGCTGAATATCACCATCTGTCTAGAGTTTTGCCTGCAGATAAATTGAGGGATTTGGTTATTAAATCCCATCATGTTCAGATCTCTACATGTCTCACAAAAAAAGACAAGAGACAGAAATAACTACTTAACCTGTCTCATTTTAGTAGAATATGATGCAAGTTTTAAGTTCTTTCTGAAAAGAAATGAATATGACTTTGTGCGCATATATCAAACGATCTTATGCAAACAACCTAACAGTTTTCAGATCCACTGAATCCAAGCGAAAAGAGAGTCTAGACTACTTTATTCCTGACTATATTGTATGTTTATTGGTCTTAGCAGTACCAAGATAATAACAAGGTAGCCCAGATTCACAGAGATTAAATAAGTACTAGAGTATGTATAAATAACCTATATTTAATGAATGCTAGTTTTCTGATACCTCTCTAGCCTTCTAATAGGTAACCTATGCTAATAGTCTTATTCATATTAAATGACTAATTCAATGATTTGGACTCTTTTTAAAGAGTTAATATAAACATGCTGCCCCCAAACTGTTCATATAAATGGGGTTAGGCAATTTACTTGGTCTATAAATGGCCAGATGGTAAATATGTCCTGTTTTGTGGGGCATAGAGTTTCATAGCAACAATGCTGCTGTAGAACAAAAGGAACCAAAGATAATATATTGAAAAGTATATGGAGTTGTGTTTCAACAAAACTTTATTTACAAAAAGAAGTCTAACCCAGTTTTGCCAATCCCTGTAAATGAATGCAAGCATCCTGAGAGATTTTAGGTGGTTAAATATGGCTGTTTTCAAATAAGGCTGTATAATTCCACAATGAACAGCTTTTCTTTGAGGTCTATTACATATTAACATATTAAAAGTTCTGATCTGTGTTAAAACATCTCTTGAATTGTGTTATTAATTCCTTAGCTGTTTTAAAAATAAAAAATTTTCAACTGAAATATACAAATGAAGTCAATTTTCATGTTATCAAATTAATAATTACCAATTATATAATTTTAAAAGTAATTTTAAAATATATGTTAAGTAGAATTCTTGTAGAAATCCATCTCAAAATACATTAAGCAAAGGAAAGAAGAAATTTATTGAATTATACAATTAAAAAGTTGTCACTGAATGTATGCTTCTAGCAAAGTTAATGATGAGCTATGGCTAGAAGAACCTGAGACACACATATTTCCCTAACATCACAGCGACAACAAGGATTGGGTTTGCCTAAGAAAAACCCAAGTGTAAGGGGCTTGGCTAAAGTAATAGTTACTTCATTTCATTCTAAACTCATTTTATAAACCCAGGAATCCTATATAATAAAAGGCTAATATGCAAGTTGTCCCCTCGGGAGTTCGACCAGGAGACCAGGAATTCGATCACTCGCTATGATGTGTGCTGACCACCAGGGGGCGGCGCGGAACATGGCAGATGACCAGCAGTAGCGGAACGCTGAGGGAGTGAGGGAAGGAGGAGGTGGGGAGGCTGGGAGGCAGGGAACCTGATCAGCCCCCTGCCCATGTACATATTTCTTGCACTGGGCCTCTAGTCCTAATAAATAAAAACCCTGGGTCCATCACATCTGCAACGACTGGGAGGCTCGACTGTTCACCAGGCTGTGCGTGCAGCAGGCGAGCAGGCTCAACTGCTGACCTCTTGGAGAGAGAGAGAGAGGAAGGGCTGATCAGCAGTGGCAGTAGCTGCTGGAGAGGCTGGGAGAGAGAAGCAGGGTGATCAGACCCTGCTTCTTTCTCCCTCTCCAGCAGTCAAGCCTCTCTCTCTCTCCCAGAGGTCAGCAGTTCAACTGCTCACCAGCAAGCCTTGGGCGGCTACTGATCAGCCCTGCCTCTATCATCAGGCCCAGAGATAGGCCCGGAGATGCTGACTGGCATAGAAACTGACCAATCAGAACCAAATCTGGGTGGATTGCAAGGAGCCAATGGCTGCCTAGGAGGCGGAGCTTTTGATGCTGACTGGTATAGAAACCGACCAATCAGAACCAAATTGGCTGGCAAAGGAGGGAAGTTAGGGGTGATCAGGCAGGCAGAGGCAGTTGGGAGCAACCAGGATGGCAGGGGAGGGCAGTTGGTGGGGACCAGGCCAGCAGGGACGGCAGTTGGGGGCGACCAGGTTGGCAGGGGAGGGCAGTTGGAAGCAACCAGACCAGAAGGGGAAGGCAGTTGGAGGCGAGATCAGGCCAGCAGGGGAGGGCAGTTGGGGGCAAGATCAGGCCAGCAGGGGAGGGCAGTTGGGGGTGACCAGGCCAGCACGGAAGGGCATTTGGGGGCAATTGGGCCAGCAGGGGAACAGTTAGGTGTTAATCAGGCTGGCAGGGGAGTGGTTAGGGGGTGATTAGGCTGGCAGGTAGAAGTGATTAGGGGCAATCAGGCAGGGAGGCAGGTGAGCGGTTAGGAGCCAGGAATCCAGGATTGTGAGAGGGATGTCCGACTGCCAGTTTAGGTCCGATCCTATAGAAATTGGACCTAAACCGGCAGTTGGACATCCCCCGAGGAGTCCCAGATTGGAGAGGGTGTAGGCTGGGCTGAGGAACACCCCCCTCCCAGTGCACAGATTTTGTGCACCAGGCCTCTAGTTTTTAATAATAATACTCTTCATGAGCTTTGATAACTAGAGGTGAACTTGTTGCTTTCAGAAAAAGAGGTACAAAAACATCAGACCTTTTTATAGACTTATTTAACATCTTGAGAACATTTAGTTATTCAACCCCTTTCAAATATATCTGACTAATAATTTCCCCATAAATTTATGTTAACAGACCCCAGCTTGTATTAACAGAACAAATTATACAGTAAAATAGCATAGTGATACTGCATATACATACCCTATAATGTAAGACTCTACAGAGACAGACGAAAATGGGGTAGAAGTTCTCTAGAAAAATTTTAACTTCTGAGAGCTGAGAAAGTTAATAATATTTAAATCCTTTCCATGCATAATTTTAAGCAACAAACTACTGTTTAGCGTATTATATTTTGACTAACAGACACAATTTCTATATAAGATCACATTGAAGTTCTCCATAGAACAGGACCAATTTTCATGAAAAAAGGTACATTTATATTCATTCTTTCTTTTTTTATGGTGTCAATATGGGAAAATGAAGTAACAGGTTGTATAGCACTGACCTGTGCTATCTGTAAAAGTATATGTGCTTCAATAGGGCACATCTCAATTATTTTCTTGGGTTCCAGGATCACCAATCTATACATTGAGCAAATCTAAAATATATGATTGCTTTCATTGTTCTTTTAGGTAGCTATTACAAGGATTTAAAACTCTCCTTCATTAGAAAGTTAATTGAGCATAAGTTATATTTATTATAAAATATAAAACAATAGTATATATACTAGTATTATCTATAATAATGTGCTAATTAGACTGGACGTCCTTCTGGACGTCCTTCTGGACATCCTTCTGGACGAAGCTGGGGCTGCGAGGGAAGCCCGGGTCCCAGGTGCCAGAGAGAAGCTGGTGCCAGCAGCCGGGGGAAGGAAGGCCTACTCTTGCATGAATTTCTAGTTTCTTATAATAAAATAAAGCACACTCATTTTTAGAAATTTCTTTTTGTAAATTCAAAATAGGAAGAATTTTATGTTTTAATTTGAACAATTAATAGGTTATTTTTCTTGGATTGGTCAGAAAATGGCTCTTAGTGAGTCTACTGTCAAAATATACCATTGTAACTAGCTGGTTATTCATAACAGAAAAGAAGCAAAAGGAAGGCCAGATATTATAGGCATGTCATTTGGGTAACTTCAATTTGCACTCACTTGGAGGGTCAGGGGTCCAACAAAGGGAAGATAGATTCATGCCCAGTAAAGTTGGGGTGACATAGAAAAGGTACTAGTCTGTCAATCACACCTGGAGACACAGATGGTTGGCCAGAATGGGCTTGACCCCTGCAAGCATATGAACATTTGAGGAAACATAAACTTCTTAACAAAGAAATTCCCTCTCTTGGGACTCTTGTTCATGTGGATCTTGGCTCTTGGTTCTCTTGTGCAACCCAGGCATGTGCCCTGACTGGAAATCGAACTGTGATCTCCTGGTTCATGGGTGGATGCTCAACCACTGAGCCACGCTGGCCAGATGGAATTTTACTTCTTATGTATATATTTTAGAAAATAATTTATGGGTATGTATAATGGCTTTCTAAAAAGATTATGAAGCTTTGGTTATTACAAAATTATATTATTCCTTTAAAACAGTGAGAAAACTACACAAAATATATGAAACAATGGTATCATTGTACAATAGGCATTGCAGAACTATGACCCACAAGAGAGGAAAATAAATGAGATAATCCTTATGATACTCAAATCCTTCTACCTGAGGATACATTATGGGATTCTGAGATGGGATGATGATCCCAAGCAGAGCACAGCAATTACACTGGGTGCAAGAGACTGAAATTAATTTCAGATTTAATAAACCAAATAGCTGAGAAATATTGAAGGTGCAAGTCAGAATCCCAGAGTGGTGTAAACTATGCATAATAAATGAATACATACATATATACATACATACATACATATATAAACAGATAAATAATAAAATATAAAAGCTCCAGAAATTTGCTTAGGGCTGCTCTCAAGTTTTTGCAGAATATGATGGTGTGCATACATAGAGAAGAAAGAAATAAGGCTGAGAAAAACAGAAGTGGGAGATATGAGCTAACCAAGCTCAAGAATTCATAAATTACTGATAATTTTGTAAGTTCCCATAAGCTAGAGTATATATCGGGCCATTCATCTGAGACAAAATAAAGGTCAAATATTAGTTCAGGGGCTCAAATCTCTAAAGTAAAAGTGACTCTAGATCTTCCCTAATAAAATTTTGTAAGACAAGATTTAAATATATGAAATTTCACTGCAAGCCAATTTAATCGCTTACCCAATAAAAGCCCAATGCTTCTTAAAGAAAGATAACTAAGTTTAAATACTTAATTATGTAAAATACACAATAACCCATCATGAAGTAAAAAAGTTACTAGATATATGGAGAAGGAGGAAAATGTACTCTATAATACAACAGAACCAGACCCAGAAATGATATCAATGATGAAATTAGCAGACAGGGCAATTAAAACTGCTATTATTATCATGAACAAGTATTTAAAGGAAGACATGATAACTTTATCAAGACTGCATTATAAAATATACAAAAGCCTCCATTAATCAAAAAAAGGGGGGATAGTAGGGCAATATCATGTAAGGAAAAATATCCTATAAGTAAATTACATCTAGAAAATTTTTACTTTACAAAATTAATTTTCATTTGTGATGCTAACAGCAAGACACCCATGCAAAACACACATGGTGTCTAAATAAGACAAAGGAAAATCGTTTGGGCAGAAATAAAAAGGATCCCAAATCAATTATATAGAAAAGATTCCTTTATTAACTTTTGGTCGAGAATATGTTTGTATATTTTCAGAAAACAACTCCAAGACCAGGTGGATTCCTGCAACAGAGAGGAATTGACAGATCTGCTCCAACCATGAAGACAAGAGGAGAAACAGTCCAGAGATAAGAGACTCTGACTACGCCTTGCCACTCTAGGCAGTCAGCAGCTGTGCGTCGCTAGGACCAAACCAGACCTGCATTGCCACCATGTGCCCACCACCCAGATATCATTGCTGACATGTACACATAAGGAACTGTTTGACATTGAAACAGGGACTCAGAACTGTTGGACATTGAAATTGGGATTCAAACATTTTTTTGTTATATGTTTATTTCTAGTCTGCAGAGGCAAGATTTTTTAAAGGAAAGAAATGGGGTGGGGGATAGATACAGAGGCAAAGAAGCATTGAAGAGACTGCCAAACTACAGCGGGAAGGCAGGAGAGGTTGAGGGGGGTGGGGGCTGTAAGAGATCAACTGAAGGACTTGTACACATGCATATAAGCATAACCAATGGATCCAATGGATACAAGACACTGGGGGGTAGAGGGGGCAGGTGAGGGCATGTACTGGGGGGTAGGGGAGGCCGGGGGGGAGGCCAATGGGGGGAAAAAAGGAGACATATGTACCACTATTTGTAATACTTCAAACAATAATTAAAAAAAAAAGAAGTAAGCAAAAAAATAAATTAATTAATTTAAAAAAAATAAAGGAAGACATGAACATAATGATGAAAGAAATGAAAGATATAGGAAATAACCAAAATAAATTTTAGGTAATGAAAATTATAATATCTGAAATTTAAAAAACAATAACACTTGAGATTATATGTTGTACAGTAAAAGATTAGTAACCATGGTAATGGTATTAATGAAAAATAAAGAACAAAACAAAACATATAGATAGAAAACAGTACCAGTGATCCACTGGACAACAGAAGTAACTTCTCTTCAGCACTAATCTAAAAGTTAATTACAATTTAAAATTATGTCACATAATCAGACATTTTGTTCCTTCTTACAGTAAGAAACCTGTAAGTTTTTATCATAAGAGTAAATTAAACACACTGTATAGACTGAATCATAAGTAACAACATTAAGTACACACTATGCCTAGGAAATAAATATTTTAAAAGAGGTTTGAGGAGAATTAATTTTACCAAATGATTTTCAGTCATTATTATATAATATGGTTTGTTTTATACTGATAATTGAAAATATTCTTCATAATGTCATTGTTGCCTCTCTAAGTTGTGTGGTTGTATTGAATTATCCTTTGAATTACAATTTTAAGAATGAATAAATAGGGTATTTGTTAGTGAATTTTAGAGATGGATATATTAAATACCTTCCAAGGAGCACAAACAATATAATAATGAGGTTGAGTAAGAGTTATTAAATAATAAAAATTACTAATAAATAATTGATAGTAATACAAGATGAATCTGAAAACAGAAAATATTACTTTTAAACCAATTTTATGTACCTTAATTCATGCAATCCAGACCTTATTTATATAGTTTCTTCAATTTTTAAAACCCATAGCATAGCTATGAAAACTTTTAATTTACTGTTAATTTTTAATAGACAGAATGTTGAAGGTAGTTGTTATGCAGAAAAAGTAATTAAAACATATGATTTAAATTGACTAAAAGAGACTTCTCAGAGCAAAATGAGCTTATTGATAGTTACATAAATGAAATTAAATAACATAAAGTTCCTAAATTTGTAGCAGACACAAATTACCACAAAGAGAAACTATGAATTTCAATTTATGCTATCCTTCTAAATCTCCTAGGTAAAGTTTACAGGCTAAATAAATAGCTAACGTGACTAAATATGCCAGAATGTTCAGTAATGAGGCCAGAGATCAAAACTAATCATATGAATCATGAACAGAAAAGAACCTGGAGGGCTATGATGATATTGGATATAAAGAATTAAACCTAAAATTACATGAACTGTGGTTTCAAGCAGCAAGAAAAATAAGATGAGAAAAAAATATATATATGTAGTCTATCCTCAGCCATTCATACATTTAATTCTTTCTTACCTATTTCTTTTCATTCGACTAATGCCTATTGTTATTATGCTGTTATTGCATGCACTTAAAATAATTAGAACACTTTATGACCTTGTTCCGATAGATAGAAACTTGAGCCAGAACTTCAAGAAACTCAGTGAGCTGTTTTTTAAATCAATTACATTTTTTTAGGAAAAAGGTGTAAAAATTGTGTTAGGTTTCTTGCTATACCTTTCCCAAGTGAATGATTTTATGAATTCCAAGCCCATCTCAAGTTTTCAAGCACCTTGAAAGCAAATATTTCCTCATTAATCAGGGAATTTTTCCTACGCTTGCTTGTACTTTTTCATCTTACCTGATATCTTTTGTATCTTCTAAATCAATAGCTTGTAGTTAGATTGTTTTATATTAATGACTCAGATAAATTACATCATTATGGAGAAAGTGATGGTATTTGCCTGAGCTCATTAAAGGCTATAAGTGAAATGATCACGTTTTATTTTATTTTTATTTTAGACAATACTACAGATGCCCCCCATTCTCCCCCTTTACCTTCCTCCTTCTAGGCCCTGCCCAAATTACTGATCTGTCTGCCATTTACATCTGAGGACATCACTGGAAGGAGGAGCTTATGGAATAGACAATGTTTGTTTGAAACACAAAATACCTGATTTAGTGGAATGTCTTCTCCAAATGCTCTTAGTGGCCGGGAATGCCTGACACGGCTAGGGATTGTAATATTAATATTTACTGAGACAATACACTGGCCATTTTTTCACACACACAGAATTACATTTATTGTACCAAACAACTAAGCAAATTAGTATCATTTTATTTATTTTCCAAATGTGAAATATGAGGGTAAGAAAGTTTGAGAAACTAGACTTACAGAAACGTGAAGGCCTATTCATATATTTAACCATTACAAACTTAAACTAACATAAAATTATTAGTGGAAAATTTGACTTATTTTTTGTATTTTTACCTCCTAATTATATACATTATATAAATTGATATCACAGATTTCTTCTGATGTTTTTTTCTTTTTCTCAGACACACTGAATTAGATTAATCCTATTTTCGATATATGGCATTGTTATGTTGAAGAGTGCATAAATAATTTAATTAAAAATTTATTACAATATGATTCAAATTTATAAACTTACTTCTCAGTCAGCTATGAAATTACCCGTTTCTTATATATACCCATTTACTCTTTCCTACTCTGAACCTAACCTCCCCAGAGATTTTTCTGTTGGTCGAAGTCATAATTATCTTCCTCTTTAACTTCAAGTTTTGTTTCACATATATGTATGTCCAAATGACATGGAACATTACATAATATCATATTACAGTCTTTCTACTCTATTCCCATTTTGGCAACTCAACATTCAATTACTAGAATTCATCCATATTGTTGCCAACCCCACCATAAGATGTGTCTTTATGTGAATATACCACAAATTAAGTATACAATTTTTCTGATCAATAGGTATTTGAATTTTCAGGTTAGTTTTTAACTATTACTAACAGAAAAATGATATAAGCACACTTTTCCTTGTCTTTTGGTTCAGATATAGTAAAATTTATCTTGGTTATACCAAGAAGTGAAATTCTGAGTGCTAGAGAATGTGACTGCTCAACTCAAATACATAGTACTAATGAATTTTCTAAAACATATTTCCTACCCCACAGAAAAGAATGAATACTCCTATTGATCCATATGTTTTCCAGCATTTGGTATTATCTATAAGTCATTAATTGTTTATGACAGAAAGTATATACAATGTTATCCTCTCTAATAAAATGGTAATATGCAAATTAACCATCACTCCACTACATAAGCCACACCCACCAGCCAAGCAACGCCCACCAGCCAATCAGGGCGAGCATGCAAATTAACCCCAATCCAAGATAGCTACAGCCACAGTGAGCAAGGTTTCCCAGGTAACAGAGCAAGGCAAGCTTTCCATAGCTTTTGCAGGCCTAAGCCTCCACTCAAGCTACAAAGTTTCAATTATAGAAGGTAAACAAATTCAAACAAATGGCGGCAGAATGGAGCTTGAGAGAGCAGGCCAGGGTTGCGGCCAGCAACAGGAGAAGCAAAGCTTTTCGCACACCCTGGCCGGGCTCACCCGCTTAAGGCTACAAAGTTTCAATTGTAGAAGGTGAATTAACTGCCATAGAGATGGCTGCCTCCCCGGAGGGAGCAGCAGGCTTGGCTCCGCTCCAGGCTACAAAGTTTCAATTGTAGAAGGAAAATAAATTCCAGATACCAGGGCCTCCCCTTGGGTTGCCAGGGGGCGTGGCCGGCCTGCAAACCACCACAGGCCCCTCGCTCAGGCCGCTCCACGCCCCAAGGGAACTCCACCCTGATCCGGGACACCTTTCAGGGCAAACCAGCTGGCCCCCACCCCTGCACCAGGCCTCTTTCCTATCTAATAAAAGAGTACTATGCAGATTGGTCATCACTGCAACACACAATATAGCTGCCCCCATGTGGTTAAGGATCCTGCCCCCATGTGGACACAAGATGGCCACCACAAGATGGCCAGCAGGAGAGGGCAGTTGGGAGGCACCTGGCCTGCAAGGGAGGGCAGTTGAGAGGGACCAAGCCTGCAAGGGAGGGCAGTTGGAGGTGATCAACCCTGCAGGAGAGGGCAGTTAGGGGTAAACAGGCCAGCAGAGGAGGGAAGTTGGGGGCAAACAGGCTGGCAGCAGAGTGGTTAGGGGGTGATCAGGCTGGCAGGCAGAAGCAGTTAGGGGCAACCAGGAAGGCAGGCAGGCAAGCAGTTGGGAGCCAGCAGTCCTGGATTGTGAGAGGGATGTCCGACTGCCCATTTAGGCCTGATCGGGCCTAAACGGGCAGTCGGACATCCCTCCAGGAGTCCCAGATTGGAGAGGGTACAGGCTGGGCTGAGGGACAACCCCCCGCCGTGCACGAATTTCGTGCACCGGGCTTCTAGTTTTAAAATAAATTTTGATATGCATGCCCCTAATCATTATTGAGGTTTAGCCTTTTCTTCAAATTATTTTTTGGCAATTGGTGTTTCCTTTACTGTGAATTAACTTTTCATGATTTTGTTTCTTTTTAATTGGTGTTATTTCTTTTGTATTATTGGTTTATAGGAATTGGTAACTCTTGGCATCAATTACTGACATGTTCTGTCGATTTGATATTTCAAATGTAAATATCACATATAAAGTAAACTGTATTAGAAAAATATGTAATGTGTGTGTGTGTGTGTGTGTGTGTGTGTGTGTGTGTGTGATAGTGGGAAGGCTAAAAAGAGAGTTCTATTCGCAACACTTTATAGTCTTTCTATATTACTGTAGCATTGATCTTAAATATCTAAAATTCCTTTGGTCAATATAAATATTATTATACTTATGACAAGTCTCAATTTAAATTTTGCACTCATTCTAAAATTCTTACTGTTGGTAGTAAAATAAAAATATTCCCTAACCACTTTGTGACCAACATAATGCTTCAGAATTAGAGAGACCTTAATATAATATTACAGTACACCACTACTTGCCTATATTTCTCTCATTTCTATTATAGATAAAATAGGCTTATTGGGCAATGTCCTAGCATACATATCACATCAATTTTGCATGGGTTGTTAGCAAAGAGCATTTTCCTAAACTTTAGAAAATGTTGCTACACCATATTCATATTTGTTCTTGTCTAGCTAATATCATATGAATTGTTCACCTTTCATAATGTTTTATGAGTCTATAAGCCTTTGACCTTTTTATTACATTTCTATTATTACACCATCTAGCACAATTATATTTCCATTGCTCTCCTATCGATGATCTTCCTCACTCTGGTCATAAATCCTGCCCTGTTGAGATCTTCCTATTACTGCTAGCCTAGCACTGGAACTGATTCAAGGATATTCATTTTCTTTGGAACACTTATCAATAATTTTCAGGTTCTGAGTCCTCTAATGAATTTGGACTTGCTTAAAATTCTATTTCTTTTGGTGTCAAAACGATGATCAATTACCTGGCTCATTTTTCTCCCTTCAATTTCTGAACTTAAGGATTTTAATATTTCTCTTTCCGATATTTCAATCAAAGACTGAAATTCTTTCATTTTACAGTGATCCATTTAGGATATTGAAAAATGTAACTTTTCCAATTTTCTTTGAAGGATTATCTTTGCAGTTGAGCATTTCCCTGTCTTGCTTTACTTCATACACCTCATGCCTTACCTTGCTGCAATTGCCAGTCACATTTTTTTCTTCAATCTATGCTGCTTACAGAAATGCTGGAATTCTTCTTTGCTTTGCTTTTCCCAGGTTCCTTAATGTTGCCACAATGCTTATTGTTTTATTAGGATAAAAGTATTTTGCAATGTTCAATTTAGATGTTACAAGGTATATTTACTTTTAAAAATACATATTTTTATTGGTTTCAGAGAGGTATCAATGATGAGAGAGAATCATTGATTGGCTGCCTCCTGCAGGCTCCCTGCCTCCTGCAGGATCAAACCTGAAATCCTGGGGCATTTACCCTGACTGAGAATTGAACCATGACCTCTTTGTTCATAGGTCGAAGATCAACCACTGAGTCACACCGGTTAAGCATATTTCCTTTACTTTTAAAGAAACAATATATACAACATCTAGGGAGAAAAGAATTATTATTTTGTCTAGTCACGACCATCTGCAATTTTCAGTGAACATCTTACTTCATTATAGCTTAATGATTGTAGTTAAAATTGGCATAAAACTATTTAATGGCTCTATATTTCATAATATTTGAAAGGCAGGGCTCAACCCACCTTTCTAACCTGACTACCCCAAACATTTATTATGCACTATAGAATATTTTCCTTCATAAATTAACCCATGTCATTGCCTCAGCCTGAAATGTAACCCCCTCCACGTTTTGACACAGGAAATTCTACGTAGTGTGTGTGTGTGTGTGTGAAGTAGTTGTTTAACACCCTGGAAGTATGGATCTTTCTGTGCTCTGAGCTTCCAACATGTTTTTTTTTTAATCTTCCAGAGTCTGTAATATGATCTATAGATTTTATTATAACTGACATTGTACTTGTCTGTCTTCTCAAAGATTTCAAGTAATTATAAATGTAGTCTCTCTTAATTGTTTATGTTTTTATAGAATGACTAATTGATAGTTTTTACTTAATGTTGAGTATTCCATAGAAGCTGAAGCAAACAGACATGCAGTTTATAATTCCCAGTATAGTCAGCATTTTGGGCAAACAAAATTCCTGATAAATTCTTGAATAGCCTAGTTTATGATCATATATATAAACTAGAGGCCCGGTGCACGAAATTCGTGCACGGAGGGGGGTTGTCCCTCAGCCCAGCCTGTACCCTCTCCAATATGGGACCCCTCGAGGGGTGTCCGGGATCAGGCCTAAACGGGCAGTCGGACACCCCTCTCAAAATCCAGGACTGCTGCCTCCCAACTGCTTGCCTGCCTGCCTTCCTGATTGCCCCTAACCACTTCTGCCTGCCAGCCTGATCACCCCCTAACCACTCTGCTGCCAGCCTGTTTGCCCCCAACTTCCCTCCTCTGCCAGCCTGGTCACCCATAACTGCCCTCTCCTGCAGGGTTGATCACCTCCAACTGCCCTCCCTTGCAGGCTTGGTCCCTCTCAATTGCCCACCCTTGGAGGCCAGGTGCCTCCCACTGCCCTCTCCTGCTGGCCATCTTGTGGTGGCCATCTTGTGTCCACATGGGGGCAGGATCTTTGACCACAACACGCAGCTATATTGTGTGTTGCAGTGATGACCAATCTGCATATTACTCTTTTATTAGATAGGATAGAGGCCTGGTACAGGGGTGGGGGCCAGATGGTTTGCCCTGAAGGGTGTCCTGGATCAGGTGGGGGTTCCCTTGGGGCGTGGGGCGGCCTGAGCGAGGGGCCTGTGGTGGTTTGCAGGCCGGCCACGCCCCCTGGCAACCCAAGGGGAGGCCCTGGTATCTGGAATTTATTTTCCTTCTACAATTGAAACTTTGTAGCCTGGAGCGGAGCCAAGCCTGGGGCTCCCTCTGAGGCCGGCAGCCATTTCTGTTGGGGTTATAATTGAAACTTTGTTGCCTTAAGCAGGTGGGGCTGGCCAGGGTGTGCGGAAAGCTTTGCTTCCCCTGTAGCCAGTGGCAACCCTGGCCTGCTCCTTCAAGTTCCATCCTGCCGCCATTTGTTTGAATTTGTTTACTTTCTATAATTGAAACTTTGTAGCTTGAGTGGAGGCTTAGGCCTGGCAAGGGCAGGTGGAAAGCTTGGCTTCCTCTGTTACCTAGGAAACCTTGCTCTCTGTGGCTGTAGCCATCTTGGTTTGGGTTAATTTGCATGCTCTCTCTGATTGGATGGTGGGCGTGGCTTGTGGGTGTGGCTTGTAGGTTTGTCGGAGGTATGGTCAATTTGCATATTTGTCTATTTTTAGGTAGGATGTAAAGTAATAATAAACTACCTATAAAAGATGATCTAGAATATTTTACTTGGCAGATTTATTTGTACATCCCTAGAATTTCTTGAGCTGTTCATAAGATCAATAGGCATTTGTCATGCAACTTATTTAGCATATTTTATTATTAATTCAGTGAGCCTGATGAATATTTTCTTTCTATTTGAATATCTTGGCAATTATGCCATATAGTCCTGTATTTTTTTCTATTTGCTTTCTGATACTGTGGTTTAGAGTCAGAAATGTGAAATGCAGGTATGTGTCATACACTAATCCAAGCCTAGTTCTTTGGTTTACTTGATTAAAAGGAAGGAAACGTAGTTTTATGAGGAGCAAACAATGCTACCTCCACTGTTAATTTTCTTAGTATTTTAAGGACTGCATCAGTTGGCTGCTGAGTGGAGGAGGGCTGCCTGATTATGAAATAGAGAATGTAAACCTATTGTTCAGTTCCTCTAGTTGTATTTCTGCATGACCTACAAGACAACTGAGAAATACATTTGACTTAGGAGGGCATTTTTAAAGGAGTATGAGGAATATTTGGCGAGGTAAAAGTTGGTGAAGGTCAAATTCTACACAATGTTCTGCAAATGTATCACAATTTGTTTTGATGGATTGCACTTGACAATTAATTAGGACCTTATGAATAAACATTGAAAGGTAGATTTCATTAAAGAAAACATGGTTCAGCCCTAAAAGCTCTACGCCTTTAGAATTATAACACTAATTATAATAGTTTCCAGACATTCAACTTACAAAATATTTCATAAAAGTTCAATGTAAACACATTATATTTTAACTTAATACCTTTAGGTTTAGTTTCAACTAAAGGAATATATATATATATATACTTAATAGTGAGTATTCCATAGAAGCTGAAGCAAACCATACATGTATATATGTATATAATTATTCCAAGTGTGTATATATTTTTTGGACACTATATATATATATATATATATATATATATATATATATATATATATTATTAAGGCAGTGTTTATTAAAATCCATTTCATTTTCAAAATTGAGCTCTCAGCTCTTAAAATATATATACATTATGGGGGACAAAATATATATGTCCCTTCAACTCAGATTCTCAATTCTTTGGTTTACCTAACTCCTGTAATATCCTCCTTTATTTTACTTCCACATTCCACCCCATGGTTATATTAAATTTACTATCACCAATAACTGCACTACCTCTAAAAATTTAACTTTCATCACTGCACTACTACACCACTACATCCTAAGCACATTTAATCAAGGATATTTAACTATTCCAATACTTTAAAAAGATTTAAGATTTTCAGTCTATTAACTGTACTACTTTTATAAAACAAATGAAAACAATAACAAAACCATGATTATTTCTCTCACCTAAAAGCTGTAAGTTCACAGTCCTATAGCTGGGTGGCTCAGTTATTTGGAGCATCATTAGGTACATCTAAAGGCTGCAGGTTCTATTGCAGGTCACAGCACATACCTAGTTTGGGTTTGATCCCCAGTGGGGGAATACAGGAAGTAACTGATCAATGTTTTTCTCTCCTCTGTGTGTGTGTGTGTGTGTGTATGTGTGTCTTCTCTCTCTAAAAATCAATATAAACATATCCTTGAGTAAGGATTAAAAAATAGAAATATGAAAAACATCTGTAAGTACACAAAGTACAAATAAGCACTGAGGAATAAAGAGTTAAAACAGTTAGCCTCTGATTCTTTTTGCTTCCTTGGAAGGTGGAAAAACTCATTTGAGTCAAGGGAAGAAAAGATAGCATGAATTTATGCTAATATCCTTACCAACTATACTTCCAGGTAAATAGAAAAAAAGAATGCTCCCTATCTAAAGGATATCTTATATGAAATAAGCCTCTGAATCTCTGAGATATAGCTTGCTAGATAAAAGTCATGTAAACTATTCACTGGCTTCAATATAAAATGGATATGTTTCATAACCTAAAATTCTGCCTGCTGTGTGAGGTAACTTACAGACCTAATTAAGGACTTACTTCATTTATCATTCTGGGCCAGAGAGCATATCTTTTATATGCAAAGACAGGTTCTTGGAAGCTGTCCAAAAAATCCAGATTTTCCTCTAATTCTTCTGACCCTCTTAAATAACTACTTGAAATTATTGGAAAATCTTGATCTCTGATTCATGTAACTCTGGTTATGTGATCTTTTGCTTTGGCTCATACACTCAATGTTTTATAAGAAACTTCCTTCATTTTAATGAATATGTTTACTTTCTCACTTCCCAAAACAACTATTTTGCACTTTTTCTTCCCTCTTTAACTTCTAACCCACAAAAAGAAGCTGAAGGCTTTACACTTATTTAAGTACAGGGATATAATCAAGCAGTAGTTCCATAATCCTATCCACTGAAATTTACCTGCAACTGTATTTATACTCTCTCCTTTTCCTCCTCTTAAGATGAATAACACTTTCCTAAATTGTCTAAAGCTTACTACTCTTTGTGCTCTAAACCCAATATATTCTAATCACTTAAGAATTTTGTTCTGACAATTGTTCTCTCCCTCTTCTTGCTCATTATCATTAGCTACCAATATGATCTATCATTTTTTCTAATGTGTTCATTTTTACATTCACTATATGACCTCTTTTTATTTGCTACTAAATCATGTCTCTGTTCCTCTTCCAGAATACCCATTGAAAGACTAGTCCCAACCAATTCCCTCTAATCCCCTCCCTCCAAGTATCCCCATAACCCAGAGCAATCAGACCTCATCACACCACACATTAATCCCTGAAATTCAGCCTACAGACTATCCTCTTGCTCATAATGCTTACGAATTTAATAGATTATCACAGAGGTGATCTTTCACATCTCTTTGAAAAACGTCTTTCCTTTGACTTTTGTGAAAATACAATCTGTTTTCTATCTGGACCATGCTGCCCTTCTCTGTTTCTTTTGCTGAGTGATTTTCTTGCTTATTTTAATATTTACAGTGCCCTAAAGCTTGAATTGGTGCCCTCTTGTTTCCTACATTTTCCTCTCCAGGTGCTTTCATTCAGTGCAGTCAACAAAATTAACATCATCTATATGAAGATGATTTTGTTCCTAAGTTGTACATTCATATTTCAATTATGGATTTATTTCCATTGGAATATCTATTAAAGCATTACATACTTAACTTGCCCAAAATATACTACTGTATTACCAGTGAAGTCAGCTCTTAATTCTTGAGTTTGGCAAAGAAAGAATTCAGAGCCAAGAACTCTGGCAAAACGAAAGTACACTTGAAGAGAAGATCTGAGCAGGCTGCTCAGATAGCTGCCATGGCTCTTTAGAAAGAAAGCCACATAGACAGACGAAGTGAGCCGGCTGGGCTGCATGGACACAGGAAACAAGTTATAGAGGTAAAAGAAGGGCCCTTGGAGACAAGTCCAGGGGATTAGCCCAGGCGAACTATCACTACCCACTGCTCTCCTCATTGCAAGTCTCATGTGGATCCTCAGAGCTTAGGAGAAAGAAAGCAAAGAAACATGGCTGAAGAAAGAAGACAAGAGCATGCTCCAGAAAGAGAACTCACACTGGAAGCTTTGTATTAAGGGTTTTTATCTGTTTTCCAAAGGCTGGAATTTTAGGGGAGATCTCAGGGGAAGATCTCAATGGAATATCCATCAGCTTTCCAGGCATGTCTTTTAAGATGCTGATGCTTCAAAATGAGCTTATAGGGTCAGGCTCATGGTCTCTACTGATTGATTAGCACTAGGGTAGGAGGTCATTGGTCATTGCATCTGGTTGTGATGCCACCCATGGTGTCATTTCATCTGGTTTTGCTGCTTTTCTGGACCTGAAGCTGAAACATGACTGAGGCCAGATGTTATCTCTAGTTTGATCAAAATTCTGTTTCTGTGATTAATAGACCTGGGGCTTTCTTTCTAAGATTATGTTATACCAATCAGAATCTCATTGTCCTGAGGGCCTAATTCTTAAGGGAATGGTCATGAGAGAGAGAAGGAGGTGGGTGAGTCAGGATGTTAGATGAGGCTAGTTTGAATCAGCTGTCTTGTTTTCCCCATTCTACTTGATAAGAAATTTTGCTGGCTTCTTACTATCCTGTCTCAATTGTAGTTGATTCCCAATTGGTTCCTTTCCCTTCCCAGCAATCCTTCCCAGTATTCACTCTCAGTTGATCAAACTGGTACCTTTAATTCCTCTCTCTCACTGAGGCCACTACTCTTACAGTTCTCTCTGCTTTGAGAAATGACACCCCTCCCCCATTGACTGAGGACTCCTTATCATTATTTTTTCAGTTCATGTTAATTCTGTTAAATGCTTTTTGATATCTCTATCATAATCCTCCTTTCTCAAGTTATGATTTCTTAAATTATCTCATTTCATTTTCTTTAGAGAATTATCATTGTTGAAATCATATTTATTACCATGCTTGTTTTCACTTTCTCTCTTTACTGGAACATGAGAAGCATCAGGGAAGGACCTTGTCTGTTTTGTACAGGGATATTGTCTAGCACATATCCAGCCTATAAATGTCACTTTGGAATGAATTGATGTATTGCCAGAAAACCTAAGTCTGATTCACATCTCCACCAATCAGTAGGTTCATGACCTTCCACACATTATATAATCACTGTGAACTTATTTCTTCACCTGCCAAAATAAATATATTAGTAAATACAACTTTGCAGCACAGTTACAGAATTTACAATATAATGCCAAGCAAAATGTGTTATACCTATGATTAAACACATATTTTCACTTCTTCCCATCCCCCTGAAGCAGAATGCTTATAAGGTAGAGCACCTAGGTGAAATATAGATAAAGATAATCTAGATTATTAGTTTACATTTAGAGATTTAATCATATGCAAGGTATTGTTCTAAGTGCTTCCCACACATGAACACATATATACTTCATAACAACACTATTATATAGATGCTATTCTTAATTACCATTTCACAGATTAGAAGGCATTGTGAGGTTTGATTATTAGTGAGGTTTACTTAGCTACTTATTAAATGACTAGAGGCCCAGTGCACGAGTTCGTGCATGGGTGGGGTCCCTCTAGGTGGCCTGCAGGGATCGGGCCGAAACCCGCAATCCAATGCTGCCTGCAGTTCCTACCTGCTGCTCCCGCTCATCCTGGCCCCACTGTACCTGCCGCGGGCTCACACCCAATCAGTCCTGATCAGGAGAGGCTCACGCTGCCACAGCAGCACTTGCCAGCCCTGAGCCCTGCATCTGGTGACCTTCCAAGGGGAGTGGCCTGTGGGATCGGGCTGAAACTGGCTCTCTGACATCCTCCGAGTAGTCTTGAATTGCGAGAGGGCATAGGCCAGGCTGAGGGACCTCACTGATGCATGATCAGGTCGGGGAGGATCTGTGGGAGAGCTCCAGGGCATGTCCAGTCCATCTCTCTCAGTCCAGATAGGCCGGACCCCAGCAGCAAGCTAACCTACCAGTCGGAGCATCTGCCCTCTGATGGTCAGTGCACATCATAGTGAGCGGTTGAGCAGCCTTAGCATATCATTAGCATATTACACTTTGGTTATTTGGTTGTTTTGCCATTCAGTCTATTTGCATATTACCCTTTTATTATATAGGATGAGAGTAGGTTTCCATTTGAGCAGTCTGTATCTACAGGTGTTCTTACCTAACATAATATACTACTTTTTTTTTTAAATATATTTTATTGATTTTTTACAGAGAGGAAGAGAGAGGGATAGAGAGTTAGAAACATCGGTGAGAGAGAAACATCGATCAGCTGCCTCCTGCACACCCCCTACTGGGGATGTGCCCGCAACCAAGGTACATGCCCTTGACCGGAACCGAACCTGGGACCCTTGAGTCCGCAGGCCGACGCTCTATCCACTAAGCCAAACCGGTTTCGGCATAATATACTACTTTTATGTTGAAAACAGAAATATAAAATGCCCATGCATATCTGCATACTCAGTGTGAGTGCTATGTGCATGTTTGTGTATGTATGTGGGCATGTTTATAAGGAGAAAGAGAAAAATAGATAAATGCAGTGAAATTGGAAAGAAATGAGAGAGATATGACAAATAAGACTAAAAATTGCCAAATTTATTATTCATAAATTTGAAGTACATGGTTTAGATTTTCTCTAAATTTTTTTTAACCTTTAAATTTTCTAAAGAAATTTTCATTGTGCTATGGTCACTCTTATTTGCTAAAGAAAGAAGACAAGTGGTAGAAATAATAACATCTCCAGTGAATCAGGAGTCACCTGACCAGGTCTTCATGTTAAATGCTGTGTTCTAATTTAAATGTTCATGTCACTGAACTACACTTCTTCATTCATTCCATGAGATAAAATGAAACAGTGCCAAAACTTAGTCACAATATCCATTTATGTGGGATGTTTTCTTTATAATTTTATTACACTGTTTAGACTGTACTTTTTGGTGCAAACTAAAGGCTTTTTAAAACATCAAATTATTCTTTTTATCGAAACAAAATAATACCTGAATTGCCTAAGCAGTTTTATAGACATAAGAAAATGTGCAAAGGGCTTCCTGGGGATTCCCATCGCTGTCAGTGGGGATCATTGCCTTTAACAGGAATCATGCAGAGAGTGCCTCATGCAACACTTCTGAAAATTTGAATTAGGGCCTTTTGATTTAAATAGAAAAGGAGTTGTATTGTATTTTCATTGTATACTGAATTCTTTGTACTTTTTGTGGATTCATATCCTGGATTTACATCCTTTTTTAGATGACTTTTAGATGAAGGAAAATACAAAGCAATCGATTCTGTCCTCCCCATGTCCCCCAATAAGTGTATATCTATATAAGGAATGAGAATAGTGGTGTCATAAAATTAATTCATATTAAAACTGATCTCTTATTGTCAAAAATAACACAATAAGATATCTTCCTCCCTGTAAGTCATCCAATACATAAAATAAACAAAAAATTATAATATAACTATTTATTTCATAAACCGAGAAACAGACACAATATAAAATCATGAGATGATGCTAAATCAGAATACATATACAAACCTCACTAGCCTTGTAAAATGTTCAAGAACTGATTTATCAGTGAATGGTCCAACTGATATAGAAACAAACATGAATACACACACACACACACACACACACACACACACACACACACACACCTCTATGCTAAACAGGCTTAATTCTCATAGCAATTTTGGGAAAAGGATATTCTTTTTATCCCTGTTGCAGTGGCAGAAACTGAGGGAGTTACAGAACTAGTTGCATGTTACACAGTGTCTTAGGTTGTGTTTCCCCAAATTAGACTCTGAGATGAAGATACCTGTGAAGGGGTTTACTAAGGAAGTGGTCACAGGGAGAATCAGAGTGTGTGCAGAAAAAACAGGACAGGAGCAGGAGAAGCCTAGTCAGAGTGAGGTCTCAGGGAAGGTTCCACCTGATTCCTGCAGTCCCTCTAGGCATTCCTCAGGGGACAGGTAGGGATATGAATTTCCAGGAATGTCTGGGTCTTTGGATATGGGCAAAGCAGGCTTAAATTGCTCAAGAGCTACAATCTTCCACTGGAACCAGAAAGCACACTGAAGTGTATGTTGGGGCAAGAGAGAGACGGCAAGTGGTAGTATGAGATCTAGGAAGATCTGATCAGCATACTAACATTGTCAGCTCGACAGCCAACAAGCAGCAGGCGAGTCTTTGACCCAGGCATTCCATTCCCAGAGCCCAAGTTCTTTTTTCTTTTTTTTAAACCCTCATCCAAGGATAGGTTTCCACTGATTATCAGAGAGACAGGAAGGAAGGGAGAGAATGAGAGTGAGTGAGAGAGAAAGAAACATTGATGTGAGAAACATCAATCAGTTGCCTCCAGCATGCACCGCCCCCCCCCCCCCCACACACACACACTGAGATTAAACCTGAAACCTAAGTATGTGCCCTAACCAGGAATTGAACCCATAACCTTTTGTTGTATGGGGACGACACTCTTACCAACTGAGCCACCCTGCCAGGGCTCAAATTCCAATTAAAAAAATTCAAACTGATACACTAGCCATTACTTTTAATAACACAGACAGAGGTTGTGTCCTGGCAACAGAAGAACACTTAGGAATTGCTGAGGAGGTTCTTTGATTAACAAACATGCCAGCGCCCCACCTTTGCAACAAGGCCACATCATTTCATGTGAATATACACTAAGTGGCCAGATTATTATGATCTCTGCACCCATGATAATCCAGCCACTCAGTGTACTTCTCTTGAGTACCTCATTTATTTGATATCAAAGATACTATAAATCGTGCACCTGATCAATTTTCCCCTTTGCACTGGCTGATTGAAAGCTCAGGGCAAATAGGTGGTTGATCTCCAGCAAAAGTCTAGAATACTTTTGGTACCCATTTGAGATACAAATACACTGAGTGGCCAGATTATTATGCATTCAGAGATCAGTGTATTTCTGTGTGCTGGTCACAGGGGACAAACTTTCAGTTATAAAATAAGTAAATTCTGGGATTTAATGTACAACATGTTGCTTATAATGAATAATACTCTTCTGTATACTTGAAATTTGCTAAAAGAGTAGAACTTAAGTGTTCTCACCACACAAAATAATTATTTAAGGTGATGGATGTATTAACTTATTTACTGATTGTGGCAATCATTTATCAATGTACATGTATATATAATCATCACATTGTACACCTTAAAATCACATTATTTGATGTATTGTTTTGTGTATGTGTCATTTTTCTCTTGCTGCATTCAACATTTCCTCTTTAGGTTTGGCTTTAAGCAATGTCATTATGCTAGATCTCATTGTGATTTGATTTTATTTGAAGTCCACCAAACCTCTTGGATATGAAGTTAATGTTTGTCCCACATTTGGAAAATGTACAGCCATTGTTTATGCAGATATCTCCTGCATAAATCTTTATGCTCACTGTTCTCATCCTGATAAAATTAAATCCCTTTAATCCTTAAAATTTATTTAAGTAGTGAATTGGGCTACATTTCTCTTTTAAATGTTTTAAAATATATTTTTATTTATTTCAGAGAGGAAGGAAGAGGGAGAGAGAGATAGAAACATCAATGATAAGAGAGAATCATTGATCGGCTACCTCCTGCACGCCCCCTACTGGGGATTTGGGCCACAACCCAAGTATGTGCCCTTGACCGGAATCAAACCTGGGACCCTCCAGTCGGCAGGCCAACACTCTATCCACCAACCCAAACTGGCTAGGGCTACATTTCTATTTTAAAAATGTGCTTATTAAACTATGCAAAACCATAAATGATTCTCCTTAAGTGAGCAAATCATTTCAATCTTACTTCTACTAGTCTGATCAACTTTTTTCTGCACTTCAAAAGAAAAGTGAAATTTAAGATAAAAGTGGCATTTTAAAAAAGACATTGAATTCTGAGACATAGTTCATAATATTTAACCCAGGATTCAGATGGTTAGGCTGACAATCTCTTTCCATCCTCTCTGTTCCAAACATAAAAAAGGCATATCCACATTCAGCAAAAATGAAAGTAAGATTCTTGCTGTAGAATGCCAATTAGTACCAATAATGATCTAGTATGTGCCATGCATTTTAAATAGCAAATTCATCCTTTTGATTGTGGCATAAATAAACAAGATAATCACCTACTGCTAAAAAGCAGTAATTTTTCTCCCCTTATGTTTGTTTGAGTTGAAGGGGAGTTTTTTGTGAAGTAGTTGAAAAAGGACATTAGAATTAGAATTATACTGTGGTTAAAATCCATGATGTACAAAATAAAGATACCAGGGTAATTATAATGACTGATTTAGAATAGTCAGTGCAAAGATTGTATTTATATTTCACAGGGGACCAGACATCATAAAGATTTATTAAGTTCTCTCATTGGGTCACAACTTTTCTGAGCAACTTACTGAGAAGCTCCTTAGTTCTCTGTGCAAGTTCATTTTTAGTTAAGTAAACAAATGATTAGTGAATATCTCCATCTTAAAAAATTTTATTATAGAACATAATGCTTATAACATCAATATATTTCGGTAAGCATTAAATAATTATGAATATATTAGAGGCCTGGTGCACAAAATTCTGCACGGTGCAGGGAGAAGGGTCCCTTAGCCCAGCCTGCACCCTCTTGCAATCTGGGACATCTCTCTCACAATCTGGGACCGCTGGCTCCTAACCACACACCTGCCTGCCTGCCTGATCACCCCTAGCCACTCGCCTGCCTGCCTGATCACTCCTAACCGCTTCTGCCTGCCTGCCTGGTCACCCATAACCACTCACCTGCCTGCCTGATCACCCCTAACCCCTCTGCCTGCCTGCCTAATCACTCCTAACTGCTCATCTGCTTGCCTGATCACCCCTAACTGCCTCTGCCTCGGCCCCCACCACCACGGCTTGGTCAGGAAGGATGTCTGGAATGATGTATGGAAGGTCATTCAGCTGTCCGGTCTAATTAACATATTACGCTTTTATTATTATAGATTTTGTTGTACCTCTTCATGATACAAAAACTGAGTCACAGAGAGATTAAATGACATAAAAACAAAGTGTCAAGTTAGGATTTAAAATCAGTTTCCAGGCTCCTTACTCTCAGACATCTTACTCCACTCCTTTGGTATGCAAGAATTTTGAAAATTAATGGTAATATGAGCATGAGGGTGTCAAAGCAACATTAAGTCCTGATAACGCTAATAGTATGCATAATTTTCTCATAGTTTTGCATCATAACTGGTATATATTAATCCATATAATTAACATAGCTGATAATTATTCATGCTTTAAAATTGTGAAATGGGAGAGAGAAATTTGGAAATAATAAATTCAAGATCACTTTTCAATATTGAATTATTTAAATTTATTCATTTGTAAGTTAATTAAATGTACTAGTCATTGGAGCTATAGCAGTAATAAGACAAAATAATTTTGTCTTCAGGGAATATAAATTCTAATGGAAAAATCAGAAAATAATGTAAACAAATAATAAAAAATGACAGGTTTATAAAATATATATATATATATTTTATTGATTTCAGAGAGGAATGGTGAGAGGGAACGGGAGAGAGATAGAAAGAGAGAGAGGGGAGAGAGAGAGAGAGAGAGAGAGAGAGAGAGAGAGAGAGAGAGAGAGAGAGAGAGAAATATCAGTGATTAGAGAGAATAATTGATTGGCTGCCTCCTGACTGGAAATTGAACCATGACCTCCTGGTTCATAGGTCGATGGTCAACCATGGAACTATGCCTGCCAGGCGAAAACTACAGGTTTTAATAAATTCTTTGCAGGATGCTTAAAGAATACTGTTGGGAAGGATGCTAATTTCAACAGGGTGATTTACCTATGAAAGTTCAGCAAATGTCCACCACCACCATCACCACCACCACCACCACCACCACCACCACTTACCCAGGTTAAATGCTGCAGGAAATACAGTATACAGAGACACATTCCAATTAGAAGAAACAAATGAAATGCCCACAGCAAAGAAAATAGTTTGATATGGTCAAAAGGCCAGAATGTCTGTAGGATAGTGCCATATTGAAACAATGATACAAGGTATGATAGCAGAGGTAGTCAGAAAAGGAGCCCAGTAATTATTTGTTGGAAAAGGCTAAACTGTTCACAAAAAATGGCTTCACCTCATATTCCTAGTTTTAGATCCAGTCTCTCAGTTACAACCGATTGGTTCACTTGGGCATTGATATTTACCTTCCTATTGATTTAGAATTAAAAATGTAAAGGACTTGTATGCATGCATATAAGCCTAACCAATGGACACAGACACCAGGGGGGTGAGGGGATGAGTGGGGGGAGGTTAATGGAGGGATAAAAACACATATGTAATACCTTAATTAAAAAAATGTAACATACGATATCTGAAAATTGTAGAGACGATGAGCTACATCATTAGTAGCATCCAATCCACAAGTTATTTCAGCTGAGAACCCTATAACAGCTGGAAGTATAATTTTGGAATTTGGGTATTAAAAATAAAGTAGAAGAAATAACACAATAGGCTGAAAATATCAAGATAGTCTCCATTCATATTTTAATAAGACTATCATAATCCACAGGGCATCTAAGAATGAGTATATTCTTCCTACAAATATTATTTTCTTGTACCTTTCAGAAAGATGAAAGTAATGTCTTGTAAATATGATATCTTATCTAATAAAGAGGGAATATGCTAATTAACCCTCACACTGTCACAAAGATGGTGGTGCCCATAGCCAATAAGGAGGGAATATGCTAATTGACTGCCCCGCCCTCAGAGATGGTGGTGCCCACAGCCAATAAGGAGGGAATATGTTAATTGAATGCTCGCCCTCAAAGATGGCGGCGCACACAGCCACAAAATGGCAGCGCCTAGTCCCCTCAGCCCTGCTGGGGCAGCAGGTGCGTGGCAAGGCCGGGCCTGCCCCCAGGCAGGTCCGGCTGCTCTGGGCACCTGCCTCCAAAGTCCCCCAGTCCCCTCATCCCCCAAGCCTCCCAGGGCTGGCCTGAGGAGCAGGTTAACTAGGACAGGCCGAGCCTTGCACTGCTGGCAGTGGCAGCAGCAGAGGTGTGATGGGGCATCGCCTTACCCTGATTGCTGGGTCACCTCCTGCCTCTGAGGACTCCCGGACTGTGAGAGGGGGCAGGCCAGGCTGAGGGGCCCCCCCACTCCAGTGCATGAATTTTCATGCACCGGGCCTCTAGTATTTATATAAAATAATAAGCATAACTTTTATGCTTGTTATAATTTAACTATTTCAATTTTGAGAGTTCTGTGATTTGGATACTAGCTGTTTGCCATATAAATTATATTTATCATCACATTTTTATCTATTATTACCTTATAAATTTTTTATTTTTGTTTTAAAGGATAGTCATGTCTTTTTTTAATATATATTTTCATGGATTTCAGAGAGACAAAGGGAGAGGGATAGAGATATAAAAATATCAATGAGAGAAACATCAATTGGCTGCCTCCTTCATGCCCCCCATTGGGCATGTGCCCTGACTGGGAACTGTGACTTAGTTCATGGGAGGATGCTCAACCATTGAACCACACTGGCTGGGCTCATTTCATTTCTTTGACTACATTTGGAACATCACATTTAAAAGTTTTAGTTACCACACCATTAAATTTACTTGACTGAGTAGGAAGAAATGTTCTACTTCAAACTGACAACTTTGTGAAGAACATTTTGCTTCTAAATACCTGGAGGTAGAGCAAAGTTAGTTTTGGAGGGAGAATAGTTGCCAACAGGTAAATCCCTAAGTTTTATACAATGTTTTGTGCAATAAAATTTCACTAAAAGGAAGTAAGGCCATTTGACTTGGGATAAATCCACTGCCTTCAGGTTCTCAGGCCCAGGGTATATATTATACCTGTTAATGACTCAATCTTAAAGATCAGCATAAATGAACAGTTCTGGATAAGGATGATTGATTTTATGCCTGGCATCCTAATTACTGTCTCCTTGCCATTCAAACTTAATTAAAATATGCTCTCACAAAAAGATAACTAGAACCCTGTTCATGCAGTTATTTATAATCTTAAAATAAGAATTTCCAGTATATCAAATGGGCAGTAACTTTATATATATAGAAAAACTACCATAAAAGTTAATGATGTCTCTTGAAATAATAATTGCACTTATTAAACTATAAGCAAGGAATTACATACATACATACAGTCATTTATAGCTCTGCTTATATCATCTTTTTTTTTTATGACTGAGAAGAAAAAAAATTTTTTTTCTGTTTTGAACAGGCAAGTTTTACAAACTTTCATATTGTAAGTACCCAGATTACTTGGTCACATCCAAAGTACAAAAACTGTAAGATATATAGTGGAATTTATAGTTAGAACTGCCCACGAATAAATATTTCCTGAATTAGATATTATACTAAGCACATCATAACATACGGATATATCTTAAGTTTAAGCAATCACCCCCTCCTCCATGTTATTTCTTGATTACTGGTCAGAGTAAAAAACATGGCCAATTATTACCTGGCTATTAAAATTCCACCTGGAGCCCTAGCTGGGTTCACTCATGGGAGATAGACCGTTTGCCGGTCAAGGGCACATACCTCTATTGCAGGCTTCTTCCCTGCCCAGGCCATGGTTAGGGGCGTGCAGGAGGCAACCAATTGATGTGTTTCTCATACATTGATATTTCTTCCTGTCTTTCCCTCTCTCTTCCACTCTCTCTAAAAATCAATAGAAAAATATCCTGGGGTGAGGATTTAAAAAAAAAAAATTCCACCTGAAAATGGCATGCATATCATCAAAGCAAGCCCCAGAATCATATCTAATTTGGAGGGAGTAAAGGAGTGTAATTTTACATCTGCCCAGAGGAAACCATAAATACTTAATAAAAACTCTGATGTATATAATGTATACATTAAAATATAAATATAGGAGAGAAGAAAAATGATGAGCATTACTTATCAATAAAATTAATTTATTACTAAGTATAATGCATAGTAAAATGAAATCACTGGAAATTTCTGAGATTTGAGTAAGATGGCCAGTTGCATCAATAAATATGAAAGAAAAATATTTTTCTTAAAATTGAATAGTACTTACTTAACAAGTATAATTTTTAAAAATTCTTATCCAAAATGTTTCAATATAAAGTTTAGAAATATGAACTTATTCAGAAATGTACTGAACTTACATAAGTAAAATTATAAAAGTCTATCTTGAGACCGAGGGGAAAAAATTGGTCTATCTATGTGAAGGAATCGTGTTGTTGACAGAAAATCTGCAATTTTATAAAAATTGTTAATGTCTCTAAATTTATCTATATATTTAATGTAATCAGAATACAAAATTTTATAGCAATATTACTTAGTAATGAAATGAATGCTCTAGAAGGTATTATAAATCTAGCCAGAAAACTTTAGCTGGAGAAAAACAAAATAATAAAGAATTGGTCTTGTGTGGTATGAGGAATAAGTGGCTTGGGCATTAGCATTCTGAGTCGACAAAGGCACTAAACTATAAAACTACAGCATTGTTCTGGACATTTCCCACCATACAAGGTTTTAGCCCTCTAATTTTTGGATCACAAGAAAACCCAAACACATTATAAGCTCATCGAGCATAAGAAGTCCGATAAATAGAAGGGCAAATGCAAATTTTTTCCTTGTTCTTCTTAGAGCATATTTTTAGCACAGAGGATCAATGTGTAGTAATGCACTACCAGTTTAGAGAAAAAACAAACAAAATAAGGATAAAGTACTGAAATAGAAATTAATGGAGGTTCCCTATTTATTTTCCAACAATATATAGTAGAAATTTTATTTTAAATGCTTTGTTATATGCTCATTATTCTTCTTAGGCAATCGTTATAAAGAACAAAAATATATATACTATCTTTTTGGAAATACATTTTCTTAGTAAATTATTTTCTAATTTCTCATTCAGCATTTATTAGACACAGGTACTATATCCCGACTTTACAAGAGAGAACTTATTTATTATTAATAGAGCTTTATACAAACATGTATTCATGACATCAGTTTGCACTCTTTAACTGTACCCCTGGGCAACATGTGAATCATTTATGAGATAGCTATTGGTCTCACAATTGAAAAGATTTCAAATTTACAAGCAGACCATGGCATATACACACACACACACATACTCTATGTGAATTTTTTTTCATAAAGAAGCAATTCCTCATTTGGTAAAATAATAAATATTGAAAAACATTAGCTCTATTAATTAGGAAAGGCTTTTACAGGTGATAGATATTACTCTAGTAGCTGGGAAATAATTTATTGAGACATCATGATTGGTTATATACATACTTTTTCAAAAATATATTTTTTAAAGATTTCAGAGAGGAATGGAGAGGGAGAGAGAGACAGAAACATCAATGATGAGAGAACGTCATTGATCGGCTTCCTCCTGCATGCACCATACTGGGGATCTAGTCTGCAACCCTGGCATGTGCCCTGACCAGAAATAGAACTGTGACCTCCTGGTTCATAGGTCGACACGCAACCACTAAGCCATGCCAGTCGGGCATGATTGGTTATAAATTATATTAATAATAAAATACTCTTAAGAGGTTTAATTTTTTTTTAATTTTTGAAAAAAATGTTAACAAAATATCAGATTATCAGACCAGACTACCATATGTTATTGAAATAATAGAAAAAAAATCCAGCAGTATTAAATTATCAAAATATCAACATCAAAAATGCATAGTTGACTACTGTATCACCACACTACACAAAATATATTATACCTGACATGGAAATGCACCTTGTGAGGTGACAGTCACAGTTTAATCATTGTAAAAGCTGACTATATGTTAAGAAGATATTTTATTTCTGAATTCTATTTATTTTAAATTATATTCATGAGCTTAAGACACTTCGTATACAAATCAAGGCATGTAATATAATGGATCATACTGCTACACATCAGTTGCAGAACTTTGTTCAGCTAAATTATCAAAGTCATATATTGTTCATAGTGGAATCTGGCAAGATACAATTATTTTTCACAATTGTGTGAAATGAGTGTGGTTGGTGTCCCAGTTTTATATATGGGGAAACTGAAGCACAGTTTAGTTAACATACATAGTGATAAAGAGAGAATAGAGAGAAGAGAGTTTGCTTTGATTTTGTAAAGGAGGTGAGAAAACTATATTGTTCCATAAACAGCATGGAATATAGTATTTATCTACCTTGAGGAGACAATATGTCCCAAATTCACATAATTTCTTTAGTAAGAATACATTTATAGTTAATCTGCAACACTATTCATTTTCATCTATATTGGGTTGCAGATAATTCACTTTCACCAATGATGGTTACCAATAAAACAGGCAGATATGTAAGAAATTGCTGTCTTAAATTGGAAGAAACTGTCACGAAGGATTATTTATCATATGCATGAGTCCTCAAAAGACTGTACCGGATCATTCTGACAATAGGCATCCTATCAATACGAAATATCACAAAATCCACGATAAAAAACTTTGTGTTATTCAGCAAACTACTGCAATTGAATTAGGTACACACTATACCAAAGAGAGAAAAGAATATTATATAAATACTAGAGGCCTGATGCACGAAAATTCGTGCAAGAGTAGGCCTTTCTTCCCCAGGCTGCTGGCACTGGTTTCCCTCTGGCACTGGGACCCTGGGCTGCTTCCCTCCTCCAGCCACCAACAGGCACCGGTTCCGGTCTGGCTTCCCTAAGGCTGCCCACAGGCAACCGGGACCCGGGCTGGCTTGCCTTGGGCCCTGGCTTCTTCCAAAGACATCTGGTCTAATGAGCATATTACCCTTTTATTATTATAGATTATTATTATAGATTACATAGCTTCTTGCCCAGTGAGATAATTTTTTAAAGGATAAGTAAGTACAGAAGGTGGGGAATTACCATAGGAATTTCTAAGGCACTATCATTTTAGAATGTAAAGCTATTATTCTCGATTTATATTTTCTGATTTTCTATCCTTGATTCATAGCTGCATTTATTCCTTCTTTGCCTTACAAAGGAATAAATGTTAGGAAAATTCTTACCAGAATTGTTAAAATATAACTAGGTGTTATATTTTAACAATTGGAAGCTTAAGGTATCTTTAGTACATACAGCCAGTTAGATCAAAAACAAATTTTAACCCTCTACATGTTCACATGTTATTCAGAATGCCTTCCTTTCTCAATATCTCCACTGTGACCTCAATACCCTCATACCATGAAAATGATCCTATATTTGTATTCATTATGTTTATGTCTTCCCATCAAAATAGCGAGTTGCTTGGGAACAGGCACTGTATTATCATTTGCAAAATGCTGACACACAGGAGACTATTAATATGTGTTTGTTGACTGACTTAATAAATCAATGGAAATTTATTGCCTTTTCCATCATGAAGAAAAAGTTAGAGTAAGCAGTTAGAGTAGAACAATAGTTGGATAATAAAGAAATATGTCCAAAACAAAGTGGTCAATGTTGGCAAATGCTGCAAGATGATTAAGGAGAACAAAGACCAAAAGGATCTCAGGTTGTAATGAGAAAGAATGTTAAAGCAAGGTGAAGAAAGAGCAGCAGTAGGTGTAAAGAACAAATTGATATATCTTGCAGAAAACAGGTTAAAAAAACTGATTATAGAAACTCAGTGCACAGCAAAGGCAAATACGTTTGTAAAGAAAAGACTTAGGTTGATACAAAAGCAACTAGTACATTATGAAGTAGGAATGGAAACAGAAAGAACCTGTTAAGTTTATTTTTATGGTAATTTGCTGAAAGAGTCTTATACTTTTATTGTACTCTCTACAAAATGGATTCTCCAAATTGAATCAATGATGTTCTACAAATTTGCATTGCATATGATTAAACAGCAAAGAAAAAGCATTTATAAACTAAATTTAGTGATCAATTTGTTTGTTGTTTCTATATGTATATATACGTATATTCTACTTCATTCAACAAAGCAATTGAGATGGTTGGCCACAGCTAATATTTGCATACTACATTTCTATTTATAAAGTGTTTTATATAAATGATATATTGATCTGATAAAACCTTATCAACATAAGAATAAAGAGAAAGAACACTATTTTGCATACACATACTGAACGTTCAGGGCAGAAAATATGTGCAGAATATATACTTTTTGCTTGCAAACTCTATGCTAGGTAATATATAACAGAGGTGCCTAAGAATTCCTTTCCCGCATAGGCATATACTTTAATGAGAGAGACAAACATATAAATGGGCCAACTCCAAAATAAGCATTAAAATAAAGACATGTACAGTAGGATGTGACGGCAAACAAGGCAAAGGGCAGTTCAGAGAAGTTTTCTACAGGTATTGATAATTGATTGAAATTCATTGGAAGAGAGAGGAGGTAAAGAATTATAGAATAGATTTCAGATTACAGATTTGTATATATACACATTTATATATATGTAAAATTTAACAGACTTATGTTACTAGATGTTATATTTTAACAATTGGAAGCTTAAGGTATCTTTAATACATACAGACCTGACTTATAAGCAGCAAATGAGGTAGAAAGTCATGTTAAAACAGAGGCTGGAGAGAGCCATTGGGAATCACTAGCATACTGATGGAATTTTCAATCTGGAGAGTAAATTAAGTCAAACAAGGAAAAATTACACAAAAAGTATAATGGACTAGTTTACAACTCCTTGGGGGAGCAATGTTGAAGGATCAAGTATAAAAGTCAAAGCGCATAAGGGTGATTATAAAGGACTGGGGTTGGAGGAGTCAGACAAAATGGTGTCATGTATAAACTAGAAGGAGCAAAGAGTTTAAAAATAGACTATTAAATAGCATAAGAGTTTCAGTAAGACAAACACTAAAGAAGCTATTTTAGAAAAATAGCTTTAATGGAATGGAAAAAAATAGAAACTGTCTTCATATATTTGAGGAAGGGAGATGAATAATAAAGCTATTGATGACTGGCTAATTTTTACAATACTTGGCTTAGAGAGAAGTGGAAAAAAAAACCACAAAACAAATACAAAACAAAACCAGGAACCCCTGAAAGAAAAATGTAGAGAGGCTATAAAAAGACAATTTAGGCAAGAAACCCAAATGAGTCACATACAGAACAGATTCACAGAATGGACTGACCTTAATGGGGCACAGATAAGAAATGGCTTCATTTCCATTCAACTCCTCTGTTCAGTTAGGCTCTGCCGATTCTCTCTCTTATCTACCCTTTGCTGGTATCTGGGAATCCCATAGCTTTTCTTTTACTTTTATTTATGTGGTTAGTTTCATTTTGGTGATTACTATTCATCTTCAGATATTAAATCCTAGCTGCTCCTATGTCAAACTCTAATCTCACAGCAAATACAATTATGACTTTTATTCTGGGCTCACCCCAGAAGTGTGGCTTCGAGTCCTGCCCAGGGGCAGGTATGGAAGGAAGCATGATCTCTTCAACTGTCCTGTACTCCTTCCCTTGTCTTCCCTATCCTACCTTGCAGCTTCTGTTTACTGCAGTGGTGTCAGATGAGTGTAGTTAGGAGAAAAAGGGGAAAGGCAGTTCATTAGGTAGTGTAGGTAGTAGCTCTCTCTCTTGGATATCAGTGCTTTGTGTGAACAGGGAACAATTTCCTGTGTAATACATTGTGAGGGCTCAGTAGGATAAGCCTCTAAGGTTCAGCAGATAATGGGCTAACCGTCTCTCCTCTTCATAGGCATGCCAGACCTCACTGAAGAGCTCTCTTGCAGACCCTTCTCAAGGCTTGAGATGCTAGTGGCAGGAGCCCTGGGAGATGGGACAAGAGTAGTCAGCTTTCATGAAAATGCATTGTCCACATCATGGGTCTGTCTTTCTATGCTTTAAGGAGACCTTCAAGGAGACAAATAAGAGAAAAGAGCCTAGAAACAGCAACACGTTAAGTCCCTGCCATAGAGCCGTCATTGAAGTTTGAATTCATGCAGTGGTGGTCCTGTAGGACTTTTAGCTGGCTATACGGATTCCTTAGCCTCTCACCCCAACGAGGGAAGAGCCATAGTGCAGGAATGGTTGGAGGTTGTGGGAAACAATAAAACGAGAGAGGAGTGGGCCTTATCTTCCCTACTGCAGGTCCTTGAGACTAAGGTCAGGTCTCAAACTCATTTGGGGGGCTTTGAACTGGATGTGAAACTGATGTCTTTAATTGAACTAGACTGAATGTTTTAATGCTTGAAAAGGCACCTAAATTATCAAGTGAGACTAATTTAATAACAAAAAGTGACTAATGAGCTAAATACTGGATCAGAATATCCAATCAACTAAAATTAGAGGTCTTACTGAATGTCAGTTTTACTAAATAGTTTCAAGAATAAAGGTAAGCAGGAGGGTCAGTGAAGCAAAAAGAGGTCTGGTAACCTGAGGCCGTACCCCAAGTCCCCATCTTTCCATGTCAGCTATGTATCTCTAACACAGAAGAGATGAGGATTGTAGGGTGTGTCACGCAGTGGCAAACCTTTCAATTAGGACACATCTCCATTTTATGTCAAATATTTCATAGCTTACCTAGAATTTTCCAGGGTATCAGGTCTCAGAGATCCTGCCTCCTATTTAGTACAGACTGTTCTTAGGCAGAGACAGCCTATGAAGGGCATTTTAAAAGTATGTCCTCTGCCTCTTAGCAGCTATCATTTATTTTCTATTGACCCAAGAGTGCAAGTGTCCAGAAATTAATCTGGTTCACCTGTTTTATGTTTTTTCCTCTGGAGGTATTCTTCCTGCTTAAGAGAGTAGGTGATATTCATATGAGCTACTTTTAACTCTAGCTTCTCAACCAGAAAGCTCTGAAATCTTCCTGTGATGTTAATAAAAGTGAAGACATATTCAATAGGATATGTTTGAAGGCAGAACTCAGTATAATGAAAAGAGAATAAAGAGATGATAAAACCTAGTTGTCAAGGAAAGACTATTAAATTGAGATGCCACTTCCAACCCAGAAGAATGGCAAAGATAAGAAAGGTATATAATACCAAGTATGGGATAGGATGTGAGAAAACAGGAAACACTCATGTATTGTTCTAAATGAAATATGACCTAGAAATCCCAGTTTGGAATATGCCAGAGAATATCTTGCCCTAATTCATGAGAGGAAAGGTGGGCAAATGTTCAGTGTAACATCATGTCTGGTAGCAGGGATTAGGAGCCAAACATTTGCTTAATATGCAAATCGACTGAACAGCAGAACGACCAGTCACTATGATGCACACTGACCACCAGGGGGCAGACGCTCAACACAGGAGCTGCCCCCATTCTGCAGGCCCCAGGTGGGTGCCAGCAGGGGGCCCCCTGATCACCCTGCTGGTCACCCTGCAGAGGAAGGCTATGATGGTGGGGGGCAGGGCCGGTGAGCGGGTGGCACCAGGCTGGCCAAGGCAGGTGCCAACAGGGGCCCCTGATCACCCCACCGGTCACCCCGCAGATCGGGCCTGATCTCCTGCCAGGCCTAGGAACCCTACCTGTGCACAAATTTCATGCACTGGGCCTTTCGTCATTATATAATTCTTTACAAAAGTTAGGAGCACAAAGTGAGATGTAATTAGCAATATAGCTATATGTTAATATAATGTTGTGGAATGAATAACAAGGTCAGAATAGCAAATACCATTCATGTATATTTAAATACATAGAATCATCTTATGTTCAATTCTGATCTGTTTATGAAATATCAGTTTCTATATTTATTTTGACTTATTGTACAAATTGAAATGTTTATTTAAATGTGCTTTTAAAGTCTATGCCAGGCTGCTGCTAACTATAAAATCTCTGCAAACCGTAGGGAGTGGCTGTAGGGTTAAGCCTCAGACTGACTGTTGACAAAGCCACAAACAAGTCCCAGCTTAGAGGACACAGCCCTCTTAGCATAATTAAGCTTGACCTTATGACGCTCCCTAGATCCTTTCTGAGTAGCTAATGGGCTGTGAGAGGTGCAGTAAGTGCTGCCAAATCAACTGAAACTCATAAGAATATTGTAACTATGGTGACCACTACCTTGTTTACCTCTGGCTATAAAATAAAGGCTCAACTTGCTGTCTGGATCTCTCTCTGTGGTCTTAGCCAGGCACAGGAGATCCACCTAGACCCAGCTTATTCTCTTTGTCTGTCTTTTCTTCAACCTTTCGCCGCCCCCCGCCCCCCCTCAGGCTCACCAAAACCTTGGCTGTGCTGGCACGGCACACAAAACAATATATGTATATTGAAAAGTTGCACAGATTAAAGCTAAAAACTCTAGTAAAATTTTACATTTGAGTCACCATGTTTCTAGTTATTTCTCATGATAAATATTGATTTATGCTCAATTATGAGACCATTATTTTCATTTTTATAGTTAACTCATTGTGTGCATTAGAAATTTTAGAAATGGTTTAACAGAATTACAGAACATGTTTTATTTTTTACATTGCTTTAATTTCCTCTACATTACTTACAAACTTATAAATACTATGTCTTCTAAATTCAATATTAATTGTCTGCTTATTCTTAGTAGCATTTACTATTTTAAAATAAATTATAGTTTGATATTTTATAGTATTAGTAAGCCTATCTTCAATGTCTAAACTTTCAGACATTAAATTTTGCTTTTTAAATGAAGACTATAATATTAAATGTTCATAATTTTCCATAACTACACTATAAAATCCCTAAAATTTCACATGCAACCTCTAGTAATTTTTCATAAGTACACAATAGCAGTAATAGAATATTCAACTAAAGTACTAAATATCTATGTTAATGTAAACATAATTCAAAACCTCTTCCTTATAATAAAGAATGCTGTCATAGACCAAATCTATAAATATAAAAATAAGAATATCATTGTTCCTAAAAACAATAACAGTGATTTATTGGTAAAATCCAAATGTTTTAAGAAATTATCCTTTCTCAGTATGACAAACCTGAAATGAAGTTGATGACTTCACTACAATGTATCTTTCCTTCTTTTTCCCCTATTCCCTAGTTTTAGTTTTTTTCATCATTAAAACTGCCTAAAGGATGATCAGAAGCAATGACACAGGAAATAAGGAAAGTAACATGGGTCAGAGAAGATAATCATTTAAAGGAAAATAGCATCGTATAATGTTACTTTATCACTGACTTGCTGAGGAAGTTGGCTTGAACTAAAATAATGGGGAAGCAAAAAAGGTTTGATAAATGAATGCAATCAACTATAGATAAATGACCACAATGATCTGACTTGTTCACTTATGAGCTTCTGAGAAACATTTAATCTCAATGAAGGCTGCTTTTCCTTTGCTTTTGGTCAAACCTGCATATAATTTATTCTTTCCTAAAACACAAATAGTAAAAGTGAACAAGAATAAAAATTTATCACTTAATAAAGAGTTTGCAGAAACAGACACACACACACACACACACACACAGACACAGACACATGGGTAAACCCTTTTCTTTCTCCTCCCTTCACTATAGGTATATCTTCATGGCACTGTTTTCCATGATAATTTTTTACATTTCTCCTATCTTACCAATGAGTAAATGGAGTAACTAGAGCCTGCAACCTAAAAACATTGAGTTCTATTTCTCTTAGTTATTATGATATCTTGGGCAAATATCTTCCTCTATGAAACATCATCTTTAAATGGAAGACTAAAGATAATGTTTGTGAGAGCAGTTTGGAAGCAAAATGCTATGGTGTAAAGAGTCTGAGAGACCTAGTTTTGAATTTTTCTACATGTATGATGCCCTAGGCCAATGGTTGGCAAACTGCGGCTCGCGAGCCACATGTGGCTCTTTGGCCCCTTGAGTGTGGCTCTTCCACAAAATACCACGGCCTGGGAGAGTCTATTTTGAAGAAGTGGCATTAGAAGAAGTTTAAGTTTAAAAAAATTGGCTCTCAAAATAAATTTCAATCACTGTACTGTTGATATTTGGCTCTGTTGACTAATGAGTTTGCCGACCACTGCCCTAGGCAAGTCATCTTTTGTTATGGAGTCTGAATTTTCTTGTGCAGAGTGGTCATGATGTTTATATTATTTGTTGGGCAAAATAAATATTTTATACTTAGAATAGTTTCTGAAATAAACTGATTAATAAGTACAACTTCCCTTTCACCTTATTATTAAAATGAAACATACATTGAGGTTAGAGGCGATGGGGGAATTGAATGAAAGAAGGTGAAGAGATTAGCCAAAGAACATATATGCATAGCCTATGGACACAGGCAACAGTGTGGTGATGGCCAGAGAGAAAGGGGTGGGGGGGAGGCTGGGTAGAGGTGGATAAAGGGGGGGGGGGTGAGGGACATCTGCAATAGTGTCAACAATAAATAAATAAAAATAAATAAATAATAAAGGAATATTTAAAAGACGTTTAAAAATCCAAAGTCATGAGTTTTTTTTCTTACTATATTTCTTTTCATTTTAAAAACTTAAAAATTAAGTCTCATTATATTGAAAGAAAATGTATTTCATGAAAAAAAGAATGTAAAAAACACATTCCCTTAATATTTGTTGAGATATTTCTATGCTCTATTCTTTGTTCAGGATAAATGGATTATGAAGAAAAATAAGAGTACCTCAAACCATCCAAGATTAAACGGGTTATTTGGGGACCAATGTGGTCAACAAATATTTGCAATAAAATAAGCAAAGTGCTGAGAGAAATGTTCACACACTGTTAGGAAATACTGGCAATAAAAAGACTAACTGCATAGAATTGGAGAAGACTTCACAGAGAAATTACCATGCAATAGTTTCTTCAAGGAAAACTTAGAAGTGCTTCTGATGGCTAAAGGAATAAAAAAATGCAAGTGAATTACAAAGGAGAATGCCATGAATAAAATCTGGATGAATATCATAGGATGCAGTTGCCATGCACAGAATGCAGAAAATATATGCAGACAGAAAGGATTGAATGCATTTTTTCTGAAGTTAAAATTTTCAACTTTCTTCAGAGGTATCTTTTAAAATATCAAGTATCAACAGCGTTTTCACTACAAACTTAATTTGGAAAGAACTTTGACAATCTTATTTTCATTATCGTATTCATTTTCTATACATATGGCATTCTGCAGAATTATTCCTTTCTTTGTCTTTTTTTATTTGCCTATATCTGCATAGGCCAAAAAATAACCTGGTATTTAAGATCATATATTTCTTTAATTATTTCCTATATATATTAATCATTATCCCTTAATTCCAGAAGCATCCATTAAAGCCTTTCTGTGAACCAGACATTGTGCTAGATGTTAATTTAATTTTGAATCAAAAGGAATAAATTACAATAATCTAAAGAAAACCATAAACTGGGAGAAGACATTTGCAAATCACATATATCTGCTATGGCACTTGTATAAAAAATATACCAAGACTCTTAAACATCAACAATAATAAACAACCCAATTAAAAAATATGTAAACAAACAGAACAATCACTTCACCAAAGAAGAATCACAGATGACAAATGAGTATATAGAAAGATGCACAACACCATATGTCAGTAAAGAAATATAAATTATAGCAACAATGAGATACCACTATACATCTATTAAAATGGCCAAAATTCAAACAACTGACATCAACCAATGCTGACAAGAATATGGAGCAACAGGAACTCTTGTTACATGCTGATGAGAATGCAAAAAAAATACAGCCACTTTGCAAGTCAATTTGACACCATTTTAGAAACTAAACAGTCTGATAATAAAAATCTAGCAATTGGGCTTGCAGGAATTTAATTAAATGAGTTGAAAGCTTATATCTACATGTAAACATGTAAATACATATTTATAGCAACTTTATTAAAATTGCTCAAATTTGGAACCATCCAAAATACCTTTCCATAGAATGGATAAACAACTGCAGTACATTAATAAGACAAAGTAACATTCAGTAAAACTTGGGGAAGCTCTGAGATTCTGCTTTTTTTTTTCCCCAAATGCTGCCCATCCCAAATGCTGCCCATCCTGCTGGTCTATGGACCAACCACACATTGACCAAGTTGTAGACTATAGATCTAAAAAATATTGATGTTGAAGTAAATTTCTCTACTAGTTCATTTTGTTAGATATTTGTGGATGTATCATTCAATGAGACAAATCATATAATGAATGGGAGAAGATTTTCATAAAAAAATAGTTCTCTTTGAAAATTCTTATTACAGAATTTTCTTTGATCTCTCCTCATTTTTAAAAAATCCTCACCCAAGAGCATGCTTAGAGAGAGGAAGGGAGAGAGAGAAAGACTGATCAGTTGTTTTGTACACTCCCCAACTGGGCATCAAAATCGCAACCCAAGTATATGCCCTGAACTGGAATCAAACCAGCAATTATCCACTGCAAGGGATAAAGTTCAACTAATTAAAACACTCTGGCCCCACTCCCCTAATTTTTTAAAAATATTGCTTTAACTGTCAAAAACATTCCTCTGACATGTTTTCATCAACAGGAAATACTGTCTATTCAAAAGTACATGAGATTATGTTAGACGCAAATGAATTTTAATACTGCTAGCACTTAAAATACATTTTCCTGTGTGTGCCGTATAAGTAAGCCATTGTATAGATTTTCCCATTTTGTACAAAGCATGCTTTAAAATTTAAAAGATACTGTTCATAACCACAATCTATAGGACAGGTACAAGCTATTAGTACTACCACCTGTAAAATATATATATAGTTTTGTAGATACTGTTCCATTAGCTAATTTATTAATTGAGTTATGGTTTACATGTATTTCCTTCTCCAGAATACTATCTAATTGATAATTTTTTTCTAGAATTTATATCATAACTTTGTCTCTCTCTCTCTCTCTCTCTCTCTCTCTCTCTCTCTCTCTCTCTCTCTCTGTATTTGGTATTCAAGAAAAAACATTCATTGCATTGATACATCTTATTTGAACAACCACTTATCTTTGGAAATTACTCTTTGGCTCATTGCTCTTAGCTCTCAAATAATCTAGATGCGTTTATATATAAAAATGAAACTAGAAAATAAGTTTCAAGAAGCTGACTTTTGATAACTTTAAACTTTCCCATAAGTAAAGAATTAGACCACTCAATTTGTCACTTCCAGATAATATCCTGATGTAACTAACCAAATAAAAGAGGTAAACAATTAGAAAGCATACATTCAAAAGAATTCTTTTTTAAAAATATTTTTTATTGATTTCAGAGAGGAAGGGAGATGGGGAGAGAGATAGAAACATCAATGATAGAGAGAATCATTGATTGGCTGCTTCCTGCACGTCCCCTACTGGGGATTGACCCATAACCCAGGCATGTACCCTGACCAGTAATCAAACTGTGACCTCTTGGTTCATAGGTTGATTCTCAACCACTGAGTGTGCTGTGCCACAAGAATTCTTTTCCTTGCTTTGTATCACAAGAAAATTAAATCCATCCAAAAAGACTATAAGATTAAGAAGAAATGGTTTTCTTTGTGCTAATCAATGTTGGCAGAGGTATCCATTGTCATTCTGCTGTAAATAACAATCATAGCATGATTGGCTGGATGCTCTTAGTCTGTAAATGATCATTTTACATATTTTATCACTTAGCTTTTTATAGTAAACTAGAGGCCCAGTGCATGAAATTCATGCATGGTGGAAGGTGTCCCTCAGCCCGGCCTGCACCCTCTCACAATCTGGGACCCCTCGTGGGATGTCAGACTGCAAGTTTAGCAGAATCAGGCCTAAACTGGCAGCCAGACATCCCTCTTGCAATCCGGGACCACTGGCTCCTAACTGCTCACCTGCCTGCCTGATTGCCCCTAACCACTCGCCTGCCTGCCTGATCATCCCTAACCACTCTGCCTGCCTGATCTCCCTAACCACTCGCCTGCCTGCCTGATCATCCCTAACCACTCTGCCAGTCTGCCTGATTGCCCCTAACCACCTCTGCCTCAGCCCCCGCGGCCGTGGGTTCATCCAAAATCACGTCCGGAAGGTCGTTCTGCTGTCCAGTCTAATTAGCATATTACGCTTTTATTATTATAGATGCTGTACAGTGCATTCATTACTGGCTTGAATTATTTGTGGTAGCATCACCTTATATCCTGATTGAAATGCATACTTTATAAGCAATGTATTAAAGTAAAAGAACTAAAGGTTGCCTTTGGGGATGTTGTATTCATAAATAAATGTAGCCTCTAGTTTGATGCAGCGATATCCCTCCTTTTATGATACATTTCTTAATTTGTTTTCCATCACTATTCACATGTAGATCTTCACTTGGTAGAGTCTTCATGATTAGATTAACAGGAGGTGGCAGATTTAAAGGCCTGCTGAGATCAGGCAGGTAATGAAAAATAATGACAAAAAGCTCAGCAGCAGAAAAACTATAACCAGTGGTTTGGGACATGTGAAAACAACAACAACAAAAACATGTGCTAACTACCTTGAGCAGCTTCTCCTCAGCCCCAGCCCCCTGATGTCACCAAAGGATGTGGACTTTTTGGGATATCATTTGTTTTTGGTTTCTTAAATGGTGAAATATGCTTTTAAAACCTTTCTGGCCCTGGCCAGTTTGGCTCAGTGGGTAGAGCATTGGACTGCAGACTGAAGGGTCCTAGGTTTGATTCCAGTCAAGGGCATGTATCTCAGTTGCAGGCTCGATCCCCAGCCCTGGTCGGGCCCATGCAAGAGACAACCAATCAATGTGTCTTTCTCACATCGATGTCTCTCTCTCTCTCCTTCTTCCTTCCACTCTCTAAAAAAAATCAATGGAAAAATATTCTCTGTTGAATATTAACAGCAATAACAAAAACCTTTCTGGTGCAAACATCTATTTGTAGACTATATAAGTTCTCCATTTTGAAAGCTTAGTGATTAATTTGAATAAATTGAACCATTCTTTCAAATTTATATTTTCTCTGGATGTTACTAAAAATAGTTAACATTAATTGAATTCTTGCAGAGTAACCATTACCATGCTAAAATTTTACAGAAATTCACTCATTGCATCCACACAATAGCATTATAGGTAAGAGCCACTTCCTTGTATATATGAGAAAGCTGAAGCATGGAGGGTATAATGATTCCTCCCAAGGTCATATTCAAGACTGGGCCAGGAAGTCAGTCTTCAGAAATGGGCATGTACCCTTTGTGATAAAGGTTGCCTCAAATAGTGTACGTAGTAAATAGATGCACCTGAATGTATAGATCAGAGGAAGTTCTACCTACTTAGGTAGCTAACTATTTAATAGAGTTGTTAATGCATAGCTTTTAACTGTTGTTTATACTGCAGATATTTACCTTTTTAAATTACTTTCTCAAACTATGAATTACTATTTCAGCCACATTTGTTCATCTATCATTTTCTTTTACAATTTACTCCTCCTTATTTTGTGCATTTATCTTTTGAAAAGCCTTTCCCTAATTTTTTGAGTTCTTTCCCCTTGTATTTATTACATTTTTAAGCCTTCTCGAAGAATTTCCAGATTACATCTCCCACACTATAATTATGTCTTTATTTTCTCTCTGTTTAGAATGTATGTCTCATACAATGTATTACTTAGAATTATTATAGCATTTTGAATGTACTAATGCCAATCACGTGTGCTCACATTGTTTAAAATAAAGGTTTTCGAATTTTTGAAATAAAGAACCAACATTTCTGCTTCATTCTATTCATTTTCTTCCCCTCTCCCAGGCCCATCCAACACCAGGAAGAAGTTAAGATCACTCAATAAATGCTTTCAAATTAGGAAAGTATAAATGTTTTGAAAATTGCCAAGAAAACTATGAAAGAATCCTTTTGATCTAAAAACATTACATTAGTATCTTTTAGATATGACGGAGTTAAAAATATGAGAAATATCAACAACCATTTCTTTTATCTGGGTAATGTTTGTTTTCTGAACAAAATCTTGCTGAACTTTGAGAGTAAGGCCTGTTGATATTAAGAGTCTATGGTAGACAGAGAACTAGAGAACTAAGTTAATGAAATAAATACCACCTTAGAAATCCAAATTACCTATTTCTAAGTCAAAACACCCTCTTAATACATTTGAATTCTCAAATCCTTAGCTTTATGTCCCTTTCTCTGAAATGTGGATTTGAGGAGACAATCTAGGGATGTGAGTTGACACCTGTTAAGGTCTCCCTCAGTTCTAAAATGTTATAATAATTTATTAACCACAACTTGTTACCTCAGCAGGCTCAGCAATTCGGCTTAAACATCTACTAGGGATATTCTACTTTTTTACATTGAGCAGAGGTTAAATGTAAAGAAAAGGTGGACAGGAGTGCTAATGAAAATTGAGAACAAGAGAAGGTAAAGGGAATAAAAATTCCCAGAATAACCACAAGGTGGTTCATTTTTGTTGAATTTCTTTTCTGTGGTATTGTGCTGGTAGGTACGGGCATCAATAAAATGTAACATCAGCCTAATAATATCTCTCTCTCTCTTTCTCACTATACCAGCTCAATCTAACATTCTACCCTTTTTTCTTTTTATCTTTTTTTAAAACAATAGGTATTTTACTGATTTTTTTACAGAAAGGAAGGGAGAGGGATAGAGAATTAGAAACATTGATGAGAGAAAAACATCAATCAGCTGCCTCCTGCACGCCCCCTACTGGGGATGTGCCCGCAACCAAGGTACATGCCCTTGACCAGAATCGAACCTGGGACCCTTTAGTCTGCAGGCGACGCTCTATCCACTGAGCCAAACTGGTTAGGGCCTACCCTCTTTTCTTGTCATCTCTAAAAGGAGGCCAAATATATTGACAGAAGAAAAAATTATACTAAGTGGAATTGTCAAAATCTCAACTACCTGGACATTTTAAGTAATATTAAAATAGTTGTACATATAGACAACATGTCTAATTCCTGTGCCCAATGCCTAAGTCCTATATAGGCATCCTGGCTTGCGGCAGGTGAAAGAGGTACTGACTCTTCAATAAGCCATGAGAATGTCTAAGTTTTCTTTCTCTGTCAATCTTTTTTTCAGTAATATTGTGCACTTTAGTTCAAATTCTTTTCCTGATTTTCAAATGTTCATTGCATTATTTTTACTTCAAAAAATATGAACACTGACTGAGTGAATAAAAGCAATAATTTTCATCATAGCTTTATATCAAAGTGAGTCCCGTCAGGACACTAAAAATATACCAGTAATTTAAACAAGAGAACTTTATTATAAAGAATCATTAACTTAAAAAAGCATTAACTACTAAAAGAGGTAAAGGGGACTCTAAGGAGTCCCGACTTAGCAAGTGCACATAGATGCACTCTACTACCACTCAGTGAAGGGTACTGGGCAATGAAGGGAACGGGGGATTTGGGAGAGGTCACTCCACACAAGATTTCACATGCTTTGAAGCAGGTTTCACTACATAAGGGACACGCATTCTGCCAGTAGCAAGGGAGCTTTCCAGAGGATGTAGGCTAGTGCTGATCCATAGGAATGGTCTACTGTTGCCAAGGGAGTGGGCAGATGTGAACTTCTCTGCAGAAGCAGATTGCCTGTTGGTGAGACAACTGCGTGAGGCTGCAGCTGCTGGTCCTTCTCTAGAAGCAACCACATACTGGATAGTCAGTTGCCTGGCGATGGATGATGCTCATCTGTCAAAGAAGCCAGGCAGCTAGGGAGAGCATGGTTTTGGGTGGGAACCCTTTTTCCACCAAGGGCCATTTGGATATTTATAACATCATTTGTGCCCATACAAAATTATCAACTTAAAAATCAGCCTGCTATATTTGCTCCAACATTTAATTAACTCGCCCATAATGCCTTGTGTGAGACAAATGATTTTCTAGGCCGTATATGGCCCACGGGCAAGGCCACTGTGAGAGACGGTGAGGCTCAAACTGGTCTGTGAGGGCTCACAGTGAGAGCCATCAGACCTCAACTCCTGCATGAATATAAGATGGGAGTAGCCTTCTTCCCATAATCACCCCACATTGTCACTCTTGTTCTTAAAAATAATTTTAAAAAATTAAGTAAAGCCTAACAATGTATCAGCTAGAAAGGCAGAAATGTCAACATGTTTTACAAAATAGGGAAAGGAAGGTTAGAGCTGAGAGACTATAAATTGCTATCTGTCCTAATTTTTTTACCACTGGATGTCTTTCTTTAAATAATCTAATTTATCATGAGGGATTACCAGAAAGGGAATCTGGACCAGCGCTTTATTCTGCCATTTACTCAACCACCCAGTCTATCATTTGTGTTTCTCCTTTAGAATAATCTGGAGGCATGCTTGCATCATTTCAATACCAAAGAGTTGAAAATAAGAAATCTGTGTTTAATTGCGTACTTCCAAAGATTTAATAAAATGCTTATTTGGTGGGTTCAGATACCTCATTAGCCAATAAAATCTGTGTACCTGTGGCTTTTTAAATTTTTTCCCAACACATGCGCTTATAGTAGTGGAGACATTAGATTAAAAATAGGAAAAACAGCCCTAGCTGGTTTGGCTCAGTGGATAGAGCATTGGCCTGCGGACTGAAGGGTCCCAGGTTCGATTCCAGTCAAGGGCATGTACCTTGGTTGTGGGCACATCCCCAGTAGGAGGTGTGCAGGAGGCAGCTGATCGATGTTTCTCTCTCATCGATGTTTCTAGCTCTCTATCCCTCTCCCTTCCTCTCTGTAAAAAAATCAATAAAATATATATTTATTTTTAAAAAAGGAAAAACATATATGTATAATGAAAAATCACTTCCCAGTATGATATTAGCCTATAGTTTGGTCTTTTTTTCAAGAGATTAAAATTAAAGATATTATTGATAGATTTCAGATGTTTTCATTATAATGTGTTCATTTAAAAGATTTATAAGAGACTATAATTCATGCAGCTATAATTTCATTACTTGAAAGGGCAGATTGATCAAGAACTGAAGTCTCATAGTTTGAAATCCCTACTCTTTTTGCATTAGAAAGAGCTTATAATAAGTTCTCTGTTTGCCATATAACACACCATCATCGCCTGAACACATTAAGCTTCCCCTGTGTTTCTTTTAACCATGAGACATTATGCTTCTTATAGAATTACTTTCAGAATTAAGTAGCTTCTTAGTAGTATGTAAAATCCTAATATATAAAAAGTCAGGGGCCATCACGACCAAAACAACCAGACGGACAACTGAACAGCAGGCTGCATGGGGCAACCAGACCAGCAGGGGGGGGTTAGTGAAGGATAACCAAACGACTTAACAGCAGGCTTTGTGGGGTGACCAGGACAGCAGAGAGGTCAGTTAGGGGCAACCAGGCCGGCACTTGGGGGGGGGGCAGTAAGGGGCGACCAGGCTGGCGGGCGGGGGGGGCAGTTAGGGGTGACCAGGCCAGCAGAGGGGGGAAGTTGGGGGCATCCAGGCCAGCAGGGGGGGCAGTAAGGGGTGACCAGGCTGGCAGGGGGGCAGTTAGGGGAGACCAGGCCGACAGGGGGGGAAGTTGGGGGCGACCAGGCTGGTAGGGGGGACAGTTAGGAACTATCATGCTGGCAGGCAGAGGCAGTTAGAGGTGATCAGACAGGCAGGCAGGTAAGCAGTTAGGAGCCAGCAGTCCCAGATTGTGAGAGGCATGTCTGACTGCCGGTTTAGGCATGATCTCCAGGATCGGGCCTAAACCAGGAGTCGGACATCCCCCAAGGGGTCCTGGATTGGAGAGGGTGCAGGCTGAGCTGAGGGGACCCCATCCCATGCACAAATTTCATGCACTGGGCCTCTAGTCCTATCTAATAATAGAGTAACATGTAAATTACCATCACTCCGCTACGCCCACGATTGGGCAGCGGGAGGCTGGGGGGCGGGACTCAGGGTGGCCTATCTGGCCATTGAGAGGCACGGATCGGCTGCCACTGAGGGGGGCTACCCTGCTGTTGAGAGGCACAGGGGGCGGGACTCCCACCCCCTGTGCCTCTCAACGGCCAGATCCGCGGCCGCTGAGGGGGCCTGCTGCGGACACCCAGCTGCGCCTCTCAACGGCAGGGTAGCCAGGTGTCTGCGGCAGCCCTCCTCAGCGGCCGTTGAGAAGTGCAGGGGGCGGGATTCCCACCCCCTGCGCCTCTCAACAGCAGGGTAGCCCCCCTCAGCGGCCGCGGACCATCAAAACTGGGGGAGCTGGGTGCCTGTCTGCTCCGGCACCAGGCCTTTCAGAAGCCTCCGCCGAGCCAGAGGCTTCTGAAAGGCCTGGTGCACCAGCGGACAGGCACCCAGCTCCACCGCGAAAAGCGAAAGCGTGTAGGGGACCCTACACGTGCATGATTCAATCATGCACTGGGCCTCTAGTATTATATAAAGTTCCTGGTTATGGGTATTATACTTCACATAAATTGTTTATTTTAATATATATATATATATATATATATATATATATATATATATATATATATATGAAAACTCTACCTTAGAATTTATTAAAAATTAAGAAAAAATGTTACTTGAGAAGGAACCATTTAACATATAAAATACCTGTTAAAGAGAACATATGATATGCCAGGCTTATCTTCTAAACTTGAAGGCCATCTTATTTTTACTTTTTAAAACCTGCTTTACTAAATATACATCATTTGATCTCATTTTTAAAGTACCTTGTAAATCTTAAGAAAATAATTTCTCCCCTTCTTTAGTCGATGCAGAAATGGCAGGAGAAAATGTAAACCGATAGCACATACATCAGAGGCTCGAGAAATTACCCGTGATGTCTCTGCACAACCATGTGACAAATGCCACTAACCTCCCTTGGCTCCTTTGAAATGCTTCTTTGTTTGATATAAATGATACAGTAGTCACTACCTAAGGACAGACTATGACCAGAGGTCAACTGCATTCATGTAGCAGACACTTTATTCCTGGGATATATAATTTGCTTTTTCTTTAAAAAAAATCACCATATGCTGGTATACTTTAATCTGTCATACTTCAGGGTCAAACAACTTTCTTATAGTGGATAGGAACAATTTATTCAGAGTAAGCCAGGGTCCTAGAGTTAAGGTGGAATTACCATTTCATATCTTGAAAAGTTTTAAAGTTATATTCAATAGAAAACTGAGGGCCAGTCTGCAGGAAAGACACTTCAGGTATGGAATAGTAGAGCAATTTTTCTTACAGAGAATATGTTATACTTTCTTTCAAGAAGAAGCATACTTAAATATGATTCAAAACTTCAACACAGCTTCATATAAGCATTGAAAGATCACTTTCTATTCCCTACCAGGGCAACACTTCCAGGTACGTAGGGATTTCAGGATCATACTGCATTAATGCTCTCTCTTTGGTTAGTGGGAACTGGAGACTTTGAAGCAGAGGAAACTAAATAGGTTATATTGATTTAGTATATGGGGCCTAATATTGTCCAGGATTTATGAGGAAGAATAGAGCTCACAGGTTTTATTTGGTGCTATTTTTATTTGTCATCATTTGCTTATTTCTCCATTCAGCTTATATGTATTTTACAAGCATAATATACCAGGAATGTGGGCAATATCACACACATTTTTAGAGAGCTGCATCCTTGCATGTATATAATTACCTATGAAAGGAATTTTAATAAATGGTAGGTATAATACCATTTTTTCCATTCTAAACCAAAATGGGTATTTAGAAACTATATAGCTGAAGGATAATCACTTGTCCAGATGCGGACATATCAGAGAAATCATTCCTAGGAATGTCAAAAGTGTTAGGATACTATCTTATCCAAAAGGTATTTTTTGATTACTAATAGTATAATCTTAAACACTTCAATAGAAAGCTACAGAAATGAAGCAAATAAGTTTGATTTAATTGATGTAAAATACATTTAACACAACATTATGATTGTAAATGAATTATATTATTCACTTTTTCTAGTGGATGGAAAATAGTACTACTTTCAATCAATAGGTGCCAAACAAAAGGTGCAAAAAAAATGGTATTGAAATATATGACAACAGTATTAGTAACATCTTACACACTGACCTTTCTCATGGCAGGGACTTCCAGTAAATTGTTACAAGGAGTTGGCATTTTCTGAAGTAATACACCTCTTTAATGTCAGTCGTCTGCTTAGCAGGACTAGCATCTCTTGCCTGATGAGTTCCCAGTGATGTAAAAATCCACCCAAATGCGTTAGTGACTCTGCCACAATTCAGAAGACACAGTGGCTTATTTCAAAGAGTTAATATTATCATTAGAAGCCTCTACCAGTGGTTCTCAACCTTTCTAATGCCGCTATCCTTTAATAGAGTTCCTCATGTTGTGGTGACCCCCAACCATAAAATTATTTTCGTTGCTACTTCATAACTGTAATTTTGCTACTGTTAATGAATTGTAATGTAAATATCTGTGTTTTCCAATGGTCTTAGGCTCTACAGCAGCAGTTCTCAACCTGTGGGTCGCAACATTACAGTTGTGAAGTAGCAACAAAAATAATTTTATGGTTGGGGGTCACCACAACATGAGGAACTGTATTAAAGGGTTGCAGCATTAGAAAGGTTGAGAACCACTGCTCTAGACATTTGAATATCTATAAGAAGACAATGGAAATAAGTGATACTTGCCCAAGTTATACTCTACAGAAATGCATGCCAACAGAACATGGCTACTGTGCTGAGCAAGTTTTTCCATATTAATGAAACTCCATCCTCAGGGGGCTCCGAAAGTTTAAGAACTAGCATGTTTAAGATTTCTCTAGTTCGTCATCAGCTCCTAATTCTGTTTTTAATTGAAAGGTATATGGCTTTCAGCTTTTATCTTTATTCCCATTTACCTTAAAATGTTCAAATTCTTTACTTTAATGAAATGGATTGATGGTGGACAACTGAACTCTTCATTCCTCCTCTAGCTTATCTGGGCAACCATCCACAGTTTTTATTAAAACTCTTCTAAGTTGGAAATTTGGTTATTATATCTGACCATATTATCTAACACATTCCAATAACACTTGCTCTCAGTAAAATTTGCTATTTTTTAATCCATGTCCTTTATTGTGTCAGTGCGTTAGCACAGTATGAAATTAATGAAACCACGGTGCAATATGCCATTTCTCTCACCATAACATGTTGCTCTAGCACATATTCACTGCATGAGAGATAATAATGTGATTTTATTTTTTAAATTATTTACAATCTGCTCCTGGAAACCCAATGATTAAGCATGTATGCACATGTATTTGTAGATAACTGTAGCTCACAAGTAAAATTAGAAAATAAAATACTACAGGTTCTTATGAACACAAAAAAGGATTGCCATAATATGAACATATTTTTTAATATACAGTAAATTGACCAAGCTTTGTTAACTTCTCCCAACAGTAAAACTAATGATAATAATGATATGTATCTTTTTACATATAATTCTAGTAAGGATAACCAAAATGTAAAACTTTAACACAAGTTTCCATGATGGAAAAAATCCATGGCTAGTCATACATATTGCTGTAATTGTTCATGTTATTTTGACTATTCAAATGTCATGTTACATTGCTCTGACAAATTAACAAAATAACATATTAGAGATTGACAAAGCCTTAAGGATTATCCCAGGGGCTAACAAGTATATTTCCTAGTTGAGGAATCTGTGATTAAAAGAGAGTATGCAGCTTAGCTATCACAAAACATAAGCAGTAAGTACAGGCTCACGACTAGAATCTTCAAATTTTCCAGTATTTTTTTCCACATTTCTTTTTTTTCTGAACATCCTTTTTTAGTGGAATTTTATAGAAGATACATCATATGCTATTCTTTAGTCCCCATGATATAGACTGAAAGTTTGAGTCCCCAAAATGTATATGTTCAAATTCAACATCCAATGTGATGGTATTTGGAGATGGGCCTTTGAGAAGTGGTTAGGTCATGAGCATCAACCCTCATGAATGGGGTTAGTGCCCTTAAAAGGAGACTCCACAGTTTCCTTGTCCCCACAGAGTTCCACTGTATCTCCTGATGATGCAATGAAAAAAAAAAACATATTTCCATGAGATCCCAATTCTACATAGGCTTGTGAAAGAACTAAAATAAATACTAAGAAAATAGACAAAAAAAAAACTCCACAAATAGTTTACTGAAAGAGCTAAATTAAAGCTCTCTAGGAGGTCTATATTAAAATTTTAAATATTAAGCAAATGTATAAATGAAGTTTGGCTTATCTGATTTGGAAATATTGTTTCAAGTTTATCTCTCTTTTTCTAATTTGAATAGTCTTGATTTCACCATTACCACTAATTTAATTAGTCAATTTAAAACAAGCTAGTAACAATTTACATGTGAAAGATGTTAGGTAGGAAAATTTTTTTGGTTCAATGATTCATAGAATGGCTGAATTAGTTAGAAGTCTTTTAATTCATAATGAACTTGGAATTCTAGCAGAATCTCTTCCCTACACAGATCTCTTCAGAATCATATCCCCCGTATGTAAATCCTCAAGAGCAAAATCTAATTATTTCATTAAAAATAAAACAAAAGAAAAAGATTTAAAAAACCCCACACAGCATTGTAATACCTATTTTTCACCCAGCCATTATGGCCAAAAAAGGGTGGGCCAGTTTTTCAACCTAAAACAAGCACTATAGGGGAGAAATGAGAGAGAGACAGAGAGAGAGAGAGAGAATGTGTCTGTGATACAAACTTTGTATTACAAAAATTGAAACTAAGCAACTGTAAACATATTGAGTTAAATCTGCTGTAATTCAAGTCTTTTTGCACACCACCAAATAATCCAGAAATCAATACTGGCAGTGCAAAGAAAAAGAAGAACGAATTCCACCAACATTAGCCCAAACAGTCCCCAGCAATCTCTGGCTAGGAGGAGAAAAAAAGAGAGAGAGAGAGAGAGAGAGAGAGAGAGAGACAGAGACAGAGACAGAGACAGAGAGAGAGAACAATGTCAATAAAAAGCACACCATAGTTGCCCTAGCTAGTTTGGCTGAGTGGATAGAATGTCAGCCTGTGGACTGAAGGGTCATGGGTTTGATTCCTGGTCAGAGCACATGTCCAGGTTGTGGGCTCGATCCCCAGTATGGGGCGTGCAGGAGGCAGCCAATCAATGATTCTTTCTCATCATTGATGTTTCTATCTCTCTCTGCCTCTCCCTTCCTCTCTGAAATCAATAAAACAAATAAACTCAAAGAAAAAACACACACCATAGTTATAATGACTACATATTTGGTTAAATACAGGCCTACATTAATTTTTATGAATGTATAAGCAAATATTGAATGGACTGAATTCAGATGTCCTTTCATTTATTTTTGTCATTCCTTTCCATGGGCATAATTTATAGTAATGACATTCATAATAATCCAAATATTTGATTTTATTCTTATTATAAGAGTATATACATAGATATTTAGATGATTTATGTTTACCTTCCCTATAAAAAAGTAATCATCTGGTGAGAATAAACTCTCCTATTTATCCTTTTCCTCTTAGTAAAATGTCTCACATATATAGTATATATTGATTAAATAGATGATAAGTATTACTAAGGGAATCCATTATCAAATATAAGATAGTATAGCATACTCATATCCATTTTATATAGGTCACTACTTAATATAGAATGTTTTTACCTAATCATTAGTTCATGAATACAAATGAGTTAGCAACATTCTTCTTCAGGTCAACTATACATTATCTATTCATTTAAAGCAGCGATTTTCACCTTGCGTGCCGCAATAATTTTTAAAACATGCGATACCTGACTATTTAGACAGGGGCACTGACCTATTTTCCCTTAGATTGTCAAATACAAAAATGACATCAGCCAACACAACAGTAGCTGTCCAGTGTGAATGAATCAAAAGTATACCTATTTTTTTGTCAGAACAGCAAAACATATATTTTTTGGTGTGTTGCAGAATTTTAGTGGTGTATGTGTGCCATGAGATGAAACAGGTTGAAAATTGCTGATTTAAAGCTTTATACTTATTTAATGAAGCCATCCACTGCACACAACAAAATTGTTATTGTTTCTCATATTTTAATCATTAACAACTCCAAGCAAATAAATTACAAATATATCATCTCTGGGAACAAATATCCCCTAATGTGCTATATTACATGTTGGTGTATACATTTTCTAATATCTTGACACTGTAATAATACCTTACCTACAAATACAACATAGCAAACTTCCTAGCAAAGACAAATACAACCACTTTATTAAAAGCAATTATAAAGAAATGTTTATTGCTTTAAAGGAAATCAATTATATTTTTGAAAGAAGCATTTAAAAACTGTTTCTGTCCAAATTGGAGCTCATCTTTTAGTAATATTAGCACTAATTACATTCAGTTTTCTGATGCTATTAAACTGCTCATTGAAATCTTTGGACTACATTTCAAATTTTGATCACATGCTGAGTTAAAAGCTCTATCATAAGCATCTTTATTTCTAGCTTCAACAGTTCTATAAAATAATTTAGTTTGCTTGTCAATATGGTTATTAAATCAGGATCAGACTAAATGCTGATGTAGCCCCAGGAAACACTCGAAGGTACTCTATTCAGAGCTGTATAATTTATAAATGTCCTCCTGAGATTTCTAATTGATAAGGAAAAAATATTCAGGTTAAGGTATTAGTTCAACATTATTTAATATATTTACATATCACTTTGTCATTAGCTGTTTATCAGTTGGGGACATATACAATTTGATAGAAATATTACTACATTAAATTTCAAATAACAGAATTAAAGATAGAATTTTGATCATCTTTGCTTATAGTCTACCTTTCTAAAAATAATTTATTCTCTAAAAAAATCTGTTGAAATCAAAAGTATGTGCTAACCATGATACATTGCATGATTAATTCTTTACATTTTTCTATGTCTGAGAGTTAATAAGATGAAACTCTAGAGAAATAATAAGATTGTTTTCATTAAAAGGGGAGACTTCTGGCTAATTTCACTGAAGCCAATAATTTGTCAACCTGCATATAAGAGGAAAACAATTAGCAGCAGAGGAATTCTCTGGTCTTTATGTGGAGTGCGCTCTATTCAGTGACAGAAAACAGAAAACACAGCTTCTCCAAACAGATGCTCCATATTCATTCCTATAGGCCAGTGGTCTGCAAACTCATTAGTCAACAGAGCCAAATATCAACAGTACAACGATTGAAATTTCTTTTGAGAGCCAAATTTTTTAAACGTAAACTTCTTCTAATGCCACTTCTTCAAAATAGACTCGCCCAGGCCGTGGTATTTTGTGGAAGAGCCACACTCAAGGGGCCAAAGAGCCGCATGTGGCTTGCGAGCCTCGGTTTGCGGACTACTGCTATGGGCCACGCCATTTGAGAAAAACATTGTTGACCTTTCCCAGTCTCAGTTCTGCCTTTCCATTCTGAGAACCTATTTTATCCAGGGTATATATCATCTATAAATTATAAATACTCAGGTACACAGCCATTCACTCCTGCTTCTTTTGTTTTGTTTTTTTCCTTACCACTTTGTCAGGGCCTAGGATCCATAATACCACTTAATTGTATAACAATGAAAGTTTAATTATATAAGTGCTACTTCTTAAATTTCAACATTTATGAGGGAAATCTTTTTTAATGACCAGTCTTCCCTGGAACCTAATTTAGTTTTTCTTGATTACACCGCTCTTATGTTAGACCATTGCTGCAGATTTAATAAAACTTCTGAGATAGATGATTATGAGGGACATCCTATGAATTTTGGCTTCTTAAGAAATCCCCTAGTGACAAGTTGTTTCTACATCTCAGTTGCTTCCACTTCCCCTTTGTCTTCCTGATCAACAGAACATAAACTTCTGCCAAATCCTTGTTAAATCAAATGTCCTATCAATTATTTACCCTCTAGCAAATCTTTTCCACTATTTCTATTATTCTTTTAAACTTTAGTATATCATTTAAAACTTTATGGCTCTCTCAGCAAGGATTTAATGAAGTATAAACACCACTTACATTTACTTTAAGTAAAATTGTTCTCATGCTCTAAGTTGGTGGGGGTTTTGTTTTAATTTTGCTTTCAGAGCAAAAATACCGGAGTCTAAATTTAACTGAAACCCAACATGGAAAGCTTGGATTTAATGGCATGAAAGACCCAATCTAATATCTCAATATCCTGATCATTCCACTATTTCTGTTTTTGTGATTTCTGTTCTTGATCAAAAGAAGTTATCAGATTTTGGTATGGTGAGGTCTAGAATCCGACTCATTATTCTGGAGTATACGAAGCCAAGGTAGCTGGCGATGAAAGGAGACTTGACTTGGGATGAACACATAATACAGTATACAGATGATGTATTATAGAATTGTACTCCTTAAACCTATATAATTTTATTAACCAATGCTATCCCAATAAATAAAATAAAAAAGAAAAAGAAACCAAGGCAGCTCCTCACATTTCACCATATGATGACTGACAAATAAGGAAGCTAAAGCAATCACTGACAGTATGCATTTAAAGAGCAAAAGAAGCCCTAACCGGTTTGGCTCAGTGGATAGAGCGTCAGCTTGCAGACTGAAAGGTCCCAAGTTTGATTCCGGTTAAGGGCATGAACCCAGTAGGAGGTGTGCAGGAGGCAGCTGATCAATGTTTCCCTCTCATTGATGTTTCTAACTCTCTATCCCTCTCCTCTCCTCTCTGTAAAAAATCAATAAAATATATTTTAAAAAATAAATAAATAAAATAAATAAAGAGCAAAAGAATTGCAAGTGAAATTCACCATGACTTATTTCATGAAAACAAACATCTTTAAGTTCGGAAGAAAATCTACATACCACATATGAAACATTTTTCCCTCTACAGCAATTTATGTCCAACCTTGGCAAGTGGTTACCCAGTCTCTGCTGGAATACTTTAAGAACTGTTTTAAGATATTCTTGGATCCCAAGTTTCCTCACTGAAAATAATATAAAACTAATTAATCTCCAAGTTTCCTTACAGCTCAGAATTTCTGAATTTCTTATTCATATAGCATTGGGTATCTCTTGCTAGCTTACAATTTACAACAGAATGTAAAAGCTATATGGTTGGACGAGAAGGAGTGAGAGGGATAATAAAAAGAGAAGGTGTCAAGGAGACAATGGAACATAGAATATGTTGTGTTTTAGATATATAAGAAATAATCAAGTTCTGGATATATTTTGCAGGTACAGAAAACAGGTTGAATTAAATAAATAGAAAATAGAAAACTATCCTATATAATAAAAGCCTAATATGCTTAGTGTCCGGTCATCAGGTTGGCCATTCAACCAATCAAAACATAATATGCTAATGATATGTGAAGGCCACTTAACTGCCCACTATGATGTGCATTGACCACCAGGGGGCAGATGCTCCAACCAGTAGGTTAGCTTGCTGCTGGGGTCCGGCTGATCGGGACTGAGTGAGGTGGGCTGGACATGCACTGGAGCCTTCCCATGGTCCCTCCCCGGCTGGCCAACTTCCCGTGTCCCTCCCCGGCCCTGATCCTACACCAGTGGGGTCTCTCGACCTGCCTGTGCCCTCTCACAATCTGGGCTAAGAGAACCCCCCTCCCCCAAATGCATGAATTTCATGCACCAGGCCTCTAGTAACATATAAAAAATGAAGAAACTCTGAAGAAATTTGAAAACAAGGCAAAGAAAGTATTAGCACTTTCTTACATAAATATTTTATTTATATTTAATACACAAAATGTAAATTATCCTTTGATGCATTCTTCAACATTCCTAATATCATCCAGTTATATTGCATTGAGGTGATTAAGTCAAAATCATTTTCTTTAAATAAATATGAACAAAGAACATTGTAAACCCAAATATAGGCTACATTAGAATAGGTACTTTTATCTATTGTGTTCACTGCCTTCTCCCTATCAAGAATAGTGCCTGGAGTACAATAATAGGAATTCTATAAGTATTGGTTGAATAAGCCTCACAAAAATTTTTTTTCCATTTTAATTACTGCATAACTTCATATCTAGGATATAAAATAAAGACCAAAAAGAAAAGTCATTAGATAGTTGAGATCTATATATTCCTAGTGCAATTATTAATAGGATCTATAATCTATCTCATTATATTTCCCATTTGGAGAGGTTCCATGCATTGAATTGAGAGGTCTTTTTCTGAAAATAATGTGTTTACTTCTAAATACCACTTACCTTTTATAAAACACTGAAGGTGCTTCATCAAATTATTACCAATCATCCATTAAAAAGATCTTAAAGATGCTAGGCCCTTCCTAAAAAGGGTAACTCCCCTAAATAACAATGATACAAGTAGGTCTGTCATGTTCTCACTTTATTAACTTTCTCCAACAAGGATTCTTATTTAAAAGCTGTTAGTATTTCTATCTTGACAATATGTAAGTTCATTTTTTCAGACACTGCTACCTGAAAAACATCTTAATACTTATAAATATTTATGTACATACAGACTGATTGACTTGCAAAACTGATAGAGCAAGTGATCATCAAGAGAGAAGTGTACTTTTATAGGAATTGATAGCATTTGAGGTTTTTCTTTCTAAAATGGGTCTCAAAAGAACTGTTGGCCCAGAAAGAAACTCACTACACACTGATTCATTTGCCTGTCACCATAACCATTATGGCTTGTCTCATTTTCGGTTCTTATAAGTGTATTTCTAATAGCACATGATCTCACTCATCTAGGGGAAATAATGAACAACATAGACTGATGAACAAGAACAGACCCAGAAACAAGGAGGCATGGATCAGACTGTCGGGCCTCAGGGGGAGGGGAGGAAAGGGTGGGGGTAAAAGGGGAGATCAACCAAAGGACTTGTGTGCAGGCATATGAGCCTAACCAGCGGTTAAGGACAACAGGGGGGTGGGGGCATGTGTGGGGAGGGGTGTGGGATGGGAATGGGGGGACGAGGACAAATATGTGATACCTTAATCAATAAAGAAATTTAAAAAAAATGGCAAAGAGTATGGGGTTTAGGAAAGGTCTTGAGAAGTATACATGTGAGATTAAGGTCTCCAGAAGGAAAAAAAAAAGTGAGGATTTTCATCAAAATTTACCTACACATGTTATACAGAGTAAAGGCAATGAAAGTTTGTAAGACTTCACAAGGTTAGAAATTCTCAATTTGGTATATTCCAGTTAGTCTCCTAATAAGTGATAGACAGAACTGAATTCATATTTCTAACTAGTTCACAGAAGTTTGGAAAGACCAAGAGCAGTTTCCAAAAGCATATGGGGACCCAAATTAACAAAAAAGATTAGAATAGAAAATCAGCACTAATACTTCATGTGTTTCTAAATTGACATTTTCATGATGAGCAGTGATTGTAGAGTGTAGAAAAACACTTCACAAGGAAAAAGCTAATAGCAGGAAAGCCAACAAAAATGTTAATTGTTACTAAACTTAATTATTGTCAGTAAAAATAATTTTCCCTTATTTTGAAATCTGAATTGTGATCACAGCTTTGTGAAAATCAGTCATATTAACATATTATTGATGGTCTGAGCTCCCAATTATAAAAGTCTCAGAAGACAGCTAATGGCTCATATCATATGAGTTTGTAGAGAAAATTAAATATAATACTTAATGAAGCATAGAGGCTATTAGTGCTATTACCTATAAATACTTGCAGAAAATAAAAAGGAGGATTGGTATGTGTTGCTCCAGAACCCTCAAGTGACATATAGCAAGGTCAACTGGAAAGGATGAGGAAACGTTATAATGTTGTGAACAAATGGCAACAGCCTTGAATTTTAAACTGAAACCATCCTTACAAGGAAGGAAATACTATTCTAATTGAGAACATCTTACCTAATAATAGAGAAACATGTAAACTGGCTGTACCTCTGCTACGCCCACAGCCAATCAGAGTGAGTATGCAAATTAAATAAATAAATTTTTTGTAATATAACAATTTAGTCTTATTGATTAAAATACCTTGGCAGCTGCAGTGACTGTCATTCGCTGCAGCAGCAGGGTGATGGGGCTGGCGCCTTCCCCTGATCAGTCCGGTCACCTCCCACAAAGGGAGGCCAGATTGCGGCTTAGGTCCGCTCCCAATGGGGAGCGAGCCTAAGCCATCAGTAGGACATCCCCTGAGGGCTCCCAGTATGTGAGAGGGGGCAGGCTGGGCTGAGTGACCACTCCCCAGTGCATGAATTTCAGAGTGTACCGATTCAAAGATTACCATAAATACTTCTTTAATTTTAGAACATAAGGAAAAAATAGCATTATGACTTTAATTTTATCTTGGATCATTTTAAAACTTTATAATGATGAAAAAAGGTAAAATAGTATATTAGTCAGTGTTCTCCATAGAAAACCAATTGAATGTCAACATTATATCCATTATCATAGGAATTGGCTCACACAATTACAGAAACAGAAAAGCCACATACTCAGTAGCCTGAGAGCTGGAGAACCAGGAAAGTAAGTGGCATAATTCAGACCGAGTCTGAAGACTCAGGAACCAAGGGTGCCAATGTCTGAAGGCAGGAGACGGAAGTCTCAGCTCAGAGATCAAACTCACCCCTTCAACCTCCTCTTTATTCTACTTTACCACAATATACTTAATGTTAATACTATGCTAGGTCATGCAAACTGTAAGAAACTTCCAAAAGCAATTTTATCATGCCCCATTCATAGTACTTTTTAAAATATATAAAGGAAGAAATTCTACATTGTTCATATCCTTGTATATTTACCATTTTCTCTGACTTTATTTTTCCTTATGGATCTGAGTTTCCATCTGGTAATTTTCTTTTAGCCAAATCACTTCCTTTAGCATTTCTTGTGTGCAGATTTGCAGGCAAAGAATTATCTCACTTTTATTTTATAAGAAAATGCCTTTATTTTGACTTAATTTCCAAAGGATATGTTTGCAGGATATAGAATTTTTCAATGACAGGATTTCCGCCACCCCCTTCCAACATAATAAAATTGTCATTCTACTGTTTTCTATTATGCATTATTTCTTGTGAGAATTTAACCATTATCCTTATCTCCTCTCTGAAATATATCATTTTCCACTGGTGGCTTTTAATTTTTTTTTAATGTTCAGTTTTATGCTACTTGAATATGATGTCTTAAAAATCTTGGATCACATGGGTTATAGTCTTCAAATAAGTTATATATAGCTGACTTTTCCTTTAGTTTTAGGGATTGCTTGTTTTTTATATATGGAAGACAAAATAATTCTCTTAATCCACACCTACCATTCACACTCTGTCTTTTAAGGTAACTAGCATTAATCATCTGGTGAATATGTTTTAATAACCTTTATTTATGATCATAAACACATATATGTTGATTTGTAAAAATTAATAGGTATTACACTTATTGCTCCCTACTTGGTGCTCATTATTTAATGAAACATTATATACTTCCAGATAAATAGCATCTAAGAAATGTCTAAATGATTTTTGTTAAATAGTGGCATGCTAGGTATATAGCATAATTAATTTAATCATTACATTATCAATATTCAAGTCGTTTCCAGTTTAATACTTTAATTGTAAGTCAATGTATGATTATAATTGTATTTTAGAAAGACCATAAGACAGAAAATCTTGAAAGGAAAAGTCAGCTACTTAAAGATTTGGAGAAATCATTTGAAAGGAAATATCTGGATTATGAATTTAGCTAGGACAGAAAGGCAAGAGGAATCTTCTAGAATAATACTACTGTGTGACAAAGGCAGGGCACATTTCCGTGGGAGAGCACAAACAGTTCATACTTAAAAATATGAAATGGAAGACAAGAAATGACAGAAGATGACACCTAACTGACATTAATGGGGCAAAAATAAAGGTCCCACAAATGAGTTTGTGCTACCGACATTTTTAGCTGTTTTTTCTCTTTTTTCAAACATATCAAAATAATGCTGTTATTTAAACTTTTTAAAAATTTTTCCTTAGTCTGTGAAAGAAGGTGCATTATTCAACGTAGTTTCACTCTCTCTCAGAGCTAAGGTAGTCTCACTTATAAAGCAGAAAAGAAAATGAATGTGGGTTAAATAATAATCATTTAATGTGAAATATAAATACAGAAATTCATTAATTAAATTAAATATTTACCAACATTTCTATACATTTACATTATTTTAAGATTTTCTATCAAAACAGTCTCATTAAATTTTATGTGTTAATCAAAATGTTTACCATTTAATTTAGCTTAATATAGCTTTGCATTTAGGTTTTTGGATTTCTTTTTCATTATAATTTTGAAGCAATTAACTCACAAGGAAAAAAAGTAATTTGCAGGTTTGTATAATTGCACAGATGTTAGTCTGCTACACTAGAAAGAGAACAGAGTTCTGAGATTTTCCTTCAAAGAGAAAATAAAAAGAAAAGAACATGCACACATTAAGTTCTTCTTTACTTGATAATTTTTATAAATTTATTATAAAACTGCCTACAGTACATTGAGCTTAATGAAAGTGTGCTATAGAAAATTGTTTCTGAGCTCCTAAGATTAGGCTAAGCAAGTCAGAAAACTAATTAGTAAATGGGAATAAATGTCATTATAAAAGACATAATAAACCATTGTAGATGATTTACCTTTTTTTAAATCACTTACTCTTATATAAATTTAAAAACAGAAAATCAAAGATAAATGTTTCTACTCAGCTGTTCCAAAGTCTAAGAACTTATATTTGAGAGAGGTTTATCAGTTGGCTTTCTTTGTAAAAGAATTTTAAATACATTCAACTTTGAAGACTATTAGAAAGGTGACTATAAAACTCAATTCTTGTATAAGCATTTAATTATTCCTAATTTAACTGTCCCTCAAGCTTGTTCTGAAACAGTCCCATACAGAGGATATTGTACATTACATATGCATTTTTATATTAGAGAGAGGTTCATTTAAGTGTTTTGATTTAATTGAATTTTCATTAAAATTATATGCATGACATTTTATTTATTCTACATATAGGGTCTTCTAAGTCCTGGTCTGTTGATTTTATTAGCCTGTAAACATAAAAGTATCAAATTCTATTGACAAAATTGTATTTCACCAATCAGTATCATTATTACTTTAATAAATAATTTTGAAATGTTTTAGGTGAATTGCACAAACTTACAGTATGTAGTCATAATTAAAACATCTTCTACATCTTCCCATCATTGAGTTCTTAAAAAACTTTGCTCTCATTCTGCCCTTATTTCATATTTTTAATAAAGTGCTTAATACATGACCTTGTCCATCCTTGACTGTGAGGAACAATAGCAAACCAGGATTTCCACTGGGATGCTACCAGTGGCATCTTCAAGAGTAAGGTAGGATTACCAATGACAGAACTTTAGAAGTTTCAGAATTCAAGTTCACCCTGGATAAGCTTGGATGCTTATCTGAAGCTTATTCAAACCCTCTGAATCAGGAAAATTGAGCTGTAAATGTCAGGAAGCAGACTTTCTCATGAGATTTACTAGACTTTAACTTCTGTTCCAAACTACAAATATCAAGAGAATAATTTCTCTTGCCAAGTCCTTGTGGCATTTTTTTCCAAGCGTTTAATCAAAAAGTGAGAATGGAAATGTTAGAGATAAAACATAAAGAATCCCAATTTATTTAAATATGTTTATATTTCAGTTTAAAAAATTGAGATTGTGAAATTGAAAAATATATTCTGTTTTTATTTAATTTTTCACATCTAACATGTGTTTGGGTCCTGTTTTCTCATTTCATTGACCACATGAAATTAATGAAGGATAAAATGTCCTTAATATGTTTTCAAGATTAACAAAAGAACCAGTCTATGAAACTGCACTTCTATGCTCTAAGAAGCCATCCTGTCAAATGGATATTGAGCAAGCCTAGAAGAATTTAGGACCTAAGAACGTTCAAGCTCTATGCTAAGAAGCAATGACAGAAATTCAAGACCAATGTCTTATCTCAATAATTTTAGTAAAATCTATATAAACAGAGTTTACATTTTTATTTATTTTAATTCCAAATGCTGTTAATTAAATGGAAGCCTAAGCAGGGTGCCTGATGGTTGCAGCATAGCAGTTGAGCACATAAATTTGTAGACACACTTCCTTCATTTTAGTCCGAAGGTTGCCACTCATTTACTCTATGATTATTCCAACATAATCTGAGAGCCCCTAGTTCCTAATCTGTAACTATAGATAATGATAACAATTCATTAGTGTTGGAGACTTTAAGAGATATGTTTCTCTTTTAGTGAAGTGTTAATCTCTTAGCACAATGCCAAACATAAAATGAGTATTAAGGTAATAACTAGTAATAGTAATAGTAATAGTAATAGTAATAGTAATAGTAATAGTAATTCTTTCACAACCTATGCTGCATGAAATATAGAAATGGGGTTGATAATATTTTAGCTTCCTACCTTCAGAATATTATATTTCCATGATCTTCAAGTCATCTGTTTAACACTCTCTACTCCCACTTTTCTGTCATCCACTAGATATGAAAAAGATAACCTAAGAGTGAGTTAAATTAGAGTTTATTTCCCTCTTTCGTGAAAATAAAAGTGTAAGCCTCATTTTGACAGAAATAGAGCTACATCTTATCTCTCCACAGTGGGGAAGCAGAGGATAATGCCCCAAATTCATGTTCCCTGGGGGGAAAAATGCAGGCAAACACCAAAGGATGTTTGCTACAAGGATGAACTGGGCATGTGGGAAGAGAAATGGGACAGGTATTTTTTTTCCAATAGTATTGTAGATATGTGTGACCATATGTGCAGCTATAACTCACACACACAAAAACAAATTTTGAAAACATGAATATACAAAATTAAGAGATTCAAAAAAATGAGGAAATTTGATATTATTTTCAAGGAGTAATATTACTAAATCTTATCGTTCTATCTCACTGATAGTTTTGTAAATAACCCCAAAACACCTATAGACAACATGCCATATTCTGTATAGAAGTGGAATATGTAGAGGTATTATGTGAGCAGAATCTTTAACAGAATGACAGATCTCAAAGGGGAGGGAGGAGGAAGGGAAAGAAAGAGATGAACCAAATAACATATATGCATAGCCCATGGACACAGACAACAGTATGAGGAAGGCCTGGGTGGGGGCTGGGTGGAGAGGGTAAAGAAGGAAAAATGGGGGACATCTGTAATATTGAAAACAATAAACATACTAAAAATAAATAAAATGAATAATGTAAAATAATCACCTTTTCATACTAGGGCATCTTTCCTATAAGACAAGGGCTCAGAACTTTCTGTATTATATTTGAGTACTTCTTGACCCAGAACAATTCAATCATGTGTACGAGGGTACAATAACTTACTCTTGCAGTAATCACTAGGATAAGTCACAAAGAATTGGATTCAAAAGGCCACAAAAATAAGAAGGCTCTTTTATTAAAGGGCCCCACCCAGGCCTTCCTCACACTGTTGTCTGTGTCCATGGGCTATGCATATGTTATTTGGTTCATCTCTTTCCTTCTCTTCCTCCTTCCTCCCCTTTGAGATCTGTCATTCTGTTAAAGATGTTAGGTAGGCTATTTCTGCTCACATAATACCTCTACATATTTAGTACTATTTACTTCCTTCTGATCTTTTATAAATCTTACTAGTCTTAGAAATCTTCTTAGTCTCCTCTCAATCCTCTTTTTATGTATTGGTACATTTTAAGAAGAGAAAACTAATGCTAATTGCCCCCTAATATTATCTGCCTTAAGGGGGAAAAAAAGAGAGAACACTCAAAATTTAAGAATATGAAGCATACATACAAATGAAGCAATATTTTTGTATTCCTATAAACATTTATAAAGAGTCAGTTTATTTGTTAACTTGCTTCCCAAATGTTTTGTTTGCATGTAGTCATTTTTTACATGGTAAAATATAAATAAAATCTCCAATACTCTTAAATAATATTAAAATCATTAAATAAATAGAAACAAACAAAACTTCCACTTTTTCCTGAGAGGAAAAGTGATAAGAGACTCAATAACAGCATATTCAGTTCTCAGCACCTTGACCTTCCTCAATGTGAAGGTTTCAGCACCTCTCTATCACCTCACACTGGGCTCCACCTGTGATTCTATAATTCTAACAATTCTTTATTACCACAAAAGTTTCCTCTTCCTGATCTCTCATTTCTTACTTTCATTTAACCCCCTTTTCAGCCCATTGAATCTTCCAATGCCTTGGCCTTTCCTTTATTAATGAATCTCACTTTCACAGCCCAACTATGAGTCTCTGAATAAACTACTTTATTTTGTCATTAATTCAATTTTCTCTCATTAATATCTTCAATTACCTAGGCTTCCTGTTCATCCACAGTATTGGGCGGCCTTATTTTGTCAGAATCCAGTCAATTCTATTCACCTTCTTTTTTTAAAAATACAGTGCATTGATTTCTTGCACCTGTGATGGCTTGAAACAATACACTTCTCTTAAAACAATCACATGTTTTCAGGCACATCCAAAATCAGCTTCCCTGGGCTGAAATCGGGGTGTGGGCAGGGCCATGCTCCCTCCAGAGGTTCTAGAGGAAGTTCCGGTTTCTTGCTTTTCCCAGCTTTTAAAACTATAATATCTGAAAAATATTATGCTTTTCAGACCTTTTGACATGTGGGTTCTTCTCTAAGGAACTTATTTTTGCATCTCACTTAAATAATTCTACTTTCATTGATTACTGTGTAGTTCCAAGTCATAATACTATACTGCTATTTCCACTGTTCAATGGCTATCCACTAAACAATTATAAATTTAAAAAATAACATAGAATGTTACCCAATAGCATATGACACCTGGACCCTTATCTTAACAGTGATACTAACCAATGGTATTAAATCATTTATAGTCTCCACTAGAGGCCTGGTACACGAAATTCGTGCACTTGGGGTGTGGGGGGGGGGGGGTCCCTCAGCCTAGATTGCGAGAGGGCGCAGGCCAGGCCGAGGGACCCCACCAATGCATGATCTGGGCTGGGGAGGGGCCATGGGAGGGCTCCAGGGCATGTCCTGCCTGTCTTGCTTAGTCCTGATTGGCTGGATCCTGGCAGCAAGCTAACCTACCAGTTGGAGCATCTGGTCCCTGGTGGTCAGTGCATGTCATAGTGTTGGTTGACTGGTTGACTGTCTTCCCCCTGGTGGTCAGTGCACGTCATAGCGATTGGTTGAGTGGCCTTAGCATATCATTAGCATATTACACTTTGATTGGTTGGATGGCCAACCAGATAGTTAGCATAGTAGGCTTTTATTATATAGGATTACTAGTGGCTCTGTGCACGAAATTTGTGCACATTAAAAGGGAACTAATTAGAGGAAATATTTTAACGTTGCTATTTGCCCTTTCTCTATCATAGAAATGTCAGAAATGAAAGAAAATTAGTAAAATGTATATGAAAATCTCCCTCCTCTCAGAGTCTGGGGTGCACCAGGGGACCCAGAGTCAAGTCCCCGCCCATCCACATGTGCCTTGAAATCACAGGAGACCCAGACCCGGCCAGCCACAGCCTCATTAGGTGAGACCCAGACCTGGCCAGCTCCACCCTTGGCAAGCCCCGACTGGTGTGGGGCACAGCCTCAGGTCCCCCAGCCCAGCACCGGGGGGGATCATGACCTGAGGTCCCCTGCCCTGGCTAGGCACCATGCAGCCTCAGGTCCCTGCTGATCAGTCGTTACAGCATCATGGCATGACGACCATTTGCATATTAGCATTTTATTATTATGATACTCAAACAGAATACTCTAAATCATTTCTATTTTCAAAAAACTTCATATTGCAGGCCATACCTCATAATAAAAAAAAATTCAGTCATGTTTTTAAAGCAGTAATATGTTTAATTAATTAAAAAGAGGGAGAAGGTATGTATAGTTTGAGAGAATGACTGAAATAAGCCATGCTCTAGATGAAGAACTAAAACATTATTTTGCTAATAAAACAAAATCTAAGATAGTGAGATTTTTAAGAAGACTTCTGAGTAGTGAACCTTCACAGTACGTTATAAATATTTGGAGGAGAAGACAGGAAGATTTAACCTAGAGCATGGGGAAAATTGCATATGCATATTGATTAGAGGGAAAAATATATTTAATAAAATGGATTTAAATCATAGTTGAAGTACTATGTATAACAAATATTTTTTAAACACTTATAAAACTATGATCTCTATAAGTTGTGTTTATTTTTTAAAGAAAAGGCAGAGAAACAAAAGCATCTATTTAAAAAATAATAGGCTAGCATTTATGATAATAAGGAAATTAACTTGAGGCATTTGTCTAGAAGTAGAAATAAGAGAATGACTTGACAATAAAACCTGTTCACAATACAAACCTGACTTCAAGTTCTTTTATTTATTTACTACAGGCCAGGTGCACGAAAGTCGTGCACGGAGGAGGGGTGTCCCTCAGCCCAGCCTGCACCCTCTCTAATCAGGGAACCCTCTAGGGATGTCTGACTGCCCGTTTAGGCCTGATCCTGATAGGATTGAGATGAAACGGGCAGTCGGACATCCCTCTCACAATGCAGGACTGCTGGTTCCCAACTGCTCGCCTGCCTGCCTTCCTGATTGCCCCTAATCACTTCCGCCTGCCAGCCTGATCACCCCCTAACCACTCCCCTGCCAGCCTGATTGATGCCTAACTTCTCCCCTGCCAGCCTCATTGCCCCTAACTGCCCTCCCCTGCAGGCCTGGTCCCCCACAACTGCTCTCCCCTGCAGGCTTGGGTCCCCCTCAACTGCCCTTCCCTGCAGGCCCAGTAGCCCCCAACTTCCCTCCTCTGCCAGCCTGGTCACCCCTAACTGCCCGCCCCTGCAGTCTTCATCACCCCCAACTGTCCTCCCTTGCAGGCCTTGTTCCTCCCAACTGTCCTCCCCTGCTGGCCATCTTGTGGTGGCCATCTTGTGTCCACATGGGGGCAGGATCTTTGACCACATAGGGGCAGTCATCTTGTGTGTTGCAGTGACAGTCAATTTGCATATTACTGTTTTATTAGATAGGATAGAGGCCTGGTGCACAGGTGGGGCAAGCTGGTTTGCCCTGAAGGGTGTCCCAGATCAGGGTTGGGGTTCCCTTGGGGCGTGGGGCGGCCTGGATGAGGATCCTGTGGTGGTTTATAGGCGAGCCAAGCCCCCTGGCAACCCAAGCGGAGGCCCTGGTATCTGGGATTTATTTATCTTCTACAATTGAAACTTTGTAGCCTGGAGCAGAGACAAGCCTCCTGCTCGCACCATGGCTGCAGCCATTTTTGGGGGGATTTATTTATTTTCTATAATTGAAACTTTGTAACCTTGAGTGGAGGCCTGGGCCTGCCAGGGTGTGTGGAAATCTTGGCTTCCTTCATTGCCAGGGAAACCCAAGCCTCCTGCTCGCTCCATGGCCGCAGCCATCTTGGTTGGGATTAATTTGGATACTCAGTCCTGATTGGCTGGTGGGCGTGGCTTTGTGGGTGTAGCAGAGTGGTGGTTAATTTGCATATTGCTCTTTTATTAGATAGGATTTATTTTTATTGACTTCAGAGAGGAAGGGAGAGGGAGAGATAGAAACATCAATGATGAGAGAGAATCATTGATCGGCTACCTCCCACAAGCCCTACACTGGAGATCGAGCCCACAACCTAGGCATGTGTCCTTGACCGGGAATCGAACCATGACCTCCTGGTTCATAGGTGGAAGTAGAAATAAGAAAATGCCTTGACAATAAAACTTATTCACAATGCAAACCTGAATTAAAGTTTTTTTTTTATTTTTTTATTTTTATTGACTTCAGAGTGGAAGGGAGAAGGAGAAATAGAAACATCAATGATGAGAGAGAATCATTGATCGGCTACCTCCTGCATGCCCAACACTGGAGATCGAGCCCACAACCTTGGCATGTGTCCTTGACCGGGAATCAAACCATGACCTCCTGGTTCATAGGTGGATGCTCAATCATTGGACTATGCCAGCCTTTAAGTTATTTTAAAAGATTCATCAGGAAAGGTAAAATACTTCCAGATGGCAAGAAACCCCACTTCTTCAATATTTGACTTTGCATAGATCTCAGGGATCTGTTTTTTTTTGTTATGGTTTGGTTTTCATTTTGTTTTTAATAAGTCTTAATGATGTTTCTGATACAGAGCTGGGTTTGGAAGACATTTAAAACTTCAGCTTTGTAAGGATTGATGGGAGAAGAGGCAGCTAAAGTGAAAGATAATTAAAGACAGTCATAAAAAAAACATCTTTTGGAATACACTGCTCCAAAGTCTTTATATAGATTATCCCATTTATTTGTAACAATACAATTTATTATGCTCTTTTATTACCTCCATTTTATTAATATTTAAACAGAAGGTCAAAGGGATGAAGTAAATTGTCCTGAATGACAAAGCTGAATCATCCCTCAAATTTGGACATTGACACCAGAGCCATTGCTGATAATAAGTTTTGTTAGTGACCTCAGATAACCAGTGCCAAAAGACATCTTATTTTTTTTATTTGCTTAATTTTATTGATGTATAATTGATATGCAAAACCGTATCAGTTTCAGGAGCACATCATAGTGATTTTATATTTATATACATTATGAAATGAAGCCTAAGATAAGTCTAATTACCATCTATCAAAATTAAAAAATTAATTACAATGTTACTTACTATATTCCCCATGCTGTACATTATATCCCCATAACTAAAGGTTGGTACCTCTTAATCCCCTTTACCTATTTTTACCAGTCCTAAATTCCTCTTTTCTCAGTTAACACTAATTTGTTTCTTGTATCTATGAATCTGTTTCTGGTTTTTGTGTTTTTTTTTTAAATATATTTCATTGATTTTTTACAGAGAGGAAGAGAGAGCGATAGAGAGTTAGAAACATCGATGAGAGAGAAACATCGATCAGCTGCCTCTTGCACACCCCCTGCGGGATGTGTCCGCAACCAAGGTACATGCCCTTGACCGGAATCGAACCTGGGACACTTGAGTCCACAGGTCGATGCTCTATCCACTAAGCCAAACCGGTTTCGGCCTCTGTTTCTGTTTTATTGTGTTTGTTCCTTTGTTTTATTTTTGCATTCCACATATAAGTGAAATCATATAGTATTTGTATTTCTCTAACTTGTTTAATTTAGCATAGCATCTTTTAAGTCCACCCATGTTGTTGCACCTCACAATATGTTTTTATAGCTGAGTCATGCATATTCTATTATATATCCTGTCTAATAAAAGAGAAACATGCAAATTGACCATACCTCTGCTACACCCACAAGCCACGCCCACCAGTCAATCAGGAGTGAGCATGCAAATTAACCCAACCAAGATAGCAGCGGCCACGGAGTTGGAGCAAGCAGGAGGCTTGGGTTGCCCCGGGCGATGAAGAAAGCCAAGCTTCACCCAACCCTGGCCTGCCCTGGCCTCCACTCAAGGCTACAAATTTTCAATTATAAAAGATAAATAAATCCAAACAAAGATGGCCATGGTCATGGAGCTGGAGCAAGCAGGAGACTTAGGTTGCCCTCGGAGATGGAAGAAGCCAAGCTTCCTGGCCTGCCCTGGCCTCTGCTCAAGGCTACAAAGTTTCAATTATAGAAGATAAATAAATCCCAGATACCTGCTTCCAGCTTATGCTTGGGTAACTGGGGGGCGTGGCTGGACTGCAAACCACCACAGGCCCCTCGCCCAGGCCGCCCCACGCCCCAAGGGAACCCCCACCCTGATCTGGGACACCCTTCAGGGCAAACCAGCCAGCCCTTACTCATGCACCAGGCCTCTATCCTATCTAATAAAAGAGTAATATGCAAATTGACTGTCACTCCAACACACAAGATGGCTGCCCCCATGTGGTAAAAGATGGTTGCCCCCATCAGGACACAAGATGGCTGCCACAAGATGGCCAGCAGGGTCGGAGAGTTGGGAGGGACCAGGCCTGCAAGGGAGGGCAGTTGGGGGTGATCAAGCCTGCAGGGAAGGGCAGTTGGGGGAGGACCAGGCCTGGAGGGGAGGGCAGTTGGGGGGACACCAGACCAGCAGGGGAAAGCAGTTAGGGGCAATGAGGCTGGAAGGGGAGGACAGTTAGGGGTGACCGGGTCAGCAGGGGAGGGCGGTTAGGGGCAAACAGGCTGGCAGGGGAGCAGTTAGGCATCAATCAGGCTGGCATGGAAGTGGTTTGGGGGTGATCAGGCTGGCAGGCAGAAGTGGTTAGGAACAATCAGGAAGGCAGGAAGGCGAGCAGTTGGGAGCCAGCAGTCTTGCATTGTGAGAGGGATGTCCGACTGCCCGTTTCGTCCCAATCCTACTGGGATCGGGCCTAAATGGGCAGTTGGACATCCTTCAAGGGGTCCCTGATTGGAGAGGGTGCAGGCTGGGCTGAGGGACACACCCCCCCGTGCACGAATTTCATGCACCGGGCCTCTAGTGTGTATATATGTGTGTGTGTGTGTGTATATATCTATATCTATATCTATATCTATATCTATATCTATATCTATATCTATATCTATATCTATATCTATATCTATATCTATATATATCCTACATAATAAAAGGGTAATATGCAAATTACCATCACTTTGCTATGCCCACGATTGGGCCTGCGGGAGGCGTGGGGGGCAGGACTCGGGGTGGCCAGGGTGGCCGATTGGGCCGGCGGGAGGCAAAGGGCAGGCAGCGGGGTCGGAATGTCCCCGCCGCCCACCCTTTGCTTCCGGCAAGACGCGATCGTAGTCCACGCCGCTGAGTGGCAGAGGCAAAGGGCGGGCGGTGGGGACGGAGCGCCGCTGAGTGGTGGAGGCAAAGGGCGGGCGGCGGGGATGGAGTGTCTCCACCCCCCGCCCTTGCCTCCGGCCGGGCATGATCTGCCCCCGCGCCACTGAGCGGCGGCTGAATGGGGCCGGCAGGACGCTGAACTCGCATCGCCTTGGGGCTGGCGGGAAGCTGAGCTGGCATCGCCAGCGGCGGCGTGAGCTCAGCGTCTGTGCCATAGCTGTGCTGCGGCACAGAAGGGGCCTCTGGGGCAGCGAACCCATGTCCCTGCCCCAGCCGGCCTTGTGGCAGGATGAACGGGCCTGTGGGGCCCAGAGCTCAGCATCTGCGCGGCAGGGGAGGAACCAGAAAAATGAATCTTTCCAGTTCCTGATGCTGACAGCCCTATGGGTGCCGGGGTCCTCCACCTGCAGCCCCTAGTTGCAGCCCATCAGCCCCAGTCACAGACTGGAAGCCCCCTGCCAGCAGTCCAGACGGGACCAGTGTTGCGCCGCGGTGGTGGGTGTCAGTGGGCATGCTACAGACATCAAATCACTGCCACCGAGGCCACCCCCCCACACACACACACACACACTCGCAAGTAGTATGGTCCAAGGGGGTGACTCCTAAGGCAAGGCTCCCATGGCAGCTGATGCTCACCATGCCAGGTGAGGAAACCAGACCTGAAAGCCCAAGTCCCCGAGTACTCGAACTGCAGGGCATCGTGGGCCAGGGCCTTGAGGAGGCCCTAGGACAAGCATCTTTCCAGAGGCTGTGCAAAAGGAGGGGAGGAACCTCTGGCTAGAGGCCGGGATGAGGGATGCTGGCGTCTTTGCAGACCAAGACAGGGCTGAGGGACCCTACCCCCGCACCCCTGTGCACAAATTTCATGCACCGGGCCTCTAGTATACATATAAAATCTTCTTTATCTATTCATCTATCGATGGACACAGGTTGCTTCCATATCATAGCTACTGTAAATAATGCTGCAATATGCACAGGGGTGCATATCTCCAAGTAAATGTTTTTGTTTTCTTTGGATTAATACTCAAAAGTGGATTTAGATCATATGGCAGTTTTTTATTAACCTACATACTGTTTTACATAGTGGCTGCACCATTTTACATTTTCACCCACAGTGCGCAAGAGTTTCCTTTCCTCCACATCCTGGTCAGAGCATATCTTCTTTGGAAAAATGTCTACTTTACGTAGTATTCTATCCTTTTTTATTCAGGCTGTCTGCTGTTTTTATATTAAGTTGTATAAGTTCTTTGTATATTTTAGTTATTAACCCCTTATTAAATGAAAGACTCACAAATACCTTTTCTCTTCAGTAGGTTGCTTCCATATTATTTTCAAGACACATATTTCTAATGTGATTGCATGCATGCCACGTGCTGTAATAATTCGTGAAGAAATATTTCTCATTTTCATACTATTTTTCAGAAAAGTAAATATTTTTATATACATTCATATGGATTCAAAGACCAAGTTTCCTGAAATACTAACTAGAATAATGTAGTTTCTCTGTTGAGATGAAAAATATCCTATAAAAAGATCTACAATTATTCACACCACCTACACCATCATCCTATGTTCATAGCTACCACTTGGGTAAAATAGCACTAATTAGCTAAAAAACAAAAATGACATGAATAAAATACCTAAATATGATTTCACACTTAAAATGAATTTTATCCATCTTTCCAGTCTGTACTCCTAGTCAACGGCTTCAGAAAAAAATATCCTCTGGTATTCACTTTTGATACAGGATAAAACAGCAAATTTAGAAGTTGAGACTACTGATAGATTAAAGGAAATCAACTTTATAATATCAGATGTTACAAACGTTTGTGTGTGTGAATCTCCAGGGCTGAGGAGCACTGAAATCTAGACATAGGGAATATGGTAAAAGTTTACAGCATCCAATGGGATGCTGCACATGAAAGCATTCAGTTTTGGAATCCCTGTGGCTACTCGCTGGCTCTCCTAGATGTTTTTGAAGCTTTAAGAGATTATGATTAAATAGGATTTTACCAAGAGAAACCTCAGCTCTTAGCTTCAAAAGTCATCATTCTCCTAGCTGCCAAATTCAGTTGGAACTACTGAACAATGCTTTCCCTTTCAAAATTCCAATTTCACTGTTAAGAAAACAGATGACACAAATATTCTATATTAGAGTAAAGCAGAAAGAGTTCCTGGAACAATCTTCCCCAAACAGAACATTGCTGCTCAGGACTGTAATACCAGAAAATAGATTCTTTGGTCAAATACATTTATGAAATTCTGGGTAAACAAATTAAATTAATTGCTTTTCTGTATTACTCAGCAGAACCATATGAATAGCTTTAGTTAATCTCTAAGGGAGCAAGGATAGGTGAGTAAAATATGCAGTGATTTCTAAAAATATTTCTAAACAAGTATTAGTGAATTATTATAATTCTACAATATCTGATAAGCGCATTTCCTCAGAAACCACATTCTAAATGTTGGTCTATCTGATAGGAATGCATTGGAGTATGCTTTTTATCATTACAAATTCACATAGAATATTTGTTGCATATGATTTCAAGTCTTCCCCCCTAAATTGTGAATAGCGGATGATAATTATTCTTACAAATACATATCAATAATCATTGTTAAACAATTCAGCAGGCTTCTACTGTTCCTATCTGCCTTTTTATTCGACACTGCTTTTATCTACTCTTTGAGGAACACTGCTTATTCCCTACTAAAAGTATGTGTAATTATTGGGGACTTCAAGTACCAATTAGTAGACATGTAACCTAGTTATGTCCTATATAGTACCACATCATTCATTCACATTGATGATTGCGTATGTACTGGGCAATCAAGGAACAGAATATGAAAAAATCAGCTGCTTTGCCCAGCATAGTAGTCATGCCATCATCACTTTGTTGGGGAGAATTACTTCTCTGCATCAGAATCATATGAGGCAGTTAGAGCTGACCTAGCCCATATGATCATACAACTCCAACTACCTACAATCTAAGACCTGATTATGTAACAAAAATAGGCTTAGAGGAGGCAGAGAGGAGAGAGATAAAGGAGAGGAAGAGAGAGGGAAAGAGGGAGGAAAGGAGAGAGAAACAGAGAGACAGAGGGAGAGAATGAAAAAATCATGGCTCAAAAATTATCTGAGTAAGAAATTCAGTGCCATATAGTATGAGGTTTCAATGGTGAACAGAAATAATTAATTGGGCACTTTAGTATCAAGAACTGGTTGATAATCTTGTCACTAGTAATTTCTTTCCACTCTGTAGTCAGGTATTTGGTAGAACATACATGTGATAGTCATTCCATTATGCCCTGATGAAAATAAAAGTGTGTATCTTCTGACTGTTATTTGATAAATAAGTATTACCATAGATCTTTTTATTTTTCACTTCAAACATATTTTCATGGCTAGTTTCATAAACTTATCAAGAAAAATATGACTTACTAGAGGCCCAGTGCATGAAATTTGTGCATGGGGGAGGGGGTGTCCCTCAGCCCAGGCTTTACCCTCTCAAATCTGGGACCCCCTGAGGGATGTACGACCACCCATTTAGGCCCGATCCCACCAGGATCAGGCCTAAACTGGTGGTCAGACATCCCTCTCACAATCCAGGACTGCTGCTTCTCACCCGCTCGCCTGCCTCTGCCTGATTGCCCCTAACCTCTTCTGCCTGACAGCCTGATCACCCCCTAACCACTCCCCTGCCAGCCTGGTCGACACCTAACTGCTCCCTGGCTGGCCTGATTGCCCCTAACTTCCCTCCCAGCTGGCCTGATTGCCCACAACTGCCCTCCTCTGCAGACCTGATTTCCCCAACTGCCCTCCTCTGCTGGCCCAGTCACCCCTAACTGCCTTCCCTGCTGGCTTGATTGCCCACAACTGCCCTCCCCTGCAGGCCTGGTCCCCCCAGAACTGCCTTCCCCTGCTGACCTGGTCTCTCCCAACTGCCCTCCCCCCCCTGCAGGCATAGTCATCCCCAACTGTCCTCCACTGCAGGCCTGGTCACACCCCAACTGTCTTCCAGTGCAGGCCTGGTCTCCCCCAACTGCCCTCCTCTGCTGGCCCAGTCACCCCTAACAGCGCCCCCTGCTTGCCTGATTGCCCACAACTGCCCTTCCCTGCTGGCCTGGTCCCCCCAACTGCCCTCCCCTGCAGGCCTGCCCTCCCAACTGCCCTCCCCTGTTGACCTGGTCTCCCCCAACTGCCCTCCCCTGCTGGCCTGGTCACCCCTAACTGCCCTCCCCTGCAGACCATTTTGTGGTGGCCATCTTTGTCAACATGGGGGCAGCCATCTTTGACCACTGGAGGTGGCCATCTTGTGTCTTGGAGTAACGGTCAATTTGCATATTACTCTTTTATTAGATAGGATAACTCATTTCCATATCACACTTGAATAATGATACTATGTTTTAAAATGTACAATAAAGTCAATCAATTTCATAATGAAAAGCAATATTTTATGTCTATTTTGGAAAAACTGATTAAACTTCTTAAAGAGGGTATTCTATGCTTTATTTGAAAAATGACTCAACATTTCAATGGCTATTAGAGAAAATTTCATAACTCAAAAGATGATGGTTGAATGGATTACATTTCTCAAAAATGTGTTCTTCACACTTTTTTTATAGCCTGTTCATTTTTAGTTGCTTATATGATTTCTTTTCATTACCTTATCCAAACTCACATTCTATAGTTACAGATTACTGTTCAGGAATAGTTCATATACTCTTTTCCACTTATTGAACTATTCTCACTCAAAAACTCATTTTATTGACTTCTCCATTTCATTCAGCATTTCCCTCAAATATTATCTTTGCATGGTGATCTTTCAATGACCACATTATTTAAAACTAGAGGCCCAATGCATGAAATTTGTGCAACAGGCTCAGCCCTTGCAACCGTGGTGGCTTGCCTTGGCCCTTGCAGCCCTGGCTTTGTCCGGAAGGTCATTTGGAAGGACATCCGAAAGGTTGTTCAGCTGTCCAGTCTAATTAGCATGTTATGCTTTTATTATTATAGACTAGAGGCCTGGTGTAAGAATTCGTGCACAGGTGGGGTCCGGCCAGCCCTGCCTCTGATTGGGGTGGAGGAGCCAGTTGGGGGGGTGAGGCTGGCCAAGGGTAGGGGCCATGGGCAGTTAGCCAGCCGGCCCCACCCCCTGGCTGAACTCCCAGTCAAGGGGACAATTTGCATATTAGCCTTTTATTATATAGGATAATCATTGTTCATAACTCATCATCCTTTTACCTTACTTTACATTGCTCTCTAGTAATTACTATGTAAAATATTGTTATATATATATTTAACTATTTATTGTGTTTCTTCCCACTAGAATATAAAGTTACTGGGTTTGGAAACTTTGCATTGTTCACTGTTGAATATTCACCATTAGGCACACAATAAGCTATCCATTAATTATACTTTTTTAAAACTTCTAAATTGTAGTAGTCATACTATAACATGAGGAAATGTACTTTTTACATATAGTTGAACAACTTTGGAGTGATTTAAATGTTTTATTAATATAGAACCTAGAATAACACAATAGTATACATCAAAAATTGTAATAGAAAAAGTCTAAACTACAGCATGCAAATGCTGTGAAAGTATGTTAGTTAAGATTAATTGTATCTTGTTGATGAAATATTAACTGATATATTCAACTTTTATAGTATATGTTCCACCTTTAAAAGCATGAGCATCCTTGAGAAAAATCCTACATATCAACTGTGTAAAGCAATTTTCCTTACTTGCCTTTTCTCTTAAACTAAGTTGCTTGTGAGCCACTTCAGCAACAAATAAAAACCACCTGTTTTTCATTGCCCACAATTTGGAAAATGGTTCATAAAGGCCAAAAATTGATTATTTTTCATCTTTGCTTCCTCATTGTCTATAATAGTTTTCAGGACAATATGAGTATGTTAATGTTTCTTTTAGATAGTGTAATGAAAGCCCTATAGGCATTGCTTAGTGGTTGAGTATTGACCTATAAACAAGGAGGTCATGGTTCCATTCCCAGTTAGGGCACATGCCCGGGTTGCGGGTTCGAACTTCAGGGTGGGTTTGCAGGAGGTAGCCGATGGATGATTCTCTCTTATCATTGACTAGAGGCCCGATGCATGAAGATTCATGCAAAAATGGGCCTTCCTTCCCCTGACTGCTGGCACTGCCTTTGCTCCAGCCCAGAGCCGCCTTTCTGCTTTGGCTCCACCCAGAGCTGCCATTCCGCCTTCGCATGCTGCCCAGAAGCCTGGAGTGGCTGGGGCAGTGAGGAATACCTGCGTCGTCACCATGGTGACAATGCAAGCATCCCGCCCCCAGCCGCTCTGCTCAGGGCCTGTGTATGCAAATTAACCCACCATCTTTGTTGGGTTAATTTGCATACTCACTCCTGATTGGCTGGTGGGCATTGTGAAGGTATGGTCAATTTGCATCTTTCTCTTTTATTAGTGTAGATGTTTCTATCTCTCTCTTTCTCTCTGAAATCAATAAAAATATTTTTAAATTAAATAGTGTAATGAGGGAATACAAATATAGAATGGTGAGAAAAATAGACTCTTAAAATAGATCCATTTATGTTTAACCCTAATGACAGTGACCATCGCTCTTTACTGGTTTCCTTCCTGTATCACTGTCCAGCAGTGTAGGATGCATAAGGCAGGAGTATCATGATGTTGCCCAAACTCTCCATGTTCAGTTGTTAGAAATAATCTCTCAAGTCCAAATCTGTGATTAAAGGAACTCCCTTTTTTCATCATTTTAAGTAATATATATTGCAAATACTCTAATGTTAATTATTTTTCTTATGTCAGTTTTCTGATTCCCAAATAATGGTAATACTCTCAGGCTATTATAGTTTAGAATAGATAGCCCATCACTTTCAGAATGCATTCTGGGAAGAGCAACCCCAAATAGAAAAGGCAAACTTTAAAGGTTTGACAGAAATGGAGTTGTTCTAGCTGTAATAGTTGAAGCTGACCCTTTCTAGTAGGTGTATTTAATCTATGCAATGTCAGAAGTTAGTACTTTTCTCCTACCTTTCCTTAACCCCTTTCTTTGTATATACTTCCCCAAAACTCTTCCCTCTATCTGCCAGCATATCAAGAAAAGTTCTGATATTATTTATTTACTCCTCCTAGGAAGGAGTTTCTACCATTGGAAGACTTTGCCTAGGAGAAGTTTTATTATTGAATGTATTTATACTTTAATAAGCAGGCAAAGGCTTGTCATATGGAAATATGTTTTTTAAGTATAAAATCCATGTAAGGGGCCATTTCTCCTACTAGCTATGCCTGAACCAAGCATCAATAGGAGAAACTTGTTGTTTTCATTTATGTTAATAAAAATAGGGGGGAAAAGAAAAATAATATAAATATTTTACCATAAAAGTATAATTTGAGAAGGATGTTGGTTAATATTTAGCCATAATTTCACAATTATTTAGTTTAATAGCATATATAAATCACTGATATAAGTCTTTTGTTCAATAAATAGAGCAAGTTCCTCATTATCAGTTGAAAGTTTACTCAATTTTACTTTTATTTAGAATAACTCTAATACCTTATTAATTCCTTTGTTTTTAATTGACTATAGGTTTATACTAACCTCTATTTTATTCACTTATTTTCATTGTTAAATTCTATTTGAAATGCAAAATAATGGTCATGAGGAAATTATAATTGAACCAAATAACTCATCCCTTACAGTCTTATAATTTATTTTATTTCTCTCATAGCCAAGTAAGCCTTCAAAAATTGATATTTTTCTTTTTTATATATATTTTTATTGATTTCAGAGAGGAAGGGAGGAGAGAGAGAGATGGAAACATCAATGATGAGAGAGAATCATTGATTGGCTGCCTCTTGTACACCCCCTACTGGGGATCGAGCCTGCAACACAGGCATGTGCCCTTAACTGGAATCAAACCAGGGACCCTTCAGTCTGCAGGCCAATGCTCTATCCACTGAGCCAAACCGGCTAGGGCTGATATTTTTCTTTTAAGGAGGAAAAGATCATAAGACAGGTGGTAAGAGAAGTGGGAAGATAAAGACTGATCTGTTCATTTTTCAATCTTATACAGGAAATAAATGGAAGAAAAATAACTTCCCACAAGCACAATATTATCTGCCATTAAATTCACTAGCTTAGCCTTATCATAGAAAAGTAATGACTAGCTTAATCAACCAGGTGAGTGGGTGCTTTGGAATGAGGGATTAAATGTGGGTGAAAGGTAGGAGTGTGGAGTTAAGGAGGTACTAAGACACTTGTGTTTCCCTAGCAGCTTCCAGTGCAAAGTTGGTTATAATTCAGAATCCTAACTAGGCCCCTGGGAAACACCATGTTCTCCATGATAATCACTCCATGATTTATCCTTGTGGGTGTTTTCAGCTGAATAGTCTCCGTGGTTATATTTATTTGCAAACATTTTCATTTACCCATAACACATAAGAAAATGTTATCAATGTTACACAGCAAACAATTAAGAATTTAATGATTATAATTAGCCATTTTAAATTAAGGTTTTATTCTAAAACTCTCCAAATTTTTATGCAGATATTTGCCTCAAAAATAATTACAGAGAATTTGCCTAAGAAGATAGAGAAGTCATTAATTTAGTGTTCTCTCCATTATCTTGGAACTTCCTAAGCATTAACTGTCCCTAATAGCTCTCCCATTTCAGAAACTGAGTTCAAACTTCAGAAATCTAAGTCATAAATATTTACAGATCACTTATTATATGAAACATATGTGGTAGGCACAGTTCCTGATCTCAGAGAGGCTACAAACTAGGACAAAATATACAAACACATCAGTATCAATTATTATAGGAATATTCACAAAGAAGGAATCATGTTGCCGTGGGATTTGGGGTGGTTTCTGTTTTTGGAGGTCATGGAAAAATGTATGTGTTCAATCGATCAAATAGGAGCAGATCTAGTATGTATAAATGAACAAGGATTTTATATAGAAAATTACAATTCAAGGATGCTTCTATTGGTTTTGCAAGTGGTTTAAATTCCCTAAATTTTAATTTATTTATCTCTTAGTGATGATAACTTTTAAGTGTTTTATGTGAATTAAAATATGTGTGTAAAATATGCACAGGAGCTTGAAACAATGTAGGTTCTCAGTACATATTATCGATTCTATGTGCCAGAGTCAGACATTATGATAGTTTACATTAATCATCTTAATCCTCACAAAAATTAAAGGAGGGAGTTAATTATGTTAGTCTTATAATTTTTTAAAAAATACATCTGAGAGGTTAAACAACTTCCCTAAGCTACTCAGATCAAAGTTAACTGATAATTCCTCTTTGAACAGGGCAGACATATTTAGATAATTGCATTTTCAAAAGAAAAATTGGAGACATATCTGAATTTGAGCATCTTACTTAATATAAACACAATTTTCAATAAAAACGTAAAGTAAAACAACTAAACAAAAATTGGAAAATTATAAGTAAAAAGTTAGTTTTATATTATACTACTCAATATATTACTATATTATATCTCCTAAGTCATTTAATCATACTGTGTTTACAATTACATTTTGCAACAGACAACAAAACACCGGTCACTAAATAAATGGAAAAACAATCAAATGAACAAAACTTAGGCAGAATTTAATTAATTATCATCAATTACCAATGTTATAATATAATAACCATTAGTTATAACTATTTTGATTTTTCTCTAAATTTTAACTAAATACTATAGTATGTGCTTAATACATTTTAAATATGTCATCCTCCAATGAGGATTTCATGGAATGTATGTATTGTTTATAAACTCAAAACTTTTTATTAGAAAAAGAGTTTCTTCAGAAGAAAGAAGAATGTGAGTGTGTGTGTGTGTGTGTGTGTGTGTGTGTGTGTGTGTGTGTTAGAAAGGCTAACTGCCATAACAAATAAAATAAAAATATACACTGTCTTACAAACAAAAGTAATGGTGTCTTTCTTACATTAAGGGAATGAATGAGTGAGCACCTCCTCCAGGTACTTTTCTTCAAGGGCCAAAGCTAAGGAAATCTTTTCCAAATTCTACTCATGATTACTGATGTCATCCTGGATACCAATATGCAATTGAATCAACGGAAGAGAAAAAAGAAGTGTGCAAGTTTTTAAAAGTGACCCCCAAATTATTTGAAACATCTGTCAAAATGTGAGGTTTATGTCCCACCCCATAAATTCCGGGATAAAAAAAAAAGGGGGGGGTTGGAATTCAACCAATCCAGTGGAGTGCAAGTCATGCATTGTGACTTCTGAGGCCAGTTCAGAAAAGGAAGCTCATACCACCTGGTTTTGCTGAGACATTTGCTTCCAGGGGAATCAACTGCCATTTGGAAACTCTGGCTAGCCTGTGTGCACTGTACCGGAGAGGCCCATGTAGAATCACTTCCAGGTGACAGCCAGCACCAACACTTAGCCATGTGAATGATCTAAGATCTCCAGCCCTGGGGAGCCTTCAGATGACTGTAATTGCATGAAAGACTCCACTCAAAAACAACCAAACTAATCCCTTCTCAAATTCCTGACCCCCAAAATTTGAGAAAAATAAAGTGGTTAATATAAGCTGCCAAGTTTTGCAACAACAGTATCCATTAAAAATCACAAGAGGATTGTAGGCCCATGCCTGAAAAAGGCATACTTCTATTAATATATTGTCTTAATCCACTGGAATCACTATAACAGAATATAGACTGAATGGCTTATGAAGAACAAACATTTATTTCTCACAATTCTGGGAGAATTGGAAGTCCACCATCAAGGCACCTGCAGATTGAGTTTCTAGTGAGGGCCCACTTACTAGTTCATATCTTTTCACTGTGACTTCACATGGTAGAATAGGTTAGGGAGATCTCTGGGTCTTTTTTTAAAAAAAAAAAATCATCACCTGAGGATATTTTTCCATTGATTTTTAGAGAGAGTGGAAGAGAGAGGGAAAGACAGAGAGAAATATCAATGTGAGAGAAACACATCAATAGGTTGCCTTCTGCACACCCCCTGACCACGGCTCCAGCTTGGGAGGAGCCTGCAACCGAGGTACATGCCCTTGACTGGAATCAAACCCATGACCCTTGGGTCCACAGGCTGATGCTCTGTCCACTGATCCAAACTGGCTAGGGCTCTTGTCTTTTTTATAAGGGCACTAATCCCATTTATGAGGGCCCCACGACCATGATATAATCACCTCCCAAAGGCCTCACCTCCAAATACCTTTTTATTGGGGATTAGATTTTAACATATGAATTTGGGGGGATACAAACATTCATTCTATAGCACATATCATTGACTAGAATTCAGGAATATAGCCACACATGACTGCAAGGGGAGATTAGAGAATGAAATCTATATGCCCAAGAATATTAAAGAGGAATGTGAATGTGGCATCATCTTACTGGACAAAGTATTTGTGTTGAGGGTAAGAAAAGATAAATAAGCAAGAGAGTGATTAGACACTGCCCATTATTTATTGGTTTCAATTCTTCTTCCTTAATGCTTTGAGGAAGGGAATAAGACATAAAAATGCTAAAAGTCATAAAGTATTTTTCATACTAAATGTTTACAACCATCACAAATACCTTTCAAAGATCTAGTTTGAATGTCCTGGAACTTACCACTTGGTAGAAATTCCAGACTTCCACAACTAGTCTACTCATTTTATTTCCTGTCATTTTACTTTCCTAATAGTTTATAATCAATGTGTCAATCTCAATTAGCTTTGGGCTACTTTCCTGATTCTTTCATATTACCACATATACACCAGTTACTCAACAAATTGTTGCCAACTGAAAGTGCAAAGAGAAGAGGAGAAAGAAAATAATAGTTACTGAGCACCTACTAAATGTCACGCATACTGTTAATTATGATATCGGCTTGTTTCTTTTAAATATAAAACAACCCTTTGAGAAATGTATTATTGTACCCAATTTGACAAATGAATAAGCTGATTTGTTTAGTTTTATTAAGCAACTTTACTAATGTTATCTATCCCTGTGTAAAGTCATGACTTTTTGAATTTGTATCAGCAATGTAATTAAGATCATCTTTATAATTTTAAGAACTTGAACTATTATGTATAGTATAAGCAGCATTAGCAGTGTAACCAAAGAGATATTTCAAACTCATTTAGCTAAAGTTTATATATCCCAAAAGCTTTATTTACATTGCAACATTCTTCATATACCCTGCCAAAGATAATGCTCAAAAGCATACACATCTAGGCTAAAAATTCACTTTTGATTTGTCAAAGAAGAAGAAAACACTGAAACTAGTAACTGAATATACAAATACAGGAGGAAATAAAATATGTCTCCTATATGAAAAGAATATGTGGCATCTAACCAAAGCCATGTACAGCCTCTATAGTAAAAGTTTCACTGGATATGTTAATTAAAACTTTTAAGAGTTAAGTTCATGGTAAGTCAGTGAATTTCAATTATTCCTGAGCCCTGGATAATAGACATTTGATTTAAATTTATCATAGAAAATATTTATCTTAATGATGGTAAAATGGACTGGTTTGAGGGCAAAATTACATGTGATAGTTTTTTGTGTTTTGCATATACATGCCTCCTTATTTAGAGAAAAAGCTGAGAATCATTATCATATTTAAATGTCATTATAAGGAACTTAGTATACTAAGAGAGAAATATAGTGACTGTCTTTTTTTGAATTAAGTTAAACTCTATCCCCTCTGATCTACAAACTTTATTGCCACTTTCACTTTATAAATTCTATTTATATAGAGTCCTTTGGGTATTAAACTGCTTTTTCTGCAAATCTAGTTGCTTCTTATAAAACCTTTCTCTTGGTTCACTGACAGCTCATCAACCAACAAATCTCAGTAGTGACAAACTCTAATGATTGAAGCACATATCTTGATTTCTCTCGGAATCTCAGTATATTTCTGATTCAATACTGACTTTACCATTATTAGCCCATCCCCTCTCTTACTGTCTCATTTCATCCATCAAGGATAAACTACATGTCAGGACTATAATAATTTGAACTGAGAAAAGAAAAGGGAACAAAATAACATTAGTTCACCGTAACCCTGCTATCATTTAATGTAGCTTGCTGTGAATGTATTTCTTAATGATTATGCCCAATAATAAATGATGCTATTCCAGTTTGCTAATAATTTCCTGAAAAACAAGTTTATTTATCATTAGATAACAACTAAAGATTTGTTCAGTTTTTCTCTGATATGTTTCAAATTACCAAGTTTTGAAGCAATCTCTGTAATAAAAGGTCATATTATAAATAGCATCTGGTGATAATATCTATTTAGCATATCAAGCTCAGCTTGTATTTTGAAGTATTATAAACATTCAGTTGACAGAATAGTGCACACAGTGTATGTATCAGGAGTCATGTCTGTTAAGAAAAATTTGAATTTCATTGAAAACATATTCCCTTTATTTGTCATCTAACAATTTATGTCTAGCATTTCTGAACAACAATTTCTATAATCTAAATAAATTATGTGCTGAATTCAGGCTGTAGGAATAGATATGTTTACCAATTTAAAATAATAAAACAGGGTTATAAAATGCTATGTAGATCATGATAAAATTATTTTCAAGTATATCAGTATATATATATATATATATATATATATATATATATATATATATCCTATGCTTATATGCATGTAATAAATATATTAAAATGTATATAAATTTATAGCATAAAGGCATCTATTTAAAAGGCAAGTTACATATTGGAATAAAAAAATAAGAGCTGAAACAATTTCACAGATGGAGTTTTATTGTGCTGTGAAATAAGTCTAGCAAGGAAAGTAATTGTGGAGTAAATATTTCCTATTTTATACATGATCATGTGTGTGTGTCTGTAGTAAGCAGAGTAATGACACTCCTCCCCACCAAAGAAGTCTATGTCCTAATCTTTGCAATCTGTGAATATATTACCTTAGGTGGCAAAGGGCGATTGAGGTTGAAGAAGAAATTCAGTTTGCTAATTAGTGGACCAGACCTTAAATTAGTGAGATAGCCTAGATTTTCTAGGTGGATCCAATGTAATCACAGGGTCTTTAAAAGGGAAATAGGATGTCAGAAGGTTCAGTGTGAGAGACTGCAGTCTGAGACCGACTCCTGTTTGCTTTGAAGATGAAGGAGAGGACTATGAGCCAAGGAAAGAAGTGGAATCTAGAAGCTGGGAAAGGCAAGGAAACAGATTCTGCCCTAGAGACTCCAGAAGGAATGCAGTTCTGCCAGCACATTGATTTAGCCTACTGAAACTTGTGTTAGATTTATAGCCTAAAGAAATGTAAGATAAAATTATTGTTCAAGCAACTAAGTTGGTGATAGTTTGTTACAGCAGCAATAGGAAACTAATGTTACGCAATAGAAAATTAGTATGTTTATAATCTAAAATACTTGTTTTATCATATCAATAGCTTATCCAACTTGTATAATGCAAAAATTATACTGTTTATTGTTTACCTTCAGACTAAGCCTTTTAACCTTTCTATAGTGAGTTTTCAAATATTCTTTACTTAAAGAAAACAGATACTACCAAAACACACTTATAAAACATAATAATTTTTCCTAATTATAAAAGTGTATGGCACCCGGCTGGCATGGCTCAGTGGTTGAGATTTGACCTAAGAACAAGGAGGTAACAGATTCCTAGTCAGGGCACATGCCTGGGTTGCCGGCTGTCCCCAGTGTGGGGCATGCAGGAGGCAGCTGATCAATGATTCTCTCTCATCATTGATGCTTCTATCTCTCTCTCCCTCCCCCTCTCTGAACTCAATAAAAATGTATTTTAAAAAATAACTATAAAAGTGTATGGCATCTATGCATGTGAGCATTGAAGGAAGTAGTAAAATGATGTGCTTGGAAATAATCTGTGATTCTGGTAAGATTTGTACACACACACCAAAAGACATGGGCATATACACATTTAATTTTAATTTTACTGAGTTAAAATTTATATATAGAACTGATGCATGATTCAAAGGGTTTTAAAGGATGTATAAATGTAAGTTACCAATAACATAACGAAGATGTAGAATCTTTCCATCCTTCCAAAAAGTTTCCTTGGGCCCTTTTCCAGTAAATGAATGTCAACCATCGCCACCAACACTCCCCGCCACACACACTCTATCCTTTCCCCTATGGATAGACAGTTGAGCTGTTCTAGTCTGAGGCTATTATAATACTAGAGGCCCGATGCATGAAATTCATGCAAGAGTAGGCCTTCCTTCCCCCAGCTGCGGGCACCAGCTTCCCTCTGGCACTTGGGACCTGGCTTCCCTCACAGCCCCAGCTTCGTCCAGAAGGTTATCCAGAAGGAAGTCTGGAAGGACATCCTATATAATAAAAACCTAATATGCTAAGTGTCCAGTCGTCCAGTCAGCTGTTCAACCAATCAAAGCATAATAGGCTAATGATATGCTAAGGCTGATCAACCACTTGCTATGATGTGCACTGACCACCAGAGGGCAGACATTCTGACCGGTAAGTTAGCTTACTGCTGGGGTCCAGCCAATCGGGACTGAGCAAGACCGGCCGGACATGCCCTGGAGCCCTCCTGCAGTCCCTCCCCAGCTGCCCAATCTCCCATATCCCTCCCCGGCTCTGATCATGCACTGGTGGGGTCCCTTGGCCTGGCCTGCACCCTCTCGCAATCCAGGACTCCTCAGGGTATGTCAGAGAGCCCGTTTTGGCCTGACGGTGGAACGACCAGTTGCTATGACATGCACTGACCATCAGGGGGCAGACACTCAATGTAAGAGCTGCCCCCTGGTGGTCAGTGTGCTCCCACAGAGGGAGCGTCACTCAGCCAGAAGCTGGGCTCACGGCTGGTGAGCACAGTGGCAGTGGCGGGAGCCGTCAGTCGGACATCCCCCGAGGGCTCCTGGACTGTGAGAGGGCACAGGCCGGGCTGAGGGGACCCCCCCCCCCCCCCCGACGCTGAGTGCACGAATTTTGTGCACTGGGCCTCTAGTCCAGTATAATTAGCATATTACACATTAATTATTATAGATGTTAGAAACGTTTGAATACAAGTCTTTTTGAGGGAAAAGTTTTACATATCCTTGTTGAAATAACTAGGGGAGAAATTACTGGGTCATAAGGTAACTATATATTTAATGTTTTATAAGAACCGGCCAAATAGATGCCCAAAATTATGTGTCATCTCATACTCCCATCAGCAATGTATGAGGGTTTGCTTTGTAATCAGATAGCAGCATGTTTTCTAAACTTGGGTGTTTTGTTTTAATTTCAAAATTGTTTAGCTATGGTATGCCCTTATCATTTACATTAAATTAATTAAGTAGTTTGTCAATTTCTAAAAAAAATCACCTGACTTATTATTGGGATTAAATTGGATCTGTAGGGCAAATTCAAGAAAATTGGCATTTTACCTTTATTAAATATATATAGTATATGATTTATTTTCTTTATTTTTAAATTTCTGTTCTTTTTAATAATCTTTACTAAAGAGATGAATAGCAGCTTCTGTTAAATTTATTCCCTTACATACCTTATGTATGTTGATAGTATTTTAAAAGGAATTATTTTCATTTTGTCCAACAGTTTGTTGCTATGGAAATATAACTGATTTCATACTGTTCTTTTTTATCTTTTTATGTTTGTAAATTGTTAAGGATTTTCTATGTAATCAGTTATGTTGTCTATGCATAAACAGTTTCATGTCTTTCTTTTCAACTGAAATCATAAGTATTCATACTTCCTCTTTTATGTGAAAGTATTTATGATCCTTGTGTGTGTTTTTTTTAGATTTTTAAAATTAAATTTATTGGGGTGACATTGCTCAGCATGATCATATAGGTTTCAGGTGTGGGTTTCTATGTTATGAGATCTGTATATTGTACCACGTGCCCACCACCCAAAGTCAAATCTTCTCCTGTCACCATACATTAGGACCCCCTTCTCCCCCCATCCACTTCCCTCTGGCAACCACCACACTGCTGTTTGTGTTCACAAGTTTCAGCTTATATCTCACATATGAGTGAAATCATATGGTTCTTGGCTTTTTCTGACTGACTTATTTCATTTAGCATAATATTCTCAAGGTCTATCTATATTGTTGCAAATGGCAATATTTCATCCTTTCTTATGGCTGAGTCGTATTCCATTGTGTGTATGTACCACATCTTCCTTATCCAGTCCTCTATTACAGGACACTTTGGTTGTTTCCATGTCTTGGCCACCATGAATAATGCTGCAATGAACATAGGGGTGCATATATCTTTGCAAATACATGATTTGGAGGTTTTCGGCTATATACCAAGGAGAGGGATTGCTGGGTCATATGGTAGCTCTCTTCTTAAATTTTTGAGGAATCACCAGACCATTTTCCATAGTGGTTGTACAAGTTTACATTCCCACCACCAGCGAATAAGGGTTCCCTTTATTCCACAACCTCTCCAAAATGATCCTTGAAGACAGATGTTTATACAACAAATTATATATATATATATATATATATATATATATATATATATATCCTATATGATAAAAGTCTAATATGCAAATCGACTGAATGGCAGAACAACTGGTCAGCGGTGGGGGGGGGGGGGGCGCAGGGCTGGTGAGCCGGCAGCGCCAGGCCAGCCAAGGCGGGTGCCAGTGGGTAGAGGGAGGGGATGGCGATCAGAGGGCAGCGGTGACCAGTGGCATTGGGGCGATGGGGGGTGTGGTCCACTGTTTGCCGGCTGGTGCTGTCCCTCAATTGGCCCACTGGTCACCTCTTTCAGAAGGAGGCCAGACTACAGCTTAGGTTTGCTCCCCCCTAAGCTGTCAGTTGGACATCCCCCAAGGGCTCCCAGACTGCAAGAGGGTGCAGGACGAGCTGAGGGACACCCCTCCCCCGAGTGCATGAATTTTCCATTCCTCTATCACAGGACACTTCGGTTGTTTCCATGTCTTGGCCACCATGAATAATGCTGCAATGAACATAGGAGTGCATATATCTTTGCGAATCCATGACTTGGAGGTTTTCAGCTATATACCCAGGAGAGGGATTACTGGGTCATATGGTAGCTCTCTTCTTAATTTTTAGAGGAATCACCATATATATGTGTGTGTGTGTGTGTGTGTGCGCGCACACATAGATACACATATATACATATATATAGTTCTTCCCAAAGAGATCCAAGGTCCAAAAGGACCAACTCTATCTATGCTATGGATATAGGAATACCCAGATAATTGGGAGCTTTGGATAGAGGATCTGATTTGATACCAAGCAACAGACACCAAGTGACTGAGCAACAAAACTTCTCATCATAAGCTTAGTTTTGGCAGAGCCACTAAATCAAGGAATTGAATAGCCTCAGAAGATTATATCACAGGAAATGTTATATTCAGAATTGGCCTTTAGGAAGACCAGAGTGCAAAAGTAAGCAACATAAATAAGTGGTCTCAACTCCACTATCACCTTTCACTATTGTCTGTCCCTCAGCTCATAGGGATGGCTTCATGGGAGGTTGGTTCCTATGAAGAGCTATAAGAGGAGGAAAAAGTCAAAGGCCTGGTTCACAGATGAGGTGGCTCAGTAAGTTGGAGAAAACCAGAGAATACTGGTACACTAGAGACCCATTCAAGATAACCTCTGAAAGACAGTGAAGTGTGGGACAGTTGACCAGTGAGTGGGCAGAGTTTGGGCAATTGTTCTGGTCATTTTGTGGATTGAGAGAAGCAGTCTGAAGTAAAGATTTAACTGGATCCCTGGGCAGTGATGGATGGATTGACTTCTGTCAAGATTTGGAAGGAGCAAGGTCCCAGCTAAAAGGAATGTTGATAGAACTGCAGAAGTAGACATAAAGTGTGAGGACTGGTTTATCACACATTAATGTTCACCAGGGAGCATCCACTGAGTTATTTGTGTGATTTATATAATAATTATAAAGGATGATGCTTTACCTGGCCCCAAAGTGAATTTGTTTTGTTGGTATCTCTACCTTTACATTGTTAAATTGTAAAAATTTTGTCATTAAATAAATTTCACAAATTTATTTAAAACATTTTTCCATAAAAAATAATTGTATTAATTTAACTTAATGTTAACTTAATTTTATTTTTTTCCCATCACCATTTATTCCCTCTATGCCCTCCATTCCCCTTTCCTCATCACCTCACTTTTGTCCATGTCCATGAGTTCTCTTTTTTTTTCTTTTTTGCTCAATACATCCACACCCCCAACACGCTCCACCTCCTACCTGAGCTGTCTGCCTCCTCTTTATCTATGAGTCTGTCTCTATTTTGCTTGGTAGTTCAGTTTGCTCATTAATTTCCACATGAGTGAGATCATATGTTACTTGCCTTTCTCTGACCAGCTTATTTCACTCAGCATAATGTTCTCCAGGTCCATCCATGCTGTTGCAAAGGGTAAAATTTTCTTCTTTATTTTTATGGCAAAGTAGTATTCCATTGTATAAATGTATCAACATTTTTATCCACTCATCTACTGATGGGCATTTGGACTGCTTTCAAATCTTGGCTATTGTAATTAATGCTGCAATGAACATACGAGTACATATATTCCTTCAATTTAGTGTTTCAGGTTTCTTCGTATAAATTCCCAGAAGTACAATCTCTTCTGGGAATTTATACGAAGAAACCTAAAACTTACTTTGAGCCTATCATTTTTGAGAAAGCATTTTTAATAAAACTTTTGCCTGCAAAGAAAGTATATTAGTTTGCTCAGACTGTGTATTAGGGTTCTCAAGAGAAATAGAACCAATAGGAGTTGTGTGTGTATATATTTGTCTCTGTGTGTCAATAAATATAAGATAAATATGTGTGATTATCAGGAATTGGCTCCTGATCATAAATTATGGAGCTTGAGAAGTTCCATGATCTGTCATCTGCAAGACAGAAACCAGAAAAGCTGGTGATTTAATTCTAGTCTGAGTGTGAAGACCTAAGCATCAGGGGAACCAATGGTGCAAACACTAGTTCAAGGGCAGAAGACCGAGGTCCCAGCTCAAGTGGGCAAGCAGGAAGGAAAAGGAGGATTTTGTTCTATTCAGGCCCTCAACCAACCAATTGGATGATGCCCATTCACAATGGGGAAGGCAACCTAGTTTACTATGCCCACCCATTCAAATGCTAATCTCATCCATAAATAACTTTACAGACACACCCAGAAATAATGTTTAATCTGGGAATCCCGTGGTACAGTCAAATAAATGCAAAGTTAACCATCACATGCTGCTATAATGTAATTCCAGAGACTAAATGGCAGAAACAAGAGACATTTATTTCTCACAGTTCTGGAGGTTGGAAGCCTAAGATCAAGGTGCCGACAGATTCTGTTCATGGTAAGAAAGGGCCTGCTTTCTAGCTTGTGGGTAGCTGACTTCTATGTGCTCAGATGGCCATTCCATACAGGATACCCTTGAAGATAGAGAGTTCTTGTGTCTCTTTCTCTTCTCATGTGATAATCCTAACATAATGGCACCTCCACATGATCTCATCTAAACCTAATTAATTCCCAAAGGCCTCACTTCCAAATATCAACACACTGGGATTTCGGGCATCAACATATACATTTGGGGGAGACAAAAGCATTCAGTTCATAACACAAAGTAATGTAAACCAGCTGTGGAAGTACTGATAGAGCTCTCTCTAATACTCAAAGCTACTGAAACCGCTAATCCCCAGGAAATTTTTTGGCAAAAAGGCTTTGCCAGCTATATCATAAATCAGCATCTGAGCACCAGTCTCCCTGTGACTTCCATGAATTGTGCTGAATTGGGTTTTCTGTGAACTGGGATATACACACTTGTAAGAAAAATCCAACCTCCTTATGCAGATGATAAGAACAATTTTTTTTTTTTCTAGTAGAGGTCACTGACATGCCAGCAGGGGAGTCCTAGGAGCTGAGGCAATGATAGATTGACTAATTTTAATACAAATAATGTCCTTAGTGACCTTCTCCCTCCCATTTACTCACTGGTCCCATAGTTTGTAGAAGAAAATAAATGTAAATGTTTCATGAACAAGTATGTGTGTGTGTGTGTGTGTGTGTGTGTGTGTGTGTGTGTGTGTGTGTGTGTATGTCATTAGTAATTCCTACCAATATTGTCTACCTTTTACATCTTGAACTAAAGATTTTTACTTGTAACTTTCATCTAATAACTAAAATAACTGCTAAAGAAGAAAAAAACAGACAGGTGGAAAACAAAACTAATTCATAAATATGAACTAGTCTCTCATTTTGACATTTCATGTGATTGCCCAATAGCCCATGGAAGCCTTCATGGGCCAACAGCATATGCTCTCTCTTGCCAAGACCGATCTGGTATTGACCCTTCAGAATGGCTAAACCATTAGGAGATGGGGAAAACACTGAGCTCTCAATGTGGTGCCATGCCTCAAGGAGAAAGCATTTTTATTCGTTCGCTGCATAATATATTGGCACAAACAGTGGCTTAAGACAGCATGCATTTATTAAATCACAGTTCTGTAGGTCAGAAGTGTGGGTAAACTCAGCTGGGTTCTCTATACAGGGAGGGTCTCACAAGGGCAAAATCAGAGGTCACACAGAGGCTCTGGGGAATATCCACATCTAAATTCATGCAAATTGTTAAGAGAATTCAGTTCCACTTAGTTATAGGAGCCCAGCCTTGTATTGGCTGCCTATCAGTCAGGGGTGGCTTTCTGGCTCCTAGAGGCTGCTCACAGGGCTTTGCACATTGCCCCTCCATCTAACTTTGAACTTCAAAGCCAGTAAAAGTATGTTGAACCCTTCTCCTGCTTTCTGTAGAAAACTCTCCTTTTAAAGGGCTCCGATGATTCAATTAAGCCCTCCAGGATACTCTGTTATGATTAACTTACTGATGCATGTAAGTAACTAAAATCCATATAAATTTACTACATACAGGTATCTAAGATGTAGTAACTTAACCACCGCTGCTAAATTCCTTTTCCCATTTAATGTAACATAATCACAGGTATGATATCTCATCATATTCACAGTCATGGGGGTTAGGAGAAAACATATTGAGGGGCCATCTTAGAATTTTTGTTATCACAGAGAATAGCCATCCACTTGTAAAAATATAAAATAGTTTATATCACACCTTGTCCACTCAGGAAAAGGCAGAAATTCTTTCTGACCACGCTGACAAAGATTCTGGATATGGTTAGCTTTTCTTGCTTACAACACTTCAGCCAACATCACTGTCCAAGAACTCACAGAGTATGAGATATATTGACATAGGATCCAAAATAATACCACCATAGACTAAGGAACCAATTTTATGGCCAAGGACGTGTGGCAATAAGCATCTATCTGATCATGGATTTTACTGTTTTTACCATATACTATTGTCAAGAAGATGGCAGCTCAGTGAAGCACTGAAACAGACTCTGAAAAGTGCAGCTAAGGAACTAGTTAGAGATGACATACTATTTTACACCTTGTAGCTCTAGACATTCTACTTCCCAGAAAGGAAGATCTTTCACCAAGGGACACAGTAAGGTTGCCACTACCCATAAATCTGCAGCTGCCACCTGATCACTTGGTTCTCCTCATGCAGATCAACCAGCAGGCCAAGAAAGGAGTTTTCATACTTGCAAGGTTATAAGCTTATTTTAAATGCATGTATTTTATATATACATATGTGTTTATACATATATATCCTATATAATAAAGATATAATATGCAAATGGTCGTTACGCCATGAAGCGTAATGACCGACCACGTAACTACTGGATCACAGATCAGCAGGAGGGTGGGGCAGCGAGCTACTAGTGGGTGGCGGAGAGCTACAGGAGGGGGCAGGGCAACAAACTATGAGAAGGGGGCAGGGGCAGTGGGAGCTACAGGAGGGCGGGGCAGCAGGCAGAGAGCTACAGGAGGGGGCAGGGCAGCAAGCTATGATGGGGGGTGGGGAAAGGGGCAGGGGGAGCTACAGGAGGGCGGCAGTGAGCTACTGGCACACAGATTCGTGCGCAGGGCTACTAGTATTTATATAAAACCCTAATATGCAAATAGACCAAATGGCAGAACAACCGAATAACTGGTTGCTATGACGTGTGCTGACCACAGGGGGCGTGTGCAGAACATGGCAGGCATCTACAGCAGGCAGCAGAGCACTGAACATGGCAGGCTTCAGCCACAGCGGGATGGTGGAGCAGGTGAGTGGGGTCGCCATACCAAGGTGGGGCACTGGTCACTGTCATCTGAGCCGCTGGTGGTTACTGAAAATTCTTTGCTCCTGCATGCCGTGGTCCCGCCCGGCGCTTGCACCAGCTGCCAGTGCTGGTCCTGCTTGCACCTACAGCCAATGCTGGAGCCGCCACTCACACCCACTGCTGGTGCACAGTACCAGTCCTGATCGCTCAGCACCATCAGTGGGTGCGAGTGGCGGCTGCCAGCTCTGATCCCCCCTGAGGGCTTCTCCACCTCCCCTTGCTCCTGAGGGGCAATCAGGGCAGCAGCTGCCACTCTCATCTGCTGACAGCACCGGCCCCACTCACACCCACTGCTGACACCGGCCCCAGTTGCTCTCCGCGCCATCAGAGGGTGTGAGGGGGGCCAGTCAGTGCGTGTGGGAGTGGCGGCGGCAGGAACATGGTTGCCGGCAGACAGGGGACCGGGGGGCTGCGGCCGGAGGGGCCAGGCGGGGGCACGGAGGATGGGCCGAAACCCACACCTGTGCTCACCACAGCCTCACGGCCCACGGTTCCTTTCAAGGTGCATGGATTTGTGTACTGGGCATCTAGTATAACAATATGTACCTATATATACAGATACTTATTTAACTTTTCAAAATACATTTTCTAAAATGAGGTCCATATTTTTTTTTATCCATATCATGTTACTAATGTTATGTCTATGTTATAAACTCCAAAACATGCAAAATGGTCATTTAAAATCATCAATGGCTACCCAGCTGGAGTGGCTTAGTTGGTTGAGTATTATCCTGTTCACCGAAAGGTTGCTGGTTTGATTGCCAGTTCAATTCCTGGTCAGGGCACATACCTGGGTTGTGGGTTCAATACCCGGTTGGGGCATATACAGAGGCAACTGATAGATCTCTCTCTCTCTTTCTCTTCCTCTCTCTAAGCATGTTCTCAGGTAAGGATTAAAAACTAAACAAATAATAAAATCATTAATGACTTATTCCATGCAATGACCCAAAAAACATATTCAAATTGCCTAGATATATTACACTCAACATCCTAATATGCAAATAAACCAAATGGCAGAATGACCGGTGGAACAACCGGTCACTATGACATGCACTGACCATGAGGGAGCAGACACTCAATTCAGGAGCTGCCCCCAGACCAGCCTAGGTGGGTGCCATTGGGGGCCTCCCATATCACCCTGCCGAGGGAGGCAACCAGTGGCAGCGGTGAGGGGCAGGGACGGCGAGCGGGTGGTGCCAGGTTGGCCAAAGCGGGTGCCAGTTGCCCCCCCCCTCATCGCCTCACCAGTTGCCCCACAGATTAGCCCTGATCGCTGGCCAGGCCTAGGGACTCTACCAGTGCAGAATTTCATGCATCGGGCCCCTAGTATATTATATAATTGACACAAAATGAGACTAATAAAGGTATAAAACATTCTAAGCTCTAAAAGGAAATTAGGGGGAGAGGGAAAAGGAGAGAGAGAGAGAGAGAGAGAGAGAGAGGAGAGAGAGAGATTAATTTTAGATTATAGCAAAATGAAAAATAGGAAAAAACTTAATAGCTCCAATATATAGCCGGAAAAAAATGTAATATTCTAAATAAGACCATAACTCTGTAAATAATTATCTTAATCAAATATTACCTCACTTCCTGAGAAATCACTTGTGCCATGGACTACACTAAGTATTTCACATGTAGAAACTCAACTCATCATTGATGAAGTGGGTACTATTATAGTCATGCTTAAGGAAGGAAACTGTCAATTGATTAACTGATAAATGTACTGTATTATGATTAAGGTAAAACAAAGTTTATAGAAATAATAATACATATAATTAATTAATTAATGCTTAATATGCATGGGAAAGTGTAGAAATAAATGAACAACTAGCAATATGCAGTAGTAGCCCATATTAGTTGTACAAAAGTTTACTAATAAATTTTAAGAAAAAGCAATTTGGTTGAAAGCAAGTTGGTCCCCATGATAGTTTGTTTGAAATATTCATTTAAAATTGAACATATTCTATTTTTCTGTGTTTTATATTGATTTTTTTTTCAATAAACTCAGGGTCTGATTTTCAGGCTTTCAAATATTTTAAAGATTTTCTTTGTTGTGTATGGTGGTATTTAATTACTACTAATTATGCTTCTAATTAATCTGTTTTGTAATTAAGGAAGCAAGATTTTCTCTCTTTCTATGTTCAATACTTACTAACACAGCAACAGAAAATGAATAAAAGTAGTAAGTACTTAGGTGCATGAAATGTCAATTTTTAAAATAACATTGGCCAACAATGTTGCTTTTTCCCTGATTTTACTAGGAATATGTCACTGCTTACTCTGTGACACCCTTCACCACTTTCTCATACTGTGTTCTTGTATCAAAGAGTTTTCAGATTCTTTGCAGTCTATTCCCTAACAAATAAGATTGCCAATCTTGTTAGAACTATAGAAAAAATATGCATAGATAAATATTGAGAAAGCATTTGCCATAAGTACATATATTTTCATTCATTGCATCTAGCTTTTACTCAGAAATCTATCCTTTCTGTTTCTGGTGTGCATTAACAAGGTGTTTTTGGTTATTGTCTTTGTGTGTATTATTTCAGAAATGCCATCTGGACACATCATGGGGAAGAATTGAGGAGAACAGACCTTTGGATTCACGCCAACTCCAAAGCAGGGTCTTAATTCCAACTCAAGGCACCAATTTTCTTGAGACATCTTAGGCAAGCTGTTCAAATATTTCAATATCTATTTCCTTATCTATAAAATGCAAAAAATAAGAATTCTACTTTCTAAAGGTGCTTAGGCAAGTGCCAGACACATAAGTATGCCACACATGTTAGTTAGCACTGTCCTTATTATTGTCATTAAAGAACAAAATTAAGGAACAATAAATATGATCAAATGAAGAAACATCAAAAGATGATGTCTCTTAACTACCAATTCCTTGAGCCATTGGTTAAAAAAAAATAGTTTAAATCAGCCCATACTCAGCCCAAAATAAGTTATCTCTTTCTAGGTATAGTACAAATGTCAATACCTGGATTCTACTTTATTACTTTAAATGATTTTTAAAAGCAATTCTTAACTATGTCCAGTTTATGCTTTTACTTATTAGTTTTGAAGCTGAGAAAATAACTTTATAATTTCAAATATGAAGGTTTACATATGTATCCTCTAAGAATTCAAATGAAATTAATATTTGTAAGATTTCAGCAATCAATTCATATTGAAAATTCAGTATTTGTTCCAATACCAATGCCAACTTTGGTTCATTTTCCCACTTTTCATATATGTATATTTGGGAACAAAATGAATTTATTTACATACATTAATTTTGTTGTACTGTAGATATCATTTGAAAAAGCATTTCAAATATATTTCAATAAAATCAAATGCAAACAGTTTTGTTTCTTTGGGTATATTTTGCCTCGAGGTTCTTGAAATGTTTATAGAAAGCTCTTAACAAGATAACAAATGGTAAGAGAAATAGTGTAGTTGCTACTATTAATACTGGAGCTCCAATAAATAAATGTCCTCCAATTCAGAAATTTTCCAATTTCTTATAAATATTCATATTGCTCCCTCTATGAATACTTATATGTGAATATTCTTAACAATATTCATTAAAAGAGCCAAGAAAATATTCAGTTGAAAAATCTCTAACTTAAAAAACACAGTGGCAATTTATCTCAATGAGACAAATATTCTGCTCATGCATATGATAGGACATTTGTATGTTTTTTCTGTGTATGATTAAAATTAGATTTAATTTTATCTAAGAAAATAGTCAACTAAAAAACACGTAGCTGATGTTGGTAAAAGCTGAGAAAAATTTAAAATTTCTACTAGGTCAAACTTTGTTCTGCACTTTCTAAATATCAAGCGTTGTGCTGGGCTCTGGGAATATGGAAGTGCTATATGTAAATGTATATATATGTGTGTATAGTACATATGTAAATGAATATATGCATATATATTCCTTCTTTTAAAGCATCTAGTGAGCTATATGTGAACATGATGAGAATGAGAATGGCGCTGAAATTGTTTTTTTTATATCCTTGAGAGAGAAAAGAGGGGAAGAGAGGGAGACAAACAGTATGATAATCTCTCTCTGCAACTATGACCTATCCCTCAGTGAAATTCGAATATGTATGAGTATATTTCTTACATATAATTTTTAGAAACTGTGAGAATTTGGAGTGCTCTATTGTCTTACTGATGCTCTTGAGGAAATGGCTAGTCTTGTGTTCAATAGCTTCTATTCTTCTGACTTTTCAATTTTTTTCAACCATCACAATTGTTCTGACTTTCTAGGCCATGGCCAGTGCAGTGAGGTGCTATTTGGGTCGCTTGATATGGGACATGAAGTGATTTAATAATAGCTGCTTTTAATGATGTTATGAGTGGGTAGAAGGACTTACTATTTCCAATTTTGACTAAGATGACTCTTCCACAAGCCAAGCATTCAAAATGGCAACCCCACCTCTAGTCACACCAGGTGCTAGAAGTAGCACAAAGACTGTAACCAGTTGTTCTGCTGGCAGAGCTATGGCATCAGCAGACCCAGAAGGCATTTTTTTCCAGATGTTGGTAAAGAAAATCAAAGCCCTCTCACAAAGAAATAGCATGAATTTACTCCATGCCAGGCATTATTCTAGAAGCAAATGCATCTCAGAACAAAAGCAGATGAAGTCACATTTCACCCTGATGGCCACTTGCATGACTGTCAAGAAAGCAAACTATTAGGGCAGAATTAATTTTGATTAAGCTTAATGTTTTTTCTTAACTATTTTTTTAACTTCAGAGAAGATACTAATTTCTACCAATTGACTCAGATGTTCTTCTATAACAAGGTAATCCATACTCAAATTGATTAATTTTTAACCTATTTCAGGAATGAAACATTTTAAAGATTCCAAATTACTTTTTGTACTTGCAGGATTTTTAAAAAAAGTCAAATAGAAGCAGTCTTATATTTATGAAATACAAAAACTACATACAATTTTTATATTTTAACTAGAGGCCTGATGCATTAAATTTGTGCATGGGTAGGGTCCATAGGCCTGGCCAGCGATCAGGGCCGATCAGGGCCTTCCTCCCCCTGCCTGTTGGGTGCTGGCCGGGGCCTTCCTTCATTCCGTGCCACCCCCTGGTGGTCATTGGTCAGTGCATGTCATAGTGAGCGGCCGAACTTCCAGTTTGTAGAACTCTCAAGGGGACAATTTGCATATTATTAGCCTTTTACTATATAGGATAATTGTTTCAACCCAAATAAAGCCTCTTATTTCTTGAATGACAAAGAACAAACTCATAAAATGTGCATCCTTTGCTAGTTTATACCACAAAATACAACTTAGTAATATGTATTATATATTAAGTATTACAATATTAAAAAAAATGAAAGAGAGGTAACAATAAGTGCAAGGGTGAATTAAGGTTAATTTGGCCAACAATCCATGGTATTTTTTCATTTATTCAGAAGTAATAATTTGAATAAAAATCTGTACACATTTTAGATAAGATGTTAGAATGAACATAATAGTTATATCCCTGTCTTTCCATTTCCCCTGAAATAAAAAATAAATTTAAAAAAAGACAAAGAAAATGTATATCAAAGTGGGGGGAAAAGGAAGTTTAGAATAAGTGCTATTGGCATGATGAAGTTTAAAAAAAAAAAAAGAGTTTAATAGAAGTAGAGAGAATCTGTCTCACCCCCTCTCATTCTACCTGACCCCCTCTTCCTCTCACATCCAAAAAAGAGAACAGCATTTCTGAAAATAAAAATTTGGGAGATCTTCAAAAACTCTCCCAGACCTTCTCAACTAAAAGGATGACAGATGGAGATAAGAAATCTGGGCTCTTATTTCTTCTGACTGTTTAAAGAAGGATATAGAAGTCAAAGATTTCCTCCTACAGGAGAAAGTCATGACAGTTGAGTTCAGCTATGGCAATATGCCTGAGGTTTACACTTGGTATGATGAATAGCAAAGAAAAACCTCAACAAAGAAAAAGCCTCAGGATTTATAATAGAAGGTAAGTGTCATATTCCTCTAAGTTTCACAAAGATGTTTTCAGTTTGGGTGTGTGGTTTTTTTTTTAAGTGTCCTCAAGGCATTCCTGGCTATGTATTCAGTTCTTTTTATCCATTGCATTCCTATTCTCTCTGAACTAGAAATTTACTATCAAGTTTCAATATTTTCACCTCCCTCTCTGGAGGTCCTCTGGGTGAAGTTTGGTCAACCATGTCACTCAATAATTAAAAGCCCTTTTCAACTTAGATACATATATAAAGCAATACAGTGCACTATTGCCTACTTCTGCATTCGAACAAATGGATTATATTCTTAGACTAGAGGCCCGGTGCACGGAATTCATGCATGGGGGGGTGTGTCCCTCAGCCCAGCTTGCACCCTCTCCAACCTGGGACCCCTCAAGGGTCCGACCCCTAAACGGGCAGTCAGACATCCCTCTCACAATCCAGAACTGCTGGCTCCCAACTGCTTGCCTGCCTGACTTCCTGATTGCCCCTAACCCTGTTGCCTTCCAGCCTAATAACCCCCTAACTACTCCCTTGCCAGCCTGATTGATGTCTAATTACTCCCCTGCTAGCCTGATTGCTCCTAACTGTCCTCCCCTGCAGGCCTAGTCACCCCTAACTTCTCTCCCCTGCAGGCCTGGGTCCCCTCCAACTGCCTTTCCCTGCAGGCCCCGTCACCCACAACTGCCCTCCCTTGCAGGCCTGGTCCCTCCCAACTGCCCTCCCCTGCTGGCCTGATCACCCACAACTGCCCTCCCTTGCAGGCCTGGTCTCTCCCAAATGCCTTCAGATGCTGGCCATCTTGTGGTGTCCATATTGTGTCCATATGGGGGCAACCATCTTTGACCATATGGGGGCAGCCATCTTGTGTGTTGGAGTAATGGTCAATTTGCATATTACTCTTTTATTAGATAGGATAGAGGCCTGGTGCACAGGGGGGGCTGTCCGGTTTGCCCTGAAGGGTGTACTGGATCAGGGTGGGGGTTCCCTTGTGGCATGGGGCGGCCTGTGCGAGGGGTGTGTGGTGGCTTGCAGACCGGTCACGCCCCCTAGTGACCCAAGTGGAGGCCCTGGTATCTGGGATTTATTTATCTTCTATAATTGAAACTTTGCAGCCTTGAGCGGAGGCCAGGGCCAGCCAGAGCAGTTGGGAAGTTTGGCTTCCTCCATTGCCAGGGGCAATCCAAGCCTCTTGCTCTCTCCAGCTCTGTGGCTGCTGCCATTTTTGTTGGGATTTATTTATCTTCTATAATTGAATCTTTGCAGCCTTGAGCGGAGGCCAGGGCTGGCCAGGGCGGGTGGGAAGCTTGGCTTCCTCCATTGTCAGGGGCAACCCAAGCCTCCAGCTGACTCCAGTTCCATGGCCGCCGCCATCTTGGTTGGGTTGATTTGCATACTTGCTCCTGATTGGCTGGTGGGTGTGGCTTGTGGGCATAGCGGAGGTACGGTCAATTTGCATGTTTCCCTTTTATTAGATAGGCTAGTGATATTCTGTAATAAACTGGTTGGCTATTAACAGACAGTACCAAGATCATCCATATGGATTTAAATTTGGTAGAAAATTATTTAAATGTGCCCAATGTAAAAAAATAATTTTTCAAATAGCATATTATATGGCTCCATATAAAATGAATAAAGTCATGTCGGTATATGAAAACCTGAAAACATCTCAAAATAAAGTATTAAAGTTATCTTTTAATAGGCATGTTACATAGGAAGTTTAGACATGAGCAACTGGGGTGGGGCCTGGCCTGGGGTCCTGAACAAGGGTCGGACCAACATTGCCTTCATACCACCTCTCTATGGGCACCCCAGCAGCCAGTAGAGTGCCAGAGGGCAGGTTCAGAGCCAGCCTGTTCTTGGTGCAAGCTCAGAGGAAAACAACATGACCTCAATGCAACCTTACTAGAGCTCTGGACTAAGTATAATAAAATTTACATTGTGGTTTTCACCCCCAAGGGTTTTTCTGTATGCATTATGGGTAAGGGCACACACTGAAGAAATATAGTTACATAACCCTTTTCTGTCAATCATCCCTGAATGCATATGAAAGTCTCCCCTGCCCCAGAAAATTTCTCATTTAAACCATATAACCCAGGAGTTCAGGGCCATTGTCTCTCTCAACTGGCCCACTCCTCACTTAGAGTGTATCTTCAATAAATCCCACTTTTCTTTCATTTTTATTGATTTTAAAATCTTTTCTGTGTCAAGGAGCCAGTAACCCCAATCAGTAACAAGCACCATATAATCTATATATATAAAAGCCCAGTGACTGGAACGGCAGAATGACCAGTGGCTATGATGCGCACTGGGCCGCCAACCAGCCTTATCACCCCGATAGGCCCCCATCACCCCGAATGGAGGCAGGGCCTGTCTGCCAACTGCCTGCGGCCCTGATCCCCAGCTAGTCTGGCCTAATGTGCCCCTACCTGGGCGGGTCGGCCAGACCCCACCTGTGCACAAATTCGTGCACCGGGCCTCTAGTAGAATTATAACATCAAAGAAATCAATAAAAATGTAAACTAAATTTTTCAAATATATTTGAAAATGAAATAAGTCAATAAAGGAAAAAAAAAACATGAATACTAACCATAAGTATAAAAACACTAACCTTATCAATTATAAGTAAAAGACTCTCATATTGAACCACAAAGATGATTCTATGACATTTTTTTTATAAGGGACACTACTAAGTCATCCACTAAATGCACACACACATATGAAAGAGTTACTAGAAACATAAAAACCATTAGCTATTTTTTTAAATATATAAGTAAAAACATCCGTAGCATATAATAGACAAATAATCAATTCCAATAGTAACAAAAGCTATGAAGTATCTAGATACATTTGACAAAGAATGCCAAAAGGTCATACTACAAACTATTATGTCAGAAAAGAATTGCAAAAAATCAATAAAAATAGAAAAAATATTATATTAAAAAGGTATAAAGTCCTTCAAATTCACTTATAAACCCAAAGTAATTAATCAAACACCACTAGGAATTGAATTTATTTTTAAATTTAAGACACTTGGAGTGACATCAGCAAAACAGGAATAGCTAGTGCTCATCCTCCACCTTGTTAACTCAACTTGAATTACCTGTGTTTGGAAAAATCTTCACAATAGCCAAGGACTCATGAATAAAGCACAGAAGAGGGGGGGGGGGGGGCCAGGACAGTAAGATTCACTCTAAGGGAACCTTCACCTCTTCCCGACCCTGCCACCCCTGCCCCAAGCCCAGGGCACCCAAACTGGAGAGAGACACTCCTTGGGGAGTAAGGACAGTGAGGTAACACTCAACTTCACCATGGACTCCAGAGCTTACCTGTCCCTGCACCCGGCAGTCTCCTGCAGTCCTATGTGGCTCCCTGTGGGCTCCTGTGACTTCAGGCCCCTGGCTCACCCTGGCTTTCAGCCCCCGCTGGGCTCCCTCCAACGCAGCCTCCCCTTTCACCCCGTTTCCTACTGGGTCCAGTGGCCCAGGCAGCTTCCTTGGCTCCAGGCTTCCAGAGGGCCCTCCAGACTCCAGGGCACCAGGGAGGGCCAGTTCCAGTGGCCCCAGGCGGGTCTCATAGCTCCTGGCAGTTTCCTCTGCTCCAGGTTAGCAGAGGGCACCCTGAAACCCAGGCTGTGGCTCACCCCAGCACCCTGGCGCCCACGGCCCAGGGCAGTTCCCATGACCCCAGGCTGCCAGCTGGCTGTTTACCCTCCCATTAAGGAAACATGTGATGTTATATTGGAAACAAATGTGAAGACTTGGCAAGCTAGATAAGTAGAAAGACCAGCTTGGGACCTTAAAGCCAGTGGGAAGGCAAGGTGATGAGTTCCCTGGGTTTCCTTTGTGCTTCCAATGCCCCAGATTTGAAACTGAAGATGCTAGCCATCTGGAACAATCAACAGGCATAAGCAAAAACAGCCCCAGGGAACAGTCTGCTCTCTCAAGCCAAAGACCAGGAAAGCAGCAGTCTCACTAGTCAGAAAACTTATAGACAATGACTGCTCTGTGCCAGGCGAATTCCACAGGAAATAAAAGTATGGCTCTATTCCCACACATGCCACGTGCCGGCGTGGTGGCAGAGAGGGCTCAGTAGGGAGCAAGGACTTCTATCTCCATCAGGCAGAATGAGCTCTCTCTGTGGAGTTGGTGGAGACCAGGTGGGACATCTACCTCCATCCAGCAATAATGAGCCACATGGAGCAGTCAGGGGGCCCGCATGCCCTCCCTGGCCAGGATGGAACAGCAGAGGGCTAGTGCGGATCCACAATGACCACCCCACCCAGCAGTAATGCGGTTCCCTCCCTGTGTGTGGTTGGCCAGGCCACCTGGGGAACCTGGACTCGCAGCTCCATCTGGCAGTAAAGAGGTGGTGACCTCCTTTTTCCTGCCAAAGTGTTGCCAGAGGAAGCCAGCTAAAACTGGGGTTTAAATACAAGCCAGTCTTATAATGCTCAACATGTCCAGGTTTTGATTGAAGGTCACTCATCATGTCAAGAACCAGAAATACATCAAATTGAATGAATAAAGGCAATTAGGATACTAATGAAATGTTAGAATTATCCCACGGAGGTTTTAAAGCAGCTATGATGAAAATGCGGCATCACCCTGGCTGGCGTTGCAGGGTGTGGGTTCACTCAAAGAGGGTTGCGCATTCTATTCCTGGTCAAGGACATGTACCTGGGTTGCAAATTCTATCCCCTACCCTGTCGGGGCTCATGCTGGAGGCAATCAATCCATGTGTCTCTCTCACATTGATGTCTCTCTCTCTCCCTCTCCCTCCCTCCCTCCCTTCGACTTGTGAGGATTAACAACAACAAAATGCTTCATCAAGCAATAAGTAGCATGTTTGAAAAAAAATGAAAATAGTCTTAGCAAAAAAAGAAAGAAAGAAAGAAAAGCAACTAGCAGTAAATAAATAGATAATACAAAGCAAAACCAAATGGAAATATTCAACTGAAAAAGACAAATTCTGGCGATTAGAATGCCTATCACAACCATAGCCATGGATTAGAAGACTCAACATAGATAATGTGTTGATTTCCCAAATTGGTTATATAGTTTTAATACTGACCCTATTAAAATCCAAGCATAATATTTTCATAACTATAGAAAAGATAACGTAAAATGTAAATGAAAAACAAAGAAACTAGAATAGCTAGAAGAATTTTCAAAAAGATTAAAGGGGAAGGAATCACTCTATATGAGTTCAAGGCATATTATATAGCTACAGTAATCAGATGGTATTGGCAGAGGAGTAGACAGATTGATTAACCAAAGAGAATAGAACCCAGAAACAAAGCCACAGAAATATGCCCAATAAAGACATAAAGGTGGCAAATAAGCACAAGAAAATATATCACCATCATTAGCCATTAGGCAATTTCAAATCAAAACTACAATGAGACATCACTACATGCTGATTAAAATAACTAAAATAAAAAATACCAACACCACCAAATGCTGATGAAGATGCAGACAAACTGGACCACATATATTGCTGGTAGAAATGTAAAATCATACAGTCATTCTGGAAAACAATTTATTGGCTTCTTAAAATCCAAAATGCTATTATTATACCACTAAGCGATGGCACTTCTGAGGATTTATCTCATAAAAATTAAAATGTATGCTCATGCAAAAACTATGAATGAATGTTTAAAGCAGCTTTATTTAAAATAGTCATGAATTGTAAACAACCCAGTACCTTTCAGTAGATTAATGGTTAAATACTGTGATATATCTACACTCTGAAATTCCAGCATAAAAACCTGAATAAATCTCCAGAGAATTATGCAGAGGGGAAAATGTCAATTTCAAAAGATTACATAATTTATTACTCCACTTATTTAACTTTTTTGAAATGGCAAAATTATAGATGTAGAGAATAGAGTAGTAGGGGTTAAGGCAGGGTGGAGTTGAGGAGGGAGTGGGTGTGGCCTAAAAGAGCAACATGAGGGATCTGGTGATGACTGAGTATGCATTATGTCAAGATTGGGATGTGATGTTGTACTAGAAGTTGGCCAGATATTACTATAGTACAGTTGGGGGAGGGAAACTCTGTAACAGGTACATTGGCTCTCTCTACAACTACATGTACATCTACAGTTATTTTAAATAAAAAAATTAACTTAAAAATTTGAAAAAATAACTCAATGGTTGAAACGTCAAAATAAAATCCTGAAATAATTAAGAAATAGAAATATAAACAACTTTACATAAAAATATACCATAAACAAAATTTAAAAAGCAACTGTAGTTTGTGAGACCTGTTTGCTGCAAATAGATAGTAATGAACTAATATTAATAAAGGTAAACTAAAGAAAAAAGTACAGAAGAAATTTATAATTTATAATTTAAATAAACCTAAAGAAATATTTACCCTCAATGGTAACTAATGGCTTTTGATAAAATGCTTTTCCATTTCTCAAATTAACACATTTTAAAGTTAATCTTCAGTGATGGAGAGAGAATCATAAATTCTTTAGAAGCAGATATATACATTTCTAGATGTTCTTTTTTGAAATCGATATATCAATATGTACCAATAGTTTTTAAAATAGTTGTAACCAGTGCCCCAGTAAGTCTGTACATATATCCTTGGAAATAAAATGGTCATCAAATTTAAACACACTTAAGTTTGGCAGCTACTTAAAATGTTATCCATTGAGTTATATCACAGAGGAATTTCTCTGGACACATGGAAACATGTCCACATAAAAATGTGTACATAAAAGTTAAAAACAGCACTAACATCCAAAATGTGGGGAAAAACAACAAATATTGATCAATTAGTGAATGACTAAAGAGATGTGGTATGTTCATACAATGGAATATTATCTATATACTAGAGGCCCTGTGCACGAGATTCATGCACTGGGGGGTGGGGGGCGGGAAGGGAGGACCCTCAGCCTGGCCTGCACCCTCTTGCAGACTGGGAGCCCTCGGGGGATGTCTAATGGACATCCTTAGCGCTGCCGCAGAGGCGGGAGAGGCTCCCACCACTGCTGCTGTGCTCGCCAGCCCTGAGCTGGGCTTCTGGGCTTCTGGCTGAGCTGTGCTCCTCCTGTGGGAGTGCACTGACCACCAGGGGACAGTTTCTGCATTGAGTGCCTGCCCCCTGGTGGTCAGTGCGTGTCATAGCGACTGGTCATTCCACCATTCAGTTGATTTGCATATTACCCTTTCATTATATAGGATATATAAAAGGCTAATATGCTAAGTGTCCCTCCTTTTATATCTTCTAAATTTATACTTTTTACATATATTACTTTTATTTTTCCTTTTTTAATAAAAAATATTCAGTTTAAACATTTTAAATACAATTTCAAAGAGCTTCATTGCTAAAGGATGAAAATAAATCATTATCAATCTATTGGGAATTTTACTGAATGCCTTGACTTTAGTTTTATAATCTATAAAATGGAAATGATAATAATATATTGAAGAATTTACAAAAACAAAACAAAATAATTTGAAAAGCTCAAGTATCATGGGAATAAAATTACTACCTTACACTTTCATAACACTTTCTGCATTTAAATGTCTCCCTTATGCATTATCTATATTTCTTAACTGACTTTATATATTTTGTAACCCAGGTGCAATAATTATATCTTATATCTATTTTATTAATATGGAAAGACTCAAAGAAATTGCATGATTTAATCATATGACTAATAAAAGATGAAACCAAGATTTCAATCTACATCTAATAACAAAAATATGTTTTCACTCACCTCCCCTTATATGTAAATAAACAAGCTATTTTTTTTTCTTTTCCTGTAACCTTCTGAAAGCATTAATATGGAAAACAAAGTTGCATTTGGGAATGGAGATTTGGACTACGTCTTGGTGAGGGGAGGGAATCTATGGCATTATTTCAAATAAATCGTAGTTGAAAAATTAATAGTGTGGTAGATTAATTACGCCTACACATTTTTCTCCCACCCCTTCAATGTGGGCTGCCCTTGTGACTTGCTGTGACCAATAGACTGTCTGAAGAAGTATCATATGACTTCTGCATCTCAGACTTAAGAGATCCTGCAGCTTCTGCCCTTGTCCTTTTAGACCATCACTGCCGGTGCAGAGGCTCAGGGCAGAGTTCTTCAGGAAGAGAGATCTAATGAAGACAGAGTGTGGAGAGAAGGTCCACTGTCACAGTCTCGCCAGCCATTGGAGCTAAAAGCCCACACATGGGAGCGAGGCCTCATGTAATTACACAGCCACACCCGACACACTGGTGACTACACATCCTGAGTGAGCCCAGCTGGCAGGATGTGGAGCAGAAACTAGCTATCGAAACTGAGTGGTGCCCACATCACAAACCCGCAGAATCATGAACTAATAAATAATTGTTGTTTTAAGTCACTAACTTTTGCATTGTTTTCTTATTCAGTAATTGATAGCTATGACTGATGGTGAAAGCATTGAGACCATCATAACAGACCACCATCACCATGGGTTTATATTAGAAGGATTTATATAAAAAGCAGAAATAAAATCTGTTCTCATTGGAAGACAACTTGATGATTTATTAATAATGAAACTTCATTACTGAGTGAATCTGAATTGTGATAAAAGCTCAGCTGGGCCATGAATTATATATGATACTAATGCAGGGAGCATTTACATACATACTCTCTTATAGCCACTAAATAATACTCATGAGAATGATTTGTGGTGTGTTATTTCATTATCTACACAGAGAACATAAAAAAAAGGAATTGACTTTTTACAAAAGGCATATAGTAAATTAAAAGCCATTATTAATAATTCTAGTCATAATGCTTTGGATTCTTATCCATAAATGTGTATTTAATCAACTAACTCATATAACTATCTGTATATGTAAATTGGTAGATCAGGAAACTGCAGCTGTCACCTTCTTCTTTCATTATCTAAATTTCATTTTTCTCAAAATATAAATCAGAGTTTCAGTAAAAACATCATAATTTGAAAGCTATTTATAAATGAATTATAGCTTTCATATGATCCTAAGACATGTTCACATAATTAAATTACACTTGAGTCAACAATTTACAAAAAACAATATAGTTGCTCTAATATTCTGGATTTCTTTTAAATTAAATTAATTGAGTAGCAGTGGATTTTCTCTATATAAACTAAAGGGTTCAGGGTTGGAAACCAAAAGTGTTAGTTCTGAAACAAACACAGGGTCAATATAACCCTGAATAATCATATTGATCGAATTTCTTTCCCTTGATTTTCAATACAAATACAGTGTCAATATAATTCTGAAGATTCAAATTAATTTCTTTCTCTCTGTTTCTAATTAATCTGTCATTTATTAGTTAGCAGAAAAAATATTAAATGAAGTATCAAACAATACAAAAAAAGATAATATAAGTAACAAATATAGGAAGTATCATTAAGTCTAGTAAAGAAAATAACAGTCAAATACAATAGACATAACATAAAGATCAATTAAAAATAAGGTAGGGTCCGGCCAGTGTGGTTCAGCTCTTGAGCTTTGACTCAGGAACCAAGAGGTCACAGGTTTGATTCCTGGGAAGGGCACATGCCAAGGTTGTGGGCTCAAACCCCAGTGCGGGGCATGCAGGAGGCAGCCTGTTGATGACGTTTCTCTCCCATTGATGTTTCTATCTCTCTATCCCGCTCCCTAAAAACAAACAAACAAACAAAAAAAACAATAAAAACATATTTTTTTAATGAGGTAGAAAATATACTGTTTTCATGTGTCTGTTCTGGTTATTACATTTCAGCTGGGACTCTACAGAGAGAGAAGGTATGAGAGAGAGCAAAAGAAAGTGAAAGTGAGAGAGGGGAGGTAGAGTAAATAAGGTTGGGAAGGAAAATTTCTGGGTAGGGATGATAACCAAGATAAGCAATGAACTAGTTCATTGATTCCATCATTGGACATATGAATGAAAAAACGAAAGAAAAAAAATTTAGACAATAGAAGCCACAAGAGAACCTGGACAATTTCCAGAGATTACAGTGCAAGGATTAACTAAATTTCCACTAATCAAAGAAGAGAGACGTCATTTAATACATGGGGGCTTTAGTAGTGACATCAGAAAGGCCATACTTCAAAGTGTGGCTATATTATCCGTAGAGTATACACTTTTCTAGGCTCAACTTAAAAGTTGTTTTAAAAGCCTTGAAAATATTCCATTGATCTGCAAGTTATCTATCAACCAGAAGAAAAGTCCAATACTCTTCAGAAGACTACAACATTAACACTCAACAATATACAATTCATAATATTTGGCACCCAACAAAAAATTACTAAACCTAAGAAGAAACAGGAAAATGCAACTCATAACCTGAAGCATTTCTTCCTAATAAGAAATAAGACAACCAAATGACAAAAGTAAAATCATTAAGAGACATGGACATTAAAATACTTGTTTTAATTATACTCCATAAGTTCAGGGACATAAAAGAAAATACAAGCTTAATGAGGAAAGTATGTGAAGATATTTAAAAGGGACTAAAAAATCAGAAAGAAAAATTTCACAGGTTAGACACTGCAGAGCGAAGATCAGTAAACCTGAAGATATGAAAACTGAATCTTTTCCATAATAAGAACAAAGAGAAAAAATAATAAGGCACAAAAATCTCAGTATCGTGCACAGGGGGGGGTGTGTCCCTCAGCCCAGCCTGCACCCTCTCCAATCTGGGACCCCTCAAGGGATGTCTGACTGCCTCTCACAATCAAGGCAGTCGGACATCCCTCTCACAATCCAGGACTGCTGGCTCCCAACTGCTCGCCTGCCCGCGTTCCTAATTGCCCCTAACCATTTCTTCCTGCCAGCCTGATCACCCCCTAACCACTCCCCGCCCAGCCTGATTGATGCCTAATTGCTCCCGTGCCAGCCTGTTTGCCCCTAACTGCCCTCCCTTGCAGGCCTGGTCACCCCTAACTACCCTCCCCTGCTGGCCTGGCCACCCCGAACTGCCATCCCCTGCAGGCCTGGTCCCCCCCAACTGTTCTCCCCTGCAGGCCTGGGTCCCCCCGAACTGCCCTTCCCTGCAGGCCTTGTGGCCTCCAACTTCCCTCCTCTGCCAGCCTGGTCACTCCTAACTGCCCTCCCTTGCAGTCCTGGTCCCTCCTAAATGCCCTCCCATGCTGGCCATCTTGTGGCAGCCATCTTGTGTCCTCATGGGGGCAGCCGCCTTGTGTAGTGGAGTGATGGTCAATTTGCATATTAATCTTTTATTAGATGGGATAGAGGCCTGGTGCACGGGTGGGGGCTGGCTGGTTTGCCCTGAAGGGTGTCCCGGATCAGGGTGGGGGTTCCCTTGGGGCATGGGGTGGCCTGGGTGAGGGGCCTGTGGTGGTTTGCAGGCAAGCCATGCACCCCGGTGACCCAAGTGGAGGTCCTGGTATCTGGGATTTATTTATCTTCTATAATTGAAACTTTGTAGCCTTGAGCAGAGCCAAGCCTCCTGCTTGCTCCATGGCCACAGCCATTTTTGTTGGGATTTATTTATCTTCTATAATTGAAACTTTGTAGCCTTGAATGGAGGCCTGGGCCTGCCAGGGTGTGCGGAAAGCTTGGCTTCCTCCATTGCCAGGGAAACCAAAGCCTCCTGCTCTCTCCATGGCCGCAGCCATCTTGGTTGGGTTAATTTGCATACTTGGTCCTGATTGGCTGGTGGGCATGGCTTGTGGGTGTAGCAGAGTGATGGTTAATTTGCATATTTCGCTTTTATTAGATAGGATATATATCTTTATGACTATTAATTTTAATGGCATATATGTGAGGAATTATTTTATTAGATCCTAACTACATCCTCAAACCTATTCCTGGCAGAAAGAAAATGGTATCCCTGTATATCTTATTTTTCCAGCTTCATTAAGATATAATTGACATATAATAAAGTATAACTTTAAGGTGTAAAATGGAATGCTTTGATATACATATATATTGTGAAATGTTTACCACACACTAAGGTTAGTTAACACATCCATCACCTCACACAGCTACCTTTTCTCTGTGTGTTGTTAGAACATTGAAGAAAAACTTAGCAACTTCCAAGTATACATATAGTGTTGTTAACTATAATCACCATGCTGTACAGTAGTTTCCCAGAACCTATTCATCTAATATCTGGAAGTTTATACCCTTTGACCAGCATCTTCCCATTTCCCATACACCTCATCCCATGGAAACTATCAATCTAATCTATCTGTTTCTCTGAGTTTAGTTTCTTTAGATTTCATATACTACAGCATATCTTTATTGATAAAGAAAATGCTTTCTTGCCCTAGCCGGTTTGGCTCAGTGGATAGAGCATCAGCTTGCGGACTGAAGGGTCCAAGGTTTGATTCCGGTCAAGGACACATGCCAAGGTTGCAGGCTCAATCTCCAGGAGGGGACGTGAAGGAGGCAGCCGATCAATAATGCTTTCTCATCATTAATGTTTCTTTCTCTCTCTCTCTCCCTCTTCCTTCCTCTCTGAAATCAATAAAAATATATTTTTTAAAAAAGTAAAGGAAATGCTTTCTTGATTGGAAATAATAACTTCGTTATTGGGAATAATTAGAAGATTAGCATCAAAGCACTTCACACTTAAAAATGTCATATTTGCCATGTTTAGTCATTTTTTAAATCTCCATACAAAACTGAATGCAATCTAAAAGAATGATAATAGCCTTCAAAGCAAGTTCAGGGAGGGTAAACTCTGAGAAACATACACTCTGTCTTCTTTTCAATTTTACCTTGACCCTGCTCAGCTTGTATTTTTGTTAGCACAAAGTACATATGAAACACATCACGATAGGTATGTGATACACATTTTGACATTGAAAATGGAGCTCTATGAATAATTAAAGTCAATGACATTAAAGAAAACATCACTCTAACTTTCTTGTTACATTTTCTTTCTTTTCAGTATATTTCTTTTAAATATACAATCCATATAGGTAAAGTATAGAGAATTATTCATAACAATAATAATTTTAAAATTCATATTTGTATATATTTGACAGATCAAAGACATACCATGTTTCAGAACCCTCTAAATAATACTTACTGACAAAGCACAGTGGTATTCTTATGAACAAAAGAATCCAGATAATACTAATTTTAAAAATATATAGCATTGCTTTTATAACATTTTAAAGAAATTTCAGCTATCTTTTAATATTTGTCTTAAAGACAAAGTGTTGTGTGTTTTTGAAAGTGACAAGACAGATAGAATGTTACTGGTTGTTAATGACTGGGACCCCATTTTTTTGTTTCTTATTCTAATAAACTGATGTCAAATATAGAGAAACATCATGGATGTTAATGTTAATAAGTAGGTTTCCAGAAATGGTGACCAAAAAAAAAGATTCTAATTTGTATTTAGCTACAATTTTAACAGGAAGCTGAATTTTTGTGGAGCTAATTTCAGAGAAAGCCTGATGAGCTTATTGTGGTATTGATTCATAGGAAAGAAAATGGCTAGCCTACTGCCATCCCTTTAATTATAAATAGTGGTCATATTAGATACTTATCAATATTATAGACCCTAGTATGTTCTTTTAAAAAAAAGAATACCATCCTCAGTCTCACAGAGTGTACTCCTGAAAAGTAGCATTTCATTCTTGTTCAGGAATGAGATATTTTCTTAAATTCACTATATTTATTACAGTCACTACATTATTACAGTGGAGGGCAGAAAAACTGTGTATTGTTTTCTTTCCTACACACATTTTTCCATAAAAGATTCTTCTTTATTAAAAAACGAAAGCTGATAGTTTTGAAAGCACATAAAAATTGGACATTTCATGATAATAAATAAGCAGATAGAGCAAATTTTGGCACTGCACCTGTTTATTATTTACTAGAGGCCCGGTGCATGAAAATTCATGTACTGGAGGGGGGTCCCTCAGCCTGGCCTGCCCCCTCTCACAGTCTGGGAGCCCTCAGGGGCAGGAGGCACCCGGCGATCAGGGGAAGGCGATGCCCCATCACACCTCTGCTGCTGCCACTACCAGCAGTGCAAGCCTCGGCTGGCCCTGGTTACCTGAGCCTCGGGTGGCCCTGGGTGGCTGGGCAGCCGCCATCCAAGGCTTGCCTGCGCCTCCGGCCAGCCCTGGGTGGCTAGGAGGCTGAGGGGACTGGGGGACTCCTGAGGCAGGCACGCAGAGCGGCCAGGCCCGCCCAGCCTTGCCGCGTGACTCTTGCCCCAGCGAGGCCGAGGGGACTGGGCACTGCCATCTTGTGGCTGTGGGTGCCGCCATATTTGAGGACATGGCAGTCAATTAGCATATTCCCTCCTTATTGGCTGTGGGTGCCACCCTCATTGAGGGCATGGCTGTCAATTAGCATATCCCCTCCTTATTGGCTGTGGGCACCACCATCTTTGTGATGGTGTGAGGGTCAATTAGCATATTCCCTCTTTATTAGATAGGATTTCATGAAGTTACCCTATGTTTTCAGGCACTCCTTTTTCCCTCAGTGTCTGCTGCTTAAGTTTTAAGAAAAGATATTTATATGTTGCTGTCACTTATTTATTTCCAAAAGATCATAAAATCCGTCATGAGCTCAAAAAATGAACTGATAGAACTTGCAAGTTATTTTAGCTGCAAGAGTTCCAGACACTCTCTTACTGTCACCTGAGCTGAGCATAACTGATGGTACGAGGCAAAAGTGCTCTAGGCCTCAGGCAACAGTAAGCATGTGCTACTTATCACTAGGGCAGAGGTGCATTGCTTTATTTTGAGCTCAGAGCCATCCCACGATCAGCATAGATGACTAAAGAGAATCAAGAGTCCTAGGAATGATGACAACATCTGAGGTAACAGAAAGCAGGATAGAGAGAAGCTCAAATAATGGGGATTTTAGGATTGAATCATTGTGCACTGAGCCAATGATATTCCTGAAGCACTCATACCAATATATTGACTTTATGTCAGCTTTGGCTTCTTCAAGTGATACTTGAATGTTAGCCTAAACTTTCTCCATGCACATGTACACATGTATTTTTTTGCATGGAATATTACCTAATTTTTTTGCTCTTCTGGCCAGGGTCATTATAAACTTCACTAACATTATACGGTCTCATACTGACCCACTGAAAGATTATAGAGCAGGGCCACAGTGGTGTTATGACAGGACCATAGGTTTTTATCCTGGTTGTTCTGATTGAATCTGACATCCCTTAAATCTGCTAAGTATTCAATAGGTTTTAATATTACCTGTTTCACTGGATTATTTCAAAAATTAAAGATGATATTCATTAAACAAATAGCTTATGATTTATGTTTAATAAATGTTTATAGCATTTTTGTGTTTAATCCAGCTATTGTCTATTTACCCATAATTCTTTCCAAGGATTCTGTTTTTTGTGTTTTCTCCTCTCATTTTTCTTTTACTTTTTTGAGCCATAATTTAGGACAATGTCAAAACATTGGAATATTTGCTAAAAGAAAGACCTTATGCTTATGTGACAATACCTCACACCTTTTTATTACATACAATAGGTTCATCTTATTTACAATACATAAATAACTTTATAGTATATGCACATCTCCCCAACTTCTTATCTCTACCCAATACAGAGAATAAATAGGGCACAAAAGTATAGTTATGTACATATAGTTATTTTCCAAACTTTATTTCCCAAAATCATGATTGTGTAATCATTGATTAAACTGCAATAATTTCATTTTCTATTAGAACAAAAATGACCTTTTGTTCTTCTGTCCTCTCCAATATCTCTTCTATTAGAAGGAATCTTGTCTTGCCTGGTGCTTTTACAGTTAAAGCTGATGGATTCAGTACAGATTGTCCAAGTCATTTTATCTTTACTTACAAAGGAAGCCAACTGGGTGATGGAATGGTGCTTTATAACACTAACAGTGCACTTCATTTGTAGTTATTAAACACTCAGCAGGCTCCTCACCACACTGACATTTGTTCCCCAGTCAAGGCTCCTGTTTGACATGGCCCCACTGTGTAAGGTGCCATTTACTGAAAATGAGAATTCAGCTTGGGTAATTAATAAATGCCACGATGCTCTCAAACAAATGCATGGCTTGAAATATGAGAAATAAAATGCACAACCCAAGGACAAACAACACAAGTTCTCCTGCTTGGCATTTTAAAGTTTGTAAATGATTAAGTGGACAGTTAGCCCTGTCTTTTTCTCAATACAGGAAGCCACTCTGAAAAATCCCTAATAGATGATTAGATAGTCTGATCTTGAATTAGCATATCTTGGGACATAAACTCACAGGTTACTAGATTGAAAATTTTACATGGATAAGAAAGCTCTACTTCTAACTTGCTCTGTGAATTTGGACCCATTACTTGACCTCTGTAAACCTCTATTCTGACATAACTGAAATAGGTAAAAAAAGGCACCTCATCTTTCCCAAAATGCAGTTCGGAAACCTGGTGGGGCAAGAACTTTTTTCAGGAGACTAACAAACTTTCTACAAATTCCATAGTTACTTTATTTTTATGAGGATTAGAAAAAATATGAAACTAGCCACATCATACCCCCTCTTTCTAGAGAAGGCTAACATAAGTAGAAATATTAGTTCTAGTATAAACTATTACAAATTAATTAAGTAAATAATAATATGGGTGATATAAAGATGAAAAATCCCTAGATTTGTATTTAATAATTTATTATAAAGCATTTTGAAAACTGCCTTGCATGAAAAAAATTATGTGTTATTGTTGCTCTTATTATTGGTGGTTGTAGTGGTAACAGTAGTGAAAATAGTAGTATTACGATATCGACCAAAAGTCTACTTCCAGTTATTGGTTTCGTTTCTGGGTTTTTTAATTTGTTTTAAAGTCTTCATGACCACTTCTTTCTTGGAAGAAATTCAAAATAATTCTACTGTATCATAACAAAAAATTAAAATGGCTATATTTTAAACATTAAATTTTTCACATGTTTGATATCTCTCGTTACTGCCCATATCTGCAACTTCAAGGTAGTGGACAGCTGTCAAGTTATATTCTCCAGGAACTTTAAATGAACACTTAACTCATAGAGTTAATGCAACTCAATGGAAGGACTAAAATCCTATATAATAAAAAGAGTAATGTGCAAATTGACCGTCACTCCAACACACACGATGGCTGCCCCCATATGGTCAAAGATGGCTGCCCCTATGTGGACACAAGATGGCCACCACAAAATGGCCAGCAGGGGAGGGCAGTTGGGAGGGACCAGGCCTGCAAGGAAGGGCAGTTGGGGGCAATCAAGCCTGTAGGGGGGTGGCAGTTAGGGGTGACCTGGCCGGCAGAGGAGGGAAGTTGGGGGCGACCTGGATTGTAGGATCGGGCCTAAATGGGCAGTCAAACATCCCTCGATGGGTCCCAGATTGGAGATAGTGCAGGCTGAGCTGAGGGACAACCCCCCCCCCCCCCCGTGTACAAATTTCATGCAACAGGCCTCTAGTACTAAATAATATGCTTCATATTTATGTACTTTCTTAATTCAAAAGTTATTATTTCATTTGATATTTATAATGACAACAGAAGGCAAGTATTGGCATGCCATTAAACCAATGAGAAAGATGTGACCTGGCAAAATTAAATGCATGACCGAAATTCACACAAGTTCTACTTGACAAAGAATTCTTTCTTATTTAAAGAGAAAAGCGATACTGAGATTATATTTTGAATAAAATAGCCAGAAAATTTTTAAAAACAATATAAAAAGATTTTGTATTTTAAATCAACTTTCCCCTAAGTTTAATCTCTTTGGCAAGAAATTAAATTTTACTTTAAAAATAAATGCGTTTTTATAATCATAAAGCAATCTGTGTTAAGAATACTGTCACAGTTGGTTTAAAATTTTTTTTTTCTTTCAGGGGAAATGAAATGAAGTTATTAGAATACTGAATCTTATATTTTACAGAATTATAGGTGAACATGTAAATCTATACTTCAAATTAAAATTAGATTAGAAAATACTAAGAATTATTTAATTCTTAATTAAATTGCATAAAATTATTTGCATCTTGAGGAAATAGCTACTGTTTTCCACTTTCCCCCTTACACAATCAGCATGTAACCTTTACTCATATACAAACAGCTATCATTATTATATCTCACTTTTCCCCAACAAAGATCCAGGGATAGTTTGGTTGGTTTATCTGAAAGGCCAAAAGATTAACTCAATTATCTAAACACTCATTCTTCAAAAATAACTAATGCCTCACATTATGCTATGGCATTGATCTGATAGTCCCTTATTTAATTACTTCCTCCTGTACCACCTTTACATCTGTTATTTGAGAAACATTCAAGTGAGTGTCTCCAAACTTTCTATTTTTGAAGATTATGTATTTTTTATATATTTGATATATACTACTTAAGAGTTCCGCTACTTCATCTACTCTAGAAACATGTTCACCTTTTCTCATAATATCTTTAGGCAATTTTCCTCAGCATATAAAGCCAGGAAGATTTTCCTTTTGAGGTAGAACCTTGAAATTGCATTCAACTTTTCCATTTTCAAATACTGAATGCCATTAAGTATTCAAAGAATTGTAAGCAGATAGCATCAATCCATTCTCCTTTAAGAGTGGGACTAAATTATTGAATACAAAAATTTACTTTCAAAATAACACAGTATAATAACTACATTCACTGTATGCTTCAGTGTACCAGGTACTATTCTTAGAAATTTATCTGTAATAACGCAATATAACAAATTGATAAAACATGTTCTCTTATGAGCTACATTTTATAGACATGGAAACCAGTACAATGTGGTTAGATAATTCACCCAATATTGCATAACTGTTGAGTGGCAAAGTATAGGCAGAATAATTACTACTAACCCAAAATGTCCATGTTATAATCCCTGAAATTTGTAAATATATGTTACATAGGTGGTAAGAGAGTATTGAGGCTAATCTGTTGACTTGAGATAATGAGGCTAATCTGTTGACTTAAAGATAGGAAGATTATCCTGGATTATTGAGGTTGACCCAATACAATCATAAGGATTTTTTTTTTAAAAGCAGGAGACAAAAGAAAAGTCAGCACTAGAGTGATGCCATGTGTGAAAGATTTAACCAGCCATTGCTGGCTTGGAAGATAAAAGGTAGCTCTGAGCCAAAGAATGCAGGCAGCCTTCAGAAACTGGAAAAGACATGGAAACAAATCTTTCCCTATAGTTTCCAGGAGGACTGCAGCTCTGCTGGATTTTAACCCGGCGATTCCCATGTCAGAAACCTGACCTCCAGCACTCTATGATGATAAATTTGTATTTCTTCAAGCCACTGAGATTGTGATAACCTGAGACAGCAGCAACAGTAAACCAATTTGCAAAGTAAGGACTTCATTTATTCTTTCATTCACTCATATAATATTTAAGTTTCTATAGTATGGTAAGGAATATGTTAAGTTCCGGTAGTATGTTAAACTTTTCTTAAGTTCCTGTAATGGTTTGATTTTCCTGAAATATGAGACTGAACAAAACAAGTAAAAATGTATCCTCATAGAATTCACATTTTGCTGGATGTGAGGCTGTGGAAATTGAAGCCAGGTAGTCAAGTTTCAGAGGCTTCAAGCTATGTTATCCTATTTCCAATAAATGTTGGAATGAATGTTGCCCTGATCTAAAACTCAGGCAGCTGAAATATGTTTACACTTTATTAAAACATATTTAGGATCCCCTTTCAGTACATATTCACCCTAATACACTAACTTTTGTTTTGTGTTGTTGCTGTGGAAGCAGATATCAGGGGTGTAAAGAACGTACCTTTTAAAAATCAACTCTGGGATTGATTTTAATAAACATTTCTTAAAAAATGTAATTTATTACAATATACTATGGCAAGGCACATAAACCACAGATTTGTGAATACATAAAATTCTGGATTTTGAAAATATGGAACAAGTACATCTAAATTATACTGCAATGAGAATGCTGTGTGTGTTTCTTAAATACCGTGAAAACATTGAAATACCTCTTGCTGATATGTTTGGTGTGATTATTATATTTTACATATTAAAAAAGAAATGAAATTTCATCCTGAGGCAGTTATCTGATGGCTCTTCCTCCTAGACATTCTGCAGACCTCATTAATCATAGGCATTCAATTTTAACTACACCTAATTTTCTATGGATTTAGCATTTTATTTTCATATAATGCCATGAAAATTGCCATATGTTTGAAAAACTTATACCATTTAGTAAGTGGGAATCTTTTATGGAAGTAGTAAAAGCTCCAATGAAAGATATATTCATGAAAAATACTGAAATAGCATAAACCATAAACAACTACAAGTATTTATCTGAGTTCACGCAAATTGACAGTCATGATCTCACTCATATGTGGACTCTAATGAACAAAACAAACTCATGAACAAAAACAGATACAAAGACATTGAAGCATGGAGCAGACTGACGAATCTCAGGGGAAAGGCAGGGAATGGGGAGCATGGGGAGAGATTAACCAAAGAACTTGTGTGCATATATATGCATAACCCGTGGACACGGAAAATAGAGTTGTGAAGGCGTGGGGGGGGTCAGTCAGGATGGAGGGGTCAATGGGGGAAAATGGGGACATCTGTAATACTTTCAACAATAAACATAAATTTTTAAAGGAAAAAAACACATCCTATATAATAAAAGCATTGTATGCAGCCACTAGGGACTCTACCAGTGCACAAATTTCTTGCCCTGGCCTCTAGTCCTATCCTATATAATAAAGAGGTAATATTCAAATTGACCCTCATGCCCTCGCATCACAAGATGGCCACCCCCACGTTGTCACAAGATGTCCACCACAAGATGACAGCCCCAATGACATCACAAGATGGCCACCCCACATTGTCACAAGATGGCCATCAGGGGAGGGCAGTTGGGGGTGACCAGGCCTGCAGGGGAGGGCAATTGGGGGCGATCAGGCCAGCAGGGGAGCAGTTAAGTGTCAATCATGCCGGCAGAGGAGTGGTTAGGTGTCAATCAGGCTGGCAGGGGCGTGGTTATGAGGCTATAAGCCTGGCAGGCAAAATGGTTAGGGGCAATCAGGCAGACAGGGAGGCGAGCAGTTGGGATCCAGCAGTCCCAGATTCTGAGAGGGATGTCCCAGATTGAAGAGGGTGCAGGCTGGGCTGAGGGACAACCCCCACTCCAGTACACGAATTTCATGTACTGGGCCTCTAGTATACATATATAAGAGGAAATTATAAAAGCTGTGATGAAAATCTAAGATTTTTGAGTAATAAAAAGCAAATTAATTGCTACAAAAAGAAAATAATTCATTATATTGAGTATGTAATACTCAATTCAAAGATTTTAGTAGAAACAGAAAATGCCAATGTAACCGCAGGCTTCTTTTCTTGAGTATTTTTTTTCTTCTTATAGATGCCAGTTGTTTACAAATAAGGAAAAAATAAATACATTTCTACAATATTAGTAATCAAAATGTAACAGATAAAGTAAAAAGTATAGTTTTTAAATGTGTCTTGAAACAGATGTCTGACTCTTTAAATGCATGAGATATAAAATTTATGTTGATTTTATTTTTAATTCCAAGGGTTTTATTTTTCTTTTCTTGCAGTATACTATATCAATGAACCCAGATGACATGTCAGGTTTTGTGCCAAAGAACAAAAGGGTGGGGAGCCTTTGCCACCTTTATGCTTTGGGAGCTTAGTCTAGTACAGTGGCTTTAAGCAGCAAGTGTGTGGGGGTGGGGTGGGGATTTTATCTCCCCTCAAAGGAATTTGGCAATATCTGGAGACATTTCTAGTTGTCACAATTTGGGGGAAGTGAAGGTCGTGAGTAGAGGCTACGGATGCAGTTTAAAATCCTACCATTCATAGAACAGACTCCTACCACAAAGAATTATCCAACCCAGAATGTTAGTGGTGCCACTGTTGGGAAACCTGAGGGTAGCATAGCACCAGATTGAAAGTCAGGGTAGATCTGAGAAGAAAGAATTACCTTTCATGCTATCCATCCAATAATATAACTCAGTAACAATTTCCTGTAACCTAAAAAGTCCCTAGTTCTGACTGGGTACTGTAGACTTAATCTAGGTAGAAAATATTATGGGCATTGGATTAAGAATCTGGACCCAAAAGAAACTTCTTATATTGCTCATTTTCCTCTTCTATAAAAATGAGAGAACAGAGAAAATACCATTTTTTTCTGAGATTGTTATAGAGCTAAAGTATATAATATGCCTGATATATGGGAGATGAAGCACATTTCCATTGAATTACATTTTAGTGAGTTCTGCCCAGAGCAGAACTTGAGTAAGAACGTGGTTGCAGGGCTGTGATAGATTGGTACGTTTGGAATGCAGAAAGGAGACAGCTTCAAGAGTGAGTCAAAGAAGGAGGAAATGTCCAGATGAAGAAAGTTTGCTGAGGCCACTGCTATGAGAGAGAGAGGCTATTCTGGTGGTACCTTCTGAAAGCCCACAGAATTCTTCCCAGAGTCATACAGCTTGAAAAAGAAAGGCAGGAACATTTATATTCAGAATCTCATTCTTTTTTTTTTATTCTTTTCTTTTTTTTTTAGAATTTCCCACTGGAGTATTAATTCCCTGGCAGTTCAGCTTTGCTTGCATAAAAACTGAGGGCTGAACACTGAGCTCCCTGCTTTGGAGAAGGCCCTGGGTCAGAAAGATGTACTGTCTATTCTGGATGTGGGATGCTGACGGGGGGAGGGAGGTCAAATCTGAGCACCCACTGTACTGTCTGCCACAGAAGTCAGATGCAAGCTAAAAAGTGTGGCAAAAACAACAAAAACCTTTTCTATGCCTCCTCATTTTTAATAAGATGATAATTTTTAAAATAATAGCTTTAATAATGTATACAAGAACACTGCAAATACAAAAATGCCAAATGGTCACATTAACCAAGATTTGTGGTTTATTTTATATTAAACTGTGAAAAATTCTATTAGAATATTAAACACAAAATTTAAGAATCCTGTTTCCTGATGATTAATGGATGATTGAAACTCAACAATTACATGCAAATACACAAACACAATCCAATAAATCATAGATAACTGACAGAACTCATTGAAAACTGGGGCTTAATTCACCTCTTAGTTATCTGGCACTGTAGAAACATATATTTTTAAGCAGACAGAACAGAGTTCAAACACTGTCTCTGAATGAACCAGGGAAAAGTGTTAATTAATTTGAGCATCTTTCTTTACCAACAAAGGTACATGCTAATATGCTAAGAGAAAATTACTATGAAGAATTAATAATTTATAAAAGACATGACAAGAAATAACAGTCAGGAGCTATGAAGGGTCTCAGACTTTATCCTTCTTTCAGGCTAACAAGTTGGCCTGTTACAGTTCCCTAGATGATGGTAGAAGACATGAGACTCCTGGCTTAGAGATGAAAGACAGCTTATTACTCACAGAAACAGCAGCATTTTCCCACTGTTTCCCAGAGCTCCAGGCTGACACAAAAAGGGCTGGATGACACCTGCACATGGGGTGGGTTGTTGTGTAGGTTAGGGAACAGAAGTCCTTCTTGGCTGTGAGTATGCATGCCTTTTGTTTCAGAAGGAGACAATGTATATTCAAGACTGCATGCAAACCTGCTCTTTGCCACAGACATGAGCACTATCTCTATCTCCCATACCTATTCACTATGCAATCATCTTAACAATATATTCAGTAGCAAACTAAGAACACATTAAGAACCTGGATCGAGTAGCAACTCCTTATATCACCCATTTTTCTGAGATTATAATAGAGCTGGAGAATATAATGTGCCTGATATATGGGAGACTCAATACATTTCCACTGAATTACATTTTAGTGTGAGTTCTGCCCAGAGTAGAACTTGAATAATAATGTGGTATAGTCTTAGGTACAGATATACAATGAAAGTACAGTCTTAAGTACATATATAACATGAATAACATGAAATACGACTCAGCCATAAGAAAAGACGGAATACTGACATTTGCAACTACATAGATGGATCTCTAGAATATCGTGCTAAGGGAAATAAGTAAGACAGAAAAAGTCAAGAACCATATATGATCTCACTCATATGGGGCATATAAAACTGAAAGCAACAAATGAACAAACAAGAAAAACAAAAATAGCCCTAGCCAGTTTGGCTCACTGGATAGAGCCTCAGCCTGCGGACCAAAGGGTCACGGGTTTGATTCTGGTCAAGGGCATGCACCTTGGTTTCAGGTTCCTCCTCTATCGGACTCTTGTCAGGTTCATGCAGGAGGCAATCAATCGATGTGTTTCTCTCTGTCTTTCCCTTTCTCTTCCACTCTCCCTAAAAATCAATGGAAGAAATATCCTCAGGTGAGGATTAACGAAAAGTAAATAAATAAATATGCTTAGACACAGACAGTAGTATGATGATTACCAGAGGGAAAGAGGGGAGGGAGTAGCCAAGGGTAAAGGGGACCAAATATATGGTAATAGAGGAAGATCTGACTTTGGCTGGTGGGCACACAATGTAATATACAGATGGTGTATCATAGAATTGTGCACTTGAAGCCTATATAATTGTATTAAACAATGTCTCCACAATAAATTTAGTTTAAAAATATATATAGTCAGGACAAAGTGCACTCAAGTACTTTATTCACAAGATGTGGGGAGATACGAGACACCCAGAGAGAATTGTCTCCCACAGCACCTACTTACATATTAAATATCCTATTTTTTCTTCTTTTACTGTTAAGGAAAAAGCCTTACATATATAAAAATCTATCACATAATTCTAAAACAACAATTTCCAAATACATACACTTAAAGTGCAGCATACATAGCTTAAATTTTTACATTCTCAGAATTTAAAAGTTGCATAATTTGTTTAATAAATGATCCTTATAATTAATGCTTACAAGATAAGCTTTGAGCCATATTATAATCAGTTCAATTTGAATATGCATATATTATATTTGCATACTTAATGATCCCTTGCAAATACTCAGTATTTGACTCCTTGGAATAGTAATATGCCACAATACCCTCAGAAACCTTTGCTTTAATACCACACACACACATGTATTTTTTTTAATTATGTCTATTCTCTTATTGTTGCCTGCATTTAAATGCATTCCTTTACCCCTCAAGCCTTAATGGGAAATGTCTCTTTCAAATTTATTGACAACTATTCTGCAAAATATAATCCTCACTAAAATTATCCAGCTAGAGGCATAAAAGATGAAGGAAGATTAGATAAGTGGAGGAGAAATAACCTTAGAGCATACTTTTAATTTTATATCTCTGCTTCACTTTTTAATTTCCTCTCATGTGATCATTGGTCCATTCAAAATCCTGATGATATTTTGATTACATTCACTTAAGATTTAAGGACCTGTCTCATGGCTTATTGGCTTGGAAAAGCCACTCACTATTGGTTGGAAAAACACTCAAACAAATAAGCAAATTAAAATACGGCGCACACACACACACACACACACACACACACACACACACACGTACACAAACATGTATATTCCAATAGTAGACCAACCTATCCACCTAATCACTTCCTCTTTATTTGGATATAGATTTTACTTCCCAAAGAAAATACTGTATCAATGTACATACTAAAATGAGTATGAAGTCAAATAATTATGACTTTAAAAAGTGTAAAATTTTAGGATAACTTTGGGGGAGACAAAACTGGAGCTGACTATCTTACATTTTGACTTCTAAATGCTTTTATCTAGGTAAGAGGTCCAATTGGCAGTTAGGTACATGGGACCAAAAGTTCTGGCATAATACATGGTTGTTTTTGTACTCATCACTATATAGCTGCTAGCTTGAGAGGGAAAGGCAGTTACAATGAAAATAAAGAAGGGTGGAATATAAACTTCCAGAGAAAAAGAACATATAAGAACCAGTGATTAAAATTATTACAAAAAACAAACACCTAGCAGCATTGTTGAAGGAGAAGGAATAAAACTGTAGGTGTGAAGGAGAGCCATGGGAAGAGAAACTCAAGTTTTGACACAGACTTCACGTAGGATAAAGTGAGGGGAAAGATTGATAGTTAGAGCATGACTGTTAGCTTAGCAAGACCCTTTTCTGGGTTTGGAAGACCTTACCTGTCAGAGATCATTAAACAACCCTTCTCTAAGGCAGAGCTCAGAAGTCAAATCCTCCATGATAACATCAGATTCTTCCAGCATTTAATTCAAGTGAAGTGAGTAGCAGGGAATGGGCCAGGAAATGTACAATATATTAGAAGTAAATAGAAAATAATTAAAGAAGATGGTTTCTGCTCTCATTCTCTTATTTCCTCTAAAAATTCATTATTTGTATTAAAAAATCATGATTTTACAGTCTTATATATTGTTTATTTTCACGTCAGCCTTCTATTCACAAAATATCAAGCTTTTAAATGAAGTAATTATTCTTCACTTGTGAATATACTACCCCAAATCAATTGAAAGACTACCTTGTGATAGATACAAGTAGGATTTCTCCAAATCTGGGTGTGATCTGAGATGGAGAACCAGAAACTAATAACATTCATGATACTGACGAGACTATAATTAGGACTATGCATCCAAGACTAGTGAGAATATCCTACATGCCAACTGCTGTTCAGGTAAGAAATAGAGATAAATGAACAACTATAAGCAAACCTAACATTTGTTGTGCCCACTCTATAGTAATACATATAAACTAGACAAGTAAATGAGCAATTATAATAAGAGCTTGTCAGAGGGCATGTGGGAAGGTTACTGAGAGAGCACACAGAAGAGAAGGTGAGGGTGGCAGTTTGGGAAAGATCTGAGAAAGCATCTATTGAAAATGGTACTAAAATAGACCTAAATGATAAGGAGGGAAGAGGTAGACACGTGGCTGGAGCGTTTGTGTTTATGTGTATGTGTGTAGGTAGAAAGTGGAGTTTCCACAGAAAATGTGCTAGGCAAAGAGATACTCAACTAAAGGAATAAAGTTAAAGAAAATAAAGCATATTCAGATATATTAGTTTAGTATAATAAAAGTAAATAAAATGAGGGATAGAGTAATACAAAATGAAACAACACAACTTTTAGGAAAGGCTTTTAAAAAGCTTCTTAGTTCATTTTAAATTTTGCCCTAAGGCAGTGGTCGGCAAACTGCGGCTCGCAAGCCACGTGCGGCTCTTTGGCCCCTTGAGCTTTTAGCAAAGGCCAGCTTAGGAGTACCCTAATTAAGTTAATAGCAATGTACCTACCTATATAGTTTAAGTTTAAAAAATGTGGCTCTCAAAAGAAATTTCAATTGTTGTACTGTTGATATTTGGCTCTGTTGACTAATGAGTTTGCCAACCACTGCCCTAAGGACAATGGAATGTATCAAATCATTAAGTTATGCACCTTAAATTTAAACAGTTATATGGCAATTGTAACTCAATAAAGCTAGAAAAATAATAAATGTTCCTACAAAGCCAAATTGAATAAAATGGGAGGGGGGAGGATAAGATGTGATTCCAGGTGACCAGTTGATGGCAGTACCAGTACAGTAGTAGAGGTCCCAGTGGTATTTAGGCAGTAGAATCTGTAGTGTCTAGTATTTGATGTAAGAAAACAAGTCAAAAATTTAGCTGCTTGGGGGCAAAGAATAAGGTTTAAAGTATGGGGAGGGAGGAGATAATGAATGAATTTAATTTTAGAAACAATATTATTTTTAAATGCTTGTATCTTATTCAAGTGGAGAAGTCCTGAAGAGGATCAGGTACTCATCAGAAGACCTATAGAGAGTAAGAGGTATTTCTATACATGACATTTCAGAATCAAAATATAGACAGTGGTTGACATACCAGGCACAAAAACACCATCCAGGGACAGTATGTTGATTATGATGAGAACCTAAGAAAGAAGCTAGACCAGATGTAGAAACAACCTAAGTGGCCGTCAACAGAGGGATGGATAAAGAAAATGTGATATAGGTTCTTTTAAGAGGCAGAGAGAGAGAAGATGGTAGCTGAATAATTAAAAAGATTGAGTAAATGTTGGCTATGTTTGTTTTGTATAGTTTAAATTTATGCACCTCTCTCTTATGCTGATGGAAATAATGGATAATTTTAAGACATAAAATAATAGAGGGTAGTTTAGAAAATCAAGTCTCTGAGCATATGAAAAAGGATGAGCTCTTGAGACAGCCTTTATACTATACTAGAGGCCCAGTGCATGAAATTTGTGCACGGGTAGGGTCCCTAGGCCTAGCCGGCAATCAGGGCCAATCCATGGGGCAACCAGTGGGGAGATCAGGGGGCCCTCGCTGGCACCTGCCTTGACCAGCTTGGTGCCACCTGCTCGCCGGCCCTGCCCCCCACTGCCGCCGCCACCAGTCGTCTCCCTCTGTGGGGCGACCAGCGGGGTGATTGGGGGGCCCAACTGGCATCCACCTTGGCTGGCCTGGGGCTTGTAGGCTGAGGGAAGCTCCTGCGTTGAGTGTCTTCCCCCTGGTGGTCAGTGTGCATCTTAGCGACCAGTCATTATGTCAGTCGTTCCGCCATTCAGTCGATTTGCATATTATGTTTTTATTATATAGGATGATAGGAAATAAATGGGAAGTTGTATATGCTGGCATACCATGTAAATGTTGAGGTTTTGTGGTTAGAAGGCTAGTACAAAGTATACTGCTCTAAGAACTAAGAGATGAGTACATTTATAGGAAGGACAGAAAGAGTAGGTGTATTCTGTGATTGAAGGAGGGGAAAGATGTAAAATAGCCCCTATGGAAAGTTATGGAATAATAGCTAGGGATATAACCATTGTGTAGAACAGATAAGGCAGGAGATTACGAATGTATGTATAGGATATAATCTGTATAGTTGGTTGGCCTTCAGAACTTCTTATCAGTTGGCTGTAGATTCAGAAAAGGCCAATTGTTGCAGTTTTCAAAACTGGAGTTTGGTCAAATGAGAAGACAAAAGAACAAAGGCAAAGCAAAGCTGAAAATATTGAAATAAGTAGTTGAATAGATCAAGAACTCAATATAAACTTTTCCTATCTGAAGTGTACTTAAGGCATCTAATGTTTTAATAATAATTTCTGCATGGAGATCTTATAATTATTAAATGACATAAATGTTTGTGTAGAATTTAGCATATTAATAGAACCAAGCTTCACCAGCAACCAAAGAGTAATGATCTTTTTTTCTTTATCATTATGTAGAAAATCTTTAGATAATGATAATATCTTAAGAGAATAAAAACAAAAGTATCTTCAGAATAAGTCTTGTACCACAACTATTACTGTAAAATCATATTACACAAAACTCCTTTACTTACATGATATAACAGGAAGAGTCTCTTCCACTGGGTTAATTATATGATAGAGGAGAAAAGAGTTGAGGATGATAAGACCCAAAACTTTTATTACCATTTAATAATGTAAAATTGCTTGGATTTTGTAAGGAGGCTTTGGAGAATAGTACATGATGAAAGTCTCTTAGAGCTTTCAATGAAATAGAATTTTTCTATGTTCGGCACAAATGTGGAACTTCTACTGACAGGAAAGAGGGAAGAAAGGCATCTGGGAAGAACTGAATTCTTCCCCCTGGAAATAAAAGAACATTTGATTCCATAATGGAATGGAATTTCAATAACAGATCCCTTCTGGTTACTGTGCTGGAAGCATAACTTCATAAATTTTAAATATCTAAAATACTGTTTTAATATGCTTGAGATGTTCTCTTATGCTAATTTTACTGTCAATATTTTCCAGTTATCTTTGTAGCACTGCCTTATGTTAAACCACTTTTTCATTATCCACAGACTTGGCATATGTTACCCAATATTTTGGAAGTCTCTCAGGCTCTGAAGAGACTGCAGAGCTATCTGATCTCTCAAAGTCCATGGAGATGCTTGATACCTTTTTGGCACACAACCAGAATAAACTGCTTACTTGGCCATATCTTCCTAATGTAGTATATCCCATGATACTCACCAACATAATTACATCGAGATGATGGATATTCCTTTACTCAATTCAGAAAAGTCAACTTGGATTCAAGATGCTTGCCTCAAAAGCTGAAGAGCCTATTCTACTCATGAAACAAATCCAGGCCTTATTTCTAAAAAAACAAAGCAAAAGTACAATGAATTAAGTGTATCTCTTTAATTATACTATTCCATATATACCATTTACTGACAGTATTTTATTCAAATTATTTGGTTTACTATTAATTTTTTTTTACCTGGTAATCTATCCATTTTGGCTACTATGAGGCAAACAAACACCAGATAGGCATAGTTTACTATATTTAAACTTAATCTTTTTGTCAAACACAATCCCTGGTTTAATTTATGTTGATTCACAGAATTCAGCATTATAAAATCTATTATCTTACATCAAATATATACAGAAATTCCACATCACATTTTACTAAAAGTTTTAATTACATAATAGTGGTAAATGTGCACTAAAAATTCTAGAATGCATGTTTCTGTGTATTATAGCCCAAAACATTTATTTATAGGTTGTATCCTCATCCCAGTCTTCCTGCCATTGCTTGTGGCGATGCCTTTAATGAGATTACTCTGGGAGAAGACTTATTTTCCACATAAGAATCTCACTCAAGAAAGTCTTTTTTTTCTTAAAGTACTGAAGAAAAAGATAATACAGGTCATAGTTTACGCCATGTCTCTCCTTGATTTATTTTAATATCTTTCTTATTATTGAATCTAGCCTTCTACTAACCTCAATACATCCTGTGTACACCATAACCAGAGAGGTCTAACGAACTCTTCTGGGCATGCCATTCACCTATTCACAATCTTCAAAAGGTTCTTAGTTTTATGATTATGTCTCTTCTGACTCACAATCACACAAAAATCTCTGTCAGTTGCTTTTAACTGTTCCTACATACATCACTGTAATTCTCTTAGAGTTCCCATATAACCTATATTCTAAGATGGATTATTTAAATCATATTCTCCAAATCTGGTGAAAATATGACTAGTTATATTCCAGTTCTGTTAATACTAAGATAAAAATAGAAATATTTGCTTTAATTGAAATAGCATTTTTATTTAATTCAGATCTCTCTTCCCAAAAGAATATAAGTTCCTAGGTAGCACAAAATACATTTTATTAACATTTAGAGAAATCATGTAACTTTGAATGATGCCCAGATTAAAATAATTTTAAATAAATAAAAAGAATACATGACATTTTTGTTTTAAAAAATGATCTTTCAGGATACCTACAAACATTTCTGCAATTTCTAAATATAAAACTTCTTTCCAAAATATGCTGATTAAATGTATTTTTTAAATTGTCCTTAATAGGAATTAAGAATAATTTCAAATCAATGGAATCAAAGTATTTTCTTTGTGAATGTTCTGAATTAAATGGCATAACTGAATTGCTTGCTATATTAATTTCTATTGAACAAATTTTTGCATTACTTTCTTGTTTTCTGTCTAATATTTTATGTAATTCTAAAGATTAAATAAATCACACAATTATTTAATATTTATAAAGCCTTCATATAGGTAATATTTTCTATAGTGTTAAGTAGCTAGGTAATTAACATATTGAACGAGATAACATATTGAAATATTAACTATTGTAGTTTACTTTTTAACTCTTGTTTGTATATGATTCTTGTTGCGCTATTATGTTTAATGGTAGCTGCATGTTGAACTCCCTAGGCAGCTTTTAAACAATACTTATTTTTAGGCTACATGCCTGAGCAACTGAATATGATTTATGGGTTGATGTGTGGGTATTAGTAATTTTAAATTCCAGTTGATTCTAATGTATAGCCAGGTTCGAGGATCACTATTTTTATCAACTAGAAGTATCCACATTTCTTTGGGGAAATTTAGGCTTGTTATGAAAGATCTGCAAAAAAAAAAAAAACAACAGAAATAATAGAAACAAACTTTTGATTTCCAAGAACTGGTTGTGCTGAGACAAGAAAAGTCTCCAAGTAATCAAAATAGAGACTCCAAGGGAATCAAGGCAATAGTTTCTATTGCAACATTTAGAAGATGCAAGAGGTAGATCATATTATCTAACTCTGCAGGGACTCACCTGAGCTGAAAAGTTTAAGAGAAAGATATGACAGGGGTAGATCTGAGAGTCCTGAGACAAGGGGATGATGCCTGCTGATAAAGAAAGAAAATCAGCACCTGAAAACTGCCCAGGACCATGTCTGACCAATAACAGGGACACCTGCAAGAGTTGAACCAAAGCCTGCATCTGTTTAAGCAAGTACTTTCTGTTAGAATAGATGAAGAAACTTCTTCCCTGAACTCATCTTCTGGGTGGTCTTTGCAGAGGATCTTTCAACTACAGCTATCTGCATGCTGTCTGTGGGTGAATAAGAAAAAGAGATGTCATTTCATGCAATAACACTTTCCTGTGAGACATACTGGGGAGAGTTGTTCAGTCCCTAAGGAATATTCAATCAGATAGGCCGTATTTCTGATGGGTGTTCATTTAATAACCCACCTTTGGAAATGATGTTTGAAAGCTCAACCACTTCTGACGAAAAGGGCATTTTCCACTGAGAAATAAAAGTTTGAATAAATTCAACTTTGTTTAATTTCATACATGAGACTAAATACGAGCAAATTGTATAAAGTATGCAAGATGCTGTTAGAGATGACTTTTGTGGAATTGAAAGCATTTCTGTAATCACTTTTCACATTAATATTTAATATTTTTGACTTTTGTTTTTCTTGTGTAGTAATAAAATGGTAGCTGATGCTTATGAAATTTGTTGAATTCCTATCAACAAAATATAGCCAAGCCAAAAAAAGAAAAAGACTTTGCTGTGATCCAATTGTGGCTTGCACAGTGGCTAACAGAAAATGGTATCCTTAATATGAGAGAGTTATTGCCAAAGCATGCTCCCTGGTGGTAAAGGAGAGCAGGAGATCTTTCCCTGTTATGTAACCATTCATGAACTGATTGCATATTACTAATCATGTAATTCCACACTACATAGCCCCTGTCATGGCTAGATTCCATCTGTTTTTGAAAGATTTAAAGAATGAAGAAATATTGGGAACGTGTGTTCAACATAAATATTTATAGCGCTGGATTCTTTAAGTTTTTGGTGTGGGAGAAATAGGAATAGAAAGCTACTCTACGTTCCTTTTTCCCTCCCTCTTCTTTCCTCTCTTCTTTCCTTCCTTATTTCCTTCCTTTCCATCTTTCTTTCCTTTCTATTTTCTTTAGTGACTTTATGTCTTAATAATGAGCAGGTCTAGATATCAGCTTCTAAAATATCTGTTAAAGGGACTCTGAAATTCATTGCCTTTTGGTATTTTCTAGTCTTGAAAAGCAATGAATATTATAACTTCTTAGTTTATAGAATAAAACAATTATAGTATCCATATTTTCTCAATGTCACAATTTAACAGATCACATTACAAAGAAGATATCCGGAATTCATAAACTGATGCTTCTAAACATAGACATATGCAGAAATCAGAAAGAAAACTGTCTTAGTCTATACCTTGAAATTCCCCATTTACTCAGGCATTTAATTCTCCAGAAAAAAAAAAAGAAGAAAAGATTGTCAATTTTATAGCCAGAAAGATCAATTTCAGATCATTCTCTCCTGACCAAAAAATTCAATCATGCAAAGTCTTTGGGTCTATAAAAAATTCTTCATTAAATCTTCCTATTCTCTGGCTCCATTTCCATCCCTTCATCCCAGCAGATGACAGGAAATTGCTAAAATAGGTAACTTTTATAAAGATCACAATATGCTCTTCAATTTACAATGCAGTTACAAAATTTCCCTTCCATCTTGAGAAGGTTCAATTCATTTACATGGGCATTTATTTACTAGCTACCTAAAAACCAAAATTATATATTGAGACTATGCACATTAAACCCCAAGTAGATCATACAAGGCACCCAAATTCTCAATCCCACAGCTATCATGATCACTAAGTATGTACTGTATAAATTAGAAATTCATCCTTTACCTGTAAATGATCAAAGGGGGAAATTTCAAAACATGACTTTAATATTTAGTTTTCTAGCAAATAGTATATATTATTTACTTAACCTGAAACTTACATTCATATGTAAAAGGCAATTGTCTTGGCTCCAATACTCACATGCTATAGAAAAAAAAAACTTTATTGTTAGGCTTTTAATTTCTTTATTCTTGGAGTAGAAAAACAAACGACATAAACCTTATGTAGTTGATTCTAAGGTGTATTTTTTTCACATATTAAACTTCTTAAAATCAACATTTCCTTACCATCAATGTAAGAAAGGCCTGACAAAGGCAAGTTAACACCCGATCAGAAGAGAAAAAGGCAAGAATTAGAACCAGAATCAGCTATGACACAGAAGTTGTCATTTTTAGGCAGAAAATTTTAAATATCTATAATTCACATGTGAAGTCACTAATAAAAAAATAGACAATGTGCAATAACAGATGGGAAATATAAGCAGAAAGATGGAAACTCTAAAAAGGAACCAAAGAAAATTTGAGAAATCAGAAAGATTGTAACAGAAATGAAACATGCTTTTGTTGGACCTTCTTAGGAAGAGTAGAGAGAAAATATATAAATTACCAATATCTGAGCCCTAACCATTTGACTCAGTGGTTAAAACATCAGCCCACTGACTGCAGGCTCCCAGGAGGGCATGCACCTTGGTTGCAGGTTCAATCCAGGGCTCAGGTTGAGCCCATGTGGGAGGTAACCAATTGATGTGTCTCTCTCATATCAATGTTTCTCTCTCTGTGTTTCTCCCCCTCCCTTCCATTCTCTAAAAATCAATGGAAAAAAATATCCTCTGGTGAGGATTAAAACAACAACAAAAAAAGTTACCAATATATGAGGTGAAATGAGGCCCTGCCCATGTAGCTCAGCTGGTTACAGCATCATCCCCATATGCCAAGGTTGCAGGTTCTATCCCAAGTCAGGGCACATACAAGAATCAACCAATGAATGCATAAGTAAGTGGAACAATAAATCAATGTTTTTCTATCTTTCTCTCTCTTTCCCTTCCTCTCTCTTTAAAATAAATAAATTAATTAAATAAGTGAAATATATATTTTGGTTTTAGAGAGAGAGGAGGGAAAGGGAGAGAGATAGAAACAAAGGAGAGGTCATTGATATTGATGTCATGACAGTAAAAGGATAATAAAGAATACCATGAGCAACTAACTCTATGCCCACAAATTTTAATAACTTATTGTGGAATGGACAAATTTCTTGAAAGCCAAAAATTACTGAAACTCTCACAAGGAAAAATAATCATCTGGAATAGATATATACTGATAAAGAAATTGAATCAATAATCAGTAACACTCCAGGATCATTTCTTTTTCTAAATTTAAATCCAGATATAAAAAAAATTATTTATAAAAATCTCAAATAATCTAAGTCTTTGTGAGAAAATAAAAGTCAATTTATTTCTATGCATATAGTATATGCCATCATATGAATATATATTTAAAAATTTTGAATATTATATTTTCAAGTTTCAGTTAAAATAGAATATAGCTTTTCGCTATTAACCTTTTAAAAGCAATTTCTTGTAAATTGACCAGTTGATTACTAATCAAAGGGAAGTCTGAGTCACTATTTGTATGTTAATTGTTTTTAAAAATACAAGTGAGAGTTGATTGAAAATCAGAATAGTTTTCCAGTACAGATCTATAGGTCCTGAATGTATTAATTTCCTATTACCACAATAACAAAATTGCATATTACTGTAAACTCTGTTGGTGACTTAAAACAACATAAACTTATTATCTTAAAGTTCTGAAATTCAGAAGTCCAACACCATCTCATTGGGTTAAAATTGACCTGCCAGCACACAAAATACCTCTCTGTAAGCCTTACAGGAAAAGCCACTTCCATGTTCACTCAGTATTCAGTTAATTCTATACAACTGTCCTGAGTTCTTCATTTCCTTCCTAGCTGTAAGCAGCCGGGTGCTTTTAGCATCTAGAGACCTCTATCTCAGTTCTCCACTTCTGAGAACTAGAAACAGGATATGGAGTCCTTCTCATGTTGGCATTTCTCTTGCCTCTTCTTCCACTGTCACATCTCTCTGACCCACTCTTTCGGCTCCCTCTTCCACTTCCAAGTATCCATGAGACGACATTAGCCCTGGATGATCCAGGATACCCTCCCTCTTTTTAAAAAAAATATATTTTATTGAATTTTTACAGAGAGGAAGGGAGAAGGATAGAGAGTTAGGAACATCGATGAGAGAGACACATCGATCAGCTGCCTCCTGCACACCTCCTACTGGGGATGTGCCTGCAACCAAGGTACATACCCTTGACCGGAATCAAACCTGGGACCTTTCAGTCCATAGGCTGACGCTCTATCCACTGAGCCAAACCAGTTAGGGCTACCCTCCCTCTTTTAATGTCACCTGAGTAGAAACATTAATTCTATCCACAATCATAATGAGTCATAATAATGAATCATAATAAGGGTGACTTCTTTCCCAGGTTCTTGTCCAGATGGATTCGAAGAATGAAGCCATGGACAAAAGGTGGTAGATGCAAAGGGTAGATATTTATTGGAAGCGAATACAGACTCCCAGATAGAGAAGGGGTCCCAAGTGATAACCCACTAAACTCTTTTTTGCTAAGGTTTATAAAGGCTATAGTTCTTTGTCTCTTCATACTGCCTTCCAATTGGTAGAATGTCAGCTTCAGAGCTCAAACCCCACGTGGTGCCCCCTCTTCCTTTTCCCCTTCAGTGGTAGAATTCTCTATACCCTGTGAAAATCTGTTTTTCTCTTTCTCCCATTTGTCAGCATTTCTCTACCCTCTGTGAAAGTTTGTTTCCTTTTCCTCCCCATACCCTGTGGCTTTTCCCTATCTTCTATGAATGGATGTTTTCCTCTCCCCTTATCCTGTGGCACCTCTTTTTTTTTTTTTTTTCTGTGAATGTATGCCTTTTGGCAGCTCCAAGCCCTCACCTATGCAGTCCTGCCCCATGAACCCTCTTTATTCCTAAAACTCCCTAAACCTGCCTATTTTACCCCTAAAACTCCTTTCAATAATTCCCTTTTGTCATGCAATGTTAACATACTCACAGATATAACACCAGAAATTAGAATGCAGACAGCTTTGGGGAACCATTGCTCTATCTACCCATGAAGCTTTCCAACAAGACATCAAGAGTTCTTATTTCACCTTTCACAGAGACTGGTTTTGATTGGGAAAATTAAAACAATGATTATAAAGTGGGATAAACTCATATTGGGAAACCTACCCAAACTTAGTGACCTTTGGAATTTGATGGTGCATACGTTCATGAGAGGCTTCTGCTGTCTTCTTTAAATGTATTGCTTCCTTTACTTGTTAAGGAAGGAATATGGTACAAAGTAGGAAATTATTCCATTCTTTCCCACACCAGCTTTTAGATGCGTTGTGTTGGAACTCTTCCTTCTGTGCCTGTATGACAAATCCAAACAGAACCATAAAATCATATTCAAGCATTAACAGTTTTATTTGTAGGTATTCCAATGCCTATTCTATGCGAATTTCAAATTTGCAACCTCATTCTTACCAAAACTTCTTTCTCTAGGATGCAGACACATTTCTCACCTATTGTGATAAACTTTGAGGTTCAATGTTTAATCAACTAACAATACTTAGGTGATTTTTCTAATTGGCACTAAAATATAGCTTGTTTAAGATACGTTTATTAGATGTGTATAGCAAGCTAAATGTGTACAGAAAGCTATAAATCTATTTAGTGTTATTGCACCTGGCATATATTATACTGTGGCCATCAAGCACGTAATTAATTATAAGAACACTGGAGTTCCATAATCTGAGTCACAATCTTGGCATACTCTTCCTACTTCTGCCTCAATTTCCTCAATTGTAAAATAGGGTAATGATATAGCCCAAGCCACAGGGTCATAGGGTATTATTGAAGTAATACATAAAAAGGCATAGAAGAGTACATAAATAAAATATGCACTAATTGAACTGTAAGATTTTTGTCATATATATATATATATATATATATATATATATATATATATAAAATCACTTACTTTTTTTTCATTTTGTTTTGTTATTAAATGTTTTTATTGGTTTTAGAGAGAGAGGAAGGGAGAGGGAGACAGAAACATAGATGAGAAACTATTGGCTGCCTCCTGCATGCCCCCTACTGGGGATCGAGCCCACAAACCCGGCATGTGCCCTGACCAGGAATCCAACTGGTGACCTCTTGGTACATAGGTTGACACTCAACCACTGAGCCACACTGGCTTAGCACAGTTAAGTTTTAATATGCTCAGAAGGTAGAGACTGGGCATTTAAGCCATATGCTTACTGAGGACTAATGCCAATAGAAAAATAAAACATAGCAGAGCTACAATATTTTACAACAATAAAATTTAAAACAATAGGAAATAATCACATACAAGAAAGACATTTTTATGAGTACTAAAAAACAGTTATCCTTGCAGTAAATATTGTTATTTGTAGTCTGCAATATTTAAAATTACATATAACATGTAATACTAATCCTGCTATTTTTCATTCCAACCCTTAGAATAATTAAAAATATACTGAGGTAAGTTGTGAAATGTAATGGAACTTAATAACCAACTATTTCCTATTCTTTCTTTATAAAGTTTATTTTAAAGAATTTTTGTCCCAAATAAAAGGATTATACCAAAATCAATGAGTTCAAAGAAGGAAAAAATAATGGAAAATATTTATCAATAGTTTAATGGGTCTTAGTATGAAATATTTATGAAAATTTCTTTTTAACATTAAAACTGTGGGAACCATATAAAATAGTAAAATGTGAATATTTTATGAACTCTTTACTTTCTTAATTTAATCTTTAATTAAATCTTTGTTGTTTGTTGTTTTTAGTGCAAAGCTAAAGTCGGACTAAGTAATAATAACATTACAAACCCACTGGGCTGGGAGCCTGGGACAGGACAGTAAGTGCAGGCTAAGCAATTTAAATTAATTTTGCAAGTAGAGAGGTGTTAAATCCCAGGCTATGATAAATCAAAAGTAAATGAGGGAACTGGTATGAACTTAAAGAAGCAGACCTTGGCTAAATACCCCTAGGACTTTCAGAGTTTCTTTTATTAAATCAGTAAATCTATGGAAATAAAACTTAACTTACTCAGATATTATAGGAACTAACGCTTTCTTGAAAGCTTTCAAAAACACTAATTACAAGCCTGGCATTAGAATTATTTCTATGCAATCTCACTCATATGTGGAAGCTAATGAACAAAATAAACCGATGAACAAATAGAAAAAAAGGCCTGGGTACATGGAACAGACGGAGAGCTGTCAGAGGGGAAGGTGGAGGGAAGACTGGATGAATGAAGGTAAAGGGATTAGCCAAAGGACATAGATACATAACCCATAGGCACAGACAACAGTGTGATGATGGCCAAAGGGGAAGGGGGGCAGGGGCTGGGTGGAGGTGGGCAAAGAGGGGGAAATGGGGGCATCTATAATACTGTAATAAAAATAAAGTTTAAAATGACTATAAAATTACTATAATCAAAACAATATTTTATTGATATGTAAAAAGGCAAATAAATAAAAGTAATTAAGTAGAAAGCTGAAAGAAATCTTAATATATGGCAAAGGTGGCAGGCATTTTAATTTTTTAATGAATGGATTACTTAATGGCATCAGCACAACTGCCATCTATCCAGAAAAAATAAAATCATGCTATTTACATAAGTAAATTTCAGATGAATTTTAAAAGACTGTATCTATGCACATACAATACTTCATATTTATATTAAAATCAGCCCTTATAAGTAGACAGAATAAGGAATTGTCAGGTACATTATGAATATAGTAGTTTCAGGGGTAACAATGAAAATAGGAGATAGTATTTATTGAGTGCCATGTATATATATGTGTGTGTGTGTGTGTGTGTATATGTATATATATATATATATATATATATATATATATATATATATATATATATGCCAGATATTGTGAACATTATAAGCAACTAGTTATTTATTTTTCATTTTTATTGAATTTATTGGGATGACACTGGTTAACAAAATTGTACAGGTTTCAGGTGCACAATTCTACAACACATCATCTGTACACTGTATTGTGTGTTCACTACCCCAAGTCCATCTCTGTTCATCACCATTTATTTCCCTTATGCCCTCCTCCAGTGTCCCCCTCTCCCCTCCTCCCAATCTTAGAAATCATCACACTGTTGTCAGTGTTCATGAGTTTTTTCTCTCCTTTTGTTTTTGGCTGAATCCCTCCACACAACACCCCCCACTCAGCACCCCACGAGCAGCTGTCAGCCTACTCTCTATCTATGAGTCTGTCTCCATTTAGTTTGTTAGTTCATTTTGTTCACTAGATTCCACATATGGTGTTTGTCTTCCTGTGACTGGCTTATTTCACTTAGCATAATGCTCTTCAGATTCATCCAGGCTTTCACAAAGGGTAAGATTTTCTTCTTTTTTATGGCCGAGTAGTATGCCATTGTGTTAATGTACCACAGCTTTTGTATCTACTCATCTACTGATGGGCACTTGGGCTGCTACCAAATCTTGGCTATTGTAAATAACACTGCAATGGACATAGGGGTGCATATATTCTTTCAAATTCGTGTTTTGGGTTTCTTAGGGTAAATTCCCAGAAGTGGAATGGCTGGGTCATAAGGGAGCTCCATTTTTAATTTTTTGAGCTAACTTTATACTGCTTTCCGCAGTGGCTATAGCATGCAACTCATAAGTTAAATGCCATTTTAATTTGTCACATGAAGGCTTAGGAAAAAAACTTAGCCTGCTCTAAATTATAGTGATCAAGGTGGGATTCTAACTCACTTCCTTTTGAGACCACAGTCTGAGTTATTTTTAATAACAAATCGGATATTCTATAACACAAAATTGTGATTCTTTAATTTTTTTACCTTTTTGAAAAAAATGCATTTTGATAAAAGGAAGTACATACAAATAAAGAAACTTTATATAATCAAATGTCCAAAAGAAGTTTGTTTCCAAAAAGAAAAAATTCTTGTGCTAATAGAATTTACTGAGCAGAAGGCTCTTGAGTCAAATATCATGTCTGAATTTTGAAAAGGACGATGTAACTTTATGAGCAATTATGCTGCTTGTAGCTCTGTAGATAAACTAAATGTAATTAGTCTTCATGCTTCAGGATATAAACTGAGAACCAGCATGGCTCTACTGCAATTGAATTCATTAGTTAAATGCTCTATTACTCATGTATCACATAAAATTATCAAAAAGTTCAAATATAAGCAGTCTTACAGACAATAATGTTCATTGAGACAATTTTAGTACATTTTTAATAATAAGCCTTTTCTATAAAGGCTTCAAGCATATGCGTGCTAAATTTCTATATTGGTCGATTTTTACTCTCTAAACAAGACAAAGAAATGTTCTATAAAGTAACTCTTAATAGTGAAGGAAACCCAATGACATAACGCCCCCCCCCCCCAAAAAAAAAACAAAACACAAAACTGTCTATGGAGATTAACAGATAACAGAAATGGCAGTGTGTTTCAGAAGAACAGCTCTTGAAGCTTGATAAGGGCAGATGAAGAGGTGAGAGCAGTGGCTAAGCCTATATCCTTTTCCAAATAGGATTTCACTGCTCAGTTCACACTCCTTCAACAGCACATACTGAGTCATCAGAAGTTCACATCTGCCCTTTCTCAACTAAACTATCAGAAATGAAAATAATGCAGAAAAAAATTGTTAGGAATGCATGTAAACACACCTGTAAAAATTGAAAATAGGGGGATTTAGAAATTAAGTTGTAGAATTTTCCATTTAAAATTACTTAACAATCTGTTAAATAATACAGATTTTGTGCGTGGTATATAGATTAAGTTGAAAAAGGTCATCTATTGGTTATACTATTGCTAAAGACAGCAATGCTGCAATTTGTTGCAAAAAATTGCTATTTTGATTGGGAAATTCTACCTACCCTAAGTATATCAGTCTATCCTGATTTCATCAAAATGTAATCATGTCACCCTGACTGGGGAGTGACTCTGGGAAAATCCTATATAATAAGAGCCCAATATGCTAAGTGTCTGGTCGTCCATTCAACCAATCAAAGCACAATATGCTAATGATATGCTAAGGCTGCTCAACTGCTTGCTATGACATGCACTGACCACCAGGGGGCAGATGCTTCGACCAGTAGGTTAGCTTGCTGCTGGGGTCTGGCTGATCGGGACTGAGCGAGACAGGCCAGACATGCCCTAGAGGCCTCCTGCGGTCCCTCCCTGGTTGGCCAACCTCCCGCATCCCTTCCTGGCCCCGATCACACACCAGTGGGGTCCCTTGGCCTAGCCTGCACCCTCTCGCAATCCAGGACCCCTCGGGGGATGTCGGAGAGCCGGTTTGGGCCCAACTGCGGAACAACCGGTTGCTATGATGCACACTGACCACCAGGGGACAGATACTCAATGCAGGAGCTGCCCCCTAGTGATCAGTGCACTCCCACAGGTGGAGTGCTGCTCAGCCAGAAGCCCGGCTCACTGCTGGCAAGCGCAGTGGCGGTAAGGGGAGCCTCTCCCACCTCCGCAGCACGCTAAGGATGTCTGACTGCTGGCTAAGGCCCGCTTCCTGGGGGGAAAGGGCCTAAGGCATCAGTCAGACATCCCCCCGAGGGCTACTGGACTGTGAGAGGGTGCAGGCCGGGCTGAGAGGCCTCTACTATCATATAATTATGAATGTCACCCAGGGAGCGTGGTTTCCTTTTCTCAAGGATTGACTCTCTTTTAATATCTGCTTTGCTTTGGCCACCCTCCTTCCCCTCTTGTACAGTGTTTGCGATTATAATTTGTGTGAGTAGTAATCCCATCAATGCCAGCTACTTTACCATCTCTAGAATGTTCTTGCTATTTTTAAAAGAAATCAAAGCTCCTAGTTGATTTATCACACATTCCTGTAATTCTTTCAAATTTGTAAATAGAAATCTTAGAATACTAGAAATAGATATTTTATCTACTAGTATCTATGGGTTGACATTTACCTATATGGTAATCAATTCCTATGTTAAGAATAAGACATAATACATTAGAAATCGTTTTTCTTATTTATTACATGCTTTAACAATTATTGAGCCTTTAGTCTATGTCATATTCTGTGCTTTATGTTAGGGATGCACTGGTATTCAAAATAATTATGAGAAAAAACATCACATTTCATCACCATTTTCTCTCTCCATTCATGTTAGGTCATTCTTCCACCATTGATTAGATTGGAATTTTTTTTTTTTCTTAAAAACAAATGAGTTAACAAACTACATGTTTTATGCCACTAATACTTACTCAAAATTAAGCTTTCATTGTTTAAATTAATTACCACAAAGGATTTTAAAAATGGTTGCATTTGAGAAATACAAAGATATTGAGCATGTAAAAAAATATAAATGATATTAGAGTCAGCTAAAGGTTTTAATATAAGAAGAGACCTGTGTATAGATTTTTATAGTCCAGTGATTTTCCAGAATGAACAATAAATGGGCTGGGAAGTGATTTCTCCAATCATCTGTTAATAATTTTTCCCATGCCATTTATTTATCAGAGGTGGGAGAATGTAATGACATAAAACTCAGAATTGGATTTCAAAATATCTAGAGTCAAAAACCCAGAGGAGCAGAGTTTCACCTTCATATATAGCATTTGGACATTATTATTGCAAATATACAATACACAAATGTACACATAAAATATACATTTTTTGTATAATTCTAAATGTTTAAAAGACTATGAAGTACATATACACAGTCCCAGAGCCCTTCTGCTATAGTATGAGTGGGTAAAGTCCTGTGACAAAGGGTAATTAACTTTCTCTAAAGCATGTTTCAGCAGAACAAATTCCCTTCAGTGTTTTGTGCCCACAAAAGCTTTCCACACACAAACAAATGCAGAATCACCCTGTTAACAATCAAATGCCCATTAAAAAAAATGAAGCACTTGAGTATTAAAGTCTGGATATTTATCTATTCCAAGATTAATTTATTGAACTACATACTACTCTCTTCAACACATTTTAGCGGTAAACGTCTCACAGTGGAGTTTCCTGAATGGCCTATTTTACTTGCCAAAGGGAATAAAAATGGGAGGTTTATTTGTCTCCTTGAAAAGGTTATGAAACTATTTTGTAAAGACTTTCCCTTGGGGGCATTCCAAAAACAACTGGGCCAATTCTATGTCAAAACACAATGAACAAAACATTTGAGAAAACCAGACTTTTTGAGCCAGCAGCTGGACTACCTGCAGGTCTCCTTAACAAGTGGACCAATTCCACCTGGAAACAGAATGAACACCAGATATAAAAAGATCAAGATTGTTTGAACCAGCAGCTGTTCTACCTGCAGCAGTTAATCTTTCCTGGCAATCTGTTGGAGACACACATTCCACAGGCTAACAGGACTATGAACCTCTTTGCCCACTGCTGTGCCTCTGGGACATGCTCAGTAACAGTATTTCCACAGGTGCTTGCAATGTGTCAGCCATACCCTTAACATAAGGAAATAGCAACTTTTATTTCATTTTAGATGTAAAGAAGTGAATATTAATACCCAGCCTCACTAAAGGAATAGAAAACCATTTACTGTGTGTTTAATTTCTAATTTCACCAACAAGGTTTCTGAGATATTTGAAAGTGTACTAGCAATGATACTCACTAAAATAAAACATATATTCAGAACAATGCAATACCACAATGTGGTCTACAACTTAATTTTTTTAAATCAAAGATTACATATAAAATGAGTCATAAGGAAGCTCATTGTGTCAGTCACAGTTCTATGTGATGTACAGATATTAGCTCATTTAATCAAGCACTTAAAGGAAGAGGGATCATAATGACCAGGGATCTGAAACACTTAAAAGTAAATTATCCATGATATGTAATTCACAATTGGCAGAGCTGGGACTCAAACATACATTAGCTGGAAACAAAGGCCATGTTCTTGATAGCAATGCAATGCCATAGGGAGGTGAACATGCACTGGAAACATTTCCTTCAAAGAAACATAGACTAAAATATCCATGAATGCTTTGAATATTAAGTACTGTAAAATGTATAATCCACATCTTTACATAGTAACTATGATTATTAATTGATTTCCACATATTGTATAAAATATAAAAATTAAAATATGTTTAAAATATTAATGACATGGAACAATTTTCTAACATACTAAGTGCTCAAGAAACTTATGACAATTAAGGTACAATATGAAATGGACAAATTGACTGCTACTGCTCTCCATTTTTCCATTTCAAGCTGTCATGTGTGAACTGTATGTAATATATACAGGTAGTCTAGTGGTATCCCAAATTGTTCAATTTGTGAGATATAATTTTGATCAACTCATATGACCACAAATATAAGGAAATTTTTATTTTTACGTAAGTGGCCAAACAGTTTACATGATGAAATCCAATTATGCTTATCATCATGACCTTGTAATGAAATAGTACCATTATTGTGGCAGTTAAAAAAGATGTACACAGATTACACAGAAAAAAAATGATTCTGATAAAATACTTTGATTTCAGGCTAATTTTATAAATGTTACATTGCTTGGCTTTGTATAAACAAAGCTGTTTATAAATAATCAGTAATATAGTCACAAATTATAAGAATATTCAAGCCACAAGATGGAGTTTTCTTCATGTCACTCTTAACTGGTGATGATTTTATCTGGTTAGAGCCCACCAATTCCTGTACAATCTAAAGATCTGATACTCTAAAAATAGACAAAACTAGATTTGAACTCAAGCCTCAGCAGAGTTTAGTTGTATAGCCTGGGACAGTGGTCGGCAAACTTATTAGTCAACAGAGCCAAATATCAACAGTACAAGGATTGAAATTTCTTTTGAGAGCAAAATTTTTTAAACTTAAACTTCTTCTAATGCCACTTCTTCAAAATAGACTCGCCCAGGCTGTGGTATTTTGTGGAAGAGCCACACTCAAGGGGCCAAAGAGCCGCATGTGGCTCGTGAGCAGCAGTTTGCCAACCACGGGCCTAGGACATGGGAGATACTGCACTTAAATTTTCATTCTGATTATGGGGCTAAAAATAAAATCCATCTCCTACAACTATTATAAGTGTATATTAAATGTTTTAATTTATAAAATACCTTTATGTCAGGGACAAATACAGGGGCGGGCAACAGTACATTCATAGTTGTTCCTATGGAAAGTAATACAATAATAAATAAATAATAATACAAGAATAAACTCATTCATTTACTCACAACTGTAAACTTACTTTTGCCCACCCTGCATATTATACTGATCTCACCAGAGTGACTAACCATCCCAATTTGCCCAAGGCCACCTTGGTTTTATCAGTGAGATTTCTTAGTCCCAAACAAAGACAGTCAGTCACCCTACACCACTCATATAAATACATATCATATATATATATATATATATATATATATATATATATATATGTATATATATATATATATATATATCTTTATATTTTTGTGAACACAATAAAAAATTTAAATAATAGGTAGACAAATTAGTAACATACAATCTCTCAGTTATTCAAAACTCAACTTTCCTAGAATTCTAACAGTCAATAATATCAAAAAGCAAGGAGAAAATAAGCCTCTTAGAAAACCAAATAGATGCTTCAAATTTCATGAATACAGTTCATGTGGTTTACTCATAGAAGAAGTGATCCTCAAATTCTTCTATTCCCCAAACAAGCCTATTAAATCTTGTTATTAGTGTTGCAAACTAATAGAAGAATAGAAGCAAGAACACAGGATGAAGAAAAGGGGCTGCTATGGACAGTCATCCTCAGAATTGAATTTCTAGATCTTCCTAAATGGAAGTAGTCTTCAAGCAGTAGTATAAAATGTTCAAGGCTCTTATAAAGATGATTATAATTAAAGATGCAACAATAGGAGGACTCATTCATGCAATTTAATACTGAGCTGGCAGCTGAGTAGAATATGGAAACATAAGTAAACATGAGCAAATTTAGTTATTTATTGGAAAAAGGAGTAGGGGAAAGACAAGGTGATTAGTCTTGCCTCAAGGGACAACAAAAGTACATGTAGAAAATTGACAATATGGAGAGGGAGTAGATGGTAGCCAGCAAGAGGACAGTGAGGAAGAGAGTGTGTGAGAGAGAGGGAGCGAAAGGGGAGTGTGTGGACATGTGGTGTGTGTGTATGTGCGAGGAACAGTTAGATACTGAAAGACTTTCAGGAGCTGGCGGACCAGGCTCTCTTGAATAGGGAGTCCCTTCTACCGCTGCGGGCACTCCTGGGCAGCCAGCGCTGGCACAGAAACCATGCCATCTTGAAAGGCAGAGCTGCTGTGACTAGGAGCCCAGCCTCACCACCACCCAGACTGGCCTCAGACGAAAACCGAGACTCTACAGCCACTCTGGAGAAAGACCTGCTACCACAGCTGCAGATTCACGGGCACTGACTCCACCAATACCGGTCTCAGGCTACTGTGAGTCCTAGAGTGTGTTCCCTTCCCACCTACCTGCCCCGGCAGCACAGGTCCCATGCATCCTGAGCTGGCCCCTGACTGTCGGTGTGCATGATGCTCCTGCCAAGCCCACCACCGCAGCTCAGGCCCCATACAACTGGACGCCTGGACCCTTCAGCAACAGCAGAAATGGGGAGACAAAAAAGCAATCCCCAAAGGAAAGAAAAGGGGGAATCGCCCCCCCCCCCAAAAAAAAAAAAAAAAGGGAAGCAAATGAAACGGAGGCATGCAATATGTCCAAAAAAAAAAGAATTCAGAACAATGGTCATACAGTTCATAAACTGGACGGGCAAGAAAATAAAAAACCTATGTAAGAACCAAAAAGAAATCAAAAGTGATATAGCTACAATAAAGAACACAATGGAAGACTTCAACAGTAGACTAAGAGAAGTGAAGGACCGAATTAGTGAGCTAGAAGATAGGGCAGAGAAACAAGCCCATTCTGAACAGCAATTGGAGAAAAAAGTTAGAAAGCAGGAGAGTCTAAGAGAATTTTGGGACAACATGAAATGAAGTAACATACATATAATAGGGATGCCAGAAGGACAAGAAGATCAGCAAGGATTAGAGAACCTATTAGAAGAAATAATGACAGAAAACTTCCCTGATATGGGGAAGAAAAAAGTCACCTAAACACAGAGTCCCAAACAAGATGAACCCCAAAAGACCCACACCAAGGCACATCATAATTAAAATGACAAATGTTAACAACAAAGAGAGAATCTTAAAGGCTGCAAAAGAGAGAGACAGAGAGTTGCCTACAAAAGACCCCCCATTAGATTACCAAATGATTTCTCAACAGAAACACATCAGGCCAGAAGGGAATGGAATTAAGTATACAAAGTAATGCAGAGCAAGGTACTGAATCCAAGAATGCTCTATCCAGCAAGGGTAGCATTCAAAATTGAAGGGGAAATCAGGAGCTTCACAGACAAAAAAAGGCTAAGGAAGTGTATCATTACCAAGCTAGCAATGCAAGAAATGCTAAAGGGTCTGCTGTAAAAAGAAGAAAAAGAAAGGGAAGAAGGAACACAGGCAACAAAAATATATATGGCTACAAACAAGTACCTATCAATAATAACTTTAAACGTAAATGGACCAAATGCTCCAATCAAAAGACATTGAGTGGCTGAATGGATAAGAAACCATGACCCATCTATATGCTATATACAAGAGTAGCATCTCAGACTGAAAGTGAAGGGATGGAAAAATATCTTTCAGGCAAATGGAATTTAAAAAAAAAAAAAATAAAGCTGGGGTAGCAATACTTCTATCTGAGAACATAGGCCTCAAAGTGAAGGCCATAACAAGAGATAAGGAAAATACAAAATACAAAAGATCAAGGAAAACAAGAGCTGGTTCTTAGAAAGGATAAATATGATTGATGAACTCTAGCCAGGCTCAACAAGAAGTAGAGAGAGAGGACCCAAATAAACAAAATCAGAAATGAAAGAGGCGAAATAACAACAGACCCACAGAAATACAAAGGATTGTAAAAAAAAAAAATACTATGAACAACTCTATTCCAACAAACTAAACAACCTAAAGGAAATGGACATATTCCTAGAAAAATATGACCTTCCAAAACTCAATCAAGAAGAATAAAAAAATCTCAACAGGAGGATAACTAAGGAGGAAATTGAAGCAGTCATCAAAAAGTTTTCAGCAGCCGAAGCTGGTTTGGCTCAGTGGATAGAGCGTCGGCCTGCGGACTGAAAGGTCCCAGGTTCGATTCCGGTCAAGGGCATGTGCCTTGGTTGCGGGCACATCCCCAGTGGGGGGTGTGCAGGAGGCGGCTGGTCGATGTTTCTCTCTCATCGATGTTTCTAGCTCTCTATTCCCTCTCCTTTCCTCTCTGTAAAAAATCAATAAAATATATTAAAAAAAAAAAAGTTTTCAGCAAACAGAAGCCTGGGGCCAGATGGCTTCACAGGGAGTTTCACCAAACATTCAAAGAAGAATGAACACCTATCCTTCTCAAACTATTCCAAAAATTTCAAGAGGAAGGTTCACTTCTAAGCTCTTTCTATAAAGCCAGCATTACCCTAATCCCAAAAACAGATAAGGACACTACAAAGAAAGAGAATTATTGGCCAATATCTCTGATGAACATAGATGCTAAAATCCTCAACAAAATTCTAGCAAATCAGATCCAGCATTACATTAGAAAAATCATACACCATGACCAAGTGGGATGCAAGGATGGTACAATGTCCACAAATCAATAAATGTGATATATTAGATAAACAAATTGAAAGAAAAAAATGATATCAATTGAAGCAGAAAAGGCATTTGACAAAATCCAACACCCTTTCCTGATAAAAACTCTCAGCAAAGTGGGAATTGAGGGATCATACATCAACATAATAAAAGCCTTATATGACAAACCTATAGCCAACATCATACTCAGTGGGCAAAAACTAAAACCATTTCCCCTAAGAACAGGAACAAGATAGGGATGCCCACTTTCACCACTCCTGTTTGACATAGTACTGAAAGTGCTAGCCATAGCTTTCAGACAAGAAGAAGAAATAAAAGGAATCCAAATTGGAAAAGAAGTAAAATTGTCCTTATTCACAGATGACATGATATTGTACATAGAAAACCCTAAAGACTCCATCAAAAAACTACTAGAATTAATAAATTAATTCAGCAATGTAGCAGGATACAAAATTAACATCCAGAAAACTATGGCTTTTTTATATACCAATAATGAACTCACACAAAGAGAAAGTAAAAAAGCAATCCAATTTACCATTGCAACAAAAAAATAAGATACCTAGGAATAAATGTAACCAAGAAGGTAAAGTACTTGTATTCATAAAATTACAAGACACTGAAAAAAGAGATAGAGGAAGACATAAACAAATGGAAGAATATACCATGTTCATGGATTAGTAGAATCAACATCATTAAAATGTCCATACTACCCAAAGCAATCTATATATTCAATGCAATCCCCATTAAAATACCAATGGCATACTTCAAAGACCTAGACAAAACTTTCTAAAAATTCATCTGGAATAAAAAAAAGACCCCAAATAGCTGCAGCAATCTTGAGAAAGAAGAAGGGATCACAATACCAAATATCAAGCTGTACTACAAAGCCACTGTTCTCAAAACTGCCTGGTACTGGCACAAGGACAGACCTATAGACCAGTGGAACAGAACAGAGAACCCAGAAATCGGCCCAAGCCATTATACTCAATTAATATTTGACAAAGGAGGCAAGGGCATACAATGGAGTCAAGACATTCTCTTCAATAAATGGTGTTGAGGAAATTGGACAGATACATGCAAAAAAATGAAACTAGACCACCAACTTACACGATACATAAAAATAAACTCAAAATGGATAAAGGATTTGAATGAAGACAGGAAACCATAAAATCTTAGATAATGCCATAGGCAGCAAAGTAGCAGACATTTGTCATAGCAATATCTTTAACAATACAGCTCCTAGGCTCTTTGGCCCCTTGAGTGTTCTAAAGCCACTTCTTCAAAATAGACTCGCCCAGGCCAAAAACCGACTTCTACGCATGGGCCACGAAGTTTCAATCTCACTGTACGTGCGCGCCTGCACGTGGTATTTTGTGGAAGAGCCACACTCAAGGGGCCAAAAAGCCACATGTGGCTCGTGAGCCGCGGTTTGCCGACCACTGTCCTAGGGCCATGGTAACTAAGGAGAAAATAAACAAACAGGACTTCATCAAAATAAAAAGCTTTTGCACAGCAAAAGAAACCATCAACAAAACAACAAGAAAGCCCACCTCTTGGGAGAACATATTTACCAATGTTATCTCACATAAGAGTTTAATCTCCAACATTTACAGGGAAATCATACAACTTAACAAAGGAAGGTAAACAATCCAATCAAAAAATGGGCAAAGGACCTAAATAGACACTTTGCAAAAGAGGACATACAGAAGGCCAAGAGATGTATGAAAACATGCTCAAAGTTACTAATCATCTGAGAGATGCAAATCACAACAATGAGGTACCATCTCACACCTGTCAGAATGGCTATCACCAACAGATCAACAAACGACAAGTGCTAGAGAGGATGCAGAGAAAAAGGAACCCTCATACACTGTTGGTGGGAATGCAGACTGGTGCAGCCACTGTGGAAAACAGTATGGCATTTCCTCAAAAAATTAAAAATTACACTGTCATTTGACCCAGTAATCCCACTTCTAGGAATATATCCCAAGAAACTAGAAACACCAATCAGAAAGGATATATACACCCCTATGTTCATAGCAGTACAATTTACAATAGCTAAGATTTGGAAACAGCCTAAGTGTCCATCAGCAGATGAGTGAATTAAAAAACTGTAGTACATCTACACAATGGAATACTATGCTGCTGTAAAAAAGGAATTCTTACCATTTGCAACAGCATGGGTGGAACTGGAAAGCATTATGCTAAGAGAAATAAGCCAGTCAAAGAAAGATAAATATCACATGATCTCACTCATTTGTGGAATATAATGAACAACATAAACTGATGAACAAAAATAGATCCAGAGTCATAGAAGCATCATATAGACTGTCCAACCTATGAGGGAAGGCGAGGGGTGATGGGTAAGAGATCAACCAAACGACTTGTATGCATGCATATGAACATAAACAAAGGACACAGATCGGGGGAGGGGCGGTGAGGGCATGTGCTGGGGAGTGGGGATGTGGTGGGGGAGGTCAATGGGGGTAAAAAGGAGACTTATGTTGTAAACAATAAAGAATTCAAAGTTTTAAAAAAGTTGACAATATGTAGCATTATATTGACCTTTTCGTTTGGTATTGTTACACAAAGATTGTATTCACTCATCTAATAAGTATTTATAATACAATATTGAAGAAGAGACATAATATCTCTGAGCATTCTACACTAGAAGGACAAAAACAATTAATGAGCTAGATAATATAGAACAGGAAAAAGTGCTGTAGAAGAAATAAAGTAGTCCGATAAAGAATGACTCAGGGGGCACTTAACATAAGATGGTAGATGGTCGGAGCCTCTCTAAAGACATGTCCTTTGAGCTGAGATTTGAATAATGAGAATCAACCTGCTGTGAAACAATTCTGAGGAGTTTCCCAGTCCAAAAAAGGCATGGCTGGAGGCCTTGAGGAAATGAAAGGTTTGGTCTGTGGAAGAGGAAAAGCGAAGAACTACTGTGATTGGAGTGTGCTGATTAAGAGTGATGGTCATCTGAGATGCATTTTGGACAAGTAGATAGAGAGATTACCCTTACCCAGAAGTTTTGACTTCAGGTTAAAGACATTAGTACATTATTAAAATGTTTTTTCAGTGTTTTTCCCTAGCAGTGATCAGCAAACTCATTAGTCAACAGAGCGGCAAACCGCGGCTCGCGAGCCAGCCGCAGTTTGCCGACCACTGATATAGGCCATGAAACCATGATAAGGTCATAATAAGAAATCAGTGGAGGATTTTAAGCAGAGAATCCAATTTACATGTTTATTAGTGTCCTAGGACTACTGTAATGAGACAGAAAATGTTAGGTAAATAGGGGTGGGAGGAGGAAGTTAAACCAGGAACCAAGATAAGCAGAGTTACTAAGACACCCCTACAGATCAACCTACAGGGGTGGAAGGAAGGGTGTGAGAGAGAGGCGTGCACTTTAAAATGTATGGATATTACTAAGACAGACAGCGTGCAGATAACCAATCACAAGGCAGTGAGGCAAGCATATATACAAAAAAGCATATATACATGGTCCCCAACCCCTCCCTGCCCAGGACACAATGGATGCCTGACATTCCTGTTGTGGGGAACATCCCCCTGTGATGGACTATTAGGCTTTGATGAGCTTGGATACTAAACTACTCCCAACTATAACATGGAAAGGAAGCTCTGGACCCAGGCCTGCTCCTGGAACCTGAGCTGCACCTTTTCCTCAATAAACTTCGGTTCCATTAATCATTTTGTTTGTTTGCGACTTCATTATCCGATTTTCAGGAGACAAGAACTCGGACTCAAAACACCCACGTTATTTAGTTTCAGTAACAAAGTACTACAAATTGAGTAGCTGATTTAACAGAAATGTTAGGTATAAATAAAAGTCTGTGCAAGGAGCTATTTGTCTCTGTTGGTAACTGGGTTGGGGCAGTAGTTAAATAAACTCTCCTATAATCTATTCAGCACTGTTATTGGGAGGTGGGAGCTTCTGGGGAAAGTCATACGACATAGTCTCATGTCATTATAAATACACTAATAACTGTCCTTCCTGGTAGTAGACTAATTATATTATCTAGGAGGAGGATTCTTATCTATGGTAAATAAAAGCTCTTGCTTTTGGTAAATAAATTAAGACTCCATGGATTTATGGAAAATGTCACATAAACTGGTATATAAAATGGACAGGTTTAATAAATTAAATGCTCCAAGAAGTGTCAGGTAATATTTCACATTCTTCACTTAGAGACTCATCTATTCTGGGCCAGGGCATGCATATCCAATGTAACAAAGGAAGGATCTGGGGAGACACCCTTGATTTACCTGTCCTCTCTCCGTGTTTTGGTGCTTTTGATAGCTTGCGAATTTGAAATTATTATTAATGCTTGTTACTGGGTAAGATTTCTGGTTTAGTATGAGACTCTGACTTGCCAAATTTATCATTTTTATTAGGTAAGTAATCATTGTCGTTCCAATCCTCTTCTGCCTCTACAAGATGTTCCCTTTGAGCCTATCTTCACAGAGACTAAGAAAGTCTAAAATAGAAATGACACCTGCAGCCTAGGCTGTCACAGGCCCCACTAACTTATAGTGATGGCTACTGCTGCTTGGGGCCAGACAAGCAAGGGTTATAAAGTAATTACCTTGTATATTTGAGATCATGGGCCTTGAAGAAAAGTTTCACCTCTATTTCCATACTATTGTATACTATTTATTAGTGCAGAAAATCTGTAATACATATTGGAAGGAGACCAAGGTAGAAATGACTAAATCTTTAAAACTGTTGGTTTTAAGTGAAACAAGTTATTAGGAAAATTGGAATGTTTTACAATATACATTCCATGGATGTCCCAGATTTCATTGTCCATACATTAAAGACAAATGCTAAAGAAGAGGACGCTATATCAATTATTTGGACATTAGCATCTAAAATACTCCATATAAGGTTGTCATGGGATGTGGTGTACAGCACGGGAATACAGTCAATAACATCATAATAATTTTGTACAATGACAGATAGTTACTAGACTTATTATGGTGATCACATTGTAAAGTACATAAATGTTAAATCACTATGTTGTAGACCTACCTGAAACTAAATAATATTGCACATCAACTATACTTTAATATAAAATACTCGATACAGAAAATTGGTATTTTCATGTCATAAGCATTGACATAAACCAGTGTTTTTATTTATTTCAAACATCCTTCCCATTTCTCTTTTCTTTAACTTTTCCCACCCCTCACCTGCCATGTCAACCACCAAGAGCTATTTGGTAAAGATGGCTTCAGTACAACACCAGAGGACAAGATTCAGCTTTCACCTTTGGAATATGTAAAAAGAAGAAAAAAAAATCCATTTCTTTAATCAGTAACTCAAACATTACTTTAAGCATTCGGTACATGTAATAGTAACAAAATAAATGGTCACTTCAGTGCTTTCAAAATCACTCCAGACCTCACATTCCTGTCCCTGGGGTGAATGAGATTAGGGCTCTGTTTTTGATCACCCATTAACATCTGCTGAGGTCTGACATATGCTAATACTGCCTGATTGCTGGCTTTTCCTCCTTTGCCCTGCCATCACCCACAAAGGGTAAAGTCCCATCCAAAAGCCACTGGCAGAGGCCAAATCAGTTATTGCTTTTGTGGCCTCTTATCACTTCTGAAAGACTTCTGGGTGGTTGCCTCTTGCGTTGACAAATTGATGTACCCTCTCCAAGGCCACTGGGCAAGCTGCTGCTTTTCCAGTGGATTCCACAGAAAATGCCATAGGGCTGTTTCTCAAAGCTGCTGGCACCAATTAAAGCCAGTTCTCTTCTATTGCTACAACATGCTGGCAAGGATGCTTTAACCCTCTACCAGGGAATTAGGACAGAAGTCATCTCTATACATGCATTTCCTAAAATATACCCTCTATTATACTCTGTACCCCAAAGCTCAGTTCGCAGTGATTTCCAACACTGTTAGATTCCATTATTTTCTCTGGTGCCACTTCCAGCCCAATCATAAAATCTTTACTAAGGGATAGAAAAATCTACCCATAAATCAGTAAAACATGGCGCTTATTTTTAAATAACTTTGACATTAGAATGTCAGTATACTCTGGGAGATTAAAATTTTTAATTTGTAAAATATATATTTTTTTAATTTTGAAATACTATTTTAGAATTCAAAATGTGCTATTTCAGTCCTTTACACTCTGCTAAGGTCACATTTCTCAGATAGCCCTTGGGGGTTAAAATGGCATGTGAAGGGATGATAAGAATTAAGGAAGGAAAAAAAGGGAAAAGGGTAATGGGATGAGTAATTGCATCAGTTTCAAGCTTTTGCCTTGCTGTGAAAAGAACCTTGGTGGTATAATTTTTGAGTCTTTTCAAATCCCTACATAAAAACAAGCAGAGCAAATAAGTAACAACATTAAAAAATCATGACCAACTCTTAAGACTCTACCAGATGAAAAGGCATCTTCATGAACTGAAAAGCACCTGAATGGTGTGAGCATCTCTGCAGAAGAAAGCAAAGGACAGTAGCAAGGTATCTGATGAATCTGAGAGAGGACAGCTCCAACATAATCAGCAGCATTCACTGGAATCATGGTGAGACAGCTTCACAACAGTCAGCGAGAAGGTGCTTGCAAGGGGTCCGAGGTAAGGAACTATAGTAGCCATCTACCTATAAACTCCTGAAGCTGAACATGCAAAACTCCTTTTCAGGAAAGGGTTCTATATTGAGTAGAAAGTGCTAAGAGTAGAATCAAAGTTTAGTAGAAAAGTGATATTACAAAGTGAACATCCATATAAAAGTGGAGGAGATGATAGGAGCAGGAAATCTTAAAAACCAAGTCTCCATGCATTCGTTTACTGTACACACACAAAAGAAGAAGGTCTATGAAAGTGGAAAAGACACCCTAAACCTCACTTTCCTTTAAAAATGTAGGGAAATAAAATTTATATAAAATTAAACAATAGAAAAGTATCAAGGTTGTTATGGACAGAATTGTGTCCCCTCAAATTTTCTATGTTGAAGTATTACCTCCCCACCCCTGAATAACACAGAATGTGACCTTATTTGGAGATAGAATCTTTAGATAGGGAATCAATTCAACTGGAGGTCATCAGGATAGGCCCTAATCCAGTATGATTAGTGTCCATAAAAAGGAGAAATTTGGAGACAGACACACACAGGGAAAACACCGTGTGAAGATTTAGGTTATGATACATTGTGGTACTATTTGTAATGCTATTCTAAGACTGCTGTGCACATGATATGGGTTAAATTTAATGAGAAAGTATGGGATATTTTAATTCTTTTATCCACTATATTCTTTGGAACAAGAATTCTCAGTGTGGAAAAAAAGACACATAGGTTTAATACAAAAGGTTAAAATTAAAACCACAGGCCTAAATTTAAATTGGAAGTATCAGTATGAACATTGAAAACCAGGGGAATCTCTAGCTTGAAATTCTGTTAATACTGAAAAGAAACCAGGATCCCTTGAAGAAATGCTGATTCCAGGTCTGGGGCAAAAATATATGCTAACCCTGGAATATTTTAGTCATTGCAAGTACTGAGGAGGCTATCAAAGACAAGTAGGGTCACATCTGTCAACTAGAGTGACACCAGATAAATAAACAGCAAACAACAGCAATTCAAAATATCTCCCACTGGCAAACATATAAGATACAAATAAAATAAGTGTCATTGTTTGAAACTCATATTCATTTAAATTTATGAATTAAAGATTATGTCAAAAAAGAGAAAACTAATTGGTCAACTTTGGAGAATGATAGGGAATTAATCCATTATTTTTAAAACTGGTAAATATGAAGAAATTACAATTACTTTAGCCTATTTTTTGTATATTAACTGTATCACTGTGTCATCAAATACCAGACAATGTTAAGTATCTCCTTTTGAAAAGCATTTCAACTAATAAATAAGAAGTTATTGAATTAGTATCACCATTTTGAAACCACCCAATGAATTCTTGGATATACTTAGCATTGACTATCAAGAGCATCTCTAAGGAAGACAATTAGATATCATAAATCTCCTATTGCAAGAACATACCTCTATCTATAATCTTGACAAAGAGATCTGACCAATCAGCAAAATCCAGACTGTTGGAAGATGAGTTATAAAGAAATGAAAGCAGTAAAGGGCTTACTTATAGATATAAAAGTATTTTTAAATATGTAGAATTTAATGAACAATATAAACTGATGAACAAAAATAGATCCAGAGACACAGAAGCATTGAACAGACAGTCAAACCTTGAGGGAAGGCAGGGGAGGGAGGGTGGGTAGGAAGAGATCAAACAATGAAATTGTATGCATATATGCATAAACCATGGACACAGAAAATAGGGTGGTGAAGGCCTAGGGTAGAGGGCGGGGGTGGGCTGGGAGAAGTCAATGAGGAAAAAAGGGAGACATATGTAATACTGTCAACAATAAAGATTTTAAAAAATAAGTAAAGGAAGAGTATACATCTATATACCAAAATTTAAAAACTAGGCAAGATTATGGTGACTTAGGAATGTGTTTTTAGTGATAAAACTGTAAGAAATTTTAAGAAAGTGGTTATTATTAAAGTCAGGATAATGGCTGCTGTGGGGAGAAGGAGTTTGAAATTGGGATGGAACACAGGAGGAGGTTCTAGGGTGAATGGCAAAGTTATGATTCTTGATCTGGGTGTAAATAAATTTTATTGGGGTTAGCCTTATGATAATTCATTAAGCAATACATTTGTTTACAAGGATTTATCTATATGTACACTTTATTTTATAATACAAAAGATAAAACATGTGTTAGACTAAAGAAAATTGATATTGAATATTTGTATTATATACTTAGTTTCATTGGACAGGTTATCTCCATTATTGCCACAACCCTGCTCTTTTAAAATAATTAACTAACACAATAGATGGGGAATGGAAAGGAGAGATCATGAAAACAGCATAGCAGCTATACCAAGCCTGAGTGCCCAGCTGATCCTTCACGTTAGGGAACAAAAACCCACTGTTAGCGAACAAACAGGCTGACAGGTAAGAGTTCTCTGATTATTTATGGGGGCTGATGGAAATAGAGAAACAACTCATTTTTTCTTAGCTTTTTAAACTATTGAAAGTTATTTAAAAATCCTATCTAAAGCTATTAAGATATTATATATCTCTAGAGCCAGAACTAGTTTGGGAGGTGGGAGTAAATACATGCAGCTTCAAATAGCAATCTAGTTAAATATGTATAGAACCTTATGCCATCCTGTACCATGAAAGATGCTCACTAACACATCTTAATAGGCTTTCCAAAATAGCATGACATCTGCTCATCGGCTCGATTACTTAGTAAGGTAACTAAGGAGTCCAACTCTCTTAGAGTTCATTAGGATCTCAGGAAATGTTCTTTCTCCTCAACATCTAGATGCCTTCAGACATAAGCACACCCATTCTCTTTACCGCCTAATGGTGTCTGAGAGGACAGGTGAGAGAACATGTATCCACATCAAAACTTCTCTAACTAAATGAATGAACGAGTGGAAATATGAATGAATGAAAATCATTCTTGAAAACCACATTACCTATTAGAAGCTAATCATATAATGAGCACTTGTATTAGAAAATGGTCTAAACATTTTACTTTTATTATTTCATTTAATGGACACAACACCATATGAGAAAGACTGTTTTGATTTCTGTGTTTGATACAGAAAATAGAGTTAGAGAGAAGGCAAGTATCTTTCACCAAGTTACTTGGCTTATGAGGGGAAATACCTAGATTCCAAGTCAAGGTGTCTGGCTCCAGAGCAGCAATTCACGAGCTCAATCCCATCATACACCGGTGACAGTGTCAAGTAGCCTATTGGTGACTTTGCTCTTTCTATTAAAATATGCACCCTGAGCCCGGCCAGTGTGGCTCAGCGGTTGAGCATAGACCTATGAATCAGGAGGTCACAGTTTGATTCCCATCAGGGCACATGCCCAGGTTGTGGCTCTATCCCCAGTGCGGGTCGTGCAGGAGGAAGCTGATCAATGATTCTCTCTCATCATTGATGTTTCTATTGTTCTCGCCCTCTCCCTTCCTCTTTGAAATCAATAAAAAATACATTTTTAAAAATATACACCATATTTAAATTGCTGCCAGACATTCAAAGCAGCAATTTAAAAAGGACATGAAAGGATTTAATCCCTTCCATTGTGTAGAGGGTCCCCTGGGAAGGCACCTGAGCATTCTATATTGGTCCCTCTTGCCCTTTTGGCCAAAAGGGACCCTCTTCTCACAATCCAATTGCCCACAGCTGTTGCCTGAGCTTTCTGTTCATGTTGAGGTTGAAGCCTCGTGATGACTGGTACCATGGATCTGTCTCTTGCCCAGTCGGGCGAGCTGGGCCCTCCCTGGAGAAGAAACCCAGGTTCCCCAAGACATGTGATCAGTGCTGGGGCCCCGCCAGCAGGCGAGGAGATCCCAAGGCAGGTGCTGGGCGTGGAGGCCATGGGGGCATAGGCTACCAAGGAAATAGAACTGAACCTCACATCACCCTGCTTGGCCCCGGAGGATGGCTGGTTAGCCAGAGACAGGTAAGATTCCTCAGGGAAGGAACAACCTAAGACAGGCACAGTTGCAGAGGGGCCATCAGGGGAGAACTTGGGGGTCAACAGATGTGGGGCACAGACCCTCACCCCCCCAACTTTGGAGGGGACTGAACCCTCACCCTTTCTGAGGGAGGTCTCCTGCCCCCATGGCTGCTTAACTTCCCATGCCCAGCTCAAATCGGGACCCGGGTAACAGACAGAGTCTTGGCCGACAGCAGCTGCCCTATCATTGCAACAAGACTTGTTTGAGTTGTCTTGTACCCATGGTGTGAGGAAGTGGGTTTTTGATATCTAAATCCAGCTTACCACCAGGAATGCTCAGGGCCTACTCAAGAAGGCAAATAATCCTTTCCACTAATATTTACAGGGTAAAATAAGATTGTTATGACAGTAAAATAGTAGTCAAGTTTTCAGGCTAATTTAAATTGGCTAATTGAAATAAGCGAATATTCTAGAAAAAATGATTGTACTGGACAAAAAGCTGTTCCTAAAGTGTTAACTAAAATTTTTATTGGTAGTTCATCTAATGGTAAAATTGTGTAACATGTAATGAACCTAAAGCAGTCATATTATAGTGCAAAAGTTAAAATTTAAAAGCTATCAAGACCACATTATAAAATTTTCAAAAGCCTCCTAATATTTAAATCAAAAAAGGGGGGATAGTAGAAGAATATCATGTAAGGAAAAATATCCTGTAAGTAAATTACATTTAGAAAATTTTTACTTTAGAAAATTAATTGTAATGCTAACAGCAAGACACCCATGAAAAACACACATGGTGTCAAAACAAGCCAGAGGAAAATCATTTGGGCAAAAAATGAAAAAGGATCCCAAGTCAAATTTATAGAAACCGAGACCATGTGGATTCCTGCAACAGAAAGGAATTGACAGGACTACTCCAGCCATGAAGACAGAAGAGAAGCAGTCCAGATACGGAAGACGCTGACGTCGCCTTGCCATACTAGCAGTCAGCAGCTGTGCATCACTACAGGTTGCCCAGGACCAAACCAGAGAGGGTCATACCTGCATTACCACCATTTGTCCACCATCCAGAACTGAAATATCATTGCTGACATGTACACATAAGGAACTGTTTGACATTGAAATTGGGACTCAAAAGAACTGTTGGCCCAGAAAGAAACTCACTACAGACTGATTCATTTGCCTTTCAGCATAACCATTATTGCTTGTCTCATTTTTGGTTCTTACAAGTGTATTTCTAGTAGCACATGATCTCACTCATCTAGGGGAAATAATGAACAACATAGACTGATGAACAAGAACAGACCCAGAAACAAGGAGGCATGGATCAGACTGTCGGACCTCAGAGGGAGGGTAGGGGAGGGTGGGGATAAAGGGGAGAGATCAACCAAAGGACTTGTGTGCATCCATGTGAGCCTAACCAGTGGTCAACGACAACAGGGGGGTGGGGGCATGTGTGGGGAGGGGTTTGGGATGGGAATGGGGGGATGAGGACAAATATGTGATACCTTAATCAATAAAGAAATTTAAACAAAATAAAAATTAAAAATAAAAAGATGCACCCTATTGTGTGGTGTTGTTTTTGTTGCTGTTGTTCATTTTCTTTAGCTTTACTATATTTCTGATTATTATAAAGGAGGAATGCCTCCTCCCCACTGATATTCTTCCATCCCACATACAGAGACCTCCATATATTTAGTTCCTTTTCTCTCTCTTGCCTTTTGCTTACTTACCTAATATGACCAGTGTTATTCATGCATCATTTGACCCAGCTGATAATTCTCTCTGCCTTTGTACACTTTTTTCACTTGGCTTCTAGGAATTCAAAGGCACCTCATTTTCTTGCTATATGTTGGGTGCACCTTCTCATTCTCCTCTGCTGGTTCCTCCCTTTTATCCTGTCTCTAAACAGGAATGTCTAAAGATGCAGTTCTACTTTTTTAAAACATATTTGCCAGATAATCCCATATCTTAAATGCCATCTACTAAGTCTGTCCAACTTTTATCTCTATCACATATCTCTCCCCACGATTTCACAATTATATGATCAAATATCTACTTGACACCTCCACATGAATATCAAAAAGGTGCCTTAATTGCCACATGTCCATAACTAAATTACTGATAACAGGTAACCACCATCTCTAAACAGATAACATGGACCGAGAAGGTGAATGGGTAACTTCAATCAAAAATTGAAGCTGTGGCTAGGGGGTAAGAGACTCTAAGAAAGGAAAATACATTTTAAAAATAATCTACTATTTTCAAATTACTAGACTGGCTAGAGACTGGAATTAAATCACCACTGTGATAATTCAAACGTAAACACCATGCAAACACTACATAAGCCCCACTGGAGCAGCTCTTTGCAAATGCTGTGCAGTGCTTTAGTAAGTTATAGATCCTGTGCTGTGTTCCTGCAAACATAGCAGATGGTTATGCAAATGAAGTGCATGTACAAAGTCTTAGTAGTAAATTTAAATAATTATGAACTTATGAGATGGAATAATTTCAAGATGCTTTCCATTTAAAGAACGTTTGAAAGGAATTCTCAAATATCCCAGTAAAATCAAAGAGGTTGTAGTCTGGTGGGCATTATGAAGACCTAGCATGGCTTCTTAAGGCAGTTTATTTATTATAGCTGTAATTAAGTTTGAGATGCAGGCATCTTTTAATGAATCTTAACCATATTCAAATCCCAAAGCGTTAGGCAAATACATCAAATGGTTTCAGAGTGCAATAGGATTATCTCATAATTGTTTGTGTATCTCAAGAACTTGTTTAGGACCATCCCATGGCCATCAAAAACTGGAATAGGGCCAAAATTAATTCAAATTCCCTATAGCATCCAGTTATTGGGGAACATAAAAATGAGGACTACTGATCAATGTACTAACTTAGGTTTCCATTGTGACAGAGAGAATTTTCTAATCCTCATTTTTTTATGGATTTGTTTGTTTGTTGCTTCTTTGTTTCCAACAAGATACAGTTTCAAAGGCTCTTAAGTAAAGGGTTCAGCACAGCTGAGTTCTGGTCCTATCAATGTTACTGTCTGTGTGGTTCATAGCACTTCCTTAGCCTCTCTGGATCTCCGTTTTCCTATCTCTGAGATGAGGAAGAGAATTAGGTAACTGTTTAATAGAGTGCTGTGCTTTAGAATGTATTACTGACATGTATAGTATCCTTCTAAACTGTGAGGGTATATAAATAATTGTATAAACCAATTTTCTTGTTAAATGTGTGTTATTTGATCTGGATTAGCACCCATGAAGACTATATGCTTCACTTGGAAGAAATAGTCAACCCATATTAGATTATTATCATATTAAAAGAGACAAAAATGGTGACAGTTCATAAAAATTTAACAACTAGCAAATATTAGAAACTAGAACAAATATGCCATATTAAAAGTTAAACAATTAATGTTCCACATATGAGTCATCAGGGTCAGAACTCATATGTACTACTGACATAAAACTTTTACTTGAGCATTTAAAAAATTATACATAAGCAATTTCTTATTTTTTAAACTTAGGGGGAAAAGCACAACATCCATCTTTAAAAAAAATTTTTTTTATTGATTTCAGAGAGGAATAGAAAGGGAGAGAGAGATAGAAACATCAATGATGAAAGAGAATCATTGATGGGCTGCCTCCCCTACGTCCCACACTGGGAATTGAGCCTGTAACCCAGCATATGCCCTGACTGAGAATCGAACCTTGACCTCCTGGTTCATAGGTCAATGTTCAACCACTGAGCCACACTGGCCAGGCCAAAATCCATCTTTTAATGAATATTAAATCTGCCATTTTTTAAAGTTTAGTGATATTGAATGCTGATGTGTACATTAATTTGCCTACAGTATGTGGCAGAAAGGAAAAATTATTTTATTGTCTCTTTTTGTGGTTATGAAACATGTATTTTTGTTGTAGTATCACATTCAAGCCTACTTTCACTTAATGAAATTATTGGGTAAAGTAATGAAGAAAAAAAGAGAGATTAATGATAAAATAACTATTCTGAATAATATTTAAAACAAAAGACAAAATAAAAATACAATGAGGAAATGACTGGAAATGGAGGTCATGAGAGTGAAAAGCAAGGGAAAGAGGAAAAATGTAGAGAGAGAAAAGACTAAGTAAATGTGGCAAAGAAAGAAAACTGTGTTTCAATGTGTCTCTAAACAGGAATGATATCTCTGACAGTTTATTATTGCTAAAGTGTTAGAGTTTCCATGTATGGCTGTGAATTGTTTATGAAAAAGTCTAGATCTATTAGTCAATAGGTCTCTAAAACAAAGCAAAATTTAATTTTTGCTAATTATGTGTGTTTTCAGTTTGGGCTTCATTTCTGGAAGAATTTTGTAATATATTTTAATTGACTTGAGAGAGAAAGGAAGGAAAAGGGAGACAGAGATAGAAACATGTTAGAGAGAGAAACCCTGACTGGCTGCCTTCTGCATACCCCCTACTGGGGATGGAGCCCACAATCCTGGCATGTGCCCTGACCAGAATCTAACTGGTGACCTCATGTGCATGGGACAATGCTCAACCAACTGAGCCACACCAGCTAGAAATTTTTAAGTGAATGACATTTTTGCTCAACAGCAAATTTTTAATACTTTTATTGGAATGAACTGGAAACATTGGCAGAAGTGGCAAAACTTTGTATTGTAAATTAAGTTTGGATGCTATTATAGAGTGATCCAAATTCACAGTCAGTATAGTAAAAGCAAAACATAAACCATTCTGCACAGATCCAAAAGGAAATGAAAGCCGTTTGCCTTGGGCAAAGTATGCGAGGAAATGAGATAACTATTAACTGCTGCCACACTCTTTTAAGGCAAAATAATATGGCTTTCAAAAGTGGAGCATAAATATTTTGTAACTTCAGTGCCAGTGCATAGTATTTCCTATAAAGGAGTCTGTGATAAGAACAATAATCTCTGCCTGGCCAGTGGGGCTCGGTAGTTGAGCATCGACCTATAAACCTGGAGGTCATGGTTCGATTCCCAGTCAGGGCATATGCCAGGGTTGCAGGCTCAATCCACAGTTGAGGGGTGGAGCGGGGGTGTGCAGGAGGCAGCTGATAAATGATTTTCTCCCATTATTGATGTTTCTGTCTCTCTCTCCCTCTCCCTTCCTCTCTGAAATCAATACAAATATATGTTTTTTAAAAAGAACAATAATTCCTGATGATCATATAAGAAAAGTTTTCAGGTCTAATTTAGATATTGGTAGCTGTCTAAAATTATTTATGTATTATAAAATATATTATTATAACAACATTATATATTACATATAATACACTAATATAATTTACATAATATAATCATGTTTGATATTAAATAAATAAATGTTTGTAAAGTGCTTAGAAATATGTTAGCATATACTAAGTCCTATGTATTTATTAGATAGTGAGTATTCCCCTTCCATTACATATTCAACACACCTGAAGGAGAATTAATGACCCTCCCCTAGACATCTAATTTCTTATTTTATTAAATGCATCAGGTTTTTCCACTTATCCAAATCAAAACCCCAAATTCATTTTACAATTATTTCCCTCTTGCTTATAGCTATTCAAACAATAAAACTATACCTTTACTTTGCATTTATTCACATTGTCTTTTTTTGAATATGTCTTTTATTTATTTTTAGAGAGAGAGGAAGGGAGAGGGATAGAGAGATAGAAACATAGATGTGAGAGAAACATCATCAATCAGCTGCCTCCAGCACACCCCCTGCTGGGGATTGGGCCTACAACCCCGGAAATGTGCCCTAACCAGGAATCAAACCATTGACCTCTTGGTTCATGGGTGAATGCTCAACCACTGAGCAATACCAGCTGGACTATTCATATTGTCTTTGTACCTTTCTCTAATATTTAGAACATTTCACTCGGGCTGTGATGATTCCATTTTTTCTACAATTTTTCCATAGTGTATGTTACTACTATATTATTCTTCCAAAACTATTTTCCTTCCTGCCACTTGCCTGTTTAAGAACTTCAAATGGAACACTGTATCTTAGTCAATGAATTCTAATGACTTATTCCTGTACCATCAGTCCCCCTGACTAAGCATAGATACTCAGCTCTTTTCATCCCACTTCTCTATATAGACCACCTAAGATTAACCATACAGAGATTCTTAATATTTTGACAACTCACAATTATTCAGATTATTTTAATCAATCTGGTTATTACATATACTTAATCTGGACAAAAATATGTCATGTTCTAGATTTAAGTTACTTAAATAATATATAGTATGACCATGTTTAAATGTTTCCACATGTAGGACATTATATTTTGTAAATGATAATGAATAGCATCTTGTTTTCCCAATTCTGGTATAAGAACCTAATGATGTATCATGGAATTATACACTTGAAATATTATTTTATTAACCATTGTCACTCCAATAAATTTAATTTTTAAAAAATTAAATTAAGAAGAACTATGAAATGTCCTTTTCAGATTCTCACAACCAAAATTTACAGTGGGAAGGGCCCTAAAGAAAGGTATAAATTTTTTTTTTTTTTTTGATATCTAGATATGTGTTTTCAGGATGGGGATCAAGAACTAAGACAACATTTCAGATTCTGTAAAAAAAATTGAAACAATAACACTTCTTAAAATTTCTAATAATCTTACTAAATTGATATTGAAATATAAACTATTTTACTTTTTCAGTACAAAAATTATAGTAATTTTTAAAGATAATTAAAAGTAAGAAAACCAAAGTGTTTTAAGGTGAGTTAGAAAGGAGCTGTTTATGCTCCCAAACTGGAGAAACAAGACTGGAGCAAATAATGGGAGCCAATGCCAAGAACAGGATCATGCCAATTCCTGCTCGCACATATGCAAGCCCCTCCTTCCTCTCAAAGTCTACCTTAATAAGATCTTCTATAAATAATCAAATCAAGACATAATATATTATGCTTCCAGTGAAAACATAAACCGTTAGAATAACTCTCTGAAAGATTTATACTTCAACTACAAAATGTAACACTGAAGTATTATGGCTTTCACGTTTTATTTTAAATTTATATCCTGATATATATAAATTATCTTGAATGCTAATAACAAGAGATCTGTAGTATAATTAGCTTGAAAATGCCTGTGATAGATATTGTGAATGTTTTGACAATCAAATTTACGTTTAAAATGAATTAGTTTGTCAATTATTGAGTAATATCAGACTACTAATTTTATACACAGATTTGCTTATGGAGTCAATTAAAAATAAAGGCACATTTGTTTCCTCTTAAAATTTAATTACAAACTTAAAAAATTAACCTGGTTATGAAAGTATAGAACATGCACACTCATACACACTCTTCAAATCCTTTAGGCAAAGTGTGATATATACATGTGTTTATGAAATATATGTACATACACTCTCACACACACACACATAAATAAATAAATAAATAAATAAATAAATAAATAAATAAATAAATGTATGTATGTATGTATGTATGTATGTATGTATGTATGTATGGAAAAAAGAAAAGTAAAAGACATAAAAGGCATCCAAATCAAAAATCCCTTTCACGCATGTTGAGGTTCAGCCAACATTAGAACACTCCTGGACTTTCCTCTTGCATCAATTGTATAGAATCTAATGATTGAAGAGTCACACAAAACTTCTCAGAGTATATGTGTGTAAGACATATACTTTAACAATGTAAAGGACATGCTTGTATAGGAGAAAGCACAAGCAAGCAACAAGGGCCTGAGATCCTTCCAGGTTTGACTCCCCAGGGTTCCTGCTCAGTCTCACAGAATGTGTGCTTCATCTTCAAATTAAAAACCACCAGAAACACAAACACCAAAAGGACAAACATCAAAATGATAATGATTTGTTTTATCCAATAAAGTTTAGGTATTCCTGAAAAGGAACATTTCAATTGAACAAACTACTTTGTAATGCTAAACAATTTAGCAGCTCTTTTACCTCCTCCCAGCACCAAAATTCAAACTGTATGAAAACTATCAATACATTGATTCAATGCAATAACTATAGAATTAATTATCAATCAAATATAGTTCCAAATCTGGCCAATCAGCTTCTATAGGAAGATACCTCATTGGAATTTTAATTCAATCTTCTGATATATTTGGTCATCTTTAGCAGTACTGTCATAAGTTTTGTTAAAATAAATCGAAATAATTGTGTCAGTTATAACAGTATTACATCAAATATAAATTGAGTTATTATTTAGACTAAGATAATTAAAAACTACAATATTTTAAACTAAAAGTTTTTTCAGTCTCCCCAACAACTATGGCCTTACCCCACATACCAAATGTTTTGAATTGAAATATTGGTGGCCAAGCCCTAGTTTACTTTGGATTTCAGTGTTCTTGTAAGCATAAGCATATGCCTTCTTTCATATTACAAGAGTACAATGCTTATCTTCCCCCATCAGTACAATCCTAATCAAGTTTAACAGGGTTTGAATTCTGATTAACTATCCTTGCAGCTACATTTTGTTTATGCATAAAATGTTGTTTCTTAAGAGAGCAACTACGCAAATCACATTCTCCAGCCATAAATTTCTATAGAGTAGAGGACCACAGTCTCCCATAAGTTCATGCCTCATGCTTCTGCTGCCAAGGTCCTGGACCACTGTCCTCGAGCGAGCTCTATGTGCATGTAGATCATACTTAGAGCCTCTGGAGAGTCAGCACGTGTGTTCCTGCCCATCTCCATTCTTGGTTCTCTAACATGGTGTCTGATTATCAGTTAAGGGGTGTGTGTGTGGGGGGGAGGGAGGGGTATATCTGTGCTTAACCCTTTCTGCTAAAGTTTTGTTAGGTATACGAGACACTTGTTATGCTCCCCACCCCCTTTTAAGAGGCCAATATAGGCAGATGAGTTCTTTGCTTCAGTACATCTCTTTAAAGGCAAATTTAACTTGTCCTAGGAATTCTAGATCTGTGCCAAGTTAGTCCATTTCTCTTAGAATAATATTTCAGTCATTGTTGGTTTACCCACTAAAACTATCATGAGCTTATTTCTTCAGTACTAGTATCTATTTACATATACATGTATGCTTATAGACCTAAAATGTTGAGTTCCTCAAGATGGTGTAATTGTACCAAATATGAAGGGTTGGGGAACTGAAATGTCACATTAGACTCCGCAGATTACTCGCATAAGGCTGTAATAAATGCAAAGGGCATCCACAGCCACAGAAAGAAAGCACAGTCAGGCATTAGTGGCCAAAGAGGCTTCCATAAACAGCTTTCCAGAATCATTTCTCAGTTGTAAAGATGCACTTCATCTTTTGATTATGGACTATCAACAAATGTGTGAGAAATCATAGTTTCCTGAGGGAATGAGAAAAAATATCCAATGGAATCTTTTATAGCCCATTGGTCATAGAGTCAAGATAGGCAGTATAACTAGTGAAACTAGGTAAGCCATTAATCTACACATCTTTTTAAACAATATAAAAAGTCTATATTGTTTAAAGATGTATAGACATTGTGGGAGCACACATAATTTACATATCAACTTAATTGGTAATAAATATTCTATTTTGAATTTTATATGCATAACCTTTCTTTTCTTTAACAGGTTTTGAAGTCAAATAAATAAAACAGAAATACCATCAATTGAAAGTCTTTAAACCCTAACAGAGTGATGACTTTTTAAATCTTAATTAATATTAATTCTAAGAAGTTTCCTTTGATATATTGCATTTTGCCTTTTATGCTTATCTGTATGTCTTTAATTGTTATAAAACTGCAATTTCCTTGTGCACAGTGATTATTGCTCTCTTATCTTATTATTTTTGTGCCTTTCCCTTAGAAGGAAATGAATAAGCCTATAAAGCTGAAATACTCCTCTATTTTCTTAAGAAAACATTATGGATTTTGAATATTTATTATGGTAAGCAAGCCTGTTGGAGTTCACAACATAATTGACAATTAAACAGACTACTGACACAAATTTTTAAAATTACATGATTATAAACTCTTTGTTCAGATTTATTGTTATAAATTATTGTTTCAAATAGATGTCACCAACATTGAACAAATAACTAAAGGCAGCTTAAACACATATTTATAGATAGTTATACCTTACCATTTATAGAACAGAACATGATTTCACAAGATTTCCAATGTATTTTCAAATTCTAATCTCTCATCAACTTGGAGATATATGGCCATATAATTAAAACCTATATCTGTTTGCCAATCTTCAGAATCTCATCACATTATAGCTTCCATATTTGACATAGATAGGTTGCATTTGTTAACTGTATTTTATTATGTAGTTCTTATTAATAGTAGTTTAATAAAATAATATTTTATTTAAATAAATATATTGCTAAAATTTGCTTTTTGCTATGCAGTAACCCAGTTTAATTGTTCAAATGAATCCATAAAGTGTATCAGGAAAATGAGCAGCTCCTTTGAATGTAATACAAATATAGCAACATGCCATTTCCAGCTCTCATGAGCTAACGAGGCATCTCACAGAACTGTTCCAGTGGCAAAAGACCTATGAAGAAGGTCAAGATCATTGTGATCATTGTTTGACAAGGCAGAAAGCTTAAGGAGTTTGTTCATTTTTATTGCCTACACTTTAAACTTCGGACCTGCCTTGTTTCTTTACTCTCAGTATGTTTTTCATTGGGAAATAAATAAATGAGTCCTAAGGGATGAGTCTCAGCAATTATATCTCCATGACCCTATTTTCCCACAGGCAGTCTTGATTTCACAGCCGTTTCATTTCTCTCATTGTTTCCACAGATTCATCTCACACCAACACCTTTGCTTATGAGGCAAAATGCAAATTGTTTTAAGCATAGGTTTTAAGAAATCGAGAACAACTTTTAAAGTCTGAAATTAGCTGTTATTTTCAAGTTTAATTAATTTTCTTTGCTTATGAGACAAAATGCAAATTGTTGTAAGCATAGATTTTAAGAAATTGAGAACAACTTCTAACGTCTAAAATTAGTCATTTTCAAGTGTAATTAATTTTAGGTTTAAAGCTAGAGCACATTATAAAATAAGTGATAAAAATAGCGTCCGACTCTTCACATGTGTGCTAGCCTTTAATGCTCATGTTCCAAAGATATATAACATTTGAACGGCTTAGCAAAACACAACTTACCAAAAGGGAAATCAATGAACAGAGCCTCTCTTCTCAATCCCTGTTCTCTTTCTTATCATAAAATTTAGGAAAATTACAATCTCAGATGTCCCTCTCTTTGCCTCTGTTTTTTCTTGTTCTAAGATGAAGCAACAGAGTTGAACAGTGTCTGCCTTCTCTCCCTGGTTTTCATGCAGAATACCTCTTGATCCCTCTTAGAGTTCCAGAGTCAAAATTTCTCTTCTATAAGAAGACAGCATAACTGGATATTATATATGAAAGGTTTTATCACTATAAGGATATTTTTTAATTCATCTTACTTTGTTTCATTCTCAGTAAGGTTTCCCTTACAACATGCCACCTTCTTCAGAAACCCTTTACAGCAAACATCCTAAAAATATATTCTGATTTCTCATATTGTTTCCCGATGCCCATACACTAATTAGGTTTCAACTCACCTCATACAGCTGAAACTGTTCTTATTAAAGACAACTACAATATCCATACAATAACCCAATCTCATTTTTATTCACTGTCTCACTCAAAGTTGCAACAGGAGACAGAACACTATAAAATTAGTGTAATTCAAGGAAGGTTGGATGCAGGATTTATTTACAAACTGTAGGAAGACTCTAGAGAAACCACAGGGATAAAAAAATGCCCCAGGTGTATTAACAGTGGACCTGCTATTGACCTTAATTCTGGAACAACAAACGGAAGAAGCCTTTCCTAATCAGAAAGGAAAGAGTCCATCAGAGGGATCTACCTCGGGAGGGACTGTGTCTTCCAGAGGAGGAATATAGCCAGCCTGAGGAAGGCCTTCAAGAAATGAGATAGGGAATAAACACCTTTACTCTCTTCTCTCCATCAGATCACATGCTAGAGATTCCAGTTTGCTCAGCTGACAAAAGGCAGAGATCAAGGACGCTCTTGATTAGTCCACACATCTCTGCCTCTTGGGATAGACTGCAGACAGGAGGATAGAGAGTGGATCAGGAAGTTTAAACAGAAGATATCATACATACACTCCCCCCACCACCCCCCGCCCATTACCATACCTCTCAGGAGCATTCTGAGGAGTAGACCACTCCCTACTTCCTGAAATGCTTTCTTCACTTGTCCTCCACACCATACATCTTTCTAGGTTTCCTCTTAAGCCACTAACCACTCTTCTTCTTCATCTCCTTCTCTACTCAAATTTTAGATATTGTAGTATTCCAGAAGTAGATATCAGGCCTCTCTTTCCATCTGACCCTATTATGTGACAGCTTTGTATATTAAAATTACTAGTGATGTGCAATTTATAGCTCCAACCTGAAACTCTTCATTAAAATACAAACTAATATACTAAACCCACTTCCTGACATCTCCGCTGGATGTATATCTAAGAAGAAACTTTAGATTTAACATAGGGGGGAGGGGGGAAGAGAACAATTTCCCCTCGCCTCCTCACACCCCTGCCCAAATTGTTACTTTCCTATCTTACCCATCTCTGTAAAAAGAGCCATCATCTATCTACTAGTTCAAGCCAAAAATCATGCTTACTCTTTTCTTTCCCTGCATGCATTGCAACCAATCCATTAGTAAATCATATGTGCTCTATCTCAAAAAAATATCTCTCAGGTATTTTTTTTCTCCATACATCACCATTTCTTGTGTAGATTTCAGAAATAACTTCATAACAGATTTCTCTGCTTGATTTTTTACCCCGTTCTACTCTCTATATAAAATGCCAAAGAACCCCAGAATGACCTTTAAAAAAAACAAGTCAAATAATACCCCTGCTTGGAATGTACCCAGACTTTCCCTTTGCATATGGACTCAAATCCAAATGTTTCAGCATGGTAAAAACTTCCTATGTGGCTTGCTGCCTGCTGAGCTCTTTAACCTAATCTATTCTTCTCCCAGTTCTTTGTTCTCTTGCTTCATGGGCCTTCGGACTATTCCTTAATCAGAACTTTTGCTCTCACTGTTTATCTCACTTGATTTCTTTGTCCTGTCATTCCTCCAGGTCTTGCTCTATTATATCACTGCTCAAATGTACCTCTTCCCTACAGCCTACTCTGATCACTCAAAGTTACCACCCAAGTCATATTGTTTCATTGTCTTTCTAACATTTATCAATATCTGCAATTTTCTTTTTGCTGTACTTTTTTCCCTCCCACTAAAATATAAATTCAATAAGATCAATGATTTTATCTAATATTTGTTAACAACTATAACCCCAGCATTTAGAATAAAGCATGGCTCATCGTAGATAATGATTTTGCTTGATGTGGAATGAATGAATTCTCTAGATTCAGTACTCAATTATAGATTCAATTAAGGGAGAACATGGGAATACTCTGAAAAGAAAAACCACAGGACATAAGAAAGAAGGAACAATTAAAAACAGGCTTTTGTATTAGATGATCTGAAGGAAAATTCAGAAGAAAAAGGATGGGAACTAAGAAATGTGTCCTAAATTCCCTGTCTGGGTGGAAACTCTGAAGCCAGGCGAAGCTAGAAATAAATGCACATGGGAATTGCTTATCACTTACAAGAACACAAAATTGGAGAATTTTAAGCATTTTAGAGAAGTGCAGAGTCTTCTGTTGCATTCCAGATGTCATGAGGCAAATGAGGCATTCCCTGTAGAGCAACTGAGGATTATTAAATGTGGCACATGATAGATCTCACAGTGCTGAATCCAACAGAGTCAAAAGCCATACTAGGTGAGCCAAGAGAACTGCAGCCCACAGAGAGCAAACCATGAATTTGATGAGCTACAGCCTTCAACAACAGGTGGCAGTACCTTGGGAAAAAAAAAAAAGGCCGGGCTTATTCATCACTAGATTCATAGGAAAGAGAAGACCAGGCACTTCTTGTCAGAGACTGGGGTAAGGCACCTAAACAATCACAGAAACTTGAGGCCCTATCGCAATGAGAATATATGATTTTAACTGCAAAGACCACTTCACTCTCCTAGGTGCAATAATCCTGAACTCATGAGACACAATAACTTCTTTCTGCAATATATTTACATAGCTTTAAGAAATTAGACAAGGCAGGAAATGGCATAGGTTATTCAGCAACAGTACAGAAATAGGCTCAGCATCTGAATATTTCCAAATCATTCTATCCTAGGGATGTGCATGGTCAGAGGGTGCTGATGATGATGATTAGGTGTATTCAACCTCAGCTTAGAAAATTTAGATATGGGCTTCTTATAGTTTTTAATCCTAGCTGGTATTCTCAGGAATGCATGACTATCTCACCTATCTTATTTAAGGGCATCCCACCAATACCAGTTAGTCATTACTTAATAGTCAATATTAATATTGATGTATAGATGCCTACTCTAGTACTCAGTTGTTGGTCAATTTCTCATTTACCTTGGATTCTGTATCCTTCTATAAATTTCATGATTAAATGTTGCAAGTGACATTTGACCAAAAATCTTTTGGCATTCTAGAAGATAGATGAGAGTAAAAAGAGTCAGCTATTTTAACCCTCCACTTCCCCCAAGTTCACTTACTGATCATTGGCAATATCCAATATTACTATTTCTCAACATTGTCTTAAAACTTGTATCAGAGCAACTTCTACAGGGGTCATCAAAGGTAGATTTACAGTTGTTTACATGGAAAATGATACAATAATTAACAAATAATAATACAAGAATAAACTGTTTCTTGCATACTCACAACTGTAACCCTACTTTTGCCAACCCATGTATTTAATTCATGATAAAAGATATCCAAAAATACTATCAAACATTATCATTTGTATATAGTAAACATGAGGCCAACTCAGATTATCTATCCTGGCATTACAATTATCTCCTGAGATAGCAATTGGTGGACATTGTCAAGGCTCACCTTAAAAAATCCTCAGAATTCCCACAAAGACTTACATTATTGCATTCTCTGAATGGGGGTGTTCTTAAATGACCTATTGTCTAGGACCCAATTTCCGAACTATACAACAAAGCCATTGACCAAAACCCAAACATTAACCTAGGAGTGAGTGCTTGATTATTTTCTCCAATACCAGATGTACTTTTCTCATTTTTGATCATTGTGTAGATTTGTCTTTTCCTTCCTCAGCGAAATTATACCTTATTCCAGACAAATAGCAGCAAACTTCTAAATGGCATTACATTCTTTATTTTAAGACTTTCATCAGTCAACCAGGCAGCTTGCTGCTTCATGTTAGCATGGAGAGTATTTAGGATTAATACTATTCATCAATATTAACTGGCCATTTTTCTGGGGATTCTTCTGCCTGTCCCAAAACAGAGTTGTGACCTGCCAATGGTTATGGTAAATGGTGGCAAATTTCTGCAATCCATTTCCATATTATTAGTAGGTTTTGCTAAAATAGTTTATTCTTATTGCAATGTCTCTCTAATATACCTATGACAGAAAAGATATTTTGGTTCTCAGCTTATGTAATATCTCTCAGGAGTGATGTTTCATCAAAGCCCATTAGCAGGTTGTCATATGTCTCTCAAAGGAGCTATATCTATCCAGTGCATCAGTAACTCATGAGCCCAAAATTTCAATAATAACTGCTGTGGGAGAGTGTTACATTTCTACAGTAGACTCCATTCTCTATTTGTCTGCAAAGCAGTTACTTGCAAAATCATTTGTGCAATAGTATCATATGGTCTTAATGATGCTACTTGAATCAACCCACAGCATGTCTGAATATTGCCTGGACAACATTTCAATGTGTGATCTTATGTATCAGGGATAACAGGAGATTCAAGGGAAGAAAATACCAAAAATTTTATGGGTCCAGCTAAACTCAACTTGCCTGATAATAAATCATGCATTTTTATTATGAGCAGGATGAAATGTCATGAAATGACCATATGGCCCCAGACTATGTTATTCATAACTTTAACTGGTGGGGTTGAGCCCCATTTTGTTAGCCTCCTCTGGTGATATGCATTGTCAGAATCCTTAAATATTTTATGACATCCTCTGAGAGAGAAACTATCATGATATCAATCAATGTAATGAATCAACTTATTTTGCCACTGATCAAATCTATATTTCCTCTCACTAGGTTGTGACATATGCCTGAAGTAACCTAATAGGAGGATGATAAATGCATACTGGCTTCCTTCAAATATTGGCATAGAATGAAAGGCTTGATCAAGTTTCTCAAAACATACCAGTAGACTTCCTGAAAACCAAAACTGTAAATGATACATAGAGGCTACTTTATTCCAATCAAAAGGCTTTTTTAAAATTAGTTTAAAAACATAATAATAAAGGGAACAGGGATCTTTAAAAAAAAAAAAAGGTTAACACCATAACATAAAGCACTGTAAGTGAAAAGTATTGGATTACTTATCCCTTTGATCCATTCATAATTATGTTCTCTGACTTATATTTGACTACTCTAATTGTAATCCAATTCTCACTGTTTCTCACTTTCTCTTCAAATGCTTTTGATTAATTTCATATCTATCCCTAAAACCATAAATTATTCTTATATTCACTTGTTCATTTTTTTCACATATATTATTCTTTACTTTGTATTACTAAAAGTCCCATTCTTATTTTTAAATCATCAATTTTATTATTTACTGAAATATAACATAAATAGTTCTTTAAATACATATGCTTATAAAGCAAATAACTTATACACACATGTTATATCTACAATCTTAAAAATTACAATATAAAAAGAAGTGTTCAGAAGGTCAGTATAAAATCAATCAGCATTGTTTTTTGTATTTTTTTTAACTCTTACTCCAGTCTAGAAACATGTGAGATGAGTTCTGAGAGCTAGATAATAAATTTGGAGCTAAAATTTTAATATTCTTTATTACTTTGAAAAGCTATTATGCACTATTAAAATATAAAAATGAATAAATATATAAATTCTTTGCATTAAAAAATAATAGCATAATTGTAAACCAAATGAGAAATGATCGTAAGTTTCCTACAGAAGAAACTGGTTAGGAACACATCATTTACTCATAGTCACACAGAGCCCCAAAGAAGGAAGGAAGGAATGAACGAAAGAACGAATGAACAAAGTTATCCCATGGGATCACTTCCTTCATCACCCAATTCAAAAACTAGTGGATCAACCGATATTTAAAAAATACCTTCTCTGTTATTGACTAAATGTTTATACACTTCCAAAATTTTTATGTTGAAGCTTTCGCTCCCAATGTAATGGTGTAAACGGGATCATGTCCTAAGGGTAGGCACCTTATGAGAAATGCCCTTATAAGAAGAGACCAGAGCTCTCTGTCTCCTTTCACCCACAAAGAAAAGATCATGTAAGTACCAAGTGAGATGGCAGATACCTGCAAACCAAGAAGAGAGGCCTCAAAATGAAACCTGCCTTGCCATCACCTTGATCTTAGGTTTTCCAGCCTCAAGAACGAAAGTTCTATGGTGCAAGCTTCCTAGTCTATAGTATATTGTTATGGTCATTCCAGTTGACTAAGACACTCCCAGAGATGACTATGTTCTTTAAATATGAGGCTGCTTCCCCCAGTATGAAAGTAAATGGGATGGAAGATGAGGTGATGATGATAATAGTGGCTTCTCTATATGATTTTCATTATATATAATCATATAACGAATAACAAAATGTGTTGAGTTTCTGGAACATCATGGACACTCTACCTCCCATATAACTTTCTCTTTGAAAATGCTAAACCAATCCTCCCATAATTTTGATTTTTATTTCTAAAACAAATTATGCCTCTCCTCATTTCCTTGATATATCCATACAACTATTAAATACTCAGCTAATTGATACAATAAATATTTTCATCTCAGGTCAGAATAGAAAAGAAGTTTACAGAGATACTCATTTTAAAAATCTGGTTTGCATTTTATAACAGATCAAGCAAAATATTTCCCTGATATCCATAGACATAGTAATATTTATCAGTCAAATTGGTAGAGGGAAGCTAGAAGTGAGAGATCAACTAGAAAAGTAAGGTATAGAAGAAACTGGGGAAGGAAAATCTGGGACACTGACCTGTGTTTCCTTTGTTTGCCCCTTTCTTCAGTGTGAATGTTTCTGCCCCATTGAGGCAGAATGGCTTATCAGTGGTCGGCAAACTGCGGCTCGCGAGCCACATGCGGCTCTTTGGCCCCTTGAGTGTGGCTCTTCCACAAAATACCACAGCCTGGGCTAGTCTATTTTGAAGAAGTGGCGTTAGAAGAAGTTTAAGTTTAAAAAATGTGGCTCTCAAAAGAAATTTCAATCGTTGTACTGTTGATATTTGGCTCTGTTGTTGACTAATGAGTTTGCCAACCACTGGGCCTTAGATGACCAACAAGTACTCTGGTGACTTCTATGTATTACAAGCCCCCAAACTGGCATTGCAAACAGAAAGGCATTTTTATATCTCTGCTCTTGCATTTCTCCTGAGCTTTATTATATGTTTTATTTCCAATATCTCTGATGTGTTATATTTTATTACTAAGAATTATTTCATTTTACTATTATTATGTTGCATTATTTTTTCACCTTCTCCAAATATTGTAATATCTGGGCACATCTTATTGTTTAGAAAGATTTTTGTCATCACACAAGCAACAAATTGCCTCCTAGCACTAACATCAGCCTTGTTCCATGAAGGCGTATTTTTATTTTCATTTTTTTTATTCCTCTAAAGGGGACAATATTCATGAATAATAAAGTGAAAATCCCATTTGGGTCATAGCTTCACATATAAAGAGATGTGAAGAGATAGAACGTGAGACCAACAACAGGAAGTCCTTGTGTACCTTTTCATCTTTTAGCCTGTCAAAACCATGGAAGTTTGTACTGCACACAATGTCTATAATTAAAGTTCTGGTTGCCACGAAGAGTTGCTGTGTCTGTTAAATAGATAATTACGACTACTTTACAATTCAAATCTGTGTTCAGTTACCTTGTGAAATCCAAATGAATGCTAATCTGACCTTGTGTTTCTAAAAGGCACTATACTTTTGAACACCTTTTACAAAGTTGTATTACTGAGGGTGACATACTTTCACATCTTCAAAACAATTTACACATAAAACAAGCACTTCAAACTGCCACTTTGAAGACACTAAAGAATTTCAACAAGCATAAAATTTCCCTCTCAAGCACTTAACATTTTCACATGCTTCAGAGAGGGTCGCTTCCTTGACATTAAACTTGGGTATGTGACTTGGTGAGAATCTAGACAGAGAACAGATGGCACACTCAAGTTGGGTAATTCAAGATCGTTTAATAAAGGTGGTGTTCTCAAGGGTGAAATGGGAAAACTAGCAGGGATCAGTGCAGTTCCCTGGGCTGGCAAGTGCTGGAGCCTTACAACCTGTGGGTCTAAATGGACAAGGAGAGGAAGCAGTTATCAGATCCAGGACAGTGCGGAGGGGGGGGGGGGGGGGCGGGGGAGGGGGTTGTGAAGAGGGTTATAACGGGGCTGTAGCCTTCAATGAAGACATACACTCAATTCCCTGTGACATGGCGAGAGGAAGTAAGATAATACACCCTCTCACTTCTGACTGCACTTTAATTGATGCCCTCATCAGGTCACACCCATTAGGAAACCACAGGGCTGAAGTGCACTTATGGGTTCTGTAGATGCCTACCTTCTGGGGCGCACAGAAGAACTAAGAAGGATAAAGAATAGAACTGGATGAGGAAAAGTAAAATAAGAAGGACAATATATAGTCAATCTGTAAAGCAATTTCAGGTAATACATTACAAATCAATTTCCTGTAGCATCATCATCCCAACATTTTTTTTTAAAGAAAGAGTTAACTTCAACATTACCCTGGATCATTTATGCAAGGGACAATTTCTATACTATTTTAAAATGTAATTTACAAATATCGCCTCATCTACTATACATAAAAATGGAAAGGTAGAAGGTATTTTTAGCACACAGTGACTCAGAGAATTTCAACATATTGCTCTAGGCCACAGAACCAAGAAAGAAATAAAATAAAATCTATGCAGGATATAATAAAAACTATTGTGATACATTTACTAGTGATGGATGATTACTAGAATTAGAGGGGTGATGACACTGTAAGGTATAAAAAATATCAAATCACTTTGTTGTACACCTGAAACTAATATAACCAATACAATATTGTATATCAACTATACTTAAATTAAAAAATAATTTAAACAAAAAATAATGAAAGGGTGAATGCTATAAAATAAATGTTAGTCATATTGCTCTTACTCTATGCCAGACGTTGTCTTAAGCACGTTAAATGTATGAACTCATTCAATCCAGGCAACATGAATGAATTGAACATTATTGTTATTATCCACATTTCACAGATTAGTACACTGAATCAGATAGCAAGCACCCTGTGCAAGGTCATACTACTAGGGTCATAATTCATTCTTAAGCCACTTGGTGTCAAAGTCTGTGCATTTAGATAAAAATTTTCATCAGGATTATGATTGCTAAGTGATTTCAGCAAGAAGTAAACATCACAGAAACAAGTATTATGTTTGGATTCAAATGTTGGCTGTAAAATAAATAGAAAATAGATATATGTCAGTATGATGTGAATGGAATCTTTCCAAATTGAATGTACATTAAATTTTATATATCATATCAAGGGATCATTTAGAGATAATGTCAATAAAACGGTGTTTTGTCACAAGATAATAATCTCTGCTGTTACATAACCATGAATGTGAAGTCAGGTTGTTTATTTTCAAGGCAGGGAAATCAATCTCAGAATTATGTTCTCTAACAGTGATTTGGGTTCTATTATACAAAATGATGCCTGTTGATTTAATAATTTTGCTTGATGGTGTTTGAGAAGGGAAATGACAGATGTTCCCTGCCCCATTGTGAACTAGAGGCATTCTGTCGGGTTAGAATATACCTGCTGTATGCTTTGCCTAAGCAGAAATGGTCATCCATGAAAATGATGAGGTTGTACCCCTGTTGTAATCTGCACCTTATGAATGAGATGATTTATGACCTGCTAAGGGTGCTGTGGTTTTTAAACTTTAAGCAGGGAATAGTGGTCAACTGTGTAGCCACAGGTCTGGGAGAGCAGGATACATACAGTACTTAAAAATTTGAACTGACAGCAAAACCGCTACAGAAAAGTCTATTGCATTTGGTAATCATTCCTATTCAACCTCCATTTGAACTCCTGATGGAACTGCGGTAATTGTTTACATGGGTCCCAAATAGGGAAACCTTTCAAAGTTTCACTTAGCCTAGAGTGTACCCCAAAACAGCTAACTCCTAGAAAGACATAATAATACATATCTGTGAGAATATAATAAGTAGCACATTGTATTTTAATATTTGTAATTATTTTCCCAGTGTTTTCTATATGTTTATTCATTACTCACTTCATGTTCCAGCTACTTGGAGACTTAGATATTTCTATACTGATTAGCTGAGGAAATTGAGGAATGGAAATAAAAAGTGAAAAGAGAAAATCAAAGAGTTAGGTATTCTGATTTCTGCTTATATACTTTTATCCAACTAGACCATGAAATATTTCTTCTTTGAAAAACTACCTGCTTTTAATGATATATGGCTTGCCATAGTTTAATCTTCTTTAAACAACTTTTGCTATATTCAGAAAGTGTGATTTCAAATACATTTCAAAGCTAAGTTACAAAGCCAATTTCACTGCAGATTATTTTCAAATACATGGATATTAATGTTTTAGTAAAAGTAAATATATTCTTGATTAAGTAGTTAAAATTAATAATCGAGCTACAAAACTTTTGTTTATAACATTTTAAGATAATTTAAAAAATAATGATGCTTGCAAACAGCATCCTCAGATTTGAAGTTAACAGCATCGAACTTTAAGCAGTACCCCATGAGTGGCATGCCTCTTCCCACCCATCTTCTAACTGACTGAGGATTAAACAAGAGAACTGATGGATGGGAACCAAATATTCTCTGATGGGGCTGATGCTGTAGAATAGGGTTTATATATTCAAGAGTTGTCTTCCTGACACTAAACCTCAGACTTACACAAAAGCACTCACCCAATTCCAGCAATACAAAAAAGGAGGGAGCATTCCAGGTGGGAATTATCTCCTGTAAGGCTTAAGTGATGGATGAGGAGAGCTGGTACGGAGGATTCGTTCCAAGAGAAAAGAAAAGAAAGAACTGCAAATGACTTTGTTTCTCCTTTCAAACTCAAAGTATAATTCACTTCACCTCTCCTTAGGCCAGGTAAGTAAGGAGGGCATAAAGACAGGATTATTATGCTATTAAAGTTTCCTTTCCAGGAAGAAAACATGATCTTCCATTATCCATCACTATTCCAGCCATCTATGCTCTTAATATTCTCTCTGCCAGAAAGAAGTTGCTCATAATTCTTCAACCTCAGCGTAGGAAATGTGATTTGCTGCATAACAAATCATTCCAAACCCCAGTAGCTTAAATCAACAATGATTTACTATTTCTCACCATTTTCCATGTTGACTGAGCTGATCTCTCCCCATGGATTAGGTGTGATCACTAAAGACACACAGGATTACCTGGAAGGCTTAAGGATGTCTCTTTCATTCTCTGGAGCCTTGGTGCTCTGGTTGTTTAGGGTGACTTGACTAGTATTCTCCACCACCTGGTCTCCCTCTACCGGCATGATGCCTCTAACTCCATAGCCTTTATGAATGGTGGCTCCCGGTCTCCAGAAATAAAGGCTTGGACATCCTTATGACATGGCAACTAGACTGCAAGAGAGCAAATGTAGACATTTACAGGTCTTTAAAGGGCTGAACCCAGAACTACTTGCAAAATATCACTTTGGCCAGAACCTATTGGTAGAGGCAAGTCATAAGTACAAAAGGAAAGTAAATAGATTCTACCTCTTGAAGGAAAGATACACAAACAGAGATAGGAGGAATTGTTGGCAGCCAAACTTGAAGATACATTTCTGCAAACCCCAAAGGAATTTTCCCCATGATTCCATTTTATGCCCAATCTTTTTCCCGTCCCAGTCAGAAGCTACCCAACCTCACAACAAAACACATTGCCCCTGTTCTTTCTGCATCCAGGCTTTCTTTCCCTGACTCCTCTGCTTCACCCAATATTCTAAATTAATTCCATTTGAGCTGAGAAGCCAGAGGTTACCAGGTTGTTGTGTGTATGGAAACATTCTTTGGAAGCAGATCTTTAGACCCTTTCCCCCTTCTAATGGATATGGTACTCCATCCTGTTTTGACAGATTATTCAACTTCGCCTGAAACTAACTTACTATTCTCAATAGATTGTTTTAGAGAAAAACTTTTTATTTAAATCTATTGTATATTTTTAATGTAATATTTACAAAAGAATGAGTTTTGTGTTTTCAAAAATATTTGGAGCTAGTTTGAAATTCTACAATTTTAATATTTTAGTCTTTATAATCACTGTTACCTTTTCAAATATATACGTTTATTCTGAATTATTTCATTAATGGATTCAAATTGGCGGTCATTAAGTAAACATAATTCTGGTGCTTACAACTTAAGTGAAACTAACTTGAAAGCAATGCCAGCATGTGACACCTAGAATGACAGGCTTCAGGGAGAGGTTGACATCCATATTGAGTGCATATGACAGATATTAATTTTTAATCTGTCTCCATAACTCTGAGGCCCACAATTACTATTTTTTAAGAAAATTAAGAGAGAACTGGCACACACAAAAAGCAGAGTCCCTGAAGGCAAAACAATAAAAAACAGTGACAACTACAAACAAATATTGAAGTCTCCTACAGTGACATTTTCCTGAATATAGAATTAATAATGGGCTGTGTAGCAAATCTGATACACAGCTTGACAGTAATATGGTTCTTGTGACTTCCAATAAAGTCACAAATCCAGCACATTCTAATGGGAGGAAGTGCTGAAGTGAACAGTTTTGAGTTCTGCTGCCTGGTCCTCTGATACCTGTCCCAGATTCTTAGTGCTAAATCATTTCTTATCTATCTTTAAGGATTTCAAATGGCTGCCTCTAATCTCGAAGTAGGAACTTCATATCAGTTTTCTCATTATCGACAATATCAGTGACCTGCACACAGCAAAAATTCAGAAGAGAGTGTTCTCCCTTCTATTATGGTCTTCATTAGTTTCCTGTGGCTGCCATAGCAAAGCACCACAAACGGGGGAACCTAAAACCACAGACATTTGTTGTCGCACAGACCTGGAGACGAGAAGTGTGAAATTAAGGTGTCAGCAGGGTTGGTCCTTCTGATTGCTGTAAGGGAGATTCTGTTCCAGGCCGACCTCTTGCTTAACTGGTGGCCTCAGTTGTCCCTTCGCTTGTAGATGGCATTCTCTCTTCTTCACATCCTCTTCCCTACATGCATGTCTAAATTATCCCTTTATATAGGTACTAGTGGCCTGGTGCACGAAATTCATGCACTGGGATGGAGGTGTCCCTCAGCCTGGCCTGCACCCTCTCCAATCTGGTACTCCTCGGGATCCCAGGGATTGGGCCTAAACTGGCAGTCGGACATCTCTTTCACAATCCAGGACTGCTGGCTCCAAACTGCTCACCTTCCTGCCTGCCTGATAACCTCTAACCACTCTCCCTGCCAGCCTGCTTGCCCCCAACTGCACCCTCCCCCCATCCACCAGCCTGCTCGCCCCCAACTGCCCTCCCCTCCTGGCCTGATTGTCCCTAACCACCTCTGCCTCGGCCCCACCACCATGGCTTTGTCCGGAAGGACATCAAGAAGGTCTCCCGGAAGGTCTCCCAGTCTAATTAGCATATTACACTTTTTTTAAAAATATATTTTATTGATTTTTTACAGAGAAGAAGGGAGAGGGATAGAGAGTTAGAAACATTGATGAGAGAGAAACATCAGTCGGCTGCCTCCTGCACACCCCCCACTGGGGATGTGCCCGTAACCAAGGTACATGCCCTTAACCGGAATCGAACCTGGGACCTTTCAGTCCGCAGGCCGATGCTCTATCCACTGAGCCAAACTGGTTTCGGCAGCATATTACACTTTTATCAGTATAGATAGCCAGTCGTATTGGCCCACCCTAAGCATCTCATCTTAACTTAGTCATCTACAAAACTCTATTTCCAAATAAGTCATATTTACAGGTACTGGGGGGTTAAGACTTGAACATCTTTGGCATGGACACAATTCAACTCATAACCATGATGAGTTTTGAGAAAGTCCAAACTCAGGAATAGCATGGGTGGGCTATTAAGATCTGCTCTCTGCTTTTTTTTCCTTATGCTTATCTTTAGCATACTCCACACTTCTATATACACATAAGATTATTTCTCTGGCTATACATTACACCCTTTTGTGCTAATATGACCTCTTGTTTTACAAGTGTTCTTTACAGGCCAATTTAAACAAAAAAAGTTTCTCTTGTGCCTCCCTAACTGTAATCCCTCCAGGTAGCTACATTGAAATAGTTATTTAACTTTTAAACTGTGAATTTCAACAGGATATTCACCTTGGTAGACTTTCCACTTGCCTGGAAATTCACCCCATCTTTCTCACCAGCACCTACCTGCTCACGTTGTATTTTCTATGTTTGTTCTAGGTGAGCTCATTTTATAAATGTCCTTGAATCTCTGACCCATAATCAGTAAAAAATTTTAGTCAAGAATTTTAGGAATGATTCTGACCTAACTTGTAAGATGTAAGACTCATGAACTTGCCACATATTTTATTATATAGAGCAAGAGTTGGCAGACGATGGTCCATGGACCCGGTTTTATATGGCTGGTTTATACATATTTAAATTGTTGAAAATTTAAGAAAATTCTCGACAATCAAAAGAACAGCATGGATGGACCTGGAGAGCATTATGTTAAGCAAAAGTCAGAGAACAATAAATATCACATGATCTCACTCATTTGTGGAATATAGTAAACAACATAAACTGATGAACAAAAATAAATCCAGAGACAGAGAAGCATCAATCAGACCGTCAAATCTCAGAGGGAAGGTAGGGGAGGGTGGGGGTAAGGGAGAGAGATCAACAAAAGGAATTGTATGCATGCATATAAACATAACTAATGGACACAGACACCAGTGGGGTGAGGGTATGAGCAGGGGGGAAGGGCAATGGGGGGATAAGGACACATATGTAATACCTTAATCAATAAAAAAAGAACAAAAATATTTCATGCCATGCCCCTATGTTCATAGAAGCACAATTTACAATAGCTAAGATTTGGAAACAGTCTAAATGCCCATCAGTAGATGAGTGGATCAGAAAACTGGTACATCTACACAATGGAATACTACACTGCTATATAAAAGAAGGAATTCTTACCATCTGCAACAGCATGGATGGAACTGGAGAGCATTATGCTAAGTGAAACAAGCTAGTCAGTGAAAGATAAATACCACATGATCTCACTCATTTGTGGAACATTAAGAACATTATAAACTGATGAACAAAAATAGATACAGGCAGTCCTCAGGTTCCGTTGAACTTGACATCCATCATTTTGTAGTTACATCGCTATCTCCCATTTATTTATTAAAAAAAAAGTTCTGCCGAAACCGGTTTGGCTCAGTGGATAGAGCGTCGGTCGTTGGACTGAGGCGTCCCGGGTTTGATTCCAGTCAAGGGCATGTACATTGGTTGCGGGCACATCCCCAGTGGGGGGTGTGCAGGAGGCAGTTGGTCGATGTTTCTCTCTCATCGATGTTTCTAGCTCTCTATCCCTCTCCCTTCCTCTCTGTGAAAAATCAATAAAATATACATTTTTTTTTAAAAAAAAGTTCTGTCATTTTGACGTACATACATATGTGCTTTATGTTTTTTATTACTTATTTACCACAAGTAAAAGTCAGGAATTGTTATCTTTCTTTTAATATATATATATATTTTTTTTTTATTATATTTTTTTTTTTTACTATTTCACTTCATTATTGCTGTGTGTGTGCTCCATGTGAGTGACGTAGGTGCTTATGTAGATAGGTTCTGACTTAAGGTGAAAATCACGTGATGGCACGCCATAGGAACGGATCTCCAATGTAACCCAAGGACCTACTGTACAGAGGCAAAGAAGCATGGAACAGACTGTCAAATTACAGCAGGAAGGCAGGGGAGGTTGGCAGGGGGTGTAAGAGATCAACCGAAGGACTTGTATGCATGCATAGAAGCATAACCAATGGACGCAAAACACTGGGGGGTGGGGGTGAGGGCATGTGCCAGTGGCTAGGAGAGGCCAGGGGGATGTCAATGGGGGAAAAGAGAGACATAGTACTACTATTTGTAATACTTTAAACAATAAAATAAAATTTTAAAAAATATTTCATATCAAGTAAAATTTATATTAAACTATAATTGTAGTGTCCATGAATAAAGTTTCATTAGAACACAGTTACACTTATTCATTTCTGCTATAAATGAATAGCATGGTTGTTTTCATGCCATAGCAGATCTGAAATGTCACAATAAACATGCTCACAAACTTCAAATTTTATAATCTCTCCCTTTACAAAAATTGTTTGTTGACCCCTCTATAAAGTAACAAGATAAACTAGAAGATAGGAAGAGTAAGAGAGAAGGAAGAACAAGTTTGAGACCCAGAGTGAGACAGAGGGAGGAAGAGAGGTAATAAAGCATATATGGACTGAAGAGTCTAGAGACATTATCCTATATAATAAAGAGCTAATATGCAAATGGTCGTCATGCCCTTGCACCCCCACGCCCTTGCGCCCTTGCGCCCTCATGGTAGGGCCCGGTGACCTGAAGCTGTGCCCCCTGCCTGGCAGGGCTTGACAGGGGACCTGAGGCTGTGCCCACAGCTCGGTGGGGCTTGATGGGGGACCTGAGGCTGTGCCCTGCGGGGCTTGAAAAGGGACATGAAGCTACACCTCCCGCCCCGGTGTTAGGCCAGGGAACCTGAGGCTGCACCCCCTGCCCAGTGGGGCTTGATGGTGGACTTGAGGCTGTGTCCCCCACCTGGCGGGGCTTGATAGGGGTGGGACTGGCCAGGTCTGGGTCTCGCGCGATTTCGAGGCACGTGCGGTGGGCAAGGACTTGACTCTGGGTCCCATGGTGCACCCCAGACTCTGACAAGAGGGAGATTTTCATATACATTTTACTAATTTCCTTTCACCTCTGACACTTCTCTATTATAGAGAAAGGGCAAATAGCAATATTAAATATTTCCTGTAATTAATTCCCTTGTAATGTGCACGAATTTCTTGCACCAGGCCACTAGTGTTATAATAATGTCCAATTCCTATTGTCCCAAGGGTACAGCAACATTTGTAATCTTGAATTCCATGAAACATGGCAAGTGAATTATAAAAATCAAATTTGTTGATTACAACAAAAAGTGCCCCTACAAATGCACTTGATTTTGTCCTCAGTTGACAGTAAGCTCCTCAAGGATAGGGGCTAACTCATCCTACCTAATAAAATAGTAATATGCAAATTGACCACACCTTCGCTACGCCCAAGCCACACCCATCAGCCAAAGCGACACCCACCAGCCAATCAGGGCAAGTATGCAAATTACCCAACAAAGATGGCAGTTAATTTGCATACGCTGAGGGAGGGAGGAGTGAAGACTGAAGACAACTTAGAAGGAAGAGGGAGGAAAAGCGGAAAGCAAGGTGGCTGCCAGAGGGAAAGCCTGGGCGGAGCGAAGCGGGGCGGAGCAGGGCGGAGCGGGGCGGAGCGGGGCGGAGCGGGGTGGAGCGGGGCGGGCGGCAGCCGCCCGCAGGTGCAGGTGCTGCGGCCGCAACGGCGGCGGTAGCGGCAGCTCACGCGGCCGCAGCAGGCTCTTGCAGGATTCTTCCTGCAAATGGGCTACTAGTTTAGTATATTATCTCAACTACATTATTTAAGTCACTAAATAAATACTTAGTGAATATATAAATACAGAAACAAATATATATTAAATTGAAATATGGAAGTGGGGTGAGGGTCAGGGAGCTAAAGCGAAGGAGGCCCCCTCATTCCTGAAGCACCACTCTCTCTAAGCTGTGCTAGGAAGTGTTCCAGAAGATCACTCACATGGCTAAGTCCACAAGAGCCTCCAACAAAGAAGCAAGCAAACAAACAATGCAGACGGTTGTTATCACTGCTGACACATTGCAATGCATTCCTGGCAATCCCCTGGGCACTGTGATGAGTCCTGGTGACAGTCTGGTTCTTGCTGTGCCTTTATATAAACTCTGCCTGAATGCTACATTCTATATGGAATCGAAGTCATTACTCATCCCCCTTCCTACAGTAGGCTGTCTATGACTCTGCAGACATAAATATTGTGAACAAGAGAACATGCAGTATTGTCACCATCACTGCAAGTTTGTTAATTTTGAACATGAAGTTGCTAGTCCTGGAAATTCCTTTTTTTTTTTTTAGAAAGAACTACATGCTGACCAAGAGTCGAGTTATCTCCATTGGCAGCAAGAGCTTTAGATGCTTGGAGAGCTTCCCAAACCCATCCACCAAGCATGGAATTCTGTGGGGTTCCTAAACATTATCTCCCACTCAGTCATAAAGTAAGATGTTGCCACCATTAAATTTTGCATAGGAATGCCAAGCTGGTTGAGGGTAGCTTGAGGGTAGCGTAAACAAAGCAGGCATTGCCTGTAGCACAGGATAATTACACCCCAGGCCCACATAACTAAAATCAAGGTCGGGACCCACTGAGATTGATGGCACTATATTGCACTATTATCGCACTCTCCCACAGCTTTACATAAACATTTTGGGGTATGGGCTTTAGAGCCAAAAAGATCCTCCTTTAAAACCTGGATTACACTTTAACTATGTAAATTTGGAAAAGTTGTACAACTTTACTTAGCCTTAATTTGCCCTAATGAATGAGGAAATAATATGAAAGTCATAGAATTGATTAGAAATGCAGATTAAAATAGGTAGCACAGTTCTTAGCACATAGTAATTAAATTTTGACATATACAAGAATACAGAAAGTCAGAGCCTTTCAAATTGCCCATCACAAATGTTCCTAAATATATTAGTATTATATTGGATTGTTTTAATAAAAATGTGACTTCAAAAGCCATGATGAGATTAGCATGGTTTTATTTGTGCGTGTTTTTTTTGTTGTTGTTGTTCTGCTAGATCCAGCATTCAAAAAGAGGAATTTAATAAGCAAGTGTGATGTTGTAAAATAAGAAACAGAGAGAATATACAGTGCCATGAGAAATAGTTTGAGAAATTCAAAAATATATAGGCTATGAAAGAGAAGTGGGTCGTGTTAGGTCACATCAAAAAATATCAAACAATGTCTTTGCATGGCCCAGGGTGGTAGGACAAATAGTTGGAGGCTCAATAAGACATAGGCATACTGTTTACATTTTAATTGTGGTAAAAATGTCAGTAAAATTGTGTCTGTAATGAGTAAATGAAGATGCAAACATTAATGTCTAAAGACAAATTCAGAACACCCGCTGTTCAAAGCAATGCAGTGAGGCCAATGGCTGTGCTTTTCTTCTCACATTAAAAGTCAGGGTGAAAGTTCATGTGGCACCACATCAATTTCTCAGCACTCTTTTCAGAGCCATGTACTTTCTTGCTCTGTTCCTGTGCTCTTTTCTCCCCATGTACTAGCTGTCTCTCCTGCTTCATCTCACCTTCTTTCTTTCAACATTTTAAACGACTATGACAAGAGTTAAAGATCATGGAAGCCATAGAATCTGACTTGAACACTTAGCTGATATTATATTCTTTGAAGGTTCCCATAAGGAAAAAGTCCTATAAGCCCTCAAGTGAAGAAGTCATTGAAAGACAGCCTTCCTGCAACCCAGAAAAGCAAAGGACAGATTTTTTTTCTTTTTATGAAACAGCTAATTATTAAAGTTTCAGTACAGAAAATGTCCCATTCGTTAGAGATACACAGAATGTTTGAAAACAGCTTGTCCTAACAAGAAAAAGTAATGTCTTTTAAGCGTTAACAAGTTATTTTCATATTTATGGTACATTGTCATGGCATTCCACCTTGAAACAACAACAAAATCTTATTAAGCATAAGGAAAGCTAGCCTCATCTGAAATGCTACCTATTTTCATTGATTCACAAGTGTCTATTACATTGTAAACTTGAATTTTATGTTAAAAAAGTAGTCCTATTGAAAAGTCAGCTTGGCCAGTGTTGCTCAGTGGTTGAGGAGATCATGGATCGATTCCCAATCAGGGCACATCCCTGAGTTTCTGCTCAATCCTCAGTTGGGGCATGCAGGAGGCAGCCAATAGATGATTCTCTCTCATCATTGATGTTTCTCTCTCTCTCTCTCTCTCTCGCTCTCTCTCTCTCTCACCTTTCCTCTCTGAAGTAAATAAAAAAATATATTTAAAAAAGTAAAAGTCAGGGAATTCATAGAAAATGTGCCAGTGTTGGCACCATGTTTTTGCAGCATAAAGAGGAAATAAAATAACCAAGTTGCCAAAAACTAATTTATCTGCATGAAAGTAAAAATGACCAGCTTTACTAAAGATTTAAACATAATACAGATCCAAAGTATTGAAAGATATTCCTTTATGTTTGTTTATATATTTGTCATTCAAATATATCTCTGCCTGAATAATTGTAGTTTACTAGTTTACCAAATACTAGTTTACCAAGGATGACACTCTCTACTGCATATATAAGTAATCTTTGTTTCTTGTTTCCACAATTCAGTTAATGGATCAAATCATTTCCCAATACTTAAGCTCAGTATCCAAGCTATCTTTTAATATCCCCAGTTATTCTTCTGCATTAAATCAATAACCCGATATTTACTGAGTGCCAAGCACCACATTGGAGAAACCAATAAGACAAATAAGGCCATAACCGGTTTGGCTCAGTGGATAGAGCGTCGGCCTGTGGACTGAAGGGTCCCAGGTTTGATTCTGGTCAAGGGCATGTACCTTGGTTGCGGGCACATCCCCAGTGGGGAGTGTGCAGGAGGCAGCTGATTGATGTTTCTCTCTCATCGATATTTCTAACTCTCTATCCCTCTCCCTTCCTCTCTGTAAAAAAATCAATAAAATATATTTTAAAAAAAGACAAATAAGGACATAGATTTTCAGCTCTAGTATGGAAGACAATTGTTTAGACAATAAAAGTGTGATGCAGTTTCTGGCTCAGAGCTTCTTAAGCCCTTGGGATTTCCTAAATTATGAGGGAAAAAAGGTGTCTTTTGTTATGATAATGTGGTGACTTTTGAAAAGCACCTAAGGGCTGGGGTTGGTTGCCAGAGGAAACAACCATGTACTAATAACTAGAGGGTTAAAACTTTTAGTTCAAACCCTTCTCACATCTAAGGAGAATAGAGGAGCTGGAGGTTGAATCAATTGCCAATGGCTAATAATTTAATCAATTGTGACTATATGATGAAGTCTCAATTGAAACTAAAGACAACAGGGTTCTGAGAGCTTCTGGTTGATGAACACGTGAAAATTTGGGGAGAGTAGCATGCCTGGAGAGGGCATAGACGTTTCATGCCCTTCCCACCTACCTTGCCATATTCATCTCTTCTATCTGGCTGTTCCTTAGTTATCTTACCTAATAATAGACAAACATGTAAATTGACCATACCTTCGCTATGCCCATAGCCAATCAGAGTGACAATGCAAATTAACCCAAAAAAGATGGTGGTTAATTTGCATACATAGGCACCCAGCACCTGTGTCCAAGGAACATCCTGGCACCCAGGTCACTGTGAGGTAAGGCTTGGTGCAGGAACGGACCCCCTGCGATCGATCACAGGGAGCAGGAGCGGATGACCAGCGATCGATCGCAGGGAGCAGGAGCGGACCCCCAGCAATCAATCGCTGGGAGCTGGGGCTCCGCTCCTGCTCCAGGCCGAAAGCGGACCCCCTGCAATTGATTGCAGGGAGCTGAGGCTACACTCCTGCTCCAGGCTGAAAGCAGACCCCCAGCGATCAATGGCAGGGAGCTGGGGCTCTGCTCCTGCCCTAGAGGCTTTCGGCCTGGGCAGGCCTGGGCAGGGTCGGAGCCAGGGATCAGAGGGAGCTGGAGGGCCCCTGCCCAGGCCTAAAGCTTCGGCCAGAGGCTTTAGGCCTGGGCAGGGCCTAGCCCACGATTGGTGTGAACTATAGAGGAAACACCTTTTCTGACTGCACATTGGCTAAGCTTCCTGTATGCCACTGGTAATATTCTTAGTAACTTGTGTAATAAGAATCCAAAAAGGTGATCTAGGGTTTTTCCACCACACTCTGGAGAAAAAACACGAAGGTATGCTGCTGGAGGGCTAAGAAATGACATATCCTGCCCTAGCTGGTTTGACTCAGTGGATAATGCCTCGGCTTGCTGATAGCAGGGTCTGGGTTCGATTCTGATCAAGGGCATGTACCTAGGTTGCAGGCTCCTCCCTGGCTGGGGCCCAGATCAGGGCTCATGCAGGAGGCAACCAATCAAAGTGTTCCTCTCACTTTGATGTTGCTCTCTGTCTTTCCCTTTCTCTTCCACATTCTCTAAAAGTCAATGGAAACATATCCTCAGGTGAGAAAAAAAAAAGAAAGAAAGAAAGAAATGCATATCCTATGAAAGACACATCTTGAAAATGCCTAAAGAAAGTTGTCATTTTTTCTTGGTGAAGGGACTGGAGTCCGTGTTGATGAAAACACCTTGGTGGCTGCAGTGACTGGCAGTGGCTGCAGCAGCGGGGTGATGGGGCTGGTGCCTTCCCCTGATCAGCCCGGTCACCTTCCACAAAGGGAGGCCAGACTGCGGCTTAGGCCCGTTCCCCATGGGGAGCAAGCCTAAGCCGTCAGTAGGACATCCCCTGAGGGCTCCCAGTATGTGAGAGGGGGCAGGTTGGGCTGAGGGACCCCCCACCCCCAGTGCACGAATTTCGTGCACTGGGCCCCTAGTATCCTTTTATAATAAACCAGTGATCAACTACATGAAATGTTTCTCTGATTCTGTGAGGGACTCTGGCAAATTAATCAAACCCAAAATGGTGAGGACCCCATCTATAGCCAGTTGGTCATAAGCCCAAATTATCATGTGGACTCATAACTGGTATATGAAGTAGACTGGAAGGACAGTCTTGTGGAACTGAGCTCTTAACCTGTGGAATCTGATGCTATACTGTGGGTAGGTATTGTCAGAACTGAGTTAAATTGAGTTGAAGACTCAGCCACCCTGCTGATGCCACAATTGCTTGTTCTCGTGGGGAAATCCCCCTCCCACATCGGAATCTGGTACTCAGAACCACTTAGTTGATGACCAAGTTAGCCCAAGACACATGATCATGTCAACAGAAGCAGAATTTTCTTTTGGACAAATTCAATCTCCGTTCATAAAAATAAAAAAAGACAGTAAAATCTCAGCACACTAAAGATACATAGGAACTTCCTCAGTTTGCTAAAGGCATCTGAATAATCTACAGCTCACATCAAACACTGATGAACTATTTAACACATTTCCTGTAAAGCTGATGAAAAGGCAAGGACATGTTCATCCTTATACTTCTATTTAACTCTCATTCTCCCCGCCACCCTTCTGCACTCCTCCATGTCATTTCCAATCAACCTCAGGACAGCAAATAAAGTCCTGGCCCCATTATCTCCACATAAAATATGAATGCGCTTCTAAATTTATTATCTTTGCTAAGAACTTGAGCTGTTTTAAGGGTACATTATGATTAGAGTTGATTTATGTGGTTCTGAAAGTATTTATGCTTCCAACTTCAAATTACATATATGGTTACTACATCAGTCAGAAACTAGATGACAAAACAATAGTCTGTGAAAGTTGTGAAAGTGGTCTGTGAAAGTTGTGAAAGTGTTAAGTTTTTCTGAAACCACATTACTAAAGGCATGAAGCTTCCAGAAGAATGGAAGAGGTGCAGGCTAAGAATTTTATGAGCCTCGTGTTAATCTAAGAACTATTCACTAAAATTTTGTGCCGCTGTTTCCTCATTTGGTAAGTGATGTGAATATAAGGTTTTAATAAACAACAAATTAAGATGATGGTTAAGAAAGCAAATTTTACATTATATAGTGATTTTCTAAAATAAAATATAATACTAGAAAGAAATAGAGCATCATTATCTTCTGTTAATAAAACAAGGGAAGCAAACTAATACTTATTAAGGACTACCATGTGTCATACATTCTGCCAGATATTTTACATATGCTGCTTTCTTAAATCGGAAAAAAAAACACCCTAAGAAGTTGTTTTGATTTTTCCCAAATGAGGAAATGGAGGCTTAGAGTAACCAATAATCCATGTTTTGATATTATGTTGCTTATGTTGCCACTAACATTAATGCTTAAGAATTTAAACTCTTAAGCCAGAGTTTACTAGTCAGCCAGCTTACTTATTGGCTGAGTCCAATGGAGACTCGGTTCCATCAGAACATGGAAATAATATTATACACTTGATTTAATGAAGGTGTTATAGAAGGAAATGTCACAAATGTGATTATCATAATCCCTACAGCATAATAAGCACTCAAAAGATATTATATTTATCCTTGTTAACATAATAATAAATATTCTTTTTAAAAAGAGAAATTTAAAATGCATAATGCAAAGAGGAAGAATGGAAAGTTCTGTCTTATATTTTTGAAAGTGACTGTCCAGCTTGGGATCGATTTTGGTCCCACTGGAGGTGCCATGCTCTTGCCATTACTCTATCACATGAATCGAAGACCCTTTGAATCCTCATAATGAAGGGCACTTTACATACATCTGTTAACTCCACTGATGGCTTTCTTGTTGGTTTCATTTTCACAGAGAAGTAATTCCCAAGGGCACAGGAAGGACACATTGAAAACACAATCTTTGGAAAAGTGACACTGAAGGACACCTTAGGAAACATAAGGGAAAATATTTATCAAAATCCAATGAGTATTAATAAATGGGAAGTAGTGAGCTCCTATTAAAGAGCAATGTTAAGAAACTTGTCCCTGTCTTTTTTTGGACTCCACTGCATAGGTCTTACTTTGGCAGAAATGTCTCCAGAATTCTCCAGGGACTAACTAACTCTACCCAAACCAAGCATTGCAAACAAGCATGCATTAAAGGAGAAGCTTTGTTTATGTTCAACATAAATAAAATAAGATGTAAAACTAGCAATATAAGGTCTATCAAGGACAACATTCCAACTTCTAATCATTTGTATTAATTATTAGTAATTAGTATTTCCCAAGGCTTAGTTGTAGTTGGCAAAGTTGTATTCATTAAATACCCGGAAAGGATAAGAATGAAAATATATTGAAAAAACTATTTTTACCCTGGAAAAATTACATTCCAAGCGTCAAGAGAAATCATATTTTCACAGCTTAGTTAGAAACCCAGGGAAATCAGGAAATTGGATGAAATCTGGATATACCTTTAAGATTTTGGTCAGGGTGGTTGATGCAGCCATAATAAAAGTTTAAATGAAGATGATTGCACGGTTTGACATGCATCAGGCAGAGACCTGCTACCAATGGCCAAGCTCGTTTCCAGTAGAATTGAAGGAGTTCTGGCAGGCCAACTGAATTCATAAAATGGGAAATTAAAAAAATAATAATAAAGCATTCATCTGTCAGCATACGTCTGATTTGCAAAGTAATTGGCCATTATTTTGTAATTAGTGTCACTCACTGAAATAGTGCTTTCACGGTGATTCTGCTTTTAGCCACATTTTCCCAGAGCATTTCCTTCCACCAGTTTTGCAAGTTATTGCTGAAATTGTCCCTTAATGTTAAATCAGTCTGTCCATTAGTGATTGCAGGAGCCTACCCTAGCTTCTGTTCTACACTCATAAGCACTCAGGCAGGAGACATTTAACTGTATGGCCATGATGTTTCCCATCAGTCCAAAGCTTGTGGAAAGTGCGAGAGAGATACCTCTCAAATTTGTGTTTCTCTTGTATCCCATCCATAAGAAGCAAATCTCAGCACCCTCTATTATGACATCTAATCTCGCTTTGCCCAGCCTCAGCACCATTAATTAGCTCAGCTTTTACTATTACAGTTTCTATCTTTTTAAACTTCACTTACCCTATTTTTCCTTGTCAACTTCCTACAGAAGTGACCATTTTATTATTAAATAAAGTGCTAAATTGTATTTGCATTTCAAATGATGGTTCAGGCTGCTGTGGTTCCATGGGGACCAAAGACAGGGAGCTGATATGTAAGGTTTTGCAGGATGTGTCCTGCCAAAGGCTGAGGGGATAAAAATAGTCTGAAATCCACTCCAACTTCACAGGCAAAGCTAAGCACTCTGGCTGAGAGCAAAGTCACACACACAGAAAAAAGAAGAAAAGAAAAAAAAGGAAGAGATCCCTTATTCTTATTCACACAGTCTTGGGAAAGGGAGCTTTTACTACATTGTTTGATGGTGTGTACAAATGTGAGTTGACATTGAGCAGGTAGCTAGTCATGTTTGGTGTTCCAATAAAAAGGGTTTAAAATCTCTCTCCCAGTTGAACAGTAAATGAAAGAACACTGACACTATAGAAAGAATGCTTAGTTTAGAGACAGTGTGCGTATTAACACAAGCACAGCCATGAGCTGCAATACAGGAGAGAATGAAATCTCTCAGTGAGGCATCAGTCAATTAAGACTCATGCTGAAAAACCATATGGGGTTTCAGAGCTCTGATGAATAATGGCAGCTGCCTAAATCTCAATCTCTTCACACATTCCGGCAAAACCACACAGATGGAAAACCAGGGGGCAAATAAAACTAGTCTCTAAAATAACTTGGGGACGGAGAATATTATACACTTAAGTTTATATGTAAGTCAACAAATCAACATCCAAGTCTTGCAGAGCCATCTCCAAACACAATTCCTAAGCAGTCAGGTAGAGGCTGTGTGGAAAAGAAGGGGGCTACTGGAAGCCTAGAGATGGCAAAAAACACATAAAATCACTTCCCCAAAGAGAGGTGCCTCCCTAAAGTAGGGGAAATACTCAAAACATGGCCACCACCCAGTGCGTTAGAGCAGTGCTAAGGAATTGAACAGAAAGGACTTGAACGTGTGCACAATGAGAGTAACAGTCTCCCAAAGATAATACTTTGATGGTGAGATTACGGGAAGTACATTGACAGGAAGGCGTCTGATTATCAGAGAGTTGTTGAAGAAAAGAAAAAAGCATATGGTGAAAATTGGGACATTAGAAGAAAAAAATGAAAAGTATGATCTTAAAAGCTGGATCTCATCTCCCCAAAAAAAGCAAGGTCTCAATCTTTTAACAATGCATGACATTGTCTCTCCAAATAAGGTACTTATGAACTAAGTGACTTTGTAAACCATGAAAATCTCTGGCCACAAATGCATGGAAATATTGTGACTACTGGATGAGAAACAGAGATATTTTAAAAATACAAAAAGGCAGGCAATATTCACATAAAGCTGTAAGAAAAAGAAAACAGAAAATGTAAATCAGAACATATATGTAAGTATATGCCCTGCTGGCATGGCTCAGTGGTTGAGCATCAACCTATGAACCAGGAGGTCACAGTTCGATTACAGTCAGGGCACGTGCCTGGGTTTCAGGCTTGATCCCCTGTAGGGGATGTGCAGGAGGCAGCCGATCAATGATTTTCTTTTATCATTGATGTTTCTATCTCTCTCTCCCTCTCCCTTCCTCTCTGAAATCAATAAAAAACAATACTTGTAAGTATATAAAAACACTCACAGGAACAAAAGATAAAACAGGAAAATTTCAGTGCAGTACACACTTGGAAAAATTGTTAAGCAAACATTTGCAGATATAAAGAAATAACTTCAATAAAAATTTTAGAGATTCAGGAAGCAGACAAAAACAGTCATGTGTGAAATAGTAGGTGAGCTTATGAAAGAAACTGTGAAACAGACAAAATAACACATGATTAATACTAAGAAGACAGATAACTGATGGACAAATATTTGTCAGAAAATAAGATACAGGGCATTCAGAAGAAATAAAAATAATCAAACAAAATAAAATAAAGATAGAATTTTTTAAAAATCAAAAATAAAGGATTAAAAATGAGCCAATGAAAAGGTAGCTGAAGAGCCTAAAAAAGAAAAGCAAAACTATGGAACAGAGTTAATAATAAAGCTAGAATCTAAGAAAACTCTAGAGTTTGATTCTTGATACATGCTCATTGAGCATTTTCCACAGTAGTTTCATTTTATCAAGGAAATTAATTTATTGTATATAAAAGATTTGTTTTTTTCTTAATCTTTACATGCATAGCAAGAAACAGAGAGACCAACTCTAATAGTATGAGATGATTTTTCTACCCAAGAATCTGTTGGTTTACTTCAGGTTTAGGGAGAAAAGTATTGTTGCTCTAATACCTGATATTCAGTAACATTTTATGGTCTGTATTTTTCAGTTTACAAGAAACAACTTTATTGGGGTGCCAACTTAAATTACTCAGCCAGAGTGGGTAGGAAGTAAGGTTGTTTAAGATAGGAAATTTCCTGGGTTGAGATGCAAACATTTCTTTTCTTGTGAACTTGCTTGCTTTGGTCAACAGTTTCTCTTCAAAAGGAGTGTTTGATTATTACAAGATGAAGAATAATTCAAATAAGTTTTAAAATTAAGTAATTAGCTAATCCGTTTAGGGTAACAGTGAAAGGGGCAATTAAAATCTAGCATTAATTGAGTGAGCAATGAATAATCTGGCACCAAATGCATGCCAAATACAAAAGGGAAAAATAAAGCACATTTTATTATGTGTAGAAATGAAATTAGAGAATGCTGATGTATAGAAACCAAATGTAGAAAAATTTTATTTAAAACAGCAAGTGTATCTCTGCCCCATACAATGGGAATAATCTTCAATTTAAAAGAAATAAATTAAAAGTATTGTTTTAAAATACTTGAAACAAAAATATAATTAAATATTGATTAAAAACTGATCTTTCATGTTTAAGTTGGAACTTTGAGGTTTAATGCCACCAGGTAGTAAAAGAAATTCTCCAAATTTCTAAAGTTTTGCACAAAGATAAAAGAATGTTCAGAAAAATTAAACATAGGCATATCAACTGAACTCCATGCCAGTTACCATATTGAATTAATTGTAGACCCATTAAACACTTCTAATTATTTTGACAAATTCTAGAAGCATTAGAATGATATCTAAAGACTGGGGGAAGTAGATAAATCTTCATAAATAGAAATGACTGATTAAAACCAGTGAAACAAAAATAGAAGTGATATGCATATAAATGAGATGAGGAAATGTCAGATCATTTAAAGGTAAAAATGGTGGTTAAAAGAAACCACATTTCTCTACTACTATGTATGCATTTGATATGAAGGAAATGTATGAGAAACAGTAACATTATCATAGCAAAGGACATGCTACTAATTTTATGCTTGAACATGTCTCAATTTTTTCATTCTCACATTAACACTGAAACTACTCATTCTTACCTTCACTTTACTAATAACAAGTTAATTCCTTTATCATGCTCTCTGGATAGTAGCTATCTATATAAAACCCTAATATGCAAATCAACTGAATGGTGGAATGACCAGCGGAACGACTGGTTGCTATGATGCACACTGACCACCAGGGGGAAGATGCTCAATGCAGGAGCTGCCCCCAGCCCACAGGCCCTGACCAGCAGCAGCAGTGGGGGGCGGGGCCAGTGAGCAATTGGCACCAGGCCAATCAAGGTGGGTGAGAGCAAGGGCCCTCCGATCACCCCACAGTTGCCCCACAGATCAGCCCTGATCACAGGCCAGGTCTAGCAACCCTACCCATGCACCAATTTCGTGCACCAGACCTCTAGTATATTATGATCTAAAATGTACTGCAGATTTTGTACTTTCTTGTAAATGTCTTGTAAATGTTTCATATAATGTTTTGTAAATTCTGATTGGCTGTTGCTTCAGAATGCTTTTTATACTTTGCTTTGATATGCACGATTACAAATGCTTCTATGTTTTCCATAGAGATTATGATATGTATTGTTGACATCAACATCTGGGCACCAGACAAGGTTGTTTCAAATGCAAAGACATCTAAACAGACCCTTTTAGAGATGAAGGAGTAGGGAATGGTTCTTTGAGAAAATTGAGGTTGTGTAATTACGCCATGTTTAACTTTGTCACACCAGACAGGCATACCTTCACCCCTAGGTGGCCCAGAAGGAAGCCATTCGGCAGCTTTGCTCCAATGATGGGGCCCAGACTAAAAGCATTCCACAAGAGTTTGTCCAATGGTGTAACAGTAAATGAGCCATGGTACTTTTTTACTGCATTCATTATAACTTCTAGCATCTTAGCTGAATTTTTAAAGTCCCCATAGAAATGTCTTTGAGAATTGAGCTCTAAGGCAAGGGTATAGAAATAGAGCTAACAGAGCCTAATGCTAATTACAGTAACAACAATAATAGTTAATACAATCTGGAAAACACTGTTCTAATTCATTTAATTTTTACAGTAACTCTGTGTGATAAATACTATTTTGTTCCCATTTTATATATGAGGAAACTGAGAGGGGAAAAAGTAAAGGAGAAAGATAATGCTTAATCATTTGTATTTTTGTATTATTAAATATATCTAATATTAGATAAAAGTTCACAGCTACATACCATCTATCAGTCACGCAATAAGCAATAGCTGTTTTGGCCGCTGTTGATAATGTAACGAGGTTGTTAAAATGCACAATTATTTCAAATAAATATATCCATTCAAAAGATTTATTAGTAATTAGATTATATTATATGTTCATACACAATTGGTTTTAAAACTCACACCAGAGAATACATGATAATCTACAGGATCTTACTATTGTTGATTCTTTAAGTATCTTTATAATTGATATCTATGGATCAAGCCATTAATTATAACACTCAGCAATAATTTATTACTACACTAGAAGCCCGGTGCATGAAATTCATGCATGGATAGGATCTCTAGGCCTGGCCAGTGATCAGAGCCAATCTGTGGGGTGACTGGTGGGGTGATCGGGGGGCCCCCGCTAGCACCCACCTTGGCTGGCCTGGGGCCTGCCTGCTGGGAGCAGTTCCTGCATTGAGCATCTCCCCCTGGTGGTCAGTCATGTCATAGCTACCAGTCATTCCACTGTTCGGTCAATTTACATATTAGGCTTTTATTATATAGGATATATTCAGGATAAGTACAATTCCAGGCCCTGGGAATATAGCCAAGAATAAGGCAATTAAGACATTGTTCTCATGGAACATACCTCTAATGGGGAAGAAAAATATAATAAACAGACTTCATTAAACATCAGGGCTCTCCAGAGACAAAACCAATAGATGATAGATGATTAGATAGTAGATAGATAGATGGAGATAGATAGATAGATAGATAGATAGATAGATAGATAGATAGATAGATAGATAGATGATAGATAGATGATAGATAGATAGATGATAGATAGATAGATAGATAGATAGATAGATAGATAGATAGATGATAGATAATAGATGGATGATGATGATAGATAGATGATAGATAGATGATAGATGATAGATAGATGATAGATAGATAGATAGATAGATAGATAGATAGATAGATAGATAGATAGATGATAGATAGATTGTAAGGAACTGGCTCATGCCATTATAGAGGCTGCAAGTCCACAATATGCAGGGTGGACTGGCATCCTGGAGACCCAGGAGTTTCAGGTCAAAGTCCATCAGGCTGGAGAACCAGGAAGAGTTGATGTTTCAATTCAAGTCTGAACGCCATGTCCTAGAGATTTCTTTTTCTGGGGTTGGGCAAGGTCAGCCTTTTTTTTTTTTTTTTTTTTTTTTTTTTTAATTTCTTTATTGATTAAGGTGTCACATATTTGTCCTCATCCCCCCATTCCCATCCCACACCCCTCCCCATGGATGCCCCAACCCCCTGTTGAACTTAACCATTGGTTAGGCTCTTATGCATGCACACAAGACCTTTGGTTGATCTCTCCCTTCTCCCCCCACCCTCCCCTATCCTCCCTCTGAGGCCCGATAGTCCGATCGGTGCCTCCTTGTTTCTGGTTCTGTTCTTGTTCATCAGTCCATGTTGTTCATCATTTCCCCTAGATGAGCGAAATCATGTGTCACTAGAGATTTATTCAGGCCTTCAACTCATTGAAACAAGCCCACTTACATTAGGAAAGATAACCTGCTTTTCTCAAAATCCTCTGATTCAAATGTTAATCTCATTCAAATACAGCCTCACAGAAATGTCCAGAATAATGTTTAATCAAATACCTAGTCATCCCATGGCCCAGCCAAGCTGACACAAAATTAACCATCACACGGTAAAATAACATGTTCAAGGGTTGTGGGATTTGAATGGTCAGGAAGTCCTCCCTTGGGAGGTAATGATTAAGATGAGATCTGGATGACTAGAAGTGGATACCCATGGACAGTCTGTGGGAAGGAAAACAGCTCTGTGAAGGGAATGAAATGTACAGTCAAGGAACAGAACAAAGGCCTGTGTGATTGGAGCACAGGGACAAGGGGAACAGGAATGGTACCCGATAGGCTAGAGAAAAGTTGTGCAGGCGATGGTCTACAATTTAAGTTAAATACTGAGTTGGATGGAAAGTTTCTGCATGGTTCCAAGGGATGGGCAGCCACTAAATCCATGAAATGAGCATCGGCCCCAGCAGAATTCTCCCTCACAAGCTATTTGTATTGTTTGAAAGAATGTTTCTCTACCTATGATCAGTTGCTAGCAGCCCACAGACATTTATTGAGTACCTAATACATATATGCCAATGAGTAAGCATTAGGGATCAAAGAATAATGAGACATCATTCCTCTTCTCAGTACATTTCAATCTCAGGCATAGAGAATATTGCAAAAACACAAATTTTTCTTTGTATGTATTCCCTAGACAGAAATTCTCTTGTGACATAAATGCTTCTGGGTGATACATGGGATTGCTAATTCTGGAGAACTAGTGGTGAATTTTCTTACGCTGACAAAACCAAAGACAAAGTTATTAACAGCTTACTGTCTAAACATTTTTTTTTGCATTTATTGAAAAGAGTTTATTTGAGCACATTATTTAAGGCAATGAATTTTATTACCTATGAATAACTAAGGTAATAATTTAAATTAAATCACATATATAATGAACAAAGCTAAAACACAAATAAACCTGAAACCTTAAGCAACAAATGCTGGCTTTAAATCAAACAGAAACTTGCTCTCAATTAAAAAAAATAAAAGTCTCAATTTAACAAATGTTATATTAGTAAGGAGTGATTCAAGTATTTTAAAACCCTATTTTATAGACACTACTATACAAAAATAATCTACTCAAATAATAGATAAATAGGAAGTTAGAGTTATACATATGGGCATCTTTACTGACCTCAATACAGCACACATGCTTCTTTTTTATTTGTGATTGCCAGATCAGCACTTTCCTATTTCTGTGTATTACACATCTAATTCCAAATCATCACAGGAGCGGGGCCTTAGCTTCCCATTCATAACATCTCCTGAATATTCATACAAATTGCCTTTGAAAATACTCTCATTAAAAAAGAACTGAGTAATAGCCCTTGCAAAGCACTTTAAAAATATGAACCTTTGTGTAAATGCTAAGTAGCATTTTTACTAGTGTTAAACATTAAACAATAGCACAGGGAGTAATGAATTTACGTTTATGGCATGGCCAAGGAAGAAAAATATTTTCATATGAAGCATAAAAGGACAATAAAAAGAGATTCAAGGAACAAAGCTACATGATGCTACAGAAAAAGAGTATCAAAGGACATGCGAGCTGTATTGCAAGAATATATCTGGTGTGAAACTTTAATGTCAATAACAATACTAATGACTAGAGTAATGGGGTTGGGGAGGAAAGGCATTTAATCTATTTGAAATGAAGGCCCAATAAGGGGTAACCCCCAATCATATTTTTAGTCACCCAGTTTATGAAGATAGTGCACTATTTGAGATTTCTTTTAGAAGACATGCAACAATTTGACTCACTTTATCACCTTGTAATCCTATATAATAAAAGGCTAATATGCAAATCAACTGAACGGCAGAACAGCTAGTCGCTGTGATGTGCACTGACCACCAGGGGGCAGATGCTCAATGCAGGAACTTCCCCCTGGTGGTCAGTACTCCAGAAGCCAGGCTCACAGCTGGTGAGCACAGTGGCGGTGGTGGGAGCCTCTCCCACCTCCATGGCAATCAGACATCCCCTGAGAGCTCCCGGACTGCGAGAAGGCACAGGCCGGGCTAAGGGACCACCCCTGAGGGCATGAATTTCATGCACCGGGCCTCTAGTATAAAATAACCTTCTTGAAATCTTCTAATCAAAATGGCTTAAAGTTTCCACTCTGTCATCCCTCACTCAACTAGCGAAACTGTCCTTTTTTCTCTAGGTCACTTATCTTCTGCTGATTCCAAGCAGTTCAAGTTTTTGAATAGTTATTTATATTGAGAGTGCATTCTGGCAGCTCTCACTTTGTTCCTGGACGACCCACTGGTGATGGCCAACTCTTTTACAAATTCCAACCTAAGAAAGGCCCTCCTTTGGTGCTGAAATGTAACACTGGAGTCAGGACCTCCAGATGCCACTGTACCTCTGGCTTGGATTGGACCTAATACTCCAGGTGATCCTGCTCAAGTCATTCAAGGATTGAAAAAGGATAGTCCAGCCCTCATGGCCATCTATGCATGACCATTGCCTGTACTCTCAAAAATATTGCCTTTAAAAAATCATCTGTGTGGCCACATCATTAGCCCTGGCCAGTTTGGCTCAGTGGATAGAGCATCAACCCATGCACTGAAGGTCACGTATCTGGGTTGCAGGCTAGATCCCTGGCCCCAGTCAGGGCTCATTAGAACCCAAGTCCTCCCTAGAGAAAGTTATTCCGGTCAAGTTAAGGTATCCTCAGCTTATGCAGTCAGAGCCACAGTTATCCTTAGACAATGCAGTACTGTGTAGACGCAAGCACAAGTGATAACCATGCTGCTTTGTAAAAACTTCAGCATCTTCATTGATTCTCCCTCTCACTGTGTCTAGGTCAGGACAAACCAAGTTCATGCTGACAGGGCTACTTAGCTTTCAGGAAGAGAAAATGAAGTTCTGTTTTATTCCCTAGCAGACATTCTCTATGCTCCACAAGCAAATTTGCCCATTCCTGTCCCATAAGCTTTCAGGGTTCTTATATTAATTTTTTTCTCATACACACACACAAGAAATGCTTTTAAAGTTTGGTGTTTGTAGTCCCATTTATATGCTTTATTACATTATATTATAATGTTACCATACATAAAAATTATACCTAGTATATCATTTTAAATATAAATTATATCTATAAGGGATGCTATAAATTCTCACTGAATCTTCAATAGCATATCTTTGGGGGTTATACTGATAATTATCAATATTGTGTGTACAATAAAATTTTAATTCATTAATTTTGAGATACTTTCTAGTATTATATGAGTGTGAAAGGTAATTATGACCAGCACTCTAGCGCTGGATAATTAGCATGTATAATGCTTTAATCTGTATTTTAAAATATTTTTTGATTGGAGAAATTGCATCATCTAAAAGATACATATTTGGTTAGAAGCCATTTAACAGGACTTCCCTCCCTTACATGAAAACCAGCAACCCTATTCTTCTATGCCAGCCATTCAAGGCTTAGAGCTGGCTGTTCCTGTCTCTGTACACTCTCTATTGCCTCCTGACTTGATTACAAGACTTATCTATCTTCCTGTAGGAATTCCAAATTCCTTGGTAATAAGCCTTTCATATAAAATGCCAATCATTGTTTCTGAGCCAGAGAGAGCTCTACTCTCAGTTACACACAGGTCTCAGGATCTCAAGATTATATTTGCCTTCATGTTAATGTCTCTTCATTTTGTGGAGTTGAATGTAAGATTTTATTTAATTATAACTTACTATATAATACTAAGCTTGGTAGAGGGATAAATATGAGGTTCTAAATTCTTTTAGCCTGTACCAGATTTCAACCAACAAACAACTAATATTCACCAAAACAAACTGGGGCAATTGAAGACAAATTTGCCTTATGATAGTTGTATGTACACCTCTAGATGGCAATAATGGTAGCTAATGTTGCTAAACTAAGAACAATGCCTTCATAGCAAGATAATTGAAACTGATTAACAAAATGTTTGAAATAAATCCGTGAATTCAATATATTTATTCATGTTGAATGTTAGCTGCTCAATAACCATTTAAATGATAAAGAGGCTGAAATATTAGTCAAATAAGTATGTTTAAATTAATCTATATATATAAAAGGCTAAGCGACCGGCCAACTGGCCAACCAGCCAGTAGGTATGACGCGCACTGACCAGCAGGGGGCAGACACTCAACAAAAGAGCTGCGGAATGACAGCAACTTTGCAGAGTGCCCTCTCGCACTCCAGGACCCCTCGGGGGATATCAGAGAGCCAGTTTTGGCCCAATCCCCACAGGCCAGGCCGAGGGCCCCCACTTGCCAGAGGGATCCCGCTCACTTCGCAGATGCCCTTTGAGCACTGGCGCTGCCCCAGGTGTAGCCAGCCGGGGAGGGACCGTGGGAGGTTAGCTCCAGAGCATGTCTGGCCCATCTCGCCCAATCCCACCCTGCCGGCCACCTTCTAATTAATTTCCTTTCAGTGTGCACAAATCTGTGCACCGGGCCTCTAGCTAATAAATAAAAGAAAAACCTAAAGTCAGAAGAAAAGGCAAGATTATATGAGAACAGAAGAGACAGATTTGAGAAAAAAAAAAAAAAACTTTTAGAAATAAATCCACAGTTAATGGGTTGAAATATTAACTGTATAGATTCAGCAGTACATTGAAGGTAATGAAGAGAGAGCTAGTGAAGTAGAAGATATATGTGAAGAATTACCCAGAAGAAGGCACAGCCATGAAGAAAAGGCATTAGGAAAGCATTTGCTACATGAAGGGTAAAATGTGAAGTTCTAACATATCAGAGAGATTCAGAAAGGAGGGGAAAATAGCAATATTATTGAAATTATGAAGGTAAAAAAAAAATTCCAGAGCTAACAGAAGACTTGCATTCTCAAACTGAAGAAACTTGTTTGGGTCTGAAAAAAAAAAATCATAGCATTCTTAACTGCAAAACACCAAAGACCATTGAAAAGTGTACCTAGAGGATATACCTAGAGGAACTGGATATATAATAAAGATAATCCACACCAAAAAAAAAGAAAGAAAATAACAAATATTGAGCAAATGAGAAATCTATATGTTGCTAAAGATTGATGGTGAATATACTTTTAGATAAGCAAAAACAGTGTTTCATCATAACAAATACATGCTTTAAAAAACACTGGAGAATGAACCTCAAGATAAAGTGGGACTCAGGAGGTACAGATGAATATTAAATTTGGATTGGTGGCAGAGTATTTATAAAAAACAGGATGGAACTGTTGGCAAAAGAAATAGACTTCCTTCCCTCTCCTTTAGTGGAGAGCAAGAATCTCTGGGCCTGGGGATAGGCAGGACCACACCCCTGGACAGCAGCAGGAAGAAGCTGTAGAAGATGAGATCTCCATCCATTTACCCAGAGTCCTTGAGGTGGGGGGCAATGTTAGCCTAGGTAGCTACTTAGGTATTAACAAAATAGAAGGGCAATGAACTGGCTAAGCCTGATAAAGTCCGGAAGCTACAGCTTCCCAGACACCCTGGGGGAGAGCCGCCTCCTCTGCCAAAGGGACCTGAATTCCCAGCAGGCAGGAGAGCCTCCCAAGTCTCCCTGGGGAACAACCAGCCTCCTCACCAGGATTGGGGGTGGGGGATAAACAGGAAGGGGGAAATTCCTTTGCTGGGAGGATGCACAGGAGGAGCCCAGATGGTGCAGGGGGAGGTCCTTCTACTAAGCACATGCATAGCAGAAGCCAGAAGACAAAGTAGAACTTGGAGGCAAGTACAGAGGATACAAAATGGTCGCTATAAAACTCCTCCCACATACCTATCAATAGTTGAATGGTTGGATACGTTGAGGTTCAGCAATAGCTTTATATAGGTTGATTCAAAGAGATTTCTAAGAAGTATGGTTGAAGGCCGAGAGCAAGGTAGCAGTGTATTTGTGAACTCACAGAGTAAAAAACAACCAAAAATTTCTACATACCGATGTTTTTGTATAACAGGAGCCAAGAAAAAGTTATGAAAAGATTCATGAGAGATTGTTAACTTAGGAGTTTGGGAGAAAGTTAAAAAAAAAAAAAGAATTTTTTAAAATGAATCATTTTCATAAAAATCTCTATATACAAAAGCCTAAGCAACCAGTTGACTGAACAACCAAATAACAAGTCAACCGGTAGCTATGATGCACACTAACCACCAGGGGGTAGATGCTCAATGCAGGACCTGCCCCCTGGTGGTCAGTGGCCTCCCAAGGCCAACCTCCGGCGGTCCCTCCCCCCAGCTGGCCAACCTCACACACACACACACACAACCCTCTGGCCAGCCGGCCCCAATTGGGAATGGTGAGAGGGCCCCAATCAGCCCCAATCGCTGGCCAGGCCAATAGACCCCACCCATGGATGAATTCGTGCACCTGGTCTCTAGTAAATAATATGAATATCTACATCTATACATACAAAATATATGAAAGGTGAATTTCTAAAATATCATTAGTATTTATATAAGAACTAGAGGCCTGATGCATGAAATTTATGCCTGGGTAGGGTCCCTAGGCCTGGCCAGTGATCAGGGCCGATCTGTGGGGTGACTGGCGGGGAATCGGGGAGCCCCTGCTGGCAACCGCCTTGGCAGGCCTGGTGCTGCCTGCTGCCCCCGGCCACTGCCGCCAGTCACCTCCCTCTGTGGGGCAACCAGTGGGGCAATTGGGGGGGGGGGCACAGGCACCCGCCTTGGCTGGCCTGGAGCCTGGTGCAGCTCCTGTGTTGAGTACCTGCCCACTGGTGGTCAGTGCACGTCATAGCGACCGGTCATTCCACTGGTCTTTCCACTGTTCGATCAATTTGCGTATTAGGCTTTTATTATATAGGATGGTAGGATATGGTATGGCTTCTATACTTCCTCTAGTTATTCTTATGTTGTTTCAATGTTTCACAATGAGGATGTCAAAGAGAAGAGAGAAATAATAGCTTCAGGAAAACAAATACAATTTTTATAACCCATAGCTGTAGTTCAGAAAAGTATATGGACTTTATACTTAAGAGATATAAAGTCTTACGAGGTAATTTCCCTTTTATGCAGCATTTCTTTCTATGAGTAGAAACACTTTCAAAGGCCATGTCTCTATTTTTCCATACAAACTGTTTATCTTTGGGGTTTTCATCTCCTGTTGGTGGCAGGGAGGAGGCCTGGCTTTTTCGAGGCTGCAGGCTCCTAGTCAGCAGGAAGCCTGTAGCTATATAAGTTTCCGTAGATTTCTTGGTCTTACACCTCAGTCTACACCTCTGAGACCAAATGCCCATGGATGAGAGAGTTTTCTCTTTTTCATGAATTATTAATTACCTTTTCAGAAGAGTCTGACAGCTCTCAAAGTGACACGCACTCACATAGACACAGTTTCTTTTTCTTTGGTTACATCTTCAGAATTAAAGTCCTTGAATCTTGTCCTGACCAAACAATTACAAAAACTAAAGGAGATCATTTTTAAAACTGCAATCCATAACCCACGTCCTGACATGTTCACTGCCTGCATTATTTTCTTCTGTTTCAGGGGAATATTAATATTTTATAAGAAATGAAGAGCTGACATACATAAATATGTACTTAGTACAAGAGAAATTATTTTGCCTTATTGTAAAATTTAAGTTCTTTCTGATCTAAGCTATTGAATTGAGGCCAAAAATAACATTTTGGTGTTTTTGTGTTGCTTCAATAGAGATTATCCTCAGTGTAGATGTTTGTCTTCTTTAAGCAGATGAGGGTATTTTTCTCTTGACAAGTCAGACTCCAGAACACAACAGCAGCTTTTAACTTATTTTTAAACCGAATATTATTATCCAGATTTACTATCAAAGCAATTAATGCTAACAACTGAGCATAATATTCAGCTAATAAGTGTTATGCTTTATAAGCCACAGAGGAATAAAATGGAACACAGTCCAAGGTTGAAGGAGACAGAGCAATGAGACCACTCTGGCAGCATTTACTGCCGCACTGGTATGAAGTGTCTTGGATATGAACCCTATGTCCCCTCCCTCATCTCAAATACAAAGGAACTGCTGGTGGTTTGCATTTTTCATTTTTATTTTGTAAACCTTTCTTTAATAAAAACTGTAAATATCATCAAGGAGGATAAACATATGTGTCACAAATAGTTTGGGATGCTTACTGAAGACCTCATTTCTAGATTTATTGTTTTAAATATGTTTTTATTGAATTAGGGAGAGAGAGAGAGAGAGAGAGAGAGAGAGAGAGAGAGAGAGAAGATGAGAGAAATAAAGAGATATAAACATTGGGGGGGGAAGAGAAACATCATCAATCAGCTGCCTCCTTAATGTGCAAGCCCATACTTGGGATCAAGTCTGCAACCCAGGCATGTGCCCTCCCCAGGGATCTAACCAGTGATCTCTTGGTTCATGGGTTGATGCTCAACCACTGAGCCATACCGACCAAGTAAAATCTCATTTCTATACTTAAAAGCAAATAAATTCTAAAGACTTTCAACCCTATTATTTTAAAACATATGAGTCAAATATTGAAACAATTTCTTAGAGATTCCTACTGCATAAGCCCGAATTATAGTTGCCAAAATCAAGCATTAGCTTGACTCAAAATGTATATGTTTTAAGCCAATATACAAATATAACTGAGACTTCTTTTGCATAAATACCTCCCTCTAGAGTGGTTCTCTCTGTCTCCCTAACACATACACACACACACACACACACACACACACACACACACACACACACAATCTCTCTCACACAAACTGTTCTTCTCTGCAATACCTGTAGCTTCCGCAAACTCAACACCAAATTTTTGAGACCATTAACACTTGAAGTTGAAATAGTTCGATCTGAATTACGATGCTCTATTGTCTCTAAGCACCAAAAAGCATTTGGAGCTCATTTTGAAATTTCCTAGAACATATCCTCCAAACCAGAAATAATTATTCCTTTTTTACTCCATGCTGTAGGACTTAGCACATACCACTGTGCTATTTGTATTGTAAATGTGTGTTTACATGGAGTTCATCCTGTGAGGAGAGTCTTCCCATATTAAGTATCTATGTATCCCCAGTAACTAAATACTACAGCATCTTTTACACGGAAGCCAGTCAATAAACATGTGCTGCATGTTTATTTGAAGTCTAAGACCTGAATCCACAGGAAAATGGAACAATAACCAAGTCTTACAGTCCACTTTTCACCTTCCCATCAGTAATAAAATCCCCCAATATATGGGATGCACACTTCCCAATGGTTCTTAGAAATGGTATGCTTAGTGACTTTTCTATTAACACATGGAATAAGTTGGGTGAACTTAAAGGATCTGTCTTGTTGAGTATCCTTTACCAAGTGTGGCTTTAAACAAAATGAACACTTTGCCAAAGAATCTGCTTTAAAAAAATTCTCTAGACTGAATCAAGAAGACCCCTTAGTCCATTATGGGACAGAATGACAGATTCACTGAGCACATCACTATTTTTTAGTGGGGAATTATTTCAGTTTCCCAAACATCCAGGTCCTAAAGCAAAAGTTATGTGCACTGAGATTAATTTACAAAAATGCCAGGAGACTTTCTTTGTGATTTTTTGATGCAACACTTACCACTGCCTGCCATGTACACATTTAAATATGACTTAAGAGGTCTTAAAGTGACTTCTCTGTAATCTCCTTTGAGACAATCTTTCTTTTTATCACCAACCCCCTCCCCAAAAATATCATATAGAACAACCTGCCCTTAACGAACACATTGAACTTAGCACTGATTTTAGGTGTAATACAGTCAACCAACGAATATTTAATGGGAACCTATGATGTTGTACCAGGTACCATAACATATAACAAAGCAATGCAGATTTGAGCAGGACTTTGTGCTCTCGTAAAGCTTAGGCAAGGGGAGGAGGGAACAGCCCCTAAATAAGTACATAAAGTTAAGTAATATGGTTTTAAATAAAAATCAGTACTGCTACGAAGACTGTAAGAGATAGTGCATGGCTGGGGGGTGGGGGAAAGTAGCATTTTCTATATTTTGCTCAGTGAATTCTTTGAGGAGGGGGTATTTTACCATAGAATGGAATTTAAAATCCAGATACAAGAGGAGAAGCCAACCAATGAGACTAGATACAGTAATATGTCATATAGGAGAGAAATAAAGACCCAAAGGTTACTTGATGGGAGTATGTCAACGTTTATATTTTGATTTTTAAGACTTAATTATCTTTTAGTGCCTTCATCTTAACTATTAACAAATAGCCAAGAATCACCGGACATTTGACAAAAATCTCCTATTGAGAGAGAAATGCTCAGCTAAATGGGAAAATAGGGTATATCCAGACAATACCAGGAGGAGAAGTCCTCAGAAAAAATCAATTGGTACTCTCAGATAATTCAAAGAAGATATTACATCCAAAAGACATATACAAGCATTTTAGTACTATTTGGTTTATAAAGTATGAATATATGTGCATTAACAAAAATTATGAACTGATTAAGAAATTCCTTTGTATAGTATGCTAATGATCAGTTTGTCTTGAATTGTTAAAAATAGAAAGTATTTTGGTTTACGGGGGTGGCAGAAAAAATGAGGAATTGTGGCAGAAAGATGACAAAACAATAAGAAATAAAACAAAATATTTGGAGGATCATTATATTGGTCTTTTTGATATAGGGATTTTTTGATATAGGGATTTCTCTGATTATCAACTATGATTCCAATTAAGGGAAACAGCAAAACACACTGACATAAAAATAATGAAGTCTGGAGGTAAGGTGGGTTTCCTGAGGGTCAGCTTAATCCCATGGTTCTTATTTTATTACACTGCTGTTTCCTTGAATGTGCCTCTTTGCTGAGGGTAGAGTCAGGTTTCCCTAAGCAGTCTGAGCAGAGGTTTTCTTAAGAACAAGGTAAGTTAAGGAGGGTAATCTATCACAGCCCACGCTTTACCCTGGGACATTCTTAGCGTAAAAAGCATTCAAGCATATGCTACCACTGTCCTAGCACAAAGTAATTCCTTAAGAAACACCAGTTCAATAAGTAAAGGAAGGCATGGCAGCCATAATAGGAAGGCTCTATGCATATAAGACCTGGTGAAATGATGTTAGAAGAAAACAACACTCCAAAAGTTCATACCTGAATGTAAATTCTGTCTGAAGGACTGACATGTTTGCACTTGCAGGACTATTGCATTTTGTAGGATCGAGTCCTTAGTTCCTGAAGCTCAACAGTAATCTACACAGCGTGGCAGGAAGACTACGGGATGGGAGAGTTCTGTTGTATCATTTAAGTTGACTTATTTGAATAACTAGTTTAGTATTCCAAGTTATTGTAAGGTTTCATAAAGCTAGTATATACCCTCTTAAATGCCTCTCTATTTCTCAGAAATGGCCATTCAAATCAAAGAAGGTTTTTTCTTTTCTTTCTGTCTTCCCCTAAATTGAGTTTTTTAGAAGAGGGCTTTAACAGGAATTCAACTTTCATTCAGATGATTCGCTGTGTGAAATCCCTTTGTGCTTTATTTCTAGTGTTTCTAGGACATTTAAAGCACCTTTGCTTTGTTGATAGATATTGAACACCAGTAATTGTACTACCTGAGCTAATTAGGCAACTAGAGCGTGTTTACCATGCCTATCAATTTTCTGTCGAGTGGAATATCTCAAGACCAGTTAACAAGGAAAGACAGTATGAAATGCTTGCTTAATTGTGTATACAGTATTCTCTAAAGCTAACCAATGACCTCAATTAACAAATCAAGGTTAGGATTGTTCATTTCACTGTTGTTTTTCAGCCTTCTGCAACCGCTTCCCCCAAATCAAGCCTCTATCCTGCAGAAAAGCTTTTATTGGGTTTGCACTAAGCAAATGGTGAATTGTGAAACCATGGAGGAAATTATGCAGTTGTGGGTTTAACTTAAACCTGAGTAGCGCCACAAAGAACAAAACAATTTTAGCATGTTATTTTTCTTTTCAGAGTGCTTTAAGAATGTATGAATAGGGAAAATGGGACTTTATGTCTTCATATCATAGGCTTCTTTGGGGGATATACAAGAATGTTAATAAAATTCTAGGTATTATACATATAATTTTCCAGTGACAGGAATGTATTCTCTTTGCAAGCATTAAATAAGCTATGCCATTATTGTGCACATTAGCTCCATAACTTAAAATAAACTTTGAACATAGTTTAGATATTTTCAGTGGTTGGAACCTATCATAAAGAAAGAAGGGATGGGATAGTTATTCTTTATCTGAGTATATTTTTATTTGTGGAGAGTTAAAAAGTATACTCAGATTTTCTTTTCACTCTTTCTGTAAAACCTAACTTTTAGGAATAAACAAAGACAGAGGGCAGCATTAAAGAGAAAAAAAAGGTTAAATCTTACTAAAATCAGACTACATTAAATAGTTACTTAAAAAAATTTTACACATTGAATAGAGAATTAGTTTTTCATATTCACAACCTTGTCATATTCTCCTCACACTGTACTTCATAAACCCACACATGGTATTCAATTGCCATTACAAGCCTCTTCCAACTCTGATTATAATGAGGAGAATTCACTCTAGAGAAAAATTAAAATATCCTGCTATCATCATTGTATTATCTGAACAAACCACGTTTCATTTTTATTACTTTTTTCTATATGCCAGGAAGGCTTTTAAAAAAACAGTATAATTAAATGATGGTGAAATCTTTTCATTTTTTTAAACAGAGCAACAAAATATTCTGTAGATAGTTTTAGGTAGGAGGATAGAAAAAATGGAGATATTGCATTCCTATCTCTTATGAGAGAAGGGAAGGCGATTTTTCTAAAACTTTATCTCCACTATTTTAAATATTTTTGGGAAACTTGATATAGGAAGTTGAAAACAGCAATTTTTGTGTTAACCTAGAGTATACAGTATATTTTCTTTGATTTTGCCACTATTCATTAAAACACTGTTTTCCTTGTTTTTATTCTCTGCCTTGAATAATGCTTGTCTATTTTGTACTTAATATCTCTATTAACTAGTTGGCTGAAAGTGACAATATAAAGAATAATTTTACTCACTATTTATAATAACCTTTTGACCTCTGCTTCCTAATAAGGGATGATTTTAGAATATGGGTTCTTGAGTGAAACAGAAGCTGGCTTGCTTCAGTTTGTATTACTTTAAGCTATATAATTTTATGTGAGTTACTTTTCCAAGCTTAAATTTCTTCATATTTTAAGTTAATAATAATGTTTTACCTCAATTTTGTTTTTTTGAGATACTTTTTTAAAACAGTGTTTATTTTATTATATCCACTAACTACATATTAGCTATTTTGTTTTTATTACTATCATCCTCATTATTAAGGATTCAAAGTGAATACTGATTTCCCAACAGAAATCTACTATTAAGTCATAATAAACAAATTCAAAACCAATGTTGATTAAGGATCTGAGACATGCAGCTCTATAGATGTTTGTAATCCCATGGACATAAGAACATTATTATAAAATAAAGAGATATTGACAAGGTAGAAATCTCATATTGTCAGTCTTGAACTCTGGATAAAAACCATATCATGTATAAAAATAGTTCAAAATTCATGGTTTTCTTCTACTTCTTTAACCCATGATAAAATAGACTTCAGTTCTCGTAACTAGTCTTACCTAGCTCTTTTTTTGTTGTTGTTGTTAATCTTCATGTGAAGATATTTTTTCCATTGATTTTTAGAAAAAGTGAAAGGGAGGGAGGGATAGGGGAAAGAGGGAGTGGGAGAGACAGAGAGATAGAGATAGAGATAGAGATAGAGATAGAGATAGAGATAGAGATAGAGATAGAGATAGAGATAGAGACAGAAACAGAGATAGAAAAACGTTGATGTGAGAGAGACATATCAACTGGTTGCCTTCTGCAAGTGCCCTGACTAGGGCCGTGACCAAGTACATACCCTTTACTGGGAAGGGAACCCAATACCCTTTGGTGCACAGGTTGATGTTCTAACCACTGAAAGACACGAGCCAGGGCTCTTACCTAGCTCTTTAAAAATTATTATTTTATTTACTAATTCTCTAGATAGCAATTCACTTTTCATGGATTAGCTCCAAGAGATCCCTAAGCTCATTAAGTCAAATGCAAATATTGGTAAGTATAGTTCCCTACATTGTCTGCCAGAGCCACACTTTTCCTCATCCTGTTTTTTCTTTAAATTTTTCACTGAAGCTAGAGAAAGTTTTTTAAATAAAATATACATTAGTTCAACAAAACCACCAATATGCCTTGCTGACTAAGCCATATTATTTTTCTCTTAATTTTTAAGAGAAATATCAAAACCTTTGACCTGAATTAGAGGACTTTGGATGGTATGAATTTTATCTATCAGAATGGTCACATTTGTTTCCTTTCAGCTCCTAAAATATACCTACTTCTCCCCTGCCACAGGCCCTTAGTACATGCTGGTCTTTCTGCCATGATACAGCTCCTCCTCCCCAAACACCTCTAGTTCATCCTCAAGACTTCACTCAGAATGTATATTCCTAACCTCTTTAATTAGGCAGACATCCCTATCATACACCTTCATAGAACAATGTATCCCCTCAGTGTAATTTTTAACACAGTTCAGTTTAAAATGTATATATTAATCTCACTGATTTTTGTCTACTACACCATACTATAAACTCGTTTTCAAAAAGTATTTGGTCTGCTTCTGTTTATCTTTGAATTGTCATTATTTAGTACAATGCCTGGCAAAACAGATACTTGTTAAATGAGAGCATACATTTAAAAAATGAATGAGAAAGTTAAAAAATATATTTCTATCTCCTATGCTTTATCACATTATATTGTCATCTTGAAGGCAGAAGATTTTCCTTATTAATCTTCGAGGTCTTGATTGTCTCAACCAATGCCTAGTACACAAAATTTAATCAATAAACCATTGTTAAGTAAAGACTAAAATAAAGCCTAGTACAGTGCTGACAACAGAGTGACCTCTTAATAATTGGTAATTAATATTGATATTATTCTTATTATTACTTATGGTAAACTATTATTAAAATAATCAATTACTCAGAAGTAAAAACATGTTTATTCAATATATGTTTATATACATGAACATTTTGGAATGCCAAGTTTATCTTTTGCTTTAAATAAGAATTTTTAAATATTTTGTTGAGACATAAAAATTGAGATTATACTGATATTGTAATTTTAGCATTTGAGAATATTTTCCTTACTTTTAAATCATGTTTAATATATTTACTAATATAACTAACTGCATCAAAAGTATAGTCTGTTAATATTTCTTTCCCCAGTTTGAAAAAGGCAAAGAAATAACTGTTCAAAAGAGCATTGATAGTCTTGGTCAGTGTTGCTCAGTGGTTAGGGTGTTGGCCTGCACACGGAATGGTCGTGGGTTCTATTCCCCGTCAAGGGCACAAACCTGGGTTGCATATTCAATCCCCAGCTCCCATGTCAGGGTGTGTGTGGGAGGCAACAAATCCATGTGTCTCTTTCATATCAATGTTTCTCTTTCTCTCTCAAAATCACTGGAAAAGAATATCCTCTGGTGAGGATTAACAAGACAAAACAAAAAAAGCATGGATACATGGAATAGACTGACATATGGCGAGGGGAGCGGGTGGCAGTGGCCAGGAAAAGATTAACCAAAGAACGAAAATTCATATACGTATACCCATGGACACAGACAATGTGCTAAAGGCTTGCGATGGGGAAGGGGCTTGGTGGTGGGGGACAATGGGGAGAGTGCAATGGGGGACATGTGTAATATTGTCAACAATAAAAAAGTTTAAAAAAGAGTACACAATGACAGTTCTTCCTTGGAAACTGAAAAGATAAATGCCTTCTTCAGTCTTCTATATTGAATATAGATATTACAATTTATCTTGGATATAAACGTCAAATTTAATTTTAAATTATCCTAATGCAATAAAAAAAGAAAAACTCACAGAACTCTGCATCTCTCTAATACTTTTAAGAAACCTACAGTAGCTAATAGCTTTTGAATCAAAAAAAGAAATCAAGTATAGTACATCATGTAGAAAAAAGTAAAATATATAGACTTACCAATTAATCCAAGAGTTAAGATTAAAAGCAAGACTCTAAATGAAGGACAATAAGTAACTTTGGTGTTATGCAACGATGCATATAGAAAATTGAGTTAAAATACTTGAGGGAAAAATAACACTTTAGCAATTGATGCAATTAAAATCTACTTATTTTACAAAATCTTATTTCTTATTGTTTTGCTTGATCAACTTTCTGTCTACTTTTTTCCCCTTAAGAAACAAAAAGCTCAGTTTTTGACATGATGCCCAATTGAACAGTTTAACACCAACATTAATAAAGTAAAATAAATAATTTTCTCTAAATGTTATTTCATCGTTGAATGAATTTCTATGTTGAGCAATTTCTATAGCTTTTGTAAGAGTTCCAATAGTTTAGCTCATGGCTATTCTAATCTTTTGCTCTTTTCAGATTTTCACAGGGATAATCAGAAAACCATATTTTTACCTCTCCCACTGCTAATTGTTGATTGATGTTTTCAAAAATGAAAAAAGAGTGATAAGGCTGAAATGAGACTATTTCAGAAATAAAATAAAGCTTTCTTTTAGTAACAAGATAAAGAAAAGAAATACAAAAGTAATTTATTACCTTGATATATATTTCTTATTTTATGCTCTGCTATCCATAATTCAGGAAAAACTTTCACACTAAATTCCCAGAATCAAAATTAAATACCAACCTTTTATAAAATAAATTCAGGCAAAACTTGCAGATTGAATTCCGAGAAATAAAATGAAATATCGATCTTTACTATAACAACAAACAGAAAAAAAATGACTTCAAGACAGAACCATTCACTCATTGAGTTTTCTGTGTTTTTCAAGCAAGTGGAGATACTATTTGACAATATACCACAGCTTTTGTCAAACTAAACTTTTTAGAAGTTCATATGTATTGACTGAATAATCAACGTTCAATTCTATGGAAACAAAAGCAAATTATCCATAAAATGTCACTTTCATTCTGCAACTTAAATTATATAGGGCTAATGAAAACATATGTTCAAATTTGTTAACTACTAGGGTATCTGAGTTATGAGTTCTGTTGTTCTGGTTATTGTTCTAACTTGCAGCACAAACCTCTGTTTTGTGATGCTGGGGCTGCAACTTGCCAATTATACTTCTGCTTTATTCTACTGGCTTTTGTAAGTCTGTTGACAGAAAGTTCTAGAAAAGCACTGGAAGAATTAAGAAAACACACACACACACACACACACTTTTTCCATTTTTTCTTGTTTCCTGCACCTAATTTTGCTTCTTGCTGCTCTCAGAGTTGCTACAGCAACAATTTTTCACCCTGACGTGACATTTCATTTCAGTAGCAGCAGTTGAGCTCAGTTTGCACTTTTCCCAACACTTTCAGAAACAACCTCATCACACCTCCTCCGAGAGGTCAGCCTCGCCGAGTGACTCCTCCTTAGACAGCTGAGTTGCCAACACCTGTTTCAGCTCTGCACATTTTCTGCTCCATCTCCAGAGTGTTAATACTTTCAAACTTCAATTGCCCAGCCTTAGGATGGAGTCACCGTCCAGTAGCTACTTTCCCTCTCTGCCTTTCTAGTCCTCTGATAACTAGCATCAAATCTTTATATTAAATAATCCTGATCAAAACCAAAAAACAAACAACAATTAGAAATAACAAAAACTTCTGTGGCTTCTGACTCCTGACGGGACCCTGAATGATGCACAGGTCATGATTACAGAATAAGAAATGATTGCTTACATCCTTTTGCCTGCATATCTTTGTTTATTGACATATTCAATCAAGGTGTGAATTCTTACTTATTTTTCAGATGAACTTAAATCCCTAGAGGCCATTGATAAAGAAACCGGAGTTGCATGTAAACACTTTGTTTTTTAAAGTTAAAAAATAGGTCACTCTTGGCATTACCAACTCAGCAAAAACTGGTTCCAATACTTTTCAGTCATCAGCAGCAGATCTGCAGAAATGACTGCCCTCTCATATATTCAGGCAGTCCAAATGGGCAGTGTCCAATGTCTTCACTTCCAAGTCTTTACTCAATTGCATGCACTTATCTGTCTCCCCCTTATATACACTCCTGTATGCATAGCAGACACAGTGCCAAAACAAAAAAACAAAAAAAAAACCACAGGATTTTGAACTTAACAATGTGAATTTCCCTAGAAATTATTTTTCTTCCAATGGAACACTAGATTTCTTCTGTGCTACCATGTCATCAAGAATATATCCCACCCTTTAATTTTCTGCCTCTTTAACTGTACTGTGAACTTCCTGAAGACAGACAGTTGTATTAATATAATTCCTAGAGATAACAATTCAGTTAATACAATGCCAAGCTCTCTGAATGCTTTTAACAAGCATGAGATGAATAAATGGTTTTAATTAAGTCATGACTTGTCCTCTTGTATTATATAACACTTGCCATATCTACAAATTTCTATGATTTGAACTTTAATGATATTAGTTCCCCCAAAATATAATTTAATCAATTACCTGATTTCTTACTGCATATGCTTGTATTTGTTTTATATTCTACAGCTGTTGAATCTCATTTATTTATGTAAAGTTTATTTCTAGTGAAATTTGTAGTCATTAAACTGATTAAATTGTGTTTGATTTAAATTAGTGTTAAGTATATTCTACTGATTGGAATTCTTTGGAAAATTGGTAATCCCCCTGTATAGTATATGTGATAATTCCTTATTAATTAAAAAAAAATCTGCTTAACAAAGGCAGTGAATTACCTCCATACAACAGATAACACTGAGTTTATTCTATAAAGAACTCTCTGTCAAAGTTCTTAAACTAATTTTATCTTAGGTTCTTTCCTGAGATGCTTTGGCTATATCTGTGGTTCTAGAAACCATCTGGTACAATCTTGGTTAATTTCTATATTTGTGATGTCATATTCCTACATAAAATTATACTTACCTATATTTTACTTTATTGTAAATATGATTTGCTATCTTCTTGCTGTCAGCCCAAAACCTCAGGAGCTCCCTGGGTAAAACCTGAAACCAGCCATTGTACAGGGAAGGCAAGGAGAGACCCAAGAAAAATGCACGTCACTGCACATTGCTAGGTGGCAGGTTTAACTAATCTATACTAACAATAGAGGAATATGCAAATTATCCAGGATGCTGTCACATCATGACCGCTCAGCAGGCTCATGCTCAGCAGGAACAGGGGGCAGGGACTGCTATCACCAGGAGGGCCTTCGTGCAGCCTGGGCCTCGCATGGCCCAGTGGCCACCCCTGGCAGAGGCGCGCGCGTGGCTACCGTGCGGCTCAGGGTTGGCCCCTGGTGGAGGCACACGGAGGCCTGCCCAACGCTAACGTGATGCTGCCTGCATGTGTCCCTGGCCTGGGACGTGGCGCTCCCTGTGTGCATCCCCACCCAGTGCTGACGTGAAGCTGCCTGCCTGCATCCCCGGCCAGGGACATGATGCTGCCTGCGTGTGTCCCTGCCCAGCACAGATGTGACACTGTGGGTGGGTGGGGCTTGACAGGTGTGCAACCGGCCAGGTCTGGGTCTTGCCCAGTGAGGGTAGGGCTGGCCAAGTCTGGGTCTTAAGTGATTTCTCAGCATGCACAGGTGTGTGGGGACTTGACTCTGGGTCCCACGGCATACCCCAGACTCTGACAGGAGGGAGACTTTCATATACATTTTACTAATTTTCTTTCATCTCTGACACTTCTATTATAAAGAAAGGGCAAATAGCAATATTAAAATATTTCCTCTAATTAATTCCCTTTTAATGTGCATGTATTTTGTGCACCGGGCCACCAGTGGAACTTATAATATACTAGAGGGCCAGTTCACAAATTCATGCACCAGTAGGGTCCCTCGGCCTGGCCTGTGGGATCGGGCCGAAACCAGCTCTCCAACATCCCCCAGGAGGTCCCAGATTGCAAGAGGGAGCAGGCCAGGCCAAGGGGCTCCCCTGGTGCAGGATTGGGGTCTAGAAGTGACACAGGGGGTTGGCCAGCCAGGAAGGGACTTATGGGAGGGCTCCAGGGTATGTCTGTCTCATCTCGCTCAGTCTCAATCGGCCAAGCTAACCTACAGGTTGGAGCGTCTGCTCCTTGGTGGTTAGTGCACATCATAGTGAGTGGTTGAGAGGCCTTAGCATATCATTAGCATATTACGCGTTGATTGGTTGAATGACTGACCAGTCGACTGGACACTTAGCATATTAGGCTTTTATTATATAGGACAATGTTTGTCTTAGGCAGCTGCAAAACAAGTTCCACACCTGCCTGCCAGAATCTTAATAGTTTATATAGAAGGTCAGTTATGTATACCACCCAGATGGTCTCAACAACACATTACTGTCGAGAGGTTGTGTCCTTGAGGCAGCTTTCAGTTGGAGGAAGGCAGGGAGACCCTACTTTCCAAGTGAAAGGAGTTTTAAGGGTAGAGTAGGCAGGTTTAGGGAGTTTTAGGAATGAGAATGGTCCATGGGGAGGAATATATACATGGAGACTTGAAGATGCCAGGGTGTTCATCTTACTTGTACAGAGAATAGAGAAATGCCACAGGCAGAAAGAAATTTTTATGGCCTAAACAATTAAAGAGCCATAAACCATGGACAGACAGGGGTATCTCGCCTGAGCAATTAAAGTGACCATAAGTTAGACCAAAAGGTAGCCCTGCCCTGAGTAGCTGGAAGAGCCAGAAGATAAGGATTTCTCTGCCAGCACAACGGGGAGAAGACCATGGAATAAATCAAAAGTGACTCCAACCTAAACAGATAACATGGCCAAAGGAGGAAAAGTGCATATTAGGGGGGCCTGGGAGCTGATTACAGGGCTAAGGTCTCACGGTAGAAAAGGAGGGTCTCAAGCCTATTTAATGCCTCAAGACAAAGAAAGCAGCAGCCACCCTTCTTAAGGGCCCCTCTGTCTGCCAAGAGGGACAGAGTTGTAGGCTTAGAATTTAGAATTAAGGTTTTAGAGATAGTGTTTGCTTGCAATAAAGATTCTATACTTTTCACCTATCATCGTTTGTTTGTGGCTTCATTCTCCGAATCCATCTGGACAAGAACCTGGGAAAGAAATCACCCTGCTCAATAAAACAACCCAAATCACAAGGACAGGGGGACGGGGAGGAGCCTATGATTCCCCAGGTCCAGCTCCAGACTGCTGTCACATCCCCTCAATGACTCCTCCAACACTTGGCATATGCTTTAAATGACTGGTTGTCTTTTTTTTCCTTTCTTTTTTCTTTTTGCTTTTTTTTTTTTTTTTTTTTTTTTTTTTTTACTATTCATCTTCTGAGAATATGTATTTTCTCATTAAAGTGGAAAGCTAAGGGCCTTGGTCTATGCTATAAAATTAAGATATTATGTGAACATAAAAATTACTAGAGAGGTTAAGTCAAGCCCCTAACGTTGGAGACAGTAGTTTCTTAAGTGAGTATGAGAGTGTAATACCTTTTACTTACTACCAGTGCTTTTGATAATATAAAACAAAATTATTTCATTTATATGTGGAATCTAATGAGCAAAATAAAGCAATAAAAAATAGAAGCAGACTCATAGATAGAGAGAACAGACTGACAGCTATCAGAGGGGAGTAGGAGTGGGGGGCTGGGTAAAAAGGGTGAAAGGATTAAGGGGGAAATAACAAACACAAACAACAGAGTTTTGCTTACCACAGGGCAGGTAGAAGAGGGCAAAGGGGGAATAAATGGTGATGGAAGGAAACTTGGCCTTGGTGGTGAACACACCATACAATATACAGATGCTTAATTCTATAATATATAATTATAGAATTGTACACTTGAAACCTATATATAGTTTTACTAACCAATATCACCCCAATTCATTCAATAATTTTAAATGATAAATTTAAAGCTATTGAAATTTAATGATAAAAACTTCCTAATTTTCAGATTCAATCTTCCCAGACATAAGGATATTCAGTTGCCATTGCTTCTCAGCACCTAGGTACTGACTTTGTAATTTACTGTTTCTTTTTTGTTTTCTAGCTGACTCTGGTGATGATAAAATTTTATTATCCAAATAACTTTCTAAATGACAGTGAGATTCCTAGGAGACTCTTTTTTTACAGATATAAACAATTGAAAATTGCTCCCACAGCCATTCAATTGATATGCTATAATTTATCCAACTTTAATAAACTCTTTCTTAATCCTGTATCTGTCACCTCCTTTAATAGCAATAACTTAGGAGTTTTTGATACTTGCTGAATTTCATGATTCTCTTCACATTTTCTTTGGAAGCAATTCTATTCAGACTTTCTACCCACCATTCCCATAACCTGCTTTTGTCAAAAGTCACCATATCTCTGCATTGCAGATTACAATGCCCAATTATCACTGGCCCTTTACTCATCTTCGAAAGAGTTTCTTCACTGGGTTCTCAGTACAATCTCCTGATTTCCTGTCTGCAGTCGACTGTTCCCGATTCCACTTCTATCTTCAACCTGTAAACGCTGGGGGAGCCTGAGGGGTTTGTCCCGGGACCCCTCTCTTTTCCATCTACACTACTTTTTTGGTGCTTCTCCCAGTCTCTTTGTTCTAAACATCCTTCATATGCTGACAACTACTAAACATCTATGTCCAGCCAGGAGTTTGTTGGTTCATGCCATCCACTCTCTCGTCTACATTTCCAATCAGATTAGTAACAGAATTTCAAAAAGTATCACATCTACCGTAGGACTCCTGCTATTGCCTCTTCTATTCTTCTTAGAAAATGGCAATTATATTTTTCCAGTTTTCCAGGTCAGAAATCTTAGATCCATCCTGACCCTTCTATTTCTGAAATGCCTAGATAGTATCATCCTTGTTAGTTTTAGTCTCAAAATAAAACCAGCATATCTATTCATGTTTCCTCACCTCTGCAGTTAGCACCCTCATCTAAGCCAGTATGAGCTCAGTGCCATCTGATCCACTTTTCTACTTGTAGATTCACCTCCTTCTAATCTATGCTCAACAATAGCAGTAAGGGGAATTTTTCTAAAACTGAGGCTATATGTTTCAGTAGTCTGCACAAAACACTTAAAAAGCTTTACATTCAGAGGGAAATACCATATATATATATATGCCTAAGCGACCGTTTGATCATTCAACCGGTAGCTATAACATGCACTGACAACAAGGAGGCAGACGCTCAATGCACAGGCATTGAAATGTGGAACAGACTGATGAGTCTAGAGGGAAGAAGGAAGGGGGAGGGCGGGAAGATATTAACCAAAGATCTTATATGCATACTAGAGGCCCAGTGCATGGATTCGTGCACCAGTGGGTCCCTTGGCCTGGCCTGCGGGGATTGGGCCAAAACCCACAGTCCGACATCCTCCGAGGGGTTCCAGATTGTGAGAGGGCACAGGCCAGGCCGAGGGAGCCCACTGGTGCACACATACATGCACTGGGCCTCTAGTATCCTAATATAGACATGCAGATCCCTATGTGATTTGGTCCCTGTTACTTCTTTAAGAGCTCATTTCTTACCACTTCTTCAATGCTGTCCTCTATCCCATTTACATGGCCTCCTTGCTATTCCTCCAATACACGAAATTTACTTCTGCCCCAGGACACTCACACTTGCTTAAAGCTGTGCTTACTATCCTCTTCTCTGAGATTTCCTTAAAGAATACTCCTTCCTTTCTCATGGTTCTTTTCTGAGGAGTGAAACCTTCCCAGTTCACCTCTAAAAATGGTAACGTAAGCAAGGCCCCTATCCATTTGTTTCCTTAACTTATCATGCATCAAGTGTTTTGTTTGACTACTCTTGTCTTCCCCTACTGAGATACAAGCTCTGTGTGGGTCAGGCCATGCTCTCTGTCACTGACTGTTGCATCCTCAGCATGCAGTAGGCACTCAATAAACATGCATAGTGCACAAAGCAACTCAATAAGTACTTGTTGAACAACTAAATAAAGTAGGATTGAGAAATAAAACCCAAAATGTACCTAAAATACTGGAAATTGATCTATTTGCCATGACATTAGTAAGTATTCCTGTAAATAGAAGCATAGTCTGTATTACAAATTAGCTTGATCCTATGGATATAGGTTAACATACTAAGAGAATTGGATCTTTAGAAGAGATGACATAAAACAAAATACTCTACAGAGGAAGACTTTCCATGGACAGTGTAGTAGGCTAATTGCTTCCTATCATGCAAGACACTTTTGGAAGGCTCAATAGTAGATACTTCAGGGAATCCACAGGGAGGGAGAATAAATGCTAGAAACTCAGGTTAAGAACTTTACCTATTGTCTGCAGTTTCATTTAGAAGAGGAAGAAGCATTCACACATAAAGAGGGGCTTTCAGATTAAGGTCTCTATGGTTAGGAAGTGTGTATGTAAAAATGAGGGGGTGGGGACTTGATTCCCACAGTACCTGCTGCTACACATGCACTTACTAAATATTTACTATATTCATTATTCATTTAATTATAGTGATAATTCTATAACAAGAACCTGGTATGAAATAATAGTACATTGAAGAGCATTGATCTTTAAAGGGAAAACTATCATCATATATAATAAAAGGCTAATATGCAAATTGTCCCCTAGACTGGGAGCTCAACCAGGAGTTCGACCAGAGGGCAGGGCCAGCTGCCAACTGCCCACGGCCCCTCCCCCAGGCCGGTCCGGCCCAAAAGGCCCCAATTGGGGCAGATGGGATGGACCCAACCTGTGCACAAATTCGTGCAGTGGGCCTCTAATATGGTATAAAACTGGCTTTATTTATTTTGTAAGAATAATATTTTCTGAAAGTACCAGTCTGTACTGAGTTCATTGCTTCTATATTTTAAAGATACCTAAGATCATCTAAATGGCAAGGTGTGAATGAAGATATCATAAGGCAGCACTTTGAATATAACAAACATTATGACCTAAATCTGTATCCTTTCATACATTAAAATAGTTAAACTATAAAAATCACAATTCTATAATGGGTATATATATATATATATATATATATATATATATATATATATATATATATATATAAAATATATATATATATATTATTTATATATATATTATTTTTTATCTTACTATTTTATCATATATATTATTTTTTATCTTACTATTTTATCATAAATCCTTATTTAAAATATTTGTAGAATTCTAAGGTGGCTTAAAATATTTACCAATTAAATTTCATAAAACTATCATGAGAAATTGTTAGACTACTGCTATGTGACTGCTGAGAACTATACAACTTTCACCCTTCAACCCACCAGGCTAAGAGAATCAACCAGACTCTAACATAGCTTCTATTGGCTCAAAACCATTTTCCTAGAATGAACACAGTGCCACCCCACCCCCATTCACACCTTAAATATCTACCTGAGAGCCCAGCCGATGTGGCTCAGTGGTTGAGCATCAACCTATGAAACAGGCTATGGTTTGATTCTTAGTTAGGGCACATGCCCAGGTATGGGCTTGATCCCCAGTAGGGCATGTGCCAGAGGCACCAATCAATCATTCTCTCTCATCATTGATGTTTCTATCTGGCTCTTCCTCTCCCTTCCTCTCTGAAATCAATAAAAATATTGTTTTAATAAATGTCTACCTGAGAAAGCTCAACACTGCTGTGATGATTTATTTTATGTGTCAACTTGACTGGGCCATAGGGTGCCCAGATAATTGTGGAGCATTATTCTGGGCATATCTGTGAAAGTGTTTTTGGATGAGGTTAATATTTGAGTCAGTAGACTGAGTAAAGAAGATAGCTCTCCCTAACGTGGGTATCCTCATCCAATAAGCTAAAGGCCGGAATAGAACAAAACAGCTCACTCTCCATCCCTGGAATAAAAGGGAACCCCTTCCTCCTACATGATTGCTGGAACATCTATCTTTTCCTGACTTGGAACTTAAACTGAAACTTCGGCTATTCTTAGATCGTGAGCCTGCAGGCTTATAGGCTAGAACTTACACCATCCCTTCTCCTGGTTCTCAGGCCTTAGGGCTCAGAATGGAACTGCATCATTGGTTCTCCTAGTCTCTCTCTAGCGTACAGACTGAAGATCGTAGGGCTTCTCAGCCTCTATGATTATATGACCCAATTTCTTCTTTTTTTTTTTTTAATCCTCACCTGAGGATATATTTTTACTGAGTTTAGAGAGAGCGGAAGGGAGAGAGAGAAACATTGATGTGAGAGAGAAACATCAATCAGTTGCCTCCCATGCATACCCCAACAGGGGATTGAACCCACAACCTTTTTGTGCATGGGGTCCATGCTCCAGCCAACTGTGCCACCCAACCAGGGCTCCAATTTCTTATAATAAAGTGTGTGTGTGTGTGTGTGTGTGTGTGTGTGTGTGTGTGTGTGTGTGTGTATCCTATTTGGTTCAATGTCTCTGGATACTGACAAATGAATTTACTGTTTGTTCCAGCTCAAATCTGACTAAATCCCTGAACTCCCCTTTTTTAGGGCAGTTCCTTTAGAAAACTTATAATCCTTAATCTATTCTCTATTTCTTTAAGATGTAAGTCTTCTACCACCCAGAAATGCCTCCTCAAGGACTTGGTGACTATCTGCTTGAAATACAAACATTAAGGTGAATATCTCTCCTGTCTCCCAGTTCCTGTGGGAGGGTAGCCTACTTGGTGGGTGCCTTCTCCAATTTGTAAAACTATCCCCTGACCTAAAGATATGAAAAGCTTGTTTTTTCTCCAGATAAATGCCAGTTAACAAACAGAGACGCCCAGTCACTTTGAACAACCCTTCTAAATGCTTTTGACACTGCTTAGTCACTCCATAGAACAGGAACTACCCTTGGAAATATGTTTAGGGACAAAAACTGTAATACAAACTCATTTAAGCTTTGTTTTTTTCTGCTTGTTGAAGACGGGGCCCCACACCTTCATTTTTGAATGTATTCCACAAATTACTGGTATGTAGGTGGTCCTGGTAGTATTAGTAACAGTAACAGTAATAGTAGTAGTGTTGGCAGCAAAAGCAAATATTTTTTTAAGTGATTTCTCTAGGCTAGGGTCTGGTTTTAGAGTTCTATGTGTATCAATTTCTTTAATCTCATAATAGTGATAAGATATTATACTAATATAAATCCCTTTTTATAGTTAAAAAACTGAGGCAACAGAGAAGCTTAGTACTTACATATTAAAAACAAACAGAGGTGTAACAATGAAAATGAAATGGAAAGAATAGACAAAAGAAACAGGGTGGAAATCGAATCAAAAGGAAGTAATGAAGGATTTTACATTGTTTGGTCTCTTACTTTTTGTTTTTTAATCTAGGGGATTGGTTGCATGGTCTTGAAGAATAAGATGATAAGTTTAGCATTAGTTAAACTGAGTTTATATGAAGATGCCTAACAGGTATCTGGAAATATGGGTCAGTTGCTCAAGAGAATAGTGGGAGCTGAATAAAGAAATTTTGAAAAACAATAAGATGATATACATATTTATATATATATTTATTTATATTTATTAATTATATATATTGTATTGACAAGAGAAAGAAACCTAAACAAGGCCAGAAAAGGAGGTAAAAATGGGGTTTAAGAAGTGATTTTTCATCATTATCTCCAGAGAGGGAAGGGAGTTTACGTAAGCAAATTTTCAAGAGTTCTAAATGTTTTAGAGAGTTCAAGGAGGGATGAGAAATTATTGAGAACAAAATATTGGACTTAAGGATAAATATTGTTGACTATCGAGAAAGTAGTTTCAGTGTAATGAGAGACAGCAGCCAGACTAAAAATGTTTACAGAGGGGATTGTTGGTAAGAAAGTCATGGTTGTTTATTCTTTTCAGGTCATGGAGCTGAAGAGGAGAAATGAACAGAATGGTGCAACAGAATGATAGAGTGAAGAAAATGAGTTTAGGATCAGAGAGGTTTTCCTTATTTAAAAGATAAAGGTGCAGAAATTGTTGAGAAGGCAAGATATTATTTATAAATAACTGGGTTTTTTTACCCTTTATTATTGCAATCTTTTGATCTCTTTTTTATTGTATTTATTTACTAGGCATATTGGGTTTTGCAACTTTCAAACAGATAATCTTCAGCAATAGACTTCTCTCTGCATTGCATTTCCATCTATAAAATGAGAATAATCATAATAGTCTTTGTCTGGCTTTCCTAATAGGTTTACTTGCTCAGACAGTCCAAAGTAGAAATGTTTAGAAAACAGCTTATAAAATGCATTAGCAAAAATTAAAAACTAAAATATAATTATATAGGAAGTTTAAAACTTAGTATTGTCATTGTTTATATCCTGTTCCTTGTAAGAATTCCAAGAAGTGCAAGGAGAGTTCTCTTTGCCACCATCCATGGACTTGCCTGAAACTCAACCTCACCTGCTTCTAGCTATAGATCAAGTTTGCTGCCTCTCCATTCAACTGTACCTACATCCTAAAACTCTACAGGCATAAAATAAGCAAAAATACCAGTGAAATAGCTGTGGGCTCAGTGCTAATAGGAAAGACTTTCCATTTTTCATTTGTGTATATGAACTGACATATTTGCACCTTCATTTCCATTACTCAGAAATCCATTCTGATCCTTAAAGTCAGTGTACTATGGTTATCATATGATTATGTGTGGCATCAATTTTCCTTCCTGCGACACTCTCTTTTTACAAGCTCTAAGCATCATAAAGTTGGGAGATTTTATTGGAAAGTAAAGGTGGAAGCATGATGGAAATGATTCAGAAATGATGCTTTGCTGCCGGAACAATGTTGATTGACTTGTAATGCTAAACACACTCCACTAAGTCATACACAGCTCTTGGGAGAGGGATGACTAATTAGCTCAGTGACTTAGCCGCCCACATACTCTGCTGATTCTGATACTTTAACGCATTTTATTAGCCTGAAAGTTCAGGAAATCTTACTGTGTGGGTCGTATTTCTAAAAATGTAATAGCAATAGCCTGATATTAGTTCCTTTGCATCTATAGATTGAAAATAAATTCGCCAAGATGAATAAACTCATATACTTATTTCTCAGAACTTCTTTTCATAGAGAGTTCTCAACAAATATTGAAATTTTAACAGAAAATAATTATTGAAATTGAAAAAGTCATATAATTAATTATTCAGGTTAGCAAATAAATTTAGTTGTCTAAAATCTTAGAATTTCTTAATGTTTTATATTCATTATATTTTCAATCTGAGATAAAGACTTGAAGTTTATAGGTATGTGTGTGAAGATAATCTTCAGCAAATATTTCCAAAGAATGACATGTGTCAGGATATGAAATATGTGGCTGTCAAGAATATAGCTACAAACAGATCCAGAGTAACTGAATCTTCTAATAGCGGTCTGTAATCTTAAGTGACATTAGTCTATATTTAATCTATAGCAGATAGAAAACAGACAAATTGAAAGTTTAATTTCCAACATCCCCACCATAATCATTAATTCAACACAGAAATATTACATTAAATTAGACTACTGTGGTCCATGTTCAATTGCATGAATTATATGCATCTTAGTTTGCTAGCATTGATATCAGAAAACAATGTGAAACAAGCAACAATCCTATTTTAATAAGTCAAGTACACTGTCTTCTTTACATGCAAAAGATGGCATCATTTATTTCTAGGTAGATAACTGCTATTTCTGCTAATCACTTAAATATTCCATAACTATTTCATGTGTTTGATTAGCATCTTTTATAGCAAAAGGCACTGAAGCAATAGTGTTGTGGGAAAAGGGAAAATGATAGGAACCAAAATGAAGCCATAAGGCAAAGAATGAGTTAGGTAGTTTATTTTTGTATGTAAAGATAAATGGATTAACCTAAAGCAGGAAATATTTAAAGTTCACATATTTTGCAACATTTTAGTAAGTGTTATATTGTCCTAAATAACTACATGTTATATAAACATGCAGTGGGTGTTTTGTTTTGTTTTGTTATGTTTTTACTTGATCCTCATTTTCCACTTAATTTCTATATTCTAAATTACCTATGAGAAAATGTAAAAATATTTAAAGATGAGAAAAATACAAAAATGGACTTATGTGGGAGGCGGTCAATAAGAAGGTATGACTGCCAGTTAATCCTGTGAGCTGGACCTGGGCAATTGGAAGCTCCCCATTCCCTCGCCTGTCTTTGGAATACATGCTCCTCCTGTCTTACCCACTCCTAGAAGCTACCCCACAGATAGAGCTAACAATCTGGACTGAGTGGTGATAAGACTATCTGGACTGAGTACATGACTAAACCCAGTTTAAAGCCCCCTGAGTGCATCATTGACCCCAGTTAAGCCCCCACATAAATTTTAAGGTTGGGTGGGCAGATGAGGACAATCTACAGGTCTTTCAGTCACTACAGATGAGCCTCATATGTAAATTCCCTTGCTTATTAAAATGGCTACCTACCAATCTGGAGTGGCCTGGCTCTTTGTTTGGTCTCTCCCTGCCCTCTGTTTCAGATTGTGGCCCAGAAGCTCCTGAGAAGGTTGCACACTAACAATTTAATAAATTATTTGCTCATAAATTTTACGTATAAGATTATAATCCTGCAAACAAACTTGGTTCCCCAAATCCTTGGGCATTAAACATTTTCCTATGCTACAATTCACACTTTTCCTCCCCTTTTCTATTTTTTTTTTTCATTTGACACTTTTCACTCATACAAAAATGATGCAATCATTTTATGTGCATATTTATTCACTCAAGATGTACAATTTTGATAATGAATGATGGGTTCCAGTTGTGTCCACATTCTAAACTATTCAACTGTCCAAAACTATAAGGTTGAAGAGAAGGAAAAATGCCAGTGAAGAATCATTGAGTCAATTCTAATAAAAAAGTTTCACTCACCATCTTTATTTATGTGTATAACTGACACGTTTGCATCACTTTGGGTAGAAAAGAGCATGAGGAAGAGTATGGATGACTGGAATGTCAGAGATCTGAGTTCAAATCTCCAGGTTCTGCTGTAAACCTCACTGTGTAACCTTGAGCATCTATCATACTCTATCTTAGCATCAATTTTTGGAGCTGTAAAATGATGAGATCAAGTCCATTGATATCTAAGATTCCATTTAGCTCAAATCTTCATGCCTTCTGCCCAATCACATGCACCCACATTCTCAGTATGTATGCAAAGGAAATGTGGATGAATTAAGCTTTCAGTGTATGTGGAAAATCTACTTTTAATTACACTGACATCTGTATTTAAAATAAGAAAATCAATTAGCATTTAATTCAAGTGAAAAAATATGTTCAACATTCTTGCCATAGATAAAGGAAGTCACTTAACTTTGAACTTTACTGTCTAGTTAGAAAAAAGTCACCCTTCCTTAGAGGAGATGGGAATATTTTACCTAGCAAGTCATCTGGGCATTAAAAAGCACTACACTGAAATAAGAATTCCCTTCGGAAAGCCAGAGCTGTGCTCCACTTCATGTAATATCTCTACTATATCTCTATTAAGTCCCAGAGTTTTATTAATCTCAGTCCCTTTCATGTACATTTTACTGATTGAGCTAAAGTTATGTGGCCCCAAGACTGTTAATATCCATTATACCTACTTACACCTAGCTGAATTTCTTGAAGCCACAATAAAGAGTTATTTTTTAGCACATAGGAATGGATTTTTAAAATTTTCATTGAGCTAGATTTATAAAGACGGAAGAAATCATGCAGCTACACAATCATTTTATGAGTATAAAGAACACTAAGGATAACAAAATGAACATATTCTTCATATCAAATATGTTTCACTAATATTGCAGTACATTAGAAACAATTTGCAGTTATGTGAACAAGAACGGAGTCACTTATCCCATGAGTAATTGATAGAATAAATGCCTTCTCATGTGTAATGAAAGTGCCCACGCTTTGTGTCAGCTACGGACCCACAGAAAACTCTCCCAAGTTTGGATGCCCTCCAAGTAGACACCCCAAGCATCCAATTGCAGGAGAGACCATGATGTTTTCACCAAAAGGGAAAAGAGGCTCAGGATCTGAATGCTTTGGCCAAAGAAAAATGGTCAGCCAAGACATTGTTATAAAGATTAACTTCTGGCCTAAGACCATATCTATTCCCAGGAACTCACCCAAAATCCTGATACAGGGAAGATATTTTTTTTAAATGTTTTTCTTTATCTATATTACTAAAAAATGCTTTTTACAACATGTAATGTATATAGAGGTGAATAATACTAAATGGCTATTCCAGAGAAATTAGTTAGGGTTATTTTGAACAGCATATACAAATGTATAAGAGGACTAACTTTTGAAGAATCAATGTGACAATTTGTCTGATTTTGCTTCAGAACAAATGAGACTTTCTGGATTTCTATCTATTTGCAATTACAAATGTAAAGTTGGATGTTCTCTTATTATCAATAATGTGAACTTCTTCATGTCCAGGCTGGTTTGAACTGGCAAACATAGGTTATACTTGGAAGTGAAAACAAAATAAAACCAAATAAGATATAACCCATAAATCCAAGTTTTCCTTTTGTCCTCTATGAAAGATGCCCTCAAATTGGGTATGAAATGAATTTGTATTGCTTGTTCAAACAGTAATGATTAAGCCCTAAGCTATTTTCCAATTTAGAAAATAATGGGCTTACTCTAATGGAATATAAAATACTTTTAAAGAAGGTACATATATATTTACATTTCTTCTCTAAAACTGTTCCATATACCATGAGAACAATACCATTATATATACATACATACATATATATATATATATATATATATATATATATATATATATTCTTTTAAAGGTGTTATGCTTCCATGTCTCTATATAGAATATGTACTTAACTGCCTCAGTTTCTTGAGCCACAAAATAAAACATGAAGAGATCAAACACAATATTAATTTATGTCTTATGCTATAGCCTGTATAAGTTCAGGTTCACTTTCTTATTCACTATGTCGTAAATAAGAAAGTAGTGATGAGTCACATGCATTTGTAATCCTCTGGCCTATCCAATCATCAGTTCTGAATTTAAACCACCTTTGAAAATAGGAAATGTGAACATCACTGAATTTAGACCACAGGAATAAGTGCTGCATTAAATATTTAGCAAAAAAATGAATAAACTTCCTGCAATAGGGTAATAATACTAAACACTAACCAGGAATCTAGATTTCTAAGACCTACATCTCCTTTCCAAAAGTGACCCACACCCTGCCACAGCCCTTAAAAATTAATGGACAGGAACTGAAGAAAATGACAACATTTCTTATTATTCTTCAGGTTGGCTAAGTAATTTATGTTATAATGTCTTTTTAAAGTACTTTTCCTGCCCCTAGAGCATTTGGAGTCCTATACTCATTTAGGAATGACAAATAAAAAACAATACTATTCTTGAAGGCAGAATTGCAGGTAGATTGAAGTATGTCTGATCCAAAAATGTTGGTGCATACTATTCATTAATTCACTTATTTACTCAATAATTATTTGTGAGCACCATGATGTGTCTGGGCACTTTTCTACAGGAGAAGTGTATATTGGGGGTAGGGCTAGGGGTATGGAGAAAGAGATACAAATGATACAAATTTATATATATATATATAAATTCTTGCCCTATGCTCTCAAGAAGCTCCCAGTCTGGTCTGTTCTGTACATTCATACCAAAAATAATAAAATAAAATAAAATAAAATAAATAAAATAAAATAAAATAAAATAAAATAATGTGAATGAGGAAAGTGGAGGCACAAGAGAGATGTTTCTCTGGAGTAGGAAGAGAGGGGAGTGTTTGGGATCATTATATCAAATCAAATATGCTTTGCTCAGCCACCTGATATACCTTCCACTTAGTACCTAAAGGAAAAAAAAAACCTATGTTCAGTACAATGCCAGGTTCCTACTAAGAGGTTTTGCCCACCTCTCAAGCACTTCTGTGGACCTCCTGACCCTGACAAGCTTTGGAACCACAGGAAGCTGCAGGATACCTTCTGCCTACACCGGAAAGGCCTCTGGGAAGTAAAGTATATGTTTACTTCTCATGACCAGGAGAAATCAATCAAACGAGGAGCAACATAACTCCCATTCATATGTTCAGTTCTACTTAAATGTGTACAATGCAATTGATGAAACCAAATTTGCCTACAGAATCCTAGCTGCTAGTGAAGATAATTTTCATTTTCCAGAATCTGCAGCTTAAGTAGAATGGAGTGGATGATTAGATAGATACCTCAGCATCCACTAGAAAAAAATAAAGTCCAAAAGAAAATGTCATGGAAAAGTTAGAGCTCTTAACCTTTTCCTTCTTTACACATAAAGCACCTCTCTCACTCTTTTCAGCCGGTGGTCAAATTCTGTTTTTAGTCTTTGATAGGTCATTATCAATAGTCTTTTTCTACTGGAGAAGTGTATATTGGGGGTAGGGATTGGGATATGAAGAAAGAGAAAAAGACATGATCTCCCATTGGTGGTGTGTTTCTCAGCCTTTCCTTTATACCTCTGAAAGTTTCCTTCAAAAATCCCATTACTTAACTCTCTTTCCAATCCTATTGTTTAATATGCTTAGTATGCTCTCTAGGTGAGGAGTTGTCACCAATCAATATACATAGTGAAATCTTTTTGCATTTTTAAAATGATCCCCTTGCCATTTTCCCATTAAAATTACTGCCCTCCCAACATCCATTCATGATAAAAACTCTCAGTAAACTAGGAATAAAGGGTAATTTTCTAAACTTGGTAAATAAAATGTAAAATAATCCACAGATAATATACTTAATGAAAAGAAGCTCAGACCTTTCCCGCTAAGATCAGGTATAAGGCAAGAATGTCCCCCATCATCACTCCTTTTCAACATAGTACTGGAAGCCCTTCTTCATGTCCAGACTGGTTTGAACAGGTGAAACATAGGATATACTTGGAAGGAAAAACAAAACCAGACAAGATATAACCCGTAGATCCAAGTTTTCCTTTTGTCCGCTATTAAAGATGCCCTCAAATTGGGTATCAAAAGAATTTGTATTGCTTGTTCAAATAGTAATGATTAAGCCCTAAGCTATTTTCCAATTTAGAAAATAATGGGCTTACTCTTATGGAATATAAAATACTTTTTAAGAAGATACATATATGTGAACATTTCTTCTCTAAAAGTATTCATGAGAATAATCCCATCATTACATATCCTACCTAATAATAGACAAATATGCAAATTGACCATACCTCCGACACACCCACAAGCCATGCCCACCATCCAATCAGAGCGAGTATGCATATTAACCCAACCAAGATGGCTACAGCCACAGAGAGCAAGGTTTCCTAGGTAACAGAGGAAGCCAAGCTTTCCGCCTGCCCTTGCCAGGCCTAAGCCTCCACTCAAGCTACAAAGTTTCAATTATAGAAGGTAAACAAATTTAAACAGAAATGGCGGCAGAATGGAGCTTGAGAGAGCAGGCCAGGGTTGCCCCCGGCAACAGGGGAAGCAAAGCTTTCTGCACACCCTGGCAGGGCCCACCCGCTTAAGGCAACAAAGTTTCAATTATAACCCCAACACAAATGGCTGCTGGCCATGGAGGGAGCCCCAGGCTTGGCTCCGCTCCAGGCTACAAAGTTTCAATTGTAGAAGGAAAATAAATTCCAGATACCAGGGCCTCCCCTTGGGTTGCCAGGGGGCGTGGCCGGCCTGCAAACCACCACAGGCCCCTCGCTCAGGCTGCCCCATGCCCCAAGGGAACCTCACCCTGATCAGGAACACCCTTCAGGGCAAACCAGCTGGCCCCCACCCCTGTACCAGGCCTCTATCCTATCTAATAAAAGAGTAATATGCAGATTGATCATCACTGCAACACACAATATAGCTGCCTCCATGTGGTCAAAGATCCTGCCCCCATGTGGACACAAGATGGTCAGCAGGAGAGGGCAGTTGGGAGGCACCCGTCCTGAAAGGGAGGGCAGTTGAGAAGGACCAGGCCTGCAAGGGAGGGCAGTTGGAGGTGATCAACCCTGCAGGAGAGGGCAGGTAGGGGTGACCAGGCCGGCAGAGGAGGGAAGTTTGGGGGCAAACAGGCTGGCAGCGGAGTGGTTAGGGGGTGATCAGGCTGGCAGGCATAAGCAGTTAGGGGCAATCAGGAAGGCAGGCAGGCAAGCAGTTGGGAGCCAGCAGTCCTGGATTGTGAGAGGGCAGTCGGACATCCCTTGAGGGGTCCCAGATTGGAGAGGGTACAAGCTGGGCTGAGGGACAACCCCTCTCCGTGCACGAATTTCGTGCACCGGGCCTCTAGTACATATATATGTATACATATTCCTTTAAAGGTGTTATGCTTTCACATCTCTACACAGAATAGGTAGCTTAACTGATTCAGTTTCTTGAAACACAAAATGAAACATGCAGAGATCAAACACTTAATATTAATTTACAAGTTATGCTATGACTAATTTTCTCTTTCAGTTTGTCCAAGTGCCTACTAACCTGGAGTTAAAGTGCCCAGTGATCACTCTTTCAGACAGGGTAACTGTTGCTAAAAAAATAATAATAAAATAAAATAAACAAAAAAACAACTAAAACCTAACTACTCACTGAGATGTGAAAAATTGAAAGTCACTGATGTTTAAAGTTGATGTTCTTACTAATTTAATTATGTAAAATAGTCTACAATGTATAAAAAATGAATTAAGCTAGCTTTAAAGAAAAGACCAAAATATATTAATTTAAATCCTATAATGTGTAGCAATAGAGGAGTGATACAAATTAAAAAGTAAAAATCAATCAATGAAATAGATTCCTCTAGAAAACTGAAAAATACCAGTTACTTTGATCCTCCAAAAACAATGGACAAAACACTTGAAAACATACTACAGAAAATCCTCTGTAGGCCTGACTTAAATCAGTCCAATTATTCTTATTATCTTTTAGTTTTCCTCTAGTTGACTCAGTTATTTAGAGATGCTATCTTTGTCTATGCCTGGAATTCTTTTCACAGTATAGTATTTTAATGAGTGTAAACAAATAATTCATTATATTATAATTTTCCACATCCATTAGAAATAATCAGAAAACTAGAAGCATAGTCAGATTTTACTAAAAAAAAAAAAGGTGAGGAAAGAAAAGCCAGTATATTTCATGAGAATTTTATAAATAAGCCGAGCATGAAATGAAAACAGTAATGGAGCTGATGATATCAATCTAAACGAAGTAGAAAACAGTAATGGAGCTGATGATATCAATCTAAACGACCAACCTAAAATGTATTTTTACCTTATAATATTTCAGGGTTTCCCTACAAGAGAGAAAATCAGAGTGAGCGAAATTTTAAAAATCTGAATTCCATTATGCTCTTAATTTTTTTGATGGAAAAAATTTCTATCGATGCAATGAGTTAGTATCTCCTTTACATTTCCCAACTTGATAAACATATATTCAGGATTTTTCTTGCCTTGAAGAAGCAAGTCACTAAAGTTATTTAAACTTAGTATTTTATACTTTAAAAGCCCTTAGGTACACAGTGCTAAAACTTTTAACCTGGAATTCTTGTGCTCTGTATGGATTTCCAAGAGTCTACAAAATCCTGAAGTTGGTTGGAATGATTCATGTGCATATGTATATTTTAAGAGAAGATAAAACTCACTGATTATTAAATACTAGAGGCTTGATAAATGAAGATTCGTGCAAGAATGGGCCTTCCTTACCCTGGCTGCCGTCACCACCTTCGCACTGGCTGGAGCCACCTTTCCACCTTCCCATGCTGCTCAGAGGCCCAGAGCAGCTGGGGTGGTGCAGAATGCCTGGGTCCTCACCATGGTGACGACGCAAGCATCCCGCCCCGCCCCCAGCCACTCGGCACCTGCATATTCAAATTAACCTTCCATCTTTGTTGGGTTAATTTGCATACTCACTCCTGATTGGCTGGTGGGCATCACAAAGGTATGGCCAATTTGCATCTTACTCTTTTATTAGTGCAGATGTCAGTATTAGAGTTCTCCAAAGAAGCAAAAACTATATTGGCTCATGTGATTATGGACACTGAGCATGGAGATTGAGAAGTCCCACCATCTGTCACTTGTAAGCTGGAGACCCAGGAAAGCTGTTAGGGTAGCACAGTCCAAGTCCAAAGGCCTGAGAACCAGAGGACCAGTGGTCCCAGTCCAAGAACAAGAGAACACTAATGTCTTCTCACACGGTCAGACCAGGGAAAGAATTTGACCTTTCTCTGCCTTTTTCTTCTCTTTGTGTCTCATACAGATGGGACGATGTCCATTCCTATTGAGAAGGGCAATCTGCTTTACTCAGTCTACCAATTCAAAAGCTAACTTCTTCCAAATTCAACTCCACAGGTGCACTTGGGAATAATGTTTTACCACCTATCTTGGCATTACTTGAGCCAGTCAAGTTGATATAAAATTACCCATCACAATATCTATGTCCCCAAAAATAGTAGGAATCATTAAAATTGCTTTCAACTAACTTCACTGAAGACTGAGTCACTTGATCTATCTTCTTTTAATGAACAAAAATCTGATAGTAAATCTAATTTATTGTCAATTTGATTTTTTTTATATTTGCATGCAGCCTAAATGTTGGTTTTGTCCTTAGTTGTCTCTTCTAATTATACATGCTTTTCCTTAGAATTTCATCTACCTTCTTAGCTTTAACTACCATTTTCATGCTGTTGAATCCTCTTTATTTCAATCTCTGATCATTCTCCTGAGCTATCAGAACCAAAACATAGCAACCTTTTATAGATTTTTACTGGGTGTTTCTAAGTGAACTGATTAACATTCACCAAGTCAAATTATATTGTGACTTCTTAATTCCCTATAACAATCAATGTCATCATCTAGTTTCACAAGATCAGCAATAAATCATGCCACATTGAGCCTTCTATTTCTTCTCTTACTATACATAATTGTTTTAATTCTGCTAAATAAATGTTTCTTGAATATTTTCTCTTTTCATTGTCAATATTTGACTTTAAGCACTTGTCAGGACTTACATACGCAAACTGCAACTTACTCTGGCATTTTCTCTCTCCCAAATCTACTCAGTTTCTCTTCTAATGTCACCAGAATAAGCTACTCAAAAAAGAAAATTGTCATTGTTTTGTAGTGTTTTCAACTCCTAGTACTTACCACACTGTACTACATTTTTAAAATTTGCATTCCTGCTTACCTCTTTACATAGTAAAGCTCAATGACTCACTCACCTTTCTAGTGACTCAGTGGGTCTAATGTATACGTAATTGTATACATAATACTACAGCAGAGACAGGTATCCGTCTACCAAAATTTGTGCTTCTTCCTTCTTTGTATTCGAGTTGTTTCTGGGAGACAGCTACCCATGGATGGACTACATTTTCCAGCTCCCTAATAATGCATGTGACTAGTTCTCAGTAGCAAAATTTTAGCAGAAGTGATAAATTGTTTATAGGCCAGGGCTTTTAACTATTTGGTATACAATACTCTAACTTTTGCCTTTCACTAACTGAATGTAGTAAAGTCCAAAGCCTTGAAAGAAGTAGAAACCAAAACGTGGAAAAAACCTGAGTCCCTGAAGCACAACCTGGAGGCATATTCTCTTCCTGCAGAAGGTCCTTCATTGGGGGTCATGAGTAAGAATAAGTTTGTATTGTGTTAAGACATATTTGTGCTCAGCTGGTATAGCTCAGTGGTTGAGCATTGACCCAGGAACCAAGACAAGGTTCTTGGTCAGGGCACACGCAGGCTCAATCCCCTGTGGGGGAATGATGATGTTTCTCCCTCATTGATGTTTTTATCTCTTTATCCATCTCCCTTCCTCTCTTTCTAAAACTCAATAGAAACATATTTTTTAAAAAGACATATTTGCTTAAAGTATAACTACTACCTCAATTAATATAAGTTAGTGAATGAAGTATTTTGAAATTAATTTTTATACTATACCTATATATTATACATTAGTACAACTGGGTAAAGGCAACACACACACACACACACACACACACACACACACAAAGCATTCCTCTCTAGCTGTGGTTTGGGATTATAATCCCAAAATGTGGTTATAGTATACACTAGGTCCTTGAATACCATTTCATTCAACCTTGTTTTGTTATAACATTAATGAGATGCCATAGGAACTTAACCCTTGTTCATATCAATTAGTCTATGGTAAAACTGCTTTTGTTATATGTCACTTCACTTAAAGTTGAAGAAGCTATCGTTGATACTGAGACCTTACTGTAATGATCTGGGGTTCATTATATGCTACTTCCTTTAAATATAGAGAAAATTGTGGAAAAAACCTGAGAACATATCACAAAATTTACATCTTTATGAGATTTCTGTTTTGATAGTTTTTTCACTTTAACATAAAATTGAAAGTACTATTTTGCTCAAGAAATAAAAAAGAAAAATACAAATAACTAAAGATAATATAGAATATGTTGACAACTAATTTAGCCAATGAAAACATTTGGATGAGGGCCCAGGTAAAGTCATCCAAGAAATAGACTAAATTATTTGAGTAAACATATTATACACATTGCTTTTTCATATAAATCTGTGTGTCTTGAAATTGTTTATTTTGTCCAATTTATAGATCAATGGTTTTTCCCATTTTTGCATAGTCAGTCAATTTATTTCAGTAAAATTGAATTAAGTAGGAAAGAAAATGTAATCAAGTAGTTTCCCCTCCAGCATTCTATCCTTCCCATAATGCATTAGAAATTTGTGAAATGAGTATATATATATATATATAATGCATTAGAAATTTGTGAAATGAGTATATATATATACACACACACAAGGTGGGGATGAATGTGTAATATAGGAATCTTTTCAAATTGAATTTTATGTAGATATATTCTTTGGTCCTTTTGAATGCAATACAATACATGGTCAGAGTACAATAATTAACCATTTTGTTGATCTTATTATTTATATAGGTATGAAGTCTAAAGTCCACTTCGCCCATAATGCTCAAAGTTTGTATTGAGTATTACACTTTGAACCAACAGCGTCAACATGACCTGGAGCTTGTTGGAAACACAGAATCACAAGTCTCACCCACTTGATTTGCATGCATGTTAAAATCTGAAAAGCATTCCTCTGAAGAAATAAAAAATCAGTTTATGAGAGTTCCAAAAGGGTTTGCACTACTCTGAAAAAAAAAAATAATTTTATTCCAGTTTAAATAAAATATTTTTTTAATTAGGAATTTTGTGAATATTATAATCTAGGCTAAGTCATTTGACTGTTTAGCCTTTAAAAAAAATTTTTTATTGATTTCAGAGATGAAAGGAGAGATAGAAACATCGATGATGTGAGAGAATCATTGTTTACCTGCTTCCTGCACGCCCCCTACTGGGGATGGAGCCTGCAACCCGGGCATGTGCCCCAACCAGAATCAAACCATGACCTCCTGGTTCATAGGTTAACACTCAACCACTGAGCCATGCCAGCTGGGCTGTTTAGCTTTTGAATACTCCTATTAAATTTTAAGAATAGGCAAGATTTTCTTATATAGGCCTTACATCAGTTAAGATGTTTCCAGCTGAAAATAATGGAAAAATTCACTTCCACTATTCTTAAACAGTGAAGAAACCCTGGAAGTACCTGTTAGGGCAGGCTTCAGAAATGACTCAGTTCACCCACTCTGGCTTCCTTTGCTGGCACTTCCGTTAGTTGGACCCTCCTTCCTTTGATGTTTCATCTAGATTAGAAGATGGAAAAGACAGCAGAAAAATTGACAGGTCTTGAATGGGCAAAATTATGCCCAGAAGAATAGTGTCTTTTCTTGTGGCTAACATTTAAGAAAGAGGACATTTTCCCCAGAATTCCCAAGCAAATATATCCTTGTGATTATTTGATTGTGATAACACCCCCCCCCAAAAAAAAAAATCAATTCCTTCCATCCAGGAATATAATTCCTTTATTAGGTTAGAACAGAGTCCCTAAAACAATGGTTGTCAAGGGGATGAAAGGACCTTGACTGGCTTATTGTCTTGGATCAATCCCTTTAATACCTTCTCAGGTTGCTTATTAATAAGGACGGGGAGGGGTGAATGTTGAGAAGTCAATCACAAAGATTACCAAATTCTACATTTTTTTTATTAGACTTTAACAAACATGTCTCTCTCTCTTCTTATTCCCATCCCTCCAGTCATATTGTCACTTGACCTCTGACAGGGCTTTGAGTAAAACTAGCTACTTAAATTCCATGATACTTGTACTCACTCTAATCACTGTCTCCATTATTTCCAAAGCCCTACTCCTAGCTCTTTAGAGGGATGAATACTGTTTTTGTTTTTACTTGATTGCATTGTTTTTCTCACCATAATTCCCACTCAAAAGAATCACTGAGGCCAGCCTTCCCGTGCCCACCACCATGGTCAGGAATTCTAGCATCTATATTTTCCAGTGCAGAAGTGTGATCTGATAAAGTGGAGCCAGCTATTTAATAAGCTGAGTCCAATGTTTACAATTCATGACTAAGTGAGAGGGCATTCTGGCGTATATTAAACGATCAACTTAAATATGTTTCAAACTGTGACGTCCTGGCTCCTAGGTGTACACTCAACCACTGAGCCACGCCAGCAAGGCCAATGATTCTCTCTTAATCATTGATGTTTCTATCTCTCACTCTCCCATCCTCTCTGAAATCAACAAAAAAATATATTTAATAAATTCACCAAAATGCCCATTTTATTTCCTTTATAGCTAAACTACATGTGACATTTATTAAAAATATGGTAAAAACCATTGTCATTTAAAATAATCTGTTCTACCTTGAAAATCACCTCCATATTTCCAGCCTCACCCTCTCAATTAGCTGAAGATTTACTGATAGCAAATCTTCCCTAGATCTTTTGTGTTATGCTTTTATTATTCTGCTTCCTCTACTGTCTAATCTACCAGCAATAATATATATATATATAAGCCTAGGCGACCGGATAACTGAACGACCAGTCGACCAGTTGTTATGATGCACACTGACCACCAGGGGGCAGACACTCAATGCAAGAGCTGCCCCCTGGTGGTCAGTGCGCTCCCACAGTGGGAGCACCGCTCAGCTGACTGACGGGCACCAGACGCCGCAGGGCTCACGGCTGGCAAGAGCAGCTACGGCGGCACCAGCCTCTCCTGCCTCCACAGCACTACTACAGAGCAGTGGTGGCAGAAGGTGCAGCGGGGCAGGGATGAGCAGGAGCAGCATCGCACACTACTACATCCCTTGGGGGATATCAGACTGCTGGTTTTGGCCAGAAACTGGGGATCAGGCTGAAACAGGCAGTCCAACATCCCCCGAGGTGTCCCGGATTGCATGAGGGCACGGACCAGGCTGAGGGACCTCACTGGTGCACAAATCTGTGCACTAGGCCTCTAGTAGTAATAATAATTTGACAAACATATCTAACAACAATATCCTTTTTTCCAATTTTGTTTTTATACGAATACCTTCAATAATTGCCTAGCAAGAGTCAACATATTCATAATAAATTACATATATTTTTAAAATATAAATAGAACCCTATTATAACAGCTCATTACTACATGCAGATCATATCACAAAACAATGTCCCTTGAAACATCAAAATCACATAGAATAAAATTATTAAGGACAATAAATTTATATGGTGAATTTCCTATTCCTTAAAAGGCAGTATAAAGTATTAAGAATAAAGTAGGGCTTGATTCATTCTTTAGAGCCCTGATTTAGAAGACATTAGTGAGAGTGCCCTGAAAATGTAATATTCACATAATACTGGGAAATGCTGAACGTATATCTCTCCCCTGTGGATTCACTTAGTATGTTAGTGTATTGAAGGCTCTAAGATGTACACAGAAAGAAAACTTCTCTGACTATGTTTAAAACAAAAGAATAAAAGTTTCAAATTAATTTAAGCACAAAGGAATATTTCCATTGGGAAACCTATTAACTAAGTAGAGGTGTTTTGAGGGACATCCGCTGAGGAAATGCTGAGGTAGGTGAAATGGATTTGTGGTGAAAATCAAGAAAGCTAATTTCTAATCCTAGCTAGATAGCTCCAGGGTTTAGGAATTCATACAATTACAACAGGGCATACCACATGCATTTATTCTAATTAAAATAGATCCCTAAATGCATTTCATCCATGAATAAAAAATGTAGTACTGATACTTCTATTTGAATGCTTTTTGTTTCAGTAACAGCAAGCCCAATTCAAACACATATCCTGAGGCTTGATCCAGGACCCAAAGGTGTAACCAAACCAAGCCACTTTTTTTTCCCTTTGTCTTTATTCTGTCTTCTGCTTTGTCTTCTACTCTGTAGGATTTCCCTCATGGTCTCAAAATTCTTTCTCCAACTATGTGGCTACATAAGTCCTCTTTCACATTCTGCAGATGTAGTAAAGTATCTTTTTCCAAAACATTCATCAAATTCTGAGATTTACTCCAATCAGATTAAGTCAAATGCTCCATGGACTAATTACATTTGAAATGCACTGCTAGGATTTATCCTAGGTCATGTGACCCCTGAAAACAGGAATGGAATTAGCTTCCCTCTGGCTACATGGATGTCTTAGTGACAAATAGGAATTTTGAAGAATGAAAAACAAGACATTTATACACATGTAGCAACAAAAATCATTCTCTTCAATAGAGTAGAATGCAAGGAAGGATAAAAATTATGAATTTTTTAAATGATAAAAGCTGAATAAGAGAAGGGTCGTAAAAGTGAAAACAACCAAGTGATCTCAGCTGAATCATTAAAAATATACATAATTCACACACAAAGTAGACATTGCAAGCTAGAGATAAGTCTTTTTAAAAATGTAATCCTTCCACTGTAAGTTAATCTAATCATTCCTTATACAAAAAATTACTTTATATTTTCTGAAAGATATCAAAATGCTTATGGAATTGGGTAGTTACTGATTTTGATTTAAAAAATTAATTAGGGCCGAAACTGGTTTGGCTCAATGGATAGAGCATCGGCCTGCGGACTCAAGGGTCCCAGGTTTGATTCAGGTCAAGGGCATGTACCTTTGTTGCGGGCACATCCCCAGTAGGAGGTGTGCAAGAGGCAGCTGATCGATGTTTCTAACTCTCTATCCCTCTCTCTTCCTCTCTGTAAAAAATCAATAAAATATATATTTAAAAAATTTAATTAGGGACACAATTTCAGAGAGTGAATAACATGAAGACAAAATATTATATTTAAAGGAGTTTTAGGGGTAAAATAGGCAGGTTTAGGGAGTTTTAGAAATAAAGAGGGTCCATGGGGGAGGTCTGCATAGGTGAGGGCTTGGAGCTGCCAAAAGGCATACATTCACAGAGAATACCAAAGTGCCACAGGATAAGGGGAGAGGAAGACATCCATTCACAGAAGATAGGGAAAAGCCACAGGGTATGGGAGAAAGAGGAAACAAACTTTCAAAGAGGATAGAGAAATGCCAAGAAATGGGAGAAAGAGGAAAACATATTTTCACAGAAGACAGAGAATTCTACCACTGAAGCGGGGGGGGGGGGGGGGGGGGGGGGGTGAAAGGGGCACCACGTGGGGTTTGAGCTTTGAAGCTGATACTCTACCAATTGGAAGGCAGCACCAAGAAACAAAGAACTGCAGCCTTTATACTGGTAAACCTTAGAAAAAAGGAGCTTAGTGGGCTACCCCCTAGGGACCTCCGCCTTACGTGGGAGTCTGTACTTGCTTCCAATAAATGTCCACCCTTTTCACCAACCACCTTTTGTCTGTGGCTTCATTCTTCAAATCCATGTGTCAAGAACCCGGGAAAGAAATCACCCTTGCATCCTGCTCAGGAAAACAACCCGACTCAATATTGTTCAATAATTTTTCATATCCTTATGAAAATGCACTTTTGATTTACCAACGAAAGCTTAGTGCATTTACTCAGATTTTAGACAATTTGTCAATTCTGTTGCCAATATTAAACTATACGGATGTGCAAGCTTCTGAATTGAGAAACGTTTGCACTTACCAGTGACTAATTAAATTTTAATAATTAGGGAATTTTTAGCTTACTTGAATTCAAATAGAACACAGCAGTTACATATTTCTTGGTACTATATTGAACATAATAATGAAAGAACTTTGTAAGTTAAACAGTATGTTTTGTTTTAAAGAAAATGAAAATAATAAAGAGTGCTTACACAATTTGCTGTGCTTGACTGAAGAAACAGTATAAGGTTCAGGAAATTATGAACTGCTCTGATAATGAGTATCTTTAAAACCCTGAAAAGAAAGCCTCCTACCCCTTGTCTTATAGCAAGAGGCAAGCCTAGAGATGGTTCCAAGTGGGATTGGTGGGGCCTGATTTAAACACTCGATCTCTGAAAGAGATAACTTATATTAGTATCAATCTTAAATGCTATGCATATTTGGCCTTAAGCCCCCACTTCCTTCCAATCAGAATATAGCTTTGTGTCCCTCTTATTTAGAAATTCTCAAGGAATCACTGCATCAAATGTTCTACGTAAGGTATTTTTTAAATTTTTATTTTTTTATTTGTTATCAGCCTGGATCCAAAGAATCCTGAGAATATTTTTGTTCTAAATGTTCCAGTCTTGTTTATTCTTTGGTTCCTGTATAGCTCATTTCTTCCATATTGCATAAGACTCAGTCAAATGCTGGTAGAGGCTTGAAACATCAAACTCAGAATAAAGTTGTTAAGGACAATAAACTTATGTGGCAAGTTGCCTATTCCTTAAAAGGCAGTATAAAGTACTAACAATCAAGTAGGACTGGGGTTACCAAAGTTCTATTCTTTGAAGCCCGGATCTAGAAGACATTCGTGAGAGTACCCTGGAGGGAAGCATCTCAATGGCAGTCAGAAGGAGCTCTGCCTGAAGACCTTGATGTTGTGTAAACTGCAGTGGCTGTGGACTTATTTTCAACTTACTGAATTTATAATGAATGGTGGGTTGGGGTGATGTAACCATAATTTAACATTTCAATTAAGTGATAAAGGGTGCATATTCTGTTTTTTATCAAATCTGTAGCGAACCCTCTGTTTGCCTAGAGTATGTAACTAAAATCCTGTGTTCTCATTTCTTACCTAGCTTTTTTATAGTTTAGAGAAGTTTGTTTTGGGGGTGAAAGGCAACTTGGCGCCAGCCATGAGGATCCACATGTGTCTGCAGTAAATCTACAAATTCCTGTTTGAAGAGAGAGAGCTCCAAAACAAGGGAGGAAGCTCAAGAAGCTGCCGATTCCATTCCCTCAGTCCCCCCTTCTCTGTGACTCCCCTTCTCGGGAGAAGCAGAGGTTCCCAATCCCCGACCCGTGGTCTCTTTGTTCTGCTTTCCCTCTCAACCCTCATAAAAGCCCCTGCCTGCAATGAGATTGGCAAAATGGGTTGAGGACAAAACGTACCCCCATTTTCTCAAGGTTTCTGGCACTCAAATAAACCGCTTTCCTTTTTTTACTAGCACCTGCCTCACAAGCTGGGCTTTCATTATGGCAGGCAGCTGAACCTGGTTACAGGGACACTTGCCACATTTAACCTCATAAACAGTTTGCTGAACACATGCTTTGTGATCACCACTGTGCAAAGTGATTGGGGTCAGAGAAGGAGTCTGCACCACGAGGTGACAATGCTTCAAAGTAAAAAATACGGCATACAATATAAACAGTATAAATGCTAGATGGGGAAGTTTGGGAGACCTACAGGTATATGAGGCTATAAAAGTCTTCATAAGAAAAAATCTTATCATTATACACAATTGCAAGCCTGATTATTTTCCAGCTATTTTCTTTCCTTGCCTCCGCTACCTCTTATATTGCATTGTCTACATAACTTTTTGCAAAGTGATAGATGATGATAGATAGATAGATAGATAGATAGATAGATAGATGATAGATAGATAGATAGATAGATAGATAGATAGATAGATAGATGATAGATAGATCCTTAATGAATAATAATAGCGTGGATATTAAATATGAGTGTCAGATGAATTTATCTATTAGTGGGATGGTGCATTTTGTCTTCTCCCCGGAAATGAATGAAATAGAGTGGGAACTACGATGGCCTTCTCTTTCTGTACTCATCACAATGTTTATGGAAGAGTCCACCAATCTTCTTCAAAATTCAGATGCAACTTCTATAACAAACATCATTAGCACCAATGCGTAATCAGGAAGCCGGAAGAAACATTACCTATTCAGAAAAATTCAGTTTAGCTTCAGATAGAAATGCTGTCTTAAGAATGCTACCTTTCTTCAGGGAGCTATTTCTCCACTGGAAGATTTTGGTCAGCAATAACACGTGGACTCAGTGTCACTTTGGCATGATGAAAACAGGACAGAGATTTTTGTTGTTGTTGTTGTTCACAGAAAAAGGATATGCATGCTTTCCTTGCTGCCACTGTGATGGAAATACGTCTGGAATCCTTCTTTGTGTGCTAACTTTAACATATTTCAATGTTATCCAGAATCGCATGATTTGTCAACTCTGTGTTAAGCCCATCCTGTCTACACGTATGAGCAATGTCACCAAAAAAAGACCAATATAAATCAATGGAGAACAAATTAGACAATAACACAACAGGTAAGTTAGTCATTTAAATTCCCTAGAATAGTTCAGTGAATTGTCCATCAGTCACTGTTCTTTGCAGTTTAAGTGAAATATTACAGTAAATATATTCTTTCCAAAGAAAATCAATTTTCCTCTACAAACATATTTTATTATAACAAGAGCAATAGTTCCTGATGTGTGAATAATAAAAAGAATTTGCTATCATCTCTACTCTGCCTTCTGTTTTTCATCTACATATGAATGTGAGAATAGTTTGCATGAAAATAAGAGACTAAAATTATTATGCATCATTATTTTGTAAAAGCACTACTTTGTTCTTTTTTAATTAAGTAATTTAGTTTTTATATTTTCTTGAATTTATTGGGGTTACATTGGTTAGATTTAACAGCAATAAGTGAAGAGTATAGGTGAGACATATGTTATGTAATTTTCTAAACCTCTTTAGTGCAGTTATACGATTCTTGAACTTGGCTGTTTCATGTTACCATCATTTCATATCTTTACTTAGTTGTTTAATTAATAATGAACGAATATGGTTTTTGGTTCTTCCTTCCAAACCCAGTTTTCAAAATTACAACCATATCAAAATTATTCAGATCGAGGAAACATTGGATGAAGGGCTCTACTATTGTTTTGTTTTTACATCACATTTTCTGATATTTCCAGGAATTGGGTTGCATTGTTTGACAGTACCAAACAAAAGAGACTATAAAAATTGGAAATAAAAAAGTCACAACTTGGCCCTGACCAGTTTGGCTCAGTGGACAGAGCGTCGGCCTGTAGACTGAAAGGTCCCAGGTTCAATTCTGGTCAAGGGCATGTACCTTGGTTGTGGGCACATCCCCAGTAGGAGGTGTGCAGGAGGCAGCTGATGGATGTTTCTCTCTCATGGATGTTTCTAACTCTCTATCCCTCTCCCTTCCTCTCTGTAAAAAATAAATAAAATATATATATATATTTTAAAAAGTCACAACTTGGACTGTTCCTTTCATTATTTGTGAAGTTTTTCCTACACATAATCTTCAGAGCTCCAATCAGTTGAACTCTCCACATTTTGAAGCACTGTTTTGTGGAGATTTTTTCCTTATATTAGAAGACCAAGGCATTTATTTTTTATAGTATTTAAAAATAATCTTTTAACAGATTTTGTTGAGGTATTCTATTGGATGGTTAAAAGAATAGACAAAAGTTAGCCATCAATCATTTCTTATAGTTTTCAATTCTATTATATTTACCTGTCACCAGAAAATAGTTTTGTAAGTTTTCATACCAGCTATTAAAATAGAAATATGGAAACTTCTTAGAACAAACAGCAATAATAACTAATATTCACATGGCTACCTGCAACTTACAACTATAATAATATTCTATATTTTATATGAAAACACAATTTTGGTGCTATAGGTATTATTCCTATATCCCCACTTTCCACATAAAAAACTAAAACTCAGGAAAAAAAAAAAAAGACCAATTCACAAAACTACTAAATTGAAGATCTGGGAAATGATTTGAAGTTTTTTCCCAAGATTTCAACTTTTTCTACTTCAATGATAGGCCTTTCCAAAAGCCAATTTACCCATATAAAATGTCTTTTTTACAATATGCTAAATCCCAATAATGGTCCATCACTTTATTTAACACTATGCTAATATCTATGAATATGAGCTAGATCATATCCACAGTCTATAAAACACACACAGAGAATCATTAGTTAATTTAGAAAATTTCTAAATGCAATTTAAGTATGTGGACGAAAGGAGCCACATGCTAACCTGACAAGCTCAGGGGAGGCCTGCGTGGCAGTCTTGCAAACTCAGAGACCTGGAATAACCACAAAGGATGGTTTGAAAATTAAATATTTAACTACAAACAGGTTATAGTGGGTAGTCATGTCCTAGTCCGATATCTTCTCTGACAAAGATCAACTTAGATCTTCTTTACTGAGCCCATTTGCCTTTTTGCCTCTAAGATAACATATCTGTGAGATGTCTGGGTAACTTGTAACTTCCTTTACCCCGGACCCCTCAGGGCACAACAATGGCACCTGGACATTCCCTCATTGTTATCAAGTTAATTGTCAACTGTTAATTACGTTAAAGTATCCTGTATCCATCTCTGTAAGAGAAGCACATGTCCATCATTTCACTTTTTACCCTATCCCAGAGGTTTCCCCGCTTTGCTTTGTCCCACCTCCCTAATCTGTCACCAATGGATTTCATGTAACTCACCTACGTCCCTCTCCTTTGATTTCAATGTATAAATATAGATGTAACCCTGCAGTCTACGGAGCATTATCTCAATTCATTGAGGTTCTGCTTCCCGGCATATGTCGACAGTTTGGCTCAAATAAACTCACAAAATTCTTTACAGGTTTCAATGGTTTTTTTTTTCGTTAACAAGTACATCTATAAAAACAATTCTTTAAATAGTGGGAGTCTTGTTTACAGAACCTGGGGTCCTCAATCATGAAAAATACTGAATGTCATACTATCTAATACTTTCAAATGAAAACTTCCTTGGTCATAACCCAATAAAAATTAGATAGGCTTTCTCTGATTTCTTTAGATTTTACTGATTTTTTTCCTGCTCTGAATTAGAGGATAAGGCATACTTCCACAGGTAATTATTGGACGTGCTCTTTGATTTTTCACTTGTGTTTCATAAGCGTCACATCTCTCTGACTAGATTTTAAGTACTTTAGGAGAAGACATCTCCACAAACTCCTTTTGAATCCTGGAGATTATTTAGGTCCTTGTACATATTCAGTACTGAGTAAATATCTATCCTATCTAATAAAGAGGGTATATGCTAATTGACTCTCACACCTTCACAAAGATGGCAGTACCCACAGCCAATAAGGAGGGAATATGCTAATTGACTGCCATGCCCTCAAAGATGGAAGCACCCACAGCCACAAGATGGCAGCGCCCAATCTCCTCAGCCCTGCTGGGGTGGCAGGCACGTGGCATGGCTGGGCCCGCCTGAGGGCAGGCCCGGCCACTCCATGCACCTGCGTCTGGAGTCCCCCAGTCCCCTCAGCCCCCAGCTGCCCACGGCCAGCCCGAGGCACAGGCAAGCCTTAGATGGTGGCTGCCCAGCTGACGCTCAAGGTATAGGCAAGCCTGGGATGGTGGCTGCCCTGCCAATGCCAAAGGCGCAGGCAAGCCTCAGATGGCAGCTGCACAGCTGCCAGGGCTGGCCCAAGGCGCAGGCAATCCTCGGATGGCGGCTGCCCAGCCAATGCCTGAGGTGCAGGCAAGCCTCGGATGGTGGCTGCCCAGCCACCCAGGACCGCCCAAGGCTTAGGTATCAAGGGCCAGCCGAGGCTTGTGCTGCCAGCAGTGGCAGCAGCAGAGGTGTGATGAGGGCGTCACCTTCCCCTGATCACTGGGTCACCTCCCGCCCCTGAGGGCTCCCGGACTGTGAGAGGAGGCAGGCCGGGCTGAGGAACCCCCCTGTCCAGTGCATGAAGTTTCATGAACCAGGCCTCTAGTACTTAATAATAGAAAAAGTTTCCTAGCGATCTTTTGTAAATTATCTTACACAGATGCTACAATATGAGTCCTTAAAGTCACATTCCTTGATTTCTAATTTTCTGTCATCCAATCTGTAGTGGAATATCTGCTGCAGACATACATGATCCATCCTAAGACAAAACATCTATAATAATAAAAGCATAATATGCTAATTAGGCCAGATGTCCTCCTGGACAACCTTCTGAATAAAGCGAGGGCTGCGAGGGAAGCCCAGATCCAAGGAGCCTGACAGCAGCCAGAGGGAAGCCCAGATCCCGGATGCCAGAGGGAAGTTGGTGCCAGCAGCTGTGGGAAGGAAGGCCTACTCTTGCACGAATTTCATGCATCGGGCCTCTAGTACATTAATAAGAAAGTTGGAATTGTAAATTACCAATTTATATTTAGAAGAACAGTTCCTGATCAGGAAGAAGAGTCATGTATTTCATAATGTAAAAACACCTTAGGTTTAAATCTTTGGGGGCACAGTCTTCTTTAACTTGCAATCTAAGCACTGATGCTTCATCGTCCTATTTGTTTCTTCTGAATTTCGTGTGATTGGTACCACCCCATGATCTCCATGGTAGATGGTAAATGTCAAAATATATTTTGTGCAAGTTGCACATTTAGTAGTTACACTGCTGTGCACATTGTACAGTATAATATTCACTGCCTTAAGATTTTATCAAAAATGCATTTTTCCTTTTCAGTTCATTAGTGCTGAAAGGGTTATTGTGAAATTCTAAAATAAAGTGTTAGCAAAAATAAAATAAATAGCTGTTGATTTGCACCACACAATCCATGAGAAAAGCACTATGGCATTCTCTATGGCCAAACAGGTTGATCCCTATTTCCTGCACATAATTTATAAGTACTGAACCTATCATTTTCCATGCTTACTACTGGCCCCATCAATAGGCAACCCTATTTAGTTGTAAGCCAAGCATGGACCACGGGGCAACTGGCCAGCATAGTGGCAGGCAAGCAGGAACATCAGCATCAAATACTTAACCTCCTGCCACCCCAGGCCAGCAGCCAGTTTCTTGAGCTGCTTGTGTCTAGATTCATTTTACTTCATCACAAAATGTCCTACATCGTGTTCTGAACAGGTACTTGTTATAAATACATGTGAAAGAGCATCAGGAAAAGAGAGGCCAGTGTCCCAATTTTGTTTTCTTTTGTTTTTCACACTTAACTTCCTGTTAAGATGAGTACTCAGTTCACGATGCATGCGTCACACACAGTTCTAGAAGAGACCAGGGCAGAAACTGGAAGTACAAAATGGAAGCTGACCAAATTTACCCTGTTTTAAAGGAAATAGTAATAATTTGTCCTTAAAATATGGGAAAAAAAATTAGAACAAATGCCAGAGTAAAAGGCCTAAGTTAAGGCATATGGTCCTTTTACCTTAGGTCAGTGATTTTTCAACCATTTCATCTCATAGCACACAAGGTCATAACTAAAATTCTATGGCACACCAAAAAATATGTTTTTTGCTGATCTGACAAAAATAGGTATAATTTTGATTGATTTACACACACCAAAAAAAAAAAAAAAAAAAAAGTAGTTTCCTACCCTTTTTGCTCCAAAGTAACTTTTTAAAAAATTGAGTGTCTATACTTGTATATAAAGATTTCTGGTTCCAAGAACTAACCCATCAGACATAACCTTATTATGTGATGTGACCAATAAGATGCAACTCTATTATATGACACTAGAGGCCCGTTGCACGATATTCATGCAAGAATAGGCCTTCCTTACCCTGGCTTCGCACCCAGCCGCCTGGGAGCCACCAAGTCCCCGCTCCCTGGCCGCCCAGGAGCCGCCAAGGCCTCGCTCCCAGCTGTAGCACCGCTCCTGTAGCTCCCTCCACTCCCCTCGCTCCCCCTCATAGCAGGTATCCTGCCCCAGCCGGTCGCTCCGGGCCTGTATATGCAAATTAACCTGCCATCTTTGTCGGGTTAATTTGCATACTCACTCCTGATTGGCTGTGGGTGTAGCGGAGGTATGGTCAATTTACATGTTTGTCTATTATTAGGTAAGATATTAGAGGCCTGGTGCACGGATTCATGCACCAGTGGGGTCCCTCGGCCTGGCCTGCACCCTTTAGCAATCCAGGACCCCTCGGGGGATGTCAGACTGCCAGTTTCAGCCTGATCTCTGCAGGCCAGGCTGAGGGACCCCACCTGTGCATGAATCATGCACCAGGCCTCTAGGATGCATATAAGATCTTTGGTGAATCTCTTCCTGCCCTTCTCCCTCCCTCCTTCCCTCTGAGATTCATCAGTCTGTTCCATGTTTCCATGCCTGTGCATTGAGCATCTGCCCCCTGGTGGTCAGTGCATGTCATAGCTACCGGTTGAATGGTCACTTAGGCTTTTAGATATATAGATATATTTACAGTTCAAGACAGGGCATTCACACTGGACAGCTGTTGTCATTTTTCATTTGACAACCTAAGGGAAAGTCAGTGCCACTGATGAAATAGGCAGTGCATGTTTTAAAAATTCTTGAAGCACACCAGGTGCAAATTATTGCCTTAGATTACTGTGATAACTGTTTTAGGCTACCCTTCATTTTTATCTTCTTTAATTCTTCTTCTGATAGCAGACCAAATCCATCTCTTTTAGCACACGTATGAGCAGGGCACCCAGGCCTAGCCAATCACAATTGCCAGGGATGCTGATGTGATCCAGTCTGAACCAATCAGAGTCTTGTGTGAAATGTACTGCTCTGGTGATTGCAAAAGACTGTCCCCCTCCTCAGGGTCATTAGGCTAAAGGGACATGAATCTGGAGCTTTTGATGACTATCTTCCTTACCACATTAATGAAGCAAATCTGAATGGCAGAGCGAGTAACAGACAAAGAGACAGAGAAAGATGGACTGAGAGATCTGATGACAGTAATTGAATCCTGGGTCCATTCTTAACTGACCAGGGAAGAGAAAGATATATGTTACCATTAGATGCATGTGTGTTTTGTTTTGTTTTGTTCACTTAAAAGTGATACCTAAATGCAAATAGATATTTATCATTCCCATTTTGTAATAAAGATACTAAAAATGAAAATGTTCAGTGGCATACACCCATCTGGTTAAGGAAAAAAAATCCCTGCATACACTTATTTGTAAACTGAATTTATATAAAGGGAATACTTCTTTCTCATAAATATGATTTATAAAACCAAGTGCATCCAACTAAAAGAAATAGGTCAGTTCTTATCATAAAAAATTAACTCAGCAAAACTTTTAAATTACTTTAAAATAAAATAATAACTTTCTTATAAAACACTAATATTTGAAATCTTAACAATCATTGACTGTCTTTCAATAACCTCAGAATAAATGTGCCTCAAATATATTATCTTTATATTACACCTCTCCACATCTAGAACACTGCTGTTATTAGAGAGGTAACAATGTCTAAATCTGTAACAAAATAACTTGGTTGTGACTAGACATATTACTTTGAAAGCCTCCTAGGTCTACTGGTTGTTTTTCCTCATTTTCCAAAATTAGCACTATAGCAAAGAGATGTGAGTCCAGGCAGTTATGAATTATGATCAGATAAGTAGAACTCTCTCCTCAACGATTGTTCAATTGGCCCTATTATTTTATTAAGATGACATTAGTTTATAAGTAATGTCAAGGGAATTCTTGAAATGGAAAACAAATAACTAAGGTCATTTGGAGGAGACAGTTCACACACGAACAATATCTGTTCCTTTACTGTGGTGGTGGTGGGAATATGTTTGGGTTCATTATGGGAGTAAAACTTTGAAAACTTTTTTTTTGTTGTTGGTTCATCATATTTACATTTTCTGTACCCTTACTGATTCTGTCTGTTTAATCTATCATTTATTGAGGTATGTGTTCAAAACTTCTCATTTTGAATGTGAATTTATCTATTTTCTCCTTTCGGTTTGGACAATTTTACATTACACATTTTGAGTATATATTGTATACATAGAAATTTGGAACTATTAAATCTTTTTTTTTTCAATTTTTTTATTAAGGTATTATATGTGTACATATCTTACCATTGCCCCCCCACACACCCCACTCCCATATATGCCCCAACCCCCCAGAGTTTTGCATCCATTGGTTATGCTTAATGGAATACTATGCTGCCATAAAAAAAAACTTTGGAAACTTTAAACAAATTCTTAAACCAGTGCTTCTCCCCTTCCATCCTCTCAATCCGGTTTACTACAGTCACTGAGGTATTGACCAGCACACCAGGGGGAAACAAAAGTTTCCCAAAAAGTAAAGTATGTCATAGGATGTATTCCCTGTTCAGCATACCTAGCCCCTGGTCTGCAGATCTCACATACAACTCAGCTCACTTGGGGGTGATGGCATTAGTGTGTCATCATGACAAGGATAGTGAAGCCATGTCATGGTTTAACTATCCTTTTACATTAGATTAGCCATGTTCTGTGTTACCACCTACATTACTAACCATATCCACAAATTTATGCAACCTCTGCCACTTAAAAATCTCTCTCACTCCTGGCTGGTGTTGCTCAGTGGTCCAGCATCCACCTATGAACCACGAGGTCATGGTTCGATTCCCGGTTGGGACACATGTCCAGGTTGTGGGCTCAGTCCCCTTTGTGGAGCATGCAGAAGGCAGCTGATCAATGATTCTCTCTCATTATTGATGTTTCTATCTCTCTCTCCTTCTTCCTTCCTCTCTAAAATCAATAAAAAAATACATATTTTTAAAATCTCTCTCACTGTGTCTGCATGACTCCATATTGCCATCACTATCCTGTACTGACAACTGAAAATGAGGAGGGAAAAAACCCTAACATTTCTTCCCTCCATCTTTCCAAACATATTTAATTTGCTGTCTAGAAAATAAATGCAATAAAATAAGATAGAATTAAAATGTTTAAATAAGAACATTGTAAAAAGACATTCAAAAAATATTCTTGATGTGTACTTGAGAAAAAAAGGTACAAAACGCAGTATTCTTCTTGGAAACAGAGTTCAAGCAGCAGTTCAAAGGGGCAACACAGCAAAAATGACGCCAGACAAAGATGAGCAGGCAAGGAAGACTTTCTCCAAGGGATCTCAACAGGGGAGAGGGACTGACCCCGATTCTGATGAAGCAAAAGGTGGGAGAGCTGTTAAGCTCTGGAATGAGCTACTGAAAACTACTGGGGAACGTTAGGGGGCAGGTTGATCAGATGGTATGCGTGGAGCACACGGAGGTATTCCCGGGTTTGTAAATATCCTTCCCTGTGAATTGGCCACCTGTGTTTGCAGATTCGCTCCAACAGAAATTGAGCTTCTAACCTCCTTCAGAGTCTGAGAGATAGATGTGCTATCTCCTTTTATCTGTACTTTTCAAAGAGATGGTTCCCAGGTCATGAAAAAAAAGACATTTCCTGACTGGAGGCTGGGAAAAGAATTACATACACTGCAAAGGGCAGAGACAAAATTTACAACTGCAACTTTTCTAAAGTAAATGCTCCAAGAAAAGGGAGGTCAGGGGCCTAGAGTCAGGAAGAAGCCTGACTGAAGTTTAGGAAAGCTGAACATTAGGGCCCTCCTGGTCAGAGATCCAAGGTTTTATTCTGTTGTTCACTAATCTCACACTGTAAAAACAAAAGTACTATTCCACAGAAAAACATATTTCTAAAAGTGAAATAGAATTAGAGATACATTCATTCAATGGTGCCTTATACGTAAAGGGTTGTAATGAAATAAGAAGTATTCTTCACAACATATTTATTTCTTTAGTGGAAATAGAAGAAATAAGACCAGAGTACAAATTATTAATTAAACTTGAAAGAAGAGGCATAGACAATGATACAAAGTCTACATTTTCAGATGATATGCTCTAATCAGTGGACAAAAAAAAAACAAAGGATGAATAAACTGCATATCATAGCCATTAATTATTGCCAATTCCCTGTTAAGACCAGAGGAGGGAGTGGTAGGACTGACACTTTCTTATGATACCGAGAAGAACCGACATATACACTGAGTGGCCAGATTATTATGATCTCGGAACGCATAATAATCTGGCCACTCAGTGTATACCCTATATAATAAAAGGCTAATATTCAAATTTTCCCCTCAACCAGGAGTTCGACCAGCAGGCAGGCCGGCCAACTGCCCATATCCCCTCCCCGTGACCAGGCTGGCTGGACTGCACCCATGCACGAATTCATGCACCGGGCCTCTAATCCTACTTAATAAAGAGTAATATGCAAATTGACCATCACTCCAACACACAATATGGCTGTCCCCATGTGGTCAAAGATGGCTGCCCCCATGTGTACAAGAGATGGCCACGACAAGATGGCCAGCAGGGGAGGGCAGTTGGGAGGGACCAGGCCTGCAAGGGAGGGCACTTGGGGGTGATCAAGCCTGCAGGGGAGGGCAGAGGAGGAAAGTTGGTGGCAACTGGGCCTGCAGGGAAGGGCAGTTGCGGGGGGGGGGGGGGGGGACCAGGCCTGCAGGGGAGGGCTGTTAGGGGTGACCAGGCTTACAGGGAGGGCAGTTGGAGGGTGTGGGGGACCAGACCAGCAGGGGAGAGCAGTTAGGGGCAATGAGGCTGGCAGAGGAGGGCAGTTGGGGGGACCAGACCTGCAGGGGAGGGCTGTTAGGGGTGACCAGGCTTACAGGGAGGGCAGTTGGGGGGTGTGGGGGACCAGACCAGCAGGGGAGAGCAGTTAGGGGCAATGAGGCTGGCAGGGGAGGGCAGTTGGGGGGACCAGACTTGCAGGAGAGGGCAGTTGGGGGGTATCAGGCCTGCAGGGGAGGGCAGTTAGGGGTGACCAGGCCTGCAGGGGAAGGCAATTAGGGGCAATCAGGCTAGCAGGGAAGCAGTTAGGCATCAATTAGGCTGGCAGGGGAGTGGTTAGGGGGTGATCAGGCTGGCAGGCAGAAGTGGATAGGGACAATCAGGAAGGCAGTCAGGCAAGCAGTTGGGAGCCAGCAGTTGGGATTGTGAGAGGGATGTCCGACTGCCCGTTTAGGACCGATCCCAGTAGGATCGATCCTAAATGGGCAGTCAGACATCCCTGGAGGGGTCCCAGATTGGAGAGGGTGCAGGCTGGGCTGAGGAATACACTCCCCCCCATCACCGTGCACGAATTTCATGCACCAGGCCATATATATATATATATATATATATATATATATATATACACACACACACACATATATACATATATATATATATATTTGTATGTATACATATATATAGTATATGTATACATACATATATATAGTATACATACATGTATATATGTATGTATATAGTATACATATGTATATATATAATATATATACATATGTATATATGTATACATACATATATATAGTGTGTGTATATATATATATATATATACATATATATATATATATATATATATATATATATATATATATATACTGAGTGGCCAGATTATTATGCATTCAGAGATCATAATAATCTGGCCACTCAGTGTATGTTTCCACAAAGAAATCTATTTCCTCGCTGTATGGAGGTAGCAAACGTATATGCAGTCTGCTCTGCACCAAGGATATCCTGCGAATATTGTCTCTTTCCTCACAAAGCCCATTCTGAAATGGATTTAATTTTTATAAATATAATAAATACTTTGTAATTGCATTAAAATCTTTTAATTCTTTCAGATAATTCGAAGGCCTAACACCATCAGTAAATGGCAAACTTGGATTTGAACCCACATCTGTCAGACTCTAAATCTGTTTGATGGTTTTCATTATAGTGGATTAACTAAGCAATGATATAGAAATCCTAAAATTATGTAATTTTCAAGGAAGGCAGATAATATAAATATGTAATATGTATAAAATAAAGGCAAAACTATAAGAAATATTTAATTTCCCTTTTCTTTCAACAATAAGAACAATAATAGCACAAATGCTCTGATAAACACCAGTTGACATTTGTCTTCAGTGTTGGGATGTAATAGGGAATGGTGGGTGGTGAACTCCAAAAAGTGACCTCAACCCAGCCAATCATCACAATGTTTGAAAACAGATCCATTGATATGAAACGTTCTGATTTTTTTTTTTTGAGAGAAGTCAATTATCCATATATGAAGTGAAACCTCCAGTTCTTATTAAGGATTAAATATAAATACTGTGTAGGCCAACATGTATTAGCCAAACAATATACATCTGTGCACCATCTGGGGCCCTCCAGCTGCCAGTTTGCCGTCTCTGATCGAAACACGCATTCAGTATCACACTTACATTTGTTGAGGAGAAACACAGCACAGGAAGCCAAGAGAGGCAGGGATGGGATAAACCAGTAAAATGTTTCCAAATGAATTTATACCTCTTCTTCTTCCCCTTCCAGTTATTTGATGGACAGGATATAAAGAACTAAGGTTAATATCTTTAAGAAGGGAAAATAAACCCTGTTCAATAGACTCTGTTTAACAAATTAGAAATATCTGTGCCTCACTAAGACACATTTTTAAAATGTTCACTCCATTCTAAAGTAAAGCTAAATAAATGATATTATTGTAGTATTTTTCTACATTGTTAAATGTTTTAACAGTTTTATTTTAAATATAGTAAAATTATAGAAATAGTCTATATAACTTGGTAGAGCCAAGTGTACTTTAAAAGACATATATGTCTTTCTCAGATTGATTTATGTATATAGATGTAAAATAATTAAATGTAAATAAGTTCATATGCACACATATACAGTATAAGGACTCCTGCCAATGAATTGTAAGCATTTATTTGCTATCATATTCATATGGTACTAAAAATGTGCTACTTTTGACATTATATTAAACTAGAAGCCCGGTGCACAAAATTCGTGCACGGCGGGGGGTTGTCCCTCAGCCCAGCCTGTGTCCTCTCCAATCTGGGACTCCTGGAGGGATGTCCGACTGCCCGTTTAGGCCCGATCCTGGTGGGATCAGGCCTAAACGGGCAGTCGGACATCCCTCTCACAATCCAGGATGCTGGCTCCCAACTGCTTGCCTGCCTGCCTTCCTGATTGCCCCTAACCGCTTCTGCCTGCCAGCCTGATCACCCCCTAACCACTCCGCTGCCAGCCTGGTTGATGCTTAACTGCTCCCCTGCCAGCCTGTTTGCCCCCAACTTCCCTCCTCTGCCAGCCTGGTCACCCCTAACTGCCCTCTCCTGCAGGGTTGATCACCTCCAACTGCCCTCCCTTGCAAGCCTGGTCCCTCTCAACTGCCCTCCCTTGCAGACCTGGTCCCTCACAACTGCCCTCCCTTGCAGGCCTGGTCCCTCACAACTGCCCTCCCTTGCAGGCCGGGTGCCTCACAACTGCCCTCTCCTGCTGGCCATCTTGTAGTGGCCATCTTGTGTCCACACGGGGGCAGGATCTTTGACCACATGGGGGCAGCTATATTGTGTGTTGCAGTGATGATCAATCTGTATATTACTCTTTTATTAGATAGGATAGAGGCCTGGTGCACGGGTGGGGGCCAGCTGGTTTGCCCTGAAGGGTGTCACAGATAAGGGTGGGGGTTCCCTTGGGGCGTGGAGTGGCCTGAGCGAGGGGCCTGTGGTGGTTTGCAGGCTGGCCACGCCCCCTGGCAACCCAAGGGGAGGCACTGGTATCTGGAATTTATTTTCCTTCTACAATTGAAACTTTGTAGCCTTAAGTGGGTGAGCCCGGCCAGGGTGTGTGGAAAGCTTTGCTTCCCCTGTTGCCGCCGGCAACCCTGGCCTGCTCTCTCAAGCTCCATTCTGCCGCCATTTGTTTGAATTTGTTTACCTTCTATAACTGAAACTTTATAGCTTGAGTGGAGGCTTAGGCCTGCAACGGCTATGGAAAGCTTGGCTTACTCTGTTACCTGGGAAACCTTGCTCTCTTTGGCTGTAGCCATCTTAGATTGGGGTTAATTTGCATACTCGCCCTGATTGGCTGGTGGGCGTGGCTTGGCTGGTGGGCGTGGCTTGTGTAGCGGAGTGATGGTTAATTTGCATATTACCATTTTATTAGAGCGGATGTTGTTATGTGCATGATTTACTGGCACTACTAGCTTTAACTACTATTTTTAGTCTCCATGATAGTAATAATAATCCAATCCAAATCTGCCTGATTCTAATGCTTATTCAACCACACCATGTTGCCTCATTTACTGTTGTACCATTTATAAATCCATACCTGACACATAATAGATACTCAATAAATACCAAGTGATTGAATAAATGAATATATAACATAAATGATTATCTTAACATGGAGCAAATGGAAGAATTATATCAATGTGGAAGGCACCACAGTATAGTGGAGTGAATATAGACTTGGACCCAGATTTCTAAAATTGTAAGGTTATGAATACCATTCTGACTACCTATGAGCTAATCTCCAGTGAATAACCTCAGAAGATTGTTGTGAAGACCATGGAAAATACTGCATTTCAATATGCTATTTCTCTTTGCCCCTTTTTTGTGTTGGTCTTTTCTTCCCAAACAACGTGCTATTTATTAGTAATCACTGCCTGTAGTATTATTTATGAGCTAACAGCATTAATTACTGCTGAGCCTGGTAAAATGCTCATCTCTGTTCAATGTTAACTAGAAATGTGGCATCGGCAGGGCTGAAATGGAATGTGCAAGATTTAAGCACCATCAAACCCCTTCACTCTCAAAATCCTGTAGCTTATAATGCTCTTCCTTTGATCAAATTTCTAAGACAAGCACCAAGGCTTTGGATTCAGAATTCCAAGTAGCATCTATAGAATTCATATCTGCATATGCATAACTTAGTCCAGAGAACAGAAGAGGCTAAGCACATTTACCTCTCTGGAAGGCAATCCACCCTGGAAATGGGAGAACAAAAATGAGATTGCTAAGTGTTTAAAAGTTTATGCAGTCCCTGGTCTCTGATCTCGGAAGCCCTGGACCCCTGAGATGAGTCAACAATCATCCTGCACACGTTATAAAGTAATGGAGATGTGTCCCTTGGAGCTGGAACGGCCTGGTTCGCTGTGGTGCACAATAAATGTGTTGGGTGGTAAGAAAGAAGGAAGATGGGGAGGGAATCAAGAAAGGAGAAAGGGCCCTAACTGGTTTGGCTCAGTGGATAGAACATCGGCCTGCGGACTGAAAGGTCCCAGGTTCGATTCCGGTCAAAGGCATGTACCTTGGTTGCAGGCACATCCCCAGTAGGGGGTGTGCTGGAGGCAGCTCATCAATGTTTCTCTCTCATCGATGTTTCTAACTCTCTATCCCTCTCCCTTCCTCTCTGTAAAAAAAAAATAATAATAATAATAATAATAATAATAATAAAATATATTTAAAAAAAAGAAAAAGAAAGGAGAAAGGAAGTAAGTAAAAGAGGAAGGAGGGGGGAAAAAGAAAGAAAAGGGAGAAGGAAAGAAATATATAAATTGGTTGGGTCAAATACACTTTTTGAAAATATTGTGCTATGATGTATCTGGTAAGAAACTTAATTTAATACATAAGATAGTATGCTACCTATAAAGAGGTAAAGATTAACATACAAGTGTTGATAGAGTCATACCATAATAAAAAATCAGAAAGAATCATTTTTCCATTATTGTCCATACTCTGCCTTTTAAGGTCAATAGAACTCTGCAGTAGGCCCTGTGTTATTACCAGTCTTTCAGTTTATATACTAGCAATAATATTTATTGGAATTCTGGGCTACAAAGAATAGGTAAAATGTGTGTCCTGGAGTTTCAATTTTTTGAGAAAACATGTACTTTATGGTTGAAAATGCTCTTGGGTTTAGGGAGAAATGAAGCACATTCGTATCTTGGCTCTGAATTATTTTCCAAAAAAAAAAGTGCTTACAGTCTCGTCATGGCAGAACTCGCTTACAGTGTGAAAACAAATCAGGAGTGAGTGCATTTCTTTTTCCTGTGAAGACAGCAAATATGTAAGCTTTCCTGGTTTCTAGTTTTCCTTTTATGAAAATAATAGTTCAATGCGACTTCAAGGTTATACTGTTTAAAAAACACACTGTATGCGCAAACAGAGAGCCTGTAAGGCTTTTCAAAACACATGTCTAAAACAGAGCTGTTTAGTTTGACAGAGCCTCAAATGCCAAGAGACTGTGTTGAATGCAAAATCAGATTTTGAAAGCAAAGAGACAAGAGGTACTTGGATGGGCTTGAATCCTGACAAGGTCCAGCACTGCTTTAAAAGCTGGCAATCAACTCATCTCAGGCTGAGCACTGTTCTCTGAACTTTCCTTTCCTCCTATTAGGTCCTCATTCTCTTTTCCCAATAGGCCATGAAGAAGGGATTTTCAAGCTTACCCACTATATAGGCTACTAGGTCTCTGATCTCTGAGTCAAGAGTCATACCCTGAGAATTATAGCTATGAACACATAGCCCCATTAAACTGAAATTTTGTCTTGTTCATTGTGGTTCACAATAAATATGTTGGAAGGACAGAGAGAAGGAAGGGAAGGAAGGAGAGAGGGAGGGAAGAAAAATGTACTTATGTGAATTGGTTTAACCAATCACTACAAAACATAGATTTTATAAATAATGTGTTATAATGTATCTTACAAGGAATTTAATTTGCTATATAAGGAAGTGTGCTATTCTGTAAAAAGCTTATATCTATATCTATCTATCATCTATCTATCTATATCTATCTCTATTCTATATCTACATATCTCTATATAGATTATACAGATATGTAAAAAGATATAGATATTCTCAGCTCTTTTCTCATATATATGTATATATATCCTATCTAATAAAAAGTAATTTGCAAATTAACCATCACTCTGCTACACCCACAAGCCACGCCCACCAGCCAATCAGGAGCAAGTATGCAAATTAATCCAACCAAGATGGCTGCAGCCACAGAGTGAGCAGGAGGCTTGGGTTTCCCCGGCAATGGAGGAAGCCAAGCTTTCTGCACACCCTGGACGACCTAGGCCTCCACTCAAGGCTACAAAGTTTCAATTATAGAAAAGAAATAAATCCCAACAAAAATGGCTGCAGCCATGGAGCAAGCAGGAGGCATGGCTCTGCTCAAAGCTACAAAGTTTCAATTATAGAAGATAAATAAATCCCAGATACCAGGGCCTCCACTTGGGTTGCCGGGGGGCGTGGCTGGCCCACAAACCACCACAGGACTCTCGCCCAAGCCACCCCACACCCCAAGAGAACCCCCACCCTGATCCGGGACACCCTTCAGGGCAAACCAGCTGGCCCCCACCCATGCACCAGGCCTCTATCCTATCTAATCCTCCTATCTAATAAAAGAATAATAAGCAAATTGACCATCACTACAATATACAAGATGGCTGCCCCCATGTGGACACAAGATGGCCAGCAGGGGAGGGCAGTTGGGAGGGACCAGGTCTGCAAGGGAGGGCAGTTGGGAGCGATCAAGCCTGCAGGGGAGGGCAGTCAGGGGTGACTAGGCCAGCAGGGGAGGGCAGTTGGGAGGGACCAGGCCTGCAGGGGAGGGCAGTTAGGGGTGACCAGGCCTGCAGGGGTGGGCAGTTAGAGGTGACCAGGCTGGCACAGGAGGGAAGTTGGGGGCGACTGGGCCTGCAGGGAAGGGCAGTTAGGGGTGACCAGGCCTGTAGGGGTGGGCAGTTAGGAGCAAACAGGCTGGCAAGGGAGCAGTTAGGCATCAATCAGGCTGGCAGGGGAGTGGTTAGTGGGTGATCAGGTTAGCAGGCAGAGGTGGTTAGGGTCAATCAGGAAGGCAGGCAGGCAAACAGTTGGGAGCCAGCAGTCCTGGATTGTGAGAGGGATGTCCGACTGCCCGTTTAGGCCCAATCCTACTGGGATTGGGCCTAAACGGGCATTAGGACATTCCTCGAGGGGTCCCAGATTGGAGAGGGTGAAGGCTGGGCTGAGGGACACACACCCCCATGCACAAATTTCTTGCACCAGGCCTCTAGTATGTGTGTGTGTGTGTGTGTGTGTGTATATATATATATATATATATATATATATATATATATATATATGAGAAAGAGATATTCCCAGCTCTTCTTTTTTCTACCTATGAGAGCTCCCATAACTTAATGAATCTAAACACCAGTATCCTCATAAATTTGATAAATCTCAAAACATTGCTGAGGGGATTAAAGGAATTCACCCATGTGACATTGGCTGATGCATCATGGACATTCATCTTTCCATTTCTCCATAATACTGAGAATCCAAAACTCCTTATTTTGTTTGATATACATAAATTTTCAATTTATCACTTTATATGTAGACCAAATTGAATTCCAAGTCACTGAAGCCCAATTATGGAGGGAAAGAAGAAGATATTGACTTGAAATGTAATCAAAGTTTTTAAACAACATTATAAATGGTCAAACAGCAGCAAAAACACACCCTCTCTGACCACAGGCATCTAATCATCCTTAAAGATAACAAGGTTTACCTGAAAAGTTTATCTGTTCCAATATGGCAATTTTTCTCTGATGAAGTGTATGGAATTACATCCATTAGTAATTGTGAAAGAAAAACAATTTAGATTGAAATGTTGGGTTGCTAGAGCTATGTTAATCTTTCAGTCCTCCAACCCCATCTGCTTTACAATGTATTCCTCTTTGCTGCCTGTTCACTTCCCAGTGAATGAAGGGGAAAGGTAGGTTTTTTTCTTAGGAAGTGCCCAATATCAAACATCCTAATTCTTGCTGCAGTCTTACACAGGTTCTCTTCAGTTTCCCAGGCCTAGTTGGTCTGCTTCTATAGACAGTTACCATTTCTTAGACAGTTGGGTGTGTTTTTGAGGGATAGCCTCTTTATATTCATCACATAAAAAGTTTGTTTTGAATGAAGCATAGAAAAAATATATTTAGGATAAGAGTATTTTTTATTTTTTTATTTTTGCTAAATCTGTTTCAGAGTACTATTAGCTCTTGTGAAAATTTAAAGAAAATAAGCAGAGATGGGATCACAGGTGAACTCAGACTTAAGTATTGGAAACCAGAGCTGAAAATTTTTTAAATATATTTTATTGATTTTTTACAGAGAGGAAGGGAGAAGGATAGAGAGTTAGAAACATCAATGAGAGAGAAACATCGATCAACTTCCTCCTGCCTATTGGGGTTGTGCCCGCAACCAAGGTACATGCCCTTGACCAGAATCAAACCTGGGACTCTTCAGTCCACAGGCCAACGCTCTATCCACTGATCCAAACAGATTAGGCCAGACCTGAAATTTTAATTCTGGCTTGCCCACAGTGGGAGACCTTGGTCAAGTGACTTTATCCAATGCATTATTTAATAATCTGAAAATGATGACGATAACAGTAATTTATAAGTGTATACATTTTTAAATGTGCAGGTAAATTACCGTCAGAATGTTTCATGGTGAGCAGGTTAAAATTATGTGAGATAGCCAATTTCAAGATGGTGGTATATCTGCTACTCACACTAGAATGTTTATGTGAAGAGTATATATCCCTGTTCCAGGGTATGATCAATCACAGCAAGTGTTCCACAGGCTTTCCTAATTCCTTTTTCTGTTCCATGGAAGAATAATTAGCCCATAGTGGTTTCTTTACAGAGTGCTATGGATCACACTGTGTCCTCCCTAAAGGCCTATATTGAAGTCCTAACTCTGCAGCACCTTAGAATATGATCTTATTTAGAAACTAGTGGCCCAGTGCACAGATTCGTGCACATTGAAAAGAAATTAATTAGAATTCTTGGGGAGGCACCACAGCTTGAAGGGCATCTGTGGAGTGAGCGGGGTCCCTCCAGCAGGTGGGGTCCCTCGGCCTGGCCTGAGAGGATTGGGCCGAAACCGACTCTCTGACATACCCTGAGGGCTCCCAGAGTGTGAGAGGGCACTCTGCAAAGATGCTGTCATACAGGGTGTGGAAAGCAAATGCAAGTGTGCAGTAAACCAGATTCAGGGCCAACAGTGCCCCAGGAACATAACCCATGGCCGAAGATGGAATTTCATGGCCTCAAGTGGAATTGGGTTCCCTCCTCTCTGGTTCCAGGGTGCATCACGAGAGAACCACGGCTGCCAAGTCATGGCAGCTCAGCAGCTCCTGAGTTGAGCGTCTGCCCCCTGGTGGTCAGTGCGCATCATAGTACTGGCAGGTTGGACAGCCAGATGGTAGGATGGTCACTTAGCCTTTTATATATATAGATAGCATCATTATCATTATAGATGTAATTAGTTAAGCTTAGGTCATATTGAACTGGAGTGGGACTTCACTATGACTGATTTGTTAAAAAAGGAGAAATTTGGACACAGACAGGTACACAGAAAGAACATCATGGGAAAATGAAGACAACAAATTTATGTTGCTTAAGCCACTTAGTTTGTGTTACTTTGTTATATCAGTTCTGGCAAATCAATACATGGGGTAAGACTTCCACTAATTATAAATAACTGTGTTGGCCTACAATAGTTTACTCTTTAAAGATGGTTTCTCTCTGCTCTAAGTGACTTTTTAAAAGCCTTTAGAAGTACATATATCAGTCAGGGTCTCAGTAGAAAATAGTCAACAGCCTCAGCTGAGAATTTTTAATGAAGGAACTATCTACAGGGGTATGGGTAAGGCTAAAGGAACCCATAAGATACTGAGACACCCAGGAAAAAGCAACAGCAAGAAACTGACATCATTAACCTTAACCACCCCCCCAAAAAAATAAAGATTTTCCTTATATCTTATTGGCTAGATCTGGGCCACCAATAATACAATTACTGGCCAAAAAAAAAATGAGGTCATGGTGATTGTCTTAAATTAATTATTTATCTCTTGTTTTAGGTGCCACCTTCCTTTAGGAAGAGGCTGCCTATGTGATAATAGAAAAACAGAGTTGAGGAAAACAGAAGAAGGCTCTGCAAGAAAAGGCAACCACCACATTCCCCTATTTCCAAGTTCTCAGAACCAGAGCCTCATTGCATCCTCCAGGTACTGACAATACCTCCCAATTCTACTCTTTCTCTTCCCATAATTGATACTGTTGAGGTTCGACTCTAACTTTTATCATGGTTGCAGAGTCAATAAAGCCCATTGTAGTCCTGTCTTTGTCACCAAGGCCTTGGGAATCACGTAGCTTCTCCCTGCCCCTTTCTGCCTGGGTTTGCACATTAGGGAATTGAGAAACGTAGTATGACTTCAAAGTATCATTCGTACGTTTATCATTATCACTGTGAAATGGAGACAAGTTGGAATATATCAAGTTGAGGCAAGTTTCACAATAAGAACTGAAATGTGCTCAAGCATTAATATTTCAAAAAAATTAAAGTTGGTTATAATGAGAAAATAGTTCCAAAATAAGAGTCAGAAAGGCTGATTCTAAACTTACTTCCTACTGACTTGCATTATGACTTCCTTCAGGAAGCATCACAAGCTCTCTGGTCATGCTTTCTCATCTACTAAATGAAGGTATTAGGTTAGAGTGCTAACCTTCCAACTACCTCACAGACTAACTAACTATGAGCAGTCAGTGATGTTGACAACATTCTAGAATTTAAGATACATAAATAACAGTAAGTAGTATTTGCTTAGTGTTCTTTAACTTACTTAATGCTATTGTAAAGGAAAGGAGAGACAGAATTATTTACTGTATTGGCTAATACCTTCATAGTTTGAATTATACACATCTGCTTTGAGATTTTCCCCTATTCTGCTTGGTGAATATTAATATAATAATATTGCATGCCCTAGTTTTGTAAAGTACAAGCTAGCCTAGATGGGTTATGTTTATTTTCATATAACTAGCTGCTGGAGGCTAAGAACAGTAGTTAGCATAATAAATGCGAGAAGTTTGTCAGAAGGCTGATGGACATCTTCAGCAGGGCTGAAGATCTGCATATTATGACTTGCTGCCAAACAGCTGAGGGCAATTCCTCTAACCTGATAATCCTTTATTGTTTACTAAACCTTACCTTTGATATGTGTGTCTGCTTTGCTAAAGGGCAAAATATGTGAATAAAAAGCTGGGGGTCCAGACATTCAGGGAGCCCACTTCACTATAGGGTGCAGCCTCTGCCTGGCTCCCCCAATGCCTTCCAAATTTATATTTCTTGTCTAGTCTCTATCCATTTATGCATGGCAATTCTCCAGATTCCTGAACCCTTGCTGTGAAAAGACTGCGGCAACTAGCCAATCCCCTGATACTAGTTGGTTGCCAGCTTATGCAGGTGGAAATCTTGGTATATACCAGTATTGACAGAGCAAGAGAAATGACTGTCTTTGGAAAATCTTAGTCATAGTTACTATATAATTCCTTCAAATTTCCTCCAGTCCAGACAAATTCACAATAGTCAAGCTTAAGTCTTCGGATTAATGACAATGTCACCTTAATAGCTGCATATAAGAGGAAAGCTAGTCTTAGAACAGTTTCAATAATTGATCAATATAGGTATATTTTGAATTCTAAAAAGGCTTAAGTAAGTTCAAAATGTTCTCAATGACATGTTCCTAAGTTTTTTTGAGTAAACACAGGTCCAATTCTGCAGAGCATGTAACACTTTTCAACAATTCAATCAGCAGACTCTCAAAATTATACAGGAGATATGGGTGTGTGTTTTTTTTTTTGTTTGTTTTTTTGAGAATGAATAGTTCTTAAAATGATCAAAACAAACTTAACCTTCCTGCTGGAATGACAGTTGATCCCTTATTTTCACATGAAACATACCAAGTACAAAGCAGCAGGTTGTCATTATAATACTTTCTCATCAGAAATCTACTTTAAAAATAAGGATAAAGATAGCTATAAACATCGTTTGGTATGTGCAGTAGACACCTGAGGTTGCATCATTTCCCACAATAAGCCCAGAAATATATATGCTGCACTAGCAGAATATGAGAGAAATTGAGTTTTATAAGTCCAGGGAATCTCTTTATTACATGTGTTTGTGAGACTTTAGAAATACTCATTAAATAATATAAACAGGATAGCCTATGTAATCTTCAACTGATAAATAATTTAAAATACTAAAGCTCATATAATATTTTATCACTGAATTCAGCCCCATTTAAAAGGCTCTATGTACTCAACTTTTGCCATAAACAAATTTGCTTAATACATGCATGATTAGAATTTGTGTTTCAGAAATATTTCTCAAACCCAATGTTCATAAAACCTCCTTCCATCATTAGGGTTATAATAACAGTTATAAATAATAGCAACTAACATTTAGAACAAGCACTATACATTTAGCATTATTTGGATTCTACTTATTCACTAAAATTGTTGTTTTCACCCATCTTTCCAGTACAAAATAAGGGTATAACTATTATGTGAGAATGTTCTGAATCCTTTGGAGAGGTAAGACATACCTATATCAAGTATCATAGTCTGAGGCTGGAGGTCAAGCTGTGGAATTTTTTATAGTTGAATAATCTGTTTTCTAGTCCTGTTGTTGGAAGGTGTACACAAATAACATTAATATGTATGTTTTGAAACCTCCCACCTCTCCTTAATCTAAAACAAAATGAATACTTTATCAACTCAGAAGGGTAATAGCTTCCTCTATGACTATAGTAGAACCATAATCCTCTTATTGTATTTTATCATCAAAGAATTTGATAGACTAAATAAAATAAGTCTGAATTGAAACAGGGAAAAAGCAATTGTAAAGAATGGGTAAGTCCATTCTTTTCTTGACCCACAGAATGTCTCACCACACGTTTAGAATTTTTTTTTGGGGGGGTGAGTATTTGAGTAACTCCCATACTATTTCTCTAATTAAAATTTTTCCACAAAGAAAAATGCTCCATGGCATGCAATCCACAAAAATGATGCTACCAGAACCTGCCTCTCCCCAACAAAGAAGGGACTATCACTTCTCCACTTATCCCCAATATTTCCAGAACACTCTCAGTACCTCAAGGAGAATTTAATCAGTTCTCTACTCAAGACTATAGATGGTTGATGCACTAAGAAAAACAGAGGATCTGGAGGTCTTAATGAAAGGAACAAGAATTAGTAGTGAAGGGGAAAATCAGAGCATGTGTCTGGTCCACTAACCACACTCTTCAAAAGCCTTCTCACTTAGGCAACTGGATTAAGGAATCAAGGTAAGAAATGGTCTCTATACCCTTAGAGGATGTTTTATATAAAAGGATACATGCTTTTTAAAATCTCTATCCTTTCTCCCTTTATTCCCCATAACCCTTTCTCTCTAAACATCTCTGCTTTTGGTCTCCCTGGAAATTATACAAATATCAGTGCTTGTTCTTTCAAATATCTCACAAGAACAGATCCATTGCTTGTTCTTGGTTTTCCTCTAACCAGCATCTTTGGAACTGCCTAGAAGTGTAAAGTCTATTCTCAGGAGGACTGGCTCATCCTGAATCAGCTATTGTGAGCTGGTCCTCTAGCTTGCAGGCAGAATGGGAGGGAGAACAAAATGTGTTAGTATAGGAAAGGGTTTAACTGTTGGCTTTAAGTTTTTCTCCCAATTTATTCTTTTTTTTTTTTTACTTTTCCATGTTATATTTTATTTAATTTCTTTTTTTTAATTTAAATTCTTTATTGTTGAAAGTATTACATATGTCTCCTTTTTCCCCCATTGACCTCTTCCCGGCTGTTCCCTGCAACATATTTTGTGTGTGTGTGTTTTATTTTTTATTTTTATTATTTTCATCTCTCCATCAAAAGGATTGGTTTATTCAAAATGATGTGTGGACAGTATACATCATTCCCATACTCTAGTTATCCAAATAGACTTCATTCCTCGCACACTAGTGATCCTATAAGAACATTTGTACTCCCTAGTCAACATTACATGTACTCCTCAACCCACTCACTAATTCCTGTTAATTTTAACAAATCTATCACAAATTCATTGATTTCTATATGTTCCAAAGCTATACCTTCTCGAGGACCATAGTAGTTCCTCTAAACTTGTTACCTAGAGTTAGCCAATCCATGAGCTTGTGCTCTGGACTGCCAAGTCTGTCCAAGATTTCTGATCCCTACTGCAAGAAGTTATCTTCCAGAGACGAGGTTAGAGGGAAGTGTCACACAAGTCCACCATCACTTCTGACACTAACTACATGTTGGAAGGGCATATTGTCAGGAGAAACAGAGAACAGAACCAGAGAACCAGAAACAGAATAATAGAATGGATAGATAGATGATAGATAGATAGATAGATAGATAGATAGATAGATAGATAGATAGATAGATAGATAAGATAGATAGACAGATAGATTTTAAGAAACTGACTCATGTGATTGTAGAGGCTAAAATCTATAGGGTAGTCCAGTAGGCTGGAGCCAGGGAAGAGTTGCAGTTGAAGTCCAAAGGCAATCTGTGAGCAAAATTTCTTCTGGCTGAGGGGAGGTCAGCTTGTGTTATATTAAGACCTTCAGCAAATTGGATTAAGCCCATCCATATGGGTGATCTTTACTTAAAATGCACTGATTTAAATGATAAATCAGAGGCCAAATTCCTTACTATACACTTATTCGTCTTCATCAATAATCAACTCCTTCTAATCAATTCGGTTCATTATACCGCACAGCCACAGTGATGCAACCTTCATGGTTCCCTATGGCTCCCACAACAAAATATTGTACATAACTAGGTTCCTAACTATTTCCCCAGCCTCATTTAGAGCTATACTCCTGCATCAGTCTCTCCATGCAATCCTTTTCTAACCCCCTGATCACAGCACCTTGGCAAGGTCTGATTCCTCGGCAGAAACTCCTCTTCCCTCTCCTCTTTGTCCAGTTAATTAGTCCTATCTAGTACTAATGTTCTTAGCACTTACTCAAAGTTGTAGTTTTTGATTACATAATTAAAATTTTGTTTCCCACAAGATCCTTAGCTGCATTAGGCAGAATTTTACCGATTTATTTCCTCATTATATCCCACCAGTTAGCACAGTTTATCATATAATAAATGTGAATTAATAAATGTTCATTTCAAGGGCATTGCTCTTGAATTGATTCACCCCAATCCCAGGATGTGACTGGAGAAAAGACTCATTCTCTCCATCACACAATCAGCACATATTTTTGGAAATCACAAGTGCAAAGCTTTGTGTAACTTGAATATATGGTCTCCTTAAACAGTACCAATGCAGGAAGGTACTTAGAGCCATTATGCTACATAGTTAGAGGTAACAGGGAAGTGGGCTCCATTAAAAATGTGATTAATATGAATCTTTCACTATAAACAGCCTGAGACATTTCACTCAAATACCTAGAAATGACCTAATAGTATTACCTTTAACTTTCATTTGATTTTTTTTTTTTCTGTTCAAGACCACAGAACTAGTGAGGCACCAATTGACAATGAAACAACCAACAGGAATGCACATGAGATTTGTGTAATGAGTTGTGCTGATCACAACGTTCTCTCATTACTTGTTGGCATACACCCTGGTGTGTCATCTCAGAACACACGTGTGGAGATTGGAAAAGAACAGGGCCTGCTTGTGCATTTGCTTCATTCTTTCCAACACAGATGTTTGGCGGCACTCAGGAGGCAGGGCCTTGCGCTAATACTGTGTCACGTTTATGTTTGTGTTCATCTTCCAATATATCTAACGGGTTTCAAGCCATGATTTTTTTTTTTACCTATAATTATAATCACAGCTCTGGGCGACATTGTAGATGGCTTGCTATGATTCTAAAAAGGTAGGAAAGTTTGCTTCTGGGAATTAGTGAGTGAATATAATGATTCTAGAAGCAAATGTATCATAAAGAATCCAAATCAGTATTTTAATGGTGGAAGTGAATGTGTTTGCTGCTGCTTTCTCTTCTAACTAAAAAATATCAAAATTGGGATAAATTAGCTAACATTTGCATAAAAGCTGAAATGCACAGGTTTTCTATAATGATAATAGGAAATACAGAATTTGAGAAACTGTACAGAGAATGTGCATTATCTGGTAGAAAATAGGTTGAATTGTCCATACGTACAAACACTCTTTGAATTTATGAATGTCTTATATTTGAAACTGCCACAAGGAGGAAAGAACACTTAATTTTTTTTTAATAGTAAAATTTAGGTATGTGAAACCTTTGGAGATAAACTGGGCACATTTTTTGAAATGGTTGTAAATTTCACCTTTGTTACTCAGTGACACTCATCTGTGTCACCTGCCTATTATGTGCAAGGCACTGGCCCGGTGCTTCATAATCTCCTTATTTTCTTATTTTGTGAAAGAAAAAAACTAAGCATCAAAAATCCTGAGTAACTTGTCCAAACACCCAAAGCTAGTAATATATGAAGATACTTAACACCAAAAAGATTTAATCTAGTCTTTTATAATAGAAATCTGCCTAAATTATATGCTATGAAACTGCCCGCCCTCTACCTAAGAAAATATGTATAACCTCAGTGCCCAGCAGTGTATCTGGTACATTATACTTATTGAGTCAATGAAAAATTAAAAGAAAAGAAGAACAGAAAAAAAATATATAAAGGAAGGGCTTAAGCTTTTGTTGATAACAAAGTCATCATTAAATATCCTTACAATCAGAATTTATTTTTTAAATATATTTTTATTGATTTCAGAAAAGAAGGAAGAGGGAGAGAGAGATAGAAACATCAATGATAAGAGATAATCATTGATTGACTTCCTCCTGCGTGCCCCCCCATGGGGATAGAGCCCACAACCCGGGCAAGTGCCCTTGACCAAAATCAAACCCGGGACCCTTCAGTCCACAGGCTGACGCTCTATCCATTGAATAACACCAGCCAGGACTGCTTACAATCAGAATTTATATAAAGTTTTTCCTTTCAGTTTTCTATATCTAACTGATCCTGGCTTGAAAAATTCTAAACAAACTTCACTGAACAATATCTAAGTGAAAAACAAGACAGTGTTCGTAGATGAATGCATGCCATTCAGCATGAACCTTTGTAACATTATTTATGCAACTCACTGCCTTCTTCTTTCTCTTTTTCTCTTTTTAACTTCCTGACTTTGAATTATATTAGAGGAACTGAAATCGATGGACATCTGAGTTTTTCTGGGTATTTCCAGGGTTTTTTTTAATTCATCTGTTACTGTTAAAGGTCAATGTCTGTCATGTATTTATTTCCCTTCTAAAAAGTAAAGACATCCAAAGGAGGAAGAGTGTATAATTGTGGTTGAATGTGAACACAATTTTATTGTTTATTATTTACATGTTTTCTTATGAATAGAGCTATTCTCAGTTGTAAATATGAATCTCTCTCTCTCTCTCTCTCTCTCTCTCTCTCTCTCTCTCTCTCTCTCTCTCTCTCTCTCCCCTCCCCCCATAAAATCAGCTCTGTAATCTAAAATTAGGCACCACATTTTCTGAAAAGAAACACCAGCACCCTCTGGACCTAATGTGTCATGGTTGCCTTTCCTAGCCCCTTTTTCTCTCCCAGTAAAGTTTTTTTTGCCTCATGCCCTGTTCATGGCTTTGTTAGCTGACTCATGTGTCACCTTACACTAAGCTGTACATAAATGATATCATTTATAATTTAAATTAGTTCACAGATGTCTTAAATGTTGCCTTTTAATTTATTTCATGGATACCTTCACCAAAAGAAGTGGCCGAAGTGATATCCCAAGGATTAGAGTATAAAATGAGAAGTTGGAGAATAGAACAATGGATCCAAGAGAGAGTTAGATAAAGCCAGAAGAAATACCCTCCCACATAAGAAGAGTTGACCCAGAGATGACATCTGTCAAAATTTCAGAGACTGGGCACTTGTATGTTTTCTGGTAAGCCTAGTCTGCATGCTTTCCCACTAAAGTTTTAAAAGTGGTGTGGTTTGTTGTTGTTGTTTTTTTCCATTTCTGGACTATGCTATGAATCATATTATAGATCAAAGACGAAAAGGAAACTAACAGCAATTTGTCAAATATATTAGAAAGTATAGAAAGTTTCAAGATATGCATCAGTCTAAAGAGCCTAGGAAATTACTTCTCAAAAGTAACTGCTTACAAGTGAACATTTGCCTTCCTAAATCACCAGGAATCATCTTCATTGAATCGGTTGAAACAGCCCTTCATTTCTTTTTCCTGTTGATCAGAATTTCATTAAGCTGTTCTTTAATGCTCCATGACTTTGTTTGCTCTGTATTTACATTACTCAACCATATCCCTTAAGCTTAATTAAGGTTGCTCATGCTTTGAGCACTTTTCTCTGTTCCGCAGCAAAAGTAGGTAAAAATCAAGGGACACTCATTCATCTGTGAAACTGTCAGTCTATCATAACTTGAATATTGATTTTGAGGGAGATTGTGACATTCCCTAGGTGAGCATGTCAAGTTTGTTGACAGAGAGCTCTCTACTTAATTGAATGTGATGTCTGTATGGGAAGTGATGAAGTATGTCAGTGATGTATAAGTTTTCTCTCCCACTGTGTGCGCAGTAGAGGGGAATGATATTCCATCGTGTACTGACCAAACTCCATGTGCTTTGTCTTATTACTTCAGTATTTTTTCACTTAAAGACCTGAGAGCAATACAGTCATTCATCCAAGAGATGATTATGCATTAAAAAACTTGAAGCATGAAATATCAGATGGGAGAGTCATAAATGATTTGCCACATGAGTAATAATTTTAATTTGGTTGCTAAACTTGCAGTGCAGTCTTACTCATCTGTAATATGGGAGTAATGATCATCTTTCCTATCATTAACAACTTCTCAACAGTGTTGTAAAGATTAATTTATGTTTTTAAGTGGCTTTTGAAATGAAAAGTACATTGTAAATGTTAGTTTCTGAAGCATATCCCTTTCTGGCCAGCGCTAGCTTTGTCTCTGACTTTGAAAATGCTATATGGAAAAAAAATGTTATACAAGAAATAAAATTTTGCTTGGACAATAGCAAATACACACACACACACACACACACACACACACACACACACACATATATATATATATATATATATATATATATATATATATATATATATATATATATATATATATATTAGTTTAAAATGAGAGAGTATACTGCCCAGCTGGTGTTGCTCAGTGGTTGAGCGTTGACCTATGAACCAGGAGGTCAGGGCACATGTGTAGGTCCTGGACTCAATCCCCAGTAGGGAGCATGCAGGAGGCAGCCAATCAATGATTCTCTCTCATCATCGATGTTTCTATCTCTCCTCCCTTCCTTTCTGAAATCAATCAATCAATCAATCAATCAATGGGGAGTATACCTTAAACTTACAGAGTTATATATTAACTAGTGTCCTGGTGCACAGATTTGTGTACATTGAAAGGAAATTAATTAGAAGAAATATTTTAATATTGTTATTCGCCCTTTCTCTATAATAAAAGTGTCAACCAAATTCATGATCGACAATGACAGATCGAAACACACACATGCAATTGGCGCCAGTGAGAGCTTTAGATAGATAGATAGATAGATAGATAGATAGATAGATAGATAGATAGATAGATAAACTTGCTTAATTAGACCTGCTTTCTGATTTAGCTAAACTCTTTCCAGCCCAGTGAAGCACCCCAACTTCTCTTTCAGGTAGTTGTCAGCAACACAGCATTAAATATCAACATGAAGCAGATTATTATTGTAGATCACGCAGGGAGAACAAAGGGTAAAACATTTAACTGCAGCAGTGTTTGACTATAATCTGTGCAGTGAGAAAACCTGAAGTCATTTTGAAGGTCCACCATTTCTTACTTCATTTCAGTTGGGTCAGGTTTCTAAGCCTTCTAAATCTCTGTTTTCCTGCTAATGAAAAGAAAATAGGATTGTACTGAGTCTCCTACCTACCTACTCCAGGACTTCTGTGAGGATCAAATGAGATGAGGCACAGGAAAACGCTTCACAGACATTTGATTGCAGTGTAAAATGTTTCCATCTGGCTGTAAAGCAAGCCGTGTTCCAGGGCTGAAGAAAGGCTAAGAAGGCTAGTCACTAGGGAGAGGAAGCCAGGCGTTGATACATGACATCATTACCAGGTGCCCACAGTGACTGTTTCCAGGCTGGGCTGGGCTACGGGCCACATTTTGTGCCATGGGGTCTTGGAAGCATTGGCTTTTGCTCCAGTGTGGGTCCGGGGCCTGTGTCCCACTTGGGGGAAGCCAAGTGTTGGTTTATAGGTCTGAGGGGGCCAGGTCTGAGGGGGCCATTTCTTTTTATATAGCCAGTGTGCATCATGGCAGCTCCTACATTGAGCATCTGCCCCCTGGTAGTCAGTGTGCATCATAGCTACCGGTCAGACAGACACTTAGGCTATTATATACTATATATACTAGAGGCCCCGTGCATGAAAATTCATGCTCTGGAGGGGGGCGTCCCTCAGCCAAGCCTGCCCCCTCTCATAGTCCGGGAGCCCTCAGGGGTGGGAGGCAACCTGGCAATCAGGGGAAGGCAACACCCCATCACTCCTCTGCTGCTGCCCCTGCCAGCAGCACAAGCCTCTGCCAGCCCTGGTTATCTGAGCCTTGGGCGGCCGCCATCCAAACCTTGCCTGCACCTCGGGCCAGCCCTGGGCGGCTGGGCAGCCACCATCTGAGGCTTGCCTGCACCTCTGGCAGGCCCTGGGTGGCTGGGGGGCTGAGGGGACTGGAGGACTTCAGAGGCAGGCACCCCAGCGGGGCTGAGGGGACTGGGCGCCGCCATCTGTGGCTGTGGGTGCCGCCATCTTTGAGAGCATGGCAGTCAATTAGCATATTCTCTCATTGGCTGTGGGTGCCACCATCTTTGAGGGCGTGGCATTCAATTAGCATATTCCCTTCTTATTGGCTGTGGGTACCACCATCTTTGTGACAACGTGAGGGTCAACTAGCATATTCCTTCTTTATTAGATAGGATAGATTATACTTCAATAAAAAGAGAGATACGTTTCTCAATACTTGAACAAAAATGAAACAAAGGTTTGCTACATCAATTTAACAATTGTATTATCTAAACCATTATTTTGTCATTTATAGGTTTCTGATGGGGGAAAAAAAATCAATGGTTTCTAACCTAACAGATTGCATTATCTTTCACAAATAAGTTATACAAATTAGCCTAGAGCCACTTCTTTCAATAATGCGTGCAAAAATATTCTAAGGTAACATTTTGTAGAGTATGGATTTTTTGAGGTTTCATTTGCTCAAATATACATTTAAATGACTGCTCACTCAGGACTCTGGCTATTTTAGAGGTGGAAAAATTGTAAGTGCAGATTCTCATGAATATGAATAAAAACAGAATAATTTCTCCATGTGTTGGAACCTCTGGTTAATCATTAATGATGCTGTGGCTAAGTAAAAGACTGGGTGTTAATAAGCAACAAAATCCACAACGCCCAGTCTCCAGCTCCTTCCATGAGTGAAGAACTGTCAGTGAAGTTTTCTGCCCCCCCCCCCGCCGCCCTTATCAATTTTGCTTCTGTGAAAATGTCTTCTAACTTTCTTCCTACCTCTCTGTCCATTCACTTTTTTTCAGTTTTTTTTCTAGATCCTTTTTCAACTGAATTAATTTTAAACCCTTTATTTGACATGTAGAGCATAAATTCCACAATACCCAAGAGCTAACTTACTGACCCACAGGCATCTTAAACTCAACACCAAAAATAGTAAACTTAAGTGTGTTCTCTCACCTCCTATGTCTTGTTCCTGCTCTTGTCTCCTTGTCATGCCAATATCTTACCAAAAGCACACCAAGATGTTATTGAGACTTCCTAATCATTAGTTTCTTGAATTAATTTTTATTGAAAGTGTACTATACACCAAGCAGTGTGTGGGGCATTGAGCAGAATAAAAACAGTTCCTGTTCTCAGGTAACATCGAATTAAATGGGAGAGAAATGTTTTAATGAAGTAAGAATAATGGCTAGTCCTGAGAAGAACATCACTGGGATTCTGTGATAGCATTTAAGTTGCTATTATGTCATCAAGTTTTGCTAGGTGTACCTTAAAATAAATGCAGAACAGAACATGTTTCACCACCTCCACTGCTATTTGCCCTGGCACCAGACAATTTTTCACTGGTTTGTTGAAGAAGCCTTCTACCTCATATTTCTGATCCTACCCTTGCCTCCCATATACCACAAATAATATTGTGAAACCATAAATTAGGTCATATTCTTTCCCTGCTTAATACTCTCAACTTATTGTAAAATCCTAATCGCTTACATTTACATGATCTAGAGCCCATTACCATTGTGAAGCTGTTGTCTACCCCAATCCTTCTTCGCAATTTATCTCTAGTCTCTGGTGTCATTGCCATTCCCCCAGTATGCTTTGGTACATTACTATCTCTCAGATTTTACACTTATAATTTTGTCCTCCTAGTATTCCTTTCTCAGTATATTTATGTGGCCTAGTGCTCAAATTTCCTACAAATATTGATAATGTGCCAACTATCAAAGACACTTTTTTCTGACCATTCTGTAAAAAGAATCCTCTACCACTTGCTTTCACCTTGTTTTTCTTTACTTTAAAAAAAAAAAAAGCACTATTGTTCATTATTTTCCATAAATGAGTGAGATCATGTGATATTTATCTTTCTCTGACTGGCTTATTTCGCTTAGCATAATGCTCTCCAGTTCCATCCATGCTAACATAAAATGATGAGCAAAAACAGATCCAGAGACAGAGAAGCATCTTTCAGACCGTCAAACCTCAGAGGGAAGGTAGGGGAGAGTAGGGGTAACGGGGAGAGATCAACCAAAGGACTTGTATACATGCATATGAGCCTAACCAATGGACACAGACAACAGGGTGGTGAGGGCATGAGTGGGGGGCTTGGGGAGCAATGGGGAGATAAGGACACATATGTAATACCTTAATCAATAAAAGAATTAATTAATTTAAAAAATTGGAAAGATCAGGGGAATTGAATAGACTTCAAGTCAAAAAAAGAAAAAAAAAGCACTTTTGCTGCCCTGGTTGGTGTGGCTCAGTTGGTTGAGCATTATCCCATGCACCAAAAGGTCACCAGTTTGGGTGAAGGCCTGGGGCAGGGGGCAGGGGTGAGCTGGAGGGGTCAATGGGGGGAAGAAGGGGCATATACTAGTATAATACTTTCAACAATAAAGATTAAAAATAAAAAAATGAAAATAAAAAATAAAAAGGTCACAGGTTTGATTCCAGGTTAGGGCACATGCTCAGATTGTGGGCTCAATCCCCAGTAGGGGGCATGCAGGAGGCCGAGGATCAATGTTTCTCTCTTCTTTCTTCTCTCTCTAAAATCAATAAAAACATTTTTTTAAATAAAAAAAAATCACTATCACCACCTAACATTTATTTTTTTCATTTTTGTTCTCCCCACACAGCAAGGGCTTTGTATACTCTCTTCATTCTTATATTTTCAACCCCTAGAATACTGTCTTACACAAAGGAAATTCAAAATAAATATCAAATGAGAAAACAATCTTCTCAAAAAATTATGAACACTTTCAAAATAGTAATAATGAGCATGAGTGAGGAGTAGTGAATTTATGAGGGAGCTTTATCAAAGTTCATTTAAATGGCTCTCCTTCTCCAATTACACTTAAATATTATACCAAATCCTTTGGATGGGGGAAAAATTCTGACAAAGCTCTCTTAATGATTCTGATTTTAAAATCTCTCCCCCAGATGTGTTAAGCTCTTGAGCTTCCACTAGCTCAGAATGGCATAATTGTCTTCATGGGGCTTCAGAGACACTCAAGAGCTATTTTTGACAATTAGCAAGACAAGATGAGTTATGAGATCACAGTTAATGTGACAGTTCAGAGTAAATGCTTGATGCATTACAACTCATCTGGGAGGAAGTAGGTAAATGATGGATAGACTCCTAATGCCTAAGAAACTACTCCACGGTGATCTACTGAAAACAGTAAGGTCAGAACAGATCCTTGTATCCCTGGAGCTCCAATGTAAACCAAGAAGTAAGGTTTGCCTAGGTGGATCTATGTAAGCGTGCTTATCACAGCAGTTACAATTCGACAGGAGATACTCAGGTGGTCAGAAAGTTTAATTTCCTTTGGATCTTTGAATTTAACTTCTAATATGAAGCCCCACTTCACCATTTGGCAGAAATGTATCTCATTCTTTTTGCTCTTCCTCATCCTCTTCTTTGAAACGGATTCTAAAATCTAGAGTCTTTATACAATGGCAAGGTATGGAATGAAGATGGAATCAACTTTATCAATGGAACTTATTTCAATTTATTGAACATAATCTGCCAGTGAGGGCATTCACTAAGTGTTAACTCTTACTGGGTGGCCACTTCTCAGCTTTCTCTCAATTGCAGATTTTTAGGTCTTATTTTGAAATCATCGTAAATAGGAAAGTTTTTCCTATTTTAGTACAAGTGTTAGAATGTTATATATAGTCCTTTCCCACTCCCCCTTTTCTGCTGCTCCTAAACAAATGGAGTCTGTCACCTACAGAACATCCTACGTAGCTGTCTACCCAAATGCACAGTGTTCCACAGCACTCTTGCCACTCCTGTGTGCATGGGACTCATTCTGCTGCTTCTGTACTTTTCTGGGAATTCCCTGCACCTGTCCAAAATCCTGTCTCCCTAAATATACCACAGTGTTATATGTTCTTGGGGACCCTACTGCAGAAATGCTATGAGATTTATGAAGTTCACTTTGTTTTACCTTGAACTCTTTCCAGAATTCTAGACCAGAAACCTTTAAAATCTCAGGGAAAGAAAGTCTTACTCTAAAATAATCATTTTTACCAACTTTTATCAAGAAATATATAAAATATATTCTCTTTGCCTGGATCTCTTCTGTTTCTCCTCACTCTTTCTACCTTCATCTTTAAAAAATCCATGCTTCTCTTCTTTGAGACAATAAGAACTATCTAAAATGGCAAAGAGAGTGACTTGGGAAAGGTGGAAAAGGGTAAAAAAATAAATAAAAGGAACAAAAATAAGGAATGGAAATAATTTAAAACTTAGAGTAGTCAAAATTATAGTGACAGGAAGTAGAATGGTCATTGCCAGGGGCTCAGAGAAAAGAATAATGGAAAATTATTATTTAATGGGTACAGAATTTCAATTTTACAAGATTAAAAGAATTATGAAGATGTATGGTAGTAATGATTGGACATTATGCTTGTATTTAATATCACTGAACTTTACACTTAAAAACGGATGAGATGGGAAATTTTATGTATTTGGCCATAAAATATTTGAGAAAAAATATGCTGTTTTGTCACATAGAGGAATATGGAACATATATCAGTGATACCTAGATGTTTGATGCCCCAAATCACCATAAATATTGCTTCCTCATATAATCACTGCTTTCCTTGCCACCCACAACTTCTCCTTTCCCCCTCTCACCCCCCATTCCCCCACACACAGTTAGGAACCTCTATGGTATCTTAATGCTGAATTCTGTTTTTTTAAAAATGACATACTGAAGTAAAATATATATGTATATATATATATATATATATATATATATATATATATATATATATATATATATATATATATATCAAAAGCCTACTTTTCCTCAGGAGAGAAATAAACAATTTATATAACAAGAGGATTTTTTGAAAAGTATTTAAGGATGAAATATTATGGAAGAGTAGTGGATAGTCCTGTTGGGGAAATATTTTGGCCTAAACGGACCTTAGCCCATTGCAGATTATAGTATGCAGGCCTAAACTCAGACTAAGTCAGTTATGCAAAGTCAATAGGCTTATATTAGTTAGAGTGAGTAACACTGCTGCTAGGACAAAAGAAATTCTTCAAATTTTAATGATTTGACCCAATAAAAGTGATCTCTTGCAGTCAAAATAAAATGTGGATGTTTCTGTTTGGGTAGATTTCCTGGTGGCTTGCTTCTCAGTAGTCACTCAGCCTAGGAGGGGATCCAGGCCTATTTACATCTTGGATGTCACCCACCAGCCTCAATGCTCAAACTACTGTGTCATTGCATAACACAGATTTTTATTGTGCCCAATCTGCAAGGGAAACACATCACTTCCACCCTCATGCCAATGGATCAAATTTATGTAGCCCACCTAAATTAAGCAGCTAAAACATGTAGTCTTATTGTAATGTAATTCTTCAGTGAATGCATAGTTTTACCTCTCCCCTGAGACTTTTATGACCAACTTTTTGTAAGACATAAAGAGAGGGTAGAGAATTTAATAAAAATAAGATCTCTTAGTAGCAGCTGTACACCAAACTATAGGCTAGTTTGCCAGCGAATGAAGCATTAAAATGAATGATGGTCAAGCATTTGTCTTGCTTGTAGTTCCTACCTTCACTGATAATAACATCTTGGAAAAGTGTAATGGACAGTAGTATGTCAATAACAAATAAGTGTCAAAGGAATAGAAATTAGATAAAATGAAAAATTCTATAAAGTAGCTTAGGTTTAAGTATTAAGCCCTCAAACAACCTTGACAGAAAGACCATATCTTTGGTTACTGATTGAATCAATTTTTATGCTGGAGGGTTTCCCATCTTTTTTTTTAATTCTCCACCATGTCCAACAACCACCACCACCACCATCACCACCACCACCAAACCACAGACACACAGACACACACACACACAAAGATGCACACACGCACACATGCATGCATGCACACTCATGCACACACGCACACATGCATGCATGCACACTCATGCACACACACACGAACATACACACATGAACGTACACACATGCATGCACAAACGCGCGCGCACACACACGAACATGCACACGGGCACAAAAAGAATAGAAGAAAGATGCTGAGCTTTGTCGAAAATAGAAAAGGCTGGTGAAATTCTGAAAGGAAGCAGAAAGGAAATAGGAGGTCTGACTGATCTCTAATACTAGTGAATATCAGGAAAATGTTTAAGTAAAAAAACAGGGGGTGTAGGATTTTTCAAGTAACACTTCGAAATGGAAAGAAAAAATAGCAATAAGGTAAAGAAATGATTGTTCTGATTTTCATGCTAGGACTTAAATTTAGCTCTTGAAATTTTCCTACTCTAAGAGTTCTGACATTTAAAAAAATAAAGAACTTTTACAAAGTTAGAGATTTCCTGTTGCATTTAAGGCACTCTGTGTGTTCAGTAAATGTCATAATGCCATTAAGTGGCCTTCACAGGCATGCAATTTTATCCTCTTACTGCGGGCTCTTAATGCAGGGAGTGCTTCAGGGAGTACAAGGCAAAGCCTGGGGGCCTGGCAAGAAGTGAGTTTTCAAATCCTTACAGTTGGGCTTGCATTTTAATATTGTGTCATTAAAGAAAATGACTCTAAATTAGTGTGGTACTTAACCTCTCTTACTTTGTTTTTACAAGACCCATCTCTCCAAAATTCCCACCCACAAAGTATATTCTTTTAGTTAGAAAAGTGTTTAAAACTTAATACCTGAAAAACAGCATTTTATCATATTGCTTTTATTATATGACATATCCAAGTGTGTTGCTAGGCAACTTGCTATGGCTTTTGGAAAACTGCATAGTACTTTATAATAGATTACTTTAGGGGCACTTTTTCAAAACAAGTATAATAGAGTTATCTAAAAGCATCTTCTGAAATTCTGTATCGAATTTTTTTAAGTCAACATCTCTAAGAGTGAGAAGGGGATATTCCTGTCATATAGGCACTGCAGTTTTTATTTATTAGAGAGAGACAGAAAGAGAGACGGGGGGAGGGGAGTATTTAGGAGAGAGAAATTAAATGTCTTTAAGCAAATGAACTGCTAACGAAGATATTAACAATAAATTATTCATTATATTAATTCTCCATTCAAATATTTCTTTGGCTAGGAAAAACAATCATTTGGAAGAACTGAACAACAACCTCAAAAGAATAGACTTTAAACAAATAAAAATAAAGTGAATAGCTAAAGCCTTCTTTCTGTCTACTGGTTTCCTAACAACTCTCTTATATACAAAAATGATTATCAAACTTTAAATAAATTATTTTTTGGTGACTAGCACCAGTCAATAATAATTTAATTTAGTATGAAGAGGATTATTTCACTGAGTAGAAGTTCAGACAATATAATATCTAAAATTTATCTTAAAGTTAATTTTCTATGTCTGTATAAAAAGTTATATTTTAGTCTTTAATAAAACATTTTATTTCTTAATATATTTTTTTAATTTTAGGCAGGGAGAGAGAGAAATAGAAACATCAATGATGAGAGAGAATCATTGCTCAGTTGCCTCCTGCACACCCGAAACTGGGGATCACACCTACAACCCAGGCATGTGCCCTGACCCATAATCAAACTGTGACCTCCTGGTTCATAGGTCAATGCTCAACCACTGAGCCATGCCAGCTGTGCTACAAAATATTTTAAATAATATAGTTATATATGTTAGCTGTAGAAATTCTGAGAAATATAGAAGCATATAAAAGATTTATGACTCATAATATTAAAACCTAAAAAAACTATTAATAATTTAGCATAAATCTTATTAGGCTTTTTTTCTTCTATATGTGTATTTATTCATTTTTGTTTTTACTTTTCTATTCACAAAATTGATATTCTATGGTATGTCATATCATATATATAGTTTTATAGTTTACTTTTTTCAGTTATTGTTATATTCAATGAATACTTTTCCATGTATATAAATTCTTTGAAATACATAATTGAGTAAGTTTTGTGACAGCCCACCATATGGCTGTAACATAATTCATTTAGTTATTCTACAATGGGTAGAATTTTTCACCAAGTTTTTATTATTATAAATAATGCTACAAAGAATGTCCTTATTCATAAATCAAGATCCACATCTCTGTTGATTTCCTTAGGGTAGGTGGCTGGAAGTGAATTTACTGAGTCAAAGGCTACACATTATTTCAAGACTATAGATACATACTGCTAGCGTTTTTCAGTAAGAAAAAAAAGTCTACTTTCTTGAAAATCCACCCGCAATGAATAAGAATGGATAATGAAACTTCATTGACATTGGATATTACTAGATTCAACATTCTCTCAGTTTGAGGAGGAGAAGGAGTCAAGTACATTTTGTGATTTTAGTGAAACTCAAAAGTTTTATGTTTATTTCATTTTTACTTCTTTTGTGGATTTGGGTACTTTGTCCATTTTTCAGTTAAAGCAGTTGTTTTTTCATTTTATTAATTTTATAAATGTTTAGCCTACATGTACTAAGGTAACACCATTCAGAGAGCTAGCATCAATTTGCTCTTTTCTTTGTAATGAGATGGAAGTTTCAGAATGCTGAAAAAGACAAGAGTCTATGTATGCTTTTTCCATATTACTAGAGGCCCGGTGCACGAAATTCATGCGGGGGGCGGGTATCCCTCAGCTCAGTTTGCACCCTCTCCAATCTGGGACCCCTCGAGAAATGTCCGACTGCCCATTTAGGCCCGATCCCACCTAAACAGGAGGTCGGAAATCCCTCTCACAATCCAGGACTGCTGGCTCCCAACCGCTCGCCTGCCTGCCTGCCTACCTACCTGATTGGCCCTAACTGGCCTCCCTTGCTGGCCTGGTCACCCCCAACTGCCCTCCTCTGCAGGCCTGGTAACCCCTAACTTCTCTCCCCTGCTGGCCTGGTTGTCCCCAACTGCCCTCCCCTGCAGACCTGGTCCCCCCAACTGCCCTCCCCTGGCGACCTGGTCCCCCCCAACTGCCCTCCTCTGCAGGCCTGATCCCTCCCAACTGTGCTCCCCTGCTGGCCCGATTGCCCACAACTGCCCTCCCCTGCTGGCCATCTTGTGGCGGCCATCTTGTGTCCACATGGGAGCAGCCATCTTTGACCACATGGAGGTGGCCATCTTGTGTGTTGGAGTGACAGTCAATTTGCATATTACTCTTTTATTAGATAGGATAGAGGGACAGCTATCTATTGGACATTATCTTGCCAATAATTATGGTTTTCAGGAATTATACTTCCTTAGTTCTAATTGCTGTCTCATCTTTAGAAATGGAGACATTCTCATTTCCCTATTCTGCCATAGTTGCTGACTCTGACCAAGCTCTAAGGGATGGAAGAGCCATAAGATGCAGGGAGTTTCAGTGCCTAAATCACCAAGTGGAGAAGTGCTGTCCACTGACTAAAAGCACCTCCTTGAATTGTTGTTTGTGTGAGAAATACGCTTCTAGAACTTTGAGTCTTTGAAGACTTTTGGGTCCTTTTGTTATAGCAACTTTGTCTATTTAACTAATGCACTGATAACCTTTGTTCCCTGAGCAGCATTCATTTCCCCATCTTCAACTCTCTGCAAAGGTAAACCCCAGTGTTCACTTGATCATGGAGCAAACCTAGAATTTTTTACCCATAGCTCATAGCCAATCTCTGAGGTCACAAGGAGGTGACAGCCTCAAAAGGAGATGTTCTGACTCCTGGCTATTTCCCCTGGTGTGGAAATGACTGGCTAAAATGACCACAAATAGCAAACGTATTACTTCATTTGTTGGATCAATGGTGATGTACCTTCCAAGTTTGTTTGCTGACCTCATTTGAGGCTTTAAGGCGGTCTCTCTTCTTTCAGTAAAAATTTAAACAGAAAGTAGAAAGTATAGATTTGTTTTAATAGAATTTTTAAAGGAAGTATATGTTGTCCCTACTTTAATGTTATCTTCTAGGAATTTTTAAATGCAATAATCACAGTTTTCTTTTTTTCATACCCCTATCAATTGCCCAAGGAAAAGTTAAGGAAAGAATCGGGTTACATAGTGGGGTAAGGATGCCCAGTGTCCTTAATGGAGCTTTGATTGGCTGTCTCCCAGAACAATTGGAAACTGTGCTAAACTGCGCACGCACAAGTGTGTGTGTGTGTGTGTGTGTGTGTATGTCAGCTGCACGAAAAATTACTATGGTGAGCTTTTTAATAGTTTGATTCCCAGGACCTACACCAAAATTTGATTTCCAAAGGTCTGAGATAAAGATAAATATGCTTAATACTTTGCCTAGATGATTCTGATTGCATTTAGCTTAGAAACACACATTTATTTTTAAAAATCAGTATTAAGTTAATTAATTATAAATTATTGACTGCTCCTATTAATTGAAAGTCACCACCATTTACTGCTTCCTTCCTTTTATTTTTATGGAAATTAATTTTTGTTTTAAATTAATAAAGAATTTCTCTTCACATGTCCTTATTTAGAAATCTCTTTGTAAACTTACCATGTTTTATTATATTAACAATACTTGTTTCTATTTTACTTTTTTCTGGTTTTATTGCTCATCACAATTTTTTATACCATGCCCTTCCCTTCTTGAAAAAAAAATTATTTTGATGCATGTTTCCATTAACTGGATATATCTTCCAGTAATTTTTTCAGGATGACTACTTAGATGATATAATTTTCATGTCCTTGCATGTCAGAGAATATCTTTCTCCTGCCCTTGCCAATAAATGATGGCTTCTCTGGGTATAGAATTCTTAAGCCGTAATCTTTTCTTCTTTCAAAGCTGCTGATGTTGCTCTATTGATTTCTGACCGTTTGTGATCACGAGGGAAAAAAATCTAACACCAACCTCATTATATCCTTTGAAAGCAACCCATCTTTTTTGTTGGATATACAGGGTGTCTAAATTTGCCTGGTACTCTCTGACCTCTTTTGATCTGATGCCTCAAGTCTTTCCTCAGATCAGGAAACTTTTTAAAGTGTTTATTTGATGATTATCTCCCCACCACTTTTCTCTGTTCTTTTAGTCTAATTCCAAATAACAGAATATTGTTTCTTCTGAATCCTTACCTGACATTGTTCAAATCTTAGTCTCCAAATGGGTACTTTTAGATTTTTGCAAAATCTAATCAAATGATAATTCCATTTTTAAATTTTGTCATAATAGTTTTTATTTTTAATTGAATTTATTTGGGTGATATTGGTTAATAAAATCATATAGGTTTTGGTACAATTACAATAATCTGGTTATTATCAACGGGAAAAGATTAAAGGGAAGACTAGATAATATAGGCATGCCATTTACACAGCTTTGCTAACTTAACACTCTCCAAGTCTGTTCCCCGCTGCTCAGTGGGGGATGGGATTGGACAAAAGCTATTTAGACACATGCCCAGTAAGGTCTGAGTGATGTAGGATGATGTCAGTCACGCCCAGAAAAGAGTCAGTGGCCAGAATAAACATGGCCACTGCAAGAGCACAAATCCTAAATAATTAAACTTCAGAACAAAGAATCAATCTCTCTCTCTCTCTCTCTCTCTCTCTCTCTCTCTCTCTCTCTCTCTCTCTCATTGGGTTCCTAGTTCCCCTTCACCCACATGGCTTACGGCCATATGAGGCTCCACACAAAGGACTAATGGACTTCAATTAGCTTGGATGCTGAGCTACACCGACTGCAACATGGAACAGAAGCTCTGGATGCTGGCCTTGCTTTGGCTTTGCGGAACCACAGCTGCCCCTCTGTCAGGACTGGCTTAAGGGGCAGGGAACCTTGGAAACTGGGAAATGTAACTTCATGCACATAAAGCCTTTTACCACACCTCCTTCTCCCATGCAAATTTTAGAAAATTCTAAAGATATCACAAGTACCTTGCTCCATGAGCCACAGGGAAGTTGGGTGCTCCAGTGACAGTTTCAGGTATACAATTCTACAATACATCTCTTGTATATTGTACTGTGTGTTTACCACCCCAAGTCACATCTCTAAATGTTGTCATAATGCCTTTTTACATGAATACATTTTTTTTATCTTAGATTTCTTTTTTTAATTACAATATTTGAGATTTTATTATGATTAAGAATTAGATATTTTATTAGGTCCCCCCTATTCCTTTAGTAAATCTGTTCCATAGTTCCTTAGTACCAATAGATTTGCATACAGTTTTTGCGCTACTCAATCATTCTAAGATCATATTATGTATTTAATTTCTATCATGTTTATTTTTAATTATGAACTTACCAGATGCGCTGCCCCTTTTATGATTTACAAATTTGTCCTTAATAAAAGCCAGGTGCATACATGCCTTAGTTTTTGTCCAGGCCAAATCTAAGAAAAGAAATTCTGGAAATTTACCCTCCATTTTCATATAGATTTCATGTCAATTATTCTTTCTCATGCTTATGTTGAATATTTTGGTAAACTTTTTAATAAACAAATAACAACATTTAGTAATAATCCTTGGGAAATTTCTATGAATCTTTGATAGAAAAAACAACAAGGCATCATAGTTAAAACTTGATAGACCACAATAAATATCTACTATGACAGAGTAAGTTTTATGCTCAGTTACCAGTACCTAATTTAAATTATTTTTAAAAATTAATATATTATAATTCTAAGCTCTCTTAAATAATTCAGAATTTACATGAAGGATTCTGCTTATATATAATTTTTGTTTGCATTTGTTATCTATATCTATATCTATATCTATCTATCTATCTATCTATATATATATATATATACATATATATATATATATGCCAAACGACCAGAACAACCTGTCGCTATGATGTGCACTGTGGCCAGCCAACCTCCCACGGCCCCTCTCCCGGCCGGCCCTGTCCACGATGGGCCCCCCCAACCCTGATGGGGGGGGCAGCCGGCCAACCTTCCATGTTCCCTCTCCCCAGCCGGCCCAGTCCTGATCAGCCCCAATCAGGGTGGGCCAGCTGGACCACACCCATGCAGGAATTCGTGCACCAGGCCTCTAGTTAAATAATAATTACTCTGCAAGTAATATTTTCCTTTGAATATTTATTATTATTAAATTTATTTTTAACCTAAAGTCACATTTAGAAGAGCCAAACAGACCCCTGAATGCAAGTCCCCAGGTGGGGTCAATAGTACATGGTGTATGACTCGCTGCCTATTACCAAGTTTTCTAACATTAATTATGCATGCCAAAAACTGTGTGTATTAGCCATGGTTCTCTAGAGAAACAGAACCATAGGATGTATATTTATATAGAAATATTTATAAGGAATTGGCTCACATGACTATGGACGCTGACAAGTCCCCAGTCTGCACTGTGGGCCAGCAGCCTAGAGACTCAGGAGAGCTGAAGGGGGATGAAGTCTAAAGGCAGTCGGCTGGAGAACTGCCCCTTGCTCAGGGAGGCCAGTCTTTTGCTCTGTTTAGGCCTTCCTTCAGCTGAATAGATGAGGCCCATCCCCATCGTGAAAGGTTAGCTAGTTACTCTTCTATTTAAACGTTAATATCACACTCCGAGTTAACACATAAAACTAACCATCAGAGTGTTACAAAGGGAGAATCATTACATACAGTCCAAAGATCTGAGTCCATTTATTTAACCAATTTGAGTCACCACATACTTCTCAGTAAAGTAAGAATAATAACACACACGAAAGGGTTATGAGGATGAAATAACATGATATATTGAAGCACAGAGAGCAAGCCAAAACTGGATAAGTAACCTGAGTCAGGAAAATTTTCCTGCAATAAAATAAAGGAAGGAAAGATATAGGTTGATCTCTGGGGAATATGAGAGAAGAATCAGGAAAGGAAACCTAATATTAGTTGATTCCAATATACTCTCTCAATTAATTTTACATTTCTGAGCTAGGTGATTTCTAAACGAGGCAGTTAGTACACTGGTTAAGAACAGTGGTGTTTGTGCTCACGGACCTGGGTTACTGTCAAGCCCCAACACTTACTGGTGCATGAGCTCGCACATGCCACCTAACACTCTGAGCCTCAATGTCATCATCAGTAAAAGTAGAAATAAGAAGTGCTTGTCCTTCCTAGGGTGGTTGTGCAGGATTGTAAGATAATACATGTAAGCACTTGACAAAATGCCTAGTATATAGAAAGAGTTCAATTAGTTGTAGCTTTTTTTATTATGACGATAAATATTAATAGTCAGACCTTCCTTGTTATGTAAGCCTAAGAAATAACATAAACTGTTCATGAAAATTCATATATTGAGTAGACATATATCTGTTAAAATACTAGATCAACATTGAAAAATTACAAGCCAGTTAGTCTGATATTTTTACTTTCCAGAAATTGACTTCCTGAGTTATATCAATTCTAAAATGTGATAAAAAACAAATATGGAATGACCATTGTTATTAGATTTCAGTACCTCTTGGGAAATTTCACTTAAATCTGCACAGCCTCTTGACAGTTAACCTCTATTAAATTTAAAGAAAGTTTTCATCAACATTGTTTCTGAGGTTTACTAATAAATAGAGAAACAGAATGAAATCCAAAAATATAATGTTCTCAGGGGCAAGATTCCAAAAAAAATCATAAAATCAAGTTAACACTGTGTTGTGTTTCATTTCCCATCAACAATGAAATTTTGTATTTAACTTACTTTAAATTGTCAATATGTGCTATTAATATTAACACATGTGTATTTGTAGAAGAGAAAGATTTATTCTACATTAGGTTAATCAGCAATTGGAAGTCAAATCTGATCACATTAAATTAAAAAAAACAGAGATAGAAATTACAGCACGCAAAATTGAGTCTAACTCCACAATTAACAGGGGAAAATGATTAACAAAAGTATCATAAGTAATGTTCATAAGACTTTTCATGAACTTTGGCTATGCAGAGAACAAACAGTGGAAATAGACCTCTTATCTTTAGAAAACATTTATTAGGCTTAGGAACAAGACATATATTATGTATACCATTGCTGCAATGAAAAACTACAACTGTTGCTTGAAAAATTAATTAAAATGTAAAAATATTGTAGTTAACCCATGAGTTAATTAGTTATCTCATGAATATGTTTTGTGGGAATTTGAATACCTACATGGTGAACAGAATTAAGGTAGGCAGTGTTTGAAAGAGAGAGAGAGAGAGAGAGAGAGAGAGAGAGAGAGAGAGAGAGAGAGAATCTAGAGTGTGAGAGAGCTACAGACATGGGAGGGAGAGATGAGAGGGAGAGAGAACAGAGCTAGTGAAAAGCAGGCCCCAACCTCAGGTCTACACAAAAAGATTCAAGTGGAAATTGGAGCAATTATTTCCGTGCATTTTAATCTATGTGAAGTCAAATAATCTGATGTGTGGGCTTTAGAGAGTAAGCCTACAAAAACCTGTCAATTTGAAAATTGATTTTAAAAGACTTGAAATGGCTTCAAAAAATGAAAAGGTGGCAATTTCCTGAAATCTCAGGTGTTCCTTTTAATTCATGCAGGCTTCTAGCTGTGTGAAATACTTGAAAAGAATTTTATGTTTTTTCTTCCTTCTCTTCCTCTTCATCATCTAAGAACATTATTGCCTATGTGTTGTTGTTTTTCAATAACTAAAAACAGGATAAGACACTGATTTTTTTTAATAACAAAAATCAGTATACTACACTACCTGATCTTCTCATGTTCAAAAAAAAAAAAAACACTTCATTAATATCCTTCCACCTCTAAAATGGAAGGAGATACAATTGGTTAAAAGTCCCAATGAGGTGTGTCCTTAACCAATGATGTGTCTGTCTCTCTCACATCCATGTTTCTCTCTCTCTCTCTTTCTCTCTCTCTCTCTCCCTCCTCTCCCTCTTCCTTCCACTCTTTTTAAAAATCATTGGGAAAAATATCCTCAGGTGAGGATTAACCAAAATAAGTAAAAATGTGCCAGCCTCCTTTGTGACCAAGCACTATAGAGAAAACTAGATATCTGTATCAGTCAGTCTAGAAACTATAAGGACAAATACAAGTTAAATAAGTGGCTTACTTCCCCCTGTTGAAAATGAGGAAAAATATCTCCCACACTTTCTTTTTCTTAGAGATTTACCTTAGAAAATGTACATGTACTTTCTCCTCTCTTTGAAATGTTTGTAAATCTTCTGGGAGACTAGTTGGGCTTTTGTCAACTTTCTGAGCTAGGTCTTTCTCAAGGACCTGGGAGTTACCTCTTTGAATTGAAAAAATTAAAGGAGAGAGCAACCCAATATTCCAGTTTCTGTGGAGGGGTAAGAGCCTAATTAGGTAGATGTCTTGATTCAAGTTACAAAACTACTTTCTGCTATAAAGTTACGTTTGTTTGTTTCTCCAAATACAAACAATTAGCTAACACAGATGATCACCCCACTGGCCAGATAAAGTTAAGATGAATTCTGTGGCAAATGGGTGCTGTGCAGTCCTCTTACCTGAGGACCAGCGGCTGTTTATCTTGGAACATGTACTTACTGGGTTATAACCTAATTGGCTTTATAAAAGGGTGAGATTGCTTTCTGTCTTTGCAATCTCTTAGTGGATTGCGTGTGATGTGCATCACATTCTGATTTAATGCTTATTCAACAATAAAATAGTGCATTTTTTTTCTTTACTGTATTTGTGGAGAGGTTTTCTTGGTTGACAAAAAATATTTTGTTTTTAATTCTATTTTCCCAACAAGATCAGCTCATGGTTTTGAGCAGGAGATGGGGCAAGATATCTTAACTTGCCTGCATAAATATTTTTGAGAAACATGGACAACTTTGTATTAATATACACTTATACATTTAAATGGCATTTTCATGGACATGAATATCTAATTAATCCAGGACATAGAACTGGTCTTTTCTTCACCAAGTTGGATTATGTACCATTTCTTTTGATATTTCATTGAAATATTTTCTTGGTGATTGCCTGCTTTAAGTTAAAACAACCTCTCTCTAAAGGTGGGGGGAGGGGACCACATGCAATTATGTCAACATTTATTAAAATAAAGAACAGCCCTGCCAGTGTGACTCAAACCTATGAATCAGGTTTTAGGAATTGTATTAATGCTACATTAGGAAATACTGTCTTTGTGATATTATTTCAGTTGAGAAATATCCACTTAGCTTTATCTATAAACTTGTGTCATCTGAAAGCTGATGTTCAGATTTTCTTGATAAAGGTGAATGGTATTTCATTCTGACAGTTGTAACATTAATTTTTCAACAAATGTTTTTCAACTATTGATCGGGTTTCAGAAATGAAATCTGGTTGCCGATGTACATATATATGCCCACATTTTTATAGACATTATACTTTCTATTTTGTATTTTCAGTTGTTCGTAGCAATTTATTTTGAAAACTTTGAAGACCTAACACATTTTGTCCTTTTAAAGTTCTCTACTACTTATCTTGTCACATAAAACATGCTAGGAAATTTTAATAAAAGATGAGTCTAGTTTAAGTCTTCTGTTTTACTGCAAAGAGATAACGCATACTTTGGAGCAAAACATCCACTAGCATTGAGGATGTCCTGAAAGAACATTGAGTTAGAGGACTTCACTGTGGGATAAAGAACAATAATCCAGGATCAGGAAATCGTGATGCTTAACTTCTTTATGTTTATTCACTCTTTGATTGAAAAAGAATGCCAATCCTCCACTGGGCTAATCATAGGTTTATGGTGAAATGCATATGAGATATTAGTAAATGTATTGTTTAAAAAAAGACCACTCTCCCTAACAATAATCCAAGAAAAGCTGCAGCGGACACTAGCTCTGAGCCAAATGTAGTTAGAATTATACTTGCTGCTGACTCTGTGGGTCCCATGGGCATGCTCTAGTGCACCATCAGGGCCTCTGTGCCCATGGTCTAGGAGGGGTGGGGAACCTTCTATTCTGCCAAGAGCCATCTGGATATTTATAACATCATTTGTGGGCCATACCAAATGATCAACTTAAAAATCAGCCTGCTATATTTGGTCAAACATTTAATTAACTCATCCCTAATGCTTTGGCGGGGCCAAACCAAATGATTTCATGGGTCTTATATTACCCATGGGCAGGACTTTCCCACCGCCGGTAAGCAAACCAAATTCACCACTGCTCTTTGCCCCTTCACTATATCACAGTGTTCCCCTTGGAGTCTCTCTGATATATGAAAAAAGACGATCAGCAGTAGCAAATTCCTCCTTTTGCCGTCATAGAAGATATCAATAATGGACCCCAGAATGCATTCTCTCTGAGCTCAGTGTCAGACTTCTTCAAAGCAAAACACAGGATACAATAAACAGAAACTTACACACAAATAAAGACTACCCACCACATTTAAGCTAGAGTTTCATTTATTTCTATTCTCCCAGTCATGATGTATGCATTTTAACAGTGGCCTTTTGGAGGCGTGCCTGTGCTGCATACATCACTTTCCTATTGAAACTGGTCTTTGAACTGGTTAAGTAGACTGTTTATAGCTAGTATGAAAAATGAGGAGCAAGTGAAACTAGGAACAGTTAGCCTCTATACATCACAATACTTTCTTCTTGTTCTGGTCACCTGTACAGGTAGGGAACTTACAGTTTGTCAGTAAAAGGGAGTCACTGAGATGAATGAAGAAAAGAGGTTTGCAGGTTCTGATTATGTCCTCTACCTTGAGAGCAGATTGTAGGAGTGGAGAAGGGGTGCCTGGTATATATGCTGATAAACAGCAGGGGAATTTACTTGATGGAAGTGAGATTTAAGGCTCCCAATCAATGTCTAAGTAAAAAAGGAAGAAGACTGTACTGTGGCATGAGAAATTCAGTAAGTCCTCACTTAACATCATTGCTAGGCTCTCAGAAACTGCAACTTTAAATGGAACGAAACCAATTCTACCATAGGCTAATTGATATAAACAGGAATTAAGTTCCTACGACATATTCCTGGTCACAAAAACATCACCCAATTTCTAAATGACGACCCAAACCCTTCTAATATTAAACATTGAAATGAATGTGAGCCATACCTACATTGAACAAAGATGAACAAAAACAAGGAAGATAACACTTTTCCAACCAGCTGATTCCAGGTCAGCGTCTCCTGTGGCCAGAGCCTATCCAGGCATCTCAGGGCACAAGGCAGGACCCTCCCTGGGCAGAATGCCCTCCCATCACAGGGCCCCTCACATACACACCCGCACTCACTCAGACTGGGACAATGTAGACACGCCAGTTCACCTCACATGCACTTCTTTGACATGTGGGAGGAAACCCAATACCTGGAGAAACTCACACAGACATGGGGAGAAGGTGCAAACAGACAGTGGCCCCAGCAGGAATTAATGTTTTTCTCATCAATGTTGTTTCATCTACACAAGCACAAAACAATTATAAACAAAACGATGTTATTTGAGAAGCTGCTGTCCTTGAGAATAGATGTTCATCTCTTAGACATTTTTTCTTTTTAGATTTCATGAGCACCTTATATGGAAATACCTGAGAGTATACCCCAGTAAGAAATTCAGGCCAGGGAAGAGGATGTTCCACTTATCTCCTGCTGCTGCATAACAACCCACTCCAAAACATAGTGACTGAAATGAACCATTTTATTACAACTCATTGTTTCATAAATCAGGACTTGGGTGTGGCTCTGCTAGGTGATTTGACAGTTTCACTTGGTATGCACTAGGTCACTCAGTTGCCTTGGTGAGTCTGGTAAGTTAATACTGCTGAGATGGCTGGAAAGCTGGGTTCTCCACGCGCCCCCCCACCCCCAATATCTATCTATCTATCTATCTATCTATCTATCTATCCATCTATATAGATATAGATATAGATATAGATATAGATATAGATATAGATATAGATATAGATATAGATGAGATAGAGATAGAGATAGAGATAGAGATAGAGATAGAGATAGAGATAGAGATAGAGATAGAGATAGAGATAGATAGATCTCTATCCATCTATATAGATATAGATATAGATATAGATATAGATATAGATATAGATATAGATGAGATAGAGATAGAGATAGATAGATAGATAGATAGATAGATAGATAGATAGATAGATGATAGATAGATAGATAGATAGATAGATAGATAGATAGATAGATAGATCAGGACTTCTGCACATGATCTGTCCAGCAAGGTGATTAAACAAAGTACATGATGACTTCCAGTTTCTTAAGACCTGGGCCCAGAAAATGGCTCAACATTACTTCCACCATATTCTAAAAGTCAAGCACCCACAGAATCCACCCAAACTCAAAAGAAAGAAAAATATACTTTATCCCTTTGAGAACTCTCAAAGAGAATCATGACCATTTTTAACTGTAATGTAGGAATGATTCTTGGTAGTATCTCATCTAATCTCATCATTGGTCACAGAAAAACTACTGTTTTGTTATTGCTTTTGTTCTTTTTAAGAAGTTAGTCTGAAGAACTGCTAATTTAATAATTAGCTTTAAATGGGAAAACTAAGTAATATTTCTTTCCTTATTTCACATTATCTATACTAATAATAGCCTAGGTGGTCATCACGCCCTCACGCATCATGCCCTAACGTCATCACAAAATGGCCATCACAAGATGGCCACATGCATAGCGGAGGCGAGGCCCAGCGGAGGAGGCGGGTTGTGGCAGGGGAGGGCAGTTGGGGGCCATCAGGCCAGCAGGGAAGGGCAGTTGGGGGCCATCAGGCCAGCAGGGGAGGGCAGTTAGGGGCCATCAGGCTGGCAGGCAGAAGCGGTTAGGGGCAATCAGGCAGGCAGGCAGGTGAATGGTTAGGATCCAGTGGTCCAGATTGTGAGAGGGTGCAGGCTGGGCTGAGGGACACTCCCCCCTCGTGCACAAATTTCATGCACCGGGCCTCTAGTCTATAATAATAAAAGCATAATATGCCAATTAGACCGGACAGCTGAATGACCTTCCCGACGTCATTCTGAAAGTCCTTCTAGACAAAGCCGCGGTGGCAGGGGCTAAGGCAGAGGCAGTTAGGGGGGATCAGGCAGGCAGGCGAGTGGTTAGGGGCAATCAGGCAGGCATGTGAGTGGTTAGGGGCAATCAGGCAGAAAGGCAGAGTGGTTAGGATCAATGAGGCAGGCAGGCAGGCAAGAAGTTAGGAGCCAGTGGTCCCGGATTGTGAGAGGGTGCAGGCTGAGGGACCCCTCCCCACCCATGCATGAATTTTGTGCACCGGCCTCTAGTTATTCCATAACTTCCCAAACCAAAGGCATCTGTTTTTAAAGTACCAGTGACTCAGGCTCACATATTGGCAAGGGTCCATTTTATATAACAAATAATTTGCAAAGGAGTTTCTTAGACTAAGGGCAATAAGATCTGGTTTCTAATTTTAGCTCTATTATAATTTACAATCAATCTTTTAAGCTCTCTGATTCTTGTTGGGATAATAAGCTCTCTCCTGTCTAAAACTTAGAATTGTGACTAATTAACAAGGTAATGTATATTAAAGTCTTTTGACTTTTATGTATGAAGGAGTATTATGATTGGACTCATTAACATTCCAATTTCAAACATTGTAAATTAACATATGCAACTTCAAAAGATACGTTAAAAATGACCAAGTGAAAAACTACCTGAAAAATATGTTAACTATGATATACTCATGATGATTTTGTCTTGTTGTTTCCAGTTCAGAAAGAAAAAACAATTTTTTGATTAATGATGTTCCTTTTGATTGTCTCATGCTTCCAGTTTTCAAAGATCTTATCTTTTCCAAGGTTATGCCAAGAGATTTTAATTTTAGTTATTCTTTTTTACAAAATAAAAATAGAAAAGGCAAATTCATTTTTTTGTTTTATAATTAAGTCTTAATTATTTTCTTGCATTGGAGATCACAATTAGTGATCTTTCCTAGTTGTCTTTATGCAGATGAAAGAATTTTACTTAACAAGGACATTTTCTTTCATTAAATGTGACTGGGAAGAAAATATCAGAAACTGATGGTCCCAGACATGGTTTCACATTTGATTTATTCCAGTAAACATTACTTTTTGGAAAGGTTTTTGAAATGTTCCTTAAATGTTAAAGAAGTACTTTTGTATAATACAATTCTTTTCCTTCTTATATTAGGGCCTCTTTATGTTCTAAGTAGAGAATAAATTCTATATAGCCAAAATTTCTCAACTTCTTAGTATTCCAGATCTCTAAAATATTACAGATACCTCACTGATACCTACATCCAATGGGAGGGGAAATGTTATCATAAATATATTGAACATGTAGAGGGTGATTGGATATGTGACATTTGGAATATGCCCAGAACACTCTTGTTCAGATATCAGCATGGTTAATGTCCTCACCCATTGAAATATGACTCAATTGTCACTCAATAAGACTGATACTGATGATTCTTTTAAAAATCGCAATCACATATATACACACATTCCTGATACCTCTATGTTTCCTCTTTTCCATGGTACCTAGAAACTTATAACACTTCATATATATTGTTCATTAGAGTTTAATGAAGTGCCATGAATGTAACGGTCTTATTTTATTCACTAATATGCCTTCAGGCACTTGGTATGGAATAGGTGCTTAATAAATATTATTGAATCATTAAGAAAATAGTAAACTATGCTTACGAATTACCAATAGATTATGCTTTATAATATATGTGCATGTCTTCCAAAATATGAAAATTTACAAGAATTGTTATAAATCTGTCGAGTAAACAATTGTTAAGTAGAAAATAGATTTTGGATGATGAGCCACAATTCAGCAACAAACTATAGGAGCAATTGAAATAGAGACTTACTCAGTTTATTACTAAGTGATCTGGAGGAAGTACACAAATATGCTTCAAAGGGCCACACAGGGAGGTGAAGGCAGAGTGCAAACTGAGAGAGAGAAAGGACCTGGGCACAAGCCTTTATTAGGGTCTGTGGGTGGAGTGCTTTGGGGCTCCTGGGATAAGGCCAGATTGGTCAATTCAAACCAGAAGATCAGGGTTTGTATAAGCCCCAATGGGTCTTATCCAAGGTGTTATAAGGCATACTGCATTGGGAGGCAGGGAAGATTCTTGATTATAAGAGCTACTGAAGAATTATGACCAGGAACTTACATTTGCTTGTGACTCTGTGGGCAGCTAGCTCTCTAGGGCAGGCCCTTACATGAGGGTGCTAATGTCAGTTTAAGATGCCTGCAGGCTACTTGGTCTAACAAAATGGATGCTGAAACAGCAATACCATGGAGTAGCTTAGTTAACGCTTGACAAGGATATTTTATTCTTTTTCGTGTTTTTTTTTTATTTTATTATTATTTTCAGAGATCCTTGAAGAAATGATTCATTTCAGATTTGGCATAGACAATGTATAAAATGAGCTCAGGATATGTTTTCCCAGAAAGCAAGGAATCAATAAAATACAAATTGGGTCATATCCGAATGATATGTAGTACAATATGTTGGTTCTCCCTTGATTCTAAGATGAAATAATTTGAAGATTGAACAAGAATACTGAATCTGACTTCTAGTTTCAGCTCTGAATACACAAAACTTGGATGTCATCACTGTCATTCTCACAGCAAGAAAAGTTCTACAAACTGTGAAGCAATGATATCTTGATCCTATCAGAACTGAAGTTTTAGAGCAAACTACCACCTTTCCCTGGGGTGACAGGCAAATCTAGAGAGGCACAGCTTCTACCTGTGCAAGTCTCTAGAGCATTAAGTGGTAGAATGACTTAAATGGTAATCTGAGTGTGAACCTGTGTGAGAATGCAAAGTTCTCAGGGGTCACAGTCTTAGGAAGAGCATTTTATAGACATTACCTTCAGAGACCCCACCTGAGAAAGGGTGAACACCTGAGAAAGGTCTCCTCCTGGTTTTGGAACAGGACAAGAGTAGTCACTGTGAACTATGTCCACAACCTTCTCCATAACAAAGTCCTACTTTCTAGGGAAACAGACATTACCAGAGCTTTCTCCCAGCTGGAGAAGGGCATTGCTCCTACCTCAGTCCCTGCTATCCTTCATGTCTCATGTAAACAGGAAGAACATAATAAACAGTGGTCAAGGCTTCAGTGAAGTTGATTGGGAATGAGAGTTGAGACAGGAAAGAGAGTAAAGAGCAGGAGGGAAAATACGCTCTTGGAGAAACACTGATAGAGATCATAGCCCATACTAGTGGCCCCAGGCCTGGCACCAGCAGCATTGGGCCTTGATTCACAGCTTGGCCTCACCTGGGCACCTCCAAACCCAGCACAAGTAACAACTACCTGCACTTTGCTTCGGAGCTCATGCCGGGTAGCCCTGAGCTAGACATTCTTGTGATGACAAAGTCATGAAGATGTGACCCAGGGAAGAAAAAATTGAGGGAAGTCATAAACTGCTCTTCTAATATAAGTCTCAAAACTCCATATTATAGAAGGCAAGGTGAAAATCTTTTAAAATTACCTTTTTTATATGTTCTCTAATTAATAATGAGGAAGGCGGAGACTAAATACAACTACAATCTATGATTATAAAATAAAAAGCTAGATATAAGCATATATGTAGATAGAGATATCGATACAGATATAGATATAGCTGTTCCTTTATGTAAAAGGAAAAACACTGTTTTCTAAAATAAATGGCATAATTATTGGGTAATTTAATATCATAAATATTAAAGTTATTTTTTCCTAATGTGTTAACTGTTAGAAAAAAACTGTGTAAAATACAGATATTCCTTGAAGATTATTTTTAATTGTGAAAAGTCTCAACATGTTTATAGGTTTAAGAGTGGGCTGAATAATCAATCTACTTCTCAGTGCCTACTGTGTAACTTAAAATGCTCACTCAGCAAAAGTATAAAAAACTGTTCCAATAAAATGTAAGTAATATTTTGATTGGGCCCATAAAGGAAAGGCAAAACAGAAAAGAATTATTAATGTTTTCCTGTGGTGTTTCTCATACACTCACCCTGTTCCTCCCTTATGCTGAGCAGATAATCATAAAGTTTTCATCCTAATGAAATCTCCTTGCAATTCTTAGGGTCAGGAAGAGAATGGAATCATAGAAGAGAACATTTCATCTCAGCAGTTAGAAACAGAACAGAAAGATTTTTTTCTCATAAATATTATATTTTTATTCTAGACTATAAATATCAGATATTATTTAACAACTCGTCTTGCTTTATTACACAAACTATTTGAGGCAGTACATTAGATATCCCCTCTTTAAAAAATAAATCCTGAAGAGAATAGCTCCATATTAAAGAGCAAAGCACTATAAGACCAGGAGAACTTTCACAAGGTCAAACACGAAGTCGGAGATGAACTGAGCAATATTCAGAGATGTTCACAATGTTTTTATTCTTTTATTCTAATTCTGAATTTTTTATTGAAGTGACCCAAATTGATTTATCGTTTCTTTCACCCTCTTTGAAGATACTTCATGAGCTAGAATTTGAGCCCTAAGTGATTTTTTTTCTTTTTAATCCTCACCTGAGGATATTTTCTCCATTGGTTTTTAGAGAGAGATAGTAGGAGGGAGGGAGAGAGAGGGGGGAGGGGAGAAACATCGACTGGTTGCCCCCTGCACACTCCCCAACTGGGGAAGGGGATCAAATCTACAACCCTTGACCAGAATCGAACCCTGGACCCTTTGGTTTGTGAGTCAACACTCTGAATAGAACCAGGGCCCTACGTGATTTCTTATAAAGGGTATTTCATATTTTGAAGTGCCTGAAGTAATTAAATATATATAATTCTCTTCAAATATCATTTTTAGATTGAAAAACTGAAGAGTTCAAGGATCTTATTAAATGAAAACTAAAGTTCTCAATTTAAAAAAGGATAATTAACAGTATAAATGAATATGAAAAGGTACTTCAAACAACGTTTTCTTATCGATAGGTTTGTACATAAATGTACCTTCCTTTATTCCTCCTTTCGTTCTTTTTTTTTTTCTTTTCTTCTATCAGACAATTAGCTTAGTCAACACATTTTAAAAGTGTTAAACAGTATTGAACATAAATAATCAGTAGTGGATACTTGATTCAAGAGATAGGCAGTACAGGTAAAATCAATACAGTCCGTTTCAAACCATTGCCTAACTGAAGCCCCATTGGCTGTCCACACCCAGCCATTCAAACCCATGCTTGTTGTTAATTAACCTCCCCAAATTCTCACAGAGCAGCCCAAAATTCAGTTCATGCCCTCTGGCTTTCCATTTTCCTCCCTGCTGGCCTCTTTGTATCTCCCTTGTTTTTTTAGGCACTAGTTTATGTTTGCTTTATCTTATACAGCATGTCATTTAATTTTGTAATTTGAAGTATTTCTGGTTTCCCAGGTTCCCACTGTTTTCATAACTCCTTAAGGATACTTTATAAAGAAGAGTTTTGATATAATTCTTCCTACATGAATGTCATAATTACCCTATCAATCTATGAATTACAGACCTATAATCCCTATATTAGAGTATATATGGTTATGTATCTATAAATTTGAAGACTGACTTGGGGAGGAGTCTATTTCAAATAATCATCTGAAAAAGTGTCCATTGACTCCTATTGGAATATAAAAAGAGAACAAGCTTTAGATAATTAACAGGGTACTCTTTCTTTTCTATATTCTCAAAGTGTAGCTAAGTTCTCCTACATGCTACAGGTCAAAGATGACATGGCCGAGAGCAGGAAAGTAAGAAACACAGGCATGAGCTGACTCTTTCTTAGGGATCTATGTATAAAAAGATGAAGCCAAAACATTTGGCAGTGCAAACCTCTTCCTTATAAATTTAATTGTTTTGTTTTCTAATTATCTCAGTATTTAATTTATTTCATGTTATTATGTGATACTCAGTTAAACTTGTTAGGAATTGCCATCCTCTCTTGGCTTTGCTAAAAGGCATGAAAAAGAGAAACAGAGCTATGCTTGTTAAAGTGAACTAATTCTGGAAAACTCCAGAATTTTGATGTCTGGTATAGACCTTCCACTAGGTGAATTTGGTTTCTGCCCTGAGGAGGTGGTATAAGTTCTAGGATTTCTTGTCAGCTCTTTATCACAAGAAGTGTGGTTTACACATCAGTTTTTCATGAATGTTGTTTTAATGTGTCATCTCTAGTTTCTGGCTCAATCTGAGTGTGACTCTGGAGAGATATGGCTACATAAGAAGGGCCTCCCTGGGGGGCTTACTAGTGTCCATCCTTGACATTCACAGTCAATGCCACAGTCACACATATGCATGAACATTCATATAATAATTTAAGGTTCTTCATAGTTAAGTGTAGAGAATAAATGACATACATTAGCATCTATTATGAAAAGGTCACAATTGTAACATAACTTGAATTGAATATATAACAAAAATAGGAGGGAGAGTTAGAGAAGTAAGTCTATCTTACCTAATAATAGACAAACATGTAAATTGACCATACCTCCACTACGCCACCAACCAATCAGGAGTGATATGCAAATTAACCCAACAAAGATGGAGGTTAATTTGCATACACTGGCACTGAGTGACGGGGGCAGAATGCCTGCGTCGTCGCCATGGCAAGGACGCAGGCATTCTGCCCCATCCCCGGTCTCTCAGGGCCTCTGGGCAGCATGGGAAGGTGGGGCTGGAGCAGAAAGAGGCGGCTCCAGGGCCTGAGCGGAAAGGGGCTGGGCCGGAGTGGAAAGGGGTGCTGGCAGTCAGGGAAAGGAAAGCCCATTCTAGCATGAATCTTTGTGCATCAGGCTTCTAGTATATATCTAAGCCTAATATGCAAAGTGTCCCCTCAGGAGTTTAACCGACAGGGAGTTCGATTGCTTGCGATGATGTGCGCTGACCACCAGGGGCGACGTGGAACAAAGGAAGGCCCAGCCAGCAGCCAGCAGCAGGGAAGGGAGGCCCTGGCCAGCAGCTGGCAGCCGCTAGGGATTCTACCTATGCACAAATTTCATGTATTGGGCCTCTAGTCTTCAATAAAATGACATTTCTAGGAAATAAGTGGAGGTACAACCTGAACATTCATCAACAATTTCAAACATAATGTATATCTAAAAAGTCAAATGTATTAGTGCTACATGACAATTGTATGCTGAAATAAAGTTTCCTGCTATGTGAAAATATTATCACTTCTATTATGCTCACTTCTTCATAGAGCTCAGACACTTGATTCAAGAGATAGGCAGAATTCATCAGCAGTGTTTCAACAGTAGGAGATAACAGATATTAGGTGAATATTTCCCTGAAATGAAATATAGGAATGTGTCTAGCCATCTTCTCAAAGTAGCTCCTAATTTCATGTGCAATGAAGTTGCCCTTGGCAACTCAGGGAAACTTAGCTTATCTCCCCAAGCTCAACATTAAAAAATCTACTCATGTATTTGAATGAAATGTGCATTGTCTTGCTGAGAGCACAGCTATCCACATCTTATCTTAATGCATCCGATCCATTGCCAAAGCTAATACACAAGGATAACATAAAAGGTATGTTCTTTAAGTTCTAAGTATTTTAAAGATGTGAGTTACTATATGAGAATAATTTCTTCTTTTAACATCCCTATCAAAGTAAGTGTGACAACTGGTTGTGACAATAGAACAGGCTACCCCAGGAGTGGATGTGTGTTATAATGAGCAAAATGAATTTCATTCACAGTAATTTCACTGTCACTATGATTTTCACTACCTGTAATACTGAAGACTTGTGATGCCAGTAGTCCTACTAGGCTGAGAAAAAAACACTGTGCTCTTTGTTCTTTGGTAAGAAGAAAATTTGAGTAAGATTCAGAAATTAAATGAAGAATTTCCAGAGAAAGGTAAATTGTAAACTATTGAAACTCTAAAGAAGATATCCTATATAATAAAGAGGTAATATGCAAATTGACTATCACTCCAACACAAGAGATGGCCACCCCCATGTGGACACAAGATGGCCGCCACAAGATGGCCAGCAGAGGAGGGCAGTTGTGGGTGATCAGGCCAGCAGGGGAGGACAGTTGGGAGGGACCAGGCCTGCAAGGGATGGCAGTTGGGAGCGATCAGGCCTGCAGGGGAGGGCAGTTAGAGGGGACCAAGCCTGCAGGGGAGGACACTTGGGGGGACCCAGGCCTATAGGGGAGGGCAGTTAGGGGTGACCAAGCCTGCAGGGGAGGACACTTGGGGGGGACCCAGGCCTGCAGGGGAGGGCAGTTAGGGGGTACCAAGCCTGCAGGGGAGGATACTTGGGGGGGGACCCAGGCCTCCAGGGGAAGGCAGTTGGGAGTGATTAGGCCTGCAGGGGAGGGCAGTTAGGGTCAACCAGGCCAGCAGGGGAGGGCAGTTAGGGGTGACCAGGCTGGCAGGTGAAGGCAGCTAGGGGCAATTGGGCTGGCAGGGGAGCAGTTAGGCGTCAATCAGGCTGGCAGGGGAGTGGTTAAGGAGTGATAAGGCTGACAGGCAGAAGCAGTTAGGGGCAAACAGGCAGGCAGGCAGGCGAGCGGTTGGGAGCCAGCAGTCCCGAATTGTGAGAGGTATGTCCAACTGCTCGTTTAGGCCAGTCGGACATCCCTCAAGGCAGTCGGACATCCCCCAGGCAGTCGGACATCCCTGAAGGGGTCCCAGATTGGAGAGGGTGCAGGCTGGGCTGAGGGAACCCTCCCCCCCCATGCACGAATTTTGTGCACCGGGCCTCTAGTTTAACATAATTATAAATTACTTCATTTGAAGGAGGATAGAAGAAATGAATGAGACACTTAAGTTCGCCTGCAAAATTGCCAGAACATGCAAAAGAAATTAATGGTTTGAGAAAGTGTGATTTATATTTGGTCCTTGTTATAATTTTCTTCTAATAATATTTTGTTCCATTGAAGCCCATAATAGATAAAAGAAGTTTCCTTGAGATTTGAAACTATAATCAGAGAGGTAAATTTTAACTCCCAAATACCCAAATATACCTGCCTAAGATCTTTGCTTCTCTTTGAAATTTTGGGTTAATTTTAGCATGATCATTTATAAATAAATGTATGCTATAAGAAGTTTATAAGTCACACTTTCTGCAAATATTATGCAAATGAAGTATCCTTGAATTCCAGTTCTATAAATGAAGAAACAATTTTTTAGTCAAACCATGTTGTTCCAAAGTCTGAATGTACCTCAGAATCACCTACGTAACCTTTGAAAAAGACAGTTTCTAGGACCTCATCTAAGAATAACTGAATGACAATGCCTTACAGTGAGCAACCTAGAATTTGCATTTTTTAAATGTTCCCATGCAAAACCTAATGTAGTTAGCCCTGGTCCAGATCTGTGTTTGAGACTCAGTGCTTAAGCCAGTGGTTCTCAACCTTTTTAATGCCGCGACCCTTTAATAGAGTTCCTCATATTGTGGTGACCCCCAACCATAAAATTATTTTCGTTGCTATTTCATAACTGTAATTTTGCTACTGTTATGAATTGTAATGTAAATATCTGTGTTTTCCGATGGTCTTAGGCGACCCTGCTAGCGGTTCTCAACCCTGGTCCATTGATTCTAGAGCTCATGGGCATCTGGGACAACACGGGCAGAGATTTCCATAGACCAAGACTACAGCCGCATTTGGTCAAAGTAGGCCACCAGATGACCTACACGAAAATCAACTGTGGGCCTTAATAAAAATGCATTTTCCTTGACTCCATCTGGAATTACCAATTTAAAATCTTTAAGAACCTACTTTTAACAAAGACCTCAGAAAATTCTCGTTCATCTTAAATTTGATACCATTGACCTAGAGAATTAGGATCTCTAGCATGACACCATTTGCATTTCAATTAAATATATTCAGAATGCATGAAACAAATAACTTGAGTGTGATATCATTATAGAAATCAACTTGATGAATTTGACTTGTACTTTATTTCAAACATTTTTCACATAAATCTGGGATATATATTTCATTTCTTAAAACCATGGAGAGGGCAATAGCAAATGAGTTGGTTATAAACTAGAGAAAAGAACCCTGTGTGAAAGAGGACCTCAGAGAGGTCCTTGCACAGCATAGAAACTCGGGCTCTCCAAAAGAAAGAGCATATTCTGGATAACTAACTCATTTCTAAACCCTCACATTATTTTGGACCCTGTTATCTTGGAGACTCCAGATCTCTGTAAACAATATTAACTGGATTGAGAAGGATAAATGGAACTAAAGAATACATAATTTCCCATCTAGATAATGGGGGAAGGAGGGAAGTGACTACTTTTCTCTGAAGTACCTGCCTAGACTCAAAATTTTTCTCTTACAAAAGCACCACTTCCATTTACTGACCTTGCTGATGTAGTTCCAGATATTTCCATTTTGGCCAAAATGCTTTTATTTCGTGGTGTGTGTGTGTGTGTGTGTGTGTGTGTGTGTGTGTGTGTGTGTTATCTTCTTCTTTAAGTGCACTTTAGCCTATTAAAGGGTGTGTGTGTGTGTGTGTGTGTGTGTGTGTGTGTGTGTGTGTGTGTTTGGTTTTCACATTGCTCTCAGAAAGTGGAAACTAAAAGGAAACATTCAAAGAAAAAAAAATGTAACCAGAAAACACCTTAAAGGAAAAAATGGGTGGGAGGAGTGAGGGAGAAAAAAAATTTCATCATGGTAGATGATGAGATGATGAGAACACAAATAGCTTGGCAGGAATCTGTTTTCATTTGAATTAAAAATATATTTGGGTTCTTTGTTCTTTACGATCCAATAACAACACAGTTTAAATCAAAGGCAAATTAAAGATGAAGGAATGACAAATATGAGACCATGTTCATAATAAAATGAATAATAATACAGCTTTATTGGAAAACTTGGTGACTGCAAAGTTACTGAGGAATCAATATTGAAGGCAAGCTAAGATCCGAAAAAAATTATCTATCACAGAACTCAATGTATTTGTTAATAAATTTCAGTCAAAATTAAGACTCTGAGGCATGAAGAACTCTAGTCTTATCAGATTCTGTGGTTAATTCTTGTCTTTATTATATATAAACTATGAGCAGCATTTGTCCAAGTTAAGCATTAAACTAGGCTCTGGGATACTTCAACCAAACTGGCCATATCCTCCCTTGTAAGTTCTATCATCTTGTCCTTTACTGGGTCTTCCTCTTCAACAACTATAAAGCCAAGTACTTCAAAACTTGATCCCATGCTCTATTTTCTTCTCTATTTATGCACTTTCCCTGAGGAGGCTCACTTTTTTCTGTTATTCCCAATACCATCAATATCCTAACAACCTTGAAATTTATGTCTTTAGTCTGGATGCCTCCTCTGAGCTCTGTGCTAGAATATCCAGCTGTTATACCCAGGATAGCTGTATTCAAGACACTCGGTATATTTTCCCCTCTAAATCCAGTCCTGGAATATTTTCTGAGAAATGGTACTACATTCTCTGCAACTGTGCAGAACAAAGCCTGGCACCTCTTGATTCTTTCCTTTTAATTGCATCCCTACCCTTCTCATGTGTAAGGCCTGTCAGTTTCTCCTCCGTTATACAAGAGAGGGCAAAAGTAACCTTATATGTGTGAGTACACAAACATAGAGCTTATTCTTGTATTATCATTTATTAATTTTTGTATTATTTTCTCTATGAACAACTTTAAGCCTAATTTTACCCACCCCTGTATAGCCCTAATCCCATCACTATCCCCACTCCTAAACCCCCAATCATCTTCTTCTTTCTCCTCAAGTACTACAATCTACTTGTAACTGATCTAACAGCCATATATCTGTCACTATTTCTAAAATTTCATCCTTCACACAGAAGTCAGAGTGAACCAAATGACATTATACCGAATATTTTTTAATTCCTTTAAAAAAAACAACTATTCTTGCCCTAGCCCCATGGTCGGCAAACTGCAGCTCACGAGCCACATGCGGCTCTTTGGCCCCTTGAGTGTGGCTCTTCCACAAAATACCACGGCCTGGGCGAGTCTATTTTGAAGAAGTGGCGTTAGAAGTAGTTTCAAAAATTTGGCTCTCAAAAGAAATTTCAATCATTGTACTGTTGATATTTGGCTCTGTTGACTAATGAGTTTGCGGACCACTGCCCTAGCCAGTATGACTCAGCTGGATGAGCTGCTTGCCCCAGCTGATCAGTGTTTCACTCTCACGTCATTGTTTCTCACTGTCCCTTTCCCTTCCTGTCTCTAAAAATTAAAAAAAAAAATGTAAAAACACAAACCAAAATATGATTCTTTACTCCATCTGTGAGTGGAGATATCTTGTTTTTTCTTTTAAAAATGTGCCCCTTTGCCCTGGCTGATTTGCTCAGTGGTTAGTGTCAGCTTGCAGACCAAAGGGTTGCAGGATTGATAACCAGGCAAGGGCATGTACTACATTTGTAGGTTCCCCAGCCCCAGTAGGGGCGCATGTGAGAGGCAACCAGTTGTGTCTCTCACACATCAATGTTTCTCTCTCTCTCTGCCCCTTTTCCATTCTTTCTAGAAATGACTGGAAAAATGTCCTCAGATGATTATTTTTTTTTAAAGTGCTCCTTTTTTATACATTATTTTGACAGCACACATTTCCTATTTTATTTTAATGAATAATAATCGTAGAAGAAAAATAAGTTTATAAATTCTAGACTAGACCTGTGCTCATTCAGGTCTCTCACCCTGGAAGTTCTTTGTCCTTCTGTCAACCCTTCTCCAACGGCTGCTCATTTGGAAAGCCATTCCCAGTTTAGCCTACTTTTCTTTGGACATGTACATACTGCTCTTCACATTTCTTCTACTCCACTTAAGTGTACATAAGATATTGCTTGCTTCTATGTTGACTTATAATTATATAGCCAGCACTTACATAGTACCTACTTTATGTGATGCTCATGTCTACACATTTCACATAATTTATATTAGTTCATTTAGTCTTCACAGAAACCCTATGAGGTAGATGCTCTTTGCCATTTTAAAACAGAGGAGAGATTGAAGCAGGTTGAATAATAACTTGCCCAATATCACACATCTAGTAACACAGGCAAGATCTAGTAACACCTTCCCATCTCCTTGACATAGCTCCATTGAGTAATGAAATTTCTTAAAAGACAAATGTGAGGTCACATTACTAAAAGCCTAATAAAGAGAATGGTGGTGATGATATTCCAATGTATACACCTCATTTGTTCATTAATTTTTTTCAAGAAATGTTTGTGAGAACAGACCACAGGTTAGGGATTATGCTTGGCACCCATGATTCAAAGATGAGTTAAAATAAATATTCAACTTACTTAATTTGGTCAGAAGTAAAGCAGATAGGGAGAGATGCTTGGGGGAACAGAGGAATCAAATCATATCTAAAAATGTATATTTTGTCATATTTGAGGACTGTGTTTAAAATAAAAGTCAACATGTTTGTGCATAACACATGGAGAACAACCACAAGAAAAAGAGAATTCAGAACCAACACATATCTGAATAGTTTTCACAGACAGAAGTGGTTCCGCTGGGAGAAAGACACAGGTTAAAAGGAAGGCTCAGCACAAAGAGCACGTTTTTAACAGTACTATTATTTACTGCAATAAGCTACCACATCCCTGTCACTGAAGGGTTAAGCCTGAGGATGGGCCATTTACTACTCAGAAAAGTTCTAGAAAGTCTTATTTTATTAGATTAAAAGACTGAACTCCACGAGATGACTTGTTAGTCATCTGAGTCAGATTTGAATAAATTTATTGTGCTGCACGGAGGATGGAGAACAACAGTATGTGCTGTCAAAATCTGTGTAGGATCTGGAGTTTACTGATTCATAGATGCTGGCAGGAAAAAAAGATGTGACTCCTGGATCAGAGACACAAGACTTTATTACTCATTGAGAAAGCAGTAGCCAACACTTCATGTTTTTTTGCCTCAATCCCCCATGTCCCCCAATCCCATGAGGGCAATGCCAAGAGCCATGATGAATGCCTGCATTACAAAGGAAGAACACTGAGCTTGGAGGAATAATCATTTTTATGGTAAATAAAAGCAAGCCTACTCTTGTTCCAGAGGGAGATATTACTGCATCCCACAAGGTTGCTGCTCTCTGCAAACACAACCCTGAGTGATGGCCCAGATTGTCAATGCCTTGCATTCTTGGAATACCCAGGAAGAATGTTCAGGGACATTCCGGGCCCATGGGATTGCCTCTCTCAACATGCACTGCAAAGTCATTGAAAACTTGAATTTCTTGGGCAAGCCAGAGACTCTGATTTCCAAAGAAAGCAGATGACAAGGAGAAAGATATTTCAATAACATAAGTCCTATTTAAAACAATCCCGGAATAGTGAGAGATAGATGAGATGAAAACAGTTTGCTTCTAAACCTATTAAATCCAGATGGTAAGTTACATATGTCATCAACCTTCTTGTTTATATGCCAAAAGAACTAACCTGTTGGGTACAGGCTTATTTATAAGGTTTCAATGGCAAGTAGGACCCATTTTTCAAGTTCAGAATTGCCCAAATCAGCTCTTTCCTATGCAGAAATTTTCATTAGATTAAAAAAAAAAAAAAAAAGTAAGTAAGTAAAAAACTCACAGACTCTTACTGCTTGCAGGAAGATAAAAATGTGTGTCCAAATGACACAGGTAGATAAATCAACAGTGCCACCTAGTGGAATCATTTATTAATCCGACATAAAATTATATTTTCTATAGTTCATCCACTTTTTCCTTGTGGTTTTGCCAGCAAAAAATGAGCTCTTTAATGCCTGTGTTAAAGAATTAAACTACATTTTTTTACTTTCTACAAATTTACTTTTATGAGTAAATTGTATACAGTACACAAGAGAAACAATTTCTAAAATAGATCAATTTAAAAGCATTGGAAAAATAACATTTCACAACCGTTTACAAACAAAGAATTTCCCATAATTTCAGCTTTTTCCCATCAAAAATATAGTAAATATGCTATATTTCAAACAATAGTCATCCTGTGAAAAACTACTTCAGAGATCACAAAAATAAAGAGCAATTTTAGAATCAGAATTTTTCAGTAATTTCCAAAATCTTGTTGGCATCTAGATCACTTTCCTCAGAAGAAATGGGAAGTGAGAAACATGGAAGATTCAGAAGAATTGAAATGCATTTGAGACTCTGGTGATTCTGAAATCCCATTATATTTTCCTCCAAATGAGGGAGTCTAACATGGTAATTACAGTCATGAGTTTCACAGTCATACTAGTATTTGTAAGGTGGAATCATATGAAATGAATGCTCTTTTGGTTGGTTGGTTGGTTTTTGTTAATCCTCACCTGAGGATAGTTTTTCCATTGATTTTTAGAGAGAGTAGAAGGGAGGGAAAGAGACAGAGAGAGACAGAGAGAGAGAGAGAGAGAGAGAGAGAGAGACAGAGAGAGAGAGAGAGAGAGAGAGAGAGAGAGAGAGAGAGATCAATTGGTTGCCTCATGCACAAGCCCTGATGGGGCCAGGGATTGAGCCTGCAACCTAGATTCTTGCCCTTGACCAGAATAGAACCTGGGACCCTTCAGTCCAATGGCCGGCACTCTAACCAAACAAAACAGGCTAGGGCTGGTGTTTGTTTTATCCATAAGTCAAAAGAGGTTAATATCGATGGTTTCATAGGGCTCAACCCCATACATTAAAATCCTAACTCCATGGTTGGCAAACTGCGGCTCGCGAGCCACATGCGGCTCTTTGGCCCCTTGAGTGTGGCTCTTCCACAAAATACCAAGGCCTGGGTGAGTCTATTTTGAAGAAGTGGCACTAGAAGAAGTTTAAGTTTAAAAAATGTGGCTCTCAAAAGAAATTTCAATCGTTGTACTGTTGATATTTGGCTCTGTTGACTAATGAGTTTGCCGACCACTGTCCTAACTCATCCTGTCCCTTTATGACTCTCATTGGGCACGTTATTTGACCTCAATAAGCCTCAGTCTCCTCATCTTCCCCATGGGGATAACAACACATATCACAATGGATAGTTATGAGGAATTAATGATGTTTCAGACAGTGCTTAGTAACTACCCTGTCCATAGTGAACATGCAACGAATAATTGCCATCGTTAATAGCTACTTCACAAAAATATATTTTGGATACTATACAAGAGGAAAACGTATTAACTGTCAACTATTAAAATGTCTGAATGGCCCTAACTGGTTTGGCTCAGTGGATAGAGCGTCAGCCTGCGGACTGAAAGGTCCCAGGTTCGATTCCGGTCAAGGGCATGTACCTTGGTTGCAGGCACATCCCCAATAGGAGGTGTGCAGAAGGCAGCTGATTGATGTTTCTCTCTCATTGATGTTTCTAACTCTCTCTCTCTCTTCCTCTCTGTAAAAAATCAATAAAATATATATTTTTTTAAAAATGTCTGAATGGCAAAATAGAAAACCATTCTCTCTGCTTGCCTCATTGCCAGCCACTAACTATTGCTTGGAGTTTCTTCCTAGTGTGTATGAAGTCACACATCTTCATTATTTAAATAACTTCCCCTTTAAATGTATTTGTTCAGTGAGTTAGACAAAAACACAACCAATTTCTTTCATGAGAGCCCCCAAAGGATGAGTTGCCATTTGGTGATACTTTCTGCTGATCTGGTCTTCTTCAACTTAGACTTGAATAAGAGCTCATGTTAAAACTCACTCCCCCCCCTTCCACACTCCTACACTCTGATGTGCTTTCGCCCTGTCCAAGTATCTTAGTATCTCCTCTGTGTTTGTGAGCCTCAGATAAAAGAACAACATAACTGCTATTGAGTCCTAGTGTTCTTAATATACCTTCTTCCCATATAACTCATCATTTTCACAGGATCCCTCTGAAGACAGTGGTCCAGTTCTATTATTAATGAACTAGAGGCCTGGTGCACGAATTCGTGCATGGGTGGGGTCCGGCTGGCCTCATCCCAGATCAGCGGGGGGGGGGGGGGGGGGGGGCAGGGCCGGCTGGGGGAGGGGCCACAGGAGGTTGGCCGGCAGGCCCTGCCCCCTGGTCAAACTCCCGGTCGAGGGGACAATTTGCATATTAGCCTTTTATTAGATAGTATTATTATTCATTATAATTATTGAAGAAGGGTTATTATTCAGCTATTATTAATGAAGCTGGTTGTTCCAGGTTTGGGGCATTGAGAAATCCCATGAGAAAGTAATTCAAAGAATTCTTTTATTCATTCTGAAAATAATGATTAAGCTCCTCTGACTATCAGACTCTGGTGACATGAAAGGGTCAAGGTTGACAATTTCTCTCATCGTGGAATTTGCAATCAGGTGGCCTCTTGCCACCAGAACTAAAGATTAGCGCTACCTCTGACACTTGTTCATGTGCCCCCATGGATAAACAGACACCGGGAAAGAAGAGAGTGACTGTGTAGGGACGTGCCATGGACCCGGGAACAACCTCATGGTGAGGTGTGGAGGTTACAGGAAGGCCTCCCAGCTTGTTTGGTGATGGAACAAGAGGACTCTGTGGCCAGCACAGGGCCAGGAAGAGTGTTCACTACATGCCGGCCGGTTTTTGATCCGATTCCAAGGTTAGCCAGGGGCCAATGGATTTTTTTGTGTGTGTCAACAAAAAAACTTTAAGTTGACATTCTGTAATTTGTCTAAAATTATATGATATTGTTGGCTGATTTTAATAGAACTATTAAGCTCTTTTTCATTTTGAAAATTATAAAACTATTAAGAAAAAAAAGAGCCTGGACTTAAGAAATATGGATTCCAGACATGACTTTGCCATCCCTGAGAATACAGCCTTGTGAAATTCACTGAACCTCTCTTGGGCCTGAGTTGCTACCCCTTTAATGAGGCTGGTTGACTACATGACTTTTTAAGTCTCTTTCAGATTTAATGTTTTTTTCTTTAGCTTTATTTTTAAATAAATGTCTCCCCCTCCCCACCTTTGCCCATTTCCACCTAGCCCCTGCCCCCATTTCCCTCTGGCCATCACCACACCTTTGTCTGGTGGCATATATGTCATGCATATATGTTTTATAGCTAATCCCTTCACCTTCTTTCATCCAGTCCCCTCTTCCCTTCCCCTCTGACAGCTATCAGCCATGTACCCATGCCTCTGTTTCTATTTTTTCAGTCAGTTTATTTTGTTCATTAGATTCCACATATAAGTGAGAGCATATGGTACTTGTCTTTCTCTAACTCATTTCACTTAGCATAATAATCTCCAGGTCCATCCATGCTTTAGCAAAAAGAAAAAGATTTAATGTTTTTTATTTTGCTGATGACCCTACATGGCAGAAGAAAATATTAAGTATGAATGACAGCCAGAATCAAGAGACAAATTTAGAATTGAGACCTCTGATTACACAGTCAATTTTTTAATTCCCATAAAATGTATTATAGTATAATGTAGAATATAAATTTTGGGGAAAGAACTTAAAAGCATTTCAAACAGTTCTGCTTTGATGAATCAGGGAGCAATTCTGAATGCCAGTGTTAATAAGCTAGAAAATGAGGGAGAAGAAATGAATCTTGCTTGCTTTCTAGCCTTTGGTTCCATTAAATGGCTCAAGTGAATCACTTGTGAAATTAGAAATGGTTACAATTTACATAGTAATACATTAGAATGTCCTTTACTTATTTTAACAGTGTTCTCCCCCCCGACACACACACACACACACACTACCCACCAAATATGTGGGCTACATATAAACTGTTTTTCAGAAAATAAAATAATTAATAACATATTTTTATCTCCACGGTGCTCAGAAAAAATATAAGTATTTAAACATGTTTGCAGATATTGGGGCACTTTTTATCCTTAAGAACCACATTACAAAGGGAATGTGATTCCCGTTGTTAAGATTAAAAAAAAATGAGTTTGATATATAAATAACTTGAAACTGTGTATCTTCTACAGAACTGAAAATGTGTGAACTATTTGTGGAACAAATTAAAACGTATGCCAATCATGAATAAATGTCAGATAAATTAAATATGACCTTCAAATCCTAAAATTACAACTTCATTTCAGTACTTTGTTTTTCCTGTTTTGTTTTAGGTTTGTTTATTTACATAGATATAAGGTAACCGAAGTATTAATGGGGAAAGGGTAAATTCATCTATCTTTCAAACAAAGAGAGTCCTTATTAAGGGGTTAGCATATAAATTAAATACAAAATAATAATCAGAAATTAGAGAGTGTCTCTGGGTTTTGTGTAAGAGCACGAACAGTAGCTTTCCCAATTTTAGTTCACTCATTGAAATCCTTATCTTTTCCCAGTTTCTTGGATAAAAAGCTGTGCATAAATAAAATTTAAAAAAAACATAGTACTGTCTAGCATTGCTCTCATGAGTGATCTAACAGACCAAGCATGCACCCATGCTGTGGCTTCAATGCCGAGGTGTTCACGGGCTCATTGGTTCGCTGCCAACAGAAGATAAGTCTAAATCACTACGGACTGGCTGTGGGTGGTAAAGTCATTTGGAAGACAGAGCAGCCTCATTCCATTCAAAAGGGTCTTTTACATTGCTTTGACCATTTGAAATTCTATTTGAAAACACGTTATTAATCACAATATCGAGAATTTTTTCAGAGGGTAAATTGTCTTTATATTGCTTTGATAGCCTCAATAAATAAAGAGTGACTTCAGTTCAATGTCACTGTCAACAGATTTTACATTTAACCTTCCAGTTTAGGATCTCTACAAACCATTACATTACATAGCATCAATAGTGTATTGATTTATATGAGATGTCATATAAACTTCTGGTCCTCACAACCAGATAAGGGATGCAATTATTTCTACACTATTTCACACCAAATAAGTGATTGACTACAGTAATTCATAAACAACTAATCTACATATATAAAAGGCTAATATACAAAGTGTCCCCACAGGAGTTTGACCAGGAGACCAGGAGTTCTTGCTATGACATGCGCTGACCACCACGGGGCGGCACGGAATGAAGGAAGGCCCTGGTTGGAAGCCAGAAGGCAGGCCCTGGCCAGTAGCCAGAAGTTCCTGATTGGCCCTGATCGCTGGCCAGGCCTAGGAACCCTACCCATGCATGAATTTCATGTACCGGGCCTCTAGTAGTCCACAAAATGGCTCACCTAAATCTCAAAGTTAGAAAACAACTCTATTGCAGGCTTAAAATACTTTAAAGTCAAGGTTAAGTCCATTTACTGTGATCAATGTGTCATGAAAAATATTTAGTCCTGATTTTAAAATGTTTAGGGAAATGTGGATTATATCAAAATAGAAATGACTTCACATGCTTTTTAAAAATTACACAAACTTTTTAATATTTAAGTGCTGTTTCCAGAAATAATATGGGCTTTTCATTTACCAAAATGAAAATGAGGCTCATGGAAGGGGGAGGCAAAGGATTTATAGATGGGGGACAAGGAGGAAAAATATTTGAAATAGAGGGGGAAACAGAGGAAATAGAAAGAGAGAGATATTTCAATAGCATGACCTATTTCAGTTCAGTTTTAAAGGCATAATATGTTATCAGTAAATGTACTAGATAGTAGAGATTGATAAAAAAAAAAAAAAAAGGAGGTAACCCAGAAAAACTTGGACAGCTAAAGTGAACAGCACAATCAGCAATGTGAGGTATCACTTTACCTAAGAGAGGAGACACAGTAAAGCAGGTGGCCAAATTTGTGATGATTTTTTAATTTCTAATTGCTGGGGTTGAATTGTGTTCCCTCCAAAATGTGTATGTTCTAGTCCTAAACCTCAGTACCTTAGAAGGTGGCCTTATTTAAAAATAGGATCATTGCACAGATGTGATTATTTAACATGAGTCATATTGGAGTAGGTTGAGCCACTAATCCTATATGAATCCTATATGACAGGTGTCCTTAAAAGTAGGGGAAATTTGGACACAGACACACATACAGGAATGCCATGTGAAGGTGAAGGGTAGATCACGGTGTTGCAGTAGAAGCCAAAGAAAGCCAAAGGTGTCTCAGAAAACCAGGAGGAGTCAGGCAAGATTCAGATTCTCTTCTACAGCCCTTTCACGCAACTAACCTTGTGAACACCTTAATCTTGAACTTCTAGCCTACAGAACTGTGAAAAAAAAAATTTTTTTGTTTTAAAAATATACCAGTTGTTGTTCTTTGTTGTAGCTACTCTAGGAAACTAATACAATAATCATGACATATATTGTACTTTTTAAAAGATTTTTTGTTGATTTTTTTTAGAGAGTGGAAGAGAGAAGGAAAGAGAAAAAAAAAACTTCAATGTGAGAGTGGAACATCAATTGGCTGCCTCATGCATGCCCCCTACTGGGGATTGAGTCTATAACCGGGCATGTGCCCTGACCAGGAATCAAACCTGCAACCTTTTGGTGCATGGGACTATACCCTACCAACTGAGCCATACCAGCCAGTTGTATCTTTTCAGTATTAAATTGTTTGATGAGGGTGAAGCTGGATCCCGGGTTCGGGTGAGGCCGTGTGCCCCTGGATCCGGGTGAGGCTGGGTCCCAGGTCCGGGTGAGGCCGTGGGCCCGTGGATCCGGGTGAGGCCACGCGACCCTGGGTCTGGGAGAGGCCACGCGCCCCTGGGTCCGGGGGAAGCTGGATCCCGGGTCCGGGTGAGGCCGTGTGCCCCTGGATCCGGGTGAGGCTGGGTCCCGGGCCCGGGTGAGGCCACGCGCCCCTGGGTCCGGGTAAGGCCAGGCGCCCCTGGGTCAGGGTGAAGCTGGATCCCGGGTCCGGGTGAGGCCACGTGCCCCTGGGTCTGGGAGAGGCCACGCGCCCCTGGGTCCGGGTGAGGCCATGTGCCCCTGGGTCCGGGTGAGGCCGCGCACCCCCTGGGTCCGGGTGAGGCCACATGCCCCTGGGTCCGGGTGAAGCCGTGCCCCTGGGTCCGGCCGAGACCAAACCAGAGGGAGTCGGATCTGCATTACCACCATTTGTCCACCATCCAGAGCTGAGGGGTCAGTGCCGACATGTACTCATAAGGAACTGGTGGACATTGATATTGGGTCTCAAAAGAACTGTTGGTCCAGAAAGAAACTCACTACAGACTGATTCATTTGCCTGTCAGCATAACTATTATTGCTCGTCTCACATTCAGTTCTTATAAGTATATCTCTAGTGACACATGATTTCGCTCATCTAGGGGAAATGATGAACAACATAGACTGATGAACAATAGAACCAGAAACAAGGAGGCATCGATCGGACTATCGGGCCTCAGAGGGAGGATAGGGGAGGGTGGGGGGAGGGGGGAGAGATCAACCAAGGGTCTTGTGTGCATGCATATGAGCCTAACCAATGGTTAAGTTCAACAGGGGGTTGGGGCATCCGTGGGGAGGGGTGTGGGATGGGAATGGGGGGATGAGGACAAATATGTGACACCTTAATCAATAAAGAAATTTAAAAAAAAATTGTTTGATGAATCTTTATGCTAGGATGTCCTTGTTAATTTCAAGGAATTCAAGTAGAGAAAGATGGAAGAAACCATGATAAGAGTGGGCAGCAATAAGAAATGGGAATAAATAATGAAGTTCTAATGCCAGTGATTCTTCTTCAAAGTTTCCCCGGCTCATTTATTAATCACTTACACTATTTTTACTTTATGTGTCCTCCTTGCTCTTTCCGGCTGGGCCATATTTCTCACCTTGGTAGCCCTTGAGGTTTCCATTATAGGATCATCCTGCAGAAAATACAGCAAGTCCACACTATGTGCAACTACTTCTTCCCAACTGATAGTCCACCATGAGAAATATGGCTTCATAAGGAACCAAAATGGGTCTTTGATGCAACATTTGAAATGTGCCCAAGTCTTGTCACTGTCACCACTGACTTGATGTGCGTAATTACCTCCCCCAAGTGGCAGGAAAGTGCTCAGAGCTGACATAAATATCACTTAACATTCTCAGGCAGCAAATCTTTTTAAACATATTAGCCTTGTAGAGTACAATAGATGAAAAGCAGAAAATTGCCTCAGAATTGTAGGATTAAATAGAAGTGTCTTTAGGAGCAATTGCTCCATTTTCAGTGTATAGGTTGCCAGAATTGCCTTTTTTTTTTTTTTTGGTAGTGCAGGAGTATGGCAGAATTCCTCACAAAATAGCTAAATTCAAAAAAATCAGGTAACTGAAATCATGATCCTTCAGTCGGAAAATCACTCTTCCACTTTCGCTGACCTATGGTCAGTCTCTCAATAAGAGAGTCTAAGGAAGAGCACACATACAACTGCTTTTGCAAAGTGCCTCCCTGCACCACCTTCTCGCGAGCTTGTGATCCTGGTCCAACTTCCTTATGTTACAGTTGAATAAATTTAAGGACAGACTTTTTGGTGTTTTTAAATGCCTTCATCAAAGCCACCCAGTTGGTAGCAACAAAAAAACAATTTTCTTATTCCAAGTCTAATGCCTGATCATCAGGACAATGCATGATGTCAGTAATGGGTAACCCACTCTCCTATACTGTTCCCTCTAAGGTCATTGCCACTTGCCCTGCTGGTGTGGCTGAGTTGGTTGAGCAACATCCCATCCACCAAGAGGCCCCTGGTTCAATTCCTGGTCATTCAATTCTTGGTCAGGGCACACGCCCATGTTGTGGGCTCAATCCACAGTAAAGACAACTGATCAATGTTTCTCTCCCTCTCCCTTCCTCTTTTTCTAAAATCAATAAAAACATATACAAGCCCTGGCCGGTTTGGCTCAGCGGATAAAGCGTCGGCCTTCAGACTGAAGGGTCCCCGGTTCGATTCCGGTCAAGGGCATGTACCTTGGTTAGGGGCACATCCCCAGTGGGGGGAGTGCAGGAAGCGGCTGATCAAATTTTCTCTCTCATCGATGTTTCTAACTCTCTATCCTTCTCCCTTCCTCTCTGTAAAAAAAAATCAATAAAATATATTAAAAACAAAACAAACTATACACACACACACACACACACACACACACACACACACACATATACATACACACAAGAAGTAAACAAAATAAACGCATGGAAATTAAATGTTGAAGCTATTGAAAGCAATGATGAATGTGGTAAAACTTCCTCATTGCATCTTGAAAGGATGTACACTGCTTTCCAAGTTCTGGCATTAAAGACAAGATCATCATGTGGGTCACAACTTGACTCTTCTCCGGGTCACCTGATCCTTTGCCTATAGCTTGTGCCCTAAAATATATATGACAACATTTAGTTCAATAAATAACCCAACAGTCATCAATACTGACAACTTTCTTTAGAGGCTGATTTCAAGTTATCATAATCTTCCGTTTCTTGTAAAGTCCCTTACATTCCTAATTACTCTGTTTCTGTGCCTTTATGCTAAAGCCTCTTTGATAGTGTGAAACTGGGGAGGATAAGTAGTAATAGTAATAGCAAAGGGTGATATCTCAACCCCAAAAAGGCTTGACAGCCTAATGGCCATAGAAATGTAGTGTCACTTAACTATTTGGTCTTGTGGGTGTTTAATAATTCATATTTCTGCCCAGTTTATTTTAAGCACTTGAGCCATAAATATGAGTTTGTTGTTGTTGTTTTAATGCCCCCACATTTAACTACAACATGTGGCTTAACAGAAATCATGATAACATTTAAAGAGGTCTGTTTAACCTCCTGTGTATATTGTAAGCACTAGAAAATCCATATAATTTCAGGCTTCTAATTCTAGCACATTCTTCATCTAGAGATTTTAGGAAGTTACCATAAAGGATTGGCACACCACAGAACTATTTACCACAAACTAAAGATGTTGAGCAGAATATTTTCTGGTAATGTATTTTTAATTACCAACTCATGAAGGAATTAATGAAGGGTATTTTTCAAGCATGGCAGGGGAAAAAAAGTAGTTAATGGTATGTTCAGTGGGAAGGAATAATGGTGAAATCTAGCAAAGGAGATACTGAGGCATAAAAGAGTTAAGCAGAAAAAAAGTTAGGGAAAAAATTTTACAAGTCATCCAGAACTCTGGAGAAATAGAGAGAAATCAAGAAGTATGGATTTACTTGCAATATTTTAATAAGAAGTGCAAGAAGAGTCAAGAATTAGAGGGAATATGAGTTAGATTTCATTCTAGTTTGAGCTAAGAGCTAAATTCACAGTGCTTACAATATACACAGGAGGTTAAACAGATTTCTTTAAATATTATCCTGATTTCTGTTAAGCCACATGAGTTAGAGTTCTAGGTCAAATCTGACTTGCTTCAGTTTACTTTCAGATGCCAGAGATTAGGGAATACCACAAGTCGGAAGCACCCAGCTGCTTGTCAACACAATTTAGATCAAGTCAAAATTATATCTCTTCATAGATTGTAACCTACAAAAATAAGTTATATCTACTCTGTTCAGCAGATTTTAACCATCAGTATATTTATTTCTCACAAACATGCCTGATGCTGATTACTGTCCCCTGTAGGAAAGTGCATCTGTCTGATGGCCCAGCCCTGGACTCTTAGGATCTCCCTCTGCACTGAACAGGCTGGTCAGCTGTCTCAGTGGTAAGGGTTTTTATTTGATGAATGTTCTGTCACTGCTAGGGAAAAGGCATGCAACTGAGGTGTTTCAATATTCTCTGCAGGAAGTGATTCACAATAAGGATCCAGGCTGAAAATGCCTCTTCCACTGAGAATACTTCTTATGAGGCAGTTCTAGCTGCCTCACCACTTGTGTTTAGTGTTTAAAATTCCACTTAGTTTGGGGGAGAAAAATGTATGCACCCCAGTAGAAAAAAAATAAAAATAAAACCAAGGATTTGATAGTGTTTCAACTAGGTCTGGTGTCCTGAGAAGGACTCAGCATTTTTATCCTTTAGTCTGAAATAAATAACTTGAATCAAATCATGAGGAAACACCAGACAAAACCAGATTGAGAAACATTCTGTAAAATAACTGGCCTGGATTCTTCAAACATGTTCATGTCATAAAAAAAAAGAGTATGGATCCTAAGCCCCATCCTCAATGAGTAAAAAAGGACCAAAAAGGGAATTATGGGGACAACATTAAAATGTGACTCCTAGAATAAAGTATCAATGTTAAATTATTAGCACTGGATAACTGTGTTCAGTGGTTACAGAAGAGAATATCCTTGCTCCTAGGAAACACAAATTAAAATGTTAGGAGACAAAGGGCCACAATGAGTGCAAATTGTTCTCAAATGTGTCTTCTTTAAAGAATTAAGGTGTTTGAAACTCTTGAATTCAGGGTGATTTTTCTTTAATGATGAGAATTAATGCTTCTTTTTGGCACATATCTGAAATACATTGTTTTATTTTTCATTATTTATCTTAAATAATTCAAACTTTCAGAAAAGTTACAAGAATAACACAGAGATCTTCTGTATACCCTTTGCATAGAAACATTGATTGGTCAATGTTTTGCCATATCTTCTGGCATACTATCTCTCCCAGATTTATATTCTATATATACATGTAATATATATATATATATATATATATATATATATATATATATATACATATACATAATATATACAAAGGTATATGCATACATGCATGTCTACCTGAGAGAACATCTCCTTTCTTTTTGATCAGTTTAAGACATTTAACAAAAACATAAAGTAAATTGCATACGTTTACTTGCTCACTGAGAAAATAAAACACCTATAATTACAACAAATGTCTGTTTGCTATATAATCTGCATCAACATTAAAATTAGAAGAGAAAATTGAGGGTAGTGATAACTGCATTTGCGTGGACAATTATACTTGCTTCATTAAAGTGAGGAAATTTGTTAAGAAAAAAAAAACACCACACAGAGCTATAATGATAGAGCTGTTCATATCTCCTTGCAGATGGGCAAAATATTCACTGTTAGGCAGGTGCTTCTTGTGCCCTTTCTTTGGGAAATAAAGAGCAACACTGATAAAAGGATTGTCTATACTTGGCAGTGCCCAAATGTTCATGATCATGTTATGTTGTTCCTAACAAAATCTTCATTTTTTCCCCTGTTTTTTAATATCTTGCTTTGAATCATTCCATTGGAACCCAGCTGAGCTCAGTCAGGCTTGCAAGGTTGAATGTGCCTGCCAGGCAGGCTTAAGTATTTCTTATATGTCTTAGTGGATACTGAAAAGGTTATTGGATTAAAACTGTTGATGTATATGAATGAAAACCATCCCTCTTCAGGTGTAAAGCAGCATGTGGCCTTTCTAAAGATGAGATGATCTGGCAATAATAATAAATACTGGAGCTGACGTTCATCTAAGTTAGCTGTCAAGTACACTGCCAGAGTGAATTACTTAATCAGTTTTACTGATGAGTATCTTAAATAGCATTCAGCTTAAATAGTGATGTGTTTTCCAGTTCAGGAAAACAGAAGGCAAAAACAGACCCATTTTAACTACTAAAATACAAGGCATTACTTTTACTAACAATTAAATCATGTATCTCAACCAAAAGAGGAGTTAAATCAAATCCACCTTCTCTACTTGTTCAAATATAATTTTGCATTCATGCTTCTTTCTGTGGAGGCCATGACTGTGCTCATTGAATGACAGTATCTTTATTCCTAAGAGTACCAAGAGTGATCCATATGGTAATCAAACATTGAGAGGAATCTGGCATTTCTCTCAATCTGCAAAGTAAAGAATCCAAAACAATTTTTAAAAGACAAAACTCAGTAAAGAGTGAGAAGTAAAATGTGTATAAATGTTCACACATTTTTTTTTACACATGATAACTCTTCTACTATCAAGTTCATTGGTTCCAAACAACAAATTCCAATTCTAGTTAATTTCAGCAGGAAAGGGGACTTATAGAATAAGACATAGCAACTCGGAGAATTTAGGGAACAGAGGAAATGAGGGAGAGAGGGGACTAAGGAGGAGAGAAGTGGGAGAAGCAGGACTCTGAATAGTAGACACTGATGGTCTCTTCAGTGTCCTTTTATCTGAGCTTATTCAGGACAGAAAACTAAGGCTAATGTGAACAGGCTGGCTATCCCCAAAAAGAGAGCTTAGGTCAATGAGGAATGAGACTTAGTATGTTAAATTCAAACGGAAGAACAGAACTTGGTGAAATTTTTATCTAACAAAATTACTGAACGGTAAGTTTCAGCTCTGTAACCATTAGAATCCCTCTATGAGAGGTCAAAACACCCTTCACAGATGTGCCCAAAGAGCAACAGTGTGGTCAGACATATAACAAAGGTAATTTCTAAATTGACTGAAAATTATCCAGGCGACTTCCAAGGTCCTTTCCAACTTAGATTCTGTTATTTCTTCTTGATGGTAATATAATCTTCTATCTCTCAAAATATTTTTCCCAGGAAATATGTCCAAAGCCCAAACGTAGCCTTCTCAGAAACTGTTGTGAGAGATGTTTCTTTTATTTCAAATGTATTATTCTATTGGCAGTTACAACATAGTCAGGGAATATAAAGTACAGCATTGGGAATATAGTCAATAATCCTACATAATAAAAGGCTAATATGCAAATCGACCAAACAATGGAATGACTGGTCGCTATGACGTGCACTGACCACCAGGGGGCAGACGCTTAACACAGGAGCTGCCCCCTGGTGGTCAGTGAGCTCCCACATTGGGAGTGCCACTCAGCCAGAAGCCCTGAGCCAGGCTCATGGCTGGCCAGAGCAGTGGTGGTGGTGGGAGCCTCTCCTGCCTCCACAGCAGCGCTAAGGATGTCCGACTGATGGCTTAGGCCCGCTCCCTATGGGCTCCCGGACTGTGAGAGGGTGCAGGCCAGGCTGAGGGACCCCCCTCCCACGAGTGCACAAATTTCGTTCACTGGACCTCTAGCACTGTAATAACTATATATACAGTAGTGCCAGTTGGGTACTGGAAATATCAAGGAAATACTTTGTAAAGTATATGTCTAACCACTATGCCTTACATCTGAAACTAATACAAAATAATATTCAATGTATACTATAAGGGAAAAAAGAGATATTATTCTAACATTTAAAAAAATTACTGCATGTCCTGTGTGGCTCAGCAGTTAAGTGTCCACCCAGGAATGAAGAGGTCGCCGATTCCATTCCCAGTCAGGGCACATGCCTGGGTTGTAGGCTTGATCCCCAGTGTGGGGCATGCATGAGGCAGCCAATTGATGATGTTCCTCTCTCATCGATGTTTCTATCTCTCTATCCCTCTCCCTTCCTCTCTAAATATCAATAAAAAAATTAACTTTCAAAATGCCCAAATTAATCTAGAAATCATCCATTTAAAACCCAAAGCAGGGCATATTTCATTAGCATGTTTTTTAATCCAGCTCCTCTGCTTGTTAGTATTGATTTCCAACTGCAAAAGTTCTGGGAACACTCCCTGTGGACTTAAATTATAACTACATATTATTCACATATAATCAAAATTAATCTGATAATATGGATATTTTACAATTAAATGATTTCTGCATATAACCTGATAGATTCTCAGATGCAGTTTTAATATAGGTTGACCCTCTTTCTGAAAAAAGTATATATAATTCCACCCTTCAGAGAGTCTTTTTCAGTATAAATTGTGCTAAAGATTGACAAGGAATATATATTTGAACATTATTCTTCAGGTATTAGATATGCACTTTCATTGAGTAAATAGAGATCCATCAAAAAATATCTGAACTTGTCTCAGGCAAAATAAACATAAGCATAAACATAAGCATATGGTTGCCTCATGCATGCCCCACAGTGGGGATCAAGCCCACAACCCAGGCATGTGTCCTGACCCGGAATGGAACCGGTAACCTCTTCATTCCTGGGTGGACACAACTGCTGAGCCACTCGGGCCATGCAATAATTTTTTGAATGCTAGAATAAGAAAGGCTTATATAATTTACAAACAGAAAATCTCAGGTGTGCCTTACACACAATCCATGTATATATAGGCAGGATATAATATATTGAGTGATTAAACTTGAGTTTTTACTAAATATTAACTAGAAAATCAAGAATTAAGTCAGAATACATAGCTAATAAACATCGCCTCCAAGAATTCAACTTTCTAAAGAATTGTTAGAAAGAAAGCAAACAAGTTGTGAAAATAAAAGGTAACGTTGACCTTAATGTTCCTATTTTAAAAGAAAAATGTGGCCAGATTGTTGAAATAATAAGAGGAGGAAAAGGTGTAAAATTCATTAGAAGTTTTTTCAAAGAAGATGGCAAGATTTCTTTGAAAAATTAAACTTCTAGCAGAGCATGGAAGGTTTTCTTTATTTTTAGTTCAAAATCTGTTACGAAGGAAGATTTCCAGGGAGGAGAAATATAAAAGGCAGCACCAGCCCTCCCAACACTGCAGACTGCTAACACCTCCGGGCACAGCAGTTGTCTCCTCCGCCCACAGATTTCCATCGTCCCTGCAGCCCGCCTTCAACCATGTGAGGACAAGCCGTCAACATAACTGATAACAAACGCAGCCTGTGTATCGGAGGGAGAGTTAACAGTGAATGTATTCAAAATCCCACTTATCCCAGAAGGCACAAGGACATCCTGGAATTAAGAAATATGGTCCCTTCTCACATCACAGCCATTATGAATAACCGTTGACTACTTTGGAGTTTAGTTTTTTGATTCAATCGGAATGACAAATTAACCAAACTCTGGGAAGGCGTCTAGAGGGTGCACAGGTGAACACAGGTGCATGAAGCATGATGACCAAATCAGCCCACCATGTTATTAAGCAAATCCTTTTATCCCTGTATGTTTTCTCTCAACAGCAACTAGTATATTATATTCTTTATATTCTATAAAAATATATTATATGTAATATAATGCATACCATTAAATAATATATTACTTAAACTGAAATTAGTGTTATACAGGTGCCTTATTTTGGTATCGTTATAGCATATACCTGAACTTGTCTCAGGCAAAATAAACATAAGCATTTTTTATTTGTAGTTTAATGGCTTATATAATTTACAAACAGAAAATCTTAGGGGTGCCTTACACACAATACACATACACACACACACACACACACACACACACACGATGTAATATATCAAGTGACTAAACTTGAGTTTTTACTAAACATTAACTAGACATCAATAATTAAATCATAGTACATAGCTAATCAGCATTTCCTCCAATGAACTTGGAGAGCTAGGGTTAGCATATATTTGAGAAACTGAAAGTGAAACAGAGTATAGAGAAGTATTTTGGAAAGGAAGCAAAAATAATCTTCTCCCATTCTATCTTAAAACCACTGCTTCATTAAAAAAAACAAAAATATTTGTGGATTGAAAACTTTAAATATTATATCTGCTTTGTGCTGCTACTCATACAGATATTCACACAAGACTCAGGAAGCCCAGCCTGACAGCCACACAGAGAAGAGGTTAAGAACATGGACTCTGGAACCGGACTAACTGCATTTCACTAAGGTTGGGTTATTTATTTCTAAATTGCCTTCAGCAACTTATTTAAGGTGCCCAATCTGTAAAAATGGAATGATAATAGTAGTAATCTTGCTAGGATTGTTGTAAAAACACAAGACGGAAATACATGCAATGCACTAAAAACACACCAAGCATGTTATACTGACTAAATAAATATTGCTTTTCAATTTTATGTGTGCACACATACTTAGAGACAAACCGGCTCTTCCCCAAATTTGCACACACATATATCCAGTAAAAGAGCCATGGGGATTATTTGGGAACAAAGAATTATTGTGAAAAGAACATCGCTTCTAGAAACAGAAGATGGGGGTTAATTTCCTAGCATCAGCAGCCACCAGCGTGTTAAATTTGTAGGGGCTTTCTGATACTCTCCTTCCCTAGTTTTTTTGCAGTTAATGTTTCTATGTTCTAGAAATGAAGTATCCATAAGCTTCATAGATTACAGATAAATATCTCTCAATTATTTTGAATCCTATATTGCACTCTTAACCAGAACACTTTTTTAAATGTCTTTTGTCTATTTTAAATACTATAGCAGTAAGATAAAGCTTTAAGAATGTATTTATTATTTAGCACAATTGCAGAAGTTTCATTTTAGAAGTCCATACAGGAAATAATGAGAACATTGAAATGTAGGCATTTTAATCTAAATACCAAACTGAATTGGATTTTGAATTCCCAGAATATATTACGAGTGCAGTGATAACAAGTCTCTGTGTGCTCAAATATAAAAATAATAAACATTCCCATTTTTAAAAAAAACAATGTTTTTCCTGATTATAGAAAGAGAGGGAGGGAGAGGGAGAGAGAAACATCAATATGAAAGAAACATTGATCAGTTGCCTCCCGTACTCACTCCAATGGGGACCATACCCACAACCTGGGCATGTGCCTGACCAGGAATTGAACCAGCAACCTTGTGGTGCACAGGATGACGCTCAGCCAACTGAGCTACACCAGCCAGGGCATGATTCCCACTTTTAAAACGTAGAGGAAAGATGCTAGTGTAATAAGGGAAAAAAACAGCCCTGACTGTTGTTATATGTAAGTATTTCCCAATATTCTTCCCATTTTCATTACTTCTCTTCCTGTACATGTGTATTTTCAAGGATGTGTTCACACACATGCTCACAAAGCTACAAGTGTTTGTGCATATTATATTGAGAAAATATCAAATCTGTTGAATTTAAAGATACAGCCCAGGGGAAATTTAGATTTTCTTCAGGAAGACACGTCTCCTTCTGGCTTTCATTTTCTTAAAGATATTTAATATTCTGAAAGAGATATTTAAACATTTAATATACTGAAGCCATAATGAAGTGTATATCCTAAGAGAAAAGGGAGAGCGAAGACAAGAAAAAAGGACAGCCAGAAAAAGCAGGTTGGATGAGCTGGGCAGAGATGACGAAAAGATGGGAGATCCATGTGTCCTGTGATCCACAATGATCTGCAACCTAGCACCGGTTTGCCACCCTCCAGCAATGCCTGGGAGGGATAGCAATGCACCCCAAAGAAATGGCTGGATCCTGGAGTACAGGGACTGCCCCCTTCCTAAGATTTCTGCCCCAAGTGGAACAGAAGCAGCAGAGGGGCAGTCCTCCAGGACAGCATGGTGAGCTCCTCAGCAGGAAGGCCTGTGGGAGCAACGCCCACACCCGAGAGATCTGCCCCATGCTCCGGCACCATGTGAGCCATGAATTATTTTTCTCACTCTGGGGAATACAAGCCACAGTAAAGAGTCCCCCTTTTCAGTGGAATGGGGGTCAGAGTCAAGAGTGAATTTGAATGACGGCAAATTGTTAAAAATATATTTTTATTGATTCTAGAGAGAAAGGGAGAGGGAGAAGGAGAGGGAGAAACATCAATAATGAGAGAGAATCACTGATTGGCTGCCCAGCATGTGCCCTGCCCGGGAAACAAACCATGACCTCCTAGTTCATAGTTTGACACTCAACCACTGAGCCACGCTGGCTGAGCTGAATAAAGGAATATTTTAAAGTATGCTTGAAGATGTTCAGTTCTAGCTCCAATACAAAAAGCTCTCAGCAATCATTACTTCCAATTGTACAATAACAAAAGGCTGGATAAACTAAAAGTCAACAATTTTACTTGAAGCCATTAGAGAACTGTTCGCAGAGCAAAAACTACCCCAAAACTCTGAAGAGACAGGCGAATCCTGATCACCTGCAAATAGAGCAGGTGGAACCAGGAACTGGTGAAGGATTTAAACAGCAATTTTGACCACTTGCTAGAGGCTGAGTGTGGAGCAGCATGAGAAATTAAAGCCACAGTATGGGCAGGCCCCAACACTTTCATGGGGACCTACATTCAGGAACTTCACCAGGTTCTCACAGTGACAATGTAGAAAGATTGCTTTTTGGTTCTGGTAGAGAGGGGAAGAAGGGGGTACAATAGTATTTATTCTAAAATTGTACCCAGGCAATCAATGGGTCCATGCTGTCTATCACTATTTAAGTCAATTAAGCAGAAACAGGGTTGAATTATATGTGAGCATTTATTCCAATATTGCCAGCAGTATGGGAGAGCAGCAGGTCAGCCACAAAACTCTGGTCTGCCCTCCCCCCACCAAAAGCCAGCTGCTTATGTTGGGTAGAAGGACAAAGATTACATGGGGAAGTAGGCAAAAGGCATGTCATATGGGCAGTTTACAGGTCTGGAGGTTTGCAAAGGCCTGTGGGTATGCAAAGGTCTGGGGGTCTTCAAAGGGCTAATGATATGCAGAGAGCTGGGGTCTTCAAAGGGCTGGCAATTCTGGTTTCTGCAACAAGGCTGTCAATCTTTCCATGATAATAGGCAGATACCTGATGGGGAGGATGGGCTGCATTTCCAGGTGAGCCCGCAGGTCTCATATGCAACTCCCATCCAGGTTAGAATGTGCCTTCTTTAATCAGAACAAAACAACCATGGATAACAGAGCATGATTAATATGCCTTATAATTATAGTTGGTGCCCAACATTCTATTTCTGCCCCTAACATTTCCCCACTGCTATTTTTTTTTCCATCTCATATCCATGAGATTCGTTTTAGATGAAAAGTCTCAGGGGGATGGAATACAGCAAATGCAGTATCTAAAAAGAGGACGACATTGAATACAGCAACAAGCAATTAGACTACAAAAAAATAAACAGGAGAAAAATTCAAAAGAATTTCCACAACCCAGACAGGTTAGCTAGCCAGGAAGTTAGGTTAGATAAGTCAAATCCAAAAAACCCTTTTCATGTTACCTTGGAGATGGTTTCCCTAACTTATCGAATGTCATTTTCTACCAATTGAGAATTGTCAGAAAGATTAAAACAGCACATTCCTTTAAATTCCTCATAACTGTGGTCATGCTGCAACAGCAAATAATCTATTGCTGCCAGGTTCTCTGGAATTACTGCCCTCACCTGGCTCAGCTCTTGATGTATCCCATGTATAGTCCTAGAAGTGGCCTTCAGGGCTTTTACCATGCTACAAGCCAGCCAGGTCACTTCTACATTAAGAGAGCCTACCATTACCAGCATAACAAAAATGGTTAAAGCAATATAGTCAGCATGGCCCCACAGGTGGAGAGTATCATTGCAGGCTGGTGCCACAGCCGTGAGAGGGTCTCTTTTGGTTCAGACCCTGTGATGTTTCTGAGGCACAAAGACAGTCATTTATCCTAAGGAACAAGGCCACCTGGCGCTGTCAGCAGGGTTATATGAATAAATAGTTACCCCACATATCAGAAACCAACTGGCTGGCAGCTTAGTATGTCCATCACCGTTAGGGAGGGGGAAATTATCAGAACAATTCATACTGTAGTTACTAGATACTTAGAAAATAACTAGAACCCCCAATAAAAGTCAGACATTCACCACAGGAAGTTACTGCAGCAACTTTTAGAGAAAACATTCCTGTATCCTTTTCCTGGACAGTGGGTCCCAACATATAAAGGTCCCCTGTGTGACTTTCTTTCCAAAATGAATAGAGTAATCTATATATATAAAAGGCTAATATGCAAAGTGTCCCCTTGGGAGTTCGACCAGGAGAACAGGCGTTCGATCACTCGCTATGACATTTGCTGACCACCAGGAGGAGGCATGGAATGAAGGAAGGCCCCAGCTGGCAGCCGGAAGCCGGGGAAGGAAGACCCTGGTGGCAGCCGGAAGGCCCCGATTGGTCCTGATTGCTGGCCAGGCCTAGGGACCCTACCCATGCATGAATTTTGTGCACCAGGCCTCTAGTTCTATATATTAGCAATAAGTGTCACAACTCCTACTAGGCAAAATGCAAAGGGCTGTTCTACATAGGTTCCTCCATTACCAGCTTCAGAGCAGTTGGAGTGGTGAGAAGAATGACTAAGGGTCCTGTCCATATTTCCTCTGATTGGCCCATCCTCCTTGCTCTGCTTATGTCTGTCTACCACATCTTCTCAAGGAATTTAGCTCTGAATTCTCTCATGGAAAAAGGGGTGCAGAGTCTCTTCTGAAACTAGTTCATGCTGAGGAGGGTGAAGTTTTCTTTTAGAGCCAAGAGATCCTTGCTCTCTGTCAGAGGGACAGTGAGGCCTTAGCACAGAAGGAGATGACATTCCCTAAGTGTGAGTAGGGCTGGTAACCTGGTGGAGACAAACTGTGTTATAAAATTTAGTATTACTGGGTAAATGTTAGAACAGCAAGAATTACAACAAATCCTCTGGTGGAAGGAAAAAACACTTCAATTCTAATAATTCCCTAGTAAGTTTCCCCCTAAAATCATCCTCATTTTTATTAAAGAGCTAAGTAATACCAATTAATTTTCTGTATTAAGACTAATTACAACTTGGCCTGATTGTTTGCATGAACACAATAAGAATAACAATTGATCATATAGGTGTTTTGTTTTGTTTTTTAAGATATGCTTTGCTGGAATCTCATAATCAAGATTTAATTAGCCCCACAAGGCAAAGAAGCTGAGCCACCTAGCTGCTATCAGGTTTTTATGCAATACCTATAGACTTGGGTGAATTCCTCAATTTGAGGTCCCCAAAGATGTCTTAAGGTTTCTTCCTTGCCATCACTCAGGAAAGCAATCTTCATTCCTTACATGGAAAGGCTTCCATGAACCATGTGACCATGCAAGGCACCAGGCTTTCTCCAAGGGGCTTATTGGCTTCATTCCTTACAAGCTTTCTGGTGACATCCAGAGTCCAGGCATGTTAGACGTGACATTCCAAAGTCTTTGTTAATAAAACCTAAGTTGGAAACTTGTCTTATTGAATTCATGCAAAGAAACATATTGCCATGACTCACTCATTAAGAACTGCCAAATTCTGGAGGGATAAGGTAGGGAAAAAAATAATAATAATTTACCAAAAGATAGAAAGCAGCAAAATACATCAGTAATCAAAGTTATATTACAGACAGACAGACAGATAAAAACTCTCGCTAGTGGCTGATGCCTTGAGAGGGAGAGCAGGGAGGATTCCCAAGATTAAGAATCCTCAGCATCTTCTGAGAAGTGCTTTCAATCCCTGTCATGGATTCAGCCTGTCACAAGTAGCTGCCCCCCCCCTCAAGCAAAGTGGGATATGCCTCATCCTTAAACAAATTAAACCAAACAACAAAGAGACACAAAGCAACAATCAATAGAAACACTCTTATGTACAACTAGAGGCCCAGTGCACAAAATTTGTGCACAGGGTGAGGGGTACCTCAGCCCAGCCTGCACCCTTGGCAATCCGGAACCACTGGCTCCTAACTGCTCACCTGCCTGCCTGCCTGATCACCCCTAACTACTCTGTCTGCCTGCCTGATCATCCCCTCCCCCGCCCCACGCTGGCCTGGTCACCCCTAACTGCTATCCCTTGCCAGTCTATCCCCATAACTGCTCTCCCCTGCCAGCCTGGTAGCCCCTAACTACTCTCCCCTGCCAGCCTGGTCACCCCTAACTGCTCTCCCGTGCTGGCCTGATCGCCCCTAACTGCCTCTGCCTTGGCCCTCGCCACCATGGCTTTGTCCAGAAGGATGTCCAAAAGGATGTCCGAAAGATGTCCGGTCTAATTAGCATATTACCCTTTTATTAATATAGATATTTACAGGCACGCACAACCTACAGACAAGAGCTTCACACCATGCTCCTTGCCTATCCAGCCACAGAAACTTCAGAATGCCCAGCACAAAAAAAACAAACCAAAAAAACGCCGAAGCAGAGCAATGTCTCTCATCCCAGAGTGGATAAGACTAAGGGCTCAGAGACCAGGCCAAGGACCATTGGAGGTCTCTTAGCATCCAGAACTGATTGGGCTTGCCCAGAGGAGAGGCAATAAAATGCCCCCATGCCATACACAGTACATGCTTCCTTACCAAGAAGCCCAGATGAGAAGCAGCAAAAGCTTCTCATACCATATCTCCTTATCCCATCCCACTTCACCAACTTTTGTAACTAGAAAAAAATAGAAAATACACACACATATATGCACACACCGTTTTACCATGTTAACTTATTTAGTATTCAACCCTCAGCCCAGGGGTCCATATACTCCAAGAAGATTTCTTCGAACTTGTGAGAATTTTAAGGGATTCCTTCTCATACTATACCCTTGAACAACAAATTATATTTTTGTTTATCTCTTCCACTGGTCTGAAAGTGCTATTCATTTTTGTATTCCTATAATTAAAAGTGAGGTCTTACAGATAGATGGTCAAGAAGTACTTAATAAATTGACCTGAACCGAACTGGCCAGCAATTATTTCTCTGGAAGAAGCATGTTTAGATTAGAGGTGCTATTTTCCCCAAAAGGGAATGAATCCATTTGGAGGCTCTGTGAGATCAATTCAGAGAAGTACAGCAAATGCTCTTGTCAGCCTGAGTTTATTATTAAAAGGAACTTACCATCTACAACTAAATGTTCTTGCTATTGCTTTTTTAAAACCAAGTATTACTATTCTAAAACTAAAAAATGAGAAAGAGGGAGAGCGTTTCAATGAGGAATAATTTCAAGGAAACTCCCAGGGACAATTATGATATTGTCCTTCCTTTCAAAACCACAGTATTTCTAAAGTAAAAATTATATTTATGTATGAAAATAATATAAGTGCAAATTCCTAAGATATTCAGTCTATTTTGACTATGGAAATGTATGGATAATTATTTCTAATTATTATTTTTATCTTTGGCCCCAAATATTGTAGCCTATTCTAATCTATTTACTCTTAGCATAATCTTTCTCATACTTTTTATTGTTTCCAGAAGAGAAAAACAAAAATGCGCCCTGTTCCAACATGCTAAATGGAAGTTTAAGACCCTACTGGCTTCAGGCTTATGTAATGTTAATGCATTTCTATTTTATTTTCTAATATACTTTGGATTAAATATTAATTTTGAGGTAAAGGTACCAACATAACATAAAATATAGCTTTTTAAAAATAAAAGCATCAACAATGACTAAAGAAAGCTGGATATTGTGCCAAAAAGGGGTTTTATCATGGTCACAGAAGTCTACTGTTTAAAAATTAATTTTTCATTTGAAAACATTACTGGCAGCACCAAGAGTGCACAAAACATATTCTCTTATTACCAGAGCCTCTCCCTGCAACTTAAATGCCAAAGGCTTCAAGGTAAGGACAAAGAATACTTTGAACCTAGAAGAAATGTGACAAGTAACTGGAAGTATGCACAATTGTCTGCAAATAATGTTTTCCTAAGCAAAACTGTTCATGAAACTAAAAAGTGAACTGAATACTTACTTGTCCTGGAAATAAGCATAGTGTATTATGCAGTTCTTATTTTTTAGTTGGTATATTTGAATAATTAAATGTTTCTAGGGAGGGAGAAATTATCCTTTTGAGTTAACCAAGTGACCTTAGAATAATTGTCTCTCACACCATTCATGCCTTCACTTGGCATTAACTAAACACATATGTGAATCAGGGATTAGGTCAGGTGATACGTACAAACCACAGTCATTGGTCTCCACGAACCCTTACTCTAATGGGGGACTCCACAGGATGACCATCAGAACTCAGTTACACATACAAAGCAAGCTATAGGGCCAGTTCGGAAGATCCCCTACAGAGGTAGTAATTTACCATAAACCTTTGACTAATTGTGCAAATGTAGGATAGGAAGCACTTAGCATTCCCACTGAATACATGAAGTGGTGCCTAAAAGGACCTAAGATACACTTTACTGAGGAAAACTTGTTAAAAGGTTTTGGAATTTAGTGTTTCTCCTGGTTAGCTCATTCATCAAAGATGAAGGTTATCTTTGTCTCTTACGAGGCTATTTTGCTACTCTGTACGGATAGAAGTTAACTTACCATAAACTGATACTAATGTAAATAATTTCCATCCACATGTATTCAAATTATATCTATTGGAGTGAAATTGATTATGGCCCTATAGGTTTCAAGAATTTTGCCATTTTGATTCCATTTGTAAGTTTCTGTCAGAATTCCTTATTTGACTATAAATGTGGAGCTCTCTTCGTTATCTTTTAAGCCACTGGGTTCCTCATTAAATAATGAGTCAAATAAATTATTTGATATGTGTTCATTTTATATCTGTATAAGAATCATGATTTTATTGTTTTTCTAATTATTATTTAACAAGTGACTAAAGAAACTTTAAATAAGGTAAAGTCTTTCTACCTACCAATGTTACTTATACTTCAGATCCTGAAATATAAGGGGATCTGTTATTATAGAAGGGTTCATATGCTATTATAGATGGAGCTTTTTAGCATTTACTCCTTCAAAAACCAAGAATGATGAGTTGAAACCATGGGTTCCAGAAGTATATTCTGGCAAGAAGAAAAATGTGAACAAACCATTGCAGGGTAAATACTAGGTGTACCAGTTAATAATGCGGATTTTTTTCAATAGGTGCAGTTACACATATGTTGATATATATGCGATTTGATATGTATGCTATTTTGTTGTATTGACAGCAAGCTTCAAAACTTCATATGTCAAATTTGCTGAAGGTGTTAACAGCATTGATATTTTTACACTTAAAAATGTCGAATTTTATGCCAAAAAAAGAGCATTTGTGGAAAGTTTTAATTCACTACTTTAAAGAAAAGTGTTGCTGAAAGTTATCATATACTTCGGGAAGCTTATGGTGAACATGCTCCATTTCAAGATACTTGTGAACGCTGGTTTAAACACTTTAAAAGTGATGATTTCAATGTGAAAGACAAAGAATGTCCAGGTCAACCGAAAAAGTTTGCAGACCAACAATTACAAGCATTATTGCATGAAGATGCATGTCAAACTCAAAAACAACTTGCAAAAAGATTAAACGTTGTTCAGCAAACAATTTCTGATAATTTACAAGCAATTGGAAAGATTTTAAAGGAAAGAAAATGGGTGCCACATCAACTGAATGAAAGACAAATGGAAAACCGAAAAGTCATCAGTAAAATGTTGCTTCAATGGCACAAAAGAAAGTCTTTTTTGCATCAAATTGTGACTGGCGGTGAAAAGTGGATTTATTTTGAGACTCCCAAATGCACAAAATCATGGGTTGATCCAGGTCAACCATCAACATCAACTACAAGGCCAAATTGCTTTGGAAAGAAGACAATGCTCTGCGTTTGGTGGGATCAGGAACATGTGGTGTATTATGAGCTTCTAAAACCAGGTGAAACTGTTAATACTGATTGCTACCAACAACGAATAATCAATTTGAACCACGCTTTGATCGTGAAACGACCAGAATGTGCCAGAAGACTCAGCAAAGTAATTTTGCTTCGTGATAACACACCATCACACACTTCAAAACCAGTTAAAGACACGTTAAAAGATCTTGCCTGGGAAGTATTAACCCACCTGCTGTATTCACCAGACCTTGCTCCTTCAGATTACCATTTGCTCCGATCAATGGCACATGCACTTTCTGAGCAACACTTCAAAACGTACAAAGAAATGGAAAATTGGGTCTCTGAATGGTTTGCCTCAAAACAAGAAAAGTTCTATTGGGACTGTATCCACCAATTACCTGAAAGATGGGGGAAATGTGTAGCTAGCTATAGACATTACTTTGAATACAGCATTTTTGGTGTTTCTCTTGAAATTATCGTGTTTTCTTTTATTACAAAATCCGCCATTATTACACCTAGTATTTAGGTGCACCTAGTATTTAGGAAATCAGACAACATTTATTCTGACCCAAATGATCAAGAAGTATGAACACTCCGAGGGATGAGATTCATCCTTTTCTAACCCCTCTACAATATTCTGCCATGTTTTCATAACTCATGGAGCCATGTAAGGCATCTCCATTTGTTTTCAGAGCAATAACACTTTCTCAAATAAATTAAAAGTCTGGCTGTTTAAATTAAATCACTCTATATTTTAAAAATACAAGCAATTCTAAAATGGAAAGAAATGAAGGTTTTGCATGTTTCTGGAGTTAAATAAAATGTACTAGTTTACCATCTTGTTCTGCAATATGTTTCAAAATACTTATAGATATGTGCAGATAGAGAAAGAGACATATGCAACAGGAAATTAAAATGGAAACTACAGAATACACAATGACCAACAATTTCCAAAGTGGATTAGAGGACTTTTAAATCCCATGCCACATCAGGAATGTAACAGTCACAGATCAGATAGCAGAAGAAAGTCATGTTGTGGATGATTCTTTTTTTTTATTTTTTATTGATTTCAGAGAGGAAGGAAGAGGGAGAGACAGACAGAAACATCAATGACAAGAGAAAATCACTGATCAGCTGACTCCTGCACACCCCACACTGGAGATTATACCTTCAACCTGGGCATGTGCCCTGACCGGGAATCAAACCATGACCTCCTGGTTCACAGGTCGACACTCAACCACTGACCCACAATGGCCAGTGGGGATAATTCTTTGGAGAGAACTGTGCTGAGAAATATATACCCCAAGGAGGATACATCAGTGGTTCTACTTCCTAACTTTCAATAAAAAGAGGAAGAGGCTTTAAAATTCCACTTGTGATGCTTAACCCTTTACACTCGCTTGCTTTTTTCTCGATTCCTTTATTCTACTCGGGATTTAATTTTTTAAATACCCCAGATTTTACAAAGCGTGGCAGTAGAATAAAAAACTGGAGTTTCTTTTCATACAAACTTATTTATTTGGATTTTTTTATATTTCAAATTATTGATACATTCAAAGAGTAATTTGCACTCGACATCCAAGTGCAAAAGGTTAATATGCATCCCCATTGGAAAATATAATGGACTTGTGTCTGCCACCTACCAGGAAGTATACAGGCAAGATAAAGGAATCCTGGACACTTTGCTGGCAAAGCAAAAAACAGATTTCCAAATGTATTTCTATTCATACTCTCAAAGTTTTGTGGAGAAAAGAAAGCCATCACCATTCCAGTGGATGAGATGTAGGAGGGAAGAGAATCAACATGAACTCTTCTTGAGTCCTATCCAAAAGGGTCACCTGGAAGGTGGAACAGGGCTGATAGGACCGAAGCCACAATGTAAGCATTTTCAAGTAATGATACACATGATGCTGCACCATCTGCAGAAATAACCTGAGCTTATGGGATAATAATGTTAGGGAAGACCATCCAAAACCTGGACAACTTCATAATTTTATCATTAAAAAATACACACATACACACACACAATTCCAAAAAAGCAAATTAATTCTAACATGCCAAAATAAATTTTAAATTCAGAATAAATAAATACCATAGTAAATGAAGAATTTATCTGAAAAATAAAGATTGATCAAAGGAAGGGCGCACACACACACACAAAAAAAAAAGAGTTGAACCTGTTAGGAAATAGAGGAAAAGTCAAAATGAACAAAGCATAGAGGTAATCTCTATATATAAAAGGATAAGTGTCCATCCTTCCCTCTGATCAGTAGCTATGATGCATACTGACCACCAGGGGGCAGATGCTCAACACAGGAGCTGCCATGATGTGCACTGGCCATTTAAAAATAACAGCACCAAGGAACTGGTCCCAACAAACAAACACTTGGCTTTCCCCAAGTGGGACACAGGTCCCGCCACCACCCAGGAGCTACACTCCAACAAATCGCAGACAATGCTGCCAAGACCCCATGGTGCAAAATGCAGCCCATAGCCCAGCACAGCCTAGAAACAGTGGCTGTGAGCGCGAGGTAATGATGTCATGTAGCAACGCCTGGCTTCCTCTACCTAGCAACTAGCCTCCTTGGAGTTTCTTTAGCCCAGGAACATGACTTGCTTTATAGCCAGGTGAAAACATTTTACAGTTCAACCAAATGTTTGTGGAGCATTTTTCTGTGCCTCATCTCATTTGATAATTCACAGAAGTCCTGGAGTAGGTAGATAGGAGACTCAGTAGAATCCTATTTTCTTTTCATTAGCAAGACAACAGAGATTTAGAAAGTTTAGAAACTTGACCTGACTAAAAACAAGAAATGGTGGACCTTGAAAATGACTTCAGGTTTTCTCATTGCACAGAATATAGTCAAATATTGCTACAGTTAAATATTTTACCTTTTTTTATCCCTGCATGATCTATAATAATAATGTGCTTCGTGTTGATATTTATTGCTGTGTTGCTGACAATTACCTGAAAGAAAAGTTGGGGTGCTTCATGGGACTGGAAAAAGTTTAGCTAAATCAGAAAGCAGATCTAATTAAGCAAGTTTATCTATATCCTATATAATAAAAGGCTAATATGCAAATAGATCGAATGGCAGAACAACCGAACAACCAAACAACCAGGCACTATGACATATACTGACCACCAGGGGGCATGCGCAAAACATGGCAGGTGTTGGCCACGGCAGATTGGTGGAGCAGGTGAGTGGAGGCTCCAGACCAAGGCAGGGCACCAGTCACTGTCATCAGGATGAGCCTCTGGTGGTTACAGAAAATTCTTTGCTCCCATGTGCCAGGGTCCCACCTGGCGCTCACATCTGCTGCTGGTGCCGGCCCTGCTTGCCCCTGCTGCTGGTGCCAGAGCTGCTGCTCTCACCTACTGCCAGCACCGGTCCCAGCGCCAGTCCCAATCACTTGGCGCCATCAGCAGCTGTGAGCATCAGCTGCCGGCCCTGATTGCCCCTGAGGGCTTCTCCACCTCCCCCTCCTCCTGAGGGGCGATCAGGGCAGCAGCTGCTGCTCACAACCGCTGATGGTGCCGGCCCCAATCGCTCCACACCTTCAGCGGGTGTGAGTGGGGCCGGCATTTTCAGCCCATGGGAGTGGTGGCAGCAGAAGTGGGGCTGCCAGCAGACAGGGGACCAGGGGCCGTGGTGGGAGGGGCTGGGTGGTGGCACGGAGGATGGGCCAAGACCCGCCCCTGTGCCTACTGTAGCCTCACGGCCCACAGTTTCTTTCAAGGTGCATATATTCATGCACTGGGCCCCTAGTATATATATAAAAGGATAAATTGACTCACACATGCACAATACATATAAAGCGCTCCCTGGCGCTAATCACATGCGTATGTTTCAATCTGTCGTTGTCCATCGTGAATTTGGTTGACGCTTCTGTTATAGAGAAAAGGCAAATAGCGATATTAAAATATTTTTTCTAATTAATTTTCTTTCAATGTGCACGAATCCATGCACCAGGACACTAGTAATGCAATAAGGACTTTGTAGGCAGAGTGTATGGCCAAGCTGGGCCAAAAGGGAAAATGTGAGATAATTGGGCATCATGTTCAGGATTGCATATTTATGGAGCTTGCTGTGATTAGTTCTATTCATGTACTTTATATTCAACTGCAGGTAAAAGTGTTCCAAAATATTAGCATGCTAGGAAAGAAAATCACATATGATCCCCTGGCACATCCGCATTATAAACATCCTCTCGCTGTTTGCCATTCACGTATTACCTAGTATGTGTTGCAGAAACATTCTTTTTAGTGGAACAGACCATATCAACAGGTAACTAGGGGCTGTGGGAGAATCAGCAACCAGTAGTAACAGAGTATTGGCCATTATCAATGCGACCACAGAGGAGAAATGTTCAGCAATGGTGGTGGGGCCGGTGCTGGCAAAGAACCCACAGCCACTCTCGAGAGAGAGTACAGTCATGAGCCATTTAAGGACCAGAATCTATTACAAGAAATGTGTTGTTAGACGCACACTATCCTAGATGGCATAGCCCATGGCTGGAATTGTATTTGCTATACGTTTACAGGACTAGCAGCACAATAGGTTTGTTTACACCAGCATCACCTCAAACGTGTCAGTAACTGCTGCCTCAACCCTGATAGTTGTCTTTTATTTTTGTAATACAAGTGCCTGACTTAAGCTTCCATTGCCAAGGCATCCACTTCAAAGAGGCTATTTTGAAAAAAGCACATATGACACTTATCTAATCATTGTTTTCATTTGTATTTATTTAGTTACCACTTAGGAAAACTCTTTTAATGCTTATTGATTTTTTAAAATATATTTTTATTGATTTCAAAGAGGCAGGGAGAGGGGAAGAGAGACAGAAACGTCAGTGATGCGAGAGAATCATGGATCGGCTGCCTCCTACCCACCCCTTACTGGGATCGAGCCCACAACCTGGGCATGTGCCATGACCTGGAATCAAACCATGACCTTCTGCTTCATAGATCAATACTCAACCACTAAGCCACACTGGCTAGGATGTTTATTGCTTCTTTAGTTATATTCTCTTCTGGGGATTTTCTGTTCCTGCCCTTTTCCTATTTTTTACTTGGTTCTTACTGATTTGTGTGAGCTTTATATGTTACAGATAAAAAGCCCTTTGTTTATGTCTATCATATATTTTAAAAAAAATGTTTCTCCAAAACTGATCTTTGCTTTTTGTTTATGGTGCTTTTCTGTTATAATCTCAAATTGTTTTATATTGTGAAATATATCAAGATTTCCTTTGTGGGGGGAAAAAAGGAAAAGAAAAAACACATTGCCAGCCGCACAGGTAGATAATGAGGCACACACCCACCTCACCACCCCCACCTTGCACCCCCCACTGAGGATCCTTTGTTTTATATCTTGATTTCTACTACTGACCATTTGGGCTACCTGTTTTTTTCTCTTCCAATGCTTTACATTCTTGCTCTGATGTTTTAATTCACCACTAAAAAGTGAACCTATGAAAACCTATGCCCTTTCCCTGAACCCTGATGAAAGCAGGACCCCAGGGCCACGTGCATGCGCTCCCCGCTTACTTGTGACATTCTTGCCATGTGCCTCCTGTCTTACTTTGTAAGCTCCAGGACCTATAAAAAGTAAATACTTTTTCTTCTTCAAAGTTCCTTAATAGTTGTTGCTGAAGGGTGTCTGTCTCACAATCATAAGAACCACAAAGGCCGGTCCATTTGTAACATTGGTTTACAAAAGAGAGATGTTACAGGTGACCAGGTGAGTGCACCCAAGACATTCCTAGCAGAGAGCATTACAGTCGGTAGACTAAGTCCAGCACAAAACAGGGGTAACAGAAGAACTCTCCCTCTTTTTATTTCTTCTTCCACCCCCACTTCATCTTCAGAGAGGAGAGAATGCTGCTTAAAATCTTTCTAAGATGGGAGGAAAAAAGAATATTTATAAGATGGGGAAAAAGTATAAAATGTCAAGATGGAGAAAGAAGCCATGTGCGTGCCCTTTATTGAGTTTTGATGCTTCCTTGTCTACACCAAGCAAGCTGGAGTGGGGAAGGTGGTCTGAGCTTTTTCAGTGCTGACTAAGTAGCTTTGTGTGATGACAGAATACGCATAAAACTCACAGGGCTTCCCAACCCAAGGACAAGAGAAAATGTAGTCCTCTAAATTAACTTAAAGAGATAATAGGTGACAAAAATAGAAGTGCTTTATGTTACAGCCTACCAGCCCTGATCTACATATTGCAAAGATTATGGTTGATGCCAATCACACTCTCCTGTTTCCTGGACAGTATTCCAATAAAGGCAGAGAGGAATGAACCTGTTGGAAGCTGTTTGCAAGCTTATACAAACTCTAAGCATGGCAGACTCCACAAAGCAACCTCTGAATGAAAACGAACAGACTGTATTTCTCCAGACACGCAGTAATACAGTATGTTCCTTAATGTGTGTGTAGAGTATACTTTGTAAATACATTATCCGTTTCTAAGCCAAACCTCAATGGGAAATCTAAGAGTCAATTTTCCAGGGAGGATTTCTAGGACAGCAACCACACTTAATTATGTGGTGGGATGTTATTTTTCTCTTTTGTAATTAAAAGATATATTTTAAGCCGACCTGCTCTATCCTCAAAGAAACTAAACCAAGAAGACTAAAACACTACAAGGGTGAATCTGGATTCCCTGCAAAACCCAAAGTGTGATATATCCGTGCTACAAAAAGCAATATAGACAGATAAATAGAAACATTCTTCCTAATACATATGTGGCTGCAAATTAATCTTGAGTTTCCATAAACATTTAATTATGTAATTTTACTTCATGCTAAATAAATTTCTTGTAAAATGCTATTGCATTTAAAAAGAAAAAAAACCTCACCATTTTATTAACATAAGAGCAGTATTGGATGGAGGAACAGTGAAGAAATACATACTTTTTAATTATGCTTATATACTTCCATAGTCCAGATTGAAATCATGATATTTCTAAAATTTTACAGTGAGTTTCATTTTAATTCTGAAGTAGAACTACTTAAATCTAGGAATAAATTAATGTTTTTCATTGCCTCTTTTTAAAAATTATTTACCATATTTAAATAGCTACTATTTTCAATTAATAATTTTTCATTTAATGGTATACTCATCCAAGTTTTAAAACATTTGATTATAGGAATACATATTCACTATTTTAAGAGTGTTTTCCTCCCTCTCCTGCTTCCAACCCTCCATTTTTTACACTTAGTTGGCTAATATTCACATTTGACTTTCTGGCATTTACAAAAACATCTCTCCCACTGGCTCTGAAAATGTAATATTTTAAATGTGCAGTGTTTGTCCACAGTTGGCTAGTTTACTATTTTGTGCTTATATGATTTTCTTGTAGCTAATGATGCATTTTCTTTCTACTTGGCAAAATAAAAGAAAAGCCAATTCAGGCACATCGTTCATTAAAACGTAATGTGTTCTGAAGTTCTTTTTGTAATCTGAATCACTGGTGATTAATAGCTACCTAATTCTTTCCTTGGTTTTGTAACTGTTAGATGTTAATTATCAAAATCTGAATGCTTTAAATTAAAGAAAAGAAAGACAGAGGGGGGGAAGGAGGGAAGGAAGGAAGGGAGGAAAGAAAGAAGGAAGGAAAGGAGGGAGGAAGGAAGAAAGGAAGGAAGGGTAAGGCCCTTACAAAATCAAAGCAAAATAGAGACAAGAAGGAGGAGAAAGAGTAGGAGAAGAAAATGAGGTAACAATGAGAAACAGGATAAAAATAAGAGAAAAAGAAAGAAAACTGGTTACTATAGAACTGAAAATACTATCTATATTAATAAAAGTGTAATATGCTAATTAGACCAGACATCCTTCCGGACAACCTTCTGGATGAAGCCGAGGCGGAGGCGGCCGCTGCAGCAGCGGGGGTGGAGGCAGCCACCGTTGTGGCTGGGGCTCAAGCCCCTTGCACGAATTTCAGAAATAAAGATAAGGGGAGTAGGAAAGAAAGATAGAGGGAGTCAAATATAATATTCATGCTTTGATTGTTTTTTCAGAAACCAAAACTACAGGAACTAGTTCTTTAAAAAAAAAAAATTTTGATTTGAGAGAGGAAGGGAGAGGGGGAGCTAGAAACATTGACCTGCTGTCTCCTGCATGGCCCCTACTGGGGACTGAGCCCATAACCCAGGCATGTGCCCTGACTGGAAATCAAACCTAGGACCTTTTGGTGCACTGTACAACACTCAACCAACTAAGCCATACCACCCAGGGCATACATTAGTCATTCATAGTCCAGGTTTACCAGCTATTTGGCAGCACACCTACATGCCAGTTGCCTTCATAATAAATGTTACAATCATACATTTTAAATAATAAGTGCACATATTTGCACCATTTAAGCAAAAGTGTGTAATCAAATCTCTGCAGTCTTATCTTCAGTAAGCATTCTGATGGGAAATCAATTATGTCTGGTCATGATCAGGGAAAGAGCTTTTCAAACATGGAAAAGCTGACTGGGTTACTGAGTTGTAATTTTAATGTTGATCATTAATAGCTGTGATTTTGAGCATGCTCCTTAATTTCTTTGTCTCAAAATTCTCATTTGTAAAATGGCAATATTAAGTAGTATATAGCTGATAGGATTGCAAGATATAAAAGATTTAGGTCTTGCACATAGTAAATGCTCATTAAGCCTCAAGACTACTCAAGCCATTAGACTTGATAAAAATTAAAAGATGACTCAGGCATGGCTTTTCCATTCAAAAAACTACCAGACAAACTGCTTTAACTCTCAGATGTCTTCCTTTCCTCCTTCCTCTCCATAATTCCCTTCCTCCAAAATTCAAAAGTATAAAAATTAACCCCACACTTGTCACTAATTATCCGAGAGATGCAAATCAAAACAACAATGCGATACCATCTCACACCTGTCAGAATGGCTATCATCAACAAATCAACAAACGACAAGTGTTGGTGAGGTGTGGAGAAAAAGGAACCCTGGTGCACTGCTGGTGGGAATGCAGACTGGTGCAGCCACTGTGGAGAACAGTATAGAGTTTCCTCAAAAAACTAAAAATGGAACTCCCATTTGACCCAGTGATCCCACTTCTAGGAATATATCCCAAGAAGCTAGAAACACCAATCAGAAAGGATATATGCACCCCGATGTTCATAGCAGCACAATTTACCATAGCTAAGATTTGGAAACAGCCTAAGTGCCCATCAGCAGATGAGTGGATTAAAAAACTGTGGTACATCTACACAATGGAATACTATGCTGTGGTAAAAAAGAAGGAATTCCTACCATTTGCAACAGCATGGATAGAACTGGAGAGCATTATGCTAAGTGAAATAAGCCAGTCAGAGAAAGATAAATATCACATGATCTCACTCATATAATGAACAACATAAACTGATGAACAAAAACAGATCCAGAGACAGAGAAGCATTGATCAGACTGTCAAACCTCAGAGGGAAGGTAGGGGAGGGTGGGGGTAAGGGGGAGAGATCAACCAAAGGACTTGTATGCATGCATATAAGCCTAACCTATGGACACAGACAACAGGGGGGGTAAGGGCATAAGTGGAGGGAGGTTGGGGGGTAATGGGGGGATGAGGACACATATGTAATACCTTAATCAATAAAGAAATTTAAAAAAAAAATTAACCCCACACTTAAAAAGTAGAGTGAGGTCTTTATCTTACCAGAGAAACTGGACATTTTCAAGTATCCATTTCTAGTATTCTACTAGGGTAGCCATGTAGCCTTGGGCTAGTTACTTCACTTCTCCAAGCACCATTTCCTTTACCTGTAAAAAGGGGACAAGCCCATGTAAGTTAGAGGGTGTCTGAGCATTAACTATACTTCAATGTGCTTGATACTATGCTAGTATACACCTAGTATATTTCTTAGCAAGTGGAATTTTCAAACCCCTGCACTCCATTACCATACAGCTGTAGGAGAGAGAAGGGGAGAGCAAGGGTTCGTGGAGCCCATGGTTTGTCTCTTACCCTCTCCACTCTTACACTTGTGCCACTCATTTGTATTGTTTCAACTTCTCTGGTGGGTGCCCACTTACTCCATTTGTAAAACCTGGATGATAATACCTGTGTAACCAACCACTGGGAATAAAAAGTGTGAGACTAACTTAAGATAGAAATCAATGAGAACCATATGAAAGAATATAGCCTATACCAGTGGTCAGCAAACCGCGGCTCGTGAGCCACATACGGCTCTTTGGCCCCTTGAGTGTGGCTCTTCCACAAAATACCACGTGCGGGCACACATGTACAGTGCGATTGAAACTTCGTGGCCCATGCGCAGAAGTCGGTTTTTGGCCTGGGCGAGTCTATTTTGAAGAAGTGGCATTAGAATACTCAAGGGGCCAAAGAGCCACATGTGGCTCACGAGCCGAGGTTTGCTGACAACTGGGCTATACCAATAGGAAAGGGAAAACTGTTCTTACTAAATGATTCACAGAAGAAAAAGGTGTTGTCTTACACTAGCTGGCACGTTTTAGTAGAGACAAATCTAGATAAAAGCAACCTAATTTTTTCAACATCTTGAGAATGGCATCCAACCAAGGATACATGCTGAGCTAGATAAACCACTGAATATACCAGTGAGCTTATATGACATTAAAAAATATGTAACTTCAGCATTGAGTCTTTCCTCGGTTTCTCCAAAGCTCTCTCACCTTAGCAATGACCTTAGACTTTGAAATGAATTCTCAAATAATTTGATGAAGAGGAAGAAATTTCAGGGCTCAGACAAGTGGATCTGTTCCCTGGTGGCCATCACCTAATGTTAGCAATAAACACAGTAAACATCCCTGCATGGAACTCCCAGCTGCTGTCACTTGCAGTTTCATTCATATTATTTTATCAGGATTCAAACAGTTGCTACAAAAGAAGGGATATCCAAGGAGTCATATTTGATAGGCACTTTTATACTATCAAATACATTGTTAATGATAGTCACTGGGATTCATTGGTCTGAAGGTTAAACATGTAGTTGACTGTGTGCATATAAGTGATGCTCCTCATTTGCAGTCCCCTGCGAGGCAGTCACATAAAGAAGAAAACCCAGTAGTAGGATTCCAGAGGGCTGGATTTGAAACTTGCTCACTTGTTATTATGTGTAAATTTTTTTCACATGTAAAATAGCAATACATATACCTGCTTTGACCACCCTTCTGTGAAGTCAGCAGAACCAAAACAAACAAACAAAATACTCTGTGTTCCAAAGGAGACACCATCTCTTACCCTTACCCCTAGCACTTGGCTTGATAAAGAGTCAGCACTTCATAAGTGTATGTGGACCATGCTTTTAACACTGCACTATGATATACAAAGATGTAACTAAGTCACCTACATCTGATCCCTTAAATGCCTTTGCATCACCTCTTTCTTTACCTGTCTCTAGTCCCAATTATCCTATAAATACCTCGCAACTGCTATTTCATGAAAATATGTCAGATTGGCTGCTTAGAAATCACCGGGGAACTTTCAGAAAACACAAGTCACAATAAAACATCCACCTGTAGGGAGATGAATAAACAAACATTGCATCTCCAAATACTGGACAGTGAAGAATATATAAACACAGTTTATAGTTGTTCAATTGGAAGATAATACAATCTATACTAGTAAGAAAGAAATATGGTAATTGACTGTTACTCCACGACGTCCACAGCCAATCAGGAGGGAATATGCAAATTAATGGTAAAAGGATGGCAGCAGCCACAGAGCCAGTGGGAGCGGGCAGGAGGCTTGGGTCGCCTTGGGCGACAAAGGAAGCCAAGCTTCCCTCCCACCTGGGCTGGCTGCCGAAGGAGGGGCCTGTGGGCAGCAGCCACGGAGCAGGCCAGAGCACGCAGGAGGCTTGGGTTGCCCAGGCTGGCTGCCGAGGGAGGGGCCTGCAAACGGCCGTCAGCCCCTCACCCAGGCTGGCCAGGCACCCCAGCAGGGACCCCCACCCTGAAGGGGGTGTGGCCAGCCTGAAAACAGTCCTCAGCCCCTTTCCCAGGCTGGCCACACTCCTATAGGGTGAAGGTCCCTGCTGGGGGGCGTGGCCAGCCTGGGTGAGGGGCTGATGGCTATTTGCAGGCTGGCCACGCCCCCCAGTGGGGACCCTCACCCCATGGGGGCGTGGCTGGCCTGCAAAACACTACAGGCCCCTTGCCCAGGCCACCCCACCCCCCAAGGGAACACCCACCCTGATCCAGGACACCCTTCAGGGAAAACCAGCCAGCCCCCACCTGTGCACCAGGCCTCTATCTATACTAATAAAAGGGTAATATGCTAATTAGACTGGGAGACCTTCCAGGAGACCTTCCGGACATTCTTCTGGACAAAGCCTTGGTGGCGGGGCCGAGGTAGAGGCAGTTAGGGGCCAAGAGGGGAGGGCAGTTGTGGGTGATTAGGCTGGTGGGAGGGGGCCTGTTGGGGTGAGCAGGCCGTCAGTGGGGGTCAGTTGGGGGTGATCAGGCCAGCAGGCAGGTAAGTGGTTAGGAGCCAGCAGTCCCGGATTGTGAGAGGGATCAGGCCTAAACCAGCAGTCAGACATCCCCCAAGGGGTCCCAGATTGGAGAGGGTGCAGACCAGGCTGAGGGACAACCCCCCACACACACACCGTGCATGAATTTCATGCACTGGGCCACTAGTAATTAATAAATAACAATACAAGAATAAACTGTTTCATGTACTTACAACTGTAAACCTAATTTTGCTCACCCTTGTTTATAAGTGTGTGTTTGTGTGTGTGTGTGTGTGTGTGTGTGTGTGTGTGTGTATTAGAACATCCTGGCCTACATTTCAACACAAGCAATAGCTATACCTTTGTATATACATGTAAGTGTGTATACATTGCCTCTCAGTGTCCCTGCTATGCTTCATCCCTTTAATATCACAAACCCAAGAGATGGGCACATTTCCCAGCCCTCTGTGCAGTGGATGTTGCCACTTGACTAAGTTTGGGTTCATAGGCTGTGAAGAAAGTAATGTATGTGACTTCCAGGTCATCCTTAAAATGAAGGCCGTTACATTGAAACTTCCTTTTCCCTTTCCCACTAGCTGAGTAGTCTTAACAATATGAATAGCCACCTTACACCCAGAGGTAGAGACAATATCGCGAGAACTTCAGATCCACCCGGGCAGAGAGCATCCCAGAATTTCCTCCCTGTACTGAGCCGCCTGTCTTCCTAAAAGTAAACATAGAACCTGTGTAAGCCACTGAATGTTTAGGTTTCTAATAGAACATGCTAGCCTCTTCCCTAGCAATACAACACTGGATCTATCATTTCTTATAAAATAAAACATAAAACCATTAAATTAGCGCCTGTAAGAAATAATAATAAAGCAACACAGGATGAGCTTGACCTATGCCTGGCCCCAGGCTAGACAGTAGAGCTGCTGTAGTTATATGGAAAGATAAGCATGATTCTGTGCCCATGGAGCTTCAACTCTGCACTAAAACAGACTTTTAGGTTCAAATAATTAAATAACTGACTCCCTTGTTTAAAATGGAATGCACAAATTATCATGGGAGTAAACAATTAAGAAATAAATCTTAATTCTCTTTCACTTTCTTCAAGTTTCTGCAAAACTGTCACTTTATTTGAGGTTTGTCTCTTATCAGTTCCATTCCATTCATTCATTGGGCTTCATGCTACTGCTTACTCAACACTTTTCTAAAATACCCCCTTTGTTTCCAATAAAATGATTTCTTTTATATATAGTCATTTGAGTAAATATTGTATTATGGGAACCAAGTGCTTGCTCCCTAAGTAAATGAGGAAAATAAGCTTTGCAAATGCATATAAATATTGTATTTGGTTCCAATAATAACCTTCATTTTTAGATAGCATGTATTTCTTTATAACACATCTGAATTAGTTTTATTTTAAAATGAGATTCTGAAATGCCATTTCAAGCTTGAACAATTCCAATGGGGGAAAAAAAAAATCCAAAATGGCATTTCAGCACGTTTCTCCACAAAAATACAATTGTTCAGCACATTCTAGTTTCTGAAGCTCTTTCGTGTACTCGTGTGCAGAAGGAAAATTGCATCCTACTGTAGAATTTAAAACTACCTTTCCCGAGTATTTACTTTCAAGAATATAAACACAGTCACAACTCGCAAGTCTGCCCAGTCACTGCTCAGGTACTCACCTGGCCAATCACAGAAGTCCAAAACTTCCCAGCTCTGTAATAAAGCCTAAATTTTCCGTTGCTGCCCTGAAAGCCTTGAACCTCACAGGACCCCAAAGGTCTAACTGTGAATTCCGCAGCTCTGGCCTGATATGTTGCCCAGCCAGAGGGAAATGTCAGCTCCTTTATCAGCTGGATCAGCGGCGCCCACTTGGTCCTCAACTTAATAGGTATCACGTTCCTGCCAGCTGCAGCAATTATTCCAACAGGCCAATTGCATCCTCCTGGAGGCACTGAACGGCATTTCATTCTGTTATTGTGAAACCTGCCTCTCAATGCCGCTGTTTGTTCACTCTGAGTGCATTCCCCACATGGTTGCTGAGTGGGGTGCAATACCTTCCCCTGGGTGGGAGAGTATGTGATGAATAAATTGCGTTCTCTCTCATCTGTCCTAAGTCAGGTGTGTGTGTTCAGCCATATGGTACTTCTAGGCTGTGGGATCCCTCCCTCACCAACAGGGTGAACAGGTGGTGTTCACTACACCGGCTGAGGCCTCCCCATCAAAAATAGCAGAAACCGCAGGGACTGAGTCCCAGAGTGGATCAGGGAGAGCACTCAAAGCTGAGGGGTTCGCCCTAGCTGGTTCGGCTCAGTGGATAGAGCATTGGCCTGCGGACTAAAGGGTCCCAGGTTTGATTCCGGTCAAGGGGACATGCTCTGGTTGTGGGCTCAACCTCCAGTAGGGGGGCGTGCAGGAGGCAGCCAATCAATGATTCTCTCTCATCACTGACATTTCTCTCTTCCTCTCCCTTCCTCTCTGAAATCAATACAAATATATTAAAAAAAAAAAAAAAAAAAAAAAAAAGCTGATGGGTTCAATTCTTGCCCGTGCTTCTTCCTGCCATTCATTCACACGGCCATCCAGGGGCAGGTGCAGGAGGGACGCTGGGTATCTTGAGTGATGCCCGCTCCTCCACCCCCTGCTGATACTGCAGTGGTCCTCACGTTGGGGAGCAAACACACAGCTCTCTTTACTCTCAGTCTCCTTCTCATCCGCGGTCTCCCACAGCACACTGTTTTTTGGACTCGCCCCGTTTTAAGCGCTCAGTGCGCACATGAGATTATCATGTCGCATTGCACAGTGCATTCATCTCTAGAGAGAAAATGCCAGAATTCTTATCTCAGCTCCATCACTAATTGTCAGTGCAACTGTGAGCAAGTTCCCCAAAACCTGTGATTCGTTTCCTGATATGCAAAGTAGGGATAATGATAATAGTTCCTACCTCAACTGGTTGTTACTGGGATTAAATGAGTTAGTATTTAAGAATACAGAGCAGTGCCAGGTGTATTCAAAGTTCGTAAGAATCAGTGAATGCTTTTAATCAGTGCAGAACCATGGCCAGAACATCAGTATCTTTTTTTTTTCTTTCTGATTCAGATTTTTTTTTCCCGTTTGTGTGTGCACGGCAACACCATTGGATTTGCGGTTAGCATTGGGAAAGTTGTAGACCACCGGTGTAGGCACTTTCCTGTTGATGGATTTAACTTTCCAAGCTAATCAGATTCCCGTTAAAAACCTGAATTGGTAACTCTGACGTTTCCTTCTATTTTCCCATCACCTTGTGGACGTTCTTGAGACGCTGCTCTTATCAATCATCTTTTGTTCCCCTCCTCACTTGTTCTCTACCATTTAATTATGTGACCTTGGTCAAGTTATCTGATCTCTCTAAAACTCGGTTCCCTCATCTGTAAAATGGGGATCAGGAAAACGAGCTCTTGGGGTTTCTGTGATATTCAGCAACGTGTGACACAGTGCAGTACCTACTCAGTGCTGGCCCTCAGTGTAGATAATTTAAGGTACATTTACCTCTGTCTCCAGAAGTATGGTCTTTCCCTTTCCTTCAAACCCCTTATCATAGGGTTTTAATAAATGCTCGCATAGAAACAAGGACAAAGGGAGCAATTTTGAATGGAGGTGCTTTGAGAGTAATCTGTGATTTTATTGAATGCTTATGCAAATGTGTAACACAAACACACATACTGGTACCCAGGCAGGCACAGAGACACACATGCGCACTCAAAACCGAGTAGTTTATTGAGGCACCTTTTCTTTGAGAAGAGACGATAGGGATTATCAAATAAAGAGCTTCCCTTTCCTTAGCAGATGAGGTTAAGAGAATTCTGCAGAGAGTGATGGTTTTCAAGGTCACACTGCTGTCACTGATAGGGTTACAAGCAGGAAACTGACCTTCTGATAGCCAGTCCATTTTTTTATTACATTCACCACCTATTATATGGCCTCAAGGAAGAGAGCTGTAAAAATCTTCCTCTTGATTTTATACCAATTCTTTGATGTTAATTAAGGAATTAGCTGCTAATGAACATTTATTTTGGGATTTTAAAATTTTCAGATATTGTCGTAAGCTGAATAAAAGAGAAGTATATTAAGAATATGAAAAGGTGATTTTTTTTCAGCTTAAAGAAAAGGTTTATTTGGTATATATTAAGGCTTTGAAAAAACTTAATTGTAAACATTTTTATTTTCAGTATATGAAATTGCCAGTAAAACCATTAATATATGATAGTTGTGATTTTTACAATGTATTATAAATTATCCAATTAGCTACTAACATTACCCTATAATATTAGCTGAATACTTTATGTATTTCAGCAGAAATTATAAACAATTCAGAAGATAGTACCATTAGAAATTAGAGTACAAACTACAGCTTTAAAGGAATGTAATTTCTTAGTTTTTAATAAATACTTTCACCCACTAGACACCTAGTCTACACATAACAATGTCTTCTCTTGAGAATTCTGCACAGCAGATTTTGTAACGATAAGAAGCAATGAACCTTGAAATGTTGTTATAAAATTCCTGTAGGTTGCTATTAAGATTTATAAAAATAATATGTGATTACATAGGAAGATTCTATTGTAGTAGATATGAGTTATATGTGCTTGTATATGGAATTTTATTTGTTACCTGATCCTGACTCTATCTGTGGTGACATGAAGTTTTTCTTCAAAACTTTTGCTTCAGATTTTTAATTAAAATAGGAATATTTGCTCTTAATAAAAACAAATTAATATTGCAGAAGACTTGCAATTTTACTGAGTAATATTAACAAATTAGGAAGAAATATATATGCCGTGAAGCATTTACAGTAATGGAAAACATCTTTAAAGTTTATTAAGGTTAAATCATTCCTAATGACTATCAAATTTAGGAACTGCTACAACCAACTAATGTTAAAACAGCCAGATATTTGTTTTATACACACACACACACACACACACACACACACACACATAAAGATAACAAGGGCAATTAATATAAATAAACTGTTTAATTATTCCAAATATTTTTGTTTAACTGAAAACATTTTCTCTATATATGATCATGTAAATTAAAATATCATTTCTCATCAAATGTAAATAATTTTCTGAATGGGAATAAATATATAATGTCAAGTTTTTAGTTAGGCAACTTCCACTCATACAGAAGTTCTAGAGTGGAAAAGTATAATAAGCAAACTTTCAGATAAATAGAAAGGATGCAATCTGAAGAACAGTGAGAAAAAATAGTAAATAAAATGAACAGAGCCTCAGAAAAATGTAGTGCATAGTTACATGCACCATCATAAATGTAACTGGAATTACTAAAAGGAGAGGAGAGAGAAAGGGGAAGAAAAATATATATAAAGAAATAATGACTGAAAACTTCCTAAAACTGATTTTTTAAAAGCAACAACATTAAGCTACATATCCAAGAAACCTAATAATCAATAAGTAGGACAGACACAAAGAGACCCATACCCAGGCATAGCATGGACAAATCTTGAAAGCCAGAGGTAAAGGTACAAATCTTAGAGTCAAAAAGAGGAAAATGCTTCATTATCAACTTATAGAAGGCCCACTCCCCACATATACACACAATAAGATTAGTGAGATTTGTTTTTGTTTTAGAAACAAGTAAGAACAAGACAGAAGATAGTGAAATGACATGTTCTAAGGGCTGAAAGTAAAAACAAAATGTTAACCAAGAATTTTACATATAGCCAAACTATCTTTTAAAAGTGAAAATGAAATAAAATACTTTACAGGTAAACCAATACTGAAAGATAATGTTCCTAGCAGACCTGCCTCCCAAGAAATACTATAGGAATTATTCTGGCTAAAATGACATCAAGCAGTAATTTAAATTCACATTAAAATATATATCAAAGAACCCAGCTGGTGTGGATCAGTGGTTGAACATGGACATATGAACCAGGAGGTGATGGTTCCATTCCATTTTGGTTCAGGGCACGTGCCCATGTCCGGGTTACTGGCTTCATCCCTAAGAGGTGGCATGCAGAAGGCAGTCAATTGATGATTCTCTCTCATCATTGATGTTTCTATCTCTTTCTCTCCCTCTCCCTTTCTCAGAAATCAATAAAAACATATTTTTAAAAAATTTTTCTCAGAGTAAAGATAATTATACAAAATTATAAAAAATAATGTAATTACATATTCTTTTCTTAACTGATTTTAAACACAATTGCATAAAACAAGATAAATACAATTGTATTGTTGGACTTACAAAATATACAACAATAAGTGCAGGCATAAAACAAGCCTCAACACAATGTTCTTCAACCACAACGGAATTAAAATATAAATCAATACCAAAAGGAAGCTTAGAAATTCACAAGTATGTGGAAATTAGCAAACTACTCCTAAATAATGGGCCAAAAAAGAAATCACAAGTGAAATTCAAAATTACCTTGAGGAATGAAAATGAAAATAAACATATAAAAACTTTGGGATACAGCTACACGAAGAGATATATGTAACCGTAAATACCAATATTAAAATTAAAAAGATCAATTCAATAACCTAACTTTTCACCTTAAGAATGTAGAAAAAGTAGGGCAAGTTAAACCCAATTCAAGTAGAGGAATGGAAATCAATGAGAGAACAAATAAATGGAATAGAAAAAAAAGAAAAATAGGAAAAAAACATTTTAAGTTGGTTAGATGAAAAGATCAATAAAATTGACAAACATTTAACTAGACTGGCCAGGGGGATAAAAAGAGAAGGATCAAATTATTAAAATCAAGAATAAAATAGGGAACATCAATGCCAGCCTTATACAAATAAAAAGGGAATATGAAAAAAAATGTATGCCAATAAATTAGATAACCTACATAAAGTAGAAAATTTTCATTTCCTAGAAACACACAAATTACCAAAACTGACTACAGAAGAATAGAAAAATATAAATAGACTACACTAAGTAAATATTGTTACTAATTTAAAACTTCCCACATATTGTTATGATGACAATACTCTGTAAATTAATTTATAAATTCAGCACAACCCCCATCATATTAGCAACTGCTTTTTTTTTGCAGAAATTGACAAAGCGATACTAAAATTCACATGGAAGTGCAAAGTATCTAGAATACCAAACAAATAAATAGAAAACACCTTGAGAAATAATGCATTTTAAGGACTCACACTTTATAATTTTAAAAATTGCTACACAACTATAGTAATAAATACAGCATGGTACTTGTATAATAATAAAAGTATATATCCCCACAATAAAATTGAGAGTCTAGAAATAAACACATAAATTAATGGGCAATAGATTTTTCATACAGTGTCAAGACAATTTAATAGGGAATGAAGTGTTTTGAACAAATGTTGCTGAGACAACTGAATATCCACATGCAATGAGGTTAAACTTCTATCTGACACCATAAAAAATACAAAAGTATTAAGTCAAAATGCATCATAAGCCTATTTATAATAGCTGAAAACTATAAAACTCATAAATAAAGACATATGAGTGAACATTCATGGTGCTGGATTACACAATGGCATCTCAGATACCAAAGCATAAGAAACAAAAGAAAAAAATAAATTTGACTGCTTCAGAACTAAGAAAAATATTGTTCTGCAAATGATATCATCAATAAAGTAAAAAGAAAATCCACAGAATGAGAGAAAATTTTAATAAACAATATACATGTGATAAAGGACTTATATAGAGACTGTTACAAATCAACACTAAAAAGACAAACAGCCCTGAATCTGACTAGAATTTTCTCCAAAAAAGATACACAAATGGCCAACAAGGAAATACTAATCGAAACCACAATTATATACCACTTCACAACCACCATAATGGCCATAATCAAGAAGACACACAGTAAGAAGTGTTGGTGAGGATGTGGGTAAATCCGAACCTTCATGCATTGTTTATGGGAATGTAAAATGGTGCAACCACTTTGCAAAAACAATTTGGCAGTTTCTACAAAGCTTAAACATAGCATTATTATATGGTCTAACAGTTCTACCTTTAGGTACATGTTCAAAAGAAATAAAGACATTTTCACACTACAACTTGTACAAAAATATTCATAGCAGCCTTATTCATAAATGCCAAAAAGGAGAAACAATTCAATTGCCCATTAACTAAAGAATGGATAAACAAAATAGTATCTGTTATAAAAAGGAATGAAATACTGATACATGCTACAACATTAATGAAACATGGAAATACTATGCTAAATGCAACAAGCCCATCACATATTGTATGCTTGCATTTATATTAAATGCCCATAATAGGCATATCTATAGTGACAGAGTGTAGATTAGTGGTTGTTTATGGCTGGGGGATAGAGGGAGGGTCATGATGGAGAATGACAGCTAAGGATATGGGGTCTCATTTTTGGGTGATAAATGTCTTAAATTATGTTGATGATTGCTCAACTCTGAATATACCAAAATCCACTGAATTATACACTTTGGAAATATTATGGCATGTGAATTGTATTTTAATAAAGATGTTTTAAAAGTGGAATGAAATGTAATATCAGGAGAAATAAGACTGTAGGGTAGACAAGCTTTTTATTTTCATAAGTACTTTTATACAAATGACAAAATAATAATAATAATAACCAAGACAAACAATATGTATTTTTGGCAAAGGAAATAACTTATTGGCCTGACACCTTAAAAGAAATGTAATTATGCTAGTAAAAGTGAAGTAAATTTTTATAAAATTACTATAGATTCTTTAAGACCAACAGCAACTTTGAGAGGTCAATCTCATAAAATGGGACATATTCCGAAGAGATTGGATTTTGGAGCATAAAATTGAATCCAGAGAATCCCAAACCTTTTTGAAACATTTGAATCTATGGAGACTCACCCCAAAGCATAGCAATCTTCTCATTATATTATGTACTAGAGGCCCGGTACACGAAAATTCATGTACTCAGGAGGTCCCTCAGCCCGGCCTGCACCCTCTCACAGTCCAGGACCCTTCAGGGGATGTCCACCTGCCGGCTTAGGCCTACTCCCCAGGGGACTGGGCCTCAGCTTGCAGCCAGACATCCCTCTGGCAGCCTGGGAGCCCTCGAGGAATGTCCGACTGCCAGCTTAGGCCCGCTCCCGCGGGAGATGTCAGACAGCCTTAGCACTGCCGGGGAGGCAGGAGAGGCTTCCACCACCACCACTGGGCTCACAGCCATCAGCCCCGCTTGTGGCTGAGCGGAACTCCCCCAGTAGGAGCACACTGACCACTAGGGGGCAGCTCTTGTGTTGAGCATCTGCCCCCTGGTGGTCAGTGTGTGTCATAGTGACCAGTCATTCCGCCATTAGGATCAATTTGCATATTACCCTTTTATTATATAGGACTAGAGGCCAAATACATTAAATTTGTGCAAGAGTAGGCTTTCCTTGCCCCAGCTGCCGGCACGGGCTTCCCTCTGACACCCAGGATCTGGACTTCCCTCACAGCCCGGGCATCATCCAGAAGGTCGCTTGGAAGGACATCCAGTCTAATTATCATATTACGCTTTTATTATTATAGGTAGGTGTTGGAAAAGATATATATTTTATAACCAAAATCTGCCTTGCAAAATTCACTGTGACGAACCACCTTCGGTGTAGTTTATAATTATTTCTATGATGCTTCAATGCCTAATCATTTATGTAGAGTACTAGTTAGTATCTATGGTCAGAAATAAGCCTTGTTAAAGCACCATATAATGGACATAAAATCAAAGCCAGAAATATGAAATAACAGAGAAAAATATGTATGACAATCATTGACCTAGTAACTACAAAAAAAAAGAGAGATTTCATTTTCAAAACTGCCCTCTCTCTCATCCTTTATATTAAATTAGAGGCTGATGCACGAAATTTGTGCAAGGGGCTCGGCCCCCACTACCACAGCAGCTGCCTCAGCCCTCACAGCCCCAGCTTCATCCAGAAGGTCGTCCTGGAAGGACGCCCAGGCTAATTAGCATATTATGCTTTTATTACTTTCATTATTATAGAAATTTCATATAGCACTAAAGCTCATGTTTGTTTTCACTCCTTTCATTCATAACTCCTCAGACAGACCACTGACATCATTTCCCAGCTGCTTACCTAAAGATTATACATGGCCTAAACAGATAATGTTGTCTCACCTGCCACAAATATTTACTTTTGCTGCCTGAACAATCAGTTTAAGATATAATTTAAAATAATAATAAGCTCAGAAGTTGTTCCAACATTACACAGAATTGTTTACAATGCAAAAAACTGCAAATGAATAGGAGCTGAAATATATAAATAAACTTGGAAATATTTCTTGTTGACGCAATAGATGTTTTTAAAGTTTCTGCTTTGTGTTTTTAAAGGCGTAGGAAATCATTTGATTTTAGTTATCACAGGAAAGGCGAGAATTCAGCTAGTGGAGAAGAGGATGATGCTTAGCGTAAGAAAAATTATGCTTAGCGTGAGAGAATAAATGGAACTTTGGGGTTACCTCCGGCTGGCCCTAAATGAGGGGCAGGTGTCATGGACATTTTTTGAAATCTCTCGGGAAGAAAGCAAAGAACGTGGGCAGCAAGGCAGGGGATCTGGTTTTAAGGACAGATCCACAGCCAGCAATAGCGTTCCTGTGGCGAAGACGGTCTGGCAGGCTTTTGAAACTGTAACACTTGACATTTGTAATACTTGAAAAATCATTTCCTTCTCAGTACTATAATTACCCTCCGTGAACTCACTATATTTAGTAAAGTCTGTTGTACACAACAGTCTTTGATGTGTGCTGCATTGGGGAATAAAGGTTTAAAGGTGTCCCTGCCTTAAGAAATGCAGGATGGAGAGAGAAAAGGCACCAAAGGAGCAGAAACGAAGAGTGAGGAATAAGAATAGAGTCAATGCCAGCAATTTGGAGCTGGAAGTCACAGGAAAACCTTCCCTACATAATAGAGAATCCTGGAAAATATTTGGATATATTTTCTCAACTTTCTAATGTGTCTGAGACACGTAGCACAGGTTATTCTGTTTGGATATTTAGTGAATCACTCCAAGGGCTGAATGCAGAGACATTTTGGCAAATTTCACTTGAAATTATTAAGAATGTTATATCTCTCAGGTGAGAATTATAAGGTGGATTTGGGGGGAATGAAGGACAAGAGATAACAATTTTTCTAAATTAAGGTATTTCTGTATGTTTTAACTTTTTTCTTATTTTTCTTATTTATTGTCTAAAGTTTTACATATGTCTCCATTTTCCCTGATTGACCACTCTCCCCCGCCCACCCCCGCAAGCCTTTCTTGGTTTCAAACTCATCTCTTCTCTAAAGGGTTTCCAGACTCATCTACCACGGGCAGAATCAGTCATGTCTTTTTCTCCATGATTTTCTCAAAGGCAGGGAACATGACTAACATAGAAATAGATACATATAAGTCACTTCATACTATTATTTCACAGATAAAATAGTTGAGAAACAAAAAAATGCAATGGTTCATGCAAGACAAGCTGCTCAAACTTGTCCCTGGACAAGCAGCGTCAGCAGCTCCTGCGAACATGTTAGAAATGTGAAATCTTGGGCCCTAGACCAGACCCAGAGGCCCTGACACTCGGGCAGGGGGTGGCCCCAGACAGCCATGTTTTAACAAGCCCGCCTGGTGATTCCCATGAACATTCAAGTTTGCGAGCTACTGCTCAAAGGTAGCATGCTAGTATGAAATAGGCAAAATTAGATCTTTGAAATGATCTAATAAGTTCATATTGAATTATAACATGCTATATGTAAAAAAGGGATCCAATGCTAGAATAAATCTTTCTAACTTGATTGTTCATGTGGAACAAATCCATTTTTATACTGTCCTATTTAATGTTACCTCTCCGGATACATAAACTGTGTCTTTATCAGAATACTTAAATATAAAGTGAAGTGATCAACCCACAAATACTGAGTTTACTCCTTGACAAATGAGGCATCTCATTTCCATAAGCAAATCACGTTACACTATGCATCTGTAATCTTACTGAATCCAGTTATATTTTATTTATTTTTCTTTTTTTTAAGTCAGCACTTTTTTTTAAAATATGCTTTTATTGATTTCAGAGAGAGGTAGGGAGAGTGTGATAGAAACATCGATGAGATGTTTCCTACTGTGGATCGAGCCACAACCCAGGCCTGTGCCCTGACAGGGAACTGAACCTCGACCTCCTGGTGCATGGAACAACGCTCAACCAACTGAGCCACACAGGCTGGTGATAAATCCAGTTACATTTTAATTTTATTAGCATGAAATGTTCTAATAATTCTGTAGAAACCATCATCTCCTTTTCCATGCTTTAAGTATTCTTGGAGGCAATTGGACATTTTTAATATTGGGGAGAAAGACTTTTTCTATAATGATGTTGCCCACTGCAGGGAGAATAATAAACTCAAGTTTTTGTGGGGTCCTATCCAACATAGTTATTTCAGTATCTACACACTGAATGCTTGTTTTTATGGTTTCAAACACTTTTTTTATACTCAAGGAAGAAGTCGCTCTATTAAGAAAAACTAACTACAACAGCATCAGTAGGAAAGAAGGCATGGGTGACTGTGACTTATGAGGGAAGAGAAGGAAAAATATCGCAGTGGTTGCCATGACCATAAACAGTTCCAAGAAAAGCATATGGGTCCCTACCAGCTACCTCCTGAAACAAAAGAAAACTCATGCCCATAAGTTCAGCTTTAGCGCACAAATAGTAGTTGACTAGGTCTCAGGCATGGTACCTCCCTCTTTAGTCCTTAATTCACATTGTTTAAGCACATATGTACTTCTTTATGTTAAATTTAATTATTTCATATTAAATAAGTACATATGGAATGCCAGGAGAAAGGAAGTAATAGATTGACATTGAAATAGTCCTAGCTCTAAGGCTCTACACATCTAAAACAAAATTGGAATTTGATTTAAAATTCACCTGCAGTAGACACTCCAAACTTCTTCCCCAAACAAAGAAGCAAATCTCACCATTTCCAAAATGTGAATTCTGACTTCCACCAGGGAGGACCACAGACTTCTGATGCAATGCATTCCTTTGTGTCTCTGTCATTGTCCTTCTAATGGAGTCATACTCCGCCTTATCAAAGCAAATTTCACATTACTTCACACTTTGCCTTTAGCAGTACTAAAAGATTATGAGGAATTGGATGATCCTTATCTCAAAAATTAGGAAACCAAGCTACAAAAATGTAATCATACATCTAACATCACAACACTAATTTCAGACCCAAAATAAAAGCTATAGGGTTGTTGTTTTTTTCTATGTTGTTCAATTAGATTTCATTTTTGTTTGTTTGTTCTTTAAATATGTTTTTTTGTTGACTTTTAGAGAAAGAGGAAGGGAGAGGGATAAAGAGATAGAAATATCAATGAGAGAGAAACTTCACTGATTGGCTGCCTCCTGCAAACCAAACCCCCTACTGAGGAATTTGCATGTGCTCTGACCAGGATTCGAACCAGTGATCTCTTGGTTCATGGGTTGACACTCAACCACTGAGCAACACTGGCCAGGCTTGTTTGGCTTTTGCTTTTCCCATCAAACCAATTATATTTCCAGTGAACAAGTTTACCTTATTATTTCCTGATAGAAAACTATATTTCCTATGTAGTTAAACTCTAATAATATTTTATTCAATATTGTCCCATCACCTCGATTTTTAACTTTAGGAAGTATGTACATTAGTATGCATTTTAATTCATATCAGTGATTTTAAAAATTTTACTACTTTTACATTCAGTGTCATGAGGGCATACAGAAAAAGTATATGTTTATTGTACCTTAAATTTAAAAAAGAGTGATATGGTGGAAACTGCCTTAACATTGAAATCAGAAGACATGCATTTGATTTACTTGGACCAAGATTTTATTTATTTGTAAAATGGGGATATTAACTAATGTGCACAACTAAAATGTGTAGACTTCCGTAGACCAATAGCTGCCATGTAGGAGAAACTCGAAAAAAAAAAAGAGTATCAGAACCTGAAATATATAAGACATACTAAATGTACTCCAACTTTTAATCAGGAGACAACAAAAAGTGTGATTCTATTCCACTACCACTTATAGTGGCCATACAATGTAAGTCCAGCAATATACAGAGACTTGAATGAATTTTTATATTCAATAACTGATAAATTTCAGTAATTTTATCTATTAACTAAATTTATTAAAAATAGACAGTGAGGTTCTGGCATGCAAACCTTGAAATATCAGGATGCTCTCTCTCTCTCTCTCTCTGATAATTTGGGGATTGTATTTATTTATTAAACAGATACTTAGTGAGCAGAAACAATATGCTGGGCAACAAATAATACAGATAATGACTTTGCTATTAGAAGGCATCTATAATAATAAAAGGGTAATATGCTAATTAGACCAACATCATTCCGGACGTCCTTCCGGACAAAGCTGGCCCGAGAGGGAAGCCCGGGTCCCAGTGCCAGAGGGAAGCTGGTGCCGGCAGCGGGGGGAAGGAAGGCCTACTCTTGCATGAATTTCGTGCATTGGGCCTCTAGTCCTATATAATAAAAGCCTAATATGCTAAGTACCCAGTTGTCAGGTCAGCCATTCAACCAATCAAAGCACAATATGCTAATGATATGCTAAGGCTGCTCAACCACTCGCTATGACATACATTGACCATCAGGGGGCAGTCGACCAGTCGCTATGACGTGCACTGACCATCAGGGGGCAGACGCTCCAACCAGTAGTTTAGCTTGCTGCTGGAATCTGGCCAATGGGGACTGAGTGAGATGGGATGGACATGCCCTGGAGCCTCCTGCGGTCACTCCCCACCTGGCCAACCTCCCATGTTTCTCCCTGGCCCCAATCATGCACTGGTGGGGTCCCTTGGCCTGGCTTGTGCCCTCTCGCAATCTGGGACCCCTCAGATGTCAGAGAGCTGGTTTTGGCCTGATCCCGCAGACCAGGCCAAGGGACCCCACTGGTGCACGAATTTGTGCACCGGGCCTCTAGTATGTTATAATAGGAGATGAGCAATAAGTATGTACTGTCATCCATTGCTTATCAACAGGAATATATTCTGAGAAATGCATCATTAGGTAACTTCATCATTGTGGGCACATCACAGAGTGCACTTACACAAACCTAGATGGGTATATCCCACTACACACCTAAGATACAGTACTAGAGGCCTGGTGCACGAATTCATGCAAGGGTGGGGTACCCAGGGAGGGAGGGCTGGGATGCAATCGGCCCTCCCCTTGCTGGCCTGGGATCTGGATCCATCCACTGGCATTTATGTCGGTTGTTGAGAGCCCCCTGGCAGCTGCTTTTATATTATTTCTTCCTTGTGGATCATCTGAGGAGGGGAAGCAGCCGCAGTGCCCGAGGCCAACTTCTAGGAGGCCAGCAATGCTGGTCCATTGGTGCCTCACCTGTTCTCCAGAGATTGGACCTGCAGGACAACTGAGGGAGTGAGTGGCTGCCACCGGTCAGCTGAGCAGTGCTCCCACTGTGGGAGCGCACTGACCACCAGGGGGCAGCTCCTGCGTTGAGTGTCTGCGCCCTGGTGGTCAGTGTGCATCATAGCGACCAGTCACTGGTCATTCAGTCATTGGGTCATTCAGTCATTCGGTCTTTCAATCGCTTAGGCTTTTATATATATAGATAGCATGTTAATGTACTGAATACCATAGGCAATTGTGTACCTAACCTATCTAAACACAGGAAAGGTACACTAAAAATAATGTGTAAAAGATAAGAAATGGTACACCTATAAAGGACACTTACTATGAATGAAGCAGGACTGGAAGCTGTTGCAGGTGAGTGTATGAGTGCATGTGAATGTGAAGGCCTAGGATATTAATGTGTACTACTGAGTCCTTTTTTCCATTATGCATTTAAGCTACACTTTTTTTTTAATTAGCATAGTGTTGCACTATGATGTTTGGATAACTACCAGGTTAGGACCGCTACGATGTTAAGATGGCTGTAACCTTTCCCTAACTGTGATGTTCTGAGGGCTATGATGCTCTAAGGGCTAGGATTTCAGCTCCATTATAATCTATAGTATCACCGTGGTATATGCAGTCTATTTTTTTTGTTTGTTTGTTTTTTAATCCTCACCTGAGGATATGTGGTTTTCTTTTAATTGATGTTTTAGAGAGAGAGGAAGGGGGAGAGAGAGAGACAGAAACATGAATGTGAGAGACAAACATCTATTGTTTGCCTCCCATACACGCCCCAACCTGGGATCAAACCTGCAACATAGGTATGTGCCCTGACTGGGAATCCAACCCGAAACCTTTTGGTGTACGGGACGCTCCAACCAACTGAGCCAACCGGCGGGGCTGTAGAGTCCATTTTTGACAGACACATTATTATGGAGCCCTCGACTGAATGAAGATATCAGGTAGCCCATATATGCATTAAAAAACAAAAACAGAGTAATGTGATGGAAAGGACTTGAAGGTCAACTTTAGTCTCGATAATCAAGGAAGGTTCGCTAAAATGTAAGAGGTAAAATTTAAACTGAGGACTCAGTATTGAAAGGAGCATCAGATCAGGAATCTCAAGGCAGAACCTTCCAGGCAGCGAGAACAGCCAGTGCCATGCCTACAGGCAGGGATTGGGCATAACAGAGAGACAGCGAGAGCCCTGGTGAGGCCTGACCGGGAGAGCAATGAGTGGCAGCCTCATGCAGGGCGGTGGCAGGATGGAGAGCCTCGTAAAGAACAGGGATTCAATTTGAAGAGCAGTAGAATGCCATTCCAGTGTTTTAAGCAAGGTATGACAGGACCTACATTGTAAGCAATCGTATCAGTTTTAACTGTAAAAGGTGCCTGAATCATGCATCTCCTCTTTTTCTCCCCCTGAGGCGCCTCTATTGGATCAGCTATTATTACCAGGAGCCAAAGGTCTTCCCAGTTTTCTCCGTGTTATTTCAGGACCCCACGGTACTGGATTAAATAGCTCTTAGAAGGGTTGAAAAATAGCCTAGCTGATTGAAATGGGCACTTGCTTTCTTATGCTTCTTCATCCTAGAATACTAGGCTACTTGTTTTTTTTTCTTGGAATGAGTTTTCACACTAAGTTAGTTTTTATTGCAAATGTTGTGCTTGGCAAAACACTAGTGTAATCCCAATATAGCATTAGAATTATACACAACTACAGCTTTGTAACTTTGTGCTATTATGCATACTGAGCTGAAGAAAAAGAAATTAGGATTCTGGTTAACAGGGGAGCATGTACTTAAAAGATTGTAAGCAGGAAAGATAACATAATATATATTCCTTGAATTTAGTTTATATTTTGTTCACCAGTATAAAATTTCTAGAAAAATAGAGCAAAACAAATAACTTCAGTAAATTTAATTTTATAGTTATCATAAAAGATTTAATAACTTACGTTAAATAGTGAAGACTAGATGAAGCTTAGTGGATATACAAGATCCGATAATATTTGTCTTATTTTTAAAATACATTTTTATTGATTTCAAGAGAGGGAGGGAGAGGGAGAGATAGAAACATCAATGATGAGAGAGAATCATTGATGGGCTGCCCCTTGCACGCCCCCTACTGGGGATGGAGCCTGCAACCCAGGCATGCATCCCTGACGGGAATCGAACCATGACCTTCTGGTTCATAGGTAGATGCTCAACCCCTGGGCCACAGCAGCCGGGCTGACAATATTTTAGAATCATGACTAAGCTGGTAAATAAATTAAGTGAAGGTAAAGAAACTTGTTAAAATTGGCACAGTGCACAGCCACCTGGCTTCTGGGAGAGGGGGAAAGCAATGTCATACATCTTGCATAATAGTCCCTCTCTGGTAAGATTAGTTGATAACACAAGAGAATTTTCCTTGGCTTTACCTGACAGAAACTTGATTCATCTTCCAGCAAGAGCAATTTTTCTACCATATTCAGCAATAGTAGCTTCTGAAGGGCTTTCTTATCTCATTTCTTATTCATCAATCTCCAAAAGACATGCTAAAAAGAGCAAAATGTAAATCTCTTTATCACTAAATTAATCCAATTCTTTTCATTTGTCTTTCATGAGAGACAGCCTCATTGTCAGCTGAGTGTAAGTAACAAATGCTTGTCACTTCCCAGTGCTCAAAGAGCAAGATCTAAGAGAGATCATTTCTCTTGACAAATGTATGTTCACACAAGAAACTACCTTATTCTCTAATGATTTTCTTGTCATGTCTTTTTAAATTAAAATATACCCATAATATATGGAGAAAAAATATGATGGCTACTTTATATAATTATATTTCTGATGAGGCATATCTCCTTGTTTCTTAATTTAGCATTTTTGCCAAAATGGATATGAAAAAAAAACCCATAACATTATGTTCTCATGTTTTTCATAAAGTATTCTTATTAACATGGAATTTTAATCTTTCACCTGGTATAAACCTAAATTCTACACTACAACATTTAATTGAAGTGATGTACCTTATTATGCAAAATCAATTTTCCTAATAGACTGTTTGTCTTACCCTATATATTATAACAATTTGTCATGTAAAATTTTTTCCTAAGTGAACTTCTATAGAAAAAGTTTTAGATGTGTGGCAAAAATATATATGTTCCAAATATATAAAATTTTATTTCAAAGCAGTTTAAAATGTTTTGTGTAAAGAATTTTTAACATCTAATAGGTATTAAAACTAATATCTGATAAACAGAAAAGTTTGCATTTTTCACTGTTTTTATAATAAAGCTATACTAGTACATTAGAGTTGCATCAGTCCCCAACATACTTTAAACTTTCTCTGCTTGCTATTTAAATATTTCTGTTTTAAATATCAGTCACATATAACGGTTCTTAAAGGATCTATAAAGTTTTGAAGAGGGTTTAAGAATTTCAGGTGGCTTTAAAACAATTACCCAATGCAGCTAAAAGGAATAAATTTAATAGAGTGAGAATATAGGTAAATACAAGACAAAGCAAAACATAAAAATCAACCCACCAATGAGGCTAATCAGATTTTTATACCATCAAGTTCCATACATTTGCCATAAGCTGACCACAAATATTCCACTATTTAATAGACAAGGAAGAAGATCTAATGTTACATTTTTCAAGCTTTCCTTAAGATAAACACCAATTATTCCTGATATTAATATCAGAAAAAAATGTCTCCTAAGCTTCTAAAAATGAAGACCTGCGTAATGACGTGAACAGCTTTAGGGCTCCATTTTACCTCTGAGAGTCTCCCTAGGTAAACTGGTGGCATGAAACATAAGTGCAATTCCTACAAAAATTTCTTAAAAAGTAACCATTTGATGCAACAGCATCCAGGCAATCCTTTCAGCTGTTATTTCTCTTCCATACCTTTTGAGAAATAGAATATAGCAGGGAGTTTGATTCTGTATTCACTTGTGGGCTCTTACCAGTGTAGCTCTTCTCCTGTTAGTAGTTAAGTGCAAATTAGAAAAAAAAAAAAAGTCAACTGTCTGAGGAGCCCAACAAGGATGGTATTCTGAATAAGACTATCCCAGCTCCTCTGAGAGGGAAGTCAGGTGAATGAATACTTTGCAGGGTTAGGGGTCCCTTACAAAATGATTCTGAATGCACTCTTACACAGAAAACTGGAATATTAAGAAGTTTGGACTCTGTTGATTTTAGGAAAAAGCATCTTTAATAATAATATTATTATTAAATACTAGCGTTCCCGTTGCAGGAAAAATCCTGCAATAGGGTTTCTGCTGCACTCTACCCCGCCCCGCCTCCGCTCCTCCCTTGTCCCCTGGCCCTGCCTCCGCTCCTCCCTTGTCCCCCGGCCCGCCTTCTCCGCCAGCCCGCCACGCTCTCCTTCCTTCTCCCCCGGCCCCGCCTCCGCTCCTCCCTTCTTCTCCCCCCGGCTTGCTTGCTTCTCCGCAGCTTTGCTCCCTTCAGCATCTCTTGGCTTCTTTCTACGCTGTCTTGATATGCAAATTAGCCGCCATCTTTGTTGGGGGTAATTTGCATACTCGTCCTGATTGGTTGGTGGGTGTGGCTTGGTTGGTGGGCTGGCTTGGGCGTAGCGAAGGTGCGGTCAATTTGCATATTTGTCTATTATAAGGTAGGATAATCATCTATATATATAAAAGCCTAAGTGATTGTTACAGGAGAACAACCAGAATGACTGGAATGACCAGTCACTATAACATGCACTGAGCAGGCAGGTAGACAAGAGGTTAGGGGCAAGCAGTCCCAAATTGCTAGAGGGATGTCTGACTGCTGGATGTCTGACTGCAAGGATTGGGCATAAACCGGCAGTCAGACATCCGCCAAGGGGTCTCAGATTGCGAGAGGGTGCAGGCTGGGCTGAGGGACCACCCCCCCCATGCATGAATTTTGTGTACCAGGCCTCTAATCCTATCTAATAAAATAGTAATATGCAAATTAACCATCACTTTGCTACACTCACAAGCCACGCCCACAAGCCAGTCAGGAGTGAATATGCAAATAAACCCAACCAAGATGGCTACGGCCACAGAGAGCAGGAGGGAGGCTTGGGTTTCTCCAGCAACAGAGGAAGCCAAGCTTTCCGCATACCCTGGTCAGCCCAGGCCTCCGCTTAAGGCTACAAAGTTTCAATGATAGAAGATACATAACAGAAATGGCGGCAGCCACAGAGCTGGAAAGAGCAGGAGGCTAGGGTTGCCCCCGGCGATAGAGGAAGCCAAGCTTTCCGCACACCCAGGCCGGCCCAGGCCTCTGCTTAAGGTTACAAAGTTTCAATTATAGAAGATAAATTCCAACAGAAATGGCTGCTGCCACAGAGCAAGCAGAAGGCTTGGCTCCGCTCCAGGCTACAAAGTTTCAATGCAGAAGATAAATAAACCCCAGATACCAGGGCCTCCGCTTGCATCGCCGGGGTGTGTGGCCATCCTGCAAACCACCACAGGCCCCTCGCCCAGGCCGCCCCACGCCCCAAGCGAACCCCCACCCTGATCCGGGACATCCTTCAGGGCAAACCAGCTGGCCCATATCCGTGCACTAGGCCTCTATCCTATCTAATAAGAGAGTAATATGCAGATTGACCATCACTCCAACACACAAGATGGCTGCCCCCATGTGGTCAAAGATCTGCCCCCATGTGGACACAAGATGTTCACCACAAGATGGTCAGCAGGGAAGGGCAGTTGGGAGGGACCAGGCCTGCAAGGGAGGGCAGTTGGGGGCGATCAAGTCTACAGGGGAGGGCAGTTAGGGGTGACCAGGTGGGTAGAGGAGGGAAGTTGGGGGCAAACAGGCTGGCAGGGGAGCAATTAGACATCAATCAGGCTTGCAGGGGAGTAGTTAGGGGGTGATCAGGCTGGCAGGCAGAAGCGGTTAGGGGCAATTGGGAAGGCAGACAGGTGAGCAGTTGGGAGCCAGCAGTCTTGGATTGTGAGAGGGATGTACGACTGCCCGTTTAGGGCCTAGACGGGCAGTCGGACATCCCTCGAGGGGTCCCAGATTGGAGAGGGTGCAGGCTGGGCTGAGGGACAAACACCCCCATGCATGAATTTTGTGCACCGGGCCTCTAGTTATCATTATAATGAGCATTTAGTAAATACCTACTGAATGTTACCAGGGTTCTAAACACTTGAAGGGTACTGATTCATGGGTTGAAGAATTATCATTCAATTTTATAGGTAAGAAATGATATTAAGAAATTAGCTTCAGATCATGTGGTTAGTGGAACCAACAATTGAAGTCAGGATTTTTTCTCCAATGTCTAGAATTTTCATTGCTAGCATGAATCACAGGGGGTTAGAATGAAGTGTTCTTTGTAACAATTTGAATATTTTATAGCATTTGTTTTACTTTTTTAAAAAAAGACTTCTAACGTTGTTTCCCTTTGGAAAAGAAAAAGTGTAACTTGGAATTATTTTTATGTGTCTGAGCAAAACTGCTATATACCGGAATGTAGACTATTTTGAAAAATGTATCAAATATCGTTGGCAATCTGTTTGCTAAGCAAACAGAACTCTTCTGCAAGCTCAGAAGAAAGTGACTTTGTCTTTATACTTATGAAATTATACATGAAAATATATTATTTGTTTATATATGCATGTATAGAATTAAAATTCAAAGAAAAAACTAGCAGATAGAATTTTTCAGAGGAAGAATGATATAAATGAAAGTTGGCAATATACCCATACAAATCTGAATGGAATATCTAAACATGCTAGGCCAATGCCAAAGTACAATGCACTTAGCTTGGTACCTGCAATGGGTTGGCTAGTGGCCCCCCAAAAGATATATCCACCTGGAACCCGTGAATGTGACCTTATTTGAAAAGAGTCTTTGCAGAAGCAATCAAGTTAAGTACCTTGGATTATCCCTGTAGAACTTCAATCCAATAACAAGTGTCCACACAAGATGAGAAGACACCGCCAGGAAGAACAGAAGTCCATGTTAGATAATATCAGAGATTTGGATTGTGTGGCACCAGGACAAGAAATGTCTGGAACCACCAGGAACTAGAAGAGGCAATATAGAAGGATCTCCTAGATTCCACAGAGGGAGTAGAAGGCTTGCTGGACTTTGATTTAGAATTTATGCTTTCTAGAACTGTGAGAGAATAAATTTCTGCTGTTTTAAGCAACCAAGTTTATGATAATTTGTCATAGAAATCCTAGGAAACCAATTCATTATCTATAATAATCCTTAATTCTGTTCCCCAAATATTAGAGCCATTTGGCAAGTTCTGCCAGGCGAATTGTGAGCAAAAGTCTTGATCAGCAGTGTCCAAGAGGGACTGGCTCAGAGGGAAGACTGCTCAGGGCAGAGCCCCAGCAAATCAATGGTAGACATCTAGTGTGAATGAGAAATAAGTATTTGCTCTTTTCTACCACTGAGATCTTGAGCTGAGGTTCTGCCTTGGTCATCTGCCTTACAGATTCAGTTTCCATTATACGTACATTGAAATCTTATAAACTAGAGGCCTGGTGCATGAAATTTGGACATCCTTAGCACTGCTGTGGAGGCGGGAGAGGCTCCCGCCACCACACTCGCCAGCTGTGAGCCGGCCCAGGGCTTCTGGCTGAGTGGCGCTCCCCTGTGGGAGTGCACTGACCACCAGGGGGCAGCTCCTGCATTGAGCGGTCTGCCCCCTGGTGGTCAGTGCACATCATAGCAACCAGTCGTTCTGCTGATCGTTCGATTTGCATATTAGCCTTTTATTATATAGGATGTCTGTATTTGTCTGATCTTTAGTTCATTATAAACCACAGAAAATTTCTAGACTTATAGTTTTTAAAATATGATCCATGGCAAGTTTACAGAAAATAAAATTGCATATATATTTCAAAGTTTATTAGCACAATAGGGTTCTGTGAATTCCCACAGGAAATAAACTCTGCTTTAACATCTGGCTTTCACATTAATTTTTCCAAGCCTATTTTACCACAGAACCTTTTTGCCAAAGCCACTCAGAAATACCCACAGAGCACACTGATTGGCAGAATATCAATGTCTGTTAATAACAGTCACCTCTGGCAGGGAGATAAGGAACACACAGAGAATCTTTAAATATACCAGCTTCCTGGAATATTAGCCACAGAAAAGAATGAGCTCTTACCATTTGTGACAACAGGGATGGACTTAGAAAGTATTATGCTAAGTGAAATAAGTCAGACATACAAAGACAAATATCATATGATTTCACTTATATGTGGAATCCAAATAAACAAATAAATGAGCAAACAAAACAAACAGACTCATAGATACAGAGAACAAATTGATGGCTGCCAGATGGGAGAGGGGTTGAGGAGCTGGGTGAAAAAGGTGAAGGGATTAAGAAGTGCAAATGGGCAGTTACAAAATAGTCATAGGGATGTAAAGTACAACGTAGGGAATATAATCAATAACATTCTAATAACTGTATGGCATCACAGGGGGTAATGGACTTATTGGGGGATCACTTTGCAAGTGATATAAAAGTGTACCCACTATGCTGTACACCCAAAATTAATATAATATTGAATGTCAACTGTAATTGAAAAGTTTATTTAAATGTACCACCATTTCTTATGTTGGCAGTTGTACATACATATGTTCCCATTACTATTATTTAAACTGAATATATCAACTACATATACCCATTGAATATGTGGCATATGTTACAATTTTAAAGTTTTAAGTAAACACATTAGCAGAATTAGGGAAATCTCAAACACAAAACAGACATTCACAGGAAGAAGACATGATGGCATGTTGAGAATATTTCCTAAATAAACTAATGGGAGTGAAAATACTTTTTAACTTACAAGTGATACTAATCAGCAGTATTTTATAAATTAAATCAATAATGTGTTAGATGTGTCAATAATTCCAAAATATCCAAAGCGTGATGGAATGATTATAAGTGAAGTGGTCTCTGAGTACATTTTTAATTTTTAAATAACTTACAGAGGATGCTTAATTTGTAACTTTTAGAGTGTGTGAACGAACTTCTATGATTATTCAAAAAATGTGATAAGCAGTCATTTTAGAAAAGGCTGTGGTTTTCACTTGGAAACTACTGCGTCTGTAGATGTAAAATTTTGCTGAGTTAAGAAGTGTTAGCTCCATGATCTCAGGACATGTCATTTTTGTCAGGTTCAACTTGAGCTGAGGTCACTAAAGTATACAGACTTTAATAAAATATGCCATTTCTTCATTGTTAAACTTATTATTTTAAATACTCCATCCAGGCAGCTATTTCACTGGTGTCTTTATAATACTGATTGTTTCATCTTTATTTGGTTTTGAGTATGCCCTTGCTTTATCAATATGCATGTAAGTGGGTCTGTTTGTCCTATATAATAAAAGCCTAATATGAAAATTGTCCCCTTGACCTGGAGTTTTACGGGGAATTCTACAGCTTGCTATGATGTGCACTGACCACCAGAGGGTGGCACGGAACATGGTGGGCATCGGCAATGTAGCTCTGGCAGCAGGTGGCAGTGGAGGCACTGGCAGCGGGATTGAAGTGAGATGGTGGAGCAGGTGAATGGGCGGTGCCAAGCCAAGGTGGGTGTGAGTGGGGCCCGATCGCTCCACTGATTGCCCTGCAGACGGTGGCCAGCAGCAGGGTTGCTGCTCGGCTCCCAGGTGCTGAAGGAGTCAGGTAGGGGCCTGATGACTCAGGTCAGTGGTCGGCAAACTCATTAGTCAACAGAGCCAAATATCAACAGTACAACGATTGAAATTTCTTTTGAGAGCCAAATTTTTTAAACTTAAACTTCTTCTAACACCACTTCTTCAAAATAGACTCGCCCAGGCCGTGGTATTTTGTGGAAGAGCCGCACTCAAGGGGCCAAAGAGCCGCATGTGGCTCGCGAGCCGCAGTTTGCCGATCATGGACTCAGGCGGAGGGAGACTCGTGGGGGTCTGGGGGCCCAGGTGCTTCCCAGGGCCCAGAAGTCATCTGGAACTTGCCCTTCCACGCCAGACACTCATGCTTCGATTGCTGGGCAGGCCCAGAACTGCACCTGCTCACGAATTTCTACACCAGGCCTCTAGTCCTATATAATAAAGAGGTAATATGCAAATTGACCCTAATGCCCTCGCACAACATGGCCGCCCCCATGTGATCAAAGATGGCCACCACAAGATGACCAGCAGGGAAGGGTAGTTATGGGCGACCAGGCTGGCAGGGGAGGGCAGTTGGGGTGACTGGACCAGCAGGGGAGGACAGTTAGGGTGACTGGGCCAGCAGGGGAGGGCAGTTGGGGATGACCAGGCCGGCAGGGGAGGGCAGTTGAGGTAACCAGGCCTGCAGGGGAGGGCAGTTGGGGCGAGTGGGTCGGCAAGGGAGGGCAGTTGGGTATTACTGGACCAGAAGGGGAGGGAAGTTGGGAGCGATCAGGCCATCAGGGGAGGGCAGTTGGGGGCAATTGGGCTGGCAGGGGAGCAGTTAGGCATCGATCAGGCTGGCAGGGGAGTGGTTAGGAGGTGATCAGGCAGGCAGGCAGGCAAGCGGTTGGGAGCCATCAGTCCCGGATTGTGAGAGGGATGTCCGACTGCCAGCAGTGGGACATCCCCCAAGGGATCCTGGATTTGAAAGGGTGCAGGCTGGGCTGAGGGACAACCCCCCGCACCAGTGCACGAATTTCGTGCACCAGGCCTCTAGTTTGAATGTAAAAATGACATACATTTTCTGATTTAGCCTGCATGTATAATTTCATAAACTCTTTAGCAGCAGCCCATGTAATCCACTTCAAATTTCTCATCCAACTGTGTTTTTCAAAATGCCCAGCTCCAAAAAAATCAGAAAAAACATCCCAAAGGATGGTGTAGTCTTTAACTGTATGTACACCTCTTCATGTTGTATATCTGGTTCCTCTCCAAGGAGAAAGTAGATTCTAGGGTTGTGAAGTTGTGCATGCTCGTGCGACTGAGGTCAGAACTCGCTTGGGTGGGGGGTGGTGTCTCATTTCGACCTCACCTTTCCCTGTGGAGGACATGGAGTATTCTCTCAAATACTCATGACTGTATAGCTTAGTAAAATTATTATGAAACTTTGGCATTGGCTTGCCTGCTTTACCAAACTTCATGCAAGAAATGTGTATCAAAATGAATAAAACAGAATTACAATCCAAAGTTCTATGAATGCAATAACTTTCAAAACAATAAAATGTAGGTTGCACTTGCAAAGATTTTGGAAGAGTTAACACATACACAGTATGTTACAATTGATGCATTTGTAGTTTTTAACAAAGCTTTATTTTCCACAAATGATATTTTTGTTCAATTACCAGCATTAGGTTTTAAAGGACAGAAAAGCATTTTTAGTGAAAAGTACTCTCTGCAGGGTGCTCTTTTTCTAATATCGAACACTTTTATAATATAAAATCTGCTCATGATATTATCAGCATAAAAGAAAATGCGAAATGCTGAAGAATGCAGTTCTCATTTACGGATCTTTCAATGATTGATTCAGCAAGTTTGCTACACACTTTCTCTTCCTCACAACTTAAAGGACAAAGAGAAGCATAACTCTCAAACAAATCAGATTTGCACAAATGACCTACTCAAAGTCAAACAGTGAGGACCTACTGTGTGCAAAGAACTTTAGTAACATAAAGTTAAAGTCTCCCCACAATAATCAGGAGTAAGGCAAGAATGCCCCCCTCCTTTCCCATTGTCACTTAACATTGTGTTGGAGATCTTAGCCAAATGGAATTAGACAAGAATATCAAGGTGTAAGAATTGACAAAAAAAAAAAAAAAAAAGTAAAACTAAAAAATGTTTTCCCTGGCTGGTGTGACTCAATGGTTGAGCATCAATCTATGAACAAAGTCACACAGTTCGATTCTTGGTCAGGGCACATACCTGGGTTTGATCCCCAATAGGGGGTGTGCAGGAGGAAGCTGATCAATGATTCTCTCTCATCATTGATGTTTCTATCTCTCTCTTTCTCTTCCTTCCTCTCTAAAATCAATAAAAGTACATTTTTTAAAAAGTAAATTTTTTTCTTTTTGAATATTAACTCTTACAAGAATCAATGATAAGTAAAAAAATTAGAACTAGCAAAATACAAAATTAATATTAAAAATCAATAGCTTTTGGAGAGAACCAAGATGGTGGCACAGTTAAACACCTAACACCTGTACTTGCTGCCTATCACAACCATATCAAAATTAAAACTAAAATACATAACAACTATCATCCAGAACCGTGGGAAAGCTGGCTGAGTGGAAGTACTACAATTAGAGAGGTTTAGAAGAAAGCTCATTGAGACTAGTAGGAGGTACAGAGGTGTGTGCCACTTTTTTAATCGGGAGGGAGATATAAGCTCCTGCTTGCTCTGAGCTCCAATGCCAGGCAAGACTTGGGGGGACCCAGACACATAAGGAAAGAAACTGGACTGTATGGCATTGGGGCAGGAACACGGGCGGCTTTCTTCCAGACGGAGGTGTTCAACGGTCATTGTTCCTGTGCTGGGACCTCCCCGGTACAGGGCTGACTGGAAGCCATTGCTGTTTGCTCCGCCCTGGTGATTCCCTGAGACCCTGCCTTACCCAATTTATAACCCCACCCAAGCTGTGCCCAGTGGCTTTTGCATATGAATGGCCTGTCCTTTCTCAGCCTAAAACCTGTCAAACAAGCCACAGCTGGGTCAGGGAGCCCCAAAGCTATCAAAAGCAGGCCCAAGGCCACACCAGCACCAGTCTGCCTTGCTTCACAGCTGGCCTCATCTGTCACTTCCAAACCTCATACAAAGAGGAGGAATCTGCAGATCTCTCTGTAGCTCCTACTGGGTGGCCCCAGGCAGTGGCTGACTTTGCACCTCCTTGGAGATCCAAGAGCCAGTGTACCCAGTGGTCAGTGTGAGACCCTGCGAGACCATATCAGATTACAACTCTTCACATCCGTAAGTGACACACTCAAGGGGCAGACTCAGTTAGCACCAAAGCCCCACTGAAACTAGTACTGTCCCATAAGGGTGTCTTCTGTACAGCAGCTCTTCCATTGTAGACACAGCTGGTCCTCTCAGCCAATTGGCCTGGAGGTCAATTCCTCCCAGTGATACCAACAGCAATCAAGGCTCAACTACAACAAGACTGTGCGCACAGCCCACAAATGGGTGCATCTAGAGTGTCCACCTCAGGTGACTGGGTAGGCTGAGCCACTGGGCCCTATAGGACACCTACTATAAAAGGCTACTCTATCAACTCAAGGAGACTTAGCAGCTACCCAACACATAGAAACAAACACAGGGAAGCAGCCAAAATGTGAAGACAAAGAAACATGTCACAAATGAAAGAAATGGAAGAAAGCAAACTACTGGATATAGAGTTTAAAACCACAGTTACTCAAGAATCTTCTAGAAACTTCTGAGGAACTTAGTGAGACCTTCAAGGATTTTAGAGCAAATGCCAAACAATGGAAAAGGACCAGTCAAAAATTAAGCAGACACCTGACTGAAATAAAGATTAATATACAGAGATTCAACAGTAGACCAGAGGATCCCAAGAATCAAATCAAAGATTTGAAATATAAGGAAGCAAAAAACACCCAACTGGAAGAGCAAAAAGAAAAAAGAATCCAAAAATATGAAGACATTTTTTAAGGAGCCTCTGGGACGTCAAGCATACCAACATCCAAATTATGGGGGTGCCAAAAGAAGAGAGAGAGCAAGATATTAAAAACCTATTTGAAAAAATAATGACAGAAAACTTCCCCTACCTGGTGAAGAAAAGTAGACTTACAAGTCAGGAAGCACAGAGAACCCCAAACAAGAGGAATCCAAGGAGGACCACACCAAGACACATCATAATTAAAATGCCAAGGGCAAAAGACAAAGAGAGAATCTTAAAAGCAGCAAGAGAAAAACAGTTAGTTACCTACAAGGGAGTACCCATACGATTGTCAGCTGATTTCTCAACAGAAACTATGCAGGCCAGATGGGAGTGGCAAGAAATATTCAAAGTGATGAATAGCAAGAACCTACAACCAAGATTACTTTACCCAGCAAAGCTATCATTTAGAATTGAAGGTTAGATAAAGAGCTTCACAGACAAGAAAAGCTAAAGGAGTTCATCACAACCAAACCAGTATTATATGAAATGCTGAAGGGTATTCTTTAAGAAGAAGAGGAAGAAGAAGAAAAAGGTAAAGATAAAAAATTATGAGCAACAAAGTGACAACAAATACATATCTATCAATAAGTGAATCTAAAAATAAAATAAAAAATCTGATGAACAGAATAAACTGGTGAATGGAATAGATTCAGGGGCATGGAAGTGGAGCGAACTGACAATTCTCGTGGGGAAGTAGGGAAGGAGGTGTGGGGGGGTGCAGGAAGAGATTGGACAAAGATCTCATATGCACACATGCAGTACCTATGGACGCAGACAGTGGGGTGCCGAGGGCCTGGGGTGGGGTGAGAACCGGGTGGAGGGGAGCTATGGGGAAAAAAAGAGGGACATTTGTAATAATCTGAAAAATAAAGATTAAAAAACTAGCTTTTATTTTTTTCAAGCAACAATTTAGAAGCTATAATGGGGGGGAAAAGCTGTATACAGTGGCTTAATAAAGATAAAATATCTAGATAAATTTAATAAGAACTACTTAAAACATATATGAGGCAATTATTGAAAAATCAAAAAGACATTAAAGTGTACATGAACAAAGAGGAAATATCCCTGTTCCTTGGGGGATGTCTCCTGCAGTTATAGTCACCTGATGGCCTCACTCAGATGTCTGGCTATTGGCTGTGCGGCATCTTTCTTTTTTCACATGTTCTATCTTTTACTAGTAAAATAGGGTCTGGGTTCGATTTTGATCAAGGGAGTGTACCTAGGTTACAGGCTCCTCCCTGGCCGGGGCCCAGGTCAGGGCTCATGCAAGAGGCAACCAATCGAAGTGTCCCTCTCACATTGATGTTTCTCTCTGTCTTGCCCTCTCTTTTCCACGCTCTCTAAAAATCAATGGAAAAATATCCTCAGGTGAGGATAAAAAAAAGAAATGTCATATCCTATGAAAGACACATCTTGAAAATGCCTAAAGAAAGTTGTCATTTTTTCGTGCTGAAGGAACTGGAGTTTGTGTTGATGAAAACACCTTGGTGGCTGTGGCAGCCGGCAGTGGCGGCAGCAGTGGGGTGATGGGGGTGGCGCCTTCCCCTGATCAACCTGGTCACCTTCCACAGAGGGAGGCCAGACTGTGGCTTAGGCCTGCTCCCTGAGCGGGCCTAAGCCATCAGTAGCACATCCTGAGGGCTCCTGGACTGTGAGAGGAGGCAGGCTGGGCTGAGGGACCCCTCCCAGTGCATGAATTTTGTGCACTGGGCCTCTAGTATCCTCTATAATTGTTGCCTGAAATCTTTCAGAGTTAAGAGAACTTTAAAATATAATCCAAAGAACATATATGCTTAGCCCATGGACACAGACAACAGTGTGGTGAAGGCCAGTGGCGAGGGAGAAGGAGGGACAGGAGCTGGGTGGAGAGTAAAGGAGGGGGGAATAGGGGACATCTGTAATAGTTTCAATAATATATATATGTATGTATATATTCCAAATTGTGTTAGCATAGAATACATTTGGAAGCTTACAAAACTAGCTATAGGCCCAGTGCATGAAATTATTGCACAGTATGGTCCCTGGCCTGGCCTGCGATTAGGACCATCTTCCCCAGCTGCTCACAGCGGCCCCCCCCCACCCACCCGTGGTTCCTTGTTTGCCAGGGGGTGATTGGTGCCTGACGGCCAAGGGAAGGGACCAAGAGGTTGGCTGTTCCCGTCCACTCACTGGCCCTGCTCCGCCGCAGGTTGCCCTCTGTGTGTGGGGCGACTGGCAGGGCAGGGACCTTGGCTTAGCACCACCCGCGTCTCCTGCCACCCATCCCCAGTTCCCCATTTGCCATCAGGAGATCGGAGCCTGCCAGCTGGGGAAAGGGACCAAGAGGTGGTCAGTGTGCCTCATAGTGACCGGTCCAGAGGTCATTCTGGTTGTTCCGCCTTTAGGGTCAATTTGCACAGTACCCTTTTATTATATAGGATAGAGTCTGGTTCACAGGTGGGGGCCAGCTGGCCTGACCCATTGGGGGCCCCGGATCAGGGTAGGGGTCCCTGCTGGGGGGCAGGACCAGTTAGGGCAAGAGGCCATGCCCCCAATCGGCGTGCACGTCCACTCTGGGGGTGGGGCTGGCCTGGGCGAGGGGCCACGTCCCCAATCAGGGTGGGGATCCCTGATGGGGGGTGGGGCCAGCCTGGGCAAGGGGCACAGTGGTTCTGGTCTCTGGTCATTCTGCTATTTCGGTCGCTGAGCTTTTATTATATCGGATTAGTATCAATGGGTGTCTCTGAGAAAGGGAATCAGAGAGCTAAGGGATATATAGAATAAGAACCACTTGGCACTTTATACTTTTTTATACTCTTTGAATTTTTATAACATGATCATGTGCTACATTTAAAATATATTATTTCTCTGCAATGGTCATGCCTTGCTTGAAAATGTGAGATAAATCACACAACCTCTTGGCCGATCTTTTAGTATGAATGACTTGGGTGATCCTCATTATATATTCTTGGAGTGACCTCTGTCTGTCACCCTCACTGGATGAAAAACTTACAGTTGATTCCCCATTCCATTTATGGAACATTTTTATTGACCTCCTCCGGGGCTGCTGGAAATTTTCTATTTTTATAAGCGTCTGACAAGGCCATATTCATTCTGCCCTTTCGCTCTCACTGTCACTTAAAGGTCAGGTTGTGTCAAACCCATGCTCATTTGTTTTCCCATATGCTATTTACCATACAAGCCTGAAAAGCCTGAAGCCCAGGACATAAAGTGACAATTACAAACTTAAAGAAAAAAAAAATGGACATGATTTTCATGAAAATTATTTTTAAATATATATTCAACTTAGTGTCAAATTAAAAATGAAAAATTGTTTCTCAAAGAGGAATGTGCCAGGAACGCAATGTGGTTTTGTATTAAAGTCTCTTAATGCTGGGTTACTACCACATTGACTGTAGAGATTGAACAAACCGTGTAGGTCCCGGCTCAGTGAATTGGGGAAATCCAAGGGCAGGCAAAGTAAAATGTCACTGGGGTATCTTCTGAGAGTGATGGGAATGGAGAAGCTGAATCATTTACTTGTGTAGCAGCAGTAATTACAGACATTTGTGACAGTGCAGAACAATGAGGTTTTCCATCCTGTCATATCAACAGGTCTTGAAGAGGGAGAACATTGTTGCATCCTCTACATCTTGTTGATATGCAGCAGGAGGTTAATGCTCAGCCTCCCCTTCATATGTTGAGAACATCTGTAGAAAAGCCAGCTGGTGGTATGGCAGACCACAGAAGTACAATAAATTGCTCAACCCAAGTGAAATTAGACATGTCAACCAAATGTTTACTATTAATCTGTATCGCCTGATTTGCTTCTTACTGGAAGACATGTTGGTGTTTCTCCCAGTTGGCAATGCCTGATCATGATAATTTGATATTTACTGAATATAATGGAAACATGCAGAACATAATGATGGAAACATTTCATGGGCAGAGACTTTAGATAGTGCTGAAACGTAAACAGAAAAGTAGGGACCAATGTTGATACAAAACATTTAACTGAAAATGAATCCCTTTATTATCCTGCAATGCATTTGAAATACTAATATTAATTAAAACAAGACACAAAAAATTGTCTAAAGAAGAACTTACAGTTGGAAAAAAGAAAGGATGAGCTTCTCATTCTGTCATGGGAGAAGGCATGGTGTCCTAAAGCAGCCACAAAGGACCACAGTGTTGGGCAAAACTAGGATTCTGTTCATTAAGTGTATGTGCCTTAAGACATGCATTCAGTTAAAGAGTTGACTTGGATACCTACTAGTATCTAAGAAATTTTCCTCCTTCCGTGAGTTAGCAACTTCTGGAGGATGCAAGGTAAATATTGTATCAAATTTCCATTCAGCTGAGCCAGTGTGGCTCAGTGGTTGAGCATCAGCCCATGCACCAAAAGATCACTAGTTCGATTCCTGGTCAGGGCACATGCCTGATTTATGGGCTTGATCCCCAGCAGGAGGTGTGCAGGAGGCAGCTGATCGATATTTCTCTCTCATTGATGTTTCAATCACATGATCTTGACATTCCAAAAGTGCTCAAAGCTCAAACATTTGTTAATAAATGATATATTTACTCAAAATTAGATTGGATACATATATAAATCATTGCTCATAGATACCATAGAGCATGAGATAGACCCCATACAAGAATTTTCCAGGTAACTGAAACATCCCATGTATGTTAAAGTAAGTATAAGAAAAAAATGAAAGAATATATGGGATAATACATTCCAGAAATAGTCATGCTAGTGACTTTGTAGAGTGCATTACAATCTAAAAAGTTGGATTTTATTGTTATTACATCATAGAAGAAAAAAATAGAGCCAAAGGTTAGTTAAGGAACATTAGGGTAGTAAAAAAAAGGAAGATTACATTTGGATCCAGTTGTACTAGAACCAAAAATAGTATACTCTTATTAAAAACTGAATTACTGGGGTAACACTGGTTAATAACATTATATACATCTCAGGTGTACAAGACTGTAATTTGACACCTGTGTGCTTGCCACCTGAGGTCTAGTTTCGTTGTGTCTGACCCCTTTATTCACTTCACCTTCCCCCAGTCCTCTCTGGCAACCACCATTCTGTTATCTGTGTCTATGACAAGACTCATTCACTTTCTATTATACCACCACCTCCAACTAAAAAATCCTCTCTAATAAAATGGTAATATGCAAATTAACCATCACTCCACTACATAAGCCACGCCCACCATCCAAGCCACGCCCACCAGCCAATTAGGGCGAGTATGCAAATTAACCCAAACCAAGATGGCTACAGCCACAGAGAGCAAGGTTTCCCAGGTAACAGAGCAAGCCAAGCTTTCCATAGCCGTTGCAGGCCTAAGCCTCCACTCAAGCTACAAAGTTTCAATTATAGAAGGTAAACAAATTCAAACAAATGGCGGCAGAATGGAGCTTGAGAGAGCAGGCCAGGGTTGCCGGCGGCAATAGGGGAAGCAAAGCTTTCCACACACCCTGGCCGGGCTCACCCGCTTAAGGCAACAAAGTTTCAATTGTAGAAGGTGAATTAACTGCCACAGAAATGGCTGCCGCCGACCCGGAGGGAGCAGCAGGCTTGGCTCCGCTCCAGGCTACAAAGTTTCAATTATAAAAGGAAAATAAATCCCAGATACCAGGGCCTCTGCTTGGGTTGCCAGGGGGCGTGGCCGGCCTGCAAACCACCACAGGCCCCTTGCTCAGGCCGCCCCACGCCCCAAGGGAACCCCACCCTGATCCGGGACGCCCTTCAGGGCAAACCAGCTGGCCCCCACCCGTGCACCAGGCCTCTATCTTATCTAATAAAAGAGTAATATACAGATTGATTATCACTGCAACACACAATATAGCTGCCCCCATGTGGTCAAAGATCCTGCCCCCATGTGGACACAAGATGGCCACTACAAGATGGCCATCAGGAGAGGGCAGTTGGGAGGCACCCAGCCTGCAAGGGAGGGCAGTTGAGAGGGACCAGGCTTGCAAGGGAGGGCAGTTGGAGGTGATCAACCCTGCAGGAGAGGGCAGTTAGGGGTGACCAGGCTGGCAGAGGAGGGAAGTTGGGGGCAAACAGGCTGGCAGGGGAGCAGTTAAGCATCAACCAGGCTGGCAGCGGAGTGGTTAGGGGGTGATCAGGCTGGCAGGCAGAAGCGGTTAGGGGCAATCAGGAAGGCAGGCAGGCAGGCAGTTGGGAGCCAGCAGCCTGGATTGTGAGAGGGATGTCCGACTGCCCGTTTAGGCCCGATCCCACCAGGATCGGGCCTAAACGGGCAGTCGGACATCCCTCCAGGAGTCCCAGATTGGAGAGGGTACAGGCTGGGCTGAGGGACAACCCCCCGCCGTGCACAAATTTCGTGCACCGGGCTTCTAGTATAGAAAGAAAAATTTTTTTAAAAATCATTTGGTCTAAGTGGCACAGTTTTGTCAATATGGGAGGTAAGAGCATTGTTATGTGTGTTAATTAACTAGAGAGTTTCGTGCTCTATTCATGTAGACTGTGTAGACTGTTTTTCTCTAAGTAATGTATTATGTTATATTTTTACAAAACTTTCTCCTTAAAAAGGGTGCAAATATAATTAGAAAATCATGTCAAACTTGAGATTTCCTACTAATCATGAAAGGGAGTCTGTGTGCAAAGGCAATTTTCCTGTTATCTGTAAGATACTGATATTTTCACCAGCGTCCTTATATTTATAACAAATCAAGTCAGGGAATTTACAAATCCCTTCAATAATGAGGCCAGTGTGGCAAAGTGGTTAGAGCACTGGCCCACACACTGCGGGGTGGAAGGTTTGATCCCTCCCCCCGCTCTGGTTGGGGAGTGTGGAGGGGGGGGAGGCAACCACGCAATGTGTCTCTCTCACATTGATGTTTCTCTCCTCTCTCTCTCTCCTCTCTCTCTCTCTTCCACTCCCTCCCTCCCTTCCATTCTCTAAAAATCAATGGAAAAAGTATCATCCAGTGAGGATTAACAAAATAATAATTATAATAATGAGACCTGTTATAAGATTTACTTATCAACTACATATTCAACCCAGGTGGTGGGGAGTATTGGAGATAATTTTATGTTCAAAAGGAATAATTAAATGGCAAGCAGCGGTTTTCTTACTATTCTATTCTGGGAATCTTTGGGGATTTTACATTTACATGAGTTATATTTTAAAAAGTAAGTGGCATAGGAATATTTTTAAACTTCTTAGTGATAATGAAAGAAAACAGCTATTGACAAGTGAGGACAAGCACCCACCATATGGATCCTAACATTTTAATTATTTTGTTCTTTTTCTTTTTAAAGCAACTCTTAGTGGTAATAATTTTTCAACTAATTAAAGACCAGCTGCTACTTAGCAAGCTAGACACCCAATTAGGAATCTGAAACCTGCTAAACAACCTTTACTGCCAGCCAGCTAGCTGAATCACCTCCTGTCACTGGCATGGAATTGATTATTTTTTGTTTTGTTAAATGCATGTTGTTGTCACACAAACTGGATCTCCAGAATGTTTTTATTTCAGAAGATTTGAACAATCTGACACCCCGTTCAATCTCATTTTTTGGATGAGGCTGAGATCTATAACAAGGTCCTTCATCTATCTCTGTAAATATAATTATGAAATAGCTGTGGAAAATTATGTTTTGCAGGAAAAAGAAAACATGAAATGCAGAAAGTAACCACACACAACAGCTCAATATTACTTAGTAACTGACAATGAAATAATGGAATTCTAGAAAATGGTTTTTATATACCCCAGGAAAAGATAATTATACTTCTACATATAACAAAGAAGCTTGGTTTTAAATGTTAATGACTATTTTTGCCTAAGAATATCTTAAATAATGGACTCTGGCGCTGTGATACATTTTAGGGAAATGAACTTGCAAAATGCAGTTTTATTGTATGAACCCTCTCTGAGAGCTCAAAACAGTTTATCTCGCAAAACAAATTAAATCTCCCAAACAGCAAGAGGAAATAACACATTTAGCATTGATGCTATTGAAAATTTAAAAATGAAATATAATACTCAAAGAAATTGTTTCTCACCATTTTAAATAATTGTTGCTGTTCAAAACAGAGTAAAAAAAAAAAATCAAATTGAAACCCAGAGCCAATTGATCATGCATGACAAATTGACATTTTCTGTGATTCATAAAGAGAAATTCAAAATATTCTCTAAGAATAGTTTGTTCAATGCCTGGTGAATCTTTAGCTGCCAGACACCTTAGAGACTGGCAGAGGGGCGGTCTGAGTCACATTTGTAGTTGTGTTGAGCAATTCTTAATGGCATGGAAAAGCTAATGCTACTGACACGTGTCACACACAACACTGGAAATACTTCCTGCTCCCACTGCTTTCTTTGCTGTGGCAGTTATCTGGAGCCCTAGTTCTTAGCTCTAGGCACTGGGGGTGCAGAATAAGCATTGTTTATGGGCTGCCAACTACACCAACTGAGAAGGACAATGAGTGCAACCAAGGGTCTTCTGGGGGCTCTAGCACATGGTGAGGACATCCACTGGGTGTTAGGAGACAGGAGACAGGCCTGGCTCCGACTGCAAGCCTGGAGTGGGTTTGGCAAAGACAGCAGGAGCGGTGGCAACCTAGCCTTTTGCACTCGGATGTCGAGTGTGACTCGACACGGCTAGCATCGGTAGCAGCTCTTTTTATACTCTTTGAATGTATCAATAATTTGAAATATAAAAAAATCCAAATAAATAAGTTTGTATGAAAAGAAACTCCAGTTTTTTATTCTACTGCCGCGCTCTGTAAAATCTGGGGTATTTAAAAAATTAAATCCCGAGTAGAATAAAGGAATCGAGAAAAAAGCAAGCGAGTGCAAAGGGCTAGAGCATATTGTGACTCCTGCTTGGGTGCAGGGTGTGAGCAGTGTTTAGGATGTGAATTATGGCTGACTCTTCGGCAGGATGCCTCCCGGGACAGAGGCTGTGGCCCGAAGGCACCTCCTTAAGCTGAGAATGTATCTGCCCAGTGCTGACGACGACGTACGGAAGAAATGGAAATTGTCTTTGTCAGGTGTGCCAGCAGGGGAAGCAATGGTAACGGGAAGTCAGCTTTTATTCCACAGTTCTTCATGTCTCTTTAATGCTGTCAGAGCAATTTCTGGAAGGCAGGTCAGCTCCCGTCACAATTATACTTCCACCCTTTAAGGACTTTTCACGGCCTGCAAGATCACATCCGGGCTCTTTAGCATGACAGACTAATCGAATCCTCCGTGAAGTGGCCCTTGCCAACTTCTTTTCCATTTCTTGTCTGACTCAGATTTCCTCAGATTATAATATATCACCTTTTTGACATTTACAATTTGTTAGGTGCCCTTCTACGTAAACTAAATTCTGGGCTCAGCCATCAACACTCAGCTAAAGAAATTATTTCCTTGTAATCTCTGACACTTGAAATCAGAGTTGCCTGTTCTCTCTTTTTTTTAACCAACACTAGACTTAGAGAAAAACTAGCCACAACAATAGCTACCACCACCACCACCACCACCACAGCAACAATAATTGCCATGCATCATCAGTTACTATGTACTTGGCAAGGTCATATACCACACTGAGCCATATTGGCTGGGCCCCTTTATTATTTTTTAACTTATAAGTTTGTACTTTCTGCGTTTTGTTTGTTTTAGATTACCTAGTATTAGTCTATTTTGGTCTTTTGTTCCAGAGAATCAGTCTTTTAATTTATTAATCTAATTTTGTCCTGTTTTCTCTCTTACTAATCTTGTAATTTTTCTTAAATCCTTACTTTTTTTTTTCTTACTGGCTTTTAAGTTTGAATTTATTTCATGCTTTATCTCCTTGATTATTTTCATTTTTATTTTTTCAATATTTTACAATACTAATTTTATTTCCCCCCTATAGTTGTCTAACAGATTTCCCACCAGATAGAAGGGTTCTTTTTTATTATTATTAATTCTAGTGTCATTGTATTGTGATCAAATAATATTTTTGCATCATTTTTACTTTAAGGAACTTAAAGAGGTATTCTTTGATACTTAATATATAATCAATATTTGTGAAAACTAAATGAGTGCTTGAGAGTAAAGTATATTCAGTATTATAAGCACATAAAATTTCATGTTAACCCATGCCAACACATGAATAAAGCCTACTTTATTAATTACATTATTTTAAAATTTCTTTATTGATTTTTAGAGAGGGAGGGAAGGAGGGTGGGAGAAGGAGGGAGACCCAGAGGGTGTTCCCATTTCCCACCCTTTGCCCACGTTCACCTAGCCCCAGCCCCGTTCCACCACAATGTTGCCTGTGTCTATGTTATAAATATACACACGGTTTTAGGCTAATCCTTTCGCCTTCTTTCACACAGCCCTCCCTTCCCCCTTCAGCCCTGTGAGAGCTGTCAGTCTGTGCCATGTATTCAGGCCTCTGTTTCTATTTTGCTCATCAGTGTATTTTGTTCATTAGATTCCACATATAAGTGAGATCATATGGTATTTGTCTTTCAACAAAGGAGGCAAGGGCATACAATAGAATAAAGACAGTCTCCTCAATAAATGGTGCTGGGAAAGTTGGACAGATATACACACAAAAATGAAACTGGACCACCAACTTATACCATACATAAGAATAAACTCAAAATGACTAAAAGTCTTACATGTAAGTCATGAAACCATAAAAATCCTAGAAAAAAAACATAGGCAGTAAAATCTCAGACATCTCTTATAAAAATATTTTTGCCAATATATCCCTTAGGACATTGGAAACAAAGAAAAAAATAAACAAATGGGACTACATCAAACTAAGAACCTTTGTACAGCAAAAGGAACCATCAACAAAATGAAAAGGGAACCCACTGTATGGAAGAACATATTCACCGGTACATCTGATAATAGGTTAATTTCCAAAATCTGTAAAAAACTTATACAACTCACCACCAGAAAGACAAAACAATCCAATTAAAAAAATGGGCAAACAACCTGAACAGACACTTCTCCAAAGAGGACATACAAATGGCCAATAGACATGAAAAAAATGCTCAATGTTATTAATCTTCAGAGAGATGTAAATTAAAACCATAATGAGATATCACCTCACCTGTCATAATGACGATCACCAACAAATCAACAAAAGTGCTGGTAAGGATATAGGCAACACTCCTGCACTGCTGATCGGAATGCAGACTGGTGTAGCCACTGTGAAAAACAATATGGAATTTCCTCAAAAAATAAAAAATGGAACTGGTTTTTTACCCAGCGATCCCACTTCTGGAAATATATCCTAAAAATCACGAAACACGAATTCAAAAAAAGGCACCATTGTGTTCACTGCAGCATTATTTGCAATAGCCAAGATCTGGAAACAGCCCAAGTGCCCATCCGTAGATAAGGGGATAAAAAAGCTGTGGTACATTTACACAATGGTATACTACAAGGCCATAAAAATAGAAAGAAATCGTACCGTTTGCAACAGCATGGATGGATGTGGAGATTATTATGCTAAGTGAAATAAACCAATCAGAGAAAGCTTTAAAACTTAATCCACACAGTTTCTCCAAACTCAGAAAGACAACCAGCTCTAAACTTGTGTGAAATCTTTTTCTTTCAATCCACATGCCATTCTTGAATAAACACCAAATCTCCAGAAGTCTTTCCTAGCGCAGGCCTGGTCTTCTGCCTCAGGCCCCAGAGACTCTGAGAGCTACCATCCTGTGTCAGGGGACAAAACAAAGGCCCTCACTAGCAGACCCTTTTAAAGAGGAGCTTCTCCCTCGTGCTGGTACATTAGAATCCCCTGAGACCTTCAGAACTACTGATGCTTGGGCCCCAGTGTTTATCATTAAGTGAGAACCTCTGGCAAGCGATCCTCATCAGGAGAGTTCAACCCTTGAAGCCTGGGTGTGCCTGCCGGTTACTAAAGGCCTCACCGCTCTGGAACACAGTGAGTGGGAATGGACCACAGAGGCCCCGGCACTCAGGTGCACTCAGAGCAGAGTGCAGGGTATTCTTTTAGGCCGCAGATCCAATGTGGCTGCTCCTTACCATCTCCAAGGGAGCACTTCACAAACACAAGTGCTAGAACCCAGCCCCAAATCATTAAGTCTGAATCACCTGGGTTGGCCTTTGAAATGCCTTCCAGCTGATTCCACTGTAGCATCAGGGTGAGGAAGCTCTTTTCCTGCTGAATTCACTTGTAGACCGTGTACGTGGTATTGCTGAGCTTCTAGGCTAGTGGGAGAGCTCCACTCAACCTGAAGTTATGTAGGACAGTACCAAGTGTTCATCAAGGTCAAGGGCAGAATAACAGGGAAACACCTCTGTGGGTCTTGCCCTCTGGGAAGGACTCTGTGCTCCTTGACTCCCTGAGACCTGTGTGAGGAGCATAAACCTGTGTGAGGAGCATAAAGCAGCGTGATGAAGGGCATTAGTGGGGAATGGGAGAGGAGCCATCACATCCTAGACCTCCCACGGGCTTCAGATCGCCAGAAGCAGAGAGGAGCAAACAGGTTTCTCCCACGCCAGGACCCCTGACCCTCCTGAGCTCCAGCCGGGCAGACAGTGCCAGCTCTCTGCAGGCCCCGGATTAGGCCCTCTGGCTAAGAACACTCAAGAAGAAAAGTGGAGGGAAATAGGGCGGGAGCCTGCTTCCTGTGTTTGTGGGACGGTAGCTGGGTTGTCTTTCATTTTCTTTCATAAGCATTTTTACCGCCATGAAAATGTGTGCCCGGTAAACTTCTCCATTCTTTATAAACTAGTTTAATTCCTCACCGAAAGCCCCAAGGAAGAAGTTGTTACTTTTTATCTAAAGAGCGGGCCTTAGCATATTATTTGTTGATTTCAAAGAACTAACCGGGAGGACTGGCCATGAAAGACATGGGTTTTAGGACTTCTGTGCCCACGGGTGACGGCTGACGGGTGAAGTTTTCCACCAAGTCCAAGAGACCTGAGGACGGGCCACACCAGGGGCAGCCACCAGGTGGAAGTTTACTGCAACCCAGACTTTCCCAGGGCCAGGTTACCTAGAGCACAGAAAACAAAGCACACGGGGAGGGTGCGAGCTCATGCACAAGCTGTGTGAGAGCAAAAGGAAGTCGTTTACAGTTCAGGCTCACATTCCAGAACAGTTTGTGTGTGGCCATTTCTGGCCAGGCTCCGGAGGTGGGTCCCACAGTCCGCTTACTGATGGCATTCATCATATTATCATATTCCCACAGCGTGGGAGGGAGATTGGAGCTCGGGAAGGGGCCCATTTACCATCCATTACTATATTCATGTTACAAAGAAGGAAACTGAGGAACAGCGGAGTAACTGCCTCGAACAGGGATCCACAGTTGTCATTTCAGAGCCGGGAACGGGAACCCAGCACTGCAGCTCCCTGTCCATGACCTCAACAGCCGCTCTGTGCTGCCTCTTCACTGCTTGGTGGTATACCTCTTCACAAATCCCCGACGTTAACGGGACTGTGTGTCTGCTTCCGTATTTTATTTCCGTTATTGCGTTTCTCCTCTCTAGAAACTCCATTTAGGTGTTTGTGTGTTACCTCCTTATGCTCTGCCTCCTGTCCATGTTTGACCACAGGAAGTCCATTTATCACGGATGTGTTGAAGTGCTTCTGTACCAATTCTGCTGTCTGTCATGTCTAGGTGTGTTGATGGATTTCCCTGCGAGTGGTGGATGATGGTTCTCTGTTTCACTGCACACCTGGTCATTCTAGCTAGGAGACCAGCATCTTGCATTTCACATGGTTGGGTGCTGGGTATTTTGTGTGCCTTTAAATAGTGTTGGGCTTGGTTCTGCGATGCCCGTAAGTTACTTGGAGTCATGTTGATGCTTTAGACTCTCTATGGTTTGTTTAGAATCTCTGACAGTTGGGACTGGGATGGGATTCGGTCTGTGGATGATTCCGCCCCACTGCTGAGGCAGTGCCCTTCTGAGCACTCTGAGTCCTCTTCATAAGAGGACTTCACAGTCTGGCCACTGGGGACACACTTCTGGCCTGCAGTGACCCCAGGAGCTAGTATGTTTATTCTGAGCGGCTGACTATCGGAGTCAAGGTGTTTTCATCTGCATGGTAGTGATTTTTTAAAAATTTATGTTTAGTGTTGAGAGTATTACTGTTGCAGAAGACCAAAGAAATACCAAGCATGCTTCCTAGAGAGAGGGAGGGGCCCCATTTATTAACACTCGTGGACTCCGGGAATAATTTCCAAATCAGAGTGAAGAAACACGCAGAGGGCTTCACTTTTTAAAACCTTCTGGGGTCTTTGTCTTGCAGATATGGTTCCGCCCCCTTTCCTGGGCTTACAGGAAGGCCCCCAGGTGTTGGGGGTCCCCAGGCTATATCTGATGATCTGTCCTGGGGCCAGCGATAAGACACCCCCCCCTTCGGCAGTGCATTGTTCACAGTATTTATGGCCTGACACGCCTTGCAAGACCAGTTTCCTCCTCATTACAGCTGTCCCCTTTTATTCCCCATTGACCCCCTCCATGGAGGCCTTCACCAACTGTTGTCTGTGTCCATGGGTTATGCATATCTTACCTTATAATAGAGAAACATGCAAATTGACCGCACCTCCGCTATGCCCACGATTGGGCCGGCGGGAGGCTGGGGGCGGGACTCCGGGTGGCATATCCGGCCGTTGAGAAGATCAAGATGGCGGTGCCCATGCCGCCGCTCCCGGGGGTGCCTGGGGTGATCGGCACCCCGGGGGTGCGTGGCCGGGCCCATGCCGCCGCTCCCGGGGGTGCCTGGGGCGATCGGCACCCCAGGGGGCGTGGCAGGACCAATTCCGCTGCTCCCGGGGGTGCCTGGGGCGATCGGCACCCGGGGGGGCGTGGCCGGACCCATGCCGCCGCTCCCGGGGGTGCCTGGGGCGATCGGCACCCCGGGGAGGCGTGGCCGGACCCATTCCGCTGCTCCCGGGGGTGCCTGGGGCGATCGGCACCCGGGGTGGCGTGGCCGGGCCCATCGGCACCCCGGGGGGGCATGGCCGGGCCCACGCCGCCGCTCCCGGGGGTGCCTGGGGCGATCGGCACCCCGGGGGGGCATTGCCAGGCCCATGCCACCGCTCCCGGGGGTGCCTGGGGCGATCAGCACCCCGGGGGGCGTGGCCGGGCCCATGGGCACCCCGGGGGGGCGTGGCAGGGCCCATGCCGCCGCTCCCCGGGGTGCCTGGGGCGATCGGCACCCCAGGGGGCGTGGCCGGACCCATGCCGCCGCTCCTGGGGGTGCCTGGGGCGATCGGCACCCCGGGGGGGCGTGGCCGGACCCATGCCGCTGCTCCCGGGGGTGCCTGGGGCGATCGGCACCCCGGGGGTGCGTGGCCGGGCCCATGCCGCCGCTCCCGGGGGTGCCTGGGGCGATCGGCACCCCGGGGGCGTGGCTGGACGCATGCTGCTGCTCCCGGGGGTGCCTGGGGCGATTGGCCACCTAGGGGGGCGTGGCCGGGCCCCTCCCGCCCCTCCCGGGGGTCCCGGAGGTGATCGGCCACCTGGGGGGGCGTGGCCCGGCCCCTCTTGCCGCTCCCGGGGGGTCCCAGGGGCCGAGGCTTTCCGGGCCTTGGGCACCAGCGGGAAGCCTGCACTGATCGCAGGAAACCACTGGGGATCGGCTCCTGTGATCAGTAGCAGGGACGCTGGGTGCGGCGAGCCCAAGGCCGGGAAAGCCTGGGGCGGAGGCTTTACGGGCCTTGGGCACCAGTGGGCAGCCTGCACGGATCGCAGGAAACCACTGAGGGTCGGCTCCTGGGATCGGTAGCAGGGACGCTGGGTGCGGCCGAGCCCAAGGCCACCGCCCGGGGCCAAGCCCCGACCCTGAAAAAGGCAGAAGGCGGTGGCCACAGCCAAGGCCTGGGTCCCTGGTGCCGGCAGAAAACTGGTGCAGGCAGCCAGGTGAATGAAGGTCTATTGCACAAATCTTCGTGCAAACGGGCTACTAGTATGTATATAAGTTCTTTGGCTGATCTCTCCCCATCCACTGCCCCACCCCCACCTTCCCTCTGAGACTCATCAGTCTGTTGCATGCTTCTGTGTCTCTGGATCTATTGTATTCATCAGTTCATATTGTTCATTAGATTTTACATATGAATGAGATCATGTGATACTTGTCTTTCTCTGTGATTTTAAAGTGAAATTTTACCTAAAATAATTTCTTCTCATTTTATAAATTCCTCTTATGTTTCCCTTGTACAGATGTTATTTAACACTTTTTGTTCTTTTGAAAATATTCAGTTTTTTAAAAGACTCAGAGGGCATTTTTTTTGTTTTGATTATATACTGGGTATAATAAAAAAGTGACATGTCTTAAAGAGTTGAAATAGTTTTGATGGTATTGACAAAAACTTTCACCTTGACCAAACTTTATTTTTTCCAGCTTTGTTGAAACATAATTGACACATAATACTGTATAATTAAGGTGTACATATGTTGATTTCATATACATATATATATTGCAAAATTATTAAAATTATTACTATTATAGTGTTAGCTAAAACCTCCATCACATCAAATAATTGGTTTCTTTTTTTGTGTTCAGAACATTAAGGTCTAGTCTCTTAGCAACTTTCAAAAATATAATACTAGAGGCCTGATACACAAAATTCATGCAGGGGTAGGGTCCCTGGGTCTGGCCAGCGATCAGGGCCAATCAGGTCCCCTACCTCCCCATGTCCCCACCTCCTTCTCTTGCTCCTGCCACTGCTGGTCGCCTGCCATGTTCCACACCGCCCCCTGGTGGTCAGCGCACATCATATTGAGCAATCAAACTCCCATTCCCCTGGTTGAAATCCTGAGGGGATGCTTTACATATTAGCCTTTTATATATATACTAGAGGCCCAGTGCATGAAATTCGTGCACGGGGGAGGGGAGGGGTCCCTCAGCCTGGCCTGCCCCCTCTCACAGTCCAGGAGCCCTCAGGGGCGGGAGGCAACTCGGCAATCAGGGGAAGGCGACACCCTCCCCATCATACCTCTGCTGCTGCCACTGCCAGCAGCACAAGCATCGGCCGGCCCTGGTTACCTGAGCCTTGGGCGGCCCTGGGCGGCTGGGGGGCTGAGGGGATTGGGGGACTCCGGAGGCAGGTGTGTGACAAGGCCGGGCCCACCCCCAGGCAGGCCCGGCCTTGCCACATGCCTGCCGCACCAGCAGGGCTGAGGGGACTGGGCGCCGCCATCTTGTGGCTGTGGGCGCTGCCATCTTTGAGGGTGTGGCAGTCAATTAACATATTCCCTCCTTATTGGCTATGGGCGCCACCATCTTTGAGGGCGGGACAGTCAATTAGCATATTCCCTCCTTATTGGCTGTGGGTGCCACCATCTTTTGCGACAGTGTGAGGATCAATTAGCATATTCCCTCTTTATTAGATAGGATTAGTGGCCCACTGAACAAAATTCATGCATGGGAGGAAGGGTGTCCCTCAGCCCAGCCTGCACCCTCTCCAATCTGGGACTCCTTGGGGGATGTCTGACTGCCCTCTTCTCAACTAAGCCTGTCCTTGGTCTGATTTAGTAAGAATCTTGTTCAGTCAGTTTAATGAGAATTACCCACTCTTTTTATTTTTTTAATCCTCACCAATGAGGATTAAATTAATGTTTATTGGTTTGAGAGAGAGAGGAAGGGAGAGAAAGAGAAACATTACTCTTCCCTGAATTCACTCAAGGACTTTCAAATACTCTCTGCCCTCTGTAGTGTGGCCCATTATTCTGGGTGTGGTCTGGAAAATGAACATAACTAGGAATATCTTCTCACTTTGAATGAGGTTCTCTATTTCTGTCAGTGCGCTGAAGTTATGGTGTCATCAGAGAAGCCTTCCCAATTGGCATTGACCTTATTCATTCCACCATTGTCACTCCTTAGCTTTGCCTGCTCGGTGACTTTGGCAGCAGTAGGAACTTACATGTATATACTTCAGGGATGTGATCACACTAACTAAGCTTGAAGGAGAGGATTAGCCAGGCATGTACTCTAGGTGGTATTCTCTCCCTGAATGAAAAAAGCCTCTTGCAAAATAATTATAATCATACAAGTGACAGATGAACGTAGAATGAGAGTAAGGAGAATTAGTTCAGCATTTCAATATTTAACTTTATCCGGGATAATCAAATACATCCCTCATTAGAATAGAGAGATAACCTGCTACAAAAACCAAGTAGGATGAATATTTTATTAATGTGCTCTCTCCCCACAACAGTTTAGGGGGAGAGACAACTATCATTGATTGCCTAATGGTCTTGCTTTTCTATGTTTTATGCTAATTAACCTATGTTTCTAATAAATAACTCTTTTCAGACTCATTAATATCTTCTCTTATCTTTCTCTGCTCAGGGGGTCAACTTGTCTCTTCCAGGTGACTTTGAGTCTCTTTTATGATTTCGCATGGATTTTATAATTTAATTCTTAGAGAACAATCTCATTTCTCAGTTTTTCAAATTCTGAGAAACTATCACTCACATGAATTTATACGGCCAACTAAATAGTCTTACAAAAATTTGACTGTGTGCCTACACACATATGTAAGGTCTTTTTTTCCTTCTTCTTTGGTGCCATTTAATGGGTGCTATAGTGACTTCTAGACAATTTGACCATAGGAGTTGTGATTAGCATTAGGCCTTGGGATATCAATCTTCCTGGCATATTTTATTTTATTTATTTTTAAAAGTATGTTTTTAAAAAGTGATTTCAGAGATAGGAAAGGATAGGAGAGAGAGAGAGAGAAAAAGATAGAGAGAGAGAGAGATCAATGATGAGAGAAAATCATTGATCAGCTGTCTCCTGCACACCCACTACTGGAGATGGAGCCTGCAACTCCAGATTGTCCCCTGATAGGGAATTGAACCATGACCACCTGGTTCATGGGACAACACTCAAACACTGAGCCACACCAGCTGGGCCTTCCTGGCATATTTAGAGGCCAGTAATATCTCTGATTGGACCCTCCCTGCCCATACAGCTTTATAGTGAGGGCAGGAGGTCTCCTCTGCCCAACCTCCCATTGGCTTCCCATCATGCTATGGCATAGCCAATTATAGTTGAGGCACTTGGCTCCTACAAAAGACTATGAAGGATCAGGGAATAATGGAGTTCAGAAAGGCAGTTTAAACACCTGGTGTTTTCCATAAATATTCAAAAACAAATTCTTTTGACTATTTTTTTTTCTCAGTGAAGATAACATCTGTATTTCTGAGGTTCTTTCAGAATCTCAGAAGACCCTGACAATATGTCTAGACCAAACATATTGGCTAACTTGCTTTCACTGACTCAGGCAACAGTTATCTATACTTTGATATCTCTGCGGAATTTCTCAACTGAGCTATATAAGTAGACGCAGAAGGAATAATCTTTTTTTATACAGCCACTTTGAAGATATGAATACAAATCAGAGAGGAAGGTGAAGATGAGAAGCAATGCCATAAGGAAGATGCGTATCTTTCTAAAAGCTAATTGTAATGATAATTACTTTCTGCTTTAGAAGCACATGGATGATGTTGGCTCTTACAATGGAATTTGTTCAAAGAAATAAAATAGATTGGGCTATTCAACAGTGACTGAATTGCTCATTGTGTTCAGAATGGAAAGCAATCTTGTAAAATGTCATCTTTTGCATTTATTTTAATTTTCTGAGAACATTTATGCCAACTAAACGTAAAATTTCCCCAATATCACTCCTACCTCATTAAAGGGGAGGGGGGGAGGGAACAATACGGCTAAATGCCTTTGACAACTAGTGTCATATTATTTAAATAATTATCACTATCTTTTTCAGCATAGATACAGACAAAGGAAAATCAGATGAAGGAGTAAAAGGGATGGGCTCAAGATATTTGTTAAGGACAGAAAGATAAAAGGAAGAAGAAGTTCAGTGAGGAATTCCCCCTCTGTTATAAACAGCAAAGCTCTGCCCCTCTCTGGAAGCATCATGAGCCTTCCATCCCTTATTCATCCACCCCTCCAACACACACCAAGAAAAGGGACTAAAACAATGGCAAAGAATAAACTACTTCCTGCCCTAGTAGGGGGCTGCAGGAGGCAGCTGATCAATGATTCTCATTGATGTTTCTATCTCTCTCCCTCTCCCTTCCTCTCTGAAATCAACAGAAATATGTATTTTTAAAAAAGAATAAACTATTTCCCATTCTGGAGTTACCAGCCCCCCACTCTTTGTATAAATCTGCACATCTCTTCCAGATTTTGAACAGCTGCTTCTAGTCACCTGGTTAAAACGTCTGCTTCCTAGTTTCCTCAGACCTCTCCTGAATGCTGGGCAGCTGCCTGTGTGATTGGATTGTTTCCGCTTACGCCTTCCTTGCTGACGTGGGTCTCTGCAGGTTGACCTCCTTGGGTCTGTGCCACGCTGGCCTGTACAACCTTTGTCTACATCTGCTTATGCACCTTGATGGGCTCAAACTTTTGGAAGTAATCTCTGGCCTAAGTGCTGAGCCTGAAAACCCTATTCCTATTTCCAGGCTGACATCATACCCATACTCTTTTTCCAATTGAGGTATAATTGACATAATATAGTATTAGTTTCAGGAAAACAATGTAATGACTCAATATTGCAAAATGATCACAAGTCCAGTTTAAATTATAACCATACATAGTTACAGACATACCTCCTTTCCCTGTGCTTTGCTTTATTGTGTTTCACAGATATTGCATTATTTTTTACAAATTGAAGGCAGGACACCGCTGCCCGCCCCCCCACCCCCACCAGCAGCAAAAATACTACAATTTGTTTTATTGAGATACTCCTTTACTCTGGATGTCTAGAACAAAACACATAATATCTCCAGCAAATGCCTTTACAAGTATTTTTCTTATGATGAGAATTTTCAAGATCCACTATCCTAACTACTTTCAAATATGAAATACAATAGTATTAAGTATAGTCACCATGCTGTACATAACATGCCCATGACTTATTTTATGACTGGAAATTTGTACCTTGGCCCCCTTCACCCATATGGCCCAATCCCTAGCCTCCTGCCTCAGACAACCACCATATTACTATATATCTATGAGCTTGGATATATCATACTAGGAAAGCATCCATTTCCAAAATAGGATTTAGGTTCTTTGGCCAGGTCTTGCCTCTCCCCTTTTCTCTACTGCTATCACAGTCTAATCCCTGCTTTGACTCACACATTCCTTGTTAGATAAATGGCACATTTTTTTCACATCATAATTAAGGCCAGGCAAATCTACCTTTAAAATATATCTCTAATCACATTTTTTCCACCTCAACTCCTATCAGTCTAATCTAAGTCTGCAACATTTTTTCCTAAATGATCATAATATTCTTTCATTTGACTCTTGTCCCTATCCAATTCATTCTCCACCTGGTAGCTCAATATGTTTGGAAATGGGTTGCTCTAAACCTTTCATTATTGTCTAAGTGAGCTAGAGAAAAAAAAAAACTGAAAAGATTTAATTGTGTGTCAGGACCCTGCATGATCTAGCCACTGCCTACCTGTCCCTCAGCTTTATTCTCCCATCATTGCTTACTATAAGCTTCAGACACATTGGTCTTTCGGATTCTCTATTGCAATGATTTTCCTTTCAAGATGCATTAATCTTTGGGGTGTGCCAGCTAATATATTGCTATGTGAAAAGAAAACACTAGAGCCCTAGAATCACATTTTTATCTCATCTTTTATTAATGCCTATTTTTGTTGAAGCATAACACATGTTTTATAATGTAAATAATAAATGTATATAGGAAATAAACTGGAGAGGGGGAGAACAGTTAAGTAGCTATTGGCACTGCATGTTCACAAGGTTTTTACTGCTAGAAGTGTAAAATAAAAAAATAAAAAATTGAAGAGTACTACTGTAATGATGAAACTGTTTATCACCTCTGAGATTTCAAATGTGTTACTGGAACATTCTTAGCTCAAGCTAACCAATTGCTCATGATTCTTCTGGTATCATTTATAGAAAATGAAAACTTCCCACTAAAATTTGATCCCTCTGTAATAAGCTTTCTATACCTTCTCTTCAATGCCTGCACATGCAAATTAACCCACCATCTTTGTTGGGTTAATTTGTATACTCACTCCTGATTGGCTGGTGGGCGTTGTGAAGGTCTGGTCAATTTGTATCTTTCTCTTTTATTAGTGTAGATATGTTTGACCTGTAACCAGTTCTCTCATGGTCTCACCCTTTCACACAGAATAAACTGTGCTATTCAACTTTCATTTTGCAAAAATAATTACCTGAGCACATGAGGGTGATGCGCAGTGGGAAATATGCCCAAGAAATCACAATTATAAAACATATTTTTAAAATGTTTTGATCCTTTGCATATTATAGCTATTTAAAATTTATTTTAATTTTTAAATTGAGGTATAATTGACATATCACATTAATTTCAGGTGTATAGCATAAAGATTCAATATCTGTGCAAAATGCTCACCACAATAAGTATAGTTAATATCCACCATACACTATTCCAAATTATTTTACCTTGTGATGAGGACATTTAAGGTCTACTCTCTTAGCAACTTTCAAATATTTGATGAGGTATTAACTATAGTCACCCTTATTTTCAATAGTGATAAAGTAACCTTAATTTTACTTAAGATTAAACATTTTTCCCTGGCTCTTCCTATGTAACTAAAATATTTGCTTTTCTAAAAACAGTGTGTTTCATTGTTTTTTAAAATATATTTTAATTGATTTAGAGAGGAAGGACGAGGGAGAAAGAGATAGAAGCATCAATGATGAGAATCATCAATTGACTGCCTCCTGCACACCCCACATTAGGGATCGAGCCCGAAACCCTGGCATGTGCCCTGACCAGGAATGGAATTGTGTGACCTTCAGGTTCATAGGTTGATGCTCAACCACTGAGCCATGCTGGCTGGGCTGTTCCATCATTTTTTATGAAAGTAAGTCCTCTGGGGGAAATCCTTCTGAAGAGCACAAAAGCGGTTGGCGAACTGCTATCCTTATTCTGGAAACAGGCTTCCTAATGAATCCCAGGCCTTGCTGAAAACCATGGCCACAGGCATCTAAGGAGAGGCTGCACTTGTGCCCCGATTAGGCCTTTTCTTAAGGAGTAAAACTGCTACGGACTTCCTGCAATTGTTTTAAGTGTGCATGTCCTATTTCAGGATTTATGCATTCAGCTATTTAGAAATACTTTAAGGATTAAATCTTAATATTTCAAAGGTTTGGCTTGGCCTCACAGACTGGTATTCGGCTGTAATTGAAATGACGAGGTCGGATGTATGAAACTAATGCATAACCTTGGATATACTAGGAGCTCAAGAAATGCCCAATAAAGAGAGTTGAAAAGAAAAGGAACACTTTTCAGTGCAGAGAGATTTACAAGAAGCCACTGGATGTAGAATATAATGCTTGCTATTTCATTTGAGTTGAGACAAATCCTATATAATAAAGAGCTAATATGCTAATTAGACCAGACAGCAGAAAGACCTTCTGGAATGACCAGTGGGCAGGGCCGCAGGGCCACAAGGACCGAGCCCCTTGCACAAATTTCGTGCATCGGGCCTCTAGTATATACATAAACATCTTACCTTATTATAGGGTTTATCTTTGACATTTTCTTCACAGTTACATTGCTCTTCTTAGAATTCACATGCATGTTAAAAACAAAGTTAGTGGAGAGGAGATAGTAGCATTTTTGGATTGCATCTGAAAGTGTACGTTATTCAATTGTTACTTCATTTATTCATTTACTTATTAACCCGATTTATTCAGGGTGTACTTCATGGAAGCTGCAGAGCAGATGACCTGACACTTGTTTCCATGCCTAGAAAGGAACCCCTTACACTTGGTTCTGGAGATTGACAAGACATTGGTATATTTCAGAAGTCCCTGCCTGGGTTCCCGTAGGTTCTATCACAGGATATCTGAAGCCAGACTCTAGGTAGTGTGCTTGCATCAGAAAGTCAAAATCATATCACTTGAAACTCACATCTGGTAAAGTTAGTCAGAAATGTTCACTTTCAGGTTTAGCCAGCTAGTATAAAATTAGTGTAAAGGTAGCATTGCACTAGCTGTTTGGAATTCTCTCATAAAATGAGGGCATTCCCGGCGGAAACACATAGGCTTAGAACAACACGTTCCGCTGCCCAAGCTGGTCTCTGAGTGGGATGGAATGGACTTCTCTCCCTGGAACTCTTCACTCTAACCAAGAATGCTGCCCAGGAGCAGCATCACTTCAGCAGGTGTTTCAAATAAACATTGATTTCATGAAAGTCTTCATTGAAAATCTGTTTTCTCCCCTGTACTTTTCTTTAGCAGATCACAAATAAAAGTAGTTCTTTATGAATTTCATTACTGATATAACATCTAGAAAATACCATAAATTGGGACATAGTTCAAATATGGGGATTTTTATCTAATTAAATACTATGCCTCCCCCAATTCGCTTGCTTGTTTAAATCTTCTGACAATTATTAATTAAATGCATTTAGCTTTGTTTTTCATGTGATACTCCACCCCTGTACTATAGAAAGAACAAATCTTTGTTCAATTCTTTTTTTTAATGTCTTTCACTCAAAAAAGACTTCTAAACATTTATCATTTAGGTCGGTAAGATTTTGTGAAGTACAATCAGTATCAAATTACTTTAAAATTCCTTTTGAAACATTGCAGAGATTTGTCTTCATTTTCTCGGTGTTTGGAAAGTCTCGCTGTCATGAAGGCTCCATGGTATCAGTTACCATCAGAGTCCATGTAATTCCTTTACGGCTGAGTTCACCATTGATGGCAGTGGGTGCAATTTCAAATAGGCTCCTTAATAACGACAGTTCTGGGTGACTTTTGGTCAAATCACTTTAGAGGGTCATCTTTATTGGATAATGAGGCTGTGAAGGGCTCCAATTTTGTGGTCAGGAAGGTAAGCTGGTTTTGTCATTTTCTCTTATGTTCACATTATTAGTAACTGCTTTCATTCTATACAGTTCATCTTTTCTTTTTTCTTTCTTCCTCCTTCCTTGCCTGCTCTTTTAGAAATCTCTTAAACAAAGTGTCCTTTTCTAAGAGTTTATTTAGTTAAGATGAGTACTTAAAAATCTACTTAAACAGATCAGGTATGAACTGCAATATAATACAAGCTTAACTGCTGACTCTTCCACATTGTAAAACTCTCCTCTTTTCCTTTTAAAAATTGTTTTATTTATCAATTGAGAGAGAGAGAGAGAGAGAGAGAGAGAGAGAGAGATTTGTTACTTCCCTTCTTTTTGCATTCATTGGTTGTTTCTTGTATGTGCCCTGACCAGGGATGAAACCTACAACCTTGGTGTATAGGGACAATGTTCTGACCGACTGAGCTACCGGCCAGGGCCTCTTCTCTTTCCTTCAGGAAATTCAAATACTGCATCTGATATATGACTAATAAAGACCAGGTGAGCATATCCTGGCCAATATACATATCAAATGTGCATAAAGATTTTTGGAGTAAGAATAAATTCAGATAGTTTTATACACTCTTATAACACTTTCAATTAATCTAAGCATGTTCTGGACTACTACCCAATGCTACCTACTAGAAAAGTTTATACATGAAAAAATCGGGCATGTTAAAGCTTGAACTATGAAAATTTTTAAAAAGTTGAATGTTGAACATCTAAATACTCATTGAACACTTAAATAGAAATAACAATAAAATCTGACATTCATTAGGAAAAATATACATTTCAGAATTGTAGTAATTTGAATATGAATGTAAAAATCAAATTGCCAGGAAACACAAACATTGCTAGCTTTTATTTTTTTTTTTTTATTATTATTTTTTTTAATATATTTTATTGATATTTTACAGAGAGGGAGGGAGAGAGATAGAGAGCTAGAAACATCGATGAGAGAGAAACATCGACCAGCTGCCTCCTGCACACCCTCCTACTGGGGATGTGCCCGCAACCAAGGTACATGCCCTTGACCGGAATCGAACCTGGGACCTTTCAGTCCGCAGGCCAACGCTCTATCCACTGAGCCAAACCGGTTTTGGCACATTGCTAGCTTTTCGTTAGAACACATTGGAAAGGAAGTCAGCATGAAAGCAAGTTATTGAACTTATTCATACAGAGCAAACACTAATTTAGTCTAAGTTGTTAGCGTGAATGTAGTCTGTAACAGCGGACAAATCAATGTTAATTGAGTTCTAAAAGGAACAAATGCAGGGAACAGCATTCACTATTATGAACACTAGGTACATATGAAAAAGCAGCATTGAAATTAAATATAATTTAATTCAGCCCTGAATACTTTTGTTACCATTAAAAATGCTAGACATGAATAAATTACATGCATCCTTAATGCTGTATTTTTTCCTTCCAATGCTTTATTATGCAAACATTGGAACATGACAAAAATTGGAAAACTTTTTAGTGAATACCCCTAAATCCCTCACCTCGGTTCTACCATTAACATTTTGCTATACTTGCTCAGTCATGCTATCTGTCCCTCTCTCTGTTCATCCATGAATTCATCCTTTTTTTCTACTCTTCTGAAGTAAATTGCAAACCTCTCAACAACTTCCTTAAATACTTTAGCATGCAGTTTTTATATAAAATTACGTAAAATAAAAAGCACATATTTTAAGTGTACATTCCCCAAGTTTTGATAAACACATACGCCTTAGTAGCCTCTATCAAGATACAGAACATAAACTAGCTATGTTGGAGCATCCTCTCAATAGCCCAGACCTCTACTAAGATACATCCATTCATTCACTCCATAAACTTTCCCCATTATCATCCCAGTCTATCTCAGTCCCCACTTAAGACAACAGCTTTGATACTGTGATTGATAATAAAAGTATATATTTGGTCTTTGTCCTTGTTTCTGAAACAGCGCTCCTAAAACCTTTGGAATTTCCTGTGAAGAGAGCTATAATGGTGGCTTTTGTTATATTATTGTTGTTATCCATGAGGGGACTTTTGGGAAGCCCCTAAGGATGGAGGCCGGATGGTAGTGGAACCAACCATGTGTTTAGAGTTGGAACTTTCAGGTCCCACCCCTGGGAAGGGAGAGGGGCTGGAGAGTGAGTTCAGTCACCAACAGCCAATGATGTAACTAATCATGCCTATGCAATGAGCCTCCATAGAAGCCCCGAAGGAGAGTAAACACGATTCAATATGCAGCTTTGGTGAGAGTGGCCACTGGGAGAGGGCATGGAAGCTCCTGCTCTTTGCCCGTACCTTGCCCTGTGCATCTCTTCCATCTGGTGGTTCCTCAGATATATCCTTTTGTAATAAACTAGAGGCCCAGTGCATGAAATTCATGCACTCAGGGGGTCCCTCAGCCCGGCCTGCGCCCTCTTGCAGTCCAGGAGCCCTTGGGGAATGTCCGGCTGACGGCTTAGGCCCACTCCCGTGAGCCTAAGCCATCAGCCGGACATACTTAGTGCTGCTACGGAGGCGGGAGAGGCTCCCACCACCACCGCTGTGCTCACCAGCCGTGAGCCCGGCTTCTGGCTGAGCGGCACTCCCCATGTGGGAGTGCACTGACTACCAGGGGGCAGCTCCTGCTTGAGCATCGGCCCCCTGGTGGTCAGTGCATGTCATAGTGACTGGTTGTTCCACTGTTTGGTCGATTTGCATATTAGCCTTTTATTATATAGGATGGGTAACCAGTAAGTAAAAAGTGCCTCTGAGTATTGTGAGCTGCTGTAGCAAGTCATACCCGAGGAAGGGGGTTGTTGGAACCTCCTCTCTATAACTGGTCCATCAGAAACACAGGAGATAACCTGGGCTTGCAACTGGCATCTGAAGAGAGAGGTGGGGACAGTTTGTGGTCAACCTGTGGGGTATGGTGCTATCTGTGAGCAGACAGTGTCAGAACTGAGCTGGATTGTAGGACACCCAGCTGGTGTCTGAGAACTTTTTGAGGGTGTGGGAACGCCCTCCTCTTCCACACACATTGGAAACTGATGTTCAGAACCCTTTAACTACTCTGTTAACTGAAAATTAATATGGACTAGGTGTTTTATTACCAAGAAGGAATAATTGGTGAAAAAGGGTTACAACCCTGTGCATGCAGACATGGGCAAGCCATGTGCACACTCTAGCCTGTGTGCCCGGGGGGTGGGGGTATTTATAGAACAGAAAAGGAAGAAAAGGGAAGGGGAAGTTAGAACCTTAGAGCTTTATTATAGACATAAAGTTCTTCCTGTGGGGTTCTCCATGTAGTGTTCTCCCAATTACTTAGTGAGAACTTCCATGAGCCCTAGCTCCTATCATAAACCTTCCAGACTAATTATGTTTGCTTCATGTTCCAGTTAGTCTTTATCAACTCTTATGCTACTAGTATTTTCCCACTATAATGCAGCACATTTCTTAACGTGATTGACTAAGAAAAAGGAATTATCATATATTCAACTGCTGGGCATCTATTTTCCAAAGGCATGAATAATGTTTCTCTGGTTAAAAGAAACTATTTCTAATTGTAGTTGTAAAATACGTACGCATCTTTCACATAGTTGAGTAAAAACTGAAGAGTTTTCAAGGTAAAAATTATTTAAAGGAAGGCTGTGTCTACTTGGAGAATGAGTGGAACGTTAGGCAACGTCCATCAAATTGCAGAGAGCTGGCAAGTTATCTGCATTGTGGATGAACCACAGTCACGTTGCTTGTTCTTCACCTAGTTGAGTATCTAACAAATTTAGATCCAACTATGAAATTACTAACCAGCTCAATACCAGTTATATAGTTAGGTACAAGGTACATATGTGTTAAGTGGAATAAGAGTGAATAGAAGAACAACAGAATGATTGAGGAAGGAACTCACTTTCACTAACTGTTCAGGAGTATGACTAGCACAATGCCACATGTTTTGAATAAATCATCTGTCATTATTTTCCTTGAAACAGTCCTTCAAGTTACGTATGCTTTGCTCGTGCCTTGTACATTGTAAATGCTCAATATATCACTTTCACCAGTAAAATGCATCACTATGACTATTGAAATGTGTAGGCTCTAACTTCCTAAAGGGTTTTAATTCTCCAGAACTTCACAGCAGCAACTGAAATACTCATCTGCAATAGGCTTAATATTTACTGTTTTATATCTCCAAATTCTCTTTGTCTGGACCAGAGAGGAGGAGCCTGGGAAATATTTATGACTACAAGCGATTGGCATTTGATAATAACTTATTGCTCTATTATTCTAAAAATGGGACACATTAGCAACATTATTACAGTGTCAGACTTTTTGTTTACTATTATTAGTAAGTAGAAAAAGCAATAGAATTTTTGCTACACAGGATGTATGTTTTGAGTACTCCTTCCTAAAAGCAATTAAATAATAATCTAATTATTTGGGAAATACAGTAGGGAATTTATAAAAATATACCTCTCATAAACCATGATTGAAAATGAATTTTATCAGAATTGAGGGAGACCAGAACTGGACTTTTACTATAAAATTATGTTTATAATAGAAAAAATGAAAGAGTCTGTCCCAATTTGACATTTAAGTACTAGTAACAAAGCAATAAAAAAAGCAAATTAAAAAAGGTGAAAAGGCAAAATACACTAATGAATATACAAAATAACACTAAGCAGAAATGATTACACCATTACCACAAACTATCAGATAAACATCAAGATTTGGAAATAATTTGAACTAAGTGTAGGGGGTGACTGCTCATATCTATGCAGTCATCCAAGAAATACTTATTACCAACTTCTTTCTGAGGCATAAGAGAAAATCCCCTAAGGGCCTGTGGGCTACTTCTAGGGTATTTTATGATTGATTACATGTGAGGCCAGGAATTTGTTTTGCAGTAACAATTTAAAATGTGTATTACCGTGAATTTATTACTCAAGTTTAATGACTTTGATGAGCAGATTATCTTTTAAAATATGCAGTAACGTCTGGTGTTGTCATTTGAACAGTACACTGATAGAAATGATTTAAATTTTTCTAGTATTTGAATTATATTGGTTGTATAAGGGAGCACATTTAAGATATTTTAAAAAGTGATTGAATACCTCTATAAACGTGTGTCCATCTGTCACTATGTTAGGTTCAGTTATTTCACTAAATAAGCCTCAATCCTGGTAATTTTGTAATACAGTTATAAAATTTTAGATGAGGTCTGACTTACCCGGAATGAGTGTGTAGCATTGTTTGCCTATGTGCACACATCATTCTTCATGAGATAGAGTAAAATAAAAAGTCATTGTTTTGTAAAACCATATTAATAAAGCCATCACATTTCTAGAAATTTAATCTAGCATGTCAAATGTATACTTTTTGTTCTTAAATATTAGTTAGATGTCTACTTTCCTTATTCAACTGGGTAACTCTATACAGTTATAAGACTACTGACTAAACCATTCTACTGGTTACTTGTGTAAAGTAATTTTATTTAATGGAGAGACAAGAATTGGTGTATAGCCCTGCCTAGTGTGGCTCAGTTGGTTGAATATCATCCTGTGCATGAAAAGGTTACTGGTTCAATTCCTGGTCAGGACACATGCCCAGGTTATGGGTTCAATCGATCGAGGTTTCTCTCTAATATCTTTGTTTCTATTTCTTTCTCCCTCTCTCTTCTGCTATCTCTAAAACAACAAACAATGAAAACATATTTCAAAAAAGAATTGGTGTATACTTAGAATAATCCTATATAATAAAAGGCTAATATGCAAATTGACTGATTGGTGGAACAACTGATCACTATGACATGCACTGACCACCAGGGGGCAGACGCTCAATGCAGGAGCTGCCCCCTGGTGGTCAGTGTGCTCCCACAGGGGGAGTGCTGCTCAGCCAGAAGCCCTGAGCCTGGCTCATGGCTGGCGAGTGCAGCGGCGGTGGGAGGAGCCTCTCCCACCTCCGCTGCAGCAGCGCTAAGGATGTCTGACTGACAGTTCCTGGACTGCAAGAGGGCGCAGGCCGTGCTGAGGGACCCCCTGAGTGCACAAATCTCATGCACCTGGCCTCTAGTATATACATGAAAACACAAGCCGGACCAATTCCTTGGAAGCAAAGATTAGTAAGTTCATTTGCCAAGGAAGAAATATATCTCACAAAAGGATTAAGGATTCCTGATCCTATTAGGTAATTGAGCAGTTGGGCAGAACATGTTTAAAAAATATTAGGATTAATTCAAATTTACTCGATCCAGGCTGACTTGCAGAGTTTGATCTATGTTGTAGTCAGCACTTCCAAAAACAAACAGCCCTGGGTACACCGCAATGGGAGCTATGGGGAACCTGTAAGTGGATCCAACATTTAGAATCAAGTCCAGATGCACTGTCCAAGCAAGTGTTGCCTTATGTTGCTGGGACTTGTAAATAAAAGGAATTCAACCGAAATGAAAGTTCCTGATTTTGGTGATGGCTGATAGCTCTGTGTTGCATCCAGTCTTCTCCATCTTTGAAATGGAAATTTTTACCTTTCTGGAGTGGGGCATCACCTGTATGTACTCTCTAAAGGCAATGACAGCACTTCAGTGTCCAGGAAGAAGAGAGCATCAACCACCAATGTAATTGCTTATTTCTACGTGCAAATGGTCTCAATGGTTGTTAGGTGGCAAAGCTTTTCCTCAAAAGAGTTAACCAGCTTAATTATTCTCTTTGTTCAGGTGGGTCCCAAGCTAGATCTTGAACAACCATTAGAAAGGGTGTTTAAGGCATTTTCTGTCAGTGGACAAGTTAACAGTGAAACGGCTCTTTCTTTATCATTGTAATAATCTCTTATCCTTGCTCATGACTTGGACCAAGTAGGTTCTATTTGTGAGAGCAAGCACTGAAAGGAAAAATTTTAGCCGGCAGAGGACTTACAGACTGACTGCAATGTAGTCATCCATGTAACAGTTCCAGGAAATATTGTGTATTGAGCTCTTACCTGTTCAGATGGCATCTTCTTACCGGGTGAGTTGGATCTTGGTCTTTGACATTTGAATTGCAATTTTCATGGGAGATATAAGGATCTTATTTAATAATATCTTCCTTTATAAGAAATGCCTCTGTATGATACAATGTTTCCTACCTTCAAGTCAACTTTGCTTTATATTAGTATTGGGATACCAGCTTTCTTGAGATAATTGTCTGCATAGTATATCTTTTCTTCAACTTTTTGTTTTCAACATCTATCTTTATATTTAACTAGAGGCCCAGTGCACAAATTCATGCACAGGTAGAGTCCGGCTGACCCGGCCCCAATTGGGGTGGATCGGGGCCAGGCCTGTTGGGAGGAGGAGATGGTGGGAGGTTGGCCAGCCTGCCCCAATTGGGGCCTGATCAGAGCCAGGCCAGCTGGGGGGAGGGGCTGCCACAGGTGATTGGCCAGTGGTCCCGGCCCCCGGTTGGGGTGAGGGAGCCGATTGGTGTGGGTTGGCCAATTGGGGGCAGAGCTGGCTGGGGAGAGGGGCCGCGGGCCGATCAGGGTGGTGAGGGCTGATCGGGGTGGGGCCGGCCATGGGGAGGGGCTGTGGGCAGGGGGTCAGCCATCCCTGCCCCCAAATGCAGTGGGGGGGGGCGATCAAGGGCCAGCAGCTTGGGGGAGGGGCCATGGGTGGTGGGCCAGCTGGGCCCACCCCCTATTGGGGGGGGCCGGTCGGGGGCAGGGCCACCTGGGGGGAGGGGCCGAGGGAGGTTGGCCGGCAGCCCCACCCATGATCGGCCAGTTCGCTGGCCAGAGTGGGCGTCATAGTGACCAGTTGTTCCGGTCATCACAGCATTCTAGTCACTGGCTTTTTATATACTATATGAGTCCTTAGAAGCAGCAAACACATAAGGTTTTGTTGTTGTTTGCTTTAACTTGTGTTATTTTGCATTTGATATATTCGGCCTTATATCTGCCACCTTACTTTTCTCCATGGTGAGAAGCCACTATCATTATATTGTTGCTTTAAATTTAGTGTTTCTTTATTCTCCAATTTTAAAAGTTCCTTCTTCACTTTTCCATTGTTTTCCTTTGGTGTTACTATGCATACTTCTCTTTGTATTTCCCTTGCTCAGAGTTTGGATAGCTTACTGTATCTGTTGGTTGACATCCCTTATTAGTTTTGAAAAATTCATCATCCTCTCTCCTAATGTTGCCTCCTCCCTATTTATTCTCTCCTCTCCTGGATATCAAATTGCATGTTAGACATTTGAGTGTCCCACATTCTCTTTCTGCCATATCTTCCATTTGTTTTCCTGTGTTTGGTTGGAGATATACAATTAATATATTTTATCCTTTCTTCCAATTCATTAATTGGCACATACATATTATTTTATTAAACCCATTTACTTTTAACTTAGATTATTTTATTTTTCAACTCTAGAATTTCCATTTAATTTTTTAGATTCTAATACTCTGGCAGAATTATCCAAATATTCCTGTATTTTCTTTTCCCTCTATTTTTGTTAATCATATTAATCATAGCTGTCATTGAGTCTTTGGTAATTCTAATAGCGTGTTCACTTGTAGATCTCTTTCATTTTATATTTTCTCTTCGTTGTTTTTTTTTGTTTGTTTTTTGTTGTTGTTATTCACAGGTTGCTGTCTCTTTAAATGATTTTTTTAAAATGCCAGATAGTGAAAAAAACTTGCTGAAATTCTAGATAATATTATCTTTCTCTAGAGATGATGCATTTTTTATTTTTTGGCAGAGAAGAGGCTGATGACATTGATCCAATCAGGGACTGAGCTGAACTGGGGAAGGTTACATTTATGTATGTATGTAAGTATGTTTTGTTTTCACTGAGAGATAAGTGGCATATAACATTAGCTTCAGGTATACAACATAATGATTCAATATTTGTATATGTTGCAAAATGCCACAATAGTCTAGTTAAAATCTGTCTCTACATTTACAAAAATTATTCTACTCTTAGCAATTTTCAAATATGCAATACAGTATTATTGATAGTCATCAAGCTTTACTGTATATTACATCCCCTTACTTTATTTATTTTACAACCAGAAGTTTTTACCTTTTGAACCCTCTTCACCATTTTGCCCACTCCCAACCCTTGCCTCTGGGAACCAGCAATGTATTCTCTATTATCTATGAACTTGGTTTGTTTGTAGATACCCCATATAAGTGATATCATATGGTATTTCTCTTTCTCTGATTTATTTCACGTAGCCTGTCCTCAATGTCCATCCATGTTGTTGCAAATGGCAAGATTTTATTATTTTTTTATGTCTGAATAGCATTCCGTTGTATGTATACTATATCTATCTATATATCTATATATATCTATATATATCTATATATATATCTATATATATATATCTATATATATATCTATATATATATATATATATATCACCCATCAATGGACACTGAGTTAGTTTCCATATCCTGCTATTATAAAGAAAGCTGCAATTAACACAGGGGTCCATATATCTTTTTGCGTAGTGTTCACATATTCTTCAGATGAATAAAAAAAGTGGAATTCCTGGATCATATGGCCATTCCAATGTCAGTAATTACTTTTAGGGCTAGACAAATGAAAGTTAAGGTACCATCACTCTGTGTCAGGTCTGCATATATTCATCATTTAAAAATAGAACTATATTTGTACTGATGTACATGAAAAAATGAATGAGCTAGTTTTAAATATATATTAAACTCAAATTTTTTAAAAAGGGAAAAAAGGAAAGACAATCTATTTGATTGAATTCATGACAACCTTCAACTCTGAAAATAGAGACAGTCACACTCAGGTGGACTTGTAAAACAGTTTTAATTTTTACTCAAAATATATGAGATATCATTAGCCCTTATCTTACACTCGGAAAAACGGAGAGCATGGTACATGAAACAGAAGCTATTAGATTTGAAGCTCAAGTTTCAAAAATATTCAGATAGGTACACTCCAGATACTGTTCCCATTGTGCAACGTTGTCCAACATTAATTTTCACACACCTCCTTACTTTATAACATAAATATCACTTATTAGGAATCATTGTTTAGTTTGGATTTTTCTTTCTAAAAATACCAAAAGGCTCCCCAGCAGTGCCCATCTATTTTATAAACTGACCCGCAGTTTTCTCTTCTTTAAAAAAATTCCAATCTATTTGGGTTAAAAGAATAAATATCATATAACCAGGGCAAACAACTGTATCCCCACCCAATATAAGTGATCAGTGTTTTACAGTGAAGAAACTCATAGCATTTGGCAGCATATTACTGTACTGTGATCAGACCGACCAAAGTATGGTCCTTTGTATACAAATTCTGATAAAGACACCAGAAAAGTAGAGGGGAGGAAAAAGAAACGCTAGGGATAAAGCATCACTCCATAAAATAAGTTTTCATAGAAACTTGCCCGATCTGATAAAATTCTAAAGACACTGCTGAAAAGTGCTGCCGCTTTTATGAATTATAATTAGTACTGCAGGCCCTGGCAGAATCACCGACTCGGTAGCTGATGCGAAGTGGATGTAAAGATAGGGCTTTGTTCACCTACCTCCCACCGCGGAATGGCCACATGCTGTCTACTTCCAGTTCATTCTGACAGTGAGAGAACCATGTTACAACCTCACTTAAAAATAACAAGAAGAGGGCAAACACAGTAAAACAATAACACAAAAACCACAACAACAAAACGCTGCGATGACGAACTGTGTTCGTACCAAAACCATGGCGAGGAACTCTTGAGAGCCACGTTCCTGTACACAGCCACAGTGCCACTGGCGTCCACGCGGGCCCTGTGCTCACGCCTCCCGTGCAGTGTACGTTTCCTCTCAGCAGCCACTGCAGAGACCTGAATGTAGGGAGTGCAGATGTGGCTGGTCCACTCACACCCTGGCGAAGAGTGGCCAGTGCCATCAGACATGTTTGCTGGCTGAGTCAGACTCTTGGGAAATACTTAGTCACCAGACATTTTCTTAACAAGCCATTTCTCAAAAGGGAACTAGAATACATCTTAACCTTGTTGGCTTTTAGAATGCTTTCTTAACTTCTTGTGTCTTTTTAAAACCCCAGTGTTGTTTGATAGGCAGCCACTAAAATGAACTCTCTCCATTTTCAACTTACTTCCCTTTCTTTCCCCTAAGGTAGACCCTATGTAAACCTAAAAACATGTGCTAACTTAATGTACAAGGTTCCTCAAAGTGCAAAATGTGTTACACATAGTTTCATAGGCTTCATTTAAACAGCATTTTATACAATACAGTACAGTTGGATCTTTGTGCTCATAAATTACACCACTTAAAAGACACCTACTTTAAAAGGTTGGCCACTCAAAGTAACCCAAGGATTTTTTACACACGGTTAATACAGTTGAGCTGTACAAGCTTTGTTCAGACCAAAATAAAGTTAATCTTACACTTATCACATATATACACATATATTATTTCCAAATGCTCTTCAACTGTGTACATACAGCTGGACAAATGGCACAAACCATGAATTACCTTATAGTTTGCTTTCTGATTTGTACACCATCACTGTACACAATATTTTTTTAAAAAAAAACACCTACAAGTCATTTTATTTCTTTCTGCAAGATCTGCTCGCCCTGTAACTCTTTCGGAAGGGTTCTGGACCGTTGTAGAACCACGCTAAGTTCTTTGATGACCTGGGACGGCAACTTATGATCAGCGTCCAGAGTGGCTCTGCCGTTCCGGTCCTCGGTCTTGCCCAGGGTCTTTGAGCCTTTCGGGCCTTTCTGCGGCCCGTGAAAGGCCTCGGCCTCAGCCTCTGTGTCCTCCAGGCAGTAGAGACTGCGATGCTTCCGGGTTCGCTGCCGCAGTTTATCGTCCCTGTGCTCCAGGCAGTGGGCCACCATGGAGGCTCTGTCCTTCAAGGTGCTGTCCCCGGGCTCCTGGTCGTGCTTCTCATGGAGCCGCAGCTTGTCCAGCTCCCCCCTGGCACTCTAGGGTAAAATGAAACACCGCATGGGAAAGCCAGACTTGGCAATTTACATTTGAAAAATGCATTCCACAGAAAAGCTGATGCTTCTTATATTACGGCTTATTTCTAGGGTTTAGGGTCTAATTTTGACACAAGTGGCTTGCCTAAATTTAAATGCTGATCTGAGAGCTACAATGTGCACTGAAACGTAGGCCATGGGAATTCATTTGAACGGGCGTTTAACGCAGAACTTCAAAGATGCCTTTCAGGGTAGTTATTTAATTCGAGTGTCTTTTCAAACTTGCCTCTCACGATTCCCTTCTGCTTGGACGTGACACATGTCCGTGCATCTGTAGTTATACTCACGGCACCCAGAGAAAAGGAAGTCTCTGTGACCCCTGAGTTGGGGAAATGCTCTCCGTACCACAGCCCCTCTTCGAGATAACAGCGTATTAAAGACGCTGAGGAGTATTATGACAGAGAAATCGAACTTCGTTCTGTGTTTTTTTTTTTTTTAATCTCCTCCCAAAATATTTAGGAAAGTCTTTCCTCCCACATAATATTAGAATTCCACAGAAATATTTTAAAAACACCAGTAGATTAGAGTACACATCCATTCAGTAAACTATAAGGACCTACAGGCACCAGAAATCCATTGTCACAATACTTGCGATGGTATAGAGGTACACTTTCTTTTTAATTTTCCCCCCTCAATTACTGTTTCAGGTGTACAACATGGTGATTAAACATTTATATACCTTATGTAGTGACCACCCCGGTAAGTCTAGTCCCACCTGGCACCATGCAGTTATTATAATAGTGTTGAGTATATTTCTTATGCTGTGCTTTACATTCCTGTGACTGCTTTTATCAACTGGCAACTTCATACTTCTAATCCCTTCTTTTCCACCCATCTTCCCAGCACCCTTCCTGTCTGGCAACCATCAATTTGTTCTCTGTATCTATGAGTTTGTTTCTGTTTTGTCTGTTCATTTATTTTGTGAGGTATCTTTCAGAGTCCACGTGTAAGTGACATCATATGGTGTTGTCTTTCTCTATCCGACTTATTTCCATTAGCATACCCTCCAAGCCCATCCATGTTGTAGCAAATAAGATCTCATTTTTTTATGGCTGAGTAATAGTGTTCAATACTAATGAGATAAGTGTTCCATTATATATACTGCATCTTCTTTATCCTTTTGTCTGTTGATGGACACACAGGATGCTTCAATATCTTGGCTACTGTAAATAACACTGCAACAAATACAGGGATGTATACACTGAGTGGCCAGATTATTATGATCTCTGAATGCATAATAATCTGGCCACTCAGTGTGTGTGAGTATGTATATGTGTTTGTGTGTATGCATGTATATATATGTATATATATGTGTATGTGTGTGTGTGTGTGTGTGTGTGTGTGTATTAGAGGCCTGGTGCATGAATTCCTGCATGGGTGGTCCGGCCAGCCTAGCCAGGGGGAGGGGACATGGGAGGTTGGCCAGCCTGCCTGTTGGTCGAACTCCTGGTCGAGGGGACAATTTGCATATTAGCCTTTTATTATATAGGATATACACTGAGTGGCCAGATTATTATGCGTTCAGAGATCATAATAATCTGGCCACTCAGTATATATCTTTCAAATTAGTGTTTTGGATTTCTTCAGATAAATGTCCAGAAGTGGAATCATTGCCTCATAGGTTCTATTTTTAATTTTTTTGAGAAACCTCTGTACTGTTTTCCATAGTGGCTGCACCAATTTACAATCCCACCAACAGTGCACAAGGGTTCCTTTTCTCTACAACCTCGCCAACACTTGTTGACTTATTGATGATAGCCATTTTGGAAGGTGTGAGATGATATCTCATGACTTTAATTTGCATTTCCATGATGATTAGTGATGTTTAGCATCTTTCCATATGTCTATTAGCCTCCTGTATGTTTTCTTTGCAGAATGTCTATATAGGTTCTATGACCATTTTTTATTTTTAAGTATTTCTTTTTATCAATGTTTTATTGATTTTTTTAAAAAATTTTTTAGAGAGATAGAAACATAGATGAGAAACACCATTGATTGGCGGCCTCTGCACACCCCCTACTGGAGATTGAGCCCCCACAACCCGGGCATGTGCCCAGACCAGGAATCAAACCCATGACCTCTTGGTTCATGGGAAGATGCTCAGCTACTGAGCAACAGCAGCGGGCCCTATGCCCATTTTGTAATTAGACTGTTTTTTGGTGTTAAATTGTATGAGTTTGGACAATAATCCCTTATTGGATGTATCATTGGCAAATATCTTCTATTCAGTAGGTTGTTTTATTCATTTCGTTTCCTTTGCTGTGCAAAACCTTTTTAGTTTGATGTAGTCCCATTTGTTTATTTTTTCTTTCATTTTTCCCTTGCCCAAGGAGATATTTCAAAAAAATTTTACTAAGAGCAATGTCAGAGTTAACTGCCTATGTTTTTGTTTGTTTGTTTTTTCTAGGAGGTTTATAGTTCATAGGAAAATTTTTCAATTTTCACTAATTTTGTTTTAATGCTTTTTAAACTTTCAACTTTCCCCCCCAACGTTGGAATATTTTAAAACAATCTTTGCCTATGTGTTGAATCATCAAATCCCCACACTTAAATTTACAAAAAAATCTTGGGTTTAACTACTCATTAATTTTCTATTAATATTTCATGGAGTTGTTTTAAAAGCCTTTAACAATATCTTGAGTGTTTTAGTTCAGCTCCCTGGTCTTAAGTATGCTAAAAACATTGTCTCTGAAATTTTGAATTTTGTATTAGGTAACAATTATATATTCAATTATCATGCCAATTCTTAACTGGTACTGATTAATGTATTTTAATACCAATACTATAGCTTTTGCTTTGGGCCATAATTGATCCTAAGACAATGTCAGGACAAGCTGGGGTCACTACAGGGCATATCCACTCCCTATGTTGGATTCACTTGTTCAACCTGTGTCTCCCAACCTGGGTTTCTGGGAAATGTGACCCTTGGAATTTTAAGCTTCTAGATTAGCTAAGGAATCCATAGTTTTGTAGGGCAGTTTATTACCCAGAATGGCAGGAGAAACAAGCTCATGGTTTCTTGGAGGCTTATTCTTCTCTTTGATTACATTAGTGCAGAAGGACCAAGTAGGCAACAGAGGTAATAAACCAGTATTTCCAAAGCTTTTATCTTTTAGAGAAGAAGAATATTATAATGTGACTAGTGTTCACAGAAAGATAGGCATGGACAAATATTTTAAAAAATCTGATCACTAAATTAATATGGCTTTAGTCTTTCAAAGGATATTTCTGTTTGGAAAGCAAGACATTCAAACAGCTTAATTCCGAACCTAGCTTCTAGAAGAAAGGCCATCGTTTACATGTGTTTCTTTCTGCTCCGAGAGACTCAATGGAGCCACTGGAATGTGCATTAGCCCCGGAGCAGGGAGTTTTGAGTGTAAACAGCCTCCACCCTTTCCTGAAGAGCCTGCACTTCAAGGCCAGGTTGATGCCACTTCTGCTCTCCCTGTCCCTCAAGGTGAGAAGGGAAACAAATTGCGGCTTTCAGGGAAAAAAATGCCCAATCTTCTTTCTTGATGCTCAGAGGTCATCTTGCAGTTCCTTAAATTAACTGGGACACCCCATCGGTTCCCAAACCACTGGAACTTGAATATGTCACCAGAAAGTCTAGTGACCAGGGCTTCAGCAGACATCTGCTGCCACGGGCTCATTCTCAGATTGTTAGAAGTAAACCTCTAAGACTAATTTGAGACTGTGATTTTACCACCAGAGCTTCTGTACACATATTTCAAATGGCTCGGCTACTTTAGAGATAAGCAAGGCATTGTGCATATTTAACAGTCAATGGCATCATTAAACTAATCATTTCAAAGAAGTTAAAAATAATAAACAACTTCAAAAACGTGCCATAGAATTTCTCATGTTTTCTTGACAGATGTGATTTTTCTTATGCTTTTCAAAGTGATTATTCCAGATTTTTTGAAGCCAATGAATTAATGAGTGCACTCAATCACAGTAAGACCGAAGAAAACAAATGCTGGAATGAACATAAACGAAATAAAATCCTAACCTACCTCGATATTTCTCCAGGCTTGGGTGGCATTTTTCTCATGCTGGATGGGAATGAGAGGCAAACCTCCGATTTTGGGGTTTTTGGTTATAGAGCGTTTTCGTTGTTTTCCAGCGGGTGGCCGTATGTCATTTTCATGCTGTGGAAACACAATTTCTTGCCATTGGTGTGTGACGTTACCATGTGTGTACACCCTGTTACAGAGCCACTGGCCCGCTTTTCACACGCACACATCCAGTGACCTGCTTTCCATGAGAATGCCATCCGTCTTTATAGTGCTGACCCTGGCGGCAGCATCGCTGGAGGACGTAAAACTCTTAAATGAACTGAGCTCTGAGGTCTCAGTTCAATTTCTAAGTCTCAAATACATGCGTTCTGTATTACTTACCAAACCAAAAGGGGTGAAATATTTTAAAAACTGGCACATCTCTTCGTGGGAGAAAAAGAATATACGTGTCTACACTTCTCGGCCCTGTAATCAAAGTAACTATGCGTTCACGTTTGTTCTCTCCACCAAAGAGGACTTCAGTGTAAACATAATAAACTGACCTTATGTAGCTCAAGTCAATCTTAGGCACGTCATCAGAAAAATTAGCCCTAATTTATGACCTTTTTAAAATGTTACTTTTTCATCCAATTGAGTTCCAGAGAAATGTTACCTTGTACACATACATTTATACTGAAAATCATTGTACAACAGAGAGTGTGGCACATTTGTTCTCAAATTATTGACTACATATTCTTGCCACTGAACTGTTGTAGATATGACTGGGAAAAAGTTAATTTTGCAACTGGGAAAAATATCCACAGGTAAAAATATAAGCTCTTGACTGATAAATCCTTGAGATAAGCAGATAAAAGAAAAATCTTTAAAGATTTTTCAACTCCTCAGGGTAGATTCACTTGTCAGATGTTGGGAAAAGCAAATTGATTTTCAGACAACAATCTATGAAAGAAATACAGAACACCAACTATAAAAGGAGCAGCTTACAGATGTTATGGTGAAATGAAAAACATTTGGTAAGCTATACAGCTGAATGCCTACTCTTATTTTCCAATACTCTTAAGACTCAACAGAGTCTTGTTCTTATGTTGCAATTAATATTTTAATGTAGGGTATTATAGCACAGAATTCATTTCAACCAAGGCTGACTGCATACCCATTGTAGAATAGCTGATTTATATTGAGGGGCATACTGCTAGACTTTGGGCTTACCAATATACATGTATTATCGCCTTTCATCCTCAGTAATCCTATAGTGTAGGTTCTACTTATTACTAGACTTAGCGGATATGCATAAGGTCTGCCCTTGAATTTCAACACATTGCGAACCAGTAGTTTTATTGCTAGCTTTACCCAGTGGCCAGATAAGTTTCTATTGAAGGAGTACAAAAAACGTTTTACATAAATGTTAAAGGCACGCTTTAAAATTAAATATCTATCACATTTTGAAGTTATTTATTACATGTTCTTACAAGCTAATATCTTTTTAAAGTATGATACTTTGTAAGATACTGTGTAATATGAAGCGAGAATTCTCGTGATCCATTCCCAATGTGTTAAGGAAGTATTTACCCTGGTTTAACAAATCAAACACAGTAGATGTCTGCAATATTTTAATCAGAGGGAACGTGACAAGATTCATAACATTTTTATGTCATGGCCCCACACTGGCTAAAATAATTTTGATGTTATATACGTGGGATGTTCCCAACATGTAAAGCTGGGAGAAAATTGGCTGAGAAGGAAGTAGGAAATCCTATGAATTATGCTTACGCTTTTATTCATTGATGTACTAGTATAGTGCATGCATTAAATGACATTCTGAGGAACCTAAGAGAAATGCAGTTTTCAAACACGAATTTCCTGACATGATAAACAATGCTCTGGATACTTGGGTCTCATTGAATGGACCCAAGAGGTATTTTTCCCAACAGAAGAAATCATTAGATCTAAGTAATATGTTCTGATACTTATAGTTATGTATAAGTGACTTCAAAAGTTCTCCTGCATAGATCATATAGCTATGATCATACTTCCATTATTATAACCAACTAGAGGCCCAGTACACAAAATTCGTGCACAGGTAGGGTCCCTAGGCCTGGCCGGTGATCAGGGCCAATTGGGGCCTTCCTTCATTCTGCGCTGCCCCCTTGGTGGTCAGCGCACATCATAGCAAGCTGTTGAACTCCCAGTCGGTCGAACTCCCAAGGGGGCAATTTACATATTAGCCTTTTATTATATAGAAAGGATGATCACATCCCAAAATCTTCATTTGTCTCTCACTTTCTAGTTTCTTTCCCCACAGCTTTACTGAGGTATAACTGACAAATAAAATTGTAAAATATTTAAAGTAAACATGATGATCTGATACAAGCATGTGTTGTGAAAGGATTCCCCCCACTGAGTTAATACATCCATCACCTCACATATTTACCTTGTGTGTATGTGTGTGTGTGTGTGTAAGAAAATTTAAGTTCTACTCCCTAAGCAAATGTTAATTATACAATACTGTGTTATCAACTATTATCACCATGTTATACATTAAATCATCAGGCCTTATTCGTCCTATAACTGCAAGTTTTGTATCCTTTGACCAACCTCTCTACCCCCCTCCCTTCACTCCAGCAACCACTTTTCCACTCTCTGTTTTTGAGTTGAGTTGTGTGGTGTGTTTTTTTTTTAAGGTTCTACATATAAGTGATACCATGCAGTACTTGTCTTTCTCAGTGGCTTATTTCACTTGGCATGAAGCCCTCCAGGTTAATCCATGTTGTTGCACAGGATGGGATTTCTCTTTTTTTAAAAAGTTGAATAATATTCCATTGTGCATGTATACCACATTTTCTTGACCACTCATTCATCTGCCAACAGACACTTTGACTGTTTCCACACCTTGGCTAGGTGAATGATGCTGCAGTGAACACCGGGTTTGCCTCTCACTTCTGACCTTGACCTCGTATCTATCCAGCTCAGTTCATTTCGTTTCATCCACTTGAAGCATTCTTAGGCTCCTTAAGACCTTCAATCCATTGCACTTTGCTCCTTTTTCCCACTTCCTTCATAGCCTGGCCTCAGTTTCATGGACAAAGAGTATACTCACCTCCTTGTCAACTTCTTCAAGTCCTATGCTCTTTCTCCCCCCATTACATGTGCCTGGCTAAGCTCTGAACCTAAACCCAATTCTGCTTACTCTAAGGGTACCTATAGACTGATGGAGGAAAATAAAATAGATCACTCTGGAGATGCATCTCATCTTAAATTAACTTTAAATTTCAAGTGAGCCGCAGCATTGCCTGATGTTCTGCTACAGTGCAACTGGCTTCCTCCCTCTCTGAAGAATCTCATCTTTTACTCTTCCCCGCACTTCTAATATCCCCCAGTGGAGTGACCATGCTGATTTAATTTTTAAAATTATTAATAATCATTCATGTTCATTTTCCTATCATGAAATGTACCAATCTCCTCTGCGTTCATAGCCATATAAGCGAGTCTCCCTTCTCTTCAATCAGTATTGCTCTGATTAAATAACTTTTCTCCAGTCATATATATATTATTGCTCAGTGGACAGAATACATAGTCAGGATTTTGAGAACAAATGTGCCACACTCTGCTGCTACTGATTTTTCCAGCAATGATGAGCCAATGGGCACTTACATTGCTTCACGTCTGCCCAGGGCCTTTGCTGATTTCATAATCACCCTCTTCCTAAAAAATATAATTTTTTCTTCCAATTACTGGATTGTCTTCATCAGCATAGAGGCAAAGTATACACTCTCCCATTTTAAAGACAAATCAATAGCCCCAAATCTACCTTGACTTCTTGTTTCTATCTAGTCACAGGCTCATTTATCTACAAAGCAAATTCCTTGATAGAATATTCTGTAGCAATCACCTACATTTTCCTCCTTCCTCAACCCTTCTCATTTCTTTTCCTGTTTTTTTTTTTTAATATACTAGGGCTTCAAATTTAGAATGTTCCAGGGCTTGCCTGCCATCTCTCTCTCTCTCATATACAACCCCTTCTCTCATTCTCTCTCTCTCAGATCTCACCCAAACGCATGGTTTTCAATACAATCTAAATACTGACTTCCACAAAATTTAAATTTCAGCCCCAACCTTTTGCCTGAGTTTTTCATCCCTACATCCAACCTGCTACCCAGCATACCCACGTGTATGTCTAAAAGGCATCTCAAATTTCATGTGGCCAGAACAGAACTCTCCCTTTCCCCCCCACCCCTTCGTCTCTGATAATGTCACTTACATCTGCCTGTTATCCAAGGCCAAAAAACTAAGTTCTAATCCTCTCAAACTGGTATAGCCAATTAATGTGAAAGCCTTAATTGGCTCTACCTTCCAGTATTTTTGAATCTGAATGTATTAGCAGATCCACCCTAGTCTGAGCTGCCATCCTCTCCCACACAGGTATTCCTCCTGCTTCCATCTCTGACCCTTGAGAGTACGGCTTCAACAAAGTAACCAAGATTATTTTTTCAATTAAAGTAAATTTAATATCTTTCTATTATTTCCCTCTCAAACTCTAAAAGGGGACTAAACTATCTGTTCTTTGTCTTCCTCATCTCTTACCACCTGTCTCTTGTAGGCCTTTGTGATGGTCCCAGCATAAGCCAAGATTATGACATCTAGGGAACTTGATGGTCCCCATCCCTGGCATCTTCCCCTGCTACTACATACCTGTACACCTCACCCCCTCATTTCAGACACATCTGTCAGTTCATTCAAAAAACTCTTCCCTGAGAACCTTTCGTAGTTAATACCCTTTCTTACCTCAGTCACACTGGCTTTCCTTTCCCTCACTTATTTATTCATTATTTTATTTTATCACACTAATATCTATTTGAAATTTGATCTGACTATTTATTTTTTATTTTTCCTATTTTACAAATAGTGAGAATGTACTTAGTAAAAGGCATTGGGTTCTGTGATACAGATATATATAATAAAGAGTCCTTCTCCAAAAAGGACATACAGATGGCCAATAGACACATGAAAAGATGATCAATGTCACTAACTGTCAGAGAAATATGAATTAAAACAACAAGATATCACCTGTCTGTATGGCTATCAGCAATAAATCAACAAACAAGTGTTGGCAAGCATGTGGAGAAAAAGGAACTCTCATGCACTGTTGGTGGGAATGCAGACTGGTGCAGGCACTGTGGAAAAGAGTATGGAAGTTCTTCAAAAAATTAAAAATAGAATTCCTTTTGACTCAGAGATTCTACTTCTGGGAATATATCCAAAGAATCCCAAAATATTAACTTGAAAGAAACATATGCACCCCTATGTCCATTACAATAGCCAAGATCTGGAAGCAATCCAAGAACCCATCAATAGAGGAATGGATAAAAATGTGGTGGTACATTTACACAATAGAATATTACTCAGTCATAAAGGAAGAATGAAATCTTACCAAAAAGCATGGATCGACCTAGAGGGTATTATGCTAAATGAAGTAAGTCAGTCAGAGAAACACATATACCATATCATTTCACTATATGTGGAATCTAAAGAATAAAGTAAACAAAGTCGACAGGCTCAAAAGACAGAGAGAACGGGTGGTTGCTAAGGGGAGGTGATTTGGGGAACGAGTGAAAAAGGCTGAAGGGATTAAAAAGTTATACAACAGTCACAGGGATATAAACTACAGCATAGGGAATATAGTCAATAACATTGTAATAACTACGTATGGTGCCAGGGGGTTACTTGAAATATTGGGGGGAATCGCTTTAAAATATATGAATGTATAACCACTACGCTGTACACCTGAGACTAAAACAAAATAATAAATGTAAGCTGTAACTGAAAAATAAAATTAGAAAAAAAAAGATTGACAAGAGTCCTTCCTCTCATGAAATTTACATTTTAGTAGGAAAGACAGAAATGGAAAATCTAAATGCACAAATGTTTTGTACTGAGTGCTACCTGGAAGTACACAGTGAAGTGCTCCTATAGGAAGGTCTAAATGGAGAATGAGGAAATCTGGAAGCTGAAATCTGAGGCGGGGTGAGGATGGAGATGGATATCAGAAAAGTATTCTGCGCACTGGAAGGACTAATTGTAAGGGAGGGACACTTACTATTGTGTGTGTGTGTGTGTGCATGTGTGTATTTTTAACATCTGCTACGTTCTTGTCTGTTTCTCAATGGAGGTGACCCATTTAATCCCTAAATCCCAAAGGAGCTTTGTGTTGACATTAATCCTGAAACTGGAATGGACAAACAAAGGTACCTGGGCTGAGACCACACAGGACAGGCGAGGCAGGGAGAAATAACTTCGCCCTGAGAGCGGCATCTGCTTCCTGGCTGTTTATACTTTGATTTTCAAACTACAGAATGGACTGACTTCAATTATAAAAACAAAAAATCAACTTAGTTGCACCACAAAGAGATAGTGTAATAGTTTTCGACTCTATAGTTCCAATTTTAGTAAAATACTTCAAATCCAGTTTTTTAAAGTAGGACTTGAACATCTGAATTATTAAAAAGTCCCCCAAAAAGAAGCAAAGTCTCTAAAAAAAGTTAGCAACCAGTCTTTTTCTGCAAATGTATTCCCAGGTAGTAATAGCGTCAGGCTGAGAACAGTGTTTATTAACCACTGGAGAGGACACTAAATTAAAGGAACAGAGAAAATGACCAGATTTTGGGGGTGAATTAACTTCTCTTGTAAGAGAAATGGGGAAGTACATCCTCGCTAATAAAGAGTGGCAACTTAATCGTGACTGTGAACTTCAATGCTCTTGTGCGAAGCAATGCTAAAATCAGCCAGACAAGGCTGGGGGAAAACCAACTCTACTAATGGGACTACTGAAACCTTCCCCCGAAAAGTGAGCCCTCCTCCCAGAAGGAGACTGAATGGGGAATGGGGTACATGTGTTTGCCTCTGGATTTAAACCACTAACTAAATATATGGTCCTAAGCAAATGATGGAACCTTAGTTCATCTCTATTTCCTCGTCATTAAGAATCATCATGCATAGTTTGTTGCAAGGAACACACGTATTAACTCTTTTTGAAGTTTCTAGGAAATAACATGTATTAAAGAAATGTAGGTTCCCGTCCTTATTTGTGGGTAGGCAGGGGTGGGGAGAGTAGGATCATGTGGGGCTCTGGTAGGGTGGCAGCTTAGACCAAGCCCTCTTTCTTCTCCTGCCATCTTGAAGCAACACACCTCTCCTGGGCTGCGGAGCTGCTGGGCTGGCAAAAAGCCTCCATGAAGAGAGTAAACTCTCTTTCAAAGAGTAAGGGATAAATCCTGATGCTTATATAGTAAAAATATATAAATGAGTAAATAAAAGTATATGCATAAAACTCAAACGTTACTCGAAAATCACCGCCATTTCCCATACACCATCATTACACGTCCCTGGACCACTGGAAACAGATTCCTTACCTGGGCAAGGAAGACACTGGCCATCCACTCCATCTGAGTCTGTAAACTGTCACAACACAGGTGCCTGCAAAGCAAGATGTATGACTACAAATCAAAACGTCCACTCTCCAGTGTATTTGGTAATTAAGTGATCAGAAATCCCTTTGGTTTCTCTGACGGATGGCTTAATGCAATCAAAATGGGAGTATCTCAGTACAGGTTGCTTAGTATACGAAGTCAGAATAATGGTGTACAAATGCTATTTTAAACAAAATATAGCTAAGGTTTTGATAATTGCTGAACGACAATCAGCAATATTTTTGGAAAGGCAGAAAGGTCAACCTCATTTGCTTTTTCAGGTGCAAGATGGTAAAACATTTTTTCCCCTAGAAACTCCCAGCTTAAGAAGAAAAATGTGTGCATATTTTCTTAATAGCAGATTTTAAAAAAGGCTTAGACAGTCTCCATCATTATGATTATAAACATTAATACCCACAAGACTCGTGAAAAAGAAGCTAAACGAAAAAACCGCTGCCTGTCCAATAACACCTTTTATTGAAAACCTATATATACAGAGCGCTTGCCCTCACGATTCACACAGTCCATTAGGGGAGCCGGGAATGTAAACAAATAAATTAAAACAGCGAGAGAAGCGAAAAGAGAAACAGCACGCTTGGGGATGGCATGGAGGTTGGTTCCTATAAGAGGAAAATGTTGTGACTGATAGCAAAATGAGAAAATGGGCATTCGATACAACCATATTTTGTTATATTCCTGTATAATAAAAATAATTGTTAAAAATGTTAAAACTTCTGAAATATTCTTGCTTCATTGAAAGATTATCATGGAGACACTGTCCTTTTCCATGTACCATATCCAAGAGAATCTTTCTCAAGGTTTTAATTACAGATCCTTTTAATTACACACCTATGTGTACAAAATACTGTAGATACAAAGAAGACATAAAGATTAAAGGTGAGAGTTACAGGACTTTGGGGCATCTGAGCTATGGCTTGAATGAAGGACAGCTGAGTCTGCCAGCTGGGCAGGGAGAGGACAGTGATGAGGAATGGGAGCAGCACACGGAACGGATGAAGGCTCAGCAAGGGGACCACACCTATTAAACTTGGAGATGGGAGACAGCAAGGCATGTGCGGTGAATTCAAGACATAACTGTTTTATCATTAAGTAAAAAGGGCAAGTCCTGGGCGATGAAGCTGATGGAGCCCATATTTAAGGGCCTTGCATGCCAGGCCAACACTTCCGTGCTTTATCCTGTAAGGTGACAGGAGTCACAGAAGAGTTTTAAAGCAAGAAAGAAACATGATACATTTTAGAAAGTCTCTTTGGGGCTGGGTGGAGAATGTCCTAGAAGGCAGAGGCAAGGTCCGAGGCAGGAAGAGCACTTAGAACTCCTGTACTAATCCTGGCAGATGAATGAAGCAGGGCCCTAGGGTACGGGGTATGGTGGGTCAGAGAGACAGGAAGAGGCATGTCTGGTACGGCTTGGATTCATCAGACACAGGAAGGTAAGAGAAGGAGACTTCTAGTATAATCTCTCGGGAAAGTGGCTCAATCCGATGACATCAGTGGAATCAAGTACATACTAGTATATGTAAAGAACAGTTTTGAAACCAAGATTTTCCTTTTTGGCTGAGTTTTAGCTAGTTCTTATCCCTTATTTAAAACTGAATGTTGCCTGCATATCCCATAAGAGCTAGGATCCCACACTCCTAGTAACTAGGAAGAAATCAGATACAGTTGCTCTTAAGATATTGGCAATTAGGATACATGGGACTGGAATGGACCTAAATTCTGAAAGCAAATATATTTTCCTCTTCCTAGACTCTAAGTGTTTAGTAAAGATTTTACCTTCGCTTCCTGTCTATAGATCTATCTGCCAAGCCACAACATTATCCATTTACTGAGATTACTATCGATACACCAGATCCCCCAACGGCCAGCGGGAACTTACCACTGATGTTTTTCAGAAAATGCTGTCAATCCCCAACTGCGCCACATGAGGAGAAAACACAAACATATTAAAAATGATAAACCTTACCAGACTGGAAACAAGATGGGGTGCTAAGGAGGTGACATTTAACAGTGGAAACGCATAACAGAATTGGTACCCACCGTGAAGATTCCACGGGTGTGATTTATCTAGAGGTGAATGGTAACTGTTGAGGGATGTGGCTACACGTTTAAATATGCGGAGGGAGACAGAGGGAAGGGGTCTCGTGATGTCAGGGGGCAGTGGGGGAAATCTCTCAGAAGAGAGTCTTGGCTGAGTCAAAGCAGATGTTTAGAAAAATGGCCAAAATAAGATAATATTCATACTGACCTGCTGATAGTGTGAGAATTTGAAAAAAATGTGCCAATTGCAATGCAGGTATTTGTGTTAATTGATAATTGCTGAACGATAAGCATGGAGGCAAAAGTGAGAATGTTTTCAGACTCACAAACCATCGAGAGTTCATTAAAATGAAGTTTCATGAGATTAGGTGTATAAGTAGAAACATTAATTAGCTAAGTCAAAGTAATTTCTGATAAGAAAGTACAGTATGGCCCCCGCCAGGTGGCTCAGTTGGTTGGAGTGTCGTCCCTTATATTACAAAAGGCTGCAGTTCAATTCCCAATCCCGTCACATATGTAGGTGGCGGGTTCGATCTCAGGTAGGGGCATGCGCAGGAGGCAACCAATTGATGTTTCTCTCTCACATCAATGTTCCTCTCTCTCTGTCCCTTTTCCTAAAACCACTGAACATATCCTCAGGTGAGGATTAAAAGAAAGTAAGTACAGTGTTAACCGAATGCTGGGTTGATTCAAGTGTTAAAGAGGAACAGAATGTTTAAGAGGGGTCCATCTATGTGCTGTGGATTTACTACCAAATTCGGCAAAGCGAAAAGGGCAAATTAGAGAGCCAGGCTGGGCCAGGCTGCCTGTCTTCTTGTGGGCAGACTTGCCTGGAACATTCCTTGAGTCCCCAGGCTGTGACAGAGCAAGGGACAGGATGCAGACAAACCCAGGTGTTTCCCAGCAGACAGGGCTCCTGGGATTTCTTGTTCTACGAAGGGGACATGCACTCACCCAGCAGCTGCCTTTAGGGGAATGGCCTCCCTCCTCAGCTACCCACACACGTTCTCTGGATCTGGCATCTTAAGAAACTTGTCTACAGCGCAGTTTATAAAGTTAGACTAATGCCTCCGATCCTAATTCCTTGAACAGACATATATTCCCATAACGTTTCCAGCCACCCTCCCCTTGCCAGCCTTACCTTGTTGGAGGTTTCACTTTCTTTCTCACTCCAAGATAAAACTTCATTGAACTGAGAGGAAGCATTTTGTCATGTTTGCTACTCTGTAAGGAAAACAAAATAGTATGTAACTGAACAGACGTCACAAATATCCTTGTTATTTGCCTTGAATGTTAATGACTGGGTTTAGAATTGCTTAGTTTCTCCAATGTTTTATGAATGTAATACCAGCTCTTAGTAAATGAAGATTGTTTTGATTACAATGTTGTAAATTTAAATAGATAATTTTGGATATATATGTCTGTTTATATATGTATATTTAAACACACACATAATGATCCCTTATTTAAAACAGCTGGAACCAGATGTGTATCAGAATTGATAATTTTTCATGTTTTGAAAATACAATACAATGCATATGCAATATGTCATATAACTCCACCAGACTACCAGTGTTGCTTGGGGCAGCACCCTTTATTCAAATATATTCATATTTCTACATTAAAATGCATGATATTTCATATAGTGTGAGATAAATAAAGGCTATAAATACTGTTCTAGACAATGTTTGTAACCCCCTCTACCCCCAACTTCCTATGTTGAAATCTAATCCCCAATGTGATAGTATTTGAAGGGGGGGCCCTCGGGAGGTAATTAAGGCATGAAGGTAGAGCCACATGAATGTATCAGTGCCCTTATAAAAAGAGGCCAGAGAGCTGGCTCTCGCTCTTTCACCAAGTGGGGATCCACGTTGGCAGTCTACAACCGGGACAAGGGCCTCACTAGACCCTGACCCGGCTGGCCCCCTGATTCACACCCAACCTCAGAACTGTGAGAAAAGAATGCCTGCTGTCTATATTTCAGAATTATAGAAAACATATTGTGAACCTATATGGGCACATACTGAAATATCTCAAATATCCATATTAATGAAAATTAAGTTCACGAAAATAGACTATAAAAAAAATTATAAATATTTGCTTAAGATCAATTACACATTCTCCGTACACATTCTGGCATATTTACTTGTGATTAATATTTTAAAAATGTTAATCCTTGAACACAGAACACCAGGAAAGTTGTCTGACAGAAGAAAAACTTGAATCCTTATACTTTAATTTAAAACCTTAATATCAAATCACACAAATTTTATGATTTATCCTTGCATACCCTGCAATAGATTTTATACAGATAATAGCCATGGAAGTAATTACTAACACAAGCAGTCCCTATATCCTAAGGAAATCTCTTGTTTCAAACTGTAGGCAGACAGCATTTATAACTGAGAGCAGGGGTGTGAGGGTCACAGAGACCTAGGTGCAAATCGGCCTTGCTACTTATTAGTTTGAGGCCCCATGTGCTTCTCTCAGCTCTTTTTCCTTTAATCCTCACCTGAGGATATTTTTTTTTTTTCTGTTGATTTTTAGAGAGAGTGGAAGTGGGCAGGGGGGAGACAGAGAGAAACATCGATGCGAAAGAGAGACAGACACATAGACTGGCTGCCTCCTGCAGGAGCCCCAAACAGGGCCAGGGATCTAGCCTGCAGAGATACATGCCCTCGACTGGAATCTAACCCTGGACCCTTCAGTCTCAGGGCCGACACTCTATCCACTGAGCCAAACTGGCTAAGGCCTTACTTCTTGTTTGTAAACAGGGATAATAACAATGTTGACTATCTCATAGGGTCATTATGATGATTAAATGAGAAAGTAAAGAGTTACTATGAAGGGTTATTGTACAGATTAAATGAGAAAAATGCCTATAAAGGTTTTAGTCTAGTAGCTGGTATATAGAAAGCACGTAGGAAATGATAGCTACTATTATAAATTTAGAACACCCTGCTTCATAGAAATCCTATATAATAAAAGGCTAATATGCAAATCAACCAAACAGTGGAATGACCCATCACTATGATGCACACTGACCACCAGGGGGCAGACGCTCAATGCAGGAGCTGCCCCCTGGTAGTCAGTGCGCTCCCACAGGGGGAGCACCGCTCAGCCTAAAGCTGGGCTCAAGGCTGGCAAGCGCAGCAGCAGTGGTGGGAACCTCTCCTGCCTCCACAGCAGCTCTAAGGATGTCCAAATGCCGGCTTAGGCCCAGGCGGAGCAGGCCTAAGCCATTAGTCAGATATCCCCTGACGGCTCCCAGGCTGTGAAAGGGTGCAGGCCAGGCTGAGGGACTGCCCCCACAACCCCGAGTGCATGAATTTCGTGCACTGGGCCTCTAGTAGCAATATAAACAAGTTACTAGGGTCCTAAGACAATGCACAAAAGCCCACTTGACAAATATGTAGCTCAAATCAGTACAAGTTCTATAAAACTTAAACTCTTACTATGAAATCTGCTCTTGATGAAAGCAGCCACTTTTGAAAAGGGTGGAAAACCAATAAAATAAAAGCCCAGCGACTGTTAAGGCGGAACGACTGGTTGCTATGACCCACTGGCCGCAGGGGCCACCACCAGCACCGCTGTGGAGCCCGAGGGCCCCGGGGCCAGCAGCCGCCGCCAAGGCGCTGGTAAAGAAGAACGCGAAGGTGGCCAGTGTGAGCGTGCAGCTTGAGATGAAGGCTCTGTGGGACGAATTCGATCAGCTGGGCACCGAGATAGATGATCGTCACCAAGGCTGGCAGGTCAGGGCACCCCTCTCCCTGCTGCGACCCTCCCCATGTGGCGCCAGTATAGGGCGGCAGGCTTTGTCCCAATCCACACGAGCGAGACTGAGAAGCGGGGTGGGGGGCACTGCCTGGCCACCTGCGGGTCCCTCTCTGCACGGGCCGGCTCCTGCACTCTTTGATTCCCGGCTTTAGTGACAGCCGCCTGGTGCGCTGGGCCGGAGGGTACTGCTCTGGAGGCCAGGAAGGCAGCGGAGAGAAACCCTGTGGACCTGCCGCCTGACCAGCAGCCCAGGACCTGGCACCGCCAGAAACGCACCGGCTCAGAGCACGCCGAGCTTTGGGGGGGAAGGCAGGCGCCTGTGAGGGGCCTTGCCACCAGCTGGCTCCTGGTGGATCCCACCTCAAAGGAAACTCGGTCTTTGGTTCCTTACTTCAGTCTATCCCGGCTAAAGAGGAGCAGCTGGGCACATTTTAGGGGAGAATTAAGACTCTAAAACAGTGTGTTCTGTTCCGTGGAGATTGCTACCCAGTTGTCTTAGGACTAAATTACCAGTGATTGTTGGGCCAGGCTCTGCCACTGGGGCCCACGTCTTCCAATCGGCCTGTATTTGTTGTAATGGCCCCAAAGAGAAGAAGGGGAACAAGTTTTTCGATGCAATGGATTTGACCAACAGATAAAGGCAAGTGCCAAGCTGTGTCTAATGTACACACAGAGACACCAGCTCTGAGTCCACCTGGCCAAAGGGAGCTCAGGGCCGGTTTGCAGAGCCTTCTGGTGGTTTCCGTTTCCTTGCTGAGGCCGTCCTCCCTGGAAAGCCTGGGGCCCATGCTCAGCTCCAGCTCAGTGGGTCTTCTTCAGGCCTCTCCCCCAAGCTGGCCACGCCCCTGATCAGCCCCTCCCACCCCCATCAGGGGCAGGGATGGCTGGCCAACCTCCCACGGCCCCTCCTCCCTGGCGTACCCAGCTGGATCACCCCAATTGGGGTGGGCTGGCTGGACTCTACCCATGCACAAATTCATGCACCGGGCCTCTAGTATGTTTATAAAATAAAAACTTGGTTTCCACGGAGAATACAGGTTAGGAGAATATAGAAGAAAAAGCAAGCAGGAAGATCAGGAATTATGCTTTGGTGACCAATGGCCTCCGTGGCAGCGATGATAAGGCCTGGAATTTACACGGTGGATTTGCTCCCAGTCACTATTATTAATGTTTGCTATTATAATCATAGTAGATAATTTAATAACATATATATTTTGGATATTTTTTCCTTTATGGCTAGATTTCTAGAAATGGAAGTATCAGTTCCTTATTGGGGCTAAAAACGTCAGGTTGATTTTTAAATATGGTAAGCTGCCATCCAATTACAAAAATGACTCTTAATCAACATATTATGTATACAGAAGGACAAGGATGAAGGAACTCCATCTAATAAAGACCAAGGTGGGTGACCCACTGAAGAAAACCAAAAAAAATTCAACCTAGAAGACTTAATATTTGTCAGCTGTGATGTTTAACATTTACTTTCGTGAATATAAACCTAAGTTCATGAACTTTGACATCTGGAGTTCGGTTCACTAACCCCAAATTCTTATGTGGCTTACTTCTGCAAACTCCACCCTCCCTCTACTGAAAAAAAAAAAAAAACACCTGAAGAATAACAAACAATATCTTGGTACCTGCACACACTCCCTGCTGGGTCTATCAGGTGGAATGGCAAAGTGGGAGTTCAGGTAGGGTAGATAATCCAGACCTCTGAATGGAGGGGTAAGGGCTACAGACTTCAGTGCTGTCCTACCTGCCCCCATGCCTGGACATTCCACTGTCTTTAAAAGTGAATATGAGATGTCTACACAAAGTTGGAATGCTAAGATTTATTTAAGGCCACACATGGAGGCTTCCCTGGAGAAACAAACAGGGAAAGGGGTTAAAGGTGTGGAGAGCTCAAAAGATACTTCCCAAAATAGGGCTAACTATCCTCTCTTCATGACATATTAACAGATATTACTACACTGTTCTTTCTTTGTACGTTACCAAAACAAAATAGTGAAGTGCCACACACTTACAGTATGCAAGCAATGTTTAACTCAAGTGAATTGTATAATTCAAAATAAAAAAGTATCTCCAGGTCCTGCTGTCATTCAGCATTTAAAAAAAAAATTGCATGGGTATTGCCAGAATCTCAAGGAAGTAGAGATGATACTGCAAATACACATGTGACCACCACCAAAAACTGGATAGAGAATATTTTTTTAAAAAAATATTTTTAATTGATGGTTAGAGAGAGAGGAAGGGAGAAGGCGAGAGAGAGAAATGGGAGACATTGATATGAGAGTGAAACATTGATCGGCTGCCTTCTGCACTCCCCCTACTGGGAATCGTGCCCACAACCCAGAAATGTGCCCTGACCGGGAATCAAACCTACAATCTTTCCTGACACCTCAGCAAACACTTTCTACTTTCTATCACCATTCATGGTTTTGCCCGATCTTAGACTTCTTACAGACAGACTCAGATGGTAGTATTTTGTGTCAAGCTTCTTCTACTCCACAAGGATTTCAAGATGCATCCATGTTGCTGCATGCATGAGTATTCACTTATTTTATTGCTGAGTAGGATTCCATTGTATGAATTTATCATTCTAATATTGACAGTCACTTGGAATGTTTCCAGGTTGCAGCTTTTATGAATAAAGCTGCTTATGAACATTCCTGAACAAACACTTTTATGGACATAATAACCAGGAACAGAATTGCTGGGTCCAGGGGTAGATGTTCTAATAAACTTACCTAACAACTGCCCAACATTTCTACACAGTGATTGTGACTGTACCCTTCCATCAGCAATTTATGAGAGTTTTAGTTTAATCAACATCCTTGTCTACACTAGGTGTTGTCACTCTTACAATTTTAGTCATTGTAGTCAACTTAAAGAGTAAAATAGTATATCAGAGTTTTAATTTGCATTTATTAATTTCCATTAGCTAAACTCAAGCCACTTTTGCCTTAGGGCATGACACACTCTCCCAGTCATTTTATTGACTGAGATGCTGACTGATACGCTTGTTTATGTAACGCATATTAGACTTTTCTTTAGGACTTAAGTCATTCCCTGCCCTAAAAAATGTGAGGTGCTCATAAAGGCCAAATATGGAGTTCTTCACTGCGCTACTCAGTGCATTAATGCCATAGCCCAGAGGCTGAGAGGAATCCTCAGCTTACTCTGCATTTTATTTTATTTTCTACAGGCCTTGACTTCCAAGAGAGAGGGCTGAGAAAGGTATAAGAATGTTAATACCCACACAGAAATGTGTACATAGTCAAATACTATATATGCAAATACCTTCAGGTCCTTGTAAAGAATGAGATATCCATCTCGTAAAACACAGTGCCGATCTTGAAATTTATTTCCAGACAGTATTTTAGATGGTTCTTCTTTGATTTTCAGGGATCCCTCTTTGATACTTTCCAGGGCATTTCTCTCTGTAAAGTACATTATTTTTGTAGGTGAGGTACACTTTCATTTATTTGGAACAGAATATAAAACATTTTTATACTTTCAGTTTTGATATTATAAAGTAACTAGAGGCCCAGTGCATGATTTAATCATGCACCTGTAGGCTGTCTGTCTGATGGTCGGGACGGGTGTGGCCAGCAGCTCCGAAGTCCCTGGGCCCCTAGGGCGAGGCGGGGTGGGGGCGTGGTCCTCCGGCGGCCAGAGCCCAGGCCAGGGTCTTGCCTTCGCCTCCCGCCCAGGGAGGCTGGGGCCCCCGCCACCTCCTCTGCCTTCCAGCTCCCTCATGAGCCCTCCCTCGGCCGGCCCGGGCTGCATGGAAACCCGCGTCCTCTGTGGACACTGCCACGCGCTCCTGCGGCCCAACTGCCGCCAGACTCCTCCCCCATGAGCCGCACCGCCTCATCAGCCAGGGCCTCCAAACGCCCGGCTCGCTGACCCAGAGTCCCCTTCTGTGCCACAGCACAGCCATGGCGCAGACGCTGAGCTCGCTCCGCCAGCTCAGCGTCCTGCCGGCCCAATCACCACCCCAGCCACCCCGAGTCCCGCCCCCTGAGCCTCCTGCTGGCCCAATCGTGGGCGTAGCAGAGTGATGGTAATTTACATATTACCTTTTTATTATGTAGGATAACTTGTTTCCTATCATTAACCCTTTGCATTCGCTTGCTTTTTTCTCGATTCCTTTATTCTACTCGGGATTTACTTTTTTAAATACCCCAGATTTTAGAAAGCGCGGCAGTAGAATAAAAAACTGGAGTTTCTTTTCATACAAACTTATTTATTTGGATTTTTTTATATTTCAAATTATTGATACATTCAAAGAGTAATTTTAATCTCGACATCCTAGTGCAAAAGGTTAAGAAGCCTATGGTTAATTTCTGGGAATAGCACATGTCAGGGGCATGTTGGACAAGTCGCAGATCCACTGACTGGATCTATTTATATCTATAATACATAGGCCTGCCTACGCTGTCCCATTAGCACTTAAAACATGGTGAGTCTCAATCAGGATGTGCTGTAAGTATAAAATATACTTACAGATTTTGAAGACAGTTCAAAAAGTAAAAAAAAAAAAAATCTCCCAATTTTGCAATATTAATTACATGTTGAAATGATAATATTTTGGATATGTGAGTTTAAATGAAATATACTAGCAAAATTAATGTCACTATATATATATATATATATATATATATATATATATATATACATACATATATATATACACACATACACATATATATATATGCATATATATATATGTATTAATGTGGATACTAAGCAACTTAAAATTACATCATCAGCTTGCCTCATATTTCTTTCAACAGCACTCATATAAGAATGCAAATACACAGGTAAAGAGGGAAACCTCTACCATAATTCTGACACAGGAATCCAATAATTTTTAAGGTGTTTGAGAAATTCCTGCCAACATGAAACAGGTAAGAGTAACAAGACAAAATGGCTAAAGTAGAGTATTTAACATCAACTATATTTCATATGCAATACTGTGATTGTTCCACACACAGGAGTCTTTTCAACTAAGTTTCTTAAGAAAACACTTATTGGTAAGAAACCAAGTTTGTATTTGCATAAATTTATCAATCTATCTCCATAAATTTATCATGTATAAGTGTATCAATATATTTCCAATCTAAAACTTTCTACTGGAAATCCAGACAATGATCAGCTTCCTTCCTGAGACCTGAAGTACAGTGGACAGAAAGAACATTGAAGCCAAGCAGCCATGACGCTGTCATTATGGAGTCAACTCCTGCTTTTCCTATAAAACAGGAAAAATCACACTTGTCCTGCAGGTCGCTGTGGCCCACATATTAGATGGTGTCCACAAAGATTCAGAGAGGGGCACCATATCAGGACTTGGACCTTAAGTAATTTCTTAGTGTTAAGGTTATACAATTTTAAAATATTCATGCATAGTTTCCGGATAAAAGACTTGAAGACATGTTTTAATACAACTGGAATCAAGAAAAAAATAAACGTTATATAAAACCAGTATACATTTTAGACTTTTCAAAATGTTCATGTATTTTAATGTCATGTGATTTGCATGCAGCTTTCTGCAGTAGGGAGTAGAGGTAACACAATCTCATTTTATTTTTAATTAAATACTAGGAGCCCAGTGTGTGATTCGAAATCGCGCGGCGCCACCCACCCTTGAGTCGCCAGTCTGGCCCTGCTTTGCTCCCCGGGCCCCACAGCAGCCACGGCCACTGCTGATCTGGCCCTGCCTCCCTCTCTGGCCCTTGAAGCAGCCATGGCCACTGCTGATCAGGCCCTCCCCCAGCACAGGCATGGAGGCCCCTGCCTCCCCCGACGCTGCGTGCGCAACCTCCTCCTGTCTGGTAGACCCATTACGGCATCCCGGTTAATTAGCATATTTCTCTATTTTATATATATACATATTTTTATCGATTTCAGAGAGGAAGGGAGAGGGAGAGAGAGATAGAAACATCAGTGATGAGAATCACTGATTGGCTGCCTCCTGCACGCTGCCTACTGTGGATCTTGCCAGCAACCTGGGCATGTGCCTTGACCAGAATTGAACCTGGCATCCTTCAGTCCACAGGCCGATGCTCTATCCACTGAGCCAAACAACCTCATTTTATAAATGAGAAAATTGTGGCTCACAAAGGTTACGTAGGTTAAAAGGCAACTGTACTAGAATCACAGTTCAGCTCTCTTAATATCTAACACAGAATCCTGTCTTTTATACTGAGACACTATTCTAAGTAATCATCACAATTATGATCACGACCATTACCGCAATAATAAACGTCTGGGTGCCTTTCTTGAACTCATGTGCCATTTTACACTGCACTCTTTATCTACAACTTACTCCTTTGATGATTTCCGTGACACTGCTCTGTCTTTGTTTTCTTGAAAGCTTTCTAATTGTTCCTTCATACACCCTGGGCCTCTCTTGATACACCCATCCCTTACAAGCAAATGATGGTAACTCTATACTCAGCTTTCTAATGTTCTTTAATAAGTAAGTGGAATGATCTTGTGTTCTTTCGAGGCTAAAACCACGTCCCATGCAATGGGCTCCATTGCTTCCGCAGGTCCCTTCCAGACATCTACCCCTGGATACACTTCACAGTCAGTAAAACCCAACACATCCAAAGACCCCACCCCTGTGTCAACCCAAATAGTAACCTCTTCTAGGCTCCCTTTCCTAATGGCTCAGGAAGCATCCAAAGCAAGAAACTGAGAAGTCCACACAGTGGTCTCTGTAATAACACACTGCTAGTTTCCTTTAGAAAACATTCCCTTACTACCTAGATAAAAGTGAGATAGCAGTCCAGGGAAATTTTGTCCATAATTTCCTCAATTACAAAGTGTTTTATTCATTTATATTTTTAAAAAGTTTACTCAACGGGTACTTTTAGTGAGCAAAGGAATGAGATAGAGTCTTATAATGGAAGATCAAGACATACAAGAAAAATGACACAGGAGATATCTCCTTGACCGAGAGACGTTCAGTGTTAGAAAAGATGTCAGTGACCATGGAGCTGAATCACCTTTCTGTGCCTGAAAGCTCTCCATAAACATAAGCATCCTGGCCTACAGTAGTCATTTAGAGCATCTTGTGTTTGTATTTACATTTATATTTAAATAGTCTTCATGCATTTAGATTTTTCAGTTCCTTGTGGAAAAAGATAATCCTTTACATTTTCCACAGATTCCTGCATGAAACAGAGAGCTAACAGAAACTTATCAATTGGTTTTCTCGGTACCAAATAATAACATGAGAGAAAGTCAGGACATTCCTACTCTATCTACAGTGAATATCAAAGACTATCATCAAGTCCCAAGAAAATACTTCCACTTGAAGTGGACTAGGTCTTACCTTCGGATTTAAAAAGATCTGATGGAAGTGCAATGTAAATTATTTTAGCTAGACTATGATTTATAGACTCATACTATTTCTGCTGACATTTTCTTTTTATTTTCTTAAGTCAGTTGATAGTGGATGGCTCAGCTTTCCAGGTCTGAACTTGCCGGAAGCACTTGCATTTTAAACTATTCGATTCTAATGCAAATTTAATTCCAAAGCATCTGTCCTATGCAGCAATCTAAATTTAGAAACCCACGGGGACCTGCATTTGAGTTACATCTTGTATCTTAAAAGTATTTCTTCCCCATTGAGATCATTAAAACTCAACTCCCATGCATTACATTCTATCGAGGTGATTTTTTAAAGAACTTTAGCACTTAAAATAAGACTTCAGCAATATAAAATTATTTATTCTGGAACCTTACAGAAGCTATAAATATATGCCTTACTTGTGATAGAGATGTTCAAACAACTCAATATGAGATAATGATAAAAGATGGTCTAATAAGATTAGCTCTGACAAAGTCTATTTAGCCATTTTAATGAAGTTTTATACTCCCTACCTCAATGTCTCAGTCATAATCCATGGGGTAGAAAAGAAATTTGAGGACTATTATCTTTCTTTTCAAGTTAGTTAACTCCTCATTACAATAATGACAATGGCGCAAACTGTTTCTAAGAAATCAAATGACGCTTTTGAAAAGCACAGAATTGATTTTTAAGTAGAGGCAACAGAAAATTCATTTACTCTAGTATACTTCTATAAAAGTAAAGTATGTTACCTCATTACCTTAAATGAATGAGCAGAAATTAAGTGTTGGCTGATTCTAAATCTATCCCTACTGTTATGTCTACATTTTAAACAGTTCCGATAAAGTGAGGAAATTCAGAAAACTAACACCCCTAAACCTCCAAATGTATTATTTGATAAAAATTCTTCATTTAGCATGAAGGTGGTGAAAACATAATGTCAATCAAAAATATATGCTTAGAATTTATTACATTAAAAAAAAAACAACAACAACTATCATATGGGTGCCGTTGTAATAACCTGGTTATAATTTCACAGGAAAGGAGGAACGGGAAGACTAGATGTAGGCATGCCATTTACACAGCTTTGCCAAAAAGCTGCATCTAACACTCTCCAAGTCTGTGCCCCACTGATTGATGGGGGAAGGGACCATGCCCAGTAAGGTCTGAATGATGTGGAAAGGTGCCTGCCTGTCTGCCAGTCACACCCCGAAACAAATTAGTGGTCAGAATGGGCATGGCCACTGCAAGCACACGAAACCTGAGCACACCTCAAACAATGGAAGTTCTCTCTCTTCCCTCTCTCACATGCTGGGCCCTGTGACTCCTGTGGCAGGGGCTGGCTCCCCTGCGTCCATGGGCTAAAGGCCATGTGGGGCTGCTTCACACAATGGACTAGTGGATCTTAATTAGCGTGGGTGCTGAGCCACACCGGCTACAACGTGGAAGGGAAGCTCTGGACACTGGCCTTGTTTCTGGCTCTGCTGGAACCCCACCTGCAGCTTTTCCAGGACTGGCTCCAGGGGCAGGGGACTTTGGAACCCGAGAGATGTAACTTCACGCAAATAAAGCCTTCTTCCACCTCCCATCCACCTGTGGGGGTGAAGCATCCATCTTAGATAAAAACTGCTGTTTGAAATTTTAATGCTGCTATTTGGCTTCTGTAAATGCTTGCTTGCTTAAATAATAAGGAAAAGGAGACTACTCCCACTTCAGAGAGGCCATTAAACCTTCCCCGGACGAAATTATCAGTGCTGGCACCAGGCCAGGCCTTTGGTTGAGGTCTCAAGGCCCCAGCACATAGGGGCTCTTTAAGAATTTGCAAAAGGGGCCGGAAACACCCCATATTTGGGAGACAAAGAAGGTAAAAACATATAAATAGGGAACATTCCTGCATGTTGGGGCCCAGAATTTGAGAGACATTTTCCTCTGGACCTGCGCGTAATAAATGTAACTCCTTCTCTCTAAGTATTGCTTGGTTCTTCTCCGGTTTTCTGTAACAGGGGCTTCTGAAAATTCTTTCAGCCGTTTCCCAAGAACCTGTACTTCGCTCCTATGAGCGACAGGAGAGTTTAATTCTCCTGTAACAAAACAATTAATAAAATGCAAGTCACACAGATATTTTTGTGGGTAAATATAGAGTTGGAATAGAGTTAGGTGGACAGAGAGTAAAATTTGTGGCAACTAGGTGTCAAGTTTGCGGGGACAGAGTGCAAAGGTTATTGCTACTTAATGCTTCAAAAAATGTCAATGCAGTAGCTATTGTTTTCCTTAGAGAAAATGTGGTTGCAACCAACCACCCTAGTTTCAAACTTAGCTGATTTCTACTTGGGCCCCTGGTTAGAAAAAGAAAATCTTCAGTGAGAGAAATATTTAACCTTATTCCATCTTGCTGTGAAGAGCAATGTATTTCTGAGATGACGCCAATATTTCTAACAAATTGACAGAGACATCACATTCCATTTACTTTATTTTCCTTTTAGATCCCAAGTTTAAGAAGTGGTGGATGTATGGAACGGAGCAACGATTCTGGAGTTGGTGGTCATTGTGATTGATTTAGGAGACATTTGCCAAGACAGAGAGAGACAAAGCAGATTGAACATCTAACCCCCCTGAAATCTATCACCAAGTAGAGCCCATAAAACGTACTTCTAAATGCCAGGCTGCTGTAATACACAAGTATAGGAGGAAAAAAATCATGATTTAAGAAATTGATTTAAAAACACACACACAAAAAAACAACACGCCAGAGCCGATTTAAAAGGGTCATCCTAAATTCACACAGATGCAGAACCACCATAGTGAAAGCGATCGTTTTGCTTTGACAATCTAAATATAAATCAAGCTCTAATGAAAAACATTTATAAACATTTTATTGGCTAGAAAACTATAAAAAGCATTTTAAAAATTTACTTCATAGTTCCTTCTATATTTGTCCCAAAGTACATAACTACTAAATGTGAAACGGTCCAATTAATGTATTTGCTGAGAGTGTTACACTAAAACCCGATGTTGTTCATGTAATGAGACAGTTTCCTGGTAGGAAGAACTATCCTATATAATAAAAGTCTAATATGCAAATTGACCCCTCAACCAGGAGTTCGACTAGGAGTTCAACCAGGGAGTGGGGCTGGCCAGCCAAATGCCCATGGTGGCCTCTCCCTCTGGCCGGCCGCGTCTGTCCCCTTCCCCCAGCCGACCTGGCCCTATCGGGCCCCATCCATGCACAAATTTGTGCACCGGGCCTCTAGTAGATATGATAACAAGCTGCATACTGGTTTGGCAAATTGAGGTAGGAATAGTGCAAGGACAGGGATGTGCTTCAGCTCCACCCTGTTTGAGCAAGGAGTGGGACATGAGAGTAACACCAAAGTTAGAGAACGTTTCATCCAAATCCTGAAACTGTCACTTAAGCCTGCCTTCCACTCTGGGGTTTTCCAGCTCTTATGCAAGGTGCTTGTCGAGACCTTACAGAGGTGTGATGCTTTCATAACAGAAGGACACACTCACATCCCCAGGAAGGCACAGGAGTACGGGAGGCATCATTATACTGCCCAGTCTTCCTACCCAGCTTGTGGGCAGAGCCCATGTTCAGTCACACTACCATTCTTCTTGTCTTTAATCAGCATAAAGAGTTTAATTCAAATGTCATTGCTCTCAACCTGCTCTATCTCTTCCCCCCGTCCCCCAAGACCAACAGAACTTAATGATATCCTTATTTGGATTATTCTTCACTCCACCTGCACAAAACCTCACTTTACACCATAGCCTTTTAAGATCTTAGTTTTATCTATTTGTATTCACATAGCCAGCCCACTAACATTCAAACAAGAGCTGAGGTATTATGTCTAAGTGTGGGTTTCAAGTATTTCGCAGAATGGAAGAATTAGACATTTAGAGGAATACTAGAAAAAGGAAAAGGAAAATTCTCACCAGAAAACACTATACATTTAGCTGAAAAGTTGATTTATTTTCTAAAAGAAAAGAAACCACAAGAACTTATTACATAGGTTTCATAATGCTGACAGGACTTGGTTCCTAAGCTCCACAATTCTTCTTTATCTCAATGTTACAATGAAAAATACAGAATTTAAGAACTAGAACAGATTTCATAGATTATCTAAATCAGAAATTCTCAGCATGGGTCCATTGGCATTTGGGGCCAGATAATCCTTAGTTGTAAAGAGCTGTGCTGTGTATTGTAGGATGCTTAGTGGCAAACCTTTTATCTGTCCACTAAAGACCTGAAGCACCACTCCAACCAGCTGTGACAGTCAGAAATGTCTGCAAACATTGCCAAATGTCCCCTGGGAGACAACACTGCCCCACACCTGAGAGCCACGGCTGGTATAATTTGCACTCTTGAATACCCAGAGAACTTTCATAATTCAGGAAGAAGGGTCACCAGCTATCTGAACACTAGAAAAACACTGAAGCATGGCAAGAAGCCCTTCCAGCATAAACCATTCCTTCCAAAAACGCTAACTTGGTACCATGAGATGAGCCAACTATTACCATAGGGCTAGGCTCTAGGAAACCTGACTCTGGCACATGTCACTCCTGTGTACATACCTGTTCTTCTTCCTCTTGGACAATATTATGTCAGTGGGTCTGTATTTAGTTACTCATTTTTACTTTTGACATTTGCAAATGCCACTTGTGCCGTAGTATCCTTTAACTACTTAAACTTTCCGTCGGAGTTGCAAAGTGGGATAATAGCAGCACCTACCATTATAGTGTCTGATGGTGTCAGTGGTTAAGAACCTCTTCACCACAAGATAAGCAGAGCCAGGTTCAGCTAATGAGCTCCACCGAAGCACCTGCTCCAACACATTTTCTGTGTAGTGAAGAGGGCGCTCTGAAAAATAAAACCAAGTCAAATTAAAATATCATTTTTATAATTATACAGTTTTTAAATCCTTTAAAAATATGTATTCAACAATAAGCATAATCATATCTTAAGTTACATAAAAATAGCACTAAGACTACATAAAAGAGACCGTTTACACATAGAACACCAGTAAGTATATAATAAAATTTACTGTATAAATGAATCTATTCAGGAACATTTGTGGTTTGCTCAATGATTTTTAAAAAATCACAGATGCTATCCTTTAGATAACACTTCAGAAATAATGCTAACTTTATATATAACAAATCAGTATCTTACACTATCTTCTATTTTATCTTTTTAAATATATGTTTACTGATATCAGACAGGAAGGGAGAGGAAGAGAGAAATAGGAGCTTCAATGATGAGAGGGAATCACTGATGGGCTGCCTCCTGCAATGCCTCCCATTGTGGATCGAGCCTGCAACCCGGGCATGTGCCCTGACCAGGAATCAAACCATGACCTCCTGGTTCAGAGGTTGATGCTCAACCACTGAGCAACACTGGCTGGGCTTACAGTACCTGCTTTTGAATTTAAAATAACATTCTAGCTTGCTTATGGAAATCTGTCTATTTTTCACATGCAATTAAATAATTGTGAAAGGACTAGCAAAATTACTCTTGTCCAGTAGCAAGTGATAATATAATTTAATCCTAAAGATTAGCATATTATAATTTTCTTTTTTTTTTTAAATATATTTTATTGATTTTTCACAGAGAGAAAGGGAGAGGGATAGAGAGCTAGAAACATCGATGAGAGAGATACATCGACCAGCTGCCTCCTGCACACGCCCCACCGGGGATGTGCCCGCAACCAATGTACATGCCCCCGACCGGAATCGAACCTGGGACCTTTCAGTCCGCAGACCGACGCTCTATCCACTGAGCCAAACCGGTTTCGGCAGCATATTATAATTTCTGATCAATAATGAACAACTTATAGCTGATATTCTTATAGTCAATTAATATAAAATCATAAAATATAACTTCAACAGAGATCATATGAAAACAATCAATATTCTAATAGTTAATCTATGTTTAACTATTGGTGGAAACATCAATCAGAAACATTATGTGACAATATTATACATTAACTGTTGATATAAAGAACAAAAAACCAGAAATTAATGACCGCTTAAAGATTTCTCCGTAATAAACACTCATCCATATACATTTGGTTTTAGGAAATCATATTTTTTAATGCATGAGAAGTTCTTAGCACAGAGTTAAACAAACAGACTTTACAATTACATTTAAAGCCTCATAGAAAAGTTTTTGCTGATCAAAATATGCCAATCATTTAATAAAAAGTTACAACAGAAGCATATATTGGGGGAAAAATTCAACCCTTTCACAGTACACTAAAAATAGTATAATTGAAACAGCAAGAACATATAAGCTCTAACAGGAAGATGTTGATGTGGCTTCCCCAATAAAATCACCAAATGTAAGTCAATTCAACTCTTTCACACCCTTCTAAATGTAAAGCACATAGTATCTGAGAGTTTCATTTCGGTTAAAGTAGGAATGGCAGTGACAAACAAGAATCTGTCGATAGTATCATAATCACATATGAACCATGATATTTTAATTGGTGATAAAATCACAAGTAATGACAACCGAATACGGTAGATCGTATCCCTCTTAACATATTCCATAGCATACAAATTGCTGAAAATTCAGACTAGTTACTAATCTGCCCTGCTATGACCACAGCATTCCAGAATTGATCAACTCTCTCAGGTCCACAGAAGAAGAAAACAAATTTTCTGCTTCCAATGTAAATAACCAGATTTTTGCTTACTATTCAGTACAATGTAATGCAGTTCTGCATTCTGTGTTTATTGGAGCAAGCCAATAATGATGGAAATTCAAATAAGGGAGGAAGAAATGATGGATGGATGGAAGGAAGGAAGGAAGGAAGGAAGGAAGGAAGGAAGGAAGGAAGGAAGGAAGAGAGGGAGGGAATAAGAGAGAGAGGGAGGGAGGGAGGGAAGAAGGGAGGGAGGAGAAAGAAAGAAGAGCAACTAGGACATACATCTTGAGGATATATCTCCCTCTTGTTTACAAATATATCCCTGTACACAGTAGAGTGCTGTGTATGTATATAACAGATGTTCAATAAATATTTGAGTAATGAAATACCTTAAGAATTTCTATGGTGGCCTATAATTAATGGAAAATATTTGTAAGTGGATCAACGGGCAGAATATAACTCTTTGTAAAACTAAAGAAAATATTTTATGCTATATCAATCTTGCTTTTCTTCAAATAATTTTGCAATAGGTTGGCAAAGATCATAATTGCCCATAATTTGCCAAAGCTATAATTAATTGGTAGTATTCTATTAATAGAGGTTATAATTCAATTGAACTGTATTTAAAAATAAAACTAATTATAATTTGAAGTCATAGCCACAGCAATCAGATAAGAAAAAGAAATAAAAAGGTATCCAAATTGGAAAATAAGAAGTAAAACTGTCATTATTGCCAGATGACATAAAACTTTATATAGAAAAACCTAGACTCCACCAAAAAAACTATTCGAATAAATGAATTCCTACAAATAATTTTTATGCATAGTTACATTTACAATCATCTGTCATGACAGATTATATGGTGTGTAAGTGATCTGGCATTAAAGCATTATTAGAAATAACACATTTGTGTATTATCCATAGCATAAAAATTGCTGAAAACTCAGTGCAGGTACTTGAAAAGAACAGGTTATAGAGGAGGTTAGCTAGATAAATCACATTATTAATAGTTTAAAACCTTGTTGTCAGAAAAATACCTGGCCTCCTTTGTTAAAACAAGAACTATTCATTTTTCAGTTGAAATTATAGGTATTGTGGTTAAATTTCTGGTGATAATGACACAGGATTTCCCTAGACAACTATGACTTCCCCAGTAATTAAAGTCTTAGCGCCAAACTTCGAGTGGTGCAAGTCTGTCCCTGTCCTGTCCATACAATTAGGGGGCGACAGCACTTCGTGTCAATCAAGAGAAGGGCTGGAAAGGACCCTGGTGAACAATGAACAGATCTTCTGTATCAGAGTAGCTCTGAGGAGCATTAATAAAACATCTCATTGTGATACTGCTGCACAGAAAGTGTTTCACAAGCTGGATCTGCTCGGTGAAAGGTCCCACTGAAACGAGGCCCTTCTCAATGGAAGTTACTGTTCTTCAGCAAGTCAAGGACCTCCAGAATATGGGGCTATCCCAGCAGAGGACAGGCTCCATTTTAAGGTGAAGCATTAAAATAAAAGCACCCTTTAGAAGAGTAGCTCTTGATGAAGGTAACAGCCTCTCCTAGGGTGGGTTTCAGCTTGATCTAGTGATTGGCAGCAGTGGGTCAAGGATGCTTGGCATCTTCCAAAAGATGGGACGAAGGAAGACCTTTTTCTCTATCCAATACAAAATTTTTTAACAGTTCTTTTAAAAATTTATTTTTTTGTTCTTTCGACAACTTGTTAACTGTAGTAAGACATAGAGAACATAAAATTTGCCCTTTTCACATGTACAATTTTACGTACACATTTTACATGTACAATTCAGTGACATTAATGATGCTGTAATTTCAAGTGTCCCACCAGGCAGTTAGAGTGAAAACCTACTTATAAATTAACTGAGCCTAGACTCTAATTCAGCTTTATGCATATAAATTCTCAAAATATTTTCTACGGTTTTAACCCGATATATTTTGTCCATGAATCTGACTACCACATAGGAGGAAAAAGATCATGCTTTGTCAGAACTCTCTAGAAATTGTTCACCATTTGTGAGCATCTGAATGTCTGTTCCTCTCCACCCCCCACCCACCCCCACCCAAATAAAATTGCTAGGTTGACACCGAATCCCCAATGTGATGGTATAGGAGGCAGCACCTTTGGGAGGCAGAGTCCTCATGAAAGGGATAGGTGCCCTTAGGAACGAGACTCACAAAGCTTCCTCCCACCACCTGAGAAATGAGAGAAAAGGCAGCCCTCTGCGCTGATCTCTCTCTCCAGACACCAAATCTGCCAGCACCTTGATCTTGGACTTCTCAGCCTCCAGAGCTGTGAGAAATAACGGTCTGATGTTTGTAAGCCACCCAGGCTGTGTAATTCTGTTACAACAGCCCAAATGGACTGAGACACCATTTCACCACCAACAGCAATGCTTCCAGTGATGTGTGAGCCACACACTGATGTGCTTACATCAGTCTGCACTGGAGCTGGCACGTCCCTGAGGAGTTCGCACAGGCGTGGGATCTATTTTCATTACCTGTGACCATACAGGAGTGTGTCGACAGTTATATGTTATACTACACATTTCCCTTTCTCATTTTATATTACAGTCAGGGTACTATATTATTTTAAAAAGTAGGTATAATAGATTATCTCAAGGGAGTAAAGGGACTCTTACAGAGTAATTATTATACAGAGCAGGCACTGGATAGGACAGGGCAGAGACTGTTGCTTTACAATTTACAGACACCTACCATAAAACCCAGCCCTTCTGGTTCACTTATTTATCCGTTTATTCATTTACCTTCAGTTACTTGCTTACTTGCAGGATTTATATTTACATTAGAAAAGGCCCCGATTCCCTGCTGACACTCTTCCTATCAGCTACAATCTTGTGATGGCCAACGCCTTCACTTTCATCTTCTTTTCATACTTCGCTTTATCCTCCCTGCATGTTTCTAGCAATAAAGCTTTTAACATTTCGGAAGGTCAGGTGGAGCCACGGCTCCTTCTACTTCAGGAAGCCAACATAATCACAGGCCCTTTTGTGGCGCTCCCCACTTTGTTCCTCTAAAAGCTGTGGAAACCATCTTCGTTTTCTCGGCTGGCGTTTCTACTTGAACAGCTGACCAAACAGTAAAACCATGCCAAATCTGAATTGTCCACTCCATCAAATGTATTCTTTTTTGAGGTACATGGGGTGTTCCTTTGATTATATATTGGGACATGCACAAATCAAAACAACTTGAGGACTCCTAGTCTTTTTAGAGCTCCAACAAGATAACTTTCTTTTTTTCTTCTTTTTAAATTAGAGACAAGTAGCCAAAAGAGCAACAAAATAACAACCACCACCCCACCCCAACCCAAGTGTACCATTTGTGATGTACTCATTGTCACATGCAGGTCAATATTCAGTCATTTTCAGGGTAAGCAATCCCTTCATTTTCCAAGATGAAATTTAAAGACAACATTTCTAAGTTTATTACATCTCCTAGCTACCCTCATGCATTCTGCTTGCTCCTCTTAGTCAGGAGGACTGATGATGCCCAAAGGCACACAGCCCCCATGCTGTGACAGAGGGACATGCTTTGACTCAACCCTTGAGAGGACAGGGTAGTAGGGAGACGATGCCTACCCCCAAATCCGTGATTCCTTATTGTGCAGGTGGATTTCCGAAAAACACAGCAGATACAGAGGCAAGCAGGAGACAATCTGCTGTCTCAGGCCTCACGAGGGCCCTGAGATATCCTAGGAGTTGCTAATCTACAAGCAGAAATCATTTCTTATGTGCCTGCCATATTTGTCCAAGAAGCAACAATCCAGGTCACTCAGGTTCAGAATACATCTATTTTAGGTTCCACCTCAGTTAACAAGATATTTGCAGGATGTGTTCCACATCAATGCACTATGCTAGAGGCAGTGAGAGATATAAAGGTCCTAAAGAACATGTGGTCTAGGACAGAGCCAGATGTATACATACTACTATTCAATAATCAGACAGTACACAGTATTATAGATCTACTAGAGGCCCAGTGCACGAAATTCGTGTACTTAGGGGGGGGGTGTCCCTCAGCCTGGCCTGCACCCTCTCTCAGTACAGGAGCCCTCGGGGGATGTCTGACTGACGGCTTAGGAATAGGTCGTCATCAGTCGGACATCCTTAGCACTGCCACAGAGGCGGGAGAGGCTCCCGCCACCGCTGCTGCACTTGCCAGCTGTGAGCCTGACTTCTGGCTGAGAGGCATTCCCCCTGCGGGATCAGGCTGAAATTGGCTCTCCAATATCCCCCGAGGGGTCCTGGATTACCTGAGGGTGCAGGCCAGGCTGAGGGACTCCACTGGTGCACGATCAGGGCCGGGGAGAGATGCAGGAGGTTGGCCAACCAGGGAGGGACTGCGGGAGAGCTCGAGGGAGTATCCAGCCTGTCTTGCTCAGTCCCGATTGGCCAGACCACAGCAGCAAGCTAACCTATCAGTTGGAGTGTCTTCCCCCTGGTGGTCAGTGCATGTCATAGCAAGTGGTTGAGCGGCCTTAGCATATCATTAGCATATTATGCTTTGATTGGTTGAATGGCTGACTGGACACTTAGCATATTAGGCTTTTTTATAAAGAATAAACAAATAATCAGAAAAAGATCAGTGAGAACTATGTTTATCTAACTATGTTTATGGAGAACAGGCATTTGAGCTGGATCTTGCAGAAAGGATGGGCAATGAGTAAATAATGAGAGTTTTAAATGATGAAAGAATATGATCCTAATTGTGATTTAGAAAGATAATTCTGGTAGTAATGCCACAGTCAACTTTTATTCACAAATATGATGAAGTTGATAACCTAGCCCCTCTCCTTAAAATTAAACATCAAAAATCAAAAGACTCTACCGCCATTAAACCATATAGTGATGCAAAATTGTGCTTCGTTTGTGAAAGAGATTTTAATTGTATGGCAACTACGTATTAGGCACTGTGCCGAATACTAGAGATAGAAAAAGAGAGTTCCTCCTTCCTTCTGACGAGCTCCCATTGAGAGAGATGAGTCCGTGTGATGGGCTCTATAAAGAAGATAGGACAAAGTGCACTAAAACCCTGAGTATGCATATTAAAGGAGGTCAGATGGAGAAAGAGTAAAGAACATTCGGGGAACACCCACGCACATGTGTTAGTCAAACACAAAGAATGGAAGAACCTTATCTATAAAGAACATGTCAAATGAGAAAAGGTGGCAAAGGAGATTGGAGCAGCAGAAACCCACCATTTAGGAGACAAAGGAAGAAGAATTGACAATAATTAGAGGGCCAGAAAAAGGGAATGGTCATTAACAATAAATGCCACAAAAAGGACAAGTGCTGTAAAGCCTGAAGCAAAGCCATCAGACTTGGCATTGGGGGGTGGGGGTGGGGGGGTGGTCACGGGAGTCATCTGCCAGAACACTTTCTGTGAGAGGGAAAGGCTGAGCCTGCCTGGGGAGGAGACACGTATGGACCGACACCAAAGCACCAGAGTCACTGACTCTTGACAGTGAATATCTACATTAATAAAAGAGTAACCTTTGTGACGCCCACCAGCCAATCAGGAGTGAGTATGCAAACCCAACAAAGATGGCAGGTTAATTTGCATAAGCAGGCGCTGAATGGCCAGGGGCGGGGTGATGACACAGGCGTTCCACCCCACCCCAGCCGCTCCGGGCCTCTGGGCAGCGTGGAAAGGCGGAAAGGCGGCTCTGGCCAGAGCGAAGGCGGTGCTGACAGCCAGGGGAAGGAAGGCCCATTCTTGCACGAATCTTCGTGCATTGGGCCTGTAGTTGCAAAATAATATTTTAATACAAATGAGATGTTTTTGTTGTTGTTAATCCTCATGTGAGGATATTTTTTCCAATGGTTTTTGGAGAGAGTAGAAGGGAGAAAGGGAGTGGGGAGAGAGAGAAAAGAGAGACGAACATAGATGTGAGAGGGACATATCGATCTGTTGCCTCCTCCAACTAGGGCCAGGGAGAGAACCTGCAACCCAGGTAAGTGCCCTTGACTAGGAATCAAACCCTCAACCAGGAATCCAACCCTCAATCCTTCGGTGCGTGGGTTGACACTCTTACCACTGAGCAACACCAGCCAGAGCTACAAATAAGATTTTTAAAGAACTGTACACGATAAAAAAAAATCATGGCATAAAAACATCAAGAATGGAGTAATGAAAGAAACTATTTGATAATCTCATTTCATTCTAATTTGATTACAGCATTCCTCATAATACCCGATGGGGTATTTCAACATTGAATTCTCATTTTTATCTTGAGCTTGCAGTGGCAAGATTTTACTGTTGGCAGTTTGACAGCTATGCTTGAAAGGGTCCCAAGACCTTAGTAGGTATCAGCTAGACAGATGGTATCAGCTAGACAGCAGGTATCAGCTAGACAAAGACATTCTGCATCTTATTTTTTATTTTCCCAGAGGTCTTTGAAACCAAATTGTGTCATTAGAATGTTAGGCTTATTCAGCACTTTCCTACTGGAGCAGTCGAGGAGTTTTAAAAGCTCTCCTTATACTTCCACATCTGAGGTAAGAGATGACAAAACATCTATCCACTCCACTAAAGAGATATGTGAAAAGAAAAATGTTCACAAAATAGGGTCCTGATAGGCTGAAAGCAAATCATTTTTTTAAATCATAAATAATATTTTAAATCAACATTCCTTTTGTTCAGTTAGTAGCAGAGAGGAATAATGTAGATGGTGGTGGTGACATTTAGAGTATTGTAACAAATGAAATTGCTTTTCCTTATAAACAAAAGCCTTATTTCCTAAGGCAACAACATACGTGCCTAATGCTTTGACTATATTTTTAGAGTCAATAAAAAAAATCGAATTATTTTGATGAGTAAAAGCATAGGAGGGCAACCTCAAGTGACAATTACACACATCGGCACATGCACTGAAGTATATGGGGATTCATAATGTTAATCTCCAGAATAATATAAAACGTTAGCAATGATGTCACAAAAATAGTATTTCTCCATCCTTAAGGAATTTAAGAATAACTGGTATGAAAATCACTTACCTAGCTCTTCATTTTCAATGACTTCAAATGTGGCCCAGAGATCACCTGGTGTAGGAATAATATTTTTTAATGCTAACATATCATTAGTTAATTCTTCTGCTTCCATCACAGGAGATATCTGTAAAAGAGGCAAAACCCCTTTAGAATATATGTCAGACCCAGACACAGCCTGATGCTAGGATGCTAATCCTCGCCATGCACATCTTATGACACCCCAAGTTTCTTCTTTGCATGTTTAACTAGCTGCTCTAAGCACACAGAAAAGGTAGCCTATTTAGATCTTCTCATAAAATACATTTGAATGTGAGTGCAAAAAGTTATTGCAACTTTGGCCCGGCTGATTTGTCTCAGCAGTTGAGCATTGACCCATGAACCATGAGCATCGACCCATCAATTCCGGGTCAGGGCACAGGCCCTGGTTGCAGGCTTGATCCCCAGTAGGGGATGTGCAGAAGGCCGATCAATGATTCTCTCTCCGTTCTTCTCTCCAAAATCAATAAAAAGAAAACACATATTTTTAAAAAGTTATTACAACATAGACATAATCAGGAAGAATTTTTTTTTCTCACAGAGTGAGCAGTTAGATTACTCAGGAGGGAAGACTATACCTAGTCACACATGCAAAGATTGCCACAAGGCAGCAAATCCAGTGGCCTCCCAGGAGTAAGACTTTTCACTCGTCAGCTCTAAAATCAAGAGTTCACAGTGGCTTGGTTTATTATTCAGGCTGAAGCCTAAATTATACACAGTCGACTGGTGTCTGCCATGCCAAAGAGCCCCAGGGTTGTAGTGGTTTGTGGTGTGCCCTGTCCCGCAAGTGACAGATGGTGGGATACCAACGTGTGGAGCCAGGATTTCCGGGCACAGGGCAGGGTCTGCAGTGCCAGCCTGGGGCCAGCTCTACAAGACCCCCAAGTCTCAGGTCGCTGCACACGCACACCGCCTTCTTCAGGAACTTTGGGGATTTCTGATTTGTTTCTTCCCGTTTTTGTTTTTGCTAATCTGAAATTCATACTGGCCAAAAGCAACCCGGCTTTCTTCAATGAGAATTTAGTTACAATGTTAAACAAATAAAATACGTTTTAAGAGTTAGAATATTCTAACTGCTCATTTTCAGTAAACTACGTAACTATTTTAAAATTTCTTAGAAATGTGCTCACTCCCATTTCTCCAGTTCATTATTGATTATAAGCATATTGCACATATATAAACAATATAAATATTTTTCATTACAGGCAACTCCTATGGTCTATCTTTTAGGCTTCTTGGAATCCAGTACTTTCTTTGGAATACATTGATTATATATGAAGTCCACTGTTTTCCACTAGAAAAGCCCAATACAGTATAAACTTAAAGGCAAAAAAACAAAAACAAAAAAAAAACAAAAACAAAAAAACAGCATCTGGGGAAAGTAGAGAACTTTAAGCAGTAAAAACATTAGGTTAATCTCCTCAATGATGTTGTTCATCTGAATGGCTTTAATTTTTTTTTTCCAGTATAGCCTTTCCTTAAAATAATAAATTACTGAGAAACCAAACTTGCAAAATCATCAACAACAAAACATGTGCCTCAACTCCACTCCTTGTCTCAGAGAAAACCCAGGGCCCCTCTTCAGAACACCTAAAACTCCAGGAAGGACACATGGGAAATCGTTATCCTAAAGAACATACATGAAGCATCCATCTTATATAAAAACTGCTGTTTGAAATTTTAACTCTGCTATTTGGCTTCTGTAAGTGCTTGCTTGCTGAAATAATAAGGAAAAGGAGACTACTCCCACTTCAGAGAGGCCATTAAACCTTCCCCGGACAAAATTATCAGTGCTGGCACCAGGCCAGGCCTTTGGTTGAGGTCTCAAGGCCCCAGCACATAGGGGCTCTTTAAGAACTTGCAAAAGGGGCTGGAAATACCCCATATTTGGGAGACAAAGAAGGTAAAAACATATAAATAGGGAACATTCCTGCATGTTGGGGCCCAGAATTTGAGAGACATTTTCCTCTGGGCCCGTGCATAATAATAATAATAAATGTAACTCCGTCTCTCTAAGCATTGCTTGGTTCTTCTCCGGTTTTCTGTAACATACAAGTCAGTGGAATGAACATCAGGTTTGCAATATGATGATCCAGGTTTGCATCCTGGACTTAATGCTTATTAATACCAAGTTTTTATTCTTATAAACTTGGGACATTACCTGCTTGGGTGGAGGTAATGATCAGCTGAGATAAATGCAACTTAAAAGATTTTTGGCAAAGGCTTTAGCATTAAGCAAATGTTAATGTTTATTTTTGTATAGTTCTTTTGCAATGTTTTTAAAGACAATTTGCAAGGTGAAACTGGACAGTCCTTTGTCTAAATACTGTACTTAAAAATAACAAAAATAGTGCTCAGTTGTACTACCTTCTGTTATGGCTTCCATTAGCAAGATAAGATTAAAGTGAGCTTACTAAAGAGTTCAGGTGTGGGTGGAATTAAGTCATGGGCTGTGAATACCAACTCTAACACTGGAATTGTGCTGATTAACCTGTATTGGTTCCTCAAGTTCCTGATTTTCACCACCTCGAAAAAGCATAAGAAATATGATGTGACCAAAGCCTCTGATCACATGTCAGCTTCATGATCAAAGGAAGGCTACCAGTGCTACATAGTCAGAAAACGTAATTATTAAACATACATAAACAAATACGATACACGTTTAACAAAACTAAAGTCCAGAAATATCTAATATTAAGTTAATCTTTAACTTTGAAAACAGGTAAGAAATAAAGCTGAATTTCTTCTGCTACATGGTGGAATATCTATTCCTTAGAGAATGTATTCCTACTCAGTAGGAATTTGAAATATCACGGCTATTCTTCCCAAGGCAGACTAAGTACTAGTTATGATAGCATAATAAGGTTCTTCTTAATTCCTAAAAAAATGAATAATAGTCTTAGGAAACAAGAGAGTTATCCAATACTAAAGAAAATTGGTAGACTAAAAGCCAAAGTATAGGGTGCAATGGCGGGAGAATAATAATAATAACAACAATAGAAACACTTGTGTATAAGGCAGTTTGCTAAGTGTTCTACATGTATTAGTTTACTGAGTCCTCATATCAATGCTACAATGTAAATACTTTAATTTTTCCTCACGTTACAAGTGGGAAGATAGAGGCTCAAATGGAATAAGTAACTTGCCTAATGTTAAGAACCTAAGAAGGAAAGGAGCAGAAACGTAAGCTAAGGTTGTTTTCTAGTACCTACAAAAAATCCTAACCTTAACTGAAAGCACATGAGCTGTGCCCTTTCCAAACGACTAAAACATGGAATTCCCAGAGGAAACTGGTTTAAAAAGTCCATCCTGTATCAGTCATGGTTTGAAATGGACCAGTAAAAGGAGCTATTAAGAAACGATGAAAAATTCAGAACGTGTACTTTCATTCTAACACTTGCAGTTTCCAACACTGCTCTTGCCCTCCCTCTCTCGGACTCACCCGGATTATGATACTGCAGTCCGGCTCCTTCCTCTCCACATACACTTCAGTCAGCAGATCTCCAGCCTGGGAAACCTGGAGAAGGGCAGATGGGAAGAGAGCAAGTGGAAGTCTGTTGCAAGAACACACATACGACACTTAATGACAAAGTCCCAGGCCTATTTCTAAATATTTTATAATAATAAAAGAAGCCAATCTCCAGTAAGAGCCTGAGGATACCCATCCACCAGATATGGTGGGTTAAGGACAAGGAATGTACTGAAATGTTACAATCAGCCACAAGTCACAGTGGGGCTTTTTCTCTCTTACTGAAGGGTTTCGAGTCCTCAAATACCCTTATATTCTTACAGAAATAATGAAGCTGGCTAGAACGAAATGATGTTTGCTACAGAAACAGAAGCTGTTCAATAAAATAAGAACTTAAAGTGAGCCGTATATAATTCTGCTCTAAGCTATAGCATGGGTCTATAACAATTAAAAGGGAAAATATGTCCTGCTAAATTTTCAGAGATATGTCCGAAAATTGAAATCTGAGAGTAAATTAGGTTAGAGTTGTATTAAAACTACAAATAGAAAAAGTATATTTAGAAAGAAAAAATAGAAGTGAAGTAATAAGGTAGATAATAAAGATAAGTTTTTAATTCTCTTTAGCCAAGCATTAGTGGCATTTGGGGTCACTATTATATCTGAGAAGACATTCTAAGTGAAGAAGATACAAGCCAGAATATAAAAAGCATAAGATATCGTCATGGATTGACAGTATAATGTGAAAGTTAACAAAGAACCACACAAATCTCTGAAACATATTTTGAGTAGCTTTTTTCCAGAAATTCCCTTAAGTGTGTAACCACTTGGAAATAATATCCATCCTCCAATCTTTAATGGAGAAAGGATCATTCTGAAGTTAAATTTGCCTCAGAGTAAAACCTACTGAGAAAATTTGTGGGGAAAACATTAACAATGTACTTTGGAAAAGAGTTCTTAATTATTTTGACACTGTAGGTTTAGAAAAGCTGATTTCCCATTTTTCTTTCTCACTTTTGATGCTGAACAAAAATCCTAGGGAAGAGAAAATACAGGTGACATTTCTACTTTTCATTGTGTTTGCATAAACAACTCTCCAGGAAGGATACAGTTTTAAAAATTAAAAAAGCAAACACCACAAACTCATAGAGTGAAGCCAAAAACAAGCCTAGCTAAGTCTAGCAGGGATAAGACATAGAGACTGTCAGAAAAATACTCCAGAGGAGAGCTGGATGAAACAGAGAAAAACTCAAGCCAATAACAGTTTTTCCAAACACTCCTACTTTCCTCCCCCAATTATTCTATTTTATAGATAATTATTTTATTCTTCTGTCCTATATGGAAGTAGAAAAACATTCCAGACTCATTTCTTTGTTGTACTATGAATATGGAAGATAAAAATGCTGAGGGGTCCTTGTGCTTTATGAAAAACAGCATAGATAATGCTGTCAAGGAAGATCTCTTGGGCTCACACAATCCCTTAGTTCATGAATGAAACTCTTCTTCAACAAGCAAGAACCCAAGAGAAGTAGCTAATAATGAGCCAGATTTTTAGTGTTACAGCTAACTCCCCTGCAGGCTGCGTTAATTACTTTGGGTCAAAAGGGAGGAAAGACTCCTTTAGGAAATCAGTTTCAGAGCTTTGGTACTCAGGGATCTAGGCAATAGAATGAAGGCCTTTCCTCATCTCCTTCATACAGAATGATAGCTCAGGTGGCCTCTCTAATTAGGAAGGATCGTTCAGTACTGAGGTGGATTTAAGGTTTGACTAATAAGGCAGCATTTGCCTCGTTCTCTGAGTGCATCTAATCAACAGAATATATTTGACCCATTTGTATTATTTACACTGGTACCCTGAATCCTCTACAATTTCCAGTGAAGAGGATTAAAGATCAATTTTAAGCAAGGCCAATGAACAGTCTTCAAACAAGAAGAGGCATCCTGTAAAAGTGTAGGGCAGCCTGAGCACACAAAGCCAATATAACGGGAGTGAGGAAAACGAGAGAAGATCTAGAAAAGTCAACTTAAGACATAAATTAGCATATGTTACAGAGATCACATGGAAACATTCCCACTGATACAATCATCCAAGTGCAGGCAAAGCAAAAGCATATAAGAAATAATTTATATGTTCAAAATCGGAATGGATAGAATCACTAGGGAGTCTGAATTTTCAATTTCCTGTAGTATTTTTGGCTTTAAATGCTTTCTGTGAAATCCACTGACATTTTCAATAGTGCTTTTATAAATGAAAACTGATTTTTGTTAAAGGATATTCTGATAAGATTAACACTGATTTTTTTTCCCTTTTATATTTTGAAAAATTTACATGAATAAACTTTGGCATTTTGCGCCTATGCATCATGCTGCTGAATTACGTAACTATTTTTATGTTGGGTCTCCTTGCCCATTAATTTTACTTTGCTTCAAACAGAAACTTGAAAATAAACACAGCAAATGTATCTACTTACAATGGAAGTTTTTGGGTTTGTGTTTTTTTTTTGAAAAATTCTTTTTATGCTCTGGAGATCTAACTATTACTACTCACTTGAGTGTCTTTCCACTTGGTAATAAAGCTATTTTCTATGTCCATTTGTTTGACTTGGTCTTCTTTAACCTGTTTAAAATATAATTTGGGACAGTCTAATAAAATACATGGAGTGATGGTACTCATCCTCACATAAGCTTCTTCAGGAATTTAAAGACCAACAAGTAAAAATAAATGAGAATGGCCATCTCAATCCGTGCAGGCCCGCACAGCGAGGGCAGACTTAAAGCCAACCAGGCAGAGGTCAATCAAGGTCAGACCATTTTATGGTGATACTACTTCAGGCTAAAGAGCCCATCAATGGAATCCCCTTTGCCGAGGCAGTTTAATAAGCAATGGGGCAGACGACTGGTTTGTGAAGTCTATGTAGTTTGAGAGACAAGACTCATTTCTCAAACTAAAATATTTATTAAGTGCTTTTGAAATTTCCACCATTTAAAGTTGGATTTAACAAAACCATGAAGATAGCCATTTATTTTTTTAATCAATGAAACAGTACACACATAAAAAATAAAGATAGCATGCAAAAGCCACACACTTTTTCCTAATTCATTTCTCAGTATCAGAATTATTGCACAGAGGTTGCTGTTGATCAAAAACAGTGAACACATATAGAAAGAAATAAAAAGAAGATCAAAGAGCAAAGAGAATCCGACAGCTCTGGTGTCCATTCCTATATAAATTAAGATACAAATGGTTATTTTCCTTCATTAAAATACAGTTTCCTTCCCTTTGCTAAGGAATCTTGTGATCAGTTATTATAAGAATGGAAGAACTTTACATGTAGTAAGCTATTAGATTAACCCGTTTCATTTCATCTGGTGTAACTATAAGCCCTGGAAAACAAGGCATCTTATAAAACACCATTTAATGGAATGCTCAAAAAGGTTAAATGACAAAACTGAGATGCCAGAAATAATAATGGTGCTAGATCCCGGTATACCCTACAGTTTCAAAACCTGGGTTTGCTTCCTCTATTTGCATGTCTTTGATCTAAGAAACCATCCCCATACTAACAGTTTTCTAATGACACATGAAAATATTAACTTCATAAAAAAGCAAACTGAAAAGTCAAATTATTAGAACAGAGATGACTTAGTAAAACCCACAGAGCAATATTTCAGAATTTCCATTTTTTCCAATTCAGTGCACAGTGAAAAGAAAACATGGAAACCCTTTCAACTGCAGAATGGGACAGCCTGGTGTTTATTACTGAATTTGTACATTCATAATTTCACACCTGTAAGTACACATACTTAGTGCACACACACATACTGAGTAGGAAAAAACACACATAAAAACACTGTAAATAGAAATACTCTGTCCAACAGACACCAGATGGTAAAACAGCTTTAAAAGTTTAAATCAATGTTTAAGTCAATGAGTATACTTTAAAAAGCTAGTTGTATCTAAAAAATTAAAAATCAAAGATAACTAATACTTTATTGTCTTTATTTTTAAATATTTATAGAGATCTGAATAAAAACATCCTAAAATATTTTTGCTTGCAAGCAGTAACAAGAAAACTATTTTAATGAGAACAAGATATAAAATATTTACCTCAAATATTTCAACGTAATTATTAATTAAGTCCTCGATTACATTCACTTCTTCACTAGTTTGTCCCCTCGTTTGAAACAAACAGGATGAAAAGACCAAGGCCAAATTATGGGCATTCATGTGATTGATTTCTGAGCATTTCTGAACCCTGTTGAAGAAAAGCATAGCTCATTATGACACACTTCTATTTGAAAATTTCATAGAACTATAAGTCATAATACTCATTTATCATTTTTAACAGATATTGAAGGTCTCAGATATAAAAGGCACAGTGGTTGATGTAAAGAAAAAACCAAAAACAAAAACGCAGTTCTTTCTTCCAAGTAGCTAACAGTGTGGTTAAGAACATAAGAAAAAACTACTGTTCAAGAATATCACTACAAGTTAAAACGTAGTACTTGAGTGTTGATTTACCAAACAACTCCAGATAGTGGGACAACCTATGGTTAAGGCATCAAGGTATGCTTGCAGAATAGTGTGAAAAGACCCGTGGGCCTGAAGCACAAATGAAAGAGGGAAAACAAGGTGTGGGTAAGAAGGAAACAAGGCAAGAAAGGTGAATCAGGAGGCATATAGTAGAGAGTTCCAAATTCAGTGTTCAGTGCTGGGCCGAATGTCCCAGAAAGTGTATTATTAAGTGAGAAAATATACCTGGCAGCTATGTCTGTATGGTTATTCAAAATAGGATATTAGCTCTCAAAAAAACAAATACCTAATTTAAAAATACAACTAGTTTTCTTGAATATAACCAAGAATGTCTTCTTCTAATGAACAGAATTGAATAGGAGTCAAATCTCTCAATCAGTAGACCACACTTGAGTACTATAAAGATCATTTAAAGTAGTCACAAATGTAAGCTCAAAAAGGATGAAGAAAAAATATATATAGTCACCACCATAATAAAAGAACATTTACACTGATAAAAATGCTTGAAATGAGAACACGAAGTCATGCACAGGAAAGTGTCTATTAATGCCCTCTATTTGACACTGGCTATACATATAGCAGCTGCTTAATAGCCTAATTACATTTGCAAACTTTAAGGACACATACTAAACAAGGGAGACCAACTCCATCAAAAGAATAAGCAAGGCTAAGGAAGGCACACCTGCCTGTAAGAACAGAGATTCTAGTAGGTACAGGAAGTGGGTAAACATGACAGCAATACATATGAAAATGTAAGAAACAAAAAACTGCCAAATTGCATAGCAGAGATGGAGCAAGTGCCTCCATCCTATAGGATTTACAAGATGCACAAAGGCTTACACGTTGATAGAGAAGAATATAGTAACTGTGGACACCCCTCTCACAACCACTTCTGTTCTCTTACCACACTACGGTGTGAACATCTGGAAAATTTATCTGCATGTCTGCCTCTGTTCCTAGAACCCAGGCATCTCATAGTCGGAGACTGCTGCTTGAACCACACTATAGTGCACAATCAATATCTTGTGAATGGATTTAAGGAGATGTTAGTCATGGGGAAGTGATCTTTTTTCTAGGGCAAAGATGGAATTAAGTGCTAAATCAACCTGACCCTATCCGAACTGACCTCAAACTTCTGACGACACTATCAGACATCACCACCTTTCTCGAGACTTCCCTCTGCAAAAGCATTCTCCTTTGGTACTCTTCATCTCTCTCTACTTTCTGAAGCTGCCTTCATTTCTGGCAAGCGTGTGTACAATATAGTATTTTCCTTTATTCCTCAGCTCCCACAGGTTAGCATCCCCCAGTGTTCCCTATTCTATTTGCTCAGTGTCTTCTCACTCAGGCCTTCTCATCAGAAGCCCAAGGAAACTGTTTCCTAATTAGTTTCTCTGCCTCTACTCTAACCTCTTCCCAACCTATCCCATTGCAGGGGTTATTATCCTAAATTTAATCAGTCACTCTTGATCACTTAAAGGAATAAAATCCAACATGTTTTCCATGATGGATAGAGCCTTTCACAACCTCCTGCCACGCAACTACAAACCATCTTGTCTCCCAACACACCTATTTCCTAGAAAACACCCTTTGCTCATGTCTTAGTATTTCATGCCCAGTTCGTATCTCTTTAAATCAGAAGCATATCTGGACCTCAACACACAATGAATGCCTCAACCCCTCCTCTATAAGCCCATGCCTCATGCTAAATTCTCTGTATGAAAATCTGTCCTGATGTTGCTGTGCTTCCTTAGGAAATATAAAATGCTCCACAGCACCCCGCGAGTTCACTGTGAAGTCCCAGGGCTCCTTGGTGCTCAGTTTGGGAATAGCAGACTTGGGATTTTATTTGTCATTTACATATTACTAGAGGCCAGATGCACGAAATTCGTGCAAAGGGCTCAGCCCTGCCACCGTGTCTTCATTCGGAAAGTCATCCAGAAGGATGTCCGGTCTAATTAGCATATTACCCTTTTATTATTATAGATTATCAAATGTTTCTGTTCACATGGACTCTGGATAGGCATTGACTTGTGCACAATAGAAGGTAAAATATATGTTAGTTGAAGAAAAGGAGAGCGAGAGGAAAGATGGGAAGGAATTCATTATCTCAAACTCAAAACTGAATTAAGAATGATAAGAATAATGATATGTAACTCATTAATAAACTGTAGGAGCCTGATCACTATTAAAATTTTTGAAGAAAAAATAATCTGCCCCAATGCCTCACAGGCACAAAGATAGGACTATAAGGACTATATCTATATGGCACAGTAAGAAAATTAGTTTTACAGTAATAGAGTTTGCATGCATGAGAAGCGGAGGCTGGAAAAGGTGAAGAGACAAAAAATTGTGGAGGATTTCTGAATACAGACTCCAAACAAAGTAATTTGAGCAGAATTCAGCTTCACAGAAATTTATTCAAGGGGGTATTGCATTCATGCAGGAATATATTCCTTAAGCAATATTTATACTTAGTGAGGTTTTTATAATTAATTTTCACTGATAGCAAAACAAACCTTTAGTTTTAACCTGAAAGGTTATTTTCAAACATCCTCTTCCTTCAGGTGTCATTTCTCAAGCTACCATTATACCCTCCTCCGACCCTCCCAAATGCAGAGGACTACATGCCCTGACATGGAAAATGAGTTTGGCTCTTCAAGTGTCCTCATCTGATCCACAGTCTGACACCAACGTATTAGAGGCAGGTTAGATGCAAACTGATGATGAAGAAATAAGAGTTTAGGAAGAGTCCACCATGAGAGGAGGACTCACACACAGAGTCCTGCTAAAGACGTCTGGCCCTGGACTTCCTTCTCTTCTCCGACTTCCCTCTTAAATGAGTTTTCAAATTCTTGCACTTGAGGATGATGCTATACATGATCATTTTTAACTCATTTTAAGAAACTCTCTAGTGCTATTTATTTGAAATGCACCTTAATTACAGACACTAAAGTGATATTTAGTGGGAATTTCACTTTTAAACCATTCTTAACAGTGAACGATTTGCAGTCACATGTAGAAAGTTAACCACAGTACTTTATATTCAGAAATAATGACTTATCAAGTGGCATGTTTAAAATAAATTAGAAAATTCATGAATCCACCCACCTGTAAAGGTGTTCAATTATAGCTGCCAATGTTGCTCGGTTGACCCCTGAAAGAGTACTTATAAATGCTCCATATTTTTTAATTCTTTCCTTGTCATCTTGGGTATCTAGAGGTTAAAAAAAAATCTTTAGGCCTAAAATATTAATCTGTGTTACAAATTTGCTTTTTAACAGTATTATAAGACAATATTACAATTGTATTTCACTAAATGATATAAGCACTTTTCAATAAAAATATCAAACTTCTATAATTCTGGAAAGGGACTTACATAAACATTCCATGGGTTTATGCTCTACTTTTTATACTTTGTTAATTAAAAATATAGTACTTTCAAAACCCAGGGTTATATTTTATCTTCTACTGTTTGGACTATTGAACTTCACCTAATAGAAATATAGTCAATAACTCAGAGTGGAGTGAAAATTGAAGAGATAAGCAAAACGTACTTTAACTCTGTGACGGGCCAGTGTAGCTCAGTGGTTGAGCGTCAACATATGGACCAGGAGGTCATGGTTCGAATCCTTGTTAGGGTACCTGCCTGGGTTGCAGGCTCAATCCCCAGTAGGGGGCGTGTAGGAGGCAGCCAGTCAATGATTCTCTCTCTTCCTTCCTCTCTGATATCAATAAAAATAAGTATTTTTTAAAAATAGTTTAACTCTGGCTATGGAAAGATTTCACTATTTGTATGTTAAAATGACATTTCTGTTCTGTTTTTCTCTTGTGAAATCATAAAAATCTCCCCCAAACTAAAATCATCCGAGAACTATGAACTGTTAATTACCCAGCAGCCCCGGTACCTTCAATTTGTTGGAAAAGGAAAGCAGACAATAGAATAGATAACTATGATATTGACTTAGAGCAGGATGGACCCTGTGCCTAAAGCATGGTCAGACTTGGTTAATCATGGAAAAGAGGACAGGAACGAATTTCTCTCCATTCTCCCAACCCCAGGAAGTCAAATACTTGGAAAAATTAGACACAGGAACCCCCAAAGTTCTCGTCTCAAGAAGGTATGTAGTGGCGGTTTGGTCTAACCTACTAGCTCATAGGGGAAATAAAAGACCTTTCTTCAAATAAATAACTTATGCTGACTTCATAACTCAAGGGGATTGCACTTACATACTCCCTCTCAATTCCCAACTACCTTTAGAAACAAGACTTTTTCATTTTCCGTTTAGCCCTGCCTATTCTATTCACAGAGAGCCAGCAGCACATTAATGAATCTTTAAAAGTACATGGTCATCTGTAAAGGGCATTAGGATCCTTGGGGAGGTAAGAACCTCCGTGACACATTTTTGAAATGCACTCCTATTCAAAACTGCAGCTGAGAACTCCTTTGTACCGAGTTAGCCTGCAGAGGTCTATGAAAGTAAACACCATCTTACCTGCGCTGGTAGGTGAAAGACTCTCTAAGAGCAAGGGTGGCAAACGCCTGAATTACATTCAGAGATTATACTAGATTAAGAATTAACTATCATCCCTAATGTAATCGAACATTTACTCTCATGTCATCCAGTTTTTACCTGCATTATTCAGTACAGAGTAATTAATATTACTACACTGATAACAAGAAGTCAGGCGAGTATAGTAAATTTTCATAAATCTTATAAAAAGAAAATAAATGGCACTTTCAAAATAAAGCTTAAAAAGTAAGAAAGCAAAGCTTAAGAAAGCTTCAGGTCACAGAGAACGTATAATGAACTGCCCAACTAGCCACAGACATCAGACAACGTAATAGCGTTCTTAAGAATAGATCGTAGATCGTATAAACAGGTGCGACGTGACTGTAAGGCATTCTTGGCCTTGGCTGCACGGGACCCAAGAGAGCTCTCCTAGGAGGTCACCCAGAGAGTCTGGTTGAGCCTGGTCAGATCCAGCACAGGGCCCTTCTGAAAGGTCAGGGTGACCGCTGTACCGATTTTTCGGTAATTTCTGAATCTCTGGTGACTCCTAATTTTCGGTACTTTGCCTAGACCTATTTTCTACAATGTCTCCAAGTTCCATCTTATTCTAACCACTTGTTTGCATGTAACTAACATTTTTCTATACCATGTTGATTTTTTCTCTTTAATGCTCAGGAGCCCAGGTATAGGGGACAGTTAGGTTCAGGGCCTCAGGTCTGGTAGGTTTAAACGAAAAGGCTATCTGACTCAGTAGCCAAAGCCTTCTCCAAGTCAATTCTCAAATAATTTCCATCCAAGTGAAAGGTGAATACTTTCTTCTCTGACACACGCTGTCATTTCCCACCTCCCTCCTCCTGACAGGCGGGCATCAAACACATCTTTGTCAGGGAATCTGAAACTTCAGCAAAAACATATTTGTCACAGAATTTTGATCACTAATTTTATAATAAAGACACACTGTAAGTATTTATAAGACAGATACTATAAATAATTTCATGGTTATAAATTAGAATAAAATCTTTTTTTTTAAAAAAAAACTGAGGATGGCACGTTAACAGGGCTTACAGAGATATATCATCTAATTCCATATTTTATATCCCAGGGAATTATACAATCAACTCTTCTTGTGATTCAAGTTAAAAACCTATTGATTTGAGAAATACTAGGAAGCAAATAAAAGACTTCTGAATTACGTAAAATTTGCAAAGCTTTATTTTAATAATACTATTCTTCCTGCTGTCATTCTTAGGATAATTTTTCAAATTATGAATGTTTTGTAAGATCATTTCAAAATTAATCCCTTCAAATATCACATTTATGTTTTAGAATAAACAAATATTTTCAAAGAAAAAATACCCGTTCCTTAATAAAGGAATATATTATCAAATTTTAAAACAGATTAATGTGCAAGAAATAAATATATTAGTAAATTATGGTATAATTCAATGATAAATTTTAAAAATTGAAAAAGTGATTGAAAATCACTTTGAAAGCATTGTAAATATATGGAAAATGCTTGTGATTTGTTAATAAAATGAAGATTTATATATAGGTTATAGGTGTGGGTCAAAGACTATAAAATAAAATGTAAAAATATCTCTAGTAGAAAGATGGGATTAAAGACACTATATTTGAAAGTATTGTTATAATGTTCCTATAAAAGGAGTTGTTTTGAATTATTAGATATAAATACAGATTTATTGAAATCATTTTTGCCAAATTAGTCATTTAATGAACTACTTTTCTAGAGTAATTTCTTACATAGGTTCTCTTATACTGTAGCAAAGCTTTTTACCTTCATTAAACAGAATCTAGAGAAAATAATGGAGTAAAAAAATTGTCATTATGTACTCCAAAGAGGAAGAATAAATGACAGAGAAAAGCCAAAAGAGCCATATAGGAAAATCTTAGAAAACCAACCTTGTATTGAAACTTTCATTTTAACCTTAATGAGAAATGAATAGTATACATGAACTTGCTTATAACACTTCCCAACTTCAAGCAGGGTAAGAACTAAGAAACCCACACAAAACTAAGTATATAAAACTTTATTCAGCAATTATTACTATAAATTTCTTTTTAGGTAAATATAAACAACTGCTGATATTTACACATTTTTTCTTCGGAGACATATGTACATTTTCGACTTCAATTAAAACTTCAGATCATCATCAAAGAAGAGTTTAAAAACCTAGCTAGCCAATTAAAAGACAAGCCTTTATGATTATAGACATTATGTGTATTACCTAAAGCAGAGATCCAATATGGATAGAGCTCCTTAGTGAGAAGCGCATCGTCGATGTCAGACAGAAACCTTTTCAGCACGCCCGTCACGTCTTCAAGCTGATGCTTTCCAGCCCTCAATTTAAAGCTTCTTGCATCTTTTTTGAAACTCTCCAGGAGTTCACTTACGTGCAAAGGATCGCCATTGTTTTGATAGATATATTTGCACCCTAAACCTTTGTTTAAAAGGAAAAAAGATTATATGAAAAAAAGTCTAAAATCAAAATCCACTTTGATACCTTAAAAATTTGAACACATTTTTTTGTGCTGGGATGATGAGCAAGAAGTAATCGTTACCCGAGTTGATATAAACATGTCTGAGGGGGAAAGGCTTGTCCCCCTAATTTTAGTATTTACAGGGTAAACCTGATGAAATATTCCACCCTTGGCTTTTAATAAGACTCTGGTCAGCCCTTTCCCCAGCTGTTCATAGTATCTTTTTAAACTGTTCTTTCATAGCCAGTGCTCCATCTTCGCTTAGTCCCTGTGATACAAATATGCCTCCAATTTCACTGACAAAAGTGCGGCTCCCTGGTATAAATTTCCTCAGTCCTCTGCCCTCATATTTGCATATTAATGTCTGCCTGTTCCCACCTTCACCTTCTTCTAGATAGAGAGTTTGGTCTTCTTTTTTACAAAGTCATTGATTCATCAAAGGCCCAATTCCCACTCTTGTCAGGACAATCTTCATCAAGAATATCAATAACAACCTATTTTCTAGATGCTATTTGGTGTTTATCTAATGAGAATCCCCTGCAGTGTTCGACACTCCAAATGAATCACATTAGAATTATGTTAATCTCATGGCCTTCATGGCATAATGATGCCATATTCCCCAGCTCTTCCTTTATGGCTACTCTTCCACCCTTCCATTTATTTCTGCTCTAGCATTTACTGGTGATTCCCGGAATCCAAACTCAATGTTCTTCACTCCCCACTCCCCACAAAATTATCTGGGTAAACCCACCTAACCGCATTACTTTAACCGCTTACATATACTTTTTCACCCAGGTTTTAATTTCTAAGATTCCAAACACATACAAATATATTTAAAGAAACATGTACCATATACTTGCAACACACACACACTCATACACACACACACCATATTACACATATGGACCAATCAAAATAAAGAAATTCATTTCCCTGCCTTGTTCACGACCTCACCTCCCAACCTCTACCTGTTCTTTATTTGTTCCTCTATCTTGATATATGGCATCGCCTTCTCCCCAATCCTTCCCAATGCAGAACCTTTCTTTCTCACATTCCAGATTTAAAAAAAACAAAAACAAATGAACAACTATGTCACATAGATTTTTCATTATGACCCCCCCCCCCCCCCGCCTTCTTTCCATCCTCCAGGCTGCTATTCTGTGCACTCAGTTCCTTACCTAGGTTTTTACAACTCCCTGCCCGTATTCTTGTGCAGCCCTAGTCTGTCTGGACAATGCCAGTGTGACCTAAGATGTAGGTCCACCAGTGTCACCACATGACTAAAAATCTGCATAATGCCCTCTCCAGGCCTACGAGGCAAGTGTGAGGATTTAATTACAATATATAAGTTCCCTACATGAATTTTCCTTACCCTCCTGCCTCTTTTATCTTTCCCCTCTTCTCACACCAAGTTCTGGGCACAGTTAACGACACAAAGTTCCCTAAACAGACAATGCCCCTCACGACTCCACACATGGGCACACCCTGTTTCCTCCTCTACCTTCTAATAAGCTTCTCTTTTCTCTTAAGACTCAGGGTAGGCACCCATGCAGCCCTCCATGATCACCCTTACTCTGGGTGCGATTTACTCCTGTACCAACCCCAGAGCCTCTCTGCCACAGGGGTTTGTACACTTGAGATATAACTGCCCACTTGTTTGTCTTTGATCCACAAATCTGTAACGTCCTAGAAGGCAGAGTCCTGGTTATTCTCTGTAGATAGTAGTTACATAGTGCCTAGAAGAACTCAGCAGGTATTCAATGAGTGACCCCTTAATGCAAGAATAAGCAAATTCTCCAAAAAACAATAATGACTAAGTTTCTGAGATACTGTGTTCCTAGTTAAGTGAATTTCTAATAGCTGGTAATCAAATAATAAGTTAACTGAATGTGAATTACATAAATTAATTTCCCCTAAGAACTAACTACTGCAACTCATTTTAAAAAATTAAAATTATAAAAGTTATACTGTGAACTCTGTCAAGTTCAAATCTTGACACAATGAACATAACACACACACAAAAACAAACAAACAAACAAACCTGGCTTTTAAATTTTAACCCAAAAGTCAGAAAGTTCAAAATAAGTGTGACTTAAAAGGCTCTGGGCTGACCACCTACATCCTAAAATCACTAGACATTTTCTAATAAGATTGGGTTTTTCCCCATGTTCTGCTCATTAAAAACATTAAAAAAAATAGTCTTTCACTGGCTCTATTACTTTAATATGCAAGTTAATGTACCTTGCGTTAGAGTTACAAAGTAGACATAATGTATGAAATTTAGTTGAAAACAATCTAGTGCTTAATGATTTTAAACTCAAACAAACATCACAAAGTAGCTTCTGATTTCCCTAGAGAAACATGAAATTGTATACACTGGAGGTAGTCGAGTTAGAGTTATTTTAATCATTTGTCAGCTTACAAGAGACTCTATGCCATTATGAAACTAACACGATGTAAAAATTCCCAGTGAGGTTATGCTCATGCCAAAACATAATGTGTGCAATTCATTCATACCTGCAAAATGCAAGTGCACTAATACTGAGTAACAAATAAAATGAAGATGATGACCGCCTTTCTCCCCCATTTCCAACTAAACTAAGATGATTATAGCTGATAAGATACAGACACGTTATCATCATGGGAAGAAACCTCACAGTAATGCCCACGTAATGTGATTAAATACATAGTCACAGTAGACATATAATCTAAACACAGTAAATCTGTATATTAATGCTAACTCTTCTTGGATTACATATGAACTAAGTAAAAACACGTTAAGATAGTGCTCTTCTTAGAAGAAAGTAGATTAATATACACATATTATAAATTTTCAGAAATTCTTTTTATTTCTGGTATTTTGGTACATATCAATCAATTTATTGTCAGTTCTCATGCAGAAACACACGATTCATGGATTTGTCTTTCACTTCCCACTCCTATGCTGCATTTCCAGGACCAAGGTCAGCGGCTGGCACACAACAGACACCCAACAAGGAAGTAAGGAACCAGTAACACAGTGTTTCACTGCAGCTCTCTCCCTGAGATACTCTCTTTCAAATTAAAAACTCCTAAACACATTTCTAATTCTAGGAGAACAAAATAAGTTACTACACCTTCCGAAATACCAGATGAATCATTTTACCCTTTTCTACCTTTATAATGTAACTCAATGGCATTTATCTGCAAATTAAAAGTAGAAACATTTTTATATTAAAAATGTAGTTAAGACTTTTCTATTTTCTAGAGCAGGGTTCCTCAAACTTTTTAAACAGGGGGCCAGTTCACTGTCCCTCAGACCGTTGGAGGGCCGGACTATAGTTTAAAAAAATTATGAACAAATTCCTATGCACACTGCACATATCTTATTTTGAAGTAAAACAAACAAACAAACAAACAAAAACAACAAAAAAAAAACGGCATAAACACCCGCATGTGGCCTGCGGGCCGTAGTTTGAGGACGCCTGTTCTAGAGTATTAAGGAAATCTGTAACAGAAAGAAGGAATTTGAAGAATACATAGTAATTTGAAATTGAACATGAAGAATAAAGGCATACTTTTATTCCTCAGGCATATCTAATACTGCAGCACATTAAAATAAAACTGGACCATGTAAGTATCGAGCTGTTTGTTTTTTACCTGTACACTATTCAAAGAAAATGTTATAATTAAGTCAAAACTGTTACAGTCAATATCCATGAGACCAAGAGTACGGTAACTAAAATAAATACATACACACTTGTATGCATGCTAAGAAAATTCTTTCCCATGCTGTCCCATCATTTACCACTTCTAAAAACATGCTGAGGCAGCACACTGCATTCCCCTAGGTTTCACTGTGGGCTTGTAAAATCTGAAAAATAGTCTTTAACCTATTTTTAATATACATTTCTCAACATACATTCTTTCAATATGTTATTTAAATGTTTTTGCATGTAAAGGAAGCAGAAAATAGTTAAAGTACGTTATACCATTTAAATGAGTTTTACTGGGCAAAGGAATGGCATTTTACTGAACAGTGACTACATTTGTATTTTCACTGATATACTTAACAAATACAAAAGGCTCTCATTCAATCCAATGGGTACCATTTAAAAACTGTAAGAGTGATACCATGAGTTTGGGGGTCGAATAAAAACTCTGCGATACGTACCATACTGCGTAACAAATGCTATACAGCTGTTCACGATGATGGGAACGTCGTTTTGGCTGAGCTGCTGATCCTGCAAAGCATTTCCATCTGTACCTGCTGCTTTCTCAATTGCAGCATGCCAGACTGTGAAATCCAACTTGGTGTGCCCGTGGATGTACAATGTTCTGTGAAGTTTAAAGAGCATTCCACGTTATAGTTTTGCTTATAAAAATTCTTACTTCTAGACAGATGATCCTTAAATCCATATCCAGGTGATCTTGTCTCACCCATGAGGAGAAAAACCCTCCATCTTTCACCCCAAATGCCTCTTTTTCCTGCACAGAGGGGAGGCAGTTCCCTGAACTGGTGGTCTCACCTTCTTTCTTTTCCCAGCACCTGTTATTCTTTCTGAATAAATGAACTGAAACGGTTCTGTAAGCATCACCAGTGACTTCTATTGGATATATGTGGCTGTGTTTTTCAAGATTTTAGAACTGTTTATGATTTCATTTCTTCAAAAAAAAAAAAAAAAGAAAGGGAAAAAAATCCACCTAATTGGCTTTGTAGCACAATTCTTTCTGGCTCTTCCTATCTTTCTGGTCAGTTTCTTTTTTCCAAGCCCACCTACACCTTCTGAGAACGAAGCTGTAACCTCGGTGAACTCACATGAACTCCAAGGCCTCTCCTGGGATAGTGGTGTCAATCCCCGTATGTAAACTGCTTAACTCCCAAACCCCTATCTCCAGGCTATAATTCTGTCTTACAAAGCAGATCTCTATGTAGTCAGAAAGCAAAAGCTTAAAACAGCCCGGCTGGTGTGGGTCAGTGGTTGAGCATTGACCTATGAATCAGGAGGTCAGGATTTGATTCCCAGTCAGGGCACATGCCGGTGTTGTGGGCTTGATCCCCCAGTATGGGGCACACGGGAGGCAGACAATCAATGATTCTCTCTTGTAGGGAGCGGTTATAGGGTTAAGCCTCGGACTGACCTGCTGGCAAAGTTGCAAACAAGTTCCAGCTTGGAGGGCACAGCTCTCTAAGCATAATTAAGCTTGATCTTGTGACTGCTCCCTAGATCTTTCCTGGGTAGCTAATGGGCTGTGGGGGGTGCAGCAAGTGCTGCCAAAACAAGTGAAACTTATAAGAACATTGTAAATTACCTTGTTTGCCCCTGACTATAAAATAAACCATCAGCTTGCAGTCTGGATCTGTTCTGTGGCCTCAGCCAGGCACAGAAGATCCACCTAGACCCAACTTATTCTCTTTTTCTGTCTTTTCTTCATCCTTCACCGGGCCTCCCTCAGGCTCGCCGAACCCTTGGCTGTGCTGACGTGGCACACCCTCTCATCATTGATGTTTCTATCTCTCTCTCTCCCTCTCCCTCTTTGAAATCAATATATATACTTAAAAGCTTAAAACAGCTGAGTGGGGAATCCAATCATTTCTAGAACTCAAATTTTAGCTCTGCACTTACTTCCTTTGTGACCAGGGAGAAGTTATCAACCTTCTTTGGGCCTCAGGTTTCTCACTGGCCCAATGACGGGAATAGTACTTGCCTCAGCGCTGGACAAATGTATATGAAGAACTAAGTAATAAACTATAATACTAAGTGATATCAATTTTTGGACACCCTCACCAGAATGTGCCACAAGCATCTCAAACCATTCTACCCCCTCACAACAAACTGGTGCTACAACTCTCCATTTATCCCACCAGAAACTTAGGGTTAACTGTAGATTTAGTCCCCGCCCCTACCTCGTCCCTGCCACATGAATTCAGTCACAAAACGCTGTTGGTTCTGGTTCCCTGACACACTTGCTTTGCCTCCTTTGTTCCAACATGGCCTTATTTCAGGTCCTTATTACTCCTGTGCCCATACACCCCTCTGCATGGAACTCCTTTCCCGGTGCTCCACCTCCCTAGCCCCTGCTCCTTGGGGCTTCCAGAATGTTCTTCCTAAAATGCCAAGCAAATGATGTCACTTCTTGGTCATTGTTCATCTATAGCCCTGGAGTTTTAAAGATTAAAAGGCCTTCATGGTCTGGCCCATAATTCCCCTTCAACTTTTCCATTGCCCTACACTCAAGACACACTAAATAATCACACTGCCTTATCTTTATATTAAACTAGTGGCTCAGTGCATGAAATTCGTGCACATTAAAAGGTGATTAATTAGAGGAAATATTTTAATATTGCTCTTTGCCCTTTTCCTATAATAGAAGTGTCAGAGATGAAAGAAAATTAACAAAATGTATAGGAAAATCTTCCTCCTGTCAGAGTCTGGGCATGCCGCTGGACACAGAGTCAAGTCTCCGCCCACCTGCAGCGCCTCAAAATTGTGCAAGACCCAGACCCAGCCGGCCTCCCCCCCAGTGGGTGAGATCCAGACCTGGCTGGCCCCACTCTTGTCAAACCCCACTGGGCGGGGCGCACAGCCTCAGGTCCCCTGGCCCAGTGTGGGGAGGGGGGGCACAGCCTCAGGTCCCCCATCAAGCCCCACTGGGTGAGGGGCGCAGCCTCAGGGCCTCTGTCAAGCCTCGCAGGGTGCGGGGCACAGCCTCAGGTCCCCCATCAAGCCCTGCCAGGCGGGGGACGTAGCCTCAGGTTCCCCAGCCCAGCACCGGGACAGGGGGCATGACCTGAGGTTCCCTGGCCTAGCACCAGGGCGGGAGTCATGTTCTGAGGTCCCCAGTCAAGCCTGCCAGGCAAGGGGCACAGCCTGAGGTCCCCCGGCCTGGTGCCGGGGGGGAGGCATGGCCTGTGGCCCCTGTCAAGCCCCACCAGGCGAGAGGTGCAGGCTCAGGTCCCCTGCCCTAGCCCAGCATCACACAGCCTCAGGTCCTGGGTGATTGCTCCTTAAGACTCGTTACAGGAACTCGGCCTCCGCTGTGCGTGCAGCCATCTTGTGTTATGGAAACTCCACCTCTGCTGTGGGCGCCGCCATCTTTGTGATGACGTGACAGTCAATTTGCATATTCCCTCTTTGTTAGATAGGAAGGATATTTCCTGCTCTCTTACTGGCCACTCCAAATTTGCGCCAAGGTTTACTCCAGGTGATCCTCCTTGACACTCTACCCTGATATCCCTCCGATGCTTAGTGGTAACATGTGTCCCCCTTAAACCTGAGGAGCCCCCCTGCCCTGCATTATACCACCAGCTCCATGTCTGAGAATATTTTAGCTGCTAGATCCAAACATCACACAGGCAACCAGGGAAAGCATTTCTGTATCTGTCATCATTAGCAGAGTGTCTGACATTTAGTAGGTACATAATAGTTTTAAAGCCCTAACACTAGATATAAAAAATTGATTTATTTAAGTATATTCACTGATGTACCATTTAAGTATATTTACACCAAAGTTAAACGATTTAATCTCCATTTCAAACTATGAGAGGGCTACTTTGGATTCAAACAAAGAGGAAGGCATGAACTGCACAAACTCTGGGTAGCTGTGGTTTGTTGTTCTTTTTCAGGGGGAGGGTACTCTTTTACTTCCCTGATAATAGATGGGCCCTAATTTAATTTAAACAGAAAATAAAAGGCCTTTTTTCCTTTGGTTTCTTTTCTTGAAATGCTCCTCTAAGACTGGCACCTCACCACGCTTACATCCACATCTTCTGAACTTGCAGTAACTACAGTTACGTCAGTGATGTCCGCATCTTCACCTCTCGCTTTCTTTCTACATTGTTTTTATTTTCCCACATCACTACAGCAGCCCTGACCTCCAGGTTTTGTCATTTCCTTCTTGAAGAATTCTGCCACTCTAAGATTCCTGACATGCTTCCGCCTTTTCGTTTGCCTTACATTATCTTTAGCTTGACAGCATTCTATTGCTCGGTATATTTATCTAAATGAAATTGTATCACTCAGCTAATCTTCCTGAGAAATATCAAGCCCCTACACTGTTAGACCTAACTAAAATAACATCTTGCTAAATTCAGGAGTTGAGGTAAAGAGAAAAGTTTACCTTTATTTTTTGAGTTTTAATCTCATGATTAAGCTCTAAGTGTAACATAAAATATTTAAAACTGTTTGCTTTTAAACAAAGTACTTCAATGGGCGAGTATTTCAGCAAGCAGTGAAACAAACCCAAAATGCAACGGCCCTCCTACAATACCACTGTAATTCTGCCATCAACTGTGAATGCTCCAAACGTCAAACTTCCTCTGTAGTAAGAAGAAATCCCATGATGACAGGTTTAGCTGTCTCCCTGTGAACTAGTGAGGGTTAGAACAAATGACAACTCCTGAGTCAACCTGTCAAGGACTGAATCCTTAAATATATCATCTAGTGCAGCGGATGCTTGACATTTAACTGCATCAGTCCAACAACTTTCCTCTCTGATGTGTATCTAAACTCTGTGCACACTGAACAAAACATCAAAGATATTTTAAGCACAAATGCTGGTGGAGTTTGTGATTCCAAGTGTTACCAAACAACCACTCTACCTTCTGCATAAGAATTCCAAAGAAACATTCATTTATATCTTTAGCATCTGAAAAGTAATTCTGAAGAACTCTTAGAGAGAATTATTCTAATTCTTCATTGCCCAAGCATAAATGTTAAAGGATACTTCAAAGTCATATAGAGAAACATCCCTATATCCTATAACAAATCAAATCAGTTCAGTAAGACCCAGTAACCAGTGCCAGAATGAATTAAAATCAATTTTCTCAAAATTGCAATATAATAACCACAAAGTGTAGGCTATCGTGTTTGAGCCTAGTCTACTGACAAAAACCACAAGTGTCTTCACAAATGACAGAATCAATAAATTTGTATAAAAACTTCTAAAAAGCGAGTAACAGACTGCACAAACATGACCGAACAGATAATATTCTAAGCATTTAAACAAAAATAAAAACACCGAATCTTCTAGTGTAACAGCATTTATTTGGGCCACAAATACTTTCTTTTCCTTTCATTTCTGAAAGATATTTTTGCTGATTGGAGTATTTTAGATTAACAGCTGCTGGTTTTGAGGTTTGTTTTTTCTTTTCTTTCCTTTTTTTTTTTTTTTTGCCAGCAATTTAAAAGATTTCATTACCTTCTGGTTTACACTGTTTCTAACAAGACATTCTCATCTTTTGCCCTATGTTTAATGTGTATTTTCCTCTGGGACTTTTTTCCTTCACACTGGTTTTCTGGAATTTGATTACGATGTGTCTTGATGTGGTCTGCTTTACCATGCTTGAGATATGATGATTTTAGTACATGTCGGTTTAGAGTTTTCATCAAATTCAGAAAATGTTTGGTCACATTTCTTTCAAGATTTTTTTTTTAGCCATCTTTCTCGTCTCATTTTTGGATTCCAATTATACTGAGACTACTTATTATTGTCCCACAGGTCACTGCGGCTCTGGTGATTTTAGTGTTATGTCTCTGTGGTTAAATTTTTATCATTTCTATTGCCATGCCTTCATGTTCATTAATCTTATAAAGTCCACTCTTATGTTAAGCCAATCTAGTGAAATTTTTTCAGATACCATATTCTTTGGCTTTATAAATTCCATTTGTTTGTTTTTTAGTTACCCATATTTTTCTTGCTATTGTTTATATTTTCCTTTACATCTTTGAAAATATTTGTGATTTATAATATGTAAAAATCACTGCTTAGAGTATTTGCTAGTTCCATTACCTTTCTCATTTCTGGGTCACTTCCTACCAACTGATTTGCAGTTTTTTCACATGGCTAGTAATTTTAATCAAACGCCAGACATTAGGAATGTTAACTGGAGTGTCAGGATTGTGTTGCCTTCCTTTCCAGATGTTGATGCCTGCGTGGACATCATGTGCCTGTTTGACCCTGGCCACTGCACTGCTTGTAGAGCAGCTGATCCTTCAGAGGACTAAAGCTTAGTCGGGTTTCAGAAATACAGCAGCCTTTACTCTGAGGCTGGCTTGGCCTTTACAGTATGGAGTCACTTCTCTGGGGTCTTTACTAATGCCTTCTGTGTTTAATGAGGTCTGTCTAGCACGGATGGATGGATGGAATCTCTACACATACCCCAACACTCCCTATGCTCTGGGGATTGTTCAACCCACAGCACACCCCTGAGAGCTGCCTTCTGGAGTTTCACCCTGAAAATATGCAGATGAGCATGGAGCCCAGAGGTAAGTGAACTCCTATGCAGATTTCTGAAACACTTCTCTACATGTCTCCCTCTGTTCTGCTACTCCATCCTGCAAATTTCAGTGACTACAGATCCCCTGAACTCCCCATTCTACCTCTTCCGTGGAGCAAAACCGCCACATTCTGCTTGAGTCTCCCCATTCCCTGTGCCGTGGACTGGAAAGTGCCTACCGAGAGGAAGCCAAGCTGATCTTAACGCTCCCTTCACTTGTTTCCCTTCTCTCCCTGCTCACAGCCCTGGAATGCCTGTCGTCCCAAAGCCTGCAAACAGTTGGATTCATTTATTTTGTCCAGTTTTTTAGTTTGTTTGAACTGAGAGGACATGTACCAGGAAGAAAGCTATTTCTTCATGGCCAGGAATCAGAGTCTGGCAAATTTTATTTAGTCATTGCATCTATAAATTACCCTAATTTTAGTTTATAAAGATACACTTTTGTGGTTTTTTTTTTGTTTGTTTGTTTTGTTTTTGCATAGAGATGGAATTTTGGCCGGAAACAGGCGAAAAATTATTAAGAAAATCTGCAGATGCGGAAACTGTGCCACAAGAATAATACGGTAGAAAATGTTACGCCAAGTAGCTTGTTGCTTCTGAAGCCCACAGTACAATAAAAAGTGTCAGGGCACCTGATTTCCTGAGAAAGGCAAGGTCTCCAGTTTTCCAATCTCATCTCCACACATTATTAGGCAACTACCTATAGGAATGAGAGAAACAGCCCTGTTTTGAAGCTGCTCAAAACCTTTCATGGTGTTCCGCTGGCTGCTGAATGAATCCCAATCCTCATTCTTAAAAATAATTTTTAAAATAAATACCCTTTCAAAAAAGTCTTCTATGCCCCTGTAAAGGGCCTGCGATCCTTTCCAGAACAGGGCACCTTGTTAATTAACTTTAACTGGTAATACTATTAGGGTACCAATCTATCTTCTAGGCCAGTGGTCGGCAAACTCATTAGTCAACAGAGCCAAATATCAACAGTACAACGATTGAAATTCTTTTTGAGAGCCAGATGTTTTAAACTTAAACTTCTTCTAACGCCACTTCTTCAAAATAGACTCGCCCAGGCGTCGTATTTTGTGGAAGAGCCACACTCAAGGAGCCAAAGAGCCACATGTGGCTCGCGAGCCGCAGTTTGCCGACCACGGTTCTAGGCACTTTGGTTCATGCATCCTCCTCAAGGCATTAAGGTTCAGGCCAACCTGAACTGAAGTTGGCCCCTAGCCCATCCTATTTCTCTGAATCTATTGTTTCCACCTCTTGGAATACCTTAGTCTCTCAGCCATCTCAATTATTCTTACTGAAATTCTACCTAGAAATTCCAGATCCAGTTAAAAATACTACTCTAAACAAACAATCAAAAAACACCACATTATCCTGATCCTATTTATCTATCCAGGAGGGATCTTCTCATCCTTTTGTTTTTCACGCATCTCATGTTTGTATGCTTACATTTTAGTATATAGAAGGGGCTTTGAATTGATTGAAATCAATTTTCAAGCAAATATATACTTTAAAATCTACCTTTTGTTAGTCCTATATTCCCTTTAACAAAACAAAAAGAAAATCACTTCATAATGTAAATTTGAATACTCCTCCTTTTTTGCAAAACCTGTGGGGGGTAGTAAGAGAAGAGAATCTCTTGTTTACCTTGGCAACATTCAAATTAAAGCATCTCTTTGAATTAAATCATCAGAAAGTTATAAAAGCAGTCAAGCTGATATTGTGGGCAATCGGCTACTGTTTAATTTGCAATTACATGCACAATTTGGAAACCACTTTAAGATAATTCACCCTCTGGAGTATTGCTTACATAGCTTCCAGAAAACACAACTCAAGGAGGGAAAAAAATATCACATGGAGTAAGTTGATATGAAATAAGAGCCTTAAACTTAGGTTGTTAATCTCCTGAATTGAGAGAAGTAGTCTGTTTCATAATTGTGGAACCTATAGATAAAATGTGTTTTCCCCAGTGATACCTTCTTTATGTCTGGAATTTGCAATTAAAAGTGAATGCAGTCAGGCTTTGGAACCATTAAGTGCTTTATGCTCTACTATAGGTCAACCAACGAATCTTAAAAAAACAAAAAACAAAACTGCCCTGGTCGGTGTGCTCCATGGTTAGAACGTCTCAATTCCCAGTCAAGAGCATGTACTTGGGTTGCAGTTTGCTCCCAGCACCCGCCACCCTCCCAACCCCCCACGTATGCAGGAGGCAACCAGTCCGTGTGTCTCTGTCACAGGGATGTTTCTCTCCCTCCATCCCTCCCGCTTCCCTTTCATTCTCTTTGAAAAGCAATGAAAAAAATATCCTCAGGTGAGGATTAAAAACAAACAAAAGCAGCAAAATGAAACTAAAAAGACACCAGTCTCTTCTATTTCTGTTAACACAGATGAGTTACTCATTCATGTTTACTGTATTTATTGCAACCTACAACCTTTCAGTAAAAGCTTAATTATAGGTGTCTTTGACAAACGGTTTTACAGTTATGAAATGTGAAGATGGTGAGCATAGTAGCTTATTTATCAGAAAGGGATATGCAGAAGTGTGGGCTAAAGTGCAGAAATAATTTCTAAATTTTAAGAAAAGGATGCTGTAATCTATTAAACATTGAACTTAAAGTGAATATATAACCTACTGTCCAGGAAAATGCCTTTTGACCTTGTGATCTAGAACATTCACTGAAAAACAATAGATATTCAGAAACATGATTTTTTTTTTCATATAGCAGTTCTGATTGAGGCGTAAAAAAGCAGCACAGGATCCAGTCCTGGTAACAGCACCAAATAGCATGCCAGAAACCCCTAAGTGTAATCAAGAAAGCTTTATTTTTCCAAAATAATAATTTTTAAAGTATACAAAGAATACACATTAAAGCGACACCATCTGGAACACCTTCTGTTTAGAGCTTTTTAGAGCAAAAATGCTCTGTATGTGGAAAATATTATTGCAATATTTTTCTGTCTAAAGGCATTCATGCTCTGCATATAGAGAAAATTACCATGAAGATTACAATATATATCTAAATAGTGACTATATTCAGTGCATGATTATCAATTTATGAACTGTTCCAGTTCAGAGGGTTCTTTCTCCTCCTTGCCTTTAAGGAACATTAATATATTTTATCACTTTAATCAAAGGTAGACAAGGACAAGGGGAAAATGTGAAATTAATTCATTAAATTTACTTATGATTTCCTATTCTGGTTCTAGCAGTTACTAGCAAAAAAAAAAAAGTTTAAAACTTACAGCTGGTTGGTTTCTCGCTCTTTCAATTATTCACTATCTCTATATGTCATCAACATGAGTAATTGGAAGTTGTTTTATTTCCTAAAGCCACAATTTTATCTGTCATTGACAAGTCTAACACAATCTACTTTAACACTCGTTATTTCCCAAGGGGCTAATAGATCACAAGAGAGATGAGAGAGAGGGCACTGCAATGAAATTCTCTCATTTGGACATGACATTAAAACAGCTCTTAAACAATCACGCCTATAATTAATGGGCTTGTTTGAGTGCTGGGAGAGAAGTGTATATTCACTCTCTGGCTAATGACACAACCATTCGTAAAGTCACCCAGGCCAAAAGCTTAGGAGTCACCTTACCTCCTAGTTTACAAAGAATTGAACACCATCAGACTGGTGTCTCTCTCAACATCCTACCACCAAATCTAGAAAGCTACCCACATCAAAACCACTCATCAATTCTTCTTCTCTTCCTGTTATAATTGTTCTCTTGTCCTCTCTCTTATACCTTCCATCTCTCTTCTTTTCTTAAAGAAAAGGATCATAAAAATTTAACCAACATAGAATAAGCTGTATTTCTGAAACTATAATTATTAAACATCAGTCTTATCTCTATGGTTTCAAAGATTGGTCGAGACAAAAAAATAAATTCTCTTAGGGCCATGTGAGAGAGGACCTATTGGAATTTGAGGCGAAGGTCACAATATTAGAAATCATTTATCTTCAGACAAATATTTGAATCACAAACTATTTTGAAATTTTGGGTTATGACCAAAGTCTGTACTATCTGGGCCCTTTTCTTACTTTTAAATTGAAAACCATCACGACTCAAAGCTAAATATACACGATCTGGTGGGTTTTTTTGTGTGAAAAGTTGATTTAACTTGTTGGGACTGCTATTTGGGGGAAAAAAATCTATGTTCTTAGGTGGCTAACAAATGTATATGTAATCCCATAACAAAACATGGCACACTACTGAATAAACCTGGACCTTCCTGAATTAAAATTTTTATATGCTTGAAATTCTAAATTGTTGACTCCATCTCTCCTCCTTTGTGTCTCTTTCCCATCCAAATTTAAAGCTGGACAAGTCCAAGCCATCTAAAAACAAACTGCACACACATTCCCTTTCTAGGTCAAATCCCTTCTACTTTGATAACCCTACTAAGCTCCAGTGTCCTTGACAAACTATCCTCACTAACTGTTTCAGTGTACTCGGCTCCTAGCCTGCACCTAATCCGGTTTCTGCTCACTTCTTCGCTTCTCTAAGTCAGCAGGTGCAGTCTGCACCACTGACTCATGGAGTATCTGTCCTCATCAGGCAGCATCTGACGATTCTGACTATTCCTTCCTTCTTGAAATGGTCTTTCTAGGTTTTGTGACACTCTCTCTTGGTTTCTGGATTCACTCCCTGGGTAAATTAGCTTAATATTCCAGGATAGCTACTCCTCCTGACAACTGCCCCGCCTCCAAAATGATGTGCATTCACCAAGGCTCCATCACGTTACATATAATAACCTGTAAGGCCCTATCGGATCTGGCCCAGGAGTATCTCTGAAATCATTACTTCCCACTCTCCTATTCATTCAAATCTCCCCAGCAGCTTCCTTGTGGACCTTGAACATGCCAAGCACAATGCACTGCAGGGGTCCTCAAACTTTTTAAACAGGGGGCCAGTTCACTGTCCCTCAGACCGTTGGAGGGCCGGACTATAGTTTAAAAAAAACTATGAACAAATTCCTATGTACACTGCACATATCTTATTTTGAAGTAAAAAAAAACAAAACGGCAAAAACACCCACATGTGGCCCACGGGCCGTAGTTTGAGGACGCCTGCACTAGGGTCTTCAAAATAGCCTTGACCTGATGCCTGGAACACGATGAAGACTGCTTCATGGTTTGCTTCTTCACTTTATGCAGAAGATGCCTGCCCTTACCCCATACCTAAAACAGAACATTCCATCAGCCGCTCTCTCTTTCCTTTAGTTTGCTTTAAGCCAGTTAAAATTGATGGACACAATAAAATGTAATTTTCTCTTCTGTTCCCCCCATTAGTGTGCATGCTTCATGAAGGCAGGGACCATGTCTATTTTATTCATCACCATATCCTCAACAGTTACCTGATGCACAGAAGATGCTTTGTATTTATTGGAAAAAGTTAATAAATTAGCTATGCATGAATCACATGCAAAAATGCTTCAGGATATTATGTATTCCTCATATATCTACACTGAAAATATATTTACAACTACCAAAGTGCTTCTGAATGCTTAAATGTGAATGTCCCAAAGGCATCTAGGTCTATAGAAAATTACAATAATTAATGGTACTGAGTTTCTCATAGCAAGTACAAAAAATATGTAAGCTTCACTCATATACTCTTTCTACTGAAGAGTATATAAATATATGTGTACACACATACAATTCAGGAAATGTCTAGCAGGCTATAAAATCATGGGCTCTCTCCCAAGAAGATAAACAGAATATTCCACTCCCTAGTTATTAAAGAGTCAAAGACAAAAATGCACTTACCTCCCTTTCTCTACCAAGAGCAAAATATCCACTTTTTCCCCATTTTGAACCATTGTGCTGATAGCTAGAGGGAGAAGAGAAAAACATCAACATATTTCTTAAGAACATTTCACTAAATACCCATAAAGACACATTATTAATACTCCTTGGTCATATGTTTTGGAGTGAGTCCTCTTAATTTTATGTAAAAGCTACCATTACCATATGCAATAAAAAACGGTGTCCAAAATATAAGATGAGGGCAAAAAAAATCTTACTTAGCTCTTGTAGTCTTCTTAAGTTCATTCTATCTTCCTGAACTTCCTGCATTTGAAGGCAAAAACGCAAACTAGACTTGCCCATAGCAAACCAGCCTTTTTTCCACTGATCCAGGGCATGGCAGTCTTTGTAGTAGAGTTGACCAATCAAATCGTAATTAGCTTGTGTTAAGTTTTCAGCAACAAAGGGAACAAAATGCTGTTAAAACAAATACAGAAAAGAAAGACAGTGAATATAGGAAATCCCTTCCTTGTCTGCAGATATGAGGGAAGGTAGGAAAATTATCTTTGATTTTCTATTTTAAAGATTTAGAAGTAACTTAAATTTCAGAATTTTTTAAACTTGCTCTCTATCTTAAAAGTGAACAGCTATTAACGCATTTTCAAGTGGCAACATCTTAAACCATTTTTCTCCATACACACACACACACACACACACACACACACACACACACACACAATTGAAAGAAGAAGACATTCTATCTGTTGATGTGTTGTACTTTCCAAAATGTCAGCCTTCACTGTCTTCATTTGCAACTTTTACTGAATCTGCCATTTCCCCTTTGTGTATATCATAAGATAACTACTCATAAAAAGACATTCACAGAAATGACTTTACAATATTGAAAAAAAATCTTAATCATCAAAACATGACCTTTATTTGAAGAATAATTTCCCCGGGGTCCTATATTAATTTCTTCTCTGCTTAGAGCTCTAGGAAGGTAGCTCTTAACCTCTTTGATTATAACCTTTGAAAACCTAATGAATTATGGACATTCTTGCCAGATTCTTGTATAAAATTTGCATGGACCTCTAAAGCTCAATCATAGTCCCCAAGTTGAGAAACTTCTCTGGATTTAGGGGATTAATGCAATCTTTAAATACCTTAGCTATTGCCTCTGTCCATCTTCTTTGGGCTTGAAATGTTTCAGCTCCAAATAAAAACGCACGTTCTGAGGGCAAATAGATCTCAAAGGTGAAGATGGGCCTATGGCAAACATGAATAAAACGATACCAACGGTTATGTTTGGCTCTTATGAAAACAAATCACATGAATGTCAACTTTTTTCATTAAATGCATTCTGAAAACTGGATAATGCTGTGAAATCAATCTCTCACAGTTTTCTGTTGATGGTATGTATTTTATTCAAATGAATAAATGTGATTGTCAGCTCCTTCCTATAGATAAACAGAGTAACATCCCTTGTCCTGAATTCTTCCCTTGGTTTCTTATCCACAACTTAAACTATTTCATGGAACGTGCTTAGCATGTATGTTGCTGCTACCTCAAGACCTTAAAATACCCTATATCGTGTAGTACCTTCCATTTTCCTCTTTTTTACCCAAAGCCTGTTACAGAGCCTTCATGTTCCAACTTACCTCATCAATAAGCTCAAAACCATCTCGTTTAATTTATTCTTCCCTTTACCGTCAGTCAGTTTTTTATCTGGTTAGTCAGATGTTTAATCTTATCAGATCAAACATAATATTCTTTCAACCCACTTTTTTAAATAATCTCTTTCTCTAGCTAAATCTCGGTAATTAGGATCTCTCTTCCTCCAAACTCTTCCTCACCACTGTAGCCAGCTTTCTCCTCAGTGCCTACATTACCGAGTTCAAACTCTGTAATATGCTACTTAAGGCAATTGAGAATCTGGCTGCAACAATTATACTGTAGATGCTTTCTCCTGAACATCTATTTGTATCAGTATCATTCTACCAAGAATGTTTCATTTTTACATAACTATGCTGATATAAACTCATATTATTTTAAATTATATTTTATTTACTAATTAAGTATCTCAATGCATTGAATGCACTTACTTTAACATTCCACAGTAAGACACAGTAAACTGATAATTCATTTAGGATAAAAGCTCTGTTTAATTAAAATAAAAACAAATCAACTAATAATCAATTTTTTGCATAAAAAATCAAACTAGATTTATTAGAAAACAACAGTCACCTCAACTAGAATATATTGAGCATTACTTAATAATGTTTCATGTAATGAAAAAGCTGTGCAAATCTCTCCTTTTTTATTATATTTTATTGATTTTTTACAGAGAGGAAAGGAGAAGGAGAGGGATAGAGAGTTAGAAACATCGATGAGAGAGAAACATCGATTCAGCTGCCTCTTGCACACTCCCTATTGGGGATGTGCCCGCAACCAAGGTACATGCCCTTGACCGGAATTGAACCTGGGACCCTTCAGTCCGCAGGCCGATGCTCTATCCACTGAGCCAAACCGGTTAGGACTTTCTCCTCTTTTTAATATAGAATTTTCATTAAATATTATGCTCCTTTATAGTTAACTTTTGCAGATTTGGTCTTTGCATTTTCTCATTAATTTCATCACAAAATGTGATGAGTAACTTCCACCACAAAGATCTTCGATGCTCTGTTTCTAAAAGTCCTCATAGAAATTTCTGTTTAACTGTTCTGAGAGACGATATATTAATAATGCGTACTCTCTGAATTGCAACCTTTTTGAGACAATTAAAATGTCAAAGTAGATCTTTAAGAAATTTAGCACTTCCACATGTTACTAAATATACTTAGTATTTTGTTGATATTAATGTGAATAAATCATCAACAAATATTTTCTTTTGTCATCTATTCGAACCATGGTGCCTTAAACGGATGCATAAATTTTGCCCTTAGTCCACTATTGTAAATAATGAGTAAGTCATAAAAATTATAGGACTACATGTCATGAATGAATTACTATAAATTTACTTAAGGTTAGATGCAAACACGTCGGCCTTTCATATTACCTAATGCAATATTTTAATTTTCACTTTTTAGTGAATTCCCTAAGGAACTTTAAGAAGCAGAAAAATGAGTAGGCTTCAGGAAACCATTCAACCCTTCCACAATAAGCAATGGAAGAACCGAGTAACAAAACTCTTGGTATTGGTATGACAGATAACAGACATGCTTTCACCTCCTGCCCGTGGAGGATAGACCTACCCGGTATTTATATAGAAGTCCTCTTTGTGCACAGCCAGGCAGATGACTTCACTGATATTAATGGTGCCACTGGGAGTGGTAGACTTGTCATTTTCATAGTAACTCAAGAAGCCTCCTTCCAAAACACACCACTTTTTATTTGTCTCTAAAAATTTAAAACAAAACAAACAATAAATTGAACTGCATCACAACTCTAATTTCAAAAAAAATACATGGTTTAAATAATGAGTGGGTTTAAATAATGAGTGGATTCAAATAAATCTACCAATTTCCTATTTTGTTAAAGAGCATGCTATTGCTTCATGACATATAAAGTTGTCATACTCTGCTCTCAAAAAATTTATAATCTAGGAGCACAGGGTATACAAGACAAAAATAGCTATGACATTGATGACCAGTGAATCAGGCAGAGCCAAAAAGGACAGCTGCAAAAAACACTGAAACAGCAAAGACAGAGTTCCATATAGACTTGAAAAGTAGGACCATGGCTGACCTCAGCTGTGCAAAGGAAGAAGGGGTCTGAACATGCAGTTCCCTTAATGCCTTAATTAGAAACTTAAATTCGTCACTATGACCTGGAGGCCAAAGGCCAAATCCAGTCCATCACTTGTCTCTGTGAATAAGTTTCGTTGAAATGCAGCCAGGCCCATTCATTTACAGACTATCTGTGGCTGCTCTCCCGCTACAGGGGCAGATCTGAGTCCTGGCACAGACTACCTGACCCACGAAGTTCAAAATATTACTTTTCAGAAGTCTGCTGAGTTTTGATATGTAGTTGATGGTGAGTCATTAAAATGTTTCAGCAGAGGATTATCATCAGGTTTGAGTCTTACACACTCTGCTCACTGTGAAAATGCACTTGAGAAGGTGAGGCCAGAGGCAGGAAACTAGTTAGGATACTGTTGACAGAAGTCTATCTGCGAGATGAAAACAGCCCAAAGCAGGCCAGTGGGAGTGTAGTAGGGAGAAGAAAAGAGAAAGAGAGAATGTGAGGAGGGAGAGAGAAATGAGTACATGCATGTGTTCTAAAGACATAAACATATATTGATTGGATGCAGTAGGGGGAACTAATTAATGGTGATGCTACTTTAGCTTTTATTACAAAACAGTCAGTGATATCTACCTTTATTTAAAAGAAAATAGTTTTAGTGCATGTAATATGAATTTCCTTTTAGAACACTGAATTAGAGATATCTTGGAAATCCAAGTAGAGATATATATTAGGTGATTACCATATGGATTTGCATCTTGGAGCAAACAAAGGTCTTGATAACTAGAAAGTCTATAGAATATAGGTATTATTTGAAAAAATAAGTAATCAAGGAGACAATCTTAGGGAAATTAAAATTGTAAGGAGTTGTCAACTATACTTTAATTAAAAATAATAATTATATTTATATTACATATAAATTATATTATATATAAGTATATATTAATAATTATATACATATTAACAGATGTAGAGGGGTCCATGAAAGCAATGAAGCAAATGAGAAGAGACAGTGTATAAAAAAGAAAAGGGGTAGAGTATTTAAAAAAGGAATGATTGCTGCTATTAAATAAAGCAAAGAGATCTAATAAAATAAGGGCTGAAAATATGTCAGTTGGTCTTCATAATAATGAGGTAATAGAGAGGATCTTTCTGTAGATCCGAAAATTTCCTAATTTTGATCTTCATACTGTGGAGATTTCAGAGGAATGCCCTTATTTTGAAGAAATACAGACTGAGGAACCTAGGACTAAAGGGACATCAAGTAATTCTGAGTAATTCTGAGAATATGTATACCATGAATAACAGGTAAAATGCTAATATTTGCGATGTCTGGTGAAAGCTATATGGGAATTCTTTGTACTATACTTGCAACTTTTCTGTAGGTCTGAAATTATGTTACAATGATTAAAATTAAAAGTTAAAGAAATATGTATTGTCATTCTTTAAATTTCCCTTTATCATAGGTATTTTGAGAAGTAGAACAAAAAGAAAAATAAGATGAAGCGTTTAGCCTCAAACACCGACACAAGGAGAAAGAACACTCCAAAGGTAGACCTCTGAGAGCTGTCGGGTCTCTGAATTCTGAGAAACTGACAGCCAAATGAAAAGCTGAATCATAACCAACCTAAGAAAACTGGCAGAAGAAGACAGCACCAAGAATTGCTTTATGGGTCCTGGGAAAGAAGCTAACCAAGACCCAATCAATTCCTGATATACTGTTCCGGGGCCTCGAATTCTGAGTCACAGAGTATATTTACTCTGCACACCTACATGGAAGTCACAGAAGGCATTACGGTTAAATGAATATTTATTGCAGATTTCTAAAATATAAGAAAAACAAAAGTTAAAAAATTTATCAATTGGAGTTATGAAATGATTTCAAAACAATGTACTCCGATGCCTAGAATAAATTCATAGAGAATAAAGCACAAAATGTACATTTATTCAGTACACAGCTGATCACTGGCACATTTTAGGAAATCCACCCAGTCCTCAGGCAGTTTGTAATCCAATCTAAGGGGAGCTGTGTTTGGAATAACAACCATCCGGTGGGCCCTTTCAGGTGAGAATCATTCATGGAGGGAAGCCACCCTCAGCCTGAAAAGAAAAATTTCATAGAAAAACACAGCTTTTGAAATAGTCATTTATGACTGAAAAGGCATGCTTTTAAAGTAGCAAAAAAAATGCGTTCTGAACTGCAGTCATTCCATAATTCTGGGAGGAAACAGCGTGAAGAAAGTCACAGGAAGGGGAAAGTGCTGAAAGCTGATTTGGCCAGAGACTCAGGTTACCCGTGAAATTGGGAAAGGGAAGCAAAATTGCAGGCTCAAGGCAGAGGCCAGGCCCCCGGAGCCTCACATGACAGGTGTTCAGGAGTTCATGCCTTTCTCAGCAGACAGGTGGGAGCCCTTGGACAGTCTTAAACAAAAGTGCCAAATACATGGTGCATAAAATAAATGTAAATGCGGACTCTAATTATGCAAATTCTAATGGGAAACAAATGACAGAGCTCTTTAAAAAGGTGAGTACAAACTCATTTCCAGTTAGAAATATGGGCTTAAGAAGATCTAGTCCTATTGCATTATCATCACAACGGGCCAGAGGTCAGACAAGGGAGGCAGAGATATTACCTTTGAGGATTTATAATAACAAAGCTGGGATAGCAAATCTTGACATTCCTATTCATTTGGGAAGGAAAAGCTTTAACAAAATTATGCTGGATTGCATTGGTCTGCGTAGGCCAATTTGGACATGGTCTGCAGACTCTGACCTTGAGAAATGTTGATACCATCCATGACACCTTGTTGGCTACGGAAGTAGTCTTACTATTATTCAGTTACTCGAAGATATCCACCAGAAACAAAATAGGGGCCACTCTCAATGAACAACCCTAAGAATGTAAGCTGTTTAATGGTTAAGAGGCCATGGGGTACGGTGGTTGGACTGACTGGAGGGGCTGTTCACTCCTTCTATGCTATCTTAATGTTTAGACCAGGGAAGACAAACATTACTAGAATGTACTCAAGCACAGGTAAAGGACTCCAGAGGTGACCTATTGAAATTTGACTGTGGAGTGATATGGATACCATAGTTTGATACCTGGGCTGTTACCTACAGCCAGAAGAACATATCTAAACTCAAGGGCCAACTGGAAACTAGAAGCATCCCCTCTGCTCCTCCCCCTCCTCCTCCTCATGGTCCCCTCATCACCACATTTACGTGCCATGCATTCTTCTACACACTTTATGTACATTAACTCACTGAGTCCTAGAACAACCCTATTAGGTCATTCCTGTTATGACAAACCCCTTCCTTGTATCCTGTAGACAGGCACAAAGCAGCCCATTGACTTTCCTCAGTTCACACAAGGGCTTAGCATTAGGGCTAGAGGCAGAACCAGGCGGTCAGCTCATGAAGCTATGGTCGTAACTACTTCACATACTACCTCTCTGAGCCTGTTACTCATCTGAAGCACATATGCCCATTTTTAATGTGTTAGGGTAGAGTGGAGGTCATACCTTCTAATACCTATATGCACAATAAGTCTGATATAATTCAGGTAAAACTATTATTTGTAGAAAGCATAAGTTATTTCCTGATGAAGAATTTCCTAACCTGATCATATTCAGCTTCTACTAAAACTAAGAATACACACTAGGTATCCTTTTCATTTTAAATAAATGTGTTTTAGCCTTGAAGAAACTGAAGAAACTTTTTTAAAATGTATTTTATTGATTTTTTTTTTTTTACAGAGAGCAAGGGAGAGAGATAGAGAGTTAGAAACATCGATGAGAGAAACATCGATCAGCTGCCTCCTGTACACCCCACTGGGGATGTGCTTGCAACCAAGGTACATGCCCTTGACTGGAATCGAACCTGGGACCTTTCAGTCCACAGGCTGACGCTCTATCCACTGAGACAAACTGGTTAGGGCTTGAAGAAACTTTTAAAAACTACACAAGCTATGCACTTAACAGATCATCAAAAATCCTCAATGCTAATCTATGAAATTGAATATAAATAAATGATATAGTTTCTAGTAGTAAACCCTATCAATGACTTTATTTTTAAAAATCAAACTCTGGCCCTGGCCAGTTTGGCTCAGTGGATAGAGCATTGGCCCACAGACTGAAGGGCCTCAGGTTCAATTCCAGTCAAGGGCATGTACCTCATTTGCAGGCTAGACTCCGGCCCTGGTCCAGGCATATGCAGGAGACAGCCCATCAATGAGTCTCTCTCATATCAATGTTTCTCTCTCTCTCTCTCTGTCTCTCTCTCTAAAGAGAAAATGCTCCTTCCATTTTCTTTCTCTAGAAATCAATGGGAAAATATCCTCAGGTGAGGATTTTAAAAAAAGAAATCAAACACTGTGTCAACAAATCAAAGTAAGATGCTAAAAGGGAAAAATACGGTTGAGGGGAAAAAACTAAAAACAATGGCAGGATGCTATTCTTCAGCTCTGTACTTAGGTTTAACACGAGCTATCCATCTTTCTTTCCATGAACACTAAATTGAAAAGGAAAATAAAAATACAGATCAGTCTTCATAACCAGAGGCTGGAAGAACTTCAAACCCTGAAAACCTGAGCTGACAGTTTGAAGCCTCTGTAACTCTCTGAAGGACCACATGCACTTTATTCCCTGGCTTTTTCTTGGTTTTTAATCATTTTGCCCCATGGCTTCCGGACAAGCACTGATGGAGTGTGCGGCCCAGGTGCTTGCCATTCAGAGGCAAAGGTGACAACCACGCTTTAATCTCTAAATCTTTCCAAATAATTAATCTTTCCATAAAGCTGGCCCTCAACAGGAGTAACACCACTACAGAATCTTGAGGGCAAAGCGAGAAAGGAAAAAACAAAAACACTAGAACTTTATGCTTCTTGGTAGTTCGACTTTTTCTTCTTCATTCTTAAGTAGGCTCTTTCTGAACAAAATATGCTTTCTTTTGGCCAGCAATTATACATTTTTATACACAGGGGGAAAAACAAAATATTAACAAGTCACTTACACTTCTACACTGGTAGTACTGTGACTAGAGAAATGGTCATTTTTTGGACAAGTAGTTATCGCATGATTACTATGTGTTGACACAGTTTTAGGCACCAGAGATTTGATAATCCCAAGTAAACCAGAAAATGCTGATGCTTCATTGGGCTTTCACTCCAGAGGGAAAGAGAAACAAATCAATGAAGGAGGATCACCTTCAGGCGCTAAGTGCCCCGATGGAAATAAGTGGCAGACTATAAAAGGAAGAGCTGGCCGTGGGCACAAACTTTAGCAAAGTGCCAAAGTGGCCTCTCTGAGTAGGTGGCACTGAATTGATCCCTGAAAGAGGACAAGCTGTCAAAATGGGGAGGGGTCTCCTTGTAGAGTGAACAGCAATTGCAAAGGAAGGCAGAAAAGAACATGGCATGTGGTAGAAACAGACAGGAAACCAGTATGGCCAGGCACGATGCAGCAAAGGAAGGAATATCTTCTGGGATGGGAAGATGCTAAATGTACTTGAACAATGGAAGTACATGATCTGCTTTACATTTTTAACAATCACTGAGTCTGATTTTTGGAGAATGGTTTGGAGGGAGCTAGAGTAGGTATTGGCAGACAAATAGGGGGACTGTAACAGCCCAGATAGGATATGATGGTGCCGGGGCTAGACTATGAGGGGAGATGGGAGATTAGCCAACTGATTCATAACCCATTTTGAGTTTGAAATAATAGACCTTGCTGAAATATTGGATGGAAGAAATGAAGACCATCAAAGAATAGCCTGCCAGGAGATTATATCCAATAAAATAATTTCTGTGTGTTACATAGCCAAAGTATAAAAGTTCAATTTCATATTATTTAAAAGATTTTTCCAAAATGAGAAAACATCCCTAATTAAATTGCTAAGAGAATGCATTAGTTTCTATTTTTTAAGATAAATTTTAACCAAAAAAATATATATATAGTTAATTTTTTAAAGACAAAAAGGAAACAATTATTTAGTTAAAGTTTAAAACATCAGTCCTCAAGTGATTAAGAAAAAAACCAAACCATACTTCAAGGAAGTCTATAAATAGTATAACCACAATTGTCAAAAAATAACTAATCTTATTTTCAGCCTGCAGGGTGCTCATGCTTTATTGGAAAGCTTCAGGAAGAAAGTCTTCTATTTCAAATTTCTACTTCATCCTCTGACAATAGTTTGAAGAGTATGTCTAGGATCTCCTACTATTTAGAGGAAACATTCTAGAAAAGTTGTAAACTTATTTGCAAGTACATTTACTGCCTTATTATTCAATTATTACTTAACTAGAGGCCTGGTGCACAAAATTTGTACACGGGGTGGGGGATGGATGTCCCTCAGTCCGGCATGCACCTTCTCGCAATCTAGGACCCCTTGGGAGATGTCCAACTGCCAGTCTAGGCCCAATCCCGCAATCTGGGACCACTGGTTCCTAACTGCTCGCCTGCCTGCCTGCCTCATCACCCCTAACCACTCGGCCTGCTGCCTCTGCCTGCTTGATTGCCCCTAACTGGCTCTGCCCCCTCCACGGTGGCTTCGTCCAGAAGAATGTCCGGAAAGTCATTTGGCTGCCTGGTCTAATTAGCATATAGATAACTGCTGTAGTCAATTCACAGATCATTCAGGTACGTTCTCCTTCTTTCCAATCAGTCAACTTTGGACTATTTAAGGGTTAAACATTGGTAAGGAGGAAGAGAAGATGAGAAAATCTCTGTAAAATTCATCATTGATTATTGAGTTAGGGTGAGTTAAGGAAGACATTAAAAACCAATTGTTGAAAGAAGCCGAAACAACTAAATTCAAAGGATAAAAATGCCCTGCCACTGGCCAAAGTGCTACAATAACAATTATAACACAGCTCAGATGGAAAACACTGCTTCGTGCTGAATTCCTCCATTTTTTCATGTGCAGATCAGCATAATATCAACTGTCTTACCGAGTTTCTATGAGGATTACAATTAATGTATGTAAATACCTAAAGCCTTACTAAAGGGCTGCTACTGTTTTCAGAAAAATCTAATGAAGTCCAGTTAGTCCCAATAGAATTCTGCTTGGGGAAATACTTTTTTTGGAAATAAAGCATTTACACTGAAATAATCACTTCAAGTGCACAAGAATCCAGATGAACACGTTGCTGGAATAATAGAGCTGGATTACAGCACCCAGGGAACCAGCGCCAGGTTCCGGAGCCTCGGAACGCCCTCCATCAATGGGCCTGTGGAGCTTCATCTCTTAAGTTCTCTTTGTTCCAGGAAGACAGATCTCCTAGTTTCCTGATATATTTCTAAAATTAGTTCAAATATTTGTCACATATGAAGCCTGTGTCTTTTTCATTTTGGTATTTCTTTCTTTTTTTAAAATATATTTTATTGATTTTTTTACAGAAAGGAAGGGAGAGGGATAGAGAGTTAGAAACATTGATGAGAGAGAAATATCGATGAGCTGCCTCCTGCACACCCGCTACTGGGGATGTGCCTGAAACCAAGGTACATGCCCTTGACCGGAATCAAACCTGGGACCTTTTGGTCCGCAGGCCGACGCTCTATCCACTGAGCCAAACCGGCTAGGGCTTCATTTTCGTATTTCTAATGCCTGCCTAGCACACGTCTGACACAAGGAGCTGATGGATAAATGCCTACAGGGCCCTGGCTCAGGTAATTCCCAAACCTAGAATATAGGTTGCCAAATCAAATTAATTCCCATCAGTGTTTGGAAATCATGCTTAAGCTTTATTTTACACACACACACACACACACACACACACACACACACACACACACACACAGTTACCACCAGAACAAACTGAACCACCTAATATCCCTTAGTATGCTGATAAAATAAGCACTGAAAACTTGTCACTTACTCCTCTGTGTTCACATTTACCTATATGATCTCCCCAGTTAGGGTGTCTGTCCTTAGGGGAAGGGGCTGAGTTTCACGTTTCTTTGGAATAACCTTTAAATCCTGAAACAGAATTGGTTGGCCCTAAGGGTAGACATCAGTGAATTCTGTTGAGAGTTCCCTCAGCATCCCAACCCAGTGGTAAATCCCTGTTGCAGCTCATGAAATATTATCTGTGCTTGGAAGCGTTTATAAATCATAAAAAAAAAAACCCACATATTTTTCTACTACAAGATCAAATCTAATATCTTAAGGGGAAAAAACATCAAAATGTAAACCTAATTGTTCCGATAATGAAAGACAGTTTTATCAGGTAACCAAGTCTAAAAGGAGCAGGAAAGATACCTTCCAGCAGTTTCTTCTCGGCAGAGAGTTTGGAAGCAGCAGAAGGAGCCTGATACAGAAAGTCACAGAGGAACGTGCACTGGGGGGACTCCTGACTTAATCCACCTTCGAAATGAACGTCGTGTTGTGGAAAATCTAGAAAAATTACAGAAATAAGGCATTTGACATCTAAAAGGTAAACAACTTTCCCTTGGCTTATGAATATGTAGGTGAGGTTGGAGCTAGAAGAAAAACTACTGCAAATATACCACAGCATAAATACACAGAAATATTTATTTTACTTTGCATAAAACTTGCAAAAATAAGCACTTAAGTTGTGTTTATTATTCATATATGAAAATCGGATTTGATTTTGGTGCAAATGATAATGTAGGATTAACTGTTTTAATCTTCCATTTGTAAGATTAGAGAAACATAAAAGATTTCCTAAACTTTTTCTTAAAATAAAACGTACTCTGACGCATCTTCCATCTTTTTGGTACTCTCATTTTTCTTCATTCTGATGGCTTTTCTCATTTGAGAAAGAAACAGATTCTGCTTCTGTCCATTTAGGGACACATCAGATGAAACCAGGCTGATGAAGGGATGGGGGCTAACCTGAGAATTTGTTGTGGTAGAGAAATTCCATCTGCAGACTCTGCCCGGCCTTCTTGGCCAGCAGGTAGGGGGTGCTGTGCACGGGGTCTCCGGTTGCACACATGACATCTGCTCCACTGAACAGCAAAGCCATTGTTTCCAGAACATCCGATTTCACCACAGCAGCACACAGAGCCTGGCCATTGGAAGAAAATACAGCTCTTAAAGGAAGAAAATGCAATTCCAGCTATTAAAATGAGTGAAAGTCTGTTCATGTATGATATGAAGTTTGTATTTCTTCTTAACTAAAAAATATCATTATATGTGCGCCTTGAATTGAACAATAGGCACAGAAGGTCTGCTTTGTATGAATTTAAATTATGACCCAAGATCTCCAGGTCTTAACTCATTGTTTTGTAGCTGTGATGTGCCAAACCTTCTAATCCAGAATATTTGCTCTGGAAGATACTTTCTATACTTAACATACTATGATAATGACTGATGCTCGGAAAATTCTAAATGTTTCAAATGTAATAATGAAGTATCCACTGAATGTTTTGTCATATTAATGTATGTATGCATGTGTATGTGTATGTATGTATGTATGTATGTATGTAATTTCCAGCCTAATCGGGATCTGTATATTCTTTCAATTATTGTTGTATTGTGGTAATTTGAAAGATGAGCTCAAATTCCAAATCTTTCCCTTTGGGGGAGAGGTAATGTGGGGAGCAGGAACAATAAACAGACACAATAAAACATTACTGACCTATGTTAATAAGCTCCCTTTACATCTCTTCTCATCCTCTCTTCCTGCTTCCCCACCTTACTGGCTTCCCATTTTCTTCCAAGCCCTCTGATTTTGCACCCTGATTCCATCTGACTTCAGCCTCACCATTTACCTTCTCTGACGTGGTGCAACTGGGCAGATCACTAATTAACTTGCCCTCCACACTGCAACCTCAGGATAATCGCTCATTAGCTACCCCAGTGGGCAGCTCAGAGTGCGCAGCCAAAGAGTCTCGGAATGTATTCACAGTTCCTGTCTACTATTTAAAAAGTACTTCTCTTTTCCACCATGGTCTCTAGCTGACCTCCAGCATTTCCTTTACTTCAGAATCAAGAAGCCTGAATTCTTAACCTTGCACTAATTATCTAGATGATCTTTCTCCAAACTCTCTGGGTCTTAGTATTTTCACACCTGAAAAATGAGGGTGTTAGAACATGTAACAGCTAATGTCCCTTCCACTCTGACTGCTTTTCACTGTAATCATATGTATTTCTTCTTGTTGTCTCTTTTATCACCCTCGTCTTACCCTTCACAACACTAGATTTGTTATGGCCTACTTATTGAAGTTCATCTGTTTATGGTCAGTCTTTCCTACTGAAGTTCACTCTCATGAATGAAATAAGCACATCTACTTTTTACTACAAATTGTATCCCCGACACTAAAAGATAATCCAGCGAGTTTTAAGTATGCAATAAATATCTATTTACCAAGAACACTCAATGAGGAAAGGATATTCTCTTCAACAAATGAGGCTGGGAAACTGGATAACCACCTACAGAAAAGTGAAATTGGACCCTATCTTATACCACTCACATAAATTAACTCAAGCCCTGGCTGAGTGGCTCAGTTGGTTGGAGTGTCATCTTATGCACCAAAAGGGTGGCGGGTTCGATTCCAAGTCAGAGCACATACCTAGGTTGTGGGTTCAATTCCCAGTCAGGGCGCATACAGGAGGCAACCAATCAATGTTTCACTCTCAGGTGTCTCTCTCTCTCTCTCTCTCTCTCTCTCTCTCTCTCTCTCTCTAAAAATCAATAAAAATATATATCCTTGGGTAAGGATTAAAAAATTAACTCAAAATGTACTAAAGAATTTAAAATAAAATTGATATTGTAATACAGTAATATTCTTGGCACAGGTCTTGGCAATGATTTTTGAATATGACACCAAAAGTACAAGCAACAAAAGCAAAAATCAGCAAGTGGGACTACATCAAACTTAAAAGCTTCTGCACAGCAAAACAATCAACAAAATGAAAAGGCAACCTAATGAATAGGATAAAGTATTTGCAAACCATATACTATCCAAAGGGTTACTATCCAAAATCCAAAATGTATAAAGAACACATACAACTCAATTTTTAAAAATCTGATTGAGTAATGGACATAGAAACTAATTAGACATTTTTCCAAAGAAGACATCCAAATGGCCAACAGGTACATGAAAAGATGTTCAACATCACTAATCATCAGGGAAATGTAAGCGAAAACCACAATGAGATATCACCTCACACCTGTCAGAATGGCTATGTTGGAGAAGACAAGAAATAACAAGTGTTGATGAGGATGTGGAGAAAAGGGAACCCTTGTGCACTGCTGGTGGGAATACAACTTAGTTCAGCCACGTTGGAAAACAGCATAAGTATTCCTCAATAGACTGAAAAATACAGTTATCATAGGATACAGCGACCCTACTTCTGAATATATATATGTATGTATATTCAAAGGAAATAAAAACAGAATATTAAAAAGATATCTGCATTCTGATGTTCATTGCAGCATTATTTTTCACAATAGCCAAGCTATGGAAACAACCTAAGTGTCCATCATTAAATGAGTGAAGATCAAGTGGGCAGCATAAAATGGTCACAAAAGACCTGGAATCACTCAGCCAAAAGCAAATGACAGTTCAAATCAACAGCACTACGCAAAGCATTGCTTGTAACAATAAATGAAGTAAATAATGTTAATTCTGGTGACAGCAAGTCAGCAAAGTATGAGCTGAAGCGTGTCCTGTCCCTAAAATAGGGAAAGTTGTCAGGGGTTTAAGAATAATCGGATATGCCTGAAATCTTGTGGACAGAGAGTTTATCTGCCATTGATGACAACTCTTTTAAGAGAAACAATGAGAAACCATGGATACAATCTCACAAAAGGAAATAAAATGAGATAAAACAATAATTTCATCAAATAGCAAAATATTTTTTATTTCTTTCTAAAATCCTTGGCACATATCTAATAAGATACTAAAATGCATGTCTATTGTTATGTTTTATTGGATACCTTATTTAATTCTTCCTTGGTGAGAGATGCCAAAAGGGTTTTTCTGAATCTCCCTTCTTTGTACTTCTGAGTAATGAAGGTTTTTCTCTTTTCTACTGGCGCGTCCATGTGTAATTCTTCATCTTTTTGAAGGTTACCAGCCCAAAAGTCATTTGCTCTTTTGTTTCCAATGACAATAAAAAGCTGAATTATCAAAAAATTATAAGACATATCAGTTCCTAAAATATTACTTAAATCTGCAGAAAACTGACTCACATGATAAATGAAAGCATAACTTAGTATAAAATATGCAAAAATACAAGAAAGATCCAACTTTTTCAGGAAGATGGAGTGTGAAAGCAGACACGATTTCTATTTTAAATACAGTCTAGCTGCTCTTAATAACAGTAAAAGATTAGCGAGGAAGGAAATTGCAAGCCACACAAATTGCAGCCAAAGCATGATTATTTTTTGAAGCTCACATTGAGACAGATTCATTTAAAATGGCTGAGTAGGTGGACTAACGTGGCTGAGAGTGGTGCTGAAACGAAGCAGAAAATGAAATTGGGAGACAGCAAGTTAGACATAATGGCAGTTAATGACACAGCATGGCCAAGATAAAGAATGGCAAATTTTGCCCAATGTTTTCATCACTTTTCTAATATTATATCCATGCTGGGTTAAAAAGAAAGTAAATTCTGGCTTAATGGAAGAGCTGCCAAGCCCTTAAAAATAGTTATTACAATTAAAGCTCCTTGTACTTCTTTATTTTTAAAACAACTATCTCACTTAGGAAGCATTATGAAAGTTAAAGTAGAAAGTTGCTATCAAAGAAGCTATAAACCATTTCTCTAATGTGGTAAGAAGTTGATCAAGGAGTTCCTAATATAAACTCCTAACTGGCATCTCTACTCCCAGACCTCTGCTCACCACCACCACCACAGTAAGACCGGACTTACCTCGATGAGTTCATTACTCCAAATGCTTGCATCCATCTTTAGACTTCTAACCTTGGAATCTTTTGGTCCTAAAGATCTATGTTGTCCTAAAGTAAAAAAAAAAAAAAAAAGTTGCATTCTATTTTAATTCATATGCAAATGTATTTACCTTTTTAAAACAGTGTTATGTGTGCATGGATGTGTGTGTTTATATATTTTTCAACTGAAAATACACTGATGTCTATTTCTACCCAGGAGTAGTGATGGTGTTTATACAGAAATCATAACCAACCACAGTGAAGTTAACAGTAATCACCTTCATCACCATCCTGTACTGGCATAAAACTATACTCTTAAAGGTGTGTATGGATGTGTATGTGCATGTGTGTACATATGTGTGCATGTATGTATGTATGTATATACATACATATCTAATTTTTGCATCGCTTGGTAATTAACTAGAAATAGTAGATCACTGAAAATATTTTATAATGGGTCTGTGTAAATTACATGTATGTGAAAACAGATATCCCTTTACTCTTCAAAAAACTAGCTACAACTCTAATAAATGGGTACTTAATCTTCAATGGATTTTTAAAATATATATATATATTTCTATTAATTTCAGAGATGAAGGGAAAGGAAGAAAGATAGAAACATCGATGATGAGAGAGAATCACCCATCGCTGCCTCCCACACACCCCACACTAGCGATCAAGCCCACAACCCAAGACATGTACCCTGACCAGGAATTGAACCGTGATCTCCTGATTCAAAGGCCTACACTCAACCACTTAGCCACTCCAGCGGGCTTCAGTGGATTCTTCATTCTACTATTGTATGCATGGTAGAGAGTAACAGCCCAGCATTATATTATTATCAGTTCAATTCTGCTGTATAAATCAACATTCAGTCATTACTGGGCACCCAGACATATTCAGATGCTTTATTGTCTAAGCTCCTGAGAAGGGAAAAGGTACACAAGACATTACCTTTTTTTTTTTTTTAATATATTTTATTGATTTTTTACAGAGAGGAAGGGAGAGGGACAGAGAGTTAGAAACATCGATCAGAGAGACACCGATTCAGCTGCCTCCTGCACACCTCCCACTGGGGATGTGCCCGCAACCAAGGTACATGCCCTTGACCGGAATCGAACCTGGGACCTTTCAGTCCGCAGGCTGACGCTCTATCCCCTGAGCCAAACAGGTTAGGGCAAGACATTACCTTTGATCTTAAGAACCTTCTTCCTTAAAACATGAAAGAGTTCCTCTCTCTACCTTAAAAAGGTTCCTTTCCTCTGGTCTTTGAGATGGAAACCACTCAGAACACAAAGCCCTAGAACTCCCAGGGCAGGAATTTGCACAGGTTTGCATTTATAAAGAACACCTAAAAGCAACTGGGATCAAACGGATAACCAAATAGGAAGAATTGGACAGAGTAGCCTAGACAAAAAAGGACAGAATCTGCATTAAGGCAACAGAAAGAGAAATAAAGTAGAGGGCAGATTTAGAAATACTGCAAAGATGAAAATGATGGGACCCAGTGGCCTGTGAGGAAAGGGGAAGGGTCAGGAGGATCTCTGGGATTTTAAGCTTTACGAGGTGGGCATGACTGTTTCGACCAGGATTTGGAATATAGGAGGAAGTGCAGTTTTATGTAATGAGCTGGCCATCAATGAGAGCTCCATTTTTAATATGTTATTTTTGAGGGATCTTGGGCAAACCTAAGAAGAAGTTCTAGTAGGTAGATATGCAGGGGTTCTCAAACTTTTTAAACAGGGGGCCAGTTCACTGTCCCTCAGACCGTTGGAGGGCCGGACTAGAGTTAAAAAAAAAACTATGAACAAATTCCTATGCACACTGCACATCTTATTTTGAAGTAAAAAAAAACAAAACGGCAAAAACACCCGCATGTGGCCTGCGGGCCATAGTTTGAGGATGCCTGTTATGAGTGTGGTTTCCAACAGAGTCATCGGCATAAAAATGAGTGCCGAATTCCAATGATAAAAATCACCCCTCAGGAACATCCAGTGGAAGACAGCAGAGCATGCAACCCCAGGGAACACACCTATTTCAGGAGCAGGCAGAGGAAAAGTAGCCCGAGAAAGGATGACAGAGTAGAAAGAGCACACAACGAGGAAATGGTCTCCTGGAAGTTGAGGGAGGATGGTAAGTCACAAAGCGTCAGATGGTTAAATATCGCAGAAGACAATAAAGACTGGAACTGACCACAAGGACATGGAGAGGTAGAATACATTGGTAAATGTGGGGAGAATATTTTTACTGGAATAGAGAGAAAAGAAGACTGATTAGAGATGTTAAAGAAAAACTAGCAAGTTAAGGAAATGAAGAAAACCCATGCAGATGACCACTCTTCAAAGCATTTGTCTATTAAAGAAAAAAAGGGACAAAGATTTATACACAGGAGGGGGTGGTTACATTTTCAGAAGGCTGGTGTTAACAGGACAGACTAAGGCTGGTTTATTTGGTGAAACAAAAGGAGCCATAGTTGAAGAGCTCCATAGAGTGGGAAGGAAGGAAAGAAAGGGAGCAGAGGTAGAAAGAACAGCCTTGGACAACACAAAGGCTATGTCTTCCTGAGACTGGGAAGGAACCTATGCAAAGTGGAGGGGGATTAATGGATGCTCTTTGTTGCTGCTGTTGATGTTGTTAATTAGCTGTTTGGGAAATCTATCCTGTGGTGATGAGAAATGTGGCAGCACTGAGAGTATTAAGGGTTTAAAGCAACTGTTCTTGTCTTGGCGCCAGCTGACTTAGGTGCTTCTCCTCCATGTCACTCGATGAAACCTGTACTCTCCTCTCGCCCTTATCCCCCTCCATTATAAAATCACTATTGATATGCTGCTGCAGGAAAGTCCATGCCTTCTACATCTTTTTAATTCCTAGGCCCAGCACAGTACCTGGCAGAGCAAAAAGGTGCAGTCAAGCTTGGGTTGGGGCTAACTTTCTCCAAGATCTCCATGACTTCACACCTAAGCTGGGACATGCCTGCATTCACTTGGACAACAGTGTGAGCTCCCAATGCAATGAGCTAGCAGTCCGTAAGGTGTAAGGCTACAACAGGAAAACCAGTCATGGCACTGGCTGCTTTCATAAATTTCACTACGCTTGGAAAATGCTTCTGTATAAAAATCCTCACTAGAAGAGGTACCGGACCTGGTATACCAAGTTTAGAGCTCTGAACAACGTTGATGTGAAAAATAGGATTTATAAAATATGACCGAAGGAAAAAGGACAAACCATACAAAGAGCAAGGCGTTCAGCGTGTGTTCTGAAACACATTCAACCTAAAATCTAAAAATGTCGGTGCTGTCTTTTTACAATCCATACATGGGCCAGTAGGCACAAAAAAATGATTACATGCTTAAAAATCAATTTTGATACCTAAGCCATGCATAAGAGAAATTCAGAATCGCATTTCTAAAATTGATTTAAATGTAATAAGCTTTCTGTGTTTTTATTTTCCACAACCATTAGCTGGGATACATTACATATGACAATAAAGAGCATCCAGTGCCACTCTGCCACCAGACAGTGATGAGCATAACTTCTCACTAATTACCTGCACACTTCTTGCAGATGACGACACAGAGATTGATGGATGCCCAGTCTGGATCCGGGGCTTTGCAATCTGCACAGCTCCTGTTGGACTCATTGAACCAAATCTTCTCAGCTACTTCATAATCAGAGAGAGTTTCTGCTATCGATTGCTGCACAGCTTCAATCCACTCTTGTTTCTCCTTTTCAGACTCGGCTACAAAGCTGAAACAATTAGCGTTTCTGCATTATTGATCTCCCTGGTAAAGGCCAATTAAGCGGTATGTCCAGTTTGCATGTTCATTTCACTCACACGTTAAACAGCAGCTGAAAAAATATGCCTTACAGGCAGTTGGATAGTCTCTTCTGTTAATTATCTAATTTAGAAATCTATTTTTTTCTTTAATTTTTCACACTGCTTATGACTTCGTTTATATATCTTGAAGCAAAATTAACACATATATTTTTCTGACCAGGATATAAAAACTGCCTTGTTAGGTCAAGAGATTAAATGAGAGGCCCTGTTTCCTAAGTAGTGGTTATATAATAATCGAGAGACTGTCAGCGTTTCAGATTTATAGGATTATTTCCCCAAGAAAGAATGCCAGGGTAGTCTGAAACTAAACTACAAAACTACCCACCAGAAATTTTAAATTTTTTAGTACTAAAAATAGATTCTTATGTCATTTAAAGAATGTACAGATGGCTTTAAGAAACTGAGAAATCAAAAGTTTTTAGTGATTACTATTCAACAGAATTCTAACTCATTTTTAGCCATGTTTTGGTTTATTCTAAATCTTAGTGTCTATTGGGTACCTCAGTGAAAGAATAAAAACATTAAACATCAGTTTCTTAAACTCCTTTAAGAAATATTTACCGAGTACCTATCATGTGCCCAGAAATGTGCCATACTCAGTCAATGACCCACAGAACAATGCTTCGCATTACCATTTTCTGTTCTGAAGAAGAAAATGGTTTGAAATACAATGAAAATATAGACGACTAGCATATTTTACACAATCAGGAAGAAAACTGAGTGGCCTGCGTGGATTTTTGTTGAAGTTCTTTATGATGCCATCATCACTATAATAGTGATACATTTCTTAGTGGTTTCTCTTTCTATATAGAGATTGGTCACAGCCAATATGGTTCAATGGAAAACAGATATTTGGTCTTTACTGCTACATAGCTCTAAAACCATTGCAATGATAAACGTGTCTTGTATATGCTAATATGATAACTTGTGGCTGGGAGTATAGACTGGAGCTGGACACCAGAAATACCAACATTTGATTCAAGCTGGAACTTTCAACCAGCCCCACCCCCTGACCTCTGGGAAGGAGGAGGGACTAGCAATTGTGTTAATCACCAATGGCCAAAGATTTGATCAATCATACCTTTGGAATGAAATCTCTATAAAAACCCCTAAACAACAAGGTTCTGAGGAGGGTGGTACATCCAGAGAGGGCATAGAAGCTCTGTACCACTAATCCCTTGTGCCCTGTCCTATGCAGCTCACCCATCTGGCCTTTCCAGGGTTGTATTTCTTATAATAAACTGGTAATAGTAATTAAACTGTTTCCCTAAGTTCCGTGAACAATGCTAGCAGTTTATCAAACCTGGGGGAAAAGGAGTCAGGGGAACCCCATTTTATAGTCAATGTGCACAGAAGTGTGGGTACCCAGGGACCCAATACTTGCAACTGGTATCTGGAGGACAGTCTTGTGGGACTGAGCCATAGCCTGTGGGGTCTGATGCTCATTCTGGTATGGCAGAGTAGAACTGAATTATAGAACACCTGATTGGTGTCCAGAGAGTTGGAGAATTGATTGGTATGAGGAAAACCCCATAGATTTGGTGTCAGCATGTTGTGAGTAAAAACAGCTCAGTCAATGTCTACATTTTCAGTTGAACCATGAGTCTGCATATGTGAAAATAAAGCTTATTATTCCTTACATCTTTTGATAGTTACTAAAATTGGAGCCAGCAGACATATTTTGACAGATAAACTGAGTACTAGAGTTGTATTTTAAAATTGATAAGTAATTGTTAGTCCTTAAAGAACTTTGACAATTGCCTCTGACCTTTATATTACCCTGTGGTATGTTGATTATTTGTGACAAATGAATTAATGTGGTTGAACTCAGCGGATACTGACTTAGGCTTCTTCTGTGTACTAAAGCTTGGGAGTCATTATAGAGCATTCTGACACATATTAAGAACATATATTGAGTTTCACTGTGATAATGAACAATTACTAGAATACCATAATACAAGATATATAACAAAGCACTAAAATATTTGATAAGCAAATGCTAGGAGATCCATTAAAGTCAGCATCATTTTAAACTGGAGCTCCTTTTAGGAAATCATTACAGAACATTTATAATTAGGGTTTGATCTTAAAGGAGGGACTACACTTGATTAGGCTAAAAGAAGGTAAACAACAACACAGCCTAAAGACAACATAATATTCCCTTTTTACTTTATTCCTTCAAAATGTGAAGTAAGTTTTCATATATTTGTCGATAACAAAAATGAACGTACTAAGTCCACTAAGACAAAGATGTTTTAAGAAAAGAAACAACTCAAATTTCATGAAATTAGTATCTGCAGGTCTTGTGATTATTCAAATCACTTTCAAAGGTGTTTACAGAGACTGGCTAAGAAATTAAACAGAATGCAAAGTAAAAACATGGTTTTACTAAATGTCCTACAAGAAATAAAATTGCCACTAGCAATGCAAAAGTGGCTCCCCAAAGCTGTCCTGCAGTAGTACAGACACAAAATGTTTAAGTACAGCTTACCTAAAACTCTTATAGGGCGTGATTATTTCAAAAGATTGTTTCATAGTCCGGTCCACTTGCTTTACATTGGCTACGTTCATCGGGATTATGGTAATACCAAGTCCACCCTTAAAATCCTAGTTTGAAGAAAAATATTTAAAAAATGATAAAACAAAAATATGAATTTCAAAAGTACAATTACATTCTCGAAAACCCAATACATCTTACTAAACTGGACTACACACATATGAATGGAATTAAACAATTCATAAAAAAATGCATTGAATAGTTTTATTTTAGGTAGTCACTTTCAATACATGATAACAAGATCCCTTCTAAGCTTGACAACTGGCTATTAGGCAAGTACGGGTTTCTTTCACATGAAACACAAGTTGAGTAGAACAGAGATGTTTGAGCTACACACACCTGGCTTTATTACCAAGTGCCCAGCAGTTTCCTAGGTGGGGGAGCCAAAGACACTGTGAGGCTGCTATAGTTACTATTTATATAAAAAGAAGGGGAGGTCAAGGCACAGAAAGATAGTTCCATGGAAAGTGCAGTTGTCCATGGTGGAAAGAGGCTGAAACCCAAGCCATCTCTTTGCTCTTCCTCTGTGCTACTGTATGTCACCTCTGTCCTGTCACATTGTTTCTCATTTACTCTCAAATGTATGCGTTACTTACACTGAGTGGCCAGATTATTATGATCCCTGAATGCATAATAATCTGGCCACTCAGTGTATATCCTATATAATAAAAGGCTAATATGCAAATTGTCCCCTCGACCAGGAGTTCGACCAGCAGGCAGGCTGGCCAACCACCCATGTCCCCATGCCCCCTCCCCCTGGCCAGGCTGGCCGGACCCCATCCATGCACCGGGCCTCTAACATATATATGTATGTGTGTATGTATGTGTGTGTATATATGTTTGTGTGTGTGTGTGTGTGTATGTATACATACATACATACATACTGAGTGGCCAGATTATTATGCGTTCAGAGATCATAATAATCTGGCCACTCAGGGTATTTTACAATTTTATCTCATTTCCAATATTTTATTACATTCCTCTTTCTTCAGTCAGATCCTGAAGAAGCTCTTCCATTGCTATTTTGGTTTGAAAACTGCCTTTTGTTCAACACCTACAGCCACTATGTTTGGTTTGTCTCACCAAGATTAGAAATTGCTCAAAAAGCTACAGAGTCTGCATTTTCAAAACATTAAGGGTTACAATATATTGTCTAGTCAGAAGGGTTTGGGAATTTGATTTATCAAATAAATAAGCTCAACACGTTAAAAATATAATTAATCTGTACCTCAAGAAAAGAGAGAATCTATGTGAACAGATGCAGAATGGCTGTGATTTGAATTCCTAAGCTAAATTATGGCTGGGAAAAGGAGCCATAACAAAGGCAGACTGCAAAAAACACAGGCCCACTTCCGATAAGGGCACTTCCGGAAGAGACTGTAAAAGTAACAATGCATCGGCCTTCATCCCTTTGTCTCTTCTGCGACACAGGTCAAAAGTAAAAGCACTATTTTCCCATTTTGCTTGCAGGTGGGAAGGGCCATATCTCATAGTTCTAGTCAATAAAATATAAATAATTCCTGGCTTGGGGCAGGAAGATGGAGGGAAAGGCTTGCCTTTCCATCTTCCTGGGAAATAACATCCGGATGCACAGAAGCCACTTTAGCCTGAGCCCGAGGACAGATTCCTGGACTCTAAGGAGTCAGAGTGAGTTAACAAACAGAAAGAACCCCGTTCCCTGGTGGCCTCCGCTCTCCACTGCCTACACCAAGAGATTTGTTAAAACAAATAAATCCCTACAACTGAGCTGTCCTTCAGGAGTTTGATACTAATGCATTCCTGACATAAAATAAGTGAAATAAAATAACAGATCTTCCCCGCGCTTGCAAAGGTATCCAGACGTTCCATTACACATTGCAGAAAGTCTCATTTTTAAAATTTTTTAAATTTGTCTTTATTGTTGAAAGTATTACAGATTTTCCCTTTTGTCCCCCATTGACCCCCTCCACCCTTCTCACGCCCCGTCCCGTGGCCTTCACCCCACTATCGTCTGTCCATGGGTTATGGATATATGCATATAAGTTCTTTGGCTTATGTTTTTTTAATTTAAAAGTTTTTAGTTAGGATAAGAAAATGACTCATACAATAAATCATCAATTAAAAAACTTTTCTTTTTCTGATGAAAGAACAAATGGCTCCTTTTGCTAGGAGAAACAAGCTAAAAATTGAGTTGATAATATAGAAGATGTAGAGATATGCCAAGTGTTGTAAAATAATTAGAAGAATGTGGTATATACTTCTACCTTGTACAGTAAACCCACTTAACAAAAATCAGTCTTTAACGTGACCTATATAAGACAGAAGAAAGGGAATCAAACTTTTCCAACATGCTCCATATCAATGTTTCAGCACATTGTTTCAGTGTTATACTTACTAATTAAATTAAAAGCAACTCCTCAATTATCATAGCATGGGACCGGCTGGATAATGCAACTGTTCGAGAAACCCCCAATGCATGGGGGACTGGAAACGCAGCTCTCTTTTAAAAATGAAATAAAGTAGGGGTACTAAGAAGAGAAGGTATTTTTGAAAAGGGTTTCAGATGGCTCAGCTTGACACAGGGATAACTCCAGAATAAAACTGTTAAACTGCATGTCCTCCCAGCAGTTGTGAGTAATGAAGCATTGGACAAGAGCTGGCTATCAGATCGCTGCCGGTTGTGTTTTCTGAAGGGGGTCTGGCCTGCAGGCACCGCGGGTTACTAAGGGCAGAGTGCACACTCAGCCATCAGACCAGCAGATGGGAAGACTGACAACCTTTACGGAAACGGATGGGCCTCTTCAAGGCTCCAGCCTGGATAGATGCCCTTCCTCTCTACAAGCAAGTCATGAGAGGTCTACTCACGACGCTGAAAGTTCTGTTAAAAACAAAATACGTGAGGATCGGCAACGCTAAAATTACAACCCATTTATCAGCCGCTTGCTACGGCCACATGGCTTGGAGTAATTAGAGGACCCACTGAACTCGCCAGCACAAATGGACTGTGAAATGTACCGCAGGGGAACAAGATAAATGTCAGTGCTCTCGAGAGCTATTAAATAAGAAACAACTGCGTTTCTTATTAAAAGTATCTGTGGTGACATTAAGCCATCTTTTGAGACAGTATTTAGAACATATTTAGAATAGATCTCATTCCTTGATGCTCATCGAAGTTAACCGTGTAGATGTCTCCCTCCCACCTGAGATTCTGATTCCATGAGTCGGAAAGCAGAGCCTAAGAGTCTTCCATTAAAAAACAAAGAAAATTTCAGACTGGTGTGGCTCAGTGGTTGAGCGTTAACCAATGAACCAGGAGGTCACGGTTCGATTCCTGGTCAGGGCACATGCCTGGGTTGCAGGCTCGATTCCTAGTGTGGGGCGTGCAGGCAGTAGCCGATCAATGATTCTCCCTCATCACTGATGTTTCTCTCTCTCTCTCCCTCTCCCTTCCTCTCTGAAATAAATTAAAAAATATATTTTAAAAATAATAACTTTAAAAAGCAAAGCAAAACTACAAGCCTGTGATTCTCACATGCTGCCAATACTGAGAAACACTGAATCAGAGAGCAGGACCAGTGGTGGAAATCAAGACAGTATGAGTCTGCAATATTTACATATCAGGATATAAACACTTTTCTTCCTGTAAAGCCAAAAAAGCACAAGATCAAATCATACAAAAATCATTTGAAATCATTAGGACGAATGGTGAAAAGAGGCTGGTCAGAACTCAGTGGCACATTGGGTTTTATCAAGAACCCGTTTGTCCTGGGTGCTAACCCCTGTGCTAATTAATACCTAGAGGCTTGAAAGCATCAGTCTTCCCTGAGCACAGGCAGAGCACTCCACCATCGCCTTCGTAGCTATTTGTGCAGTGCTCTGAGGCTGACAGACAGCCGTGAACCCTCATTCGCTTTCTTGAAGAATTCGGTGAAGAAGGCAGAGCAGATATACCCTTTTTTAAAATGGGAAAATGTGTCCTGGCAAAACAGCGTGTATGAAGTACTTAGCAAATGCCCGAAAGTGTGCTACGTCCTGGGTCAGCCCCAAAGCCTAAGACAGGGTGCCCGCCTTGGAGAAGATTCGGTTTAAGGCGAGAATGAGAGGGAACTGCAATAAGGCACTGGAAGAAAAGAGCGTAGATGCCGGTAGGGGAAGCACCGAATCCAGCCCAGAGAGGAACTGTGTTCACAGGAGGCTTCCCAGAGGCAGTGACACTTGACTGGACAAATGACAAAAGCCAGACCAGCTTGATACGCGATACCTCTCTTGCTTCATGAAGTTCACTCATTTGTAAAATGGAGATAACAGTAGTAGCTATTGCATCACTGTGGGGAGCATTAAATTCATACCATTAAAAATGCTTAGAAGAATAAACACCTGCTACGCAGTAGGTGCTACACAGTTCTGGTGAGCAAGTGTTATTTTCTACCTGCTTAAGCCAATTGAAGATATTACCTGTTAAAAAGCTAATTACCAGAGAATACATGCATAAAAATAATAAGCATGTGTAGATTTTTCAAATGTGATGGAATGTGAATGTTAGACATTCAAGAAAATTTAAAATAAATTACCCACTAACTGCAATCTGATTGTCAGCACTATTCTCATTTTGAAAAATAGACACAAGTCAGGAACAAGCCAAACTTCCAACCCTTAAAATGCCATAAACTGGACTGAAAACACACACACACACACACACACACACACACACACACACACACACAATACCATAAAAATGAAATGCCTAGAATATCAATCTAGAAAACATAGCTAAACACAGATTGTGGAGTAACCGATATTTTACATTTAATTTGCTGTCAGAGAATGCGGAATCTCAGAAAGCACGAATCCCCCACAGGGACAGCTGTAGCAACGGCCGTGGTTGGCAGTGCAGGCCTGGATGACTGCAAAAGTGGTGATGACCAGGAGGCACTGGGGTCAGGCCTCGGGGACAACCCTGGCTGAGCCACTCACTCGCTGTACGACTAGCTGCTGGCGAGTCGTTTAGTTTATCTAGACCTCAAAGTTCTCATTTTTGAAAATACAGCAATATCTACCATATATGCATTATTATAAAAATTGATGAATATAAAATTGAGGGTCTAATATATCCAGACAATCCTTGCATTTGAGGGTTCTAAAGCCAGAATTTGTCTTCAATAAAAACATTTCCATTTTATTTAGAATGACTACTTTCAGTCATTCTAAATAAAATGGAAATGTTTTTATTGAAGACAAATGACTCCATATTAAACATCCAGATTAGAATTAATGGTTAAGTATTAACCGAGATACTGGGTTATTTGTACAGATTTGAAACAACGAAATCTGGTTGAAACTACATTTTAAAACTATATAGTGAAGACTGCAAAATAAAAGTTTGATTCCTAAGTGGAAAAAATAAAGAAGAGTCTATTAACCCCAAATATGCTGAAATCTCAAAGCCTATTTTGAGAAATACTGGATGCCAGGTCTCCATGCCAGGCATTTAAGAGCGTCATGCTTAGACATTTGTTGAAAACAGATGTGGCATTGTATGACATTGGCACCAGGCTTCCTGGGAAACACCAGATGCACAGTTTGGCCAGATACAGAACCCAGAGAATCGGAGGCCACCACCTACTTCCTGCTGCTTCTTTCTGCACCACACAGACCGTAGCCCTATGAGGTCTATTTAAATTCTATCAGAGTTTCAGGCCCACGCCAGACACCAGGGAACATTATGCTGGGGGAGTGGGGGGGAATGAGCCTCTTTTTACACCCTGATTTGAGAATGTTTAATCAAGTAAATTTATGTAGTTAAAACCTCAATGCCACAATTATCACTAAATGGATACGCAAACCCACCAAGCAAGACATCTGGCTGTTATGATTCCACTAATATTAACATGATATTCAAAAATACTCATTAGAAAAAGATGGCAGATTGGCTTTCACAACGACATAACAAATGGAAACCAGAGCCCAATATCTTAATTTTGTCTTACATTCATGGGCAGAAATTCCGTTCAACATCCATATTATTTCAAGATTAATAAATTTATAAAAACAATTATTTTTCCAGAATACAGAAAATCTATAGGCTTTGAACTAATACAAAAATAATTTAATCACATAAACAAAATTTCTATACAACAAATAACTGAAGAATGAAAAGTACGCAGTAGCTCAGAAAAGCAGTTGTAGAAAATGAAGACTAATATTATATGAGGAGTTTAAAGAAATTCTAAGAGAAGACAAAATCCCAATAAATAAGTAAAGAAAATACAAAGACAATTCATAGAGAAAATTTTTAAAAGAAAAATATTTTAAAAGATAAACTCTCTCATGAAGAAAACAGCTGTAAATGACCATTAATTCAACAAGTTCATTCTACGAAATGTTTGCTAACTGTTGGTTACCTGCGTGAAACTCCTGAGGACACAGCAGTAAATAAAGTAAATACTTATTCAATTAGTTGGGGAATATGAAAATAACATAACACTTTTAAGGTTAAAATGAAACTGATACCTATTCACATGGCTAAGAGCATTTTAAATATAAACAATTCTTTAGAAAAAGGTCATGAATATTCTTGCCAAAAAATAATCAAAAAGGCAAAGATTATATACATAAGGCTCCAGAAATGTTATTGACTTATCACAACGTAATAAACAGGAGGAATATTTTGGGTTCCCACTGGACCCCTAGTGCCTAGAGCAGTCCCCAAAAATGAGAAGGTGCCCAATAAAAATTTGTAAAATAGATGAATAAATACAGAAGCAGAGTGAACTGTAGTATAACCTACACAAACTCAATCACACAACTCATTTTATACAAAGATGAAGTAACAATAGAGAAAAACTATCATAATCCTATCTAATAAAGGAGTAATATGCAAATTGACTGTCACTCCAAGACACAAGATGGCTGCCCCCATGTGGTCAAAGATGGCTGCCCCCATGTGGACATAAGATGGCCACCACAAGATGGCCTGCAAGGGAGGGCAGTTGTGGGCAGTTAGAGGTGACCAGGCCAGCAGAGGAGGGCAGTTGTGGGCGATCAGGCCAGCAGTGAGGGCAGTTAGGGGTGACCAGGTCAGCAGGGGAGGGCAGTTGGGGGGGGGGGAACCAGGCCTGCAGTGGAGGGCAGTTGGGGGGACCCAGGCCTGCAGGGGAGGGCAGTTGTGGGTGATCAGGCCAGCAGGGAGGGCAGTTAGGGGTGACCGGGCCAGCAGAGTAGGGCAGTTGGGCGAGACCAGGCCAGCAGGGGAGGACAGTTGTGGGGGGACCAGGCCTGCAGGGGAGGACAGTTGGGGGGGGGCAGGCCTGCAGGGGAGGGAAGTTGGGGGCACCAGGCCAGCTGGGGAGAGCATTGGAGGCGAGCAGGCCTGCAGGGGAGGACAGTTAGGGTCGACCAGATTGGCATTAGAGGGCAGTTAGGGGTGACCAGGCTAATAGGGGAGGACAGTTAGGGGCAATCGGGCCGGCCGGGGAGCAGTTAGGCGTCGATCAGGCTGGCAGGGAGTGGTTAGGGGGTGATCAGGCTGGCAGGCAGAAGTGGTTAGGGGCAATCAGGCAGAGGCAGGCGAGCAGTTGGGAGCCAGCAGTCCTGGATTGTGAGAGGGATGTCTAACCGCCCATTTAGGCCCGATCCCACCGGGCGGTTGGCCATCCCTCAAGGGGTCCCAGATTGGAGAGGGTGAAGGCTGGGCTGAGGGACACGCTTCCCCCCCCATGCACAAATTTCATGCATCGGGCCTCTACTTATACTATATTACAGGCACATAAAACGTAAGCCAAGACAAGAAACAGAACGAAATTTGCAAAAATTAAACACTTTGGAGGGTGGTGCTGTGAGATGGTGCTAAATATTTAACAGGTTGATATTTAATTTCTGTGATGATAGCACCACAGTGTTTTGCAAATGAGTAAATAGAAATCATTTTATACTACGGAAAACAATATGGAGATTCCAAAATAAATTAAAAATAGAACTACTATGCGACCCAGCAATTCTACTGCTGGGTGTGTATCTGAAGAAAATGAAAACAATAATTCAAAAAGATATGTGCATCCCTATGCTCACTGCAGCACTGTTCACAAAAGTCAAGATATGGAAGCAACCTAGGTGTCCATCAATAGATGAATGGATAAAGAAGTGGTGCATGTGTACAGTGGAATATTATTCAGCTTTAAAAAAATGAAATCTTGCATTCATGCCAACATGAATTGACCTAGAGAGTATAATTTGAACAGAAAAAGACAAATATGATTTCACTTATATGTGGAACCTAAAAGAAAAACAAACAAAAAACAGAAACAAACTCATAGATACAAAGAACAAACTGATGCTTGACAGAGGGAAGGAAATGGGTGGAAAGGGGAATGGGGATTAAGAAGCACAAAACTTCCAGTTAAAAAAATAAATCACAAGGATATAAGGTACAGCATAGGGAATATAGTAAATAATATTGTAATAACTAAAGGTGACAGATGGTCACTAGACTTCTTATAGTGATCACATAGTAAGGTATATAAATGAGGACTTTCTATGCTATACACCTGAAAATAATACGATATTGTATATCAATTTTAATGAAAAGTAACTTTAAAAAATAATTTTAGTATCAGTTTCTACTTTGCTATCTTACTAACAAATGTTTTGATATCTTCTTGTGGTTCTTTTCTACTTTTTACAGCCTATCTGGAAAAAACAAACAACTAACATTCCCTAAAGGCATTTCTCCTACTTAGCCAAGATCTACTTCAAGTTTCAGTTCTTACAATCTGCTAAGTATTGAAAGGGAAAGAAAAAGATGGAAAAAGTAAATGTTGGAACTGTTCATCTGAGAAAAAGAAAAATCCGTGCTGATTCCACCGAGTTTAGACTTGTCAGTGAACCATCTAAGAGAATGTGAAGACTGGCATCCCCCTTGCTATTATAATGCCACTTCTCTTAAAAGAGAAGAAATTTTGACCAGGTGGTTTGGCGCGGTTGGAGCATCTTCCAGGGCACTGAAGGGTCTCAGATTTGATTCCCAGTCAGGGCACATACCCAGGTTGCAGGTTTGATCCCCAGTTGAGGCACATACAGGAGGCAACTGTTCAATGTTTCGCTCTTACATAGATGTTTCTCTCTCTCTCCCTACTCCTTCCTCTAGGTGTGAAGTCAATGACAGAGAGAGAGAGAGAGAGAGAGAGAGAGAGAGAGAGAGAGAGAAATTTCCATTTAATACAAGTTCTTGATTCAGTAGAAGGGACAGATCCAGAAAAAGTGAAATAATTACTAAAAATGTATTTGTAGGGAATGCTTCACATGGAATCTTAGGGACACCTATTAGAAGTAGAGAAACAGCTTTAGAAAAGATTAGCAATAATCAACAAAATTAGAGTAAATTTCCAGATATACACAGAGTTACAGGAACATATGGGATATAACAGTTTCAAATTGTTTTTCAAACACTTTCTTTTATGCTGACTTTGCAAATGAAGTTTTAATTTCTCCAATAAAGCATTCTCCTGTTAATAGAAGTCTATGTGAAGAAAATAATAATAGGATTTTAAGCTGAAAAATGAAAATTTATATATAATTATTGACATTTTTAGCAACAAAAAACAACAACACACACACACAAAACAACCCAGTAGCTATAGTTTAGAACCATGTATAACTTATTAGCAACAGTTCTTCAAACTTAAAAAAAGTATTATTACCACTAACAATGATTCTGGCAACTTTCCACTTAAATGTTGCACATTTCAAAATGTCCAATCAAGAAAATGATATGCTTACGAATGCAACAATCACAAAAAGAAGTTTAGCAACCTCAAGTTAATGAATGATGAACTAAAGAACCACTCAAAGTTCTGGAAGGCTGTTTTTACACATTTTCCAACTCCAGAAATATCTTGTTCACTTAATATGGATGCTTCTAGTTCTGTAGAAGAGCGGGCTTAGAGCAGTGTTTTACTGGGTGTGGTCTTGGATCACCTGTCACTGACTCACCTAGGATACTTTCTACAAATACAGATTCCAACACACCATCTCCAGAAATCCTAAGTCAATGTGTCTAATGAGTTCAGATAGCTGAATTTTAATAATGGCCTTGGAGACAGTAATCTCTCTCTCTTCTTCACATGATGCCATTTAAACCTAAGGAGATTAACTTAATTACCGGCGCCAGTTAACAGCAGATCAAGAATGAAAACCCCGAACTGGCACTGAGCAGTCCAGTCTTCTTTGTTCTAAATGCGCTCCCAAGCTTCTCTTATAACAGCCCTTCCACAGATGCTGCACAGCCACCCTCCCACCTCTATCCTCTGTTCACTCTCTCTAGTCACCTCCAAAGTAAATTAGGAAGACGATGTACAAATAGAGAAAAGGAAAGTGAAAACTGTTCATGTTAGGGTGGTGTAAGTCAATGTTCTCTATTTTTTTATTCTAGTCAAACTGTAAGATATGTGGGCAATAAATTCAATCTTAAATTTTTTTAAATGAAAAATAATTAAGCTTTGATACATAGAACTGAATGAGAGCCAATACAAATTAAGATACAGAGGTTCAAATCAAACACCCTTTACATTTTTCTGATGAGATATTTTTCCATCATCTTTTAAAAAAACCACAAGATTACTTTGTGTAGTGTGTGTATAAAACTTTTAGAAGTTACATCAAACTATTTTATTACCTTTTAGTACTTATCCTAAAACACTAGCTTAAAGCCCTGCCCATTCAGAAGAAAGACTCCTTATTTAGCATGTCACCCAAATGCTTCACACAATTTGCTAAACCATGTAAGCAAACCAATGGGCAACTTTCCTCTGGGGGAATGGCATGCCCTAGGATGTAAAAATAAATACAACTGGAAGAGTATGTCAGGGCCTAAACATAGAGGGCCATCCTTAATTTATCCAGCCAGTCTGTAGCCAACTAGTTCTTTAGACTAAGTCCCTTAAGACCTGGCTCCATACAACATAATGAATCTGATATAATATTTTAAGAGCACACATATAAACAATAATATGCACTTTGCAAAGGTGTGTGTCTATGTGTGTGTGTGTGTAACATACACATATGTTAATGCATTAAAAAGGACTTGAAATATACATTCATCAAAAATAGGTTTATTGTCCTGCCAGTGTAGCTCAGTTGGTTGAGCATCGCCCCATGCACCAAGAAGTCACCAGTTCGATTCCGGGGTCAGGGCACATGCCCAGGTTGTGGCCTCAATGCCTGCAGGAGGCAGACAATCAATGTTTCTCTCTCATTGATGTTTCTATCTCTCTCTCCCTCTCCCTTAATCTCTCTCTAAAATCAATAAAAAACATTTTTTTTTTATAAAAAAGAGGTTTATTTCTCAAAAGATGAGGAGGGGTCCAGTATTAATGCTTTAATTTTACGGAGAATATACTTGTTATTTGTGTACAAGGAAGTGTTCTAATTCTCAGACTTCATCAGATGCCCATTTCTGCACCTCCCTGTAACTCCCACACAAGCCTGGCAGAGCACTGCGCTCAGCATCTATCATGGACACTGCTCTTCTCTGACTTTTCCTCCTGGAAGACTTGTGTCCTCCAGTCAGCGCATCATTTTTCGAGTGCCTGGCATGGTATAAGGCTTATTGAATGCACACTGAGAACCTTCCAGGCAACTAAATTATTCAAGGAAAGAAGCTCCGTCTATTTCTAAAAGGTCACAGGCCACAAATTTTCTTTTCAACATACAGTTTAAAAAGATAGTTTGCTCTAGCGGCTAAGAAGCTAGACTTAGAGTTACAAAGTTCTGGTTTTAAATTAAACTCTGCATAATGAACTGAAATCCTCAACAAGTTACTTAATCCTCATTTTCCTCAGCTATAAAACATGAATAAGAATATCTTCCTCCCGTATTTGTGGGTAAGATTAAAGGGAATATTTATAAATTAATTAGCACAGTAGTTGGTACTCAACAAATGGTAGTCATTATTATCCTTTTTTATACTCAAATACTAATGTTAAAGCAAAAATTTCAGATATTTCTTGCTAATCAGAAAATACTAGTAAAACCTTAAAAGCATTATACTTTACTTCTAGAAAATAACAAACTCAGACATTCAAACGAATGTAAGCAATTAAACTAATAATTTGAAGCCCATCAGGTCATGCAACTAAAGATGAATACCTCAATTATTTTGTGGAACTCATTTAACAAAGAAACTTCCATACTGATATATGCAAATTATGCATTTTCAACCACCATTCCAATAAGAAAAGTTTTAATCATCTTACTTCACAAACGGAAAATGTTCATATTGAGTTCATACACGTTATTAAGCTGCACATCACTATTCTTGAGAAATAGGCTAACTATCCAAGTTATTAATATGCCAACAGTGTTCAATCGATGCTGTCCACAGTTAATTGGCTAAGAAATCTTATCCCAAAAAATGTAATGAGTAAGTTCGCACTGAAGTTCCAGAGGATGCCTTGGATAAAGATCTAGGGTTAATGTTTTTTGAAACTATTTGTTTTGAGTTTATTTCACTATTTTTGTTATGAAAATAGTCAGCATTCATAGTTCACAATATCATAACTCATTATACTGTATCATACAATGAGTTCATTTTAGATCAGCTATCCAAAACACACCGTTTAATTCCACAAATAATTACTAAGCATTTAATATATTCCAAGCTGAAAGATTACCGTATTTTCTGGCATATAAGCCGACTTTTTAACCCAGGAAAATCTTCTATATGCCCAGTCGTCTTATACGCCGGAAAATATGGTAAGAATTAATTCCCAAAAAGGGGTAAGGAATGTTCTTATACATATTATAAACAAGATATGTTAGAGAAAGGGAAGTCTACAGAATCAAATGAAGTTAATGAAATTTATTAAAACTTTATTTTAACATCAGTCTCTCATAACACTGAAATTTTCTATTGAGTTTTTCCATATTAACCAAATTCAATAACAAGTCAAGCCTATTTTATTTACATATATGTGATATGTGTGTATTTATGTGCATATGTGTGAATGTGTGTATATCAATCACTTGTCTCTAGTAAATTATTTCCTCTGCTAGCAACGTATCTGCTCAAAACAAATGCCAAAATGCTGTAAACTCAAGAAAATACGTGCTTTACTCTATAATTTTGTCACAAAAACAAAAGAAATACAACAGGTGCCTATTTCATCAACAGCTGTAATGTGTAATTTGTTCTTCATTACTTTCTCATGTAGTTTTATAATGTTACTTCCGCTAAGGAATACTTTTTAAACATTATTTTCAATGATTCTATTCCTCAGTCCCTTAGAAAGGTGGTGTCTAGTCTCAACTCTAATATAGATGACATTTTTTGCTGCTGAATGAACTGAGAAAATTCAACAAAACAACTTTGTTATATTTAGTGGAATACTCAAGGCATAAGCAGGACTGTAAGTAAAAACACTAATAAGCCCAACAGAGCACAGCAGCTAATGTAAGCAGGGACTGCAATTTGCAATTGCTGTAACACAGCTTACCTGTTCGTTTTTGCAGAGCCACACGCTGTTTCCACTTAACACAGTAAAAATTTTGGCTTTATACCCTCTCAATTCAAGATATCCACATTTCTCAGGTGCAGCAACTGCTTGAGACTGCGAGGAGGGGGACTGCGATTTCAGTGCATTTAGTAGTATGCTGACCCAGTCATTTCTTTCCTCTGAAAATAAAGATGGGAACAAAATACATGTATCCATACTTACATACATTATACACACATAGGAACAGGGACCAGGAACCTACTCTCTCTACAACAGATAATGCAAAGATTCTTTCCTACCAGTACACTGTGCATGCTGTTGCAGGCAGGGCCAATACTCAATTCTGTAAGGAAAAGCAAATAACACACACTACTCAGTTGTCCTGTATCCAGTGACACTGGCTCCACCTTGGAGCTTATCAGAAATGCACACTCTTAGACACGCCCCCAGACATGATGAATAAGAATCTTCCTTTTACCCTGGCCGGCATGGCTCAGTGGTTGAGCCTTGACCTATAAACCAGGAGGTCATGGTTCAATTCCCAGTCAGGGCACATGCCCAGGTTGCAGGCTCGATCCCCAGTGTGGGAGCAGGCAGGAGGCAGCCGATCAATGATTCTCTCTCACCAATGATGTTTCTATCTCTCTCTCCCTCTCCCTTCCTCTCTGAAATCAATAAAAATATATTTATAAAAAAAAACTAATCTTCCTTCTAACAAGGTTCCCAGGTGACCTATATCCATGTTCATTTTTAAGAAGCACAATTTAGATAATTTGTGAGATTGATTTTTTTCTTTTAATAGAAGAAAGTCATAATGTGACCAAAGAGTTAACATATTGTCTGGGCAATGAAGTTACTCAAATGCCCAGAAAATTAGTACTTTCTGTCACTGAGAATGTACGCTTTTAAAGAGTATGTTGCCTGATATTCACTCACACATTTCTTTCTCACATTTGGTAAATTGAAATTTGTGTTTCTCACTTTTTCCACAAAAGCTAAGTGACCTTCATCTATGTGCAACACACTGTTATAGGCACAAGAATTTGATCTACTCCCCAAAGAGTAACCAAAGCTATAAGGCAAGTTAGATATAAACACATAATGAAACACAAAATCTACATATATAAAAGGCTAATATGGAAAGTGTCCCCTCAGGATTTCCACAGGGAGAATGGGAGTTCGATCGCTCACTATGACGTGCACTGACCACCAGGGGGTGGCGCAGAACGAAGGAAGGCCCCGGCTGGCAGCCTCAAGGAAAGCCCCAGTGGGCCCTGACTGCCGGCCCATGCAGGAATTTCGTGCACCGGGCCTCTAGTACTATAAATATCAATCAAATAGTTTCAAATAATAAATGTCAATTTAATGAAGGTAAGTGATTTGCTGAAGGTCATACAGCAAGTTAGTGTTAAAATTAAGAGAATCAAATGTTTTCACTGTCAGACAATTGTTGCTGGCACTATGAAAAGAAGGGGGTTTGTGGTAGGTCTTGAGAATGAAGAGCAATTGAAAAGACAAAACAGGTTTGGGATAGGAGAGAGAAGAACAGAATATAACGCTAAGCAGAGGAAAACACAAGAAAAAAGGCAAAACAAACCAATATCTACTCAAGGATCAACTTATAGATGAACATGTTTATAATTTTTAAACACACAAGGAAATAATGGGCTATAGATTCTCTCCAGTGTCTATGCAAGAAATTTTGTCTTTATTACAGAGGCAAAGGAAATTCAGGATTCTTAACAAGGAAGGGGCATGATTAGGATGATGATAGGTAGACCAAAAGGAAGCTTGGAGATTCAGAAAAAAGACAAGAGAGACTTAAAAGTACAATGAAACTGGAGACAAAATAACACACAAAGAGTTAAGACATTAAAAGGAGTAAAAAGTAGCTGAGGCTTTGAATATATTTGACAGGTGTTCACAAAAATTAAGTTACTCAGAATAACAGGTGCCTTGGTGTCATGAATTGAAAATTCCACTTTATTAACAGACTTCCTCAGGTTCTCAGTGTCCATGCGCTTCTAGGAAGACTGAGAGCAACATGCAAATGAATGCAATTTATACCAGAGCAGACAGACACAGGGATGTGGATAAACGTTTAATATAAAAGAAGAAGAAATGGACAAACCTTGAATTACAACTGTATCTATGAGACTGGAAAATTGGTTAGCAAAAAAAAAAAAAAAAAAAAAGGAGTGAGAGATGGATATCAAGGCAAAACAGAATTCCAGGTAGAAAAAAAAATTGGGGAAATTGGGCAATATCTCAGAGACTTCCAGGACAGGTTTTGCCAGAATAACTCCATTGTAAATTGAGTTATTACATAGTTTCCATATTAGACTTGCTGACATTAAAACATGAGTCCAAAGTTATTTCATAATAGAATCCTTAATTCTAATTATCTTTGTATTTGCTCACCTTGGAAACTACTAAAAACAGTTATGTCATAATATGTCTTAATTTTAAAATTATCTTCCTTCTTGCCCATCTTCAAGATGACTAAAAACAGTTAGCTGTGTCTTTAATGACCAAAACCAAAATGTTTATTAAACACTCATTCAACAATGTGTATGGCAGGTGTTACATAATCCCCAGGTAACAGTGCTTGTTCCTATATATCAGGACAAAATACTTACTGAATTTCCCCAGCATTATTATAAACTAAAAGACATGAAACCTTCCAGTAACTAGGTCAATGTCAACAGGCAGCAACTATGCCACATTTTACATCCACATAAACAGATCCGGATTGCATAATAATTATTATATTTTCAGTTATGACAACAGACCTTCCATTTAACTTGGTTATTCCTCATGATCATTAGTTTCACACACGATATCCCTGCTAATAGTATAAAAGTTTGGCTGTGTTCATCCACCTAAGTCACTGAGTTTGAAATGTTGGTTATAATTTTATGTTGTGGCTTCTGGATTACTATGAGCATAGGTCTCAGTGTCTGGAAATAATTTGAAACAGGCAATTGCACCTGTTGGACTTAAACAAATTATGGCTGCATCTCAACAAATGGTTCCCTTACAGCCTATAAGAATTACCTCGCTCCTAAAGGCCTCATCTACTAATAGGAAGGAAACAGGAAGAAGACTAGGAATTAATAGTAACATTCAGTTTATTCTAATAACCTACACCAATAGAGATAAACAATGACGCAGACAATTCAAACACAACAAAATGGATTACAAATTGCACTTGGTATGTGGCTGTATGATGTGTGCTTTCTTAGACATGGTAAATATGCTTGGTAAGTCACAATATTCCCAAACAAATAATGATTTTTTTTCCTTTGGGCAAAGTGTCTTGGGCAAAGTTAGATGCTATGCTAGCTTTGCCGGCTCTTCACACCAAGGTACTTTTATTCTTTCCAATAACAAATATTTATTGAGTGTCTATGCACCATTCCTTCTGAGAATATGCTCTGACCTAGATATGACCCTGCTCAAAGTGGAATATTTCAGATGGGAGAAAGAAAAAAAGGGGGCAGGGGGAGAGTAGCGGAAACAAAACAAATTGCCACTTTCTTGAAATTATGCTAGAATGTAAGTAAAAGATAACAGGAATTCCCTCAAACCTCAAATTAGTTCTTGAGGTGTCCAGGAATGCCAACTGTGGTATACTCCTCAAAAAAGGAAATTTTTAAAAAATTCAACAGCAGAGACTTAATATTCTCCAGACTACTGGATTTAGTAGTAGGCATAAATATTAGCAACAAAGGATATATTACACGAGGCATTACTATGCAAGGGCTGTGTGACAGCTTAATAACAGAATCTAACCAAGTTTAAATGGACCCTTACTTTTGATATAATCTGATATGATAACACTGTTTTTTTTAAATCCCTCAAAGTAACCCATGATCAATTTTAGGGAAGGAAGTATTGCACACCGGGCTTGTTCTTGAAACCAATAACCAATCATTCATACAAATATTTACTGAGTGCCCACTACCGTCCAAGACCTATTCTGAACACCAGGAATGGAAGACGGAACAAGACGGATTATGGCCTCGCTCTGCTGGAGTTCACCACACTCTGTGCAAAAAGGAAGGCGATAAAATACAGAAAAGCCTGTTACACAGTGAGGAGTGCAATTGGATAAAATAAAGAATGAGATGAGGGATACAGGGAAGTGCTATTTTGTATAGACTAATAGAAAAGGCCTAGGAAGGTGATGGTGGAGCAAAAGCCGAAAGGAAGTGGGAGTCATAGATCATGTCAGGAGGAAGGCTGCAGGAGGAGCATTCTGCAATAAAAAACAAAAAACACACAAAAAAGCAGCAAGTGTTAAGACCCCAAAGCAACAGCAGGTCTGGCCAGATAAGGAGAGCACAGGAGGTAAGGACAGAGGGACCAGGACCACCCACGTGGGGCTTTGGGGCATCCTGAGGGCTTTCCTCTCAGGGAGATGGAAAGACGCAGGCCACCTGGAGTGCACTGCCATGACCTGACCTTCTTGTTGAGGGACTGCTCTGACAGCTGTAGTGAGACTATGACTGTCGCCAATCAAGGGCGGTTCCTACAACGATCCAGACACACGTGGTGGCTGGTACTACTAGTAGAGTGGAAGTGGCGGAGCTCTTGAGTATTGGCCTGAATACAGACATAGTTCCAAACTCAAACTGATAAGAGTTGCTGATGGACTGGATGTGATATAGGAGAGAGAAAAAGACAGGAAAATGACTCACGGTATGTGGCCGACTATATCATGAAAAGCCTATCAAAGGATGCAACCGAGAACTGTTCATCACTGTTCATCGCCCGGCTCTCCCTCCAGGGAGTAAATGTTCCATGCCTTGCTTCTGAAACACTGGCGATTTCAAAACAGGTAAGTCTGCTTGCCCAAAACAACTAAGGGGAATTGATGTTTTTTAGCCCAAGTGTTCTTTAAAAAGAAAAAAAGAGGGGCGGGGGGGGGGGGGAAGCCTTGCGGTATTGCAGTGGCCACTGGAGAGCTGTGGGCATAGTCTAGATCAGGCGTCCTCAAACTACGGCCCGCGGGCCACATGCGGGTGTTTTTGCCGTTTTGTTTTTTTACTTCAAAATAAGATAGGTGCAGTGTGCATAGGAATTTGTTCATAGTTTTTTTTAAACTATAGTCCGGTCCTCCAACGGTCTGAGGGACAGTGAACTGGCCCCCTGTTTAAAAAGTTTAAGGACCCCTGGTCTAGATTTCTAGACTCTAGAAACATGGCTAGGAGACTGCCACTTCCTGTCCCCCAGGAGTCCAGAACGGGCGAAGATGGAGAGGAACACGGGACCTGCAGCTGAGAGCCGGTGCTGCAAGTGGCCTGGGAAGGGGTGGGACCCCGCGGAATTCTCAAGCCCCGCTTTAACGCTGAGAACCGTGCACTCAAACATCACCTGCTTTCTGAATGTGTGCAGTAACACATCTGCATGTGTCCACAGGTGCCAAGGGGATAAAGACTAAATGAAGAGATCCTTAGCTTCTATGACCAGTGCCCATGGCTCTGCTTGAGGACAAAAGGAATCAGGCTACGTTTTCTATATGAGGAAGAGCATTTTTAAAATGTTATTATTTCAACTAAGAGAATGACAGTATTGCACGAGGCAACCGGGGGGAATTGAGCCTTTGAAAATGTGTGGGGAAAAGATGCCGAATTGTAACCCTGTCTTAGCAGGGGGCTACGCAGCAGTGTGGAAGGAGTGACACTGGTTGCAGGGGAGACGGGGAGCTGAGGTATGTAGGTCACTCAGAACCTTCCTGCCCAAAATGAAGAATTCATCTCGGTTAGGAGAGGAAACCATTTCCTCTTTTTGTTCTAAATGTTGGTCTTGTATGATGGATAGATGGAAGCAAAGTTTAATTTGGCTTAAAATTCATTAAGTCAAATCTTTCATAAACCATATTTCATTTGATTGATTTCTCAGTTCCCACAAAATAAAAAGTAATCATTTGTATACATGGAAGAAAAACAACACTTAATGAAACATATTTAGTATCTTGTTGAAGGTTCCATACTAAAGATATGGACACTCATATAGCATTTATGTATATGTACACGTACACATACACACACACACACACACACACACACACACACACACACACAGACAACACACACATCGTTACATCCACTTATCTTTATTTTATTTTTTTAATAAATTTTTATTGATTTCAGAGAGGAATGGAGAGGGAGAGAGAGATAGAAACATCAATGATGAGAGAAAATCATTGATCGGCTGCCTCATGCACACCCTCCCGCTCGGGCCCGCAACCCAGGCATATACCCTGGTCAGGAATCGAACCATGACCTCCTGGTTCTTAAGTCGATGCTCAACCCCTGATCCACTGTGACCGGCTACATCCACTTACCTTTAAAAACGTGACTTGTTACTCTGTAAAAATGACTTTCAATGAAAATAACTTGAAAATTACCTTCAGTAATTCTATGTGAATAGAGTCTCCACTTTCACTAAAGCAGTATTTTCACGCTTTCAAAAATTAAAGACCTAAACTTATTTAAAAATAATTTATAACAAAGTTAACGGAATTGTTATACTAAGTTCCTATCACAAAGATGAACTATGTATCACAGACGAACTCAAGGGTCCACTATAAACACGTAACTTTTAAATGTGTGGGTTGACAAATTCCACTTAAAGAAAGTGTGCCTGTTTAGCCTTTAACGGCAGCAAGTAAATATGGCTAAACAATGTGGAAACTTTACTCGGCATGTCTATCTTAAAATGCAGGCCACGTGGCAAGTGTGGAATTCACTCTGACAGGCCAAGGGGAAGGTGATAAGCACTTCAAAGACCCAGGCAGTCACCTTCGGGGCCCTGGAAACCAAAGCAGAAGGAAAGATCGCTGTGAGAGCCAGCCACGAGGAGCGGCGCCATGTGTTTGAAGAAATAGCCTCAGAGAAAACCACGATTTCAGAGACAAGTTCCATATCGAGTATCACAACTGTGGATAACTTTCTGAATTTTTAGGCAACGAATCACAAAAAGTGGCTCCTCACATAAGCAGCAGGTCTATATAGAGTGCTCCAGGACAGGACAGGGGTTGGCGAGCTTTCTTCCTGTAAAGGGGCCGACAGTAAGTATCTCAGGCTCTCCTGGCCATTCAGGCTGTGCTGCAACAGCTCCGCCCTGCCACTGAGGCACAGACAGCTGCGAGAGGAGATGTCAGTGAATGACGGTGGTTGGGATCTAACAAGACTGTGTGCACGGAAACAGGCCGAGAGCCACACGTAGGCACCTGGACATGCTGTGTCAGCCCCTGGGAAAGCGCTCAACGTTTGTCTAACAGCAAGTAAGAGACACTTTCACGTTACATGGGTGCAATGTATGCATCGGTATGTTTCACAGTAAGTTATTTAGAGGCACCAGAAGCAATGTACTTTGGTATTTCTTACTCTTTTTTATGTTTGTTTGGTATTATGTTTTGTTTGGGTATTTTTTGTTTGTTTGTTTTTGTTACACCATTAGAAACCACTAAGTTGCTCTCTCAAGTGGTAAGTGAGTCACCGTTGGACAAAAGCTGCTCCAATATAAACAGCGGCTGGGACTTACTCATTTACTGACTATCCCAAGCAATATAGGAAGCTTTCGAGAAATAAATAATATTTATGGAATGTTTTCTATGTGCCATGCCCAAGCGCATGTTCTAGGAATCTAGCAGTTTAAAAATAAATAAATATTGCTCTGTAACAGTTAATATAGTTGCAGTTTATAGAAAGTGAATGTTCATATGTGTAAAATGGAATAATTATAATACCTATATATATCATGAAACTATTGTGAAAATGAGTAAGTTTTTCATATCACCATTATTCAAATAACTAAGTAGCAACAAGTAAAAGTACTTTTAAAAATCTAGTTGAGCTATAATCTATCCTAAAAGTGGGCTTTATAATAAGTTAAAATCCTATTTAATTAATGAATAGAACCTTACCTATATTATTTAAAAGTAGTGGTGTTTATAGTAATGATGCTATAGGTAGTCAATCAAAATACACAACAGAAAATCTTAATTCCCCTGGCTCTAGCTCCTTCTCTCCCAACCAGAAAGTTAGAGAAGGTTTAAAGGTTTATCAGGGGTCCTCAAACTTTTTAAACAGGGGGCCAGTTCACTGTCCCTCAGACCACTCAAGGGCCGGACTATAGTTTAAAAAAAAACTATGAACAAATTCCTATGCACACTGCACATATCTTATTTTGAAGTAAAAAAACAAAAGGGCAAAAATACCCGCATGTGGCCCACGGGCCATAGTTTGAGAACGTCTGGTTTAGATTATATCCCCAAACCACCATTACATCAATTTTCACCATCAAGTGACCTGTAGCAGCTGATGCAGGTGAAAATATTAAAGAAAAAGAAAAGATGCTGCAAAATCCATGTTAGAACGACTAGTGTGTCTGTGTGTTCAGTTAAAGCCTGCTGTGAAACCAACCTTGGGATGGCAAGAAAAGCGGATTTTTGCATATTAAATAATTACTTTGCATTATTACCCATAAGAGCAGAGATGTTTGTCTCCTTTTTTTCATTGCTATATACTCAGAATTTAGAATAGTCCTTGACCCTTAGTAGATCCTCACTAAGTATAAGCTGCATGCAAGAATAGTGAATAAATACTTGTCAACTTGCTTATGGCATTCAAAAAATTAACATAAAACGTAAATTATTTAAAAGTAACATATTTAAAGATTTCTTGAACATCTGCGAGTGTTTTCATAGGGACAAAGAAATAATCTTACCTTCTTTTTCTACTCTAAAAACAAAAGTTCTTTGTGTTGTAACAACCTCAAATTTGTTGTCTCCTTGAACTCGTACTGTAGATATAGCAGAAAGGGGTATTATTCCTTTTGAATACTTCTCCTACATTGGTTAGAGAAAAAGATACACAAAAGAAGACATTAAAATTCTTTTGATCTTATTGGGGGGGAAAAAAGAATGGCACAACATTTACAAGTGCTTCTCTTTCACGGTTTCATCTACATTGTTTAAATGACATACAAAGAGTAGATATCCTAATATACACTGAATACTCCCAGAAAGAAAATATTAAATGTTCCTTTCAAGTAAAATGTCTTCAATAGTCTCTACATCTAGAATTAAAAGGCAAAGAATGAAATACAAGCAATCATACTAGACTAGCATTACATATATAGCTCTGAAGAACAGCAGTTTGGTCTTTAAAACAATCTGGTCAAAATGATTTTATGGTGTTTGCAGGCATCTGCTGGCCATAACAGGTACTGTAACTGAACCATTTCAAAATGACTGCTCTTACATATTATGAACAACAATAATATATCTAAGAAACAAGACTGCTAGATTATATCAATTATTCATGTTACTCAATGCTCTGATGATGATGATCTTAATCTCATAACTGCATCACTTCACTTCTTATTCCCCAATGACAAAAGAAGGAAAAAAATATGGATGTGGCTGTTTGCAATCGATATATACAGATCATAATTTTGCTCAAGAGCATCATTCTTAAGGCTCCTGGTAACTCTGTCTTCATTTACCTGGACCCTCCTAAACCATTTGGCATAATGACTGCCACACAAAGTCCGCTGTTTACTAAGGGTACAGTGTTTCATGGGCCCTGTGCTGGAAAGGAAAATCTAGGAGAATAATGTACTCAACCATTCCATGCAGAGAACAAAAGCCAAGTTCATATTCCCCCAGGGGTAAACTGCTGTACCTAGCAGACAGCAAGGGACAGTCACTGTCAACAACACGGCAGTCCTCTGGGAGGTTTATCCTCGGCTAGTTGAGAGAATATATTGTACTACTGTGGCATTTCCTTAGTTCTTTGACAGTTTCTTCTCCTCCAGAGCCTCTGTTCCAATCTCCCATCCCTTTATGGATTCATCAAAATCCTACCAAAACTGAATGTGAGCCTGGCTGGTGTGGTCAGTGGCTGAGAATCAACCCATGAACCAAGAGATTGGTTCTAGGTCAGAGCATATGCCCAGGTTGCAGGCACAATCTCCAGTAGGGGCCATGCAGGAGGCAGCCAATCGATGAAGTTCCTCTCTCATCGAGGTTTCTATCTCTTTATCCCTCTCCTTTCCTCTCTCTCTAAAAATCAATAAAAACATTTTTAAAAAACTGAATGTGCTATTTGAACTGTGATTTAGAAAGATGAGTAGACAACCTCTCAGAAAAAGAAGAGGGAAATGAGTATCTTCCCTTACAAAGTATCTTCTTGTTATTTTCCTTTTTCTATCTTCCCTTCTTGCTATTTCAACTACCAATTTTATGCAGAGTATTCCAAAATCTGCTCCTTCCTTCCTTATCCATTTCAGTCAACTTCACTCCCATATTTCGAGTTATCAACAGTGCATATAACTGTACCATCAGCACCTCAAACTTTAAAACTCAATTATCTCCTCAAAATATACTGTGCCTCTATATCTGTCCATTAAAATATTACTCTTCTAGTCAATCAGTCTTTAACAGAACAGTCTTTGACCTGTGCTGACCTTTTGACCCACATAACTTGGGACTCTCCCTTCAGCTAGTGTCAACTTGTTCCCTACTTCTCCCTGACTCCACTCTTCCCAGTCACAGTGACCTTCCTGAGGTCCCTTAAACACACCTTTTGCACACTGTTTATTCTTTAAGGAATGGTTTTAAAGCATTTTTAAAATTAAATTTATTGGGTTAATGAATTATATAGTTTTCAAGTGTACAGTTCTATGATACATCCTTTGTATATTGTATTGTGTGCCCACCAGCCAAAGTCAAATCTTCGTCCATCTCCATATATTTGACCCCCTATACACCCTTTACTACCCAGCCCACCCACCCGCTCTCTCTGATAACCACCTTGCTGCTGTCCGTGTCTATGAGTTTTTGTTTGTCTTGTTTGTTCATTAGTTGCTTTCAGTTTTATATGCCACATCAGTGAAATCATACGGTTCTTAACTTTTTCTGTCTGACTTATTTCTGGAGGAATGTTTTTCATACCCAACTTCACACAACTAAAGATGCCCCTATGACTTTTTGCATTTCAGTGTATTACATGCTCCTGCAGAAAGCCTTTCTGACCAGCCTCCTCTCTCAGTCCTTCGTCCTCGCCCAGGCAGGTAACCCTAATTTAAGCTAATAGCAACCTGTACCTTTCCTTTATAACAAGCACTAAATATAATTCAAATGATGATTTTTATATTTACTGTGTGACCATTTGGTTAATACAGTCTCCCCAAACAGACTGTGGTCACACGTCTCTTTTCCTCACCACCTTTCACAAATCAGTTTTGTATAAATATTTTCTGAATGAATGAATTCTATGTCCAATCAATCACAGTTATACCAAACTCTGACAGCTCATCCTATCTAATAAAGAGGGAATATGCTAATTGATCCTCACACCATCACAAGATGGCGGCGCCTACAGCCAATAAGGAGGGAATATGCTAATTGACTGTCCCACCCTCAGAAATGGCAGCACCCACAGCCAGTAAGGAGGGAATATGCTAATTGACTGCCACACCCTCAAAGATGGCAGTTGGCGGTGCCCACAGTCACAAGATGGCGGCACCCAGTCCCCTCAGCACTGCCAGGGCGGCAGGCACTCGGCTGCTCGGTGCACCTGCCTCCAGATTTCCCCAGTCTCCTCGGCCTCCCAGCCCCCCAGGGCCAGCCCGAGGTGCAGGCAAGTCTCGGATGGTGGCTGCCCAGCCACCCAGGGCCACCCGAGGCGCAGGTAACCAGGGCCAGCTAAGGCTTGTGCTGCCGGCAGTGGCAACAGCAGAGGTGTGATGGGGCGTCACCTTCCCCTGATTGCTGGCCCTCCTGCCCCTGAGGGCTCCCAGACTATGAGAGGGGTAAGGCCGGGCTGAGGGACCCCCACTCCAGTGGATGAATTTTCATGCACCGGGCCTCTAGTGTTTAATATGTTTCTAAAGTCCTTCTTTGAATCCCTCCGCTGGCCTATACAGCCCACACCTGGTAAATGAGCGCCTGAGTTACTGCACACCTCCTGGTCTGCCTCCGCACTTTCAGCTTGTCTTCCCTCTAACCTTTCTTGCGTCTTGTTCGTTTGTCACAGTTGGAGAAAAGAACAGGTTCACAGAGGAGGGCAAAAAGGTGGGTCTACAAGTCTGTACAGGGTTTTCATGGATGGCAATGGGCAGGAAAGTTGAGAGGAAAGAGCAAAAACATGGAGATGAAAAGACATGGGCCAGGTTCCCACAGTGTGTCCAGACACTATTGAAAAGGCCATTGCCAAGAAATAAATGAAATGACTGGCTTGAACAAAGGAAATCCAATAACTGTGGGTTACAATGCAATACCAGGCAATACTAGATCACTAAGTGCTCCAGGAATGAAGGGGTCCGGGGGATGTCTCCCTATTGTGAGGCAACCTAAGGCCTGGGAAAGGGCACAGCACCCCTGGGGACAGTATGAGGCCTCTCTTGGCTGCAAGTGGTTGAGACTAAACAGTCAAAAATCTAGAATGTCCAAAACATCTGTACTGTATCCTTTAGGTGATCCATTCTCCAATTTCAGTTTGCCTAAGAATTAGGTAAAGGAGCTTATAAAGGTACTAGTGACCTGGTGCATGAAATTCATGCACATTAAAAGGGGGTTAATTAGAGGAAATAATTTAATATTGCTATTTGCCCTTTCTCTATGATAGAAGTGTCAGAGAGGAAAGAAAATTAGTAAAATGTATATGAAAACCTTCCTCCTGTCAGAGTATGGGGCACACCACGGGACCCAGAGTCAAGTCCCCGCCCACCCACATGCACCTCAAAATCGAGACCCAGACCGGCCGGCCCCCCCATTGGGCTAGATCCAGACCCAGCCAATCCTACCTTTGTCAAGCCCTGCCGGGCAGGGGGCATAGCCTCAGGTCCCCTGGCCCAGCGCCAGGATGGGGGGCGTGGCCTGAGGTCCCCCAGCCCAGACTGGGACGGGGGGCATGCCTTGAGGTCCTCTGTCAAGCCCCGCCAGGTGGGGAACACGGTCTGAGATTCCCTGTCAAGCCCCGCTGGGTGGGGGGCATTGGCCTGAGGTCCCCCGTCAAGCCCCGCCAGATGGGGGGGCACAGCCTCAGGTCCCCCGGCCCAGCACCAGGAGGGGGGCACAGCCTCAGGTCCCTCATCAAGCCCCATGGGGTGGGGGTGCGGCCTGAGTTCCCCCGACCCAGCACTGAGGGTGCACCTTGAGGTCCCACGTCAAGCCCCGCCAGGCGGGGGGTGCAGTCTGAGGTCCCCCGGCCAGGTGCCAAGGTGGGAGGCACAGCCTGCGGTCCCCTGTCAAGCCCAACCTGGTGGGGGGTGTGGCCTGAGGTCCTCCGGCCTGGTGCTGGGGTGGGGGGGAGCAGCCTGAGGTCCCCTGGCCCAGCTCCAGGACAGGAAGCACACCTTGAGATTCCCTGTCAAGCCCTGCCGGGTGGGGGACACAGCCTGAGGTCCCCTGTCAAGCCCCACGGGAGCGGGGGAGGGCGTAGCCTCAGGTCTCTGCTGATTGCTCGTTAAGGCTCCTTATGGGAACTTGGCCTCAGCTGTGGGTGCAGCCATCTTTGTGACGGAGTAATGGTCAATTAGCATATTCCCTCTTTATTAGATAGGATATTTCCAGTGAAATGATTATTTATTGAATAAAATATTAGCATTAACTCATTTTTCAGTAGAAAAAAAATCAAGTAGCATTATAGAAAAAGAAACAGGAATTTTAAAAAGGAGATGTTTTTCCTTCCTCTAGATATCTTTAAAGTGATTAAAAAAACAAGTCCTTAAAAAAGTAACAACTTACCTACATGCCTGTAATAATGAAATTATATCTAATAAGTATCTATAGAAAGTAATAGAAGAACAATTATCCAGAAATGATCAAAATGTACTTAACATGCTAAATACTGTGTCACTTTAACCTCAGGAAGTTGTAGTTTCTCTAATGGCTCATTTATAATCTGTCACGGGATGATTACAAGATAAATCTCATAATTTTTAACACTGTGGAGTTGCATTTATGTTCCTCTCTAAACAACACACACTAAAGACTAAAGACAATTTAGAAATAACAACTCAATGACAACAGGCTCAAAATGACTATGTTTTCCAGAGTGTGAAATTTTCCTTAAAAGAAGTAATTTTAAAGCATCCCTTGAGCCTGTAACACACAGATATGTAGGTCAAGTTTGTCATTTATCTACCACTTTCAGACAATGAAACGACCACAGGGCAATTCTGCCCACAGCTGAGTGAGAGTGGGGGTGAGCTCCATTTCTTGGCAGGTGATAAGATATCAAGGCTATGGGGATGCTGCCATTTTCAGTAACACAATGAAAAGTCCTTGTGGAGACATGATTGAGCAGTGCTGAGAAAAGTGGAAGGAAACCAGGGAAACAGGCAACTCTGCACACTGCCTCCTGAAAGCCCAATACATGCTCCCCAAGTACACATGTAAACATGGAAAGATGTGCACATGACCACTAAAACGGCACACCTACCGACAGAGGAGCTAAGACTGCATCTATGCCTTCTGCTCCCTGGTCTTCAAATACCCTCTTCCCAGTTCACCTCTTCTGTCAGAAAGGGCACAACAAAAACTGTGTCTCCTGCCCGGCTGATGTTGCTCAGTGGTTGAGCACTGACCTATGAACAAGGTCATGGTTCAATTCCCGGTCAGGGCACATGCCCAGGTTGTGGGCTCGGTCCCCAGTAGGGGGCATGCAGAAGGCAGCCGATCAATGATTCTCTCATCATTGATGCTTTCTCTCTCTCTCTCTTTCCCTCTCCGTTCCTCTCTGAAATCAATAAAAATATATTTTACCCTCACCTCCCTGGTGTCTGTGTCCATTGGTTAGGCTTATATGCATGCATACAAGCCCTTTGGTTGATCTCTCCCCCTTACCCCCACCATTCCCTATCTTCCCTGAGGTTTTACTATCTGATCCATGCTTCTCTATCTCTGTATCTGTTTTTGTTCAGGCATGAGTGGGGCGGGGGGCAATGCAGGGATAAGGACACATATGTAATACCTTAATCAATAAAAAAAAAAATTAAATATATATTTTTAAAAACCATATAAAAAGTGGGAAAGAAAACTGTCTCCTTTTAGAAAGACCCATCCCAGTGTTTTGTTTTTCACCAAGATAAACCAAATCATCTGAAAAGTAAAGGGGGAAAATATCACAGAGAACAATTTGAATTTTTAAAAATTTGATGTTAAGCTAAAGGATTTATAATAATTCCTTTTAATGTGAACTTTCTAAAAATATATTTTATTGATTTCAGAGAGAGAGAGAGAGAGAGAGAGAGAGAGAGAGAGAGATCAATGATGAGAGAGAATCATCGATTGGCTGCCTCCTGTACGCCCCCCACCAAGGATTGAGCCTACAACCCAGGCATGTGCCCTTGACTGGAATAGAACCTGGGACCCTTCAGTCCACAGGCCAATGCTTTATCCACGGAGCCAAACCAGCTAGGGCTTAACGTGAACTTTTGTCCTCAATTTTAAACCGAAGTTGCATCAGTTTTATTGCATCAATATTTAAAAATGTGATAGGCCCTCATCCCCTCACTGCACGGGAAATGAGCTTTCAAAAGGACAGAGTGAGTCCAGCTGGACACAGATACTAGGAAGTCTCTCCCCGAAACGGCCATAATGATACCACCATCAACAGAGCTTCATGGCATGGAAGCCTGTCTCATTCCTGAATAGTTCTCCTCCTCATTCCAATGAGACCAGAGAAGGGCACAGGTACTGAAGAAAACTAGGGGTCATATTCCATCAGATACAGAGACCACATTGTACCTCCTCGGGCAAAGAAACTGTCTCAACATTCAAACACACAAATAGCCCCGCAGGTGTGGCTCAATGGTTGAGCATCGACCCAGGAACCAAGAGGTCACGGGTTCAATTTCTGATCAGGGCACATGCCCAGGTTGCAGGCTCCATCCCCAGTAGGGGGTATGCAGGAGGCAGCCAATGGAGGATGTTCCTCTCTCATCTATGTTTCTATCTCTCTATTCCTCTCCCTTCCTCTTTCTCTAAAAATCAATAAAAACATATTAAAAAAAATAAAAAATTAAATACAAAAATAAACTAAAAACCGTAGTTAAAGCAGAAAACCAGCTATTAAAAAATATTCATCTATCTTGCAAATTCCCAAGAGGTGTACTGAAACCTATTTGATGTTTTATCTGGATCACTGCAAAGTGAAACCAAGGAATTAGCACTTCTCTAGACTATTCTTCTGTTTTTTTTTTTTTAAGCAAAAACTAAGTTTTATTACAGAAAAGCTCCCTGCGGGTTGCCCTTTGCCCTCTATCATTCCTAGTGTTGTACGGTGCCCTCTGTTATCTTCTGTCTAAAACCATACTCTCTTCTGCCTGCAGCACTGAAGAACCAATATACGAAAGGGAATATAAATCTCTCGTCAAGCACAAATATCACCAATATTAGACAGTGGAAATCTCTAAATAAGGGAAAAATAACGTTAGATTATAAATAAGAGAATGTGGATAAGTGTTAAATGAGTATGTTAAAATTTTAAGACTATAAAATTATCTGATTTCATTTAACTAAAATATGGTATACTTATTAGGTTCCAACTTTTGATTAAGGAAATTAATTTTTAAACACAAAGAGATTGAAGGATCAGTACAATGAATACCCATGTATCCTCCACTTGGATCTGACAACTGTTAGCATCTTTAATTTTTGTTTTCTCTAACTTTGCATTTGTGCAAATATCCTAATATATAAAGAGCCAGGGTCCATCATGACCTAAACGACCAGATGGATGACCGAAAAGCAGGCTACATGGGCAGGAGTCAGTCCTGGGTCCTGGCTGCAGCGGCAGCGGGAGTCAGTCCTGGGTCCTGGCTGCAGCAGCGGCGGGAGTCAGTCCTGGGTCCATCACCAGTTAGACAGCATCTTAGGGTGAGGACCATCACCTCAGCCAGAACTCAAGATGGTCACCTGGCCTGGCCTGGCCCCTCCTCAGAGGCAGCCCTTTCCTCCATGTACACCGCAGAGGACAGACAGAGATGCCTAAGAGGCTGGGGCCATGGTGCCCCATCCCTACCCTACTCCCTGGCCTCCTTCACCTGTGGCCCCCACAGGAGGGTATGTATGAGAGCCCTTCCCTGCTACCTCTCACCACTGTCTCCGGCCATCCCTCAAGCACACAGGCATATCGGCTTTCAAACTTGCCCTACTCACTTCCTCTCACCCCCTTCCAGGGCCTCTGCTCTGGATGGGGCCTTTGGAATCCTGGGCTCTGGGGTTTTACAACAGAGCTGGGGTGGGAAAGGGTAAACAGCACCAAAGATGGCTGATATGGCCACCCACCTCTGCCTCAGCTTGACCAATTAGTTCACCCTCAGAACATGGCACTCTGAGGGGATCCCTACTTCCCCAGCAAGGGCTCTAGGGCCTCAGCCGCAGTGCCAACTTCCTCTCCCCCTTGGCCCTCCCCACAGCTGGTGCTTGCTACAGCTCCGTGTGCCTTACTTAACCACCCCTTCCTAACCTGTTCCTACAAAGAAGGCTGCATCTTTGTATGTTAAATTCATATAAACTTTGTAACATTTTTGGGGAAAAAAACAAACAAACAAAAAAAAAACGATGACCAAGAGAATGCCGCAGTCAATGTCTGGAGTCTGGCTCAGGAGAACGGAGAGTAGGGAGAATTCCATAAGTTGGCCAATGCCAAGATATTTCTGAGTGACTGCCTGGTGTGTGACAGTTGTGTGACCGCAGAGGAAGGAGTCCAAGTTTCTCAGCAGAACACCAAGGACTTCTTCCGTGTTCTGAACCTTTGCTTTGGTTTTCAGAATTCCCTGCTCCCCATCTCTTGGTTCCCTCCCTCTTAGGGGCGCTGTTGTTGTCACATGGGTGCAACTGGAATATTGTATCTCGAGAGGATTGCCCCAATGTACATATCCTTTTATCCAACGATGAAAAAATCCCAAAGAATAAGAATGGAGACAGACTACTGTCCTTTAGGCTTAAAAAAACCCTGGAAGTGTCCTGCAAAGAGCTGAGACTTGGTTCTGTCCACGTGCCTCAGAGAGATTGGATGAGGAAATGGCCCTGTTTGGCCCTGACTTTACCCACTTATGTTACTCTTGAAGGTGTCTTTGCCACAATGTGAATAAGCTGCCACCTTTTGAAATAGGGGCTCATACAAAAGTCTGCATTCCCAACTTTTCTTGAAACAGATCTATGTTCTGCAGCTGTGGCCACCGTTCTGAGACCAGGTCCTGTCGACCAGGTCCTGCTGCTGGGAATCAGGAGGCATTGGAGTGGAGGTGCCCCCACCGCCCCGTGCCCTTTGACATTCAGGGATTGAGGTAAACTCACTTTGGGGGAGGCCTGGCCAGGGTGACAGGTGTCACAGATAGAAGGATGGAGAATGGAGAGGCGGACACCCTGCTTGGTCCCTCCCTGGGTGGGGTCAGGCAGATGAAGGCCGGCCAGCCTGCCCCACAATTGGGTGAGATAGTGTCCTGTGTGTCCACCTCTCACCCTGTGTGCCCGGCCACTCCCCTCAGCACCTAGAAGCCCTCTGCGTTCCACAACAGCATGTTCTGCCCTCACATGCTGCTCGCCCTAAGTGAGAAGGAAGAGAGCAGTTGGCCCACAGACAACTACACAAAAAGATAGGGCTCATGGCTGGCTAGCACAGTGGCGGTGGTGGGAGCCTCTTCTGCCTCCGTGGCAGTGCTAAGAAGCAGCAAGCCGATTGGTAAGGAGCAGCGAGCAGGCGGGAGATAAGGAGCGAGGGGTCCCAGACTGCGAGAGGGATTTCCAACTGTCAGCTTAGGCCCATTCCTAAGCCAGCAGGTGGACATCCCCTGAGGGGTCCTGGACTGCAAGAGGGTGTAGGGCGGGCTAAGGGACCACCCCCTGCCAGTGCACGAATTTCATGCACCGGGCCTCTAGTCTACATATATGAAAGCCCAGCAACCGGAACAGTGCAGCGAGCAGAACAACCGGAATGATGAGTGGCTATGACATGCACTGCGGCAGCCAACTGGCCTGATCCAGGCCCTGATCAATCCCCCCACTGCCCTGCCTGGCCCCGCCCCTGAACGACCCCTAATACCCCAATCAAGTGGGACCGAACCACCCTCAGCCCCTCCCCACAGCCAGCCCTGCTCCCAATCAGTCCGCCCACCCCAATCGGAGACGGGGACAGACGGCCAACCACCCACGGCCCCTCCCTCCTGTCAGCTCGGCCCAATGGGCCCCCATCGGGACGGGCCAGCCCGAACCCACCCATGCACAAATTTGTGCACCAGGCCTCTAGTTGTAACATAATTGTCAAGATTTTCAGTGAGTTCTAACTCCAAACATCCTTCTCAGTTTCATCTCCCAAAGTTTCCTTAACATACACTATGCCCCAATTGGAGAAAACTACATCCATAGTAGAATGGATTTTCCATCTGAGCATCTCATTGTTCTTTCTGCTATCAAGTCCTGTTCCCACTAATTTCTCTTTACACGAACATTTCTTATTTTCTCCATGTACAAACATTCCTTTCTTCAAGACAAATAGCAAATGAAATCCCATGCAAGAAGCCTTCTTTGTTTCTTCCACAAGCCCTTTCAGAATACAGAGTAACTCTCCTTGCTTTGCAATCCCCTACCGTGATGTAATTTTGCAAACACTGCTTGGTGCTCTCTAGGATAAAGGCATTTCCTTGTTCATCTGTATATCGCTCATAGCAATTCCTGTAGGCTATACGAGATACTCCATAAATAACTGTTATTTATCTAAGGTGTGTGTTTTTTATTCCAATTTTATGTTTCAAGAAAAAGTTAAATTATGAAGAGTATTTTACCCTATTATAATTCTTTTCATGCGATAATCCAACTCATGTTCTCAAAAAAAACAAATGTCGCTTGCTTGGTTTACTGAAGTACACTTAGGATGCGTAAAGCAATCTTTGAAAACTGTAAAATGTACTTACCTTCTCGTTATTGTAATAAGAAATGCTAAAGCCATCAAATTTCACCCATCTCTTCTGAAACATGCGTTTTCTGTAAAACATATGAAATTGTTATTTTACATTTAAGTACCATGAACTGGAATTTTAAATAGGTTTGTAAGGTGACTGCATTGAGTACATTCCCACTTGCTATTAAACAGTGCAGAAAACAATAGGCTATAACAATGCACAGTTTGGCAACAGTACACAAAGAGAAAAAAATATGTGTGATGGCACTTTCTAAGCACCTATATAGGAGTCTAAAACAATGACACTGTTAACAGTGTTATCACCCACATTTGTAAGGTTGAGTGCAAAACAAAGTATTGTCAGACACCCCCCTATCAGCATAACCATTCCCCTTCATGAAGATAACAGAACTTTCATCCCTCATTAAGCTTGAAACACTTATTTTTACCTCCATTTCTGCTTTGGAGAATGAATAATATTTTGCTAAAATAATAAAGCTTTGTCAGTCGGATTTATATAGATAAACTAATTATGATCTAATAAGCTAAAAAAGCCCTGTCCACATAGAGAATCATTTACAATCACCCAAAATTCATTAACATGTTTTGAAAAATAATTATATGAAAGGAAAATGCCATTTAAAATGGACATTAAGATGAGGAACAAAGCAAAATAATGGCATCACGGGTTTCCAAGTTAAGCTTAAAAGAAAAAAATAAAAAAACTTTTTCTGGTTACAAGGGAAAAGTAAAAAAACATTTCTACTTGGTCTTTTTTCTGTTCTGTCTCGTTTTCGTCTCCTTTCCTGAAGACAGACAATCCTGAAGGTTCTGAAAATCCTACTTTCTACGTGACCTCTCAGTGTGGACTGACACAATCCAGATACTTTTAGCTTTTAACACAGATATGAAAACTAACTTTTTGAAAAAATTCACCTCTACACAAAGGGGGAAAAACCACTGTCTATCTGTTCCTTTTGCACTGTTCTGGCATGTTTAAGATAAGGAATTGGCATGACTTTCTGTCGTTTTCTAGAAGATTTAAAGATAGAAAAAAAATTCAGAATGTGTAGAGAATTTTCCTTCTGGGCTTTTCCCTGAGTACCACACATCCATTATGCCTCCCACACTCATCCTTAGCCAATTTATTCTGCTTAAAATAAAATTAGAGAAAATCGGATCAAATGGAGAAAAGTTTCAAAGTTCATCAGTGCAGACAACATTCTCACATATAAGCACTGAATTATGACATCATAAGAACGTGTAGATCATAGACCACAACTAACTAGCCAGCCCTCTTTCTATCTTATTCCCTCTTCTTTCGGCTTCTTAACTTCTAATGGTCTGCAATTGGTTTTCCTAACATTACAACATCCACCAGGTTTTCACTTCTTTCAGCAACCCAAGGGTTCTCCAAATTCCCAGCATTAAAATTAAAAAGTAAAGAACATTAAGCAAACACACAATAATAATACATTAAACAAAATCACTGTGCATTCCTTTCATGCTGACCTCTGTCATACTTAAAGGCAGGTAAACACACATCTTCCCAAAGGACTCCACAGTAATTCTGTAAAACAAGATTTGTTTGAGCCCCCCCAGCCTTACATTGAGAATGGTGGTAAAATAAAGCGCAGTCACGTAAAATATTCTGTTTTATTATAAAAGAAATCAACATTTATGGGCGAAAGAGGCTTTAGAACCTCCCCCTATCGCTCCATTCATTCCCTAGGCTAACTACTCCTTATCTTTCAGAATTTCACCTATACCGCCTACAGACATTCCTCCCCTGATAAGCCAATTCAGAGCAGATCACAAAATTATTCTCCCGCTTTTTCCTCATAGCTCTGAATACAATCTCCCATTATAAATATACTGTATATTTGTCTACGTGCGTAACGTCTTTTCTCCTTGTAACACCAGCCCTTAGGTGTTACAAGGACAAAGTTCAAGAACGTTTCATTCTCTACTGTAGGACCAGCAACTAACCCAGAGAGAAATAGGGCACTTAAAAAAAAAAGAATCTGTGGAATGAATGAGTGACATGATTGTGATGTGGCTGGCTCCTTATCCGTGAGATCTCAACTTGAAAGTGACTCCTTCTGAGTAGCCATCCCTGACCACCAGGTGGATCCTTCAGGTCCCTGGGTCTCCTGCTCCATTTCTTGAGTCAGACTTCACAGATTTTGTCATTATATATCTGTTTTGCTTTATCCATCTCCCATGATAGATCCTTAGACACTTGAATATAGAAAAGATTTGTTTGGTTTATCAATGTAAAACTAGCAATTGCCACAGTTCCTAGCATACAAAATGTGCTTAACAAATATTTAACAAATATATTTTTCAGTGAAAAATATTCCAATTTGCTTTCATATAGAGAAAATAAATATTACTAAAACACTTTATCTTTAATTTCCTTTTTTTTCTTTTTTCAAATACTAAAGACCAGTTCCTGAAATGACCATATAAAAGCTCTGTAAAACTACCTCGTTATTAAAGAAAAAATTAGACACTACAGAAAACATGAAAAAAAGATCATTTTAATTTCCATGCAATGTTAAAATACATTGTAGAGTTAAACATTTTAAAAATACATTCTTTAAAATGTATTCATTTGATACTTTCCTATTTAAAATGCAAGTTAGTCCATTTAAGATGTTTCTAAAACTAAATTTATATACACAACCTATTTTGCTCATTAAATGTGTCAACATTCAATTAGTTATTTTCTGCATGTGAACTTTAATAGTGAATTCTAATAACTGGTTAATTAAAGAACTTACACTTAGATCCTTTTTGACATTATTCCCCTTTTTACCTAATGAAACTTTTATTTGCTAAACCCTACAAATTAATCAAAATTTCAACTAAATATTAAAAGAAATAGCTTAAGAAGGATGTGTTTCTAAATGTCAATGTACAATTTTAAATCAATAAATATATTGGTAAATACTAAAATTCTAAGAATTATCTTTTCTGAGCAACGGTTAAATATTTCTCTCATGTATTTATAAAAGTCTTTTCGATATCAGGTAACTAATTCCACTGGAATTATGTATAATTAATCTACTACACACAATTAGAGGCTGCTAAAGTACTTTAAACATTTTCTCTGATATATGTTATGTCTTTCCCTTAATTATCTTTTAACAGCTAGTAAATGTTAAAAAAAAAAAAAAAGACAAGGTATGAAATGCAACATCACCAATCATCACACAACACAAATTAGATCTGAAATAGTGATGAATTATTACACAGAGAAGAGATATTAAAGCCTTAGTCAATTAGCAATTTATTTGGCACAATAATCTTGGTAAGAACAAACACACAGTGCTTTGTTCTAGGCACTGTTGCAAGCCATACACTACTATTCATTCATTTAATCCTCCACATAACCAGATAAGACCTACTATTATTCCCATTTTACAGATGAAGGCACAGAGGCACTGCTAGGTTTAATAATTTGCCTACATCACATAAGTGAAGAGTAACTGGGAGTCAAACCCAGGCAAGCTGTGCTCTTAACCACTTCTTAGGCCTGACTCTAGTCCAGTTTATGGCACGAAATCTTGAACATCCCTTTTGGCAGCAATAACATTTGACCTTTACCCCTTTATATGTGAGTTTAATTTTACGAAGTCCTTCAGAATTCCTTCAGGGAAAAAAAGGTAAAGCAGACAAAAAACATATTAGCCTAGGTTTTATCCTACTTTGTTTTTTTAGGGTTCTAAAGGGAAACATTTCTTTAAGAAGCATTTTTTTACAATAGTTTCTAAGGCTTGTGCAGTATTATTGAACGGCTTTCTACAAACTCTTCCCTGGAGCTCCGGTAGGGCAGGGGGTGTAAAGTTTCAGCGGCTTTCATAAACAAACACTCCTTACCACCTGGTGCCAGTTTTGGTTGTCTCAAAATTATGTATCTTAAAATTCTTTTTTAATAACAGTGCATATACAATTAAAACTGTATTTATTAAGTGGCCACACAGAGGCACTTCTATTTAATATCTCTCCTAAGTGCCAGCAGAATTTTTTAAGATTACATCTGACAGCTTAAAAAAAAAAAAAATCCCAAAATCAAACAAGCTTGCTAACCAATGATACCCATTCAAGGTGGCGGAGGCGACCAAACTGTCACCTTCAACTCTCACCCAGCTGGAATGAACCTCAAAGGCACTGAGTGAGATGTATGGGTTTTATTACTCAGGATACTTAAATCATCACAAAAGTACTTCTCACTCATTCTACAAAATATCTAAGAACAAAGATACTAACTAATATGCTTTACCAGATTCATGGGCCTTGTTTACATAATCCTATAGAATTATGTGCACTCTGTATCTTATTCTCTGCTCTAACCCTCACTAGGCTGAATATGTTTTGAAACTACTATAATTACCCAAAATATAGACTTTTATTGATATACTCACTCATTTTTACTTAGCTAATTATTATTTTACCTAATTATTATTTTAAGTCTGCGGCTTTTAATGATGCAGTATTAGTTATAAAGTACTTTATAGATAGAAATCCAAGGAGTTATATTTCTCTAAAACACCAGCACTTTTCTATTAGAATAGAATAATGCATTCCCTCACTTTTAAGCAAACCCAAATGAGTTTCCAAGATTATATAAACCAAAATTGAGTTGGGGCCAATCAAACATGAATATGTGCTAAAAGGACCCTGGAAAGTCAATAAAAAGGCATAAATATGTGTGTGTGAATACCAATTTTTACAATATTTACAATGAACTTAGTGTTTACATGATATGGCATATGAAAAGCTATGTTAAAAGATTCACACCTCTTTCTTTCGTGGCCTCATCCTCTATTTTTTTAAAAATCCAACATTTAATCAGTTTCTAGTTAAGATGATCACTTAAAAGCTTGTTTACCTCTACTTCTCCCCAAACTTCAAACAATTAAAAAAGCAAATAAAAATAAATACCTACAAACCAACACTGACCAGAGTAGATGATAGCAGCAATATTTAGAAATTGGGAAAGCAGAAGAAAGGACAGGAACTGCCTTAGGAGGCTTCAGAGAGCTGACTGCTAAGCCTGCGAGTGATCACCGCAAGAGGAAAACCAATTTACCCACAAAATCTCAGAAAAATCTCAGGAGGTGGCGACACTTGTGGAAGTGACTATGAAGGGCAATGGGGTGCTGAGGACAGAAACATTTGTTGAAAGGCCATTTAAAGAGGCGTGTGCCCTTCTCACTGCACCCCAGTATCCCTCCCTCACTGTGCAGGGCTGGAAAACTGTCCTTCCTCAACAGAAAGGTAGTTTCTTCAATGTGGAAGATCACACAGGACTCTGCACGGGGAGACTAAGACAGGGCTGAAGGTAGGGGACAGTATTAAGAACAGTAGAATCACAGCATTCTTCATGGTGGCCAAGGCATGGAAACAACCAAAGTGTCCTTCAATAGATACCGTACTTTCCAGCATAGACGACTGGGCGTATAAGATTTTCCTGGGTTAAAAAGTCGTTTTATACGCCGGAAAATACGGTATATTGGACTATATTGATGGGATTAGATATGATGGATTAGATATATTGGACTACCATAGTTTCCAACATATAAGATGACTTTTTAACCCAGGAAAATCTTATACGCCCAGTCGTCCTATACGCCGGAAAATACGGTAATTAGATAAAGAAGATGTGGTCCATATATACAAGGGAACACTACTCGCCATAAGAAGATATGAAATCCTGCCATTTGTAACGGCATGGATGGATCTTGAGAATATCACGCTAAGCAAAATAAGTCAGGCAGAAAGAGTCAAGAACCGTATGTTCTCACTCATATGCAGGATACAAAACTGAAAGCAAACAATGAACAAAGACAAACAAACAAAAACTCACACACAGATAACAGTATGCTGGTTACCAGAGGGAAGGGAGATGGGGAGTAGTAAAGGGTAAAAGGGGTCAAATATATGGTGGCAGAAGGCGGTTTGACTTTGGTGGTAAACACATAATGTATTTACAGACGATGTATCATACAACTGTCCACTTGAAACCTATATGATTTTATTAACCAAGATTCATACAAGAATGGGCCTTCCTTCCCCTGGCTGCCGGCACTGCCTTTGCTCCGGCCCAGAGCTGCCTTTCTGCCTTCACTCAGGCCAGGAGCCATCTTTCCGCCTTCCTACCTTCCCACGCTGCCCAGAGGCCTAGAGCTGCTGGGGCAGTGCAGACCACCTGCATCATCCCGCCCCCGGACACTCGGTGCCTGCGTATGCAAATTAACCCGTCATCTTTGTTGGGTTAATTTGCATACTCACTCCTGATTGGCTGGTGGGCGTCGTGAAGGTATGGCCAATTTGCATATTTCTCTTTTATTAGTGTAGATGTCACCCCAATAAATAAAAATAAAAAAGAAACAAATGAAAGTTTATGTCATAAATATTTATACTCAAAGTCCACTTTCCCTATTAAGTTCCCAAAAAGTTGTTTATCGTTTTTTAGGAATTCATTTAAAAGATCTGGCATGAGGAGCCTACAAAGAAACATGTTAGTAAAGATCTAGGAACATCATCTCATGAAAAACAGACAGCCATACTCCAGAGGCTGTTCCAATCAGCTTTGTAACATCTCACTTTAAAAAGGAACAACCCAAGATCAACAAAACATTTGAGGAAAACATCTCTAAGGTAAAAGATGGGAATGATCGCCTCGCTCCCAAGAAAGGAAACGGACTCAACTGGAGAAGAAAACTTGAAAAAAAACCACACACACATATTAATATCCTCAGAGATATTAAGAGAATACATTGTATTCATGGAACAATAGTAGCATACTATAAAAAGAAGAGTCAAAAGTAAGAAACTGCTTTCCATATTAATGGAAAAGGATGACAAAACACAAAAGTAGGTTCAAAAGTACAATTGAAGAAACTTCCCAGAAATGAAAAAGCTATATTTTATCAGCATTTTGGCACAGGAAGTCCAATATCAAAGTACCAGGAATTCTAGAATCCCTATATTTAATATGGGCCACTGGCTTCTGGGTGATCTGATGCCTAGCCACTGTCTGGGCTTTGACCTTGTCTTGGTATTTGGCCATTGGCTTTGCTCTAGTCTTCTGTCCAACCAGAACATGCAAGTCACTGGCAGTCTCTCCCTCCTCATCCTAGTGCCCAACCTTGCATTTCCCATAAATAACCCCAGCTTACCCCTGCTAGCCATCTCACATACCGCAGATCCTCCAGGAATCGCCACAAGTCAGTGTCCTTCCTCTCCTCATTCTAGCCAGAAAGTATTTCATTTGAAAATGCCAGTTCAAAATGTATCCATTTTCCAAAGACCAACTGAACTGCTACTTCTCCGGCCAAGGTCTTGGAAGATATGTTTTCTCAACAATCCCTTTGTAACCCTACAAGTCTGTACTCTATGGACCTGACCTGTCTGTACCATTATTAGTATACTCTGCCTTTCGGTTTTATTTTTAATTTCCTAAATGGAAGACACACAAAAGGACCGCACACATGTCACTTACCTTTGCATTCATCCATAAATTCTTAAGCTAGTGTACATTCAAATTGCTGAATGAGCCTCATGCGTTCAGCTTCTGCTGCCCCAGATTTACATAACCACACAATGCTTCTCCATGATTCAAAAATTAGTAATTTTTTTTTAAAAAAAGAGAATTTAGCTAAGTAAGGAAGTCCCAAAACAACTTATCAAGTAAACTATGAGTTCCTGGAGATATACTGTAGCTTTTATAAATATGCTCAGTGTATTATGCTGAGCACACAAACATCAGTAGAAAACAGCAAACTAAAGACAAAAGAGTCTCCTTATTGCAGACATTCTTGGCTATTTTGATATGTGCATCTCCCATAAAGGGTACAGACATTACACCACGTTCTCCTTTTTACAGAGCTCACAGGATTCTTCCTCTGAATTACATATTTGGAAAATGCTAGAATAAATTATATCCAATCATTCATTTTTGCATCTTTTCAGATTTGCTGAAATGCTTGAGCTTATTAATTACAGCTAGAAAAGGCGAGTGGGGCATATTTGTTTTATATCCTCTAAACTCAGTATTTTAAAACAGGTACCATTTATTAAGTTTTTCATCTGCTTGCCCTAGTTGTAATAACAGACTCAAGTTCAACATTCTATCAAGTTTCTTCCATAAAAGTTTGTAAACCAATAAACAGTATCAAGCTACATTAAAATTAGACTAGAGGCCCGGTGCACAAAATTCAGCCCTCAGCCCAGCCTGCACCCCTCACAGTCCGGGAGCCCTCGGGGGATGTCCAACTGACTGCTCAGCACTGCTGTGGAGGCAGGAGAGGGTCCCGCCACCACCGCTGCACTCACCAGCTGTGAGCCTGGCTTCTGGCTGAGCAGCGCTCTCCCTGTGGGAGCGCATTGACCACCAGGGGGCAGCTCCTGCATTGAGCGTCTGCCCCCTGCTGCTCAGTGCACGTTATAGCAACTGATCCTTCCACCATTTGGTCAATTTGCACATTAGCCTTTTATTACATAGTATCATTCAAATTTTAAATAAACTTAATACGAGCTCAACTAGAAATGTTTCAGTATTTCTTTTAAAATATATGTATATTTTTTATTGATTTCAGAGAGGAAGGGAGAGGAAGAGAGAGACAGAAACATCAATGATGAGAGAAAATCATCGATCAACCTCCCACCCGCTGCACACCTCACACTGGGGATAGAGCTGCAACCTGGGCATATGCCCTGATCGGGATGCAAACCATGACCTTTTGGTTCATAGGTTGATGTTCAACCACTGAGCCAGGCCAACCGGGCTCAGTGTTTCTTTAGTTGCATAATGTTACAGAATTATTTTCTTACTAAATATTTGGTGGGGTTTTTTTTTTACATACTGTTCATTAATTCAGAACTGGCATTTCCATTTCAAAAGCAAATAGATACTCAACCATGTGAATTAAATCCAGATTATGAATTTATTTTGTTTAATGTCACTCATGACTGAGAACAGTTTCAAACAATATTTGGAGAAGGATAACTGAGTGTGGCTATTTATTTTTAAACTGTGTTTTGACAACACATGTAAATGTCTCCAGGGAGCAAACAGAAGTATAAGGAGAAAACTGAGAGGCCACTGCTCTGGAAATGTACACCAGCACCATCAATGGCCCCTGCAGATTTTCAACAGTGTTCAGAGTTCAGTTTTACAAAATCCCTAGAAAAATGTAGAGAAACAATGATGTCTAATGCTAGTTTTTTTGCTGATTCTGTCAACAATAAATATTAAAGAATCTATCACGTGCCACAATGTGGTTACTGAGGATACCGCAGTAAACAAAAGCCAATCTAGATGCTGTCCCCAGGGAACGTATATGAAATAAGTAAGTCATCTAGTATAGAGTCGCGCAGAGAAAGGTAAAGTAACTAAGGGAGTAATGGGGTGGTGGGAGAGGGGCAGTGATAACTTTAAATTTGGTGCTCAGGGCCACAAAGCAAGGGAGACAGACATTACAGCAAGCACTTAAGGGGGGTAGAGTACAAGACCTATTACTCTCCGGGTAAGAGCATTCCAGGCAGAAAGAACAAGTGCAAAGGTCCATGAGGGGGCTCCTGCTTCTTATTCTAGTTCTATAGAGCACTAGAAAGGGGTTTCTCTATTTTGTGATCTATCAGGTTATAATTTTCTATTTGGGGCCCAGGGCAGATGGAAGAAGATGGTATAAGATTTTAGCCAACCATCTAATCTGTTTTGTGCCTCTATGGCTCATAGGCCAAATCTGGCCCATTGTCTGTGTTTATAAATAAAGTTTCATTGAAAAAGCCTCATCCATTGGCTTCCATATCCTCTATGGCTGGCTGCTTTCACACTACAGCTGCTGAGTTGCTGATATCCCATAAAGATCACATGGCTGTAAAGATTAAAATATGTATTATCTGACCATTTACAGAAAAAAGTTTGCTAACACCGTCTCTCTTGGAATTCAGAATGTCATCTAAATCAGTGAGACCTGCACCAAAGCAACATGTGACCATGAGTTAAGCACAGCTCGGGAACCTCTGCATAAGGAACGGGCAGGTATCCATTGTCTAACGAATTAGCATCTTAAACGCCCTCCCAATGGCCAGAGTCTAATTAGGAAAAGAAAAAATTCAGATTCTACTTCTGGTCTAATACATGCTTCTTGGTCAGCTACACATTGTTTCTTTCCAGTCATGGCAATATAATCGTGGAGAAATTTTTTTAAAATGTCTTGGTGATATAACAAGCTCCTTTGTTTACTTTCCTATATCCACTCCTCCTGGTATTCGGGAGAATACAATTTAAGCCAGAAAACTCAATTATTTCTCCTAAAATGGAGAGATATAAATCTAGAAAACTGACAGCATCTAACCTTAGGCAAATTCAGAAGAGAAAGAATGAAACGCCAGAGTTCTGACAAAGAGAAGGGAGAAAATGTTCTACCTGTCCCAGGGGTGGCCAATAATGGTAACGCTTTCTCACTGTGCCTGGAGCATAAACATGCCAACCCTGTCAAGAGCAAGGTGCCGCCAGAGATTATGCAGGAAACCATGGTTGCTGAGGGCTCTGTACCCAGAGTCTGCAAAACCTTCCGGGGATATTTTGAAAGCCCACTCGCATCTCCCTAAACACTTAATTTTACAGAAATGAAAGATCTGAGAATATGCGAGCTCACGGTTTCATTCCACCAGTGTGTATGATCTGAGTGCTGACTCATACGTTTGCTATTTACCAATAACACTGATGACTGATGGAAAGTAGACACAGCTGACTACTTTATCATCCTAATGTAACCGGGAAGAAGAGAGACAAAGTAATTGGTACAAGAAGTACTGGGCTTCGGTTTATTCAACATCTAATTTGCTAAAAGGATGCAATCATATGAAATGTTAACCATATAATTAAAAGCCATAAAAGCGTTGGGGGTCTTTTGGCTTTCTTAAGACATGCAACACCTGCTCCCACTAGGCAACTGGTAATTCTTCTGGTAATTATTTGCTAATAAAATTTATTTCAGGTCAAACCAAGGCCTTCTGGAAATGATGAACATTTGCGGGGGGTGGGAAGGGGAATAGCAGAGAAAACCAGCACATTGTAGAGATCTACCACATTAATTACTTAAACAGGAGAGGTATGATCCAAAAATAACTTAATGATTCATGAGGAACATTTCAAATAAATATTGCAAAAAGACATCCAAAATCAAAATGCCAGAAAACCATTCTAATTAAACATAATCCCTCCCCAAAGATTTCTCAGTACTATAAAATGCTTAAGGGACAGAAGTTTCTTCATAAACAGAAACAAGAAGTCTGTTTTAAAAGTATAATATTCAAGGGACTCTGACCTTCTGTGCAACTTACGAAAATCAAAACAATCTATACTAATAAAAGGGTAATATGCTAATTAGACTGGGAGACCGGACATCTTCCTACAGTCTGACTTCCTTCTGGACAAAGCCACGGTGGTGGGGGCCAAGGCAGAGGCGGTTAGGGGCGATCAGGCCAGCAGGGGAGGGCAGCTGGGGACCATGAGGTCAGCAGGGGAGCAGTTAGGCGGCGATCAAGCCAGTAGGCAGGCAAGTGGTTAGGAGCCAGCGGTCCCAGATTATACAAGAGGGATAACTGGCAGTCGGACATCCCCCGAGGGGTACTGGATTGGAGAGGGTGCAGGCTGGGCTAAGGGACACCCCTCCCCGTGCACGAATTTTATGCACCAGGCCTCTAGTATATCAACAAGAGTGAAGCCCGAAATCTAACAATGACGTGTTTTCCCTTAACTACAATAAGCTTTGTATTCCCAAACAGAACACTGTTATGAGATGTGCAAAAGCCAAACAGTGTGGCCTGAGTAATACTAACTCAATCTGTGTTGTTTTTCTTTGCTACAAATTAGGACACAATAGTGAATTTTGGTGCAAAGTTAGAAAATAACCCTAAAATTCTAGATGTGAAATCATAACTTCCAGTTTTAATCTGCTTTTTAGCACCTTAACCCCTCATTCCATTTAGCACATTCCACAGGCTTCTCTTAAGTCTAAACAATAGCATTTGCAAAAGCATGTTGAAAGTCCAGAAAAACTATCTGTATGCATGGTGAGGAGGGGTGAAGGAGGGGGCTAGTAGCAACCTAGCAGATTTAGAAATGGATAAACTTGAATTTTTGAAAATATGCTACTTATTAAAATAAATGAATAAGTACATACCCTTGAGGAGAGAGTTTGTCTAGCCATCCCGATTTAACCTTCCTTGCAGACGACCCATAAAAGCAGGCATAAGGAGATATTGGACTTGAGGAAATTACTGATGAATCAGCATTTCCACTTGTTGAGCTTAAGGGATAACTGTGCCTATTAACAGGATCCAAGTTCAATACTTTTTGAGTCCTGGTTTTAGATGCCTTTGAATTTTTTCTTTTTAAACTCTGAAAGCATTCTTCTACTGTTGAATATTCTGAATCTGCAGCACAGCCAGTTGGAAAATTGTTTTTGTCTTCTCGAGGTATCCAAATATCTTCCACTTTGTCTTCACTTACATTCTCCTTCCTGTTATCATATATGCTAAAGGGAAAAGAATAGTGTAAACATTTCAAAGTGCTTATGTCATTTAAGCCATCGGTTATTTTTTTACATTTATAAACAACCCATCGCAGAAATTTAAGTCCAGGGAAATCTTAGCATTCAATTAATCCACCTGATAATTTTTAAAATTCTTCCAAGAAAATTAAATACAAATCTCTCATTATCCTAAGACCTATTTGAACACTATTAGAAGTAGTATATTTTTTCTTGCGGATCATTTAATCCTATCTGTTTATTTGGGGGGTTGGGTAGAGGTGATGAGGATGGAGACTGGCTGTATTCTTTGCAACACAATTTAAACATATGCACCAGCACCATTAAGTGGCCAGCCCAACCTCTAGTCCCTGGGCAACATCACGAACGACTAACTTATGTTTTTGGAGATCTTTCTTCTGAACTCATTGCCTCTTCTTCGACTCTCCACTCCCAGGACCTCATGTTCCATTACAATGTGATAGGACAGGGAGTACTTCTGACTGACGAGAGCTTTAGTATTATTTTGCAACACTAATGAGGAAGAAGCAGACCACACTGCTAGCTAGAAAATGAGAAAGGGTCAGGGTTACACTAAGAAGAGCTGTGTAGCATCTAATATTTACTGGAACACATTCATAATAGCTAAGCATATTGCTATACCTTTCAGGAATGACAAAACAGAGTCACTGAGTAATTTATGTATAATAAAACCCATAACCCATAAAGGAGGTTTTTTCTAATCAATAAAACATATGTTTAGGGGTCCAATTACATTCTTCTGGATACAGTGTTCTAAAAACAGTACATTTCCTTAAAGAATGATTTAGCCTGGCCCTTTCCACTTTATGCATTATAATAGGGTCCTATCCAGTGCTTGCTGAACTAGTATTTCAGTATCTTCCTTAAGTTTTAGTATTTTCCTTATGTTTAGTTTCAACTTATAGAAGGGAAACCCACAACAGTGTTAGCCTTCGGAAAAAGAAGGATAAAACAGAAGATAAAACAAATGTTAAGCAATGAACCAGTATACCAAGTCCTAATAGAGCGCTGAAAATAAAATTTATGTTGGAGCTTTAGAAATTCTGATTAATTCCATGTGTGATCCAAATAAGTGGGTAATGTCAAGCCACTTGTCAATGCTGAACGTCCAATAAAAAGATACTAAGTTACATTTGTGAAAACTCATGTAGAGTTTTTTGCACTGCTCCTTTCTCCTTCATATTAACTAACTTCTTCTAATCCTTACACTGCAATCAGAGTCCCACATATTTGCCACATTGGGAAGGGGAGAGTGGTTTCAAATTAGAGGAAGACCAAAGTAATCTGTCACAGAACACACTTGATTTACAGACTCTAAATTCAATTATTAAAACGAGTTCTGCTATCGACGCATGCAAAAAGAAAAGATTTGATGCGCTAGCTGGTGTGGCTCACTGGCTAGAGCACCAGGCCATGCACAAAAGGGTCGAAGGATCAGTTCCTGGTCAAGGGCACATACATGGGTTACAGGTTTGATCCTTGGCCCCAGTCAGAGCACGGGCAGAAGGCAACCAATCGATGTCTCTCTCTCATAATGATGTTTCTCTCTCCTCCCTCTCTTCCACTCTCTAAAAATTAATGGGAAAAAAATATCAAAAAAGATTTGAACTTACCAATGTAAACTATTTTCTTAGAAACATAACATGAGCAAGAAGTCAACATTGTGTAACATTTAATTCAAAAGAATTCATCATCATTTGTCATGACTTCATACCTTGATTTGACAAAAAAAGAGTTTCTTTCAGTTGTTGCTTTCCCTTTGAGTGTTTCTTCATGAGCCCAAAACTCATTCCGTATAGACTTTTTCTATTAAAAAAAAAATACATACAGTGTTTTTAGGGTTTCAATATTCTACAAAGATCCACAATATCTGGGTTTAATTTTATAAACCAAATATCTAATTGCTTAGATCAATTTTCAGTAAAAACAATCTAATTAGGAAGACTACATTAAACAGTAGCCTTTGGATGCCTTTTTCAAGAACGAATTTCAATCATTAGTAACTCATCATTTCAAGAAAAAAAAACAAAAAATAGAATATGCTAACCAAGAATAAAATTTATTTACTTTTACTTTCCCAATATTTTTTGTCTTCTAACTTCTTTTTTATCATGACCAAGAAATAAAATAGCAAAGAGCATAGATATTGAAGAGAAAAGACTAAAACAGAATAATTAAGATATGTAACTAACTGGAAGTCTGTATTTGGGTATAATGCAAAGCACAATCGGGAAGGGTGGGGAGGGGTTGTTTGCTTTTGCTTTTTATGATTTTTTCTTTTTTTTTCCCTAAAGTAACTTCTCTTGCACAAAACTTTGAACACACACTAACCCTTATTTCTGAAATCAAACTAAAAATTTGTTTTTGTAATATATATTTAAAGGTAAAATTATATCATGATTTTACAGAATAGAATTTTACTGACTGAAAATTTCATTCTTCAGCATAACAGTCTTCAAACAGCATATAGGAAAATGAAGCAGCAAATATAAACAGAAGAGTAAATAATATGAAAAAAAATTAAAATGAATGGAACAAACCTTGGAAGTTTCTAGTCTCTGGAAGAGAAAGGTCTCTCCATAAGGAAAGATGGAAGATGAATTCTCCTCATTTGAATCTTTTGGGGAAATTATAAGATGAAAATGAAAAAATGTAAATAATGGGAATTATTGTTTTTTTAAAAGGCATGTGTTTATGTTAAAGCAGTATCACAACTTAAGTTTTATTCTCTGAGAGTCCAAAATTATGCTCATAATTCTTAACCCCAAATAAACTCACCCCATGGTCTTCATGATGTAGCACTCACTATATATACCCCTCACTTGTACAATAGTAAAAATTTACTATTTCTTAAAGTGTGATGTGTCAGATCTATATGTCCTTGCTAACCTCTAAGATCTACATTAATATAACCAAGCACATTTCCCACTGTATACAATGGAAATTGTCATGGTGTCATTTTTTTCCTTTATTTTATTTTTCCCATCATTGTTTCCCCCCCCCCATACCTCTTCCACCTCCACCCACACACCCCAAAGTATGATGCCATTTTTAATGTTAATCCTATATAATAAAAGGGTAACATGCAAATTGACCCTAACTGTAGAACTAACGGAAACGACCAGTCGCTATGACACACACTGACCACCAGGGGGAAGATGCTCAACGCAGAAGCTGCTCCGTGGTGGTCAGTGCGCTCCCACAGGGGGAGCTCTGCTCAGCCATAAGCAGGGCTGACAGCTGCAAGAGCAGCAGCAGTGGCAGGAGCCTTTCCCGCCTCCTCAGCAGCTCTAAGGATGTCCAACAGGGCTGCCAGAGGGATGTCTGACTGCCAGCTTAGGCCCGATCCCCCAGGGAGCAGTCCTAAGCCAGCAGGTGGATATCCCCCGAGGGGTCCCAGATTGCGAGAGGGCGCAGGCCAGGCTGAGGAACCCACCCCCACCCCACCCCCCCCGCCAAGGGCACAAATTTTCGTGCACCAGGCCTAAATAAGAGAATGGTATTAACAGCAGATAATTAATCTTAATTCTATTATAACTTTCAATAAGTGATTATTAAAAATTCACTAGCAGAACAACTAGATGTTATAGGACTCAAAATACCAGAATCCACTTAATATAATCCTTCTGGTTCCATAGCTACTAATACATCTGTAAATAAATCATTTCAAAAGAACTGCCACCATCTTTGAATTACACCAATCTACAAGAAAGAATTCTCAACACTTTCATTTTCTGATAGGGCAAAACGATTTTTAAAGGCTCAGTAGCAAGTATTTGTTTGCCATCTTATTGTTGAAGGTTCCTGAACTTGTGAAAACAGAATTTTCAGAAAGAAAGAAAAGCCCTTGTCAATGATCAATTCACCAGAGCGATGTCAGCCCTTTCCTGTTACCATGGCAAAAATTACTTTCCATAAGCTATGTTCTATAGCTCAAACTGTCAGAAACCACTTAATTCAGTTAAATGCCTTCAACTGTGGCTAATGATAAATGAAGCCTGTATTTAAAAAAATCTTTTTACATCACCATGTGCAAATTTCCAGGTGTCTGTGTGTCTATTACTGTCTTTCATTCACTCACTTTTAAAGGTGTCTGAAGTAGTATGAACCCTAGCAGAGAGTATTCCCATTAGTCCCTATTCTCCAGGTGGGCTGCCTTCTCCATCATGATTTAAACACATTTAAATCCATCAAATGAGTGCTAATGATTTACAGAGACTTGAAATGCTAAGACTCACTGTGCTGTGTCACCGATTTTCCAGTTGAGGTAGCACCATTTCTTCTCTCACGGAAATAGCTTAAAGGAAAAGGAAAAATAGGTTAAAATAGATATGTAAAAGAATTAATTATAGAGACATACATTCTTTTAGTTAGCAAAACAAATATTCAAAAGTAAATTTTATTTTAAATAAACAGAATGGGCAAATTCTACAAATGTGTTTTTCTGAATAGCGTCAAGGAAGAGATTTCAAAGAATTTTACAAGTGTTTCTCATATTCATAACTCGCAAAAGCAAACATATTTGCCCAATGCTGGTATGAACATAAAGTAATTTCAAACCCCATCCATACCCATCTGAGAAACAATTTTTCTAACTAGATTTCAGTATATATGTAGTATTTTTGTCATTAGTTTTATCACACTGAATAAAAAGCCTGCCTGACTCTATGAGCACAATATCAAAATACACAGGACTTTTTTTTCTCAAAGATCTGATAGTCTTGGGGGAGAGACTTTACAAGCAATTAGTTAGTATACAACCTAAAGCAAGCCAGAGGAAAACACTGTGGAAGCAGATGATAATGAATACCTACCACAATATGAAAGACTTCTATCTAGTTTTCCCTCTAAATGTAAAGATCTGGACACTGTCCTCATATACTTATCTGTCTGAGTAACTACAAGCAAGTAAATAATAAATAAAAAAAAAGAACAGAAATCCATAAAATAGAATATGAACAAAATTTAAGTGACTGGAACTGAAATCTAGTTCTTTGAAATGATCAATAAAATTGATCAACCTCAGAGAAGGAAAAATAAAAGAGAGACAGAAACATCAATTACCAATATCTGGAATGAAAGAGGGAGCATCAATACAAATCCTACGGACATGAAAGGGATAACTACAGATTACTAAGGAAACTTTATGCCAATAAATAAGATAAAATTGAAAAATTCCTTGAGATACAAATTAGCAAACATGACACAAGAATACATAGAAAATCTTGATATCCCTATATCTATTAGAGAAATTGAGTTTAGTAATTAATCACCTACCCACAAAAAACTCTATGTCCAGGTATTTCATTGAGGAATTCCACCAAACATTTAAGGAAAAAAATGACACAAATTCTACATGAACTGTTTCAGAATATAGAGAAGGAGGGGTACTTCCCTACTCATTCTTAAGTCCAGTATTACTGATACCAAAACGGGTCAAAAACAAAACTACATATAAATGTTAGATAAATAGTCCCCATGAACATGAACATGAATGAATAAATAATTAAGAAAAAGCAAATCAAATCCAAAGAGATATAGAAAAAGGACAGCCCCGACTGGGTGGCTTAGTTGGTTGGCCTGTCATCCCTTCTACCAAATAAGGTTGTGGTTTGATATTTTCTCTCTCTTTCTCTCAAATCAATAAATATATCATATCCTTGGGTGAGGATTAAATAAAAAAAAAGAATAATATAAGCACATGGCAGGAAAGCAAAAAAGAATAATATAAGCACATGACAGGAAATAAAATATGTTTAACATGGAAAAATCGATGTAAGTCACCAAATTAAGAAAATATGGGAGATAAATCACATAGATCCAGAAAAAAAAAACACTTGACAAAATTCAACATCCACTCATGAAAAAGACTCTCAGCAAACAGGAATAGAAGGAAACTTCTACAACCTAATAAAGGGCATTTATGAAAAACCTATATCATAATTAATGGTTCAAGTCTGAGTGGCTTCACCTAAGATTGGGAGTAAGGCAAGAAGGTCTGCTCTCCCACCTATATTCTCCTTATTTCAGAGGTCCAGACCAGTACAATAAGACAAGAGAAAGAAATAAAAGGTATGCAGATTGGAAGATATCTTATAATTAAAAGGTATCCAGGTAAGCCAAAAATCCTAAAGAATATACTAAAAAGCTTCTCGAAAAAGTAATTCTAGCAAGGCCCAAGGATAAAAGGTATTAATACTTTTAAAGTTCAATAATATTTCTAAATATTAGCGATGAACAACTGAAAAATAGTTTGAAAAGACAATTTTCATTGTGAAATACTAAGGGATAAATTTATTAAAATATGAGCAAGATCTGCACATTGAAAACTATAAACATTGCTGAGAAAAATTGAAGAAAATCTAATCAAATGGAAGAATATATGGAGAACTGAATATTACAAAGACACCAATACTTTCTATGTTAATCTATAGAGTCAATGCAAAAAAGTTAGAGGTGAGTGAATGTGTGTGTGTATGTGTGTGAGTGTGTTTGTGCACATATGTATGTAATTTGACAAGTCAATTCTAAAAATTTATATGAAAAGGCAACATACCAAGAATAAATAAGAAACTTTAGAAGAACAGACGAGAAGGCTTGCTCCACCAGGTATCACAATTTATTATAAAGTTATAGTAGTTATACACTATCTTACCTAATAATAGACAAACATGTAAATTGACCATACCTCCGTTACGCCACCAGCCAATCAGGAGTGATATGCAAATTAACCCAACAAAGATGTCAGTTAATTTGCACACTCAGGCACTGAGTGCCAGGGGTGGAATGCAGGCGTTCTGCCCCACCCCCGGTCTCTCAGGGCCTCTGGGCAGCGTGGGAAGGCGGGGCCAGAGCAGAAAGAGGCAGCTCCGGGACCTAAGCAGAAAGGGGCTGGGCCGGAGTGGAAAGGCGGTGCCGGCAGCCAGGGAAAGGAAAGTCCATTCTAGCATGAATCTTCATGCATCGGGCTTCTAGTGTTACTGATAAAAGGATAAATAAGTAGTAGATAGCTATAAAGACAGATATAAAGTAGAATAGAGTCCATAAACAGACCCAATTTTCATTAAGACAAATATGTCAATCTTGAGCAATGAGGAAAGCATGGTCTTCTTAATAAGTAGATCACTCGGATATCCACACAGTATAAACAACACTTCATGCCTACCTCAGACTATATATGGAAACCAATTCAATGGCAGATTATAAATCCCAGAGTGACAGGCCAGACAAAGCTAGAGGATAAAATAGAATATCCTCATGTGACTTAAGACACAAAAAGTTCAACCCTAAGGGAAAGTATTGATAATCTGAATAAATTAAAATTACACTTTTATTCATAAGTCACCATCAAGGAGTAAAAAAGCAAGAGGTAGAAAAGGAGAAGATATATTCAACAAAAGGCTTATACACACAGTCCATAAATAAATTTTAAAAATCATTATGAAAGGCAGAAAATGTAATTGAAAGCAATGAACAGAAGAAAAAATGGTTAAAATCCTTGAAAAGGCCCACACAAAAGAAGATATAAGCATGGTCAATAACCAATATAAACATTAAAAGGTGCTCAATTTTGTTAGTCATCAGAAAGTACAAATTAAAATCACAATAAAATATCACTATACACCCACTTATACACACAGCCAAATGTGGTAGAGGGTCTGAAACAAAAGGAACGCACAACCACTTTATAGGAACAGTTTTGCATTGCCTACCAAAGTGGAAGACAACCATATCCAATAACACTTGGGAGCAATTTTACTCCTAAGTATATACTCTACAGACATGCACCTATAGATATGCTCCAAAATAAATAAATCAATAAAACCACCCAACGTATGTCCTCATGTGAATGAATAAACAAGTTATGGGACACGCACACAAATCAACAACAGAAGTAACAAACTGACATGCAACAATATGGATGTGTCTCAAAAACACCATGCTGAGTAAAAGACACCAGATACAAAATATTACTTGCTATATGATTCCATGTATATGGAATTCTGGAACAGGCAAAACTGACACAGGGAGATCAGTAGCTGCCGGATATAGAGAGTAATTTTTTGCAAGTGGACAAAGAGATTTTTTAGGGCGGAGTGGATGAGTGACTGAATGTCCTATATCTTGATGTGGTAGTGGTCATACAGGTATATATATATTTTCCAAAACTCATCAACAAGTATACTTAAAATGAGTCTATTTTATATGGAAATTAGATATAAATCTGATTTACATTTGTCTGGAAATAATTTATATATGCACTGTATTATTGTATTTTTAAAAAATTATACAACAAAACTATATTGTTTGAGGCATACTTAAGAAGTAAACTTTTTTTTTTTCAATAAATAAAGTAATTGATATTTAAAGTCAAGATAAAAGTTGGCCCTCGACAGTTTGGCTCAGTGGATAGAGTGTTGGCCTGTGGACTAAAAGGTCCCAGGTTCGATTCCGGCCAAGGGCATTGCCCGGGTTGCAGGCTCGATCCCCCCAGTAGGGGGCGTGCAGAAGGCAGCCAATCAATGATTCTCTCTCATCATTGCTGTTTCTATCTCTCTCTCTCTCTTTCTTCCTCTCTGAAATCAATAAAATACATACATATTTTAAAAATATATAAAAGTTGTCTTTGGCAGGGAGGAGCATACAAGTTTAACAAAGGATTACAAAATACTTCACCCTTATTTGTTCATTATCTCCAGATTCTTTATACTGTTATACAGCTATAATTGTTTCCTAAAATTTGTATGTTTCTGGCACATGCACATATTAATGATTTGAACCCTTTAGTAGAGCAGCACTCAAATTTTCTACATATTTGGTAACTTTCTCTGATAATAAATATTGCTAATTCTTATGACCACTTACTATATGCCCGAAATAGGTATCAGAATTTTACATACATATGTAAAATTTTACATAGATATATTTGTACATATATATAGTCACAAATACCCAAAGAAGTAAAAACTATTATTATCTGCATTTTAAATAAGAAAATTGGCATATAAAGCAGTTAAGTAACTTTCACAGCTGATCAGTAACCAGCAGGATTCAAACCCAGGCAGCTCAGCTCCATAACCTCTATTCTAAACTACAGTGCTTAATAGTGTCACCTTACCGAAAAAAATACACAAATTAGAAAGATTTTGAACTATTTTAAGTACATCCATTAGTGGTATTTTAAAGCATATTTTGTTGGTTTTACTATTAGTCATAAATTATAAAAAGAGTTGTGATCATTTTTTATTTCGATATTCAATATCCACCTGCAAGTGATTACCAACTCTACCAATCAAGTTCACTTGATCTACTGCAGCTGAAAGATTCACTCAATATAGGAAGCAAGGTGTTTTGAAAACTGGTGATTAGCAATTTATATTCTTATGTATCTACGAATAAATTATCACAAGCTATTCTATATTCTAAAACCTAGTATGCCCAAAGCATTATGTTAGGGTTTTATATATCTACATCTCACATTTCATTCTCACAACAGCCCTATAAGGTAGGACCAGGTGTCCTAATCGTACCAATAATGAAAAAGGAGGCTCTCCTTGCCCAGTCCCACAGCAAATAAGAGGCAAAGCCAGAAGTCAAGGTCAAGTCTGTGATGAGAACAAAACCCATGTTCTTTATTCCTTTCTGCCTTATTATTTTCCCACCAGTTAGCCTGGAAACTGCAGATAGCTTTTAAATTTTAAATATAAAGCGTGGTTAATCTGTGAAATTTAAAAACCCATACAGAAAAGCAGGAGTCATCATCCTTCTTATCATTATGCTTTTGTCATCTTGGTCAAGTTACCTAACAGCTCGGAGCCTGGTTTCCCCATTTATTGAAGGAGAATAAATATTGCGGCCTAGGAATATTATGAGAATTAATGAATTAATGCACTTAAAGGGCATAAGTTGTGCCCTATACAAGTACAATGCAAACATGCAGCAGAATGACCCAATCATTATTATTTTTATTAGAGGCCTGGTGCATGAAATTCTACACTCAGCGGGAGGGTGGTCCCTCAGCCCGGCCTGTGCCCTCTCACAGTCCAGGAGCCCTTGGGGGATGTCCGACTGACGGCTTAGGCCATGGGAGCGGGCCTAAGCTGGCAGTCGGACATCCCCCAAGGGATCTTTAGTCCTGCCGCGTAGGCAGGAGAGGCTCTCGCCACTGCCGCTGCACTCAATAACCACGAGCCTGGCTTCTGGATGAGCAGTGCACCACCTATGTTGAGCATCTGCCCCTGGTAGTCAGTGCATGTCATAGCAACCGGTTGTTCCATCGTTTGGTTGATTTGCATATTAGCATTTTATTATATAGGATTAGAGGCCTGGTCCCTCAGCCCAGCCTGTACCCTCTCCATTCCAGGACCCCTTGGGGATGTCTGACTGCCAGTTTAAACAGGCAGTCAGACATCCCTCTCACAATCTAGGACCACTGGCTCAGAACTGCTCGCCTGCCTGCCTGATTGCCCCTAACTGCTCACCTGCCTGCCTGATTGCCCCTAACCCCTCTGCCTGCCTGCCTGATTGCCCCTAACTGCTCACCTGCCTGCCTGATTGCCCCTAACTCCTCTGCCTGCCTGCCTGATCGCCCCTAACCACTCACCTGCCTGTCTGATCGCCCCTAACTGCTCGCCTGCCTGCCTGATTGCCCCTAACCACTCACCTGCCTGTCTGATCGCCCCTAACTGCTCGCCTGCCTGCTTGATTGCCCCTAACCACTTGCCTGACTGCCTGATCACCCCTAATCGCCTCTGCCTTGGCCACCGCCCACCACTGTGGCCGCCTCTGCCTCAGCTCCCACCACCACAGCTTCATCCAGAAGGTCATCCAGAAGGACGTCCGGAATGATGTCCAGAAGGTCATTTGGCTGTCCGGTCTAATTAGCATATTACGCTTTTATTATTATATATTAGAGAAAATAATGGTTGATCCTCCTGGTAAACTTTTAAAGCCCTTAAGAGAATGAACACACTTCATCTGTAATAGTGAAAAAGTGTCAACAACCTAGTAGGAAAATAGGTTTATTTCTTTTAATAAAATACTACACAGGAGTTTTTGCACAAAATAATGTGCATCAATGCAGACAAATATTAAAAATAATACTAAATGAAACACCAATATAGAATAACTTCAAAAGAATAACTGATCAAAGAGAATCCCCATCATACCTACTGATGCTATTTTTTCACATATTTTTAATCACCAAAATTGCCAAGAAAAGCAGTGGCACACAGGTTAATTGTCAAAAATCTCTCTTTATGATTTACACTTACCTATTACTTAAGTGAGGCAGACACACCAAAAAATAATCATTTATGGACCATCAAGGGTCCGTCATTTCACAGAATGTTTATCTAAAAAGAAACTTCAGTTCTTACAATTCATAACAGACTGACTATAAAAGGCTGAGTACAGGTCATTACAGAACTGAATTAAAAAGGAGTTCCTAGTTTTATCTTTGGACCAATGGACAAAGACCTATCAAGTCCAATCAGAACTATTCCATAATGACCAATCAGAACGCATAGTGCCAACCAAAAGGATTTTGAGATTTGGACAAATTGAAGTGTCTAAATTTGAATATCTCATTTACATAAAATGGACCTATTGGTTGAAAACTTTGTATGTAAAAGACCACCTCCCTTTTCTCTGGGTGGAATACAATTGAGGTTACTACCTAAATCAGTGTCTCCAGAGCTGCAACTTCTTTTGCTCAAATTAATGCTTTTTATTCTTTATTATAGTATAAAGTTATTTTTAGTTTACAAAAATATATTTTTTCAAACAAAGTGGGCCATTTTTAATTATGAAAAATAAATATAAGCATAATGTGTTCTTGTAAAAATTAGCAAGCAGAAAGATATCTTTATCCTCTAACAATAAATCAAACTATTATCTAAATTTTGACTTACTTAGATGTTCAAGTCAAAATTTCACAGTCTATTTTTTCATAGAATTTATAAAAAGTCATTGTAAAACCCAGCCTGCATGGCTCAGTGCTTGAGTGTCAACCTACAAACCAGAAGTCACAGTTAGATTCCTAGTCAGGCACATGCCTGGGTTGCAGGCTGGATCCCCAGTGTGGGGCGTGCAGGAGGCAGCTGATCAGTGATTCTCATCATTGATGTTTCAATCTCTCTCTCTCCCTTCCTCTCTGAAATCAATAAAAAATACATATTTTTCTAAAAGGGCATTTTAAAGAAAAAAAATCTGAATTTTAGATTGCTAAGCATGTTTCTGGTATAACATGAAATGTGAAGTTTTTCTTAAGCATGAAAAAGATGTGATGAGTTTCTGTACTTTTTAAAAATTCAACGCAGCCAACAATTGCTATTACTTTCCTGTACATTTTTGCTCATATACATTTTGACATTAAAGTCTAAAATATTGCTAACCATTTCTAATGTCTGTATCATGTCTATGTACATCTAAAGAAAAATACCTAAGATTTTTATTTTTTTAAAAAATTCAAAGAAGACTGGAGAATTCAGGTTTAGATTTCAAACCTTTTTTAAAATATATTTTTACTGATATCAGAAGGAAGGGAGAGGGAGAAAGAGAGAGAGAAACATCAATAATGAGAGAGAATCATTGATCGGCTGCCTCCTGTACACCCCACACTGGGGATTGAGCCCACAACCTGGGCATGTGCCCTTGACCAGAATAGAACCCGGGACCCTTCAGTTCATAGGCTGACACTCTATCCACTGAGCCAAACCAGCTAGGGCTAGATTTCAAACTTTAGAAAAGCCCTCAAACAGCCAATATAGTACCTCGGTCTTACGGTAAGTTGTAATAGATATACTCCAATCATCATGCTGCCTTGCATGCTATCCTTCTCCCCAAAGACCTCTCTCTGAGTCCTTCCTTTCCTGTCCCCCCAAAAATTCAGAGGCAAAACACCTAAAAGAGAGGGCTCTTTGAGTTGTGCCAAGGAAAAAATAATTGCATGCAACATGTATAAAACCATTCAACTGGGGAGGATAAGAAAGATACCTGTTCCTTCTTGCCTAGAGGACTATGGGGGATCTTCCCGTAAGGATCCCAGGACACACCTATGGCTCCCAAGGAAATGACAGCTGGTTGGACTGGCTTCTGCTTGGAGGTTTCCCCAGCACTAGGAAGAGCTCCAAGTGAAGGTAAGAAGGAAGAGACTGGCTCTCCCAACCTCGTCCTAACCTCTCCCTCAAGAGGCAGAAGAGTAAGAGAGATCTTGAGATTCCTTATTCAGCAGAGCACCACCCGGCCCGCCTGTCCAGAGAAAAGGAACAGGAACTGATGGGAAATGCCCAAGGCAGAGGGAAAACAATCATGTGACTGAGATTCAACTGGGTAGATAAAGGGGGAACACAAAGGGCTTCACCTCAGAAAAAGCACTTCTAGCATCACATTCCTTCCAACAGTTACACGAAAAGCTTAATTTGTAAAGAAATCAGGTGAAAGCACTGGCCGCAAAAAAATATTTTTTGATACATCAAGGAATGTACTAAATATCATTTAGATGTTATTTGATATGAGAGAATCTCAGTTTACAGAACTCACAATTTTATTTTAAATATCAAATTGTAACTTTTTTTTAAAAAAATTTGCAATCACTATTTGCAGTTCCGGTGAGGACCACAAGTAAAAATAAACAGTGAAGTCCGAAAATAACTTAATTACTTTCTCTTTTATGATTTAAGCACCACGAATGAGTAACTACCACTTACTGCCGTAATCAAAGAAAAGAAAGGTTACAACAGGTAATCTGGCTGTAATGCAGCTACCAAGTTATTTTCTACCAATTTTAACATTATTTCAATTCTCATTTTCAAGGACTCATGGTCATAATGGGAATAACAAGCCTCTCAATTTATGAAAACTAGTACATCTTACTTAAAACTTAAGCCAAATGTTTCTTATCTGAAGTTACCTTCATGGCTCCCAAAAGGATTTTGTTCTGGCAAAGATGCAATTTTAATGTGTGTAACTCACAGTAGGCCCTTCTCAGGTTACTTTGTTTAAAATTAGCAAAATATTTTTAAAGCTAATGGGTCATACCAAAATTAGTCCCCTTCTACGTTCTTAAATTATATCCCAATTCTTATATAGGCATACCTCATTTCATCGCACTTAGCTTTTTCTGCTCCACAGATGTTGTCTTTCTTTTCTTTTTCTTTTTACAAATTGAAGGCAAGACCCTCCAGCAACAAAAAGAATTTGACTCACTATATTGGGGTGGTCTGGAAATGAACCTGCAATATCCCTAAGGTATACCTCTATATACAAGTCAGATTTACTGGAATGAAATCCAGTTCACTATCCTTGGGATCCTAGGAAAATTTACCTCGTAAGACGCAGTTACCTCGTGAGAAGATGGACGAATATTACCTACTTCACAGGGCCATTGTGAGAATTAGATAACCCACGGAAAATTATAATCCAATGTAGCACCTAATAAATGGCACTATGATTACTGATTTCCTAATAAATACTACACACTGCTATTGGCACTAGGGATACCAAGGTGGACAGACAAATTAGGGCCTCCTGCCCTCAAAGAGTGGCTGCTCTAATGGGAGTTACTGAAATTAACAGTCTTATAAATTGCCATGTTCTCTCTTGCAAATATTAAATCTCCATGTTTTCTCTTGAAAATACAACCACCATTTCAGGCTGTAATTACTAAAGGTACCTAAGAGCAAGAGCTCAGAGTAGATGGTGGTGGGGGGGGGGGGGGGGCACGTGGGAGGGGGAATCTTGCAGAAATGCCAGCCTCCAGCCAGTGCAAGAAATCTGTAATAGCTTTCAGTATCACATCAGTAACAGCCAAACTTGAACAGCCTCATGGCCCCCAGCAGAGAGACAAGTGTTAGCTTTTAGTGAAAAAAATATTCCACCGCAATACTAGAGAAAAACCACGACTATTTTAGGTGTAACTTTGAGAAACAGATAAAAGCTCTCTCTGATGCAAGTCGGCTCAACTCAGACTCCGCAATTACCTCATGCCACCAATGACCAGACACTCTGGTCAGGCCCCTCTTTAGAGTTTCTGTCTCTAGTGGGCCTGGTTTCATACTGTACTGTTACCATCATTTTACATCTGTCTCCTACACCACACTTCAAACTCCATTATTCCTCTATATTGTTAAAAAAAAAAAGAGAGAGAGAGAGAGAGAGAAAAGAAAATAAACAGACTCAAAATGGAGTCACCCGTGCTAAGCTCCAAAAAACCTAACCCAACTGCAATTTCAGTCTCTCCCTGAATGAAACCTTTAGCTAGATAATATAGAATTATCTGTGCGATGCCAGTAAGGCAATCTGTAAGACAGCCCCGATTTCACTCCCCAAGGAACGCGACCTTGCCTGAAACAATCCATTCTTTGCTAGGATAACGTCCTCGCCCTGCCTCCATCTGCCTAGAAAAGTCTTCCATTGTGTACACCTCCTCAGAGCTCCTTTCTATTTGCTAAATGGGATGCTGCCCAATTCATTAATCATTGAGCAAAGCCAATTAGATCTTCCAATTTACTTGGCTGACTTTTGTTTTTAAATACTACCTCCTTCACACCTAGCACAGTGACCAAGAGTACCAAGTAGATATTCATTAGATGTCTGTTGAATTATTAATTCATGCCAAGCATTGTACCAGGAAATAGAAGTACAAACATTAGAAACACGGCCCCTGCCAAAGAACAAATAATTTAGTGGGGAGGCAGAGTCAGCAACTTAAATATGAAAACAGCACTCATGGGAGAATGTCAAACCAGGTGTGGAGGAAAGGTGTGGGAAGGAATATCCAGATGAAATAAAGAGATTACGTGGTCGAAAGCTAACGAGTTCCAGGCAGTTAGTTACAAGTTGGACACAGACTCTGGGAAATAGTGGTCAAGAGTCATGGCATAACGAAAAAAGTTTTAAAAGAGAAGAAAAGGTTAAATAGGTAAATTCATAGATGTCACATTCAGGAAAAATTAAACACTGAAAATATAACTGTTTAAAATAACTAAATCCCTCCCAATTGAATACACTTACAATTTGTCATAAAAGTTCTTACCTCCCCGAAATTCCTTTTGTTGGCCCTGGGATCTCTGGCACAGGCCGATGTCTTAGCAGAAAAGACCGAGATGGTCTCGAAACCAACTTGCTACGACTTCTCATAGGTGTCAGGAATGGTGACGAGGGAACATACAAATCATTTAGAACCATTTGTCCTTGAAAGTTAAAGAGAGGGGATGGTGGTGATCTTTCTAATAAACCATTCGTCCCCTGTCCAGAATTGGCTTCTGCTATTGGACAGCCACGGGAAGAAAGGCGGTCAGGGTCTACAGGAGGAAGCGTGTTCACATCTTCTGAGTTCAAACCAACCTTTCCTGTTTGTTGTTCTTTAGTTGTACCATCCACAGTCTCCTCTGTAATCAAAGGTTCTATGTGAATGTTTTCACTACCCAATGAAGAATCCTGAAAAGAGCCTAATTTCAGATGGTGACCTTCTTCTGGAACGGGAAAGTTGTGTTTAGGAAGAGATGGCTCATCATCCGATTTAAGACACTGGCTATTTTCCACACTAATGTCACTTGGATCCAGATTTTCTGTAACGGACTCCAACTGCGCTGGGCTAGGTGTCTGAACACTAGATGAATCTGAACATTCTACGCAGGTATCCTGGCCAGAAGACGGAGCGGGGTGACCCTTGGAAGTCTCATCATCCTTCTTTATTTTATGAATATTTGCATAGATTGGGATATCTTGCATTTTTGACAAGATTATCTGTAACTGTTTAATGATCCTCCTCCGGTGTCCGGTAGGTGATATTCCAATTTTGTGTAGCACGCTGTCATCGATAGCTGCGCAGTCCGTCACGGTATTAAAACCAAACTCACGGAAGTGTGAGACATACTGCTCCAAATTAATGCTCATTAGGAAATCTTTGATATCAACATTTACTTCACTGACTGAGGACATAATGGTGGCTTCATCACTGAGCTGCTTTATAAAAAGCAGGACAATGAGACACACACACAGGAGGGTGCGCTTCTGTACTGGTTCTTCCTCTCTCACCGGCAACGGAAAAATGTCTCAAAATGGTATTTTCTCCATAGTGAATGCTTTATGTGCTTCAGCCTAGAAAAACAAATTAATTTATTAGGAAATTTTAGTAATTAAAACCTAGTTTTACACTATAAACTATGACATTATTTTTATAATTACTTTCACCCAGTGAGAGTTTGGAATCTTTGTGCGTTACTGTGATGCCCTGGAAAGTCAATTCCTAGGCAGAGGATGAAAGCACAGGACAGAAATGCTGTGGTAGCATCAAATAATGATGTTCAACAAGGCCAAAAATGACTCTCACAGGACTACGAAATGAACTTGTGTCAAAAATGTTATTGGACTTGTTCATAAAGTAATCAGTAAGATGGTCAAGTTAGTTCCAAGCTCATTTGTGGAACAGGCTTACACAGTTCCATCAGAAAAAGCCCTTTCTCCCTCTCTCTCTCTCTCTCTCTCTCTCTCTCTCTCTCTCTCTCTCAATTAGTGGTAGAGTAAGACTGGTAGGTTACTTAAAAAAACAAACTGGTTAATGTCCTACAGGGTCATAAAATCACAGGCTTTAGAGTTGTCTATCTATTGGAGAAAAATCTGTAAGTGAATAATAGGTAACTTGCCAGTCCTGGGTTTTAACCCAATAATAAATAGAAAGTGGAACACAAGAATTAGAATAAATATCCTGAGGGTGGGCTGATTAAACAGTACCCCTAACAAGGCATTGAATGAACATGCTGTATATATTTTTTTGATTACCAAGTTTTAGATAATTTCTCTTAACAGCAACCAGATATGAACAACTTTCTCCTTTACTACACTTTCTTCAAAGACTTTCTTAACAAGCACAGTTAGAACCTATTTCTCAGGTCAATGATTTTCATTTCAAAAAAGCATCAGCATTATATGCACAACACTGACATGTAAGATAAGACTAGTTGAATGATTAGTTAATTCTTAAATCATTATATAACAGGAAGTAAGTTGATATGAAAGTAAAAGGAAAACGTTTAAAGGTCACATTTTCCTTTATACACAGCAGATTCGCATGGCTTCATTTTTCTCCCAAATGACATCAATAAACTTTTTAAAAAGTCTAGTGATCTAGGTTCTGTTTTTATAGCTATGTTCACTTTGTGAAAATGCATATTGCAAATTTCTGAATATTACGCTTTAATAAAAAGGAAAAAGTACAGAATACGCATAACACCCATATAACGAAGGAGTAAAATGAGACACACCCAAACAAGGGAAAATTTATCTGAACAAGTGTTGATGCAATGTTTCTGGAGATCACGTCTCAAAATAGCTCTCCAAAAGCCACCTCTCAGACACTGCATGTCTTACATGCCAACAACCCAGAAACTATTGCCCCAACTATTTAAAATACCAGCAAATACTGACAAGCAGGTATCAGATAAGAGGGCAGGTACATATATTTAGGCAGCACTGCAGGAGCAGAGAAATAAAAATACAACGAGATGAAAGGCAGGAAATGCCTTTATCAATAAGACATCCCTCTATCACACTCAAAATGACAAAATGTCAGTGAAAAAAAAGTAGAAAGTTTAACCTCAACACCACATACAAGCCTAGATCTCTGATATACCACTCTTATTATACACAATTATTTTGTAAATGAACATATTTTCCAATTTTTTGGCATGTCACAAAATGGAAATCATTATTGCCAAATCTGCTGGCACCCTGATCTTGGGCTTCCCATCCTCCTGAACCGTAAGAAAATAAATGTCTTTTTTGAGCCAGGCAGTCTATGGTATTTTGTTGCAGCAGCCAGAACTGACTAATACACTCTTCCATCCTCACTGCCTTTGCCCTGGTTCAGACCTTCATTATAATATTTCTTGCCTGCATTACTGCAACACTCTGAACAAATCCCTCAGCCCAGTCTCTATGTAGCAGTGAAATCCAAATTTGGTATATAAAGCCACATCCTCAACAGGATAAAGTCTAAGTTTCTTATGGTGCCATAAACACAGTCCGGTCTTGGTCTAACAACAATAATAACAGTACTAGTGATGTAAACAGCAATTATGTACCAGACAACATACCTCATATGTATTTCCTGCAACGTAGGTGTTCCTATGTACTCACTCCAGGCTCAAGTTCAACCTGTGCCAAACATTCTACCCACATCCTTCACCCACTTTAGCTCACTGTTAATGATTGTTCCCAAGGCAAACAACTGTTTAATAGCCCCATACCTCTTTCATATGCTATATCTACCTGCAGATCTACACATTTTGCAAAGTTCTATGCACTATTTAAAATTCTGAGTAGGCAGGTATTACCCCCTCTGTGAAGGCTTCCTATTGACCTTAAATAGAATAGCTCCTTTTTCAATATATAAGTAGGATCCTTGAAGTGCTTGGAACATGTTTAAGAGATGAGAGGTTGGCGGGGTGGCAGAACTGCTTGAGTCCATTTCGTTAGTTTTTTGGTGTGTAAGTGTTTTAATACACTTTCCTTCTCTTGCAGTATCTACATGTACTTCCTCAGTGGCAGACTCAGGGATGGCTACATCAAATATTCTACCCCAAAACACCTTTCTCCACTCTCAGTCAACATGCTGAATATGGCCAGTGAACCCGATTCCTTTTCCTGGCCCAGAAAAGGCTCCCTCCCAAAGGTCCCACAATCCTGTGTGCTTTAACATCAGCTCATCCTCCAATCACCTGACTCTTTAGCTGTCTTACCACCCCAGGATGTTCATAGAACCACTTGCTCTTTAGAGGCTTCTGAAAACCCATATGCACTCATCAGAGGCCAAGAGATGGACATGCCTAACTATAAACGTCTCCTTCATATGAAATCGAAGCCTTCCATGTTCTGACCTCCACTTGGGCACAATGGCACGTGTGCGGTGCTCTAGGTCAGCGGCCCTGCAGGTGCTGGTCTGTGGATCTGCTGTACAGCAACAAGTGCTGATAACAGGCCCGGGAATCCGAATTTGATGACTGGGATGTGCAACAAAATTTGGTAATTACAGTTTTGAATTCCTCATGCTCCCCAATGTGCCTTATGCCATCTCAGCTGAGGCTAAGCTCATCACTCTCCTCCCCTAGGATGGAACCACCCCCCTAACTCTCTGCCCAGGAGTCTGGAATCCAACTCAAATGCCACCTCCCCCACTTTCTTGTGGTAACACAGTGGTAACACAGGCACATATCTGTATGTCAGTTTCCTTAACCATAAAATGGAAACACTCAAAGGTACCTCAGCACTGGTAAAGATTAAATGAGATAATCCATCTGTAAGTGTTAAACTTAGACTTTAGTGCTTAGTATATGGCAGCGATTTTCAACCAGTGTGCCACAAGAATTTTTTTTTAATATATTTTATTGATTTTTTAAAGAGAGGCAGAGAGAGGGATAGAGAGTTAGAAACATCGATGATAGAGGAACATCGATCAGCTGCCTCTTGCACAACCCCTACTGGGGATGTGCCCGCAACCAAGGTACATGTCCTTGACTGGAATCGAACCTGGGACTTTTCAGTCCACAGGCCGACGCTCTATCCCCTGAGCCAAAGTGGTTTCGCCCACAAGAATTTTTAAAGCATGCAATAACTGACTATTTTGTCATGGGCACTGAGCTCTTTTCCCTTAGATTATCGAATAAAAAAATGACAACAGTGAACACAATAGCCATCTAATGTGAATGCCCTGTCTTGAACCATAAGTATATAGGTCATTTAATAGAGTTCCATTTTATTGGTCACATCGCATAACAAGTTTGCATGTGATTGGTTAAATCTTGGTACCAGAAATCCTTATATACAAGTATAGGCAACTGTCTGTGTGTGTGTGTGTGTGTGTGTGTGTGCGCACGCGCTTAACACACACACATATACTAGTGGCCGGGTGCACGAAATTCGTGCACATTAAAAGGGAATTAATTAGAGGAAATATTTTAGGACAGTGGTCGGCAAACTGAGGCTCGCGAGCCACATGCGGCTCTTTGGCCCCTTGAGTTTTTAGCAAAGGCCAGCTTAGGAGTACCCTAATTAAGTTAATAACAATGTACCTACCTATATAGTTTAAGTTTAAAAAATTTGGCTCTCAAAAGAAATTTCAATCGTTGTACTGTTGATATTTGGCTCTGTTGACTAATGAGTTAGCCGACCACTGTTTTAGGATCAGTGGGATTCCTGGTTGGCAGGCCACTGACAGCAAGCTGACCAATGGCCGATTCCACAAGAAATGGGTCTCCCTTCTCCCTCTTGTCAGGGTCTGGGGTGCAGGGGAATGGGATTCCTGGTTGGCAGGCTGCTGACAGCAAGCTGACCAATGGCCGATTCTGCAAGGAATGGGGTTCCCTCCTCCCTCCTGTCAGGGTCCAGTTTGAAGGCCGGCCACGCCCCCGATCACGTGAGACCCAGAGTTCTGCCACGCCCCGGCCAGGGACCAGAGCTCCCTCCCGCCGCCGTTCCCCGGCTGGGACCCAGAGGTCCCCACCACCACCGTGCCCCGGCCGGGGCCCAGAGCTCCCTCCCGCCGCCGTGCCCCGGCCGGGACCCAGAGCTCCCCACCACCACCACGCCCCAGCAGGGGCCCAGAGCTCCCTTCCACTGGCAGCCTGCTGTTCGGTCATCCATCTGGTTTTTAGGTCGTGACAGCCCCTGCCTTTTTATATATATTAGGATATATATATATATATATATATATATATATATATATATATATATATATTAGAGGCCCTATGCACAAAATTCATGCAAGGGGCTTGGCCCTCGCAGCCCCTTGCAGCCCTGGCATCGTCTGGAAGGTCATCCAGAAGGATGTCTGGAAGGCTGTTCAGCTGTCCTGTCTAATTAGCATATTATGCTTTTATTATATATATACACATATATGTGTGTGTGTGTGTGTGTGTGTGTATATATATATATATATATATATATATATATATATATTAGTAGCCCTGCGCACAAATCCGTGTGCCAGTAGGTCACTGCCACCCTCCTGTAGCTCTCTGCCCGCTGCCCCGCCCTCCTGTAGCTCCTCCCAACCCCCTCTTCCCTCCCCCGCTCATAGCTTGCTGCCCTGCCCCTCCTGTAGCTCTCTGCTGCCCCTTGTAACTTGTAGTTCGCTGCCCCATGTTCCTGCAGATCCATGATCCAGTCATTACGCAGGTCAATATGCCTCAGGGCGTAACGGATAATTAGCATATTCCTCTCTTATTACATAGGTTATATAGGATATTTCAGAGAGGAAAGGAGAAGGAGACAGAAACATCAATGATGAGAGAGAATCATTGATTGGCTGCCTCTTGCACACCACCTACTGGGGACAGAGCCAACAACCCAGAGATGTGCCCTTGACCTGAAAAGAACCCAGGACCCTTTAGTCCTCAGGCCCACACTCTAGTCACTGAACCAAACCAGCTAGGGCGGCAACTGACTTTTTAAGAAGTCACTATGGAGAAAAAAAGGGTAGGTAATTACTATTATTTTTATAAATCAATCAAAAGAATACCTATACTTGGTCAGAGCAGAAAAAAAAAATGTTTTTTTGGTGTGCCGCAGAATTTTAGTAATTAGTTTATGTGTAACGTGAGATGAAAAAGGTTGAAAATCACTGGCATATGGTAAGTGCTTAACAAACATTCATTTCCATCATTATAATTATTTCTTTTCATCACTACAGTCATTATCTTCCCACAATTGAAATCTTTCCCATTCTTTGAAGTCTAACTCAAATGCTATTTCCTTCACAAGGTTTCTACTGAACAAGAAATAAACCCTCTTCTTTATATTCCCCACAGCATTTACTTCAGAGGATTAAATTATATTTTATTCATTTAATAGTAACCTACAGAAGTGGGGTAATACAAAAGCCACAATGTTGGAACTGGAAAACCTGGGTCAAATCCCAATTTCTCCAGGTTTAAGTTTTGTGAACTTGAACAAGTATTTGACTTCTCTGTGCCTCAGTTTCCTCATCAGGGAAATGAGAATAATAATAGTTCTATTTCATAGGGCTGTCGTAAAGGATTTAGAACACCAACTGCACACAACAAATGCTAAATAACTGTTTGCAATTGTAATTACTTTTTCTTAGCCTATTATAAACTAATGACTCTTCCAAGATGATGATCAGCCCTCATAAACTGCCCAATAAATTCCAGTCAAATTATTTGTTTATAAACTTAGTGCATGATGTACATGCAGAACCTGTTTAGAGAGTATACAAAGAGTTGGCATGACAGAATGACAGATGTGGTTGTGCATTTGCCCATCCTATCCTGAGTAGAAGGGAAGTAGCATTTAGAAGCACCTGCTACATGCCTGGCTTGAAACATCACTAATAAACATGATCTTATTACCTTACTAGAGGCCCAGTGCACAAAATTTTTGCACGGGTGGGGAGGGTGATCCCTCAGCCCGGCCCGCGCCCTCTAACAGTCCGGGAGCCCTCAGGGGATGTCCAACTGACAGCTCATCCTTAGCGCTGCCGTGGCTGCTGCACTCACCAGCTGTGAGCCCGGCTTCTGGCTGAGCAGCGCTCCCCCTGTGGGAGGTGCACTGACCTATAGGAGGCAGCTCCTGCATTAAGCCTCTGCCCCCTGGTGGTCAGTGCGCGTCATAGCAACCAGTCGTTCCACTGTTCAGACAATTTGCATATTAGGTAAGAGATGTGCCCCTGCCTTTAAATTGCTAATAAACTTGCTGTGGAAAAACAGCTAATCCTTTAAAAAAAAAAATGAGGGGGCTCACTCCATATGGATAACTTGCTGAACTAGTTCAGGCTACAGATCTTAACAGAATTCCACCTTTGCATCAGCACAGAACATAATCACGAGAAATAGGTACCATGATATTTGCACATCAAGCAAAATCACTGTTTAATACCAACATATTAAACTCTAAGTATTCATAAAAACAACATGTTCTACTTTGTTCCCCACAGCCATGCAGAATAGGAAGTGGTTTTGAGAAAATATACTTGTTGTCATATTACTCCACCCCATAGGATAGAGTGAATTGCAAAAGGTCACAGGTCAAGGATCGTAACTTATTGTTCTACCCAGAGGGCTCAGTCCCCAGAACATGGTAAAACTCGTCATTTAGTATCCCTCTTCTCTGCCATCCACTCACCTACATTAGCTTGGGGCAACACCACCCCCATTAAAGCCCTTACAGGAAGCCCAGTTTCCTCAATCTGGCCATCACTCTTCACTGTGGCCGCCTCCACTTCCTGTGCTCTGACCTCCTCCGCCTCCAATTTCTCTACCTTGATCTCTACTACTTTCCACCCATCAAAACACATCCATCCTTTCATTCTCCCTCAGAATTTTATTGCTAATAATAACAGCCATATTTGTGGAGTGTTAACAAACCACCTGTGGAGGGTCTCCCATGATCCTCATAGCTGCCCTAGGCGGAGTCTCATGCAAAAAGGCACACAGTGGAGCCAGAACTCTAAGAGTCAGACTCCACCGCCTATGCTGCCTAAGACTGTACAACTTACTTAACAGTAGAGGGATACGAAGGACTTCATATTTTCTATCTCCTCTGTCTAGCTAAGTATGTACAGTCACTAAAGAAATGCTACTTCAATATAGCAGGCCTTGCAAGACCTAGTTTTTTGTTTGTTTTTATTGTTGCTGTTAATTAACCTCACCTAAGGATATTTTTCCATTGATTTTTTTAGAGAGAGTGGAAAGGAAGGGGAGAGACAGAAAGAGAGAGATATCATTGAGAGAGAGAAATCAATTGGTTGCCTCACACATGGGAGGCTGGGGATCAAGCCTGCAACTGAGGTAGTTGCCCTTGACCAGAATTGAACCTACAATCTTTTAGCCCGTGGGCTGACGCTCTATCCAATGAGCCAAACCAGCGAGGGTACAAGCCCAAATTTTATATACTTTTTCAATTTGATTGTGGGCATATATGTACATGTAAGTGGTTAAATATGGGGGCCTACATTCATTTACATTTAATTGTTTGAGATTTAAGAGCCAATGACAAATTAAGGGAGAATATCTTTGAAATTAAAGAAATGTTAATACAGAATTTAGTTTATTAAAATTTATTTTGCGTCTATGATTGCAGAAAGAACTATGCAGGACAACTTATACAGTAAGTACAACAGTATGAAGCCAAAATAAAATCTTCAAATACAGCCAAAGATTTCACTGCTCACCAGAGCAGTCAACGGTGATGGGGTGAAAAAACAAAACAAAACAACTGCTTGACTAGAGCAGAAAGTATTAAAGCACTGTTTCAAAAGGTACTTAACCATGGTTGTAAAGGTTCAACTGGAAATGTGATACAAAGGAAGTCAGGGAATGGAAGTGTTGATGGATGAATGGATAAACAAAATGTGCTACATACACAACTGAATACCATCCATCCTTAACCAGGACGGAAATTCTGCAATATGCGACCAACATGGATGAACCTTGAGGACATTATGCTAAATAAACAAAGCCGGTCTAAAAAGGACAAATACTGTTTGATTCTACTTACATGAGATATATACATTGGTCAAGTACATAGAAGTAGAAAGTAGCTGCTGTTTACCAGGGGCTGGGAGTGGAGGGGCAGGTGTTTAATGGATAGAGAGGGTCAGTTCTGCAAGATGAAAAAGTTCTGGAGATCCGTTTCACCACTGTGTAAACATGCGTAACACTACTGAACTATACACCTAAAAATAGTTCACTACTATGTGTGTTTTTACCACGATAAGGAGATAGGGAGATTGACTAGAAGATTCTGGCCAACATTTCAGCTTTCGTTCAAAAGGAACTCCCCGTACACACCTTGGCTTTTTTCTTTCCTTTGGGGGCAATTCAAGTCTCACAAGTGTGTTCCACCACATCCATGAATCTCCCCTACCTATTCCATTCCCCCTTAATTCCTCATTAACTCTACCTCATCCGCAGTACAGGGAGAGATCAAAATGCTCTGGAGTCAGGCTGCCTGAATTCCAAGCTGGCCTTCCCGCTTGTTAACCGTGCACCTTGATTACACCGTTTAACTTCCTGGGAGGTGGGTTTCCTTGTCTGTCAAATGAGGACAATATTCCTCAGATCTAACAGGATTTCTATTAGGATTAAACAAGTGAAAAATGTAGGGTACATAGAACAGTACCTGACATGAATTATAAAGTTGGCTATTATTATTATTACTTCATCTGTTGTATACAATACTGTACTTGGTCATATTCATAATAGATTATTGGACTTGGTTTGACTAGTATTCTTCTGCCTGCCTAGTAAAATTACATTTCTTTTAAATAACACTGTAAATTATTCTCCTAATAAACCTACAAAGCACCTAACACAGCAGTAAACACAGTTTTATTAATTTAGCAAAATACAGATGTGGTTAGCGTAGTGAACACGATGATCTTACTGAAGACTTTAGACTTGGGACACAGAGCACAGTGATTATCAGTGATCCCAGCTCTGCCGTGTACCAGCTGCAGGACCTTGGGAAAGTTCCTGTATTTTTCTGAGCCTCACTGTTGTCATGTGTAAGCAGTGATGACAATAGCGCCTACAACACAAGACTGTTTTGAGAATGAAATGAGTAAACATACATAAAGATCTTAGAACAGACCCTGGCTACTAACAAGCATTGCTGAGGTTTGAAATAGCCAGGCTCTGGGCAAACGCATTCATGGCTTGGATCAAAGGAAAGCGATTGTTCTACATTATGTTTTGATTATTTTATTTACCGTTACCTAAAAAATACAACTCTTTCAAAATCTAAAACTTAATACCCACTTCCACATCCGGTGAAGGCCAGAAATGGCAATTCCTTTACTTGTTAGGAGAAGCTATTAATGGCGTAAGTAGTACCTAGGTTAGAGTTTTTAGGTTTTATCTCAATAGTTACGTGGTTGATAATCTCCTTGGCTTCACGCAGCTTCTCTTTCAAGCTGTCCACCTAGATTTTAAGTTAATTGGCTAATGTTTGAGACTTGCTTTCCATTAGAGATCTTTAAAGTAGAGCCATAAATCTTGGGCAACCAGAGAAAGATTTCATCTTCCCAAGTTCCTACAAGAGCAGAAGTGGGGATAATTAAAAGTAATAATAAGTGGAAGCCTGCAACACTATGGAGGACTTCCAGCTGCGTGCCCCTAACACCTGGACAGCTCCCTCTGCCCAGTGCCAGCCCCCTCCCACCCCCTCTGCAATCTGGCCACATCCAGCAGGAAGAAGAAAAATCAGACCCCTGAGAACCCTTGATATGAACATAGGCACATATTCTTCGGGACTCTATTCCAGTGCATGCTACAATGAACAGAGCTGTAATGTTTAATTTACTCAGATCAAAACTAGCATGATCATTATACTTCCATAAAAAGATTTTAAAATATTCACTTAGAATATGTGCACTTTTCATACATACATTATATTTTCAATCTGAAAATGTAATACAAATGTGTACCCCACCATTCCTCTGAATTTGAGCTGCATTTTTAGACTAACAACCAGATGTTTCAAAATAGCCTACTGTGAACCGTTTCCTCTCTCTGCATTTATAAATAGCACCCTGACCTCTTTTCCAACTGAATTTGAGGGCTTATTCCTAGTGGTTCTGTAATTGTCAAAGCCTCTTTTTTCTTAGGAAAAGAGGATATCTCAGCAAGTGTCTCCCAACTTATTGATTCATTTATTTGTAATTATTCATTCCATAAATATTTAAGGTACACAGTTTACTCTCTCCAAGATAAATAGTGGGAAATATTTGCAGTTCAAGATAACAGCACCTATTTATCTCATTTGAGAACAGTGTGTTAAAGTGCTACAAAGAAAGTAAAGATGCAATGTCTTTTCTCAAAGAGTTTAAAACAAAAAGGGTAGATTGGACATGACTACAACCAAAGGAACACACCATGTATATGAACAGTCAGTTCCTTGCTATAGCAACAAGTACCAATACAGAAGGAGTACCAAAAATTGGAAGACTCTGCTGCACCCAAAATAGCACTTAAATAATAAGAAGAAAAATAAAATTGTGTGACCTTGACTTTCACATGGTTTACATTTTAAGTATTTTTTTTTTTTTTTTTTTTTTTTTTTGTACAGAGAGAAGTAGCACCAACATCTTTCATGAGTGCCAGGGGAACACTCAATCTCCAATCAGCTTCAAGAATATAAATGAAATATGCAGTAATTTGATCCTTGAGGATGGAGTGCTCAATGAAGGAGCTGTAGAGGATGTGAAGAAGAAATGTAGCAAAAAGGAGACAGAAGCATCTGAAGTAGAAGGAATGCCATGAAGGGGGCAATGAGGGAGAAGATGTCAGCAGGCAATAGCAAGATGAGAGTACCTGGGAGGGACCAGGACTTTAATAAAAGGTGATGCCCGAAAAGGAAGCTGGACTTGGCAATGAAGGGCCTTCAAGGGCAGGCTAAAAATTCTGAACTTCATCAAGATACTGTGAAAGCATCTTGGCAACCACTTTCACCATCACCACCCCAACAAGTTCAAGTCTCCTGGTAATCAGAGTGAAGACAATACTTCTCTTTTGCTCTTTCTTAATTATCTCTCCAACTCCAAAGGATTAAACCATTCTCTTCCTAAAGCTATGTAATATAACAATCCTTTTTGCATCCCATTTTTGTGAGAACTATGAAGGCAGATGCACTATCTTGAGTATTCCTTCCCTGAGCATTCCCTCACCTACCCATGCACCTCTGTACACAAATGGTATGATACAGAAACATAATTCTTCCTACTTCTCTAGTAGTTTTATCCCTGAAGCTGCTCAAAATGATTTCTTCAACCCAGATCAGGACTCCTTTGTTTCCTCCATGGCATGAGTAAGGAAGGAAGTTTATGCTGAGTCAAAACTGTAACAAAATTAACAGATCAAATTTCTAACTAGAAAAGATCACGTGAAGAGAGTATCATTAACTGTTAGTAAATTAAGGAAATAAGCAAGCAAAATGGTTTACCTATTATTAAATATTTAATCTGGCTAATGCTTAAAAGAAACCTAAAATAATCAACTATAGGGGTCTAGGACTTCACACAAAAAAAGATGAAGAAGAATCTCCTAGCCTCTAATCTCTCATCAATCACTGCTTGCCAAAGCTAAGAAATATCTCCAACATTAATAACAAGTTCTCCCTACCTAATTAATGTTTCACAGAGAATATTTTAAATCCCTCTGTTTAGAGTAATGAAAATACTGGATCCAATGAGTCAATAAATAAATTGGGGAGGGGGGGGAACCCTTGTTAAAATAAGGCTTTAACAGCAATGTCCATGTTAACATTTTCATAGCATCTTTCACCAAACTTTCTCCAAGTTGCAGGGACATGGGGTAGAAAGTAGCAAAAGAAGAAATACCTTCTTTGATACCATGAGGTCTATAACCCAGAATCCTAAGCAGGCTTTTATTTTTTTTAAATCTTTATTATTAAAAGTATTATATCTGTCCCCTTCTTGCCCCCATTGATCCCTTCTAGCCTACCCCCATGCCCTGCCCCAGGCCTTCACCACCCTATTGTCTCTGTCCATGGGTCATACATATATGCATACAAGTTCTTTGGTTGACCACTTCCCACCCCCACCTTCCCTCTGAGATTGGACAGTGTGTTCCATGCTTCTGCCTCAGGATCTACTTTGTTCATCAGTTTCTTTTGCTCATTAGATTCTACACATGAATGAGATCGTGTGATACTTGTCTTTCTATGACTGGTTTATTTCCCTTAGCATTAATACTCTGCAGGCTGCAGGTCCCTCCATGCTGCCTCAAAGGAGAAGAGATCCTTCTTTTTTACTGCAACATAGTATTCCATGGTGTAAATGTACTACAACTTTTCTATCCTCTCATCTACTGATGGATACTTGGGCTGTTTGCAGATCTTAGCTATTGCAAATTGTGCTGCTATGAACATAGGGGTGCATACATTCTTTCTGATTGGTGTTTTTGGGTTTCTTAGGATATATTCCTACAAGTGGGATCACTGGGTCACATGGCAGTTCCGTATTTAATTTTTCAAGGAAACTCCACACTGTTTCCCATCTAAGCAGGTTTTTAAACCTTCATAGTCTCAGAGTTTATAAGAAAATAGCAATTCATTATAAAATGAATCCTATGTTTAACCACAGTAACTAAGAGCAGTTAAGTTGAAAATTATTCACTGAATATCTGTGAGCCTCAGACTGCTAGGAAGTTTTAGTGGTAGATGATTACAAATTTGTTTTCAAATGTACCACCAGCCCAGCTGGTGTGGTTCAGTGCTTGAACATTGACCTATGTAAACCAGGAGGCCCCGGTTTGATTCCAGGTTAGGGCCCGTGCCCAGGTTGTAGACTCAATCCCCAGTAGGGGGCATTCAGGAGGCAGCTGATCAATGATTCTCTCTGATCATTGATGTTTCTCTCTCTATCTCTCTCTCTCTTCCTCTCTGAAATCAACAGAAATATATATATTTTTTAAATGTACCACCAGCTTCTCCTTTCATGGACAACATATAAAATTTAACAGGCTTACAGAAGAAGGAAAAAACACAAACACATATAGGCCCTCATACATAACTTTAAATCCTTTGATTGACCCTCCAGGTATTTTAAATAAAACTTTGAGTACTAATGACAACTCAACTCCATATAAAACACTCCTGGTGTTAAGATATATTACGTGTGTGTTTAATAGTATACAGGGGTAGGCAAAAGTAGGTTTACAGTTGTGAGTTTGGGAAACAAAGAATTCATTTTTATATTATTGTTTATTAATTCTTGTCTTAATTTCCATACAAACAACTGTAAACCTACTTCAGCCCCACCCCGTATGTTTAAAAAGGAGCCAAGGAGATATTTCCACTTTAAAGCTCTAGCCTAGTTCCATGACCCATTTTACTTTTTCTTTCTTTTTAAAACATGGTTAAACAGTGGAATGTCCTGAGAATTTTCCCTCAATATTTCTCTTGTACGTGCATGAAAGTCATCATTAAAAGTTTAAGGGTATTTTTTTTTCTCTTTTTTTTCTAAAAAAGTTAGCTTCCTTAAAAAAAAAAAAAAAAAAAGCCATAACTTCATCTTCCAATTACTTGTGGGCAACGTTCCACAAATTCTCTGGGGTGCAGAGTGCTTAAGTGCGGGAAAATCAATACTGAGCTTGTAAGTACAATACTATTATTGGTAATCACAATGACATCCGATTAAAAGTAATTTTAAAAATAGTTCCTGTTTCAGTACACTTTTTTAAACCAAAAGGAGCCTGCTTCAAGGGCAAACGTGCAGAAAATAAAATTTAAAAAGTGTTGCTATCACCATACAAACTTGCAAGAGCCTAACACACTATTCCACACACACCAGCTTCCATTTTCCTCTAATTATCAAAGGTTACAGTTCACAATATAACTTCACGAGGCTTTCCCCCGCGGCAAAACAGCAAAATAGCTCCAGATCACTGCAAGGAGGCGAGGGGAAGTGTTTAAGAAACAAACCAGGATGAACTTACTTTTCTAAATGAGATGGGCACCCATCCCGCCCCCCCCCCCCCCCAAGAGACCTGTCTCCAATAGCAGAGGAGAAAGAGCAATCTGGTCCACTCACTGCCCACAGGTCGCCCGCGCAAGGTGTACAGCGGAGGCAGGTGGCAGTCAGAGGACAGTCATTTACGTGTATTTACAGGCCTGGCGTCCCCCGTGCACAGGAGCAGGATGCGGGGGAGCTCCGAGATCAGAGCAAACTCCTTATCTCCACCGAGTAAATAACTTGGTGCCTGCAACTCGCTACAGGGCGCCTCCTTTCCGTTTATTTTCCTTCGGAGGTGGGGGGATGCGGGAAGGGTCTAGCTGTCCGGATTGTCACCCTCCCGGGCCAAAGCGCCTGAGTAAGTGGGGTTTTCGTATCACTTACCCGCTTCTGGTTTCCTTTTAGACGCCCACACGCGGGAACGAAATCAATCCAAGGGGCTGAAACCAAGAGTCCAGCACTTGGCGTTCTGGAAATTTACCCGAAAAAAAAAAAAGTACCGAAAAGCCCAGACCCAACCCGAGACGGTCCTCCCACCTCGGCCCGGTCCACGCCGCCCAGCCCACCCCGTGGCCCCCGGCACTCGCCTTGCGCGCGGGCCGCCAGGCTCGGGAGGCGAGGCGGGCGGAGCGGGGGGGGGGGGGGGGGGAGAGCCCGGGGGCCGCGCCTCTCCCCGCCGGCTCGCGAGGGTCCTCACCCGTCGGTCCCAGGCGCAGGGCCTCCTCCGGTCCCGCCGGCTGCCCGCGCGGCGTCTGCAGCCCGGACGGCGGCCACGCGGGCGGCGCTGTCACTCGCCGGCGCCGCGGCCGCCGCACCTGGAGGCGGGAGCGCGGGGAGCGCGCAGCTCCGGAAGCGCCGCGCCCGCCTCGGCGCCCGGCCCAGGTGCTCCGCTCGGCGCCGCGCCTCGGCCGCTTCCTCCCGGCCGGCGGGGGCGGGGGGCGGGGAGCCGGCGCCCCGCGCGGGGGCAGCGCGGGCTCAGCGGCGGGGGCGGCCGAGCCGGCCGTCCTGGTTCCGCAGCATAGCTGGGCGGCTGACTCAGGGCGCAGCGGCTCGGCCGCGCCTGGCACCCGCGCACCTGGCGCACCTCGGCTCCGAGCTCCCGACCCGCGGGGCCGGGGCGGCTGCGAGGGCGCGCCCCGGAGTGGAGAGCGCCAGGGCCGTCCCCGCCCGGGAGGAGGATGCCCGGGACCGCTCCCCCGCTCCTGCCAGCCAGCGGGTTTATTCCTACGCCCAGCTGGGGGGGTTGCTTGTCAGTTGGGCGGAACCTCACCGCCAGGGATGATTAGTGTGACTGTACTTTCCGGGTGGCCTCAGCGTCCCCCAAACTTGAGACTCACCGAAAGCGCTCACTTTCCCAGGCTGCTTCCAGTCAAGTTGCATTCCCTGGGCCCAGGAATCGGTTCACCACGCCCCGTGCCAAGGATGAAGCCGAGCCCATTAGGTAGGATTCTCCTGCAAGTCAGCCCTGTCGGGAAGGGGTGATTATCCCCATTTTCTAGTGAATGAGTCTGAGAACGCAGAGCAACTTGCCAGAGCAGACGGAGCATGAAAGGCTGAACGTGGTTTTCAATGTAGACTGAAGCTCTCTCCCCTGAGAAACAGAGCCTCTGAATTCTAAATTCCCCTTTCTTCACTTTTCCGCTGGAGAGGAGAGGCCACCGTGCCCCAGGCCTGCCTGCACCTGAGATGGTGAGGGCCTGGAATGACATTTCCCCTGGGAGTTGACACTGTGCTCTTGGAAGTGATCATAAGGAGGCAGCAAAAGAAAATAAAGGGATCAAAAACAAACCAAACAAAAAAATCTGTGCACCCCCAGTACCAGAGTTTCTAAAATCCACTTGTTTGCCATGAGTTCAAAGGCCAAGTCTTCATTTTTATTTATTTGTTATTATATTTATATTGACATCAGAGAGGAAGGGAGAAGGAGAGAGAGAGAGAAAGGTCACTGATGAGAGAGAATCATTGATTGGCTGCCTCCTGCACGCCCCACACTGGGGAAGGAGCCGGTAACCAGGCAGGTGCCCAGACCAGGAATCCAACAGTGACCTCCTGGTTCATAGGTGGAGGCTCAACCACGGAGCCACACTGGCTGGGCTTTATTTTTTAAAATAATCATCTCTTCACAGGCTTACCTGAATTTATCTCCCTTAAAAGATGCAGTGTCCTGATCTTTCCCCTGTGCCTGTTGATGGAAGTGGAGCCATTAGGGAAAGTGGTGAACTTATTAGGAAAATGAGATAATTGGTGAGACCCAGTGTGTGGAAGGCTTCCCAGGAGCCCAGGCCCTTGGGAGGCTCATCTTCATAAAAATTCCTGCGCACCAGAAAGCACCCTCCTGCTCCCCAGGCTCTGAAACGGCTGGCAGCTCCAGAGACACCAAGCCCCAGGTGGGGCTGATCTTTAACCAATACTTCAGAGCAAATCCTAGTTCCACCAGGGAAGTGTTCTGTGCATTTTCTAAACCTCAGGAATTCTTTTCTTTGGATTCCTGTAGAATTTTACTTATTTGGCTCTTTCCTGGCTTCATTTTAAGCCCATATTCATTTTAAGTCCATATCCTTGTTTTTGTTTTTCTGTTTTGTTTTGTTTGGGTGTGGTTTTTTCTCCCTCTCAGAGTTCTCACATGCTTTTTCATTTATTTCTATCTGTGTAAGCCCTCTTAAATCCCTTTCTGAATAAGGTGGGTTATAAATAAACAAAAACTCTTCCATCAGTTCTATGTCTCAGAATATCAAGCATTGTCTTATCAAGTTACTTCTCTTAGTAAAATTTGTAAACTAATTTGGACTTTGTGCCTCTTTGTAACAATATCTTAGTTCCTTGATTATCATTCAGTCACTTATTGTTTAAAAAATTTATTGAACACTTTTTAATAGTTTGAGAATACAGTGCTTAGTACATATAATACAACCTCTGGCTTTAGTCTTCTCTGAGGGGAAGTAAAGTTCAGAGCTGTGTGAGGCACACAGATGATTTAATAATAGATCTGGGAAGTGAAAAAAAATAAAAACAAAAAAGATCCCCATTGAATGTATACATTGGTTATAAGATGTATTCTGGTTTTAAGAACTTTAGTATGCCCAGCCCGTGTGACTCAATGTTTTGAGAGTGGAACCATGAACCAACAGGTCATGCTCAATTCCTGGGTAGAGTACATTCTTAGGTTGCAGGCTCAATCCCCAGTAGCCTGGACTGGAGGCCTGGGGTGGCCAGGGTGTATGGAAAGCTTGGCTTCCTCCATCGCTCGGGAAGCCCAAGCCTCCTTCCTACTCTCCATGGCCATAGCCATCTTGGTTGGGTTTATTTGCATATTTGCTCCTGATTGGCTGGTGGGCGTGGCTGGTGGGAGTAGCAGAGGTATGGTCAATTTGCATATTACTCTTTTATTAGATAGGATACCAGATTCTAGGCAAATATCTAACATATGTTCTATGTATACAAGAACTCTATGAGTTGGAAATTTTTTCGCAATTTTTTAAATATAGGCTTAATTGAGACTTAAAGAGGTTAAATAATAAATAGTAGATAAATTGAACATAACTAGGCTGTAAATTATTTATGTAGCAGCCTTTATAGTGGGGCATTCAGGGAACAAAATAGGAAAATTAAGAATTGAGGTATGAAAATCTGTTTACTGCCAAGGCCATTGGAGTATGTATACCCAGCAATCTTCATCTAAGCTGGATTTACCCCAAAATGCCCACTCCCATGGGCTCCTCCATTTTGAGTAAGAAGCAGGTAGAGCTCTGTCCTGGCCAGACTCGGCACCTATGCTCCTCCCACCCCTCCTACCCAGAATGCCCTGTGCTTCTGGCAGAGGCAATCTGAGAGATTGAAAATCCTCCTGCTTCTCTCCTCCTCTCCCTCCTTTTCCTCCTTCACCTTTTCCTTGCATCATGGAAGCTAACACCCACAGAGCATTTAAGAGCCAGTTGCTATTCCCAGCACTTTACTTGTAAAAGCTCATTTAATTATCTCAACAGCTCCTTGAAGAGATGATGTTATTATCCCTGTGATAAGAACTAAAGAGAGGTTGAGCAATTTACACCAATTAGGACCTTAAGGGAGAGAGGAGTCCAACAGTCTTCTAGATACATCCTCTGCTGGAGATTGCCTCTGGGGGAAAGCCCAGTGCTGGGATTGAAAGTTAATTGTGTGGGTTGTGGCATTTGGAGCAAACTCATTAATTTCTCTGAGCCTCAACTTCCTCATCTGTAAACTGGGAATAATAGTACCTATGAGAATTCAATATGATTACATATCTAAGGCCCTAGAAAAGTCAAGTCCCTTAATATATTTACTTCTCTTTTTTCCAATGATTCTTTAAGACTGGTTCAAATCCCACCTCCCACTCAAGCCTTTCTGAGTCACTGATACCCAGAATTATTTACACAACAGAATTTAAAGTAATCTCTTCATTGTTCTCAAAAGAAAACCTACTATTATTTTTGCCAAATATAAAATTTTAGGGATATAGATAAAATGGTCATGTCTACTTATTTGATTATTTACTTAATACTTAATTCATCATTTTAGATAAATATTAAAGTAAAATTATACATTAATGTATAAATACTGCCTTTTCCATTTATATTTTTTAAAGTTTTATTCAAATTATAACATGCAGCTTGACATTAATGACTTCATCATGAAAGCCACATTTTGAATCATCAGTGGGTTTTTTTCAGAGCATATTTTCTTCACATCTGTCTATATTTTTGACTATCTAACTTCCTGAATCCTTTTATGATTCTGTCACCGGGAATTTTATTACAAACCATGTTTCCACTTGCTTCATATTAAGAAGTTGTTTTTTTCTCATTCATCCTAAATATGTAAATGAGTTATCTCCACCAGTTTTTGGTTTTTTGAATGATTTTTAAAATATATTTTTATTGATTTCAGAGAGGAGTAGAAAGGGATAGAGAGAGAGAAACATCAATGATGAGAGAAAATCATTGATCAGCAGCTTTCTGCACGCCCCCTACTGGAGAATGAGCCTGCAACCTGGGCATGTACCCTGACCAGGAATTGAACGGTGACCTCCGGGTTCATAGGTCGATGCTCAACCACCGGGCTACACTGGTCAGCTGTTGAATGATTTTTAAAAGAATGCTTGCACTGTCCTGGCCAGCATGGCTTAGTGGATATGTTGTAGGCAGCAGGAATAGCACCAGGTGTCAGACCAGTGGGGTCAGACCAAACCTGGGTTCAGCAACCTCGGTACTTGAGTTCTGGAGTTCTGGCTAAGAAAATAATTTAATCAAGATTCAAACTCACTAGAGAAAATCTTTTATTATTATTATTATTATTATTTAAATATATTTTATTGATTTTTTACAGAGAGGAAGAGAGAGAGAGGGATAGAGAGTTAGAAACATCGATGATAGAGAAACATCGATCAGCTGCCTCTTGCACACCCCCTACTGTGCCCACAACCAAGGTACATGCCCTTGACCGGAATCGAACCTGGGACCTTTGAGTCCACAGGCCGATGCTCTATCCACTGAGCCAAACCGGTTTTGGCGAGAAAATCTTTTGAGCAAGTGAAGAGTAAGTACACGCGAAGAGAAATTTCAAGCTGACAGTTGGAAGAGTTGCCCTGGGGAGTGGGCTAGGATTCCTATTAAACCCTTGGCGGGGAGTTAACTGCTTGCTTCTTCTAACTGACCTATCAGGGTCTATGCTGTTGTCTTCCGTTTATTGCAAGGAAGTTAGATGAGGCTTTCCTACAGCCCCTATGTTCTCCTCTAAGGGATGGTCTACCACGTGACTAACCACATGCCAGAGGAGAAAAGGTCAGGAGAATCCACCTGCATGACTGGAGGCATCATAGGGTGGAGAGAAGTTCTGGGGTCAAGGTCTTAAATTGAATATCTCCCATATTTACTGGGTGTTTTTCATTGCTAGGTGTCTGGGATGTTCTGCCCTAGTGACCTTCTGTACCTGGCCCATTCTCCTTGCTCTGCTCATGTCTATCTAACTGCCTACTACAGATAGAGCATCGACCTGCACACTGAAAGGTCTCGGGTTTGATTCACAGTCAAGAGCACGTACCTGAGTTACAGGTTTGATTCCTGCCCTGGAGGAAACTATGCGGGAGATAACAAATCAATAATGTGTATCTCCTTTCTCTCTCTCTCTCTCTCTCTCTCTCTCTCTCTCTCTCTCTCTCCTCTGTCTCTGTCCCCCTCCCTCCCATCTTTCCACTCTCTCTGAAAAGCAATAGACCAATTAGGATTAACAAAGAGAGAGAGAGAGGGAGAGGGGGAGGAAGAGAGAGAGAGAGAGAGAGAGAGAGAGAGAGAGAGAGAGAGAGAGAGAGAAGGAGGAGGAGGAGGAGGAGGCTTGCAGGCTTGCACTACATGGAACACTTAAAATTATGGGTGGTACCCCAATAATAATTACTTAATCTGTTTTAAATAGCTTTGCCTCCTTGTATTTTAAACCAATTTTGTCAGATGACCTCTGTATGGATCCTACACTAGGACAGATTAAGGATATTTCATACTAACACTCCCCAGCCCTGAAGACAGGTAGATATCTTGTGATGTAGATTGTGTGTATCAAGCATAGTTACACATGATGAACTCTTAACCCTCTCAACATGGCTGGGAAGTAGGAGTAATCATTATGTCCTTTCTTGGCCAGTAAAGAAACGAAGACATTGGATTTGAACCCAGATAAGGTGGATCTAAAGTCTATGCCTTAAGCATTCTGCTGTGATGCCTCTGAGAATATCTGAAGTTTTGCCCACAAGGACTGCTTTCCTGATGCCTAATTTTGGGGTGAAACTGATGTATGTGCTTTATGTTCAGGCACATATTATACTCTCTCTTGGATTTTCCCATTGCCCTTTGATTTTACTGTTAGTCAGCTTGTCAGTGGGCTTTCAATTGTGGATATTTAGAATATCTCCTTATTACTATTTATATACCATTACCTCTATTGGAGTACTCTGATCGGTCTACCTTGCATTATGGGTTCTTGAAATCTTTATTACTATTTTAATTTTCTGAAGTACCTATCATAAGGCCTTAGATAAATGTTTGTTTTATTAAATTGAAATACTTATATTCATTAGGGGACTCCTTTTGGTACTCTGTTATAAGTTTTAAGAGTTGTTTTGAAAGGTTTTCCTCTTTTAACTCTTTTTCACCACAAGAAAATAGCTTAGTGGAAGTCTGCTGTGAAGCTGACAAAGGAGCAGTATAAAATATTCCATCAATTGAATTATTGACTAAAATTTGGTGGTATTCTGGAATTAATTTATTTTAAAATACAAGTTTTTCAGAACGCATTAAGTGATATTCAGAAAAAAAGTGAACTTAAGTTTTCCTATAAAACTAATATTTTAGAAACTCACTGAGGCACTAGAGATTAGAATATTTCATTGATGTTGAAACACATATTTTTAGACTTTACTTCTGAAGTGGGGATTTATCTTAAAGAGAATTTCTGTTGACCAGGCATTAGTCCTGACATAGTTGTGATTGTCTTACCTGTTGATGAACTTGGTCACAGATGTTGACCAAGTCACTTCACTTAAGTTACTTGCATTGACAGTGATATACATGTTGAGTTTAATTATCATTTGAAATGTCCTCAAAATTGTTATACTAGGCTTTTGAAGAAAGGCAAGGAAACAGAACAGTGTGAAATTTGGTAAAAATCTATGTCTAAATAATTCTCAAAGCATTTTCATTAATATATAATAAAAATTCTAAGTGAAAAGTGTTCTGACACAGTTTAGGCCACAGTGGTATTTTTTTCTCATAGTTTCAAATATATTCATGAATCTGAAATTTGATTGCATCTTAGCACTGTTGACATCCAGTAGTTTCTACCACTGCTAACATAAAAAGCTAATTTTGTTTTTCTATGATTTAAGGAAAAATCATTTTTAAGAGAAAGCCTAACTATTGCCCAATGGGTTTATCAATGAAATACATCAACTGAGTGTAAAATCATTGCCTCCACTTTGTTGTGTCCACTTTTCTCAGATATTTCCAAAATTGAGTTTACCAAACACATCACAAAATTCTATTTATTTGTGTTGTAGCTTGAAAATACTGTATGGCTCTTTTTTTCTTCTCCTTTTTGCTAAAAATTCCGTCCTTATAATGTAATATACCTGAAAACTCTTCCAACATTAAGAAAATAAAAAATGGGTTTTTAGAGAAGCAAAAGATAGAGAGGTCGGAATACAAAAACAACAGCTAGATATAGATCTCCTGCAAAGCAATTAAGTTCAACTTTTAAAAAACTAATTTTAAAAGCACAGACTAATATCGTGTAAAAGATAAATGAAGAATAACAAAGGATTGATGAAACCCCATACCACAAGACAACTGCCATAAAAGCAGAGGTCACCAACTAGCTGCCCCTGGGCAGTATGAAGTCCAAGTATCTTTCAAACCACATAGAGTTTAGCAATTTTTAATTACTTTCCCCAATTTAGAAGATTTCGTACTAAAACTAGAGGCCCAGTGCACGAATTCATGCATGGATGGAGTCCCGATGGGGGTGGGAGGAGCCAGGACACGATCGGCCCTCTGGGCAGGCTGTGGGATGCCCTTGACAGCCAGGGATCCGGATCCATCCTGCTGACATTCACATTGGTTGTCGGGAGCCACTTGGCGGCTGCTTTTATATTGTTTCTTCCTTGCGGAGCGTCTAGGGAAGGGAAGTGGTCACGGTGCCTGAGGCCAACTTCCAGGAGACCAGCCGTGCTGGTCTTTCAATGCCTGGCCCATTCTCCAAAGATTGGACCTGCAGGACTACTGAGGGAGTAAGTGACTGCCACCAGGCTGGTGGGTCCCCGGGATGGGTAGGTCAGCTGAGCAGTGCTCCTGCTGTGGGAGCACACTGACCACCAGGGGGAAACTCCTGCATTGAGCATCTGCTCCCTGCTGGTCAGTGCGCATCATAGCGACCAGTAGTTCTGGTCATTCGGTCGCTTAGGCTTTTATATATGGACATATGGATTTCCAGCTTCGCTTGAAAAAAATCAATATCTGACAGCACTAACATGACATTTTCACAAAGCAAGTTTGAAGGGATTGGAAAACTGGCTGCCCTTTTTGGACAGGATGTACACTCTCAAGTTTTCCATAGTCGCTACTCACCCTATTCTCCTTGAGGTTATGCCTTAGGAGCTGCGGAGGTTGCAACTATGGGACATTACCTGAAAATATGCCCTGTGAAAGATTAACTATAGGAGGGAATCTTGAAGCAAGGTTATGGACTTGTGAAATGGAAGTCAGACTTATACAGCCCAGATCAAAAATTAATATACAAACATTAAGGATGTTTTCTCAGCAGAAGCAGTAGCAGTGTGATCATCACAATAGCTAGTATCTACTGAGTTCTAAAAATAAGTCAAGCCCAGCTGGTGTACTCAGTGTCTGAGCCTTGACCTATGAACAAGGAAGTCATGGTTCAATTCCTGGTCAGGGCACATGCCTGGGTTGTGGGCTCCATCCCCAGTAGGAACCATGCAGGAGGCAATCAGTGATTCTCTCTCATCATTGATGTTTCTGTCTTTCTCTCCCTGCAGACGGTGAACAGCAGTGGCAGTGGGGGGCGGGGCTGCTGCCCGGCTCCTAGGTGCTGAGGGAGAAAGGGCAAATAGCAATATTAAAATATTTATTTTAATTATATTCCTTTCGATGTGCACAAATCCGTGCACTGAGCCACTAGTATAATAATCAAGCAGATATATGTATGACATGTGCATATAACGTATAGTAGACAGGCATACCTCAGAGATATTGCAAATTCTGTTCCAGACCACTGTAATAAAGTAAGTATCACAATAAAGTGAGTTGTACTCTTTTTGTTGGTGAAGGGTCTTGCCTTTCATTGGTAAAAAACAAAATGCCTATAATGTGCATAAAATGAAGCACAACAAAATGAGGTATGCCAGCATACTATATGCACTGACACATATATTACATACATAATATATCTACACATGCAAACATATCTATATATTTCATGTATATAGAACATATACATGGATGATAATGTTTAAACCATTTGAATTTGCTGATATTAACTTCAAAAATGGTTATTGTATAGGCTTCAAATTTATACAATTTAATTGAGAATTGAGAAAATGTTTTTTCCCTACTCCCAATCTTTACTTCATGTAAAAGGATTTTATAATCCCCCTGACCTCTCTTTGCCCCTGTCTCCACTCCCACCCCCCACCACACACACACACACACACACACACACACACACACACACACACACTCACTGTCCTGTGTGATACTGTGGTAACTTGTTTATTTGGAAGGAGGAACTGGCCTCATGAGCACTGCTCTTTCATTCCCTCATTCTTGCAACTCACACATTCTGTGTTGCTCTTCCAAGCTGTAAACCTATGGGAAGTTTGAATCTATCCATGGCTTACAGAGTCTGACATTTGTTTAGAGGTAATAAAAGTAATAATTCCTTCTTCATCTGCCTGATTCCTATCTTTCCATTAATTTCAAACAAGGTACCTAACATTTGTTTTATTAGAAATGAACACAATTTATGCCTGAGAATAATGGGGGAAGGAATGGTTTTTAATGGATAAATCAAAGGAGTCCTTTTTAAATAAGTGACGTTTAAACTGGGAAGGGAAGGCTGGTTGGGAGTCAGCTGCATGTGCTGTGTGTGGGGGTGGGGTGGAGGGGGGTATAAGGATGGAGATATGTTCCTGGCAAAGAAGAGCATTTGTAGAGAGCATTTGTTTTGGAGGAACTGAAAGAATGTCTATCAGCTGGGTAGTGAATAGAATAGAACAAGATAAAGCTGGAGGGACAGGCAGGTACATTATGTAAGGCCTTATAGGCCATGCCAAGGTTTGGGGATTTTATCAGAAGGGAATGGGAAGTCATCAAAGGGACTAAAGCAGAGAAGAACATAACTATATTCTTACCTTATATGGTCTTCAAAACATGTCTTGATGGAAGACATTATTATGATGATGCCTATATATCAGCTGAATAACTTAAGATGCAGAGAGGTTAAATTGCAAATGTTACTATTTGATGGAACATATATATGATGCCAGGGACCATCCTTTTAATCACTCTCTGTTGTACCTACCCAAAAGATTTTACAGTCTAATCAGTAAAAATTTCAGGGCATATGCTTTTGTAGACTATGATTTACAAATAAGAGATATGACTAACTCACCATTTTTTGAGTGATTTATAAAAAGTATTTGGTATTTGTCATTTGATACCTCTATGTTTAGGGAAATAAAATGGACAACAAAGTCAATTCATCATTCCAGTTTCTACTGTAGAATTCCAATACTAGGGAAAATTTAACTTTTTAACTGTGAAGTACCTCTTTTGTGTTACGTAAACAAATTTAATAATTTTTCCCTAAAGCAGGTAATCAAAATAGATTAGAGGAAGGGGCATAGAAGATAAGACTATCCCAGCACTTGATGAAAAAGTTTCAGTAGATTTTGAGAATGAAGATACTAACCAAGTTAATCTCCCTATATCTAAGAATGCCAGAAATGGACACATGGTTTAAAAGTTCATTCATCATTGACTTCAGGTCGTTTGTACATTGTACTAGTAACTTCTATGGCATCAATGTCTGTTCTTATTTTAGAGACAAACAAAGTTCCATATAGCCTGTCACTGTCTGGAAAGGTAGCATTCTCCATTTTTTTAAAACACAGTTTTAGAAAAGATATCCATCTGCCATTTGATCATTTTCTATGTGTGAAATATGACATGCCACCTCAGTAACGCTGCACAGCAGGTGCACAGCCCTTCAAAGACCCAACTCTCAAGTTTGCATTTCCTTCGCTCCACATGGCTTCTGAAGCATCCTGTGTAATGGTTTGATATTTTTTCCTGTGGAAACTCTTACCCACAATACTTCAACTTCAATCTGGGTTAGCAATCAGAATACATGGTGTCTGCTTGTACATTTTGCAAGCGTATTAAGGAGACCGTGGCGGTCATGCTTGACTGAACTTTCCTTTCTCTCACTTGTAAAGGAACTGCTGCTCATGCGTTCATTCAGCCACGAATGCTTGGCGTTTTCATTACAGTTACTAGGCCACTAAAAAAGGAGGGTTTTTTCTTCTTCTTTCATTTCCAAAAAGAAAAGAAAACAGCACTGAAATCTGTCGCTTTTCTTTATCCCCTGGGTGTGGACAGTTTTTACTGAAGCAGTAATAATAATAAAAAACATATACCAATTTAACTCATTAGATTATCTTCATAAAGTGCAGAGTGCACTTTCAAATAAGAAGCAAGACATTCATATAATCATTAGATTGGTAAATGTCTTATTCAGCCAGCTGGGACATATGTAATACCGTCAACAATAGTCACAGATATATAAATTATAGCACAGGGAATATAGTTAATAATATTGTAATAACTATGTATGGAGCCAGGTGGGTATTTGCAAGAGCAGGGGACCTCTCTGTAAACCACTATGCTGTACATCTGCAACTAATACAGAATAATATTGAATGCAAACTATAATTGAAAAAAAAATTTAATAGCAAAAACAAAACCCACTAACTCAAAAAGATATCTGCATCCGGTTGCATTGGCCAAGACATAGAAACAACCTAAGTATCTGCCAATAAATAAATGGATAAAGAAAATAAATAAAAAAGAACTTTAGTCTTTCTTCCATCGTTCCTTCCAAACTGTGCTTTTGAATTTAACTCTTCTCCTGCCCATGAATGAAATATAGGGCGGGTCCCTTAGATTTTCTGTTCTGTGTCAATGACAAGAACAATCTAAATTATATGACAAAAATGTCCAGAATGATTTAGCAAAACAGTCTAAATCCAGTACAGTCCATTCTATATACAATGTGCTGTCCTCAGTCACCAACCCTTTCCTACAAGCTTGCTTCAGGTCAGGAAGCCTTCCTTGGGGTGGTGAGTGGAATCAGAGAGCTCAACTTTCTTCTCTCACCTGCTCACCTCTTCCCTCATTCACTACATCAGAACCCTCCCTCAAGGGTGTGTTCAATGGGAAATGGAGATTGAGAGGAAGGGTAGTCTCTTAAGTAGTGCATGCAGCTGTAATTTTCTAGCTCTTTCTCTCCTAGTTCTCTCCAACTCTGTCTCCACTATCCCCCCCCCCCAAAAAACCCCACTGTTGGAGTCTACCTATTGACTTGGATGCTCCTGAGATGCTTCGAATACTTCCTCTCAGCCAGCTTTTGTCGCCCCTCCTCAGCCCCCTTTTGAGTATATTAAGTTGCTTTCTTTCAACGAGTGCCTACCCTGACTTCTCACGTACACGCCACAGCCTTCACCAAGGTCCAAGATACACTGCCGTCATTATTGCAGACGTACCAACTGCTGTCTACCTTCTTCACAGCTGACCCTCAAGCTGCTTTACGTACTACATCTAACATGACTAAGATACTGAATAACAGCCTAGGGCTAAGTATATCGTTTGGTAGACACAGATTATAAAAAGAACGTGTCACTACATCCACCAAGCTGGAGTCTTTCATATTTGTAGGAGTGCCTGCATGTGTGGGTGGTCGTATTTATTGAATGCTTGTTACTAATATACAAGCTCAGCACATAAACTATCTCCCTTCATTCCCAAGCAACTCTATTAATTAGATTCTGTTATTAGTCTCACGTAATAGATGAGGATACTTAGAGGTTTAAGAGTTTAAGTAACTTGCCCAAGGCCATACACCTTGTAAATGGTATACAGTATCTGGAATCCAAGCTTAGTACCACTGTCAGAGGCATAGGCCGCCTTCAACATAATTGCAACATCCGGCCACCTCTCCTTGGAACAGAAGTGTTATTAGTATAAGTAGTGACTGCAGTTAGGCTACTTAAATGGGTTCTTGCATCTTTAGCCAAAGGTTTACCCAGATAACAAACTGTAACGGCAGCTTTCATCTCTGTGTTACTGATAGAAATCTTTCATCGAGCTAGGTGTGTCCCAGGTATAGGCCTGTACAAGACTGTAATCTTCCTATTAAACAATACAAAACAATAACAAGGCCCAAGTCTGCAGAGTCATCCATCCACTCACTCAAATGTCACCTAGTATATTGTATCTAGAGTATAATCAACAATGTTCTGATTCAACTTTCTTCTTACAGTTAATGAAATTTATAGCTTATTTAGTTATGATTTCTAAAGGTTCCTGGTGGCATCTTTAAGTATTGAAAATAATCTTATTACTTATAATAGCTTGTGAGGAAAAAAATGGGTTTAGTCAATAACATTAGCAGGTGGGTCATCCAAAAGCCACATTGGTATCATTGCAAATTCAGAGCAGATGGATTTGCTTAATAGACAAGACAGCACTTCAAAGTCTTGGGGGGGAAAAAAGTTCTTGGCTAGTAGGCCTACAGGGACCTCAGTGGCAAGAATCAAGGAGGAAGAGAAAGCCAAGATTCATGCCTGAGGACAGCCCCTGGGAATGGTCATTATTTTAATGCACAGTGTCTAAAGGAGTTTAAGGAGGAAGGGACAGATCCAATAAAGCATTTGACTAACAGGTGAACTTGATGGGATGGTTATGCCAACAGAGAACCCATATGACCATGCAGCTCTCCAATGACCATACTTAAGCCAACCATAAAATTAGCATTTCAAAACTAGGGTTTCATATTAGGTCCACATAATGCTTTCTAAAAAGCAAACACTACTTGATCAAGTAAGTCCTGAAAAATTCTAAAATTAATACTCTCTCCTAGAGATTTATGGCATATTTGTCATATTAAAGTCTTCACAGGAGTCCTGCAAAAAAACAAAACAAAAAACAACACACCAAAAAACATGTTGAACCTTGTTTAATTTAGCATCCCCTAGATTTATTTGATAAGAAATCATCTTATTGTGCAACACATTTAGTTTACTGAACTACACTTTCAGAAGAGCTGATCCAGTGTAATTGGGGAACCACAGACCCTAAACATCAGTCCTTCAAAGAAAATGAATAACTATAACTTCTTACAACAACGCTATTGAGAATGTTTTGGTGGGCATGGTTTAAGGACCTAATCTTTAAAATGTTGCCAGCATGCAGATAGTCTGTTCAAGTTTCATAAGCATCAAGCTGGAGATAGGGCGGGCAAACGCCAATGAGAATTACAGAACCTCTGGGACATGAGCAGTAATAGATCAGTCCAGCTCTTCAGGGAAAAAGGAAAGAAGATGCCTCTGTGGGTAAAGGTAAGATTTTACTTAAAAATAAGTCCTGTATATAATCCATCCCATAGCTTAAAAGTAATAAATATCATAAAGTTCCATACCATAGAAAAATTTTAACCTAGAAAATTTGTGAATTTATGATTTAAAAAAAATGGTGATATAAACCCTAAAAGATCTTACTAAAGTATCCTTACAATAAATAACTAGTTTAACTAGCTTGGTTATATTATTTCCAAAGAAACAATTGAAATTGTTATTTGCCAAAAATACATCCATATAACTAAATGGGTTGGCAAACTGCTTTAATAATAATGATAGCTAATATTTTTGAAGGTTTATTTTGTGGTAAGTACCAATGTGAGCAATTACATGGCCTAACTATGTTAATCCTCATAGCAACCCATATTTTTTAGAAGGAAAGGGAATTTGGAGATAAGAGACTTTAACTAATTTGCTCAAATTCATACTGGTAATAAGTGGTTGAGCCAGAATTACTCATTCTATTCAAGAGCCTATTATAGGATTTTAATGTATTTGAGTTTTTATGAGTTAGGATACTTGTTTAGATGTTGGAACTAAGGCAAAAATAAAAGTCAACCTAAATAAGATAGAAGTTTATTCCTCTCTTAACTCATGTAAAAGTAGTTCAGAAATGGGTTAAGCTCTTTCCATCTTTATCAACATGTGGTGCATATCTCATGGATAAAGATGGCTACTGTAGCTCTCACCATCACACCCACATCCAAGCTAGTGGGAAAAGGGAAAGGAAGAAGAAAGGGCACAATATACTCTTTTATAGTCCATATCTGAAGTTGCCATTTCTTTTACCCATATCTTATGGGCTAGAACTTAAACAAATGGCTACACCTAGCTTTACAGGTGGCTGAGAAATGAAATCTTTATCCTGGGCAATCATGTGCTCAGTTAAAATCCCAGGGTTCTGGTACTAAAAGAATGAAGGGCAAATGTCTTTTAAGGAAAATTAGCAGTTTTGTCTCTGAGTCATTGGCTATAGGCTAGTTAGAGATTCCTACCAAAAATAGTGTTTTAGCTTTAGAATGTTTGTATTAGCTAATTTTTTTTTTCTGCTAGAAATACCAGGGCTAATTGGCTGGAATGATATGTGAAGTGTGAGTCAACAAAAGTTTCTTTCTTCATAAGGATGGGAATATAGTGATCTTTCTAATGGAAGATACAACTAACTTCTCCAAAATTATTATAAAGTCATTGGAAAGCATTGTCTGATCAACCTAGAGATAAAAAACACTTTCTGTGCCTGGCCGGCGTGGCTCAGTAGTTGAGCGTCAACCTCTGAACCAGGAGGTCACAGTTTAATTCAGGGTCAGGACACATGCCCAGGTTGCGAGCTGAATCTCCAGTGGGGGGTGTGCAGTTGGCAGCCAATTGGTGACTCTCTCTCATCATTGATGTTTCTATTTCTCTCTCCTTCTCCCTTCCTCTCTGAAATCATTAAAAATATATTTTAAAAAATATTTGCTGTGTCTCTATGATACTGTTAAGATGTAGATTGAATAAAAGCATAAAGGATCAACATTGAGCTCATGCAGTTGAGTCCATGAATGATACATGTCCACAAAGGTCAAGGATTAATCCCTAAAGCTATTAACAGTCTCATTTATTCCTACTGGATTAAATGGATCATAAATAAGAAAACTAAACATGAATATGTATTACTCACCAATTAAAAGTCATATCATGGGAGGTAAAGAATATTTATCCTAATTAAATACACTGTGAAAACCACTGAGCTATCAATGAAATTAACTTGGAGAACACAAGAGAAAAAAATCTACAGTAGAACAATCAATTCCAAAATCCATAAAGACAGAACACATCAAACAATTCTATAGAAATGTCTATTGGGACCCATTTTCCTTTGCAAAACAATATGAAAAATCTATGGAATCACACAGAAATTATTGAAAATATCACAAGTAAATGACCCAATGTTTGAGAACTATTTTTTCACATTTTGATAGTTTTGACTAATAAGCACTAACATATAGTGTTATCACAATGACAGAAATAAGTCTGTTTTTAATGGCTTCCACTATATAGACTTCTGATTTCTTTTAAATTTCTGTATTTTCATTTCCCTTTCTTTTCTTTTTTACCTTTTCAAATATTTGCCTAAGTATTGACTTTTATTGAGAAGGGTACTACAAATATCTACACTTCACTTTTGTTAGTACTTTATAGCTTTCATATGAAAATTTCATTTACTTCTTGAAACTAATGCATATTAATACAAGGTACTATGTGTTATTAGAGATCTCTAAAGCTCAACACATTCCTTAATTTTCTCTTGTTTAACTAGTGAAATTCACAGGTTCTGATTTATGATCTTTTTAATTTATGGGAGTTTTTCTTGTACTCTGGAGCCTCCAAAGCATTAAGTGTAACTACCACATCTTTTCCAATAACTTCTTTGAGTCTCCTAGAAGATCATGTACACACATCAATATTCTTCAACAAATAAAGGAAGAATTTATTCTTCATTCAATGTTATAAAACTTGGGAGAAATTTATATATTGAATCCTAAGAATCATGGGCCATGTAAACATTTTTTTTTACATTTATAGTGATGGTCTCAGCTTGAAACTTGGGCTTTTTTTATCTTTGGATTTAGGTCAACCTGGGCACACCTGGAGGTCCTATGCTAGCAGCTTTGAAAATATATTTATAGCAGAAGACTCCTTTGTTCAAATGAAATCTTCAAAGGAAATGGAAATAAAACAGATGAAACTGGTGCTAATCTGGTTGAAACAGGGCAGGCATGGGGGTGGGATCCCTTCACCTCTGTGGGATCCTGGGTAACTCTAAGTACTTCATTCTATCAGTGACACAGGTTGCCCTGCAGCTCCGCCCTGTGACTCAGACCTCTGCCCTAGAGTAGGACTTGTAATAAAATAACTCTAAAAGTGAAAGCTTGTTGCCTCCTTGTCTAAAAGATACTGAGAGCCCAACAAAAAATTCATATGCAAAGTACCTCAAAGAAAGCAGCTCTGGAAAGTAGAGGTTATATTATGATGGATTTTTTTTTTTTTGGACCAAGAAGAGGTCACCGTAGATTGAGCAGCAGAATGAGGAACAGTATTTGGACTTCCAGGCAAGAGCTCACCTTTGATGCCTATTAGCAGAACCTGAGTGTTATAGCTTTCAAGGCCTTGGCAGCAGATGTCACAAGGAATCAGGCAGAAGGAAAACGGCAGATGCCCCATGGTAGCTGATGGGATGTTTCTTGAAGCCATGTAAGACATACCTTAGAAACACTCATCAATAGTTGAGAGGAAGAAGGAGGCAGGGAAGATCTCAATCCCCTTTTATTTGTTATAAGTCATATAATAGTGAGAATGTCCAACCAGGTTTTTCAGGGAAACAGATTTCACATTGAGTGTTTCCACAGAGAGGGTTTAATATGCGAAATGGTGACACAGTTGTAGGAGGCCCTGAGAGAACAAAGGGAACACCAGAGTAAACCCAGGGCTGAAAAGAATAAACAATGACTTCCCCAAGGGCTGTGCGAGCAAAATGGAAAAATGGAATTTACTCGAGTAGCAGCTTAGAGGAGGGGCCTACAGAGCTGAGGCTCAGACTTTTGATCAGGGGTCCCACCTGGCTGGTGCTGGTTTCTCTAAGGCAGGCGTCCTCAAACTATGGCCCGCGGGCCACATGCGGGTGTTTTTGCCATTTTGTTTTTTTACTTCAAAATAAGATATGTGCAGTGTGCACAGGAATTTGTTCATAGTTTTTTTTAAACTATAGTCCGGCCCTCCAATGGTCTGAGGGACAGTGAACTGGCCCCCTGTTTAAAAAGTTTGAGGACCCCTGCTCTAAGGCATCTGGTGAGACTTGTTCTGGAAATGCCAAAAGGAGTGGGAACAATCACTTTGGGGATTAATTGCATTGCTAGGCAGAACTGAGAGAGAAAAAACAAGACAGAGAAGGAAGGTCATTTCTGCTCTTCCTCCCCCTTATAAACGCCTCCAGTGACTCCCACAGGCAGAACCAGATAAGATGTCAGCCCGTAGAGATGTATCATGCAGAAGCTTATAGAAAAAGCGATTGGGGGCTGAGGCACAGTAGATACACAGAGCAAACACAGAAAAGACCTGTGTGGTGTGACTGCTATTTTGGACCTACTAGAGGCTCGATGCAGGAATTTGTGCAAGGGGTTCGGCCCTCCCAGCCCTGGCTTCTTCTGGAAGGTCATCTGGAAGGACGTCCTGAAAGTCGTTTGGCTGTTCAGTCTAATTAGCATATTAGCTCTTTATTATATAGGATTTTTTTTTCTCCCAGGTTGGTGCGATGCTATATTATTCAAAATTAAAGTTGAAAAGCAGAAGAGCCCAGCCAGCATGGCTCAGTGGTTGAGTGTTGACCTATGAACCAGGAGGTCACAATTCAATTCCCAGTCAGGGCACATGCCCGGGTTTCCGTCTTGATCCTGAGTGTGGGGTGTGCAGGAAGCAGCCGAATGACGATTTTCTCTCATCATTGATGTTTCCATCTCTCTCTCTCTCCCTCTCCCTTCCTTTCTGAAATCAATATAAATATAGTAGTAAGAAAAATAAAGCTGAAGAAAGATAAATGACTTGTAATATTACTCTCATAAAAAACGTTTGCTATAACGTATGAGAAAGCCATTGTTTTGGAAAGACATTTTTAACACTTATTTTTATATATTGACATAGTACTATTAAATAACTCCATTCAGCATCCTGAAAGTATATTTTGCAGCCAATTTTAGACACAATAGAAATTATTTAATATTAGAGGCTTGGCTGATAATGCCTGCTCTTAAAAGTTTATTTATGAAAATGCTTTGCCCTGCTTTCTAGGACACAAAATTCTGGGGTCTTAGCCAGGTACATTTGCACTTATTTAATTTTTATTTGATGAAATTTTGGACTCACATCACACATTGTATAACAGTAGGATGAACTCTTGTACAGGAAAACTACAGGGAGGTACTTTAATGTTAATAATGTCCAGTCAAATTTTCTTCTTGCATATTTAGTATTTGAAACAAATATTAAATACTAAATTGGATTGTGCTTCCTTTAATCCAAAGTGCATATTATTGGACTTTAAAGCCTAACTGCACAGATCTCAATCCCTAAGCTGGGTCTAAACGGCCCATTCATTCAACTGATGTTTATTACACTGTTATTCCATCAGGCAGGTTCAGGCAGGGGAGGAGAGTCACCATCTGTTCTGGGGAAAGGGATTTATTATAGGAAGTGGACTTTGCAACTGTGGGAGGAGCCAGCAAAGTGAAAGTCTAAAAGGAAGAGTTTAGAGCAAGCATGTCAAACTCAAAGGCTAACCCGGGCCAAATAAACGAGGCATGCGGCCCACGGGCCATGAGTTTGACATGCTTGGTTTAGAGGATCAGAAATGTTAGCAAGCAGCTACTCTGAGAAGCCCACTATATCCATTTACTAAATTAAGAATCATAAAAGGGGATTCCAGGGAGAGCTTTACAAAGAGTTGTTCTTTCTGTGAAGACCCACTCTCTGGGACCACGGCGAAGCAACCAGGGGTGTACAGGAGGCCTCTGTTGATCAGCAGGGCCAGCAGGCTGGGAGAAGACCTGCCAGCAGAGCAAAGGAGAACTAAGACATGAAGTGATCACCACTTCACCTGTCCATCATCTACTCTGGCTGCAAAACAACTTTCAGAGAGTAATGTCTGCCACGTTACTTCCAGTTGTCAAACTTGTTGCAAGTTCTTGTTTTGACAAGCTCAATAGTAAGGGGACCATATAGGTGAGGGAATTCTGGGAAACAGTTCTCAGTTTAACCAAGATGACGTAATAGTCCATCACACCCTGTCTGTGCAAAAACCTTACTAAGTAATCTTCTGTAAAATGGGAATAATAATAATGGGGTGATTGTGAAGATGAAATGGCATAATGCAGGTAAAGATTTTAAGTGTCTACAACATGGTAAACACTCAAAAATGGCTTTTATATATTAAATAGATTAACAAAAATGGGAAGTACTCTGCTCAAGGTAAATTAAGGCCATAATATGTACAAGGTAAATTAGGGTGGTTATAAGAATATGTCTTGCCATGGCCAGGTGGCTCAATTGCTAGGAGCATTATTCTGCACACCAAAAAGTTTTGGGTTCACTTCCCAGACAGGGCACATACCTAGGTTTCAGGTTCAATCCTTGGTCAGGGTGGAGCACATACAGGAAGCAACCAATTGATGTTTCTCTCTCACATTGATATTTCTCTCTCTCTTCCTCCTCTCTAAAATCAATAAAAACATGTCCTCAGGTGAGGATTAAAAAAAAAAAAAAAAAAGGAATGTGTCTCTGAGGTCTCTGTCTGACTGCTGAGAGTGTAACTAACTAATGTCCCAGTTGCTAAGCTCTGGAACCCACCACCTCAATGTCCTAGGGCCACACCTTCCCATTGGTGACTGGGTGTGGCAGTGATACTAAGGCAGGACAGTTTCTGGGAAACCTGGGATTTCTCTAGGAGTGGAGACTTTGGATTAAGAACTCCTGCTGAGGAAAATAAGAATTTGGGGGGTTAGGGGGCAGGTGCTAGCAGCCTGACTCTGTATCCCTAATGCACATTCCTGTTAGCATATAGTCTAGTCACTGCCCCTTCCTTAATTATCTGGTCTTGCAAGACCTGTTTACCCATTTTACAGAGGCCATAAACCATGAACATTACATAACCCCGGGAGGGGGTTATTAGTGCTGGCGCCAGACCAGGCCTTTAGGTGTGGTCTCAAGGCCCCCATCCCAACACACGGGGCTTTCTGCAAAGCCTGTGAAAGTTCTGGAAGTCTGATCCATATTTGGGGGACAAGGAAACCAAAGGGTATAAAGAGAAAGCTTCCTCCATATTGGTTTACTCAGGATTTGGAAAAAGGCTCCCCTGAGACACGGCACTAGTACATCTGGAAATAAATGGGTTTTTTCTTGTATCTCCGGGTACTCCTGTGTATTTTTCGGTCACCTGATAAATTCTGTAACACTCCCAGATGGCAATGCTGAATTTTCCTTACAACAGCCAGGTCCATCTAAAATCTCACTCATTTGTGGATTATAATGAACAACATAAACTGATGGACAAAAACAGATTCAGAGACAGAGAAGCATCGATCAGATGCTCAAACCTCAGAGGGAAGGTAGGGGAGGGTGGGGGTAAGGGAGAGAGATCAACCAAAGGACTTGTATGCATGCATATAAGCCTAACCAATGGACACAGACAACAGGGGGGTGAGGGCATGAGTGGGGGTTGGGGGGAACAATGGGGGGAAAAGGATACATATGTAATACCTTAATCAATAAAGAAAAAAATACAAAAAATATAAAGTAAATAAATAAAATCTCTCCTTCTCTTTTCCTTCCTTCCTTCCTTCCTTCCTTCCTTCCTTCCTTCCTTCCTTCCTTCCTTCCTTCCTTCCTTTCTTCTCTCTTTCTCTCTTCTTTACCCAAAGTCTCAAGCCTCTTCCAATTACCTCCTCTATATAAAGAAGAGAAGGGAAGAAAGGAACCATTTTCCTCCCCTACAGAAATAAATAATATTTAAGTGAGTCAAAAACTAGTGAGTCACACTAGTTTAACAGTTCCAATTCAGGTGAGTGTGTAAAGCTTACATGTAACTCTTTTATTTAAAAGAATAAATCTTTCCTTTTCACCCAAGTCAGATACTGGAACTGGAATATGGAACTGATTGCTAGCAGATGTAGCTCTGCAGTGAAACCTCATCACTGTTCATCCTCAGTGTCCTCAATCATAAAACAAGGAGGCGGGATAGGGGGACCTAAGAAATCAGTCCCAGCTCTGGAATTGTATGTACCTTATACATTTAACCCTTTGCACTCGCTTGCTTTTTTCTCGATTCCTTTATTCTACTTGGGATTTAATTTTTTAAATACCCCAGATTTTACAAAGCGCGGCAGTAGAATAAAAAACTGGAGTTTCTTTTCATACAAACTTATTTATTTGGATATTTTTATATTTCAAATTATTGATACATTCAAAGAGTAATTTTAATCTCGACATCCGAGTGCAAAAGGTTAAGCTTAATCAATTTCAACATTTAAATATCTACTTATCACAAAAGAGCACAAACAGGAATGACAAAAAAGAGGTGGCATTGGCCAGAGGAACTTGCCAAACACATCTGTTTACAAAGACACACGGTCAGGAAATGGATTCTAGTGAAGCATTTCCTCTCAAATTAAATTTGAATGTTATATCACATAATGAGCCTTTTGAAGTTCCCAGAATTCAAAATTCCATCCAGTGATCTGACCTCATGAAAATGGATCCTCAACCAGTCAAAAGAGCTAGCTCATTATAGGGGGGGAAATGATCCTAAAAATATCTACAATTTCTTAGTCATTATAGTAATTTTGTGCAACTATAACCAACTTTAAAACACTGTGTGGTGTTGTGGGTTTTTTTTTAAGTAAGTAGTGAATAAAGCAGGCACAATACTTGATAACAATGGGGAATAGTCTCAGTAACTATGTGAAACAGAGCAGTTTGCTTTGCTTCAAGCATAATTGTTAATAACTACTTGACTCTAACAGTCAAGATAAACAAAACAATCAGATCTGAAAGCATCTGGTTTTAACTTTGTTGTGAAATATCAGATAATCTTTACACGCTGCAACATGTTGAGAGCAGCTCTTTTACCTGTAACACTAATATCAATACCAAACAAAAATATATAATACATTCAGATTACATAGCATTTAGAGATTGTTTATTTAAGTCTGTCTGCAATAATTGGCTAGCCAGCCTCTCCTGGTAGGCTAAACTACACAAACAGGATCAGTCGCCCACTTTAATATCCAGCTCCATGAGGAATGGGACTTGTGTCCTCAGTGCTTAAAGGGCTCCTGACACACAGTAGATGCTTAGTAAACATTCGTAATGAATGAACATATTTGTAAGTTGTCTCGCTCAGTTTTGGGCTTAAAATTGAAATGATTACCGCTCACCAAAATGGATGGATTTCATTTCTTCACAACACATGGAACACATTTTAGAATGTACGTGCAAATATGTATGTATATTCAGATGCCACTTACATTTCTGGTATAGGGCACAACTGTTTGAGGTGGTTGCTATTGTTTTCTTCTAAATATTAAACATGAAATCTCTACTTGTGGAAAATCCCTTGAGTGTGAGCTGACAAAGTGATAAGCACGATTTTATCATGGTATTGAGGCTTTCCAAAGGATATATCTTTCAAAACCTCAAAGGAAACTATATTTTATGTAGCAGATGCAATCAGCTACAGCACAAAACAGCACTTTCCTGAAGGCTCATAAGAGATCCAAAGGTTTTAACTCTCAATTTTCAGCTGCCAGGGGCTAGAAATAATTATGGGCTATCGCATGCTTCCATTGGTTTACCATTTTTGTGTCCCTGAACATCAATTGAGGGTAAACATAGGGGGGAAAAGTCATCCTGGCAATTAACATAGAGTAGTGGTAAAAATCCCAGGATATCCTAGAGAGGAAGCAGGTGTGAGTAAACTATTTCTTTCAGTGCCTTACACATTGTAGGTTAAGAAACATGCACACACAAACAATGCTTAAATTTCATTCAAACTCATGTCCACAAAGTTTCCTCTGGGCCAACCAAATTTAATTATATATCAGCTTGAGAGATTCAAGGATTGGGCACAAAAATGTCATTGTTAAAACATAAATTGGTATATAACCTAGAGGTTTTTTGTTTTGTTTTGTTTTGTTTTGTGTTTGGTTTTTTTTTTTTAGTTCAAGATGTTGGCTGCTTTACAATTCTTGTCCCCAAGGCAACAGGATGTACTTGGTATAACTAGAAGATGCAGCATCCCTGGGGATGGTTTCACCATTTAGCTCTCCTGGCTGCCACATACATGGTTCATCTGCTGTTTTCTACAAATCTGGGACTTTCCAACAGGTTTGAAGTTGCACTTGAGGATGTCTGAAGTTATTGATATTTAACATCTACCACTCCATTTGCCTGCCTGTGCTACTTGCTGTCTCTTCTCTTTGCTTTCCTTGTCTAATCTACAGCACTCTTCCTTTAAAAACCCTGTTTAATACATGGCTAATTTGCTCTTTTCATATAAATTTTTGGTTTCCTATGATCATTACTAAATTTAATGTTTAGTCACTCCAACTACATTAGATCCACAAGGACCTAATACTATTTATTTTAAGCCATTTACATATTCGGACAGTGCTTAGCACACAATAAACCTAAACATACATTGCCTGGTCGGCAAATGTCACACCTCAGGGCCCCTGTTTCTGTAATTTGTCTGTGCATGGGTCAGTTGTCCTCACTTTATCTAGCAGTGATTTGGTGATAAAAATTGGCCTTCACTTGAGTAGGTTATTACAGATAATGTAATCTTGCTGTTGTCCACAAATGGCCCAACCAGCATGCCTCAGTGGTTGAGTGCTGACCTATGAACCAGGAGATCACCGTTCAATTCCTGGTCAGGGCACATGCCTGGGTTGTGGGGTCAATCTCCAGTGGGGTGGGTGTAGGAGACAGCCAATCAATGATTCTCTCTCATCATTGATGCTTCTATCTCTCTCTCCCTCTCCCTTCCTCTCTGAAATCAATTAAAATATATTTTAAAGGTGTCTCCAATTGAGTTGCAATATCTATTATTGACCCAATTCTCACAGCTATGCTGTAGGAAGGATATCCCGGTAATCATGTTGAAACAGCAGTGCATAGAAGCTGAAGCTGTTTCCACATAGCAACATTTTTCAAGAATTCACTGCCTTCTTATATTCTGCTTCTTAATTTATTTTGTATAATACAAAAGGGCATTGCCAGAGCTGCTGAATTAAGTAATGGCTGAAAATATCAGTCTTCAAGGTCATGCAAACACACTGCTATTTCCTTTGTACAAAAATAAGGATTTCAACTGTAAAAATCCTCAAAACACTTTTCTATATACTCCCAAATAGCTATCCTGTGGATCACCTCTTCTTCTCAAAAGCATACAGAAAATGTTTCGTGTTGTTTTAATTCAGTGGTTCTCAACCTTTCTAATGCCACGACCCTTTAATACAGTTCCTCATGTTGTGGTGACCCCCAACCATAAAATTATTTTCGTTGCTACTTCATAACTGTAATTTGCTACTGCAAATTTGAGAACCGCTAGCAGGGTCGCCTAAGACCATCGGAAAACACAGATATTTACATTACGATTCATAATAGTAGCAAAATTACAGTTATGAAGCAGCAACGAAAATAATCTTATGGTTGGGGGTCACCACAACATGAGGAACTGTATTAAAGGGTCGCAGCATTAGAAAGGTTGAGAACCACTGTTTTAATTCCTAGCATGTCCTCTGCTGTCCATCCTTGAAGTACTCCACTTTCTGGGTCCTTAAGAATGTTGACATTGTTTTCCACATATTACGTTTAGAGCTTGTTGAAATGAGAACGAACAAAGTACAAAAAATATTTGAGAGCCGGGTACTTTAAAAAAAATCTAGAATTTCTTAATGAGAATATTTTGAATATGTGAAAAATTCCTATTTAAAATCTTATAGTTTATCACACTAGGTAAACTCCTTACACTTCTACTTATTAAATTAGTAATTATCAATTCTTTTACTACTTTAAACTATCATTAAAATTTTGAAGCTTTAATGGATGAAATTGTGGTTTTTAAGAGTTCCCAAACAGAGGAGTCAGTTCTTCCCATGGATGAATATATTATTTCTCTTGTACATTTGAAACAAGAGAAGTCTTCTGGTATTGAACATTCTGGCCTGTTTCTCCTTCTTAGGATATAAATAAGGCATTGAGGGGATTAACTCCTTCAAAACACAAGTTAGCCACTTCCTGTGAAGAGGTGCAGACTAACTCTACTGTCCTGTGTAATCAAATGAATCCATAGGCACCTTTACTGAAATGCAATTAAATCATTCATCCCTAAGGACCTAGTTTTATTTTTCAGGAGTGATCTTAGACTTTAGAATAATATAAGCCAATTTAAGATTAAGGAGGGATTACAACCATGTATTTATAGCAAAAGGCAGTATGAGGGGTGGGGTGGGGAGGACAAATTGGACTCTACTATTTAATCTAGAATTTTCTTTCTTTCACCCCCACATGGACAAAATGGCTTAGAGCATTCACGATCTATTTGGATTTCTCCTTTTAAAACGAAACTAATATTCTTAAGCAATAACAATAAACATATATAAAAGAAGTGTAGACCTGATTTTCACATAGCTTTCTCAGTTCCTTTGTAGGTACCAGCCAAGAGTTAAAAAGGATCCTCGTCCTGTGTTAGATAATACCACAGAGTATTTCTAACTTCAGCTTTAGCTTCCGTCTACTCACTAGACCTATTTAAATTTTCTAACCCGTTTAATGAGCTCCCAAAATAAACGTATATTATAGAGAAAATCTAAGCACACTCACTCGTTACAGAGAAATGACACAGAGAGGGCACCTATGCAGTATGTGACCTAAATAACCCAAAGCAGATTTAATTCAATATGGGAACCAGGGATTACTTTGGCGCTGTTATCTGGGTCTACCAGCAACTGTAACAGCATCTTTAAAAGGTGGCACATTCTTGGATCACCTGTGCACTAACTATAATTGAGTGCTTCATGAGAATAGAAATTAATTCATTCACATTCTCACTTTTCTCACAAAGAGTTACAAAATTAAAAATCAAATGAGGTTCCCTTAATATTTTATAGGTAATTCTGAATTAAGAAATGGACCAGTAAAAAAAAAAATCATGCATTTCTGATAGTGCTCAAAATAACAGGAAGAAAAAAATGTTCCCAATGATATCACTTCACTTGCAGGCTTAACGCGTAGGCTTAGAGGCACCTGGAAAGACATCACACAGAAGCTTCAATTTTACCATTACAGATTCATAAAGAAATTCAAGTAAGGCTGGTGAGGAAACTCACAGACCTGCCAAGACTCTAGTGCAAATGGGTTTATCCAAGTGATTTTTGGCAGATGACTCAAGATAGCAGGAGAGAAAGAACAACATGAAAGATATGCCGAAAGGGAGAGACGGGTGGAAAACAAGGCCAGAAAGATGCCAGGGATCATTCCACAATGAAAATGCTTGCCTTGGGCCAGCTTTGGCTGGTCCTCCCGCCCATTCCCACTCACGGAGATCCTAGGATGGCCCTGAATGGGGTGATGAGAGCACAGAAGAGGGAAAGTAAAGCAAAAAACAAAGATTGTTAGTATTTATTTTCTCTAAAATTGAATATGGTTAATATCTGGTTAATAAGTAATTTGAGACAGCAGTTGGTAAGTGTAAGATCAAATGTGGCAAGATAATGATCTAAGGGGGGAAGAAAGTTGTGATTCTGAGGAACTTAATACTTTTTATTTTTTTTAAATATGTTTTATTGATTTTTTACAGAGAGGAAGGGAGAGGGATAGAGAGTTAGAAACATCGTGAGACATCCATCAGCTGCCTCTTGCACACCCCCTACTGGGGATGTGCCCGCAACCAAGATACATGCCCTTGACCGGAATTGAAAATGGGACCCTTCAGTCCACAGGTCCACGCTCTATCCACGGAGCCAAACCGGTAGGGCAATACTTTATTTATAATGAATTTTATTTCTGAGAAACAAAAACATTTGAGGATCCAACGTGTACAATATTGTTCTTCTAGTAATGATGGACAAGGGGGGGAGGGGGCAGTTTAAGAGAGGGATCTCAGCCCATCCAAATTTAGTTGGAAACCTTCAATTATTTCTGAAAAGCCTCTAGTTGGGCATCCCTCAGCATCCTTTTTCACTTCAAAAAAGTTCCCATGATGTTAAGGGTATACTTTATGCAGAAGAATTTGTTTCTTTCAGATTTATTTTTGCAGTGTGAGGGATACGTCTTCTGATGACAACTCCACTTTCAGAGAGAGGCGTCCTTGTATGATAAGTCTAGACATGAGGTTGCTAAGAGATGTGATAGCGTGTAGGTAGAATGGACATTCTATGTAGGCGAGATCTAGAATATAGTTGTATTTCACTGGATTTCCTGCCCTGAGGGAAGGAAGGAACCTAGACATGAACTTGGAGGAATACCTAGTGTCAGAACATATTACACCCTTTATTTTTCTTCTTTTAAAAAACTATTTCTTCTTTATTTTTGACATAACTGTGTCTCAAATCTCGGACCCTGCCCTGGTAGAAGTCAAGCATGAGGAAGGTATAGAAAGATCTTCTAAATCCTGGGATGTCATGTAGGAGTGCCCCTGGCACACCCTCATTTGAAAAGTCTGTCTCAGAAGTCTGGCAGAGCAGAAAACTGTCTAGTTTTTATTTCACACTAAAATTTACTTCATTGCTTTTAAATCATAGGCCCATGACTGTATAATGAGTCATAATCTCTACAAACATAATGAATGACTCAATAGGTGTTGCAAAACCTTTATCCAAAACACTGATATTCATTTCAGAGGCTATTAATGCTGTTTTAAAAAGGAGTGTTTGCTATCCAATTAATTAAATATTGTTAATTATGTTTTTTTAATTTTTTAAATTTTATTTATTGATTTGAGAGAGAGACGAGAGAGAGAGAGAGAGAAAGAGAGAGAGAGAGAGAGAGAGAGAGAGAGAGAGAGAGAGAGAGATCAGTTTGTTGTTCCACTTATTTAAGCATTCATTGGCTGATTTTTGTATGTGTCCTGACCGGAGATTGAACCAGCAACCCGTGGTGTATTGGAATAACACTCTAGCCAATTGAGCTAACCAGCCAGGGCCTACTTTTTAGTTCAACACAGTTCCTGACACCCTGAACAACCATGCTCTTTCCATAGTGACTGCAAACTTGCCAATAAGAACTTTCACTACTAAAGTCCAAGGTATGACAAAACATTTCAAAAATCAATACTCACTGTCATTGACTAGTAAAGATTCAAGAATGTGCTTAACCTCAATGGAATGAAACTATCCCTGCAAATTTGTCTGCTTTCATTTTCAAATCTGAGGACTTAGTCTGAATCAACTTTACCACCACTTCTCATCAACACATGAAAATGACAAAAATAAAAGACATTTCAAATCTATAATTAAGCTGCTCCATCACCATTTTTGTTGGCATAAGTTGCTGTTTTTAAAATGAGTTTTCAGTTGTTTTAATTCATATGAAAATCAATAACAAGGAGTTAGTTAGTTGCTTGTGTGGACCTTATTTAGAGCCCAATTTTTAAAATGTGTGCTTTTTTAAAAAGCAGGGCATTTGTGACTTTTATGAGACAATTGGAAATTTGAACCTTGCCCAAGTATTTGACATGAAGAAATTTTTTAAATTATGTTTTTAGGAAAACAGTATGTTGATTTTTTAAAGGAACTTGTGGATTGTTTATTACACTTCATTATTGTCTTAATCATCAAACATTTGTTGACCTTCCAAGAGATCCAGACCTCTGTTCTCCAGATGAATTATTTTATATTGGGCCATGGCCAGGTGGCAATTATTCCACCGCTGCTTGAAGATCATGCCCAGCCCATTGACTACTTATAATTTAAGTTCATTCTTGTATACTTGCCACTGAATTCCAAGCATTTCAAATGATAAATTACTCTTTATAAGGTTAAATGAGTATGTGTTAGCTGTTCTTAAGTAGCCCACATGAGGTGAATATGCTATGTCAATTTTAATCTCATTGTCAAGGGATCTGTAGTGAATGTATGGGTATGTTTGGCCACAGTTCTTTTTTAATATGTGCATTTAGCTTGTTTCAAAGTAATACATGTTTAGTGTTTTTAAAGAATCAAAAATATGACAACTCTGAGAAAAGCAATAGATACTTGGTCCTTATCCTCCTCCCAACCCAAGTACCCAGGTATCTGTCAGTGACCTCCAGCCAAAGAGCATAGAAACACACCTGTAATTGAACAGGATGGGATTATCACTCATTTCAGTGAGGAAATGAAAAACTTAAACCATGGGTAGCCGTGGGGCATCTCAGTTAAAGAGTGTTAAATATATTATAGGATTGGGCTTTGGTTGTGTAATTTTGGGAAAGTTTCCTGCTCTGAATTGAATGCTGTTTAAAAGTGGGGACAACGGGAAGGCTGGGGAGGGCTGGGGGGCGGGTGGGGGCGGGGGAGGTAAGAGATCAACCAAAGGACTTGTATGCATGCATATAAGCATAACCAATGGACGTAAGACACTGGGAGGGGGGTGAGGGCATTGTGGGGGGGTGGTGGTAGGGGAGGCTGGGAGGTCAATTGGTGAAAAATAAAAGGAGACATAAGTACTACTATTTGTAATACTTTAAACAATAAAAAAATAAAAATAAATAAATAAAAAACATAAAAGTGGGGACAATTCCATGACTGAGTATCTCAATAAATTGTAAATGGTGAGGGCAAACTAGAAAGATGCTAACGCTATATTCAGTAGGAAGCAGCCCTCACTCATGTAACTGGAAGAGGAAGATAGGTTTGGTATTTTATGGCTTGGACAATGTTCAGATCTTGTCTGTGTTTGGATATGATTATGGAGTGGTTTTCATTTTGCCTTGATCAATCATGGTCACTGAGTGGCCTTGTCTGATGTTAATATTCTGTGAAGTTCTTCATGTTTGACAGGTGGACATCAAGGCTTAGCAGATAGCTCTGGACTAGTTTCTAGAGGTCAGGAGTGGCTTTCCCTTCTCCCACATCTTTCTACAGAGGCAACAGCATTTAATTTTTTAGCAATTTCTTCTGGCACTTACTTCCAGATTCCTAAATACTAGTTTCTCCTTATTTTTAAATATTTGACTTCCTGCTGTAGAAATAAGCCTTTTGCTCTCATACCCACACTACTATACTCATTCTCCACATACACGCCCCTGCACCCAGCCAAAGTCCACAGGTCCTGGTAATGGACTTATATCACCGGTTTTAGTTAAAATAATTATAAATATTTTGTTATTATGGCTATGTAAATATTATGCATAGCAAGGGTAGTATACTATGACTATAGATCCCCTCTCAAAGCATCCCCTTTCCTTTACAATTTAGGTGATCAGTTGTCTCATTTTATTGCATTTGCTCAGTTGTCAATAATTCTTCCCAGAAATCTTCAATGGGATTGCAAACGTTCTCTTAAAATGGTTAAGCATCAGGTAGTTTTCCAGCCCTCCTGGGCTGCTCAAGTGGCTGCTATAACCTGCGCTAGAGCTCTTGAGGCCTATGGCATTATTGTCACCTACAACTTCATTTTAGGCATCTGAGTTGTCGCTCCTTTGCTGGATTTCCTATTTCCAGACTTTTTTTTTTGCTTCTGTTACTCTGTTGCTTTGGTTAGAGTATATCCCTTAATGGCTTTTCAAGAAAAGACACACAGGAGGCCAATGTTTTTATATGCATCCCTGAAAACGCCCCCTCTCTCTCACATCAGTTGAATGAGACTTTGGGGGAGTCAGAATTCTAAATTCGAAAGAGGTTTCCCTCAGAATATTGAAGTCACAACTCTATTTTTTCCTAGGTCTCAGTGGTTGTTGTTGAGACATCAAATGCCTGCTCATTAAATGTGACTTTTTCTCCCTTTTTGGAGGCTATGAGGACTTTTGTTGTCCTTGGTATTTTGAATACTCATGATACTATGACCAGTTATACGGTTGCTGTTGTTTTCTTTCTTTGCATGTATTGTTCTGGGCCTTACAGTCTGCGATTTCAGGTCCTTCTATTCTGGGAAACTTTGTAATACTATTTCTTTTATTCTGTTCTCTCTCTCTCTCATACTAGTTGACCACCTGTATTGAACCATTAATATTTTTCATCTCCTTTTTTCCCTATCATCTCTTTGTCTTTTTGTTTGACTTTCTGGGAGAACTCCTCAACTGCTTCTTCCTACCCTTACACCAGTTTAAAAAATGTATGTTATCATATTTTAATTTCAGTGTGGTCTTTCTTATTGTCTGAAAGCTCCCTTTTTTAGAAAATTGTTTCTTATTTTGTGGGCGTATTATCCTCTCTTGTCCCAGACTCTAAGAATGTCAATTATAGATTTATATATTTTCTACTCTTCCTTGTGTTGCCTCTATTTTTTTTTCAAGTCCTTTGTTTATGTTTTTTTACTCTCTAGCATTACACTAGAGTCTTTCTCAAATGCCTGCCCTCCTTGACTGTTATCTCATACTTGAAAGTGAGGTATTGGAAGTTCATATACTTAGATTGGGCTTATGACTTGGTGCTTCGTTGTTGATATCTGGCAGGGTCAGGGCGAGCTCTTTGGGGTGGGGAGTAGGGGGAGGAACACTAAAAGTTTCACTGCTGGTAGGTTTTTCTCTTCCTGTGTTGAGTTATTCCACTCATCTTCTGCCTGAGAGGATAAACAAGCAACTATCCAACTTACTTGAATTTGGTCTCTATTCATTTTGCTTGTAATATCAAAAAGAACAGTTGTCTTTTCAACTACATAACGTATCGTGTATTCAAGACTGCATACTAATTCCTTTAATGTTAGTGGAAGAGCAGAATTCTCAGTTTAAAAAAGAGTATAAGAAAGGATTAAAGGTTATACTAACTAATAGCCACGGTGAAGGTGTTAATCAAATGTTAAATCTATCAAGATAAATTTTTACAAACAACTTCTGTGGGTGTCACAAATGTTGCCTGCAAATGTTGGTTCTTTCCGTGGTTAGTGACATCAGTTGATTGAAAAACAAGATGCAGGAGCATACAGATGCCTGTTTTAACAAGTAGATGCAGCGTGGCTTGTGGAAGGTCTCACTTTGCAAATGTTACATGTTCTTGGGAAGCCAGACAGAGAACAAGTTTAGACTTGAGAAGAATGAATGTCAAAGAGGCTAAGGAGAAATATTTTGGTGTTTTTTCCCCCTGCCCTGAGAAAGAACTTTTCTACATATCAAAAGGGGAAAAAATGTACATTGGTCCAGTAATTTAGCATTTTATTATAAGTTTTATTCAATGCTTAAAATGATCTCCAATGGTCTCTTCCACTTCCAGGGATCATTTGCCACCCACTCACTGCTGATAGTCAAATAGGCCAATATTCTGACTTTTCTGCTAATTTTCTAACACATTCCAAAAATTTTCCTGAGTTATCTCAAATTCAACAAACCGAAAATTAATCAAATTATCTACCTCCTGAGCCTCTTTTTTCTAAATTCCTTACTTCAATTATTTGTTTTACCATCTGTTCAGCCCCCTAAACTAAAAATTGTAGTCATAGTCCACTACCAGCACAGTTCTTACACCAGCAACCAATAACTGTTTCTCAAATAAATGCATGGATGGATTTTCAATGCTTTCTATTCATCTCCCTCTCACCACTGGGTCAGCAAGGTCTATTTACTCTGCTTCAAATCCCCTCTCAAAGCATCCCCTTCCCTGGCCTGCACTGTCGCTGGTCTCATATAGCCCTCAACGCTCTTCACAGTTAACTATCTAAACCATTTGCATTCCTCCAGCAAAGGTTTGATCATATTTTAACTTGGTCCAAGAATATTTAGTTTCTCTTTTTTTTATCTGCCAAAGAAAATTCCAACTTCTCTTGCATCCCCACAATTAGTACCCTCTGCTCTCAACACTTTCCTGACTCCTTGACTGAACCCTCCTCTAAAGCCACACTTTCCCATATTTGATCACACTGACATTTCGTGCCCCCATACCTTCGATCATATTTCCTATGCTGGAGTGTTTCTTCACTCCCTTGTCTTCTGGCATGCTCACATCCGGATCATCCTTTAGCTCCTAATTCAAACATCTCCCAGGCTTCTAATCGGAACTCATGCTTTACTCCTCAAAGCTCTTACTAGTATGGTTCTGTTTATTCATACTTCTGCTCTAGCTTGCAACACAGCCTAAGCTGTATTTTAATAATTTGTTCATGTGTCTGCCTCTCTCCAAAGTCCTAACAAGTCCTATTCCCAGCGATTAGATACAGTAAATGATATAGAAAGTTTTTAAAACTGGCATTGAATTAAAGCCATGTATGCATTTATTATAGAGAGTCACACATATTTCAAGAGTTAAAAAGAAAATTGAACCAGAAAGTCTTTTTTATTGGGAAGAAGGTGAAACGTATTAAAACAATGTGATTCCTGATGCGATATGGACTCATATCATGAATGAATCAGGTCACTTAAAAATCTGATTTCTCTTAGAGAATTCTAGCCACCACTCCTCAGACTGCTCCTTCCCTTTTCTTTCGGGCTCTTCCCACAGCAGCTTGGGTAGTACTTAGACCTGTGGCATGCATTCTTATTCTTTAGGCACCAGGTTTGAGTTTCCCCATCTTGCATTCCAGGTGTCCTGAGTGTAGCTCTAAGAACTCCAGTGCCTCAGATGAGATAATGCAATGCCTGCGGGAGGAAGCATTTCAGCTTCCCTTGGGGAGCTTTCATTTCCTTCCCGTGCCTCTGAGAGAAGGGAGCCTGTCTGGAATGCATGGCCCTCTCCCTAGGCTCTGTGTTCTCCCTGCTTAGAGAAGGGGGATTGGAAAGGAGGAAGCAGGGTGCTCTGGGTTCCTCTGCAAATCCCCAGGTTCCCCCCTCCCCCGGTATCGTCACATACAATGCGCCAACATTGGGGCCAGCGTGGTGAGAACTTGTGGAATCTGAATTTTAATCTATTAAATATGGTGAAGACTCCTTGTTAGTTCAGAGAAAGCCACTATTCAGGTTGGCTTTATTTTAGTGAGGGGGCATTTTATCCACTTAGAGGGAAATTATCAGAGAGTAAAGAAGCCAAGTATCTACCTCAATCTGATAGCAGATGTGCATAGAAGAAGGTACTAATTAAATTTACCTATGCAATGGTAATAGACTCTGCCCCAGCAAAGGAATATTTTTTTAAATTACTCATTATTTAAAAATTATAATATATGCTAATTAGAAGGGCCCCACGTGTAATCTTATCCAGGTTCAACAATGATTAACTTATAGCCAGTCTTATTTCATCTATACACCACCCCCACACTCCCAGATTATGCTGAAGAAATTAAAACACCATATTATTTCACTCCTAAGTATTTTTAAGTATCACGTAGGAATCTTATTAGCAGTATTGTTCCAACAAGTTCCCTTTATAATAAACTTCTCATCTTTCCACAGAATCTGTATTTTGTTCCCTTGAACCTTGAAGTCTATAGGCACTGAATGTGTGAAACTTACATGGAGAAGGGGGTTGGGTGAGCTAGCTCCATCCCTGTGATTAATCTGTTCTGTACACAATGGCACCCAGGGTGCAGAACGCCCCTCCTTTGGTCACCTAGTAACATCACACTGGTCAACAAGAAGCTGAATAAACTATTATGTTTCGCGAAAGTGCTTGGCTAGCTGACTTGGATCCCCTCCTAGATTTTAGGAGAAATAACCATTGCCAAGTTTGAATTTGCTAAACCTTTAGGCTTTGCTGGCAGGAAAGAAGCATTCCCCTCTTGGAGCATAAAATGGATACAGAAGATGTGGGCTCAGGTAAACTAGGCCAAATATTGAAGCAGATTTGGAGACAGAACCTGATGCTGAAGCAGGCACTCCTGGGCCACGACCATGGTGAAGGGGCCGGTGGGGCCACGTGGACAGCCACAGTGGTCTTTCTGGGTCAAGAGCTCAGCGGGGCCCTTCAGCAGCTCTTGGAGCACACAGCAGGCACGCTGCGCTCCACCTGCCAGCGGCTGCGTGTCCTGCTTGACAAGGAGAATCAATGTACCTGGAGACAAGGCAAGTATTCATTTTATTCATTATTTCTGTAAGAAACATTGATTGGGTAGCCACTCTGAGAAGGGTTAAGGGGCATACAAAGAAGGCTAAGATAGAGTCTCTGTCCACAAGGGACAAACAACGTAATAGGGGGAGTAAGACTAGGTAGACAACCCCCCAAAATGCAAGGAAAGTTGAGGCCAGTTCCATTTGGAACATACAAATGAAGTGTGTTAAGGCTACAGAAGCAGGTGAGGTCCCATTTTTAGAGTGAGGATTGGGGAATGTCGCTAAATAAATGTTACATTTAAACTGAAGCCTAAGGAACAGAAACTGGGAATCTTGAAGGCGCATTCCAGGCAGCCCTCGCCAGTTTGGCTCAGAGAGTAGAGCATGGGCCTGTGGACCGAGGGGTCCTGGGTTCGATTCTGGTCAAGGGCATGTACCTCTGTTGCAGGCTCCTTCTGGGCCCAGACTCAGATCAGGGTGTATTTCGGGGGCGGAGGGGAGGGCGGGGAGAGCAACCAATCAATGGTTCTCTCACATCAATATTTCTCTCTGTCTTTCCCTCTCTCTTCCACTATCTCTCAAAAAAAAAAAAAAAAAAAAGTCAATGGAGAAATATCCTTGGGAGAGGACTAAAAAATAAATACAAATTTTTAAAAAGTACATCACTTTAAATTTTTAAAAAAAGAAAGAAAGAGCATTCCAGGCAGAGATATTATCAGCAGGATCCAAGACTCAGAAGTAAGAAAATATAGGCTTACTTTGAGGAAGAACAAGCCGTTTTTCTACATTGGAATGTGATACTCTATTTTTAGACTTCTTTGAGTTTGAACCTTCAGTTGAAAAAAATTGGAAAGGCTAGGGTGATCTGGGTTGTGGAATTGTATCCCCCCTCCCCCTTTGTGTTCAGATTCCTGGGAATAGGCCCAGTTATGGATGCTGAGAAGTATAGTATATCAGGAATGACGAACACGACCTCAGATAACAATAATTACTAAAGACGGGGGGATTATGAAATCCAATGCTAAATCATATAGTGTCAAGGCAAGTGGGCAGGTCTTATCTCTCAGGAATCTAGGGCCAATTATGTTAAGAAATTCAGTCTGAAGGGCAATGGTGGGCATCTGTAAAAATCTGTCCAAAGATAACTGACCCAGAGACTATCAGCTGGAACTCATAGCCAGGATTCAAATCTCTGCAGAGAACTCAATGTGCTCCTAGGCAACATATTAAGTCAAACTGTTATTCTTAGAAAATGATAAGGACTCAGCTATCAGAAAAGAAATTCAAAATAAACACGCGATCTCAGATACAAGACCAAAAAAACAGAACTGGATCCCAAAGTTAAGTTCAGACTAGTAAAAGGATGATTTATTGATGATTCTGAAAACACAGAGCTATGGGGTCTTATATGTCAGATTCCATACTTCAGAATTGAATTCTGAAGACTGGAGAGTTACTAAGACTGCAAGAAGGCATCAGGTGACCCACTATGAGGAGAGGAGAAATGAAAAGGAGAATGGTAGGCAATGGGGATCACGATGAGGGTATACACTAGAGTGAAGAGACTTGACTTTGTTTAGTGGTGTTTCAATAGCCACTGCAGCTCCCAATCAGAGAATCAGTATAATTAGAGCTATTCTTTGAAAGACTAATTTGAAAATTGCCAAGGATCACAAGCTCGGCAGGAGAAATAGTGCCAACCTAATCCAATTCTCATAACAGCAAACAAAATACTCAATATAGCATCCACACCCACAGAAATAATGTTGCTATGGTATACCGCTACCCAAGTCTCATCTAGAGTGTTCGCTAAATTTTAGGCAAATAATTATAAATGGATAATTGATATAGTACATTCAAAAGAGAAAGAGTAAGTCTCAAAATCTTACCTAATAAGGCATGGCTAAGGGAGGTATTGACTTCAATTGAACAGTCTATGGGGAGGCTGGAATATATGTCCTTCAATATTTAAAGAATTTTCACAACAAAAAGGATTTGATTTACTACTAGATTAAAAGCAATTTGTCCCCCATTCCTAGATGTGTTAAGAGAATGACAGTCATACAAATGACTTCTCCCTCAGGAGGGAGATTGGCTTAATGCCCAGTACGGGCCTTTGTAGGGTTTCTAAGGTTATCTTGCCATAACTCATTACATGTCAGTGGAGAAACATAATTTGGTTTCGTTTTGCATTTCTTCTTTTTATGTGTCTCTCTCTCTGTGTATGTGTGCGTAGAAATCATTACTTTCATAGACTGCCTCATGAAAATAAATGAATATTTGGGGAGCACTGCTACACTTCTAAAGGAAGAAGAAAAGCAGATGTGTAACTTAGGCGGCATGCGTGATGAATGTACTCCACTGCAGACAATGCCTGCCATTCAGGATATCAAAGCAACAGACATTGCTGCAAGAGGGGAACAAAATGTCATAGAAACAGCTTCTGTTTCTCCCACAAATGGGGAGGAAAGTCATGACACGCACCAGGACGAATTAAAGAAAAATAAAACACACATGAGTTTGGAATCAGTGGAAAAAGAAAACAATACATCAGTGAACAGAGATGTCACAGGGCAAGAAGAGTCACAGAACGAAATGTTCCCAGATAATGCAGAAAATGAAGATGAGAAACAAACAGCACACGTGACTGCTGAAAACACGAATGGCAACAGGGAAGAGACACATGACATCACCCAGACAACAGAAAGAGACATTCAAGAGAGCTCAGAAAACCAAAGAGAAGAGACTCCCACATCCCCAATAGCATGTGATATGGCCAATAAATGTGCGAATAGTCTTCTTTTCAATGATTCAAAGAGTCTAAAGCAAAAAGATAACATAATGGAAAAGGAGTAAGTAAATGTAATCAATGTGAGAGATTCTTATATATGCCTATTAATATGTGTTTCTGTAGTTAGCGGTCATAGCATTTATACATAAATAAAATTTTATATTTACATTTAATATCTCCAAAAGATATTATAAATCAGTAATTCAGATTAAATTACTTCTATAAAAATTTGTATGGCTACTATTACTAATATTGCTTGTTTCTTATGGCTTTAGGAGACAAACATTTTAAATACTTTTTAAAGGAGGAAGAAATTGATGATATGAGAAAGTAGTTAAACTGTATCATTATCCAGAATAGAGACACATTATAATCACTATTTTTTTCAACTATAATGAGAAATAATTAGGAGGCTGCAAAGTGTTCAAAATTTAGGAGAGAATTTCCCAACATCAGGTTTATTTTATTTACATTCCTCAGTAAATTCTCAGTTCATTTTATTTATAAATAATCATAAATTCCTGTCAGCAGAGCTCCAGGGGGATCCTGGAAGGGCTATGGGAGGTTCTTAAAACTGAATGCATATTTTCATACCAATTAAATCCTTGGTCCAGAGCTTCCATAAAATTCTCAAAGAAACGGTGACTTCAAAAAGTGTGTAAGACTGATCTTTGTGTGTGTGTGTGTGTGTGTGTGTGTGTGTGTGTGTGTGTGAATTATCTCCCCAACACAAGTTAGGTAATTATCCCTATTTGTTCAAATAAAATACTCACAAGCTATATTTTTCCAGCAAAAATAACACCCTTAGAAGGCAATGTGGAGTAGTGAAAATAAAAATAAAATAAAATAAGTATCATTGGCTTGTGAGTCAGACAGACTTACATTTTATCTCCTGTTTTTTTTTTTACAAACTAGTTCTGTGACCCTGGCAACTTGCTTCATTCCTGAGCCCTCTTTGTAGGAAATTGTATCTATTTTCTGGGATTACTCAATAAGGTCAAATGAGAAAATCATGTGAAGGTCCTAGCCCTATGTTACTTTGCAGAAGTTCAAGCTAAGCTGAATGTTAGTATGTTCATTTATTTCACCCCAACAACCCTCACTTTCTCCCCCACACGACCAACCTTCACTTGTCCCCTCGCTGCCACCAGGTATGATGCTCTTTTAGATGCAAGGGACCTTTTCAGGACAACACCACAAATGAGTCTGTGATCGCAGGCAAGTCATTCTGCTCACTTTGACTTTAGTCATTTCATTTATAAAATGAAGAGGTTGAGCTAGTTTTGCTGTGAGGATGCTATAGGTCTGAAAAAGCTAATACATTCTGTAGGTGTCCCAGAAGTACATTCAGTGCATGAAAGACCCCCATGGTTCGAAAGATTTAGCGCCCCTGCAAAACAACTGTTGAAGTAGTCAAAAAGTGGGTGCCCATTTCACTTGAGAAAAACATTAACACTTCAGGATCCTCACATTCCGAAATGACTCAAAGCATCCGCTAATGAGTCATTGCTGAATTACTCCCTCTCACACTCCTCTAGGTGTTTTCTAGTGGCTGGTTTCCTCTTTGTGGCCTACAAACCAATTGTGCTTGGCTTGCATATTTAAGAAGACGCTACTCCTTGCAATCTCTCAGGCTACGAGGCCCTCTTGACACATAAAAGATGAGTGTTATAAAAAAAAAAACCCACCTACCACAGAATCTGTTGTGATTCCTCTCTGAATAGTTACTTTTTTGGGGGAAAAAAGTCTATCTTTTCAATTTAGTTGTCCTCGTATGTACAGACTGAAAGGAAAACAAAACTGGAACAAACCCATGTGATTATTTTCGAGGCTGGACCAGACCTTATCTCTTTGACTAGGGTTAGGGTGAATGAACGCATTTACAGGTCGCCTCACCTTACTTCATCTGGGGCACAGAGAGTCATTCTTGAAGTCATTCTTCTTGAAGTCATTCTTGAAGGCTGGGTCATTGTATCCTCTACTAGACAATGTTTCTTATTTTCTGAATTACCATAATCACCATCATCAGAGAATACTTCTACACACCAATGGGCTGGGTAATTTTCTACTTCTTCTAGCTTTATGGGTTCAGAATTATAAATACAAGTAAATAACCCTCTCTGCAATTTCAACATATATTTTTAGATGTCTATGTTCAAGTACACTATAAAATTTAAGTTACTAAGAACTGAAAAATAGTTAAGACCTGGTAATTCTAAAACTGATTATTTTTAATTAAATTTCTTGGGGTGACATTGGTCAACATGAGCATGTAGGTTTCAGGTGTGGGTTTCTCTTAAAACTGATTATTAATGTTATATTTTATATATCTCCTCTAATTTCTCTAAAAATATTTCAATTTTATTTCATTTAATCTTCACACCATTGTGAATTAGATATTAGTTTCAGTATGTAAGGCATAAAAATCTCAGGACTTTAGAATGATTTGAGGAAATATGATATTATATTAGAAAGTTTGAGCTTTTGTGTTAAAGATGAATGGATTAAAATATTGATTCTACACCTTACCCTCAGTGTAATCTTCAGGAAGTTAAAATTTTTAGACCTCACTTTCTTTATCTGTAAAACTAGAGGCCTGGTGCATGGATTCATGTATGGGTGGGGTCCCTCTGCCTGGCCGGTGATCAGGCCAGTTGGGCTGATGGGGACCAGTTGGCCAGGGGGAGGGACTTCAGGAGGTTGGCTGGCTGTGGTAGCGTACTGACCACCAGGGGCAGCTCCTGCATTGAGCATCTGACCCCTGGTGGTCAGTGCATGTCATAGCTACTGGCTGGTTGTCCAGTTGTAAGGGTTGCTTAGGCTTTTATATATAGAGAGGGTGATGATATACCTATCTGACCTAATAATGTGAGGATTAAATGAAAAATGTATAGCCTAATACCTAGCCCATAGAAAAAGCTAAAAATTAGCAATTTTAATAGTAATTATTGATGTTTAAGGTCAAACATATAGCAAGTGACTGATCTCAAATTTGAATTTGAGTCTATAAGACTCTAAAATCTTTGGCAAAGGTGATGGTATAAAAGCAAGAGTAACACACATAGTTAAAATAAATGTTCTGTCCAAATATGCTTTTGGATTGATTCTTTGAGGGTTTTAAATATTCTGTTTCTGTTTCTAATTACCCTCATTAGTCATAAATTCACAGTACTTTAGTACCTCTCTCAGTTTTTCTAAAAAAATGGAATTAACATCATAATTTGATCTAATGTGTTTAGACAATTCCAATACCAGATATACATTTACTCCCCTCATAACTTAAGAAACTACTCAGGTGTTAGTATTTGGTTTATCAAGAAGCTTCAGCAATCTTCAGATTCATATTGTGACATGAACAAAACTGAGGGATGAATCAATCACTTAAATAATAATACCAATGAAAATAGTAACAATAATAATAAGTAACATATATAATACTATGTTCTAAGTACAGATTAAAAATGCTTTTATTGATTTTTAGAGAGAGAGGAAGGGAGAGGGGGAGAGAGAAAGAAACATCTATGTGAGAGTGAAAATTCGATCCACTGCCTCCAGCACACCCCCCTACTGGGAATCCAAAGGGTAACCTTTCGGTACTTGGGATGATGCCCAACCAACTGAGCCACACTGGCCAGGGCTAGGCACAACTTTTTCATTACTGAACATACAGTAGTTCATTTAATCTTCACAGCCTTCCTATGAAATCAGTTATTATTTTAATACCATGTTATAGTTGAGGAAACTGAGGCACAGATTGGTTGAGTATACTGCCCAAGGTCACAGCATCAGTAAGTTGGAGAACTGGGATTCACAAAAAGAAAATCTGACCCTAGAGCTCCGGCTCGTATATATGTACCCATACAATACATAAATCAAATATTTGCAAAAACTATGTCCTTTCTCACCCCTGCAGGTATCTTGATGTGCTGAGTGATGAGAGGGGCCCTCAAGTGTCTTGTTACATCACAGCGCCTTCACACCTTCTACAACATCTAGAATGCCGAATAATTAACAGCATGAGCTCTTTAATAGTGAGTGATAATGAAGAGTTGGTCAGCAATGTCATCACTATTGAGTGCTCAGATATGGAAATGAGGATTCCATTTCCAATATGCATTGCAATTCCCTTTACCGCACGTTACAGGGGGAATTACAAAGACATCCTGGTGAAAATGTCTGACACAAACCTTCAGTCCAGTTACCTAACCCCAAGTTCCCTGGAAGGAATGAGAGGAAGTTACAAGGTTGGTAAATCATTGGCTACATCTGCACTGGCTGTTTGGTTCCTCCTCTACACATTGCTTACACTACCAGACTGTAGAATAGATATAATTACTCATTAGTAACAAATGAAAGGGCTCACAGAGTTATTCTAGTGCGTTCACTCTTTTTTTTGCCACAAAGATCAGAAAGAACAGAAATTACACATGCTAGGAGTTAAAATGATCATTTTTCCATGGTACACTTTATTGTATAATTCTGAGGATCTTTAAGGTCACAAAGATCAAAGGACAGAAATTACTGGCCAAATTGAGGGCTGGAGAACTTGGGTCTAGGACACAGCAAATGTTTTTACGTGGTTAACAAAACCAACACCATGGCTTAATTAACTTCATGTCTTTGTTAGACTAGCTTATGCTAACATTTTAAAAAATATATTATTTTTATTGATTTCAGAGAGGAAGGGAAAGGGAGAGAGAGATAGAAACATCAATGATGAGAGAGAATCATTGATCGGCTGCCTCCTACATGCCCCTTACCGGGAATCAAACAGTGACCTCCTGGTTCATAGGTCGACATTCAACCACTTAGCCATGCCAGTCGGGCTTTAGACTAACATTTTCACTGTGATGGATCTCTGCAAAATTTAAGAATGTTAGAGTCCCCAGATGATAGTAGCTTTATTATCACTCATGGGTTGGAAAATATGTTAAATTGAACAACTGTGCATGTGTGTGTGTATGCTTTGAGATAGTTATTAAGTCTATAAATCGTTTTTAGTTCATACATGAAAGACAGTATATGTGGTTGTTAGGTGTGGATTATGAAGGATTCAAATGTGGTTCATATACTTTCTTGCTATGTGAACTTTGGTAAATTATGTAACCTTGCTATGACTCAACTTCTTCATCTGAAAAATGAACAAATAATAACATCTACCTGATAGGGTCATAAGGACAAAATGAAAAACTATTATACACTTAAAAAGATAAAAGGAAGCCTAAAAACACATGCTAGCAGTTAAAAGTAATCATTTTTTCCTCATGGTACACTTTACTGTATAATTCTGAGTACCCCTATGGTCACAAATCCATATGTTTTGAAGAAAGAATATACACAATTACTAAATTTTGCATAGATTTGATGGGAACAAAAATTTAAGGTACTTCTGTGGGCCAGAGAACTTACTTTGAAACAATTTAAATATTTGTCTTTTTTCGCTTTATGTCAATTGTCATTATTTGAAGAGGAGGGCAGGGCATAAATGTGAAAACATTCCATGTATACAAGAAATTCTTTATAACACATCTCTACTTTTTCTGGTTTGGTCTTTTCTGATTTACAAATAAGGTTATACAGTTAAATATGAAAGCTAAGCCTGTTCTCATTATTTACTCCAATTCATGCAACTAATACATGATATATTTAGTCTAGGAAGCATGTAAGTATAACAGCGCTTGATTGGGGCTTTTTAATCTTGGCCATTCTGCCTGACATAGAAGCAAAAAGTGCTCAGGTACAGGTGCTTTTCACAAAGTGGGTACACAAGATGTTTAGCAAATGAATAACGAGAGAGAGAGAGAGAGAGAGAGAGAGAGAGAGAGAGAGAGAGAGAGAGAGAGGAGAACACCATTGTCTTCTGGAAAAAAAAAGCATATACTTTTTAGAATATTCTAATAGTAGTTATCTCTATTTTTAGCTCAAGACAACTTAAACTCTGGATTCCTTCCAAATGGTTACGTGGTTCATACGCCATTTAAGAATTCTAACTCTGGAGTCAGATGAACCGCCATCAGAGCTCTCTTCATGACACTCCCCTGATTAACAACCCTTCCTGTTTCCCAGCATGTGCCAGATGTGCCTGAGATACAGGCCAACCACCACTGGTTCCCAGAACACATTCTTACCTTTCACCATTTTCCCTCCAGCCAATTAGGGACACTCACCATGCCCTGAATTTTCCCAGGGACGGAGTCATGCAGTGATATTGTGAAATATTTTCCTTAGTCAGTTTTCAAATGATAGATTAGTTTGCATTGTGATTGTCCCTGAAATGTTTGTGTGTCTGCATGATTATCTGCTCAGACCAGGGCGGAGCCCGGCTGGTGCTCAGGAAAGCATGAATAGATCAAATTGCTTCTAAGTCTTCCTTCTCATTCTAAGCGCTGGAGATTATATGAGTAGATAATTCTGTTTTCATTTATGTACAGCTCCTTTCATGTGATAAAAAAGGCTTGAAATTTAAATATCACTATATAAAAATAAAACACAAATGTCTCTTTGTAGTCAACTGCTCCTACTGCATGGAGGACAGAAGTAGAGAAAATGACTTCACTAAGAGATTGTGAGTTGTCAGAAGGAAGAATCTGCTGACAGTACAGGTTCTATAATGTGTACGGAAACTACCCAGTGAAATTTCAGTCCTAAATCAGGGTTGAATATTGTGGATAAAGGCTAATATTTAAAGTCCATTCTGGTGAACTTAAGGAGGATGGGATTCCAGAAGTAATTAATATTTGTTAAAAATTCTGAATGTGATTGCTCATTGTACATATATATTTTCTCTTTGAAATTTACTTTAAATTAAAAAATAAGCTGACATCTTTTCTTTTCTGTTATGTAGCTCAAAATTGAGAAATTCCTGGTTACCTATGTTCAGTTGTGGGCAATTACAGGGACAGCATGCAGATTTTTTTCTGCATGTAAGAACAGTGCTGTGCTAATGTCCTTGTCTTAATATCCTTCAATCCACACAGGGAACCTGTGCTGAAGTGAAAGTTTATAAGTTGGGTATCTTTTCTGTCATGTCCTGTTTAAAGAAAGAGTCCTTCACAGTAACAAAGAAAGGCCTCACTCTCAAGCCAAGCATGGATTCGCGGATATCCCTGCATTACCCTCCAGGAGTTTTCAGCTCACCGGTCCTTGTGCAATTAAAGGTAAATATTAATAACTGGTGATTTCCTTCTTATAGATTGTGTGAGTCATCAAACATGGTCCTAAAAGATGAAGATCAAAATATGTAATAACACAGTAAATGAATTCTTCTCTGATACTTTTTAGTAATAAAGTGATGATTTTTAGTATTTTTAGTGATAAAGTGATGATTTGGAACATACTGAATCTCACTGCAAAATGAATCTCCACTTTATCACTTTATTTGAAAGATTTTTTTCTAGCTGGTTTTTGTATTGTTTTGTTTATGATGGTTATGAACAAAAATATATGTTGAGTATGATAGAATTGATGCCAGGCACTGGACATTCATATGATTCAAGATTTCCACCTGAGAAGCTAGTCCATTAAAATATTTATAATTTTGAAAGTCTGGTTATATGTAATTATAAAACAGTCGTTCTTGGGAAGAAATTTTTAAAGAATTCAATATATACAAAGGTGAGCAATGATATATCAATGTACATTTTAGAAGATATATTTCCTCAGTTTTCCCTGTACTTCTGGCCTCAACTCTTTCCCAGGTGCTTCTATTTCTCCCAGTTGTTACCATAAAAGGTAAGCAAAGAAGAAAAGCTTTAAATAAAAGCTATTATGAATAGTTAATTTTTATAAATATTTTTCATAAGCTTTGAAATTTTGGAATTATGTTAGCTATTTTTATTATTAGCTAAAGCAGTGTTTTCTTATGTGAGAGAAAACACTTAAGTAAATATAGTCTTGTTTTTCTAGTTCCTAAGGATCACTTGATCTAACAATAGTTTTAATTAGAAATTACGTAAAATGCCTATTTTGTTTTCTAGGTCATTTTGTTGCCTACAATTAAGAGTGTTTCTCAGTTATTTATAAAAAAGGACAGGGAACCTAGATTTCACAAAGACTTTGTAAGAAGGGATTAACTGTTGTGCTTTTTTATAAATTAATGCAGTATTGATTCAGCCAGCAAAATATAGAGAAATATATTAAAACTACATTCCTTTCAAGTTTCAGAAACTGGTTTATAAATATGCTGATACTTTACATCTTTTGCTAATTAAATATAGGAATATATATGTACACAGGGTGTCCCCCAAAATGTATACACACTTTGAATGATTATAAAGTGTTTATTAACATACTAGAGGCCTGGTGCATGAATTTATGCATTGGTGGGGTCCTACCGGCCCACCCTGATCAGGGCTGATCAGGCCAGGCTGGCCATGGGGAGGGGCTGTGGGCCGGTCAGCCCCACCCCAGATTGGGGTAGGGGGGGGCAATCAGGGGTGGGGCTGGAGGGAGGAGGGGCTGTGGGCGTTTGGCCAGCCGGCACCGCCCCCTGGTCGAACTCCCGGCCGAAGGGACAATTTGCATATTAGCCTTTTATTATATAGGATAGTTCATTTTCAAAATTTAAAAGAATTTATAGAAATGAATAATTATTTTTGTCAGTGCCTGTTTTCAAACTGATGACCATTCTGGTCGAGGCACTGCTTACAAAGTGAAGCAATGGAATCGCAAACATCAGGAATCACTTCATTTGGTATTTGTGTGCCCTCAATTTGTGGACTTTTGCTGGTTTTGTACCATAAACTTTATCTTTTATGTATCCCCATAAAAAAAGTCTAAAGGCACTTTAGGATAAATTTTCTTTGTCCAAAGCTTAGTCTGGCTTCACCCATTATTTCAAATCAGTTAAACATGAAAAGGAGTGAAAAATGAATTATCAATTGTTAAACTGTGTATACATCTTTTGGGGGACAACCTATATATATTTTTGTTTGTTTGTTTAGATCCAACCAGTTGACCCATCTCTGGTGGCATATTTAAAAACACAGCAAGATACTTCCTACTCAGTACTATCCACCAGCCCTCTGATTCATGTGCAGCACCCATCCACACATCCTTTCCAGAAGCCAGTCACTGTATGCCTACCTTGTTCTTCACACCCTGATAAAAAACATTTGGGGTCTGAGATAGATCATAATAGAAGAGCCACTACCACAATGAAAAGGATGGTACCTTTATACTTCAACCGGTGAGTTAGATCCTCATATCTCTAACTGACTTGATAATAAACAAAGAAACATAAATGCTTGAAAAATGTAATCAAATGTCTTGTATTTAAATATCAGCATTAAAATATTATAACATTTTAAATCTATAATAATAAAAGTGTAATATGCTATTAGACTGGACAGCCGAATGACCTTCCAGACATCATTCCGGATGTCCTTCTGGATGAAGCCATGGCAGTGGGGGCCGAGGCAGAAGCAGTTAGGGGCAATCAGGCAGTCAGGCAAAGTGGTAGGGTTGATCAGGCAGGCAGGCGAGTGGTTAGGGGCTATCAGGCAGGCAGGCAGAGTGGTTAGGGGCGATGAGGCAGGCAGGCGAGCAGTTAGGAGCCAGCAGCCCCGGATTGTGAGAGAGATGTCTGATTGCCAGTTTAGGCCCAATCAGATCAGGCCTAAACCAGCAGTTAGACATTCCCCGAGGGGTCCCGGATTGTGAGAGGGTGCAAGCCGGGCTGAGGGACCCTCCACTCCCCATGCACGAATTTCGTGCACCTCTAGTATAGAAATAAAATGTGGATCCATAAAGGGTAATGATTTTATGCTGTAATGGCCCAAAAGTATTCTATACAATACAAAACAGGCAAAATTAGTCCTGGCTTTCAAAGAATTTGATGTAGTTAATTACAAAGATATGGTATGGTGATTTTAATTTCTGTATTTAAGAGTATTCTGTTAATATAGGAAAAAGATTAACTTGACCTTTTCCAACAAATTAAATTTGAGTCTATATTTACCATATATGTGGCTCCCTTCCTCTCCTGATGTTTATAAATGAAACAAAATCCCCACCAATAAGACAAATATATACTATTGAGCTACCAGCCAGAAATGAAATTGCAAATGACATGCTAACACTGAATAGGGTATGCTGAATAACAGTAATCCTGATCTAAATTCATGTCTTTCCTTTAATACTTATTTTCTTTTCCTAATGTAAAAAGGTAGAAGGGAATGTTTCTATTATCTAGTTCTAAAAAAGAATTAAAAGAAAACAGAAGAGGGAGAAACAATTTCAGACATTTAATAGAAATCACTACTATTAATTGAGAAACTAGTATGTGCCAGGTCCCTTATGTATATTATCTCATCCAATCTCCTCACCATCTCATCTTCAGTTTATTAGTGAGAAAACTGAGATTAAGCACTTGTACAAACTAGCTATGCCTATGAAGTAGTGCAAGCTAGGTGTGGGCCCAGACCACTCTATTTGTAATCATGACTCCATGTAGCCATTATTTATTTAGTTTAAAGATGTAAGGCTAGAAATGGAGAAATGGGTCATTTGTTCTTTCCCACTGTGTTGGCAATAGTGGAATGTTGGTTTTGGCTGGGAGAATAAATCAAACTTTCCCTAGTGCTAGATATGTGAGAGAGAGCATAGATATATAGGCACAATCCAGTTATACATATTTTTATTACTTGGGATATATATGTGTATAAGCTCCATTTGCCAGAAATATGTATAACACATATACTATATGCCAGTGGCAACTTAGTTAACCCATGTACCTATATGTCATAGTAAAGTAAGATTTTAAACAGATTTATCCAGAAACTTCTAACTTAAAATGTATCAGTCTAATAGATTGACATTCCCTTTTCAATATTCCCTAAAATACATATATAACATATATACATATATATTTATCTATTTCAAATATAAAAACTTGTCCATAAAAATTGATTCTGACTAGTAATTTGTTGCTAGGGTATTTATACCATCTGTAGAGTACACAGAAAAGGATTAATAAAAATAATTTGTGACCGACATGTACTTTACATTATAACACAAAGCAATACCATTTGCCAGAAAGATGACAGAAGTAATAGTTTGCCTGCCCCCTATTATCTGATTCCATAGTCTATACATACCAATGAAAATATACATTTATCTCTGTAATACACTTATAATTTTTGGAAGTGATTAGATCAATGTTCCTTTGCCCGTCCTTGGTTATATTTCCACTTCCCTCAGAAACAATAGAACAGAATGTAGAGAGAAATTGGAGGCAGCCTGTTGCATTGTCAAAAATGAAATTCCCACAAGCACACGGATAAAGATAGAGGCAATAAGAGCCCTAACAGAAATGCATGCTGAGGGTGGCACATTTCATACACTCAGTTGATTCAAAGCGGTGGAAATCCAGTTAGCACAGGTAAGAGGAGGCTACACATTGGTCCAGAGGAATTATACTCAGTAAAAATGACTAAACACCGAAAATTGGTTTTAAAATTATGCACATGGATCTGTCATCCAAATCTAAGAAAGAGATTCAAATGGCTATTGAATTGAAAGTGAGTAGACAAATATTCATCCAAAGATAAAAAAACAAAATCCTACTTGTTTTCTTAAGAGAAAAAACAAACAAACCAATCAATACCAAGATTTTAAAAGAAGAAACAAACAAACAAAAACAGAAACAAAGAAAAAGCATCATCCTGGCTTTCACATAGCAAGAATTACAGTTACCTGAATAATATCAGAGAATTCTATTTAGTAGTATCCAGGAAGCAAAATTTCCAAGAAACAGAGACAATTGGAATAGACCAGGAGAAGATGAAAGGACAACAGGATGAAATATAAGATAATATTGAACGTAAACTGTAATTAAAAATAAAATAAAAAAGAAAGAACAACAGGCTGATATACAAAGATGATAAACTGAGATTAAAAGGGACAAAGGTCTGATAAGAAACCATTTGAAGTGATGTAACCTAATAATTAAAGGTACAATCCAAGAAGATACCCAAGCAGCCACAAAAGGATTAATCAAAGGCATAGTGAAGCTTAGTTTTCTGATGCTGATTAAAACCTCGAGTTAGAAAGTACTGAATGATTACTAGGCAAAATTTATGAAAAAGAAAAGACATAACATGAAAATCGGAAATGTCTGTTTAAATAAAATATAATTCTATCAACATCCATTCAGCAGAAACACTTAATGAAAGAAGGAATAAAATCAGTGTAGCCTCAGTCTCATTCTTTGTCACACTAAATACCAAGGGGAAAAAATGGACTAAAACTTTCAAAATTTTGAAGGGAAGATGTTGTGGAATCAGGGTTATCACCAACAAAGGAGTTTTCCCCTTTTTTAAAATATAAGGGCTCACAAAAATGTACTACTCGCATATTCTTAACAAAATATATAAATAAAATTAATTAACTGACTTGATAAAATAAAATGTAAGAGATTTTTTTTTTTTTAAATCTGGTATTGCCTTAACCAGTTTGGCTCAGTGGATAGAGCGTTTGCCCTCGGACTGAAGGGTCCCAGGTTAGATTCTGGTCAAGGGCATGTACCTTGGTTGCGGGCACATCCCCAGTAGGGGGTGTGCAGAAGGCAGCTGATTGATGTTTCTCTCTCATTGATGTTTCTAACTCTCTGTCCCTCTCCCTTCCTCTCTGTAAAAAAAAAAATCAATAAAATATATTAAAATAATAAAAAAATCTGGTATTGAATATAAATATAAAAGCAAAAGAAAAAAGGAAAAATTATTATAGTAAAGAGATAACAAAAAAAAAAAAGAAAGTAGCACAGTAACATTAAAGAGAAAAGTTGATGTAAATAAAATCATCAATTATATTAAGTAAATATAAATGTGTTAAATATAATATCTTAATCTTTAACATTTATTAGTTGCATTTGGGGCAATTTGTGTAGATTGATCATATATATTACCAATTTTCTCAACAGTTGTTTAAACTGTTCATTTTAATCATTATAATTCTCATTTAAAAAGACTGTTGCTAAATTTTAAAAATCTTTCTTTTCCAAGCTCCTCTTTTTTTAAAATTACACTTTCTATGTATTCCTTTAAAACTTTAGTCATTGTAAAGATATTCATTTTATAATCTCAGATTATTCTATCACCTACTAGCATAATGATTACTATAATATCTATTAGCATGCTATAATCTAGTACATTATCTCTCATACTAATTTAATTCTCTTACCCTTAGAAATTCCCTTCCAAATATTGGTTACTAGGGGCCCAGTGCACAAATTTGTACACATTGAAAGGAACTGTGGGCCGCGAGGCTGCTGTGGGCACAGGGGCGGGTCTCGGCCCATCCTTTGCACCTTGCCTGGCCCCTCCTGCCATGGCCCCGTTCCCCTGTCTGCCAGCAGCCCCGCTCCTGCCACCGCAGCTCCCATGTGCTGATGGCGCTGGCCCTGCTTGCACCCGCTGAAGGCACAGAGCGATTGGGGATGGCACCAGCAGCAGCTACGAGTGGGGCTGGCGCCATCAGTGGGTGTGAGCAGCGGCTGCTGCCCTGATCATCCCTCAGGAGTAAGGGGAAGGTGGAGAAGCCCTCAGGGGCAATTGAGGCCGGTACCCGCTGATGGCGCCGAGCATTTGGGACTGGCGCCAGGCGCCGGGCGCCGGCAGTGGGTGCGATCAGTGGCTCTGGTGCAGGCAGCAGGTGCAAGTGGGGCTGGTGCTGGCAGCAGGTGTGAGTGCCTGGTGGGACTGTGGCATATGGGAGCAAAAAATTTTCAGTAACCACCAGAGGCTTGCCCCAATGACAGCGACAGGCGCCCCACCTTGGTCTGGTGCCCCTGCTCACCTGTTCCACCATCCTGCCGCAGCCGACGCCCACCATGTTCCACACTGCCACCTGCTGCCAATGCCCACCATGTTCCACGCGTGCCCCCTGGTGGTCAGTGCACGTCATAGTAACTGGTTGTTCGGTTGTTCCACTGTTCGGTCTATATTCATATTAGGGTTTTATATATACAGTAGGTCCTCGGGTTACATCGGAGATCCTACAGTGCGAAGTAACGCGATTTTCACCGTAAGTCGGAACCCACCTACATAAGCACCTACGTCACTCACATGGAGCACATACACAGCTGTAATGAAGTGAAACAGTAAAAAAAAATTTAAAAGAAAGACAATAATTCCTGACCTTTACTTATGGTAAATAAATAATCCTATCTAATAAAAGAGTAATATGCAAATTGACTGTCACTCCAACACACAAGATGGCTGCCCCCATGTGGACACAAGATAGCTGCCACAAAATGGCCAGCAGGGGAGGGCAGTTGGGAGGAATCAGGCCAGCAGGGGAGGGCAGTTGTGAGTGATCAGGCCAGCAGGGGAGGGCAGTTGGGAGGGACCAGGCCTGCAAGGGAGGGCAGTTGGGGGTGACCAGGCCAGCAGAGGAGGAAAGTTGGGGGGCGACCTGGTCTGTAGGGAAGGACAGTTGGGGGGGGGACCCAGGCCTATAGGGGAGAGGAGTTGGGGGGGACCAGGCCTGCAGGGGAGGGCAGTTAGGGGTGACCAGGCCTGCAGGGGAGGGCAGTTAGGCATCAATCAGGCTGGCAGGGGAGTGGTTAGGGGGTGATCAGGCTGGCAGGCAGAAGCGGTTAGGGGCAATCAGGAAGGCAGGTAGGCGAGCAGTTGGGAGCCAGCAGTCCTGGATTGTGAGAGGGATGTCCAACTGCCCGTTTAGGCCCGATCCCGGTAGGATCGGGCTTAAACGGGCAGTTGGACATCTTTTGAGGCATCCCAGATTGGAGAGGGTGCAGGCTGGGCTGAGGGGCACACCCCCCGTGCACGAATTTCGTGCACCGGCCTCTAGTAAAAAACATAAAGCACATACGTCAAAATGATGGAAATTTTTTTTTTAATAAATAAATGGGAGATGGCATTGTAACCAAGAAACGATGTACATGGAGTCCAACGTAACCTGAGGACTGCCTGTATAGATAATTTTTAATCAGATCAAATTTTTTTTTCCTTTCCCATCCACTGGGAGCAGTCTTTATGTGCTTCTTTGTTGCTTTCTGGCACCAATGTTCAAAGAGATTTGGACAATGCTGCCCTTTTGGGATTCCAATTTTATGACTTAGTTCCAGCTAACAGCTGGAGGCTGTATCTAATGTGTCTCAATATATGTTAAGCATCAGCCCCCACACACCTGGTTGATGGGGAGGGGGAGGCTGACCAGGGTGGGAATATCAATAGAATCAGTTCCTTATGTTCCCTGGGGAGATAAGAACATTCTAGCATTTTTAGATTCTTTTTTACTTGTTTTCATATCTAGGATATTCCCCCCCACGAAGATTTTCATTTCTTCCAGAGGGACTGATTGCACCTCTGTGTCAGCCTCATTCTTCATGCATATTCTATATCTCACTGTAGTATCAAGTTCTTTTTTTCATTTATCATCAGTCAGCAAAAGCATAACTTAGTATGTACTCAAAAAATGTTAAGTGAAACAAAATTAATGAGCAAATTTGTGGAAATGTAAATTATGTAATTAATTTATCTGTACTATTTTTAAAAGCAATACATTTTTTAAAAATATATATTTTTATTGGTTTCAGAGAGGAAAGGAGAGAGAGATAGAAACATCAATGATGAGAGAGAGAATTATTGATTGATTGCCTCCTACATGCCCCACACTGGCCATGAGCATATGCCCTTACTGGAAATTGAACCATGACCTCCTGGTTCATAGGTTGATGCTCAACCATTGAGCCATGACAGCCAGGCTAATTTCTCTGTACTTTTGACAATGCTAAATTGACATAATTATCATCAGTGCTAGATGCATTTTTTTCCATCTAGTGGAGCATAAAATAATCAAATGAGAATCTATATCACTGTTTATCTAACATGCATTCCTCAAAGGGTGAAAGCCAGTTGAACATTTTCTATTGAAATAGAAACACAGTGGAGAAATCCATGTCTCATAACATAAAAAGATAAAAACTGGTTGAGGCCAAAACATAGTCTGACTATGAAAATTAAAGGTCTTTATTGCTTTACATTCCTGCATGTCTGAATGATTTCTGGGGAAAAGATGAAAGTCATTTCATTGTGAGCCAGAAAAGATTTATTGACAGTAACGAAAGGGGAAATTTATTAAATAGAAACATTCCACACTATCCAAGAAATATTTTAAAGAGTTTCAAGGAAATAGTAGTTCATAAAAAAATGGTCATTTCTATATAATGCTATTGGATTCAAGATTATCTTATTCAAATGTAATATGTGAATCATACACAAGAATATTTGTAAAATATATGTCAAATCATCCTAATATATATAAAAAACCAGGGCCCTCACAACCAGACAGGATGACTGAACAGTTACAACCACACAGCAGCTGCATGGGGCGACCATGCCAGCATGGGGGTTAGTGAGGGCCGACTGAACAGTAACAGTAACAACCACACAGCAGCTGTGTGGGGTTACCAGGCAGGCAGGAGGGGGCAGTTGGGGGCAATCAAGTAGGCAGGCAGGCGAGTGGTTAGGAGCCAGTGGTCCTGGATTGTGAGAGGGATGTCTGACTCCCGGTTTAGGCCTGATCCCCAGTATCATGCTTAAACCCGCAGTCGGACATCCCCTGAGAGGTGCCAGATTGGAGAGGATGCAGGCTAGGCTGAGGGGACCCCCCGCCCATGCACAAATTTCATGCACCGGGCCTCTAGTATAATAATAAAATGGACAAACCGGTAAAGCTACCACATAAATAAAGAAATTAGATATTAGCCATACAATTGTGTCTCCTTACTTGCCGCTCCCCTGTTTCAGCCTCAGTCTTGCTACATAATTGCTCCTCATTCATATAAAAGTTAAACACATTTGAAAATTTTTAATCATTTTTTTGCTTATATTTATGTTAGTTTTATCACATATTTTTATTCATCACTATACAGTGTCTTATTTGGCTTTGTCTATGCTTGATAAAAGTAAAAATGGTATCCTACTGTGTATGGTCTCATGGTATTGCCTTTTCATTTAGAGTTGTGTACATTCATTTTCACGTCTTTATAAAATTCTATTGAATAACTGCTATTTTATTTATCTACTTTCCTACTGATGGACATTTAGGTTCTTTCCATTATCAGTTTTATTTGTTTGGGTTTTTGTTTGTTTGTTTGTTTGCTAATATAAATAGTGCTGATATATCTATTCTTGACTCAAAGTATATTTGAGCAAGTACTTCTTCAGAGTAAATACCTAGAAAATGAATTGTTGAGTCATAGGGTAAGCACATGTTCGATTTTACAAGTTTTACCAAATGGTAGAACGAAATTACAGTCTCCTCCCATTGCTCCTCATCTTCTCCAGCCTTGCATATTGTCAGATTTTATAATTTTGAAAATCTAATAGGTGTAAAATGAATCTCATGTGGTTTTAAACTGCACTGTTTTGATTATAATGAAAATGATGTCTTTCAGAATTTTGTTGGTTAGACATCTGTGTTTTCTTATATGTGAAATATCTGTTAATTTGTTTGCTCATCTTAAAATTTTTACCTTCATTAGTAGTGTTTCTTACCATATTCTCAATGCTAATCCTTTGTCATTTTGTGACCTGTATTTTCATATTTGTGTGCCAAATTTATTTTATTTTCTTTAACGATTAGTGCTTTTTGTCCTGCTGCTAAAATCTTCCATATCCTGAAGTTACAAAAACATTCATCTTTGTTATCACATAATTTTAAAGCTTTGAATTTTAGATGTCTGCAATTCATCTGAAATTGATGATTTTTACATACAGTGTGATGTAGGAATTTAATTTTCTGTGTGGTTAACATATTCTCCCAGCATTGCTTTTGAATGGTTCTTCCTTTCACCAACAATCTGCAATGCTTCCTCTGTCATATAACAAATTTCCTTATTCTGAGCTATTCCACGGAACAGTATTTTAATATAGTTTTGAGCAAATCTAATACTGTTTTAATAATTACAGCTTTATAAATTGATATCTGGTAGTGAAATCATATCATATTCTTCTTTAGGAGAATTATTTTTTGGTAATGTTGCCATTTATATAAAATAGAATCAGTTTGTTAAGGTCCACAGAACAAATGTTGGGATTTTATTGTAATTGCTTCTGACCTATAGGACAATTTTTTGGGGAAATAAAATATTTACCATATTGAGTCTTTCTATCTATTACAATAATACCAGTATATGCTTCTATTTGTGTAGTTCTCTGTTTTCCAATGAAGTGTTAGAAAAGTTGCCATATATGTACTATACAGGCTTTGCTAGACATTCCTAGATACTTGATAGTTTAGGCTGCTATTAAAAATAGCATTTAAATTTTTTGCTTTTTACTTGTTGGAGATGTGTTTATAGATGAATATAGTGGATTTTCTACAATGGTATGGAAGCCAGCATCTTCCTAAACCCTCTTATTATTTCTAATATTTTTTTGAGAATTCCTTCAGGTTTTGTATGTAAACTCTTACATCATCCTCAGGCAATGACAGTTTTGTTTTCCCTTCCAGTCATCACATGTAAGTCTTTAATCCATGTTGAGTTAATTTTTGTATATGGTTTCAAAAAGCAGTCCAATTTCATTCTTCTGCATGTGTATGTCCAGTTTTCCCAAGACCATTTAGCAAACAGAGTGTCCTTTTTCTATTGTGTTTTTGGCATCCTTGCCAAAGATCAGTAATTATAGAAGTGTGGACTTGTTTCTAGGCTCTCGGTTCTGTTCCAATTGGTCTCTATGTCTGTTTTTATGTCAGTATCATACTGTTACTACTGTAGCTTTGCAATATATTTCGAAATCAGGAAGTGTGATGCTTACGGCTTTGTTTTTCTTGCTTATGATTACTTTGGCTAGTCAGGTTCTCTTTTGGTTCTAAATGCATTTTAGGGTTCTTTTTTTCTATTTCTGTAAGGAATGCCTTTGGGAATTTTATAGAGTTTGTATTGAATCTATAGGTCACTTTGGGCAGTATGGACATTTTAATAATATTAATTCTTCCAATCCATGCACATGGATGTCTTTCCATTTGTCTGTGTATACATTTTCTTAAAATAGAATTTTGCTGGGTGCTTCAGTTACCTATTTCTGCATATCAAACTACTCTAAACAACAACTATTTTATTATTTCTCATGATTCTGTGGGTTGTTTGGGGTCTCAACGGAGTGGTTCTTTTGTTGATCTTGCTTGGGGTTTGTAAAGCATTTCAGATATTTCAGTGTCTGAGGGTGGGGAATCCAAGATGGCTTTATTCACATGTCCGGAGCCTTGACAGTGAGAGCTGGAAGCCTGGGATCAGCTGATATGCAGAAATGGTTGGGCTTCTTTCTCTCTCCATGTAATTCCAAGGCCTTTTTCTTCCATCTGACTTCCCCATATGGCCTCTTTCTGCTATGGGGTCTTTCCAGAAGTATAGCTGGACTACTTACATGGAGTATCAGGGCTTCAAAAAGCACAAAAGCTGATGCTACTAGTCTTTCTTAATTCTGGGGTCTGGAATTATCATATCATCAGTTCTGTAACTTTCTACTGGTTTAAGTGAGTCACAGAGGGAACTCTGGGTCATTGTGGGAGAGTGCTACACAAGGGCATGAAAACTGAGAGGTATGTTTTGCTCTTTGGAGACCAGCTAAGGCATAAGATACTAGGTTTACATTGATTATTTTCTCTCATTTCTTTGGGGGCTATTGTGCCACTGTTTATGGATTTTTAAAAAATCGATGTTGTAAAGACTACAGTGAATTTCATTTTCATGAATTTATGGGTGATCTGCTTTATCTTGCTGGCTGCTTTTCAGATCTTTTCTTGGTATTTGATGTTCTGCATTTTTCTATTATATATCTAGATATGAATTTTAAAAGCTTTTTCTGAATGCAATACATTGTACTTCTTGAAGAATGAATTTCTGTCTTTTTATTTTTCTAAAAAATCCTTATATGTTTTCTAATCCAATATTGCCTCTCGTCCATTTTACCTATTTGGTACTTCTGGGTTTCCAATTAGATGTATATTAGGCCATCTCTTTCTAAATTCCACATTTCCTTTCTTCTCTTCCATTTTTCTTTCTCTGTGTACTATATCCAAAGTAATTTCTTCACAATCCAGTTCAAATGCCACAAACATGTATACTTTTAAAGTAGACTTCAAATCTATCATTGAGTTATTATTTCCAGCAATTATACATGTTATGCATTAAGATTCTATTTAGCTTTTATCCAAATCTCCCCAGTCATTCTTGGCAGTCTCTTGCAGCCTGCTTGTTTTTATGATACTGTCCTTTATCATATTAAGGTTTCCATATATAGTTGTTTTCATTCTGTATCTACTAATTCTGAAATCAGTAGTCTTTGAGGATGTTGCCAGTTGCTTCTGCTGTCACTCGTGGTATTTACCTCCTTGTGTTTGGGACTTTGTTTCTGAGCATGCATGGATGAGAATTCTGCAGCATGAATGGAGCTGTTTTTCTCCAGATGACATCTGCTCCTGTCTCTGCTGAGAACCAGGTGCTACTTCCTTGAGACTGCATTAGCCTCCTTGAGAATCTTGGTTAAGGTCTTGAGTTGACCTTTTATGGATGGAATCCCAACGATCACAGTTCCTTGCTCTGCTCACTTGATTATCACTTACTCTTTTCTTCTCCCATAACTATATTATTGGAAAGAAATCTGTCCTCCTAGTAATCCCATCATCCCTGTCCAATTGCCCCTTCATCTTCAGCCCTATCTTCATACATTTTTGGAGGGGAGTTTTGGACGTTCCTTTATGATTCCTTCTGCTTATGCAAGTCCAAAAAACATATATATATATATGCCAAGCGACCAGGACAATGAAACGACCAGAACGACCAATCGCTATAACGTACGCTGCGGCGACCCACTGGCCTGACCAGGACCCCAATCACCCCCCAAACCACCCATGGCCCCTCCCACCCACTGGCCCGTCCCCGATCGGCCCCCATCAAGGCAGGTGGCCGGACCCTACCCGTGCACAAATTTGTGCACCGGGCCTCTAGTATATTATAAAGCAGGTTTATCAGGACCTAGTTTATTTAGAATTGGGAAGGGAGGAGAGGTCACAGAGTACTTGTTCTCAATTTATTATTTATAATCCTGGATTTTGTGTGTTAAATTTATAATGTATTAGAGATTCAAACTACACAGAAAGAATTATTTTTTATTTATTATATTTATTGACTAATACAATGGTAAGATATTTAAAACATACACCATGGTGATTTTTAAATGTGTACACATTGTAAAAGGATTCCTCCCATCTAGTTAGTTAACACATACATCACCTCACATATTTATCTTATCTTATCTTATCTTATCGTATCTTATCTTATCTTATTTATTTATTTATTTTGGTGAGAACATTTAAATTATACCTTCTTAGCAAATTTCAATTATATAATACAGTATTATCAACTGTAGTCACTATGTTTTTACATTAAGAAATGGTAATTTTATAAATGGTAACATCACACATGCCTTATTTTCCTTTGTACTCAACAGCCAGTACTATATTGTCAACACAGGTTGACCTTTAATAAAGTGAAATGATTTCAGCAAAATTCTGAAGCAAATGCTTACTGAGCAAATATGGCATTTCACATTTATTAAGCTTGAAGGTAGTATACTAGAAGTATTTTGAATTTATTGTATACCATTGTACTTAAAAATATATAACATTACCTGTGGTTTTAAAAACAAACAAACATGAGAAAGAATTTAATTTTATTTTTCAAATAAAAAAGAAACTCAAAATAGCCAACACAACATTAAAGGAGAAGAACAAAGCTGGAGGACTGGCACTACCTGACTACAAGACTTACTGTGAAGCTACACCAATCAAGACAGTGGGATTGCTAAAAGAATAGACAAGTAGATCAATGAAACAGAGAATCCAGCAGTAGACCCACATAAATATAATCAATTGATCTTTCATAAAGATGGCTTTTCAACAAGTGGTGCTGGAACAAGTGGACATCTAGACACAGACCTTATATCTTTCACAAAATAACTCAAATTGATTATAAGGATAAATGTAAAATGCAAAACTATAAAATTCCTAGAATATAATAACATAGGTAAAAATCTAGATGATCCTTGATATGGTGATGACTTTTTAGATATAACACCAAAGGTATCATCCTTAAAAATAATTGATATGCTGGACTTTATTAAATTAAACACTTATGCTCTAGGAAAGACAATGTAAACAGAATGAGAAGATGAGCCACAGACTGGGAGAAATTATTTGCAAAAGACACATCTGATAAAGGACTATTGTCCAAAATATACAAAGAACTCTTAAAACTCATAAATAAGAAAACAAAGAACCTGATTTTTAAAATGGGCCAAAGACTTTAATGGAGAGATCACTAAAGAAGTTAACAGTTGGCAAATAAGCATATGGAAAGACTCTACATCATATGTCACCAGTGAGAAGCAAATTAAAACAACAGTCAGGTACCATGACATATTTATTAGAATGGCCAAAATCCAGAACACTGACAACCTCAAATGCTGGTGAGGATGTAGAGCAGCAAGAATTCTCACTTGTTGCTTGTATGGATGCAAAATGGTACAGCTACTTTGGAAGACAGTTTGTTGGTTTCTTACAAAACTAAACATATGCTTTCCACAAAATCCAGCAATAGCACTCCTTGGTAGTTACTCAAGGGAGTAGAATACTATGTTGACACAAAAACCTGCACAAAGATCTTATAGCAGCTTTATTCATAATTGCCCAAACTTGGAAGCAACTAAGATGTCATTCAGTAGGTGAATGGATAAATAATACCTGTACAATAATATTAGTCAGTGCCCAAAACTAATGAATTATCAAACCACAGAAAGACAGAGAGGAATCTTAAAAGCATGTTGCTAAGTGAAAGAACCTAAACTGAAAATGCTATATGATATTTTGGAAAAGGCAAAACTATGGAGACAGTAAAAAGATCAGTAGCTGCCAGAGGTTGGGGTGGGAGAGGGATGAATAGACAAAGCATAGAGGATTTCGAGGGTGGTGAAAATACTCTGTATGATACATAATGATGGATACATGTCATTATACATTTTTCCAAATCACAGAATGGACAACACTATGTACTTTGGATGATTATGATGTGTCAATGTAGGTCAACCAGTTGATACAAACACACCACTCTGGTGGGGGATGTTGATAATGGTGAAGGCTATGCATATGTGGGCCTGAGATATATAAGAAAGCTCTATATCTTCCTCTCAATTTTTCTATGAACCTAAAACTGTTCTAAAAAAATAAAGTGTAAAAAATGTAAAAGAAATTGTCCTGGAAAAGTTCCCAGTAATGTCTAGATCTACTTGTGGAAACAAAATAATGAGGTACTTTGGAGCAGGTCTTTTTTGAGAAAAATCTCCGGAGTGTCCTTTAATTGTGAGGCATTAGGCATTTATCGGGGTCAGAAAGGCAGCTTGGAGTTGACACCTGTTGCTTTTTCTACCCTGCCACTTTATTTTGGAGGAATTGTATCACAAATTCTAGAAACTGTCCTTTGTATCTATGTGGATTTAATGGCATCTTTCATATTTTTCAATGACCCTGTTCATTATAATTGAGCACTTGACCCCAAATGGGCTGATTATGATTCCCTAAATCCCTGGAATTTAGGACATAGGAAGAGTCTTGAACTCAAGAAATAATAAGGTCAGTTATTTTTAAATAAACAAATTCAATTAATAGATGTTGATTATGTTTCATAGAATTCTTAGTACATCAGAATATTATCTTATCTCTGAGTAGGGTCAAGTGCTATCACTGTTCTGCTATACTAGTTGTCAAAATTTGCTAATAGCATACAGGGTGGAGCAAAAGTAGGTTTACAGTTGTTCATGTGGAAAACAATACAGTAATAAATAATAACATAAGAATCTCTATGTTTTGTATACTCACAACTGTAAACCTACATTTGCCACACCCATATATAAATGGAAGCATTTATTTGCAGAGTTCAGAACAACTGGGATAAGTAAGAATGCCACCAAATCATTTCATTTCAATATGAATTATATCTATAATAGTTAAGTCTAAATTTGGGGTGATGGATGTGTTAATTAACTTTATTGTGGTAGTCATGTCACAATAAATATATGCTTCAAATCATCACATTGCACACCTTTAACTTACATAGTGTTATATGTCAATTATATTCCAAGAAAGCTGGAAAGATGAAGTCTAAATTTGATTTTTATATCATTAAGGATTCTTGATTTTAAGTGATAGAAAAAAATAAAGATTTTTAAAAATAGAATTCTTTGATGCATATCATTAAAAAGCTGGGGTTACATTTATCTTTATGTATTTCTTGAACCAGAATGAACTCAGTGTTTCACTTCTCTGTCTTCCCTGTGCCAATTCCATTCTCTGTCATGCTCGACCTTTATACTGCAATGTGGCTACATCTTCATAATTCCAAGATCAGTGGAAAAGAGGAAGTTCTTACCCCCGCATTAAACATAAAGATCCAGAGTGTTCTTCTAAATATAAATCTGTCACAAACCCATCACTGAGCAGACCACTGGGCCCACAGGAAGATCTAATATACAGGGCAGGTTAGCCTAGGTTATGGCAGGGTAAGCAAAAACCGAATATCCCAATGGCTTATAACAACAGTGCTTATGTCTCTCACAGGCTATGTGGCCATCAGAGGCAGGGTGCTTCTTGGTCATCCCCACTCCCGGACTCACACTAAAGGGCAACCACTGTCTGCTGCTGTCATAGTGGCAGAAGAAAGCGTTTGGCTGGACCCACATTAGCAATCATATGCTTCACCTCACAGTGACATATACTTCCTTTATTCACGATTCATTAACCAGACAGAACAGTCACAAGCCTTGGGGACAAGGAAGTACAACCCTACCATGTACTCAGAATGGGAAAATTGTGGTTTTTTTTTTTTTTTTGCCAAACAGCATTAATAAATACCTAATTCACTATTTGACTCAGGTTATATACCCATCTAGACCTGGGAGCATAGTCAGCCCCACTACAATTGAGACCTTATATGTCCTCACAGAAAATTTAGTTTATTAGTAGAAAAAGGTAAGAGATGCCATCAGAAAACAAAACAAAACAAAAAACAACAACAATATAACATTTAATTAAGTCAGTTTCTAGTAAATGACCAAAGTTTTGGATTCAGTATGAGTGTATTTTCCTATGCTAGTAAATTATTAACATGACAAGTTATAAATCAAAAGCCAAAAACTAAATGTCATTGTCTCCCCATCCTCCTGATTTTAATCTGGTTGACCCCTGAAGGATTAACACAATCTAAAGTTTTCACAGTAGACATTTTAAATCTAGTTCAGTTGCTAATTTATAGGTCATAAACAGCTCAACCTGTGACACTAATATAGTTTTAAACCCATAACTAATTCTATCTATACTAATAAAAGGATAATATGCTAATAATCTTAACTAAGATTATCTTAGTTACCACACAGATTACCTTGTCCTGTAATGGAATAATATTATAATACTATGAGGTTCTGTAGAGCAAGGGTGATATATTTCTTATCTTTATATTCCTGGTGCACAGCATAATTAGTGGCACATAGTATGTATATACTTAATGAATTGTTATTAAATTATTCACTTAATGAAAAACATAAATGCACTAACTACGATTTATGCTGTACAGATTTTACCAATTTCTCTTCTGCTATCATTACATAGGACAAAAAGTGCTTCTATAAGAAAACCCGGGAACAATGCCTGTGAATCTTTGAAATTACTGGGATTCAGAAGCCGAGACAGTGGTTGGTTTGGGCTTGATGGTGTTGCAGTGAGAACCATGCAGAGTGGCTTGATATCATTTGAATTGTGTGAACACTTAGAGAGGTAATACAATAGTAAACAATAAAAGCTGATGGTGTTCATCCCAATGATTTATTATTGGTTTTACAGAAATGGGATCATAGGATTAAATTTTTATTCTTCATATAGGAATATGAATAGTCTTTTGGGGTGTGCTTAAAATGCAAACCAGAACTGACATGAGTATGTTATCTGTAATTTCATTTATGATAGTTTAATAACGGCTTTTGGAAACCACTCATATCTTAGATTTATTTTTACAGGTTGCTTCTAACTCCAAAATAGTTTTAAAATAGCACTTTCATTTCTGAAATTCCATAATGATAGTAATTAACTGTTCATAGTATGCTCATCTCATAACTATGTATATATAAACTAAATTTGTTATTTCAATGTCCTCATTTTGCCTTCTCATTTACATGCTTTCTAGACAGCTCATTATGAGAAGAGTTTTAGACCACTTTAAGGTTGATGAGAAGAAGACATTCATAAAGAGAGGACAGTCATATGTCCAAAGATAGCCTTTATTTCATAATGGAAGATCTTTTGGGTCAGGTTCCCTAAAATAAAATAAAAAGAGTCTAAGATGTAAATGCAAATGATTTATTGAAAAAGGGCCCTCAGGTGAATCCTAAAAAAGAATGAAAGAAGCAAGGAGGCTTTGCAGTGTGAATACCAAGTGTCTGGCTTTACACCCCTGCATCAGTCAGTCCTTGTCTCTGGGAGTGGGGCTGCCTTGGATTGAGGGCTCCTGCCGGCCAGTTCTCTGGAGAAGTGCTGGATGGTGGATGATCCAACCAAGGAGAGGGGTCTGTATAAATTTCCTAGACTCCCAGAATAAAGTAGCAAAAACTGAGAAACTTAAACAGCAGAAATATATTGCCTTAGTTCTGGACACTAGAAGTCCAAAGTCAAGGTGTTGTTAGCAAGGTTCATTCCTTTTGAGGACTTTCTGTGAAAGAAGGACCCATTCCAAGGCTTTCTCTTTGGCTTGTATATTGCTGTTGTTATGTCCACCAGACATTTATTCTGTATGCATATCTTTGTGCTCAAAACTCCTCTTTTTATGGCATCAGTCATATCGGATTGGGGCCCACCTTAAAGAACTCACATTAACTTCACCTCTGTAAAAACCCTATCTCTAAATAAGGTCACATTCTGAGGTACTGGGTTTTAGGATTTCAACATATGGATTTGGGTGGAGGGGACACAATTCAACCCATAATAATTCAATTCATCATAATAATCCATATAACACATGACAGAGAAGAATATTTCAACTCCTATTAATGATATACATATTTGGAATCTTATTGCTAGTAAATGGATTATTTTGATAATCATTCTTTTCTATATTTTAAAATAATACTTGTTAGTAATGCTAATTAAAATATAATTTAAAATATGCTGCCATATTTAGAGCTGAGCTGTGACTACAAAATTTCTTTGTTTCAGAACATTTGTTTTAGAATTTGGTTAGATTTGAGCTGGTTTCCTGACTGTCCAGAGTTACATTAAAGTCATTCATGAATCTAACCAGTTGGTCATCAGAATGCTTGATTTTGCCCTAGCTGGTTTAGCTCAGTGGGTAGAGCCACGAACTGTAGGGTCCCATGTTCCATTCTGGTCAAAGGCATATGCCTAGGTTGTAGGCTCGATCCCCAGTGGGGGGCGTGCAGGAGGCAGCCGATCAATGATTCATTGATGTTCATCACTGATGTTCCTCTCTCTCTCTCTCCCTCTCCCTTCCTCTCTGAAATCAATAAATATATATATATATATTTTAAATTAAAAACAAGAATGCTTGATTTTAAAGGAAATTTAGATGACAATGGCTCCTTTCCTCGGTGTTATTAGTGATCAGTTATAATTTTGAGACTGTAGGTTTCCCTTCGGTCACACCTGTTCTCTCCCATGCAGGTTTATTGTGGTCCACCTGTCTTCAATTGTGGACAATAGCCATTTGGTTTCTTTTGTGAAATCTTTAGAGGAAGCCATGCTCAGCACCAGTGCCTGCATTGTACTGTATCACCAGAAAGACAGTCCACACAGAGTGGTTATTTCCGTGGTGCCTTCTAAAGATTTAAACCAGGAGCTTAGGAGCTTGCGCTTGGAAGCCCGCAGTGGTCCTCCAGAGCCGTCTCGCCATTTCCAGGTGAAAGAAGGAGAACAACTTCTTTTAAGGTTTACCGGAAACATATTTGCTTCAAGTAAGTATAAAGACATCTTTTTGTATATTCTATGGGCTATGAGCCACAAACTTCAGAAGGAGTTTGCTCCACTTGTATTCCTAGGAAAACTTCTGAGGACCGACGGGCTTCTGAAGAGCAGGGAGAGAAACTCATTTACTTCTTTCTTTCCAGTCTCTTCCTTTGCTTTTTAGGGGAGGCATTTCCTTTATGGGCAGACTCTAAGGGACATTCTTAGAAATCATCTTCTCTATGATTACTCTTTGAGTCCAAGCTAGGATCATCTCTTTCCTACACTAAAGCAGTTGCCTCCTAAATACTCCTCTTTCTCCACTATGAGTCACAGGAAATCCATTTCCATATTGTAACAACAGTGATCTCTTATAAATAATACTTTATTACTCTCCTGATTAAAACCTTATGATTACCTCCTATTCTACTTAAAATAGTACCCAAACTCTTGCTGTCTTACACAATCTAACCTGGGGTCAGCAGACTCCTAAGAGATGTGTGGATAGAACTATATTCCAGTACAATTGTCTTATTTATAATTCCACTTACTTTATTTTACATAAAATAAAATAAAAGACTGCTCTGAGAAGGAATCAACAGGGTTCACCAAAGTCCAAAAGGGTCCATGGCACAAAAGTGGGCTGGAACCTCTGATCTGGTGACATACCCCTGCTTCCCGCTGATCCTCATATTTATCTAGTGCTTTTTGTTTCCACTATAAATCTTACCACAAATTGGAATTATTTTATTTATTTAATTGTTTACTTATGTTTCATTCATATGCTTATGCTGTGTCCTAGTTCATCAAAGGCTTTCAATAAATGTGATGATGCTGAGAAAAAACAAACAGGGTGTGTGAATCTGAGAGGGCGCAGGAGAGGTGGGAGAAGTGAGGGAATCAATGAGAAAGAATAGAGAAAAGGAAATGAAGAGAATGAGAAAGGAAGAAAAAGGAGAACAAAGAGAAAACAGCTGAGTAAGAGAAGAGAAAAAGATTCGGGAGGAGCTGCCATCACAGAAATTTACTTTTTATTAAATCAACCCCTTCCCTTCTCTAACTCCTTTCTTTGAAGTGGAATAGTATCTAACAGGTATGCATATAAAGATGAAGTGTGAGCTCTACCTGGTTTGGCTCAGTGGATAGAGTGTCGGCCTGCGGACTGAATGGTCCTAGGTTCGATTCCGGTCGAGGACACATGGCCATGTTGTGGGCTCAATCCCCAGTAGGGGGCGTGAAGGAGGCAGCTGATCAATTATTCTCATCACTGATGTTTCTATCCCTCTCCCTTCCTCTCTGAACTCAATAAAAAATATTTTAAAAAAAAAGATGAGGTGTGATGGAGAACACAGGGATAGGCTTCTGGGCCAGCAGTCTTGTAAGAGACATGACTTGGAGTAATATTCTCTGTTGACTTATAAATTAATATAGATCCCATTGATATTTTAATGCTGCCCATTTTTCTCTCTGATTCTGGAAATTACTGCAAGCCCCATGGGCTCTTTGTTGCATCAAAAATGACGCAGCTTGAAGCTGAGGCTGTTATTTTTCTGGTGTCTCTGATGTAAATGAGACCCAAAGTGGCCCAATTTGAAGTATCTCTTCCACTCTCACATGCAGAGTCTCAGCCATCTGAGTCAGCTGCCAGGACTTCGTGAGTGTCAAGGATGTCAGAAAAGGGAAAAGGGAGGGAGAAGTGGGGGAGGAAGGAAGGGTGGAAGAAACCCTTCTTCCTACTTGGCTGCAGGAGCAGAAATCATGGTGTCCACCATGGGACAATCTCTCTAAGAATAGATAGTCAAAAACTGGAAGTGCCCCACCCAAATGAATGATGCGAATGATTTTCCTGTAATACTTGGGACAGCAGCTGTGTTTACCTACTGCCCTAAACAGGAGTGAGCTACTGTGCTTCTTATGGGCAGTGGCACTGAGTGTACTTTTGCCTGTAATGCCAGGGAGCATATGCTAAAACAAGAGTTCCTGAAGACAGCCATTGTGTGTACAATTCCCCCGAATGAGGAACAGGCAAGAGCTCATCTTCACTCAAGGAAAATGAGTCAGGCAGGATGCCAGAATCATTTCTGCTTTGTCTTTTCTAGGAACCCATGTTCAGCTCTGGATTCTCACTGTTGTTTTCTTCTCTATTTAAGAGAAGCCAGGAGTAAAGAATTGATATTCATCCTTGCATCAGGGCCTGGGTCCTTTCTGTGAATCTCATGAAGTCAGAGGCCGTCTGCCTAGGGTGCTCCTTCCCACCCACCCCCACCCCTACCTGCAACTATCTCCGACTGTATCTTCATACCTCACCTTGATGATCATGTTCAGAGACGCCTTCCTTCCTGATTATGCCAGTCCTTATTTTACCTCTTCAGAGTCTATGTGCTTCTTTTCTTATGGACCTTGCCATAGAGGCAATCTTCTGTTTATTCATTTAATTGTTGGTCAATGACCATTTCTCTGACTACAGTCTTATGAAGGGAGGGTATGTCTTGTTATCAAGCACCATTTAATCCCCAGCACCTAGGACGGTGCCTGACAGTTAGAAGTAGTTTTTGTTGGAAGAATGAAGACAAAAACGTTTGAAAGGACTTAACATAATAGCATTGTGCGATTAAGTGTTTAAAACTTTAATACATTTAGATGACTGCTCTCTGAGAAATGTCAAAATCTCTATATTCATTATACTTCTTTCATCAGAGATGACTTCTTTGAGTGGATTTTATTTCACTTCTAAGAGAAAAATATGGTCTTTATATTGACCTTTGGCATTCTTCTGCACACAAGCTAGAGTGAGCATTGTCTCGGTCAGCGCTGTCAATTCAGCATGTAAGCTTTTTATTGAATGACATGGAAGCCTCCAGTACTTACAAAATCCAGAAAGTGCTGGGAAATGGACAGACCAAATTTAAGTGGATTACTTGTGTCATACAAATCCAAAACAATGGAAAAATTCTGCTTATCATTTGCTATCATTTATTGAGTACATTATATGCAAGGCCCTGTGCCAAATATTTTTTTATCCATATTATCTCGCTTTATTCCTAGAACAAACCTAGGAGGTAAGTTTTATTTCTCCCTTTTTAAAGATAAGAATGTTAGGTAAAGCTCGAAGAAGCTCAGGGATGTGAAAGAACTGGATAAATATGACAGTGTATGAAAGTAGTAGAGGCTGGACTGGGATTGATATCTTTATGTCAGAAACATATTATAACTGCTGCATTATACCTAGCTAAGGGTCATGCAGACATGCCTTAAGGAACGTGGTAGTGTCTGCTTTATGGTTGCTGTGATGAAGCAAAATATCCTGATTGTCGTGGTAAAACCCCCGTGGGCAAAAGGTTATATTTACTAAAGCTTCATTATTTTCAGTGTGCAATGTGAAGACTTTGACATATCATTGTTTGGGGGAATTCACCAGGTTTTAATAGAAATTCCAGTAATGTGAATCTAGTAACTATTTCATGTAGAAGTTTTCAAACAGCACTGCCTATTTCTGCGATATTGGAAATATTTTACCTCTTCACTGCCCAGTAATGTAGCTACTGGACAATTTTGGCTAGTGAACATTTGAATTGTGGTTAGAGTGATTAAGGAATTGCATTTTAATTTTAATTAATTGTAACTTTAATTTAAAAAGCCACAAGTTGTTAAGTGGCACCCATATAGGAGAGGGCAGATCTGGAGTGTCACTATGACGTCATGATAGTGTGCACTATGATATAGAAAGGGGAAAGAAAAAAATAACAATTCTTGAAAGGTGAAAATAATTTTTTAAACACAGAGTGAGCTGAATATTTCCAATAGTTTCTTGGTAGAGCAAAATGGAATAGAAAATGAAAGATTATTAGACATAGAAGCAGGTGGAGAGTCCTTGGTCCAATTACAGATAAGAAATCTTTTGAGTAAGCTACACAGTCTCAAGGCCTATTGCTGCTGCTTTGTCAGGATATATTTTGACAAGAGGCAATGACACCAAAAACGCTTTAAGCGCATTAAAGGATTATATGATTATTTGGATGTTTTAAAATGAAGACAAAGTGGTATATCTTACTAATAACAAGTGCATTTTACTTCTATGTAGGCAATGGGAAGGATTATGGAAAAGACTACAAGCTTATTTTTCACTTACAAAGAAAACCCAGGCTGGATCTCCAAATCAAAGAGGTGGATGAATTTGGCAACTACAGCTGCTCGCATTATAAGGGCACTGTTGTAGTTTACAAACTACCTAAACAAAAGACAGCCCACAACTTGGACCAATCTCTTATACTTAATGAAAACCATTATCAGTTGCCAGTATGCAAATTACCATTGAGGCTACCAAAGGTGAGTTCTTTTACTTCCCTAATTACCATATTTTATTAATTCTTGGTAATGCTCTACCACAATCAAAACTTCTGCACACAGATACTTGAAGTTAAAAGGAAAGGTAATAATAAAGTTGGTAAAGAAGAAATGGGTAGCAACAATTTTAGAGTTTAGAATACATATCAGGGTTTCTACTTTCATATAAACTTTCTATCAGGGACAATTCAAGTTGGGTTGATTCTGACAGTATGTAGTTAATGACTATGGAAATAATGTCACTCATTTTCTGTAACTGCATTTGAGTGACTGGGAGATCATTATGAAAACCTTGGATATATTTTGGAGCACAACCTTTTGAGGAAAAGTCATGTGGTGAGCATGACCCCTAATGACATCAAAATATTTTTTTAAAATATATTTTATTGATTTTTTACAGAGAGGAAGGGAGAGAGATAGAGAGTCAGAAACATTGATGTGAGAGAAACATCAATCAGCTGCTTCCTGCACAGATGTGCCCGCAACCAAGGTATATGCCCTTGACCGGAATCGAACCTGGGACCTTTCAGTCCGCAGGCCGATGCTCTATCCACTGAGCCAAACCGGTTTCGGCAACATCAAAATATTTTCACCAAGATTTACCAATCCTACACATTTGTTTTAAGAGTTAATTACTCTTATTTAAAACTAGAGGCCCAGTGCACGAAATTTATGCACTTGGGGAGGAGGTCCCTCAGCCCGGCCTACACCCTCTCACAGTCCTGGAGCTGTCAGTCAGACACCCTTAGCGCTTCCACGGAGGCAGGAGAGGCTCCTGCCACCGCCATTGTGCTCGCCAGCTGTGAGCCCAGCTTCTGGCTGAGTGGGGGCAGCTTCTGCGTTGAGTGTCTGCCCGCTGTTGGAAAGTGTGCATCATAGCAACTGGTCGTTCCACTGTTTGGTTGATTTGCATATTAGCCTTTTATTATATAGGACTCTTACTCTTATCAGGAAAGTAAGATTGAGTTGTTTCTCCAAACGTATCAAACAACAAAAAATGTTATTACCATACATACTATTTCTTTTAGTGATCCATGACTTAGTACTTCTAAAAAATATTATTAATGAGAAAATAACTGAAAAAGTTGTTTTATCACTCTAGAGGAAGAACAAACTTATTCTTTAAAGATGCCACAATTATTTTTCCGTGTTTTTTTTTTCTTTTTTGTGTTATGACTAGCAGGAATATATTTTCCATCGGGTTAGATTTTGTAATGATTTTAAATAAATCAGTAAAGTAACTAATTACTTTGACAAATATTCATGGAACTTTGGAAGTAGGGAATGTGCCATGCTAGACAGGATGATAAATACGAGCTATAGAGGGTACTTCATGCTTTAAAGCTGCCTTGTCCTGAGTGGTAGCCACTATCCACACATGCCTATGGAGCACTTGAAATATGGCTCATCCAAATTGAGATGTGTTGTATGTGTGAATACATACTGGATTTAAAAGACTCAGTACAAAGAAATGTAAAATATTTCAATAATAATTTGTTTATGTTAATTACATAATACTATAATACTTTGGGTATGAGATTAAATAAAATGTATTATTAAAATTACTCTCATCTGTTTTTTAAAAAAATGTATGTGACTAAAATAAAATAAATAAAATTACTTATGTGTCTCAAGCTATATTTCTAGGGGACAGCATTGCTGTAAGTGATTTACAATCAAGCGGGGTATGCAAAACAAGTGTACAAATCACCTTGGAAAGGAGTAACAGATTAAGCTAATGGTATAAATGGCAGTAGTAACAGTTGCCCAGAAGCGGGAACTGGCATTCCTGGAAGCTGAAATCAGAAGTTTCATGGTGGTTGTGGCATTTTATCTGAACCATGTAAGTTCGTAGAAATTTGGCCTTTGGAAATGAAGAACAAAGTATGCCAGGATGAGGAAGTGGAATGAATTTGAGTGGGGATGGTAGGCATGGCTTAGCAGGAATTCATAAGCCATATAATAACCATCCTAATATTTTGAATGAGTTAAAAGTCTTCCAAGAGCTTTAAAACAATATAATTAAATTCTCACAAAAAATCCTAGGAGCCATTATCACTGTTCTCATTTTATAGGAAACTGAGGCATAGAAGTGTTAGGTAACTTGCCCAAGGTCCCATAGCTAGGTAAGTGTCAGAGGTGGGATGCTAACCCAGAAAACTGTGCGCTGATGCCTCTTGGGCAGATAAAGCTAGGATTCTTAGAGATGGATTTTAGGATGGCCAGGTTCACCCTTGAAGTTGTACGACAATATCATATATGCTATGTTTAGTGTGGAGGTGATATTAAAATTCCCTAACAAATGATATGACATGGCTTCTGCTCATTCAAACTGAAAATAGCCACTTGAAGCAGAAGTGCCGCATCCGTAGAGACATTAACACTTTACTTACTAGTTTTCAGGAGGTCCTAGGGTTCCTGGGAAGTATGTGTAGGGTGGCAGAGTCTATTAAGCTACTGATACTGAAAAGTGTCTGTTAAGAACAGTATGGCCTTTTAGGTGTGTACCCACTCCCAGTTTCCCTCTGTTCACTTTCATTTCCCCCCGGGACCTTCTCACTTGCTACTTTCTATGTTTGGGGCTGTCTTCTCTCAGTCACATGGCTGGTTAACATTCAGGTCTCAGCTCAGATATCACTTTTCTTATCCTGATGTCCCCATCCCCTTATCTAAAATCACTTTAACCCATTCCCTTTTTAACACTTACCCCTAATTGAAATTATTAGATTTATTTGTGTCCATTTATGTTCTATTTGCCTTTGCTCCTTGAGAAAGCTTCATGGGTGAAAGCCCTTGCCTACCCCTAAAAGTTTAGGAACTTGACTTGCAAGAGTGGGGGACCTTTGTTCTGCCAAGAGCCATTTGGATATTTAGAACATCATCCACGGGCGATACAAAATTATCAATTTACCAATTAGCCTCATCTATTTGGTCAAACATTTAACTAACTCACCCCTCATGCCATGGCAGGGCCAGAGCAAATGATCTTGTGGGCCTTATACAGACATTCCCCACCCCTGGGTCTTAAAGGGTCTTGAACTGCCTTAAATCAGCGGTTTAGAGTCTGCACAAATGCTTACCCCGCAGGCTAAGGCATTGATTTGGATCCACACAAAGAGTTGAGAGCAGAGGAATGACACATCAGGGCGTCTCCCAATAGCTCGATTTAGCACATTATTTCCTAAGATCACTCTGTGGCTCTGCTGCTACGGGGTGACCAGAGGGAGACAAGTAAGAGGGCTGTCAGACTTCTCTACCAGGAGGTAGTGAGGGCCTCGCTGTGATGATGGCCGACAATGGAACGAAAGTCCATGAGGTAAGGGAGGACAGGCTTGATGTCCAAAACTTGACACAGATACAGCTTTCGGTTTGCAGTGTTTTCTCTGTGGCCTATCTGATGTCATGAATTAATTAGCTAAATTAGCCAAGCTAGCTAATTTAGGGATTTATATAGATTTGATTCAACGCAAGTCCATGTTAGTGATTGTCCAGGTCTTTTGCCTAAGCTCTGCCTCTATCATGATTCTAGTACCACATTCCCTACTCACTTGCCTGAGCATTTCCTAGTGGTCACCCCTCACACCTCTGCTGAGGTGTGGCTTCTCCCAGGAAGCCTTCCCCGACCTCCTCCTCCATGCCTAGTCCGGTGTTCCCATAACATCCTGTATTTTCCCTATCACTGTAATTACCATATTTCACTACAATCACTGGCTTCCCAGTAGACAAATGTTTCTCAATCTTTTTTGTTTGTTTTTGCCACCCTAAGGAATCTTTTTAGATACCGTTTCCCCTAACCAGTCTTCCCCTTTACATTTTCATATCACAGATATTATGTGTGTCTGTTTATGTACTGTGTGTATATATACATATAGAGTACATACATATACATACATACTTCATATAATATGCATATTTTATAAGATATATATGTTTTACACATTAAAAGAGTAAACTTTTGTCCTGCTCACTTTGTATCATCAGTGCCACACACACATACATGTGTTTGACAAACATTTGGGAATGACTAGCTGAATGAAACAATTTCTTCAAACCTTAAAATTGTCCAAACTGGATGTTGATTATTGAAACTATAGAGATGTATTTAAAAATAGTACATTTTAAATATCTGCTGCCTTTCATATGTGTGTCTAATGCCAATGTGCCCCCGTCCTCACCTCCGCTCCCAGGGGCGTTTGCATTGGGCCATTCAGCGTCACTCTTTCTTATGCCCAAATACAGCCTTTACAACATGTTCTTGGGATTGAGGAAGAACCTGTGGCTGTGGAAAAGTTTTCCACCTTTTCAAACTAACACACCTAAATGGGAACTGAAACTATAACCATTATTTTTAAAAGAACAGATTTCTTCTGTAAAGTTCAAAATTTAAAAAAAAAATCAACCTCAGCTAGACAATATTAGAATGGGCTGTTTTTGAGAAAATGAATGTAGCCTCTTTATATAGAGCTTGGCATTAGTCACTACTATATGATGCATACATTTATACATGTAGCATAAACTAAGTGAAGTCATTTGTCAAAAGTAAAAGTGCTTTCCACACAGAAGACAGGCAGTAAATGTTTATATGTATGTATTTAGATCTAAACACAAACATATTCATATGACACATAAACATAAGATGTAATGCTAATATAGTACCCCTGATTCCCAAAGATGTGAAAACATACCACCCATTACTTCATGCCCATGAGGATCTCTGTGTATCTTATCTTCAGCCACTATAGTGTATTTATTCATATGTTAATTTGACAAACATTGCTTGTATCCCATGAGGAAGATATATGTGCTATTCCTGTATATATGGTCTCATTCTTCCCTAGCCTCTTTGCAGACTATTCTTAACTCAGAGTGCATCTCCAAACTGTCAGTCAGATCATTTCTTGCCTTTACTCTACCCTGAATGGCTCCTGGTTTCACTCAGAGAGAACAACTCTGTATGAATTTGGCCCCTACTGACTCTAGGACCTTCTTTCCTATCCTCTTCACTTACTGAACTCTAGCCACAATGATTCTCTTACTGTTATTGGAAATTTCCACACATGCTTTAGGTCTTTGTGTTAGTGGTTTCCCCTCCCTGGAATATTCTGCCATCCATCAGATACCTGAATAGCTAAGAGAATCACCTCCTTCAACTCTTTGTTCAGATGTCACCTTTTCTCTGAGACCATCCCTGATTCTACATTTTATTGCCATCTCTTCCTACCCACACAACCTGACACTCCTGATTCTCCTTAACTTCCTCTGATTTATTTTCTTTCCTCTAGCATCATTACTTTCAAACATGTATGTCCTCATTTATTATGTTTATTTAGAAAATCCTCCACTCCACAACAAGGACATGAGTTCCTTGAGGGCAGGCCCCTGTATGTTTTGTTCGCTGTAAATCACAAAGACCTGGAATAGTGCCTGGCATATGCTAGGTGCTCAAAACATGTTTGTTGAGTGAATGAATTCATAGAAAGAACTTGCATTTTAATACCCAAGTGGGAAGGGGAAAGTGGGAAGTGTCAAGTAGGAAAATAAATTAGCATCAGGTGTTGACAGAATTGGCAGTGATTATTACAGATGGGGTGGCCACTGAAGACTTCATTGTGGAGGGGTCTTCTGTGCTCAGAAGCAATAGTGAAAGAAGCGCACCGGCCTGTGTGGCCAGGAGAGCACAGCAGTGAGGAGAGCAGCAAGTACCAAGATGGCAGTAGGCATGAGCTTCTAGTCAAGGCTAGAAGACCATCAGGGCAAATGCGCATGTGATGGGCAGAAAAAGGTGATGAGGTGTGAAAGAAAAAGAGGGTCTTGGTGACAGTTCACATTTCAATAAGATCTTCTGAAAATGGTCTCCAAATCAATATATGTGAAGATGTATGGCTGCGAAGAACAATGATTTGTCTCTCAATCTTCCCAAAGTTGTGCTTCTAACTTCCTCCTTTGACAAAATACTTGAGTAAACTCAGTTCACACTGTGTCTATGTGTGCTTTGGCAGAAGCAAATTTCAAAACTCTCCATGATTATTTTTGGGTGGAAGGAAGTAGTGTGTGAGCTTCTGAAATAATGTCACACAGGGGCCTGTCTGTGCCATCTGGTCATTTGTGCTTGAGTTGTGACTGTCCTTTACTCTTCCTGACCAGGAGGCTTAGTTTTGATGGAGAGCAGGGCTCCAGGCTGGTGGCTGTTTCTGCCGAAGCCTGTGGGAGGCTGCAGACAGACCTCACCTACACATTTCCGTAAGCCTTCTGCTGACCGAGTTTTGCTTGGCCTGAACTTCCTTTTTTTAAAAACTGAACTCATGACATGTGATTTCTAGTAAATAATCATACTGCCTCAACACTTACTTTCTCACCTCATTAAAGAACTCTCTCTGTCAGAGGGAGGAAGCTTGCAGAGGCTAGTGCAACATTCATTTCATCAGAACCACCACTGCCTCACCACTTGGCATGGTTCGCAGCCAAGTGGTGAGGCAGTGGTGGGCATGCCCTGCTGGGCATGATTTTTCTTCTGTATAATTTTTTTTTGGTAACTACATGAAATACCAAAGAACAATCTTGACTAAATAAATTAGAAGATTCTAAGCTATTGAAATTTTTACATTCATAGGTACTTCAATTCTACTTAGGGTACTTAGTTGTAATAATTTACAAAATTATCTTAAGGTTCAAGAATGAAATGAAATGAAATGAAATGAAATGAAATGAAATGAAATGAAATGAAATGAAGAAAGCAGATTAGAAAAAGCATATCTCTATATATAAAAGCCTAAGCAATCTTCTGACCATTCTCCTGTTCACCCGTTCGACCGTTTGCCCGGTAGCTATGATATGTAATGACCACCAGGGGGCAGATACTCTGACCAGTAGAGGAGGAAGCCAATTCCTTGCAGAATTGACCATGGGTTAGGTTGCTGCTGGGGCACTGTCAGCCCCGAATCTGCTTCACCCACACCCCGGACCCAGAAATCGGTTTTGGCTCGATCCCCGCAGGCCAGGCCGAGGGACCCCACTGGTGCATGTGTGGAGGGGGAATAGTGGACTACTAGTAAATGGTGATTTTAAAGTTTTCTGTAACTTAGTTTCATGCTTTCTACAGTAGACTTAATTCCAATAACATATACTATGTTGCTTCATGCTCCTCCCCCTACCAACGGTAGAGGGGAGTCACAAGAGTCTTAGTAAGTAGAGAGAGCATGTCGATATTTTTTTAACCAGTGAAAGTTTTTAAAAACCTTATCACCCTTTCCAGTGTTTCAGTTTGGCCCTCCTTGCTCTTCCTTGATATCCTCCAGGCCAGCAGTCTAACCTTCCTCTAAGTCATCAGAATGACCTTGAAAGACCCAAGTTTGACTAAGTCACTGAAAATTGACTTTATATTGTATATGTGACATGTGAAAATGAGCAAAATTGGGTTAGTCAGAAATAGGATCCTCACTGTTTTTTAGAGTGTTTTACCCTCCAATGTAATCAGTAAAGCATCTTTCCCTTCTCCTTCCCCCCTCCTTCCTTTTCATCTTCTCCCTCCCGATTCTTTCCCTCTCCCCTCTCCTCCTATCAATTCCCCTGACTCTTCCTTTTCCCCTTGTTTCACCCCTCTTCCTTCTCTGTCCCTTATTGTTCCTCTTCTTCTTTATTTCTTCTTCACCCCCTGTCCATGAAGGGGAAGGTTTGCTCTGCTTAGCAGGCAGTGTAACTAAACCAGAAATTGAGCACTATGTTGTCATATGGCTTTAAATAATCCGTTTACCAAAAAAGTACATATAATCTTGCCTATCTAAGAAAATAAAATAAAAAGGTAATTGATACTTGTATTACTCTCTTAAAATTGAAACATCTAAAAGTATACAATGATGTTCATCAGTTCAAACAATTTTCTAGTTCACGAATTCCAACTATTCCTTTTTTTTTTTTTTTGGTAGATTTACCAGTCAACATGCCAATTAACAAGTACTAATTAAGTGCCTATTTGATATGAGATATTTTGTAGAGCCTAAAAATAATAGTGGTACAGGTCAAAGTCCAAGCTTTCAAGGAAGTTTCAATCCAGTTCAGGAAAGAAAGTGTAAACACTTTAAGAGTTATAAAACAATGCAAGAGATAGTGCAACAATAGTAATATGGCAAGACAGGAACTGATGATTAATTGCAAATGAATGACCAAGACGGTAAGTGCTAGGCCATTTCAGAGAAGGGAGTGATTCCTGTGGTTTGAGGTGGCCTGGGGACATGTCATAAAACAAGACAGATGTAGAGAATCTTCAGGTTCTAAAGGGGAAGAGAGAAAGAGGCAGTGGGTTCCACACAAAGCAATGGTATGAGCTGAAACTCTGAAGTTGCAAAGCACAGGTGTTTCAGGAAATGACCTCTGTGGCTTGAGTAAAAGATGTGGAAGAATCAGATTGGAAATAAGTTGGGAAAAGTCTTATGGAGGGCTTTGAAGGCTTTGTTTAGGTCTACCAAATGTCTCTGTGAAATTGTCATAGGTGGGGCTTTCTGTCAAGATTTGTCAAAAGAATGTGGCATTTCATGATATAGAAATCAAGACAGATTCAAATCAGAGGTCCTTAGTGCATGAGTAAACAAAAAAATCTCTCAGCCACTGGTACTGTTGCAATGAGCATGGCCATACTGAGAGAAGTAGGCATCTAGTTAGTTTATAAGTAAGCTTTTCTTTTATCCTCAAAGTAATGACAAACCATCAGTAAAATTTGATCAGGCAGCTTACATAATCATATTTTGTTAGCCATGTCACTGTGACAGCCTATAAGGATAAATTAGAAAGATATGAACTTAACAGTAAAATAAGGGATAATGAAGGAGATATGGAAGGGATGGTGATGATCGAATGTAAGACCATGATAGTAAGGATGGCAAGTAGAGAACAGAGCTGGAGAGATTTAGGATTTGGAACCAACTGGACTTGGCCTTAAGGTGAATGTGTGTGTGGGTCATAGGCTAGGATGACATTGGGAGATCGAGATAGTTGTGGGAACGGGCTTCCTAGGGTGGCCCCCTGAACACTGATTTGAGCTATTGTCCTATGATAAAACATAGTGTTTTATTGGCTTTACTTTGGAATTGTGCTTAAACTTGAATTTCATCTTTAGTCTCCCAAATAGTGCCACTTTCTCTTTGAAGGCCTATCGCCAGCCCCCTTTTCTGCTCTAGGCCACACAACTGGCCGGGTGGATCATCTCAAAAAACAATTATATTTTATCACTCTTCCAAAACTTCTCAGTTGACACTTTATATCTATTAATCAAAGTCCAAGCCATTTACCCTGTTATAAGGCCCTTCATAAACCCCATAACTTATCCCCACAACCCCTTCCTATAACATCTACCCAACTAACATCTTCTGCTTCAGTCTCACTCCTTTGACACATGATGCTCTTAGCTGCCTCAGAGACATTTTACAGCTGCCCTTGTGACAGCATTAACTCCACACTTAGTTCTGTTATCATCTTTTTAGAAGAAGCCTTTCAATTTCCCAGGCAGAATTAGGTACAACACTGTAATAACTACTGTTTATCAAGTTATTCCCTGCTAGTAACTTGATAAAGCATTTATCCATATTAACCTTTGCTGAAATGATAGGTGGTTGAAGAATCTGAGGCACAGAGAGGCTAGCTAGAGAATGGTAGTTACTGTGTGAACACAGTTTGTCTGATTCCGGTGGTACCATTACCCTGCTCTCTCCTTTTGGGACTGAATTCCTCGGTGCTTGGAGCATAGCTCATTCAATTTTGTAATTCCATCTCCTACTATGCATTCAATGATGATTTGTTGATTTAATTCTAGATGAATGCATGCCTGGGAATTGATAAAGTGGTTGAAGGCAGAGTCAGTGACTGACAAAAGCTTTACCTCTATCCTTCCCCAGCTAGCAGTTACATGGAGCAAAAGCTTTTCATACCTTCGAAGGAGTGACTAACGTGAGGATATACACACACTGTGGCAAGGCCTGGGAAGATATAGCTAGCCAGGCCTTTCCCAGCAATATTCATATCATACTTTCTGTTTGAAAAGCTATTTCTGTCTATAATCCAAACAAACAAAAACAAAACAAAAATTCAGGGAATTAAAATATATATATATATTTTATATATATATATATTCTAATATATATATATTAGAATATTCTAAAAAGAATTATATTCAAAGTTGAATGGGTACCTTGACAAGTCTTTGGGACTGATAAAAACTTGTTGCAATTCTAATTTAACAGCGGAACAGTAAAGAGCAGAGGTGGAAATTGATGCGAGTTCTAACAGCGTTGTGCACCTTTGATTTGCTGAGCTACTCTTCAAATCAATAGTATCTCCCACATAGATGCATTTATGGATCAAGGGCATGTGCCTTTGCCAGACTTGCTTTGAACAATGAGAAAAATGAAAAGCATATTAACAATAGTCAGACTTTATTGCTAAATTCTAGGTATGTTTGAAGTGCTTTACCTATTCTAGACTACTTTTGAAAACTATACTGAGTCCATGCATATTCCATATAGATGTCCTGAATTATCCAGGTCTATGGCTCATTAATATTTGCAGCCATCCCCTTTCTTCTGACTGGCCCAACTCCATAGGTCAGTTGGAGTTTCTTGAATTGCTCTCTGTTTACTAGGGATCTAAGGTTTCTCCTTTTGTGACTAGCTTCTTCAAAGGCTGAGAGATAGTTAATCCTTTTCTCTTGACAAAACCATAATCAGAGTGAAGCCTTAAAAAAGATCCCTTTCAGAGAAGCAAATGAAAAAAAATAATGAAGAAACAGAACCTAAGTTTGACTGCAGGGGGTTAAAACCAAGAAAGATCCGAATTAAGCAAAGATATAAAACTTCATTATTTTAAGAATTGACAGCAGCCTGATTTCATGTCCAAAAAAAAAAAAAACTTAATTCCTAGATTTATCTCCACTGAAACCACTTTGGGTCAGCTCTTATTGCTCTCAACTTGGTTCCCATTTCTCCCCGGAACCCCTCTGCACAGTAATCTTATTTCTCTGTGGGTTTATTCTGGTCTTCATATCTCTCTATGTAAAAGCACTTCGCATTTCTGTCCGAGCGGTCAGGAGCTTCTACACTGAGTGTGCAATTAGAATAAATCCATGAGGAAAGCAATAGGATATTGATTAACTGATACTGCTCTCTTTTAATTTGTTTATTCTAAAGGTTTTTTTATGTTTTTTTGTTTGTTTGTTTGTGTATGTGTGTGTGTTTTTTTGTTTTTTGTTTTTGGTGCATATACTAGTATGTTTGTGTGGAAATTTTCAGAGGCACAAAAATAGAGAAAATATACAATGAACCTACATGGACCCATTATCCATCATTTTCTGCCTTTCTTGCTTTATCTAATACCCCCGAGTATGTTTGTTTGTTTGAGTATTTTAAAGCAAATCACAGCTACTATATCACTTGTAAATAATTCTGTATGTGTCTTTAAGAGATAAGAATGTAATACATAAAATGAGCTATTATTTTTAATAGTATCTACTATTCAGTATGTGCTATATTCACTGACTTACTCTTTTTTTTATTATTATTGTTAATTTGTAAAAAACACACCACAGGGTTCTGGGGTTCTAAAAATGCCCACACATTGCATCCAGCTTGTGTGTCTCTGCCACCATTTGTGGAACTGCCAGTGTGGGTTACGTCCTTTACAGACAGTATCTCAATCCACCCTCACAGCATACTTTAGAGGTCGGGCCCATCATCTCTGTTTCACCAGCTGGAGTTTAGTAAGAATGTTGGGATGGCTTGCCTCAGCTTGCATGACTTCACAGGCAAAGGCTGTGTGTATTGGGACTCAGACTTCAAAGTCATTCCTCTTTTATGCTGTCTATCCATTCTTCCCAAATAAGTCAGGCTCCTGCTTACTTCACATCTGCCACTCTTAACTCGGTGCCATTGCCTCTCATATCCTTTGCCTCTTCAGGGTGTTTGATACATCTAGACCTTGAAGTTAGGTATCTCCCTTCCCCCGGGTTAGTTAGGTGCTGACCTTTTTAAGGAGAACAGAATGCTGTGGTGTATTTGAAAATGGTTCCTTTTGCCCTCTCCCTGCCAGATGGGACAAGGGGATTTTTTTCAGATAGTCACTGTGAGAACCTGGTTGAGCTCCTAGAGGTGACATTCACAAAAGTGTGGGAGCATCCTTGAGGGGTCCCCTGGAGTTTGTAACTGCCAGTCTTGTGTGGACAGGGAGCCTCCAGCAACTTGTCAATTGCAGTTCAGGTTTCCTTGCCGGGGGCCCTAGTTCCTGCCTGTCAGTGCTTGTGGGTTTCGGCTTCGGAAAGTCACCTTCTCTATATTTAACTGCCGGTCTTTTCCAAATTGGGACAGGGGTTTGCCCTGTGACCTTACTTCTCTTACAGATATAGAGTTGTTGATTTGTTTCAGTTTGTTCAGCTTTTTCCTTGTTGTTAGGACAGAGTAGCAGCTTCCCGCTTCTTACATGCCTTACTGGAAACCAGAAGTTTAGCCCAGTTCACACCAGTTTGTCCTCCCTCAACTCTGAAGGAAGCTTTTATTTGATTTGTAGTTGAACTCATGCCCATGCCGGCAGCACAAACTTTTTATGCTAGCATCACTCTTTTGACCAGATTACTTATTTGATGAATATTCTAACTTATTTACCATGGGGATTCTATAGAATTTGTACATTATAAAGATTGAGAATATAAATGTTTACTATTATGAAGCAATAGATGAACTCAAGTTAAGCAAATAGCAGCTATTACTTAGTTGAAGAGGCCTCTATGCAAAATAAATACAGAATACAATAAGCAGTGAAAACCGGTACTTAGTCATGGCATCTAAAAGGCTTATGGTAAAATCCATGTTAAAGATACACAGAAATATAATGATTACATATATTTCCTCAATCTATTATTATTCATATCACTTTCACTTGTATATCTTAAAAATTATATACAAAAAAATGACCTATTTACCAGAAATGATAGACAAAAGAAATGACCTATTTACCAGAAAAATCTGCAATAAGTGTGTGGGGGTGGGAAGAATGTGGGGGCTAAGGCTGCATGGAGGAGTGGTTGCCACATGATATTGTAATAACTACTTGTGAAATTCTCTTCATGCATAAGTGCCTAAGGGTAAATGATAAGAAATAATAACATCAGCATGCCATTTTTTTGTTATCGTTGTTGCTGGTTGCATTGCACTGACATTAGCTGTCTTGCTCTGTGATATCCGTGTTAGAGGGAGCTTTCAGGGTCTTAAAATCCTTAGCACATTACTACACAAACTCTGGCTCTGCAGTAGACACCGAAGAACGTGTAGACAAGTGGACATTAAAGGGAAGAGCTCTACCACTTATTATTTCTATATCTGCTAAATGGCAACAGTATTGTGGGTATCCTTGGAATTGGTGAGCACCCAAGTTACCATTTAAAATGGGATATTGCCATCAGATTCGAAGAGATAATTTTATGCCATTATTACCACTTAGTGCTTTAAAATATGTGTAAGCCCTGACCGGTTTGACTCAGTGGATAGAGTGTCGGCCTACGGACTGAAGGGTCCCAGGTTCGATTCCGGTCAAGGGCATGTACCTTGGTTGCGGGCACATCCCTAGTATGTGCAGGAAGCAGCTCATCGAGGTTTCTCTCTCATCAATGTTTCTAACTCTGTATCCCTCTCCCTTCCTCTCTGTAAAAAATCAATAAAATATATTTTTAAAATATGTATAAAATTCTGGGGAGCATCAACATAAAAGCAGGTTACCTCAGAGAAATAACAAACCTTCTTTCAGCAAATAGTGGAACCTGAGAAGATACAACAGGAAAGCACCTTTTGGTTGGGAGAGGAAAGTAGGGACTAGTTAGAGCCAGCCCCACCAAGGGAGTCACCTAGGGAACCACGTGTAGATGCTGGGGATCTGTGGGAGGGGATACTGTATAGGACAAGCAAAGGCTTCCTGGTTTGGCCTGGAGCTGACCCTGAGCACCAGTGAGATTTAAAAAGTACTGTGCAAGGCAAAAATAATGCACAGATAAAAATCCAGCAATACAAGAAAACAGGAGGGGAAGGGGAGGGGTCATTGAACTTCCCTGATGAAGAGGTCATGTATGAGGCTAGCACAGTGCCCGGACGTCTTAAAGAGCCAGAGTGTCCTGTGCTGCTCTGCCACACTCCACTGCCTCTATGGTCTATGCCAGATGAAGGGCTTGGCTTGCATTTCCATGCATGTGAAAATACATATATTTAAAGACTAGAATTACTCTGAATGCATCAAGATGCTAGGGGATATTTCTGAAGAAATAAAAAATGATTGAGGGGAGAATTATTTGTGTGAAGAGAAGAAAAAATGCAACATGTATCTCTTATCCTGGATTCAAATCAAGTCCATGTGCCCTTTGATGGGTATGGTAGAATTTGCTGCACTATTTAATTTGGCATTTCTCTTCTTGTTTTGAGAGTTTTAAGAACATAGTCTTGAAAATTCTGTGTATTTTGCAGTGCTACAGTATTAGTATATTTGAACTTAAGCTTGTTCTTATGTTGTTTCTTAATTGCCTCCGATAAAATTTCTTTTTTTAAAAATATATTTTTTTATTGATTTCAGAGAGGAAGAGAGAGATAGAAACATCAATGATGAGAAAGAATCATTGACCAGCTGCCTCCTGCATGCCCCACACTGGGGATCGAACCCCGAACTCAAGCATATGCCCTTGATGGGAATAGAACCCAGGACCCTTCAGTCCACATGCTCTATCCACTGAGCCAAACTGGCTGGGGCCGATTAAAATTTATTAAGGGGAGTTTTATATATATAAAACTTTATATAAAGTTTATGTAATGGCGATGACAAGAATCTCAACAAAATTATATTCAGATTTAATCAACTTGTATTGAGCGCTCATTCTGATTTAGACAGTGTTCTATTGCATAGAGAATTTCCATTCTCCTTGTATCATCACTGTAAATTAGGCTTTTAAAAAATATTTTGAAATAATTACAGATTCGCAAAAATTTGCAAAAAAAAAATAAATAGTACAGAGAGGTCCCATGTAGTCCTCACCCAGTTGTCCTCAGTGGTTACATCTTACGTAACTAGAGTATGACATCAAACCACGAAGTTGTCATTGAAGTGCACGCACACTTCTATGTCATGTTATCACGTGTGAGATTTGTGGAACCACTGCATTCAAGATACAGAACTATTCTATCCACCACAAAGATCTCCCTTGTGCTTCTGCTTACGGTCATCCCCCACCATCCCTAAGGCCTGGCAATCATTAATCTGTTCTACATCTTTATAAGCCTGTAATTTCAAGAATGTCATGTAAATGAAACCAGGGAACGGGTGACCTTTACACTCAGCTGAGTTCTCTGAGGTCCATGCAAGTTGTTGCATGTATCAGTGACTTGTCCTTTTCATTGCTGAAAAGTATCCCACCATGTAGATGTATCATACTTTGTTCACCCATTGCAGAAAATATTAGCTGTTTTCAGTTTTCTGGCTATTACAATGCTATGAACATTGTGTACAGATTTTTGTGATGTGTGTTTTTAAAAAATATATAAATCACTTTTCAGAGCTGAGATAGAGGAGATAAAGTGTCCGGAGCACAGACCAGGTTTCCAAATCCAGATGTTTTTACTTTATTTCCTGTGCTGTTTCTAATGATCCCAGATTAAATGAGAACAAACTGTTCTACAGACAGTGTAGAAAAGTAATGATTATATTTTTTATTACATCTTGATAAACTATTGGTTTTAGAATAATACCTGCTCAAGGAATTGATTGTTTTTAGCATCCTGTATGCACATGGATTCGCTAATTTATTCCTTAACACTATTGTTTTAGTGCCATTAAATGCCAGGTCCTGTGCTGTGTGTCAAAAACAAATGCCCACCCCCATGAGGTCCTTTCCAAAATACTATGTTTATAGCACAGAGGTAGCTTGCTGGTTTAATAGTTTTAAATTATACTTGGAAAAATGTTTACTCACAGACAACTGATATAACAATAGTTAAACCTGTGTTCTTTTTTTAAATTTTTATATTGATTTTTAGAGAGAGATGGAGAGAGAGAAACATCAGCAGCAGCTTGCTGCACAACCCTGTACCAGGGATTGAGACTGCAACTGGGGCCATGTACCCTGACCTTTAGGTGCATGAGACAACGCCCAACCAATGGAGCCACATGGGCCAGAGCTAAATGTGTATCTTCAGATTTAAATTTTTTGAAAGATTTGGGTTAATGTATTTTGCCTCATCTTAGGAAAGCAATTGCTGAGCATGCATGCACAAATACACAATCTAATTTGCAAGGTATGCAATTCAATACTGCTTTCAAATACGGGCGAGGTTCAGCTGGATTTTTATTTGTGGCTTGTTCACAAATTAATGATTTCTTCTACTTAGTCTATGTCTCTTTCCCCCAATAGCATGAAAAATTAATCAACCGGCCACAGAGTACCAAAAGAATTTCTACAGATCCTCTAGGTAAGAGTGCCCTCACTACAGAGCTGCTTTTTTCCCTTATATTATACTAGGGGCCCGGTGCATGAAATTTGTGCACTGGGGTTGGGGGTTCCCTCAGCCCAACCTGCCCCATCTCACATACTGGGAGCCCTCAGGGGATGTCCTACTGATGGCTTAGGCCCAATCCCCACGGGAAGCGGGCCTAAGCCGCAGTCTGGCCTCCCTTTGTGGGAGGCAACCGGGCTGATCAGGGGAAGGCACCAGTCCCATCACCCCACTGCTGCAGCCACTGCCAGTCACCACAGCCACCAAGGTGTTTTCATCAGCACGACTCCAGTCCTTTCACCAAGAAAAAAATGACAATTTTCTTTAGGCATTTTCAAGATGTGTCTTTTATAGGATATGCATTTCTTTCTTTCTTTCTTTTTTTATTTTTTATCCTCACCTAAGGATATGTTTCCATTGACTTTTAGAGAATGTGGAAGAGAAAGGGAAAGACAGAGAGAAACATCAAAGTGAGAGGAACACTTTGATTGGTTGCCTCCTTCATGAGCCCTGATCTGGGCCCCAGCCAGGGAGGAGCCTGCAACCTAGGTACATGCCCTTGATCAGAATTAACCCAGACCCTGCTGTCGCAGGCCGAGGCTCTATCCACTGAGTCAAACCGGCTAGGGCAGGATATGACATTTCTTAGCCCTCCAGCAGCAGACCTTCGTTCTTTTTCTCCAGAAGTGTGGTGGAAAAACCCTAGATCACCTTTTTAGATTCTTATTACCAAAGTTACTAAGAATATTACCAGTGGCATACAGGAAGCTTAGCCAATGTGCAGTCAGAAAAGGTGTTTCCTCTATAGTTCACACCTATCACAGGCTGTGCCCTGCCCAGGCTTAAAGCCTCTGGCCAAAGCTTTAGGCCTGGGCAGGGGACCTCCAACTCCCTGTGATCACAGACACTGCCCATTGGGCAGGGGACCCCAGCTCCCTGCAATCCACCACAGGAGCAGACCCCCTCGCAGGAGCGGACCCCCAGTTCCCTGCGATCCATCGCAGGCTCCCCACTCGTGCCCAAGGCTGGGAAAGCCTCCGGGAGAGGCTTTCCCGGCCTTGGGCACGATTGGGGCTTGGGTCCGTGATCGGGGCTTGGGTATGCAATCGGGGCTTGGGTCAGCTCCCGCCGGCTGGGGCGGGCGCTGACCCAAGCCCCACCTGCCCTGGTCCGCGATTGAGGCTTGGGTCCCAATGGCTGTGGCGGGCGCTGCCCCCTCTCCCCGCCATCTTTGCTGGGTTAATTTGCATAGCACCCCTGATTGGCTGTGGGCATAGAGAAGGTATGGTCAATTAGCATATTACTCTTTTATTAGGTAGGACTAGAGGCCTTCTGCATGAAATTCATGCATGGGGGGGGGGGGGGTCCCTCAGCCTGTCTTGCTCCCTGCATGCACCAGTGACCATACTTTTCATACAGGTGAAAGGCATCTTGCTATTTTATGGACAGCTACATTTTTTGCCCTGATTATAAAAAGTAGTACAGAACATGATCCTTCTGAGGCAGTAGTACTATTTTCTCCATCTTATGGATGTAAAAACTGAAGCAGAGAGAAGTTAATAATTGGCTTTGTCACACAGTTATAAATGTCAGAATCAGGGCTGACCACAAAATGTGCAAGCCAGAGTCCATGCATGTCATGGCTGCATCATCCTGTTTTTTCAGTGTTAGAGTAGCCTTGCCAGGTTTTAATTTTTAAATCTAAGAGACTGTTCCCAATATAGGATAGGGTCCCTAGGCCTGGTCAGCAATCAGGGCTGATCGGTGGGGTGACTGACGGGGCGATTGGGGGGCCCCCGCTGGCACCCGCCTTGGCTGGCCTGGCACCGCCTGCTTGCCGGCCTCACCCCCCACCATCGCTGCCACCAGTCGCCTCCCTCTGTGGGGTGACTGGCAGGGCGATAAGGGGGGGGCGCCCTGCTCATACCGCCTTGGATGGCCTGAGGCCTGTGGGCTAGGGGCAGCCCCTGGTGGCCAGTGTTCATCATAACGACCGGTCGTTCTGCTGTTTGGTCAATTTGCATATTAGGCTTTTATTATATAGGATATTTTATGTGAATCCTTTTATAAAAAAGAATAGAGAACTTTGCAGTTCAATAATCATTAAGTTTACCACCCTAATAAATGTTTTCCTTTGGAAGTCATGCATGTTTAATTCAAAGCATACTCAAATGTAGACATAGTTAAATTTATATTAAAATCTACAAGAAATATAAAGTCTACTAAGTAATATTTTACTAAGATAACTAGTAATTGCTTAGTTTGGTAAGTAGACCAGTGCAGTTTTTTTCTGAAATACTGACTATTAATTGTGAGTCTTAAAGTTTGGTCACCTCGAATCTACATTTGAGGGCAATCGACTTTAAATGGAGGTATATTGGTGTGAAACCACAACAGAAACCTATGCTTTTTATCGTGGTTATGCACAAATCACTTACATAACAATGATGGGGATTGCAGGGTAGAATTGGACAGTTTTATTCTATTTTAGCCTTCGAAACAATTCATTCTGTGATGTTAATAGTGACTTTAATCATTTATTGGTCTCCAGAAAACAGGAGTGTGTTTCGCTTCTGTGTTAAACCCACCACTGATGGCAAAGCCTTCCCTTCAGGGGTTACCTTTATGGATTTGTAAAGAAAACGTCCAGGCTTTACTGAAGGACACGCGGAGAAAGTAGGCTGGGAATAAACCTTAGTGCTACATATCCTCTCAGAGGTGATACAGCAAAAATAAAACAGAAAACACCAAACCCACTCCCCCCCTCCACACACACACCTCCGCCAAACAAGAAACCAAACCAAACCAAATGAAAAACAGCAGCAGTAGATGAAAGCCCAGGAAGTTTGTTAACTTTTGAAGAATCTGATGTTCAAATAACTCTCACTACCATTGTCACAACCACGGGAGAGCACAGGGTGCCCCGCTCTTCCCTACCTGCACCAGGAAGTCACGGGTTGTTACACTATGTGGTCTTACAGGACCACTGCCATCTGAGCCGCTGCAGGAAGGGTGATGGTAGGTGAGGGTAGAGCAGGATTAAACTATGAAAAGCTTTTTAAATGCTAAGTTAGTTATGGCGTTCAGACAATAGTTTATAAGAGATTTAGTAACAAGGAACAAATAAGATCTGATTAGACCTAAAACTTCATTAGTTGTGTGGAAGATTAAAGTTAGGCAAAACTGATAGCAGGGATATGAATTAAAACCCAGGTTCCTACAATTCTCCAGAAAAGAGAGATAGGTCATGACCAAGAGTGGGTCAGTAAGGCCGAAAACTGGGGGAAATAGCTGAGACATGTTTAGAGTTAGGACTGGTTGGATTTTGGTACAGGGGATAAGAAATAGGCTTTGAGAAATTAGAATATTATTACATGTTTTAGCTTACTCAATTGAGTGGTCACATATACTGAAAAAGTTGATAGAGTGAAGGATCAGGTGGAGAGAAAGAAAGGCCAAAGCTGATTTTGATTTGAGAAATATAGAGTTTGAATTGCCTGTGGTATATCCTGGTAAAGATAATTGGGAGATGAACATTGTATATGCTATACCAGGATCTAGGAAAACAAAGCCACAGGTGAAGATCTAGTACAAAGGATCTATACCAGGATCTAGGAAAACAAAGCCACAGGTGAAGATCTAGATCTAGATCTGGGCTGTTTCACAAAGAGTAGATGGCTGAGGCGATAAGAGTTGATGAATTCATTGAGGGAAGAGGATAGAAGTAGAAGGGGCCCGAGACAGGAAGCACTAGTTCAGCTGTATCAGGAGGCAGAGACTCAGCAACGCAGAAAGAGCCATGTGGCAGAAGAGGGAACCCAAGGGAAGCGGTAAAATGCCTTGTGAGGTCAGACAAGACAGACTGAGAATCAGCTGTGGTAAGGAGTAATTAGGAGGGCTCTGGGAAGATTGGAAAGGCTTCAGTAGAGTTTTAAAAGAGGGTTCAGAATCCCTAAAGCAAGGGTTTAAGAAGTGAGTTGGCAGTGATGAACTCGAGGCACCAAGTTTACATTAGGCATTAAAAGACTTTATGGTAAAAGGTGTAACATTTATACAATCTGAAGAGAAACCACAGTATAGGGAATATAGTCAATAATATTGCAATAACTAGGAATGGTGCCAGGTGCATACTGGCAATATCCAGGGGGAACACTTTGTAAAGTATGTGATTGTCTAACCACTATGCTGTACACCTGAAACCAATACAAAATAATATTAAAAGTTAAAAAAAGAGATAAAATAAAGATCCTTGTCCTTTAGCTCTGAAAAAAAAAAGCATAAAATATTTTATGGTAAGGGAAGGGAGAGATAGCTCAGTAGGTTGAAAGAGTAGCAGATGCAGGGAAATAGGAGGCCTGAGAGTGTTTGTAAGAAGTATGGCAAGAACCTGTGGTGAGGAGGAGATTAAGGAGCAGGTGTGAAGGGAAATGATGATGAAAAACAGTGTGATAGATGGCATGTGGCAAACACGAGGAGTTAGATTTTGTAAGAAAATGATTTTGAAATGAAAACAAGGTTATGAGAACTTAGGTCAAATGGCTTTGGGTAAAGTAGGAGAAACAGATATAGACTGAGTAAAACAGAATGCACATGAGTTTGGGGCTTAAGGATGGTAGAAGAGATTTGGGTCATTGCTCTGGAAAACTTTAAATAGAGTTCAGGAAAAAGATTTGTTAATGGATTTGTAAGCTTCTAAGGGCTTAAATAGTGGACAAAACATAGAGTTTCTTGATCACATTCACCATAGGTTCATAACCCTGGGCAGCCTGCTAGTTAAATGTAGTGTGAGTCAAGCAGGATTTGGGGATGGACAAGTTGAGAACAATGAAAGCTAAAGAGGACAGCATAGTTTAAGGAAGATGCAAGACCCTTCTTGATGCACCTAGCTGGTTGTTAGAAGCAGCATGTGACCCCCAGTAGGTTTGACCAAATGACTGGGGGCATCAAAGAAATGACTATGTTAGTAGTGATGGGGGCAAGAAGAATATGAAGCAGGAGCAATGGAACAGAGGCTGTGGAAGTTTAGGAGGTACTGGTGGGCAGTAATATGGAGAAGCTGAGGCCCAGGAGGTGGAATAATTCTAGTTGATGATGAAACTGGCCATGAGAGTCAGTATCTAACATGGAGTCACACGCAAATCATTGATGTTGACACGATTAGGAACTATGCGGTCAGTGATGGTACTGATGGCCAACGCAGTTGCTGATAATTCTGCCTGCTGATGGCAACAGACAGATGATTTGGACAGGGAGAGGAAGGCCTGTAGCATGGACATCAAAATCCATACACTGCAGAATGCTCGTTTGAAAGTGACAATGGAGAGCAAGGATGTGTTGACTCCACTTCCTGGTAGCCTTCGCAGAAAAGTGGAATGACTCACAGTGTAAAATCAGGTGTGTTTGAGTGAGCAGGTCAATGGGAAGGAACACTTGAGTAAAAGGTGGCACAAGACCAGGGAAAATGGTGCGGGGGTGAGCAAGAGTGGGAAAGTGGCTGTGAGGCAGGCTAGTGCTGGATGTGGAAGGAGAGAGATAGTAGGGTTGGGGGTATAACTGAGAGTGATGGGTCTGAGTTACACAATGAAGGAAATAACAACAGAAAAATGAATCGTGAGGTTAGGTGGTGGATGAGTCACTGGGTAAGGGAAGAAGTATGCTGAGCACACAGGATATAGTCAAAGGAGATGTTTGTGGTTCTGAATACTAGTCCGGGGGCCAGGGGAAATGCTGGTGTGGAGAACCTTCCACAGAACTGATCTGTGGGTAGCAGATCTTGGTGAGTCTGTGGGTGTCTGTAGTTGGGCTGCGTGTGACCATTGTCCAGATGCTTCTAACACTTATGCATCAGATTAGTACTAATGAAGGAAAGTATTTTTTGAACCTAAAAATATTCTTTACCACACATGCTACTTATAGTAGGGTTGGGGGCTTGTTAAAAATGCCAAGTTTTGCCCCCTTCCTCATCCTAATTAAGTAGACTCTCTGAGGCAGGGTGACAAACCATTGAACAAGCCCACTTGGCTCTTAGGAAAGTTAAAATTTGAGAAGCATTTTCAACCCTCCTAGGAGAAGACCCCAGAAATTCAAAGGCTCTCAACGGTCCAACTGGGCAGTCCCAAATCTTTCCGCTGCTCAGAGGACAAACCAGAGGGCACTTAGATTCCTGTGGACAGGGATGGGGGATTAGCTGAGCACATCCCCCAAGAAAGAGTCCTAACACTGTTCCCCATGTGCCCGGCAGAAGCCCTGTGGGATAACTTGCTCTATTGGTTGGCCGAGGAGCTCTCAGAAGAAAATGCCACGAGTCTCTCCTCGTCCCTCCCTCTTCGCCGCAGCACCATTCAGCTCATCAAGCTGAAGAACCCAGATGACCTCACAGAACAGATCCACGAGCTTCTTTGCTCCTGGAAAAAATCACTCCCGAATTCCACCGATAAACTTCGCCTTCTGGCTCGCCATCTCCGCAAGATCGGCAGGAGTGATCTTTCGGAAGAGCTCAAGTTCAAGTGGCAAAATAAAGTGTTCACCGACCCACAGCAGAGGTTTGATGTGGCAGAGTAAAGCCGGTTGTTCTTCCTTTGGGTCAGAGTTGGTGGTAAGATGGTTTCTGTCAACATTTTACTAGGGGCTCCCGGTCATGTTTGAAGTGAATCTGTTTGGTAGATGTGTTACTGAGACAAGGGGCAGAGCACTAGTCAGACAACAAAAAGATTCCTAGGTCTGAGTGCTCCTTCATGGGTCAGTGACATGTGTTGTGCAAGCATGACCGCCTGGGGTCCAGCCAAACTTAATGGCATTTGCAATACAGTTTGCTCTGCTCACATTTTAATAGGTGAAGTCGCTTTCTAAGTGTAAAGAAAAGATATGATATATAGAATCCCTTTTTATTGTTTTAACAATAACAATATAGACAACAATACACTGTTATCTAGCTACATAAAAGTAAAATAGTTATCCAGGATTCCAAGCAACTAATCTTCATTACGTGATGCAGTGGCGCCATAGGTAACAATGACAAATAAATTGGGCTGCGGAGACCTGACATAGATGATAGCAAATCACTTTCAGAAAACTTCATTCATTTACTGCCACAAATCTTTCTTTTGCTAAAATGTAGGCTGGAATAGGGAAAACCTCATGTTTTATTACTAGTGGGATGAGGGAAGAGCAGAGGATCTGAAAAAATTCACCTACTTAGGAAAAAGCTCTGCTTATAAACCAGTTTGAGAAAAACCTTATTACATGAGCCCTATTAAAAAAGTTAAAAAAACCCACAAACTAAAAGAAAAAAATAGTAATTATCTAAGCCCCTGATCACTGATAATCCCTGTTAATGTCTGATGCATAAGCTCTGAGACTTTGAAAACCCTAAAGCCCCTTTGCTCCCTGAACAGCATGAAATGAAAGGGACATTACATTAGTTTAACCAATGTCTTTGAATGTTTTAATGGTTGCATAAAATCTCATTTCATAGCATTGCCATGTTAATTTTAGTATTACCTGTTTTGAAAACTGTAATGATGTAGTACTTTTTTTTTATTTCGGGCTTTTTATTCAACTTTATGTTGTTGAAATTCATCCATGTTGTTTGGCAATAGTTTGTTCCTTCTCATTAATATATAATATTCCATTATATGCATATACTACAAATAAATGCCTATTTCACTATAGATAGCATTTCAGTAAATTTCTGTTTGGAGCTATTATAAACGGTGTTTTTATGAATATCTGTACTTACATTTAGTGAATATATAGTTATTTCTCCTCAGTATGTAGCTGAGAGCATAGTAAGTGGTTATCATAATTAACTTAACCTTTCTCTTCTTATTGTATAAGATTGGATTTGTGCACCAGTGGGGTCCCTCGGCCTGGCCTGCAGATTGCAAGAGTGCACACGCCAGGCCAAGGGACCCCAAAGGTGCATGATTGGGGGCCAGGAAGGGACTACGGGAGGGCTCCAGGGCATGTCCAGCCCATCTTGTCCAGTCCTGACTGGCTGGACCCCAGCAGCAAGCTAACCTACCAGTTGGAGCGTCTGCCCCCTGGTGGTCAGTGTATGCCATAGCAACTGGTCAAACGGTCAAATGGTCGAACACTTAGTATATTAGACTTTTATTATATATGATTTAGGTGATTTCCTTCTTTTCATAAAAGTAACACTACAATGACCACTTTTCTACATATGCATGTGAACTATTACTTCTTTGGGCTAAACGTTTAGAAATGGGATTACCTGCTAGGAACATTTTTAAGGCTCTTGATACAAATTGACAGATTGCCACTTTACATTCTAATCATCAGGTTATGAAGATTCTTAGCAAAACAGTATTTTCAAATATATACATAAATGAATCAAACTGAAGCACATAATATGAAACCCTACATCCCAGGTAAGCCTGGATTGTCTTCAATTGCTTTATTGAGGAAAAAATATATTGACTTAAACCTTTTGCAGCATCTCCTCTACTAATGAATGGAGTATTTTTCATTGGCATTGCCATTTCAAAAAGTATCAGAAAGAAGAAGAATATAGCAGACATGTGGACAGATTTCCCAGGATGTCAGAGAGCTATGGTATCAAAAAATAGCAAATTCCAATGAAAAGAAGTTAAATTCATTTATTCAACGGATGTATGTTGAACACAAATTCTGGGTCAGGCAATCTATTCTACGCTAGGAGAACAAAAACAAGTAAGAGACAGTCCCGGGATATGTTTTTGTTTAAAGAAGAGTGAATGAATGAGACCAACATGCTGTTATTGCCTGTAATGAACCAGGCTTTTAATGTTTAGCTCTTTACAGGGATTCATTCATTTAACTCTCCTAACTTCCTGTGAGGTAGGTACACTGCCTCATTCTATGAGGGGAAACTGGAGATTGGAGAGATTGAGTGCCTTGCCTAAAATCACAAGTAAGTGAGTGACATAACCAGGATTCAAATGCATGCTGCCACCAAATTAAAAAGAAGAAAGGAAAAAGGATATATATTTTTCCCCATTATCCTAAACATTCTGTATTTCTACTTCTCATTTTGCAAAACAACATTTCTAATTCATATCAGTGGTGCAAATAGATAGAAGTTTTGAGGATGGGGATGGGGGAGTGGGAGGTGATGGGAGGGGAGTGTGATGTTGACATCCTTGATATTTGTCAACAACTCAATTGGTTAAATGTTCTCTTAGACTTGTTTAAGGGACTGACAGGTTAGGGCAATATTGAAAATTGACTTAATCATAAATTGGTGGTGCATAAATACTGTGGTTGTTGTTTTTTTCCAGCAGGTAACAGTAGTCACCAATAATTAGAGCTACTTTGCCACAACTTGACTATTCAGGTACATCAAAAGCCCTTCAAAACAGTGGCTGTAAAATAGGACCATTTAGCAATTAAGCCTGAGACCTTGTTAATGAGGTGCCTGTTTTATACCAGAGGGTAAGAATGGTTTTACTATATAGAGAGCCAATCTACGTATCTGTATCTTGAATAACAAGAATTTCATTAATGAAAAGCCTTTACAACCACCCTTTTGCTAATTATTAAACACCAAATTTTACAAATAAAGTAGATCTAACGTATATTATTCTAATGAACAAAACCTGTGATGTTAAAACATAGTTACCTTCACCAATGCTTACCATATCTGCAGTGTACATTTATGATGAAAAAACAATTGATTATTCCTAAAAAAAAATGCAGCTTAAATGGACACATACACACTATCACATTGTATATTCTGAAGCATTTTAGAGTGAAACAGAAGCACCTTAACAAGTGAGGGAGACTTTGACGGCATCATAATCCAACTTTCAAAACAGCTAAATTTTGTGGGGAAAGTTCCATTTTCCTAACTCAGTGTTTCTAAATGGAGGTGTTATTGGCATTTTGAATGGGGTATTTTTTACGTAAAAACCTGAGTTGGTGCCTGCGTTGCAGGGCACTCAGCATCCCTGACTTCTGTTCACCATGTGGACAGAGCCTCTCACCCCCACAGTAAGTGTGAGAAACAAAATCTTCCCACACATTTCTAGTTATGAGGGGGGTGGGTTGGGAGCACAGAAATGCTGTAAGTGGACTTAAGAATAGGGTTCCATGGACCTTAAGGGAGGGTGTTGGGAATCATTGTTTTAGTCAGCTTTTGGTTTGAAGCAGAGCATAATATAAAGGGGGGAGGGGGAGAGGGAGAATACATTAAGAGAAACTAAGAACATTGTAAGCAAAAGAGGGCCCTACCTTAAACTCTCCAACTGCTGTCACTGTTTGCAAACAAAGTCAACTGCTGTCTGATGACTTGCCCAGAAATATTCTCCATGAGGATCCCCTCTGAGTTATAATCAGAGTTGTGGTAGAGAACGAGAAGTTTGCCTAAGGGTCAGAGCAGGCTCCTTGAGGTTCAAAGAGCAATAGTTTAGAGGAGAAGGAAAATACTGGGTTAGGTCAAAATAGTGGCTATGCAGGTTCCCTAGTTCCCCATAGCTTAGCCAAACACTCATGGCTTCTGTGATTTTCTTACAGGATAGTGAGAAGCTAGAAAAATTCCAAGGCAGGAGGAATAGGGAAACCAAAGCAAAACAAACAAACAAAAAGAATTAAACAAGGCCAAACAGTTTGGCAGCCTGCAGCCAGCTTGAAAATAGCAAGCCCTTGCCTTCCCCAACCAAGGACACTTGAAAGCAAATGGTTAATGTCTCTCCAAAGACAGCAGAGAGGGAGGAAGGGAATGGAAGAGCGCAGTCTTATCTCATCCCACGCCCTAAACAGAAAAGCCAGCAGTCTTGGGGCTTGGCAAGATAAAATTGCCAGGTGCTCCTCACACATTCTGGGAAAGCCACAACAAAGGAAAAGAGGGACCTTGAAAATTGAGCTGTTCCAGACCAGGGAGGGTGGGTGGGTGAGAAAAGATCAACCAAAGAACTTGCATATATATATATATATAACCCGTGGACACAGACAATAGGATGGTGAAGGCCTGGGCGGGGGGGGGGGGGGGCGGGGGGGGAGCGGGGGGGGAGGCAGAAGAGGTCAATTGGGGGCAGGAAGGGACACATGTAAAACTTTCAACAAAAAAGATTTTTAAAAAAATAAATAAGAATAAAATGCCAGAAAAGAAGAAAAAAAAAAAGAAAGAAAATTGATCTGTTCCAAGATATTCACTTGGCAGAGGAATTTAAAGATCTATAGACAGAAAAGTATATAAGGAAAAAACACCCACTCTACTTGCTCTTCAGATTAGCTAAGAGCCCATCGTGCGTTATGCCCGATTATAGATTTGCTTGCCTTGCTTCTTTAGTAAACTTGCATGTTTTGCTTTCTCAATAAATTACTTTCTTAATGAAGTGGCTTTATCACAACACAAGCATCTAGTCACTCATTTGAATTCATTAGTATGAGAAGACGTGAATTGAGGTAGGGACAGCCCTCTCCCTCTAACTCAGGTGGCTGTCCCATAACACCTTTCTTGCGTCTGAGAGAGTTGCCTGTACCAGTCTGACCTCAGCAGCATGTCCCTGTGCCAAGTCTAGGTGTTTTGACAGATGTCACTTCTCTTAATCCTCAACTCACTACTTCTCCCAGGTTTCCTCCACCTGCATTTCCAATTTCCCTCATTCTGCATTTATTACATAGCACAGTGAATACTTAACAGTTTAATTATAATTATTATTTATTTGGTAATCCACCATCTTCGTGCATGCTATGTAAGGGCTAGGAAGCTTGTATCTTGTATTCACTGATGCAGTCCTATCACTTAGAAACATTCCTGTCACCCATGAATGTTTCCTTGTTTTGTTATATTTATTTGACAAGTGAGAAACCGCAGCTCAGAGTTACAGTGATACCCACCCAGTGGTACAGCCTGGATGAGAACATAGATGATTCTGTTTTTTAAAGTTCTTTTTCCTCTACTTCCAAATTTCTGCCCTTGGCTCCTCCTCCCCTCCACCTTACTCCTCACTCTTTCATAATCTCATGCCACATTTTCCCAGTTTCCTGAATACCCAAGGCTGGGTTAATTGTCCATGGCACCTATTCTTAAGTACGTTATAGCGCTTTATCTTCAAGTTATAGTACTTTTATACCCTGCTGTAATCACCTACTTATCTGTTTTTCTCTATCCAGTATAGTGTGTAAGTTTCTTGATGACAGAGAGTGATTTCTGTTTATTACTAAATTTCCAGGACCCTAACACAGGACCTAGCACTTAGTAGGCACCCAATAAGTTTCTGTTGAATAAATGCATGAATAACATCTACGTGCTCACATGCTAGCACCCTCTTTTCCTGTTTCTTCTTCCTTCTGGAAGAAACCCATGGTTATTTTTCAAAAGGTAAAAATTAGCTTGGATTTCAAACATCTGCCCTTCCATTTATCAGACTGGAATAACAGACACAGAGGAAGCCAGCTGCAAAGTTAACTGGATACAATATCTCCCCACGCCCCCCCCCCCCCACGCCCCCGAAACACCTTTGCAGCGGTAATGTGTCCCCTTCTTTGAGTGACTGCTGCTTTTTTTTTTATACACTGAAAAACTTTGTTTTCCAAAATCACAGGCTATGAGAAACTTTGCTGTTTGAAATCGTATCAGTAAGAGTTTAATATCCCTCTCTTGTCCAAGTCGCCGTGACACAGAAAAGCAGTCTTGATTGACAAGCCACAGGCAGAACTTCTGCTACATTGCACACGCATCTCAACAATGACGCTCCAAGAAAGCAGGGCTCTGGGTCCACTTTGCAGGGCAGACCTAAAGCTGATCCCTACACAGCTCTGTTTTCTTTCCAGCCCATCCAAACACAGCTCCACCCAACTCCTAGTCCTAAAATAACTCTGTCTTTGCCTTTGTTTAGTGAGACATCGCTGTTCCTTTGGCATGCAATCTCCCTCATTGCAGAATCAATAAACCTGACCTTGTTGAACTTTAGGTGTGTCCCTGGTGGCCTTAAACAGGCTGGGCTCAGGCGCCAATGCTTGTGTGCTCTCTAACCCAGTGGCTCTCAGATGGGCTGCAGGTTAGAACCAGCAAGGGGGTGCCTGGACTTGTTCTGAGAAATTCTGGTTGACATGCTCTAGGGCGGATCCTGGGAGCCAGCCTTGTAAAGCTCCCCAGTTGGTTCTGCAGCCAGGTCTAAGAATTATTCCTGTAGCCAAATGGACCCAGAAATAACCTGAAGTAGATGTTAAAAACCAGTTTTATAGCCCTAACCCGTTTGGCTCAGTGGATAGAACATCGGCCTGCAGACTCAAGGGTCCCAGGCTCGATTCCCGTCAAGGGCATGTATCTTGGTTTCGGGCACATCCCCAGTAGGAGGTGTGCAGGAGGCAGCTGATTGATGTTTCTCTCTCATCGATATTTCTAACTCTCTCTCCCTCTCCCTTCCTCTCTGTAAAAAAAAAAAAAAAATCAATAAAACATATTTTTAAAAAATCAGTTTTGTAGAACTGCAACTCAGGTCTCTAAATCAGAAACTATGGCTACAGACGTGAGGAATCTGTACTCTCGGTGAATACTTGAAGTGATGTTTATACACACGGAAGTTTTAGGGGACTGCCTACTTCGTGTCCAAAGCACTCTCTCAGTTTTTATTTTTATTTTTCATGGTTAGCACAGAACCAAGAGTAACACGGGAAAGAAACAGAAGGAAACAGAGCAGGCTCTGTGCTGTGATGAATGTAAAAGGCTTTTTTTCTCTTAGTTTATAGTTGTCTTTTGAGTCAATTTATCTGTTCACAAGACTAAGCAGGGTGGGGTCAGGAGCTCAGGCCAAGAACTGGGATAGTTGGGAAGGAGGAACCCTTGACCCTGGCCTCTTAGGAACAGAGGAACCAAATACAGAGTTTTATTACTCTCTTAAGGAGAAGAGCTGTGCCACAATCATAAAGACGGACTGACTTCCCTGGAAGCTGATTATCGTATCTTTTCAATCTGGTCCCATTAATAGACTACATACCCAATCATATACTGCAAATTATATATTTTTTAAATTTTCTCTCATTTGAAAGAACAGATTTATGTTCCATTGCATTTTTGTGCGCTGCGATTTTTAGAAATGCATTGTGCTATGTTCTTTCCCTTCGGACTCCTTTTCGATAATTTTTGCACCTGCTGAGGGCCTGAAGGATTGAGTGGTGCGCCCCTTGCTCCCCCTGGAAGGCTGTCTCTGTGCCAGACAAGTTGCCATTGAATTTCAGAGGGAAGAGATGAACCAAATAATTTATATGCATATATGCACAGCCATGGACACAGACAATAAGGTGGTGAAGGCCTGGGGCGGGGCGGGAACCAGGGGGAAGGAGGCAATGGGAGGGAGGAGGGGAGACATCTGTTATATTCTCAACAGGAAAGATAAAAAAATAAAATAAAACGTATTTTAAAAAGTCACTGCAAATGTCTACAAAATACCACAAGAGGGCACTTGTGTCTCAGATAAAATGAAGAAAACTTTTAAGACTACAGAGAAATTCTCTTCTGTTTTCAAAGAACTGTTCTATATGATTCTTTTAAAAAGTTGTTTCAGGGTAAAGGGGGCATAATTTGACTTATGGTTAATATATTGTTAATGTAAAAGTAGATGATTTTGTGGCTACCTTCTCTAATATTCTGAAATGTCTGATTCCCAATTGACAAGAAACCAAGTATATAGAAACTGCTGTATTTATCCTGGCCTTTACATTATATTGTACGTTCTGTTTCTTCAGTCAAAATAATAGAAATAATAATGCAATCTGTTATTAATCATTGAAACTGATAAGTAAAATTTCTTTGAAATTGTCTGGAAGTAGGAATTGAGAGTATAAATTATTGACAATACTATAGAATAAACGCACTTTTGACTCACCTCACTTTCCAATAAATGCTATTGACTGATGTGATTTTCAAACAATTTCTAATTTTTGAAAGGTTCTGAATGGAGTATTGCTATGCTTATCAATAAATAAAAAATGGCTAACATACATTAAAATGGATCTCTAAATTATGGTATTTAAAAACAATCATGTAATATTTTTCAGAATATTATTTTTAATTGTGTTTTACTAAAACAATGTTTCCTGAGATAAATTCTAAAAGAAGATGAATATTTTCCCTTTCACAGAGCATCACAAAACACAAACCAAAGATTGGGCTGGCAATAGAGCAACACTTAAAACTCTAGCAGAAATGAGCAGCACGCCTGAGAGTAGGAGAATGTGCAAAGATGCACGCTGGTCGAGTGCATTAAAACATGTGCTGCTCCTCTTTGAGGGAGGACTGTACAGTCCTGTCACGTTGATGCTACCCTTGGTCATGAGATTTAGGGTCCCCAGGAAAATGAGCACCATGATTGAACAGAGTGTTTACACACCAGTGAGTAGCTCACCATGTTTCTTCTCTCTCTGCGGTGAGACCAGCGATGTCCCATAGAAGGTGGTTCATTGTCTGGATCTGGGACGTGGGAGAGGTCCAGAGCCTACCTGTGGCACACAGCATGAAACATATATGTGAAAACTATTTTTTTCTTGCTGTAACTCTATTTTCCTGATTGATACAATTAATTTACCAAGCATAAGAAAGAAAACACTATGATTGGCTCCCAATGCTATCAGACTTGAGAAAAAGGAGTAGAGCCATAGGCTCTATAAATAAGGCAAAAAGAAGCAGCAGTGGTAAGCAGAGTGGCAGAATCACTGTTAACAGAAGACTGCTACAGAAAATGGGGTTGGGGGAGGGGGTAAAGGTCATGATGAAATGGTATGTCCAGATGTTATGCCAAGTAGAAAGATTAATAATAGATACCAATGTACTGAATGTCACATGTGCCAAGCGCTTTTTATGTATCATTTCCTTTCATTCTTATAGCTATCCTTCAATTAGATGCTATTATTTTTCTTTCTTAGATGATAACACAGGTTTGAAATGTTCATCTCATTCATGTATACATTCCCTGTTCACTTGTTCACTTATTCACAATTCAGTCAACAAGTATTAATTAAGCACCTATGATATACCAGCTGGGTAAAGTTAGGTTCTTAACTCCTTTCTGTCAGATTTCCAAGTCTATGTTCTCACCATTCCATAGAACTCTGTGCTGGGTAGAATTCTAAGATAACCTCCAGGATTTCCCACTCGTATATACCCTGAATAATCCACAGGACTATGGATATAATTAATTTAACTCCCAGGATTCGGTTATGCTATATGACACAATTAACTTTAGAATAAGGAGACCTAATCTTATGAGCTGTTGAATCTGGGTAAAGGTTTGTGGCAGTAGTAGTTCACCCATAATACGGGACTTTGAACATGAAATATTTGTCATGGCCATGAGTCATTTAATTTAAACATTTCCATTTAACAAAATTGTTATGACTACGCAAGTCTCTGCAGCAGTTGAACTGAAGTCTTCATTCTTCCTTCTATGTGAGACTCAGGTCTGTTCAAAAGCTTTCCCACAAGAATAGTGTGAGCAAATTTATGAGCACTTTTATTATCATAGTCTTTTACTTCAATGCACATAGTTCCTACAATAGCCTTGATCTCCCCTCATTTATTCTTTTCCTCTGTTCTTATCTGTGTCTCATAGGTTAAATATTCTTTGAATAGTTGACATATTTTTGACAACTCCCCATAATTTTTATGCAAGATGGTCTTTATTTAACCTTAGTAATCTTCTGTAGCAATAGCTTCATGAATAATTTTATGTTTTTCTATTTATAATACATTTCTATAATAAAATGTCAAATAAAATACATGGGAAATAAATGACCTTTATTTTAAGAGAATTATTTTCTATTTCAAGATCTATGTGAAATGTTACTTGGAATTACTAGAGGGGTTTGGACAACAAGCTGTATAAAGTGTTTATACAGCATGATTTTGAAAGTTTGCTAAATTCACAAAATGCAAAAATTGTGCACAAAAGTAACAAATTGGTCATCCAACCAACAGCTTTATGAAGTGACACCTTGCCATGAGAAACTATTCTATGCTACCGAAGTATAATGGATCTTCTTCTAGTGTCTCCCTCCAAGTGTGCTTCAGTATTCATTCGTATGTACTGTCAAGATGCCCTCCGGCCAGGTTCAATTTCCTTTTCTTTCATTTTGACTTGTTACATTGAATTATATGTCTCCATTCAAGAAAAGAACCCCCTTCTTCTTTGTTCTTCCTGTGTATTTGGGAATGTACTTAACATTGGATTCAGGAGCATTGTTTCAATTAATGTCTCAAGTTGTCTTCCTGAAAGAGAATCATTTATGTCATGTATGTTTGTGACTTGCCTGTTTTGAATAACATGTAAAGAAGTTAAATTCCTGCTTCTCATCATTGAGTTTACCTGCTCAATAAGGGCATTATTTACCTAGTTTGCAAACTCTTGCAGAGGAACAATTCTGCTTTTTGGAGAGAGTCTGGGTTAGAGCGTATGAAAATTGCATAGAATGGGCTGTGACATAGGTGAAAGTTTCCATATTAGATTATGTGTCAGATGTCTATAGAGTATCTGTCTAGTTCAGGATCTGAAACTAATTCACTGTTGACTTCTGGCAAGTCCCTTAATATCCCTCTCTCATTATTTTTTCATTTGAAAATGAAAAATTGGATATATTTGGAATAGCATATATGCTGTGTGAGGGATGTTATTCTTCTTCCATCTGTACATACATCCATAACACAAAGTTGATAATGACACAATTTGTTCATTCACATATTCAAATTCAATCCAAACCTTTTTTCTTAAAGTCAACAGATTTCAATATAATTATTAACATTGTTATGTTATTGTTTAACATAAACTGCTTCTGGAATAGAAGGTCTCCAAATCTTCTTCTATTTTTCTGTTGTTCAATAATTCTTGCATGCATCTTCCTGTACAAGGAATTTTGCATGGAACTCTAAGAAGTCTCCATTTTGCTCCAGTTCTTGCCAGCCTGGTCGCCCCCAACTGACCCCCTGCCAGCCTGGTTGCCCCTAATTACCCCCCTGCAGGCCTGGTTGCCCCTCATGGCCCCCCCCCCGCCAGCCTGGTCACCCCCAACTGCCCCTCCTGCTGGCCTGGTTGCCCCTCACTGCCCCCCTCTGCTGGCCTGGTCACCCCTCACTGCCCCCTCGGCCGGCCTGGTTGCCCCTCACTAACCTCCTTGCTGGCCTGGTTGCCCCATGCAGCCTGCTTTTCATTGTTATTGTGAGGGCATCCTGACCAATTTGCATATTACCCTTTTATTAGTATAGATATTGTGCTACCTTATTATAGTAAAAATTCAATAAGTAATTTTTATTTATGCCTAAATCAAGACTTAAACTGAAGTCTTGATAAGACTAATATAAACAATCATTAGTATAAAAATGAATAACAAATGAGCATATAAATATATATATTTTAAGAAAACATTCAGATTCTGGGTAATTTGATTTTTTCATGTGAATTATAAACTCATCTTCTGCTTAGAAATCTGAGGCACAGTTCCATGGATATTATTTAGGGAAAAAACTCACTTTTTAACAATTTTTCAATTTGTGCAGTTACCGCTGTCTACAAGTTGCCAATAATTCAATCCATTGCTAAAATTAATGAACTCCTCAGCCATTAAAATACAGGCACTCTATGTGGGATAATTAATATCTTACTTCCTAAAGTTAACACTTACTATTTATTGCAATTTATATAGCATATAAGTTGGTGCCAGAAAGTAGTTTGCTTATAGAGAAAATTTCTTTCTCTGAGTTCTAATTTCAACTCTTTATTCAGTAAACAACGTACATACAATTAAAAGCAAGTAAAAATGTTTATTACCAAACATACAAAATATAACAGAAGTTGGAGCTGGAAAGGATTTTAGAGATCAATGTGATATGACATCTTTATTTTGCACATGAAAAGACTAAAGTCCAGAGTGTTTAAATAATTTTCCATAGGCTATGCAACTAATCATTGCAAAGCAGGTCTAGAACCCAGGTGTCTTGATATCAAACCTATTTATCTTCCAGCATAGTAGCATTTTTAAAAGAGTGACATAATGTTGGTGGTAAACTAGATGATTACATGTGATTATGGATAAATACTTAAAAAACTATTATGTAATGTTTTTTATACATTATACATTACTAGAGGCCCAGTGCACGAAATTTGTGCAGGGGGGGTGTCCCTCAGCTCAGCCTGCACCCTCTCCAATCTGGAACCCCTCGAGGGATGTCTGATTGCCCGTTTAGGCCCGATCTAAACAGGCAGTTGGACATCCCTCTCACAATCCAGGACTGCTGGCTCCCAACTATTCGCCTGCATGCCTTCCTGATTGCCCCTAACCGCTTCTGCCTGCCAGCCTGACCACCCCCTAACCACTCCCCTGCCAGCCTGATTGATGCCTAACTGCTCCCTTGCCAGCCTGTTTGCCCCTAACTGCCCTCCCCTGCAGGCCTGGTCCCCCCCAACTGCTCTCCCCTGCAGGCCTGTGCCCCCCGCAACTGCCCTTCCCTGTAGGCCCAGTCTCCCCCAACTTCCCTTCTCTGCCGGCCTGGTCACCCCTAACTGCCCTCCCCTGCAGGCTTGATCGCCCCCAACTGCCCTCCCTTGCAGGCCTGTTCCCTCCCAACTGCCCTCCCTTGCTGGCCATCTTGTGGCAGCCATCTTGTGTCCACATGGGGGCAGGATCTTTGACCATATAGGGGCAGCCATCTTGTGTGTTGGAGTGATGGTCAATCTGCATATTACTCTTTTATTAGATAGGATAGCGGCCTGGTGCATGGGTGGGGGCCAGCTGGTTTACCCTGAAGGGTGTCCTGGATCAGGGTGGTGGTTCCCTTGGGGTGTGGGGCGGCGAGGGGCCTGTGGTGGTTTGCAGGCCGGCCATGCACCCCCCCCCACCCCCCCACACCCCCCGCCACTCAAGCAGAGGCCCTGGTATCTGGGATTTTATTTATCTTCTATAATTGAAACTTTGTAGCCTAGAGCAAAGCCAAGCCTCCTGCTTGCTCCGTGATGACAGCCATTTCTGTTGGAATTTATTTATCTTCTATAATTGAAACTTTGTAGCCTTAAGCAGAGGCCTGGGCCGGCCAGGGTGTGTGGAAAGCTTGGCTTCCTCCATCGCCGGGGAAATCCAAGCCTCCTTCTCTCTCCAGCTTCGTGGCTGCCGCCATTTTTGTTGGGATTTATTTATCTTCTATAATTGAAACTTTGTAGCCTTGAGTGGAGGCCTGGGCCTGCCAGAGTGTGCGGAAAGCTTGGCTTCCTCCATTGCCGGGGAAACCCAAGCCTCCTGCTCTCTCCATGGCCACAGCCATCTTGGTTGGGTTAATTTGCATACTCACTCCTGATTGGCTGGTAGGCGTGGCTTGTGGATATAGCGTAGGTATGGTCAATTTGCATATTACTCTTTTATTAGATAGGATTTTACAATGTATTGGCAACTTCTGGCTTCTGCATAGGATATAAAAATCTGGGAAAGGCACTATTTATATACTAACAATCATAAAAAGCAAGATAATCTACAAAGTTTTCTTGAATCCATTGGAGAGATGGGATTTCAGGTTCACCATCTAATCCACAAAGGACGACAGGCCATAGGTACTGACCCACAAGGAAGATCACAGGTGGAAGATGGGGCTTCCTCACAAGTTGATAGGAAGAACTTAGCTAAAAAGTTTTTAGTGAAAAGTTCCTAAAAGTGAAGTGGGGGCAAGTATAGAGCCCCTTTGAGCTGAAGACACAGGGGATTTTCACCCACTCAGAGGCTCTTTTTCATGGCTTTCTACTGGATGCCCACAGAAAGATTAGAACAGGTGAGAAAAGAGAAAAGGCTTCCCTCATGGTGCAGGTGTGGAGGAGTGGAGGGGGTCTCGACTAGGGAAAGACAGGAAGTCCACCAGGATGCTTCTCCCCTTGATGGGGGCAAGCCTTATGTTACTGGGAGAAGGGGAGCAAATCTAGCTACACCCAGGTCACAGATCAAGACTCGCTGTGGCTTAGTAAAAGAAATAGGACAATACTCTCTACATGTTGGCAGGGGCAGGAAATCCCCTGCGCCAAGACCATGAAGTCTCCTGCCACTGGGGGAGGGGAAAGATCACTGAAGGACCAGAGATGCAGTGATACAGACAGTCTGTCTAAGATTGAGCCAGGATCAAGGCAACAATGAACCTGCCTCCCTCTACCATCGGACTATCAACCACTCAGTAACAGGCAGCAGCAGTCTTCTGTTGGGAGATGACAAAAGCTTGGAGAGAAAGCTTCTCTGAAGTACAGGTGCATAGGAAGATCGAAAGCTGAGGGTGGAACAGAACATTATGAAAAGTCCTTCAGCAAACCAGCCCTCCCCACAAGCACAAGGTAATACTAGAAGAAATTGCAGCCAGCAATGCACTGAAAGTGGAAAAAAATTTCTCCTCCCCCTTACATTAAAAGAGCAGCAGAAGAGGTGTGCTCACTTCCAGGCATAAATATTAATTATTTCAGCCTCCACTGTCCTATACACAATGTTAAACTTTCAACAAAAATTACAAGACACACAAGAAGTAAACAAAAGAACAACATGCCGTCAATGGACAAAACAATAAATAAAATCATATTCACATATGACCCATCAGACAATTTAAATAAGCACAATTAATACGTAAAAGGCTCTAGTGGAAAAGTTGGATAATATGACTAAATAGATGGAGAATTTCAGCAGAGAGATGGAAACTATAGGAAGAAGTCAAGTGGAAATGCTAGATATAAAATTATAGAAACAGAGATAAGAATTCCTTCCATGGGCTCATCAGGGCATCCAACAGAGCAGAGGATAGAATCAGTGAACTTGAAAATAGGTCAACAGAATTCACTGAAACTGAAACACTAAGAGAAAAAAAGAGTGAGAAATGAATTAGAAAACTATAAAAAGCTCACCCAAAGTGTGATATGAATTCTACTTGTTATTTGAGGTTGAAGTGAAAAACAAACACGTTAACAGCAATAGAACTAAGTCATATTGATGGCATGTAATGTTGATACTCTATGATGAGCAAGACCAAGCTCTGTGGCCTTGCTCACAAAAACCTATAAATCCAATCTAATCATGAGGAAAATATCAAACAAAGCCCAATTGAGAGACTCTACAAAATACCTGACCCTTATTTTCCCAACTGTCAATGTTATCAAAAACAAAGAAATTCTGAGAGACTGGTGCAGCCAAGAGGAGCCTATGTAATATAGTAACCTGAATGGGATCTTGGAACACAAAAAATGACATAAAGTAAAATATATAAAAATCCCAGTAAATTATGGCCTTTAGTTAATAATAACATATCAGTATGGGTTCATTAATTGTAACAAATGCATCAGATTGCTACTGTAAGGTCTTAATAATAGAGGAAATCAGATGTGGGGTATATGGGAACTCTCTGTACCATATCCACATTTTTCTTATAAATCTAAAACTGCTGTAAAATAAAACATCTATTTAAAAATAAACATTTTGATTTTAAATATCATTTAAATAATTATACAAGTATTATGAAGAAATGATAAAAATTGTGAAGGTGGTATGGGAATACGGAGGTTTGGGGAATACTGCAGCAAAAACAGTTAAGTGATTATACTATGCCATGCAATTAGAAATTTATTTGAGAAAATTCTGAATTTCTTGGTCCTGGGTCTACATTTTTACTCAATTCTTTAATGGTGTTTTATGACTCTATAGCTCAACAACATAACTTTCCCTCTGATTGGAAGCTTCATTAGTGCAGAGCATATACCTTTTTTCAATGCCCTTGGGATCCTATATGACTATCTAAAATGGGTATGAAGCATTTATTCACAAAATCAATTTATATGATGATGCAAGCTTCGTTGCACTTTTCTTTAATTTTATGTTACTAATTTCTCTCAAGGGTTGAGAAGCCCAGATTTTCCTTTAGAGTGACTTTAACATTTTGATAATTGATAAATCCAAAATTATCTTGGGCATTTTTTTCTGTGATCATTTGCATTACCTTCTATTGAGCTCAAGGTAGGTGAATCTCTTCATCTCTACTAGTTCTCACTAAATCTGCTTAGAGTTGGCAGAGCCCATAGGTAGCATTTTGCAGGCCAGTTCCCAGGCCAATTCCTCCCCTGTCCTGAGGAGTCTGAGGTCTTGAGTGCTATGACCAATCTAAGGGTGAAGGAGAGAAGATGATGATGCCCTGGTGGGTCACGTGCCACACACCTGGCCAGTTCAATCGGAAGACCACTATTTGACACTAATATGTGTTACCACTCTCATAAGGGGCCTATGAAAGCCTGAAAAAGTTAAATGTTAAAATATATAGATTTCTATGAGCAAATTCAGACATTTTGGCAAGTGGCAGGTGGCAGGGTGGGCAAGAGGCCTTCCTGGCCTCTTTCAATTCTTACCGGAAAGGTTATTAAATTTGCCTATTTGTAAGGCTGCTCTTTATGGAAGTTTTTCATATATTTTCACTAAAATCATTTATAAAACATATATGAAACTCAATTTTTAGACAAAAGTTGTGTAAGTAAAATATATTACCATTATTTTCATTACTAAAGGAAAAAGATAATAAATTCAGATGAACATAGAAAGGTAAAAAGTTCTATTTTATAGCATAGGATTTTTTTTTTTTAGAAGAGGAGAGACTAAAAGACACTCTATAATATTTTTAAATGTTTCTCAGCCTGGCAATTGTCCCAGGCATGGTTTCTGGGAAAGCTCTGAGTCACTCTAACTTACCATATAAAGCTAAGATAGGCATGGTTCATCCCAACTGAGGCCAAGGGCAGTCACTCACCTCCCTATATCACCTCACCTGGCACCTGCTTATTCCTGGCTTAAAAAGATGCTTCTGTGACCACCAATCAGGTACAAATTTCAAAAAAGTTGCTAGAATTTCCACTTCTAGGAATTGTTTCCAGAAGGCAAATTAAAGGAGCAAACTCACCATTGCATCATTTATCTGCTAGATTACCAACTCTTTGAGAATTGGAGAGATGTTTTATTTATCTTTACATCTCTGGGACTTAGGTCAAGTGAGATTGCACCTCTTCACACCGTCTCCATGTTGAGGGCTACTTGGCTCTGGTATTAAAGCCAAGTAGCCCTCACCTGTCCATCTCTCTCTCCATCTATCCATTACACTAATCAACAGACATTTATCGAGTACCTACTGTTAGCAGGCTTAAAGAGATGAATGCATCAGTTTTGTCCTAAAAAAGATCACACTCTAATGTGGAAGAATTATAATGCAACTAGAGGCCCGGTGCACAAAATTCGTGCACCGGCGGGGTGTCCCTCAGCCAGCCTGCACCCTCTCCAATCTGGGACATCTCTCTCACAATCCAGGACTGCTGGCTTCCAACTATTCGCCTGCATGCCTTCCTGATTGCCCCTAACCGCTTCTGCCTGCCAGCCTGATCACCCCCTAACCACTCCCCTGCCAGCCTGATTGATGCCTAACTGCTCCCTTGCCAGCCTGTTTGCCCCTAACTGCCCTCCCCTGTAGGCCTGGTCCCCTACAACTGCTCTCCCCTGCAGGCCTGGGTCCCCCCCAAGTGCCCTTCCCTGCAGGCCCAGTCACCCCAACTTCCCTCCTCTGCCAGCCTGGTCACCCCTAATTGCCCTCCCCTGCAGGCTTGATCGCCCCCAAATGCCCTCCCTTGTAGGCCTGGTCCCTCCCAACTGCCCTCCCCTGCTGGTCATCTTGTGGTGGCCATATTGTATCCACATGGGGGCTGCCATCTTTGACCACATGGGGACAGCCATCTTATGTGTTGGAGTGATGGTCAATTTGCATATTACTCTTTTATTAGATAGGATACCTCTATGTCAGTTTTCTGTAGATGTGAAAAACCACGGCCAGTGTGGCTTTCAGGTTCAAAGGCTTGGAGAAAGAGCTGACGCACATATTGACACACAGGCAAGAAATATTAATTTGGAATTATGGGGGGAAGTCAGGGAAAGCTTAACTGTAGTAGTCAAGTTCCACTGAGTCTCTGTTCCCATCTGCTTTTATTTACTAGAACACACAATTGACTTTTAGGAATGCAAACAGACATATCAATGGTAATGTTTAGTAAACAATAAGATTATCAGGTTTGGGGGAGTTTGCTTTAGGCCATTGAGTCAGCAGTAGGTAATAAAATGCAAATATTCACCTTGTGAATATCAAAGAGCCCAGTTCAGCCTTCTCACAGGATTTCTTACATTTATATTAATTACTGTTGATCTTGGTTCTCAGCATGTAGATGGATCAGAAGTGCAATTAGTATCTGCCCAGGATTCAGGGAAACAATTTTGTCAGTATTAAAAGTAATGTGACCAGCTGATGTGGCTCAGTGATTGACCTCTGAACCAAGAAGTCAAGGTTTGCTTCCTGGTCAGAGCACATGCCTTGATTGTGGCTGGATCCCCAGTGCGGGGCATACTGGAGACAACTAATCAATGATTCGCTCTCATCATTGATGTTTCTATCTCTCTCTTCCTCTCCTTTCTTCTCTGAAATCAATAAAAATATATTTAAAACTAAATAAATAAAAAATAAAAATAATGTATTTATCTGATTCTAAGACTCACATTTCAGCATTTCTGAAGTTAGTATATCACTTGAATTGATTTTTTACTTTCTTTTTTTAAAAAATGTACTTTCAGTTATAGTTGACATACAATAATATATTATTTCAGGTAAACAACATAATGATTTGACACATATATTTTGCGAAGTGATCACCTTGGTAAATTTAGCACCCAGTTGGCCTCATACATAGTTATTACAATGTTATTAACTATATTCCCTATGCTGAACTTTACATCCCCATGACTTTTTTTTTCCTTTGAAGAGTAAAAAAATCTAAACATCAATGATCTTTTAAAAAAAAAACATCACTTTTGAGCAGGCTTATCCTGTAAATTGGGAGTCAAAGTGCAGGCTGACTACAAAGGGCACTACTATTGAATGATGATTGCTACCCAGCAGGAGGCACTGGATCAATGCAGAGGCCAAGCAGGTAAGAGAAGAAGTGCGCTCACCCTGAGATCCAGCTGGAGTGTGAGACTGATGGATGTGCTTCTTGCTTTGGAGAAGGACACTCTTTCTATCATTTTTTTTTTCTTAGTAGAAATATCTGTTCCATTCATTAATCTTACAATTGAACACCAGAGACATACTTGAAAATACATCCATCTCTCCCTGGACTCTGCAAAAATACTTTCCCTGGCAGCTGGAAAGTCAGCAAGTGTACATCGGTGACAGTGGCACCAGGACCACCAGTAACAGATGCCACGCCCCACCCCAGGCCTTCTAGGTGTTGAACAGAGGCCTTGCCAAGAACTTGACACGAGGAAAATAAAAAACAAACTATGGCTTATTTTTATGGTTGGTTCTGGTTTTTTCTCAAAAGAAAAGCTGGAAAGCATGGTGTAAGGTGACTGAAATGGAAATCTTACATGGGATTGAAAGGGGACAATACTAAAAAGGAAGAGAGGTCAGTCCAAGGGCTTTCCTCATATCCCCCAAACGTCACACACAGCACTGGCCTGTTGCACACACTAATTATTTCTACCTGGAATAAACTCTTCCCTTCAGACCTCTAGCCAAATGAAACATTTGTCCATTCTTCCCTCCTTTGTGGCTTTTCCAACCACAGTGCTCTCCTCTGAACTCATTGTGTGTGTCTCTCTCACCCACGTCTCTGTTTAGCCACATGCTGCTTTGTGATTCTTTTAGATCACTCATCCGTTATTACTGTTCAAGCATCCAGACTAGGCTCAAAATACAGGCATGATTTTCTCTCATCATTGATGATAACTTAAACCAGAACTTAGCTAACTTTCTGTGGTTAGCTCTCCCGGAGAAGGAAGACCTAGCCCAAGCAACCCGTGCTTGCCTGCTCAGACAAATCACCTGACCCAGACCCAAGACTTCTCTTTGCTCCATATGAGGGAAGTAAGCCTGCTTTAACCCATCAGCAAATGCCCTGTATAACGTCCTCGTTCCTGCTCACTTTGGTCTATGAAGTTCTCTCACTTTGAAGCGCTTTTCTATTTTTTATAGCAGATGCTTCCTGGTTCATGAGTCATTGAATAACAAACCAGATCTTTTAAATTTTTATGATTGCTAGATATTTCTTTTAATGTTATTTAACTCTTCCATGTAGACATATCTCATATTTTCCCCACCTTATTCATAGATTTTTAGGGATCAGGGATGTGTCTTCCACATCCTTCTACATCCATCATGTGGACTAGGCAGAGTCCGTACCTGACGCGCTCATGGCCTTAGGTACTCAGGAGCTACCCTGTAGCTGGAGCAGCAAGCCAACTCGCGGATCCCATCTGGGCCTCATACATCCTTTATCCTAGTTTGGCTTCTTTTTTGAATAATTTTTGGATTTTCATGATAAATATTTGTTGAGCAATTAAATAAATGATTAAGTGAAGTGGAAGTCTTGTTCTGGCTCCAAAGATGTGGGATATTTTAGATACTTGAGAAAAATCTTTGAGGAATCTTTGGCCCAAACGCTTGAGAAAGAGACATAGGGTACTTTCTCCAACCTCTTGTCACACACACAAAATGTTGTAAGTTAGCCTTTGCCCCAGATAATGTTTGTCCGAATTCTGTAGAACACAGAAGAGCAATGTCTTCTGGTACCTTCAGCCCCTCCCTCATGCTTCACTCACGTCTCAACTGAGAGGAATATATTCCAAATGAATTAGTCTTTTTCTCTCTTTCAAGGCTATATTGCATGACCATGTAACTCCAACTTTATTATCTACTTTAGAGTTCTTTTTTCTTCTTAAGCTTCAATCTTGTAGTTATCAGAATATTCTAAACAGTATATCCCAAAATGTGGCTGGTACACATTAGAAGTAACACAAACACTGCAAAGCTGATTGCATCTTTCTTTAAAATTTCAGAAGGCTCATGAGCCTCTTGATACCTTTCAGAGTAAATACTATGAACATAAACTACATGTTGCTTGGGAGAAAAGCAGGTGCTTTGAGCTTTTAAATAAAAGCTGAATACATGGGAATTTAATGTTTTAGTGTACTGGGATAAGAAATGTTTTTTCTCCCAATAACAATTGAAAAGATGATACAGCTCAGCTGATGTAGCTCAATGGTTGAGCATCGACCTATGAACCAGGAGGTCATAGTTTGATTTCTGGTCAGGGCACATGCCCAGGTTGTGGGATTGATCCCCAATGGGGGGCGTGCAGGAGGCAGCTGATCAATGATTTTCTCTCATCATTGATGTTTCTATCTCTTTCTACCTCTCCCTTCCTCTCTCTGAAACCAATAAAAATATTTTTTTTAAAAAGAGAAAAGATGATACAAACATTAAAATAATAGTTAACATGTATAAGGACTTGCCTTTTCTAATTCCTTTGCATGTTTTATCTCTGTTAAAAATTCTCACAAATACCCCAAAATATTACTTTTTACTTATATATAGATTAAGTAACTTGCTCAAGGTCACATAGTATATGGCAGAATCAAGATAAATCCAGCATTCTGACTCAAGAATGCATGCTCTAAATTCTGATAGCAGGAACTGGTTTTTCTTTTCTGGCTCATAAACCAGTTGATGTCCTAGTCTTAGTTTGAAATTGGCTGTAGGGGGTGTTGTAGATAGAAGAATGACTTCCCAAAGTTGTCAATGCCTTAATATCTGGAACTTGTAAATATGTTACTTTACATGGCAAAGGGACTTTGTAGATACAATTAAGATTAAGGACCCTGGGAAGATTATCTTGGATTAACCAGGTGGGTCAGTCTAATCACAGGTATCCTTAAAAGTGAAGACCCTTCCTTTAACTGAAATCAGAGAAATAGATGTAAAAATAGGAGCACAGTCAGGGAGATGCATTATGAGAAGGAAATTGCTATGGCAGCAACAGATATATGAGGAGTTGAGTGTGAGTCTTTACACCACAGGAATCAGCAAACGGTATAAATTGGCTTTTATTTTTTTTTCCTGGAGAGACAGTTTATAACCAGTACATCACTGCTCTTAACCATTATATTATGCAGTATCCTGTTAAATAGATGAGGAAATAGGAACATAAAGAAGTTAAGTAATTTATTCAAAAGATAGAATAGAGATTCAATTGTCTTTATGTTTGCTGTAATTAATATATAAACTGTTTTTAATCTTGCAAGAACCAGGAGGTTTAATGTACTTCTTTATTGCTATACAATATATGTAGGTTAAATATATTTAAGTAGAATCCTTCTCTATCACAGCACATCTCTTTAGGGGCCCATCTTTTTCCTGACTGCACCTTAGTGCATATCACTGTGTCTCATAAGATAGCATCTAAGAATAGATTAAAGAAAATAATCTAAGAATTTATTAGATTATTTAAATAATCAATGATTATTCATCCATCCACCTATCCATTCACCCCTTAATTTTTGCCTTCAAATGATAATCCAATTACTTCTTCGATTTAATAAGTCCTTATTGATGAGCTACTATACATATATTTCATTCTACATATTCGGTTAGAAGGAGACAAAACAGTCAAAAAACAATAAGAACAACAACAAAAACCCAACTACCATGATCTCATAGAGCTAAAGTTTTAATGAAGCAATACACAAAAATTACCCCCAGGAACAAAATATTAATTTGGAGGAAAGGGACACTCATATGACTAGATATTGTCATAATTACAACCTTACCACAGACCTTTGTGTTTCTAGAACTCAACTTTGAAGCTGGCTCCATTTGCTGGTTTACTAACTTAATGTGTTTCAGAGGAATTGCCCTAGTGCTCAAGAAAATAATCAGATATAGGCGACGAGGGGGTTAGAGTATCTCAATTAGATTCTATCCTCTAATTTATTAGTGTGTATTTGTGCAAAATGAAACACTGAATTTAAAGAATGGATCTATAAATATAACAAAATATTAACAGTTGTTAATTATACATGTGGGTGCATAGGTATCTAATAGTTTGTTGTTTGTACATTTCTGTAACTTTTAGTTCTTTCCAGATTGCAGTCAAATGTGGTAGTATAGGAGAATAACTGTTGGCATGGGGAAATCGTCAATATATACACTGAGTGGCCAGATTATTATGATCTCTGAATGCATAAAAATCTGGCCACTCAGTATATATATATTAGAGGCCCGGTGCATGAATTCGTGCATGGGTGGGGTCCGGCCAGCCTCGCCAGGGGGAGGGGACATGGGCACTTGGCCAGCCTGCCTGCTGGTTGAACTACTGGTTGAGGGGACAATTTGCATATTAGCCTTTTATTATATAGGATATACACTGAGTGGCCAGATTATTATGCATTCAGAGATAATAATCTGGCCACTCAGTGTATATTTTAATATATTTTTATTGATTTCAGAGAGAAAGGGAGAGGGAGAGATAGAAACATCAACAATGAGAGAGAATCACTGACGTTTGCCTCCTGAGGATCAAGCCTGCAACCCAGGCTTGTGCCCTTGACCAGAATTGAACTTGGGACCCTTCAGTCCACAGGCCAATGCTTTATCCACTGAGCTAAACTGGCTAGGGCAGTCAAAACATATTTTTTATGAAAATAAACACAGACTACAAGAGTTTAAAAAAATGAAAAAGAATGGACCCTATTAGACACTTTGGGTGAAAGAAACCTTCCAGGCCTGTGGACACTGGGTAGCCTTGGGAAAGTTATCTACTGATATACTGGGGGGAAAAAGAGTTTTTGCATCATGTACACCATTGACCAGCAGATGTCATGCAAAGTCCTGTGCATGTTTTTCTGCTTATTGTCAGTAGACCAAACAACAGCGTATGAAGTTCAAGAAAGAATTCTTTTAACACCAAGAACTATCCCTGTCTTCTTTGAGAATAAATAGCAAGTTTAAGAAAAAATAGCTTATGTTTTAATGTGTTTGAGGGGAAGAGAAGTAGTCATATATTTAATACCTTGGGGAGAAAAGAAGCAATCCGAAAGAGAAGTAATCAGATCAGATATTCTTATATTTAAATCTTAATCTTAAAATATAAGTATTCTAGTTATTCTTCACTGGTATTCAAGCCCTCACAGTTTACTAATTGTTCTGTTTCTTAATGTATGGAGGACAGGGAAAATTTAGAGTACCTTTCACTGGCATTGATTTTGTTTCTTTGATCAATGGCTAAGTCCTATAGATTTATGACAGTGCTCTAGACTGAAGAAATGCTGTTATTCGGTAACAAATCTTCCTGTTAAACACAAAAAGAGTAGTTTTCACCCAGAAAAAGACAGTCACACCTTGTTCTAAGACTGTTTATATCTTAAGAGAATTTTTTTTCTTTTCATGCTATACCAATATGGAAATTTTTTCATATTGAATCCTAATTTGTTCATTCTGACTAAAAAAGAACCCCTTCAGATATGTTGAGTTCATTTTTTCCCTTTGCCCTCCGCTGCATCATTCACAGGCTTTTCATCACCCACATGTTTTATCAAATTACTATTATCTGTCTCTTCCAGATCCCTAACAATTTGGTGGACATATCATAATTAGTTGGGAGAGAATACAATGCATCACTATGGATTATGTTTTTACTCAAGCTAATGTGAAACACACAGTTTATACCCAGTGGGTCAATAAACCATTTATAGAAGAATACATGATTGATGCCAAGCACGTAGTGATTGTTGATGGCTAATATTTAGGATGATAAGTTTTAATTATTTTTTCTTACATTAGCCAGAACTTCATTTATGAGTTAGGATCCTTCAGAGAAACAGAACCGGTGGGATTATATGTAGATTTATTATAAGGATTGGATCCTGCATTTATGGAGGCTGACGTATCCCAATATCTGCATTCATCAAGCAGGAGACTAGGACAGTGATGGCATTCTTCCAGGACAAGTAGGTAGGACTGACAACTAAGGAGAGCCAATGGTATAGACTTAGCCCACTGGCCTTCAGGAAAAGGTGATGCTTTAGTTTCAGTCTGAATGCAGGAAAAAGCCAATACCCTCACTAGAAGGCATTCAGACAGGGGGAATTTGCTTTTATTTAAGGAGAGGTAGCTTTTTTGTTCAATTCAGGCCTGAATTAGAACAACTGATTGGGTGTGGCACATCCACATTATTATTATTATTTTAAATATATTTTTATTTATTTCAGAGAGTAAAGGAGAGGGAGAGAGAGATAGAAACATTATCTCAACATTGATGAGAGGGAATCATTGATTGGCCGCCTCCTGCACGCCCCCCACCAGGGATCTAGCTCGCAACCCGGGCATGTGCCCTTGACCGGAATCGAAACCGGACCCTCCAGTGCACAGGCTGACGCTCCATCCACTGAGCCAAACCAGCTAGGGCACATCTGCATTATTAAGAGCAATCTGCTTTACTCAGTCTATCAAATAATAGGATGGTAAATAAAGTGAAAAGGAGGATTAATTTAAAAAAATGTTTAATGATACAAAAAAACAACATATCTGTGCATTTCCACTACAGAAAACAAATTCATGTCCTTGATCTAGAGCATGGTTGGAGAGATTCACTTTAGACACACCGACAATTCATCTACTATATTTTATGTCATAAAAGATATTATTTCATCCCCCCCCCCCATTAAAGTCTGTGAATGATTTTCTCATTGTTTTAGAAGAAAATCCACAATTTTTTACCTTTTCCTTTAAGGTTGAACATGACCTGCATTCTGCCGATTTGGCCAGCAATCACTTCTTACCACACTCAACTCCAGCCGGACTGACCTCCTTTTTGTCTTGAATGCATTGAGCTTTTTCCTGCCTCAGGACTTTTGCACTTGCTATTCCAACTATTCTCTTGGGTTTTCATCGGCTTCCTCTGTTATATATTTCAGGTTTCAGTCTAAATACCTCTTTTTCAGAGACTCCCTTCCTGATATCTTTATGTAAAGTATGTGCTCTGTAATTACTCTGTATCATTGTGTCCCGTTTAATTTGTATTTATTACAAATACAAATTTGTATTTATCCTGTATATGTTTGTGTACTGCTCATGATCTTTCTCCCCAACCAAAATGTGAGTTCTGGCTGTATCTCTAACATCTAGGAAAGTGTTAGGATCACACAGGTGATCAAAAAATTATGTCTGTGACCTAAATAAACTGATATTAATACAGTAATTAAAACCTCAGTGTCCCAAATTACTCTAGATCTTTAGGGTGCTTATTACTTTTAACATACAAACAATGATAATCTGAGCGCCCATACTGAATGATTACAGGAAGTCTAATTCTCTTCCCAAGTAGTTCTGAGATTACTCTGTTGTGTCCTAGAAATTCACCGTCTTATTTGTCACTTCTTTCTCTCCCTCACAGATCACCTCCAGCTGTCTCATCACCCCAGTCTCACTCCTGAGCATACTTCACTCCAAAACATGGACACAGGCCCCCAAACACAGCTAGAGCAATGCTCTTATGCTTAAGGTTTTATTATCTCTTGGAGTGGGAATAAACATAGTGTTGGTAATACAATCACATCTGACGCACGTAAGAACTAGATCATATATATTCACTTAATGATCCCACCAATCCTATAATATAGGTATTATTATTATCCCCATTTTCTATGTAAGTTTCCCAAAGACATGTAACTCATAAGTGATTCTAGGCAGTTGTGCTGTAGAGTTGTACTGGTGACACTGCTAGCGGTTCTCAACCTGTCACGACCCACAGGTTGAGAACCGCTGCTGTAGAGCCTAAGACCATCAGAAAACACAGATATTTACATTACGATTCATTAACAGTAGCAAAATTACAGTTATGAAGTAGCAATGAAAATAATTTTATGGTTGGGGATCACCACAACATGAGGAACTGCATTAAAGGGTCGCGGCATTAGAAAAGTTGAGAACCACTGCTCTAATGTGTGCCATTCTCTTTGAGTTCTCCCACTAGACAAGTCTTTCTCAGCTGCTGGCTTATTTCCATCTTACTGGGGCTTAAATTCTTTTCTTTGGGATAAATTCATTGTTTATCAGCTCTTTAAAAATATATATATATATTTATTGATTTCAGAAAAGACGGGAGAGGGAGAGAGATGTAGAAAAATCAATGATGAGAGAGAATCACCAATTGACTGCTTCCTGCACACCTCACACTAGGGATAGAGCCACAACCTGGGCATGTGCCCTGACTGGGAATTGAACCATGACCTCCTGGTTCATAGGTGGACGCTCAACCACTGAGCCACACTGCCTGGGCTGTTTCTCAGCTCTTTATGCACCCTCACTACCATCCCTCAGCCAGAGAAAAATCAATAGGTCTTAAGGACATAATAATCTCTGCAAAGACTAACAATTCAAAATAAAAAGCCTTTTACATGCTTAACTATGCAACAACAGCCTGGTCTGAGGCATCTGGATTTTCATTTCTCTGCTGTCTTACATATGCATGTCGGAAAGGGTAACTAAAGAGATAGCAATAAGAGCAAATGGAGGATGTTCCAATTCACCCTAGAATTTAGAACTGGCTGTAACCTTTAAAATGGCATATTCTTGTCACCACTTTATATGCAAGACACTGCAAGGGTTACACGAAACAACACTGGCATTTGCTGCTCCTAGGACTAACAGGAAAAAGGAGACAGCATGACACATGACGTTAAGTGTCATAAAATAGCCTCTGGGAGCTGGGAAATAACAGCATTTTGTTCACCAAAGAAATGCTACAATGCACAAGGCCGGAAGCAAAAGTCTAAAGTGACCACCATAAACCTCTAAGTCAGCATTCATGTGAAGAGTTTTTTTGGGAAATGCTGTTGAGCAGTAAGGATGTTAGAAAAGACTGATTCTCATGGCTAAACTCAGAATGTAGAGACCCCCGGTATATTAGAAATCCAAGAGCAAAGCTGTCTTCCCTAAACATTTTGAGGGCAATGCGTGCTTAAGTGAGTTAAAGATTAAAATAAACCCATCTCTTGCTTTATGAATGTCGTGCATTTCAGGACCTTACATTCACAACAAATATAAGAACAGCAGTATAAGCAGCTGCCATCAATTAATCATATAAAAGGTACTAGGGGGTGTCAGGAGCTGAGGAACTAGCAATGAACAAAGCAGAGAAAAATCCCTGCCTTCATGGAGTGTATGCTTATGAAGTACTTACTTTGTGCTAGACATTATTGAGTTGCATAGACATTTATTACTGTTACTAGAGGCCCGATGCACAAAATTCGTGCAAGAGTAGGCCTTCTTTCCCCGGCTGCTGGCACCGGCTTCCCTCTGGCACCCGGGACCTGGGCTTCCCTCGCAGCCCCAGCTCTGTCGAGAAGGTTGTCCAGAAGGACATCGGGTCTAATTAGCATATTATGCTTTTATTATAGATTCTTCATAAAAACTGTGAGGTGTTTTCTCTTTGGAAAGCACTGTACACTTACAGAATGTAAAGAGTGAGGCTTAGAAGGACAAAGTCACTGATCCAGGTCCAGGAACCAGTAACAAGGGAGCTGAGTTGCAGACCCAGGCCTGCCTGACTCCAAAGTCTAGGGGTCTAACACTTTTAAACAATATTTGTGTTACCTCCTACTATACCCATTTGTGTTCTGTGAATTCCTTGGTCCTCTACCACTAACCTCAGGGTACCAGTGTGGCCTTATCTCCTGTGCTCTGTCCGTGGATATTTCCACTCCATAATAGACTTGTTTATAGGTATTATTTGTTGACTCCACCCAGACATACACAGAATCATAGTAGCACCATAAGAGTTTCTTTTCTTATATTTCTAATGAGAGCACTTATGAAACCCCAATTTGTAGGAACCTCACTAAAATATCAACATCTAGGCCCATTCAGTTGTCTAACAAGGAATGTTTTCTAGTACTCAGATGGTCAAAGGTGTGTTCTGTCCTGCATATTGGTCTATAGCTCGTCTAAGCCTTCAAGCACAGACACATTTCATAGCTTTATCTGACTTTTACAAGAATGGAGCATACATAGGACATTCACTGTGGTGAAAGTGGGTAGGCTGGAAGCTCCATTTCCCTATATGCTTCCAAATTAGAGATGGTCCAAAGGACTTGTGTGCACTTGGGATGCAGAAATACAGCAGGGTCCATTGTTTTGTGAAGGCCCTTTCCCAACCATTGATGGGGACAGACATGCACAGAGGTGCTTGCTCTGTGTCCAGTTACCCCTCCAGACTCCAGGCATGCTGAGCAACAGTGACCTCAGGGTCTCCCCACACACTTGGCTATAAATTCATTGATTCAGTAGCTACTCATAGGCTTCTCCAGAAACTCGCCTTTCTTGGCTCTGAATCTATGACTTGCTTCTCTGATTGAGTAGTTGGTGACCCAATCTCTGGCTTAACCCCTCTTCTGGACCTGTGTTTTCCAACAATTGTGTAAGGTCTAGTTCCTATGATAACTCTCTTATTCCAAAACACTCAAACTGACAGTTCACTGATTAAGTCTAGGTGGCTTCACCAACAAAGAAAAATCTTAATTATTAGTGAAAGAAAGCAAGATGGCAATTATTTATTTCCAGATATGGAATTCTGAGTAAAAATTGAGACTAATTCTGAGAAGTATTGTCTCTATCTTAAAGAGATATCTGTAGTCCCATATTCATTGCAGCATTATTCACAATAGCCAAAATTTTGTGTCTATCAATAGATGAATGAACATATAGACAATGGAATGTTATTCAGCAGTAAAAAAAGAAGGGAATATTGCCATTCCTGACAACATCAATGCCCTTGAGGGCAAGTGCTAAGTGAAGTAAGCCAGACAGAGAAAGATAAATACCATATAGTCACACTTATATTTGGAATCTAATTCCAAATATAATTCATAGAAACAGAGTTGAATGGTGGTCGCCAGGCACTGGGTGGTGGGGAAATGTGGAGATGTTGGTCAAAGGGTACAAACTTCTAATTGTAAGATGAATAAGTTCTGGGGATAATGTATAGCATAGTGTCTATAGTTAACAACTGTATTATATACTTGAAAATTGCTAAGAGAATAGACCGTAAATGTTGTGAACACACACAGACACACACACACACACACACACACACACACACACAGTAATTATGAAAAAAATATTGAAATATTGGGAAAGTTAATATACCACATATGACTTGGTATTTTACTGCCTCATATGTTGATTTTAACAAGCAATGGCCTGAAATTGACAAGGAAAGGAATGACAGAACAAGTCTGCCCCAAATCCTCAGACAAGTTTCATTTTGTATGTAATTCAAAAGATAAAAAGTTACTAATAAATATTTTATTATTCTCCTTTATTTTCTCTTAAGTCATTACCTTAGAACATAAAAAATGGTTCAGCTGAAATTAAATGAACCACAAGTTGTTTATGTAACTGTCAGAGGATATGTCAAAATATATTATGATTCCTAGTAAACTGAGAGAAAAAAAACATTTATTAGTTATGGTTTTAAAAGGATAAAAAGAACTGTTGAAGCCCATTTTGAAATATACATCTTGCCTCACAGAACTGTGTAACTTATATCAATAATTTATGGTGGTACTATTTTTTATTTAATGTGTACATTAACTTTTATGAGCATTTGGGAATTATTTCGAACTAAATTTCCTATAAAATAAAGCTATATTTCACAGTATTTTGCTTTATACATTTTAAGTCCATTACCAGATGGGTTACTGATCCAAGATTTTTAGTTCATTAAACAAACTTTTCATTATTAAACAGTTTGGGATTTATATAAAAATTGAGAACACAGAGAATTCTTATTTTCCCCTATTATCAACATTTTATATGATGCATTATCAACCAATAGTGACATATTAAATAAGGTATTTAATTTACTCAGATTTCCTTACTTTTAACCCAGTCTCTCTCTTTTCTGTTCTTGGACCCTATCCGGGACATCATATTACATTTAATTGAGATGCCTCCTTAGGCTCCTCTTGGTTGTGACAGTCCCTAAGACTTTCTTTGATTTTGATTATAGTTTTGGGGAGTTCTGGTCCAGTGCTTTGTAGAATGTTCCTCAATTGGGATTTGTCTGATATTTTTCTTACAATTGGACTGGGGTTATGGGTTTTTGTGAGGAAACCCACAGAGGTACAGTGTTCTTTTCAGCACATCAAATTAAGGTACATGCTATCAATGCTGCTCTTCATTGTTGATGTTAACCCTGACCATCTGGCTGAGATAGTGTTTGTTTCTCCACTGTCAAGTCACTCATTTTTTTTTCTCTTTCCATACTCTATTATTTGAAAGGAAGTCACTGCATTAGTTTTCTGGGGCTGCCATAACAAAGTACCACCAACTGGCTGTCTTAAACATCAGAAATGTATTATCTCACGGTTCTGAAGGCAAGAACATCTAAGATCAAGATGTAGATAGAGTTGGCTCCTTCTGAGGGTGATAAGGGGGAATCTGCTCCATGCTTTCTCCAAGCTCCCAGTGGTTTGCTGACATCTTTGGAGTTCTTTGATTTGTATGCACATCACCTAGATCTCTGCCTTCATAGACACTAGGCGTTCTCCCTGTGCTTATATCTGTGTCCAAACCTCTCTGTTTTGTAAAGATACTAGTCTTATTGGATTAAGGGCCCATGCTACTCCAGTATGGCCTCATCTTAACTAATTACATCTGCAATGACCCTAACCTAAATAAAGTCAAGTTCTGAGGTACTGCTAGGACTTCACATATGGAGTTTGAAGAGGACACAATTCACCCATTCACAGCTGCTATGTGCGATACACACTTAAAGAGAGGGGAATTCTAGTCTACCTTATTTATTTATATTAATATGAACTCATTGGCACTTACTTTATGCTTTAGGTTAAAATCCAATGCTACTTTACTTTGTTGTTTAGCTTTGGCCATTTGGAGCTCTTTCATTTGGCTCCTATGTCCTTTTAACATACTCCCATCAACATAGTTTTATTTTTATTAAAACATTTTTTATTACTTCCTTACTTTCTGACATCACAAAATGCTCTAGCCTTATCTTTTATAATTCCTGTCCCAGTATAATATCAACCTTTCCTTCAAGGATCTGAGGAGCCCAGGTTCTATTCCCTGGAGAACGGAATTAGCAACTAAGATCAGGGCACCAGATGTGCTCATCACTATAGAGTTGTTTGTAGGCCCTTTCAGCTGACAAAGCAACCATCCTAGGCATGTACGCATATCTACATATATTTCCATATTCCAGCTTTGGAATCTATCTTAAGCTACATCAGTTCACATTAATATATCCAATCTAACCCACTACCACGTGGTTCATTCTAGCCTCCTCCCCTTGCTTATCTGTAACCTCCCACTACACCAATGAGAAACCTGGCACCTATCACTCACCATTTATTCAGCTAAAATTGTTCAATTGGAGTACGCATTAATAGCAGGTTTTCATTTACTGTTAATCTACAGAAGTATAAATATTTAGAAACTGATCATAAATATTTAAATATGCAAATATAACACAGAGTAATGACTTACATTTCCCAGGAATAAGCTGCAGACTAAATTGATAAAATGTAATTTCTCCTCTGGATCACTGTTAATGAGAACAGTACCATTACTGAAGTGGCACTGACTTTCTGTTTACTGTAATATGTTAAGACGTGCATTAGACCAATTAGAGTATTGACAGCAACATCATCTTCATGTTTTATTATATATAAAGTTTATATAATCCTCCCATATGCATATGTGTTCCCTCTCTCTACATATATGTATGCATTCATAACCTCTATGTACATACACACATATACTCTAAATATCCAAAAATTTCTTTGTTTTCATTCCAGAAATAATGAAATAATTAATGAATTAAGATGACCTAAAATAGAAATGAGATATAAGGGTAAAAACTAAAAGGTATTTTCAATATAGTAAATGTCTTTGATTATAGGAAGGGAAGGAAGCTCCTGATGCCAGAGGTTTGTATTGGTAAAATTCCAACTATCTCAGATATACCAAAACGTAAAATTTCCTCTTTGTTTTGCAGTTTGAATTTTTCCTGTCCTTTAAACAATGAATATGGTATAGCATCTATCAATACTCTTTTTCTTTCTTTCTTTTTTAATATATTTTATTGATTTTTCACAGAGAGGAAGGGAGAGGGATAGAGAGCTAGAAACATCGATGAGAGAGAAACATCGACCAGCTGCCTCCTGCACACCCCCTACTGGGGATGTGCCCACAACCAAGGTACATGCCCTTGACCGGAATTGAACCTGGGACCTTTCAGTCCGCAGGCCAACGCTCTATCCACGGAGTCAAACCGGTTTCGGCAATACTCTTTTTCTTTTGGTTATAAATTTAGTTATAATTGCAAAGTCCTGTTTGCTTCAAGGCAAAGAAAAAAAGATTGAGTAAGTATGGGGAAGCACCAAAATTAAATAAAAAAACAAATGGAGTTAATATACAAAATGCATAAATTCTCTGCACTGGTTATCTACAAGTGTAACTCAAAGTTTACTATTAGTCACTATTTATCAGACACTTTTTGGCACTGTTTGGAGTCTCTCAGCCTCACTTGTCTCTTTTCCCAGCTACCACTGTGGTGACCAGCTCAGCAAGGATGGGACTACACAGGTACTGTTGTATACAGCGGGAACGGCACCAGGTATTAGACTGGTGGGTCAGACTGGACCTGAGCTCAACAACCTCAGTACTTGAGTTCTGGCTAGGAGAGGTAATTTGTAGAAGAAATGGGCCTAGGAAACAAGTTATAGAGGTAAAGGAAGGGCACCTTGGAGCTTAGAAATGAGGAAGGTAAAGGTGATGGGTGGGTTGGTGCCGGGGTTCTTGTCCCAGCCTCACGAAGGGTTCAGCAATCTGGAGAAAGGGGCTGATGCATAGATGATTAAGAAGTCCAAAGATGAAAGATAATTTTATAAGGCATTGGGGGTCAGAGGATCTTCAGCTAAAGGAGCTAGAAGACTACCCCTTGACTCAGGACCCTGCTTTTATTAACACAATTTGTCCTAAGGCAAGGTGGAGACATACACTTCAAAGGGTAAGGTTTCAAAGGGTAGGGTACAGAAGCATTGTCAGTTTGGGGAATAGCCTACAGCTGTTCAGGTGTTTGGCCAACAGGAGGCAATAAAATGCCCTGAGCTGTCTGGCAGCAGACAATCCTATTCAGGTTTGGGGGAAATGTCCTATTCAGGTTTGGAGGAGATGCATTTTAGCAGTCTCAGATGATTCAGCCCTGCTGACACGCTGGAATTGCCATCCGGCAGGTTTGGTTGGAGGAAGGGGTGCTCCCAGGAAGGAGCGCTTACTGGGTCCTCCATCCTATGGGTTTTAAGGGTGGAGATTTTAGGGGAGGTCCCAGGGGAAGATTTCAATAGAATATTCAGCAGCTTCCAAGGTGTGTGCTTTCAGGGTTGGGGGTCTCCACTGATTGGTTGGTGCCAGGGCAGGGGTTATTATTCAATGCAGCTGGTCCTGAGGTCAGCTGTGGCATAATTTGTCTGGTTTTGCTGCTTTTCTGAGCCTGGAACTGAAACACAGCTGAGGCCTAGATGTTATCTTTAGGGAGGACAAAGTCAGGTCATCCAAACCGCATGGCCAATGATGTGAAAGGTCAGGGGGTCCAAACTGCATGACCAGCGATATGCCAGTGGAGGAAAGGTCACCTTGGGAACAAGGTCCTACCCTCCAATTGTCCATTGCTAGGCACCTAGGGCTTTCTGCCTTGAGGGCCTTCTGTACCTGGCCCATTGTCTTTTCTCTGCTCATGTCTGTCTAACTGTCTACCACAGTATATAACATGCTAGCCTTGGGCCCTGGACCTGAGCCACTGGTCCTCACCTCCCATCCTGTAACTTCTCTTGATATTGCTTTGGGACCTTCAGTCTAAAATCTCATCAGTGTCATCATGAAAGGAATAAGGTAGTCTTTCCCCTTTCAAATTTTAATCCCCAATGCCATTTTTCCTTCTACTGCTCTTTTCTTAGCAAACGCTTATGCATCTGTATGATTATTGTCTTATGGGGAAAGCATCAGACAGGAGATGGGAGCCTATCACATGTGGGCCTCTGGGTCTCCCAGAGAGAGAATATGGTAATTCATTACAACAGTAATAGAGTTGGTAACAGCATTGTTTAAAGCTTCTTTGTTTATCTTAAGAGTTGACCATGTAGCTGTGAAGAGCTACAGCTACATCAGGAGAAAAGCTGGTTGTCCTTGATTGGTCACAGGAGGAGGGATTTAATTTTTTGTTCAGTCTCACTGATATGTCTTAGAGGAGAAATCTGTGGATTGCATTTAAATACAAACCCAAGCTCATTGTTTTCTGGGCAGGTGTCCTTGAGGGAAGTGCCTTTATCTAGGCATTCAGCTCTGATCCCAAGTCACATGGAACCCATTCACTTTGTCTCATTTGAAACTAACTGACTGCTTTTAAAAAGCTCATTTCCTGCTAGTCCTTCTTGACAATACCCTGATGCAGCAGGGGAGATTGTTAATGCAACTGGAGAACAAAACAAGACAAAAGAGAAGATCATTAAGACTTCCTCCAAAACCATCCAGAGTAAAATTCAGCTGTGAAACAATGATGCCTCTTTCTATCCAGTAGGGGACTTTATAATTGCTATTCATGGAAAATGCAATTAAAATGTGCACCTCTCCTATGGCCTGAAAAAGGTAATTTGCATCTTAACTTGCTACCGCTGTGACCAAGATTTTCAAATCAGATATTAAAAATGAACTTGTCAACTCCAACTGTTTTTTGCTGGGAGCTAAACAGTCATAAATTCACTTTCATTTTGTGCAAGTCTATCAAGATACACTTATAAATGAAAGTGTAGTGTCCTAAGTCGGTAATGGGTAAATTTTACAATGAATTTTAAATTAGTCTCTCTCCACTCACTCACTAATCCACCTTATTTCCTGTATGTATTTTTATCCTGATACCAGATTCATGATCTTAAAATCAAACACAAGCCATTGTGTTGGTTGAATAATCTCAGAAGTCCTGTAGTCTGATAGCTCATAAACTTGCTTTTCTCTTTTGTTTCTGAACTACTTTAGCTATATTTTAACAACAATGCAGAAAAAAAATAAACAAATCAGAATTCATTAAACATGTCTGCCTTTGAATGGAGAAATTATGACTTTATTATTCTTTAACAAAATATTCAAGATCAAAATTCAAAATGTTTTTGTTTGTTTTTGTTTTTGTTTTTATGTAGATACTGTAGGTGAAAAAGGAGGCCACATGATAAACCTGACAGGCTCAGGAGAGGCCAGCATGACCACCTTCCAAACTGAGAGACCAAAAGTAACCACATAGGATGGTGTGAAATTAAAATTCCTAACCAGCCCTCGTTGGTTTGGCTCAGTGGATAGAGCATTGGCCTCGGACTGAAGGGTCCCTGATTCAATTCAGGTCAAGGGCACTTACCTAAGGTGACCAGATTTTAACATTGGTAAAGCGGAACACCATTGACCGGGGTTGGGGGGTGGGTGGTGTTCTTGATTAAAAATTTGGTCTATATGGAGCAACAAAAATTTTCATAGAACGCAAAAATAGTATTGTAATATATATTTTTAAATTTCAACATAAGTACAATTTACAAATATAATAAATAAAAAAAATTATGTATAGTATTATTTTATTCTTTGGCATATTTCTCATTTGAGTGAATTTTTTTTAGTAGATTGCTGTCGTGTTTAAAAGGTCATGAATTTGGCGTAACGTAAGTTGTAAGTGTCACTTTCAAGGCCGGCGCTAGACTTTTTGCCGCCACTATAAAATATAATAGGAGGACTGTCTGCTAAATTCAAGAAAAATTATGTACTTATGAAAGAAATAAATTACTTACCTAAATTATCTGAATAGCTGATTTGTAATGACATCACTTGTTTAACTAGCTTACTAGCACGCAGTACGATGTGTATCGTCTGAGAGACAGTTACAAAATGTTTTCGTCGTTGCCAATCCCAAAAAATGCCATTGTTCATTAAGTCCAAACAATGGTGGTCGAATTCTAACAACTGATCAACAATGCGAACTTTGATAAGCAGTTCTCGATAATCAGTTCTCAACAATTATTTGTTATTATTAAAGTTTAACATTATAAAATTAACAAAAATAATATAAAACTCATATCCTGGCTAAATAGCCACATGGCCGCCGAAAACCGTATATTCCCTTCCCGTTCTCCCGCCGTTCCCTAGCTTGTTGTGCATTCTTTCCAAAAATCGGGACTTTTTTAAAACGCCACAGGACACGGGACAAATTGTTAAAAATCGGGACTGTCCCGCCAAAAGCGGGACGTCTGGTCACCTTACACTTACCTTGATTGCAGGCTCAATTCCTGGCCCTAGTGGGGGCGTGTGTGGGAGACAACCAATCTATGGGTCTCTCTCACATCAATGTTTCTCTCTCTGTCTCCCCCCCACCTCCTTTCCACTCTTTCTAAAAATCAATGGGAAAATATCCTTGGGTGAGGATTAACAACAACAACAAAAGAAACACACACACACACACCAAAAAAAAACAAAACACACAACAAAAAACAAAAAACTAAAAGCAATTCATGGCAAGTAGTGATGTCCTAGTCTGGTATTTTTGCCTAATAGGGGTCAATCTTTACCTTAACTTAGTCTCTCTGTAGTCTTTTTTTTTTGCATCTATGATAACATATCTTTGGAATATCAAAGTAATTTTCTTTTTTCTGGACCCCTCAAAGCACAACCACCCTTACCTGAGCAGAGACCACAAATTCCCTCATTGTTATTATTATGTTAACTATCCTATAATTACAAATGTAAAAGAAGTCTGTGTCTGTTCATTTTACTCTTTATCGAGTCCTGGAGATTTCTCCACTTTGCTTTCTCCCACCTCCCTAATCTATCACCAATGCATTTCATGAACCCCTTCTCTTTTGATTGTAATGCACAAAATAAGGTGCAACACTGCCCTTCTCTAGAGCATTTTCTCAATCCATTGAGATTTTACTTCCTAGCAGTTGTCATCAGTTTGTCTCAAATAAACTCTTAAAAATCCTTACAGATTTGGAAGTTTCTTACATTGACAATACCAACTGGCTATAATATATGATATCCTTTGTAAAAACCAGAATTATTTTTACATGCAAGTGGAAAAAAAAAAAAAAAGCCTCACATGAGATTTCCGGGATATGATGTGTAGCTGATTTTCAGCAGGACTAGATCCTGGGGCTCCTTCAAATTCTGTCTCTCCCATCCTTTCTGTTCCATTGGCTTACCAAATGTCCACAGAAGCCATGCCCCCATCTGTCAAGCTTACTGGCCTCAGAGGAAGGATAATCTTTCTCAACAGTCCTTGAAGGAAAATACACAGAAAGGCCTGGCTTGGATCACAAGATCATTACTGACCTAATTTGACTAGATCTGAGCCACAGGAATATTCATATAGCTCCATAAAAACACATGAAATAACTTTCCCCAGGAAAGAGGAGTTTGGTCACCAGAGAAAGGAGGGGGAAGCTATACTGAAAAGACAAAAATATTGGTAGTTACTACCCTCTATTCCAGCAGTCCCCAACTGGTGGTCCTCAAACTACTGGTGGTCCGTGAGGTCCGAAAGGTTGGCGACAGCTGCTCTATTTACTATTCTCCATTTCAGTCTCTCCTCACACCTGACCTTAGACTGTATTTTCTTAGATTATAGAATTTACCATGTTGCATTGTAACTACTGTTACATGTCTTCCTTTCATCAAACCCAGAACATCCTAAAGATAAGATGCCAATATTATTAGTGTTTTCTTGTGTTGCATTTTTTTCATTTTCAGAGTGTAATCCAGTATTTGGCACTGAGGAGCTCTTCAACAGATGATCACTCCTTGTACGAAATAATAGCATGCACGAATTTTATTTTCCTTATTTCTATATTTGCCACTATTTGGTCTTCTTCTTCTGCCCTTATAAGTCCTTTTGTTATATTAACGTAAACATATTCAAGCCTTTAAAGAATTTTTGTGAGTTTATTTGAGCCAAACTGTCAACTATTGCCGGGAAGCAGAATCTCAATGGATTGGAATAATGCTCTGGAGAATAGTGGTTTTTCACTTAGTTTTATACCTTACATTAAAGGAGGAGACGTTAAGTGGGTTACATGAAATCCATCGGTGATAGATTAGGGAAGTGGGAGGATGAAGGGGGTAGGAAGCAGGTACACAATGCCTGGGTGGGATGCCCCTCAGTCCTGGATCCCTCCCAGGGCAGGGGAGGGGTATTTGTATTGGTTTGTTTGATTCTTCTTACGTGTTGAAGGGGGTGGCAGGGGAGTTGTCTGCCAGACATGGTTTCCTTCTGCTTGCTCACCCAAGCTGTCCTGCGTGATGCCTTTTCCCTTCCTTCCCCCTGCCCCAAGCTAACGATCATGAGATCACCGGGGATGAAACTGGGGCCCCCGTTGTATTGCGTGGAGAATGCGCTCCACAGGAACCTGCCTGATCCACAGAGGGTTGGGTCATTCACTGCGGGAAAGGCTTGATTTAAATGAAGCCACCACTTATACAGGCGCCAGCTGAGCCATTTGTGGAGGGTTTATCATCCCTTCTGGCTGTTTCCTTGGAAACCACAAAGTCAAGATAGCAGTGGAATGCTGTGTCACCTTATCTGAAACCCTGATTCTCTAGGTCAGTGACTTAGATGCCCCAGGGAAATGTGGGATGTCCCTTTCTTACTGATGGCACACAGCCACATTTTAGGTAGGCTAGGATTTGGGCTCCTACCCAGGGCCGGCGCAGGGGGCGAGACGCAGCCTGCTGATTTGGTCATTATGTGACGGCGTAATGGACAATTTGCATATTCCTCTATTATTAGTATAGATATTATTAGTATAGATTATGGGCCCAGAGTTTGTCTCATCCTAATTAAATCCAACGAGATTAACTTTGTTTTGGCAAGCAACATTCCAGGTCTTGTCCTAAGTCTTACAGCTCTAGATTGATCTTGGGGCTTTTGGAAGGATGAGGTTACTCCAAATCAGGTATCAGATTAGCATACATATTATGATGAAGAAAAAAAACTATATTTTCCTAGGCAACCACTATTCTATACCAAACCCTTTTCGTGATTAGACTCATCTTCCTTAAGTTGCTTATTTTTGTTGTCATGTCAATGAAGCCATTGCCAAGACCAATGTCATGAAGCTTTCCTTCATGTTTTCTTCTAGGAGTTTTAAAGTTTCAGATCATATGTTTAAGTCTTTAATCCCTTTTGAGTTGTTTTGTTGTGTTTGTTTTTTGTATGGGCCCAATTTGTCTTTTGAATGTGGATATTTAGTTTTCCCAACCCCATTTCTTAAAGAGACTATCTATCCTCTTCCCATTGTGTATTCTTGACACCATTGTCAAAGATCAGTTGTGGATTTTTCTTTCTTAATATTTATTTAATTATCCCTGATACTTTGTGGTTCCATATGAAATTTAGATTTTATTTTTATTTTTTGGTAAAAAATGTCATTGTGATTTTGATTGGGATTGCATGAAATCTATACATTGCTTTGGGTAGTAGAGACATTTTAATAATATTAAGAATTATAATCTATGAACATGGGATTTCTTTCTATTTGTTTTTAAACAAGCTTAGTAATAGAGATCTTATTTTGTTTATTCATTTCTGTATCCCCCAGGATATAGAACATTGCTTGGTCCATACCATGTGATCAGTAAATGCTCTTTGAATAAGTGAAGGAACCTTATATATGTATCAAGTAATAAAATATATTAGCATTAAAGAACCCATTAATGAACCAGTGGTGCCCTCTGGTGATCAAAATTCATCACTGTAGCCTTTTTCTTGAAGTAATTGGCTATTGGGCTCCTCTAGTAGTTCATAGTATAATGTAACTCAGTGATGGCGAACCTATGACATGCGTGTCAGCACTGACACGCGTAGCCATTTCTGACGACACGCGGCCGCTGAGGCAGCTGCAGGCTGAGGATGAAACATTTGCTGCTCCTGAGGATGAAACATTTGCGAAATAATATTTTTTCCTCAAAGTGACACACTACCCTAGTTTTTTGGCGAAGTTTGACACACCAAGCTCAAAAGGTTGCCCATCACTGATGTAACTGGAGGTTGTCCCAAAGAGATACAAGTAGTGTAAGAGTAATATCTTATAGGTATATATCACTTAACAGTTGTCCAAAGTTTGGGGACAGATAGAGATGTAGCAGGGTTCTCCATTAAAACAGAACCATCATAGATATATGAATGATTCTAGCACATTCAAGAAAGAGTAAGAAAGCTAGCGGGGTTAAGAACTGAGTGAGTGATGAAGAAAGAGGTTGTTGAGGTTGCAGATATTGTCAGGAGGCCTGAGCTTTATTTATCTCTAATCAAAACCCAAGGTATTTACCCAGCATAAGAGATGTTACAAAAATGACTTAATAAATAAAGTGAGTGGTGGCCAAGACTTATGAATTAGTTAGAAACACTATAGAAATACTGTCCCTTATATGAATAGCAAGACCAGCAGTCCATTTGATTCTGATAATTCTTGAATTTTTATTCCCAAAGAGTCTACTATTCATTCACTAATTTGAAAGAATATGGTTGCCTATTGCTTACAAGTACATGAGAAGACTCCTGTCTCTAGCATATTGTCACATTTTCTTCTAGAGAAGTTTTCATGCCAAGCATGGGCAAAGTTTTTTAAAAGGAGAGAGAGCTGGGATTTCCTTGAGCTTAAGGGAATAGGTTGCATGATTTCCTTAGTCTGGTTTGCTAATAAACACTTGCATGTGTATAGAATGTATTCTAATGATTGCTTTTGATACCTGCAAGATCTCTGGAAGAAAGCTCTTAGCATTCAACTACCTATAAAGATTGAGGCTATGATACCAAAATAAAGCCAGCAATCATGGGGGGCCACGTTGGCTTAGATCAATTCACTGGTTTCCTTGGAAGTCCCCTCCAAATTGGTGAGTTTGAATCTACTTTCTGTCTTATGTGTTCCATAGTGAAACCGTATATGAATAATAGTATCATAACACATGATTATTTAATGGAAAGAGCACTGCAATGAACATCAGAAAACAGTTCTAGTCCCAATTCTACCATTGCTTGATTGTTTATGTTAATAGGTTAATTTATCTCTCTGGGCCTCTCTTTACATTGATCTTGGACTTCTAGCCTCTAGAACTATGTAAAAGTAAATTTCTATTGTTGAAGGCAACTCGTCTATGATATTGTTATGGTCTCCTAGCAGACTGACATAGAAGCATTACACATGATATATCATCTGGGAGAGAAAGTCATTCTAATAGAAAAACCTGTGAGTTAGAAATGAAGCTAAATGCTGTGTGAAGTTGGGTGAGGAACTTCATTTTGCAAAGATTCAAATTCTTCCTTTTAAAAATAGAGGCAATAGTACCTAGTACCTAATTTATTGGGTTATTATGAGGATTAGATGATTAAATAAGATAATTGAAGGAAGTGCCTTGTCAACTATAAAAAATTATGTAAATATCCTGATCCACCCCACCCATCCTGGGAATCTTCTATTTTAGAGAGACAAATGAGATAACTCCTCACCGATAGTCGCTCTGATCTCCTCAGACCATTCTTGGGCAGGAAGTTCCACCCACGTCTCTCAGACTGAGAGGACAAATACTCCAAAGGCACATAATATCCTTCCCCAACTTCTCTGAAGTCAAGTGTATTGGTTTCCTTTAAGGCAACAATTCTAAGGAAGCAACTCGACATAAGACAACTTTTTCATTGAGTTTTTTTCCTAACTTTATGAGGCATATTGACAAATATAATTGTATATATTTAACGTCTACAACATGATGACATCATGGAAATATTACCAAGATCAAGGTAATTAACAAATTCATCACCTCACAGTTAACCCTTTTTCTGGTGAGAACATTTAAAATCTACTCTCAGCAACTTTCAAATATATAATACACTATTATTAAATGTAGTTAGCATGTTGTACATTACATACTTTCAGTTCTTGATGAAGATGATAAAGAAAACAGCACAGAAATCACAAAATGTTAGCTTAGGAGAAAAATGTTACTTACTTAGAACTCAGGAAAAACAAATTAGTGGGTCCTTTGTGTTAATTCCTATGCAACATCTTCCTCCTATTTTAAAATTATGTATTCTTTGAAATGTGATTCGGTTCTCGTTACACTTTTGACAGGTTTATTTCCAGTGTGATTTAATTAGGAGTCTGTTTTTATTTTGAAAAAAATAATTGAGATAAATATGTGTTCCAAACACAGATGAATTTCTCTAGGGTCTTTATTGAAAAGACCTGTTTTGTTGCCAAAGACACCAAAATTGCTGGTTCACTGGTTAGCATAGAGATTTCCTGGAAAATGAATTTATGTGAATGGAAATAGTAGGTTAAAATCTTTCTGCTTAACTATTTAGGAACATAACAGAGACTAAACAAGATTACAGAATATTAAACTGTGTAGAACTAGATTATCCCTGCACTGTTTAAGAAACTAGGGCAAAGTGTCTCCCTTTTTATTTGAAAATTAATAATGTCTTTTATTTCATTAACCAATAGTCATTGTGTAATTTTTATTCACTTAAAATTAAAAATTCAGAATATCATAAAGGATGACTAGTGGTTTTGATGTGATAGAAGATGATGGAGCTACTGGGATTTAAAAGTAAAATTCTCTCAGGGTATAGCCTCTCATTTTAGGAAAAGAAAACTACCTTTGGAAGCTGTATTAATTTGGAATTACCATCCAAGAACTGTTACATGTATTACATCATTAGTCTTTGATAGCTCAAATGCAGGGGGTATGGGCCAAATATGAAAGAAGGTCAATGAACGGAGGAAAAGAGATTCAATTATGTTGTTGCCTAAGTACAAAGAAGAAAAAAATCTTCAGTATAAACATATCTGCTATCATTTAAATAGAAAAGTTTTCAATCATACATTTATGGTTTTTATTTTTATATTTTTTCAGTGCAACATTTTTATATTTAGAATTAGGCAGCTGGACTCAGTTTAGAGGATACCAATTTTGTTGGCAACATCCAAAGCATCATAGTCAGGAGCCAGTTGAACATATGCCTTCTTCTCTCCATCAGGCCTGATCAGGGTGTTGACCTTGGCCACATCAATGCCATAGAGCTTCTTCACAGCCTGTTTGATCTGGTGCTTGTTGGCCTTGACGTCCACAATGAACACAAGTGTATTATTGTCTTCTATCTTCTTCATGGCTGACTCTGAAGTCAGGGGGAATTTGATGATGGCATAGTGGTCAAGCTTGTTTCTCCTGGGTGCGCTTTTCTGAGGATATTTAGGCTGCCTTCAGAGCCTTAGTGTCTTTGGCCTTCGGGAGGTGGGTGATGTGTGGATCTTCTTTATTTTTGTGTCTATGGATGCCTTGCAACACTGCTTTCTTTGCCTTCAAAGCCTTTGCTTTGGCTTCGACTTTGGGAGGTGCAGGGGCTTCCTTCTTAGCTTTTGGCACCTTCTTCATCATATTTATGATTTTTAATTACAAAAGTAGAACCTGCTCTATCTCAAAAAATACAGAAGCATATGGTAGTCTTTTAATGTGCCAACGTGGCTAGGCTATAGTCCCAAGTTATACATCAAATGCTAATCTAGGTGTTGCTTGAAGGTATTTTGTAGATCTGATGAAAGTCCATAATCAGTTTAATTTAAAGAAGATTATTCTAGATAGCATGAATGGATTAGATTCATTCTGTTGAAAGGCCTTAAGAGCAGAGCTGAGGCATCCCTGAATTAGAAGCAGCTCTACCTGCAGATTGCAGCTTTAGCATGTGCCTAAGAATTCCAGGTTGCCCTTCCTAACATCATGTCCAACAGATTTTGGACTTGATGACCTGACAACTTTATCAGACCTGACAACTACATAAACACACTTCTTACAATATATTTAGTATTTCACACCTTTTACTGGTTCTGCTTCTTTGGGTGAGTCCTAACTGATACAAATTTTGGTGAGGTGAGAGGAACAGAATCTGAAGGATGAATTTTCTGAATTGGTTCTGGGTTTTCTGGAATTGATTCTCTAGTTGATAGATTTAAAGTTACCAGTGACTCTATTGCTCTTAGTAAAGAGAGCACAGATGGTCCATGGTTTGATGTGGCAACAGATGTATGCAAAACATTACCACTGAATACTCCCAATCAAATACCTATAGAAGGCGAGGTTCTGGGTGACCATGTATTTGCTATGTTAGGACATTTTAGTCAAACTAATTAGTATAATGGGATCGACTGGTTGCCCTACCTGTGCTGGAACAAATGGAAAAAAGTAAGAATGAATTCTAGGCTTGAAATTCCCAGCATGAGCCCTGCATAAATCACTTTAAAGCTTCAACATATTCCCTGAAAAAACTCTTATCTAGTTTCAGGGCTATGCTTTCTGAGAACCAAACCCAGAGTCGCATACTGTGGTTGACTAGATTAAATGCAAATTGAATTCCCTCCCAGGGTGCTACTAAATTGAGGGCATTTATTGGAAAGGATTGAGTTCCTTAAAATTAGAATGGGGTCATATAGGTTGCTCCTGATAAAGCTGGGGATATTGAACCTCTAATTTCTGCCAAGTCTTTTTTTGCCAGGAAAAGCAGTCCTTTCATCTTTGCCTAAAAAAATCACTATGGCCTCCCTGAGGCAGTTGTCTGACAAGGCCTTATTTACTCTTTGAAGGATGTACTGTTTAATGCCCCTTTTGGATTCTAAACCTATCATTGGATTCAGTTCACAGAAGGCCCTAAATGTTGAGGAAGAGATTTTAACCCAAGAGGAGGTTCACTATACACTGAAAGAACTGTATTATTATTATTCTTTTCTGGGCCAATTTATAGAGACAGAAATCTTGGTAATGTGTGTGAGAATGGATCTTAAAGGTTTGGGATAATTGTGGAAGAATATGTTGTTGGAGTAGGATAATTTTATTGATATGGGGTCAATTATGAGAGATTCTGGATTCAAGTTTTAGCTTCAGGGGATGGAATAGGCTTTAACCATTTGGTTGATTGACTGAAATGTGGACTAGAGAACAGCTTTACTAAAGGGAATTGAAATGCCAGCTATACTTTAGAATAGGGGTGGGGAACGTCCAGCCTGTGGGCCACATAAGCCCACAAAATTATTTGGTTTGGTCATGCCCAGGCAATTACAGGTGGGATTCGAAATTCAATAAATCTAGGAGCTTTTTTTCATAGCAACATGAATTTATATTAAGTGAATAACATTAAGTGAATAATGTTACAAATATCCAAATGGCCCTTGGTAGAAAAAAGGTTCCCCACCCCTGCTTTAGAGAAAGGTTTCCAAAGGCTTAGGAAGCCTGGAATGTTAGAGTGTTTGTATCAGGTAAGTCCCTGATTCAACACCTTGCCCAATATTCTAAGTGCTAGTGCCTCCTTTCTTTCCTAGTATAAAATAGGCATCTTCTCAGATCACAGTGGCATAAAATCAACTACAATAAAAACAATCCAAAAAAATCAAACACATGGAAATCAACTGGAAATCAACTACAATAAAAACAATCCAAAAAAATCAAACACATGGAGACTAAATAGCATGCTATTAAACAATGACTGGGTTACCAGAGAGATCAAAGAAGAAATAAAAAACATCATGGCAACAAACGACAATGAATACACAACAATCCAAAATCTATGGGACATAGCGAAAGCAGTCTTGAGAGGGAAGTTCATAGCTCTACAAGCCTACTGCAAAAAACAAGAAACATTGGTAATAAATTACCTAACCCTACAACTCAAAGAGTTAGAAAGAGAACAACAAGAAAAGCCCAGTGTAAGCAGAAGGAAGGAAATAATAAAGATCATAGCAGAGATAAACGACATAGAGACCAAAGTAACAATACAAAAGATCAACAAAACCAAGAGCTGGTTCTTTGAAAGGATAAACAGGATTGATGAACCTCTAGCCAGGCTCACCAAGAAGCAAAGAGAGAGGACCCAAATAAACAAAATCAGAAATGAAAGAGGACAAAATAGGCTGTTATTATGTTAATTAAATGTAGAAACAAAACCATTTTCAAAGTCAAATTACAGACATACTAGTAGTATCAGTCTTTGTATGTGAGCATGAATATGCTTTTAGGTCTGAAAACTACATAAACATGTATATATTAATGACACATTATTTACATATCTGTTGAGAGGTTGTGACTTGACCTGTAAGCAGGACCTAGGTAATTAGAATCTCCTCTCCCCTCCCCTGTCCTTGGTATGTATGTTCTGCCCACTCTTCCCACAGTAAGACCTGTTTCAAGGATACAGCCTTGAGAGAGCAATGTGTTGCTGAGACAATTTGGACTGAATACATGACTGTACCCAGGTAAGGCCTCTGTATAAACGTTTAAGATTCTGGCAGGTGGGTATAGATCCACCAGTCATGCAGTCACCTAGACAACGCTTGTATGTAAGTTCACTTACTTATTAAACTGGTCACCTACCAACCTGGAATGCTCTTCCTCTTTCTTTGGTCTTTCGTTTCCCTCTGTGTATGGGGCCCAGTTTTCAAATCAACAATATCATTAACTTTGGAAGGATGACCCCTCTTTCAATTCAGATACTATTTTCAAAAATCCTGTATTTGATAACCAAAAGAGATTTCAAGTTGCTTTAACAAAATAATAAATAAAATCTCAAGAATGTCTCACAAACTCATTTCCCCCCTCCTTTGATGAACTAATCTTTGTGGTTACTTTGTTGCCTCCTGAGAAACTTCAATAATAGTTTTGGTTTAAAAGATAAAATAATTTTATTTTTAGGAATCTGGCGTCAAAATTAGGAAATGCATTATTAAAAAGCTTTGGTCAAAAAATATTTGGTGGGTTGGCTCCTTCATTACTCAGACTAATATATTTAAAAAATGCAAAGTTTACCATAATACACATTGAAAATTCTAGTTCTCTTTAGAGTAAAGAATTCTTCTTGCTCTATTTAAAATAAACCAGGAGCATGGTAAAAGACAGCATGAAAACACAAAAGTAGACTCATGAGAATTAAAAGTCGATATAAGTAAGGGAAAAATAAGCTATGATTTTCTGAGTAAAATCTGAAGATGCTAAATAATAATCCTTTTTTCCCCTCAAAGGGAAAGCTAACTTCATAATCTAAGGTTACACAATTTTTGTTTACCTATCAGTTCTCTCCTTTCTATTATGTATGACTTTTTTTTAAAACTTTTTGGTATGATATAATAGATTTAAACATAAAATAATCATACTGTAAAGTTTTAATTTTTTGCCTTAAAATATTATTAAATACTAGAGGCCCGGTGCACAAAATTCGTGTACGGGGTTGGTGGGGGTGGTGGTGTCCCTCAGCCCAGCCTGCACCCTCTCCAATCTGGGACCCCTCGAGGGATGTCCAACTGCCCGTTTAGGCCTGATCCCTCTCACAATCCAGGACTGCTGGCTCCCAATTGCTTGCCTGCCTGCCTTCCTGATTGCCCCTAACCGCTTCTGCCTGCCAGCCTGATCACCCCCTAACCACGCCCCTGCCAGCCTGATTGATGCCTAACTGCTCCCCTGCCAGCCTATTTGCCCCTAACTGCCCTCCCCTGCAGGCCTGGTCACCCCTAACTGCCCTCCCCTGCAGGCCTGGGTCCCTCCCAGCTGCCCTTCCCTGCAGGCCCAGTCGCCCCCAACTTCCCTCTTCTGTTGGCCTGGTCACCCCTAACTTCCCTCCCCTGCAGGCATGGTCACCCCTTACTGCCCTTCCCTGAAGGCCTGGTCACCCCTAACTGCTCTCCCCTGCAGGCCTGGGTTCCTCCCAGCTGCCCTTCCCTGCAGGCCTAGTCTCCCCCAACTTCCCTCTTCTGTTGGCCTGGTCAACCCTAACTGCCCTCTCCTGCAGGCTTGATCGCCCCCAACTGCCCTCCCTTGTAGGCCTGGTCCCTCCCAACTGCCCTCCCCTCCTGGCCATCTTGTCGTGGCCATCTTGTGTCCACATGGGGGCAGCCATCTTGTGTGTTGGAGTGATGGTCAATTTGCATATTACTCTTTTATTAGATAGGATTCCTATATAAGGCAATCCTATATAATAAAAGCCTAATATGCTAAGTGTCCAACCATTTGTTCGACTGTTTGACCGGTCGCTATGATGTGCACTGGCCACCAGGGGGCAGACGCTCTGACCGGTAGGTTAGCTTGTTGTTGGGTCTGGCTGATTGGGACTGGGCGAGATGGGCCAGACACACCCTGGAACCCTCCTGCGGTCCCTCCCTGGCCCCGATCATGCACCTTGGCCTGGCCTGTGCCCTCTCGCAAGCTAGGACCCCTCAGGAAATGTCAGAGAGCCGGTTTCGGCCCGATCCCTGCAGGCCAGAAGAGACCCCACCGGTGCACAAATCCATGCACTAGGCCTCTAGTGTATATATAAAATTAATGTTAACAATTTTATTTAACCTTTATACAATATAAATGCACATATATGCAAATATATATGCAGATATATACATATGTGCAAGAATATAATACTCTATGGTAACTGTTTTTTTTTGTGCTCTCTGATTTAGAGAGAATGATTTCCATAGGAATTTTCTTCTTCTTTTTTTTTTAATAAAAAATTATTTATGCCTGGCTTTTGAGTAGTTAAAGTCAGTTGGAGGCCTTAGAAAGTAAATTAGTCATTCTTTAAAAAACAATACAGTCACTGTTGGTATTAAAAAGTTCCATAAAAATAAAGCACTTTTTAGAATTTATGCAAAAGATTTGAGTAGGCTTGCTCCCTAGGTTCACATAATTTACAGCACTATCTGAAACTAAGATCAATCTGTTTATTAAAAACTTTAGTTGTTATAAATCAGTATGGTTAAACATATTCTCATTTTTATAATTGGAAATATAAGTGACACAAGTGCTAGTTTATCTGACCAGTAAACCAGAATAGAAAGCTTACAAAGTTTCAATTAGTTAGGCTTTCTATAAAGAAATTGAGCAAAGTCTTGGATAAATTGGAGTATTTCCTAGTATTGTTTTAACATTGCATTATTTTTACATTCTGATAAAATCAGAGAGAAAGCATATTATCCAGCCAGTATAATTTCAAAGAATTCACCTTGATTAAATGTATTAATTAAATTTCTCTCTTGTTAGATATGTATATTAATTATTGAAATGTATTAAATAACTTAAAAGCAATGGATATCTTCACAGCCCTTATTTTGAAACCTTGTAAAGCCATTAAACTAATTTAAATCAAAAGCCCTTCACTTTTACAGCACAAATATGTTTCCCCTTAAATAATGAGCATATTTAAAGCATTAAAGTTATTTTTTCCTTTGGAAATTTTTCAGTTATAAAACCTTAAATTTAGATAAGCCGTATTTAATCTCTATAAACCAATTAGTACATACATTCCTATAACTTTCAAGAGATCTAAGAAGCTGATTTGTTAATTTTCACCCCTTTTATGTCAGACTTATTTGGGCGGGATATTTCCAGAGTACTACACATGATGTATTTTATAACCGACTGAAATGGTTGACCATTGTAAACAGAATATTGTATCCCATTTTGTTTTAGAAGTCCACAGAGCTATAAAACTTGTTTAGAATTAAAACTTCATCATGTGAACACTGTAATTCTAAATGATCTTCAGTGAAATACCATCACTTAACCAGTTAGACACAGGAATTGGGGTTATATTGTGAGAAAAAAAAAAAAGTAGTTGATTCAGGAGGTGGTTGTGGTTTAGGTGAGGATGAACACATAGACAAGGAAGAAAGTACCCTGGTCAGATACGGTTCTGAGCTTTAAGAGAACAGAGCTGCTTAAGACAGGCATAACCTCCTCCATTTACATCTCCCACCAGAGTGGTACATTTGTTGCATTTGATGAACCTACATTGATACATCATAATCAGCTAAAGTCCATAGTTTATGTTAGGATTCACTCTTGGTTTTGTGTAGTCTATGGGTTTGGACAAATGTATAATGACACATACCCATCATTACAGTATCATACAGAGTATTTTCACAGCCCTAAAAATCCTCTGTGCTCCACTTATTCACTCCTCCCCAGAGGGTTTTTTTTTTTTTTTTTTTTAATTCTGGAGTGATGAGACAAATTTTTAAAAATTGCAAAAATAGAAATTATAATGAGTTTGCTTTTTTCCCCTTTCAATTTGGCAAATATGAGAGCATTTCTTGCCTCAATTATTTGTTCATAGTGTGAACAGAACAACCTTTCAGTACCTGTCCTGTCTGAAGGCAGGGCCTTGTGCTGTTGTCACTGTAACCAAATACCAACTAATACCTACTCCTTTACCATCCAAGTAATCAAAAATTCCCTTCTTCCTATTGTTCAGGTAAAAACCTTAGAGTTATTTGTGACTTTTTTCTTTTCCTCACACCAAATTTCAATCCATCAGGGAAACCTCTTGGGTCTACCTTAAAAAATACATTCATCTAAACATCTTTCTCCACTTCCACTGCTATCACTTAGTCAAGTCATCATCAAATTATGCACAGATTCTTACAATGATCCCTAAATGGAATCTCAGTGTTCAAACCACCCCCCAACGATTCTAAGTGCAGAAGATAAAACAGAGATAATTTGGCACATAAAATAAGTAAATTAATGCTCAAAACGGCCTAGTGCTTTTCTTTTCTTTTTTAAATATATATATATTTTTTATTGATTTCAGAGAGGAAGGGAGAGGGAGAGAGAGAAACATCCATGATGAGAATCATTGATCGGCTGCCTCCTGCATGCCCCCTACTGGGGATCCAGCCCGCAACCTGTACATGTGCTCTTGACTGAAATCAAACCTGGGACCTTTCAGTCCTCAGGCCGACGCTCTACCCACTGAGCCACACCAGCTAGGGCTGGCCTAGTGATTTTGTACTCCACTCAGAGTAAAAACCTGAACACTAAGAAATCCTTACAACCATACACACTTAGATTCTAAATGTTTCTCTCATCTCATTTCCTGCTATTCTCTGCCATGCTGGTTCCCTCCAGTCATGGAGGCCTCCTGGCTGTTCTTGGCTTCCCCAGCATGCTCCTACCATACATCATGGCAAGTGGCCCTCCTTTTTATCTCCCTTCCCCCACAATTCTCAAAGGGCTTATAAAATAATAATAAACAAATGGAATTGTATACTCAGCACAAATTATTTCACTTCAAAAAAGAGGTGAGATAATGGCCTTTAAAAAAATGAACACTCTTGAGTAATCATACCAGTAGCGTTTGAGAGAAGCTCAGGAGAATGAATCTTAGACTGAAGCTCAGAGATGCAGGAAGGAATAAAGAGCATGAAAGGGTAAATATGCCTGAAAATAAATACCAATTGTATGAAACAATGGAAGAAATGTCTTTCGAGGTTTCAAATCTATAGAATATTCAAACACCCACCACAAACTAGTTGGATGAGGCTTAAAATAGTTTAAATATTCAACGGTTCTTGCATTGTCCAGAAAGTGATAAAAGAACAAATTTAGTTAAAAAATTAGAAGAAACATCAGCAGATTATCCCAAGGAAATGTAAAGAAAAAAATTATAGATATGAGAAAAAAAAAAGAGAAGGTACAAATAATTAAAATCAGTGTTTGCAAATAGTGTATCCTACAAATGCAAATCAATTTGAAAATTTAGTAAACATGAAAACAATTACTAGGGGGAAAAAACCCAACTTATCAAAACTGACAGAAGAAAGAAAAAATATGAAAATTCAAATAATATAAAGGAGAAAAATAATATAATAACCTTCATAGATGAAGAACAGGCATTTGTTTAAAGGCAATATCCATTTATAACAAAAAATTTTTGAAAATTGGGAAGAACAAAAGGGAATTTCTTTAATCTGATAAGATTTATATTCAAAATATCTATTTTCCATCCTTTTTTATCAGCTTGCTTCAGTATGGCTATTTTCTTATATCTATTTCCCAATTCTTACTTAAAATCTCAGTTGTATTTCAGTTGTTTAAGCATAATTTTAAATATTAAAAAATAAGTATAATTATTTTAAAGTCTATGCTTGCTAACTATGACTCTCTTACTATTGTCTGTTTTTTCTTTTGATTACCAATCTACGACCCCTCCTTTGTATATGAAACAAAATAGAGAAAAATTTGAGGATCAGTATAATATTATCCTGTTACAGAAAATATATGCTTGATTTTGGCAGATGCCTGGTTAGGGACACTGGATGAATCCACTCAAAGTTTGAAACAGAACCAGACTTCAGTCCTTGTGAGGACTGCATATTTCTAGTTCACTTTTGCTTTCTAAGTATAGTCTTTTGGGTCCAGACCAAAAGCATGCATTTTCACTAGCCTCTCTCTCTCTCTTTGTGAAGTCCTAAAAATTCATTATTTTTTCTCTTTAGATATGCAAAAATTTTGAAAGCTCTACTTGGCTTCTAAGCATCTCAGAAACAAGTATTTTTAAGAAAAAATGTGGCTATAAATGTAAGAGTTAACTCCCTGGTTTTCCAATATCCTCTCAGATATTACCTTTTAAATTTCTCTATGCTTTCATAGATCTCCAATGCATGGGAACAAACTTCTAAAAATATCTTGTTTAGCTTTTCCTTTTGTCTTCAGTAGGAGGATTTGTCCTGATTACCTACTGTGCATTAGCTAAAGCCAAACTCCCATTATATTTATTTTTAAGTGTAATTTGTATACTTAGAACATAGTGCTAAATTTTCTACTTTAGTGTAATGATACAAAGTTTCCATTAAAGTAAATTTAGTGAGTAAAATGTAAGTCAATTTAAATAAAAATATCACATAAATAGTATGTACAGAAGTTAGGTATTAGTTTAAAGTTAGACAAATATGACACAGGCATTAACGAATATGCCACTGATTGAAGTCTGGGAAAGACAAAAGTGAAACAATCTATATTAAAAGAATAGTACAGTGTCTTCTAAGTTTTGGTGACTGATCTCGAGGTGTTCAAGGCCCTCCTGATGAGATAGAAAAATGAGCCAATTGCTCTAGTGTCATGAGCATAACAATACAATAATGGACAGGAAACAGAAGTAGCACGATATTGATGTAACTGACATCCTTTGGAGGTGGGAAGCTATACAGATTTTCTAGGGGAAACTCGGGATGAATCAATTAATAATAATCTGCCAGGTCAGAGAAGGAAAAATTGAAAAAGGTCCAATGAGAGTGGGGGACGGAATTTTTGGGAAAGAAAAGAGTTGAGTAAATACAGTGGCATGAAACAGCATGGCTTGAATGGGTAACTGGAAAGAGTCAATTATCACTAATACTAGAGGCTCGATGCATGAAAATTCGTGCAAACATAGGCCTTCCTCCCCGACTGCTGCCCGCACTGACTTCCCTCCAGCACCCGGGACCCGGGCTTCCCTTGGGCTGTCCGCAGGTACCCGGGACCCGGGCTGGCTTCCCTCGGGCCCTGGCTTCATCAGGAAGGACGTCCAGAATGAGGTCTGGTCTAATTAGCATATTACCCTTTTATTATTATAGATTAGAGGCTCGGTGCATGAAATTTATGCACCTGGGGAGTGGGGGGCATCCCTCAGACCGGCCTGTGCCCTCTTGCAGTCCAGGAGCCCTTGGGGGATGTCTGACTGATGGGGAGTGGGCCTAAGCTGGCAGTCGGACATCCTTGGTGCTGCCGCGGAGGTGGGAGAGGCTCCCACCACTGCCGCTGTGCTCATCAGCCGTGAGCCCCTCAGATGCTCCTGCGTTGAGCATCTGGCCCCTGGTGGTCAGTCGTTCCACCATTTGATCAATTTACATATTGGCCTTTTATTATATATGATGATAATAATTGAGAGGAGGAAGCAGCAAGATAATAGTAGGCCCCTTTATCAGCAGTTTAACTTTTCATGGTTTCAGTGACCCATGGTCAACTGTGGTCTGAAAATATTAAATGGAAAATCCCAAGAAGCCTAAGTGACCATCAGTAGATGAGTGGATAAAAAAGCTGTGGTACATTCACACTGCAGAATACTATGCAGCAGTAAAAAAAGAAGGATCTCTTAACCATTGAGACAGCATAGAGGGACCTGGAGAGTATTGTGCTAAGTGAAATAAGCCAGTCAGAGAAAGACAAGTATTGCATGATTGCACTCAGATGTGGAATCTAATGAACAAAATAAACTGACGAAGAAAATAGATCCAGACAGAGACATAGGAGCATGGAACAGACTGTCGCATCTCAGAGTCAAGCTAGTTTTTGAATATCTATGGAAACGGAAAGACCTTTCTGCTGCCACGGTAAGCGTTCACGTCTAGAATGCAGTGCTGGCAAATTAATGTGAGGACTTCTAAAACTCATTTTGCTCAAAGTTGTATTTAATAATAACATAGATGTTGGCTTCAATTTGATGGATATAATTTTGTTTCAACCTTTGTATCACAATTATAAATTAACTGGGAACAGGGAGCAGAAAAGAGATAAGGAAAATGATAAGAATTAATTTTTTATAAATATTATAATGGAAAAAATTCATCATTATTAGCTTCTCAATTTTCACCAGATATATTTTAAAGTAATTATTCATCATTTGATAAAATGAGAGGTTATACAACAGAGTCTTTCACAGTAGATGTACTCTAAATTCTTACTGTTAAACACTTAGGCTGCCTTCTTTTCTTCATGAATAAAATCTGAAAAAATTTAATTAGTACTGATAGAATTCTAGTTCATTATTGTTCTTATTACTATTTATTTAAATGACAATGAACCATTGAAAGGACAGAAGAGTACTACTTTACTAAAATATATGCCTTAATTTTTATTATTTGAAATAAATAATATTTGTTTAGAAATAAATTATTTTTAATGCATTTTCGCTAACTGGGCTTTGAAAAAATATTTTTAAAGTATACATTTAAAAAATGAAAATAGTACCTAATGATGACATGGGCAGATACATTAAGATTGACAAGCTTTAAAAAATGTGAGTAGGAACTTCACATTTTAATTAATTCATGGTGTTATTTTAATTATTCAAATAATGCTCACCAAAATGAATACCTAAAACATTAAGCACTGACAGCTTAATGGGGAGAGAATGTGCCAACCTCTTCACTCCACCATACTGGAAATCCCACAGCTCCTTTGTTTTTCAGTCCAAGAGGGCAGTTAATCAGTTTTTTGTTTTAGGATTTCTTTGCTAGCAGTGAATGCTGGGTCAGATTGGACCAGTTGAGGCCATTGCCAATGACCAGAGAAGGGGCTATGTGGGCCTAAACCTGGGCAGCAAAATGGAGTGGGTCTGGCTTCAATTAAGTTTCAGTTCAGTCAATGGAACTGGGTTATTGGATATGAAGTGTGAATAAGAGAACAAATGTTGCCTTTAGATTTTTGGCTTGTGTGAATGTATATAATCATTGTTTAGTTCATGTAAAAATATTTATGTACCGCCCTAGCTGGTTTGGCTCAGTGGATAGAGCATCAGCCTGTGGACTGAAGAGTCCCAGGTTGGATTCCAGTCAAGGGCACATGCCTGGGTTGTGGGCTTGATCCCCACTACGGGGTGTGCAGGAGGCAGCCAATCAATGATTCTCTCTCATCATTGATGTTTCTATCTCTCTTTCCCTCTCCCTTCCTCTCTGAAATCAATAAAGATAGTATATTAAAAAATATTTATGTACCTTCTACTTTGTGTTAGGCACTATGCTAAGCACTAGGGTTATGGTGATTAACAAAATCATGCTGTTGGTACTTAAGCTTGCATCTCTCAGTGGTGTGTGTTCACATGCTGGCTCCGACTCCTGGCAACCCTGTGAATGAATGATGTCCTCAAGAGCCCTGCTCAACTCCTGCAGACTCAGGCTTATGGCTTCTTTCATGAAGTCAATCCATCTCTTATTTGGTCTTCTTTTCCTGCTGCCCTCTATTTTCCCAGCATGACTGTCTTTTCCTAAGATCCCTGCCTTCTTCTCGTGATATGCCCAAAAGAGGCTAGCTTTAGTTTTATTACTTTTGCCTCCAGCGATATTTCAGACTTAATTTGCTCTAGGACCCACTGTCAGTGGTGCCATCAGATACAACTGAGGGGTTGGTAAATTATAATTATTTTGTTGAAGTAATTCACTGGTCAGCTTTCATTAGAAATCTTCATAAATCTCTAGGTACCAGGTATGAAGTAAGCAAATGGAGCAAAATTGTGAGAGATAGTAATGACTACTTATTTCCACATGGGGGCACTTTTAAACTCAGAAACAATTCTCCACCCTTGCCCCAACCTCAATGTTGTTATTTGGGAACAGAATGATTGTGGATATTTACATTAATTCCCAATATATTTAAATGTCTTTTTATTTTTTGAAGAAGAAAACAAACACATTTTTCTCAAACTCGTTGGCAGAAATGCTATCTTTTGAAAATACATAGTCTGTCCCCTATTTTTCTCATCATTCTAGAAGTACTATACAAAGAAGAAATTTGTTCAGTTTTCCCCTTTTCCACCTGCTCTTTATTTATTTAGAAAACGTAAAAGGTAACTGAGAGTTGCCATTCATTTGAGAGCTTGAATTTCCTCCATGACCCAAAATGATTTTAGTTAGTAGACAACTTTCAGGGAACAAAAAGGATATTAAATATGGCAAAATTGGAGTGCTTTTTTGGCAAGTGCAAAAAAAATTCTCTAATCTTGAATTCCAGCTTAGATAAAAGGAATATTATCTTAGATTCTTGAAAAATTGTAGGCTGTCTCTCTGAAAAATAAATGTGTCATTAAATTCTAGCTTTTCACTAACCGTGTTTATGTATTCATTTCCAGCTGTTATGTGGAGAAAAAAAAATGATCGTCTACCTATCTGATACAAAAAGAAAATCATCATCTTATCCACTGTAGAGTAAAAGTGTTGTGGTTGTTATTTTGTAATCACTCTGATTTGGTAAATGTCAGGGTTATGAAATTCTTTTTTACATGTTAATTGATTTTAAAAATGTGAGTAGGAACTTCAAATTTTAATTAATTCGTGGTGTTCTTTTAATTATTCAAATAATGTTCACCAAAATGAATGCCTAAAACATTAAGCACTGACAGCTACTGAAAAGATATTGTTTAAGCTCATTACCATTCACTGATTTCTAGAGCTCCAAAATGTTTGTTTTTAAACATTTTATCTAGTAGTTTTATAGCTGTTTTTCGGGGAGAGAGTGTGCCAACCTCTTGCAAAAACATCTACTGTGATTTCTACAACTTAGCCACCAATTATTTCCTGTAGATAATCTTTTAAATGTAAAACATATATTTCTTAATTTTGAAAGATTTATTTACACTCCCATCCCTCCCTTCTGAATTTGGAGATCGTAAAACAGAAAAATATGGGATAATTTTTGTCTCAACTGAGGCTCTTACTTATGCTTCCTTTAGAATTTTAGATGAATTTAGAAGTTATGAAAGTGGCTGGCCCTGACCGGTTTGGCTCAGTGGATAGAGCGCTGGGCTGTGGACTGAAAGGTCCCAGGTTCGATTCCAGTCAAGGGCATGTACCTTGGTTTCAGGCTCAATCCCCAGTAGGGGTATGCAGGGGGCAGCTGATCAATGTTTATCTCTCATCGATGTTTCTAACTCTCTATCCTTCTCCCTTCCTCTCTCTATAGAAAATCAATAAAATATGTTTTAAAAAAAGAAGTTATGAAAGTGATTGTATCAAGTTCACCTTCAGCAAAATGAGGAAATTAATCTAGTAAATCTTGGCTCTAAGATTCTGTGATTTTATTCTTTTTATATAGTGAGAAAGTTTCTGAAACAAACAAACCTGTTCTACTCTATCCAGATGCTTTTCCTCATTTGGAAGTCTCCTACACATTTATTCTTACAAAGCATGCTTGGCATGCTTTTGGAATATCTCCAAAGACTGAAGAAAATTCTTTTAGAAATCAGTCACAGAAAATCTCAGAGAATCAATTGAATTTTTGGAAGGCATCACATTTTTTCATAGTCAAATATGACAAACAGGGCTTATTAGTTTTTCCATATCTTATTCAATGCTGCATTTTTTCTATCCCCATGCTATTTTTATTTTGTTTGTGTCATATTTTCTTCTCTCTTTTTAAATACATTTTTATTGGTTTCAGAGAGGAAAGGAGAAGGAGAGAGAGCTAGAATCACCAATGAGAGAGAATCATTGATTGGCTGCCTCCTGCACACCCAACACTGGGGATGGAGCCTGCAACCTGGCCATGTGTCCAGATTGGGAATTGAACCATGAGCTTCTGTTTCATAGGTCAAAGTTCAACCACTGAGCCACGCTGGCTGGGCTATCATATTTTCACATGACACTATATATTACAGTTATTTAAAAATTTTAATCTGGCTTCTCTACTTCCCTAATCCTATCTTACCTAGGAATAGACAAACATGTAAATTGACCATACCTCCGCTACACCCACAGCCAATCAGAGTGAGTATATAAATTAACCCAACAAATATGGCGGGTTAATTTGCATATGCAGGTGTGGAGCAGCCAGGAGGGCCAGGACGCCTGCTATGACAGGGAGGAGGGGCAGTAGAGGGACTCGAGTCCCACCCCCCGCTCCTACCGCCAGCCTAAATGGCCAACGCTGCGGAAGGACCCATGCGGCCTGCGGAAGACTCTGGTGGCGGAACTCAGGGTGGCCAATTGCGTGGCTGCCGGCACCAGTTTTCCGCCAGCAGCAGTTTTCCACTGGCCACCCGCCATCAGGTGTGGTGGCCCCAAGGCTGCGGCAGCGGCAGTGCACGCGGCCGAAGCGGACGCTTGCAGGATTGAATCCTGCAAATGGGCTACTAGTATTGTAGAAGATATTAAGGTCAATAGTTTAATATACTGTCAGAGTTAAACTAAGAGACTTCAAGGTGCTGCTGCCTCAGCATCCATTTTGTTTGGCCACGTGGCCTGCAAGGACCTTAAACTAACACTAGCCCTTTCATGCAAGCACATGCCCTCGATAGCAGCATGAAGAGTCACAAGCAAATGTATGTTCCTGATGTGACTTCCCCAACAACCCATGTGATCAGCAGTCTCTCCCACTCCTCAATGTTTTCCCTTTTTGTGACCCTTAGATAAGACCTCTTTGGGGCACTCTTTTGGTTTGAGTTGACCAATCTAGCCCAAGCCTAGGAGCCCAAATCACTCCACCCACAGACCCTAATGTGCCCCAGGTCCTGCCTCTCTGGCTTCATTCTGCCTGTACCTTCCATGTGGCCCCTGGAGGTATACTGGGTACTTCTCCAGTACCTGTGAGAAATAGAATTTTGTATTTCAGTTTCTCTTGTGGCCTGTGGATGAACCATGATTTACTCTCTGGCACCTATGCTCTACTTAACAAATGCTAATTTCACAAACTCGTAATACACACACATACATATTCATTCACCACATATGTGCTGTTATTTAAAAATTGGAATCATGGTTCTGAATCTTGCAATTATAGTAACACTAGTGGCCTGGTACAGGAATTCATGCACATTGAAAGGAAATTAATTAGAAGAAATATTTTAATATCTCTATTTACCCTTTCTCTGTAATAGAAGTGTCAACCAAATTCACGATCGACAATGACAGATTGAAACACACATGTACGACTGGTGCCAGCAAGAGCTTTATATGCATCACGCATGCACAAGTCAACTTAGACTTTTATATATAGAGAATAAACTTGTTTAATTAGACCTGCTCTCTGATTTAGCTAAACTTTTTCCAGCCCAGTGAAGCACCCCAACTTCTCTTTCAGGTAATTGTCAGCAACACAGCAGTAAATATCAACATGAAGCAGATTATTATTATAGATCACACAGGGAGAACAAAGTGTAAAATATTTGACTGCAGTAGTGTTTGACTATACTGCACACTGAGAAAACCTGAAGTCATTTTCAAGGTCCACCATTTCTTACTTCTCAGTCGGGTCAAGTTTCAAAGCTTTCTAAATCTCCATTTTCCGACTAATGAAAAGAAAATAGTATTCCACCGAGTCTCCTATCTACCTACTCCAGGACTTCTGTGAGGATCAAATGAGATGAGGCATGTGAAAATGCTTCACAGACATTTGTTTAAACTGTAAATGTTTCCACCTGGCTGTAAAGCACGTCGTCATAGCAACTGATCAGAAGGTGGGAAGGACACTTAGCATATTAGCCTTTTATATAGATAATTTTATAAGAATTTTGTAACCTTGTTCATACATTACTTGGAAATATGATAGTGAAGGGGTTCATGGTATTTTATGGCATGCAGTGAATATATGTACTTTTATAGGAGAATCAGGAACAGAGAGAGGCACATCCTGTAGCATCCTTCTGAGCTCTTACTTCTCTGACCATCCTTTCTGTGTTCTAACAAGATTTTCTCCAGACATTGCCCAAGTGGTGTCATCAATGCCCCACAGCATTTCTACCCATTTATGTCAATCAAACCCAAGTTTGATATCAAGCATCAGGTTCAAAGAATGTAGTGGGGTATAAAGAAACAACCAACAAAAACAAATGATGAAATCAGAAACAGGAGAAAAAAAGAAATTTTTATGAAATATAATTGAAAGCTTATTAGGATGGGGTCTGCAAATAAAGAGAATGAACAATTTGAGGGGATTAGAAACTCTTCTTTTTAAAAAATAAATCTTAAAAATTATTTGAAGCATTTTAAGGTACTGAGTAAGAACACAGGTTAGGAGCCAAACAGACTGGGTTCCAATCTAACTCTATCATTATTTAGTTAACTGATGTTGAACAATTTATTTGACCTCTATGAACCCATTTCTTCAATTATTAAATAAAATTTAAAATTAATGTATAAGATTACTTTCAAAATTAGGAGATAATGAATTTAAGTTGCTTAGCATAGTGCCCACCCAGCTCAAGTATTTAATCAATGAATGTTAATTTTTATGATTACTGTTGAAAAATACATGCTTATTACATAAAATGGGAAGAATACAGAAAAGTATAAAGGAGAAGAGCACAATCCAAAGATAACCATGCACCATTCATTAATCTGCATACATAATAATTAGGTTTTCCTTTTGGTTGGTCAGAGTCTTCCCAGAAGGCCCTTCCAGGCCTTCAAAGAGATGGACGGGCAGAGTTCCAGGAACCTCCTTGGATAAGACAACTGAGCGCCAGTATTCAATATGTAATTACTTATTTCCACCTTTTCTTTTAGGATGGGAATCCTGCTTGCACCCATGACACAGTTTCTTTCTTTTACTTTCTTTGTGGAATACAATTCCAGTATGCTAGAAGTGGATCAACAGTCATCCAGTTGTAGAGAACAGAATATTTCTCACTAGGATATGGTTGATTTTAAATCAGATTTATTCAGAGTTTGACCAGAGTCCCAGGAAACTTCAGGAAAGACCTAAAGGATGCCCAGTATTGGATATTGGGTCAACTCTTTTTTCCCCCATCAGCACATCTGTATCTGCTCTTTTCCACACTCCTGACCTCATGCCTCTCCCAGATTGCCCAAGACCTTAATTTTACTAAGTCACCCATATTTTTCTATTCTGGGTAGTTTCCCATGTTCCACTTCAAACAAAACAAAAACAAAAACCAAGCAAACAAATACACGATTTCTTTTATTTTAGGGTCCTATTTTTAGCTAGATAATTGATGAATTTCATAAGCCATTTTATTGTATTCGTGATAGTAATAATTGCTTAGATATTATCATAAAAGGAGGAGATTTGGGTACAAAAATACAGAAATTTAATAACATTTGCCAACAGAGACTCAGCAGAAGCAAAAATTGTTGAAAGGCCAGTTACTTCTCTTGCTTCAGCTGAATGAACAGTCCAATAATAGGTAGGGAGTGGGGCAAACTCAAAATGGTTAGCATCTGAATTGGGAAGATTGGGGAGTGAGAGTGCACAGCTGAATGTGGGCCTCCAAACCATCCGAAAGGCTTGGCCAGGGGCAATCGGCATAAAAGTGACCCCTGGAGTATTAATCTAGATCGAATGTGGTGGACTGAGGGTGCACCACCCAGGCCTCCGAGGAAGGGAAGACTTGCAGTGCCCACTGCTGGGGATACTCTCAGTCCTCCCAGGAATGCTCTCCCCTATGGACAGACAGCTAGCGCAGGACCATGTCCTTGCCTGGGGAGCCACATCGAATGACTGATTAAGGTGGGAATATAAAGTCCTGCCATTTTGTTCTCGGGGGGGGGGGGGAGGGGGCGGGCACAACACTGATTTGAACCCTAAGCTTCCCTTGAGGTCAGCCAAGGTTGTCATGGAACCTGAATTACAATTTGGTAGCCCCTCTGCCCAGTCTTGCTTTCGGTCAGATTTCTCTTTGATTTAATGCTATATTTTCAGAATCTGATGCAGTGTCTGACCTACAGTTAGTGATCAATAAGTATTTTCTGAAGGAGTGATTGAGTTAAATTCACAATGGATCACAGAAGAGAAGCAGGGATGCCCTCAAGAATGTTCTCACCCTTGCAAAACACAGGAAGTCTTAGAATGACCATCATTTTAGTGAAGAAGGCATTTCAGAGCCAAGCATTCTGGAGCATTTCCAGAGAGGAGCCCAGGACTTCTTAAGGAATTGTAGGAGATCTGCACTTCCAGCATGTGCACAGATTGTGCAGCAGCAAGCAGGAAGGGAACTAGTCAGGCATAAAATCACATACTTGATGAAAATCTGCACTTTAATGACTGAGCTTTTCAAACAGAAGAAATGACAAGAGGCCAAGCTACATAGGCCTGGCTCAAGGACCACCACCAGGCCCATAGGAGAACCAAGAACAACACAGACACAAGTGAAAGCTGATCAAGAGAAAGTGAATAGACACAGAAGAGAAGTGATTGCTTAACCACCATGGCTATGGGTTTTACCAACTCCCTAGTGGGGAAATATTGCACTTATTATCATTTTGTAGTCTGTTTAAAATAGATTTATACTAAGGTTAATGGTTTCCTAAATTGGATGTGGTTTATTTGATAGCTGTGATCTTCAACTAAGCATCCAACTGTTAAGGATAATATCTGGATTGGGTAGTCAGTTTGTGTCTGGAGTGAGCAGAATGACAAGTGGAACCAGCTGCAGAGTGAATGCTTCAATATGATTTTTATTGCTTTGGGTGAGGCTTCCTTAGAAAATAGTTGTGTATGTTTTTTAAAAAAGATAACATTCACATTGTTAAATGATACTAAGCTTATTATTTTGATATTTAATGTTTTAAAAACGCTAAGTAATGAATGATTTAAGCTAGTCAGTCTATTGAGGGAAGGAAAACTTTGGTTATCAAAGAATCAGTGAAAATGCTATTACCCCACATAAACTAACAATAGTAAGGCCTAACTGATTCTATGTAAACAATAGAATTATACGTATATAGTACTAGAGGCCCAGTGCATGAATTTGTGCACTGGTGGGGTCCTTGGACCTGGCCAGTGATCAAGGCCTATCGGGAGGCCAGCTGGCTGAGGGGTGGGGGAGGGGCCGTGGAGGTTGGCTGGCAGGCCCCCCAATTGAGGCTGATTGGAAGGGGCAGCCGGCTGGGGGAGGAGCCACAGGAGGTTGGCTGTGGGAGTGCACTGACCACCAGGGGGCAGCTCCTGCATTGAGCATCTGCCCCCTTGTGGTCAGTGTTCATCATAGCGACTGGTCGACCAGTTGTTCTGGTCATTCCAGTCATTTGGTTGTAACAGTCGCTTAGACTTTTATATATATAGGTATGCATGCATTAATATACATTAACTTATAAAATATATTTTTAAGTGCAATCTAGACACTCCACCCCTCTCACTTTCTCTTAGGAATTTGCTAATTGATTTTGAAGAGAATTGTATTTTTATACCTTTTTTGACTTTTGCTAATTTCTTTTCTAAATAAACAATAGTCATTGTATATTAAGAAACACAATAATCCAGTCATATTCTTAAAATGTTGCTATTTTTAAAAAATTTTTCAATTATAGTTTGCATTTAATATTATTTTGCATTAGTTTCAGATGTGTAGTACAGTGGTTAGACAATCATATACTTTACAAGTGTTCCCCTGATATTTCCAGTACCTACCTGGCACCATACACAGTTAAGACAATATTATTGACTGTATTACCTAGGCTGTACTGAAATGTTGCTGTTTTTTAAAATTAACTGAAGAAATTCCATCTTCATATGACATTGGAGGTGACATAAGTAAAGAGAAAATTTTATACAGCATGACTTAATAAAATCAAAGGTTTGATTAGGGCTTTTTGTGAGCATTTTTCAGGAAAATGGAAAACTTAATTATTTCTTCATTTGGTTAATTTTTTTCCAGGTCAGGAAAAAAATGATCTTCTGAAATTATTTATTTGAAAACGTATGAAGTTTAAACTTGTAGGTCCTCTCAGGGAGATTTTTCATTTGCAAATAATTTAAAAATTGTTTCCTAGGTGACAATTCTTTAACAAGGTGTTTGTATTGAAATCTTATTATAGAAACCATGAAGCTATTCCTTGGTAGAGACAGATTTATTACTTCAGGAGAAAAATAGGTTACCTAATTTTCAAACAGGCTGTAGTTTCCTTCTCAGATTTAGGGATGCCGTTGGCCTGTACTATGTTGTTTCAATGGGTAAATTTCTATTTGAAACATTAGGCATTTTTTAAATCATGGTGTTTGTCTCTACAACCAAACACATGTTGTCAAAAATATTTACATTCCCTGTGAAAAGTACAGCGTGAAACAACAGGGATCCCAGGAGCATGAATATTAATCACTAACAGTAATAAACACTTGTTATAGTTGATACTATAATAGAGGATGCCTACCTAAAAAGCAGTACCACAATACACCATGGGCTAGATGCCTATCACGTAGTGTAAGGGAGATGCCTAACAAGTGCAGTAAGGAAGAGATCACTGTGGGATTGCTACATCAAGAAAGACTTTGCGAAGGTGTCTCCTCATCCCGACTCTGACATGCAAAAGTCAACTCAATTCATAGACCTTCATGCATAGCAAGCATGCCAAACTCAAAGGCTAACATGGGCCAAATACTAGGTGTACCAGTTAATAATGCGGTTTTTTTTCAATAGATGGAGTTACCCATATGTTGATATATATGTGATTAGACATGTATGCTATTTTGTTGTATTGACAGCAAGCTTCAAAACTTCATATGTCAAATTTGCTGAAGGTGTTAACATCATAGATATTTTTATGCTTAAAAATGTCAAATTTCATGCCATAAAAAGAGCATTTGCAGGAAGTTTTAATTCATTACTTTATTTTGAAGAAAAAGTTATCGTATACTTCCGGAAGCTTATGGTGAACATGCTCCATCTCAAGATACTTGTGAACGCTGGTTTAAATGCTTTAAAAGTGATGATTTCTATGTGAAAGACAAAGAACGTCCAGGTCAACCAAAAAAGTTTGAAGACCAACAATTACAAGCATTATTGGATGAAGATGCATCTCAAACTCAAAAACAACTTGCAGAAAGATTAAACGTTGCTCAGCAAACAATTCCGATCATTTACAAGCAATGGGAAAGATTTTAAAGGGACGAAAATGGGTGTCACATCAACTGAACGAAAGACAAATGGAAAACCGAAAAGTCATCACTAAAAGGTTGCTTCAACAGCACGAAAGAAAGTCTTTTTTGCATCGAATTGTGACTGGCGATGAAAAGTGGATTTATTTTGAGAATCCCAAATGCACAAAATCATGGGTTGATCCAGGTCAACCATCAACATCGACTGCAAGGCCAAATCACTTTGGAAAGAAGACAATGCTCTGCGTTTGGTGGGATCAGGAAGGTATGATGTATTATGAGCTTCTAAAACCAGGTGAAACTGTTAATACTGATTGCTACTGACAACAAATAATCAATTTGAACCACGCTTTGAGAAACGATCAGAATCTTCCAGAAGACACGGCAAAGTAATTTTGCTTCATGATGACGCACCATTACACACTTCAAAACCAGTTAAAGACACATTAAAAGATCTTGCCTGGGAAGTATTAACCCACCCGCCATATTCACCAGACCTTGCTCCTCCACATTACCATTTGTTCTGATCAATGGCACACATGCACTTTCTGAGTAGCACTTCAAAACATACGAAGAAGTGGAAAATTGGGTCTCTGAATGGTTTGCCTCAAAACAAGAAAAGTTCTATTGGGACGGTATCCACAAATTACCTTAAAGATGGAGAAAATGTGTAGCTAGAGATGGACATTACTTTGAATAAAGCACTTTTGATGTTTCTCTTGAAATTATCGTGTTTTCTTTGATTACAAAATCCGCCATTATTAACTGGTACACCAGTAAATAAGGCATGTGGCCTGTAGGCCATGAGTTTGACATGCTTGATGTACAGTCACTGGTAATTCCAATTAGAAGTGAAATGTAATGAAGATTCATGGAATTATTTCTATGTGTCAGGCACTGTTCTTTGTGCTTAAGAACAAGGACTTTCTCTTTATAACCTCCAAATTGCAAGTGAGGAAATTTGAGGGTTTGAAGAGTTGAAGAAACATGTCTAAGGATCTACAAAATGCTGAATGTTGGCCGAAGCAGCACATGCATGGTAAAGAGGAGAGGAAAGAGAGAGAAATTGTAAACAGATATTAAGATGTTTGGATTTTATTTTTTTAGGCAGACATTAAGACATTTGGATTATTTATCCATATGTTTGACTCAATTTAATCATTTTTCAAATAACTGATCCTTTGAATTAAATTCTTCCTTCATTTAAAAATAACTGGTAAAAAACACATGAAATCTATCTTCTTAACAAAATTTTAGTGCAAAGCACATTATTAACTATAAGATCTCCTTTCTTTGCTTTCACATAGTTCACAATGATTTACAACATAATGGTGTTTAAAATCCTATATAATAAAAGGCTAATATGCAAATTGACCAAACAACAGAATGACCAGTCGCTATGATGTGCACTGACCACCAGGGGGCATATGCTCAACACAGGAGCTGCCCCCTGGTGGTCAGTGCACTCCCACAGGGGGAGTGCTGCTCAGCCAGAAGTCAGCTCATGGCTGGCGAGCACAGCGGCAGTGGTGGGAGCCTCTCCTGCCTCCGTGGCAGCGCTAAGGATGTCCGACTGCCAGCTTAGGCCCGCTCTCCAGGAGGAGCAGACCTAAGTCATCAGTCGGACATTTCCCAAGGGCTCCTTGACTGCAAGAGGGCACAGGCCAGGCTGAGGGACACCCTCCCCTCCAAGTGCACGAATTTCGCGCACTGGGCCTCTAGTATTAATATAATTTGCCTTTCTCAGAGGATGTGTTCATATGAGGCATTTCAATTTTATTAATGCCTGGTAGTCTAAGTAGATTCTAATTTTTTAAAAAGATTTCCACCTTTAAAAAAGTCACACAATTATTTTTCCAGAGTGCTGCATCATTTGTAGATTCTGATACTGAATCCCCCCGCCCCCCTCTCTCTCACTCTTTCTCTCTCTCTCTCATCTTTTGGCTGTAAGCAAAAGTATACACAAGAGTTGCTCAAGGGGTTTGGAGAGTCAGTCCAAATTTGTTATAACAAAATCAGTGATTTCAGTGCTGATTCTAAGTGCTTTGAAATGTTTATTGAACTGGATATCCTCATTTCAATCCATTCTTTTTTCCTTTTCTGAGTGGTTGATACCCATAAGTTAATTATTTTTAAATATTTAGAATGCCAGCCCTTAATAGCATCAAGGAGCGGATTCCTATCTTTCCCCATTCCACTTTGACCAAGATAAATATGTAAACTCCAGACATAAGAATTATGTTCAAGGAAGAAAAAGAAGAAAGGATGGCCCATTGTCAACAGAACAGTAAAATTCTTCTCAGAAACCTCTCAGCAGAGTGAGCTAACTAGTAATAGCTGTCGCAGAGTTAGAGATAAGTGCTTAAAAGTATTCAAACGAGTTGTTGAAGTGACAAACATCTGTTCTTTCTCAAGTCCTTAGGGTCGAGGAGAGGATGAGCCAAGAACATAGACACCCAATGACAATACCTCGAAGTTTAAATGCAAATAACTGTCCTTACAGCTTGATGAAGACACTTCTGATCCATCACACAACTTCATTTGATTAGATTGTTTTTATTTACTTGTATTTACTTGGGCTTTGAATTCCATAATTACAATCGAGTGTACTTAAGTAATTCTCCAAAAGAATCTTTTTAATTAATTCTCTTCTCTTCTGAGGTGTTGTTAGGAAACTTAATTTTACTTGGTGTTCATTAGATACACAGAGAGAGCTGTGAGAGGACTCTCATGAGAAAGGGGAAGCAAGGAGAGAAAAGAAAAACTAATCTTTTCTGACTGCCTACAATGAGACAGTCCCTGCTACATAAGTCATTTCATTTAATCCTCACAGAAGCTTATCAGGAACTGAGGCTCAGAAATATTAATTACCCAAGATCACATTAATAATTAGTGGCAAAGGAAAGGCTTGATCTCCTTTTTTGTTGTTATTTTAGACAGAAACCCTCTTGAATTTACTTTCACATTCCTCATTCCCAGCAGAGTGTCTGACTCCCAGAGAACACATAAATGTTTATTCAATGAATGCGATTAAGTACTGTCTGACTCCAAAGCCCATCTTGTTTATATTGTGACCTATTCCATTTCCCAAGAATAGGTTCTATTAGTTACCTTCTCTAATTTTCTGATACATTGTGAAAGGTCAAATTTTAGATATTTGAGGAAGTCTATTAAATTCAAAACCAGATTTCAATAATTTACTATGAATTGATCTTGAGGGAGTTACTTAAAAAATCTCTTTGGCTACTCATTATTTTTCGTTTTACAAATAATAATTAATATGCTATTTAAAAGTTCAGTGCTTATTGAAGACTCAAATAGCTAGATAAAAATAGTTTTAACTATTCTTATAAACAGAAATCTCTCTATCTCTATCTCTATCTCTATCTCTATCTCTATCTCTATCTCTATCTCTATCTCTCTCTGTTTTCTGGAGGCCAAGAATTCTTCTAAGCCTTTACATAAATCAAGCATTACCACTACATGGTACATGTGGTTATTATCTCTATTTTGCAAATTGGAAAACAACTATTGCCACAAAAATGTTGTAATATAAACCACCCCAAAATTCAATGGCTCAAATGAATGATAATACCTTTTCTTGACTAGCTAGGTCAACTGGCAGGTCAACTGAGGAATAGCTAGTCTTGGCTGGTTTGGGCTGGGAGGTGCTGCTATTAGCTGGCTGGAGGTCAGCTTGGATAGGATGACTGGATTCTATTCCACAAGTTTCTTTTCCTTTTCCAGAGTCCAGTGGGTTAACCTGGAAATATTTTCTTTTGGAAATGATGTAAGTGCAAGATAGAAACAATTCACACTTTTTCAAATGTCTGCTTTTGCCACATTGCTAATATCTCATTGGCCAAAGCAAACTACATGGTCAGGTCCACAGTCAAGTGGTGGTGAAATAAACTTCACTCTTTTCAGTGGGTGATGGAGGGTAGTTAATATTTCTGAACAACAACGTATGAAATTTAGAAGCCTGGCCATGTTCAAATAGCTAGTAAGACTAAGGCTAGGATACAAATCCAGGTTGTTTGTATCTTTATTCTTAACACTATACTATGTTTTACCATGACTGAAGATTAAAAAATAGTGTCTATAACATATATTTAGGATGTGTAGATGTCATGTCAGATAATACATGTAGACCACTTAGCATAGCACCTTGCATATGATAAATAAAAAAGAAAATTTCTCTGAAATGTAATTATTCCTCACATAGCTAGATAATAGTTTTAAATAGTTATAAACAGAAATAAAACTGAAAAAATTACCTAAATTGTGTTTGCATTTATTGTGAATTACTCATAGACTGGGGAAGGTTAGATATTGTCAGATATCAATTTGTTTATCATTGAAGAGAGAATACAATTTCCCAGTAGAAAAGTTCGATACTATTGAAACCTTAGGAACATGGTGAGAGTTTAAGTTAGTTTCAACTTATGATTCTTTCCTATTTATTCCACTAATATTTGTTGTGTATTTATTCTATTCTAGTTACTGGGCTTACTTCTGTGCATACAACAGTGAACAAGGAAATCTTTGGCTTCAAGAAGTTTATGATCTATCTTTATTATTTTTTACTAGATCTTTGACTGTTAAGTACAAAATTCTCTCATGATCATTAACCTCATTAAGATGTTGGGCTGGATAAGCACAGGACACAGAAGAGCTATATAACCTGTACTTGGCTTGGAAAAGGCTTTCTGAATGTGCTGATAGCCAAGGACAGCCTTAAAGGACAAAAAATGCATTTACCAAGACCAATAAGGCTGAGTTTGAGGACTGAGAGAAGGAGGTAAAGATGTTCTAGGTCAGAATATTGCACATAAGAAGTGAAGAAGTTAGAGAAAAATGGAAACATCTGGGAAGAGGAAGTACTTAAATATGACTAGAGAATGGAGTTGCACTGTCCATGTGGTAGCTGCTGGCCACAGGGCTATTCTGAACTTACAATGTGCAGAATGAGATCCAACACAGTGGATATTTCAAAGACTTAGTGAAAAAAAGAAAGTGAAGTATCTCAATAATACTTTGACATTGATTGCATGTTCAAATGATACTATTTTTAATGTACTGGGTTAATAAAATCTATTAAAATTAATTAATCTCTCTCTTTACTTTGTCGATGTGACTACTAAAAAATTTAAAATTATGTATGTGACTTGCATGTGTGTTTGTGTTGTAGTTATATTAGACACGACTGGTGGGGAGCATAAGGTAAAAAAGGACAAGAGCTGCTGGGGAGAGGGGAAACGTTATCAGATATTTATTTTGCCTATATAACTGCAGGATTGAAAGATAACATTTTCTTGTGTAGAGGACTTAGGTTTCTCACCACACAGTACCCACCACTTCAGATACAGAAACCATTTCTTCCTTACTTCCAGAAGTTTACAACAGCTGTCTCTAATGTGCTCACAACCCAGTGTCAACTGGAGTCATCATGAAAGGACTATAGAACTTCTTCTCTCCTCCAGCCTCCATTTACCCACATGTTGCTTTGGCCAACCTCCTAGCTGTCACAGCCCATAAGAAGGACACCACAGCCTACATAAAGGTGGCTCACATGGAAACATTTTGGTTTTGTTATTCATATCAGCTCTCCCTTCCATCATGTACCCTACTCTAACTGCACTTCAGGGAAGCCACCCTTCCCAATTTTCAGTCAGAAGGCTTCAGGAGGGATTTGCCTCTCGCCCTCAAGCTTTAGGTATGGTTCCTGATCAGCTTAGAGGTAACGTGTGCCCCAATGTTTGCCCACAGGGATTGGTTCACAGATGGGTCTGTAACCCAGTCAGTCAGGGAGACACTGGGTAATCTTTGCTGGAGCTTCTAGGGGAAAATAGAAAGCCTCCTTCTTCTGTGGGAAGCACCAGAAGAGATTTTTTTCTGTGTTGCTGGCTGTTCCAGAACTTGTCCTTGGCTGCCAGCCATGTGGCAGGGACAAGGGAAGATCTTGCCAAAGTGAGGCCAATACAGAAGAAACAGGACTGAGAAACACAAGATGAAGCGGACTCCCTAGTCTGGCTTAGGTAGTTCCACACGCCAGCACATTTCCTGTATCATGTTGGCCACATTGAGATGAATGCTCTGTCTTAGTTATTCCCAGGTATTGCCAACACAAAGGATGCCTGTGGACCAGAACAGAGGTAGGTTGTGATCAGAGGAGAAGGGAGAGGACAGCTTTCTCTGTGACACGCTTTGTCACTGTGTTCTCTGGCATGGTTGTGCTTGAGCCCAGAATTTCACACAATCACTAAAAATTAGCCCTGAGAGAGAAGACAGAATCCTGACTACCTTCTTTAGCTCTGCTTCCTCATCTTTAACTCATGATAAAGTCTACCCCTAAAATGTGTTGCCCTTCTGTGAGTTATGCAGTAAATACACTCATGAATGAAACAGGTGTAGGAACAGTGTTGTCTACCTGGGCAAAAGCCTGACAAAAAGGTCCTGATGCACATAAATCTGTCCATATTATTAAATGATTGGGCACATTTGTACAACTGCTAGTGTTTTGGAGGTTGGACCAGGCTTTACGAGTTGTCAAATACGATTTCATCATTTTACAGATGTAAAACCAAGTATCAAAAAGGTTAAGTTTGACTTTTCTATTGAAACAATGAGATAATCTAAAAGCTATTTTCATGCTCTAACCTTGACCTCCTAACTGAAGAATATGTAAACTGTCTAATATTTGGTATCAAAGTAACTAGTCCATTTGCCTGTACAGCATGCAATTATGAAACTTCACATAACAATTATGCCCTGATATGACTTAGATCCTGAACTATGCCCAATGTTAGGAAGTTATAGCAACTAGAATACACCTCTGTTGTTCCCCTCACCTTTCCTGCATTTGGTCTTGAAATTAAAAGCACACTTTCCATGCTAAAGCTTTCCAGAAAAATGGCCCTATGTGATTATTTTATATTATTTGATTTGTAGAGGAACCCATACAAAATAATTGAAAAACATATCATGTGTTGATTTTATGCTTGGTAATTATAATCATGAATCAAAATGTTTTCTGCAAAAGTTTATGTAGTAGGAGAAACATGCTAATGGCCACTATGCTTATTATTAACAGACGATTCCTCAAAAATCATAAAACCCTGTAACATTTCCCAAAGTGTATATCTAATGTCCTTAGTGCAATGATTTGGTAGAAAACCTATGAAAACTTTCAGGGGCTATGCATTGAGCTTTTAGCTGAGCCATATATACTACTGCTTACATAAAACTACCCATGTCTATTTTTTGCTACCTCTTTGCTGGTATGTATATTTATCAAAGTGCCTAGACAAGATTCGGCACTCAATAAGGACCCTATGTACTGCCTGAGAGTAATTCAATATGCCCATGAACTTAAAAATGGTTCTTTCCCCCTAACATTTGTTAATACCAGAATAAATATGATTGGCTTATGGTTGATAAGACAGGAAAACTATATTTTTATCTTATTTCTTTTTATCTCAAACTTGATGCTTTGTGACAATTTTTATGATACATCAAGGTTAAAAATTCAGAAAAAATGTCATTAGTGACACTAGGAGTTCACTCTAGCACACTAATAATTTTGAGTAGAACTATGACAACTTTTTCTCAGATCCCCACTTAGCATTCACACTCTGCCAACACTGAGCATTCAGAAGTTGTCTTTTTATTTATTTTTTAAAGCTCAATTCTGCTGTCAGAATGTTTGGAAATTGGCTTAGATTGGCACAAATATTGCTGGCTGGCCTACTTTAAAATTCTTTAACCCAGTCACATTTCTCATCTAGAAATAGCAGAATAGATTTAATAGATGAGCCTTTTAAAGTATTTCCTCCAGATATAGCAGCTCAGCGGTGCTGAAAGTAGTAGGAAATAGAGCTATTCAAGCAGAGAAGGGATCTTTCCGAGCAAGACAAAGGAAGAAAAAAGCAGCAAACTGATGGAGGTAATGGGTCAAAGCCCTAAGGAAGAACTAACGGTGGCAAGAGGGTTGCTCAGGGAGTGAATGTGTGGAAATAGAACACCCGCATTCTGACATGTGTAGAAAGAGAAAAATAATGAGGATGTGTTTGAACAAAAGTCCTGATAAAGTTAGATCTTTCTTACTTCACTTTCACTAACTCTTAAGGCAAAATTACTGGCCACAAATAGATTAATTTACATGGCTAGGAGGAAACTACTAAAGGTAGTGATTTCTTTATAGTTATTAGTATACATTTCAAAAGGAATGGATGCTTCTTTCCATTTTCTTTACCCACTGTGCTCAGCTGAGGATGGGCTGTAAAGCCTTCAAAACACACAGTTTGATGAATGAGCGAATGGATAAAGCCACTGTGCCTTGGGGCAGGGATGGGTGATAGTTCAGCCCTTCCCAAGGAAGCCTTGTACTTGAACACCAGCTGGAAGTACTGTTTTCAAAACAGAAATGTGTTTGCTGGGATGGGATGATACCCAGCTGCCGCCACTCACCCTGGTGAGGGAGAAGGTGACATAGAACTAACATGAGCCTAACAGCTGGCAGCAGCACTAACCTTCAGCAAGATTAGTTTCTGGCACATTTCTGCCTTTCGCTTATCTATGGACTTTTGGGGAAATGAAACAGAGCTGGCCCAAGTATTAATGTCAGATGATAACATTTGTCAGGCTAAATCCTACTCAGGAATTTTCTGGTCAATGATCTGACCCCCAAAAATCTGTTAACAGGATTTATTGAATACCTACTCTGCACCACTAAAACAAAACAAAACAAAACAAGATGAAAACTGACTTAAGAAGTTTATATCATCTAGAGACAAACATACATCTTAAAAGACAATTATACTTCTTTGAGGTAAGAACCATTAGGCAAATATAAAGAGATTTCTATAAAAGAAAAAAAAAGGCTGAGATATTTTCTTTAATATTAGGTATATCTTATGAATGTTCTGATTCTTTTAATGAGCATGTGGTAATTTAAAACAAAACATAACAAAATTATTAAACATCTGTGGCTCTCCAGTGGCTCAAAGATTAAACATTTACGTGTGGATTAAAAGACCTCATTTGCAAAGTGGCCCCATCTGACTTTTACCTTCTCTCTTCCTGAAAGTGCAAACCATGAACTCCGTACTATAGTCATATTGAACCTATTGCAACTCCCTGCATACCTCTACTTGATCAGGCCTTGATGCCTCTACATTTTTGCTTTCATGCTGGAAATAGCTGTTTCTTCTTTGTCTGGAAACTACTTCTGTTTCAAGAACCAGATTAAATGTTACCTCCTCTGCGAATACTTTCCTGGTGTCCCAGGCAGGATTAAGACTCTTTCCCCTAGTGTCCCCACAGCATTTTGTCAACATGTGTTTTATAAAATATAGTATGTAAAATTTAACAGTTTATTGTCCATTTTTCTCCACTAGACTGTGAGTCGTTAAATTCAATAACACTCTTGTGTACATGCATTTATTTACACAGTGCCTAGCACAATTGTGCTCTCAATACTTCTTTAAAAATTATATATATATATAAAACCCTAATATGCAAATAGACTGAACAGCAGAACAACCAAACAACCAGTCGCTATGATGTGTGCTGACCACCAGGGGGCGCACACAAAACATGGCGGGTGTCAGCAGCAGGCAGCAGAGCATGGAACATGGTGGGCATCGGCTGTGGTGGGATGGTGGAGCAAGTGAGCAGGGGTGCCAGACCAAGGCAGGGTACTGGTTGCTGTCATCGGGGCGAGTCTTTGGTGGTTACTGAAAATTCTTTCCTCCCACACACCATGATACCACTGGGCACTCACACCCGCTGCTGGCGCCAGCCCTGCTCGCACCCGCTGCCAGCACCAGCCCTGATGGCTTCTCCACCTACCCCTGCTCCTGGGGGGGGCAATTGGGGCCAGCAGCCACCTCTTGCATCTGCTGCCGGCGACAGCCCTGCTCACACCTGCTGTCGGCACTGGAGCCACTGCTCGCACCCACTGCTGGTGCCCAGTGCTGGTCCTGATTGCTGGCAGCGGGTGCGAGCAGTGGCTGTGAGCAGCGGCAGTCAGTGCCTATTGCCCCTGAGGGCTTCTCCACCTCACCCTGCTCCTGAGGGGCAATTGGGGCAGCAGTCACCACTCACACCCACTGACGGCACTGGCCCCACTTGCACCCGCTGCTGGTGCCGGCCCTAATCGCTTCACGCCATCAGCATGTGGGAGCAGGGCTTCCAGCAGACAGAGGACTAGGGGCTGCTGTGGGAAGGACTTGTGGGGGCATGGAAGATGGGCTGAGATCCACCCTTGTGCCCACTGCAGCCTCACGGCCCACAGTTCCTTTCAAGGTGCATGAATTCGTGCACTGGGTCCCTAGTTAATAAATAATCTCTTTGCATGGAGACAAGGAAAAGAACAGTCAATTGTAGACAAGTAATAATATGAAAACTCAATTGTCATATTTTCTACCAACTATTATAGTTTGTGAAATTTCACTTTTTCTTATGCCCAAAAAATGTTCTTTTTTCTGTTCAGAAACAAGATTCAGTAGGTTATTCAGATTTGATTTATGCCTTTAAATGATGTTGTTACTTAGAATATTTGGTCCAATGTTTTTGCCATCCAATTTCTGTGCAGTAATTGATGGACAAGAATAAATAAAATACAAATGAGAAAGAATATGTAATTTCATGTTGTATTTTTCCTTGGCTTATGTTGCTGGATAAAGGTATCCAGAGTTTCTGTCTCCCTTTTTTTTTCTAGTAAAGCTAATTGGTCAGAATTTCATATAAATATTCTAGTAATGACCTTAGAACCCAAACTAGGACCTTGGTTATGTCACAGGCCTCTTCCAGATAACATTCATCTCTATGATTGAATGTTCAAATTTTCTATGCCTGTTTTAAATTGAACTGGAATCCACCAAAGTACAAAGTTCCTATTATTTCAAGCTTTATAATAAAAGTATTGAAAAGCTCCAGTTGAGACACGTTGAAAGAAAAATGTGTTGTCAATTCTTCGAATTTTAAATTAACACTACATATTTTAATAACAGGTGACAATTTAAAAAATTTTCCTCCAAAAAATCTGTTAACAACTGTGAACCAGAACAAAAAATATGGGAGAACAATTTTAAAAATATTTTGTTGGCATTTTAATATAATTTTCAAGGACAATGGAATCTTATTTTATCATTTGGGTTCCAATGTAGTTTGCCGATCTGGCCTCAGATTACATAATGAAAATATGTGTTTGAGCCAGTCTCAAAATGAGCTTCCACATTTCTGTTTTATTTTTATGTTCATTTGCCATTACTTCCCTTCTGCCCTTTCTCATGTTGTACCTCATCGCTACCCACTCCATTTCTCTGTTTTTACCTGTGTTCTCTTTTAAGTACCTGAATATTCTGTCCTCCTCCTCACTTTAACATATTCACACACTTGTTCTGTGCCAGATACTGTTCTAAGTGTTTTACATTTAGAAACTCAGCAATTTTCAACCGGTGTACTGCAAGAATTTTTAAAACATGCAATGCCTGACTATTTCATCAGGGGCACTGACCTCTTTTCCATTAGATGGTAAAAAAAAAAAAAAAAAAAAAAAGGACAAAAGCCAACACAATAGCCATCGGTGTGAATGAATCAAAATTATACCTACGTTTTTGTCACATTGGCAAGAAATATATACTTCTGGTGTGCCTCAGAAGTTTAGTAATTCGTTTATGGGTGCCATGAGATGGAAAAGGTTGAAAATCACTGCATTAACTCAGTTAATCCTCAAAGCAACTCTAAATTAGATGGGACTGCTATTCCTACTCTAAAGATGAGCAAGCTGAGGCAAAAATAAGTTGAGTTTCCAAATTATCACACAGCTGGTACGTGGTAGAGCCACGTTTGGACGTCATCTGCCAGGTTTAGGCTCTGGCTTTGTTCATCACAGCCCTGCCTGTGTCAGTGTTTGGCTTCTTCTTGGATCCCCAATGCACGTCACTGTCCCGCAAAAATCACTCAATGAGACCTAACCCTTAAAATGGGTGTGGTGCTTGCTAAGTGACAGGTTTGGGTTGGTGACTTGTTTTTAGCATCACATTCTGTCCCTAAATCTACTCTGTGAGTTAGGTATTATTTGCTCATCAACAAATGAGAATATGGAAATGCATAGAAATTATTCATTTGCTCAACATCCTATAACTTATAAATATAAGCAAAAAGAATTCACAGACTACAATCACTCCTTCACATTTAGCAATACCAAGGACAGTCTCATATTGTGATGCTGAAAATGACTTGAGGCAATTTAGAAACACTCAGAGTTTATTAGCATAATGAACTTTCTTAATTTTGTATTAACAGGATCCCTTACTTTGGAATGCCTCTGCTTTTATCCACTTATACAGTAGTCTGGTGAGGTAGTGAGGTATTATTTACTACCTAGTTAAAATGAGAAAATGCAAATGCAAACTTATTAAAATTGTCTTAAGTCAGCATTAAAATGAACACAATGGCCCTAATGCTTAATGCCTTACTGAAACGATTTGACTACAGTCTCAATTATTGTATATTCTCATAAATGGTGATCATAGAGTGGTCTTCTTTATGTCATTGTGTTTCTATTAAGTGATAGATCTGCTCAAAGACAAAAACATATTGATTTCAAAGTTGCAGAGGTTTTAATAATAAAAAGTTCTTTGAATTTAAAAGTGAATGTAACAAGCAGTAAAAATGTCAATTTTCAACTTTTAATTCAACTTCCAATTTTTCAAATCAATTTCACATTAAAAGTATATTAATTTAAAATATTTTAACAATATTTTTAAAAATTCTTCAAAAATACATTTTGCTTATTAACAATTTTGTTAATAAATTGTCCTGAAACAGCCTGGCTGGTATAGGTCAGTGGTTGAGTGTCATCCTATAAACCAGGAGGTCACGGTTTGATTTCCGGTCAGGGCACATGCCTGGGTTGCAAGCTTGATCCCTAGTGTGGGGCTTGCAGGAGGCAGCCGATCAATGATTCTCTCTCATCATTGATGTTTCTATCTCTCTCTCCCTCTCTCCTCCTCTCTGAAACCAATAAAAATATATTTTAAAAAATGGTCCTGAAACAGTAGAAAATTAGACAGAATGGTAAAAAGAAATATGGGATTCTTATTTTGTTGTATCCGAAAGGAGAATCTATGATGAAATGTAATGTAAGTCTGTCTTAACAGTGACCATTTAATTATAGTATCAAAACTTTTCTAGTATCATTGATATAAGAGCTAGAAAAATAAAAGTGTGAACTTTAGACAAATGCATTGTATTTCATTCATAAATGTTATATGAGATTCTATGTTAAGTACATTAAGAAATAAAATAAAATTAGTTTTGCCATAGTTTATATTGAGTCTTCCAAAGGAAATCATTGCTGGATTCCAGAACCCTCTTATACCTTATATTCAATTGGATATTGGTTCAAACTGTACCTCAGACAAGAAAGCTATTGGCAGATCAACATATGGGATTTGTTAATGGATTCTTAAAAATAAGTATTAGCTCATGGCAATGGAGATCGCAGAAAGTTGAGGATGATTTATATGTTTGGAGAGAATGAACTCTGAATATCAAATATAATTCCTATATCTTCTATGCATTGGCATCTGAGATGTGTAGTGAAGAAAAAATACCTTTGTGTTTCTGGACAGTTATAGAATTTTTTTTTACTAAAATTTTACTGAGACTTTGGATTCTAGACTAAAATCAAACCCTGGAAAGTAATTTACAATATAGATGGTTCAAGCTCAGAAGAGAATGACTAACTCCGGAGCACAGTAATATTGGTGAGGAACTGAATGAGCTGATCAGTGACTGCATGTTCTTCAGCATTGTGTGAAGCACAGACTTGATGGGAGAGGATCCAAAATGGGCTGTAGAGCCCAGTGAAAGGAATTCTGTGTCTTGCTAAGAGGTGTGGACATTTTCTTGTGTATCATTGGGTTTCAAAAGGTGCTTTTGGGAGTTTCAACATTTTTTGGGGGGACCTCCGGGACTGCTAATAATACTGGGATGTGAGGCAGATGAAGAGGAGGGCTAGAAATCAAGCTGGTCTTTTATTTCAACCATTTTAGCTCCTCGTTTAAGTGTTTTTATTTTTGGATTCTGCAAAAGACTGTGCTTGATAACCAATCTTATTTCTAAAAATGAAAAACACTGCAATAAAATATGGAGTGCAATGGATGGTGTCTAAGGCTCGATGAGATTGGATGTGTCCTGCAGAAGGAGCCTTATGGCAGCACTCTACGCAAGCATGTCAAACTCGTGGCCAGTGAGCCTCATGCCTTGTGCTGTCCCGAGCCTGCAGTGGCCTGGGGCAGGAAGGCTGCTCAAAGGCTGTTACAGGCACCGAAGGGAGAGATGATGAGGGCCGAGATAATGTAGTGCTAATGGCAGTGGCTGGAAAGGGAGCAATGGATTATATAGAAACCGAAGTCATGGTAAAATGGAATTGGACTGGATAATCACTATTTTTTAACATGCTCAGACTCACCATTGCTTTCAGCATTTGTTCTTCCTCTATTTAGTCATATTCACATACCATTAATTGCTCTCTACTGCTGACAATGCTCTCTTCTCAGCAGTGTGGCTCTCCAATCGTTACTATATTCAGCTGAAATGTGCTTCCTACAGAGGTGGGTAGGCTGACTGATTCTTACCCACCAGCCTATATCAGTTTGTTCACTAAGGGAGTCCAGCTCTCACAACATTGATATCAAAAAGTTGCCAGGTGTCTTTCTTGCAAAACCCCTATGAACACAGGTTCCTATGACTCTGAATCTCCAGCCTGCAGGTATGAAGTATCATTTAATTGATCCTACAGAGATTCCTTTGAGCTCTCAAAGTCTCTATTTGATATTTTTCTAGTTCTCAGTCTATGTGAATAATGTATAATTTTTTTCTCATATATTTGAACTGCAATTTGAAGACCTTTTTCATAAATTCATTCGAGATATTTGAAGACTGTTTTCATAAATTCATTTGAGACATTTCTTTAGGATTTGCCTCTCTCCTAAAAAAAAAAACTGCTAAAAATTCTGATTAAGTAGATAATCTGGTGAGCTACATTCTCTCTCAATTAAGTTTATTACTATCTATAATAATAAAATGGTAATATGCTAATTAGACCGAACATCTTCCGGTCATCATTCCAGACATCCTTCTTGACGAAGCGGGGCTGGGGGGAAGCCAGCCTGGGTCTCAGTTGCCAGTGGGCGGCCTGGGGCAAGCCAGCCCAGGTCCCAGGTGCCTGCCAGCAGCCAGAGGTGGGAAGCCCAGGTCCTGGGTGCTGGAGGGAAGCCAGTGCCAGCAGCTGGGGGAAGGAAGGCCTACTCTTGCATGAATTTTCGTGCATCGGGCCTCTAGTTTATAACATATTTATTGAGGTTATAATGAGTGATATTACATTTAGTCATTTCAGAGTTAAATCTGCTTGGTTATAAACCTGAATATAACTTGATTTGGTACAGAATTCTTGAATCACAAGTTTTCCTCCAGGACTCTTCAGACTGTGGTACATTTTCTTCTTGAATTTAGCACTGATGAAAAGTGTGCAATCAAGTAGATTACTGTATCTCTTTTTCTACCTGGATGCAGATTTTTTCTTATAACTCTAAGTAACAATAAAAGACAGGAAGACAGGATAGGTCTCTATGTCAGTCTGTTTCATTTGTTTTGTGTTATGCATGGTGAGACGTTTTGATCTGTAGACTAGTGTATTTGGGCTTTAATAATCATTTCTGTTTAACTTGCTCTGGTTTTCTCTTTGGGCATGACTATCATCCATATAAAGATTATTTTATTGCTCTTTACAAATTTTATGTTTTACAAATTGAAGGTTTGTGGCAACCCTGTATGGAACAAGTCTAATGGTGCCATTTTTCCAACACATTTGTGTCTCTATGACACATTTTGATAATTTTTATAAGCTTTCAAACATTTTCATTATTATTATATTTGTATGGTAATGTGTAATCAGTGATCTTTGATATTACTATTGTAATTGTTTTGGAGTGCCATGAACCAGAGCCATGTAAGACAGCAAAGTAAATAAATATTTGTGTGTTCTGGTCCCACCAACTTACTGCTTTCTCTCCTTGGACCTCCTTATTCCCTGAGACACAAGAATATTGAAAAAAGTCTCATTAATAATTCTACAAAGGCCTCTACGTGAAAGGAAGAGTCACACGTCACTCACTTTAAATCAAAAGCTAGAAATGATTACACTTAGTGAGTGAGGCATGTGAAAAGCTGTGATAGGCTGAAAATTAGGCTTCTTGAACCAACCAGTTAACTGAGTTGTGAATACAAAGAAAAAGTTCTTAAAGGAAATTAAAAAACCTACTCCAGTGAACAAACTCACAATGATCAGAAACAGTCTTACTGCTGATATAGAGAAAGTTTTAGGGGATTGGATATATGATAAAACCCACCAAAATCTCCTCGAGGTAAAGCCTAATCCAGAGCAAGGTCCTAACTCTTTTCAATCCTATGAAGGCTGAGAGGTGAGGAAGCTGCAGAAGAAAAGTTTGAAGCTAGCACCGGTTGGTTCATGAAGTTTAAGGAAAGAAGTCATCTCCATAACTTAAAAGTGTGAGGTGAAGCAGCAAGTGCTAATGTAGAAGATGCAGCAAGTTATCCAGAAGATCTAGGTAAGGTAATTAATGAAGGGAGATACACTACCCAACAGGTTTTCAAACAGCCTATTGGAAGAAGATGCCAAGTAGGACTTTCAGAGCTAGTGTGGAGAAGTCAATGCCTGGCTTCAAAGGACAAGCTGACTCTCTTGTTAGGGGCTAACACACCTGGTGACTTTAAGTTGAAGCCAATGCTCTTTTAAATATATTTAATTGATTTTTTTACAGAGAGGAAGGGAGAAGGAGAGGGAGAGGAATAGAAGAGTTAGAAACATCGATGAGAGAGAAACATTGATCAGCTGCCTCCTGCACACCCCCTACTGGGGATGTGCCCGCAACCAAGGTACATGCCCTTGACTGGAATTGAACCCGGGACCCTTCAGTTTACAGGCTGATGCTCTATCCACTGAGCCAAACGGGTTAGGGCGAAGCCAATGCTCTTTTACAATTCTGAAAATCTTAGGGCCCTTAAATAGAACAAAGCCTAAATGACAGCACATCTTTTTACAACATGGCTTACTGAAAATTTTAAGCCCACTATTGAGACCTAATGCTTAGGAAAAAAAAATCTTCTTTCAAAATATTACTGCTCATTGCAAGGAACTTGGTCACACAAGAGCTCTGATGGAGATTTATAAAGAGGTTAATGTTATTTTCACACCTGCTAACACAACAAACATTCTGCAGCGCGTGGGTCAAGGAGTAATTTTGACTTTCAAGTCTCATTATTTAAGAAATGTAGCTGCCATAGATAGTAATTCCTCTGATGGATCTTAGAAAAGTAAATTGAAATCCTTCCTGAAAGGATTCACTATTCTAAGATGCCATTAAGAACATTTGTGATTCATTAGAAGAGGTCAAAATAAGAACATTAATAGGATTTTGAAAGAAGTTGATTCTAGCCCTGGTGGATGGCTTTGAGAGGCTGAAGACTTCAGTGGAGGAAGTAACTTCAGATGTGGTGGAAGTAGCAAGAGAACTTGAATTAGAAGTGGAGCTTGTGACTGAATTGCTGCAATGTCATGCAATGAATGAGGGGTAGCTTCTTATGGATGAGCAAGGAAAGTGGTTTCCTGAGATGGAATCTACTCCTGGTGAAGATTCTGTGAAGACTGTTGAAATGACAAGAAAGGATTTAGAATATTACATAAACTTAGTTGATAAAGCAGGGGCAGAGTTTGAGAGGATTGACTCCTATTTTGAAGAAGTTCTAGTCTAGGATAAATGCTATCAGACAGCTTCACATGCTACAGAGAAATTATTTGTCAAAGGAAGAGTCAATGGGCTCAGCAAACTTGTTGTTCAATTTTAAGAAATGGCCACAGATACTTTAACCTTCAGCAACCACCACCCTCATTAGTCAGCAGCCATAACATTGAGGCAAGAACCTCCACCAGCAAAAAAAAGATTATGACTCCTGAAGGCTTAGACGATGGCTAGCAATTTTTAGTAATAAAATATTTTTAATTAAGGTCTATAAATTTTTTAGACATAAAGCTATGCACACTTAATAGACTAAAGCATTGTGTAACTATGACATTTATATGCACTGGGAAACCCCCATATTAATGTGACTTGCTATATTGTGATATTCACTTTATTGTGGTGGTCTGGAAATAAACCCCCACTATCTCTGAAGGTGATAGTGTGGGTTTATTTCCTCCACTGTTCTCATAATTTCTTTTCTCCACTGTTCTCATAATTTTCACAGCTTTCCTCTTTATTTCTGCATCAGCATGAGCTTCTTCACACCACTTTTTCATCACGGAATTAGGTTTCTAGTGCACCACTGTGTTCTTTATTGCCACCACTGCTGATTTTACTTCTCGATATTGCATTTTTGCTTATTTTCTTTTTCTTTACACTTTCTCCATTCCCATCTCTATTTCCATTTCTTCTCTCTTTTATTCAGTAAGCTTGGAGTCCATGTTCACTTTAAATGTTTTCTAAGTTTTTCCTTGCTTTTTAAATAATATACATTTTTTAAAACCATGTCATTTTGTTTGTACATTTTAAGCTATGCTCCCCTTTGGGATGCTTGCAGTGCCTTATTTTCAGATCTATGCAATATTTTTTCCACTTAAAAATGCTTAGCGAGAAAGACCTCTTTTTATCTAGTGTTTGGAAATAAGGTACATAGAGCATCCCAGACACTTACACTATCTAATTATAGTTAGCAGGGTCCATCCCTCTACCTCTCACTTTGGAATCTTTTGTTTGTGTAGATGCACATTTCAGAGCCAAATTATTAATGTAGACCAGTCTTCTCTATTGTCAGGATCTAGACTATACCAGAAAAGTAAACAAAGACTGTTATTCTTGTTCAGAAAAGTGCAATATTATATACCATATTAAAGTAAATGAGGAGTGTTCTATGGAGGTATAAGTTACTAATTGTTTGTTCTTGGATCAGTTAATTAACCTTTATAAATCACAATTTTCTTTTTGCAAGGATTGGGATAACAATCCTTATCTTGGCCCAGCCAGCGTGGCTCAATGGTTGAGCATCAACCTATGAACCAGGAGGGCATGGTTTGATTCCAGGTCAAGGCAGATGCCCAGGTTGCGGGCTCGATTCCCAGTGTGGGGTGTGCAGGAGGCAGCCAATCAATGATTCTCTCTCATCATTGATGTTTCTATCTCTCTAGCCCTCTCCCTTCCTCTCTGAAATCAATGAAAATGTATTTTTTTAAAAAGAGAACAATTCTTATCCTGAATGCTGGTTGAGTGAATTAAATGAGTTTATATTTGCAAAGCATTTATCACAGAGTATGGTATAGAATATGAATGAACAGTCATTATATTTTTTATTACACATGCTATTTTATAATGTTTTGTTCTGTAACTTACAGAAAGATTTTAGATTTCAATGCAAACCCCCTCTTGAACTTCATAATTATAAAGAGGTCTATATGAAACCTAGTTAGATATAACTATAATGAACATTCCTACTGTATCCAATCACATGAGAAACTAGTACTGATGGTAATAATGGAAAACTGCAAGTGATATTTCTGCAATAAACTCAGAGAGCAGAAAAGCAATTTAAAATACATGAAGTCATTCAGAAGGATTTAATAATATATTTTAATATATGAGTTCAAGATAATGATTTTCCACATAAACTATGGGCAAGAGAAAGTGTGCCTATATCCATGTTCACTGAAAAAGTCGACTACTTGGAAGCTCAGGACTGACGTTGTGTATTTCACATCCAGAGTGACACATAATAGTATTTTAAAATCCCATTAGGTGTTAGGTTATAAGTCATATCTGCATTTATTCTGCAGAGAGTGGAATGGGGTTTTAATGGCATGTTGAATTGTATTGTAAATCTTCCAATGAGATCACAGTTCATTTATAATATTAGTTGATTTAGCAATTTGAATGAATATGTTTGTGTATCACCCCAATTTTATGGGATAAGTCTGCACATAAATTTAAACTTCAATGACTTTCCTTGAGACTTAATAGGCTGCTTAGCTGGAAAGGATTCTCACAGAATACACAATGAAAGTTAATGCCCTAGTTTCTCATGACTATGAGAAGATTATCTTGCTAGTCCAATTTTATTCCATTCTGACAGACTCATGTGGGAAATAAAGCTTATACTCTAACATTATTTACTTGTGATCCCAACTCATCTGATACATAGATGCAAATACTGCAAATATTCTTCATTACAAAACAAACTGTCAAACTCCAATATACAAAATAAATACAAGAACTGCTCGGATGAACACTGGGTAGGTCATTTCAGAACCGCATTCTGCGTGCCTCACCCTGACAGTTCTGAGAGTGCTATTCAGATCAGTTTGAATACAAATTTATGGGTTTCTTCATTAAAAATGAGCCAGAGAAAATCACATACTGTTATTTCCAACCCACAGTTCTATTTTTCTGGAATAATTTCCACTAGACTGTACCTATATCGACTATAGAAAAGGTAATTTACTAACTCTATAATAATACATATTCTCACGCATTATTTTCTTTTAATTAAAAAATTAGAAAAAAAAGCTTATATGTTATTGCTGGACAATGACAGAGTTTAGAAACTGTAACATAGTTTAGGAAACTTTGTATCTCTTTCATAAATTAGAAGCTTTTTAAGTAAGCCTGTGAAAATATTCCTCCTCCTTCCCACCGACCAAAAAATGTGATGATAGATTGAGAATGGACTGCATATAACAATCCCATTTCCCAATCCTTTGTTTTATATGTAAGATTTAAAAGTAAGGTGTTACAAAACAACTTAGCCCAATCTAGTCTTCACAATTCCAATGTTATTTTTGGAAGATAATGCCACAAGCCCCAAAGATGTTTAAAAAAAGAATTAAACTTCTTCCTCAAAATCTTATTACCAAGTATAATAAAAGCAAGTGTCAGAGAACTCCAGGTAAAAATATTCTTTTAATATTGCTATGTTATATAACATAACATAACATAACATAACATAACATAACATAACATAACATAACATAACATAACATATAATTAATGATCTTAATATATTATACTAGAGGCCGGGTGCACGAATTTGTGCACAGGTGGGGTCCGGCTTGCTTGCCCCGATGGGGGCCAATTGGGGTCGGGTTGGCGCGGGGGAGGGGACGTGGAAAGTTGGGGGGGCTGATTGGGGACCCCCATCAGGCTGGTTGGCCACTGCAGTACGCGTCATAGCGACCGGTTGCTCTGGTTGTTCCACAGTTCCGGTTGCTTGGCTTTTATATATATAGATATTATGTATATGATGTGACATTATTATAAATATATAACAATATAATACATACATACGAATAATCATACCTAATAAAATGGTAATATGCAAATTATCATCACTCTGCTATGCCCACGATTGGGCCGTTGGGAGGCTGGGGGCGGGACTCGGGGTGGCCGATTGGGCTGACTCACGAGTCCCCGCCCCCCCCCCCCCCCCGTTCCTCCTGCCATCCCCAACGGCCTGAGCTGCGGGAGGACCCACGGGGCCAGCGGAAGGCGCTGGTGGCGGAACTCCGGGTGGCTGATTGCGTGGCTGCCAGCACCAGTTTTCCGCCAGCAGCAGTTTTCCTCTGGCGCAATCGGCCACCCTGAGTTCCTCCAGCGCCGTTTCCTCTGGCCACCCGCCGATCGGAGCACCTCCCGCAAGCGCGATCGGCCACCCAGAGGAGGAACTCTAGGAGGAACTCTGGGTGGCCGATCGCACTGGCGGGAGGCGCTCCGATCGGAGGGTAGCCAGAGGAAACGGCGCTGGAGGAACTCTGATCGAGCTGGTGGCCAGAGGAAATGGCACTAGAGGAACTCTGGGTGGCCGATCGCGCTGGAGGCCAGAAGAAACGGCGCTCCGATCAGCGGGTGGCCAGAGGAAAACTGGTGCTGGCGCCAGCAGCCAGGTGAAGGAAGGTCTTTTGCACGAAACTTCGTGCAACGGGCTACTAGTATAATATATATAATACGAATCCATGTGCCAGTAGCTCACCAGTAGCTCGCTGCTGCACTCCAGTAGCTCTCTGTCCGCTGCCCTGCCCTCCTGTAGCTCCCCCATACCCCCTCCCCATGCCCCCCCTCATAGCTTGCTGCCCTTCCCCCTGCTGTAGCTCTCCACCACCCTCTTGTAGCCAGTAGCTCACTGCTGCCCTCCTGTAGCTCTCCGCCCACTGTTCCACCCTCCTGTAGCTCCCTCCAACCCCCTGCCCCCCTCAAAGCTTACTATCCTGCCCCCTCCTGTATCTTTCCACCACCCACTTGTAGCTTGCTGCCCCACCCTCCTGCTGATCTGTGATTGGTCGTTACGTGGTCAGTTGTTATGCTTCACGGCATAACAACCATTTGCATATTATATCTTTATTATATAGGATTGCTATTTGGCAATTATTGCAAATATTGTTCAGGTTGGCCAAAGGTCCCAATATTTGATCTTAATCTGCAGGTCAGGTTGGATTTCTAAAAATTTTCAATTATCTTCAGAGATTAGTAGATAAAACAACAGAGGTCCATAATTCTTTATCTGCTTTTCCAAAATCCTAAACATTCTAAAAACCAAAAAGATATTTGCAATTTACTTGGGAAACCAAAAACAGATTTATAATTCACTTGCAAAACCTGACCTGTCCTTTATTGTTTTGGCAATGAAGCCTGATTTGAACTGACATAAGACAATTTATATTCTTCATTTTCCACTTAGTAAGAATAGTCATATATTTTGCTGCCAAAAAACGGTTCCTGGGTTTGCTTTTGGCATCACTGCCCTAGGCCCTTCAGCAGGTGCAATGTAATT